>NC_137330.1:113638949-116038949 GCF_965287045.1 Carcharhinus amblyrhynchos | reverse complement strand
TCTATCGCCCCTTCCATCATTGGGATTGCATTACCATTCAAGACCTAGATCTGATTTGAAACATAATGGGGTGAATTTTCCTGTTCCACTGCCACGGGAATTGTAACAGGCGAGGAGTGGACCATGGAAAGGTCCGTTCACTTGGGGTGGGATTTTTTGGGTTTCAGGGTGAAAGCGGCTGGAAAATCCCACCCAATGAATGATTCGCGTCTAGAATGCACTGGGATCGTTGTTGAGCCCATTGCCGGAGGCCCAATGTGCAAATTTGCAGATGGTACTCACATCTATATGAATTCAAAAGCAAAATGAAAATAGGAAAGAAATAAAATTAAAATATTCTGCATCATCTTATATTATTCACTCTGACTATTGCTTCACAGCATTGCCTTTAGAGATCACAGCTTGAGATTGTCTAACAAAGTTCAATGGTCAGATCCAAGTTAACGCAGGGTCAACAACCAGATTATAGAAAGCTGAGCAAAATGTGAAAAAGAAAGAAAGGCTGAAAGGCAGAAGAATCCACTGTGCAGATGAAAAGAAAAACCTGTGTGAACAGAGTCAAATGACCTGTAGAACACAGTAAAATGGCAGAAATTACCTTTTAAAATCGGTAACAATCAGGAATTGCCGCTGATTACAATCTGTTGAAACCTGCGGTGGGGTTGCGCCATCGGCAAGACCATAGATCCTGCTGGCGTCCACGACAGCAAGATTTCAGCACTTGTCTTTCAGTTCAAATATGGTCTGCATTAATCAAAATATAGCAATGGAAAAGGGCCCCCTTGATTACTGTCGTAATTCATAACATGTCTGTACCTTAGGATCTTAAAGACAGAGGTTCTGGCAAGCTGTGGATCTCAGCATTGCAAAGAGCCCCTCAATTTTTTTGGGGACTGGATCTAATTTAAGCAGTTCATAGATTGAAAACTGTTAAAATTCCTGAGGAGCTGCAGCGTTCAGCTGTCCTCCACTGTTAAGCCTTAAAAAATGAGCTTTTGTTTTTCATTCATCATTCCGGCAGATCTTGGGTAGGATTCTCTCACCGCGCTCGCCCCTAAACAGGAGAATCCCGCCTGAGGTCAACGGACCTTTGCGAGGTCTGCCCGTCTGCTATGATTGTTCTCCTTTCTCTTTACTTACTCAAATATTGTCTTTTTTTTTCAAATTTGGCCCTCTTCTTCCTTCATTTCCTGAAGGCCCACTTGTATATTCCTGGGAGCTGTAAGTACTTCGCCCAAGAGGCTATTCTTCTTTTAGTTCAGACAGCAAATGCTGCAAGTTCTTTGACTGGAAAGTCTGGTACAATCATTTTTAGATAAATAAATCCATTCCAGATATAAAATGCTACTTCTCTGGAGCTAGCACTTCATAGTACAAAAATAAAAACTGTTCCACTCTCCCATTTTTATTTCCCCATTTGGATGAGTACAGCAGGTATGGGCATATATGCGTATGCGTGAGTCTTCTAGTCTGAATACTATATCACACCATCGTATAAGCTAGTGCTGCAAAATTCAGCTCTCTGGTACCAGTAGTTAGTGCACCAAATGCAATGTGTGAGTCTACTTCCATGTGCCAGAAGTGTGTAGATCGTGACGTCTGTTGATTTGTGGTCAGACTTTTTACTGTGTTTACCCCAGTCCAATGCCGGCACATCCACATCACGATTTAACATAGAACATAGAACACTACAGTGCAGAAACAGGCCCTTCGGCCCATTGAGTCTGCACCGACCACAATCCCACCCAAGCCATATCCCTACACATTTACCCGCTAATCTCTCTAACCTACACATCCCAGGACACTAAGGGGCAATTTTAGCATGGCCAATCTCTCTAACCCACACATCTTTGGACTGTGGGAGGAAACCGGAGCACCCGAAGGTAACACACGCAGACACGAGGAGAATGTGCAAAATCCAGACAGACAGTGACCCACGCTGGGAATCGAACCCAGGTCCCTGGAGCTGTGAAGCAGCAGTGCGAACCACTGTGCAACCACGGGGAGAACATTGCAAAGAGCTCCGACTAATCGTTGTGGACTTCATCATGCTAGTTAGGGCCCTAGCATTAATTGGGGCTGCACGGTGGCACAGTGGTTAGCACTGCTGCCTCACAGTGCCAGAAATCTAAGTTCAGTTCCCAGCTTGGGTCACTGTCTGTGTGGAGTCTGCACATTCGCCCATGTCTGTGTGGGTTTCCTCCAGGTGTTCCGGTGTCCTCCTACAGTCTGAAAGACATGCTGGTTAGATGCACTGACCCAAACAGGTGATGGAATGTGGCGACTAGGGGAATTTCACAGTAACTTCATTGCAGTGTTAATGTAAGCCTTCCTTGTGACTAATAAATGAATTTTAACTTTAATAGCTATCAGCCTTGGCACAAATGGGTGCACAGTTGCCTCCGAGTCAAGAGCTTGTATGTTCAAGTTTCACTGCAGTTCTGCAGTGTTGGAATGTCTGAGGTGCCATTTTTCAGATGAGACTGAGATCCCATCCACCCTCTTAAATGGACAGAAACATCCCACACACTGTTTCGAAGAAGAGCAAGATGGTGTTCTGGCCCACATTTATCCCTCAATTAAGACCAGCAAACCAAATGAACTGATCATTATCATATTCCTGTTGATGGGATCCTGCTGTGTGCAGTTGACTGTCACGTTTTCCATATTACAACAGTAACTACACTTAATAAAAAGCACTTTATTCACTGTAAAGCATCTTGGAGTAGTTGGGAGTTGTGACAGATGCTATATAAATGTTAGCCTTTCTTCTTCAACATGCATGGCAGAGTATGCAAGCAGCAGCACAAAGAGAATCAGGTCACCAGTGCTATTTAAAAGGCTTAGCAACTACCTTTGGCTAGCTTTGCTTGCGGTTCACCAGGGCTCTAAAACAAGGACAATCATCTGTAATGTACTGCTGCTTACTAATGATACTGGAAATGTCGGGGCCGGTAATCTTTCAATGGTTGTACATCTACAGACGAGGGCATCCCAGTGCTTTTTTGAAAGCTGTGACTGCATTCACTGTATTGTGAGCCTTAACACGTCAAGTAGTCAATGACTAATCTTTAAACAACAGGCAGTCTTTGTTTTCAATCCTTCATCAGGTATCTTTCAGAAGTGACTCACCTCTGTTTCAGAAGCTGTTTGTTGTCTTCAATGGTCACACTGTCAGCATAGTCCCTCCTGAAGATCTCAAAAGCCTCCTGACGTCCAAGTGACATTTCCCCTGCTGTGGAATAGATGGAAGGCAGAATAACTGAGTGAACACATTCTTTGTAAACATTGGAGAACCAACTTGGCATGTTGATTGTGGAAAGCTCTCAGCAACACAATAAAAAGTGAAAGGTCACCTGTCAATTAACAAAAGAGGTGCAAAGCATTTATCAGGGTTTCTGCCCTCTGCCAAAAGCAGCAAATCAAGTAAACTTCCTTCTGATTTTCCTTGGTATGAAAGCAAAATCTACAACTTTCACCTACATGCCTAATTAAGCAAGAAATTTGCAACATTACTTATGCATAAAAAAATCTCAAAATTAATCCAACAATACCCTAAAATTAATGCAGCTTCGTATACCAACATTGTTGGCAGAAAGCTACAGGAAAAATTCTTGAGAAATGCATTTACACAAGGTACAATGTAAAAACCAGTGTAAGACAATAGAAATCAGCTTGGTAGTAGGAATAGGAAAACATTTTTTTTTAAATAGGAAAAACTAATAAATGTTGTTATTCGGAGGGATATGGGTATCCTTGTACACAAAACACAGAAAGTTAACATGTGGGAAGAGCAAACAACAAGGAAGGAAAATGGTACATTTGGATTTATTGCAAGAGGATTACAGTACAATGGTAAATAAATCTTATTGAAAGTGTACAAGACTTTGCCGAGACCACACCACAGCAATTTTGATTTTCATACCCAAGGAAGGATATACTTTTCTGGGGGCGGGGGGGGGCAACAAAGATGCGCTAAATTGAAAGGGAAGTATTTAATAAGAACAGCATTCCTCCCAACAGCAGGACAGGAGATGATATCACTTCTACTATTTGTCAAAAACAGTATCGCACACAATTATGATGCAAATCATAAGTGTAAGTAGCGGGCAGGTACCCCATCTGCAATCACATGGTGGAGCAGACAACAAGTGTTCGCCCACACTGGCACGGTAGCACAATGGTCAGCACTGCTCCCTCACAGCACCAGGGACCGGGGTTCAATTCCTGGCTTGGGTTACTGTCTATGCAGAGTCTGCAAGTTCTCCACACGTCTGCGTTGGGTTTCCTCCAGGTGCTCTGAATTTTTCTCCCACAGTCTGAAAGACATGCGGGTTCGGTGCTTTTGCCATGCTAACTTCCCCCTCAGTGTACCTGAACAGGCACCAGAGCATGGCGACTAAGGGATTTTCACAGTAACTTCATTGCAATGTTAATGTAAACCTGCTTGTGACACTAACAAATAAATTTTAAAAAAAACACACACCAGCTGACTCAATCGCAGGTTGGAGCAGGCTATAGAAGGTCCACTACTGTCAGCATCCTGTCTCTGCAGGTAGGGAAAGCTAGTAGCAAGTTTGCAGTAAGATCTGCCATGTGCAAGGCCATTAAATATTTGCATTGCGACATGCAGCCTCCATTCCATTTGACACCAGTCCTCTGCCAAAGCATCTTCATGTAGTTTTTGAAGGAAGATGCTTCAACTTTGGTTGATATGTTGTCCTAGAAATTAAAGATATGGCAACACCAGTACCAACTTCCATTCTAATACGTTGTCCAGTTAACTTCTGAACACCCAGAATTAATGTAATTCATCCTGTATGGAGAAGATGTGCAGTTGGTGCTCTTCATTATATTTCTGGACATCTTCTTCACATAATTCTTTTCTCCTGTGCTGTAAATTATTTTTATAGAATGCAACATGTTCTTCTTATGAATATTCTTCTGAAGGGAAGCTGGCCTAGCCCAATAAGCTTTTGCAATGTGACCCAATTTACCATAATTTTTGCACTGACTATCCAGCATTCATTCGCTGAATGGCCCATTTTGGCACATCTGTTTGTTTTTTATTCATTCTTGGGACATGGACGTCACTGGTTGGGCCAGCAATTATTGCCCATCCCTAGACAACCTTGAACTACGAGGCTCACTCGGCCATTTCAGAGGACAGTTGAGAGTCAAACACATTGCTGTGACTCTGGAGTCATATGTAGGCCAGACCAGGTAAGGAAGGCAGATTTCCTTCCCTAAAGGACATCAGTGAATCAGATCGGTTTTTCTGACAATCGACAATGGTTTCATGGTCATCAACAGATTCTTAATTCCAGGTTTTTTTTATTGAATTCAAGTTCCACCATCTGCTGTCCCCAGAACATTAGCTGAGTTTCTGGATTAATAGTCTAGCGGTAATACCACTCGGCCATCGCTTCCCTCTATGACTTACTTGATGCTGTTTTGAATTCTTATGGGCAGCTCCCAACTTGGCAATTTTCATTCCTGCATCAAATTGTGAATTTGATTTGATGTGACTTATTATTGTCACATGTATTAGTATATAGTGAAAGGTATTGTTTCTCATGCACTATACAGACAAAACATACTGTTCATAGAGAAGGAAAGGAGAGACTGCAGAATGTAGTGTAACAGTCATAGCTAGGGTGAAGAGAAAGATCAACTTGATACAAGGTAGGTCCATTCAAAAGTCTGATGACAGCAGGAAAAAAGCTGTTCTTGAGTTGGTCGGTACGTGACCTCAGACTTTTGTATCTTTTTCCCAACGGAAGAAAGTGAAAGAGAGAATGCACGGGGTGTGTGGAGTCCTTAATTTTGCTGGCTGCTTTTCTGAGGCAGCGGGAAGTGTAGACAGAATCAATGAATAGGAGACTGGTTTGCGTGATGGACTGGTCTTCATTCATGACCCTTTGTAGTTTTTTGTGGTCTTGGACAGAGCAGGAGCCATACTAAGCTGTGACAGAACTAGAAAGAATGCTTTCTATGGTGCATCTGTAAAAGTTGGTGAGAGTAGAGGCATTGATGGGCATTTTTAACTATAGTGTCAGCGTGGAGGGACCAGAACAGATATTGGTGATCTGGACACCCAGAAACTAGAAGGTATTGACTATCCCCATTGATGTAGATAGGGGCACGTTCTCCGCTAGGCTTCCTGAAGTCAATGACAATCTCCTTCTTTTTGTTGATATTGAGGGAGAGATTATTGTTGTCGCACCAGTTTACCAGATTCTCCATCTCATTCCTGTACTCCATCTCATCATCCTTGAAGTCCAATCCAAAACCGGAACATGGCGACTAAGGGATTTTCACAGTAACTTCATTGCAATGTTCATGTAAACTGTTTGCTGATGACACAACCCACTATGGTTGTGTCATCAGCAAACTTGAAAATTGAGTTGGAGGTGAATTTGGCCAGTCATAGGTGTACAAGAAGTATATAAAGGGGCTGAGGACACAGCCTTGCGGGCACTGGTATTGAGGATGTTAATTTGGTTTGATTTATTATTGTCACATGTATCAATATACAGTGAAAAGTTTTGTTTCTTGCGCGCGAGACAGACAAAGCATAGCATACATAGAAAAGGAAAGGAGTGTAGAATATAGGCCGGAATTTTACCAGCACGCCAGCCCTGATTCCGGGGGCGGGCTTGGCTCGGAGAATGGCATTCTCCGTTGGCCTTGGGCAGGATCGTGTGAAACTTGGGCAGACATGACAGTAAAATTCCACCCATAGTGTTCCACTCATAACTAGCATGTAGAGAAAGATCAACTTAGTGTGAGTGATTGTAGAGGAGGTGTTGCTGCCTAGCCTTTCTGATTGCTATCTGTGGGTTCGGGAGTCTAGGATCTACCCCCAGACCACAGAGTTTGAAGATGAGTTTTGCAGGAATAATCATGTTGAAGGCAGAGCCTTGGTCAATAAATAGGGGTCTGACATAAGTTTCTTTGTTATCCATGTTCCAGGGTTGAGTGTAAGACCAGGGAGATGCCGTCCTTAGCCTCTTGAGCAGCCAGCTCCATCGACACTGCAATTTCTACTGCTGTCCTTAAAGTCAAAGCATGTTTGGATAGTTTCATTTTGGAGACCATAACCAGGCAATCTCAAAGAGAGCATTCCAATTACTCACCAAACCCACAATGTTGTGCCAGACGTTTTGAGGTTGCCACAAACTGAGCAATACTTTTGTCTTTCACTCCATTCCTTCAGTGGAACCCGAACCATTCCATGGTGATCAATGGGCTTTGGAGAATAACTGGGTGCTCTGCCTTCCTCCCACAGTCCAAGGATTGCTGGTTAGGTGGATTGGTCATGCTAAATTGCTCCTTAGTATCAGGGGGACTAGCTAGGGTAAATACCCTAGGATAAATAGGACATGAGGATAGGGCCAGGGTGGGATTATGGTCTGTGTAGACTTGATGGGCCGAATGGCCTCCTCCTAAACTGTAGAGATTCAATAATACTGCCTGGAATCTCATTTTTCTCTGATTGAAAAACAATACTCTTAAAACCAAACAGAGCGCTGTTTCTTACTTGGCCTTCCTTCCCTGGCACTTCAATCTTTAATGGTGTTGTTGCTTATCCCCAGCTTTCTAATGTTCAAACTGTGAAGACTCACAATTTTTCTTTCTACCTTAAGATCTTTCCTCAATGTTCTCAATGAAACAAAATCCTGACTCATTGCCAATTTTCTTTTTGTCATGTCCTTTGTTAGGGGTTGTGCATTTTACACAGAGTGAAAACTTGGTTTGCACGTGTAGATTCAAACTGACACACAACAGGTTTCATTGAAAGAGAAATTCTCAACACTGCACCAAGTACAAAACTGAAAGTAAAACAGGAGCTTGTGCAAACATCCTAATGACATCACCGTCAAATCATGTGATCAGCTCTTAAAGAAACAATGATTTGATTTTGATTTGATTTGATTTATTATTGTCACATGTATTACCATACAGTGAAAAGTATTGTTTCTTGCACACGATACAAAGCATACCATTCATAGAAAAGGAAATGAGATAGTGCAGAATGTAGTGTTACAGTCACAGCTAGGGTGTAGAGAAAGGTCAACTTAATGCAAGGTAGGTCCATTCAAAAATCTGACAGAAGCAGGGAAGAAGCCGTTCTTGAGTCAGTTGGCACATGACCTCAGACTTTTGTACCTTTTTCCCAATGGAAGAAGGTGAAAGGGAGAATGTCCGGGGTGCATAGGGTCCTTAATTATGCTGGCTGCTTTGCTGAAGCAGTGGGAAGTATAGACAGAGTCAATGGACAGGAAGTTGGTTTGCATGATGGACTGAGCTACATTCACGACCTTTTGTAATTCCTCGCGATCTCGCACAGAGTAGGAGCCATACCAAGCTGTGATACAACTGAAAAGAATGCTATCTATGGTGCATCTGTAGAAGTTGGTGAGAGTCGTAGCTAACATGCCAAATTTCCTTAGTAATGCAAATTTCCTTAGTAATTCCCTAATGCAAACTTTAAAATACACAACAGCACGTAAATATATAATGTTATGACTGATAACTTCTTTGGAATGGCAATCAGCATGCCAAATTTTGTTCATGCCTGTCTTGCCCAATCTTCCAATTTAGACCAGGCAAAATCCAGGCAGCGAAGCAGTATTTGAAGCCCAGGATCAAACACTTTGGAAGGAGTACTGCTTCTCAGTATTCTTAGTGGCAGCCACATTTGAAGTGAAAATGGTCCATGACCAAAGCTGTCACAAATTACAGAGTGACATGCAGTACTCATGGCTCCTTGTTCATTTTTAGATTTATCTCTGTAAGGCTGCCCAGTATCATGCAACATTAATACATTGTTGTGACATTATTAACTCCTTAATCATAGAATCCATAGAATCCCTACAGTACAGAAGGAGGCTATTCGGCCCATTGATCTGCACCGACTCTCAGACAGAGCATTTTACCCAGGCTTTATCCCCATAAAGCCATGCATTTACCTCACTACTCCTTGTAACCTGCACTTCTTTGGATTGTGGGAGGAAACCCATGAAGACACAAGGAGAATGTGCAAACTCCACACAGACAGTGAACCAAGGCCAGAATTGAACCCGGGTCCCTGGCGCTGTGAGGCAGCAGTGCTAACCACTATGCCACCATTCCATCCATGGGCTAGCTCTGTATCGGACCCCAGGCCTTCAGGCGGAATGCAGCAATTAGAGGCATCTTCCACTGTGCAGCAGCAATCACACTCTGTTTATAAATGTGTTTATATTTTGCAAGTTATAGAACTGCATGAGGTTAAATAATTTGGATGGAAACATTTCCGAATAGGGCAAAATTCCACAAGATTTTTAATTTGCTCTGTTTTGTCCTTAGGTTTGGAAAAACTGGGCTGTCTGAGTAAATTCCTGGCATAAACAACACAGACACAAAATGCGATCCAACCAGTAAACAAAGTACCAAGGATGACACTACATTTTTCTTTTTACTGTAATCAAGCAATTCATAAACAACAAAAGCATGGTGTAAAGAGAGATCCTTTACTCTAAGGCCAGAAATCTTTTGCTCAAAATGTGATATACGTACGATGGATATAAAGCCAAAGCAGCAGACTAAGCCTTGTGTATAATGTACGCAATCTATTGGTGTAAAACAACTGAAAAAAGGAACTATTATTTACCAATTAGCAAATATTCTATAAAAGAGGCCTGTTGGTCAGATTATCCTTCTTGCCCCAGTTCTTCCCCCCCCCCCCCCCCCCCGCCCCCACCATCACATGGGGACAGCACAGTGGCACTGCTGCCTCACACAGCCAGGGACCCAGGTTCGATTCCCAGCTTGCCTATTATCTCCACTCTTTGTCGAGTTTGCCTGTTCTCCCCATGTCTGCGTGGGGTTTCCTCAGGGTGCTCCAATTTCCTCCCACAGTCCAAAAGACATGCTGGTTAGGTACACTGACCATGCTAAATTCTCCCTCAGTGTACCGAAACAGGCGCTGGAGTGTGGCGACGAGGGGATATTCACAGTAACTTCATTGTAGCGTTAATGTAAGCCTACTTAGGAACAATAACAAATAAAGTTAAACCATCGCACCAACACCACTCTTAAACAAAGTAATTAGAAACATAATTAACTGGAATACAATTTTTTACAGTCACAGACCACATTGCTTCAATTATTATACAATGCATTCTGTTACTGTGTGCTATATTTGGAGCATCAATACAATCAGTGTCTGAAGTACTCAGAAATGATTGGATATGGAAAGAAAGGCCAAGAGGCGAAGGTGTTATCATTGCCCTAGATGCTGCAGCCCACCGCTGGTAACGTGAACCTGATTACAAACTGGAAAGACTTACATTTCTATATGGCTTTTCACGTCCTCAGGATGTCTAAGTTTGTGCACAAACAGCAATGCATTAATGATCAGGTAATCTGTTTTTGTGATGCTGATTAAGGGATACCTATTGGTCAGCATGTGCGGAGAAAACTTCCCTGCTCTTCTTCAAAACAATAGTTATGGGATCTTCTAAGTTAATTGGAGAGAGCAGGCTGAGCCCTGGCTTAACTTTGCATCCAAAGAAACAAAATATCTAAAAGTGCAGGATAAGAAACATAAAGAGCTGGCGGAGGCCGTTCAGTCCATCGATCCTGTTCCGCCATTCAAGACAATCATGGCTGATCTCATCTCAGCCTCAACACCACTTTCCTGCCAATTCTCCATAGCCCTGCAACCAATTACTAACTAAAAATCTGTCTCTCAAAATTTCCTGAATGTCCTGGTGTCCACCACACTCTGAGGTAGTGAATTCCACACATTCACAACTCTTTGAGAGAACGTATCAAAGGGAAAGAGGTTCCCTTTGAGAACTGAGTTTCTCCTCAGTTCTGTTTTAAAAATCTGCTACTCCTTACTTTTCTTCTCCCCTCCCTCCCCCCCACTTGAAAGGCTCCCTGTACCAGAGTGCCATGATCAATCTGCTTATCTCCCCACAGTCTCCGCTTTCATCCACACAGGGATTCTCTCAGTGCTGTGGACGTATTGGATTTTGTGTGTGCAAGCTCTGCAGTGTGACTTGAACTCACAACCCTCTGACTCAGAAGTGAGAGTTGTTATTAGCTTCACTGGCAAAACAAGTTGAAAATTTGTAGATCTATGAGTAATGGGTTTGGAGATTCCGAATCGCCAGAACACCACTGCCAGAAATTTGATACTACGCTCAAGGAGAAAATGACCGTGACTCCCCTAGTGTGCCTATACCACAAGAAACTACAAAGGGTCATGAACATAGCCCAGTCCAACACCCAAACCAGCCTCCCATCCATTGACTCCATCTACACGTCTTGTTGCCTCAGAAAAGCAGCCAGCATAATCAAGGACCCCATGCACACCGGACATTCTCTCTTCCACCTTCTTCTGTCGGGAACAAGGTACAAAAGTCTGAGGTCATGTACCAAACAACTCAAGAACAGCTTCTTCCCTGCTGCCATCAGGCTTTTGAATGAACCTACCTTTTATTAAGTTCAGCTTTCTCTACACTCTAGCTATGACTATAACACAACATTCTGCACCCTCTCATTTACTTCTCCCTGATGTATTCTATGAATGGTATGTTTTTTCAGTATAGCGCACAAGAAACAATAATTTTCACTGGACCCCAATGCATGTGACAATAATAAAGCAAATCAAATACAAAGCTTTATCAGAAATACATAAAAATAAGCCATTAAATGGTAACAAAGGCTGGAAACTATCTGTTATTGACTAGGATGCATGATCTATTGCATAATGGCTGCTCCTTATGTCAGTATTGACTCCTATCCCTTTACTACATCCGTGAGTTTCCTCCGGGCGCTCCAGTTTCCCCCTACAATCCGAAAGGTGGGCTGGTTAGGTGCATCGGCCATACTAAATTCTCCCTTAGTGTACTCCGCACAGGCGCCGGAGTGTGGTGACTTGGGGATTTTCACAGTAACTTCATTGCAGTGTTAACGTAAGCCTATTTGTGACATTAATAAATAAACTTTAAATCTGTTGATTCACTGGTAAAGAAGACTTCTTTGTGAGCTTATTCTGACTTTGGAGGCAGTCACATGATAGCTAGAGATATGAAGGCACGATAGCAAAAGCCTGATTTTACGCTGCTGCTTCTTTTTTTAAAAAAAATGAATGCGTTTACCGTCTATGGTGCAGCTCTTTCAAATAGGCGGCCGTATTTGGACCGAGTAAAAGGTCACAGCCACATAATACTTTCAAATTCATTTTTTCAAAATCATAAATAAATGGCCTTAAATGGCCATAAGCAGTTGACCTTAAAAACCAGCCACAGTAGGTGGTGGATAATTTTTGCTGGATTTGCTTGGAATCAATGGAAGAAAAACAAACAATTGCAAACAGATGCAGATTAGTTTTCAGAACAAAAGTCATGCTGATTGAGGGATGAGCTCAGTCCCCTCAATTGGTAGCATGATCTTATAAAGGCTAAGTATATCCTAAAGCAAGGCCAAGAGGAAAAGAGGCATTATATGCGTGTTTATATGTTCACTGTTTCTGAAAAAGTGTTTTTTTTTCCATTGTCAGCTTAATGTTACATTTCGCAAAGGCTAAATTTGCATGAACTCAGGGATACTCTATTCCAGATGGTGGCATTTATCCACTGTGTTCTCCAAACAACTTTTTTAAAACTGCTCAGTAGGAGAAAATATGTGGAGAGATGCCACTTGCAATGCAAAGCAACACTCTACTTAAATGACCACATGCTGCAAAAAAAATCCCCAAAGCATTTCAGATGATGAAGGGGCAAAGGGGTCCAAATTCAAAAATAAATGCAGCAGTTTTTTTTTGAAAACATCATAAAAATGTCTAAGGCATTTTGGAGTGGCAGTATGAGACAAAATAGGACACCAAGCCACACAAAGAGGCGTTGGGGCCGATGACAAGAAACCTGGTCAAAGAGGTAGATTTTAGGGAGTTCATTGAAGGAAGAAGTGAGGTAACGGGTTGAGAGGTTTACGGAGGGAATTGCAGAGTACGGGCCTTGAGAGCTAAAGGCCTGGCTGCCAATGGTCAAACAATTAAAAATAGGATGCTCACGAGGCTGGAATTAGAGAAGCACAGATATCTTGGAGGGCTGCAGAGCTGAAGATTATAGAGATGGAAGGGCCAGGCCAAAGATGGATTTGGAAACAAGAATGATAATTTTAGAATTGAGCCTTGTTTAGCCAGAAGGCAGGAAGTACAGGAGCATGAAAAGTGGTATCTGGTGTGAGTTTTAGAAACCCTCTAATTTATGGTGTATAGAATGTGACAAGGAGGCTGGGGGACGGGAGTCTACAGGCTGGATTTTAATGAATCATGAGTTGAGCCATCTCCTGATATCAGGGATCAACGCCTCCTACCTGGCAGTGTCCGCACACACAATTTTCAAGGTTGGATGGAAACGGGCTAGAGGCATGCAGGTTACATGACCTACAGGTAGCCCTTACACCTCACAGCCCCTAACCCCCAACCATACTCCACACAACTCCCATGCCCTCTTCATACTCCCCATATTCCCTCATATCTCCCATGCCTGTTCTATATTTCCCATGCCCACTTACCCAGTATCCACCATAGACAGCATTTGCGGGCCCAATAATAACATTGGGAAATCTTTGGCATGCTCATGATATTTTCAAAATAGACTGTCATTCAAAAACCTTGTTAAAAGACTCCTGTCCTCTTATGAGCTCACCAATCTGTCAATCAAACACATATCCGTCCATTTCCGATTTGAAAAAAAACATCTTAAGTGATAATAAAACTGTCATCGCTAAAAGCCAATCTAAATTCTCTTCAAAAAACTTAATCCTATTAATCGCTTATAAAAGTGTTGGTCAAAACAAATTTCACAATGCCCTTGATAGCGATATAATGAACCATTGCTGAGTTGGGCTTGGAGTTTAACTAAGCATTCATAATGGAATTCCAAAAAATATTTGAGTTAATAAAGCTTCTGTAGCTGGATACATTAAAATGATCAAATGACTGGGCTGTCAATAAAAAAAATCACGGGGGAAGACTGACAAATTAAAACCTTAATCTCAATATTCTTAAATACAGAACAGCAACTATCTACTGGATAAAGTACTATAATGCATATTTTAGAATACTGGTCAATTTGTTGATCACTTACCTTTTCTGAGGAAAGTCCTAACATTAATTATGTATATTCAGCTTATTATACATCATTCCATTATGGCATAAGTTGCCCATTCTGGCATGTGAAATTGACAAAATCTTTTGAACTTACCTGTAAAAATATCCCTGACCCCAGATTAGGTTTCCCTATGCTTCAAGTCTGCCCTGATGCTGAGAGCCACATCGCCTATCAAAATGAGCTGGACTCCACAGAAATGGCGGAAGGTAAAATGCCCCACCCCCACAGTGGAGTAGGCAAGGACTGGATTGCTGCATGTAGACTCACTACCTGCACCTTTATCCCAAGCCATAAAACTCCCATAAGAATGGGAACAAGAATCCTAGAATTTAGTCCAACCCACCGGGTTTTATTTCCATCTAACCTTGTTCTGACTTAAATGGAGTCACGAAAATCCAGGCCTGTACATTTGCATGCACAAGCAGCCTTTCCTTCAATGCAAATGTTATAGGCTGAGTAATTAGCAGACAGCCAACTCTAACCTCGCTCCATCCACATCCTATTTTTTCTAAGGCAATGTGAAAAGACCTTTCATACTTACAGGTTTATTTGATTTGAATGAGAATTATCCCGGGAATGAAAAGATTCACGTATGAACAGCATTTGAGGATCCTGGATCTGTACTTGATACAGCTTAGAAAGATGAGGAAAGGATCTCATTGAAACTTACAGAATAGTGTAAGGCTTGGATAGAGTGGACATGGAAAAGATGTTTCCATGAGTAGGAGAGATTAAGATCCGAAGGCACAGCTTCAGAGTGAAGGAATGACGCTTTTGAACGGAGATGAGAAGGAAATCCTTGAACCAGAGGGTGGTGAATCAATAGAATCGACTCTCACCAACTTTTACAGGTGCACCATAGAAAGCATTCTTTCTGGTTGTATCACAGCTTGGTATGGCTCCTGCTCTGCCCATGACCTCAAGAAACTACAAACAATCATGAATATAGCCCAATCCATCATACAAACCAGCCTCCCATCCAGTGACTCTGTCTACACTTCCGGCTGCCTTGGAAAAGCAGCCACCATAATCAATGCACCCTGGACATTCTCTCTTCCACCTTCTTCCATCGGGAAAAGATACAAAAGTCTGAGGTCACATGCTAACCAACTCAAGAATAGCTTCCTCCCTGCTGCCATCAGACTTTTGAATGAACCTAGCTCATGTTCAATTGATCTTTCTCATTCTAGCTATGACTGTAACACAACATCCTGCACTCATAGAACATGGAACATTACAGCACAGTACAGGCCCTTCGGCCCTCAATGTTGTGCCGAGCTATGTCCAATCCCAAGATCAAGCTATCCCACTCCCTATAATTCTGGTGTGTTCCATGTGACTATCCAATAACCGCTTGAAAGTTCCTAAAGTATCCGACTCTACTGTCATAGCAGGCCACACCCCAACCACTCTTTGGGTGAAGAATCTACCTCGGATATCCCTCCTATATCTCTCACCCTGAACTTTACAGCTATGACCCCGAGTAACGGCTACATCTACCCGAGAAAATAGTCTCTGCACGTCCACTCTATCAATCCCTCTCATCATCTTATAAACCTCTATTAAGTTGCCTCTCATCCTCCTCCGCTCCAAAGAGAAAAGCCCAGCTCCCTCAACCTTTCCTCATAAGATCTACCCTCCAAACCAGGCAGCATCCTGGTAAGTCTCCTCTGCACGCTCTCCAATGCTTCCACATCCTTCTTTTAGTGAGGTGACCAGGACTGAACACAATATTCCAAATGTGGTCTTACCAACATCCGGTATATTTGTAGCATAACCCCACGGCTCTTAAACTCAAACCCCTGTTAATGTACGCTAACACACAATAAGCCTTCTTCCCAGCTCTATCCATTTGAGTGGCAACCTTCAGAGATCTGTGGCTATGAACCCCAAGATCTCTCTGTCCCTCCACATTCCTTAGAACTCTGCCATTGACCCTGTAATTCTCACTCAAGTTTGTCCTACCAAAATGAATCACCTCGCACTTATCAGGTTAAACTCCATCTGCCACTTTTCGGCCCAGCTCTGCATCCTATCAATGTCTCTTTGCAGCCTGCAAGAGCTCTCCACCTCAAGCACTACTCCACCAATCTTGGTGGCATCAGCAAATTTACTAACCCACCCACTCTTTCCTTTCCTTCTTTGTGAATGGTATGCTTTGTCTGTATAGTGCACAAGAAACAATATTTTTCATTGTATTTCAATACATGTGACAATAATTAATAAAATTAAAATCAAATTAAATCCATCAAAAAGGAATTCATTGTCATGGAAGACTGTGGAGGCCAAGATATTGAGTGTAGTTAAGACAGAGATACATTAGTTCTTGATTAGGAAGGGGATGAAAGGTTACAGGGAAAAGACGGGGAATGGGACGGGGAATTCATCAGCCATGATTGAATGGTGGAGCAGTCTTGATGGGACAAATGGTCTAATTTTGCTCCTATGATCTTATGATTTATCTTTCCCAACAAAGCTGCATCTCTGCAATCAGTGGGAAGTTGCTCAGCAGAATGACCTGTTAACTAGCTCCTTTATGCAACGATTGGCAAGCGTTCTCAAACTGTGTGCTGGTACCGAGGCATCCAAGTTGGGAAGCCTTGGTACTGGCTGAGCACCCAACAGCTAAGCTGTTTGGTTAGCTGCTGTTATGGTCCGCCAAAGTGCAGTCACCCTGCCTGATCTGAATGTTAGCTTAACAAACTCCCTTTGTTTTCTGACATGACTTCAACTGCTTCACGTGAAAAAGACCGCTGAAAATGAGAGAGAAAAACAAGAACAGATCTGGTAGACTGGCCTTTGATCACTGATTTGGCCAAGGAATGTTTTATTCTTTTTTGCCCCCAAGAACTGTTTTTCATATTAAATGGGAAAACAGGAATACTATATTCAAAGCAGACCACAAAAGCAAATCACCGGCATGTGCACAGAATCACATGAAATGGAAACCTGACTGCTATTTCACCTCTATCCAAGGATATAATGAGAAAACAGCAGGATATATGTCAGTGAATTAACACATTATCAACTAGCTCCCTTAGGATTCAAGAATAAGAATCTTTAATAATCAGTGCTCTATAATACACTTCCGTCAGGCGTTTCACTGATTATTTTTAATGCATTCGTTTGTATATGTTTTTTAGTCCTCCTGCAGATGGAGTACTCTATGTTAGCAAAAGGCCTTTCACACAGCAATGCAATTAAAATTGACTTAAAAGGACTGAATTTTAACGAGCAACACGAGGTGGGTTTGGGTGCATGCAGGAAGTTAAATTCCCCAAAAGTGATGTTTGCTTTTATTCATTCGTGGGACATGGACATCACTGGCTGGCCAGCATTTATTGCCCATCCCTAGATGCCCTTGAAACTGAGTGGCTTGCTCAGACATTTCAGAAGGCAGTTGAGAATCGACCACTTTGCTGTGAATCTGGTGCCACATGTAGGCCAGACCAAGTAAGAATGGCAGATTTTCTTCCCTAAAGAGCATTAGCAAATCAGGTAATTAGTAGATCCTGATCCATTAGTAATTGGGCCAGGATCCCGCACTGTTCCAGGTTTCAGTTATGTGGTTTTGTAGGTGAATGGGGATAGCCCTTGGAGCTGTTAGATAAGTAATTGCCCCATGTGAACAGGTCATTAACTGTTGTTTTAACCGACCCTTCAGGATTTGGCTGTCAGTGGACTTATCTCCGGAGCTGTCTGCAACTCACCAGGGTCAATCAGGAAGCGCTTCTTAAGTAAAACTGGTAAGGCTGTGAAGAGTTGCAGCCCAGTTGAAAGACTACTACTCACCTTAGAAAATGCATGTAAGCAAATAAGAAGTATGAAGGGAAACAATTCAGCACATCCAGCGTGCTCTGCCATTCAACGGGATCATAGCTGATCTCATTGTGGCTTCATAGCCATTTTCTCAACTCCAGAACCTCTTTTTGGGTAAAACCTCTCCCAAAAATAATAAAATGGAGAATAACTGATTTTTTTTTCATGTTTAATGGGCACTGATAAGAATACAGAAACCTGCAGCCTTGTGAGGTATGAATTCTGAGGATAAAGACAAAATACTGCAGATGCTGGAATCTGAAGCAAAAACAGAAAATGCTGGAAAAACTCAGCATCAGAGGAGAGAAAATAGAACAATCATTTCATAGAATCCCTACAGTGTAGAAGGAAGCCATTTAGCCCATTGAGCCTGCACTGACCACAATCCCACCCAGGTCCCAGCTAATCCCCTTGACACTAAAGGGCCAATCCACCTAACCTACACACCTTTGGACTGTGGGAAGAAACCCATGCAGACATGGGGAGAACATGCAAACTCATTCAGACAGTGACCTGAGGCTGGAATTGAACCTGGGTCCCTGGCACTGTGAGGCAGCAGTGCCAACAGCACTGTGTCGCCGTACTGCCCTGATGAAGGATCAGCCTGACCTGAAACAGTCAAAAGATGTGCAGGATTGGCTATGCTAAATTGCCCCTTAGTATCAGGGGAACTAGCTAGGATAAATGTATGGACTCTGGGGATAGGTCATGGGTGGGATTGTGGTTGGTGCATTCTCAGTGGGCTGAATGGCCTCCTTCTGCACTGTATGATTCTGTTTCCGTACTTCTATGATCAATGAAAAGTTGGCTCTATTCTTTCTTCACAGATGCTGTCAGACTTGCTGAGTTACTCCAGCATTTTCTGTTTTTGTTATGAATGCTGAGGGGGCAGTTGTCAGGTATTAATTATGAAGAAAAAAGTGCAGACTTTTTATTTATCAAAGCCTAATTTTATCTCTTTTTTGTAATCCTCCACTTATTCAACATTCTCCCATGAAATCAGAGAAGGAACTGATGGGCTGTTGAGCTACACTGTCTATTAATGATGCCTTTGGAGTAAAATTTCACGATGTCTCTTTTCTCATTTTTGGCTGATACTCCTCCCCCTGCACCCCCCCCCCCCCCCACCCCCCCAGATTTTAAGCTCTGAGTGGAGGTGACCTGAAGTGGGGAACTATTTGGAGGGATAAGTCAGTTGAGCATTATGATTTAAGGCACACAGTTAAAATGGGAAAATGAGCAAAGCAGCCTGGGCTGAACAGCTATTTCCTCCGATATTGAATCAGCTTCATGACACTGCCAGGGCTCAATTATTTTCCACAGCCTGTACCCCTGATATTCTGAGCTTTCGCAGCTTATCCAAAAGAAACTTAATAGAAATTGACCAAATCAGACCTTTTGGCAGTATGAAGCTAAGCCCACTCCAGAGAATGATATAATAAACTTTGATTCTAAGGAAGTGCAGCAGTGAATGGGATGATTATGAATAGAAGTTCCAGAGCTCTGAAAGGGTACGTATTCAAGCCAATATACACTTAAGCCTATTTTTGTTTTTGCGAGCATAACCATGTGGCGTAATGCTTTGTCCATCTATGCTTTTAAAGCCATTACTTATATAGTCATTACAGCACAGAAGGAAGCCATTGAAACAACCATATTAATAAAAGCAAATTACTGCGGATGCTGGAATCTGAAACCAAAAGAGAAAATGCTGGAAAATCTCAGCAGGTCTGGCAACATCTGTAGAGAAAAGAGCTGATGTTTCAGATCCAGATGGGGATTCCTGGAAGAGAAGTGGCAGTGAAGTAAAAACCAAATAAAAGCAAATTACTGCGGACGCTGGAATCTGAAATCTGGACTCGAAATGTCAGCTCTTTTCTCTCCTGACAGATGCTGCCAGATCTGGTGAAATCTTCCAGCATTTTCTCTTTTGGAACCCATCATATTTCTTGTCAGTACTTGTTTTTATCCTTAAATTCATGTCTGTTTCATAGAAATTTTAAGGAAATGAGGGGGAGGGAATTTCTAAGTTAACCACAATTTGGTTTTCTGTAAAGGTTTTCAATGGTACATTTTCCTCTTTGAAGTGGAAGGCTGTCTTCTTTTTATTCATTTGTAGGACATAGGCATCGCTGGCTGGCCAGCATTTATTGCCCATCCTTAGTTGCCCTGGTGGGCAGTTCAGAGTCAACCACATTGCTGTGGCTCTGGAGTCACATGTAGGCCAGACCGGGTAATGACAGCAGATCTCCTTCCCTAAAGGACATGAGTGAACCAGTTGGGTTTTCCCCACAATCTACAATAGTTTCATGGTCATCAGTAGATTCTTAATTCTAGATTTTTATTATTGAATTCAAATTCCACCATCTGCCATGGCGGGATTCGAACCCAGGTCCCCAGAACATTAGCTGAGTTTCTGGATTAATAGTTTAGCAATAATATCACCAAGCTATAGCCTCCTCAATAAAAATAAGGGAGCAGGGCTGATTTAAAACTGCTATTTGAGAGAGCAGTATGCATTATTACTGTAAAGGTTCTGCAATGTGCAAAATATAAATACTATCTGAATTCCATTCCATCACTAGGCCTATTTAGTGGGCAAGATGCCACTGGGATCAGCCCGAAGGCAAATCAACAACATGTTACTGCTGCTTGACAATGTGCCCATCTTAGAAGAGTCTGCTCCCATTTTATTCTTTCTTGGGAATTGGGGGAGGGTGGGGGGGGGAGCATGGGTGGGGAGACAGATAACATTGTTTAGAGGAGAGGGGTAGGTGAGATACAAAGAGAATCTCTTTGTTTAACCGGCTACCTAAAATCTTTTACATTATATTTTCTTTCTGAAAGGTCACTTCAACAAGAGATTTATCTTTCTTCCATCCTTCATTTACACTGTATCAAATGGCATGGTTTGGAAGAAAAAATGTTTTTACTGTTTGAAAGCATATGATCCTTTATTATATTACTTAAGTGTTCAGTTTAAGTACTGATTTTTTTTTTGAAACATGGAACTTACATCTGATCAGATGCAGATAAGGCCACACTGTACTCAGTTTGCTGGAATGTTAATATGTGCAATCCAAATGAGAGGGATCATCTTGCACAGCAAGCAGAATTCTCCTTCCCCTTATTAAATGCAGATAGACCCGTGTTGAGGTTTCCACATCTGCAATTGAAAGCAAGTCTACAGTGTTGACTAATATGTTAGTAATTTCCTGGTCACAGTGGAGTTGTCACCAGCTCTATTTTTGTGATCAATTAAACCTGGTCACTTAAATGGAATTAGCCATCTAGTCTGCATCCTAACCAAAGTCTGGTACAGAAATTGGGGTTAATTACGCCCAGTGTGTGATTTGGATTCATGGGACAAATTGTTTTGGAACTAAAATGATCAGTTATCCCTTGCCACAGTAATTAAGTCATATTGTTTGTTATAAACTTTGCTGATACGTACATTGCATTTTGTCTATCTTATGCATTTATCCAGCTAAGATTACAAGTGTCTGCCCAGACTACTAAACCAGTGCTTGCTGAGTTTCTGCCAAAAACATCAACATAGTAACAAATTTTGGGTGGGCGGCACGATCCTTGGAGTTGTGAGGCAGTAATGCTAACCACTGTGCCTCGTTCCATAAAGGAAAGCATTCCATGTTTCTTCACCAGCTTGTCAAACTGTCCTGTCACCTTCAAGAACCTGTGGACATATACTCCAAAGTCTCTCACTTCCTCAACTCCTCTCAATACCTGAAACAATAACAGAGAATGCTGAAAAGACTCAGCGGGTCTGGCAGCATCTGTGGGGAAAGATTACAGAATTACTGTTTTAAGTTGGTTTGACTCTTCATCAGAACTAAAGAGTGGGAGAATTGCAAGATGTAGCAACCTGAAGAACAAGAGGCCCAGTGTGGGAGGGAAGGGAAGGTTACTGAGACAATAAATATTAAAAAAAGGGTTTAAGATGGAGGAAAAAGGTTACAGTCAAAAGCTGTTGAAGTCAATGTTGAGTCCTGAGGGCTGTAAAAGTGCCGAAACAGAAGATGAGATGCTGTTCCTCCAGCTTGCGTTGGGCTTTCCTGGAGCATTGCAGCTGGCCAAGGGTGGCTATGTGAGTACGTGCTGAGTTAAAATAGCAAGAAGCTGCAAGATTGGGATGATGCTTGTGGGCTGAGCGAAGTTGAATGTGTTTGGTCTCCTCAATATAGAAGAGAATGCATTGGGAGCAGCAAATACAGTGGACCAAATTAAAAGAAGTGCAAGTGAAATGTTGTTCAACCTGAAAGGAGTGTTTGGAGCCCTAAGTGGCGAGGAGGAAGAAGTAAAGTGGCAGGTGTTCCAACTATTGTTGCTTTGGCACTCAGAGATCTATCCATATATTTGCTCTTCTAACTTCTTTCCACTTCCAATGCACTATAGAGTTTAAGTAGTCTGGGGAAACATATTTTCTCTCCAAAAAGGGAAAATTTAATTTGATGCTGGTACTAATCAGCATCGTAAGAAGTCTCACAACACCAGGTTAAAGTCCAACAGGTTTATTTGGTAGCACAAGCCACTAGCTTTCGAAGTGCTACCCCTTCATCAAGTGAGTGGGAGTTCTATTCACAAATAGGACATATAAAGACACAAGCTCAATTAACAAAATAATGGTTGGAATGCGAGTCTTTATAGGTAATCAAGTCTCAAAGGTCCAGACAATGTGAGTGGAGAGAGTGTTCAGCACAGGTTAAAGAGATGTGTATTGTCTCCAGGCAGGACAGTTTGTGAGATTTTGCAAGCCCAGGCAAGTTATGGGGATCATAGATAGGGTGACATGAACCCAAGATCCTGGTTGAGGTCATCCTCAACAATGTTTTGGGTGAGTGGAATCGGCTGCCGTCGGTGGTGGTGGAGGCGAACTTGTTGGGGTCTTTTAAGAGATTTCTGGATGAGTACATGGGATTTAATAGGATTGAGAGTTATAGATAGGCCTGGTAGGTAGGGATATGATCGGCGCAACTTGTGGGCCGAAGGGCCTGTTTGTGCTGTAGTGTTCTATGTTCTATCCTCATGTGTGCAGAACTTGGCTATCAATGTCTGCTCAGCGACTCTGTATTGTCGTGTGCCATGAAGGCCACCTTGGAGAACGCTTGTCCGGAGATCAGAGGCCTGTGACCGCTAAAGTGTTCCCCAACAGGAAGAGAACACTCTTGCCTGGTGATTGTCGAGCGGTGTTCATTCATCATAGTGTCTGCATGATCTCCCCAATGCACCATGTCTTGGGACATTCTTTCCTGCAGCGTATCAGGTCGACAATGTTGGCCAAGCTGCAAGTGTATGCACCATGTACCTGGTGGATGGTGTTCGCATGTGAGATGATGGCATCCGTGTTGATGATCCGGCATGTCTTGCAGAGGTTGCTGTGGCAGGGTTGAGTGGTGTTGTGGTCACTGTTCTCCTGAAGGCTGGGTACTTTGCTGCGGACAATGGTCTGTTTGAGGGTGTGCAGTTGTTTCAAGGCAAGAAGTGGGGGTGTGGGGATGGCTTTGGCAAGATGTTCGTCTTCATCAATGACAAGTTGAAGGCTCCGGAGGAGATGTCATAGCTTCTCCGCTCTGAGGAAGTACTGGACGACGAAGGGTACTCTGTCCGCCGTGTCCTGTGTTTGTCTTCTGAGGAGGTCAGTGCGGTTTGTCATGCGGCGCGTCGGAACTGTCAATGGATGAGTCGAGCACCATATCCTGTTCTTATGAGGGCATCTTTCAGCATCGGGAAATGTCTGTCGCGATACGCTGCAGGAAAGAATGTCCCGAGGCATGGCACATTGTGGAGACCATGCAGACATGACGACAATGGATGAATGAACACTGCTCAACAATCACCAGGCAAGAATGTTCTCTACCTGTTGGGGAACACTTCAGCAGTCACAGGCATTTGGCCCCTGATTCTTTGGATAAGCATTCTCCAAGGCGGCCTTCACGACACAGACAACGTAGAGTCACTGAGCAGAGATTGATAGCCAAGGTCCACACACATGAGGACTACTTCAACTGGGATCTTGGGTTCATGTCACACTAGCTGTAACCCCCATGAGTTGTCCGGGCTTGCAAAATCTCACTAACTGTCCTGCCTGGAGACAGTACACATTTCTTTAACCTGTACTTAACCCTCTCTTTACTCACATTGTCTGTACCTTTAAGGCTTGATTATCTGTAAAGACTCACATTCCCAAGCATTATTTTGTAAGTTGAGTATCTGTCTTTATATGCCCTATTTGTGAATAGAACTCCCACTCACTTGATGAATGGGCAGCACTCCGAAAGCTAGTGGCTTGCGCGCTACCAAATAAACCTGTTGGACTTTAACCTGGTATTGTGAGACTTCTTACTGCGTTTACCCCGTCCAATGCCAGCATTTCCACATCATGGCTATTAATTAGTATCTACCGTAGAGAAATAATTCATAGTTATATAGCATCCTTCACAACTCCAAGACATCCCAAAGCACTTTACACACAAGTACCTTCTGAAGTGTAGTCAATGTTCTAATGTAGAGACCGTTACTTTACAACACTCACCGAGGTTCTAATATAATGAAAATTATGTTCATAGTTCCTCTGATGTTATATTGATCAAAGGCTATGAGGTTCCTGTGATAGATCTTGGTGATTGCAATTGAAATGAGCCAAAAAATCACTCACACAATATAAGGATGATAACATGATTTTTCCCATTGCTGAAAAAAGACAGATTTTGTTGAAGCTTTTTGTCTTGCACTCATCAGTGCAATTCACAAGATTACCACATTGTAAAGATTGCAGACAGATGGAATATGTACACACAATGCATTTTTTTCAAATAAACAAAATAAGTGTCAGCCATTCCCTGGTTCAATCCCCAGGCAATGCATTGACCAATCAAAGTCAAACTGCCTGGTTTGCATTTAAACAAATCTGGGCAGTTAACTGTCAGTTCTCAGTTCACTGATGCATTCTCCATGGCTACTTTAAATTGGTGTCCTCTGATTGCTAACTCTTCCTTCAATGGGAGCAGTTCCTCCCTGTCTACTTTGTCCACACCCCTCTCCTCTCAACCTTTCCTCCAAGGAGAACAACCCCGTAACTTCTCCAATCTACATATCTAACTGAAGTTCCCCATTCCTGGAATAATTCCCGTGAATCTTTTATGTGTACTCTTTCATATCCTTCCAAAAGTATTGGGCGAAACTCTCCAGACTCCCAGCCGCATGTTTTCCACTGTCAGAAGGTGGCACGTTGTTTGCTAATGGCGGGAATCTCGAGTCACTTCGCTATCAATGAGGATTTCAATTGACATCACCCCACACTGGCGGGGGTGCGCTGCTGGCGGCACCGGAGAATCCTGCTGGCATGAATGGCCAGAGAATTCCGGCCATGGTGTTCAGAACTACATGCAATATCCCAGCTAAAACTGTATTTTATATAGGTGCTTCTTTTGATTTGGTTTAATTTATTATTGTCACATGTATTAGTATAGAGTGAAAAGTATTGTTTCTTGTGCACTATACAGACACAACATACCATACATAGAGAAGGAAAGAAGATAGTGCAGAAGGTAGTGTTACAGTCATAGCAAGGGTGCAGAGAAAGATCAACTTTTTACAAGGTAAGTCCATTCAAAAGTCTGATGGCAGCAGGGAAGAAGCTATTCTTGAGTTGGTTGGTATGTGACTTCACGCTTTTGTATCTTTTTCCCGACTATTTTTAATGTTGGGATCCCATATGCTTTAGCCATTCTTGTCAATTTGCCCTTATATGTGCACTTTGCTTCTGCAACCCCTCTCCATACCTGTTATTTTATATTGCTTGCCCATTCTGCACATCCCTTTACATCATGATTTTCTCATTTTGTGTACAATGCATAATGCCAAGGAGCAATGAAATGGTAATATTCAAAGGGATTCTGAAGTTTGAACAGAAAATAACAGATAACTAGCATATACCGCATCTACAAAGCAGTAAACTGATCAAGGTTAGAAAATATTGAAGTATGCCAAAGAAGCGACAGATGATTTATAATAGAATTGAATTCCAAGATCCATAATGGCTAATATTTTCTGCAATATAGGTGCTTCAATTTAATTAAGTAATTTTATTTCATTTTGGGTTTGTGGTGACCTCCATGTGCTTTCTGAAGCTTATGTTACAAGTGAAGGACTGGGAGATCATCAAAGTGCTTGTGTTTGATTACCAGGAAACCCTACAGCCAATATGTATTGTACTGGATTAATTTTGCCAATTTGACTCAGATTTACAAGAAGCTATGTGTTAAAATATTCCACTCATGGGATCTGATTTGACTTATGTTTGAATTCAGCAGATAAAAGGGATATAAATAGTCTTTTCCAGACTAAAGTTAAATTGGACGGTTTTTAACACAGTTCCCAAAAGACTCGAAATACATTGCACATAACTGCTCTCCAACTGCCACTAAGTGGATCAAATTCAAAGAGGCCAGAAAAATCAAGAGTGCATGAAATGTAAATGTTACACTGGGGAAGTGTGTGCATGTTACATACTGTCGAAACAATGCAGCAAAAACTCTGTATTGTGCATCTGGCATATTTCATGTCCCATCTCGGGCCAATCTCTCAAATAATGTGTTTTGTTCCAGCACATGTCTTTTGTCGTGATGAGTAATTGTGCATTTCCCCCAGAAATTCAATTTTGTTCCACTGTTGGGATCCAAATATCCCTCCTCCCATTTCTCCCCCTCCCCGACTACACCTCCAACCTTCCCCCCACCCCCCCGACCCCCTGGCCCCCACGTTCCTTGGGATAAAAGTCAGATGTGTGTTTTCTATTCTCTTATCCTGAGTATCTCTCTTAAATGGATGCAAGAGCAGTTGGAAAAACTATTTGAACTTTTAAGATTAAATTACAGGTCTGCAGTTACATTCTAATATTAATTTTAATTATGTAGCAATGGGTTGCACCAATAACGAATAAATGGACAGGGAAGGGGCTGGCCTCTGAAAGAGGGCATTGAAGGTTAAGCCACAATTTTTCTCTTTAATATTTATGAATCTGCTATTTAACGTCCCAAGATGATGTCCCACTATACTTGTTTCCCTAACTGTTATAATTAATACTGACTGCATAGCCTAGACAAGTGAGAAATACTCCTGCTGACAGTCTTGCAGCAACTTTCCCGTTTTTTAAATGATATTGACCCTATGCACACACTAAATTAATAGATTCTGGGAAATTCTACTGAATTGGGCTGAAAATTATTGGCATATTGCATGGCAGGGAGAGATGTTGGTGGGGAGCGGTGGGGGACAGCCCGACAGCTTCAATGGCCATGGGTTATTATCACCGCTAGAAAACATGCCAGTTTCACCAGCCACCTGGCGACCAACTGAGTCACTCAAATGGCCAATATTGTTTGTGGGACTTTACTGCAAGAAAATTTACTTCCGCATTTCCTGCATTACAATGGTAACTACTGTCAGGATTAAGAACATAAGATCTAGGAGCAGAAGTAGGCCATCTGGTCCCTCGAGCTCGCTCCGCCATTTAATAAGATCATGGCTGATCTTTTTGTGGACTCTGCTCCACTTTCCCGCCCGCTCACCCGTAGCTCTTAATTCCTTTACTGTTCAAAAATTATCTATCCTTGCCTTAAAAATATTCAATGAGGTAGCCTCAACTGCTTCACTGGGCAAGGAATTCCACAGATTCACAACCCTTTGTGTGACGAGGTTCCTCCTCAACTCAGTCCTAAATCTGTTTCCCCTTATTTTGAGGCTATGCCCCTAGTTCTAGTTTCACCCGCCAGCGGAAACAATTTCCCTGCTTCTCTTATCTATTCCCTTCATAATCTTATATGTTTCTCTAATATCTCCCCTCATTCTTCTGAATTCCGATGAGTATAGCCTCAGTCTATTCAGTCTCTCCTCACAGGCCAACCCTCTCAACTCGGGAATCAAGGAGTGAATCTGCTCTGCACCCCCTCCAGTGCCAGTATATCCCTTCTCAAGTAAGGAGACCAAAACTGTACACAGTACTCCAGGTGTGGCCTCACCAGCACCTTATACAGCTGCAACATAACCTCGCTGTTTTTAAACTCCATCCCTCTAACAATGAAGGACAAAATTCCATTTGCCTTCTTAATTACCTGCTGCACCTGCAAACCAACTCCTTGAGATTCCTGCACAGAGATTCTCTGACTTCTCTGCAGCATTTTTCTTGGCGGATGATGCCAATGGGAATTTCCCATTGATTCCACCCCACACCATCGGAAAACACATGGCAGGGGGTGGACCGTTGACCGGACCAGAAGATTCCACTGGCATGAGAAGCCGGAAGATTGTGCCCTACATTTCACTGACTACACAGAATGTTAGGATGCCCTGAGGTGATAAAAGGCACCAAATAAGGCTACAAAATATAGGAGCAGAATTAGGCCATTTGGCCGGTCAAGTCTGCTCCACCATTCAATCATGGCTGATAGGTTTCTCAACCCCATTCTCTTCCTTTTTCCCCATAATCTTTGATCCCCTTACCAATCAAGAACATATCTATCTTTGTCTTAAATGCACTGAATGACCTGGCCTCCACAGCCTTCTGTGTCAATGGATTCCACAGATTCATCACCCTCTGGTTGAAAAACTACCTCCTCATCTCGGTTCTAAAGAGTCATCCCTTTACTCTGAGGTTGTGCCCTCGGATTCTAGTCTCTCCTACTAATGGAAACATCTTGCACACATCCACTCTGTCCAGGCCTTTCATTATTCTGTAAGTTTCAATGACATCCCACACCCCTCCCACATGAAACAGAGAAAAACGATGGTGTGCAGAGCATGAATGTAGAATGCGAGATGATCTTACAACATCAGTCATCTGTTTAATTTTCCCATTTGGAATGCTCCATGCATTGAGGTATATCAGCACATCAGTCAAAGTAAAAGACATCACTGTAATACAGCCCCAATACCTGCTGAAAGCGTGATCAGCTAAAGATGTTGTGGGTTCCTTTTGAATCTGGACAGCAATACTTAGCATATGTATGAGTATTGCTTATGTATGTTTATCATATGCTATCACTTAGAACTTATTTGAGAGATGCCCAGAAAGCAGCTATGGAATGGGTGGAATGATTGCTACTTGGGCTTCTTCCATAGCAAGATGGTAAGCGTGTAGAATGCACTAAACCAAATATCTGGCTACCAGGTTTTAGTTTCCTTTGAATCCTTAAACCACAGAGCATGAATTTGCTCAGTGCCAGAGGCACAATCACTTATGGCATCCACGTTGGCAAATTAATGTACCGGTTTTGACTTTGTGGATAAAATATCAGGACAGCAATTTCCTGAAGTAAATGCATCTGAGACCTTTGGTTCAAAAAAAATGAGTAAATGCCAGATAAAGCTGATCCACAAAATAATGCTCTGAAATTAGTCCAAACTACCTGTCCATTTTTCATGTAAAAATTGTAAACTAACGTGATCAAAATGGTTCAAACAGTGGGTGGCATAACTTGCGAAAAACCCATATTATGTTCCCATTTAAAACAGACATTCCATAACAAAAATAGCCCCATCATCAATGGTAAGTTTTAAACCAAAGTTGAATAGATGCTGCATCACAACTTGTCAAATGGAATGGGAATGAGATTCCACTGCTTGCTATTCCAGGCTGTCATTGTGTTGTGTAATTTGCATCTGTTCAGCATTTCTAACATAGTAAACATTCCAAGGACTTTTGGAGAATGTATATCACAGTACTACTAAGAGGTACAAAAAGTTAACAAAACACATGATAAAAGAGATTGTTTTGATGTTCCAAGGAGCGCAGCAAACCAGGCTGAGGGAACAGTCACTTTTCATAACCTCCCGACACAGGACTTATTTTGGTCCAGACTCTCGTATTAGGGACATTATTACGTTCTTGTACTGCTGGTCGATGTGCAAGACAAGCTGGTAAGATCTGACAGTCGAGTAAATGGGTTTGCACCCGATTTCTTGCCTCTCACAATCTTAGCAGCCCTGGATATTTGGCGAGATCAGCCTTGCGCCCAAAAAGGGTGTAAGACTGATTATAACATTTAAGTTCCATGTTAAATAGAATTTAAATATTACAATAAGCCTGGGACGCATTCGTCCAGGCTCACTTGCCTCAGCGGCCTCACTGTGAGATCATGTATGGTCACCTGTTGATTCCTTGTATCAGGTACTATTCTCCTTCTCAGGTGATCCATGCTTCTTGATGCAATATCTTTGCATCTCTACAAGAAAGAGACTGGCCTTGTCCTTTCCACAATTTTCTCAGCCACCCAAGTTGGCACAGTTGCAAAATTTCAGACAGTGACTAAACGCTCATCTCTAAAGACTGTCATTCTTTTTTGAGTTGTGATGCTCCTTCTGAGAGGCTTGCCTAACCTCCACCCTTCCTGCCAAGTTTGGAAATTTCATAAACAACCATGTCCTTAGATGATGTCCCATGAGCAGTTTGGCTGGAGTAACTATGGTCACGCTTTGCGTGATGTTATATGACAACAGAAAGCTGGCGATCCATCAAGATGAAGAGGCCTATTTACTTGTTTCTTCACTGACGCCTTAAAAGTTTGCATGACCTGTTCCACTAACCCGTTTGGTGCTGGACAGTAAAGTGCTAACCTCTTCCACTAACATGTTTGCTGCTGGATGGTAAAGTGCTGACCTAACATGACGAAAGCCATTTGATATTACAAATTTCTAAAAGATGAACCATTCTCTGATACTAAGACCCCTGGGATCCCATGAATAACAAAGATTTATCTCTGTTTATCAGTGGTGGCAGCAACCATTCTGGACTCCAGCAGTTGGAAATCCAGCCACTTTGAATGCATGTTGACTACAATCAGAAACATGTGGTCCATAAAGGGTTCTGCAAAATTGATATGTATTTTTGCCCAATGTCTCCCTGGCCACTGCCAAAGGTGCAGGTTAGCTGGGGGGCAGCAGGGCCTGTTGAGTTTTACAACTGGGGCATTGACTATCCACCCTCTTTCTGTATCAAGGCCTAGCTGCCAAACGTAACTTCTTGTGGCCTGAAATAATTGCAAAATGCTGACCAGAAATGTATTGATGGAACTTTTTAACTGCTTATGGTGCTGCCAAGCTTTCCTGATCTATTTGGGACTATTCAGACAAGGTCCTGGAAGCAAAAGCGATTGGCCTTTTCACTCCATCAAGCACTCTGTGGGACAAAACTGTTCCCACTCCATAGAGCGCCAATAAGGCTGCCGACTACACAGCCTGTTTGATTTTTCTGAATGCCTCCATTAGGCCTCCCCACCTCCATCACTGATGTTTCTTTAGCAATTGGTGAAATGTGGCTACAATGGCAGATACATTTTGTAGAAGTCTACCATAATAGTGTACCATTCCGAGAAATTACTTTAATTCAGAGACGCTTGTTGTCTGTGGAACCTCTTTTATGGTTTTTACTTTGTCTTCCAAGGGGTGCAATCCTTTTGCGTCCACCCTAAAATCTAAAGAGGTAACCTTGTCTGCTTATAAGGTACACTTCTCCTGATTAAGCCTCAGAGCTGCTTCTTTAAAATCACTTCAAAACTTCCTCCAAGTTTTTACTCTGTTGTTCAGGTGTGGTTCCTGTAATTAAAACATTATTGAGATAAACCACTACATTTGGGATGCCTTGTAAAAAACTTTCCATTGTTCATCGGAAAATAGCTCAGGTTGATGAGACACCAAATACTAGGCATTGCATTGTATTGGTATAAACCCTTCTGAGTATTGATGGTTACCAATCTCTGCGGGTCCTCGTCCAATTCCAACTGTTGGTAGGCATGACTATGGTCCAATTGGATATATTTTAATCCTCCAGCTAGTTTTGCAGACATGTAAAGGGCTGCAAGAGTGATGGAAGCACATTCAATCAAAAGTAAATTAGGTAAGCACGTCAAGATGGGGGGAATGCAGGACTATGAGGAAAGGAGAGACTAGCTGATTTGCTCTTGCATATAGTCGGCACAGACACAATTGGCCAAATGGCCTACTTTTTTTGTAACCATTCTATGATTCACAGCTCTAAGACAGAATATTTGCTTTTCTGTCTGAATCCAAAACTGCTGGCTTCCAGCGTGCTTCCTGTCCATTCCTCCTTACGAGATAATGGGGTTAATGGAGCGTTCTGTCACTAACAGATTAATGGTCCTGAAATAACTGAAAAATATCTCAAAAATGTTAACCTACCATCGTGAAGAGAAGAAGGGAGCAAGCAAGAGTTATTGTTGATGACTGGCTGGCAGAGGAAGAAATGATATTCATTTGAAACAACCAATGCCAACTGACTGGGGACTACCGGAACAAATCACGATGTGCATGAAACATTTCTGTCTGTGACATATGTATAATGTTACTGATTTTTTAAAATATCAATTTCCCCACTAAACATGAGGAATGTAAACAAGTACATTTCAAAGACTTTGATTGTATTTTTTTCTTTCAAGTCCAGGCAGCTTACTATTTGGGAGGGTTTGTGATGAAGGAAGTGCAGCTATATGATTTGTCTTGTTCTGAGCTACTAACTAGCAAAGATGCAAACTCATAGGCACAGAACAGTTCACTTGTGGAATGTGACCTTCAATCTCCAACCCTCCCTGGATCCTGACTCTTTGACTAACGAGAACAACAGAGAATGAAAGCCAACATGACAAGTATTCAAAAGTCACATTTTCCATTGTCAGTTTTTACTACAGTAAGTCAAAAAATTTAAAAACAAAACTGCAAGTTCCCCCACTGACCCTAAACTGTGCAAAGCAAAAGTTCCAGGTTTGATCCTTGGTCTATGCTGAGTTAGGTAATCTTAGCAAGAGAGGCATGCCAAGAGAGCAGAATTTTATCAGCACGTCCACCGTACGATCCCACACAAGACCAACAGAGAATACCGTTCTCCAAGCATCGCCCGCCCCCGGAATCGGGGCAGGCGTCCCAGTAAAATTCCAGCCCCTGTGATTCCTTTGCTCAGGGAGTGGAAAAATCAGCCAAGGTTCTCGTTTCAGACCAGTGTTTGTGACTCTAACTGGAAACTGGGAATGCGTGCTTGTGTACGTGAGTGAATTGGATAAGAGGTGCAGGGTTATTGTGATGCCTTTGTTAGAAAACCAGCTTGCCAACAGTCTCTATCTGGAAAAATATTCACAACAATAGCTCGTTGAACAAGTTACAGAAAGGTTGTCTATGAAACTGCAGTCCAACAAAGTCAATCCTCTTTTAGAAGAGGATTGAAAATTGTAGTAAAGAGTGGATAACCTCTGTATATTCATAGAAATGAGAATCCTACAGTGCAGATAAAGGTCATTCGGTCTATCAAGACTGCACCGACCATAATCCCACCAAGGCCCTATCCCCATGCACTTAGCCAGCTAGTTCCTCTGAGACTAAGGGGCAATTCAGCATGGCCAATCCGTCTAACCTGCACATCTTTGGATTGTGAGAGGAAACCGGAGCAGCCGGAGGAAACCCACGCAGACACGGGGAGAACATGCAAACTGCACACAGAGACTGCCACGAGATCTTTTACATCCACCTGAGAGGGCAGACAGTGCCTCAGTTAAACATCTTATCTGCAAGATGGCAGCTCCCAACACTGCAGCACTTCCTCAATATTGCACTGGAGTGCCATCTTTGATTTTCATGCTCAATTCCTGAACGGACCTTGAACCCACAGACTCAGAATCAAGACCAGCTGAGCCATATTTAAAAGACTTATACCCAATGGTTCCACTGTTTTTTCTCTTGTTAGATACCATGTATTTTAGGCTTTATTTCATTTATATTCCCATTGCAGGTTTTCTTCCTCATCAGTTGTTTATGATTGGTGGCAGTTATTAAATTTCCTTTTTTCTAATTTCACTTTCAATGTCCGTCATTTCAATATAAATGAAAAATGAAAGTATATCATGCATGTGATGATCTTACACAGTATTTGATTGTATCTTTAGTTCACAGGCTGATTTTATTATGCATCAGAATGACTTTCATTGGGTGGCAATGCTCAAGTTGATTCATCGTGTGGTGTGGGCAAGCCCCCACATTTTGGTAAGACACCAGCTGTGGGGGGAGGGGGAGATTAAGTGACCACCGAAGTGGTCACTTAACCACTAAGTGACCACATCCTTCGGCCCAAAAAGGGGACAGGCTGCCAGTCAGCTTTCTCGCTGCTGATAAAATACCAGCAAAGATGGGAAGGTGACAGCTATGGGTGCCCCACCATGCTGCCTATTTCAGTGCCCTCACACCCACTTCTCACCTTCCAGCCCACTCCCTGGTGGAGTGCAGAATTCCATCATGTAATTTTTTTCCTATTTCCACAGACGCTGCCAGACTTGCTAAAGGTTCCCAACATTTTCTGTTTTTTTACTTCAGATTTTCGACAACTGCAGTATTTTGCTTTTGAAAGCTAGATATGGTAATGAACTGCCTGGACACTCATGTTCCACATGTACTCTGGCCCTAAAAGTGAAACCCCAATGCGGGGGGGGTGACTGAACCATGGGGGTAGGGCAGGAAGCTGCAGTCAGCAGTGGGGCCAAAAGTAAAGATGTCATTTTAAAAGAAGAAGCAAACACATCCACGTGCAGTGCGAGGATCCCAGCAAATCACAATGTTTTTTAATGATTTAAATGAGGGAATTTAGTGGATTATCCGCAAATTTGCAGATGCCACAAAGTTGGGTGAGACGGTGAGCTGTGAAGACGGTGCAGAGATGCTTCAGTGTTATCTGTACAAGCTGAGTGAGTGGGCAAATGCACGGCCGATGCAGTATATTGTGGATGTGAGGTTATCCACTTTTGTAGCAAAAACAGGAAGACAGATTATCATCTGAATGGCTATAATCTGAATAATTGAAAGAGGGAGATGTGCAATAAGAGTGAGGTGCCTTTGTACACCAGTCGCTGAAAGCATGCAGGCGCAATAGCTGGTGAAGAAAGCAAATGGCCTGTTGGCCTTCATAGCCAGAGGATTCGAGTGCAGGAGCAGGATGTCTTGCTGCAATTAGACAGGGCCATGGTGAGACCACACCCGGAATATCGTGCACAGTTTTGTTCTCCTCATCTGTGGAAGGATGTTGTTGCAATTGGGCAGAGCACAGAGAATGTTTACCAGACTGATTCCTGGGATGACAGGACAGACAAATGAAGAGGGATTGAGTCAGTTAAGATTATAGTCACTGGAGTTCAGAAAAATTAGGGTAGATCTCATAGAAACCTAGCAAATTCTAACAGGACTGGACAGGATAAATGCAGAAAGGATGTTCCTGATCGTAGGGGAATCCAGAACCAGGGACCATAGTTTAAGATTACGGGGTAAACAATTTAGGACTGAGATGAGGCGAAATTTCCTTAATCAAAGAATGGTGAGCCTGTGGAATTCTCTACCACAGAAGGAAGTTGAGGCCAAACCACTTTTTGTTTTCAAGAAGGAGTCAGATACATCTCTTATAGGCATGGTGGCACAGTGGTTACCACTGCTGCCTCAAAGCACCAAGGAACAGACTTGATTCCCGGCTAGGATCACTGTCTATGCAGAGACTGCACATTCTCCCTGTGCCTGCGTGGGTTTCCTCCAGGTGCTCTGCTTTCCACTCACAGTCCAAAAGACCTGCTGGTTAGCTGGATTAGCCATGTCAAATTCTCCCTGAGTGTACCCAAACAAGCCCCGGACCTAGGGATTTCACAGTAACTTCACTGCAGTGTAAATGTAAGCCTACTCATGACTAACCACTGAATTTAACTTTAAAGGAATCAAAGGATATGGAAGAAATGCAGGATCAGGCTTTTATGGCACTAGTGAACCTTTAAGAATTTTTTTTAAAAATCATGTTCTCTGCAGTTTGTAAGCAGGCCTTTTGATTTCAGCACCAGCTGGCTGCTTAGATGATTTTTTATTGCTTCTTCAATGGTTTAAGTGGAGTTTTGTTTATTTTTACTCTAGGCCTCAGGTACTTTCTGGGATTTTTTATGGCCTTGCATTGTTACGGGGAAAAATGACTGACAGGTCAGGCAACATTTTCAGTTTTGGGCTGCTATTGCTGTTTTAGTTTAGAAGGTGTTTGGACATCAGACTGAAAAGCAGTGTTCTTCTTTGTCTCTCCCTGGTATTACAAATTCTGCTGGCTAGCTGGAAGCAGGTCTTCTTGCCTTCCTTAGTACCTAGAGCTTCTTTCTCTTTCCACGGTGTTTTGGGAAGCTGTACCAATATCGAGGTTGTCTGTGAGAACTGCAGCATCCAAACAAAGAAGTAAGTTCCAGCATCACAAGAGCATTTGCATTTTCTGTGCTAAACCTGTGGCAAACATTTTGTTTATGGGATTTGTTTGGTTGGAACAGTATTTAGCCGTTAAGGTTTATACAATATCATTTTTTTCTTATTTGTAATTGGAAAAAAGTTATTACTATATGTTAACTGTATTTTTAAATAAACTTTGTTTGATAAACACAAGAACACAAGAACACAAGAAATAGGAGCAGGAGTAGGCCATCTAGCCCTTCGCGCCTGCCCTGCCATTCAATAAATTATGGCTGATCTGTCGTGGCTCAGTTCCACTTTCCCGCCCTCTCCCCATAACCCTTAATCCCCTCTCTTATCAAAAACCCATCAACCCGCGTCTTAAAAATATTTAGCGAGGCAGCCTCCACCACTTCAACGGGCAGAGAATTCCAGAGATTCACCACCCTTTGAGTGAAGAAGTTCTTCCTCAACTCCGTTCTAAACCGCCCCCCCTTCATCTTGAGGCTGTGCCCCCTAGTCCTACTGTCTTTTTTGAGCGGGAAGAGTCTCTCCACCTCTATCCTATCCATCCCATTCATCATCTTATACATCTCAATGAGATCTCCCCTCATTCTTCTAAACTCTAACGAGTACAAGCCTAGTTTATTCAGCCTCTCCTCATAGCTCAACCCCCTCAACTCCAGTATCAGCCTAGTAAACCTCCTCTGCAGTCCCTCCAAGGCCAAAATATCTTTGCGCAGGTGCGGCGCCCAAAAATGCACACAGTACTCCAGTTGCGGCCTCACCAATGCCCTATACAGCTGCAGCAAGACCTCCCTACTTTTATATTCAATCCCCCTCGCTATGAAGGCCAGCATCCCATTCGCCTTCCTGACCACCTGCTGCACCTGCAAGCTGGGTTTTTGCGACTCATGCACAAGGACCCCGAGGTCCCTCTGCACTGTCGCCTGCTGCAGTTTTTCGCCACGTAAGTAATAGTCCTTCCTACCGTTATTCCTACCAAAGTGGACCAACATTAAATTCCGTTTGCCATTTCCTGGCCCATTCGCCCAGCCTATCTATATCCTTCTGCAGACTCTCCACACCCTCCGCACAATTTGCCGTTCCCCCAATCTTGGTGTCATCAGCAAATTTCGACACCCTACACTCGGTTCCCTCCTCCAGATCATCTATATAAATGGTAAAAAGCTGAGGCCCCAGCACCGACCCCTGGGGCACTCCACTAGTCACCATCCGCCAATCCGAATAGCACCCGTTGACCCCCACTCTCTGCCTCCTATTTGACAACCAATCCTCTATCCACGCTAACACCCTACCCCCAACTCCATGTCCCTCGACCTTCTGCAATAACCTCTTGTGAGGTACTTTGTCAAACGCCTTCTGAAAATCCAGAAAGACCACATCCACCAGCTCTCCTCTTTCCACTGCCCTAGACACATCCTCATAGAACTCCAGTAAATTTGTCAGACACGACTTCCCTTTAATGAAACCGTGCTGCGTCTGCTCTATCAAGCAATTCCCTTCAAGATGCCTCGCAATTTCCTCCTTAATGACGGATTCTAACATTTTACCTACCACAGACGTTAAACTAACTGGCCTATAATTCCCCGCCTTTTGCCTGGCACCCTTCTTAAACAACGGCATAACATTAGCCGTTTTCCAATCTTCCGGCACTTCCCCGGAATCCAGCGACGTCTGGAAAATAACCACCAAGGCATCCACTATCACCTCCGCCATTTCTTTCAGCACCCTCGGATGCAATCCATCCGGTCCTGGGGACTTGTCCACATAAAAGCTCCCTAATGGGTCATTTGAATTATACCTGAAGTGAAACATCTCATGCTTACCTAGCAAATTCAATTTGCAAAACTTCTGATCCAGGCAAAGTTCATAAAACACTTTGGAGTTTTTGATCTGAATTATAACACTATTAAGTCTGATGATCAGCCATAATCATAATAAATGGCAGAGCAGGCTCAAAGGGCGGAATTACTAACTCCTGCTCCTATTTCGTTATAGATTGGGTGATACTGAATTAGCTAACCATTGCATATCATACCTAATTTTCCTTTCTCTTGAAGTCAACAGATGGGAAAGCAGGGCTGTGTGTTTAAAGTAGTCGTCTAAGTAAAATTGATGAGTGCAGCAAAAAAGGAAAGACTTGCATTCCCTAGCACATGCTGGTGAACACAAATTCAAAAAGAAATTCTATTTCTTGTGCCGACAGTAAGTCAGATTGGAATGAATGACATTCAAGCAAATTGATGTTTATGTTGAAAATAGTCAAATTCCAATCACAGGACAGCAGCAATTGCAACATATGCCAACCTACGCATTACTGAAGATGCTGCAAACGTGTTTTCACTCAGAGACGGAGTGCAGACTTTCAGCTGAATGAATGTGCTTGGATGTCGTCTTGGCAGCACATGGTTAAATATTTTCACCACTGTGTTTTAATGAAGTTTAATGGTATGTGCTGATGCAAAATCTTTGGTGAGGGCTAAATTTTTCACCTCTTACTCAACTTCACTTGGTCATTATTCAATTTATTAGTGACAAAAACATGCAGACAAAATGTTTTTTTTAACGTGTAAAATCCTTCAAATGAAAACCATATGTGGCTCTTTATTAAGTGTTTAAACTCATTGTGCTATATTAGATAAACACAGGGGCAGAGTAAAAGCAATTATTAAAGTATGAATATTATAACCAGTGCAGTCCCTTCACAGAGTAAGTTGCTATCTGTACATTTATAAGATTAGGTTTGGAATTCTGTCAAACCATAAAATAAACCGAAATTGTTCAACTGCTTTCTGCTACCTTGGCTTGTATTACAAATTCAATCATACAGTAGTACCTTTCATTGAAAGGAAGAGAAGCCTGAAACTGGGGACGAGTAACACATGTCCTGGATGGTACCATGATGAAGTTTGATAGCACTTCCAAATGGTATTTTGAGTTGTGTTGTTTTGATTACTCAGAATAATTCACAGCCACATTTTTGATACAATAACCAAAGCATCGCTGGCAAGCCAGCATTTGTTGGCCATGACAAACTTCTCTTGAGAACAGTAAGAAGTCTCACAACGCCAGATTAAAGTCCAACAGATTTATTTGGAATCACGGGCTTTCAAAGCGCTGCTCCTTCATCAAGTGAGTGGAGATTAGTTCACAAACATGGCCATTTTTGTCAACTAACCTCCACTCACCTGATGAAGGAGCAGCACTCTGAAAGCTTATGATGCCAAATTAATCTGGACTTTATCTGGTCTTGTGAAACTTCTTACTGTACCCAACCCAGTCCAATGCCAGCATCTCCACATCATGCTCATGAGGAGATGGTGGTCAGCCATCTTTTTGAATCACTGCGGCCCATGTGGTATAGGTATACCCACATTGTTGTTCAAGAGCAGGTTCTAAGTTTGGTCTATGGTCAACAGTGAAAGAACGACAATTTAGTTCCAAGTCAGGATGGTATGTGACTTGGAGATGAATTTGCAGATTGAGGTGTCCCCTTGTGCCTGCTGTCCTTGTCCTTCTACGTGTTAGAGATTATAAGGTGTGGTCAAAGGAGAGGTTGGTGAGATTGGGCAGTGTACTTTGTGGATGGCGCACACTGCTGCTGCTATGTGCCAGTAGAAGTGGCAGTGAGTGTTTGAATTGGTGGTTGGGGTGCAAGTCAAGTGGATTACTGTGTCTTGGATGGTGTCAAGTTTCTTGAGTGTTTTTGGCACCGCACACATCGAGGCAAGTGGAGTGATTCTATCACGCTCCTGAATTGTGCTTTAGGGTGAACATTTTTTGAGCAGTAAGGAGACGAGTTACTTCCTTCAGAATTCTCAGCCTCCTACCTGTTCTTGTGGTCACAGTATTTACAGCTACAGTAATTACCTTGAGGCAGTGGGCATTAAGTTAATACTTGGGATTACCTTTATCATGGAAAAAGATGCTATGGAATATATAGTGAAATAAGAGGTAATTAATATACTCGAAGGTTTAAAATGGATAAGGAGGAGATATTGCCTAAGCTATAGTTGATAATGCACATGGATCGGGTATGATACATTCAAGGATACTGAGAGAAGTGAAGGTGCAAATTGCAGAGGCACTGGCCATAATTTTCCAGTCTTCCTTTAAATTCATGCTGGACAAAGGTGTTTGTATGAGTGGGATTCGTTTAAAGTAAAGTTTATTTATTAGTCACAAGTAAGGCTTAAATTAACCAAAAGAGAAAATGTTGAATAATCTCAGCAGATCTGGCAGCATGTGTAAAGAGAGAAAAGAAGTTTTGAGTCCAGATGACCCTTTGTCGAAGCTCAAGGCTTACATTAACACTGCAATGACGTTACTATGAAATTCCTCTAGTCGCCACACTTCGGTGTGCGTTTGGGTCAAGCACTGAACCACTCATTTTTCAGACAATGGGAGGAAATCAAAGCACCCGGAGGAAATCCACATACACCAGAGGATAAGTGCAAACTCCACACAGACAGTGACCCAAGCTGGGAATCGAATCCACGTCCCTCGTGCTACAAGACAGCAATGCTAACTGCTGTGCTCCTGTACCTGTTTAGAGAGAGCTATGGTGTGAAAAATAAATATAGTTGCAGGCATTAGTTAGCAACATGATGCCCACAGAGAGAAAGACCTTTCTTCAGTTTTTAGTTAGAAGCCACAGCAGTTGTGACAGGAGCTATTGGGGGGGGGGGGGGCGGCGGGGGGGCATCTCTTTCAGCTTTGCTGGAAGAAAAGTCATACAAAGGAGTAATGGTTAGGAAAGTAAGTGCTTAAAGTCTAAAGGACAGCTTCTTAAGGAAACTAGAGAAATGAAGAGGAATTTCCAGGGAGCCTGATATTAAAGGAACAAAGAGGAACTGGGAGTAGAAGAGGGTACTGTTCATTCAAGTCACAGCAGTGAAAAGGAGCTAGCTCATGAGAAGTTAGAAAGATGTCCGAGGTAGTTGTAAGGTTTGTGATAACTTACTATAATTTGCCAACAGCAATTGAAATACTTAGTGGAACAACTGGACATTGGAATGTGTGTGTAAAATCAGTCAAGACAAAGCAATCCTAAAGCGGCTGGTGCAAAATCCATCAGTGGATTCACTGGTAAAAGTGAAGCAGAAGCTCTGTTTAAATGTATCACTTGAAAAACCTGGACTGGATTTCAAAATGCAACCTACTATATAAAAAGTTTTAAAGCATGTTTTACGAGTGGAGTTTTGAAACTCTCATCTGACAATTATCTAGGGAGGGGGGATTCTGAGGACAAATCCATAGACACTAACGTGGGTTCAGAATGGAGAGTGTATTTGACCACAGCCGTCTTGTGTGTGTTTACAAAGTCTTTGTGTGTTAAGGGGATCATTGTATCCTCAAATGTAGTTTGTCATCCATGTTAATCTTAAACCCTGTATTTGTTCAGCTAGGGGGAAGTAAAGGATTATTTTTCCATCTTTACCATGGAAGATGCTATGGATACATAGTAAAATAGGGGGTAATTAATGTACCGGAAAGTTTTAAAATGGATAAGGAGAAGATATTGGCTAGGCTATAGTTGATAATGCACATGCATCAGATACAGTACATTCAAGGACACTGAGAGAAGTGAAGGTGCAAATTACAGAGGCACTGGCCATAATTTTCCAGTCTTCCTCAGTCTCAGAGGTGGTGCCAGAAGACTGGAGTTTTGCAAAAGTTACAGCCTTGCTCAAAAAAGGGTGCAAAGATAAGCGCAGCAAAATTAAGAATGATATTGAAACAAAAGGTAGTTTTAAGGGGATTATATCTGTATTGGTAAACATTAGGAATAAGGTATAATTTTAGGTGAGTTTATTTTAATCTTTCTGTGCCTGGAAGTTAGATTCATGCCGCACAAAGAGTGTTTGTATGTGTGGGAGTTGATTAAGTTCCAACCAGGAACTTAATCATAGAATCCCTAGAGTGCTGAAGGAGGCCATTCAGCCCATCGAGTCTACACTGACCACAATCCCACCCAAGCTCTATTCTCGTAACCTCTCATATTTACCCTGCTAATCCCCCTGACACTAGGGTTAATTGAGCATAGCTAATCGACCTAACCCGCACAGCTTTGGACTGTGGAGGAAAACCGGAGCAACCAGAGGAAACCCACGCAGACACAGGGAGAATGTGCAAACTCCACACAGACAATGACCAGAGGCCGGAGTTGAACCTGAGTCCCTGGTGCTGTGAGACAGCCGTGCTAACCACTGTGCCACAGTGCTACCATCAACTCCATTAGTCCATTTCTCATGTTAACTATTTTGGTTTCTATTGTTAACACTAATTAGCGGTCCTCTGATTTATTCTTCCAGATTTTATTTTAAAAGAGTAAAAGTTACAGGCCAGAATTCTCCTAAAAATTTCTAAGTGTTGAATTTGCGTGAAAAAGTGGACTTCAGAGAAGAATCTCCCACACTCTGTGCATTGCAGCGATCATCAGTATGAATATCATTACGTTGTAGGGCGCGATGCCTATTCCCGCTGGAGAGGCTGATATCAGCATGCTGAGGGGACCACTGTGCATGCGCCAATCTGTCAGTGCCAAGATCGCCCTGTACTGAAGGCTTCCTGATTGCTGGCTAGTAATGAGGCAGTGTTGGGAGCAGTCTGCAATTGGACTTTCAGAGGAAGGCTTGTACTTCGTTAAATTTTAAATGGAGATGAAGACTCAGCTGACAGAACTCATGAAGACCTTATAGAAAAGTTAAGAGTTAGAACCAGTAACTCTTGGGGCCCTATTTTACCATTGCGTCGCAAAAACGAGGTAAAGTCGGGTGTGAGGCCATAAATGCGATCTGTCCACGCAGATAGCCACTTTACTAAAACCTGGGAATGGCGACGATCTGATTCATGCCCAAAATTGGCGCAACAGCAGTTTCAATGTACTTGCACGTACTTCAATTGAATTAATGAACTGCCTGCCCAACTCTATTAGAAATTTCCCCCTTTACCACCGTGTATGCCGATCCAGAATCGTGCCAAAATGAACCTGCTGAATTGATTCGGGCGCTCCAGCTGCTGAAGAGCAAGGTCAGAGCTTCCAATGACTCTCTGGCTCAGATCGGCGGTGAAGGGAAAGGAGGGAGGCGGGTCAGATCATTATTTGGTTAGGGGGGGAGGAGGAGGAGGCGGGTCAGATGTGTCTATGGTGGGGGGGAGGGGGTAGGGAGGCCCAATCATTATTTGGTGGTGGGGGTGGAGCTGATCGTTGTCTCGTGGGGAGGGAGGAGGAGGGCGGGTCAGATGTTCCTCTGGAGGAGGGGTGAGTGAGGCCAGATCGTTCTCTGAGGGAGAGGGGAATGAGACCGGACCATTGTCTAGGGAGGGGATGAGTGAGGACAGACCATTCTCTGGTGGGGGGGGACGCCCAATCGCTCACTATTGGTGGGGGGTGGGGTGCTGTTGCAGATGGATCTCTGGTGGGGGGGGAGGGGAGTGCAGGGAGGGTCCGCTGCCACTTTGCGAGTGATTGGTGGGAGGGGGAAGGGGGCAGTGGTCACGATCGATGTGAGTAGCGGGGTGGTGGGTGGATAAGGGGGAACAGCGATGTCTGTAGGGGGCCATTGCTCCCACTTTTTGCTCCCAGGCTGCTTTCTCCACTTTCTGCAGCCTGGGAGCAATGTGACATGGGTGTGCTTTTTCAAATTTTTTTCTAACTGCGCATGCACAGCTCAGAGCTCCAATCACTAAGTCCCACCCACAGTACGAAAGGGACCCGCGATTTTTTTTTCAGGCTGAGTGCATTTGGGGGTACCTGAAAGTAGATTTCTAAGTCAGATCTGAATTAAGCCCAGATTCAGCACTTTGAATGAAAATGATAAAATCAGGCCTACGGTGTGTTTTTTTATGTGAGACTACACAAGGCACTGGGTCACATTAGAGGTAATCTCATTAAGCATTTAGCTATCAGAGGAATGAGAGATGGGAAAAGACCATTAAAGGGGCACATCTGTTGAATTTATGCAAGAAGCTCTATCAAGCCCTGCAAACTGCTTGGTCCATTTGACATGAAACACAGCGCATAAAGCAGCTAATTGTTCCAAAGGCGATGGTAATCTCAAATCCAAATTCAGCAATATATAAATGACTTTGGTGAGGCTCAAAATTACACAGCAATGTTCAACTCTCTTCCATCCTCCAGGGGACTGAGATGTCAGATTGTTGGGTGGCTTCTTAAAACGCCTACCATCTTTGAGAGGGCCGTCTACTAGTAGGAAAGGCGTGAACATGCCAGTGGCTTTCTGGCTCAGAGCGGGAGGCGTGTCATTGTTGGGTAGGTTGGGTCACGAATCTATCTATCCACAGGGAAAAAGAAGAATTGCAGATTGGAAGCTGCAGTCAATGCTGCCTTCTTGACGGCAGTGCTGAGATTGAGGAGGAGAAATGGGCCTGGTCCTGTCTAGCACAGTTTAGTCTAGAGTCCCTACTTGTGGTGCATGGTCCAAGGTGGCCCAGGAAGGCACAGAGGATGAGAAAGAATGAATCCATTCCAAGGAATTGACCGGTATGACAAAAGATACCAAAAACATCTCAGCTATATGGAGATGAAAAGTTCATTTATCACTGTCACAAGTAGGCTTACATTAACACTGCAATGAAGTTACTGTGAAAATCCTCGAGTCGCCACAGTGCCTGTTCAGGTCAGTGGGGGGGAGTTTAGCATGGCCAATGCACCTAACCAAAACATATTTTGGATTGTGGAAGAAATCCGGAGCACCTGAAGGAAACCTACACAGACACTGGGAGAATGTGCAAAATCTGTGCAGACAGTAGTCGGGAATCAAATCTGGGTCTCTGGTGCTGTGAGGCAGCAGTGCTAACCATTGTGCCACCGTGCTGCCCCACAGTGTGTGACAGACAGTGCTGTGCATGTCTACATTTGTCGAGTGATAAAGTGGCTCATATTTGCCACATTCTGTGAGAGGGTCTGAGACCACCGGACTGGGAGGCCATACCCTGCCAGTATCCCTCAAGGTCACCGCCATACTCAGTAGGAAGCTTAATGCTGTCCTTGGAGAGGCAATGCCAATAACCACAGAGTAATGTCACATTCTGCAAACCATAGAAACTCTAAAAATTAGCACAGATCTGAAAATCATTATCAAAAAAATGTAACTGAATATCAAAATGTGGTCTGTAATTAAGTACTGCAGAATTTCATGGATGCATTATGTTTGCCACTGAACCTTAGTAGTAAATTCATCAATGTGTAAAAAATATAAGGAGAGTACTGGATATGCTTCCTTGTAGGAGGATCAGCAATCCTGAAATTGTGGCAGGTGCTATAAGATTTTTATTGAATAGCAAGGTAAAAGTAATGAGTAGAGTTGTTACAAATTTCACTCCCTCACACTGCAGCTCACCTGTGTTCTACAGGTATCTTTGAGTTAAAAAAACATTATTTGGAGAAGGGGGGATTGACTTTATCATCCGTTAAGGCAGTTGTTATCATTCAAGTGCTAAACCACATTCTTTATTCACCTAAGTTAAGGGATTTTCATTGCAAATAGTAGTGGAAAAATGCCAAATACATTCATATGATATCATTCAATTGGTTTGAGTTTTTAAAAAAATGCATTTATTAATCGCAAGTAGGCTTACATTAACACTGCAAGAAGTTACTGTGAAAATCCCCTAGTCGCCACATTCCGGCGCCTGTTCAGGTACACTGAAGGAGAATTTAGCATGGCCAATTCAGATTCATGCTCTGAAGCACTCTCATTCAGTCCTCTTGTAGTAAAGCTACTTGAACAGTTTTGTTTGTGGATTCATGTCTCTTGGCAGCAGGCTGAGGCTAAAGAGCAGTCATTGGCATAAAGTAAACCTAAAATGAAACCAATACTCGGAATTATATAATATTTGATAAATTGGTCTCAGATGTTGCAAGTTAAAAATAATCGGTTTACCACACAATAAAATATTTTGAATTAAAATATTTTCCAAATTAAACTGGTGCACAAAGCCCTGTACAGCTGGTAGCAAGATGATCTGTTCCACCATAGTTTTGAAGAAAAGTCAAAATTATAATATGATCTTTCTGCATGGAAACCTGTGTTACTTGTGAGGAATGCCTCATTGCCTACAGAACATTATGTCAACCCTTCCCCTCCAAAATACACATCATTTTCTAAGTCATGCCTTTGGAAAGACAGAAAATTACTGACGGTCTTTTTATTCTAATGTAACAGACAATTAGCTGATTTTTGTTCAGGGTCGTGAAGCGCAGCATTACCTGCTGGGTTCACCCGCACAAGGTAGTGATCCAGGTCTTCCCATTTAAAAGGAGCTTTGAGCTTTCACCAGTTGTTTGTGAGGCTTAACAATGCTCTTTAGCAAGCAAATAAACATAACACTAATTGTGTTGGAAGAAAGGATAACAGTATTAATTTTCATTTCACTATAACCACAATGTTTGATGACAGCCCACGTCAAGTACATTAGGCCCCTTCATGGCATTTCTTGCATTTTTTGAAGAGGCAATTTGTTTCCAATGCTAGTGTATTCACTGTTGAATACATCCCATAGTGCCAGTCTAATTGCTGGGCAACGCCCCATAGTCCAGTGTAATCACTGGGCAACACCACATAACCCAGTGTAATCACTGGTCAACACACCATAATCCAGTGTAATCACTGGTCAACACGGCATAGTGCCAGTGTAATCACTGGTCAATACCACATAATCCAGTGTAATCACTGGGCAACACCCATAGTCCAGTGTAATCACTGGTCAAGACCACATAATCCAGTGTAATCATTAGGCAACACCCATAGTCCAGTGTAATCACTAGTCAATACCACATAGTCCAGTGTAATCAAGGGGCAACACCACACAGTCTAGTGTAATCACAGGTCAAGACGACATAATCCAGTGTAATCACTGGGCAACACCACACAGTCCAGTATAATCACTGGGCAACATCACATAGTCCAGTGTAATCACTGGACAACACCCCATAGTCTAGTGTAATCACTGGACAACACCCATAGTCCAATGTAATCACTGGACAACACCCCACAGTCCAGTGTATTCACTGATCAACACCACACAGTCCAGTATAATCACTGGGCAACATCACATAGTCCAGTATAATCACTGGGCAACATCACATAGTCCAGTGTAATCACTGGACAACACCCCATAGTCTAGTGTAATCACTGGACAACACCCCACAGTCCAATGTAATCACTGGACAACACCCCATAGTCCAGTGTATTCACTGATCAACACCACATAGTGCCAGTGTAAATGCTTCAGCCCCCCCAACAAATATTGCTCCCTAGCTATTCATTTCATCTCGCTTCCTGGAAACTGTCTGAAGCTGAAGCAGGTTATTTATAGCATTGGTGTCATATTTGACCTCAAGAAGAGCTCCTAACTACATATCCATTCATCACTAAAATTCTCAACTCCCTCCATGGCCTTGCCCCTTCCTATCTCTGTAATCTCCTCTGGTAAGATAACTCTGCATAGTATCAGCACCCCTCCCATTCTGGAATCTTCATCGTCCGTGACTCTAATTGCTTCACCTTTGCTGGCCAAGACCACACACCTGACGAAGGAACACCGTTTCTGAAAGTTTGTGAGATTACTATTAAATAAACTGGTTGGACTCTAACCTGGTGTTGCGAGACTTCTTACCATGCCCACACCCTACTCAGGCCCCAAGTTCTGGAATTATTTCCCTGAACCTCTCTGCCTCTCAGCACACTTTCCTCTTTCAAAAGCTACTTTTGAGTAAGTTCTTGACCATGTCAAAATATCTCCTCCTGTGGCCAAGTGTCACACTTTCTTTGAAGTGCCTTGGAATGTTGTACGATGTTAGAGGTGCTGTGTTAAATGTAAGTTTTTATTTCTGGAGTATTCTATTTTTTCAACCACATTGTTCCTTGAGACATACTTCCTAAGCTTTTCTTTGATGTATTCTCAGGACATGTGCGATGCTGGCAAAGCATTGTATTGCATATCCTTACCTTTTCTAAAAAGGTGACAGAGAGCCTCATCCTTCAAGCACCTGAAGCCAATTCCAGGATATTAACTCAGCTACACTGAAGGAGCAGCGCTCAATGCCGAAGTAAAGAAGGCATGTTACTTAGAAGGGAAAATAAACAAAACACTGCAGATGCTGGAATCAGAAACAGGAACAGGGGACGTTAGAAAAACACAACAGGTCTGCTAGTGTCTGTCAGGGGAGAAACAGAGTTAACGGGTACATGAATAGGGAGAGAATACAGGGATGCAGTCCGAGTAAGGGCAAAAGGTTTTTTTCAAACCAAAAGGAAAGAGCTGAAATTTTAAGTCCAGATGATCCTTTGTCAAAGCTTTGTCAAAGAGTCATCTGGACTCGAAACATCAGCTCTTTTCTCTCCTCATAGATGCTGCCAGACCTGCTGAGATTTTGCAGCATTTTCTATTTTGGTTTCAGATTCCAGCATTCGCAGTAATTTTATCCAGGTTTTTTTTGCAGTTTAGTTACAGCATCATGATCAGTGCAGGCTTGGCGGGCTGAAGGACCTGTTCCTGTGTTGTACTTTTCTTTGTTCTTAGGGCTGATTCTCTGAGCTCATCCTCAGCTAGGATTCTCCTGGGCGTGCTGCAATGAATGGAGATTTGGCTGAGCACCAAATTCTCAGTTCTTGCTGGCAGCAGCAGTGGCGCATGAATGCCTGGAGAATTCCGGCCAATGCTTCATGTCCACAGAGGAGTAAGTCTATGGACTCGAAAGTTTAACTCTTCTTCTCTCCTTATGGATGCTGGCTGGCCCGCTGAGTTTTTCCAGCGTTCTCTGTTCTTGATTTGGAAGGGAACCTGGAGGTGCTGGATATTCCCATGATCTGCCTTCCCACCGTTCAGAGTAGCGGATCATGCTTGGAAAGTTAAGTTAAAGTTTATTTATTAGTCACAAGTGAGGCTTACATTAACACTGCGATGAAGTTACTGTGAAATTCCCCTAGTCACCACATTCTGGCACCTGTTTGTCAATACACCCAGCCAGCACATTTTTGGGACTGTGGGAGGAAACCGGAGAACCCAGAGCAAACCCACGCAGTCAGGGGGAGAACATGCAGATTCCACACAGACAGTGACCCAAGCCGAGAATTGAACCCGAGTCCCTGGCGCTGTGAGGCAGCAGTGCTAACTAACCACTGTTTCACCATGTTCCACGATCCATGAGGGTAGCAGTGAAAGGGTGCATTTCTGAATGGAGAGCTGTGACAAGTGGTATTCCTCAGGCACCAGTGCTGGGACCTTTGTTATTTGTAATATATATAAATGATTTGGAGGAAAATGTAACTGGTTTGATTAGTAATTTTGCGGACGACACAAAGGTTAGTGGAGTTGTAGATAGCAATGAGTTAGGCCGCACTTGGAATATAGTGTTCAATTCTGGTCGCCACACTACCAGAAGGCTGTGGAGGCTTTGGAGAGGGTACAGAAAAAAATTACCACTAGAGGATACAGCAAGATATAGATTGGTTGGAATCTTGGGCGGACAGATGGCAGATGGAGTTTAATCCAGACAACTATGAGATAATGCATTTTGGAAAGTTTAATACAGATAGAAAATATAAATAAATGGCAGAACCCTTAAGAGTATTGATAGGCAAAGAGATCTAGGTGTACAGGTACATAGGTCACTGAAAGTGGCAATGCAGGTGGAGAAGGTAGTCAAACAAAGAGCAAAGAACAAAGAACAAAGAACAACACAGCACGGGAAACAGGCCCTTCGGCCCAACGAGCCCGCGCCGCCGTCCTACTATCTCAGTGACCTATTCATGATTTTAGTCTACGCCTAACGTGCGAGTCAAGAAGGCATATGGCATGCTTGCCTTCATTGGCTGTGGCATTGAATTTAAAATTGTTGCAGCTTTATATAACCTTAGTTAGGCCGCACTTGGAATATAGCGTTCAATTCTGGTTGCCACACTATCAGAAGGCTTTGGAGAGAGTACAGAAAAGATTTACCAGGATGTTGCCCAGTATGGAGGGCATTAGCTATGGGGAGAGATTGGAGAAACTTGGTTTGTTCTCACTGGGACGACAGAGGTTGAGTGACGACCTGATAGAAGTCTCTAAGGTTATGAGAGGCATGGTCAGAGTGGGTAGTCAGAAACTTTTTCCCAGGGTGGAAGAGTCAATTACTGGGGGGGCACAGGTTTAAGGTGCGAGGCGCAATGTTTAAAGGAGATATATGAAACAGATTTTTTACACAGAGGGTGGTAGATGCCTGGAACTCGTTGCCAGTGGAGGTAGTGGAAGCAGATACAATAGTGACTTTTAAGGGGTGTCTTGACAAATACATGAATAGGATGGGAATAGAGGGATATGGTCCCCAAAAGGGTAGGGGATTTTAGTTCAGTCGGGCATCATGGTTGGTGCAGGCTTGGAGAGCTGAAGGGCCTGTTCCTGTGCTGTAATTTTCTTTGTTCTTTTATGCCGCCCCCATGCAGTCAAAGTAAATTTGGTGTTAATTGTTCTCACATTCTCTCTGTGCTCACTGACCTGAATTGGTTCTTGGTCCAGCAACAAAATGATTTAAAAGTCTAATCCCTGGTTTACGAGCAATTCCATGTCCTCACCAATCCCTATCTCTGTAATCTCAAATGTGGGAAAACTATGAGACCATGACATAGAAAATACAACAGTCTGAAAGGAGTGACAACTTGGACCATCAAAACCAACCATTAGGACAAAGCTACACAAGCCACCAGTCACCAGTGAAATCACATGCAATCGCACGCAATATGAACAGCCTACTAAATTCCTTGGTGTGCATCAGCAAGTAATAGTTCCCATTAGCTCAAACCGTAATCATTCCAAATTCTCCTAAATTACATGCCTGGAGCATCAATACCAACATACCACATCACTTTAACAGGTCAATTGGGAAATAGCTTGGCAACTTGCAGCATAAAAAATGTTTTTGTGAACACAGTATGTACAAAATGTGATGTGATATCGCAATCCCAACTATTTATGTGGAGAAATACTGAACAAATCTGTTTTGTCAAATTAAGAATCTGCTGAATGACAAAAGACATTCACCAACTTTCCAAACTCTCTTCAGTTTAGCAACTAATGTGTCCAGATACTCCTCCCATTGGCAGGCTTGGGACATGCTAATGCTCATGCCCACCAATATTAAATCGGCATTAGCCTGTCACCATTTCTTAACCATACTTGCAGACAAAAAAAATGTCGTTCTGGTGCAGGCGTAAAAAGGTACGGCAACAAGAAACAGGACATCCTCGCTTTTCAGGAAAAGAGCAGGGCACGTGAGCAGCTGGAAGGGCCCCCAGATTACCAGATGCATCTACAGTAACATCTGGCAGTGGCACCGGTGTAGGTGATGCAGGCTTTCTACAGGGAGGAGGCAGAGCCTTTCACTGTAACCTTCACCAGCCACTCAAGATTGTCTGAAGGTGACGGATGTGATAGTGTTATCATCGCTAAACTATTAATCCAGAAACTCAGCTAATGTTCTGGGGACAAAATCAGAAAATGCTGGAGAAACTCAGCAGGTCTGCCAGCATCTGTGAAGAGAGAATAGAGCCAACGTTTTGAGTCTGGATGACCCTTCATCAGTGTTCTGGAGACCCGGGTTCGAATCCTGACACAGCAGGTAGTAGAATTTAAATTCAATAAAAAAATCTGGAAATAAGAGTCTACTGATTACCATGAACCCATTGTCGATTGTAAGAAAAACCCATCTGGTTCACCAATATCCTTTAGGGAAGGAAATCTGCTGTCCTTACCTGGTCTGTCCTACACGTGACTCCAGAGCCACAGCAATGTGGTTGACTCTCAACCGGCCTCAAGCAATGAGGAATGGGCGATAAGTGTTGGCCAGCCAGTGATACCCATGTCCCATGAATAAATAAAGAATAAACATCCTCTATCATCCTGAACAGCTTCACTTCCTCCTTACCCATCAAACAAATTCTCTCTCTGCACCGAGGTGCCAGGGACTCTATCCTCTGTGAAAATTCAAGCACCTTTAAGTCACTACTCAAGACTTTCAACTCTCCCTGCCTGCCTCAAGCTTCTACTACTCTTCAAGGCATTTAAATATCAAAAACAAGAGTCCACTATCCGCATCTGCAACAGATTCGGAAATTGCTCACAACTGCAGAATAGTCCGGAGATTATAGCAGCATGGAAGGCTGTTACAACAATGAGACATCAAGAACAGCTTCTCAGATTACAAGCTTCCAGAGTAGCAGCTAATCCTCCGCCAACAGACACTTTGAACAGGAATTATTCAGTCTGTGTTGATATTGACCACCAGTACCATTTCAGAAGCAGTATCTAGCATCAATGCACTGCAAGACGTGTGTGCAAAGAAACCATTTTCTTGATGGTCCTTCCAATGCCTTCACATGAAGGAGTTTCATACATAAGCCACGCACACCTCCTAAGAACCAAGCAACCAGAAGCTGGTCCCACTGGGATGACCATTACCTTGGATTTCTACGGCTACAGGGAAACCAATGCAGCCACTCATTCAGTGCTCACTCTTATTTCACTAGGGAGCACCTCCTATAAACAGTAGAATACAAATTACACTACATTAGTTGGCACAAAAGATAATCATAATGTGTTATAATCCCAGTAGAGAACCACTTCTCTCAAAGAAATATAAATTTCCCACAGCAACTCAAAGGATCAAACAAGAGTTCATGTTTTATAACTTTTATTGTAATAAGCTAAAATCAACACCAAATAAACATAAATTAGTGGGCAACTAATAAATAACAGCCACTCCAGGCAATTTGATGAATATACTTCTAACTTTGATTCTACAAGTCCACTGAATGCATTTGCGTGTTAATCATCTCAGAACATCCCACTTGCAGATAAGTGATTCTGACTAACTTTAGCAACTGAAATGTTTGTGGAAGTACCGTGAAGTGTTTTGGAGGAGTTGCAGTTAGTTCCTGGATCCGTCATGGAGATACTGCTGCGTCCTCACATGGAGGCAAGCAGATTTGGTGCCCTGTCTGCACAAAGGCTGCAACAGGTTACAGACACTGCAGTTGTGCCTCCGGGTCTGCAACACAACAGGGAGATGGTGCAGAAGCTGCTGGACTCCGCCATGCTCCTTACCAGTGACAGGAGGCTGTCTGGCAGGCCTGCCAACATTTTACAATACATTCCCATCGGCAATCTCCAGTCTGCTACTCTGCACAAGTCCTCATTTGAGTCCATCATAGCAGAACATCTGCAGCCTCACACTTTGGTGAGCTGGCTCACAAACTTCCAGCACTGAATCAATGAAGCTAGCACCCACTCTTCCATTTCTGCAGCTTCTTTTTGCGGTCAGCATCAGTACAGGCAGTCAGAGTAGCTTCCACCCACTGAGAAAAGCTTCTCTTTCGAAGGGGCATGCTGGCTGCACTGAGAGGTATTAATACATGCTGCTAAGTCTCCCCCCTTCTGATTAGACAACGTGGGTGCCACTGAAGCCAACACTGCACTCAAATAAGTGAGGAAGCAGCAGCAGGTTTGCATGCTGCCTACCCAACGGGCATGAATATGAATTGCAAGCCACACCCCCAAAATGGGCTATCACAAATCTAGTCCATAGACAGAAGTCTCAAAAAATGAGAATTAATTTTGAGGGTGAAGAGACAGGAGACTGTGAAGGGACTTTATTGAATGGACTAACCTTTAATTATTGAAAGTTGTGAGTATCAGTTGTGCTCTCCTTGCCCTGATAGCTGTCTATCTTACTTTACACCATCCCCTCATTGCCCATACTTCCTATGCTATGTGGATGCCAAAGCAAAAATCTTCTTGGCATATAGATCTCGACGAGTGATTGTCTACGTGTAAGGAAAAAATATATTTGCTGACGCCTAACTCTAAGAAGTTCCAACCTAAACTCTTCCACATCTTCACCATCACCCACTGAATAGAATTGTACAAAAGCAAAATCCTAGCTCAACCTCCAATTACCAAAAAAAAGTGACCAAGCAAGCAGAGAAATACAAAGGGTGGAATTTTGTGCCCTCCCCTGTGCGGGGTGGGGGACATTTAATTGGATGGGAAGTCAGCGAGTGGAGACCCTGGCTGCTTCCTGCCTAATTCCACCCCAAGTCTGTGCAGGAAGGCCCGTGGACAGTATTCATAAGAACATAAGAACATAAGAAATAGGAGCAGGAGTAGGCCATCTAGCCCTTCGAGCCTGCCCCGCCATTCAATAAGATCATGGCTGATCTGTCGTGGCTCAGTTCCACTTTCCCGCCCTCTCCCCATAACCTTTAATCCCCTCTCCTATCAAAAACCCATCAACCCGCGTCTTAAAAATATTTAGCGAGGCAGCCTCCACCACTTCAACGGGCAGAGAATTCCAGAGATTCACCACCCTTTGAGTGAAGAAGTTCCTCCTCAACTCCGTTCTAAACCGCCCCCCTTTTATCTTGAGGCTGTGCCCCCTAGTCCTATTGTCTTTTTTGAGCGGGAAGAGTCTTTCCACCTCTATCCTATCCATCCCATTCATCATCTTATACGTCTCAATGAGATCTCCTCTCATTCTTCTAACTCTAACGAGTACAAGCCCAGTTTATTCAGCCTCTCCTCATAGCTCAACCCCCTCAACTCCGGTATCAGCCTAGTAAACCTCCTCTGCACTCCCTCCAAGGCCAAAATATCTTTGCGCAGGTGCGGCGCCCAAAAATGCACACAGTACTCCAGTTGCTGCCTCACCAATGCCCTATACAGCTGCAGTAAGACCTCCCTGCTTTTATATTCAATCCCCCTCGCTATGAAGGCCAGCATCCCATTCGCCTTCCTGACCACCTGCTGCACCTGCAAGCTGGGTTTTTGCGACTCATGCACAAGGACCCCGAGGTCCCTCTGCACCGTCGCCTGCTGCAGTTTTTCGCCCCGTAAGTAATAGTCCTTCCTACCATTCTTCCTACCAAAGTGGACCACCTCACACTTGCCAACATTAAATTCCATTTGCCATTTTCTGGCCCATTCGCCCAGCCTATCTAGATCCTTCTGCAGACTCTCCACACCCTCCGCACAATTTGCCGTTCCACCAATCTTGGTGTCATCAGCAAATTTCGACACTCTACACTCGGTTCCCTCCTCCAGATCATCTATATAAATGGTAAAAAGCTGAGGCCCCAGCACCGACCCCTGGGGCACTCCACTAGTCACCATCCGCCAATCCTAATAGCACCCGTTGACCCCCACTCTCTGCCTCCTATTTGACAACCAATCCTCTATCCACGCTAACACCCTACCCCCAACTCCATGTCCCACCTCACCACCAATCAAGGTCCGTATTAGACACAAAGAGGGCTAAAGGGCCTGGTTGCTGTGCTGTAATTTTCTTTGTATTTTGTTCATAGAACATAGAACATAGAACATTACAGCGCGGAACAGGCCCTTCGGCCCACAATGTTGCGCCGACCAGTCTTATTTTTAAAAAAAAACATTGACCCACTAATCTAAACCAATCCCTTTTCGTCCATAAACCTATCCACCAATCTCTTAAACGCCCCCAAACTAGGCGCATTTACAACTGCAGCAGGCAGGGCATTCCAGTCCCTCACCACCCTCTGGGTAAAGAACCTGCCCCTGACATCCGTCCTATAACTACCCCCCCTTAATTTAAAGCCATGCCCCCTCGTGCTAGCTTTCTCCATCCGAGGAAACAGGCTATCACCATCCACCCTATCTAAACCTCTAATCATCTTATATGTTGCTATAAGATCCCCTCTTAGCCGCCTTCTTTCCAGTGAAAACAACCCCAAATCCCTCAGTCTCTCCTCATAGGACCTCCCCTGCATACCAGGCAACATCCTGGTAAACCTCCTCTGCACCCTCTCCAAAGCCTCCACATCCTTCCTGTAATGTGGGGACCAGAACTGCACACAGTACTCCAAGTGCGGCCGCACCAGAGTTGTGTACAGTTGCAACATGACGCTGCGACTCCTAAATTCAATCCCCCTACCAATAAACGCCAAGACACCGTACGCCTTCTTAACAACCTTATCTACTTGATTCCCAACTTTCAGGGATCTATGTACACATACACCTAGATCCCTCTGCTCCTCCACTCTATTCAAAGTCCTCCCGTTAGCCCTATACTCAACACATCTGTTATTCCTACCGAAATGGATTACCTCACACTTCTCCGCATTAAACTCCATCCGCCACCTCACGGCCCAGCTCTGCAACCTGTCCAAGTCACCCTGCAAACTTCAACACCCTTCCTCACAATCTACCACACCTCCGACTTTGGTGTCATCAGCAAACTTACTAATCCACCCAACTATACCCTCATCCAGATCATTAATAAAGATTACAAACAGCAGTGGCCCCAAAACAGATCCCTGAGGCACACCACTCGTAACCGAACTCCATAATGAATAATTACCATCAACCACCACCCTCTGTCTCCTATCTGCTAACCAATTCCTGATCCAAGTACCTAAATTACCACCAATCCCATACAACTGCATTTTCTGCAGAAGCATACCATGGTGAACCTTATCAAACGCCTTACTAAAATCCATATATACCACGTCTACTGCCCTACCCCTATCCACCTCTTTGGTCACCTTCTCAAAGAACTCAATAAGGTTAGTAAGGCATGACCTTCCCGCTACAAAACCATGCTGACTATCTCTAATCAATTCATTACTCTCCAAATAACTATAAATTCTATCCCTAATAATTCTTTCTAAAACCTTGCCCACTACAGAAGTAAGACTCACTGGTCTATAATTCCCAGGGAAGTCTCTGTTCCCCTTCTTAAACAATGGGACAACATTCGCTGTCCTCCAATCTTCCGGTACTATACCAGAGACCAACGACGACCTGAAGATCAGAGCCAGTGGCTCTGCAATCACCTCTCTTGCCTCCCATAGAATCCTAGGGTAAATCCCGTCTGGACCAGGGGACTTATCTATTTTCAACCCTTCTAGAATATCCAACACATCCTCTGTATCAACTGCAATACTTTCTATTTTACACCCCTTCACCCCAGTGACCTCCTCAGCTACATTCATATCGTCCTGCGTGAACACCGAAGAGAAATAATGGTTCAATGCCTCTCCAATCTCTCCCGGTTCCACACACAACTTCCCCCTACTGTCTGTAACTGGCCCTAATCTTGCCCTAACCAACCTTCTGTTCTTGACATACCTATAGAACGCCTTAGGATTCTCCTTAATCCTATCAGCCAAAGTCATCTCATGCCCTCTTCTAGCCCTTCTTAACTCCCTCTTCAACTCCCTCCTAGCCAATCTAAAGCTTTCTACTACACTACCCGAGCCCTCAAGCCTCATCCGAACATAAGCCTCCGTCTTCTTCCTAACCAACAAATCAACTTTTTTTGTGCACCACGGTTCCCTAGCCCTACCAATTCCTCCTTGCCTGACAGGGACATACCTATCACAGACCCGCAGTAGCTGCTCCTTGAAAAAACTCCACATTTCAGACGTTCCTAGTCCCTGTAATCTCCTAGTCCAACCAATGCTTCCTAATTCTCTCCTAATGGCCTCATAATTACCCTTCCCCCAGCTAAAACTACTGACCCGAGGTTCATGCCTATCCCTTTCCATCACTAAGGTGAACGTAACCGAATTGTGGTCACTATCACCAAAATGCACACCAACTTCCAAGTCTAGCACCTGGTCTGGCTCATTTCCCAGCACCAAGTCCAATATAGCCTCACCTCTAGTTGGCCTATCTACATATTGAGTCAAAAAACCTTCCTGCACACTTTGAACAAAAACTGACCCCTCTAACGAGCTAGAGCTATAGCAATTCCAATCAATGTTAGTAAAGTTAAAGTCCCCCATAACAATTACCCTATTACTTTCACTCATAACCAGGATCGTCTCTGCAATCCTTTCCTCAACCTCTCTAGAACTTTTTGGAGGTCTATAAAAGACTCCCAACAGGGTGACCTCTCCTCTCCTATTTCTAATTTCTGCCCATACTACCTCAACAGACAAGTCCTCATTAAACTTCCTCTCTGACACTGTGATATAGTCCTTGACCAATAATGCTACTCCACCCCCCCTTCTACCTCCTTCTCTACTCCGACTAAAGCACTTGTACCCCGGCACCTGCAACATCCATTCCTGACCCTGCTCTATCCACGTCTCTGAAATGGCCACAACATCAAAGTCCCAGGTACTGGTCCACGCTGCAAGTTCATCCACTTTATTGCGAATACTCCTCGCGTTAAAGTATATACATTTCAGGGAGGGTGGAGGAAGGGCTTATCATGCAGGGAGCACAAGAAGCCCTGGAATGTTTACTGTTGGCTCCCAGGGAAGGGAGGTCCCTCAGAGCCTGATCAAGGGAACTGACATCAGGAAGGCCAGAAACTATTCCCCTGCCAACCCCTACCCCCTCACCCACCTCACTCTCCCTCCCAAATGTCCCCCACCCACAACCCACTTACTGCCATCATTCATCTGTGCCTGGGTCCCCCACTGATTCTGCTTGCTGTATCTTCCCTCCTGTATCAAATCTCATGCCTTCTATGATCTGGAATACTCGAAAAGAAAATTTACTTCTAACTGCCAATTAGGAATTAGAAAACAAATCAGGCCGATGGGAAAAGGGGCAAATTGGAGACTTCTTTCAAAGATGTTGTACAGGTACAATGAGAAGTTTGGCCTCTTTCTAAGCTGTATGATTCGAAGTTGGAATAAACTAACTAACTGAAAATGGAACAGAACTGTTAACCATTCCATAATCATAATTATTACTCAGACTAATTTCTATTCAACAGCTATTCATTGAATAGGGCCTTCATGTCCTTTCATTGAGTTATATGCACAGCCTACAGGACCTTGGCGAGGTCGCAACTTGGAAAGTTGGACAAGATTTTACAGCCTCTCTCGGGCGAGACCAAAAATTCCTGCCCGAGGTCAACAGAGATTTCTGTTGTCAGATGTTCGCCCGTGCCAATTCCATGGCGGATAAGATGGTAGTGTCCCGGCCATTGTGTGCAGTTTTGCTTTCCTTATCTGAGGAAGGATTTTCTTGCTATAGAGGGAGTGCAGGGAAGGTTTACCAGACTGATTCCTAGGATGGAAGGACTGACGTATGAGGAGAGATTATTTCACATAGGATTATATTCACTGGAGTTTAGAAGAATCAGGGGGAATTTCATAGAAACCTATAAAATTCTAACAGGACTAGACAGGGTAGATGCTTTCGATGGTGGGGGTGTCCAGAATCAGGGGTCATGGTCTAATGATATGGGGTAAACCTTTTAGGACAGAGATGAAGAAAAGTTTCTTTTCCCAGAGAGTGGTCAGCCTGTGGAATTCACTACCACAGAAAGCAGTTGAGGCCAAAACATTGCATGTTTTCAAGAAGGATATAGCTCTTGGGATGAAGAGGGTCAAAGGATATGGGGGGAAGGTGGGATTTTTAAAAATTCATTTGTGCGACATAGATTAGGCCAGCATTTATTGCCCATCCCTAGTTGTCCTTGAGAAGGTAGTGGTCAGCTGCCTTCTTGAACCGCTGCAGTCTATGTGCTGTGGGTTGAATCACAATGCTGTTGGAGAATTCCAGGATTTTGATCCAATGACTGTGAAGGATTGGCGATATACTTCCAACTTAGGATGGTGAGTGGCTTGGAGGGGGAACTTGCAGGTGATGATGTTCCCATGTATCTGTATCAGTCTATTGAGTTGGATGAGGTGGTCCACTTTGGTAGGAAGAATGGTAGGAAGGACTATTACTTACGTGGCGAAAAACTGCAGCAGGCGACGGTGCAGAGGGACCTCGGGGTCCTTGTGCATGAGTCGCAAAAACCCAGCCTGCAGGTGCAGCAGGTGGTCAGGAAGGCGAATGGGATGCTGGCCTTCATAGCGAGGGGGATTGAATATAAAAGTAGGGAGGTCTTGCTGCAGCTGTATAGGGCATTGGTGAGGCCGCAGCTGGAGTACTGTGTGCAGTTTTGGGCGCCGCACCTGCGCAAGGATATTTTGGCCTTGGAGGGAGTGCAGAGGAGGTTTACTAGGCTGATACCGGAGTTGAGGGGGTTGAGCTATGAGGAGAGGCTGAATAAACTAGGCTTGTACTCGTTAGAGTTTAGAAGAATGAGGGGAGATCTCATTGAGACGTATAAGATGATGAATGGGATGGATAGGATAGAGGTGGAAAGACTCTTCCCGCTCAAAAAAGACAGTAGGACTAGGGGGCACAGCCTCAAGATAAAGGGGGGGCGGTTCAGAACGGAGTTGAGGAGGAACTTCTTCACTCAAAGGGTGGTGAATCTCTGGAATTCTCTGCCCGTTGAAGTGGTGGAGGCTGCCTCGCTAAATATTTTTAAGAAGCGGGTTGATGGGTTTTTGATAAGAGAGGGGATTAAGGGTTATGGGGAGAGGGCGGGAAAGTGGAACTGAGCCACGACAGATCAGCCACGACAGATCAGCCATGATCTTATTGAATGGCGGGGCAGGCTCGAAGGGCCAGATGGCCTACTCCTGCTCCTATTTCTTATGTTCTTATGTTCTTATGATCATTATGAATGATGGGGCAGGCTCGGGAGGCCTCCTCCTGCTTCTATTTTCTATGTTTCTATACAGACTGAGTTCAATTTGGAAGCTTCATGATTCAGTATCATATAGTCTGAGCAATACCAAATGTAAGTCAAAAGAATTTAAATGCCAAGATATAGAAGGTACTTCAAAATAAACTGGAACATTCATAATTTTGTATATGTTATTTCCAACATACGAAATGCTTTAAACTATTATAAGAACATAAGAACATAAGAAATAGGAGCAGGAGTAGGCCATCTAGCCCTTCGAGCCTGCCCCGCCATTCAATAAGATCATGGCTGATCTGTCGTGGCTCAGTTCCACTTTCCCGCCCTCTCCCCATAACCCTTAATCCCCTCTCTTATCAAAAACCCATCAACCCACGTCTTAAAAATATTTAGCGAGGCAGCCTCCACCACTTCAACGGGCAGAGAATTCCAGAGATTCACCACCCTTTGAGTGAAGAAGTTCCTCCTCAACTCCGTTCTAAAACGCCCCCCCTTTATCTTGAGGCTGTGCCCCCTAGTCCTACTGTCTTTTTTGAGCGGGAAGAGTCTCTCCACCTCTATCCTATCCATCCCATTCATCATCTTATACGTCTCAATGAGATCTCCCCTCATTCTTCTAAACTCTAACGAGTACAAGCCCAGTTTATTCAGCCTCTCCTCATAGCTCAACCCCCTCAACTCCGGTATCAGCCTAGTAAACCTCCTCTGCACTCCCTCCAAGGCCAAAATATCTTTGCGCAGGTGCGGCGCCCAAAACTGCACACAGTACTCCAGCTGCGGCCTCACCAATGCCCTATACAGCCGCAGCAAGACCTCCCTACTTTTATATTCAATCCCCCTCGCTATGAAGGCCAGCATCCCATTCGCCTTCCTGACCACCTGCTGCACCTGCAAGCTGGGTTTTTGCGACTCATGCACAAGGACCCCGAGGTCCCTCTGCACCGTCGCCTGCTGCAGTTTTCGCCCAGACCATAATGTGACCCCATCCATTAAGTGGACTATTGGTTGTATTAAGAAATAGTCAACTGCAAGCACAAACAGTTCCACTCAACAGTCCATTGTACTAGGGAATATTTCTACATGCAACTGTACTGAGAATGCCAGTTCAGTTTGACACAAATAATTAGGTGATTCCTTCTCTGCAGAGCTTTTTTTTATTCATTCATGGGACATAAGCATCGCTTGCTGGCCAGGATTTATTGATGTGGATGTGCCAGCGTTGGACTGGGGTAAACACACTAAAAAGTCTGACAACACCAGGACCTGGTGTTGTCAGACTTTTTACAGGATTTATTGCCCATCCCTAGTTGCCCTTGAGAAGGTGGTGTTGAGCCGCCTTCTTGAAACTCTGCAATCCACGTGTTGTGGGTTGACCCACTATGCCATTAGGAAGGAAATTTCAGGATTCTGACCCAGCGACTGCAAAGGAATGGTGATGCATTTCCAAATCAGGATGATGAGTGGCTTGGAGGGGAACCTCCAGGTGGTGATGTTTGGAGAAATGGCTTTGTGCACTGCTGCCTGTTCTGTGGCTTGTCATTGTCATGTGATCTCCAAGGTCATTTCAGGTGAAACAAATTTAAAAACAAAATGCAGAAGCTAATTTTTAGATTACCAGGAGTTAGACAAGTTGACATCAAGAACTACCAGTGAGATCATAGAATATTTACACTTTAGTCATCATAGTATTTCTGGCATTGTGATGGGGGACAATAGTCCTCAGTTCATTCATGAAGAATTCAGGCACTTCATGAATTATTTATAAATTCAGTACCACACATCATTGTCACACTATTCTCAGTCAAATGAAAAGGCCAAAATAGTGACAGAAATTGAGTAGATCCAATATAAGGCAATCTTAGATGAGAAAAACATATCAACTAAAGGCAAGGAAAGTAATCCAGTTCAGTAGCTACTCTTCCAATAGCTAAATTACAACTGAAACCAGAAGTAGTAACAGCAGTGAGTGACAAAATCAAGGTGAAACAACAGGAAGCCAAAGTTCGCTTTGATAAAGTGGCCAAATTATTGCCAAAGTTGAGAGTTGGAGAGTGGTTAGATTGCAAACATTCAACAAACATCAGCCCACCTGACAACTTGGTAATAAAAGCAAAATACTGCGGATGTTGGAAATAGCAAGTACGACAGATAAACTCAGCAGGTCTGACAGCATCTGTGTTTAAGTTAACATTTTGAGTCTGTATGACTTCTTCAGAGCTTTGTACCTGTGTAAAGCTGTTTTCAACACAATCAACCATGGTGAAAGTGAACAACCAGAGATATTGCTACAACTGCAGGTATATGCATGCAACCAAAGAAGCTGTTCCTTCAGAGCAGACGGCTGATAAAGGAGAATTGATTTCACTATCTGAAGAAGGAATGGAACAGTCCCAGAGGTCAATTGCTCCCCAACAAATTTAACAGATCAGCAGCAACACTCACCAAAGGAAATTTGGCATGTCAGCTATGACTCTCATCAACTTTTACAGATGCACCATACAAAGCATTCTTGGTATGGCTCCTGCTCTGCCCAAGACTACAAGGAATACAAACGGTCATGAATGTAGCCCAACCAGCGCAAACCAGCCTCCCATCCATTGACTCTGTCTATACTTCCTGCTGCCTCAGCAAAGCAGCCAGCATAATTAACGACCGCACGCACCCCAGACATTCTCTCTTCCACCTTCTTCCTTTGAGAAGAAGATGCAAAAGTCTGAGGTCACATACGAAGTGACTCAAGGACAGCTTCTTCTCTGCTGCTGTCAGACTTTTGAATGGACTTACCTTGCATTAAGTTGATCTTTCTCTCAACCCTAGCTATGACTTTAACATTACATTCTGCACTTTCTTGTTTCCTTCTCTATAAATGTTATGTTTTGTCTGTATAGCGTGCAAGAAATAATACTTTTCACTGTATGTTAATACATATGACAATAATAAATTAAATCAAATTAAAAACAGCCACGTCCTCTGGAGAAGGAATGTCACCACGGTCACCAGCAGACACCAGTTGAACAACCATCAATAACCCACACACGTACCATTACAAAACCTGAGCACTTCTAAGAGGAGTAGATTTTAAGATGAACATGGCTTTAGTTTACTTTTCTTAGTATGAAACTACCACACTTGTTAGAGCCTAATTTTCAATATCGTCACTTGGTGGGACGCAAGATTTATTTTCGAGAGTTGGTTGTTCCAATGGCGCTCCACCTAAGAACATAAGAAATAGGAGCAGGAGTAGGCCATCTAGCCCTTCGAGCCTGCCCCGCCATTCAATAAGATCATGGCTGATCTGTTGTGGCTCAGTTCCACATTCCCGCCCTCTCCCCATAACCCTTAATCCCCTCTCTTATCAAAAACCCATCAACCTGCGTCTTAAAAATATTTAGCGAGGCAGCCTCCACCACTTCAACGGGCAGAGAATTCCAGAGATTCACCACCCTTTGAGTGAAGAAGTTCCTCCTCAACTCCGTCCTAAACCGCCCCCCCTTTATCTTGAGGCTGTGCCCCCTAGTCTTACTGTCCTTTCTGAGCGGGAAGAGTCTCTCCACCTCTATCCTATACATCCCATTCATCATCTTATACGTCTCACTGAGATCTCCCCTCATTCTTCTAAACTCTAACGAAGAAATGACAGCAGTGAATCAGAGATCCCTACAGTGCAGAAAGAGGCCAGACAGCCCATTGAGCAATCGCAGCACGGTTTCGTTAAAGGGAAGTCGTGTCTGACAAATTTACTGGAGTTCTATGAGGATGTGTCTAGGGCGGTGGATAGAGGAGAGCCGGTGGATGTGGTGTTTCTTGATTTTCAGAAGGCGTTTGATAAGGTGCCTCACAAGAGGTTATTACAGAAGGTCAGGGGGCATGGAGTTGGGGGTAGGGTGTCAGCGTGGACAGAGGATTGGCTGTCAAATAGGAGGCAGAGAGTGGGGGTCAACGGGTGCTATTCGGATTGGCAGTTGGTGACTAGTGGAGTGCCCCAGGGGTCGGTGCTGGGGCCTCAGCTATTTACCATTGATATAGATGATCTGGAGGAGGGAACCGAGTGTAGGGTGTCGAAATTTGCTGATGACACCAAGACTGGGGGAACGGCAAATTGTGCGGAGGGTGTGGAGAGTCTGCAGAAGGATCTAGATAGGCTGGGTGAATGGGCCAGGAAATGGCAAATGGAATTTAATGTTGGCAAGTGTGAAGTGGTCCACTTTGGTAGGAATAATGGTAGGAAGGACTATTACTTACGTGGCGAAAAACTGCAGCAGACGACGGTGCAGAGGGACCTCGGGGTCCTTGTGCATGAGTCGCAAAAACCCAGCTTGCAGGTGCAGCAGGTGGTCAGGAAGGCGAATGGGATGCTGGCCTTCATAGCGAGGGGGATTGATTATAAAAGTAGGGAGGTCTTGCTGCAGCTGTATAGGGCATTGGTGAGGCCGCAGCTGGAGTACTGTGTGCAGTTTTGGGCGCCGCACCTGCGCAAGGATATTTTGGCCTTGGAGGGAGTGCAGAGGAGGTTTACTAGGCTGATACCGGAGTTGAGGGGGTTGAGCTATGAGGAGAGGCTGAATAAACTGGGCTTGTACTCGTTAGAGTTTAGAAGAATGAGGGGAGATCTCATTGAGACATATAAGATGATGAATGGGATGGATAGGATAGAGGTGGAGAGACTCTTCCCGCTCAGAAAAGACAGTAGGACTAGGGGGCACAGCCTCAAGATAAAGGGGGGGCGGTTTAGAACGGAGTTGAGGAGGAACTTCTTCACTCAAAGGGTGGTGAATCTCTGGAATTCTCTGCCCGTTGAAGTGGTGGAGGCTGCCTCGCTAAATATTTTTAAGACGCGGGTTGATGGGTTTTTGATAAGAGAGGGGATTAAGGGTTATGGAGAGAGGGCGGGAAAGTGGAACTGAGCCACGACAGATCAGCCATGATCTTATTGAATGGCGGGGCAGGCTCAAAGGGCTAGATGGCCTACTCCTGCTCCTATTTCTTATGTTCTTATGTAACCCGCACATTTTGGACTGTGGGAGGAAACCGGAGTACCCGGAGGAAACTCATGCAGACATGGGGAGAATGTGCAACCCCACACAGACCAAATCAAGGCCAGAATTGAACCCAGGTCCCTGGCGCTGTGAGGCAGCAGTGCGACCACTATGCCACTGTGCCACTGTGCGTGAAGCAGTGCAAAAGTTGTATCAAAGTTAATTTGAAGTAACTAGGTAAAAGCGGTTCTTTACTGAAAGAGAGCGAGAACTACTACCAGGTTGAGTCAGACAGAACTTAAACATGCAATGCAATCCTTAGAAGACAAGCAGGGTTCAACTTCTACAGTGTGCATAAAGTACATCCTCCACAGTGATGCACTGCATTTTGTGTTAATTGATTCGGGTTATCTAAACTGCTGCAAAACATGACAATGTTAGAATGACAGTCTTGATCAATTGGGCCAGTGGGCTAATGAATGGCAGATGGAATTTAATTTAGATAAATGTGGGGTGATGCATTTTGGTAGATTGAACCAGGGTAGGACTTAGTCAGTTAATGGGGAAAGTTACAGAACAAGGAAATCCATGGGTACATGTTCATAACTCCTTGAAAGTAGAGTCACAGGTGGACAGAGTGGTGAAGAAGGCATTCAGCATGCTTGGTTTCATTGATCAGAACATTGAATATAGGAGTTGGGACGTCTAGTTGAAGTTGTACAAGACATTGGTAAGACCACACTTGGAACACTGTGCACTTTTCTGGAACCCTATTATAGAAAGGATATTACTAAACTATAAAGAGTGCAGAAAAGACTTACTAGGATGTTACCGGGACTTGATGATTTGAGTTATTAGGAGAGGCTAGGTAGACTGGGACTTTTTCTTCTGGAGTGTTGAAGGCTGAGGGGTGATCTTATAGAGATCTATAAAATAATGAGGGCCATACATCAGCTAGATAGTCAATATCTTTTCCCAAAGGTAGGGGAGTCTAAAACTAGAGGGCATAGTTTTAAGGTGATAAGGGAGTGATACAAAAGTACCCAGAGGAGAATTTTTTTCACACAGAGGATGGTGAGTATCTGGAACAAGTTGTCAGAGGTAGTAGTAGAGGCAAGTACAGTTTTGTCCTTTAAAAAGAATTTAGACAGTTACTTGGGTAAGATGGGTATAGACGGATATGTGCCAAATGTGGGCAATTGAGATTAGCTTAAGGGTTTTAAAAAAAAGGTGGCATGGACAAGTTGGGCCGAAGGGCCTGTTTCCATGCTGTAAACCTCTATAACATTACGACTTTATGACTTTAAAATTCCACATGAACCTGGATTAGTGCAGTCTTAAAATTATTGCCACCTTTTTAGTAAATCAGGCTGTGGTTACATGAGAGGAAGGAAAAAGATGACGAATATACCCACTTAACATGGATCATTCAATGTAATTGGTTTAATTTACTTAATTCTATTAATTTTGAAGCTCGAGAATAGCAAGAGTTCACAGAAATTTCTCATGCAGAGAATACTGATGGCAATTTGTCGACAATTTTGAGGAAACGGTACAAATAAGAACAAGAAAATTGCATAACTTTATTCCATAACAGTGTAAGTTCAAATTTCTTCCACAAACAAATTACTTGAGACAAGAGTCATTAATTTCATGTCCGTGCCACTGTTACACATTTCAATGTCATCAAAATATCCCACAGATTGGCCTCACATACTGTACAATCAGGAGTTTGCTTTTACAGCTCTTTATCCTGTCAAAGGATCCCATTTCCAAGAGAATCATAACCTTGTTGAGGGACCTTAATATTGCAACCTCAAACCTGACGCATATATGTTTCTACTGAAGTAGTGCTTGTAAACCAAAATGTGTACAAAATACACTAAAACATATAAACAACGTGAATGAAGTTTACAGTGAATTTTAATCTATGGCATAATGCTCCTTGTAACACAGAATTTTTTTTTACTATTCGTGTCAACATACTAAAATTATTTTACTGATGGCAGTAGTTGTACTGACATAAATATAGGCAGATGATTGCACAGTGGTGATGTCATTAAACTAGTAATTCAGGCTAATGCTCTGAGGTTCAAATCCCACCACGGTAGCATTAATAAATCAGGAATTATAAAGCTCATCTCAGTAATGGTAACCAAGAACCTGTGCCCTCCACTCTGCCTCCAGGGTCAGTGGGCCTGGTTCTATCCCTTAGCCATTTTTCCTGACCCAGAGAAAAGATCACAACACTCAGGGGCCTTGCTACCCAGATCCAGGAACCAAGCAGAAACTATTGGATTGCTGGTAGAATCACAGAATTGTAGAATTCTACAGTGCAGAAGAAGGCTATTCAGCCCATTGAGTCTGCTCCGATCACAATCCCACCAGGCCCTATCCCCATAACCCTATGCATTTATCCTAGCTAGTCACCCGACATTCAAGTGCAATTTAGAGTGGCCAATCTACCAATTCCAAACACCTTTGGACTGTGGGAGGAAATCGGACAATCCGGAGGAAACCCATGCAAACAGAGGAGAACATGCAAACTCCACACAGACAGTGGCCCAAGCCGGGAATTGAATCCGGATCCCCGGCACTGTGAGGCAGCAGTGTTAACAGAAACAAAACAGCATTAAGTTCAACACAGGTGCAGCAATTTTACTTCTTTCCAGTACTCAAGTATGGTTGGAGAAAAGTTCTCTCCAGGCATAAAATTACATAGACCAGGAGATACATAACTGACAAAGGGTCATCTGGACCCAAAACCTCAGCTCTTTTCTCTCCTTACAGTTGCTGCCAGACTTGCTGAGATTTTCCAGCATTTTTTCTTTTGGTTTCAGATTCCAGCATCTGCAATAATTTGTTTTTATTTAAATGTAACCCTTCCTTACAAAGAGAGAAAAATCACTGAAATCTCATATATGATCCTGAAACAGATATTCATGCTTAAATTTGAAAGCCTACACCAACTTGCATCTGATTATTGGAGAGAAAAAAACTAGAAAACTGAGAAGATCAGCCTAAAATCTTCAGAGCTCAATTTGTACAGCTGTTCACAGGACTTGGAAAGCTGAAGTCAGTGTCTCACATGAACTAGAAATCAAACCAGTGAGTCGATTTACATCCAGGCAAGTTCCTCATCCACTTTTGCCAAAAAATAAAGGTGGAAATTTACTCTGTCTTTCAAAAAAAGAGTTAATTCACTTGTGACAGAACCAACAACCTTGGGGATGGTCCCAGTGCCAAAACACAACAGAGCTATCTTACCCAGTTGTTCCTGTTCATCTGTGGGTGAGGGCTTAGCAAAGTTGGGAAAGAGCTCAAACTTCATGAAGCTCAATACAAATAGTGTTTTTTGGCAACTACCCCTCAATGAAGAGTCAAAACTGCTCACAACCTTCATTACACTATTTGGGAGGTTTTGTATCAACAGATTACCCTTCAGCATCGCATCGGCGCCAGAAACCTTCCGGAGGACAATATTAAATATAGGAGTGAATGAAGTTATAGTTCACATGGATGATCTCCTGATCCAACGATATCCTCAGGCAGAATATGAGACTGCAGTGCAAGTGTGCTGTAACGCCTACAGGGAGTGAGACTTATACTCAACAACAAATGCAAATCTGTGCAACCGATTGTCTATTTCCTTGTAGATATTGTGGATGCATCCGGTGTTAGAGTTGATCCACAGAAGACAAGAGCAATCAAAGAGTTTCCAGCTCCTCAAAATGTGACTGAGCTCTGAAGATTCATGGGTACAGTAAACCAATTTGCAAAGTTATTGCCCAATCTTGCTGTTGTTGATGAGTCACTATATCAGCTGTTTATAAGACACATGACACTGGGAGGAACCCAGAGGTCTTTTGAGAAAAGTTACTAGAGGAGCCGATGGCCTAATAGTATTATAACTAGACTATTAATCCAGAAACACAGCTAAAGTTCTGGAGACCCGAATTCGAATTTTGCAATGGCTGATAAAATCAAAGGTACACAAAATTCTGATGAAGGATGTTCTCAGATCAAAGAGCACTGTGTCAAAGGATGGCAGCAGGCATGCCATACAATTCCATTCTCAGTGCTATGAACAGAGAGGACACCTCAGTGTAGTTGACGATTTATTCACCAGTGACAAGAGTGTGGTTGTTCTGAGATGCCTTATTCTGCAACAATTGCACCAAGGACATCTCAACATCACAAAATATTGAGCGAGAGCAAGATGTTTGTCTAATGGCCAGATCTCTCAAAGTCATTGGAAGAGATGATATCAAAATGTATCACTTGTGCTATTCATGGTCAGGAGATAAGAGAACCATTGGTGTCATATTCTTTTCCATCAAGACCATCACAATGTCTTGAGATGGATCTTTTTGAATACAGAGGTAAAATGGGGAAATTTTCTAAATGGGGAAATGCTTAGGAAATCAAAAACACAAAGAGACTTGGGAGTCATTATTCAAGATTCTCTTAAGGTTGACATGCAGGTTCAATCAGCAGTTATGAAGACAAATGCAATGTTAGCACTCATGTCGAGAGGGCTGGAATGCAAGAGCAGGAATGTACTTCTGAGGCTGTACAAGGCTCTGGCCAGACCCCACATGGAGTATGGTGAACAGTTTTGGGCCCCATATCTATGGAAGGACGTGTTGGCCTTGGAAAGAGTCCAGAGGAGATTCACAAGAATGATCCCTGGAATGAAAAGCTTGTCGTATGAGGAACAGCTGAGGACTCTGGGTCTGTACTTGTTGGAGTTTAGGAGGATGAGGGGGGATCTTATTGAAACTTATATGATAATGCGAGGCCTGGATAGAGTGGATGTGGAGAGGATGTTTCCACTAGTAGGAAAAACTGGAACCAGAAGGCACAACCTCAGGCTAAAGGGACGATCCTTTAAAACAGAGGTGAGGAGAAATTTCTTCAGCCAGAGACTGGTGAATATGTAGAACTCTTTGCTGCAGAAGGCTGCGGAGGCCAGATCATTGAGTGTCTTTAAGACAGAGATAGGTAGGTTCTTGATTAATAAGGCATCAGGGGTTATAGGGAAAAGGCAGGAGAATAGGGATGAGAAAATTATCAGCCATGGTTGAATGGCGAAGCAGACTCAATGGGCCAAGTGGCCTAATTCTGCTCCTATGTCTTATGGTTTTTTATTTGGAAACTTTACAGGTTGAATAGCGTGGTCTCATAGCTCTGCACTCATCCCGAGCTTGACAGTCTTCTCCCCCACACTCCCACACCTTACTCCCACAGCCTCATCCATCTCATCTCCCCACTGTACCTCCCTCACTTAACCTACACTCAGTGCTCATGGCAATTTTCAAGTCTTAAAATGGGATCAATGGGAAAACATCTGGGAAGCACTGTCACAGATAGAAGAATATTATAGAATCTATGTTGTAAGGAATTCCTAATGATCTGGTTACAATAGTATGACAACCAGTCAAACTATGCAATGAGTCAGAGAAATGCCTTTAAAATATTTGTGTCTTTCAGGGTTCTTTTTACTACTTCCAGGTGCCAACTTGGATGATACGCACTATCAAAGAATGAGCCCCAAACCACAGGTATTTAAAGTAAAACGGGGGCCCAAGCAAGTCAAGGTTTCCTCACTCAACAGACCTAAGATTTCGAGAAATTAAAAATGTAACAAAAACAGCTATTAGAGAAAAAGTTCAGGGGTGATCTCATAAAGGGAATAAAGGGGCAAAGAGAGAGGCCCAGATCTTCTGATTACTAGATCAGAAGCCAGACACATGACCCAAGAAATGCATCAAGACTGCATGGAAATACTAGCACGCCGACTCCATGGGAATTGTCCGGGAAGTTTCAACAATGAATAATTTCCCTGCTCCCTGGGATCCTCCAAAGCACTTTAGAATGGAGACTTTGGACCATTCCAATGCAGTTATCTGGATAATTTCCCAGGAAATGTTGGACAAAACTGAGTATAGCTTCTGGGTAACTGTACACTGCCCCTCCAGGCATTGGGGCATGTTGGCATGGGGGCACAGTCGTTAGCACTGATTCCTCACAGTTCCATGGATCTGGGTTTGATTCCTGGCTTGGTCACTGTCTGTGCGGAGTTACCAAGTTCTCCCCGTGTCTCCGTGGGTTTCCTTCTGGTCTTTTATTTGGAATCTTTACAGGTTAAGTAGTGTGGTCTCATAGCTCTCCACTCAACCTGAGCTCGCACACCCTTCGAGTGTGCTTCCTCCCACACTCCGAAGAAATGCTGGTCAGGTGGATTGACCATGTTTCATTGCCCTTAGTGTTAGGGGGACCAGCTAGAGTAAATATGTGCGGTTATAAGGATAGGGTGTGCATGGGATTGTTATCGATGCAGACTGACTAGTGGCCTCCTGAACCATAGGGATTCTATGATTCAGACTCAACTTCTGACTACCCAGTGACCCAACCTGAATAGCCCCAACCAACTGACTACCACCCCGACCCCTCCAATCCAACCTGACTAACTCCCAACTGCTCTGCCAACCAGACCTGACTAGAACCACCAGTTAAATCCCTCCTGAACCCACCTGCCTAGCCCCCAACCTGACAACCTCAACAAGCCCACCCTGATTCATCTACTCACTTCACCCACTTGTCTCCCAACCTACTCCACTCACTCACTAACTTTAATACTGGATATTTAAAATTTTAAGTTTAATTATTGGAGTCACAAGTAGGCTTACATTAACACTGCACAAAAGTTACTGTGAAAATCTCCTAGTCACCACATTCTGGCACCTGTTCAGGTACACTGAGGGAGAATTTATCACAGCCAATATCACTAGCATGCTGACTCCATGGGAATTGTCAACAATAGATAACTTCCCTGTTCCCTGGGATCCTCCAAAGCACATCTTTTGGACTGTGGGAGGAAACTGAAGCACCCGGAGGAAACTCACACAGACACGGGAGGATGTGCAGACTCAGCACAGACAGTGACCCAAGCTGGGAATCGAACCCAGATCCCTGGCGCTGTGAGGTAGCAGTGCTAATCACTGTGCCACTTACACTTCCAGCAGTTAATGCTGTAAGAATTGGGAGGACTTCTGCACTGCTTCTCTTAGGAGTTTTTTGCGAGGACTTCTGTACTGAGTGAGTTTTTCAGCATTGTGGATTGGAGTTAGTCTTTTTAAACAGATCCAGGTGAATGGGTAATTTTCAGTCTGGCTTTGGAGCCACTGAGCCCGATTTTACCACTTTAATTCTAAGTGCTTTGTGGACTTGAAACTGGGAGTGTTTCAGATCCAACTTTTAGACCCTTTCTCAGGCGTCCCCAAAACGCACTCCGCCTGAAAAAACATCACCGAGCCTGAATTGCACTGCACAAGCCTTTGGATGGAGCTTAATGCACCCAAAACCCTGTGGCATCGATTGGCGCCGCCAACTGTGCATGCGCAGAGAAAAATTATAGGATCTGCTCCCCTGCCATTTCTCTTCTGGTACCCACAGGATAATGTCTCCCACTGGCCCCTACAGACATTGCCCCACCCCTACAGACATTGCCCCACCCCTACAATATTACAAATGCTCTTATCCCCTCACTGCCCCTGCCACCCAGACCAATCGTAGGTCCCTCTCCTTCCTTCCTCCCCACTGATCTGATAGAATGTCAGCGGACCACCACCCGCCCCCCAATCTCAAGGAAAGAGCCACCAGACACTCGGCACTTACCTCCTCACCAACTGGAGCACCCGAATGGAACTTTTGTGGAGCATGTCTGTTTCATGCCAATTCCGGATAAGCGAGCACAGTGGGAAAGGGGGAGATGTCGTTAAGTTTGGATGTGCAGCCCATTAAATCAATTCAAATGCATGCAAATGCATTTAAAGGGCCGTCATGCCTGTTTTGTGCGCTGTCCCAATCGCGGCCATTTTCGGGCCTTGGTAAAGGGGGAACCGGCGCGGAGGCATGCACAGATCGCATTACTCACCTCATACCCAACTTTTTACTAATTTTTCATGCACGAAAATGGGTGCAACTTGATGGTACAATCAGGCCCACTATGTCTGATGTTGATCAGACGATTCAGGTTACAGTCTCTTTGGTAAGCCCATAAATTGTAAAAAATGTAGTCAATGGAAGGATGGACCAAAAGCAGATCATTTGCAGAGGCAGTGCATGGCTGAAATACAAAATGAATGCACTGCATTTATCTTCAATAGAGAAGAGGATGATGCCAATGTGGCAGGCCAATGTAAAGGTAAAATGCATGGGATTTCGGATAGATAGTGTCTTGAGATCAACAAAAACTGGTTAGCAGATAGCAAGCAAAGAGTTGGCATAAATAGGTCTTTTTCCAATTGGCAGACAGTAACTGGTGTACTGCAGGATCTGTGCTAGAACCCCAATTGTTCACATTATATATTAATGATTTGGATGATACAAAGTTGGTTGGCAGGGTGAGCTATGAGGAGGGTGCAGAGATACAGAGATTCACTGCCTTCACAATCAATGAACATCAGCAGTGCGTACCATCTATAAGGTGCACCGCAGGAACTCACCGAGGTTCCTTAAGCAGCACTTCCAAACCCATAGCTTCTACCATCTAGAAAGACAATGTCGGCATAACATGGAAATACCACCACCTCTAAGTTCCCTTCCAAATCACTCATCATTTCTTTACAGTCATTGGGTCAAAATCCTGGAAATCCCTCACGAACAGCACTATGGGTGTTCCCATGCAACAGGGGCTGCAGCGGTTCAAGAAGGCAGCTCACCACCATCTTCTCAAGAGCAATTGTTCGGCTTTATCTTTCGCACTGATGTGCTGGGCTCCTCCATCTTTGAGGACTAGGATATTTGGGGAGCCCCCTCCTCCAGTCAGTTGTTTACCCATTCATACCTGATATGGCAAAACTTTTCCAACTAAACAACAGCTTGTGGCCAATCGTTCTCTGCTCATTCTCTGTGGCAATGCCATGACCAGAGCTGACCGACCTGCTTTGAACCTGAAACAAAAGCTGGTAGCTGTTAATTTTTCTTTGTTGCATTCTCCACGGCAACTCCTCTACCAATCAGAGTCCACTTGCCAACCAGTCAGGACTCTCTTCTCCAGCAGTATAAATTGTTGTTCTCTTTATTGACCTTGCAAAGCTGTCCTGATGAGTCCGGTATGAAAAGCTTCAAATGCATGTCTCTTTTTTCAGCAATAGACAGGCCAGAGTGGACAATAATATAGCAGATAGACTATAATGTGGACAAGTGTGAGATTGTTCACTTTAATAAGAAGAGAAAAGCAAAATATATTTTAAAAAGTGTGAGACTTTTAAATATTGAGGAAAGTCAAAGCACATCTGAGTAGACAAGGATATAGAATGACCCAGATCAGTGTGAATTGGGATCCAATTAACTACAAGACCAGAAACCAGCTTTATCTTTATAAAACAGCGCAGTGGGAAGATGAGGAAGGAGTTAAATCAGATGGGTTAGGGAGGATGTTTAATAACATTTGAGTGGAAAGCAAATAAAACTTGTTAAAGTAATGATGCACATGCAAGACAAGTACATGCGTAGGATTAGCATTCTCAGACTAAACAAACATGACCCAGATAGATTAAGGAATCACAAGTGAAATAAAGAGAAAAAATGAGGTCTACATATACTGCAGAAAGGAGGTGGATCTACCTTGGATAAATAAAATTACACTGAAAGAAGTCAGATCAGAGGAGCAAGTGGACACAGAAAAAGAAAATGCACGTGCAGAACAAAAACATTTTAACACTACAATAGGAAGATTATTGACAAACAAGAGGGGAGAACATCCATTCATCAAATAGGTGCTGTCGCTTAGCTGGTTAAAGCAACTGCTTCATAAAGAGTTCAAATCTCAGTAATGCCTTGGTCCATTTGAATGAGCTTGAAATCGAAACTGTCAAAAAATGCCATTGGCAAGAATGCAATTTTATGGGCTGGTTCAATGAGGAGTGCAGGAGAGCATGCCAGGAGCAACAACAGACATGCCTAAATGTAAAATGCTAACCTGGTGAAGCTACAGCGCAGGACATGCCAGAAAATGGAAGAAGGATGCTAATGAGCTGAGAGAACAAATAATCAATGGATCAGATTAAACTTGCAGTCCAGCCACATCCAATTATGAATACTAGTGGGCAAGTAAATAAATAACTGGAGGAGGAGGCTCTACCAACATCCTCACACTCAAAGTTGATGGAGTGCAGCATGTCTGTGTAAAAAACAAGGCTGAGACATTTACAGGGATCCTCAGTCATAAGTGTTGAGTGTATGATCCACCTTGGCCTCCTCCTGAGGTCCCCAGATCACAGATGCCTCACAGCGCTAGGAACTCAGGTTCAATTCCTGGCTTGGGTCACTGTGCAGAGTCTGCACATTCTCCTCCTGTCTGCATGTGTTTCCTCTCACAGTCTGAATGATGTGCTGGTGAGGTGTATTGGCCATGCTAAATTCTCCTTCAGTGTACTCGAACTGGCGCCAGAGTGTGGCGACTCGGAGATTTTCACAGTTACTTCATTGCAGTGTTACTGTAAGCCTACTTGTGACACAAATAAATAAACTTTGAAAAGGCTTAAAACTGAGATTGAGCACAACATATTAAATATTCTGAATAGTTATTTCTTCCAAATATTCACAAGGTAGTTACCATTTATCACACAGAGTTGGAAGGGACCAGTGAAGCAATTCACAAAGCACTGAAAATCAACTGGTTGATGTTATATCAATATTCAACAAATGTGACAAAACATACAGTGGCATTTAGCCCATTATTAAAAAATAACCTCCTAGTTCTCTTTTCCAGGTTTATCTTGAGATCAACTGAACATGTATTGGTAGGCAACCTGCTCCCAAACATCTTGTCAGCTTCACTCAGTGTTTAAAGGCCTGGTGGCACACTGCTGCCTCATAGCACCAGGGATGAGTGGTTTTCTTGTTTAATTCCAGGTCACTATCTATGCGGAGTCTGCACATTCTCCCCATGTCTGTGTGGATTTCCTCTGGGCGCTCCGGTTTCCTCCCACAGTCTGAAAGACATGCTGGTTAGGTGCATGCTAAATTCTCCCTCAGTGTACCCGAACAGGCGACAGAGTGTGGTGACTAGGAGATTTTCACAGTAACTTCATTGCAGTGTTAATGTAAGCCTGCTTGTGACACTAATAAATAAACTTTAAACTTAAGTCAACACCTGTCCTTCTTTCGATGCCTTCTTTACTGTGTAACCAAGGTGGGGAATTCACAATGAAGTACGCATTCCTCTGATTGACATGCATAGTGAGATCACAAATGTATTTGCAAAGATTTCTTTGGCAGAATCTTCCACTGGGTGCAGGAAAACCCAATTATCACACTCTTGTGGCTTGCAAACCCTTGTGTGACTGACTTCATATGCCATTTTTGTCTCATCACATGGGGGAGTAAGTTCACAGTGAGCTGCAGTGCGTGAGATGTGGGGGCGCAGAGGAGGGTTGGTCATGAGTCTTACCTCAGTTCTCCAATGCACAATCCCAGCTCCCAGCAGTGTTTAAAGGACTCCTAAACCTCTCCCCCTCACCTTATACATCCCCCACCCAACCCTCATGCCTGCCCTACCCCCTCAGATCACTCATTTCTCTCAATTTCACCTCTAAGCCCTGCAGATTACCATACCAGCAAATGTCACTTCTATGCCCCCCCAATATATCCTCCATAGATACTCACCCTGTCTGCACTACGTACAGTCCTCACAGTGTGGGAGGCAAAAAAGGCCAGAGAGAAATGACAGTTTGTTCCAAAAAAATCTAAATGTGCCTCCACACCCAGATGAAAATTCAACCTCTTGTGTTTAATACACACTCCTCACAGATTTCCAGGAAATATCAGACATCATCAATCTTTGAAAATTCACTCATGATTTCCAACATGCAGTAACCAGAGACACAGGGGGAATTAGAAGCTAGAACATGCATCTGCAACTACAGTTTCGGAAGACCATTAAAAATGTAATCTTTAAATTTTGCTTCATGGCCCTTTGGCTCAGATCAAGTGTAGTTCTTGATCCTGCACTTGGCTGAAGCCAATGAGGTTCCATGAGGCTCCACTTGAAGCAATTTTTTGAAAAGCCATTTCGGCCTTTTGGCTAAGATAAAGCTCAGATCAAGCCTGGGAGGGGTGTAATGCCGCATCCTATCAGCTTGGATCTGGTTTGATTGAGCCCAAGATAGGAGTATGGATGTCTTGTCAGCTTGGATCTATAATGTCTCTAATGTAGGGACTCTTTTTGGGCCAAATTGGATTTTTCATTGGAAATAAAGTACCAAAAGGTACAAAAAAAGTCTAAAAATTTCTCATTCAAAGTATTCATTTTAATATGGAAATCATAGCTCAGAAAGAGCCACTTGGAAGATCAGTTGTTGAGCCTAAGCCGCCTGCTCTGATCCAGTTCTCTTTCTCTGTATTTTCATGCCCTTCTTTTCTTTGTCCTGCCTTAATTGTCACTTTCAATACGGTATTCCATGTTCTAATAGCCCTCAATGCAGAAAATAATTCTTCTAAATGTTCCCCTTCTTATAAAGCTTTATAAGGTTTGTTTATTTATGAGTCACAAGTAGGCTTATAGTCACAAAGCAATGAAGTTACTGTGAAATTCCCCTAGTTGCCACACTCCAGTGTTCGGGTACACTGAGGGAGAATTTAGCGTGCCCAATACAGCTAACCAGCACGTCTTTGGCGTGTGGGAGGAAACCGGAGCACCTGGAGGAAACCCACGCAGACATGGGGAGAATGTGCAAACTCCACACAGACAGTGACCCAAGCAGGGAATAGAACCCAGGTCCATGGTACTGTGAGGCAGCAGTGTTAACCACTGCGCCACCATGCCATCTGTGTGCCACCGTGCTGCCCTTTCCTAATAATTATCCCAAATTTATGCCCTCTGCTACTGCTTCACCAACCACAGTCTAACCTCCCTGAGCTCGCTAACTTTTAAGACTCTTTTCAGATCCCCAATTAAGTGCTTCTTATTCTCATTGAAAAATCTCTAATTTTTCATGTCTTTTCTCACATCTATAGCTTTTCATTCCTTATGACATTCCAATTAAACTTCAATATTTTTTCCCATGGTTCTAACGTTTCTTCCTACAATGGGTTCTAATTACTACAACTTTGTTGTAAAGAGAGTAGAATATCAATCCAACACCTTTTTTTTAATATTCAATGCCCATGTATAAAATTTCAGAGCCTAGAACGCTATTTAAGAGGAAGTTACGTACATAAAGAAGAATAATTTAACTATATTCAATCTTAAAGCTTTCCTTCATCTGCAATGTAACACAAGCAAATGATTTTCTTTTTGCTTAGGTTTTTGATGCAAAATGCTACCATCGTGCTGATATTAGTTCCAATACAGTTAAGCCAAAAGAGCTCTCATGAAACCAAAATAAACAGTTTTGTTTGACCTTAGATCTGCTCACTGTTCTGTGTCAGGTTTGCAGATGTGAAATTAGAAAGATCAAATACCAGAAAATAGAGTTGAAGGAAGACTCCAGTAGTTTCAGCAATAGTGGAAAATCCAACAGATTTTCACAAAGATCGCATATTTCTAAATATGGATTACAATTTCTAAATACATGCGAAACTTGAAGCAGCTTTCTCTTCTTCCCAAGCACGGAAGTGTGTGGTGACAAGGGGATTTTCACAGTAACTTCATTGCAGTGTTAATGTAAGCCTACTTGTGACACGAATAAATAAATAAACTTTGAACTTTTTCTACAGCAGGAGATCAAGCACTAGCCTGCCTCCTGCAACCCCCACATGTGCATACATCTATATCAAAGGCACAATTTTATGTGGTATATAAACATAAAAGTTTAGTTAACCTCATAAAGAGAGACTTCATTCTTTCATGAATACAATAGTAGGGAAGGTCAGTGAGGGCATCACTCCTTTGAGAAATTTTGACATTGGAAATCACTGGAAGTGGTTAGTACTACTGCTTCACAGCGCCAAAGGCCTGGGTTCAATTCTAGCCTCGGTTCACTTTCTGTGAGGAGTCTGCCCATTCTCCCCATGTCTGCCGAGGTTTCTTCTGAGTGCTCCGCTTTCCTCCCACAGTCCAATACTGTGCAGGTTAGGTGGATTAACCTTGCTAAATTGCCTCTTAGTGTCCAAAGATGTGTAGGTTAGATGGATTAGCAATGGTGAATGTGTGGAGTTACGGGGATAGGGCGAGGGAGATGGCCTGGGATAAGGTATTCTGTCAGAGAGTCAGCGCAGTCTCCATGGGCCAAATGGCCTCATTCTGCACTGTAGGGATTCTATGATTATCTACCACAATTTTTTGCTTGCATTGTGTATTCACGCATCTTGCCTTACTAGCAGGTTATTTCTTCCCAAAGGAGACTGAATATAGAAACATAATAAGTAACACAGTTTTACAACAGCATAGGAGCAAAGTAACCTTTACAATATTTTCTTATAAATCCGGAAAATAGTGGTGCTTCCACTCAAAACAGCAAAAATGATTTCACAAGATATCTAACCACCATCTCAACTTTACATCCTTTCTATCGCATCTGAACTGAGGCAGGGGACAGGCTATTTTACATTTAACAGTTTGCAATAAGACAGGGTTAATTAGTAATCTTACAATAAAGGATCCACAAAGCCAGATTTCATAGAAAGTTTAAGACTGATGCAGCATTAAATTTAAACAAAGTCCTTCATGCCACTACGAGGCATAAGGCGGATTGCAATATTAGATTCAAAGTTAGAATGGTGAATAAGCAATGGTAAACAGTGAGCATTGTGATTTATTTTTCTAAATGAATATGAATTACCTTAAGGAAATAAAAGGCTCCATAAAAGTAGTAGGTAATAGGTAATTAGTCAGAGTCTGCAAAAGACTATAGGCATCTCTCTCCATTAGAGAGAAACAACTGATGATGAATAGCTTGGGCAGTTTTCCACAATGGTGGAGCATAGCAAGGAGGTGTATCCAAGGCTAGCTAGAGAAGTAGTTGTTTTGTCCCACATTTGGGATTTAGGTGGGATTTTTCAGGTTTGGCTATTGATTTGATTTGATTTATTATTGCCACATGTATTGGGATAAAGTGAAAGTATTGCATCTTGTGCACTACTCAGACGAAGCATACCATTTGTACAGTTCACAGGGGAGAAGGAAAGGAGAGGGTGCAGAATATATTGATACAGTCTAGGGTGTAGAGAAAGATATGAGGTAGGTCCATTCAAAAGTCTGATGGCAGCAGGGAAGAAGCTGCTCTCAAGTCGTCTGGTGCGTGATCTCAGACTTCTGTATGTTTTTCACGATGAAGAAAGATGGAAGAGAGTGGGCAGAATGTTATGGCCTCACTTGAGTGGCATCATAAAATCCCGCCAGAGGAACAATGGAGATTTCCGTTATGGGAACCTCGGCCACCCCAATTCCAGGGCGGGTAAGGTGATAGATTTTCATCCAGTGTGTCTGGGGTGCATGGGATCCTTGATTATGCTGGTTGCTTTTCCGAGGCAGTGGGAAGTGTAGACAAAGTCAATAGATGGGAAGCTGGGCTATGTTCACAACCCTTTGCTGCTTCTTGTGGTCTTGGTCAGAGCAGGAGCCATACCAAGCTGTGATACATCCAAAAGGATGCTTTCTATGATGCATCTGTAAAAATTTGTTTCCCTAATAAAGCTATTTTAGATTGTAATTTTTAAAACCTTTTCCTGTTTATTTACAGACATATGTACAACAGTCTACATAAGGGTATACTTCTGTTTCCCTTCAGATCTCAGTCACTTAACCACATGACATTGCATCATTATTACATTGGCAGTTACATCAGTATCAGGTGCTTCTGATGTTAACCGCTTCCCAGGTCATTATCCCAATTACATACACCCAACTACACCCCCTCCCCTCAAAGTCTGAGGCTTCATGCAGTCCATTGCTTTGCTATGCCATTCAGCTGAGCATATCTAGATGAGCTAGTCACAAGCATGAAACCACATTCTGTGCAAAATAATGAAATAATTCATCAGCAAACCGAGAACCATTGTCTCACACAAGAATGTCCAGGTTGCCATATGTTATGAAGATTCTCTTCAGTAACTTAACAACTGTGCTTGTCATGCTGCTATGCAATTTATTCACTTCAAACTCTCTGGAGTAGTAAGCAATGGTGATGATGAATTCTGTGTTTATCTATCCCCAGGTGGTCCCATGAACCCAAAGGGAAAGTGAAGGGTGCCAACGATTTGGTCCCTGGGCAGACCCCACTTGGAGTACTGTGCTCAGTTCTGGTCGCCTCATTACAGGAAGGATGTGGAAGCCATAGAAAAGGTGCAGAGGAGATGTCGGGGTAAGTTTTTCACTCAGAGAGTGGTGGGTGCGTGGAATGGGCTGCCGGCAACGGCGGTGGAGGCAGATTAGATAGGGTCTTTTAAGAGACTTTTAGATAAGTACATGGAACTTAGTAAGATAGAGGGTTATAGGTAAGCCTAGTAATCTCTAAGGTAGGGACATGTTCAGTACAACTTTGTGGGCTGAAGGGCCTGTATTGTGCTGTAGGTTTTCTATGTTTCTATGATCCATTCTGCTGTTGGCTATTTTACTGGACACGTGAGGCAATTTAAGATGAACACTTCTGTAGATGATCGACGCAACTTGTGGCCGAAGGCCCTGTTTGTGCTGTAGTCTTTCTATGATTCTATGATTCTAGAATGCCTAACGCCTGGCCAACAGGCTCTGCTGGCCCCTTGTTTGGCATTTCACTAGCCCCATACAATCTTGACTTTTTTTTGAGACTTTCAAATTGAAGGGTGGAATTTTCTTGTCCTGCCCATTGCAGGGCTGCACTGTGGCATAGTGGTTAAAACTGCTGCCTCACAACGCCAACAACTTTGGTTCGATTCCCAGCTCGGGTCACTGTCTGTGTGGAGTCTGCATGTTCTCCCTGTGTTTGCCTGTGTTACCTCCGGGTGCTCTGGTTTCCTCCCACAGTCCAAAAGACATGCTGATTAGGTGCATTGGCCATGATCAATTCTGCTTCAGTGTACCTAAATAGGCGCCATACTGTGGTGACTGGGGGATTTTCACAGCAACTCCATTGCAATATTAATGTAAGCCTAGTTGTGACTAACAAAAAAAATTTAGGAGTCATAGCAAAGTATGCAAACGTCCATTGACCTCGGGCAGGAATTTCCAGCCTTGAGCAAGCACGCCAGAAAATCCCACCCAATGTGTTTAGGAATGACTAGTCTTTTTTAAAAGCTAAGAACCCATCAATGATTATGAGATGTTTTCTCTGCTTGATGTACTGATGCAGTACTCGGCTGTTAGGAACATGACCTGGTCATTCTCTCTGGCAATATTCTTTAATTTGGATGCATTCATATCATGTAGTCTCCTCTCAGTGGCTGATATACTTTGGTAGAGTGAAGTTACTTCCTCAAAGAAACCAAATCTTCTCAACTGATTCCTTCCACAGGTATTCTTGATAGTGCGCCTGCTGTCGTCAGGTACTGAATTGTATCACATAGTTTTGAGTCTGAATGTCTGGCAGCATGTTCGCTATCCCCTTCAAGTTAGGAAGAGTAACCAAAGGTTTGTGGTCAGATTCAATTTTAAACTTTAATCCCAATAGGTAATTGAAGAACTTCCCCTATGCCCATGTGGCAGCCAATGATTCATTCTCAATGGTTGTATTCCTTTCCTCCGAGTCTGACTGGTCTTGAGGGGTAATAAACAATCTTGTCTTTCTATCTTTTTGAACTTGGAAAAAAGCTCCACCCTAAGCTGTAGATAAGCCCACTGCTATAAATATAGGTAATTCTGGATCTTATTGTGCACTAATTTCAGAAGAAATTAGAAAGCTTTTTACCTTGTCAAAAGCATTTTGCTAGTATACAAGCCAGCACTGTTGACCTCCTCTCAACAGCTGTCTTAACAGTTCATTCATTTCTGCCTCGATTGGTAGGACCTTAAAATGCTTCCCTGTAGGGGGATCTGGGTGTCTGTGTTCATGAATCACAGAAAGTGGGTATGCAGGTGCAGCTTGTAATAAAAAAGGCAAAAGGGGTGTTGGCATTTACTGCAAAAGGACTGGGGTACAAAAGTAGAGAAGTGTTGTTGCAATTGTATAGGGTGTTGGTGAGACCATATCTGGAGTATTGTGTCCAGTCTTGGTCTCCTTATTTGAGGAAGGGTGTGGTGGTGGCATTGGAGGCAGTTCAGAGGAGGTTCACCAGATTGATTCTGGAGATGAAAGGGTTGATATGAGGAGAGATTAAACAGTTTGGACTTGTACTTGCTGGAGTTTATAAGAATGACAGGGGATCTCATTAAGGTATATAAAATTTTAAAAGGGGTTGATAAAGTAAATGTAGATCAAATGTTTCTCTTAAGGGGGAAGCTAGAACAAGAGGTGTAGGTTGAGAAACAGTAGATTTAAAACTGAGATGAGGAGGAACTACTTCTCGCAGAGCGCGGTGAATTTGTGGAACTCGCTGCTCCACGGTATGGTGGAGTCTAAATCATAAAATGGTTTCAAGAAGGAGATAGATACATTTCAAATAACAAAAGAGAAAGAGCGATATGGGGAACAGGTGGGGAGGTGGATTTGAGACCAGGGAGAGATCAGCAATGCCCTGATTGAATGGCAGAGCAGGCTCAAAGGGCTGAATTTTCCAACTTCTGCTCCTAACTCCTATGTTCCAATGAAACAGAAACAGGAAATGCTGGAAAATCTCAGCAGGTCTGACAGCATCTGTGGAGAGAAAACAGAGCTAACATTTTGAGCCTGGATGACCCTTCACTAGAGGGTCTGAGAAAGGGTCACCCAGGTTTGAACCATTAGCAAATGTAAAGGTAAGGAATTGAAGTGCCTCTATCCCTCCAACCTTCATTTAAATGTACACAACACTTTGCCCTCAACTAGTTTCTGTAGTAGTAAATTCATGGCTCACAGAGTCCACAGACATGAAAGACAATCTCACCGATCACAATTTCCTGCCACGCCCAGAGGAATTTGCACTCCATCTTGTACAGCCTAACACCTTCAGCCCTTTTCATTTTTATATACCTGTCTCAGGGTACCTTGATTTTGAGTTGCCCTCGAGGTCTTGTACCTGTCTCAGCGGCGCCCACCTCTTCCAGTGGTGCTGCTGAGACTTCAGAGCTGCCAGCCGTCTGATTGTGATGGGAGCATCCTGAATTGGGCAGTGAACCAGCGAGCAGATGGACAACTGGGACATCGTCTGTGGTAACAATACCAAAGCAGTCCCATTGGCAGCAAGTGCAATCTCAGGATCTACTTTTCAACCTGATGTCTTGCAGCCTATAGTGAAATCCAGCCCAATGCTTGATTCATAAGTGCATAAAATATAAAAGAGCAGATTTGGGTCTCTAAAGGTGCCAGGTGGAAGAAGGCCAAATTAATTTTCTTACCAGCAGTCCATACTTACATGCCACAAAACCTGGACCACATTCAGGCTTGGGCTGATAAGTAGCAATTAACATTAGTTGCAAGCAATGTTCATTGCCAGCTAGAGAGAATCAATTGACATTCTGCATTACCATTGCTGGGACAGACATTCATCAATGTCCTGAGGGTTAGCACTGATCAGAAACTGAACTGGACTCGCCCCACGTACTCTATCTATAGGAGCAGGTCAGAGATTAGGAATTCTACGATGAGCAACTCACCTCCAAACTCTCCAAAGCCGTGTTAGCATTTACAAAGCAAAAGTCAGGAATGTAGTGAAATATTCTCTGCTTGCTTGTTGCTCCAACAACATTCAAGAAACATGACAGCATGCAAGACAAAGCAATCCCCTTGATTAAAACCCCATTTGTCACTTTAAAACATCACTCCCTCCAGTACTGGTACACACAGTGACATCAGTGTGCACCATTTACAAGCTGCTCTACAGCAATTCAGCAGAATTCTTTGGATAGCACCTTCCAAACCCACAACCTCTCTCACTTGATGAGTTCAATGCATTCTATGTCCACTTTGAGCAAGAGGTCAGCGAGAGCATGCCCTCCACCCTGGAAGCCCTGGATGAACCTGTATCTGGGGTCACCACTGCAGATGTCAGAGCAGTTTTCTTGAAGGTCAACCCACGGAAAGCAACTGGTCTGGATGGGGTACCCGGACATGCACTCAGATCCTGCGCGGATCAGCTGGCAAGGGTACTCACAGACATCTTCAACCTCTCTTTCCAACAATCTGAGGTCCCTATCTGCTTCAAGAAGATGACCATCATCCCAGTACCTAAGAAAAACCAAGCAACGTGTCTTAATGACTATCGTCCAGTGGTTCTGACATCCACCATTATGAAGTGCTTTGAAAGGTTAGTCTTGAAACAAATCAATTCAGCCTCCCGGACTACCTGGATCCACTACAGTTTGCCTACCACTGAAACGGGTCCACAGCAGACGCCATTTCCCTGGCCCTGCACTCAAACCTGGAACACTTAGATAATAAGGACACTTATGTCAGACCCTTATTTATTGACTACAGCTCAGCCTTCAACACTATTATTTGCATAAAACTCATCTCCAAACTCCGCACTCTGGGCCTTGGCACCTCCCTCTGTGACTGGATCCTGAAATTCCTAACTCACAGACCACAATCAGTAAGGATAGGCAACAACGCCTCCTCCACGATCATCCTCAACACCGGTGCCCCACAAGGCTGTATTCTCAGTCCCCTACTATACTCCTTATACACCTATGGCTGTGTGGCCAAATTCCCCTCCAATTCGATTTTCAAGTTTGCTGACATCACTGTATTGGGTTGGATCTCAAACAATGACAAGACAGAGTACAGGAATGAGAAAGAGAATCTGGTGAACTGGTGCAGCAACAATAATCTCTCCCTCAATGTCAACAATATGAAGGAGATTGGCATCAACTTCAGGAAGCGTAAAGGAGAACATGCCCCTGAAGATATCAATGGGGACAAAGCAGAAAGGGTTGAGAGCTTCAAGTTTTTAAATGTATAGATCATCAACAACTGTCCTCATCCCCCCATGCTGACACTATAGCCCACCAATGCCCCTACTTTCTCAGAAGACCAAGGAAATTTGGCATGTTAGCTATGACTCTCACCAATTTTTACAGATGCACCATAGAAAGCATTTTTTCTGGTTGTATCACAGCTTGGAATGGCTCCTGCTCTGCCCAAAACCACAAGGAACTACAAAAGGTCATGAATGTAGTCCAATCCATCACGCAAACCAACTTCCCATCCATTGACTCTGTCTGCACTTCTCGCGGCCTCGGCAAAGTAGCCAGTATAATTAAGGACCCCATGCACCCCGGATATTATCTCTTCTACCTTCTTCCTTCGAGAAAAAGATACAGAAGTATGAGGTCATGTACCAACCGACTCCAGAACAGCTTCTTCTCTGCTGCTGTCAGACTTTCGAGTGGACTTACCTTGCATTAAGTTGACCTTTCTCCACACCCTATCTATGACTGCAATACTATATTCTGCACAGTCTCATTTCCTTCTCTGTGAACAGTATGCTTTATCTGTATAGCACACAAGAAACAATATTTTTCACTGTATGTTAATACATGTGACAATAATAATTCAAATCAAACCTACAAGGGGAGGGCAGCAGTCTCCTGAGAACACCACTTGCAACGTCTCCTCCAAGCAACATATCATCCTGACTTTGAAATTTGTCACCTCTCTTGTTGTTACCGGGTCAAAATCCTGAAGCTCCCCTCCCAACAGCACAATGGAACTTTCACCACATGGGCTGCAGCTGTTCCAGAAAGTGGCTCACCACCACCTTCTCAAGGGCAAATAAAGATGGGTAATTATTCCTGGCCTTGCCTTGAACAAATAAAACTTTTGCTAAAGTTTTTGATGAAACAGAATCTAAGGGGATGTTTTCCTTTGAAAAGTTTTGTAAATACCCTAAATATAGGGGATGTCATGAGAAGGCATCCTACTTACTGGATGTGCACCAGAGTGCAAGCATCGTCCATTCTGCATCACAACAGGGAAGATATCAGTACACTCAGAAGTTTCAGATATCATATTCCGAAGGCAGTAATCCTTTGGCTGGCCGCCATTCCCTACAGAAAAAAGGCTATCAAAGAGAAGCCTGTCGGAAAAATCTGACCTGACATTTGGAACATCAGGTCATTACAGTGGGATAGACAGATCAGATTACCATCACTCAGTATCTGTATGTTTAAGATCTATTGCTTCTGGGGCCTTAAAGGAGCATCAGAATGACTGTTCTTTTTGACACCTTTAACTTTTGCAATACCTTAAAGAACTGGGGAGGGGAGGAAGCAATTCATGAGAACAAATTTGCTTCAATGAGAGCACCAAAATAGATATCTTTCATGCCTTTGTTGCCCTGGCTTGATGAACAATAGCATGGGGCCTCATTGCTATTACTTCCACAAAAACTATCTGTTCTTCAATAACACAGTTACCAAAATAAGTTCCAATTAGATTCTCCAATTGCAGCAACTGACTAATTGTGGCAACAATTGACCAATTGGAGAACATTAGAAATACCAGCTAGAGTAGACCATTTTAACCCTTCAGGCCCACTCCATCATTCAACAACATCACGACTAATCTTCTACATCAACTCTATCTTCCTGCACTTTCCCCATATTCTGTAATTCCCATAGTACACAAAAACTGTCAATCACTGCCTTGCACACACTCAGCGACTCAGCATTCTGTTGGATACAGAAGTCCAGAGATCACACCCCTTTGAATGAAGAAATCCGTCCTCATCGCAGTCTTAAGTGGCCAAATACATATCCTGAGATTGTATAGGGCGAATTTTCCTCTTCCGCCCGCCACGGGAATTGTAGCAGGCGAGGGGTGGACAATGGAGCGGTCCGTTGACCTCAGAGGGGATTTTCCGGTTTTGGGGTGAGCACAGCTGGAAAGTGATGCCCTATGACACCATCTTTTAGATTCTCCAGTGAAGGGAAACATATTCTCACTTACCTCATCAAACCTCAGAGGGTAGTCCTTTAATTTTTATTAATAAGTGTTATTTTTCCACCCACCTAGTCATCCATTTTTCTCTACAGTTGAAATGGATTGTACCCCTCAGTTCTAGCCTGGTCATAGACAATCTGGATTCCACTGGGGACCAGAAGCTTTATGTTTAAAGAGCCAATATGTGCTTTACTCTCCAATTTATAATGACTGTTGAAGTTGATTACTAAAGTTTTCATCCAGAGTATGAAGAAACATTTTGCATCAGGAAGGTTATTCAAATACCTGAATCTTAATGTTACCTTGGAATGATATCTTAGATGCAACTCTTCTGAGGTAAGACACTGGTTGCAAATCTAGATAGCACCCATACCAAGAGGAACCCTTCTAAGAGGAATCATTTTGAGGAATACGACTTCTAAAAATGGTCAGATGCACAAGATTGAGACCATTTTAGATTAGTGCAGGCCTTAGTACCAATTGCCTTTCCTTTCAGAATTTGGAAAAAAGATCAATACAAGATCAACAGATATATAAATCATGTCTATATCAATATGAATCTTTGGGCTGTGCTCAACGCTCTTTCATATAATCCAGAAAGCCCATGCCAGTTGGTTTCTTGCCATGTGTGGACTGATATAAGAGAGTGTCAGAGAATTCTGAAAACTTGGGCAGAATTTTCCAGTCCCGCTTGCCATGGGAATCATAGCGGGTAGGGGCAGACCATGCAAAGATCCATTAATGTTGGACAGGAATTTCTGGCCCTGGGGCGAGCACGGCCGGAAAATCCCACCCCTCACCTCAGGAACAATGCAAACCAAGAAAGAAGTTTTCCAATTGTGGTGTTTCAGTGTATAACCATTGTGAATCTATGTAAATTTTGTCCAAAAAAATGCCACAAGGCATTAATACCGAAGACCTGTGCTCCAGGACAAGCCATGCTTCTAACCAAGCTGTTTGTCACAACACTGGCATCTGCCCAGCAATATGGAAAATTGCCCATGTATGCACATGCCCATGTAAAAAGCAGGGCAAATCCAGCCAATTACCACCCCATCAGTCAACCCTCGATCATCAGCAAATTATTGAAAGGAGTCGGCAACAATGCTATAAACTTATTCAGCACTAACCTTCTCACTGATGCTCAGTTGGGTACCACCAATGCCAGTTCCTGGCCTCCTTAGAGTCTTTGTTCAAAAATGGACAAAAGAGTTGAATTCCAGGGTGAGGTGAGAGCGACTGCCTTTGATATCAAAGCAGCATTTGACTTAATGTGCATCAAGACGCCCTAGCATAACTGGAGTCAATGGGAATCAGGAGGAAAACACTCCATTGGTTGGAGCTAATGCTCGCACAAAGAAAGATGTTTGTGGTTTTTGGAGGTCAATCATCTCAGTCCTAGGATATCGCTGTAAGAGGTCCTCAAGCTAGTGTCCTAGGACCAACCATCTTTAGCGAATTTATAAATGATCTTTCCTCCATTATGAGATCAGAAATAGGATGTTGGCTGATGATTGCACAATGTTCAACACCATTCGCCATTCCTCAGATACTGAAGCAACCCATGTCCACATGCTGAAAAACCTGGGTAACTTACAACTTGGGCTGATACGAGGCAAAAAACATTCACATCACACAAGTGCCAAATAATGGCCATCGCCAAATTCATCCCCTTAACATTCATTGGTATTACCATTACTGAATCCCCTACTAACCCTGGAGGTTGTCATTGAGCAGAAACTGAACTAGACCAGCCATATAAATATTGTGACTCCAAGAACAGGTCAGAAGCAGAGAGTATTACACCCCCTGATTCCCCAAAACCTGTCAACTATTTACAGGCCTCAAGTCTGGAGTGTGGTGGAATAGTCGCCACTTGCCTGGATGAATGCAGCTCCAACAACAATCTTGGCAATCCAGGTCAAAGCAGCCAGCTGGATTAACACTCCATCCATTACCTTAAATATTCATCCCCTTCACCACTGTCGCACAATGGCAGTAGTGTAGACCATCTTCAAGATGCACTGCAGCCACTCACAAAAGTTCCTTCGACAGCATCTTCCAATCTCTGACACTTTGGCACTGGCAATCTCTGCCACTTTGAAGGCAGGTGGTGATCAGAACCTTTTCAAATCAAGCACTGTTTGTGGACTTGAGTGCTGGTGACCAACTGCTCAGCCAAACTGATGGAGTCCTCTCCATCAGTTAAAACTGATGTTTTAAGTTGATGTTAAAACTGCAGTCTGAGGATTTCTCAGTTTCACAAGGCATCCACTGATTCCATCATTGGTTCCCTTTTGAACTGGACCTGGACAGTCCTAGATGTGAGATGTGTCTGTTAGCAGCTTCGCGTTTCAATGTGCAAGTTTCATGATTGTAAGGGATCTCTACAATGAGGTGTCAGATTCTGCAGGCTGATAGAGGAATTATTTTGTTCGTTTAGGTGCTGTTGGGAGCTTCCAGAACAAAAGGCCAATCTGGTGGTCATGTGACTTGCACAGCCATCTTTTTGGTTCAACAGAAAGCCCATTTTAAAGATAGCAAAAAGAATAACGTTTTGAGATATACAGCATTGGATTTATTTTCATGTTATAGGACCCTGGCATAACAACTTCTCAAACCACTGCTTCACTAACATTGCTACACTTATTTCTCCACAATTTCAAAGCCGAATAATTATTTGACAATTTGAGACATAGAAAGAGAAAGAAAACTGTTCTTGCTGGGGTTTTTAATCCACCTTGTCTCTTGTCATATTATAGTACACTTAGCTTAAAATGGTTGTTCTAAAAAGCAGACTGTAACTTACTATCATTAACATTAACTTCTAAATCCAGCCTTTTCTGAACATTTCAAAAAATTGTCCTAATGCTTCCCAGATTTTCTGGAAAGGATCCTGTCTCTTCCGAGGAATTGTTGTCTTGGATCAGACCCATATCCCCGAATTCATTGAATCCCCTTGGATTTGAGATTTGGCATGCATGTCTACAAAGACTCAATTGCTTGCGAATAGTTTGCTATAATAAGATCTTGTCTATAATTGACAATGTTGATACCGAGATTTGGTGGTTTTCAGAATCAAGTGATGCTTAGCTTTGCAACTGAACTGAAAGGTATTCAATCAAATTTGACCTCATTATTTTCTCTTGCAAAGTTGTGTGCTTCCAATAGTTTTTGTCTTACTTAGTTAATTTTGAGTTCTGCTTGACCGATGTTAGCCATTTCTCCCAAATTCATGAAGTTTTTTGTTGTATGAGGAATAATGAACCTCTGCAATATCTGCCAGGTTGAGAGGCATGGACAGAGTTAATAGTCAGAAGCTTTTTCCCAGGATGGAAAAGTCAATTACTAGGGGGCACTGGTTTCAGGTGCGAGGGGCACCTTATGCACATGGCAGATTGTGGGTGCCTAGAACCTGTTGCCGGGGGAGGTAGTGGAAGCGGATATGATAGTGACTTTTAAGGGGCATCTTGACAAATACACGAATAGGATGGGAATAGAGAGATATAGTCCCCAGAAGAGGAGGGGGTTTTAGTTCAGTCAGGCAGCATGGTCGGTGCAGGCTTGGAGGGCCGAAGGGCCTGTTTCTGTGCTGTAATTTTCTTTGTTCTTTGTTTTTCTTTGTTCTCTGAGTAGTGAGGGTGCAGATTTTAGGGATGTTCCAGTTGGAAGGTGGGAAGGCAAATGGTGAGGATGACATAATTCCCTGCCCGCCACGGGAATTGGAGCTAGTGAGGGGCAGACAATGGGAACATCTGTGACCTCAGGCAGGATTTTATGGTTTCAGGATGAGCGAGGCCAGCAAGTCCTGTCCAAAGAGTCTACTGAGGGCTTTGGACAGGTTAAGTGAGTGGGCAAAAGCTTGGCAGATGAAATATAATGTAGGAAAATGTGACATTATGCACTTTGGCAGAAAGAACATAGGAGCTGAGTATTATTTAAATAGAGAAAGACGGCAGTACACTGCAGCACAGAGAGATCTGGGAGTCATCGAGCATAAATCACAAAAAGCTAGCATGCAAGTTCAGCAGGTAATAGGGAAGGCAAATGGAATGTTGGCCATTATTTCAAAGGGAATGGATTATAAAAATAGGGAAGTCTTGCTAAAAAACTAAACAAGGCACTAGTTAGGCCACAGCTGGAAGACTAGGAAGAATTTTGATCCCCTTATCTACTGCAAGCAATACAGAGAAGGTTCATTCACTAGGTTGATCCCGGGAATGGAGGGATTTCCTTATGAGGAGAGGTTGAGTAGATTAGGCCTGTATTCACTGGAGTTTAGTGAGAGGCAGCCTACTGAGACATATAGAATTCTGAGAGAGCTAAACAGGCCAAATGCTGAGAGGTTATTTTCTCTTGTGGGACAGTCTAGGTCCAGAGGGTATAATCTCAGAGTAAGGGATTGGCCATTTAAGACGGAGATGAGAAGGAATTTCATCTCTCAGAGGGTAGTGAATGTATGAAATTCTTTACTGTAGTGGGATGTAGAGGCTGGGTAATTGAGTATGTTCCAAGACTGAGATAGATTTTTAATCAGTAAGGAAATCAACTGTTATGGGGATAAGGCGGGGAAGTGGAGCTGAGGATTATCATATCAGATTAGTCATGATCTCATTGAATTGCAGAGCAGACTCGATGCTCCTATGCCTTATGGACGCTGGTCAGTTTGAAATAATAAAGGCTAAAATAAATTTTCCTTCAGTGGGCTAATTAAGGGTGAACAGCCTGGAGTGAAAATGCACTACACCAAAAAGGCAAGAGTATCAATGAGCCTCCAATACAGCATTTTTAAACTTCATCGAGAGAATAGATTACAAGGCAAAAATGCCTTTAAAAATAAAGGAGGAGGAAGGATCAATGAAATCAAGAAGACTATTGCCCCAAGCTGCTGTTAAACACACTACTGCAGTTTAAATGTCAGAAGCAATCACATAAATACTATGGCTACAAGAGCAAGTCAGAGGCCAGAAATTCTGAATTGAGAAACTCACCCAAACCTTGTCCAACATCTACAAGTCAAGGAGTATGATGAAATACTCTCCATTTCCCTGGATGAGTGCAGCTTCAACAACATTCAAGAACCTCCACACCAACTGGGACAAAGCAGCCTGCTGTATTGATACCCTATCCACCACATTCAACCATCACTTCCTCCACCACCGACATAGTGTGCACCAACAAGATACACTGCTGCAACTCACAAAGGCTCCTTCGACAACACTTTCCAAACCTGCAACCTCTATCACCGAAAAGATCAAGGGCAGCAGAAGACCATCACCTAAAAGCTCCACCCCAAGCCACGCACTATCCTGACTTGGAACGATATCACTGTTCCTTCACTGTCACAGCTTCAAAATCCTGGAACTCCCATCTGAACAGCACTGTGATTGTTTTTACAACACCTAGAAATGCAATGATTCAAGCAGGCATCACACTACCAAGGACAATAAGGGATGAATAATAAATGCTGGCCTAGGCAGCGGCACCCACCTATGAACAAACACAATTTTGTAAACTGGCAGAGAGTCAGGATTTCCATCTTTCTCAGCCTGCAAACTAAACTGTTAAACCAAGAGATCTGAGAGGGGATTAGGGGTACGTAATGGATAACAAAACCAAATGAAATAAAATAGAGTTCTAACTATTCAATATGCTACACTGATAAACAAGTTTTATTATTAGGCCGGTATTCAGAGTACATGCGCTAAAAAAGATTAAGGTTAAATGTTAAGCAAGATTAAGCTTGACAGGCTTGGATAAAGTGGATAGTCAGAATCTTTTTCCCAGGGTTGAAGAGTCAATTACTCAGGCGCATAGGTTGAGAGTGAGAGGGGGAAAGTTTAAAAGAGATGTAAGGGGCAAGTTTTTCACACAGAGGGTGATGAATGCCTGGAACACGCTGCTGGAGGAGGTGGTGGAAGCAGATTCTATAACAACGTTCAACAGGCATCTGGATAGATACATGAATAAGCAGGGAATAGAGGGATGTAGGCCATGTAGAGGCAAGAAAATATTAGATTAGAGAGGCAACAGTGTTGGCACAGACTTGGTGGGCCGAACGGCCTGTTCCTGTGCTATACTGTTCTTTGTTCTTATAATATTCATTAGAAGAATTTCTTTGTCAGAGCAAACTTTATGCGTACTGGGATCAAATATCAAAGCCCCTGCAGCACACTCAGGGTCATGATGTGGGTGACAGAGTCAAAGAACAAAGAACAAAAACAGCCCGGGAAACAAGCCCTTCGGCCCAATGAGCCCGCGCCGCCATCTCAACACCACCAGTCCCCCTCTCCACCCACGATCCTTGTCTAATGTTTTATGGCCATCCAGATTGAGGGAAACTGATTTAGGGACAATTTATTCCTGCCAATCAGCCTAACAGCACATCTTTGGGTGTGGGAGGAAACCGGAGCACCCGGAGAAAACCCACACAAGCACGGGGAGAATGCGCAAACTCCCACAGACACCGGCCCCAATCCATGTGTCTGCACAGCAATCAGCGATAGTCACTGAGCTGTCATCTTGCCCAGTATCTGGTCCAGTTTAGGCACACACTAACAACATGAAGCACTAGCCAATCTCGAACAACCAAGAGCAGCCCCAGTACGACCCATCGCGTATATGCCCCTCGTTGGACACAAGGCGGACACAAAGAGTCCCGTTCAGCTACATATTCACTTAGACTAAAATACCAAATTCACAGTTGGGAAACAAGGTTCTGAGGGGCACTGAACATTCTGTGCCTTTTCCACTTTAACTGAGTTATAATCCTGTCTCCATGCATTATAAATTCTGGTGTAGAGGACATACACGCCTGAAGAGTTTTTCTTAATTAACCAGCAAAAGTCGGGGTAGGGAATATAGGGTTTATTTTTACACCATTAAACTCTGTAGCTTACCCTTTCAGTTTAACTATATTTTTTCTTCACACAGTCTTTTATTATATCTTGAAACATGTCTCTGGCTACAGGTCCTTTACTACACATCTGCAATAACCCCCATGAGGTCCATGGGGGATCACTGACTGACCTCCCTGTGGAACTCACTGAGCATGAGTTCCCCTGGTAACAGGCATTGGCTTGCCCAGCTGGAACTCATTACCTGAGCCTTTTATAAGTTAGGGCAAGGACTGGGCCTGCTGAACTGGAGTCCCTGGCCCATAGTGGTTTTACTTCGCATTCTGTAATAAACTATATTCCTTTCCAATAGGGTGGCACAACAACACAGTGGTTAGCCCTGCTGCCTCACAATGCCAGGTTCAATTCCAGCCTCGGATCACTTTCTGTGTGGGGCTTTCACTGTGCCACCCTGGTTGTGTGTAGCCCATCTCACAGGCTTTTAATAATGATTCTCAATAGACATCTGCAAGGTGATGTATAAAAGCAGGCTTGGGTGACAAATAGTACAACTTAATTTTTTTTTCTTCCTTATTTCTTCAGCTTGGAATGGGCGGCATAGTGGTTAGTACTGCTGCCTCACAGCACCAGGGATTCCAGCCTCAGGTGACTGTCTGTGTGGAGTTTGCACATTCTCCCCATGTCCGCCTGGATTTTTCTCCAGATGCTCCGGTTTCCTCCCACAGTCCAAAGATATGCAGATTAGGTGGATTGGCCGTGCTAAGTTGCTCCTGAGTGTCGGGGGACTAGCTCAAGTAAATACATGGGGTTATGGGGATAGGGTCTGGGTAGGATTATGGCCAGTGCAGACTTGATGGGCCAAGTGGCCTCCTTCTGCATTGTAGGATTCTATGGTAGATATCCACAACTGAACAAATTGCTCAAACAGCACATTATCTTTTTTCCTTACAGTCCTTTGGATTGTGCAACATTCCATCTTATTTCTCTGCACTCTCAAGCTTAGTAACTGCCCTAATAATCTTTTAAGTCTATTTTTATCATTCATTTCAGAAACTTTTCTAACTTTCTTCCTATTGAATCCACCCCACTGCCCCACTCAAATATGTTTCCTCCGGAAAAACAATTGAATTTTTTTTAAAAAATTGCACAAAATAGGAATGATGGAGCTGAAAGATAATTGCCATGCAAGAATATGGGAACAGCTCAGTCATGTCCAGTCAATCCAACTTTCAATCCAATGGTTAGCACTGCTGCTTCACAGCTCCAGGGTCCTGGGTTCGATTCCCGGCTTGGGTCACTGTCTGTGTGGAGTTTGCACATTCTCCTCGTGTCTGCGTGGGTTTCCTCCGGGTACTCCGGTTTCCTCCCACAGTCCAAAGATGTGCAGGATATGGCCTGCATGGGATTGTTGTCAGTGCAAGCTCGACAGACCTAAACATCCTCCTTCTGCACTGTAGGGATTCTATGATTCTATCCATGAGTACAAAGCTAGCAGTCTTAAATATGACAGCCAATAATAAATCCAATGGGGAATCCAGGAGGAACCTTCTTAGATTGAGGGGTTGGAATGTAAAACTCATTGTCACATAGAGTAGTTGAGATAAGTAACACACATATTTGCATAAATGTGTGATAAAAAGCAATTATAGCATATGATCATACATTTAGATGAAGAAGGGTAGTAAGAGGGTCATGTGGACCAGAAATACTGGCATGGATCAATTGGGCTGAATGGCCAGTTTCCACGAGATGTAGCTTGATGTTTATAAATTAAGTATCTTACTGTATCCAGCTTTTGTTTAAAAAGTGACCAGCATTCTCTCCCAAATAATAATTTTTACAACATTCTACGTAGTGCATTGAAGGAAAAGAAGAGCTTAAAGTTAGAAAAATGTTCTACACCTTCCGGCTTTAGTGGCACCAAACAAAATCATAAAAAGCCATCACAATATGCGCAATAAACAATGTCAGTCTGATCCAAAGCTTATCACTCTGAATGACTGAATGTCATTGCATTAAAAAATTTGGCTTGTTACCCATCTCAGAAGCAGTCAGTCATCAATGAATTACAACCAGTGCATGCATTGCACCTTTTTATTCACCACAATGGAACCTCAGGAATGAATGCAGCTATCATTCAATTTCTAACAGATGATGTTCAGTTTCAAGATGAATGTTAAGGTGCTTACCCAATCTCCTGCAACTGAAGGTAGACTCAGATCCTGAGGAGCTTATATTGCTGGAAAATCCTGATTCAGAAAACTGTCTTGAACGGAACTCCTTTGTAGACTGGGCACTAGAGGGAGGTATTTTCCCATAGTTTTCTGAGTTTATTTGGCTGATGGCATCCTGTGCCCTCTTCTTCTCTTTCTTTAACATGTTCACTAGAATATCTGAAGTAACCATTCAAGGAAGTAAACAGCGAAAACAATCTTTGCTTTACTATAATGGATAATAAGGAAATGGCAATTAATATACCTGTCACCTGCCTTCATACACAAGTATAGGAAATATACATACACACGTAGCATTTTCGAATACATGAAAAGGACAAGATGCCAGCAGTATAAGGGAACTTAAAAACTAAATTAAGGATCTTAATTAATTTAAATAAGAAAATAGTGACGGCAATAATAACAGAAATTAAACAAATCTGGACCTAAGAATTTCCACCCTAAGTTATTGAAGAAACTGAGGGCACCACAGTGACATAGTGGTTAGCACTGCTGCCTCACAGTGCCAGGGATCTGGGTTTGGTTACCAGCTTGTGTCACTGTCTGTGTGGAATCTGCACGTTCTCCCAAGTCTGCGCTGGTTTCCTCCAGATCTCCTGTTTCCTCCCATAGTCCGAAGATGTGCAGCTTATGTTGATTGGCCATGATAAATTGACCCTAGTATCTGGGGATTAGCTAGGGTAAATAAGTAGGGTTACGGGAATAGGGCCTGGGGTGAGATTGTGATTGGTGCAGATTTGATGGGCCGAATGTCCTCCTTCTGCACTGCAGGGATTCTGTTCTATGATTCTATGAAACTGGTTAGGAATCTCATCATTTTCTAAGGTTCTTTGGATTTAGTCATCATTTCCTTAAGCTTTCAGAACATGCTATTCTATTACTTAAGAAAAAGGTTGGGAGAAACCAGAAAACAATAGGTCTATCGGTCATCAGTCATGAGGAAGTGACCTAAACCTATCACCAAGGCTGGAGTGAATGAGCACTTGGACCAGTATAAGCTGATCAGGGAGCTGGCATAGATTTGTGAAGAGTAAAGGAAAACATTAAGAAAATAAGAGGGACAAAGTTGGACATTTGTGAACACTGCCATCATAACCATTTGTTCAAGAAAGTAAATTTAAAAGGATACTGATTTCATTATCTCGTTGCTGTATAATATCTCTTAATTTCTTCTCTGTGTTCATGATATCATCTCCATGTGGATCAGGGGATGGCAGTCCATTCTCTGTCTGAAGCCCAGGTCTAAACTGTTTCAGCTCTTTTACTAAACACTGGCACGGGGAAGGAAGTAGGGAAACATTCTGATGATGTCACATGTTTTAAAGATTGACTTTGCACATTCCAAGGAGAGATAATTATAAATATTTCTCCATTTTCTAGACACATAGTTGTTGGAAGTTGACTGGTTTCTGTCTCCATCAGAATTTAAAAATTGCAGGTTTGCGTGGTTTGAACAGCACTTGCGTGTTATGCCATATCCCCACAGTAAACATGATATGGTATACCGTGACAGCATGTTATAATGCAGTGAGTCAAAAGGTAGTGAGAAGTCAAAGCATGCCTTTTGTGATCATTGGACAATTATAGTTCATAAGTGAAGCCAATATTTGTGCATTTGGACAATACTTTTGAAATGGGGAACATTTCCACTCATTCCAAAAGTGCTTATTTCTGATGACATTGGTTAAATTCTCTCCATTATGAAAATCAAAGGTGTTCAAATGCCCCTATGTAATTTGCAGCATTGGAATCATAAGGCCAAAGAGCAGTTTAAGTTCGGCAGCAATGCTTTATTACAAAAGGCCCGCAGTCTGCTTTGTAAATGTACATGACATGTGTGCAGATTTTGCTGTAGAAAAAAGGCTATCAGCAATCACTGTTTTTAAAGGAGAAAACTAGACAGCATCTATTAATATCTTCTAAAGGGCCAGTTACACATGGAAATCTGGAGGTTGACATCTTATTTATCCTCCTCCTCAACTAACTTTTCATCAAAGGAGTTCACATTAAATAGACTTCACATTAGACATGCTGATTTGGTGCGTTGGCCATGCTAAATTCTCCCTCAGTGTTCCCGAACAGGCACTGGAGTGTGGCGACTAGGGGAATTTCACAGTAACTTCACATTGCAGTGTTAATGCAAGCCTACCTGTGAAAGGCATGAGGTTGCTGAATGTACCCATAATCCACTCTCTCAATTAGGCAAAGAAAAATATGGCTGGCGCATTCAGATGTATACTATTTAAATGGTAAGAATTAATTACTGCTAAACAACTCTCTTGTGCAGATAAATTAATTTTTACTAGTATGGAATTCCATTCCATATGTATTTATTGTTGGAGGTTAAAAAAATGAAAACTAAAGTAATTTCTATTTCATCTTTCTCCTAATCCTATATTTCTTTCACTCACTTTATTTCACTTTCTGAATATCATTTTACATCAAATAAAATATTCTGCTTCATATTTCCTGGTTTATATCCTGCATGTCTCAATAAAAATTCATTGATTTGTTACAGATAGGGGAGAAATAGACAAACTGCACTGATCTCTTCTCACCAGCTGTTGTAAGCAGAAGGTGTTTTGAATTATTTTTGTAATATGTGGTGGCACAGTTTCCCAATCCCTTGGTTTGCGTGATCTAATTCGCTAATAATCCACAGCGAACATTTGTTAAGATTAACTTGCAGAGTTTGTTTATTGCACATAAGAAAAGGTACATACACACACACACAGACACACAGACACACACACACACACACACACACACACACAGACATGCACGCATACACACACACGTGCACGCGCATGCATGCACACGCAAGCACAATGAACATTACTGGCTGCAAAATCAGAATCATAATTAATAATAATTGTAAAACATGCTTGCAGTGGATGGAAAGGGTATTAAAATGGGTGGGCACATTGGTTAGCACTGCTGCCTCACAGCACCAGAGATCCAGGTCCGATTCCGGCCTTGGGTGACTTGTCTGTGTGGAGTCTGTACGTTCTCTTCATGTCTTCATGTGTTCCCTCCGGGTGTTTCAGTTTCGTCCCACACTCCAAAGATGTGCAGGATCGGTTGATTGGCCGAGCTAATTTGCCCCTTATTGTCAGGGGGATTAATGGGGTAAATACATGGGGTTACAGGAATAGGGCTTGGATGAGATTATTGTCGGTGTAGTCTTGATGGACCAAGCAGCCTCTTTCTACATTATGATTAACTACAATTAGCCTAGCTATGACTGCAACACTATGTTCTGCATCTTTTCCTTTCCTTCTCTATGAACGCATGCATAGCGCGCAAGAAACAATACTTTTCACTGTCTGTTAATACATGTAACAATAATAAATCAAAGATTCTACGGTAGAATCAAAGAGTGGGACATCTTGCTTATTTTCCACCCATTTCCTCTTCTGGGCAGTTGAGACACACATGTGATTTAGAACTTTGTGAATAAATGAATAATTAAAGTCCTATGATTTTTTCCAAACACTGATTTAATGTTAACTGCCTACTGAATGAGGTGTCTACTGTAGGTGCAATGCTCAGTAACACCATTCAATTTGTTTCAAACTTGCACTTGGAGGAGATGTGATATTTCAGGCTCCCTATCTCATGCTGCTCAGGGCATCCCTTCCCTTCTGCACACAAAACCCTCCTAATCTCTTCCCATGCCCTCACACCCCAAGGCACCCGCCAGCCTGACACCTTCCGAACTGCACAATCCTGTCAGACCACAAACTTGTTCCCTGCTTCTGCCAGGTAGCTGTCCCACTGATCTGATAAGTGGAGTCATGACCCATTGAATGGCAGAGCAGCCACAATGGGCCAAATGATCTCCTCCTAATGGTCTTATGGTCAGTGGAATGTTAATGGGGCCGTGCCATTACAATGAAACAGCCCTCTCACTCTGTATCTTCAGGAGATAACCCATGCTTCTGATTTGCTTTGAAGTCATGAGGGTAAATTCTTCCATCTTCTCAGTTGATCAGTCTAAGATATACGTGAGGTGGAGATGCTGGCGGTGGCCTAGTGAGGGCACAGTAAGAAGTCTCACAACACCAGGTTATAGTCCAACAGGTTTATTTGGGATCACAAGCTTTCGGACTGACTCATCTGATGAAGAAGCAGTGCTCTGAAAGCTCGTGATTCCAAATGAACCTGTTGGACTTTAACTTGGTGTTGTGAGACTTCTTACTGAGATATACATGTCTGAAGGTCCCAGCTTTGAAACCTGTATCAGGCTGATATTGCTGACTTTAACTTGAGCAGTGATAAGCATGTTACAATTAGTCAACGAGCTCTTGGGCAACTGGGAGGAGGAAAATATTGCGAGTTCCTGCCCCTCGTGGCTTTCCAGGGACTCCTGTGAGAAAGTGGCCATGTACAAGTGCTGTGGGAGGCAGTATCAGGTTTGTCTGTGATTCCACCTTTCAACTGAATGGACACTTTCCAGGTGAAAGAATAGTTTCATGGTCAAGGTACAAGGTAACAGCCAGCAGTTCACCCCATAGTAGTCAGCCTTCAAATCTGCAGCAAGATATTCAAGGGAAGGAAAAAAAAACTGATACGACGAACACCTAGTAATACTGCTAAAACAGATTTCTTCTTTGTAAGTGTCAGACATATCCTAATTATTTGGACACAATGTTTTATTTGACATTAGTATTACTAACTATTGATGTCACTCAGCAGAAATGACAAACAAGTGATAATCCTCACAACTTATTGTCATATGCTATAGCCCCATTGAGCATTATGAGTTACAGTCAGTGGGTGTAACTTAAAAAAAACGACATACTGACCTTTAATCTCTGGAAACAGTGCTGAATTTTCCTCATGTCAGCCCCAACTTCAAGTGAGGCCTCAGGGTCAGTATCCTCCAGAAAAATGTTGAGCTGCTCCTCCAACCTGAGTGAAAGAATAGTTAAAAAAACTATCAGGTTTTGGTGGCTTGCCTCCCACCTTTTACCTGCTTAGTTTTGTTGAAAGCAATTGTTGAGTACCAGAAACAAAAGACGGACGATAGTTTATTTCACTTCCTTGCCTTCAAACACACCATGTCAGGATAATGCCACACTTCAGTTTTGTGATTAGTCACAGCTACTGTTGGTCACTCAAGTCATGAGGGATATATACCAACATCTGAGAGACAAAAAAACAGGAGCTTTATTCTACCCTGGAACTACGGGGAACAGCAGCATAACAATAATCTTGAATGTGGCACTTTATCAAATACATTCTGGAAATCCATGTACAGTACATCCACCAGTCTCCATTATCCATAGCATGTTACTTCCTCAAAGGACTCCAATAGGTTAGTCAGACATGATTTTCCTTTCACAAAACCATGTTGATTCTGCTCAATTACCTTCAACACATCCAAGTGTTCTGCTGTAACCCTATGATAGATGTTAAGGCGTGATGTGGATGTGCCGGCGTTGGACTGGGGTAAACACAGTAAAAAGTCTGACAACACCAGGTTTTAGTCCAACCGATTTATTTGCTAGTAAACTCACAAGCTTTCGAGGGGACTCCCTCTTCGTCAGGTGAATGGAGAACTCTCTGTAAATGGAGAACATCTGTAAAAAGTCTGACAACACCAGGTTTTAGTCCAACCGATTTATTTGATAGTAAAATCACAAGCTTTCGAGGGGACTCCCTCTTTGTCAGGTAAATGGAGAGTTCTGCCTTCCATTTGCTAAATGGTCCCCCCAGTTGTGTCTGGCAGCATTGACCTCTCCTCTTGTGTCTCTACAATCTCAAGACTCAAGATGTCAACAACCCCAAGCGCTGCCTGAGCACTTACTGCCCTCTCTCCATCGTGAGGAGTCTTTAACATAAGAACATAAGAAATAGGAGCAGGAGTAGGCCATCTAGCCCCTCGAGCCTGCCCCGCCATTCAATAAGATCATGGCTGATCTGTCATGGCTCAGTTCCACATTCCCGCCCTCTCCCCATAACCCTTAATCCCCTCTCTTATCAAAAACCCATCAACCCGCGTCTTAAAAATATTTAGCGAGGTAGCCTCCACCACTTCAACGGGCAGAGAATTCCAGAGATTCACCACCCTTTGAGTGAAGAAGTTCTTCCTCAACTCCGTTCTAAACCGCACCCCCTTTATCTTGAGGCTGTGCCCCCTAGTCCTACTGTCCTTTCTGAGCGGGAAGAGTCTCTCCACCTCTATCCTATCCATCCCATTCATCATCTTATACGTCTCAATGAGATCTCCCCTCATTCTTCTAAACTCTAATGAGTACAAGCCTAGTTTATTCAGCCTCTCCTCTTTAAAAGACTTTAACTTGGTGTTGTGAGGCTTCTTACTGTGTTTACCCCAGTCCAATGTCAGCATCTCCACATCATCTCTCTCTCCATCACCAGTGATAAGCCATGTCACCTGTCTCCCAATGGTCTGCACTGCTCACTATCTGACAGGATCAGGTTAATTTTTGGCTTCCCATGACTGGATCCCTAATATATGTCCACCTCCATTTAGCTGGTCTGTCCCAAACAATGAGAGTCGCCATTGCACCCCTGTAGAAATCAGAACATGCCCTTTAATACCTTGAGTTCTTCATTACCTCTTTAGCAATTTAATTTGCCTTGGTGATGGACTGAACATGCCTTTTGACAGCCCATCCTGGTGAAACTGGCCAGCACCACAATCCACTCAGTCCCATTCCTCCACTCCATCCTGTGGTTCTGTAACTTTATTTACCTCTGTGATACAGAGACCTATATAATTGCCTTCTTAGCATTTTTGTACAGAGGACCACAGGAATAAAAACTATTTGATACCAGCCCTTGTATCCTCGGCCTTCTACTTTTGTTTTCTACTTCTCTGACTTCCATTTCTATCTTTGTTTCCCACTCTTGTGTCACCCAGCTCAGGTTCCCACACTCCTGTCACCCGAGTTTCAACTTTCCTGAACAGCATTAGCAAATCTCCCAGTAAGAATATTGGTCCCGCTCTGCACGTGTGCAAACTGTCCAGTTTGCACAGATCCCATCTTCCCCAGAATCAGTCCCAATGCCTCAGGAATCCAAATCGCTCCCACTGCAGCATCCCTCCAGCCACACAGTTACTCGATCTATTCTCCCATTCCTGCTGATGACATGGAACTTGATGGGAATGTGAGTGATGTTAAGAGGCTTCAAGATTATTTAGACAAGTTGAGTGAGTGGGCAAATGCATGGTAGATGCAGCATTGCATGGAGTGGAAACGATCAGGAGCTTCAAGTTTTTAGGTGTCCAGATCACCAACAACCTGTCCTGATCCCTTGGCGTTAAGCTTATAATTAAGAAAGACCACCAATGCCTCTACTTTCTCAGGAGACTAAGGAAATTCGGCATGTTCATCATGACTCTCACCTATTTTTACAGATGCATCATAGAAAATATCCTTTCTGGATGTGTCACAGCTCGGTATGGCTCCTGCTCTGCCCAAGACTGCAAGAAATTACAAAGGGCTGTGAACGAAGCCCAGTCCATCAATCAAACCAGCCTCCCATCCACTGACTCTGTCTACACTTCCCACTGCCTCAGAAAAGCAGCCAGTATAATCAAGAACCCCACACACCCTGAACATACGCTCCTCTAAACATGTCCAAGAACAAGAGATCACAATCTCAGGATACAGGATAAGCCATTTAAGGCTGAGGTGAGGAGAAACATCTTCATCTGAGGGTGATGAATGAATGGAATTCTCCATCACAGAAAGCTGTAGCAACCAAGTCACTGAATAAATTTAAGAAGAAAATACGTTGATTTCCAGACTCTAAATGTATAATGGCATATGGGAGAACAAGAGAGTATGACATTGGGAGAGAAGGTCATTTTGAATGGCAGGGCAGGCTTGAAGGGCCGAATAACCTACTATTTTCTGTGTTTGTATAAGCCTCGGCTTCTTTGCTTTGCTGTAAATCATTTCTTAAGCTGTTCGCCAATATTCTACATTCTCACCTCCAACAAGATGTACGAAGAACTTATACACTTTTTTGTCACTAAAATCAGAAGGGTTGGCACTGTGACACAGTGGTTAGCACTGCTACTGAACAGTGCAAAGGACCCGCATTAGGCAGTTCCATGTTAGTTAAATTCTGGCCTTGGGTGTCTGTCTGTGTGGAGTCTGCCTTCTCCCCGTGTCTGTGTGGGTTTCCTCCAGCTGCTCCGGTTTCCTCCCACAGTTCAAAGATGTGCAGGTTAGGTGCATTGGCCATGCTAAATTGCCCCTTACTGTCCCAAAATGTGTAGGTTAGGGGGATTGGTCACAATCAATGTGTGGAGTTACAGGGATAGGGGAGGGGAGAGGGCCTGGGTTAGATGCTGTTTTGGGGAGTAGTTGCCGAATGGCCTTTTCTACACTGTCAGGATTGTATGATTCTATGATTCAGATAATCCTATTACATAGCTCTGCCAAGTCCCTTCCTTTCACCAGCCTATCTGGCCAAACTTCCTTCAATGTCCCATCCACCCACCCCACCTCTGGACTCATATCTTTCTTCACCTCTCTGAGCTCATGAGACACATCTCCTATTCCAATGCTGCTTTCCTATTACACTGCCAATCTCACAACTTGGACTCCAGGATACCAGGTTAGCCAAAACTGTAAAAGTTCTCCTGCTTCAGGTATTGTCCCTCTCCTTTCAATCAGCTATCATCATGCTTCTCTTCAAATATAATAATCCTCCCACTATCCTTGCAAACCATCTCCAACCTCCCTTTCCTCAGGGGCAGTGATGGCCTAGTGTATATCACTAGACCACCAATCCAGAAACTCAGCTAATGTTCTGGGGACCTGGGATCGAATCCCGCCACAGTAGATGGTGGAATTTGAATTCAATAAAATATATCTGGAATTAAGAATCTACTGATGACCATGAGGCCATTGCCGATTGTTATAAAAACCCATCTGGTTCATTGATGTCCTGTAGTGAAGGAAATCTGCCGTCCTTACATGTGACTCAGAAGCACAGCAATGTGGTTGACTTTCAACTGCCCTCGGCAATGAGGGGTGGGCAATAAATGTTAGCCAGACAGCGACGTGCATGTCCCACAAATGAATTTTTAAAATTCCTTTTCTATGTTGCTGCATCCCAAATATGTTCCCATCATTCCTGGAATTCCACTTTCAAACTGTCACAATCACAGTAGTACTGAACATGTTGTTATCAAGTCACAAATGACATCCTACATGACTGTGACAAAGGTAAACTTTCCCTCCTCATCCTTCTCGGTACAGTTTCAACCTTTGACATGTTTGAACACAAGAATTAGGAGCAGGACTCAACTATTCTATCCGTTAGGCCTGTTCTGCCATTCAAAATGATCATGGTTGATTAGATTGTAGCCTCCATTCCATTTTCTTTCAGCTCCCCAAAACATTTAATTCCCTTGCTGATCAAAAATTGGGTTCTCCAGTTTCCTCCCACAATCCAAAAGATGTGCTGGTTAGGTGCATTGGCTGTGCTAACTTCTCCCTCAGTGTACATGAACAGGCACCGGAGCATGACGACTAGGGGATTTTCGCAGTAACTTCATTGCAGTGATAATGTGAGCCTACTTGTGACACTAATACATAAGCTTTAAACTTGGCCTTGAATGTCCTCTATAAAGTTACCACAAAAGTATCAAAATCTACTACATAAATTTTAGTACACCAGACATCAAACTTTATGTTATGCACAAAGCATTCAACCCTTTGTCATACACAAAATATTTAACCTCTGTCTTTACTTGATCATATACAAAGGATCTAATCTCTGACTTACTCCATTATACACAAAATATTCAAAAAGTATCAAAAGCTTCACAAAATATCCAAACTTATGACTTTGACTTAGATACTACTCGTGATGAGGTGAAGTAATCGGAATCCCTCCTGTTGGACATTGCTCCAAATTTCCAAGTGCCAGGCAGAGGGGTCTTGCTGCTTATTCTGCATTTGTTGACCCCGGGTTACTACTATCAACGTCTCCGAATCTCTCCTTATGCAGATATTGCTGACACTGATTATGCTTTCAATGACATGCTCAGAGGACAGATTTGAATCAATCGCTGTCTTTTTGGTCCCGAATGCTTAAGAGTCATGCCTCTCTCAGGGTTGCATTTCTCTCAGGAGCACAACACACAGGGGTCTGTGTTCAGTCACTCTCTGTTCAATCACTGTGTGTCCAATCAATTCCCGTGCTTGTTCCATGGCACACATCCTGTTCTTTTCTGCTCCTACAGTCCTTAGCCTGATGCAGAGTTAGCTCTTTTAACCATTATGCTTTGTTGGTGTCTTCCATCAGGCCACATAACTCAGCCTTGACCTGAGGTTGATAACATCATCCTCCTCCAATGCTTCTCCACAGCCATGTAGCTGAACGGGATTGCTCTCAACTGCTTCAATTCTTACCTATCTAACGATAAGCAGTATGCTACTGCAATGGCTTCTCTTTCTTCTCCTACACCATGAACTCTGCCCCTCAAGGATCTATCATTGACCTACCCTTCCTATTTCTCATCTTCATGTTTATTCTTCATGCATAAATGTGTGGATGTATGCAAGCACACATACCATTATGATTAAATTTGATTTACTATTGTCACATATTAGTATACAGTATTGTTCCTTGTGTGCTATACAAAGCATAGCGTTCATAGAGGGAAAAAGGAGAGAGTGAAGAATGTAGTGTTATAGTCATAGCTAGGGTGCAGAGAAAGATCAACTAAATGCCAGAAGTCTGGTGGCAGCAGGGAAGAAGTTGTTCTTGTGTCCGTTGGTGCATGACCTCAGACTTTTGTATCTTTTTCCTGACGGAAGAAAGTGCAAGAGAGAATGTCTGGGGTGCGTGGGGTCCTTGATTATGCTGGCTGCTTTTCCGAGGCAGTAGGAAGTGTAGATAGAGTCAATGGACGGGAGAACCAAGTCCCCACTCTGATGATATACTAGAGATCACATCATCAGGTTGAATAAAATTAGACAGTTTTGGGTGCCACAGATTAAGTAGAGCTGCCCATTCTGTCCTTTTAAATAGTAAAGTTTAGATTTCTTCAGGCCTAAATATTCAATCTGATGTTTTGGCTAAGTTACAACGGTCCATCATCACCTTTTGGCCACAAGATGACTTGTTTAAAAATACACTTGAGTACTATTGTTTAGAAGTGTTGAAACATCATCCTTCAAGTACTAAGACTGTGCAAATCTCTACGGATCAGATACAAATCATTAACCCATGTGTGCTGTGGTCAACCAAAACCTCTAATGAAAGTTTAAGTTACACTTCTACTGTATGGAATCTATTTTAGCAGCAACTGTCGCTTCCTCTTTGGGATTGTCTATTAATATTAACTACAATTGCATCAAATCGTGTCACCCAAATTAAAATCAAAGAAATGATAATATAATTTTAAACACACCTTGGTGTGCATGTCCCCAGGTCTCTGAAGACAGTAGCACAGGTAGATAAGATGGTTAAAGGTATATGGATACTTGCCTTTATTAACAGAGACAATGAATATAAGAGCAAGGTTATGATGGAGCTGGATAAAACACTGGTTGGGGCACAGCTGGAGAACTGTGTGCAATTCTGGTCGCCACATTATGAAAGGAAATGATTACACTAGAGAAGGTACAGAGGAGATTCACCAGGATGTTGCCTGGGTTGGAGCATTTTAGCTATCAAGAGAGACTGGATAGGCTGGGGTTGATTTCCTTGGAGCAGAGAAGGCGGAGGGTGGGGGTCTTGATTGAACTGTATAACATTATGAGGGGCTTAGATAAGGTAGATAGGAAGGAACATTTCTCTTTAGCAGAGGAGTCAATAACAGGGTATTTAAGTTAAGGGACAGGGGTTTATCAGAGATATAAGGAAAACTTTTTCACCCAAAGAGTGGTGGGAATCTGGAACTTGCTGCCTGTAAGAAACATCGAAATGAGCACTTGAAATGTCATAGCATACAAGGTTACGGGCCAAGTGCTGGAAAATGGGGTTAGGATAGTTGGTTGTGGACACAATGGGCTGAAGGATCTCCTTTCATGATGTAAAACTCTATGATTCTACAACAATAAAATGATAAACATTTTTGTAAATGTCCAGACCAAGACATTCTTTCATGGGAGTGTGTGTGGCCAACATTTATTGCCCAATTCTTATTTCTATGCAGAGATCGTGTTGAGCTGCCCTCTTGAACCACTGCAATTCACGTTGTGCCCTATTGCTTGGGAGAGCGTTTCAGGATTTTGACCCAGTGACGATAAAGGAGATTGTCAGGGTGGTGTGTGACTTTTTGGGGAACTCATAGTTGTTGGTGTCCCCAGTCACATATTGCCCTTTTTCTTCTTAATGGTAGCGAATATGCATCAGGCAGGTGTGAAACCGGGAGAGTTGCACATCCATTTTTTGGGCGTGTTTTCAGCCTGCAGAGGGAGACCTCTGATGCTGCACATGCGCATTAACAGTAGCAGGGGTCTGGCAGACAGAAAGAGATCTATCAAGCCCCTGCTACTGCAGGCAGCCTCAAAGAGTCCCTCCCCCATCAATCGCAGGGGCCCACGGCCCAAGATGCGATCCCTACAGACACCCCCCCACCCCACCCCGGCCCAGATTGATCGCAGACCCCTCTCTCCCCCACCGCCACCGACCTCCTCCCTACCCCATTGATCTCAACCCTGCCACCATCCCCCACCAATCACATGCAGGGTGGAAATAGGACACCCTCCCTCCACAGGCCTCCCTCTCCCCTAAATGTCACATCCGATGTTGGCACTTCCCCCACACACTCCACCCCAGTTGGCCCTGCCCACCCACAGACCCCACCTCCTGACACTGTCCCCACAGGCTGCGTCCATCCAAAGGCCCCATCCCCATTGCCCCCGTCCCCATTGGCTTCACCCCCAACACTGCCCTCAAGTAGGCTCACATTATCACTGCAATGAAGAAACTGCGGAAATCCCCTATTCACTTTGGCGCCTGTTCGGGTACACTGAGGGACAATTTAGCATGGCCAATCCACCTAACCATCATGTCTTTCAAACTGTGGGAGGAAACGCACACAGACACAGGGAGAACGTGAAGACTCCACACAAACAGTGACCAAAGCCAGGAATTGAACCTGGCGCTGTGAGGCAGTATTGCTAACCATTGTGCCACCGTGCGTAATGCAACCTAAACCTTACTCCGAGGAGTAACATCTGTCAGCATCCATCTTGAGATGTATGCAGATTAAGGGGACTGCTGAGCTAAGTTGTATGTTTGGTCCCAGTGGCCCCAGAATACACAGAAAGTGCATTCAAGACCAAGTAATTAAATACAACCTATTAAGATATTTTTCTGAAAATATAACAACAAAATTGAAAATTCTTTTGTATTGCCTGGAAATTCAAACTCCCGATTTTCCCAAAGGTGTAGCGAGAAGTACATTTCGGAGAAGATTGATTCATTAAAATTTTAGAAATTATGTAACAGTTAAGACATTTTCCACTTTAGGTAGAAAGGGGGTTTGACTTCCGAAGTGATACAGGATAATATAAAGCTTTTATTAAAAAGCTTACTTTTGTTAATTAATAAACATAAAGACTTTGGTTACCGTCTTTTTAAAGTTTATTTATTCGTGTCACAAGTAGGCTTACATTAACACTGCAACAAAGTTACTGTGAAAATCCCCCAGTTGCCACACTCCGGTGCCTGTTCAAGTACACTGAGGGAGAATTTAGCATGGCCAATGCACATTACCACAGTCCTTGAAACTGGAGCACCCAGAGGAAACCCACATAGCCACGGGGAGAAGGTGCAAGCTCCACACAGACAGCGACCGAAGTCAGAAGTCAAACCCAGGTCCCTGGTACCATGAGGCAGCAGTGCTAACCACGGTGCCGCCGTGCGCCCTAGTCTGAGATGCTTACTGCGTCTCTCTGTAATGGACTATCATGCTCTAATCTGGATTACCAAAGGGATGGCCCTGATTTTAACTGCTCCATTCCATCAACCTGACGGAAGCCAGACAAGGCAGCGTGGTTAAAATAATCAGCAACAAATGCAGGGAAGATGGTGGCACAGTGTCACTGAGCAAAGGTTCACACTCTGGGAATCTCACTATTTAAATTCAATTCATAAAATCTGGAATTTAGAACTAGCCCGGTGACAGTATGAAATTATTACTGATGGTAGTAAAATCCCATCTAATTCACGAAAGGGAATGCTGCCCATGTCCAGGCCCACAGCAATGTCTAACTGCTCTCAAGGACAATAGGGGTGAGCAAAAAATCCTGACCTTGCCAGTGGCATCCACGTCCCATGAATAAATATAGAAATGTTACATCTACCAGTTTATCCTCCTCCCTTTTGTCCCCATATTATTCTACCATTTGAGCAATCGACCATGACACTGACAGAAAGAAACCAGGGTCCAGTTTTAAACCTGCAGATTATATCATTAAGACCCAACGTGCAATTTCAAACTGAGCCTTTAGCAGTCTCAGCACACCAGCAGGCATCTGGAAAACAGATCCCAGACTCAAAGAGGAGCAGAAGCCAAATTTTAAGCTTATTTTTAAGTTTCCTCATGGGCAAGGAAGGGGTCTACTAAGTCTCACATAGAAGCCTTGGGGCCTCCTTCCTCTGGCCTACCCTCGCTCTGTCCGATAGCAACCAGACTTCTTCCCTAATCCCCAATCGTGACAAGACACACCCTCCTGTCACCCAAATTGCAGCAGAGCCTCACACAAACTGCTTGGCATCATTGTGCAGCCTCCTGTTGCTGGCTTGCCCTTCCACTCACTCGCCAGAAGGTGCATTTGACTGTGTATAAAGTGGAAGGTTGCAGCAAGTTATTTAAATTAGACCCTGCATTACAATCAGCAGGGTCTCCAAGTTCCCTGTTTACCTTTCAGCCAACATCATTAGAACAGGTTACCTCGTGATTATCTTACTGCCGTTTGGACAGGCCAGCTATTTTTCCTAGTTTCATTTGGTGGATATGAGTATTGTTGGCAAGGCTGGTATTTATTGCCCATCCCCAGCCGCCCTCAAGAAGATGGTGGTCAGGCATCCTTCTGAATTCAACTGAGTCATTTCAGAGGGTGAGTTAAGGGTTAAGAGTTAACTCACATTGCTGTTGGCCTGGAATTCTTCCAGAACAGATCAAGGCGGTAAATTTCCTCTTTGTAAACCAGGTGAGTTGTGATGTCAATCTGATAGTTTTAGGAGGGTCCTCCAAGGCACAGATTTGTCAATATAGATGATAATCATCAGCCATGACATTCTGTCAGACTGGCATGCTGAAGGGTCCTCAAAATGGATGCTCTAGGCCAATGACTCCTCAGTGCTGTGCCGCAGCACACTGGTTGTAAAAGATGCAGCTGTACAGCAGCAGCCAGCACTCCTGTGCACACCCCCTGTCGTCAAGTCACCTAACCAGGCCCAACTGTCATTGCAGTTCAACCAGGAATGCAGCCGCACCAGTCATTTCTCCCCATTCAGGGAGATGTCACAGAAACCGGCTGCAGTTTAAAGACAACTGAGATATTGGGCGGGATTTTCAGGCTGCACTTGCCCCAAAACCAGAAACTCCCATCCAGGTCAATGGACCGCCCGCTATGATTCCCATGCTGGGTGGAACAGGAGAGTTCCCTCCATTGTTTCCATACATTCATTTGAATTTACCTCCCTCTCAAGCCGTCCAGACTCTAAGAAATCTAATTTTTTAGCACAGCAGGTGGGGAGATTGCAGCAGGGCCAGATTAGCGTGATCTGCGCTAGGTGTCCGGCCCTGAGTGTGCCTCCTAGCACCAGATTTCCAGCACCATCAGCTCTAAACCGGAAGTAGGTGTGGAGCTGCATGATGTATGCAAGAGGACATTCCAATATAATTTAAATGCAATTCGCAGGCCTGGGGCTGAAGATTCTGGGCCTGCTAAGCTCTCCTCAACCCACCACCCTACCAGGACTGGGTACCAGGGGGTGCCCCCTGAGCATTGGCACTTGGCAGTGCCAGCCTGGGCCACAGTACTGTCCAAGGGGCAAAGTGTTAACGCCTAGGGGCACGTTGACACTGCCCACTGAGCATGGGGCAGTGCCAATGGCAGGGCCCCTAATGGGGCCGGGCCCCTGGGAGGACAATCGATGGCGGTTGGGGGGATCTCGCTGCCACTCTGCAGTTGGGATTGGTGGGGGAGGGAGGGAAGCCAGTGATCATCCGGGTTGGGGCGAGTTCCAGGGGTCAGCCTGTTGGGGGGGTGGTCAGGACTGCAGGGGGCTGGGATCAGCACTGCAGTGAGGAAGGTCAAGGCTAAAGGATAAGAGGGGGTGGGGATGGAGGGGGCTGAAGGCTAGGCCTGGGCATGCTTGGGGGATGTCAGCAATCAGACGGTTGGTGCCGGGGGTGAGGGTGGGGGGGGTGGCGGTGCGGGGAGGGGGGGGGGCGACATTGCGGAGCTCACGAGGCTGGCCAGATGTGCTCAGTTGTAGGAGACAGAGGGTAATACCAGAAGGCTGCTTTCGTGACTGGAAGCCAGAGTCCACTGGCATACCATAGGGATGTGTATTGGGCCCCCTATTGTTTGTCATTTATATAAATGACATTGATGACTCTGTGGGGGGTAGTGTTAGTAAATTTGTGGATGACACAAAGATTGGATGGGTGGTTAACAGTGAGTGGAGTGTCTTGGGCTACAAGAAGATATAGACAGAATACTCAAATGGACAGATGGAATTTAACCCTGAAAAGTGCGAGGTGATACACTTTGGAAGGAGTAGTTTGACAAAAACATACTCACTGAACGGTAGAACACTAGGAAGTTATGTGCAACAAAGGGACCTTAGCGTGTTTGTCCACAGATCTTTGAAAGCAGAAGGGCATGTTAGTAGGGTGGTGAAAAAGGCATATGGGACACTTGCCTTTATAAAAGTAAAGTTCATTTATTAGTCACAAGTAGGCTTTATATTAATCCTGCAATGAAATTACTGTGAAAATACTCTAGTTGCCACACTCCAGGGCCTATTCAGATACACTGAGGGAGAGGTTAGTGTGGTCAATTTATCAATCGAGGGAAGTCATGTTGGAGTTGTATAGAACTTTGATGAGGCCACAGCTAGAGTATTGTGTGCAGTTCTGGTCACCACATTATCGGAAGGGTGTGATTGCACTGGAATGAGTGCAGAGGAGATGCTGTAAGAAGTCTCACAACACCGGGTTAAAATCCAACAGGTTTATTTGGAATCCTGAGCTTTCGGAATGCTGCCCCTTCCTTAGGTGAGTAGAGAGGAGGAGCAGCACTCCGAAAGCTCATGATTCCAAATAAACCTGTTGGATCTTAACCTGGTGTTGTGAGACTTCTCACTGTGACCACCCCATCCAACCCCAGCATCTCCACATCATGGCCACCAGGATGCTGGCTGTGATGGAACATTTAAGTTATGAAGAGAGGTTGCGTTGGCTTGGGTTGTTTTTGTTGGAGCAGAGAAGACTGAGGGGTGACATGGTCGTGGTATACAAGAGTCTGAACGACATGGACAGAGTGGATAAGGAGCAGCTGTTCCCCTTAGTTGAAGAGTCAGTCATGAGGGGACATAGATTCAAGGTGAGGGACAGGAAGTTTAGGGGGGAATGTGAGGAAAATCTTTTTTACCCAGAGGGTGGTGACAGTCTGGAATGCCCTGCCTGGGATGGTGGCGGAGGCGGGTTGCCTCACATCCTTTCAAAAGTATCTGGATAGCACTTAGCACACCATAACATTCAAGGCTATGGGCCAACTGCTGGCAGATGGGATTAGGTGGGAGTTCAAGTGTTTTTAATGTGTCAGGGCAGACTTGTTGGGCCAAAGAGCCTCCTGTGCACTGTTTGATTCTATATATTGTCTCTGTCTCTCTGCGCATGCACTTGATGAGGGGTCAAAAGTAAAAAATACAGGAAACAGTCAGCAGCCTACTCTGTTTGTTACAAGAAACTGATAGTTAAAGTGCAAACAGACCATCCATAGGGATAAATTACACTCTTCAGGAGTTGAATGGCTTGCAAAGTACTTAAGCAGAAAACAGGGGCTGGTTAAATGGCTGAAGTGATATTTCTCATGAGACATAGAAAGCTTAATGAAATGTGAGATTGCGTTGGGAGGAGTAAGGAGCATGTGCTGATGGCTAGAGGGCACAGCCTCAAGATAAGGCGGGGGGGGCGCAATTTAGAACGGAGTTGAGGAGGAACTTCTTCACTCAAAGGGTGGTGAATCTCTGGAATTCGCTGCCCGTTGAAGTGATGGAGGCTACCTCACTAAATATATTTAAGTCACGGGTAGATAGGTTTTTGGTAGGCAAGGGAATTAAGGGTTACGGGGAGAAAGCGGGAAAGTGGAACTGATCCACTTCAGATCAGCCATGATCTTATTGAATGGCGGGACAGGCTCGAAGGGCTAGATGGCCTACTCCTGCTCCTATTTCTTACGTTCTTATGTTCTTATGGCTGGGTAGGAACCACCAGCATCTCCGGCTGCAAGGGTTCGCTGGAGATGTCCCCTCTGGATTTCATCTGAGAGCTACTTGTTGCATCGGCTGGCCAGCACTCCCATGCCCATTTGCCCTCTAAAAGAGAATGTTTGCACATTCTCCCCATGTCTGCGTGGATTTCCACAGGTTCTTCAACTTCCTTCCACACTTCAAAAATGGGCCAGAACGTTGGCAGAGTGGTTAGCACTGCTGTCTCACAGTGCCAGGGACCTGGGTGCGATTCCTGACTTGGGTGACCGTGCATCTACTTTCTCCCCATGTCTGCGTGTTTTCTCTGGGTGTTTTAGTTTCCTCCCACAGTCCGAAAGATAGATCATAGAAAAACTACAGCACAAACAGGCCCTTCGGCCCACAAGGTGCGCCGATGATATCCATACCTACTCGGCTTACCTCAATTCTATTAAGTCCCATGTACTCATCCAGATTCCACTCACCCACCATCCTCTGAGTGAAAAACTTACCCCTAATATCCCCTCTGTATCTACTCTCCAGCACCTTAAACCTATGTCCTCTCTAGCAATCATTCCAGCCCTTGGAAAAAACCTCTGAGAATCCACCCGATCTATACCTCTTAGATGTGCCTACTTCCGCACTGCAGGGATTCTATGAATAACCACTATGCCGTTGTACTAACATATTGTGGGCGAATTAATTGTTTTTTTATGTGTTACAACATTACCTCCATTTCAAAAAAGAAGTATTTAATTAGTTTTAAAGCACTTTAGAATGTGCCAAGGCTACAAAAGGTGCAATACAAATATACATTTTAAAAAATTTCCCTGTCTGAACTAGAGCTTCTCAAAGCTGTCGACAAATTTCAGTGCTCGATGTATTTCCTATTTCTAATTAGAAATGAATCTTACATTGTATCGCACACCTTTGATTTTTGATTTGATTTATTATTGTCATATGTATTAGAATACAGTGAAAAATATTATTTCTTGCACACTATACAAAGCATATCATTCGTAGGAAGGGGAGAAAGAGAGTGCAGAATGTAGTGTCACAGTCATAGTTAAGGTGCAGAGAAAGATCAACTTAATGCAAGGTAAGTCCATTCAAAAGTCTGATGGCAGCAGGGAAAAAGTTGTTCTTCAGTCAACTGATACGTGACCTCAAACTTTTGTATCTTTTTCCCAACAAAAGAAGGTGGAAGAGTGTATGTGCAGGGTGCATGGGATCCTTAATAATACTGGCTGCTTTGCCGAAGCAGCAGGAAGTGTAGACAGAGTCAATGGATGGGAGGCCGGTTTGCGTGATAAACTGAGCTACATTCACGACCCTTTGTAATTTCTTGCAAGGTTGGGCAGAGCAGGAGCCACACCAAGCTGTGATACAACCAGAAAGAATGCTTTCTATGGTGCATCTGTTAAAGTTGGTGAGAGTCGTGGCTTACATGTCAAATTTCCTTAGCCTCAGAAGGTAGACCGTTGGAGGGTTTTCTTAACTTTCGCATTGGCGTGAAGTGATCAGGACAGGTTGTTGGTGATCTGGATACCAGAAACTTGAAGGTCTTGGCCATTTCCATTTCATACCCACTGGTGTTGACAGGGGCATGATTTCTACTACGTTTCCTGGAATCAATGACTACCTCCTTTGTTTTGCTGCCATTGTCGTCGCACCACAGTTCACCAAATTCTCTATTTCACTCTGAACATGGGATAAAATGTGCGGGTGATTTTGCAGGTTACTTTGCCCCACCAACCTGAATCATTTCCAAACAGTACTTTTAATTACTAGTTTTAAAAAAAATTACGAACCAATCCAATTGTTGCTGCCCAGTATGCAATCATTATCTACTTAAATCTATACAGGCTGAGTCTTCCTACACCATCAGATACAAAAACAATTCCTGGCATGTCTTCAAGACATATTACTTTGCTTTTGTTTCCAAGTAATTAGTTGGACAACAGGCACCCTGCTGAAAATGCTGGTTTGTATTTGCTTGTGTTTTTTAATCCCTTAAACTGTTCCTTCATCGAACTGAGAAAACATTTAGTAAAAACTGCTCCAGTCACAGCTCTAAACAAAGCGGACCTTTCTTCCATCTGTGTAAAGCCTCTTTGTTACCTCTGCTAAGAGCCTATTTTGTACTTCTCTTTTGCACAGTTATTTCCTGACTTCCTGTCCCTGGATCATTGAACCAGTCAGCATTTTGGCAACCAGGTTGTCAAGCGCAAGTCAGGTATAATATAACATTGTCAATACAGAAGGGATATTTTGTGGTCTACTTCACTACTGATGCCAAATAACCTAGCATGGGGCTCATTCACTCGGGCTCTGTTTTTCATGTAAAGCTTGAGGTGGATAAATTCTCCAGCATAGCTCGCTACACTGCAGATTCTGATAGCTCAAGCTACTTCAGTCTGGGTCAGGCTGGAAAATTCTGCTCACTGTAGCGCATCAGGTTGGACTAAATTCCTGCGGTAGAGATGAAAAACAAACTGACTCATCAGCATGTGAGCAACACCAGTGTGTTTACCTCTTCATCTCCAGCCAACCACTCCTTATCTTGCCATTTGTTTACCTGCTGCATCTTGGCCTGTGATCTTTTGGAATATTCCATATTCTCTTCCTGATTTCATATCAACACCAAGCTGTATTATTTGTTTGGGTTCATTCTCTTTTCATTGACACTTGGTCAGTGGTTTCTCATGGCAGTAATGATGTCAATTTGATTTGATTTACTGTTGTCGTGTATTAGCATACAGTGAGTAGTATTGTTTCTTGTACGCTATACAAAGCATACCATTCATAGAGAAGAAAATGAGAGAGTGCAGAATGTACTGTTACAGTCATAACTAGAGTGTAGAGAAGGATCAACTTAATGCAAGGTAGGTCCATTCAAAAATCTGATGGCAGCAGGGAAGAAGCTGTTCTCAAGTTGGTTGGTACGTGGCTCAGACTTCTGTATCTTTTTCCTGACGGACGAAGGTGGATGTGAGAACGTCTAGGGTGCGTGCGGTCCTTAAATGTGCTGGATGATATGTCGAGGCAATGGGAACTGTAGACAGAGTCAATGGATGGGAGACGGGTTTGTGTGATGGATTGGGCTGCATTCACAACTTTTTATAGTTTCTTGCGGTCTTGGGCAGAGCAGGAGCCATACCAAGCTGTGATACAACCAGAAAGAATGCTTTCTATGGTGCATCTGTAAAAGTTGGTGAAAGTCGCAGCTCACATGCCAAATTTCCTTAGTCTTCTGAGAAAGTAGAGGCGTTGGTGAGCTTTCTTAACTATAATGTTGGCATGGAGGGGGACCTAATTTAAGGAGATCCTTATATAAAAACATTCACTAATTCATGAATAGCTAATAGAATATTGAGTAATGGTTGTGATGGTCAATTTGTTTAAAGGCATTGCTTGTTACCTAATGATTACCTGTTGTACTGCCAATAGTAGTCAAGATGTGGATATGCCGGCGTTGGACTGGGGTAAACACAGTAAAAAGTTTGACAACACCAGGTTTAAGTCCAACCGATTTATTTGATAGTAAACTTACAAGCTTTTGGGGTTTGTCACCTGACGAAGGGACAAACCCCGAAAGCTTGTGAATTTACTATCAAATAAATAGGTTGGACTTAAATCTGGTGTTGTCAGACTTTTTACTGTACTGCCAATAGGGCAGAGCACACAGGCCATAAGGTCACTAATCTGAAGAAAGAACCCTGACCAGAAACATTAACTCTCTTTCTCTGTTGCCAGATCTGCTGAGGAATTTCAGCATTTTCTGTTATTATTTCAGATTTCCAGCATCCACAGTATTTTGGTTTTGTTCCTAATCTATGCTAACTTCACCACCCTTAACTTGGCTATCGAGGTAGACGGAAGACAAAATAACTCTGCCAGGTTTCCAACGTATTACCAATATCCAGTACCATCTGTGGCGAGTAGTCTGCACATCGCTGTAATTTTGCAACCCCCCCCGCCACTCACCCCTCCACCCCCCCCCCCCCCATCCCTTGTGAGCATAAAAGAAAGCTTGAGCACAAAAAGGTACACAGGTCACTGAAAGTGGCAATGCAGGTGGAGAAGGTAGTCAAGAAAGCATACAGCATGCTTGCCTTCATCGGCCAGGGCACTGAGTTTAAAAATTGGAAAGTCATGTTGAAGATTTATAGAACCTTAGTTAGGCCGCACTTGGAATATAGTGTTCAATTCTGGTCGCCACACTATCGAAAGAATGTGCAGGCTTTGGAGAGGGTACAGAAAAGATTTACCAGGATGTTGCCTGGTACAGAGGGCATCAGCTATGAAGAGATTTGGAGAAACCTGGTTTGTTCTAACTGGAACAATGGAGCTTGAGGGATGACCTGATAGAAATCTACAAGATTTTGAGAGGCGTGGATATTCAGAAGCTTTTTTCCAGGATGGAAGTGTCAATTACCAGCAGGCATAGGTTTAAGATGCAAAGGGCAAGGTTTAAAGGAGATGTATGAGGCAAGTTATTTACACAGAGAGTAGTGGGTGCCTGGAACTTGCTACAGGGGAGGTAGTGGAAGCAGATACTATAGTGACTTTTAAGGGGCGTCTTGACAAATACATGAATAGGATGGGAATGGAGGGATATGGTCCCTAGAAAGGTAGGGGGTTTTAGTTCAGTCAGGCAGCATGGTCAATACAGGCTTGGAGGGCTGAAGGGCCTGTTCCTGTGCTGCAATTTTCTTTGTTCTTTGTTTTAAAATATCGCAGGCGAGATCTTGTTTTCTGATTTTCCCCGTCCTCACCAGTGACGTAATGACATCTAATAAACTAACATCTAATTAAAAGTGTTTCCCTGCCGTATGTTCCCTGCACATTAGGAATTCGCTCCTTACTGAGGCATGTCAGTGATGTTTACAACTGATTTTGCAAAATGTGAACCAGGCAAAGGGAACCGAGTAGGGGAGCACAATTAAGTTTAGCCCTGGGAGCGAGAGTGACATGCCAGACGGGCAGTACCAGGGTCCTCTCTGGGGGACCCTCTGTGGAGCGCCATTTTATCTATGGTTGGGGAGGGGGTGGAGAGGGGATGTAGCCCATGATGTTGCCCAACACTCAAGAAACTAGATACCATTCAGGACAAAGTGGCCTGCTTGATTGGCACCACATCTGCAAACATTCACTCCCTCCACCACTGCAGCAATTCACCAAAGATCCTTAGGCAGCACCTTCCAAACCTACAACCACTTCCATCTAGAAGGACAAGGGCAGCAGATACATGGGAACACCACCACTTGCAAGCTCGCCTCCAAGACACTCACCATCCTGGCTTGGAAATGTATCCCCATTCCTTCATCCTGGAATTCTGTCCCTCACGGTTCTGAAGGTCAACCCACAGCATGTTGACTGCAGCAATTCAAGAAGGCAGCTCACCACCAGCTTCTCAAGAGCAACTAGGGATGGGCAATAAATGCTGGGCAGCCAGCATTGCCCGTGTCCCAAGAATGAATTTAAAAAATGTGTCGGAGGGGGCAGGGTGGTGTCCTTATCAGTGGGGGGGAGGGGGGATGCATTTTTTTTCAATCGCAGATCGTGGTACTCTTTAAAAACGATGCCCAATCACCAAAGAGCCGATGATAGCAGCTCCATCAGTCCCCCATCCTGCCAGCGTGACAGCGTGGGCCACACCGGGAGATTTCTTCTGCAAGAATGCTGCAAAATGTGACAAGAAAAGCTAGCTGGGCAGTCTGCAAATAATGGAAAATTCCATCTCTTGGGTATGATGCCATATACAACATCACTCACCAATCAGGCTCACATGTGGAGCACGAATTAATCAAGATTGATGCACTACCAAAGGATTTCTTGCACTAATAGAAACATAGGTTGGCTCGGCACAAGAGAAAGGGTAGAAATTTAGGAAGGCAACATTGAATAATATTTTTCCAATATTTGTTAGATATAAATCAGATATAAACTGCTTTAACAATAACATACAAGTTTAATTTCCTTTCAATAATGAATCACAAATATTATTCCATCCAGATGATTAACTGAGCATCTCAGGAGTCCCAGTTCAATTAATTAAGAACAAACTGAGTTGCACATTACTTGTTGATGGCTCACCAGCACCTCTCTTCACTCCCTTCACAGCTGCTAAATTATCAGATCAGCACAGTATTTTTATGGTTAGTCCAGTTCAGTTTCTGTTCAGTCATAACCCTCTGGCAGTTGACAGAGGAGAATTCAGTCATGGTAATGGCTAAGGTTTCTCTTTTTACAGATCATAGAAATCATAGAAACTCTACAGTGCAGAAAGAGGCCATCTAGCCCATCGCATCTGCACTGACGACAATCCCACCCAGGCCCTACCCCGATATCGCTGTACATTTACCCGTTAATCCCTCTAATCTATCCATCTCAGGACACTAAGGGGTAATTTTAGCATGGCTAATAAACCTAAACCACACATCTTTGGATTGTGAGAGGAAACCGGAGCACTCAGAGGAAACCCACGCAGACACGAGGAGAATGTGCAAACTCCACACAGACAGTGACCCAAGCTGGGAATCGAATCCAGGTCCCTGGAGCTGTGAAACAGCGGTGCTAATCACTGTGCCACTGTGCCACCCCTAGATGTTCATTGTGTAACACGAACATTGCTTGCCATTTATCAGCCCGGCCTGAATGCTGTCCAGGTCATGCTGCATATGGACATGGACTGCTTCAGTATCAAAGGAGCTGTGAATTGCGCTGAATATTGTGCAAACATTCCTATTTCTGAACTTTTGATGAAGGGAAGGATGTAGCAGCTGAAGACGGTCAGGCCTTTAGAACATTATCTTGTGGAACTCCTGCAGCGATGTCCTGGGACTGAGATAATTGACCACATGTCTGTGGCTCTGGTGTCACTGGTAGGCTAGACTACTTTAAGATGGTTGACTTAATTTACGAGGCTGCATTTGTGACCAGATTTTGTTTTTATAACAATTGATGATGGATGTTGTGTTCATCATTACTGAGACCAGTGTTATTTTCCAGGTTTATTTAATGAATTAAAATGTCACAAGCTGCTGTGGTAGGATATGATGAGCCCATGTCACCAGAGCATTAGCTTGGGCCTGTGCATTACTAGTCCAGTGACATTATCAGCAACTCCAGATCAATGAATGGCTGGGAAAAGATCTTAGTATTGCCCTCTTCACACCCCACCCTAACATTCACCACGATTATCAGTTCAGAGGGGCGGCACAGTAGCACAGTGGTTGGTACTGCTGCTTCACGGTGCCAAGGACCTAGGTTCAATTCCCGGCTTAGGTCACTGTCCGTGTGGAATTTGCACATTCTCCCCGTGTCTTCGTGGGTTTCCTCCAGGAGCTCTGGTTTCTTCCCACATTCTGAAAGATATGCTGGTTAGGTGCACTGACCCGAACAGACGTCGGAGTGTAGCGACTAGGGGAATTTCAGTGTCAATATAAGCCTCCTTGTGACGAATAAATGATCTTTTTAAGAATGCCCAACAGAGAGATGTTCAATCCAGAATGGTCAAAAGAATGATTTTTCAGATAACAACAGGAAGGGGGAGCATTAGTGATATCTATGTCAGCCACTAAGGAAGGGGAGATGTGAATAAACATATTTTGTTTGAAAAGCAAATATTTAATACGGGAAGTGCAGGTACAAAATCATTTGGCTCCTTTTTCAAAATCATTTTTGTTGTCCCAAAACTGTGAGAGTGACTGCTGCTGTGTAAAGTCTACAGTGCCATGAGGCACCACCAGTTTTATCGAGAATATCAACTGCAATGTCAGAATTAATTTAAAAATCAACAGTGACTGCCCCGTTACGAGAAATCGAGAGTGGGATTCTCCCAAAATTTGTGCATGCGTCCCAACATCATCACGTGCTTGCATAATATTTTGGTCGCTGGGCACATGCAAGAGTTGGAAGCGTGCTGGCTGACAACCAATCAGGCAATTTAGTCCATAAAGGGGCAAGTTGAATGCAATATTATGCTTTCAGTTTGCTTTTACAGTTGACGGATGGGCTGAATAGCCAGGTGGGCTTTACCTTTTAAGTTTCAACCTCAACCTCTTATATTCATTTGTAGGACATGGGCAACACTGGCTGGGCCTACAGTTATTGCCCATCCATAACTGCCCTCCATTTTAGAGGGCATTAAAGAGTTAACCACATTGATGTGGCTCTGGAGTCACGTGTAGGCCAGATCAGGTAAGGATGGCAGATTTCCTTCCCTAAAGGACATTAGTGCACGAGTTGGGTTTTTCCAACAATCAACAATGGTTCCATGGTCATCTGTAGAATCTTAATTCCAGATATTTTCTATTGAATTCAAATTCCACCATCTGCTGTGACAGGATTCAAATCCAGATCCTCAGGATATTAGCTGAGTTTCTGGACTAATAGTCTAGTGATAATGCCACTAGGCCATTCCTCCCCTACGGAAGAACTGTCCGGGATGAAATAAATTTGAAAAGATGTTTGGGGAATGAGGTCTGTGTTAGAATGTGGTGCCTGGACACCCTTGGTATAACATTTCCTTCACAATGTATTATAATATTTACAGGTCTGCAGCTCCCAGACAGTGGGTGTCCCCTGAGGGAGCACATTGTAAGCGCCAATACACTCCCTCCCTTTTCTCAGCCCTCTTCCTGACCACCATCCCCGCTCCCCCACCCCACCCCCCCTCCAACCCCCCCAAAAAGCAGCACTGGGCCTTTCCCAACGCTCATTTCACACTGACTGCCTGTTAATTAGCCAGCCAGTGTCAAGTCATGTCCAGGGAACGCCGCAGCCAGAAGCCACCTTTTACACTCACTTCCATGGGCGCGCGTGTCCGGGAGACAAAAAATTCCAGCGGATGAGTTTTGGAGGTTTTTGATGTTACTATATTTACCCCAAATAACAACGGTAGTCATTAATTTGTTATATGGCCAGAGCGGCCTACTTTTTGCGTTCAATTATATTGTCATGCACACTGCTTAGCTCCTTTAAGCCATAATTCTTCTGTTTAGTAATGTCTTGCATCAGCACCTACCCACATAGCTCAATATTTCAACAGTGTCTCTGCTGCAAAGACAGGATTGTGAGGAATTTGCTGTTTGCAAAGCTTTCAGCCTTATCTGCTATTTTACAGGAAAACCTGTCTTCAATTAGCCCGAAAGCAAGCTGACGTGTTTTACATCCACGTGCTTGTGGACATGATTTACACAAATTGTATAAACAATATGTTGGCCAGTCTTTAGGAGGTCATTGGCACATCTTTACAAAATGTCTACTCTTGTTTTTCTGCTAAATTCCTGCACAGATCTTTAACTCTAAGGTGGCTCTGTTAGAAACTCCCTGGATGATGCCTCTTTTTGTGTGGCTGATGCCATTATAAAGCAACTGTCAATCAAATATATTCAGTATTCTTTCTACAAGATGTCTTACCTTTCCTAAACAGCATCAGCAATGTTTGAACAGCCAGTGAGATGAAAGAAGGTAGGAGGTGTGTGTGTGTGCGGGGTCAGTGGGGGTTAGCAGCAAAGCGAATGAGAGAGAGAACGAGCATTTACATTATGTCTAATCAAGGAGGTATTGTGGCACAGTGTAGTATCCCTGCTTCTCCACTTCTCCAGCTTCCACCCTAAACATGTTAAAGAAGCCATCCCCAGCGGACAAGCCCTCTGTGTACACAGGATCTGCTCAGATGAGGAGGATCACAACAGACACCTCCAGATGCTGAAAGATGCCCTCATAAGAACAGGGTATGGCACTCGACTCATCGATCAACAGTTCCGATGCGTCACAGCGAAAAACCGCACCAACTTCCTCCGAAGGCAAACACAGGACACGGTGGACAGAGTATCCTTCATTGTCCAGTATTTCCCTGGAGCGGAGAAGCTACGACATCTTCTCTGGAGTCTTCAACATGTCATTGATGAAGACGAACATCTCGCCAAGTCCAGCCCCACACCCCCACTTCTTGCCTTCAAACAACCACACAATCTCAAACAGACCATTGTCAGCAGCAAACTACCCAGCCTTCAGGAGAACAGTGACCATGACACCACACAACCCTGCCACGGCAACCTCTACAAGACATGCAGGATCATCAACAAGAATGCCATCATCCCACATGGAACACCATCCATCAGGTACATGGTACATACTCCTGCAACTTGGCCAACGTCGTCTGTCCGATACGCTGCAGGAAAGGGTGTCCCGAGGCATGGTACATTGGGGGGAGCATGCAGATACTACGACAACGGATGAATGAACACTGCTTGACAATCACCCAGGCAAGACTGTTCTCTTCCTGTTGGCGAACACTTCAGCGGTCATGGGCATTTGGCCTCTGATCTTCGGGTAAGCGTTCTCCGAGGCGGCCTTCATGACACACAACTCAGAGTCGCTGAGCAGAGACTGATAGCCAAGTTCTGCACACATGAGGACGGCCTCAACCGGGATCTTGTCACACTATTTGTAACCCCCATGACTTGCCTGGGCTTGCAACATCTCACTTACTGTCCTATCTGGAGGCAATACGCATATCTTTAACCTATGCTTAATTGCTACCTCCACTCACATTGTCTGTACCTTTAAGACTTGATTAGCTGTAAAGACTCACATTCTAATCAGTATTCTGTAAACTGAGTGTGTGTCTTTATATGCCCTGTTTGTGAACAGAACTCTCTGGTCACTGACGAAGGGGCAAAGCCCCGAAAGCTAGTGGTGTTTGCCACCAAATAAACCTGTTGGATTTTGATCTGCTGTTGTGAGACTTCTTAGTGTGTCTGAGCCAGAAGTCCAGATTTGAGTACCACTCCAGGACTTGAAGGCCAAGGAAGGTGCATTCGTAATGTGACCAACGGGTTGAGTATCAACCTGCAAAACCTTTCCAACGCACATCAATAACGGATGGTAAGAGCAGGAGATTCCTGGTCAGACATGCTTGATGAAAAGTGGTATCCCTCAAGCAATTAGCCTGAGCAACCTGTTCCAGATAAAATCTCGCTATTGGGAACAGATGAACGCCTGCGTGTGCAGCACCAGGGAAAAGAAACAAACAAACTGTCTTGTCATTTCTTCAGGTAATCCAAACGTTCTTCACAGCTAATAATTACTTTCAATGTACCACCACTGGCATTATGTAGACACAAGTAACAGCCAATTTACACACAAGGTCTCACATACAACATATGGGATGACTCCAGTTACTCTATTTGCTGAAACAAAACCGGGAAAAGCTGGAAAATCTCAGCAGGTCTGACAGCATCAGTGAAGAGGGAATATAGCCAACGTTTCGAATATGAATGGCCCTTCATCAGACCCCCAGACAAAGGATCATGCTGACTTGAAATTTCAGCTCTATTCTCTCTCCACAGATGCTGTAAGTCCTACTGAGATTTTCTAGCATTTTCTGTTTTTGTTTCAGATTCCAGCATCTGCAGTATTTTGCTTTTAATCTATTTGCTGGTATTGGTTGAGGGAAGAATGTAGAAAACACAATTGGAAAGTGTTTGAAGGAACTTCTTTCAATATCAACCTGAGCAGGCAGATTGGCTTAACTTATCATCCAAATGATACTCTTCCAAAAAAGAGCACTTCCTGAGATTTGTGTTGGTGTCAGTTAGATTTTGTAAAGAAGTCTTGGCAATGTCACTCATCCCCATTGCCTAATATTGCAGTAAAATGCTGTACAAAGCCACCCTGATTAGAATTTAGAGGAAGGAGGATATTAGGATTTTGCATCATAAAACTATAATGCATAATAATTGTTAGACATGTGGATACTTATGTTTGATTTTTTGAGATTGCCAATGTCCTACATCCCTGTAGAAGGGTCATATGGATTCAAAAGGTTAACAATGTTTCTCTCTCCACAGATGCTGCCAGACCTGTTGAATTCATCCAGCATTTTCTGTTTTTATGTCATGCATACAAAGTTCAGGTCATGATGTAATCCATAGTGAGATATGAAGTGTAAGGTACTGTCAACGGCATAACCTTTAGGAACATTAACATACAGAAGGATCTGGGCGTGCAAGTCCACAGTTCCCCACAAGTGGCAATGAAGATGGCCAAGGTGATTGAGAAGGCGGGGCATTGAGTACAGAGTTGGGAAATTATGTTGTAGCTATATAAAACCTTGGTTAGGCGCATTTGGAGAATTACATGCAGTTCTGGTCACCCCACTATCAGAAGGACGTGGAAGCTTTGGACAGAGTGCAAAGAAGATTCACCAGGATGTTGCTTAGTCTTGGGGGGGTGTTGACTATGAGGAGAAGTTGAATAAACTAGGATTGTTTTCACTGGAAAGACAGAGGCTGAGGAGAGACCCGATAGAGGTCTACAAAATTATAACAGGCAAAGGCAGGGTGATAGTCAGAGGCTTTTTCCCAACGTGGAAATGTCAATTACAAAGGGGTGCAGGTTCAAGGTGAGAAAGGGAAAGTTTAAGGGAGATGTGCGGGGGAAGTTTTTCACGCAGAGAGTATTGGGTGCCTGGAACACGCTGCCAGAGGAGGTGGTGGAAGCAGGCACATGAATCGGGAGGAAATAGAGGGATATGGTCCGAGTAAGGGCAGAAGGTTTGTTTTAGTTTAGTTAAGGTATCATGATTGTTTCGGGCCTGGAGGGCTGAAGGGCCTGTTCCTGTGCTGTATTTTTCTTTGTTCTTTATTCAGACTGTGCTTAAGTAGGACAAACATTGAAGCATTGCAGAAAATACTAGAAAATTTCAGCAGGTATGACAGCATCTGTGGAGAGAGAATAGAGCCAACGTTTCGAGTCAAGATGACCATTCATCAGTGCTTTATCAACTCAGTTGATTCCTTGACAGTCATATCAACACCATCCTCGAGATTGAGAGAGGCAATGCAGGGGGGGAAAGCAGTTTAAAAATAGGTGAGACATTTTAATGGCACTGAATAGCATGCTGGGATAGTCCCTCCTCTTGAAAGGCAAGACATTTCATTAATATATTTAAACCTGGTTCCTAAATTTCACCTGGGAACCTGTTCTAAAATTAACAGTAGCTAGCTGGGTTTCAGAGAGCTCTAGTGAAAGGGAGATGGGAACTGCCAGCTCTAGATGATAAATGCCTTTTTTTCCTTAAACAGCACTCCTTATTGGCAGGAACAGAACATGGCCTCTAGCCATGTAATAAAGCCTTTGGCTTCCTTTCTTCCAGTTATTGGATCTCTTTCTCTCCTCTCTGCTGTGGTTGATAACCCCACCCCAAAGTCCCCAATCTCTGTTTCCCAAAAAGTCCTGACAGCAGTCTCTTGCCACTGGTTTCCCTACCAGCTTCCAGCTGCCAGCTGCCTGCCAATTTATTACAACAAGTTCCTGCTGTTCAACTCCGCAGGACCTCCATGTTTCCAGATCCTTCTCCACCTCTTGAAATATTGAACTAATTGAAAGTTTAATGACATTTAATGAATTTTAATGAATTTGGAAGGGGGTGAGTGGGAATTTAATCAGACCGGAGGGTGACCCTTTGGCACCCTGCTTTTTTCCAATTAATGCCAGGGCAGGAAGATTGTGAACTGCCCTGCTACTCTGCCACCAATTAAGATTCTTAAGTGGGCAAGTCCAAAAACATAAGGGGATCCCTTGTACAAAGGCACTCAGTGCCACAGACCCAGGCCACAGGTGAGTTTGCTTTGGCAAAGGGTCATCTGGACTCGAAACACCAGCACTTTTCTCTCCTTGCAGATGCTGCCAGACCTGCTGAGATTTTCCACCATGTTCTCTTTTGGTCACAGGTGAGTGAGGGCAGGATGGGCTCATGGGGGAGTAGGGCAGGCCTTACCAAAAGGAGGCAACATAGAGCACTCGCCTTGTCTCCAATGAGCAGGTGAGATCCACATCACTGCCATTGTGTTTTGGAATGGAGAAGCGTAAGGAAACAGCTGTTGAAGATGAACCTCAGTTGGATGAATGAAAATGGGTTGAATCAATATCTAAACGGGAAAGTAAATGGTCCCACTAATTTCTTGGTTGAATTGTCAACTTTGAGTTAGTGGTAGCACTCTCGTCCTGAAGCCAGAAGGCTGTGGGTTCAAGTCTCACTTGATAACTTGTGCACATATTCTACTTTGATACTTCAGAAGGACTGCTGCACTGCCAGAGCAGCTATCTTTCACAGGGCATGAGATGAAGGCACTCATGGACATTAATAGATTCCTTGGCACTATTTCAGTGAAGACCAGGTGAATTTTCTCAGTGTCCTAAACAATACTTTATCCCTCAATCTCACGAAAAGGAGATCATTGAACCATTATCATATTCTGAATGTGGGAGCTTGCTGTGTGCAAATTAGGTGTCGCATTTCTGACAGCATCTATGCTTCAAAAGTACCTCTGACTGTAAAATGTTGGGAGGCCTTTAGTTCATGAAATGTACTAAATGATTGCAATATTTATTTTTTCTTTGAAAGTACACGCACACAAACTAATTAGGGCTGCAGCAAAACGGGCAAGATGGCAATTTTCAAAGCATGCTGGGATAACTGGCCAAGTACAGAAACAGACAGGCTACAGCCTTAAATGAATATTGGACAGACGAAACAGGCTGCAGCTCCAGACTACAGAATACACAGGACATAGGCCATCTCAAAGACAATGGATACTTTCTGATCAAACAGCATTCTTTACCAGACACAGGGGCTCCTTAACCCTGGGGCACCTTAACCCTTTATTTGGGGAGAGAGGTATGCGACCTATGTGCCTCCAGCACCTACAGGCATGGCCACTGCATACACATGCAGAGATCGGTGTGGCAGCACCTGGTTGGACTCTTATCGATCTGGGTGGTCAAACCCAAATCGATTGATTGGCAATAATGAAGTGATTGCCCTAAAGGGCGGGAAACCAATGAGGGATAAAAGGTGCTGCACCACAGAAGGATCTTTCTCTCTCTCTCATGAACAAAAGAACCATGAGAATGAAGAAGAGGCAGGAACAACGGCGACTACCATCAGCAACTACCACCATGAGGGGAGCCACCACACCCGATGACGGAAAGAAGATCAGAGCTAGCGTATCAGAGCAGACCGAATGATCAGACTACACCGAGGACTACAGAGACCAACATGCAAATAAAGGCCAATATCTACCTGGGTATTTGCCAGTCACTTAACCATTAAGTCAAGATCTAGTATTGAACTTGAACTTTAGTATTCTGTAAATAACTTATATTGATTGTGTGAGTGATTAATATTAACTGTGTGTGTGAATAAATATTAACGAGAAGTCGAGTCAACATAACCCTACCACCGTGTGAGGGTTAAAACACACTGAGTGGTAGCAGGCTCAACAGGACGAATAGCCTGTTTGTGTTGTAACTCCTATCTACTTCTTTGGCAAATTTCTGAACATGCAAAGCTGAGAAATGCAGCTGCTACAGAGGGAGATATATTGCCCATTTGGGATGTGGAAAGGCAAGATTCTGGCCCCTCTCTCTCTCTCTCTCGATGGTGCTGCTCCCAAAAAGGAAATGTTATTGCGACCAATTCTTGCAGCAGCGCTAACACTTGAAATAATATTGTAAAAATTAAGTTTCTTTTTACAGTGCAAGGAAGGGAATTTTGTGCCCAAAGCGATTAAAGATGTAATTGCTTAGAACAGAAAAACTATCCCACATTTTTCAACAAAGGTCAGTAATGAGCATTCCCAACCCAGGTGGAAATCAGATTAGATGGAATGCAAAGATTCTGCTGTTACCATGTTTACAATGGCAAACAGGAGTCGAGTCGTCAAACCAGCAGTCAAAGTCATAAGATTGTTGTGAATACTGCAAAGTTCGATCATTCAGAACAGAAGCATATGTGTCAGTGGATCGGCAGCCTTGCCACTGAATTCAATATTCAGACTTCCACCACCCTTTGAATGGAGGACACTGAAGAGATGCATAAAAGTGTTAATGATGGAAATTTGCAATTCAAACGAAGAAATATGGAAATGCATACCGTTGATAAACTACGATTGTTTTCGCTACAAAGACGAAGGCTGAGGGGAGACCTGATAGAGGTCTACAAAACCTCTAGGGTGGTGAGTGAGTGGATTTTGCTGCCGTCAGTGGTGGTAGAGGTGAACTCACTGGGGTCTTTTAAAAGACTTCTGGATGAGTATATGGGATTTAAAGGGATTGGGAGTTACAGGTAGTTCCATGGCTTGGTAGGTATGGATGTGATCGGCGCAACTTGTGGGCCGAAGGGCCTGTTTGTGCTGTAGTGTTCTATGTTCTATGTTCTAAAACGATAAGGGGCATATTCAGGGTGGATAGTCAGAGGCTTTTTTCCAGGATGGAAGTGTCAATTACAAGGGGGCACAGGTTTAAGGTAAGAGGGGGAAAGTTAAACAGAGATATGTGGGGCAAGTTTTTCACGCAGGGAGTGGTGGGTGCCTGGAACGCGCTGACAGAGGAGATGGTGGAAGCAGCAACATTAGCAACAATTGATAGGCGTCTGAACAAAGAACGAAGAAAATTACAGCACAGGAACAGGCCCTTCTGCCCTCCAAGCCTGCACCGGCCATGCTGCCCGACTGAACTAAAACCCCCTACCCTTCTGGGGTCCATATCCCTCTATTCCCATCCTATTCATGTATTTGTCAAGATGCCCCTTAAAAGTCACTATCATATCTGCTTTCACTACCTCCCCTGGCAGCGAGTTCCTGGCACTCACCACCAGCTGTGTTAAAAAATTGCCTCGCACATCGCCTTTAAACTTTGCTCCTCGCACCTTAAAGCCACGCTCCCAAGTAATTGACTCTTCCACCTTGGGAAAAAGCTTCTGACTATCCATGCCCCTCATAATCTTATAGACTTCTTTCAGATTGCCCCCTCAACCTCCGTCATTCCAGTTAGAACAAACCAAGTTTCTCTAACCTTTCCTTATAGCTAATGCCCTCCATGCCAGGCATTAGACTGGTAAATCTTTTCTGTTTCCTCGCCAAAGCCTCCACATCTTCCTAGTAGTGTGGCGACCACAATTGTGGCGATCCCAGGTGCAGCCGAATAATGTTCTCTAAAGCTGCAACATGACTTGTCAATTTTTAAACTCAATGCCCCAGCCAATGAAGGCAAGCATGCCGTAAACCTTCTTGACTACCTTCTCCACCTGCATTGTCACTTTCAGTGGCCTGCGTATCTGTACACCTAGATCCCTCTGCTTATCAATACTCTTAAGAGTTCTGCCATTTACTATATATTTCTTCTCTATATTAGACCTTCCAAAATGCATTACCTCACATCCGGGTGATTAGGGAGGGAATAGAGGAATACGGACCGAGTAAGGGCAGAAATTTTTTATTTCGTTCAGGCGTCACAATCAGCATAGGTTTGAGGGGCCAATGAGCCTGTTCCAGTGCTGCATTTTACTTTGCTCTTTGTTATTCTGATTCTGATGAAGGTTCATATTTGAAATGTTGAGGTTAAAGTTCTTTTTCAGATGCTACCTGCTTCCTGCATACTTACCGGATTTTCTGCTTCTTATTTCACCATGGTACCACTCAAACATAGAAACATAGAAGATAGGAGCAGCAGGAAGCTATTCAGCCCTTCGAGCCTGCTCTGCCATTCATTATGATCATCGCTGATCATCCAACTCAATAGTCTAATCCCGCTTTCTCCCTATTACCTTTGATCCCATCGCCCCAAGTGCTATATCCAGCTGCCTCTTGAATACATTCAATGTTTTGGCATCAACTACTCCCTGTGGTAATGAATTCCATAGGCTCACCACTCTTTGGGTGAAGAAATATCTCCTCAGCTCCTTCGTAAATAGTTTACCCTGTATCCTCAGACTGTGACCCCTGGTTCTGGAATCCCATACCATCGGGATTATTCTTGCTGCATCTACTCTGTCTAGTCATAGAGTCATAGAGTTTTACAACATGAAAACAGGCCCTTCGGCCTAACTTGCCCATACTGCTCCTTTTTTAAACCAATAAGCTAGTCCCAATTGGCCACATTTGGCCCATATCCCTCTATACCCATCTTACCCATGTAACTGTCTACAGAAAAATAAACAATCGGCAGTTGGGACCAAAATGGGAATCAAGCAAGGGCTCGTCTGGGATTTGAACCCGGGACCTCTCATCCACTCAATCAGTAAATCCCCCCAAGTGACAATCATACCATTGGACCAACGAGCCTCTTAGAATTTTATAAGCTTCTATGACAGCCCCCCTCATTCATCTGAATTCCAGCAAAAACAATCCTAACCTAGTCAATCCCTCCTCATACATCAGTCCCACCATCCCCAGAATCAGCGTGAAAGAACGATACATCCTATTAAGGGAACACACATTATCTGGTTGCAATATTCCAATATCAGCAAAATCCAAGAAACACTCTAACCTAGAATTTTAATGATATATTGTACGTTAAGAAGGACGAGTGCTTCATGCATTTTTACGTCTCAAAATTTTACCAGAAGCAAATAAACTCATTTATTTTACATTTCTAAACACTAGTTATTCTGTCAAAAAAATACTTAACAGGCAATAGGTACTTTTGTTTTTCTTCCTGTGAGAGATCATCAGTCCTTGTCTGCCCAGTGACCAGGGCGAGCTCATCTTTTAGCTGCTGGATTTCCTTCTTTAAGCGAAGAATCATCTGCAAATGGGGACAATAAAAAGGGAATTTGAAAAAAAGGACAGCTGGAATCAGTTTCCTGATGTATGTTTTCTTGGGCTCTCTTTGCATTGAGCCAAATTTTTGTCTCATCAGCAAAGCTATAAATTAAAATGATATTTTATACAAAAATTACTATTGTTGTTCCCAAAATAAATCCATTTTGAGGTTATAAAAAATATGCATTATGAAAATCTTCTTTGGTGTCATAAATTCCTGTTTTTCATCTGACTTGCAAGACATTCCTTGTATGGAGGAACCGTGAGTACAATCAATTCCTATTAATGTAAACCGGTATGCTAAAGATCTTGTTCACCTGTCAGGACTCACTGAACAGACACACACGTTGATGTATTTGTCTGCAATGGGGTACCATTACCACTCTGACTTTTCCCCACAACAATCAATAAAGAAGGCAGTTAGTGTCTTTTTAGTATGAACACAGCTTCGCAGTTATTTAGGTCATTTCATATGAGTTTGGCCTTTTTAACTTGGTCACTCTTTCCACGATCACTGCTGTTTGTGAACTTGGCGGAAATAGGCACCAATTGCCTCGTTGCACAGGAGTGTAGAATCCAACTTCCTTGGCCCAGATCTAGAGTAGAAAGTCAGAGACTCACAATAGGCCACTACAAAGCCTGATGGGGTTATCCAGCTAACTCTAATGAAGAACAGATGCCAGTGCACACATTGGTTTGAGAATTATGTTCATGATTAGCTTTGAGTGAAGACTCCCTTGTAAGCCTTTGTAGGAGGATTAAGTTCAGGTCAGATCATTCTGCTCCTCATTAATACAATCTCCAAAGAGCTGGGTTTTCCAGCGGTGGAAGGGTGGATTCAATGGGAAATCCTATTGGCAGCGGTGGAACCAGAAGATCCCACTGTCAGCCAACAGCAGGCTGCCTCCAGCCACTGAGGTACACATCGCTGAGTGGTTCTGCCCATTATATTTGGTCCCTTCATCTAAGTCATTAATACAGATCATAAATAACTTAAGTTTTAACATCCTAGAGATCCACAGTTATTTTCCTTAGTCATTCCCCTTCTCCATACACGTAGAAGCTCTTACAATCAATTTTTGTATTTCTTGCTAGTTTACCCGCTTACTCTATTCTCTCCCATTTTATCGATGTCATTTTGCTGATTTCTAAAACTCTCTCAATCCTCAGGCTTAAAACTCTTCTTGGCAAGAAGACACATCTTTTAATCTAAAACTATCTTTAACCTCTTTAATTAATCACGGATGAATTTCTTTCCCTGTGGAGCATTTATTTTCGCAAAACAATGCACAATCATTGAGAATTATTGCCTTAAATGTTTCCATATCTTATTTATCTACCATCATATCCTTTAATTTCCCAATCTACCCTAGCCAACACACCTCTTCTCCTTTGCATTTTAAGTTCATTTACATTTAATACCCTAGTTTTGGAGACTCTCAAATCTTATTGAGTACACAAAGTGGATGTTAGATCTCTGTATAATTTCCAACAAATTCAAGGTCCAAAAATTGGTGGATATTTTAGTTTACATTAGCCAGTGTCCAATTCAGCAGTTGTTCAGATCAATTGTGAGCCCAAAAGATAAAACAAGTGTATTGGGTATACATCTGGTTCCCAGACATTCATCCCTCTTACTAATTACAAGCCATAAGTCGAGAAGAGGACAGTAAGAAGTCTCACAACACCAGGTTAAAGTCCTACAGGTTTATTTGGAATCATGAGCTTTCACAGGGCTGCTACTTCATAAGAACATAAGAACATAAGAAATAGGAGCAGGAGTAGGCCATCCAGCCCTTCGAGCCTGCCCCGCCATTCAATAAGATCATGGCTGATCTGTCGCTGCTCAGTTCCACTTTCCCGCCCTCTCCCCATAACCCTTAATCCCCTCTCCTATCAAAAACCCATCAACCCGCGTCTTAAAAATATTTAGCGAGGCAGCCTCCACCACTTCAACGGGCAGAGAATTCCAGAGATTCACCACCCTTTGAGTGAAGAAGTTCCTCCTCAACTCCGTTCTAAACCGCCCCCCTTTTATCTTGAGGCTGTGCCCCCTAGTCCTATTGTCTTTTTTGAGCAGGAAGAGTCTTTCCACCTCTATCCTATCCATCCCATTCATCATCTTATATGTCTCAATGAGATCTCCTCTCATTCTTCTAAACGCTAACGAGTACAAGCCCAGTTTATTCAGCCTCTCCTCATAGCTCAACCCCCTCAACTCCGGTATCAGCCTAGTGAACCTCCTCTGCACTCCCTCCAAGGCCAAAATATCTTGGCGCAGGTGCGGCGCCCAAAAATGCACACAGTACTCCAGTTGCGGCCTCACCAATGCCCTATACAGCTGCAGCAAGACCTCCCTACTTTTATATTCAATCCCCTTCGCTATGAAGGCCAGCATCCCATTCGCCTTCCTGACCACCTGCTGCACCTGCAAGCTGGGTTTTTGCGACTCATGCACAAGGACCCCGAGGTCCCTCTGCACCGTCGCCTGCTGCAGTTTTTCGCCACGTAAGTAATAGTCCTTCCTACCATTCTTTCTACCAAAGTGGACCACCTCACACTTGCCAACATTAAATTCCATTTGCCATTTCCTGGCCCATTCGCCCAGCCTATCTAGATCCTTCTGCAGACTCTCCACACCCTCCGCACAATTTGCCGTTCCCCCAATCTTGGTGTCATCAGCAAATTTCAACACTCTACACTCGGTTCCCTCCTCCAGATCATCTATATCAATGGTAAAAAGCTGAGGCCCCAGCACCGACCCCTGGGGCACTCCACTAGTCACCATCCGCCAATCCGAATAGCACCCGTTGACCCCCACTCTCTGCCTCCTATTTGACAACCAATCCTCTATCCACGCTAACACCCTACCCCCAACTCCATGTCCCTCGACCTTCTGCAATAACCTCTTGTGAGGCACTTTGTCAAACGCCTTCTGAAAATCTAGAAAGACCACATCCACCGGCTCTCCTCTATCCACCGCCCTAGACACATACTCATAGAACTCCAGTAAATTTGTCAGACACGACTTCCCTTTAATGAAACCGTGCTGCGTCTGCTCTATCAAGCAATTCCCTTCAAGATGCCTCGCAATTTCCTCCTTAATGACAGATAATCACGGAGGCACAGTGGTTAGCACTGTTGCCTCATAGTGCCAGGGATCCGGGTTCGATTCCTGGCTTGGGTTGCTGTCTGTGTCGAGTTTGCACATTCTCCCCGTCTCTGCCTGGGTTTCCTCTGGGTGCTCCAGTTTCCTCCCACAGTCCAAAGATATGTGGGTTAGGTGGATTGCCATGTTAAATTACCCCTTTGAGTCAGGGGGCTGGCTAGGATAAATGCATGGGGTAATGGGGATAGGGCCTGGGTTGGATTGTGGTCAGTGGAGACTCGATGGGCCCGATGGCCTCCTTCTGCACTATAGGATTCTATGATTCCATCACTCACCTGAGGAAGGAGCAGTGCTGCAAAAGCTCATGATTCCAAATAAACCTGTTGGACTTTAATCTGGTGTTGTGAGGCTTCTTACTGTGCCCACCCAAGTTCAACACCAGCATCGCCACATCAGAGAACAGGACAGATTTCCCACTTTCAAGCTTCAGTAAAAAGGAGTCATAGTGCTTGTAGTACATGTGGGTGCCAACGATGTAGGCAAAATGCAAACTGAGGATCAGGGGAGGGAGTATGAAACGCTGGGAATGGAATTAAAAAGTAGAACCGACAAGGTGGTTATCTCTGGGCTACTGCCTGAACCGAGTGCAGACGGGTGTAAGGTTGATAAGATTAAGGAAGTGAATGGGTGGTTCAGGGATTGGTGTGGGAGGAATGGGTTTGAATTTATGGGGCATTGACATCAGTATTGGGGTAGGTGGGACCTGTTCGGGTGGGATGGGGTTGGTCTGAACTGTGCTGGGACCAGAGTCCTGGCGAATCGTGTAAATAGGACTGTAGAAAGGGCTTTAAACTAATTAGCGGGGGGGAGGGTGCGAGGGTAGGTGACATTACGGGGTCTAAAGTTAAGGAGAGGGTACAGGTAAGGGAAGAGGCCGAGGATGTCCCAATAATAGAGGGAGTAGGGGGCGTGAGTATGGTTGGTGGCGTTACGGCAAATAGAGTCCAGGTGAAGGCTGGGATGAAGGCACTTTATCTAAATGCATGAAGCATTCGGAATAAAGTGGATGATCTGGTGGCGCAGATCAGCACAAATGGATATGATCTGGTGGCCATTACAGAGACGTGGCTGCAAGGTGACAGGGACTGGGAGCTGGGTATCAAGTGTTTAGGAAGGATAGGCGGGAGGAAAAAGTGGGGGGCGTAGCTCTGCTGATTAAGGATAGCATCAGGGTGGTAGCAAGGCATGATATAGGAACCAAAGAGCAGAAAGTGGAATCGTTGTGGGTGGAGATTAGGAACAGCAAAGGGAGGAAGACGCTGGTGGGTGTTGTCTATAGGCCCCCAAATAATGATATGGAGGTGGGGCGGGCTGTTAACGCGCAAATAAGTGCGGCGTGCAGGAATGGGACGGCGATAATTATGGCGGATTTCAATCTACATATTGATTGGTCGACCCATGTTGGACGCGGTGGGCTTGAGGAGGAGTTCTTGGAATGCTGCCGGGATAGTTTCCTTGAACAGTGTGTGTTGGAGCCGACGAGGGAGCGAGCTATCTTGGATCTGGTGTTATGTAACGAGGTGGGTAGAATTAGGGACCTTGTGGTGAAGGATCCTCTTGGGGAGAGTGATCATTGTATGGTGGAGTTTCTGGTGCAGATGGAGGAGGAGAAAGTGGGTTCCCAGACACGTGTCCTTTGTTTAAACAGAGGGGAGTACGGAAGGATGAGAGAAGAATTGGCGAATGTTGACTGGGGGAGCGCGTTGGAAGGTAGGTCTGCTGAGGAGCAGTGGAGGATCTTTAAGGAGATCTTTCTTGGTGCTCAGCAGAAATTTATTCCGATGGTTAAAAAGGACCGTAGGAGGAGAGGTAATAAGCCGTGGATAACGAAGGAGGTGAAGGAAAGTGTTAAATTAAAAGCGGAGGCGTTTAGAGTAGCTAAGAGTAGTGGGCGAGAAGAGGATTGGGAGAGGTTTAAATGTCAACAAAGATTGACAAAGAAGTTGATAAAGAAGGGTAGGAGAAACTATGAAGCTGGGCTAGCGCTTAATATAAAAAAGAATAGCAAGAGTTTTTATAAATTTACAAAAAGGAAGAGGCTGGCTAGGGTGAACGTTGGACCCTTAGAGGATGAGAGGGGGGACTTAGTGGTAGGGGATGGGGAAATGGCTGAGGCCTTGAATAACTTTTTTGTTTCGGTCTTCACGGAGGAGGACGTGAATAATTTGCCGAGTGTTAGCGATGGAAAGATGGTAGGACAGGAGGGTCTCAATGACATTATTGTTACTAGAAAGGCGGTGCTCAACAGACTAGAGGGACTGATTGTGGACAAGTCCCCAGGACCAGATGGAATGCATCCAAGGGTTCTGAAAGAAATGGCGGAGGTGATAGTGGATGCCTTGGTGGTTATTTTCCAAACGTCGCTGGATTCCGGGAAAGTGCTGGAAGATTGGAAAACGGCTAATGTTACGCCGTTGTTTAAGAAGGGTGCCAGGCAAAAGGCAGGGAATTATAGGCCGGTTAGTTTAACGTCTGTTGTAGGTAAAATGTTAGAATCCGTCATCAAGGAGGAAATAGCAAGGCATCTTGAGAGGAATTGCTTGATAGAGCAGATGCAGCACGATTTTGTTAAGGGGAAGTTGTGTCTGCCAAATTTACTGGAGTTCTATGAGGATGTGTCTAGGGCGGTGGATAGAGGAGAGCCGGTGGATGTGGTCTTTCTTGATTTTCAGAAGGCATTTGACAAGGTACCTCACAAGAGGTTATTGCAGAAGGTAAGGGGGCATGGAGTTGGGGGTAGGGTGTTAGCGTGGATAGAGGATTGGCTGTCAAATAGGATAACACCAGGTTTTAGTCCAACCTATTTATTTGATAATATACTCACAAGCTTTCGAGGGACACCCTCTTCGTCAGGTGAATGGAGAGTTCTGGCCTCAGACAGAGCATATAAAGCTGTGTTTACTGTGTTTACGCCAGTCCAACGCCGGCATACCCACATCATGTCAAATAGGAGGCAGAGAGTGGGGGTCAACGGGTGCTATTCGGATTGGCGGTTGGTGACTAGTGGAGTGCCCCAGGGGTCGGTGCTGGGGCCTCAGCTACTTACCATTTATATAGATGATCTGGAGGAGGGAACCGAGTGTATGGTGTCGGAATTTGCTGATGACACCAAGATTGGTGGAACGGCAAATTGCGCGGAGGGTGTGGAGAGTCTGCAGAAGGACCTAGATAGGCTGGGCGAATGGGCCAGGAACTGGCAAATGGAATTTAATGTTGGCAAGTGCGAGGTGGTCCACTTTGGTAGGAATAATGGTAGGAAGGACTATTACGTGGCGAAAAACTGCAGCAGGCGACGGTGCAGAGGGACCTCGGGGTCCTTGTGCATGAGTCGCAAAAACCCAGCTTGCAGGTGCAGCAGGTGGTCAGGAAGGCTAATGGGATGCTGGCCTTCATAGCGAGGGGGATTGAATATAAAAGTAGGGAAGTCTTGCTGCAGCTGTATAGGGCATTGGTGAGGCCGCAGCTGGAGTGCTGTGTGCAGTTGTGGTCGCCGCACTTACGCAAGGATATTTTGGCCTTGGAGGGAGTGTAGAGGAGGTTTACTTGGCTCATGCCAGAGTTGAGGGGGTTGAGCTATGAGGAGAGGCTGAATAAACTAGGCTTGTACTCGTTAGAGTTTAGAAGAATGAGGGGAGATCTCATTGAGACATATAAGATGATGAATGGGATGGATAGGATAGAGGTGGAGAGACTCTTCCCGCTCAGAAAGGACAGTAGGACTAGGGGGCACAGCCTCAAGATAAAGGGGGGGGTGGTTTAGAACAGAGTTGAGGAGGAACTTCTTCACGCAAAGGGTGGTGAATCTCTGGAATTCTCTGCCCGTTGAAGTGGTGGAGGCTGCCTCGCTAAATATTTTTAAGACGCGGGTTGATGGGTTTTTGATAAGCGAGGGGATTAAGGGTTATGGGGAGAGGGCAGGAAAGTGGAACTGAGCCACGACAGATCAGCCATGATCTTATTGAGTGGCGGGGCAGGCTCGAAGGGCTAGATGGCCTACTCCTGCTCCTATTTCTTATGTTCCTATGTTCTTAGATTTTCCCAGTTCTGAGGAGAGGGTCCACATCCAAAATGTTAATTCGTCTGTCCTCTCCACTGATGATATCTGAGTGTTTGCAGAACTTTCTGCTTTTAGTATTAATTTAAACTTAACCCACCCAATCAGCATGGAGCAGGTTCAGGTCAGATTCTGCCCAGAGCCAACTCAGCAAATAATTGGGTGGGCATACACCAGGCATCTGACCCAAAGCCATCCCATTACAATTGAGTTAGATGAAAATTAGGGATTTTGTTTCAGATTTTGATCTCTTGCAATATCTTCTGGGGGATTTAATTCGGGAATAAATGTTGGCCGATGCATTGGGAGAATCTCCTGATCTTCACCATTAGGAAAATTTGGGTTTTGACTTAGAACATAGAACATTGAACATTACAGCGCAGTACAGGCCCTTCGGCCTTCGATGTTGCGCCGACCAGTGGAACCAATCTAATGACCCTCGAACCTAAACTATTTCAATGTTATCCATATGCCTATCCACTGACCATTTGAACGCCCTTAAAGTTGGCGAGTCTACAACTGCTGCAGGCAGGGCATTCCACGCCCTTACTACCCTCTGAGTAAAGAACCTACCTCTGACATCCGTCCAATAACTACCACCCCTTAATTTAAAGCTATGTCACCTCGTGTTAGCCATCCAAGGGAAAAGGCTCTCACTGTCCACCCTATCCAATCTTTTGATCATCTTGTATGCCTCAATTAGGTCACCTCGTAACCTTCTTCGCTCTAATGAAAATAACCTCAAGTCCCTCAGCCTTTCCTCATAAGACCTTCCCACCATACCAGGCAACATCCTGGTGAACCTCCTCTGCACCCTTTCCAAAGCCTCCACATCTTTCTTATAATGCAGCGACCAGAACTGTACGCAATACTCCAAGTGCGGCCGCACCAGAGTTTTGTACAGTTGTAACATGACCTCACGGCTCCGAAATTCAATCTCTCTGCTAATAAAAGCTATCACACCGTACGCCTTCTTAACAACCTTATCAACCTGGGTGCCAACTTTCAGGGAGCTATGCACATGTACCCCGAGATCTCTCTGCTCGTCAACACTACTAAGAGTCCTTCCATTAGCCCTATATTCTGTACTCCTATTACTCTTGCCAAACTGAATCACCTCACACTTTTCCATATTAAACTCCATTTGTCACCTCTCGGCCAAGCTCTGCAGCTTATCTCTGTTCCTCTGCAAACTGTATCATCCATCCTCACTGTCTACAACTCCTCCGACTTTGGTGTCGTCAGCAAATTTACTAATCCATCCTTCTACACCCTCATCTAGGTCATTTATAAAAATGACAAACAGCAGTGGCCCCAAAACAGATCCTTGAGGTTCACCACTTGCAACTGAACTCCAGGTTGAATATTTTCCATCAATCTGTCTTCTATCAGCTAGCCAATTCCTGATCCAAACTGCTAAATCACCCTCAATCCCCTGCATCTGCATTTTCTGCAGTAGCCTACCATGGAGAACCTTATCAAACGCTTTGCTAAAATCCATATACACCACGTCAGCTGCCTTACCCTTATCCACCTCTTTGCTCACCTTTTCAAAAAACTCGATAAAGTTTGTGAGGCACGACCTAGCCTTCACAAAACCGTGTTGACTATCCCTAATCAATTTATTTCCCTCTAGATGATTATAAATCCTATCCCTATTGATAGGAGAGTGCTTACTGATTCCACCTCTAGTTTTGGACAATGCAGAAGATTGATCGCAATTACAGCATCTCATTTGATCCTGAACTGGGTTTGCAACTCTACATCCTACCCATTGTGAAGATCGCCTGCATCCATCTCTGTAACATCATTCTCTTCCATGCCTGTTTCACTTAACTGCTGTTGAAACTCTCATCACTTTCAGTTCTGACTATCCCACTGCTCTACTAGACAGCCTCGCTTTCTGCTGACACGGTAAACTTCACCCCATCCAACCTTTAAGGCCAGTGCTCTACCCTGTCCAGCTTAGTCATCAGCTTAATTTTGTCCTCCCTCTTATTATGCTGGCCTTTTGAATTCTAATCTTTAATACAATGTCATCGGAGTATCCCAATTTTGTATGTAAGGACGTACAAGGAGCTTTTCATGGCCTATATTATCTAGTGCATTTAAAAACTATCATACCACCTCTCAACTATCTCCTTCCTCGAGAGAATGCGATCAATCTACATGTGCGCTCCCTTAGGTCAGTGCGGTGGCACTGCTGCCTTGGTGCCAGTGACCCAGGTTCAATTCCGGCCTTGGGTCACTGTCTATGTGGAGTTTGTATGTTCTCCCCATGTTTGCGAGGGTTTCCTCCAGGTGCTACCATTTTCTCCCACATTCCAAAGATATGCAGGTTATGTGGATTGACCATGCTAAATTGACCCTTAGTGTCAGGGACATAAGCAGGGTAAATACATGGAGTTATGGGGATAGGGCTTGTATGGCATTGTTGTTGGTGCAGGCTCGCAGGGCTGAATGGCCTCTTTCTGCCCTGGAGGATTTTATGATTCTATAAAATCCAATCTCGCCAATCATTTGAATAATCCAAGTGATCAAATAATGAGCCAGACAGAAATCATCAAATGAGTGATAATAACTGCTTACAACTCTATTCAATGTAGATCAACTACAATTCAGGGACTGATCTCCATGTGACAAAACCTTTCTATTAAATATATCATTATTTCAAAGTGCTGCTTTCACTGGCCAGATAATGAGTTCTTGATGATTAAATTTCCTTTGTTCTCGGAAGCAGCCAGAATAACAGCACTCTGCTGAGCTCTGCTGGACTTGCAATGGGCCGTGGCTTGTTTTAATAGACCCATTCACCTATACAAGGAATCTTATGATTGCTTCAAGCAACCACAAGGGATATCTAAAAATCACTGGCAGAAATGTGGCCATGCTTCTGGCATAGTTCGGGTGTGGGACATAGCAGCGCAAAACTGGTCACCTTGCCTCCAAATTGTAACCCAAAACAGGCACAACATAATTCAATCTCTTTCTACTGTGTACTCAATAATGGTTTGATATTAGCTCATTTACAATCAGAATTCTAATCTTTAATGTAAACATTGTAATTTAAGTATTCCAATTTTTATTTGAGAAAATATTGAAATAATAAACTAAACTTGTCAGCAACTTGAATAATAAACAGAATTCGACAGGCTCTCAAACTTATTTAGAATTATACAGAACCAGCATTTAGTCTCAAACTTGAATATATTGCTATGTGGACCCGTTTGACAGTTAACGGTTTTGCAGACAGGACACGTAATATACTTTCTTGAAAGCTAAATTATGGGGATTACATAGAAAATTCTTTAATAGCAAAAATGATGAGGGGCCAATGGTAACTGACACCTGCTCCATATGTTAGGCATTGGAAGCTGAAATGAAAGCAATACTCTGGGCAATTTTTAAATTCCCCTCTTAAATGGCTTGCATTGACCTCACTGCAGCAGGTTTCAAACTTTGGAATGTTCTACAACTGTGAGTTATTTAATATATAATTTGTACAGAGTTGTCTAAGATGTTTTGTATCTTCAACAGTGAGATGTACCTGCCTAGTGAAGCAGTTAAGGATACCTCATTGAATGTTTTTAGGCAAAGATAGATAGATTTTTGAACAGTAAAGGAATTAAGGGTTATGGTGAGCGGGTGGGTAAGTGCAGCTGAGTCCAGGAAAAGATCAGCCATGACCTTATTGAATGGCAGAACAGGCTCGAGGGACCAGATAGCCTACTCTGCTCCCAGTTCTTACATTCTTATGTTCTTATGTCTGGAGTTGGACACTTGAATCAAAAATGAAAATAACTGAGGGCAAAGATCTGGGGTGCAATTTCACCACCAGTTCACGCCATGCTCCTGTTGCAGCGAAGATGGAGAATTTGGCATCCAGCCAAATCTTCATTCAAAAGAGCGGAATGGGACAATCCCACCGGCATGAACAGTCAGAAAATTCTGGCCCTTGATTTTTACAGTGAGCGGTAATGTCTTTGTTTTAATTCATGGGATGTGGGCACCACTGGGTAGGCCTGCGTTTATTGCCTGTCCCTAACTGTCCTTATTCAGAAGGCATTTTAAGAGTGTCATGAATGTGCCCGCAGGTACAAAGCCACCAGCTTTTCAAAAGGTATTTCACAGGATGTGAATCGCAATGAGATTGTACATAGACCAAAAGAAATGCATCGTCCTGCTAACAGAAATCACTTTGGGTAAACGATTAGGTGTAAAGATTCACATTCTAATCAGTAATCTGTAAACTGTCTGTGCTGTTATATGTACTGTCTGAGGCCAGAACTCTCCATTCACCTGACGAAGAGGGGAACCTCGAAAGCTTGTGAGTTTACTATCAAACTAAATCGGTTGGACTTAAACCTGGTGTTGTCAGACTTCTTACTGTGTCATCCAGGGAAGACATACATAGTTAATCTTTTAGTACTAACAACAACTGAAGGGACAGACAGCCAAATATACGGAGAGAAACTTCAAAGGGAAACAACTCTATCATTGGCAACCTTTTCGTGACAGCAGATGCCATATCCCATCTAGCAGCCTGTAAGCAGACCAGAAAAAGGAGTGCAGAAACCTTCGTGAAGGTAGTTAAAATTATATCTTCACTGAACAAAGAGATGTTCCCCAGAATAACTCCTCAACAGTGTATTCACTGTAAGTTGGCTTTTATTTATAGATCGATTGAATTGGATATTGTTTGAGAAGAGGGAGGTCTTAAAGAGTTCAGATCTTGTAAATGTACTTTGAAACAAAAAGGGTCATTTCTATTTGAATTTTGTGGATGTGTTTAGTTGTTCATACATAACTGTCTTGGGTTATTAAAGTTCTGTTTGTTCATATTTGTCTTTTTTTATTGTCATATATCATTATTCAGTATTAAGACTGTTTTCGATGGATCTCACATGTGGCTCCTTACACCATTCTTGTAAACAGAACTATAAATCACCATGAACTGGCTGGGACACACTCACAGGTAACATCAGCTAGGTTCACGACAAGAATCAAACACGTTGCTGTGGTCTGGAGTCACACATAGGCCAACAATCAACAATGGTTTCGTGGTTAGACTTTTAATTCTAGACTTTTTTAATATTGAAATTTAATTTCACCAGATGCCATGTTGGGATTCGAATCCAGGTCCCCAGAGCAATTTCCTAGTCTTTGAATTACTAATCCAGCGCAATTACCACAATGCCACCATCTCTCCAATGCCCTAATGTTTAAAATTTCCCTTGGTTTTATAAAACACATTTATAAAAATAAAAATGTTGAGACAAATATCTTCTTAGTGAAATCTGCAAGCAACTCAAGTCATTATTGCAACTGATTCCAGACAAAAAACATACCTGATCCAAGTATGAAATAACAAATGAAATCAAAACTTCCCATTCATTCTTATTACATTCAATTCCTGATCCAAGGACAATAATTGAAGTACAAAATCCTGATCCACACACAAAATGTTCCCCATCATCCTGTTTTTAAGCTCTGCATGATAAAATACACCATCTCCACTGCCAAATTTCACCTGCAGACAGAAATTTGATCACTGCTGTGTAAAACAAGTTTTTGTTCTGAGGTCTCAGTTGAGGCTGAATTGCTGAATGACCTGTGGCAACTGACTGTTTACATCTGCAGTTTTCAGAAGTCATGGTTTAGGTTGAACCTTTCTTGGCAGGGTGCCTTTTATCTGGAGTCAACCGTGTTAAGAAGCATTAGTGGTCAGTCCACATTTTGAACAAGAAAGCACTGGAAAGTGAGCAATATCGGTCGATCAGCTTTGGGAAATCTTTCAAAAGCAACCTCAATACGCTGAGAAACAGTACACAGAGTCATAAATGATGATGTAAAAAGAAAATCTTTTTGTACTTCAGAAACAAATGAAATATCCTTATGTAAAAGCAAAATACTGCACATGCTGGAATTTGAAACAAAGCTCCGGCAAAGGGGCATCCAGATTCGAAACACTGGCTCTATTCTCTTTCATCGCAGATGCTGTCAGACCTGCTGAGATTTTTCAGCATTTTCTGTTTTTGAAATATCCTTGTATTTATAGAATAAAAACAAAAAAACTACCTTGAAGAGCACTTGTTACATCACAGCATCACTTCACACGTCACAACATTCAGGGCTATGGGCCAAGTGCTGGTAGATGGGGTTAGGTGGGTGTTCAGGTGTTTCTCACGTATCGGTACAGACTCGATGTACCGATCAATGGCCTCTTCTGCACTGCATGATTCTATAAAAAACTGCAATCATCGTTTATAACGCTTCCACCAGAGAGGTGACTTTAACATCTCACCTTTCATCAGGCTGAAAGCTACCATTATTCCAATCTTTGACGTGGTTTATACATCAAAGAATAGCTGTTTTGCATTTATTATCTAATAAATTTTGGGCTCACCCCAAGATCGGAAAATTCCACCGAGGTCAATGGACCTTTACAATGGTCCACCTCTGCCCACTACAATTCCCATGGTGGGTGGGACAGGAAAGTTCTGCCCATGGGCTTCCAACTTGAATGATGAACTAGCCATTTAAAATTTTGTTTTCAGTGTTTCTTAAATAAAAATATACGTGGGAGTAGGAGGGTAAGGCAACAATTCCTAACGTTGAAAGGTATGCAAAATAGAACATATTTTCAAAAGGCATTCAGCAAGATGCCACACTAGAGCCAAATTTTTCCAGCCCCACTGTGGCAGGACCCAATGTAGTGGGCCAGCCAAAATATTCAGCAGGATGATCCGGTGGCAGTCGGGGACAGAAAACCGCAGCCAAGACATTCCTAAAAATTAGGGGTGGAATTTTCCCATCGCACCCACCTTGGGAATCGTAGCAGGTAGAACTGAAAATTCGGTGGACCATGTAAAAGTCCGTGAACCTCGGGTGGAAACTTCCGGTCTTGGGGCATGCGCCCAACGCCCTTCATACTCAATGCCAACTAAGTGCTAACTCATGCCAACCCATGCTCCCATTCAGCACACATTGTCCTGAGCCCCTCCATGCCAATTGACTTAATATCCTTGGTTACCACCTTGACAGCTTTGACAGTTCCTTGACAGTTTTGACAGCAGGATAGTTCCAATGAACTTGAGTATAAAACTACTCTGCAACCCCCTTTAACTGAGTCTGCGATAGTGCAGAGCCCAGTTTAATGCAAGCTCATTATGGAACCCTGAGGTTTTGTGCAAATTTATCATTTCAAAACATGGTGAAATGTAAATAAGAACATAAGAACATAAGAAATAGGAGCAGGAGTAGGCCATCTAGCCCCTCGAGCCTGCCCCGCCTTTCAATAAGATCATGGCTGATCTGTCATGGCTCAGTTCCACATTCCCCGCCCTCTCCCCATAACCCTTAATCCCCTCGCTTATCAAAAACCCATCAACCCGCGTCTTAAAAATATTTTGCGAGGCAGCCTCCACCACTTCAACGGGCAGAGAATTCCAGAGATTCACCACCCTTTGAGTGAAGAAATTCCTCCTCAACTCCGTTCTAAACCGCCCCCCTTTTATCTTGAGGCTGTGCCCCCTAGTCCTACCGTCCTTTCTGAGCGGGAAGAGTCTCTCCACCTCTATCCTATCCATCCCATTCATCATCTTATACGTCTCAATGAGATCTCCCCTCATTCTTCTAAACTCTAACGAGTACAAGCCTAGTTTATTCAGCCTCTCCTCATAGCTCAACCCCCTCAACTCCGGTATCAGCCTAGTAAACCTCCTCTGCACTCCCTCCAAGGCCAAAATATCCTTGCGTAAGTACGGCGACCAAAACTGCACACAGTACTCCAGCTGCGGCCTCACCAATGCCCTATACAGCCGCAGCAAGACCTCCCTACTTTTATATTCAATCCCCCTCGCTATGAAGGCCAGCATCCCATTCGCCTTCCTGACCACCTGCTGCACCTGCAGGCTGGGTTTTTGCGACTCATGCACAAGGACCCCGAGGTCGCTTAGAATCAATGAACAAAATGGCAGCCCCACGACTAATTAAGACACCAGATCCCTCAGTATAAATACTGGTCAAACTGACACTGACACCCATTTGAAATCAAATATATTGAATTACAAGGAAGCAAATCATAGAATCATCAAACCAGCCTCCCAGCCATTGACTCCGTCTACACTTCCCACTGCCTCAGGAAAGCAGCCAACGTAATCAAGGACCCCATGTACCCTAGACATAATTTCTTTTGCCTTCTTCTGTCGGAAAAAAGATTCAAAAGTCCGAGAACACACACCATCCGACTCAAGAACAGCTTCTTCCCTGCTGCCATCAGACTTTTAAATGGATCTATTATATATGAAGCTAATCTTTCTCTTCACTCTATCTGTAACTGCAACACTATATTCTCCACACTCTCCTTTCCTTCTTCCCTAGTATTCTATGAACAGTATGGTTTGTCTGTATCGTGTACAAGAAACAATACTTTTCACTGTACCCCAATACATCTGATGATAATAATCAAATCAAAGCAAATCAAAAAATCAAATCATCACCAATAAGTTAACAAACATCATATAGATCATGGCAGGAAGCAAGCATCCATTTTGTAAAGAATGCGAGTCATTGGATCAAGGATGGCTTTAAGGTGAAGAGAAGCAAGAATGCCAGCAGTAAAACTCTTGACAAAACAATATACATGTGGTTCACGCAGCAGAGAGCCAAGTGCAAAACCAAATCAAGTCTTGGCACCAAATTAATGGAAATACCAATTTCCCAATCAAATTTAGAGCCAGAAGTTGATGATTAGCAAGATTCAACAACCAAAACGGCCTTTCACAAATTACTATGAGAGAACAAAAGTCTGCAAATGGAACAGTCACAACATAATTTCCCACTGAATTAAAGAACATTTTACAATAATGAGGATGCAACAAATAACAAAGCCACGACTGCAACAAGCTCGACCAATACTTGTAGATGTTACCAGAAACGATATTAACTACAGAACACAACATCAACAAATGTCCAGATTTAAACAGATAAAGACAAGGTTGACAGACTGCCCTTGTTACAACAACAACCTCTGCCACAGGTCCCCAGTATCACAGACGATAGTCTTTAGTCAATTCAATTCACTCCACATGATGTCAAGAAACCACTGAAGGCACTGAATACTGCAAAGACTATGGGCTCCATCAATATTCCAGGAATAATACTGAAGAACTGAGCTCCAGAATAGCCACATTGCTAGCCAAGCTGTTCCAATACAGCTTCAACACCGGCATCTACTTGGCAATGGGGAAAACTGTCCTGGTAAAAGTAGAACAAATCCAACCCAGCAATTACCACCCTATCAGCTTACTGTCAATCATCAGTAAAGGATAGAAGGAGTCATCAACAGTGCTATCAAGTGAACTTGCTTAGCAGTATTCTGCTCACTCATGCTCAATTTAGGTTCCACCAGCTTCTGACCTCATTACAGACTTGGCTCAAACATGGATAAAAGAGCTGATTTCCAGAGGTGCAGTGAGACTGACTGACCTTGACATCAAAGGTGCATTTGACTGAGTGTGGCATCAAGGAGCCCAAGCAATACTGGAGTCAATGGGACTCAGGGGGAAACTGCGCTGGTTAGAGTCATACCTGGAACAAAGAACATGATTTCTTTTGTTGGAAGTCAATCATCCCAGCTCCAGGACATCGCAGCAGGAGCTCCTCAGGCTAGTGTCCTAGGCTGAACCACCTCTGATGAGTAATTCACCTCCTGAGTCCTCAAAGTCTGTCCACCATTCACAAGGCACAAGTCAGTTATGGAATACTCTCCACTTGCCTGGATGGGTGCAACTCCAACAATACCCAAGAAGCTTGACACCATCCAGGACAAGGCAGCTGCTTGGTTGGCACCACATCCACAAACATCCATTCCCTCCACCATTGATCCACAGTGGCAGCAGTGTGTACTATCTACAAGAAACACTGAGCAACTTCCCAAGGCTTCCTAGAGAGTATATTTCAAACCCACAGCCACTCTCATCTAAAAGGGCAAGGGCAGCAGACAATAGGAACACCATCATCTGGAAGGTCCCATCCAAACAACTCACCATCCCTACTTGGAAATATGTCACCATTCCTTCACATTCATTGAGTTAAAATCTTGGAACTCCTTCCCTAACAGCACTGTAGGTGCACCTATGCTCCATGGTTCAAGAAGGAGGTCATCAACAACAGATCAAGGGCAATTAGAGGAGGATGAAGTCAATACCCATGATTGAAAAAATGCAAGATTTGTACTTGGGAGCCAAAATTAGATACTAATAATATCAATGCATGGCTGAATGTCAACAGCCAAAAAGTTACCAACGAGACAATGATGGAGTAAGCACTGGCAATTGGTATTGCTACTGGACTAGTAATCCAGAGTCCCAAGGTAATGCTCACCACATAAACACAGTAGCCACAAGAACAAGTTAGAGGCCAGGAATACTGTGGCAAGCAACTTACCTCCTGACTCCCCAGAACCTATTCGCCTTCTACAAAGCAAAGTCAGGAATGTGATGGAATACTCCCCACTTGTCTGGATGGGTGCAGCTCCAACAACACTCAAGAAGCTTGACAGCATCCAGAACAAAGCAGCCTGCTCAATTGGCACCACATCCACAAAAATTCAATCCGTCCAACACCAATGCTCAGTAGCAGCAGTATGTACTATCCACAAGATGCACTGCAGCAATTCACCAAATATCCTTAGGCAGCAGCTTCCAAACCCACATCCACATCCATCTAGGAGGACAAGGGCAGCAGGTACATGGGAACACCACCACCTGCAGGTTCCCCTCCAAGCCACTCACCATCCTGACTTGGAAATATATCGCCGTTACTTTGCAATCGCTAGGTCAAAATCCTGGAGTTCTCTCCCTAATGGCATTGTGGGTCAACCCACAGCACATGGACTGCAGCAATTCAAGAAGGCAGCTCACCAAGGACCTTCTCAAGGACAACTAGGGATGGGTAATAGATGCTGGCCAGCCAGGGACACCCATGTCCCACGAATGAATAAAAAAAATTGCTCTGGGGACCCAGGTTCGAATCCCACCTGGGCAGATGTGAAATTTAAATTCAATAAAAATCTGGAATTAAAAGTTTTGTATTAAGAGGGCGGTGGGTGCCTGGAACTCGTTGCTGGGGAAGTAGTGGAAGCAGATACGCTAGTGACATTTAAGGGACGTCTTAACAAATACATGAATAGGATGGGAATGGAGGGATAAGATCCCCGGAAGGGTAGGGGGTTTTAATTCAGTCAGGCAGCATGATTGGTGCAGGCTTGGAGGGCCAAAGGGCCAGTTCCTGTGCTGTAATTCTCTTTGTTCTTTGTTCTAAAAGTCTACTGATGACCATGAAATCATTGTCGACTGTTATAAAAACCCATCTGGTTCACTAATACCCTTCAGGGAAGGCAATCTGACATCCTTACCTGGTCTGGCCTGCATGTGACTCCAGATCCACAGCAATGTGGTTAACTCTCAACTGCCCTCAGGGATGGATAGTAAATGCTGGCCCAGCCAGGGATGCCCACATCCCATGAACAAATAAAACAAAAAGATGATAAAGTATTGGCCAGTGTAACAGATCAAAACCGTCAAGACATCCAGCAAGTGGAAGGAGATGATGGTATAGAAATGCACTGAAACCAAGCTAATCCCATACAGAAGAATCACTGAGATGGTTGGAAGTCAATGAAAGATCAACTGCTGCCATGACACAACTTCAGAAAATTCTACATCTAAGAAAGACAAATGTGAAGAGTGAATGTGAACAGCTAAGATTCACTGATATCTCCAACACACACCAATCTGTTCCATAATGACCAATTTTATAGATATTCACATTTCTGTTACCAGCATAAATATCATTTAATTGAACTGAATTGATAGTGTTTATTGTGTTTGGTTTATTATTCTGGCTACTAACACAGTCTCGTGATGTTCCAGGATCCCAGTATACTCAGTACTTTATCAGTCGGCAAACTGCAGCCCAGGGCCTTTTGTTTCTGCCAAAAAAGCACTTAAGAGCTCCCTCTACAGGCCATATACTGCTCACCTTGCCATCGTCCACAATAGCTCCTGTGTTAAGTTAAATATTTTAAAAAACTCCATCTCATTTGAAACTGGGGAATGAAATATTGACTTACTTGTTCAGCTGCAAAAACAAACTTTGTTCTGAATGGAAAATTAGGAACAGACCAAACCTAAGTCTGACCATAACAATGCGTGAACAAGAAGCACTGCCTTTTTAGCGGAGTTTATTGCTTATAGTTATTGCAGCACGTCAGTACCTTAGAGCAGACCTTAGGATACTAAGGAATAGTAACTTGTGAAACATATTTAACTTTGGTTGATTGTTCCAACTCACTGGAAATGTAAATTGGCTGGGACATAAAACAGTTTCTGTCTTGCAGTACGAGAGAACATTCTGACAAAGGGTCATCCAGATTCAAAACATTGGCTCTGTTCTCTCCACAGAGATGCTGTCAGACCTGCTGAGATTTTTTAGCATATTCTGTTCTTGTTTCAGATTCCAGCATCCGCCGTATTTTGCATTTATATTAGAACGTGCGTTTATATTAGGACATGAGAAGTCCTTGGCGGGTCGAATAAAGGAAAACCCCAAGGCTTTTTACTCTTATGTGAGAAATAAAAGAATGACCAGGGTGAGGTTAGGGCCAGTCAAGGATAGTAGTGGGAACTTGTGCATGGAGTCAGAAGAGATAGGTGAAGCGTTGAATGAATACTTTTCTTCAGTGTTCACTAAGGAGAAGGGCCATGTTTTTGAGGATGAGTGCATGATACAGGCTGATAGGATGGAGGAGGTAGATAAAAAAACAAAGAACAACCCAGCACGGGAAACAGGCCCTTCGGTCCAACGAGCCCGTGCCGCCGCATCACCCTACACCTATTCTACCCTGCATGTCTACGAATGGAACCCCTAACTTAGCCAGATTCAGGGGAGAATAGTGTCAATTTGGTAAAACCAATCAGCCTAAGAGCACATCTTTGGGGTGTGGGAGGAAACCGGAGCGCCCAGAGGAAACCCACGCAACCACAGGGAGAATGCACAAACTCCCACAGACACAGGCCCAAATCCATGTATCTGCACAGCTAGCAGTGCTAGTCACTGAGCTGTTGCGGCGCCCGTCTACCGGTCCAGGATCAAGCACACACACCGACACGAAGTACTAGGCCACTCCCGGAACTTCCAAGAGCAGCCCACGCACGACCCACCGTGTGCATGCCCCTCGTTTGACACGAGGTGGACCTCCACCTGCAGAATAAAAAGACAAAAACGTTAATCTTACAAGCCTGCTTTTCCGGTGTCTCCTGAGGTTCTAACCTTATTTAATAGCCCCTACCATAACCCTCCATCCTCGTTTCACTCATGTGTCTATCTAACTGAACCTTAAACGAGTCCAACGTTCCTGCCTCCACCACCCTACTCGGTAGCACGTTCCATACCCCCACAACTCTCTGCGTAAAGAACCTTCCTCTCACTTCCAAATTATACCTCTCCCCCCTCACCCTTAAATCATGACCTCTCGTGTTTGTACCCAGTCTAGGGAGCAGTCTCTCACTATTAACTCTATCTATTCCCTTCAGTATCTTATATACCTCTATCATGTTCCCCCTCAATCTCCGTCTTTCCAAGGAGAGAAGTCCCAGTTTCTCCAACCTTTCCTCGTAACCCAGCCCCTCCATGCCAGGCAACATCCTGGTAAACCTCCTCTGCACCCTTTCCAGAGACTCCACGTCCTTCCGGTAGTAAGGTGACCGGAACTGGACGCAGTACTCCAAATGCGGTCTAACCAACGTTCTGTACAACAACCACCACGACCCTCTGTCTTCTATAAAGCAGCCAGTTAGTTCTGAGGGAAGGTGTATTAGCAATTTTGAAAAAAACTGAGGGTCGAAAAGTCCCCTGGCCAGACAGGATACATCCTAGGATACTTTGGGAGGCAAGGGATGAGATTGCGGAGCATTTAGCTTTGATCTTTGGGTCCTCACTGTCCACGGGATTGTGCCAGGGGACTGGAGAGTGGCGAATGTTATTCCTCTCTTCAAGAAAGGAAACCGGAATGACCCTGGTAATTACACGCCAGTTAGTCTTACTTTAGTGGTTGGTAAGTTAATGGAAAGGGTCCTGAGAGATAGGATTTATGACCATTTGGAAAGATGCAGTTTAATCTGGATAGTCAGCACGGTTTCGTGAGGGTTAAGTCCTGACTCACAAATTTGCATGAATTCTTTGAGGAGGTAACTAAATGTGTAGACGAAGGTAAAGCAGTTGATGTTGTATACTTGGATTTTGGTAAGGCATTTGATAACGTTCCCCATGGTAGGCCCATGAAGAAGGTAAGGAGGTGTGGGAGAGAAGGAAATTTGGCTGATTGGATAACTAACTGGCTGCTTTATAGAAGGCAGAGGGTTGTGGTGGTAGGAAAATTTTCAGACTGAAGGCCAGATACGAGCGGTGTACCACAGGGTACAGCGCTGATCCTCTGCTATTTGTGATTTTTATTAATGACTTGAAAGAGGGGGCTGAAGGATAAATTTGCTGATGACACCAAGATTGGTGGAGTAGTGGATGAGGTGGAGGGCTCTTGCAGGCTGCAAAGAGACACTGATAGGATGCAGAGCTGTGCTGAAAAGTGGCAGACGGAGATTAACCCTGATAAGTGTGAGGTGATTCATTTTGGTGGGACTAACTTGAATGTGGATTAGTTCTGAGGAATGTGGAGGAACAGAGAGACCTTGGGATTCATATCCACAGATCTCTGAAGGTTGCCACTCAAGTGCATAGAATCATGAAGAAGGCTTATAGTGTGTTAGCGTTCATTAACAGGGGGTTTGAGTTTAAGAACCGTGGGGTTATGCTGCAACGATACCAGACATTGGTGAGACCACATTTGGAATATTGTGTTCAGTTCTGGTCACCTCACTATAAGAAGGATGTGGGAGCATTGGAGAGAGTGCAGAAGAGATTTACCAGGATGCTGCCTGGTTTGGAGAGTAGGTCTTATGAGGAAAGGTCGAGGGAGATGGGGCTTTTCTGTTTAGAGTGGAGGAGGATGAGAGGCGACTTAATGGAGGTTTATAAGACAATGAGGGGGATAGATAGAGTGGACGTGCAGAGACTATTTCCTCAGGTGGATGTAAATGTTAGTAGAGGGCATAACTATAAGGTTCATGGTGGGAGATATAGGAGATATCTCGCTGGTAGATTCTTCACTCAGAGAGTGGTTGGGGTGTGGAATACACTATGATATGGAACGCTATGATAGTAGAATTGGACACTTTAGGAACTTTCAAGCTGTAATTGGATATGCACATGGAGCACACCAGAATTATAGGGAGTGGAATAACTTGATCTTGGGTTTGGACATAGCTCGGCACAACATTGAGAACCAAAGGGCCTGTACTGTGCTGTACAGTTCTATGTTTCTATGTAACTTGTGTTAAAATGAGCAACCTGTTCAGCATTTCCAGGTTTTCCTGCACCTGTTGCCTTTTTTGAGGATCTGTCAGTTAACTGATTTTAAACGCAAAATTCACTTTGTGCGTGTGCACTCAATTCAACTCACTGTATTTCAACTCAAAAATATAGCCCCAGTGCAGACTTAGCAAGCCAGCTGCCACTAACTAATTTTCAGCATAAATTAGACCTCTAGTTGTTAATGTTGCAATACCAAATATTATAAAGCAAGACATCATTTTTAATGCTATGCAACAGAAATTTTGTTTCAAATGTCAGTATAAATTTATTTTACTTCAAGACAGAAGGCTGGTCTAGAAGCACCAAACCATAGTATTAGTAATTTATTTGATTTGATTTATTATTGTCACGTATTGGTATACAGTGAAAAGTATTGTTTCTTGTTTGTTGTGTGGCAAAACATATCATTCATAAAGTACACAGGGGACAAGGAAAGGAGAGGGTTACAGATAGGGTGAAGAGAAAGAGCAGCTTAATATATGATAGGACCATTCAAAAGTCTGACGAAGGGTCATCTAGAATCATAGAATCCCTACGGTGCAGAAGAAGGCAATTCCACCCATCCAATCTGCACCGACCACAATCCCATCCAGGTCCTATTCCAGTAACCCCACATATTTACCCTGCTAATCCCCCCGATACTAGGGTCAGTTCAGCATGGCCAATGCACCTAACTCACACACCTTTGGACTGTGGGAGGAAACTGGAACTCACGAAGAAACCCACGCAGACACGGGGAGAACATGCAGACTCCACACAGACCGGGACCCGAAGCCAGAATTGAACCTGGAGCCTTGACAATGTGAGATATTGAAATATTCATTCTATTCTCTCCCCACATGTGCTGTCAGAGCTGCTGAGATTTTCCAGAATTTTCTGTTTATGCTTCAGATTCCAGCATCCTCAGTAATTTGCTTTCACCATTCAAAAGTCTGATGGCAGCAGGAAAGATGTTCTCAAGTTGGTTGGTACGTGTTTAGCATTATTAGAAAGTTTAAAAAGAGTTAGAGTTCAGTTTTAAGAGCATAGAACGAGAGTAGAAGATGGAATAAGAAGGATATGCTGAGGACAGTTCGCAAGAAGTTGCCTCGCTCCAGCACCACCTTTTTTCTTATTTACAGTGAAAAACTGTAAACCTCACTCCATGTCTAGGTGGTAGTGAAATTATTGCAAGCAAGGAAAAGGTTAAGAAACCCACCTCAGATATTTATCTTTTGCACTGCTGGATTGTCCTTTTCTTATCATACCCAACCTGATCTTTGCTTTACCTCTCACATATACCCTAACACCAACACGTCTGTCAGTGCTGCTCATGGCCTGCTATTTCAGCTCAAGTTAAAAAGCTTGGAATGTTTGTGTAGTTCAGTACAGGAGGAGCCTCAAGAAATCTTGTTTGTGTCTACATTCAAGTCATAACTTCACTCAAGCCGTTAGTGGTCCAACAGCTACTCAGATCCACTTTTTTACCTCACTAGAATAAACATCTGCAACTGTCTCAGTAATAATGTAAGACACAATTGAAAAAAAGAGATAGTTTCGGGCTGTGAGTCAGAAAACATTAATAAGGGTGGATCATTTGCCATGCAGTTGTGGAAAAGTCTGTTGGACTTCAAAAGGGAATTTAAAATGTTCTCCAAACTGCAGGCTCCTCAATGAAGGAGTAATTAGTGAGTAACTGTAACCCAAGTGCACAGCATGAAAATGGACATATTTTCAGGCCCAGCTGTCAACGTTCATTAACATACTTTTCGCTACCAGTGATGATCATAGAATACTTTTGCAACCACAGGACAAGGTGGTTGAAGTTCATAACAAAAACAGTCTTTGAGATTAACAACCAAAGATTAGTTGGGGTCAGCTGTTATTCACTTTTCAGCGTGAAGGACAAAACCACCCTGAAAAGTGCTGCACGGCTGAGTTTGTGTTTCGTTCATTGATTGAGAACTGTAGGTGGGTTTCCCACAAGTAAAGTCATGCCCGTACTCAGAATTTCTGAACCTCATGTTCTCATATTCCTACATTCATTCCATTTCAAAGATTTCTGACCTTGAGCCGTCTTCCTTTAGCCTGCACGCCCCAATAGATCAGCTTAGTGCTTGCTCACAGCACACCATTTTTCTCAAGCAGGAATACCTTGAAGTTACATTGCACCTTTAATGTAATAAAAAGTCCTGGCTGCTTCACAGGAGCATTATAAAGCAAAAGTTGGTACCAAGTCATATAAGGAAATAAAAGCAAAGTATTGCGAATGCTGGAATCTGAAACAAAAACAGAAAATGCTGGAAAATCTCAGCAGGTCTGACAGCATTAGTGGAAAGAGAATAGGGCCAAAGTTTTGAGGGTCATCCTGGTGACCAAAGGCTTGGTCAAAGAGGTAGGTTTTAATGAGCTCATTAAAGCAGGAAAGAGAGATGGAGAGGTGAAGAGATTTTGGGAGGAAATTCCAAAGCTAGGGATCTCGACAACTGAAGACATGGCATAGTGGTTAGCACTGCTGCTTCACAGTGTCAGGGACCCGGGTTCGATTCCCAGCTTGGGTCACTGCCTGGGCGAGTTTGCACATTCTCCCCGTGTCTGTGTGGGTTTTGACTAGGTGCTCCATTTCCTCCCAAAGATGTGTGGGTTAAGTGAATTGGCCATGCTAAATTGCCCCTTTCTGTCAGAGAAACTGGCTAGGGTAAATACATGCAGTTATGGGTTTAGTGCCTGGGTGGGATTATGGTCGGTGCAGACTCGATGGACCAAATGGCCTCCTTCTGCACTGGAAGATTCTATGAATCAATGTTGGAACTTGTTGCTCAAGAGGCCAAATTGGAGAAGTGCGGATACCTTGGAAAGTAGTGGGGCTGGAGGATAGGAAGGGGCGAGGTCACAGAGGAAATTAAAACAAGAATGAGAATGTTAAAGCCTTAGCCAAGAGTAAATGTACATCAGAGAAACATCCTCTCCACATCCACTCTATCCAGGCCTCGCAGTATCCTGTAAGTTTCAATAAGATCCCTCCTCATTCTTCTATATTCCAAGGAGCACAGAACCAGAGGCTGTTATTTACCTAGCTAGAAAATAATGCAAAGGGACAATTTAGCATGGCCAATCCACTTAACCCACACATCTTTGCAAGGAAATGGAGCACCTAGAGGAAGCCCACATAGTCATGGGGTGAATGTGCAAACTCCACAGAGACAGTGACCCAAGTCAGGAATCGAACCTTGGTCCCTAACACTGTGAAGCATCAGTGCTAACCACTGTGCCAGGCCTTTAGTTGTCGAGATCCTAAGCTTTGGAATTTCCTCCCTAAATCCCTCCACCTCTCTATCTCTCTTTCCCGCTTTAATGAGCTCATTAAAACCTACCTCTTTGACCAAGCTTTTGGTCATCCGGTCAGTTAACTCTTTACGTGCCAGGATGACCCTCAAAACTTTGTGGACATGGAGAGTGGTGAAGGGTGAACTGGATTTGGTATGTTAGGATTTGGGTAACAGACATTTGGATATTCTCAAGTTTAGAACAGTTAGACCAGTTAAGCTGCCTGGCAGTGCATTATGCTGGTCAAGTCTAAGATACTAAAAGACATGGATGATTGATTTCAGCAGCCGATGAGGAGAAGCAGGGACAGAGTCAGGCAGTGCTACAGAGGTATAAATAGGTGGTATTGGGGGTGGCAAAAATATAATCATAAGCTCACATTACATCACAAAGTGGAAAAGTGTGAGGTTATGCACTTTCAAAGGAGGAATAGAGGCATAGATTATTTTCTAAATGGGAAAATGCTTAGGAAATCAGAAACTCAAAGGGACTTGGGAGTCATTGTTCAAGAGTCTCTTAAGGTTAATGTGCAGGTTCAGTCGGCAGTTAGGAAGGCAAATGCAGTGTTCACAGTCACGTCTAGGGGGCTAGAATTCGACAGCAGGAATGTACTCCTGAGGCTGTATAAGACTCTGGTCAGACCCCATTTGGAGTGTTGTGAGCAGTTTTTGACCCTGTACCTAAGGAAGGATGTGCTGGCCTTGGAAAGGGTCCAGAGAAGGTTCACAAGAGTGATCCCTGGAATGAAGAGCTTGTCATATAAGAAATGGCTGAAGACTCTGGGTCTGTACTCTTTGGAGTTCAGAAGGATGAGGGGGGATCTTATTGAAACTTACAGGATTCTGCGAGGCCTGATAGAGTGGGCAAGGAGAGGATGTTTCCACTAGTAGGGAAAACTAGAACCAGAGGGCACAACCTTAGACTAAAGGGAAAATCCTTTAAAACAGAAATGAGGAGGAATTTCTTCAGCCAGAGAGTGGTGAATCTGTGGAACTCTTTGCCGCTGAAGGCTGTGGAGGCCAGGTCATTGAGTGTCTTTAAGACAAAGATAGATAGATTCTTGATTGATAAGGGGATCGGGGTTATGGAGAAAAGGCAGGAGAATGGGGATGAGAAAAAAATCAGTCATGATTGAATCGTGGAGCAGACTCGATGCACCGAATAGTCTAATTCTGCTCCTATGTCTTCTGCTTTTATTAGGGTCATGGTTGTGAACAGCTGTCAGGGAGAAGAATGGAGTGGTCGGTGGGGAACAGAGCTTTCCACGGGGATGGCTTCAGTCATCAGTTGGAAAGTAGGAATTCGTCCTAATGTAGCCACCTCCATTCAAGTGTTGTCCCTTTCTCCTTTATACCTGATATTATCATTCCTATCCTCATTAAAAAAAAACCCCTGACTTCCATCATCCTCACAAATCCCCATTCCTTTGCTCTCCAAAGTCCTTGAACATGTCAGCACCAAATTTGTTGTCATCTTTCCCTCAACTCCAAGTTTGAATTCCCCAACAGCTTTCTCCCCATTCCACAGTACCAAACTGGCTCCTATCAATGTCGTAAATGACACCCTACATGACTGTGACAAAGCTATTCCTCCTCATCCATCTCCACTTGTCTGCAGAGATTCACTGCTTGGAGCACAGCCTCTTTTGTAAGGTGTCTGTTTCCCACAGCCGTATACTTTAGTAAGGATTAAATGCCTTCAAACAAAAATAAGAGGAAAACAGATAAACGTAGGAATGTGCTGTGTATAATTCCTTCCTCCTTTTCAGTTATTCTGATCCATGTACCATTTTGTGGATCAGATAACACAAAATAATCACACTTCTTAATCTCTGTTAATGTTGCTTTAGATCCAGTTGCTGTATCATGTCTAAATGATTTGCAATTATTCCCCTTTGAGCGAAGGCTCAGCCAACATAGAACACAGAACAATACAGCGCAGAACAGGCCCTTCGGCCCACGATGTTGCGCCGACCAATTAAAAAAACAATGACCCTCTAACCTAAACCAATCCCTTTCCATCCATAAACCTATCCACTGATCTCTTAAACGCCCCCAAACTAGGCGCATCTACAACTGCAGCAGGCAGGGCATTCCAATCCCTCACCACCCTCTGGGTAAAGAACCTACCTCTGACATCTGTCCTATAACTACCACCCCTTAATTTAAAGCTATGCCCCCTCGTGCTAGCTTTCTCCATCCGAGGAAAAAGGCTATCACTGTCCACCCTATCTAAACCTCTAATCATCTTATATGTTTCAATAAGGTCCCCTCTTAGCCGCCTTCTTTCTAACGAAAACAACCCCAAATCCCTCAGTCTCTCCTCATAGGACCTTCCCTCCATACCAGGCAACATCCTGGTAAACCTCCTCTGCACCCTCTCCAATGCCTCCACATCCTTCCTATAATGTGGGGACCAGAACTGCACACAATACTCCAAGTGCGGACGCACCAGAGTTTTGTACAGTTGCAACATGACGTTGCGGCTCCTAAATTCAATCCCCCTACCAATAAACGCCAAGACACTGTGTGCCTTCTACTTGATTCCCAACTTTCAGGGATCTATGTACACATACACCTAGATCCCTCTGTTCATCAACACTATTCAGAGTCCTACCGGTAGCCCTATACTCTACACATCTGTTATTCCTGCCAAAGTGAATTACCTCACACTTTTCCGCATTAAACTCCATCTGCCACCTCTCGGCCCAGCTCTGCTACTTGTCCAAGTCTCTCTGTAAACTATGACACCCCTCTTCACTATCTACCACTCCTCCGACTTTGGTGTCATCAGCAAATTTACTGATCCACCCAACTATACCTTCATCCAGATCATTTATAAAAATTACAAACAGCAGTGGCCCCAAAACAGATCCCTGAGGCACACCACTTGTAACCGAACTCCGTGACGAATACTTTCCATCAACCACCACCCTCTGTCTCCTATCTGCTGGCCAATTCCTGATCCAATTAACTAAATCACCCCCAATCCCATACATCTGCATTTTCTGCAGAAGCCTTCCATGGTGAACCTTATCAAACGCCTTACGAAAGTCCATATATACCATGTCAACTGCCTTACCCCCATCCACCTCTTTGGTCACTTTCTCAAAAAACTCAATAAGGTTAGTAAGGCACGGCCTACCCTTCACAAAACTGTGCTGACTATCTCCAATCAATTCATTACTCTCCAAATAACTATAAATCCTATCCCTAATAATTTTTTCTAAAACTTTGCCTACAACAGAAGTAAGACTCACCGGTCTATAATTCCCGGGGAAGTCTCTGTTCCCCTTCTTAAACAATGGGACAACATTCGCTATCCTCCAATCCTCTGGCACTATACCTGTGACCAACGACGACCTGAAGATCAGAGCCAGAGGCTCTGCAATCACCTCTCTTGCCTCCCAGAGAATCCTAGGGTAAATCCCGTCTGGCCCAGGGGACTTATCTATTTTCAAACCCTCAAGAATATCTAGCACATCCTCCTTATCAACTGCAATACTATCCAGTTTACAACCCTGTAACCCAGTGTTCTCCACAGCTACATTTATGTCTCCCTGCGTGAATACCGAAGAGAAATATTGGTTCAATGCCTCTCCAATCTCTTCCGGTTCCACACATAACTTCCCACTGCTGTCTCTAACTGGCCCTAATCTTGCCCTAACCAATCTTCTGTTCTTAACATATCTATAGAACGCCTTAGGATTCTCCTTAATCCTATCAGCCAAAGTCTTCTCGTGTCCTCTTTTAGCTCTTCTTAACTCACTCTTTAACTCCCTCCTAGCCAATCTAAAGCTTTCCAGTGCACTACCTGAGCCCTCAAGTCTCATCCTGACATAAGCCTCCTTTTTCCTTTTAACCAGCGAAACAACTTTTTTAGTGCACCACGGTTCCCTTGCTCGACCATTTCCTCCTTGCCTGACAGGGACATACATATTAAGGACTCGCAGTAGCTGCTCCTTGAAAAAACTCCACATTTCGGACGTTCCCAGCCCCTGTAGTCTCCTAGTCCAACCTATGCTTCCTAATTCTCTCCTAATAGCCTCATAATTACCCTTCCCCCAGCTAAAACTACTATCCCGAGGTTCATGCCTATCCCTTTCCATCACTAAGGTGAACGTAACCGAATTGTGGTCACTATCACCAAAATGCACACCAACTTCCAAGTCTAACACCTGGTCTGGCTCATTTCCCAGCACCAAATCCAATATAGCCTCACCTCTAGTTGGTCTATCTACATACTGAGTCAAAAAACCTTCCTGCACGCTTTGTGCAAAAACTGACCCCTCTAATGAGCTAGAGCTATAGCTATTCCAATCAATATTAGTAAAGTTAAAGTCCCCCATAACAATTACCCTATTACTTTCACTCCTATCCAGGATTGTCTCCGCAATCCTTTCCTCAACCTCTCTAGAACTTTTAGGAGGTCTATAAAAGACTCCCAACAGGGTGACCTCTCCTCTCCTATTTCTAATCTCAGCCCATACTACCTCACAACCATTTGGAAGAAATATTAAGATAGCAATAGCACATAATGTACTTCGAGTGGAATACTTTAATGTCCATCACCAAGAATGGATTGGTACTACCACCACTGACCAAGCTGGCTAAATCTTGAATGAAACAGCTGCCAGACTGAGCTTGTAGTACATGGTGAGTGAACTAATATAAGGGAATAAGTTGCAGATGTTTACTTTCCGAGCAAGAGAGGATGATTGTCAGTCATCAATAATTATCATGTTGCTAAAAGAACGCCTGGGCTGAAAATTACTAGAATTAAGTTGCTGTGACGAGTTTAATTACCTCGAAAATGTACAGTTTCATGGAAGTTGAGAGAGGTTAAGCATGAGTTGCCATTTTTTGCAAGGTTCAGGCAGTCACAAATCAACCAGCAACTCATCGCTTTTTCATCATAAGTCGATGACTGGTTTCTGCATTATGTGCATCATTCAGCCATTATTTCCCCAGCAAAGTTTATTAAAATGTTTATAAAGATTTTGAGCAAAATACCATTATTACTTCAGAGGAGGCACGCGACATACTATCAGTTAAAATTTAGTGATCTCTTAAAAGGATCGCAACAAGAGTCATTTTGCCAGCAGACACACAACTGCAATTTACTGAAATTAGCAACATATCCACTCTGGTTTTACTGCGACATATACAACGCCAAAATTTCTTAAATAATCTAATGCATTCTTTCATTTCCAAACCACAAAATGAATGAGAAGACACTCAGGAAGATGTGTCTATTTTTGCACACTTCTCTACTTGTCTTTTAAATATATTTATGGGGTGACTTGATTGTGTGTTTATTTTAGAAAGCAAACCTCATAGTATTTTTTAAGCCTCCAATATAAAATATACATGAACAGTTGCCCAAATCCAATGCTGTATAATTCCCATATGTCTAGTGTTAGATCTTCTTTGCGGATTTGTAAAAATGATTGTCCAATAAAGAGAAGGTGCAAACATGTCACAGAACAATGTGTTGAGTTGAAGAAACCAGCTTTCACTTGTCTAGCACCTCAGATGGTTATAGCAGCTGGATTACTGGCATGTATCTCTCATTTAATTTAGTGAAGTCTCAAATACAATTAGCATGCAACAACACTGACTTTAGAAACATAGAAATTGGACCAGGAGGAGGTCATTTGGCCCTTCGAGCCTGCTCCACCATTCATTTTGATCATGGCTGATCATCCAACTCAACAGCCTGATCCCACCTTCCCCCCATATTCTTTGATTCCCTTCGCCTCAAGTGCTGTAACTAACTGCCGCTTAAAAACATTTAATATTTTGGCCTCAGCTACTTTCTGTGGTAGCGAATTTCACAGGCTGACCACTCTCAGGGCAAAGAAATGTCTCCTCATCTCTGTTCTAAACTGTCTACCCTGTATTTTCAGACTATGACCCCCTGGTTCTGGACACCCCAACTATCAGGAACATCATCCTCGCATCTACCCTGTCTAGGATGGGTAGAATTTTATAAGATTCCATGAGGTCCACCCTCATTCTTCTAAACTCCAGCAAATCCAATCCTCACTGACTCAATCTTTCCTCATATGCCAGTCTTGTCATTCCAGGAATCAGTCTGGTAAACCTTCTCTGCACTCCTTCCAGAGCAGTAATATTCTTCCTCAGATAAGGAGGCCAAAACTGCACACAATATTCAAAGTGGGGCCTCACCAAGGTCCAGCATAATTGTATCAAAACATCCCTGCCTCTGTTCTTCAATCCTCTCACTATGAAGGCCAACAAATCATTTCTTTGATTTGATCTATTATTGTCAGATGTATTGGGATCCAGTGAAAATTATTGTTTCTTGAGTGCTATACGGGCAAACATTGGTTGGTACATGTATCATTTCCCCGACACAGAAAGAAATTTTAAAAGATTAACAGCACAGGAGGCCATTTGGCCCTTTGTGCCCATGTGGAGTGCAAAACATCAATCTAGTCTAATCCCATCATCCATCCTTGATCCATAGCCTTGCAGGTTTAGGCACCTCAAATACATATTCAATGTTTTTTTTTACAACATAGGTTTATGCCACTACATTCTTTCAGGCAGGGAGTTCCAGACACCTGCACTCTCTGAGTGAAAGAATTACACTTCAACTCCCATCCAATTACATCAAATCTCTGTCCTCTAGTTATTGTCCTCTCTGCAAATGGAAATATGTCATTCCTGTCCATTCTAGGTCCCTCATTTATACACCTCAATTAAATTTGCCCTCAGCCTCCTCTGTTCAAAAGAAAACAAAGCCAGCTTATTTGATCTTTCTTCATTACTACAAGTAATCATTCTTGGCAACATCCTTGTAAATCTCTTCTGTACCTTCCCTGATGTGATCATGTCCTGCCTAGTACAGTGACCAGAACTGTACATAGTACTTTTGTTACTGTCTTATTAGTGTTTGCATAATCTCCCTGCTCTTGTAATGTCGGCCTCGGCAAATAAAGGCAAAATATCCAGCATGCCTTCTGATCATCTTATCAGGTTCTGGAGCTTGATCATTTGTTAGTGTCACGGAGGTGCATCTACAACACCGAGAGCTACCTGGACTGCATGTTTTTAGATCGACCATCTAAATAACCAATCAGGTGAATGGAGATATGCTTTTGATCTCTGGGACATTGAGACTGGTTTTGGAGGAAGTGTAACCAATACAGAACTGATAGCTGGCACTTCAACAGAATCAGGACCAATGTTCTGGCGCAGCAGCTAACGGGATGGTTCAAAGGCAACTTCACTGCAAGGCGGGAACCAGGACATAGCATCAGAAAGTCAAGGATTGGGAGGCATGGAGCACTAGCTGAGAAAAACAAACAGAAAGGCAGCAAGTGGGGTAGGAGTAAGAGGAAATGTGAAAAGGTGTGTCCTTTGCAAAATTTAGAAACCACACCTTCAGTCCCTTCATCCAGTAATTTGAAGCCCCAACACTTCTTTGTGGCACACCGCTCAATACAGAGCTAGAACAGAGCACCCAAACTCCCTGTGTGTACATTTCATAATGGCAACATCGGATTGACAAATTTACCTTCATAAGTTACTACCTCTCTCAGTTAAAATACAAATTATAAATAGCTTAAAAAGCAAATATCAGGCTTTACTTACCAATCTCGGATCAATTTCTTCATTGAGAATAGCTTCATTCTTGATAAGCGCAACTCTCTGTGCAAATCTGCATGTTGAAATCGATTCCTGCATTAGAGGAAAAAGATACTTAAATAATTGGTCATTCAAACCAAAGTCATTAGGTACACAAAAACAAGATCAGACCATTCAACTCCTGGATGCCAAAACACAGGTGATCTGTATCGCAACTCTATTTATTATTCTTAGTTTCGTAATCCTTAATACCATTTCCAAAGAATTATTAATATGCTTTAACAGTTTCAATTGGCCGAGATCTCTGAGCATTGTGGTGGACCGAGATCCAGAATTCAATTGTCCAATGTCATGGAACCATGGGAATCCCGACAGTGCAGAAGGAGGCCATTTGGCCCATCAAACCAGCATTGACCACAATTCCACCCAGGCTCTATCCCCATAACACCACATAATTACCCTGCCAATTCCCCTCCATGAAGGGGCAATTTAGCATGGCCAATCCACCTAACCCGCGCATCTTCGGACCGTGGGGAGAAATCGGAGCACGCAGAGGAAACCCATGCAGACACTGAAAGAACAGCACTGTGGGTGTACCTCCATCGACTGCACCGGTTAAATAAGGCAGCTCACCACCACCACTTCAGGGGCAATTTGGAATGGGCTATAAATGTTCACTTAGCCAGCAACACCTAGATCCGATGAATTAAAACAAACACAAAACATCAATTCAACATTTCCTTGTTTTCCACCAGCAATTCCCCAGACCAACTCTCCGGAGGACCATCACTAGCTTTAGTTACTCTCTTCCTCTGTAAATATTTGTAGAAACTCTGGATATCTGTTTTCTCTCATACTCTACTTCCTGCCACTTTTTTTAATCATTTGTTGCTGGCTCTTGAGATCTGACTAATCTTATGACTTACCATTAATCTTTGCAGTTTTGTACAGTGTTTCTTTCCATTTGATATTATCCCTACCTTGCTTATTTTGCCATGAATGGTGCAACATTCTCAAAGAGCCTTTCCTTCTCATTGGGATAAACTTTTGCTGAGAGTTATTAAATATCTCTTCTAAGGTATGCCAGTGTATCTCGACTGTTCTACCTTTTACCCAGTCCACTTTAGGTAGCTCTGCCTTAGTACGCTTATAGTTACCTTTATTCAAGTTTGAAACACTAGTCTTCGACTCACAATTCTCCCCTTCAAATAGAAAGCGAAATTCTATCATGTTATGATTGCTGTCACCTAGTGGTTCCTATTTCAGATTTAGCATAGCCTGGTTGGCTCTTGAGTGTACTGCTGTAAGAAATTATCCCGAATTCACTCAGTGGATGGAATTCTCCCATCTGGGACTAAATTTTGTGGCGGGACCAGGAACATGGTGTATTTCCTGCTGCAGAGGCTGGTGGGAAACAATGACCTCATTAATTATGCACCTGGTGAGTTTAACATCATATTCCATGGCAGAGCGGACATGATGGCGTCAGTCCCACCATCATATCTGGGTGCCATATTGAAAAGGTTGCCCAACATTACTGACCCACTGTTGAAGAAAAGAGATCATCCTCTTCCAGCTGAAGCTGGAAGATCCACCTTACGGATGTTCTCCCCATCTGCTGCAATGGTGTTCCAGGGTTGCTGGCGGCTTCAATCCTGAATTCCCAAGACCGTGTCAGGCACAGCACTGATGAGTCCCAACATCTGCATGCCACATTGTTCTGGATGTGTTCTGGACCAGCATGGTTTCCCATTGGCCTCATGGAGAATTCGGAATAGGGGGAAGATTCGAGTCAGGTCTTTATCTGCATCCTATTAGCAGGATGAAAATCAGCTCCATGTCAGCCTCCAGCATGTTTCCCAATCTCCACCAGCGAAGACCTCACATGAAACCGATTCTTAAACTGCCGAATTCACGGCTGTCCTGACTCTGAGTCGTAGCTCCTTGAGTCATAGCCACCTACTGCAAATGTGTTTGTGCTGGATCACACTCACATCCATCAGTCATCATATACAGCAGCCAGAATACATTACCTGCCCTGCCATCTTTGAATTATGGTGCAACACTTCTTTAACACCCCCCCCACCCCACTTCATTCCACAAATAGACACAGATTTTCAGCTTAACATGGATTGCAAAGCATATCTAAAGCTATAATGGTCTTGGTAACACAAAATCCCTTTAAGCACAAACTGGCTGTGATTAAATATACTCTCCACCCTGAACATAAGTGAATGTCTATGGATGTTTCCTCAAAATCCCTCCAGATGATTGTCAATGGTTTTCCACCCTCAGAAAATACGCTTTAAAATCTTCTTTCACAATAATGCTTTCTAATGCTTTAATTTCTCATTATCAATCATTAAAAAAATTGGATAGTGTTAAACATATCAATGCTTCTTAAATTTCACTATTAAATTGTTTGTGAAGTGTTTACTTGTGGTCTTTCCCCACCCCCAAATTTTAATAAAGGTGGTTTTCTGTTCAAAGCCACTTATACATATTAGTCATTACTATTCTTGACCAGTTTGCATTCAAAATTCCAGTCCAGGTTTTCCAAATGACGATCTTAAACAAAACTTCCACTCCACTTTTAACAACAAATCCAAGGTTCCCTCCATCTTGAGGATATCTTTGTCCTAACTGCTGTACAAACTGCTCATAATTGCTTTAACTCTTGATTCCCAGACTCTTATTAAATGGCATTAAACCTTTGATTTACCTCTAAAATCTGCTTTCCCACTTTAGCTCTGGTTACTGCAGCTATCTCTTTCACTCACAGCAGTTTGTCCGCTTCTCCCTTTGAATTGTCCTGTGAACAATATCTTGGTCTCTGTTCTCCTAACTTCAATTTTCTTAAGACATCTTTTCTGTCTCAATGCCCTGGTTATCTGAACTTCATCTGGTTCTTTGGGAAGTCTATCTCTTGGCAGCTCCCTTGCCCTGTCCAGTCTTTCTTCTCCTGGTGGAGTTGCGAGATGTTCACTCCCCAGTATACCATCTACATCTCTAAACAAATTCAGCTAAAAACTAAATTCAAAAGCTTACCTTAAAAAGCCCCTAGAAACTAAGCGATCACAGCTACCTCTAATAGCCTCTATTTACTCTTCATAGCCTCTCTAAGCACATTAGAAGAACAGTTTGAATTGAGTCAACCCTACACATTTAAATATCTCTGCCCAGCATGAATCTCACTACAGGTTTTACCATCCCCATCACATAAACATTGAATTCAACACATTTAAAATGAGATTTGAATTCTAATGTTTACCAGTACAAATATAAATTCCTGATAAGTACTTTGTTTTCCTAACATGAAATCTCCCCTCCGTCTGCACTTTATGAAGCTCCCCTCCGATCACATGCACATGCACACCATCTCCAACCCATGTTGGAGATAGACTGAGGTCTCAACTTGTTGGGCAGAGTGGAGAAATAGAATTTAATACTAATTAACTTCAAGCATTGCAAACAAGGATAGCATGGCTGCAGACTGATGTGGTGATATTTTTTGACTGGCTCCAGTAGGATTAGAAAAGTGACTTTATGGCATTTTTAAAACAAGTGGCACTATGCCACACTGCCCACTCCTCCACCACCACTTTGAGCTTTGATCCCTGTTCAGCCTATCTGCATCTGTAACTATTCAATGATTTTAAAGATCACTTAACTGCGGCACAAAAAAACTTATTTTATAATACACCCTGTTAATGTTATATCTGCTTTTATTATTGTAGTGGATATAAACTATGTTAAATTATTATTTGCAAAGTTAGTATAAATCTTTTTCTATAAAATAAATTCAAATTTGTAAGGAGAAACCATTTCCTGTGGCAGATAGCTCAATAACAAGAGGACACTAATTTGCCTTGACAGAAGAATCATTGGGGATGCAGGGAGAAGAAAAAAATACACAGTGCCTTTTTATGATTTAGAATACATGGCTTGATAGGCTGGTAAAGGGGAATTGAATAACTATCAGAAGTGGAAAAAGCTACAACGAAATACACAGTTGAAATAATTGGATGGCTTTTTCAAAGGAAGGGCAAAGGCATGATAGTCTAGATAGGCACTTAAAGAAGGACACAGCAAATCCAGGAGCTGGCTGATTGCCACCATTGTTACAATGAGGTTCTGCCAAAAAAGTCAAAGGAATTCAGTACATAAGTTACATTATGCAGCATTTGACTGAATGTAGTAGTACCAAGGAGCCCTCGCAAAACTGCAGTCAATGGGAATTAGGGGGAAACTCTCCACTCCACTCGTGTCATAACTGGCACAAAAGAAGATGATTGTGGTTGCTGGAGGTCAACCATCTCAATTCCAGGACATCACTGCAGATGTTCCTCAGGGTAGTGTCCTCATCCCAAACATCTGTAGCTGTTTCAACTATGACCTTGGGGATGTTCACTGATAATTACGCAATGTTTAGCACTATTTGTGATTTCACAGAGAACAGTCCATGTCTAAATGCAGCAAGGCCTGGACAATATCCAGGCTTGGACTGACAAGTCCAAGTAACATTTGTGCTACACAAATACCAGACAATGACCATCTTCAACAAGAGAGAATCTAACCATTGCAGCTTGACATTCAACGGCATTAACATCACTGCAGCACCCACTATCAACACCTGGAGGTTACCATTGACTGAAAATTGAACTGGACTAGCCATATAAATACTGTGGCTACAGGACCAGGTTAAAGGCTAGGAATCCTGTGGCACGTTTTTCAAACTGGAGGTCTGTGACCAGCAGTGTGCCTCAGGGGTCAGTGCTAGGTCCACTGTTATTTGTCATTTATATTAATGATCTGGGTGAGAATATAGGAGGCATGGTTAGTAAGTTTGCCGATGACACCAAGATTGGTGGCATAGTGGACAGTGAAGAAAATTATCTCCAACTGCAATGGGATCTTGATCAATTGGGCCAGTGGGCTGATGAAAGGCAAATACAGTTTAATTTAGACAAATACAAGGTGATGCATTTTGGTAAACTGAATCAGGGCAGGACTTACTCAGTTAATGGTAGGGCATTGGGGTGAGTTACAGAACAAAGAAATCTAGGGGTACACGTTCATAGCTCCTTGAAAGTGGAGTCACAGGTAGACAGAGTGCTGAAGAAGGCATTCGACATGCTTGGTTTCATCAGTCAGAACACTGAATACAGGCATTGGAATGTCTTGTTGAAGTTGTACAAAACATTGGTAAGGCCACACTTGGCATACTGTGTGCAATTCTAGTCACCCTATTATAGAAATGATATTATTAAACTAGAAAGAGTGCAGAAAAGATTTATTAGGAACCTTCCAGAACTTGATGGATTGAGTTATAAAGAGAGGCTGGATAGACTGGGACTTTTTTCCCCTGGAGCAGAGGGGTGATCTTATAGAGGTCTATAAAATAATGAGGGGGACAGATCAGCTAGATAGTCAATATCTTTTCCCAAAGGTAAGGGAGTCTCAAACTAGAGGGCATAGGTTTAAGGTGAGAGGGAAGAGATACAAAAATGTCCAGAGGGGCAATTTTTTCACACAGAGAGTGGTAAATGTCTGGAAAAAGCTGCCAGAGGTAGTAGTAGGAGGCGGGTACAATTTTGTCTTTTAAAAAGCATTTCGACAGTTACATGGGTATGATGGCTTTAGAGGGATATGGGCCAAATATGGGCGATTGGGACTAGCTTAGGAGTTTTTTAAAGAAAGGGCAGCATGGACAAGTTGGGCCGAAGGGCCTGTTTCCATGCTGTAAGCGTCTATGACTCTAACTAACTTACCTCCAGGTTCCCCAAAACTTATCCACCACCTACAAAACAAAAGTCAGGGGTGCAATGGAATACTCTCCACTTGACTGGATGAATGCAGCTCAAATACTCAAGAAGCTTCATAACATCCAGCAGCCCACTAGATTGACATCCTATCCACAAACGTTCACTCCTTCACCAGTGACGCGCAGTAGCAGCAGTATGTACCACCAAGGTGCACTGCAGGAACTTATCAACACTCCTTAGACAGCATGTTCCAAATCCACAACTGCTACCACGTAGAAGTAGGGGGACAGCAAACGCATAGGAACACCACCACCTAAAAGTTCCCATCCAAACCACTCACCAATCCAACTTGGAAATAAAGTGCTGTTCCTTCACTGTTGCTGAAACTCCCTCCCCACAGAACTAAGGGTATACCCACAGCACATGGACTGCAGCAATCCAAGAAGGCACATCACCACCATTTTCTCAAGAGCAATTGCGGATGGGCAATAAATTCTGGCCGAGCCGCTGACGCTCACGACCCTTAAACAAATAGAGTCTAACTTAGCAATGGTGAATGCAAGATTAAATTATCTTTTCTCTTCCAAAGTGAAATGCCCTTGAGATACATTCCAGAACTAAATTGGCGTAGGTGATAACAGCTTCACATTGACTGAAAACTTGATGAATGATTAATAATATATAAAAAATATCTTCTAGCAAGCACCCATTTAGTGTATCCCTCTTCTATTAATATCTATTTCATGTGTCACTACTTAACCTTTCTTTTGAATTGATTTGCATCTATTTCGACGCCATTGATCATCAATAAGCTTATCACAACCAGACAGCTCAATGCCAATGAATTTTAGAATATGGAACTAGGGGCCCGATTTTACCATTGCAATGGGCATGAAAATGTGGTAAAGTCAGGTGTGAGGCCATAAACGCAATCCGCACCCATGTCCGCACAGATGGCCATTTTATCGAGACCCGGGAATGGCTGCGATCCGATTCGCACCCGAAACGGGCGCAACGACGATTTGTATGTATTTGCATGCATTTCAATTGAATTAATGAACTGCCTGCCCAACTTTATCAGCATTTCCACCTTTATCATAGCATTAGCCAATCCAGAATCGCGCTGAAATGGACATGCTGAATAAAAGTCTGAATCAAGTGCTCCAACTGCTGAAGAGATGAGTTCAGAGCCTCCGACAACTTTCTGACGCAGATCAATGATTGGGGGCGGGGGTGGATCAGATCATTCTCTGGTGGGGGGGTGGTCAGATCTATCTTGGGGGGCGGGGGGGGAGCAGGTGGTGAGGCCAGATCATTCTCTGGAGGAGTGGGGGGGAGCAAGGGGGGAGTGAGGCCAGATCATTCTTTGGGGTGGGGGAGAGGCCAGATCATTCTCTGGGTCGGGGGGCAGATGGATCTCTGGGGGTTGGGGGGGTGTAAGATGGATCTCTGGTAGGGAGGACATGGAGGGAGCAGGGGGTGCGCTGCCACTCTATGGGCAATCAGTGAGGGGGAAGGGGGTGGGTGTTGTGATCAGTCTGTGTAGCGAGGGGGTGGGTGGATAAGGAGGACAGTGATGACTGTGGGGGCCATTGCTCCTGCTTATCGCTCCCAGGCCACTTTCTTTGCTTTCTGCAGCCCGGGAGCGATGTGACAGCAGCTCGTTTTTCCATGTTAGTTTCTAACTGCACATGCACAGTTCAGAGCTCCAATCGTTTCGGCTGCGCTAAGCCCCACCCACAGTGCAATTCAGACCCACAATTTTATTTTCAGGCTTAGTGCATATCGGGATGCCTCGGAACAGATTTCCAAGTCAGATCTGAATTGCACCCAGATTCAGCACTTAGAATGAAAATGGTAAAACCAGGCCCTAGATGGATCTGGAAAAATAAGATTGATATCAATTAAGCACAATTAAGATATGATTTCAATTAGTAAACTATTGCATTTAGCATAGCATAATAAATCACATTCTGGGGGAGGTGAGGGTGGAATCTAATACACAAAAATTGCAAAGAAAATTTCTCATATTCTTAGAATCATACAGTCATGGAATCATAGAATCCCTACAGTACTGAAGGAGGCCATTGGGCCCATCAAGTCTGCACCAACACAATCCTACCCAGGCCCTATTCCCATAACCCCGCACATTTACCCTGTTAATCCCCTGACACTAGGGTCAATTTAGCATGGTCAATCAACCTAACCCACACATCTTTAGATTGTGGGAGGAAACCCATGCAGACTCGGGGAAAACGTGCAAACTCCGCACAGACATTGACCCAAAACTGGAATTGCATCTGGGTCCCTGGCATTGTGAGGCAGCAGTGCTAACCACTATGCCACCGTGCCAAGTCAGGAATAGTCCTAGGAAAATCTTTTCAGATACTCTTTTGCAGTAGAACAAGTTCATGATCATGAAGAACAAACTTTGGGCATATGCCAACAGTACCTTCTTTACCCACAGGATGAACAACAACCAAAGCGGGTTGTGAAGTTATATTTCTTGCTTCAAAAATATGAAGTCACATGGATCAAAGGCCTGCCTGCAAACCTATTTTCTGAACTCTATATAGAATTGGAATGAAAACGTCATGAACATGCCTCCAGATTCCTCTTATCCACAGATAATGTTGCAATCATAGTTGTCATACAGTTTCCTCCCAGACTGTCCCTCAGAACAGATGTCATCATCGAGTTTCGATAAGGAATGTGTGCACGATTCTTTTCTGCAAGTGCGATAATAACCTGGAATTAAGAACATAAGAACATAAGAACATAAGAAATAGGAGCAGGAGTAGGCCATCTGGCCCTTCGAGCCTGCCCCGCCATTCAATAAGATCATGGCTGATCTATCGTGGCTCAGTTCCACTTTCCCGCCCTCTCCCCATAACCCTTAATCCCCTCTCTTATCAAAAACCCATCAACCCGCTTCTTAAAAATATTTAGCGAGGCAGCCTCCACCACTTCAACGGGCAGAGAATTCCAGAGATTCACCACCCTTTGAGTGAAGAAGTTCCTCCTCAACTCCGTTCTGAACTGCCCCCCCTTTATCTTGAGGCTGTGCCCCCTAGTCCTACTGTCTTTTTTGAGCGGGAAGAGTCTTTCCACCTCTATCCTATCAACAAACAATTTCAAATTTGCGCCTTAATGCATAGAATCAACAAACATATTCACAGGAGGAAATTGGAAAAGGCAAGTTGCTTTTTTGTCATATTTCTGTCTGTCAGTTTATTTTAAGACTGGTTCCATTTTGTGCCAGAAAAGGATGATACATGTAACATTGGCACAGTGCAAGCCTTGATAGAGAAGGAAAGACTATCAATCAAATGCAGCAATAATGAAGACTCGTGTCACAAAGTAATCGGGTGACACTTAACATCAGTAGCTTGATGTAAAAAAGTCAGAAGGAAATGTCAAGCTCAGGAGAAAGTTATGAGAAATACCTGTACAAATGAGATTATCTGACTGTGACAGTCCTCAGTTAGAGGCAGCTTCCCTAGCAGAAAGATTCAGCACATCTACGCTACGACAATGGATGAATGAACACCGCTCAAGAATCACCAGGCAAGACTGTTCTCTTCCTGTTGGGGAACACTTAGAATCAAAGAACCCTACAGTGCAGAAAGAGGCCCTTCAGCCCATCGAGTCTGCACCGACCACAATCCCACCCAGGCCCTACCCTCATATCCCTACATATTTTACCTGCTAATCCCTCCAACCTAAGCATCTTAGGACACTAAGGGGCAATTTTAGCATGGCCAATCAACCTAACCGGCACATCTTTGGACTGTGGGAGGAAACTGGAGCAGCCAGAGGAAACCCACGCAGACACGAGGAGAATGTGCAAACTCCATACAGACAGTGGCCCGAACTGAGAATCAAACCCAGGTCCCTGGAGCTGTGAAGCAGCAATGCTAACCACTGTGCTACCATGCCGCCTTCAGCAGTCATGGGCAGTCGCTCTCTGATCTTCGGGTTAGCATTCTCCAAGGCAGCCTTCACGACACACAACAACAGAGTCATTGAGCAGAGACTGATAGCCAAGTTCCGCACACACGAGGACAGCCTCAACCGGGATCTTTCGTTCATGTCAGACTATCTGTAACCCCCATGACTTGCCTGGACTTGCAAAATCTCACTAACTGTCCTCTGGAGACAATACACATTTCTTTAATCTGTGCTTAATGGTCTCTCCACTCACATTGTCTGTACCTTTAAGGTTTGATTAGCTGTAAAGACCTGCATTCCAAGCAGTATTCTGTAAATTGCATTTGTGTCTTTATGTGCCCTGTTTATGAACAGATCTCCCACTCACCTGATGAAGGAGCAGCGCTCCGAAAGCTAGTGGCATTTGCTATCAAATAAACCTGTTGGACTTTAACCTGGTGTTGTGAGACTTCTTAGTGTACTATAATTAAGCCAGTTTTGGTTCCACCTTGCCAGGTTACCCTGGACCCCATCTGCTTTTCCCTTCTTTAGCAGTCTCCCATGTTGAGGTTGGCCTATTAGAGTATCAACTCCCTGATTAAGGATCCAATTGATGAGCCAATCAGGGAGTCTTTGCCTTGTACTTAACTGGAAGTGTCAGTTCCTCTGACACACCCTGGAGCTAGACTGCTAACTGCTAGCACTCGGTCTACTGCTGTTAGAGTTTGTAAATAAAGGGATTATGGTGAAAGAACTTCTGCCTCCGAAGACTTACTACAGAGATCTTGTCAAAAGCTTTGCTGAAATCCATATAACACACATCAACTCCATTACACTCATCTACACGCCTGATCATCACCTCGAAAAATCCTACCAAATTTGTTAGCCATGACCTCCCTCTGACAAAACTGTGCTAACTATCCCTGATCAAGACTTGTCTTTCCAAGTGGAGATAGATTCTCTCCTTCAGAACTTTCTCCAATAGTTTCCCTAGCACTGATGTAAGATTCGCTTGTTTCCAATTCCCTGGCTTACCTCTACCCTTCTTCTTGAAAAGTGGAACCATATCAGCGCTCCTCAATCCTGTGGCACTTCCCTAGTGGCCAGGGAGGAATTAAAAATTTGGGTCAGAGCCCTTCTAATTTCCTCCCTTGTCTCCCAAAGCACTCTGGGTTACAGCTCATCCAGCCCTGGGGATTTGTCCACTTTTAAACCCATGAATAGTTTGCCATTCCCTATGTCAAACTGCTCAAGAGCCTCACAGTCCCTCTTCTCAAATTCTGCACCTACATCCTCCTTCTCCCGAGTGAAGACAGATGTGACGTACTTGTTTAACACCTTACCATTGTCCTCCAGCTCCAACGCACAGGTTGCCCCCTTGGTTCCTAATGGGCCCTACTCTTTCCCTGGTTATCCTCTTCGCCTTAATATACCTAGAGAATATCTTGACATTCTCCCTAATTTTACCCACAAATGCGTTTTCATGCCCCATTCTTTGCTCTCCTAATTGCTTTCTGGAGTTCCCCCTGCATTCTCTACATTCCACTAAGGCCTCTGCTGATTTGCTCCCTTTGTACCCACCAAAGGCCTCTCTTTTCTTTCTTATTCGGTCCTGAATATTCCAAGATATCAAAGGTTCTCTGGGCTTGTTGCTCTGATGTTTCACCTGCCCTCTGAAATGGCCTAACACGCCAATTACAGATGGGCAGCAAACTTTTATCTATTTACTGTATTTATTTATTAGTCACAAGAAGGTTTATGTTAACAATGCAATGAAGTTACTGTGAAAATCCCCTACTTGCCATATTTTGGTTCCTATTCGGGTACACTGATGGGAGAATTTAGCATGGCCAATTCACTTAATCTGCACATCTTTGGACTGTGGGAAACCGGAGCACCTGGAGGAAACCCATGCAGACACAGGAAGAGCGTGCAGACTCCACACAGACAGTGATCCAAGCAGGGTCCCTGGTTCTGAGGCAGCATCCCATGAAAGAATGCCAGACTTAAATTCAAAGCCAGGAGACATTTTCTTCTTTCCTGGGAACTGCTTGAGGTCCCAGTAGTGGCCCCTCCTGTCTTCTGGTTGTCCTTGAGGGGCAGAGTATCACTCCTAATTAATTAAGGTTGCCCCAGTGTACTATCGCTGTGCAGCAGCTGGATTTCTGGTCAGTGCCAAACAACATTTGGCTTGGGGGAGATAGGCATGGGGCAAGTCATCCATCCCTGTAAAATCCACCCCAAGAAAATGACTTCTAGTCCTCAATCTCACTTGGTTTATAATCCATTTCATTTATTCATAATATTACATATTATATATAGTTCCAATGATGTTATTCATCTATAACATACCAGTCGACTGGTTAATGTAGAGAACAATTTCTATTTTTTTTTCATTTCTCTTGATGTGGTATCTAATTGTACCTGTTCCAGGAATGTCAGAGACAGGTTAATGTATTTAGCCTCGGTCAATAACTGTCCTCCGACTCCAGTCTTTGTGACACGTTCTGAGCCAGCCAGGTCCACCAGGTGTAATTTCGATCGGCGGATAGTGGCAGAGCCTGGCTCTCGACTAGAAACATGAATGGTGAAAATGCAGTGCGAACGAGTTGAGGCCTGGTTCATAGGAGTCTGACAAAAACAAAAACAGCAAATATTAGTTGTCACTCTCACTATTAGAGGGACCCTCATTCCTTTAAGGAAAAAAGGAATTTTAGCTTTGACATATATAAATAACATAAATAAATAAGAATTGCACCCTGGTAGAGGTAAACCAGGGAATTGCAAACAAGCAAGTCTTATATCATAGAATCATAGAATCATAAAATCATAGAATCATTGAACCCTACAGTGCAGAAAGAGGCCCTTTGGCCCATCGAGTCTGCATTGAACACAATCCCACCCAGGCCCTACTCCCATATCCCTACATGTTTTACCCCCTAATCCCTCTAACCTATGCATCCCTGGATACTTAGGGGCAATTTCTTAGCACGGCCAATCAACCTAACCCGCACATCTTTGTACCATCTATCAGCGCTAGACAAACTATTGGAGAAAGTTCTGAAGGACAGGATCTATCTCCTCTTGCTCTATCTACCCTGTTGTATATTGTGTCCATGCTCCAGGTTCTCCCTTCAGTTTCTTGTTTTCAATGACTAGTTGTTGATCATCTGTGTCATTTTCCAGACCAGAAAATTGCATCAATTCCAAATAAAATATCATATTAAATATTGCATAAGACATAGGAGCAGAATTAGGCCATTCAACCCATTGAGTCTACCCTGCCATTCAATCATGGCTGATATTTTTCTCATCCCCATTCTCCTGTCTTTTCCCCATAACCCCTGACCCCCTTATTAATCAAGAACGTTTCTATCTCTGTTTTAGTGACACTCAATGACCTGGCCTCCACAACCTTCTGCGGCAAAGATTCACCATCCTCTGGCTGAAGAAATTCCTTCTCATCCGTCACTCTCTTTCCCTTTCATCTGACAAAGTCCAAATGCCTGAAGATTGTCATGAGACAGTTCCCTCCACTGGATTTTGAACAGAAATGTGCAGCTGTGACATGGGATCACTACAGTTAGGTCATGGATGACCACACAGGAGCTTCTTTAAGTAAATGTCCTGCCACCTGCTCCACCTGTTCTCTGGTGTCTCGAATAAATCTGTCTGTAAACAAGGTAAGCAGCTACTTATCATGCATGCCTGGAAATGGCTCCAGAGTTCACTTGGTTCTTTTGACCCTGAGTCTGTGAAGAAAAATCCATCAGCGACACTACTTTCACTAGCAATCTTCTAATTATAGGACTAAGAGAGAAACACCTGCTGAATGGGATCACACACATTTCCAAATAATTCAGAAATCATAGAATCCCTACAGTGCAGAAGAGGCCATTCAGCCCATCGAGTCTGTACTGACTGCATCCCATCCAGGCCCTATTTCCATAACCCTGCACATTTACCTTGTTGATCCCCCGACACTAGTGTCAATTTAGCATGGCCAATTACCCTAACCCGCACATTTTTAGACTGTGGGAGGAAACCACAGCACCCAGAGGAGACCCACACAGACACAGGGAGGAAGTGCAAAATCCACACGGACAGTGACCCGAGGCCGGAATTGAACCTGGGTCCCTGACACTGTGCTAACCACTGTGTCACCGCGCTGCCCCAATTCAAATTATATAAAAGCTGAGGTCAAACCCAAGATGAGAGGCATTTTTAAAGTTCTGAATATCTGATCTGGGCTGCATAAAATAAATCATAGTCTCTGATCTACCAAAATTGAAACTTGTTATTAAGTAATACATATATTCTTGTACACAGCCATGTGCCTCAAAGGTTTTCCTCAGATTTTTGTTTCTTTCAAAGTAGAGCAGTTATATTAAAGATAATTCTTTTACGCTGCTACATCGGTAGGGATTCTAGTGGAATCCCCAGAACTATGGGCTAAATGATATGCTGGGGCCCCTTGGGTAGGTTCTGCACATGGAAATCAGTAGCCTTTCCCACCCTTGGATCAAGCCTGATAAGACATTAATTAGAGCTTGTTCATTTACAGTGTGGGTTTCAGTACATGATCCCATTCGATCAGTGTTGGATGACAGAACAGTTAACCGCCACAGTCATTGACCATGACCCGGAAAAAGGGTTCTCTGGCACAGAACCAAGCAAATTCAGGATCGCTTCAAACTCCACAGAATAATTTGCCATTGAGTCATTTCCGGGCTTCGAAGGTGAGTGCACTTTGTGTTCCGCTATCTCATAACCTTGGCACTGATCAGGGGTGATCAGAGGGTGGCAATCACTTCTAACTTGAAGTTAGCCAGTTATTTGCATGAAGGAGTTGTCTAGTTGTTTCCATCCAGAGATGCCTGCCCCATTGGAGCAGATGGAGAGGCAATGGAGAACAGTCAAACCAGCTCCTAGATTGAACAAGGACTTCATCAGAGCCTCCTTGACTCTGATCGACATGAGCAGCTGATGCCTGTCCCTGGTAAGAAGAGGAAAGTAAGCCAGGCAAATGCAGCCTGGGAGAAGGTGGTCAAGAAGGCCTGCAATATTGGGCCGGTCAGAATGAAATGGCACCAATGACAGAAAAGGCTCAATGACCTAATGAAGATGGCCAGAATGAGTAAGACCTCTGTATATGCCAGCATGCTACAAGACGTGCTCGTAAACGCAGGTTGGACCTCAAAGATAGCATGATTCAATAAGTACGCAGCTTTCCTCAAATGTCATTGTGCATTTAAAGTCTAGGTCCAATTGTAGGTTGGATGGTTGGCAGAATAAGCATACAATGCATAAGCATAGCATCCAGGCAGGCATGTACTTAGCTAATAATTAATCATGTTATAATATCTGAAAGTGTAATGAGTGCCCTCTTAAAAATCTTTTCAGCAGAAGCAAGACCACAATGCCTATCTCTCTCAGATGCTTTGCAGCCCTGAGAGATGGCCAGGAACTAAAACACAGCATTCAGCATAGAATTCAGAAACCGATAAAAAGCTGCTAACTCATGGGTCTTGCCTGCTGCAATTCCCATGGTGGATAGATGGGAAAATTCCGCCTGTGATTTCAAAATAGATAGTCTGTTCTTTCAAATCAGCACTTCCATCAGTAACAGAGAGACTCACTGCCAATATTTTGCTACTCTCATAATGTATTTTCAGTACAATCAGCTCACAAAACAAGGATTTTCACGTGTCAACTCAATTGGTGCCAGGACCATGACATATCATCAGTAAAAATGCTATTTCCATACAAATTTCCAATTTGGTGCTGGAAATGATTGAATATTTGAAACTGCAGATTTTTATGCAGCGTATCCGATGATGGCAAAGTCATTCAACTCAATTCTTTAAGAGAAAATGTTGAAAAGGCATAGCATCAACAATCAAGAAAACAGGATTGTATGCTGAGCATGACTCTGAAGTTCTGAAGAGTCATACCAGGAAATACGTCTTTCTTTTCTGAATCCTAATTATCATGCAGCGTCATTTTTTTTCAAATTTCCTGCTTATCTCTACAAAACGACACTATTAACAATTTGTATTTATTCAAGTAGAAAACGTCTCAGGTCATTTCACAAGGAAACAGAGTCACAGACTGAAATAGGGAGACTTTTCAGTCACAATGATAAAACACACTTCCTAAAATGTAACCGTTATTGCTTTTAAACCCAATTCAGGCAATTTGCAAAGTATGTCTAGCAACTGTCCATCATTCCTCTCGGGAAAAGTTTGAGTGTGTGATAGTCTGGTTTACAGAAACCTGTTGAATTTCAAGTCTACAAGGTGGAAACAAAGTTGGGTCAATTAAAATCAGCACCAGAACATTACATGGGTAAACAACTGTCTGAAAGTGGTTACTCTGCAACTTGACATTCCAGTCCCTACATTACATCACGTCATACAAAAAAACATCAAACAAAAGTTTGCGGCTCGGGCCACAGTATGGGCTGACCGTGGTTTAATATAGCAATTTGAAAAAAAAACAGCCAGACACAGGCAAAGATCTGACAAGATAACCAGAAAGCCTTCGGAACAGATGGGAGTCATTTTGTTAGCCTGGGAGACAAACAAAGACAAAATACTGCAGATGCTGGAAACTAGGAATATAAAAAGTGAATTCCAGAAATATTCAGCAGCTCAGGCTGCATCTGTGGAGAAAGAACCAGAGTTCATGATTCAGCCCAATGGCCTTTCATTGCAGCGGGAAGAAGTTAGTGATCAAACAATTTATACACAAGTGCAGAGCCAGGGGAAAAGGGCAGAGTGGGGTACAGTGGGGGTAAATAAACAAGGGCAGGGTTGAAATCGGGCTTTTTATCTTATTCATCCGTGGGACACGGGTGTTGATGGCTAGCCAGCATTTATTGCCCATCCCTCTTTGTCTGCGGGAGGGCAATTGAAAGTCAACCATATTGCTGTGCCTCTGGAGTCACACGTAGGCCAGACTCAGCAAGGACAGCAGATTTCCTTCCCTAAGATACATTAATGAACCAGAAGGGTTTTTCCAACAATCAACAATGGTTCCATACTCATCAGTAGATTCTTAACTCCAGATTTTTTTATTGAATTCGGATTCGAACTGGGGTCCCCAAACAGTAGCTGGAGTGCGGCATGATTATGTGCCAAAAGGGATGAGGGTGCAAAGTAAAATGGGGTGACAATGAGACAAGTAAATAATCAAAGGAGGTTCAGTAAGCCATAAATCTTGTAGAATCAGACAAATTTACAGCAAGGAAGGAAGCCATTCAACCCATCACTTACAGATTGGCCACCAAGTAGCCACCGGCCTAATCCCACTTTCCAGCCTTGGAGGTTGCAGCACTTCAAATGCATTTCCAAGTACCTTTAAATAGAGTCATACAGTCATAGAGGTTTTCAGCATGGAAACAGGCCTTTCAGCCCAACTTGTCCACGCCACCCTTTGTTTTAAACCCCTAAACTAATCCCAATTGTCCACATTTGTCCCATATCCCTCTATACCCATTTTACCGATGTAATTGTCTAAATGCTTTTTAAAAGCATTAAAATTATACCTGCCCCTTGCTGTGTGAAAAAATTGCCCCTCTGGACACTTTTGTATCTCTCCCCTCTCACCTTAAACCTATGCCCTCTAGTTTTAGACTCCCCTACCTTTGGGAAAAGATATTGACTATTGAACTGATCTGTGACCCTCATTATTTTACAGACCTCTGTAAGGTCACCCCTCAGCCTTCTACATGCCAGAGAAAAAAGTCCCAGTCTATCCAGCCTCTCCTTATAACTCACATCATCAATCCCGGTAGCATCCTAGTAAATCTTTTCTGCACTCTCTCTAATTTAATAATATCCTTTCAATAATAGGGTGGCAAGAACTGTACACAGTATTCCAAGTGTGGCCTTATCGATGTCTTGTAGAACTTCAACAACATGTCCCAACTCCTGTATTCAATGTTCTGGCTAATGAAACCAAGTATGCCGAATGCCTTCTTCACCGCTCTGTCCACTTGTGACTCCACTTTCAAGAAGCTATGAACATGAGCCCTTAGATCTCTTTGTTCTGTAACTCTCCCCAGTGCCCTACCATTAACTGAGTAAGTCTTGCTCTGGTTCAATTTACCAAAATGCATCACCTTGCATTTATCTAAATTGAACTCTATCTGCCATTCATCAGCCCACTGGCCCAATTAATCAAGATCCCGTTGCAATCCGAAATAACCTTCACTGTCCACTATGCCACCAATCTTGGTGTCATCTGCAAACTTACTAACCATACCTCCTATATTCTCATCCAAATTATTAATACAAATGACAAATAACAGTGGATCCAGCACTGATCCCTGAGGCTGGTCATAGGCCTCCAGTTTGAAAAACAGCCCTCTACAACCACGCTCTGGTTTCGTGTCAAGAAGCCAATTTTGTATCCATTTAGATACCTCGCCCTGGATCCTGTGAGATTTAACTTTATGCAGCAACCTACTGTACGGTCCCTTGTCAAAGGCCTTGCTAAAGTCCATGTAGACAATATCAACTGCACCACCCTCATCTACCTTCTTGGTTACCCCTTCAAAAAACTTAATCAAATTTGTGAGACATGATCTTCCACTCACAAAGCCATGTTGACTGTCCCTAATCAGTCCTTGTGTTTCTAAATTCCTGCAGATCCTATCTCTCAAAATACTTTTCAATAACTTATCCACCACAGATGTGAAGCTCACTGGCCTGTAGTTCCCAGGCTTTTCCCTGCAGCCCTTTTTAAACAAAGGGCTTTTGCCACCCATTTGCCACCCTCCAATCTTCAGGTATCTCACCGGTGACTATCGATGATTCAAATATCTCGGCTAGGGGACCTGCAATTTCTTCCCTAGACTCCCACAATGTCCTGGGATACACTTCATCGGGTCCTGGGGATTTATCTACCTTGATGCACTTTAAAACTTCCAGCACCTCTTTATCTGTAATATATACACTCCTTAAGACATCAGTATTTATTTCCCCAAGTTCTCTCTCCATTGCTCCATCATTAACAGTGATTCATTGAAGACAATTCCCTCTGCATTACTCCATCTCGAACAGTGATTCACCAAAGACAGTTCCCTCTGCATTGCTTAATCATTAAGAGCGATTCATTGAAGACAGTTCCCTCTGCATTGCTCCATCTCTAACAGTGATTCACTGAACGTAGTTTCTGTTGAGGATTTGTCTTTACGACTCTTTCAGGCAGTGAGTGCCTGATTCTCTCTGGGTGGAAAGATTTCCCCTAATGCCCTCTAATTCGGGCTGCTTTTGAGCTAGAAAGGTTGGGAATCAACATTAATCTTCCTCCAAAGAAAGCCCTCTGTAAGATTTTAAACTGCAACATCACTGGCAAAGGGAGCAACTGTGCAGACCAGACTTCCCAAGGCAGAATTTGTTTTCTTGCACCTGTATTGGTTTGGTCTACACCGTCTTCAGTGCAGGTAAGTGACTGCATGTGCACATGTGGGGGCCAGTGGCTGCACCTTCAATGCCCACCAAACGCTGAGACACTCCACTGGCCGGCGATATGACATGGCCTGCTTCACTTCTGAGTGGAAAGTGTTATATTGTTGTTCTGCGGCTCTGATTGGGCTCTCCAGCCCAGGACTTTTACTGATCCAGGGCAGCTGGAGCTGGGAGTTTACAGGCAGGAGCCTGAAGGATGCAGGTAAGCCCAAAATAAGGGGAGGGAGTTTATCACCAGAGCAACGTGCACTTCTCACTTTTAAAATTCATTTATGGGGTGTGGACATCGCTGGCTAGGCCAGCATTTGTTGAAAAGATGGTAGTGAGCTTCCTTCTTGAACTGCATAGTCCATGTCCAGTTAATAGTGGGAAATGCAGAAATGGCCAAGACACTAACTTAATGTTTTGCCCCAGTCTTCATGTGGAGGACACGAGTAATATCCCAGTAGTAACAGAACATGCAGAGGTTATAGAAAGGGAGGAATTTAGAACTATCATCATTGCTAGGGAAAAAGTACTGTGCAAACTATTGGAATTGAAAGCAGACAAGCCTTCAGGGCCTGATGGCCTACATCCTAGCATCTTAAAGGAAGTGGTGTTGGAGATAGTGGTTCCATTGGTTACAACATGCTTCAGTCGAAGTCAAGCTTGTAAAGTAGAACAGAGCAGCAGAGATCCTTGTATTGGGTGGAGTGGATCCCATTGATGCCTCCATTGAACAGTGAGTACAGTATGTTGAGCAATTAGAATATTTCTTCAAAGCAAGTGGAGTAGAGGAGGAGGGAGAGAAGTGGGCAATATTATTAAGTGGATGTGGGACACAAACCTATAAGTTGATCCACAGTCTAAACTCCCCAAACACACCCAAAGCAAGCTCATTTGCAGAGATCATGGATTTGGTAAAAGGGCACTACCACCTAAGCCCTCCGTGATTTTGCAACTAATTAAATTCAGTTCCGTGGGGAAGACCTGGGGGAGACCATTGCAACTTACGTAGCAAGGCTTAAAAAATTGCAGAACATTGTAACTTGAGAACAACACAAAATGACTAGTCCATGGAATAAATTTTGAGGCTATGCAGAGGAAGTTGCTGGCAGAAACTGAAATTAACTTTAAAAAAGCACTGGATATAGCATTAATGATGGAGAGCACTGAGAAAGGTTTCCAGGAATTTCAGAGCGTGCAGAATGGCATGATCCACCAGTTAGGGTGGGAAGCTGCAGGCAGCCGCGATGCCAAAAGTTAGGATACCAGTTCAAACTGAAAAACAAATATAGAAGCTGGTGGCGGTAGAAGATGTGGAGATGCCAGCGTTGGACTGGGGTAAAACATAAAGAAATCCCGCAACACCAGCTTAAAGTCCAAACAGGTTTATTTGTAGCAAAAGCATTATTTTTGCTACAAATAAACCTGTTTGGACTTTAAGCTGGTGTTGTGGGATTTCTTTCAGCAGTAGAAGATTCAGGAGAATGAATCAAATGCCTAGAATCATTACAGAGTGTTACAGGTGTGGGGGGAAACCCCTCCCCAGAAATTTGTAGACTGCTTTGTGTGCCTCAGGAAGGGTCTCTTAAGGCATAGATGTAAGAGTAAGAACAACCTACCTAGTAGTGGTAGAGTGAACAGCTCTGCATCAGTACATAATTTGGATGATTTTCCTGTGAGTGATTGGACAGCTGGTCCTCAAATAATGCAAAGGCAGGCAAGTAGCCTCCATCATGGTGATGCTATTAGTCAACGATAGACTATTGAGAATGAAAGTTAAGATGGGAGCCTCTGCTACTGTAGTAGACCTACAAATATCGACGAGAAGGGCTCCAACTGCTAAAATTAAAGAACACCTTTACCAGACTGGCAACTTACACGGGGAAGGTTAAGATTGTGGGTATAAGTGAAACCTCCATGAGCTATCAGCAACAATCTGCTCAACTTCCACTGATCATGGCGTTTGGGCATGAACCAAGTCTAATGGGCCGTGGCTCCAAGAAATTAAACTCAACCGGTTGGAAATTTTCAGAATTAAGGAAGGAGGCCTGCATGAAGTGATCCAGAAGTACCAGGACATTTGTCAAGATGAACTTGGAAAGATTAAAGACTTAAACACAAAAATTTACATCGATCCAGAAGCTACTCCAAAGTTTTCATAGCCATACTTGTGCCCTAGACTTTATTGAAGAAAGTCAAAACTGAATTAAAAAGGCTCGAAGAACTGGGTATCATACAGCTGGGCCAGTTTGCAGAATGGGCAATGCCCATAGTGCCTGTGGTGAAACCAGGTAAAACAATTCACAACTATAAATTGTCAGTAAACCAGCTGGATAATAATCCTATCCCAAAGATAGAGGATTCATATGCAAGACTGGCTGGAAGATAATCATATACAAAATAAGATATGAGCCATGCATATCAACAGTTGGAGTTGGATGATGCTGCCAGAGGCTACATTGACTATTAACACTCATAAAGGATTATATCAGTAAGCATGCTCCCCTTTCAGTTTCTCATCATCTTACAACATATTTCAAATAACCATAGAAAGATTATCACAGGACTTGCTGCACATTGAATATTTGGTTGATGTATGAAGAACACTCAGCTAATTTAGAAGAAGTACTGAGAAGCCCCTCATAATTTTACACATTTCAGTTAGGTCTCTCTTTAGCTTCCTAAAACAACCCTGGCCTATCCAATCTTTCAAAGAACAAAGAAAATTACAGCACAGGAACAGGCCCTTGAGCCTCCAAGCCTGCACTGACCATGCTGCCCAATTGAGCTGAAACCCCCTACCCCCCAACCTTCTGGGGACCATATCCTTAAAAGTCACTATCGTATCTGCTTCCACTACCTCCCCAGCAGCGAGCTCCAGGCACCCACCACCCTTTGTGTAAAAAAGCTGCCTCGTACATCTCCTTTAAACCATGCCCCTCGTACCTTAAACCTATGCCCCCTAGTAATTGACTCTTCCACCCCGGGAAAAAGCTTCTGACTATTCAGTCTGTCCATGCCTCTCATAATCTTGTAGACTTCTATCAGGAAATAACTAAAATTCATAACTCATAACTAAAATTTTCCAGTCTAGACACCATCCTTATAATCTCCTTGCTATCTTCTTAATCGCATCAATCATATAGTGTGGTAAATGGTAACAGCAGAGTCATTGCCAGCACCTGCTGACTCAAAAAATAAGAGGTTATAATCTAAAATTAATGAACTCAATGTTGATTCCAGAAGGTTGTACAATGAAAGGAATAAAAGAAAGAAGGTGCTGAACATAGGCAATGATTTTCATAAATTAACCATTCTCATATTGCTTCCGCAAGAACCCTGAAAATCCAAACTCAAAACGTGTGAGCAGATATTTCTGTTTTATTAGTCACTATTTAAACAATCAGCAGCATTTAGTTGGCAAGGATCATTATTTAAAATATTACTCAACCTTTGTTTTGACATTCTACTCATGTTTAATTTGATGTGGAGATGTCAGTGTTGGACTGGGGTGGGCACAGTAAGAAGTTTCACAACACAGGTTAAAGTCCAACAGGTTTATCTGGAATCACCAGCTTTCGGAGCGCTGCTCATTCATCCAGTGAGTCACCTAATCAGGACACTCACCTGAGGAAGGAGCAGTGCTTCAAAAGCTCATGATTCCAAATAAACCCATTGAACTTTAACCTGTTGCTGTGAGACTTCTTACTTGGTTTAATTTGGTAAATCTGGCAGCAGAAGTAAAAAAAACACTCATCTCTTTTTAAGCTATTTTGTTCTGCCTCATATTAAACTGCATTTTATGGTGGAGGTAGAGCCACCTGCGTGTTCTTTTGACAGGAATGTGCAGGACAAGTGCAGACCACTGTAATCCATCTGCCAACTTAGTCTCCAGGTGTTGTATATTGGAGGATTAATACAAAGAAGCACGGAGGGTTAAAAATAACGGAGCTCCATTTACAGGGTGTTGTTCACTGCAGGGCTGCTTCCTCACTCCGGTAGTTTCCCTGCGCTAGTGACTTGTGACGTCACTTCTGGTGAATACATGAATATATTAATACACGGTGCTTGGTGCAGCAACCACGAACCAGTATTAATACATTGCACTAGAAACTTCACATGACATTTTATATTTTGTCATCATTATTTTTCCCTAGCTCACCTGAAATTGATAGTACAATCAATCCCTATTGCCTCCCTTGACAGTCCATTTCATCCATTCACCCTCTTACACTATATGTGACTGTGCTGAAATATACTGATTATTATCTTGTCTTGTTCTCCTCCATTGTAAACATTCCTCGCAATGCAACCTCTTCACTTAGAAGTCAAATCACAGCTGCCAATTTAGTAAATTTTTATTACTTTCTCACAACTTACTAACTAGAAGTGTACACAACACCCCAGTTGAGGCACCACTGGTGGACTAAAGTACAGAATAATTTCCTGAAATTTGTGTTCTATTCCTGCAGCAATGGAGCCCAAGATTCCATTTCCTCTCTTCAGTGTATCAAACTATGTTGATTGCTACAGCAATCCATCCCTTAGCATCCACAAATCCCTACCCTTGGTTACATATGTAGAATAACTATTTAGCTTCTATTATAAGTTCATTGGATGGCACAGTGATTAGCACTGCCGCCTCACAGCTCCAGGGACTGGGGTTCAATTCCAGCCTTGGGTGATCGTCTGTGTGGAGTTTTCACATTCTCCCCTTGCCTGCATGGGTTTCCTCTGTGTACTCCGGATTCCTCCCACATTCTGAAGATGTGTGAGTTAGATGGATTGGCCATGTTAAATTGTCCCTTAATGTCAGGGGGATCAGCAGGGTAAACATGCGGGGTTACCGGGATAGGGTGGGATTGTTGTCAGTACTGGCTCGATGGATCAAATGACCTCCTTCTGCACTGTAGGGATTCTATAAGTCTGTGACTATTCTTTCTGAGTTAATCCCAATTGAGCATTTGATCAAATTGAATAACTTCTGACAATCAGCGTCACAGCTCTCCAGTCTTAACCAAATGCTCGTATATCTGATCGGCCTACTCCCTCCAATCCTGCATCATCTGCAAATTTGTCCTGCAGCCAGGTCATTTTTTTCAGTTACTCTGTGGGAACACTGAATGATTTTTCCACTCTTGTCGTGATTTCTCTAACCGAGGAGCTTAGATCCAAACTCACCACTTTAAAATGTAGGGCCTCAAACCTTTGCTGTAATGCCATTTTAGTTTCTGTTGCTATGCTAGGGGAGGTGCCATGAGGCAGATACACAGGTTTGGAAGTTTATATCTCTCCTACAAACCATCTTACAGGGAGAAAACCAAAAGATGAGTCACCCAAGGCCAATCTCAAGATTGTCACAGAGCAGTTTTGGCAAAAATCGGAGTGATGGCACACCTTTGTAGCGGGAGCATGCATGACACAGAGAAGTCAATGTAAAGTCAAGGAAAAACAAGAGTTTCTGAAATATGTATGTCTAGGTTTCAAAGCTATTGGGAGACAAACATGGATGTTATAAAATAGATTATCTCACCCAAAACCATCCCCTCTAAGGTAAGTGTCAACAAGAGGATCAGTCTTTCCAATATCAGGAGTTACATTATTGGGATTATGAATTAAGTAATAGGCACATTTAATCTCTTGCACTTAACCTGGATTTCTTCCTGAAACTGGTTACACATCTTTCTCAGCTTTAACCCCTTCAAAGTTAGCATCAATGGAGGCAGAGCTCTATTAATGGAATATTTGTTTAAGTTTGAAGTTTATTTATTTATTACTGTCATAAGTAGGCTTACATTAACACTGCAATGAAATTACTGTGAAAATCCCCTAGTTGCCACACTCCCGCACCTGTTCGGGTGCATTGAGGCAGAATTTAGCCCGGCCAATGCACCTTACCAGCACATCTTTCAGACTAGGGAAGGAAACCAGAGCACCCACAGGGAACCCATTTAGACACGGGGAGAAAGTGCAGAATCAACAAGGACAGTGATCTAAGCAGGGAATCGAACCCGCATCCCTGGTATTTTGAGGTAGCAGCACTAACCACTGTGCACTGGATAATAGACACCTTTAATCTCCTGCACTTATCTGGATTTCTTCTTGAAAATGGTTACACATCTTTCTCTACTTTAATCTGTTCAAATTTAGCACTAATAGAGGCAGAACTGGAATACACTGCACCACACAGTGAAAGCAGAGAGGATGAATAACTCTTACAATATTTTCTCATCTTTCCCTACACACCATACAAAGAAATTCAATACATGAGAGAGATCTACAGAGATACCCAGAGTTCTGTAATACATTTCGTACGAAGAATTTCATAGAAACCTGCCCTAACCCACATCGCCGCTGAACACAGCTGTCTCTTAACAGCAACACTGTCTGAGGTTTGGGAATAAATTACTCATCTGCTCTGTCATCAATGTTATAAACAAGAAACAAAATGTTGCAGATGCTGGTAGTAATCAAATCAAAAACAGAACCCACAAGGTCAGGCAGCATCTAAGGAGAGAAGTGACAAGCAGGTGTTTCAGTGTTGAAGCTTGGTCGGAATTAGAAGATATTACAAAAAAAATTTTAAAAATGTTGGACAAGATAACGTAGTGAAACACGCAACCACATATATGCGTAAAGCAATAGTGTGGCCTGTAAAGTGCTTCAAAGTAATATAAGATATTTAAATGGTAGAAGTGATGTTACTGTGAGACAACAGGAGGCATAATCACAGAAATTGTTCCAATATATTTGAGAACTAAAAAATGTTTAAAAAGATAAGGTTGTAGAATTAAGCAGAAATGAAGCAAAAAAAAATGTGTAAAGCAGAACTGGCTACCTCCTCACTCGAGCACCAATCCTTTCAGCCCCTGCCGCCTTCCCCCCCCCCCCCCCCCCACCACCCCTGCCCCCCACCACCCCACCCCCTTCAAGAAATGGTAGTCCAACCATCCCACACTGGCAGTGCTGGCTGAACTTACGGTATTAATTATTAATAGGTATGGATGTGATCGGCGCAACTTGTGGGCCGAAGGGCCTGTTTGTGCTGTAGTGTTCTATGTTCTAATACTTGACATCTGCCAAATGCCTAAGAGAAAGACAAAGATGCCATTCCCTAATTTTATATTGACAGGGACGCAGTAGAAGTTACTTATTCGAATGCATATTAAATGGATTTCTTTCAGTAAATCACAGACCTGTAGTGGGGTATTTCACATGTGCTCCAGTGGTTATACTTGACCCCCCACCTTTTAGTGCCAGAAATTTATGCTCCATAAATTAGTGCAAGTGAGATGTGTGGTGAGAGATGGCAAGAGAGCATCTGGGGCATTGATAAATAACAGGATCTTAACCACTGAAAATTAAGAATTGAGAAATAAACACAAAAGGAGGCAAATCAAGCACAGAATTAGAATTAAACGAGAAGCAAAGACTGGACTAGGAAAGTACCGAGAAAGGACAAAGTGGGGGGCGTGGGGGGGTGGGGGGGTTGGTCGGGGTGGAGTGTGGTTGGGATTCAGGTCCACACTTCCACTTGTTCCCTTTCTGGGTCAAAGCGGCCAACTGACTTTCCAAGAACTGACTACTCTTTATTAAAAAGACATACATCCAATCCCTCCCTAACAGCACTGTTGGTGTATCTACACTAAATGAACTGGAGGGGTTCAAGAATGCAGCTCAACACCACCTTCTCGAGGGCAGTTAGGGATGGACAATAAATGCTGGCCTAGCCAGTGAAGCCTACATGCCTTATAAGAATAAAACAAAATTACTGGCTCTAACTTTCAGCAGCCAGTTTAACTAGGAACTAAAATCCAGCAATTTCACAAAACATACGGGATGGTTGAGGGCAAGTTGCCATTTTCATGAGGCTAACAGGAATTAATGACAAACTATCCAGCAATCCATGTCAATTCACAACTCATAGGGTCTCTTTTCCTCATATTAATGGCAGTGAATGCCATTATATGTTCTGCTACTTTGACAGTTAATTGCAGGTTTTCAGATGTAGGGGACACCGATTTAAGGCAATTGGCAAAAACAATGAGGAAAATCTTTTATGCACAGCGCTACCTGAAAGTGTAGTGGAGGCAGATTCAGTCAAGGCCTTCAAAAAAGAACTGGATAATAATCTAAAGAGAAAAAAAATTGCAGGACTATGAGAAAAAGTATGGAACTCAATCATAGAATCCTTGCAGAGCAGAAGGAAGCCATTCGGCCCATCAAGTCTGCAACAACAACAATCCTACCCAGGCCCTATCCCCACATACTTATCTGCTAATCCCTCTAACCTAAACATCCCAGGACACTAGGGGGTAATTTAGCATGGCCAATCAACCTAACCCACACATTTTTGGAATGTGGGAGGAAACTGGAGCACTTGGAGAAAACGCAAGCAGAGACAGGGAGAATGTGCAGATTCCACACAGACAGTGACCCAAGCCAGGAATCAAACCGAGGTCCTTGGAGTTGTGAAGCAGCAGTGCTAACCACTGTCCTACCGTGCTGTCCTATGGTGAGTTACTCCTGCAGAGAGTCAACACAGACAGGCTGAACATTCTCGTCCTGTCCTGTTACTATTCTACCATATCCTATGTGAGTAATTTCAGATATGGTAAATGTCAGATAGTTAGAAAGATTTTGGAACCTGCAGGGATCCCAAAGCTTTTTAGCACAGAGGGTTTTCTTCACCTTACATTGGGTCTGTTGTAGACTATCTAAAAAACATTCTTCATCTGGCAGTTCCTGTGTTTCTCAGCCCAAAGAGAGAGAAGTCAGGATTGGGCTGGGGCCAACAAATTTTAGTGGGATTGTTCTCCCTGGAAAGACGGAGACTGCGGTGCGACCTGATAGACGTTTATGAAATTATGAGGGGTATAGATAGGGTTAACAGTGGGAAGCTTTTTCCCAGAGCATAAATGACAAGTACAAGGGGGCACAAGTTCAAGGTAAGGGGGGAAAAGTTCAGTGGAGGTGTGCAGGGTAAGTTTTTTCATACAGTGTTGGTGGGGACCTGGAAGGCACTGCCAAGTGAGGTGGCTGAGGCAGACACGTTAGTGATATTTAAGACTTATCTGGACAGACACATGAACAGGCGGGGAATAGACAGATACAGGCAGTTGGTCTCAATAGGATAACATGATTGGCCCAGGCTTGGAGGGCACAGGCTATTCCTGTGCTGTACTGATCTTTAACCAAAAGACAAAGCGCTGGAAAATCTCAGCAGGTCTAGCAGCATCTGTAAGGAGAGAAAAGAGATGATATTTTGAGTCCAGATGATTCTTTGTCAAAGTTTATTTATTGTACTGTTCTTTGAAATCAGAGGGAGCTCAGAGCCATACTTGCCAAGTGGTCAACTAATTGGAATTTGGTCTAATTGTATGACAATGGCTGCACTGTGATCAGTAGGCATAGTATGCTGGAGGTTGCTGTCCATTTATAGTTTTTCTAATTCTGACATTGGATTCACGCCTGAAATATCAATGTGTATGTTCTCTCTACAGAACTTGTCAAACTGTTGAGTGTTTCCAGCATTTCCCACTTTTACCGCAACAGCAAATCACTAAGGGATGCAAAGGAAATTATGAAAAGAAGGGGTTCTAGGAACAGGGGAACAGGAAGAGGAAGGTGATGATGGATTCATTTAGGTAGTCCCAGTTTGAAAGTTTCAAACATTACTTTCTCTGTCAAATATCCAGCCAGCTTTTTATGTTTTTTCCTCCTCTAACTATACTCTGAATAAAACAGTTAAGGCTACCTACTCATTTTCAATCTTCCAAAGCTCAACCTATGTCCCCATCCCATGGTTACAATGTTTGTGATTACATCAGAAGCATTATTGGGGTTTAATTTATTGAAACTGGGTTTTAAAAGTACCCACCTCAGCAATCATTCGGTTTGTATCTCCCAGGAAGAGTAAGTTGAGGGATTCTTCCTCATTGTTGGCCTGGTGAAGGGAGAGATTCCTCAGGTGAATGTGCTGGTCGGTATCTTCCATGATGGTCACCTTACTAATGGATGGAAACATATATGATCAAAAACAAAACAGTTTGTACACTTCAGGTTAGAAACTGAAAGTTGTACCCCAATGATTTGATTATTGATTATACCACTGTGGAACAACTTGAAGTCATTAAGCTACAATAAACTTACTATTTCCAGTTATTTTTAAATTGAAGGTTTACCAGGCTGATTCCGGGGATGGCGGGACTGATGTATGAGGAGAGATTGACTAGGTTAGGATTGTTTTCGCTGGAGTTCAGACAAATGAGGGGGGGGATCTTATAGAGATTTGCAACATTCTGACAGGACTAGACAGGGTAGATGCAGGGAGGATATTCCCGATGATGGGGGAGTGCAGAACCAATGTCCAAAGATGTGCGGGTTAGGTTGATTGGCCATGCTAAAATTGCCCCTTTGTGTCCTGGGGTGTGTAGATTAGAGGGATTAGCGGGTAAATGTGTAGGGATATGGGGATAGGGCCTGGGTGGGATTGTGGTCGATGCAGACTTGATGGGCCGAAGGGCCTGTTTCTGCACTGTAGGGTTCTATGTTAGAACATAAGAAATAGGAGCAGGAGTAGGCCATCTAGCCCTTCGAGCCTGCCCCGCCATTCAATAAGATCATGGCTGATGTGTCGTGGCTCAGTTCCACATTCCCGCCCTCTCCCCATAACCCTTAATCCCCTCTCTTATCAAAAACCCATCAACCCGCGTCTTAAAAATATTTAGCGAGGTAGCCTCCACCACTTCAACGGACAGAGAATTCCAGAGATTCACCACCCTTTGAGTGAGGAAGTTCCTCCTCAACTCCGTTCTAAACCGCCCCCCCTTTATCTTGAGGCTGTGCCCCCTAGTCCTGCTATCCTTTCTGAGCGGGAAGAGTCTCTCCACCTCTATCCTATCCATCCCATTCATCATCTTATACGTCTCAGTGAGATCTCCCCTCATTCTTCTAAACTCTAACAAGTACAAGCCTAGTTTATTCAGCCTCTCCTCATAGCTCAACCCCCTCAACTCCGGCATCAGCCTAGTAAACCTCCTCTGCGCTCCCTCCAAGGCCAAAATATCCTTGCGTAAGTACGGCGCCCAAAACTGCACACAGTACTCCAGCTGCGGCCTCACCAATGCCCTATACAGCCGCAGCAAGACCTCCCTACTTTTATATTCAATCCCCCTCGCTATGAAGGCCAGCATCCCATTCACCTTCCTGACCACCTGCTGCACCTGCAAGCTGGGTTTTTGCGACTCATGCACCAGGACCCCAAGGTCCCTCTGCACCGTCGCCTGCTGCAGTTTTTCTCCACGTAAGTAATAATCCTTCCTACCATTATTCCTACCAAAGTGGACCACCTCGCACTTGCCAACATTAAATTCCATTTGCCATTTCCTGGCCCATTCGCCCAGCCTATCTAGATCCTTCTGTAGACTCTCCATACCCTCCGCACAATTTGCCGTACCACCAAACTTGGTGTCATCAGCAAATTTCGACACTCTACACTCGGTTCCCTCCTCCAGATCATCTATGTAAATGGTAAATAGCTGAGGCCCCAGCACCGACCCCTGGGGCACTCCACTAGTCACCAACCGCCAATCTGAATAGCACCCATTGACCCCCACTCTCTGCCTCCTATTTGACAACCAATCCTCTATCCACGCTAACACCCTACCCCCAACTCCATGTCCCCTGACCTTCTGCAATAACCTCTTGTGAGGTACCTTGTCAAACGCCTTCTGAAAATCAAGAAAGACCACATCCACGGCTCTCCTCGATCCACCGCCCTAGACACATCCTCATAGAACTCCAGTAAATTTGTCAGACACGACTTCCCTTTAACGAAACCGTGCTGCATCTGCTCTATCAAGCAATTCCTCTCAAGATGCCTCGCTATTTCCTCCTTGATGACGGATTCTAACATTTTACCTACAACAGACATTAAACTAACCAGCCTATAATTCCCCGCCTTTTGCCTGGCACCCTTCTTAAACAATGGTGTAACATTAGCCGCTTTCCAATCTTCCGACACTTCCCCGGAATCCAGCGACGTCTGGAAAATAACCACCAAGGCATCCGCTATCACCTCCGCCATTTCTTTCAGAACCCTCGGATGCATTCCATCCGGTCCTGGCGACTTGTCCACAATCAGCCCCTCCAGTCTGTCGAGCGCCGCCTCTCTAGTAACAGTAATGTCATTAAGACCCTCCAGTCCTACCACCTTTCCATCTCTAACACCCAGCAAATTATTCACGTCCTCCTCCGTGAAGACAGAAACAAAAAAGTTATTCAGGACCTCAGCCATATCCCCATCCCCTACCACTAAGTCCCCCTTCTCATCCTCTAAGGGACCAACGTTCACCCTAGCCAGCCTCTTCCTTTTTATATATTTATAAAAACTCTTGCTATCCTTTTTTATATTAAGCGCTAGCCCAGCTTCATAGTTTCTCCTACCCTTCTTTATCAACTTCTTTGTCAATCTTTGTTGACATTTAAACCTCTCCCAATCCTCTTCTCGCCCACTACTCTTAGCTACTCTAAACGCCTCCGCTTTTAATTTAACACTTTCCTTCACCTCCTTCATTATCCACGGCTTATTACCTCTCCTCCTACTGTCCTTTTTGACCATCGGAATAAATTTCCGTTGAGCACCAAGAAAGATCTCCTTAAAGATCCTCCACTGCTCCTCAGCAGACCTACCTTCCAATGCGCTCCCCCAGTCCACATTCGCCAATTCTTCTCTCATCCTACCGTACTCCCCTCTGTTCAAACAAAGGACGCGTGTCCGGGAACCCACTTTCTCCTCCTCCATCTGCACCAGAAACTCCACCATACAATGATCACTCTCCCCAAGAGGATCCTTCACCGCAAGGTCAATAATTCTACCTGCCTCATTACATAACACCAGATCTAAGATCGCTCGCTCCCTCGTCGGCTCCAACACACACTGTTCCAGGAAACTATCCCGGCAGCATTCCAAGAACTCCTCCTCGAGCCCACCATGTCCAACATGGGTCGACCAATCTATATGTAGATTGAAATCCCCCATAACTACGGCTGTCCCATTCCTGCACGCCGCACTTATTTGCGCGTTAACAGCCCGCCCCACCTCCAGATCATTATTTGGGGGCCTATAGACGACACCCACCAGCGTCTTCCTCCTTTTGCTGTTCCTAATCTCTACCCACAACGATTTCGCTTTCTGCTCCTTGGCTCCAATATCATCCCTTGCTACCACCCTGATGCTATCCTTAATCAGCAGAGCTACGCACCCTCCTTTTCCCTCCCGCCTATCCTTCCTAAACACTTGATACCCCTGGACATTCAGCTCCCAGTCCCTGTCACCTTGCAGCCACGTCTCTGTAATGGCCACCAGGTCATATCCATTTGTGGTGATCTGCGCCACCAGCTCATTCACTTTATTCCGAATGCTTCATGCATTCAGATAAAGTGCCTTCATCCCAGCCTTCACCTGGACCCTATTTGCCGTAACGCCACCAACCATACTCACGCCCCCTACTCCCTCTATTATTGGGACATCCTCGTCCTCTTCCCTTACCTGTAACCTCTCCACAACTTTAGACCCCGTAATGTCACCTACCCTCGCACCCTCCCCCCCCTAATTAGTTTAAAGCCCTGTCTACAGTCCTCTTTACTCTATTCGCCAGCACTCTGGTCCCAGCACGGTTCAGACCAACCCCATCCCGCCCGAACAGGTCCCACCTACCCCAATACTGATGTCAATGCCCCATAAATTCAAACCCATTCCTCCCACACCAATCCCTGAGCCACCCATTCACTTCCTTAATCCTATCAACCCTACACCCGTCTGCACTCGGTTCAGGCAGTAGCCCAGAGATAACCACCTTGTCGGTTCTACTTTTTAATTCCATTCCCAGCTTCTCATACTCCCTCCCCAGATCCTCAGTTCGCATTTTGCCTACGTCGTTGGCACCCACATGTACCACAACGACCGGATATGCACCCTCCCACTCCAGGTTCCTCTGCAGCCCAGATGCGACATCCCGGACCCGAGCATCAGGCAGGCAACACACCCTTCTGTGCACTTTGTCATTGTGACAAAGGACAGTGTCAATACCCTTCACCCCACTATCCCCAATCACTACTACGTTCCTTTTCACCTTCTCCTTGCCTATGTTCTGCTGCATCACTGTACCGTGTGCAGTTTGCTCACCAACCTCACCTCCCTCGTCCTCGTCCAGACTGGAAGCAAGAACCTCAAACCTGTTATGCAGATTGAGAGGCTGAGGCCTCCACTCCCCACCCCCCTTCCTCCTCTCCCCACCCCCCTTCCTCCTCTCAGCAGCCCCCTCTTGTTCCTGACCCTCAGAGTTAGCCTGTCTAGGGGGGGTGGATGTCACTTGCACCCCATTGACAATGTCACCCTCCCTCCCCTTGATGAGCCTCAGCGTCTGTAGCTCAGAGGCCAGCTCATCCACCTTGAGCTGGAGCTCCTCCAGCAACCTGCACTTACTGCAGACGTGGTCACTGGGAAGGACCCTGGGGTCCACCAGTTCCCACATCATACAGAAACAACACATCACATGCCCCTCCATTATTCACTGTAGTAGTATTGAAAATTTCCACACGCACTTACCTGGCCCTTTTTCTCTCCAGCCCTTTTGATATTAAGCCCTAGTAGCTCACTCTGCTTCCCTCTCACTCCGCTGCCCGCTCCAACGCTGCCCGCTGTCTATACCAGGCCTCTTTTTAAACCTGGCGCTGATTTAAAGCTTGCTGGCCCACAACTCCGTTCTAACCACTCCCTCAGAATTCTTAAAGAGGTAAATACAAAAAGCCCACAAAAAATGCTTTTAAATGATTTAAACAGTTCTACAAGGAACAAAGTGCTTTAAACTTATTTAAACAGGTTTTTAACAGGTAAATTCTTATCTATGTTCTATGTTTCTAAGGAGACACAGTCTGAGGATTCAGGGTAGACCATTTAGGATGGAGGTGAGGAGACATTTCTTCACCCAAGGCATGGTGAGCCTGTGGAATTCATTTTGACATCAAGTAGTTGATGTCAAAACATTGAATTTATTCAAATGGTAGCTGGGTATAGCACTTGGGGTGAAAGGCATCAAAGGTTATGGGGAGAAAGCAGGATTAGGCTATTGAGTTGTATGACCAGCCATGATTATAATGAATGGCAAAGCCTATCTTCTATGTTTCTATGAATGGAAAAATCTCAGGAACTGGGAGGCTCCAAGAAACAAATTGAGCAATTCAACATTTTATTTTAATTTTCTAATGAGTTTACACTTTCTAGTTCTGTGTAGTTACAAGTATTACAATGTATTGTATATGCATGACAGTGAAGGAACATAAAACATAGAAAATAGGAGGAGGAGTAGCTATTCAGCCTTCTGAGCCTGCTCCGTCATTTACTATGATCATGACTGATCATCTGACTCAACAGCCTGATCCCCCATTCCTCTCGTATCCTTTGTTTCCCTTCACCCCAAGAGCTATATCCAACTGCTTCTTGAAAACATAAAGGGTAGATCTTCCCTCCCCCTCCATGGTGCACTACTTGCTGGTGGCAACAGGGGTTTCCCATGGCGAGGGTGGTGAAATTGGTGCAACCATAAGATCCCACCGGCATAATCACCAACAAGGTTTTGACGACAATGTTTTGGCCTCAGCTGCTTTCCATGGTAGTGAATTTCATATATTCACCACTCTCTGGGTGAAAAAAATGTCTCCTCAGCGCAGTCCTAAAAACTTTACCCCTTATTCTGGGTGACACAGTGGTTAGCACTGCTGCCTCACAGCGCCAGGGTCCTGGATTCGATTCCCATGTCACTGTCTGCACAGAGTCTGTACGTTTCCTCCGGGTGATCCAGTTTCCTCCCACAGTCCAAAAGATATGCAGTTTAGGTGCACTGGCCATGCTAAATTCTCCCTCATTGTAGCTGAACAGGTGCCAGAGTGTGGCAGCTAGGGGATTTTCACAGTAACTTCATTGCAGTGTTAATGTAAGCCTAGTTGTGGCACTGATAACTAAACTTTAAACTCAGACTATGACCCTGGTTCTGGACACTTCCAATATTGGGAACGTCCTTCCTGCGTCTAGCCCTGTGAGAATTTTATAGATTTCTACTAGATTCCCCCTCCCTCATTCTTCTGAACTCCAGCGAATATAATCCTAACCAGCTGAACTTATCCTCATACAGCAGTCCTGCCATTCCCAGAATCAACCTGTTAAACCTACGCCAGACTCCCTCTATAGTAAGAATATCCTTCCTCAGAAAAGGAGGCTAAAGCTGCACACAATTCTTCAGGTGTGGCCTCACCAAGGCGCTGTGTAATTGCAGCAAGGCATCACTCCTCCTGAGAATTCTCTCACTATGAAGGCCAACATGCCATTTGCCTTCATTACCGTCCACTGCACTTGCATGCTTAATTGCTGGGTAACAAAACCAGAATTATTCCTTGTCTTCCGGTTGCATTGCACAGAGGGAACAGGGTTCGGTCAAGATTAAGCAGAGTACTGGAACTCATCTCTTCTGCACGGCTGTTCATTTCCAGAGATTCAAACGCATATCTTAGGTTGCAACTCAGTGCAGTACTGAGGAGTGCTGCATTGTCAGAGGCCCCATCTGCAGGATCAAATGATAAATCAAGGCCTCAGCTACTCTCTGGTGTATGTGAAAAGTCCCATGACTTTATCTGAAGAAATCATGGGGTGGCATGTGATATAGTGGTTAGCACTGCTGCCTCACAGCATCAGAGACCCAGGTTCGATTCCCGGCTTGGGTCACTGTCTGTGTGGAGTTTGCATGTTCTCCCTGTGTTTGCGTGGGTTCCCTCCAGGTGCTCCGGTTTTCTCCCATAGCCCAAAGATGTGTATGTTAGGTAGATTGGCCGTGCTAAATTGCTCCTTCATGTCAGGGGGACTAGCACTTAGTGGTTGGTGCAGACTCAATGGACTGAACAGCCTCCTTCTGCACTGTAGGATTCTATGGTGTGCAAGTTAAGTTCTCCTGGCCAATACCACTAAAATAATTTATTTGGGCTTTTATTGCAATTTGTGGGATCTTGCTGGGTGCAGATTGTCACACTGCCCTCACTAAAACAGTACCTACATTCTAAAAGTGCTTAATTAGCTCTAAAATACCTTGGGACATCAGAGCTGTGAAAGGTATTTTATAAATACAGACCATTTCTTCTGGAGAGGCTGAATAGACTAGAACTTTTTTCTCTGCAACACAGGAAACTTAGGGGTGATCTTTAATAGGTCTATTAAATAATGAGGGGCATAGATCAGCTAGATAGTCAACATCTTTTCCCAAAGATAGGGGTGTCTAAAACTAGAGGGCATAGGTAAGGTGAGAGGGGAGAGATACACAACGATCCAGAGGGGATATTGTTTCACACAAAGGGCGATGGGTGTCTGGAACAAGCTGCCAGAAGTAGTAGTACAGACAGATACAATTTTGTCTTTTGAAAAGCATTTAGACAGTTACATGGGTAGGATGGGTATAGAGGGATATGGGCCAAACGCAGGCAATTAGGACTAATTTAGTGGTTAAAAAAGGGGCAGCACGGATAAGTTGGGCTGAAAGGTCTGTTACCGTGCTGTAAACCTCTCTGACTCTATGACCTATAAAACTAAACTGTCTCCTTTTTTGTGGCTTTACCTGCCTACATATTGTCAAGAAATTATACTGCTGTGTATTAAGATACATATATTATTTTTAGTATATCCATGGAATACTGCCAAAACAAAACAATTTTATTATTTCACACCTCATTTTGGCAACTGTCTCCTCAAATCATTTCACAACACTGTGTTTGAAAGTTGCTGAATTCACACCTCACTCCAGGACTTGAGAACAGGGTCTATGTTGACACTTCAGTGTCATTCTGAATGAGTACTTCAGCTGAGGCTTCTTGTGGTGATGCAGCCAAACATACTTTGCTCTTCTTCAGATTCCACTAAATTGCCAATCAGTGATGTAAGACTAACTGGCCTATAATTGTTTGGCATTTCTTTTGATCCCATTTTAAACTATGGAACTGCATTTACATTTCTCCAGTCCTCTGGCACCTCCTGTATATCTAGTGAGGATTGGAAAAGTGTCCTCGCTGCACCTGCTATCTCCAGCCTGACCTCCTTCAGCAGCTTTGGAAACAATCCATCTGGCTCTGACAACTTATTAGCTTTCGAGGATTGCAATCATTTGAGTACTTACTCTCTCTATATGATTATCCCCAATATTTCACAGTATTCCTCTTGGACTATGATGTCTCCATCATCATCAGTACTGCACTAGGATGTTAGCCTGGACTGGTTCCAGGATTTGAACCTGGAATTTTGCGATTCAGAGATGAGATCAAAGCTGACCAATTGTTCTGTCTTTGGTGGCGTTGGCTAAGGAACTAATACTAACCAGGATATGAGGAAAAGTCTTTATCCCATCTGAAGAAAAGCAAAGACTTTTCCTCATATCCTGGTTAGTATTAGTTCCTTAGCCAACGCCACCAAAGACAGAACAATTGGTCAGCTTTGATCTCATCTCTGAATCGCAAAATTCCAGGTTCAAATCCTGGAACCAGTCCAGGCTAACATCCTAGTGCAATACTGATGATGATGGAGACATCATAGTCCAAGAGGAATACTGTGAAATATTGGGGATAATCATAAAGAGAGAGTAAGTACTCAAATGATTGCAATCCTCGAAAGCTAATAAGTTGTCAGAGCCAGATGGATTGTTTCCAAAGCTGCTGAAGGAGGTCAGGCTGGAGATAGCAGGTGCAGTGAGGACACTTTTCCAATCCTCACTAGATATACAGGAGGTGCCAGAGGACTGGAGAAATGTAAATGCAGTTCCATTGTTTAAAATGGGATCAAAAGAAATGCCAAACAATTATATGCCAGTTAGTCTTACATCACTGATTGGCAAATTAGTGGAATCAATCCTGAAATAGGATTAGCTGTCATATAGAAAGTGGGCACAATTGAGAAATTTGCAGATGGCACATAGATTGGCTGAGTGGTGGATGGTGTAGAAGATAGCTATAATCTCCAAAACGATATAGATAGGTTGATGGAGTGGGCAGTAAAGTAGCAGCTGGATTTTAACATAGACAAAAGTGAGGTCATGAATTTAGGGAGGTCAAACAGGTATGGGAAATACACAATAAATGGGAATATCTTAAGAGGAGTAGATGAAGTGAGGGATCTTAGCTGCAAGTACACAGGTCCCAAAAGACAGCAGTTCAAGCAGATAAGGTTGTAGCAAAGGCATGTGGAATGTTCTCCTTTTCTGACAGAGATAGGGCAGCACGGTGGCACAGTGGTTAGCACTGCTGCCTCACTGCACCAGGAAAATGAGTTTGATTCCCAGTTTTGGTCACTGTCCGTGCGGAGTCTGCATGTTCTCCCCATGTCTGTGGGGGCTTCCTCCAGGTGCCCCAATTCCCTCCCATACTCCAAAGATGTGCAAGTTAGGTGGATTGACCATGCCAAATTGCCCCTTAATGTCAGGGGGATTAGCAAGGTAAATATATGGGGTTACAGGGATAGGACTGGGTGGGATTGTTGTTGGTGCAGGTTCGATGGGCCGAATGGTCTCCTTCGGTACTGTAGGGATTCTATGATTCTATGATATAGAATATGAAAATAAGGATAAAAAAAAGTACTGGTAAGGCCACAACTGGAATATGATACATAGTTCTGGTCACCACATTACAGGATTGGTCTGAAGAATGTGCAGAGAAGGTTTACAGGGCTAGAAAAGTGTAGCTATGAGGACAGATTTGACAGGTTGGGGTTATTTTCCTTGGCACAAGGAAGGCTGAGGGGTGACTTGACTGAGGTGTACAAAATTATGAGGGAAGAGAGAGAGTGGACAGGATAATATTGTTTCCCTTGGCGGAGAATTCTAGAACCAGGGGACAAAGAGTCAAGATAAACTGCAGAAGGTGTAGAGGAGACATGAGGAAGAACTCTTTTAGGCAGGGAGTAATGGGTGTCTGGAATTCGTTGCCGAGCTGGTGGTGGAGTCAGAAACCCTAGGCTCTTTTAGACGTGCCTGGATCTGCATCTTAAGTGCTGTAAGCTACAGAGCTATGGGCCCTATGCAGGAAGGTGGGATTAGAAAGGGCACATGGGTGTCCTCGGGCTGGTATGGACAAGGTGGGCCAAGTGGCCTCCTTTAGTGCTGTAACTTTTCTATGGTTCTATGAAAGAGTGCCACATTATCAGCAATGCTGAACTTCAAATGAGACATTAAGCAGAGGCTCCATCGGCCTGTTCAGGTGGATGTAAAAATCCCATGGCACTATTGTGAAAGTCATGATGTGGAGATGCCAGTGTTGGACTGAGGCAAACACTGTAAGAAGTCTCACAACACCAGGCTAATCAGTATTCTGTAAACTGTATGTGCCTTTATATGCTCTGTTAGAGACCAGAACCCTCCACTCACCTGACAAAGGGGCAAACCCCAAAAGCTTGTGGGTTTACTATCAAATAAACTTGTTGGACTTTAACCTGGTGTTGTGAGACTTCTTACTATTCTGAAAAAACAAGGGAGTCTTCCTGGTGTCTTGGCCAATACTTATCCTTCGATCAACATCATAAAGACAAATAATCTGTTCGTTATCATATTTTGTAGGAGTTTGCTATCCTCAAAGCGGTTGCTGAATTTCCAACATTTGAACATGCTTCAAAAACGCTTAATTGGCTTTCAAACACTTTGAGATATATGGTGGCCATGAAAAGTGCTACAAAAATGCAAACATTCATTTCTTTGCTTTCATTCAGCTCATCTGCAGATTATGGACCTTTGCTATGTGTAAGTGGGAGGTGATAATCTGGTGGTATTATCACTAGATTATTAATCCAGAAATTCACCTAATGTTCTGGGGACCCGTGTTTGACTCCCACCAAGGCAAGTGGTGGAATCTGAATTCAATTTTAAAAATCTGGAATTTAGAATCTACTGATGACCATGAAATCATTGTCGATTATCGGAAAAACCCATCTCGTTCACTTTAATGTCCTTTAGTGAAGGAAATCTGCAATCCTAACCCAGTCTGATGTACATGTGACTCCAGAGCCTCAGCAATGTGGTTAACTCTCAACTGCCCTCAGGCAACTAGGGTTGGGCAATAAATGCTGGCAAGCCAGCGACACCCATGTCCCATGAATAAATTTTTAAAAAATCAGCTCATGTGTTATCCATTTTTCAAAGAGTTGGATATGAAAGACACATAGAATCATAGAATCTTACAGTGCAGAAGAAGGCTATTCAGCCTATCGAGTCTGCAACAACCACAATCCCACTGAGGTCCTACCCACTTAACACCATGCATTTATCCTAGTTAGTCCCCTGAAACTAAGGGGCAATTTAACATGGCCAATCCACCTAACCCACATACCTTTAGGCTGTGGGAGGAAACCAAAGCACCTGGAGGAAACCCATGCAGACACGGGGAGAATGTGCAGTCTCTACACAGGCAGTGATCCAAGCCAAAAATCGAACCCAGGCTTCAGGTGCTGTGAGGCAGTAGTGCTAACACTGTGCCAGTGTGCAAAAAGATGCTATATAAATGTGATTCTTTCATTCTAGTTATTTTACTGGTAGCTGTTGATTGAATCTTTTTCACTCTTGGTTGGCAGTTGTCGTAGCTGGCTGCTGTTTGTTCTTGGAAATAAGCCTACTCCCTCACTTGCAATCTGTTGTTCTTTTCTATGATTTTTATGTCAGTCTTATAGGATGCGATATCCACTTCACGCACGTACTCTTTTCAGGCATGACATTTGCTAAGTGCAGCGGAAATGGGCAAGGTCTCAGATGGATAGATTATCCTCAACATGTAACAAATGAAAACGTCAGACCAGTATTGTCCCTTGCAGCTGACATGGTTTATCTCAAATCGAGGCAACACCATGATAACATCCATGACCGGCAATCAACCTTTAGTAGATGGAATGCGTTTTACTTTATAAAACCTGACACTTCTAAATTTTAACAGAGTGAAGCAGAGCAATTCCTCAGAAGTTATGATGTGGAGATGCTGGTGTTGGACTGGGATGGGCACAGTAAGAAGTCTCACAACACCAGGTTAAAGTCTAACAAGTTTATCTGGAGTCACAAACTTTCAGAGTGCTCCTCCAACATCAGAAGTTATACTATTCAATACTGACTGTTGATTTTCACACTACAAGCACTTGCAATTTGCTGCTTAGATAGAGCTGAAGAGGTGAGAAATAAGACATTCTATTGGAGCAGCAGACTGTAGCTCAGTCATGCTGGGTAACAAAGTCTAGCAGGCTGTGGATTCACAGCTGTTATTCCAAACCCGCTCACGTTCCTTATCTTGAAACAGCCAAAAACAGCAGGCTTTCATAGAAGAAATTGGAAGTTAATGGTCAAATCACCATGGGCTGCCTCCGTGCAGAGTTACAGGATGGGGCAGATCTATGGTAAATGCGAATCAACAGAGACACATGCGGTACCATTTGGGAAAAATAGAGAAAGTGAATATATATCAGAAGGTAAGATTCTTAATACAGAGGAACAGGGATTTGGGAGCGAAGATCCTGAATGTTTCAGTTGAAGGTCAGCACTGCTGACAATGTGGCATTCCTTCATAGAACCATGGAAAAGTTACAGCACAAAAAGAAGGCCAGTTGGCCCAAATTGTCCATACCAGCCAGAAGACACCCAGCAAAGCTGAAGATAAATAATGATACATTCATGCAATGCTGGTTTAATGAGGCACAAAATACGAGTAAGTGGGTATTTTCCAGTCATGAACACCTAATGGCAGGTCATCATTCCCGCTGACCCTTTGAAGCACCAGGCTGTGCAGTGCACAGCTGGCCATGATAATAAGAACATAAGAACATAAGAAATAGGAGCAGGAGTAGGCCATCTAGCCCTTCGAGCCTGCCCCGCCATTCAATAAGATCATGGCTGATCTGTCGCTGCTCAGTTCCACTTTCCTGCTTTCTCCCCATAACCCTTAATCCCCTCTCTTATCAAAAACCCATCAACCCGCGTCTTAAAAATATTTAGCGAGGCAGCCTCCACCACTTCAACGGGCAGAGAATTCCAGAGATTCACCACTCTTTGAGTGAAGAAGTTCCTCCTCAACTCCGTTCTAAACCACCCCCCTTTTATCTTGAGGCTGTGCCCCCTAGTCCTACTGTCTTTTTTGAGCGGGAAGAGTCTCTCCACCTCTATCCTATCCATCCCATTCATCATCTTATACGTCTCAATGAGATCTCCCCTCATTCTTCTAAACTCTAACGAGTACAAGCCCAGTTTATTCAGCCTCTCCTCATAGCTCAACCCCTTCAACTCCGGTATCAGCCTAGTAAACCTCCTCTGCACTCCCTCCAAGGCCAAAATATCTTGGCGCAGGTGCGGCACCCAAAACTGCACACAGTACTCCAGCTGCGGCCTCACCAATGCCCTATACAGCTGCAGCAAGACCTCCCTACTTTTATATTCAATCCCCCTCGCTATGAAGGCCAGCATCCCATTCGCCTTCCTGACCACCTGCTGCACCTGCAAGCTGGGTTTTTGCGACTCATGCACAAGGACCCCGAAGTCCCTCTGCACCGTCGCCTGCTGCAGTTTTTCGCCCCGTAAGTAATAGTCCTTCCTACCATTCTTCCTACCAAAGTGGACCACCTCACACTTGCCAACATTAAATTCCATTTGCCATTTCCTGGCCCATTCGCCCAGCCTATCTAGATCCTTCTGCAGACTCTCCACACCCTCCGCACAATTTGCCGTTCCCCCAATCTTGGTGTCATCAGCAAATTTCGACACCCTACACTCGGTTCCCTTCTCCAGATCATCTATCTAAATGGTAAAAAGCTGAGGCCCCAAGGACAACATCTGCAGAGAGCATTATAGAACCCCAACCGAACAGTCTAAACATCACAAGCACATCTTCAGGATGCCAATGGTTTTCTCTATGATGGGGCTTGTCACAGAATGCACTGGTTGTATCTCTCCCACACAGGTGTCATTGGCCAAGTCTCCTACGAGCACCTAGCAGACAACTCTAAGAGAACTACAGGCCCTTGAAGATTTGTGGCACCTGGGAGTGACGCAGGATACAGTAATTGTGGGTACCTGAACAAACATGCATGATTGTTTTAAAGCGATCACACACCAGCTGTACGCTGAGGGGTGGAACCTTTTCCTGCTGATGAAGATCACTGGCTGTTGCTCTTAAAGCAATGTGTGTACAACCTATGACAGCCTGAGCTCATAAGAAGCCGAAGATCACAGCAAATCCCAGAAATCTATAGACAGGGCTGGCTTCATCCATTGTGAACTGGACATGGTGATGTGGTTTACTGCAAAGGACATTCATAACATCCATTATACATTTATGTGTGGAGAAATGAGATATGCCGCATAGGTCCCCCTGCGGATCACTGGAATGAACCTCTTATAAATAAATGGAGTGGGGCCACACCTTTACAGCCAGATCTTCCATGCAGAATGTACCAGGTGTGAGCCACCACATCCTCTGACAACACACGGTGTCTGCAACACTCTCACACCTTTAGTCACACCAGTTGCCTCATTTGGACGGGTCTCACCTTCTTAGCTGTGCCAGACAATCTCACAGCAGTCTCTCTGGGTACAATGCAGCAGTGCCTGTCCCCACAACAGTCTCTCTAGCCACAGCGCTTTTATGATGTGGATATGCCGGCATTGGACTGGGGTAAACACAGTAAAAAGTCTGACAACACCAGGTTTAAGTCCAACCGATTTATTTGATAGTAAACTCACTAGCTTTCGAGGGTTTCCCTCGAAAGCTAATGAGTTTGCTATCAAATAAATCGGTTGGACTTAAACCTGGTGTTGTCAGACTTTTTACAGCGCTTTTATCCAGTTGTAAGTCAGACCAGCGTAAGAAGCTGCAGATATAGCATCAAATTAGGAGGGAGAAATCATTCCAGCAAGTCGTGAATTTAACAAGTAGACATGACATGCCAATGCATGTCAATGAAGCTCTCAACATGAATCAGCAGGATAGTTGACCCGCCATTAGTTGTACATAAAAGTTCTGAAGAGAAAATTCACATTTATTTTCCCACAGCGATATTGACTTTTAGTCTCACACCCAATTTTGCGATCCTGCCCACCAAGATTCCGCCACTGGCGTCAGTGGAAAATTCCACCTACTGTGTGCAATTTTGACACACTTGGAAAACTACGGCAGGATTCACCAACACAGGAACAGGAAGATCTGATAGGTGTCCAAATTTATCAATGGGTTTTAAAAGTTAACAAGTATGGAAAGACTATTTCCTTTGATCAGTGGAAGTCAATGAAAAATACAAATTGTCCATGGTGGAGAATTCTAGAACTAGGGGATATAGATTCTAGATAAGTGGCAGAAGGTGCAGCAGGGATATGAGCAAGAATTTTTTTATGCAAAGAGTAGTAGTTGTCTGGAATTCTCTGCCTGACTTGGCAGTGGAGGCAGAAACTTTAAAAGTACCTGGATCTGCACCTAAAGTGCTGTAAGCTACAGGGCTATAGGCTGGGGGCAAGAAGGTGGGATTAGAAAAGACACCTGGATGTCCTTGTGCTGGCAAGGCCAAGATGGGCCAAATAGCCTCCTTCTGTGCTGTAACTTTTCCATGGTTCTGTGTTGAAAAAAAGGTTTAAAGAATTTTATTCCCCAAACATTGATTATTGGAATTTTTTTTACAAGTGGCAATTGAACCTGTGTCAAACACAATATTCAGGAGTGAGTTAGATGATTACCTTGGGAAGAAAATTAAAGGACGTAAGGAAAAAAATATTTTCCCTATAGAAAGAAAGCATGGAAATGGGATTAAAGTGAACAGCTTTTGGTAAGAAAAAAGTCAGTTGAGTATTTCCTATTTACCTTATCTAAACTATTGAATTTAAAATTGGAATAAGCAGAACATAAATAAAAAGAATAAATTTATAAGCACAAGCAAGATAGGGACATTATTTTTTCAAAAGTAAGAAAATTATGAATTAGTTAATTAAACCACAATGGGCAATTGACATGTTGCAACTGAGTACGTGGGAATTAATGGACACCAGTGCAATCCAGGGCAAACATATCTGCATTAAGCATATGTGGCTCAAGGAGCTTTAGCTCAAAATCAACGAGATGGAGGCTGAGCTATGGACACTGTGCTGCATCAAGGAAGGGAGAAAATTGTCCAGACCTTTTATTCTACAGTCTAATTTGGTCCATGGTCAGGCACAGAAGGGTGCAACTGTGAATCAAATATATATGGGGCTCAAGAAGGTAGAAGTGAAAGAGTCTTTGCAATTATCCCACAGGTTCAATGTTCTTTCAGCTAGCATGGATGGGGGCAAGACCTAAAGGGTGGGGGGATGAGAAGATTAAATATAACATGGCGATACAGAAAGTCATTCAAGCGGAGGTGGGGTGGAATAAATAGGAACGTAACCGTATTAGAGGTCAGCATGATCAGTGGGATAGCACAGATCACTAGCTAATTGAGTATAATCTGGCAGATGTAATAATAATGTGGGAAATTGTGAATTTGCCCACTTTGGCAGGAAAAATAGAAAACCAGTATATTCTTTGAAAGAAGAGACTGTAGAACTCAACAGAACAGACTCGTGGCACAAGAATTACAAAAAGATTGGTGTGCAGGAACTGAAAGTGGCTAAGAAGGCAAAAGGAATGTAGGCATTTATTGCATGGGAAATGGAATATAAAAGTAGCAATGTTTTGTTGCGGTTGTGATGTGGAGATGCTGGCATTGGACTGGAGTAAACACAGTAAGAAGTCTCACAACACCAGGTTAAAGTCTAACAGGTTTATTTGATAGCAAACGCCACTAGCTTTCAGAGCACTGCTCCTTTGTCAGGTGAGTGGGAGATCTGATTACAAACAGGGCATATAAAGACACAAACTCAATTTACAGAATACTGATTAAAATGCGAGTCTTTACAGCTAATCAAGTTTACAGACAATGTGAGTAGAGATAGCATTAAGCACAGGTTAAAGAGATCTGTATCGCCTCCAGACAGGACAGTTAGTGAGATTTTGCAAGTCAAGTCGTGGGGGTTACAGGTAGTGCAATTGTACAGGGTTGGTGAGACCATAACTCGAGTTGTGTACAGTTTTGGCCTCCTTGCCTAAGGAAGGACATAATTGTATTGGAAGATCAGAGAAGATTCACTGGGATGGATGAGGTTAAATTGAACAGGTTGAGCTTATAACCACTGGGGGTTTAGAAGTATGAGGGGAGATTTGATTGAAAAACCTAAAATCCTAAGGTGACATCTGGGTGATTGCTGAGAGGGTGTTTTCCCTTGTGAGGCCATCTAGAACCACAATTGAATAATTGGGGATCTATGATTTAAGGAGACATTTATTTTCCTCTCAGAGGGTCATTAGTCTATGGAATTTTCTTCCCTACAGAGCATTGGGGACTGGATCATTGAATATATTTAAGGCTGAGTTAGATTTTTGATCAGCAAAGGAGTCAAGGGCTTGGGGGAGCAATACAGGAAAATGGAGTTGAGGCTGCAAGCAGATCAGTCATCATCTTATCAAATGGCAGAGCAGGCCCAAGAAGCCTAATGGCCTACTCCTGCTCCTAATTAGTGTGTTCTGTTTGAAGCTGGCACCAGTTCAGGAAAAATGAAAAGCAATATGGCTTTCTTCCATGCTTGAATTTTGGATTAGAACACAGAACATAGAACAGTGCAGCACAAGAAGGGACCTTTTGGCCCACGATGTTGTGTCAAACATGAAGCCAAATTAAACTAATCCCTTCTACCTGCCCTTAGTCCATACTCTTTTATTCCTTGCATATTCATGTTCTTATCCAAAAGCCCCTTAAATGCCCCTATCGTATATGCCTCCATCATCCCTTGCAGCACATTCCAGACACCTACCACTCTCTGTGTAAAGAACTGGCCCCTCACATCTCCTTTGAACTTTCCTCCTCTCACCTTAAGTGCGTGCCCCCTAGTATTAGACATTTTAGCATTGGGAAAAAGAGAGTCTAACTGTCAACCTTACCTATGCCTCTGCTAATTTTAATGACTTCTATTCGATCTCCCCTCAGCCTCTGCCATTTCAGAGAAAACAACCCTAGTTTGTCTAGGCTCTCCTTACAACTTATGCCGTCTAACCCTGGCAGCATCCTGGTAAATCACTTCTGCACTCTCACCAAAGCCTCCACATTTTTCTTGTAATGTGGTGACCAAAATTGAATGCAATACAAGTGTGGCCTAACCAAAGTTCTATATAGCTACAACATGACATCCTGACTCTTGTACTCAATGCCCCAGCTAATAAAGGTAAGCATGCATATGTCTTAATTCTAAAGTATACCTCCTCGCAGCCTTTCAATAGTTGCAGTGGAAGATTATTAGGCTCTCTCAAATGTCTCCCAGAGCATTTAATTAATTCAGACAGAAGCAGTATGCTAAATATCAGCAAGACACAGGTGTTACACAATTTCTCACAGGCTTTTTACTGTTAAGAGTATTTTTATGTGTTCATTACTTTTAATGTGCTGTAATCTTGTAGACTGCTGAAAATACATACGTTGTGCAATTTGTGCCCCTATGTGATCTTGATCAGTTTATTTGCTTTCAGTTTCAAATCACTGAACAGCGATTTATTTAAGTAGAGTCAATTGCGCACCACACAGGGAAATAAGACTACTCAGCATCAATTTCCAAACTGATATGTGAACTACACATCTCTCTCCAAAGACCACTAACTGCAATTTCATATTCACTAATACTTTCCAATTCAGCTAAAACCATTTCACTGTAAATTATCCATGTGGAACCATCATTATGGTTTCTTCTAAATAAATTCTTTTTCCTTTGATAAAATTGCAATGACTGAGGAAGCCCGATAGGAAAGGAACATAGCTTATTAGAATGCAAAGTAAAACTGCCATGATGCTCACACACTAGTCCCTCACTGGAACAGCCTTTCAGCAGGACCAGTCTGGGACCAGACTTATAAAAGGCTCAACTGATTTGATTTATTATTGTCACATGTATTGGGATATAGTGAAAAGAATTGTTTCTTGCATGCTACATAGACAAAATATACCATTCATAGAATACATAGGGGAGAAGGAAAGGAGAGGTTGCAGAATATAATGTTACAATCATAGCTAGGGTGTAGAGAAAGATCAGATTAATATATGGTAGGTCCATTCAAAAGTCTGATGGCAGCAGGGAAGAAGCTGTTCTCGTGTCGGTTGATACGTGAACTCAGACTTTTGTATCTTTCTCCCGACGGAAGAACATGGAAGAGAGAATGTCAGGAATGCTTAGAGTCCTTGATTATCCTGGCTGCTTTTTCAAGGCAGCGGAAAGTGTAGATGGAGTCAATAGAGGGGAGGCTGGTTTGCATGATGGACTGGGCTACGTTCACAACTCTTTGTAGTTTCTTGTGGTCTTGTTCAGAGCAGGAGCCGTACTAAGCTGTGATACAGCCAAATCATTAATGGTCCATAATAAAGTTTGTATGAGGGTAATCAATTAATCTCCATTTGCCAGAGATCTAGGGAGAGAATGACAGAGAATCACCTGTCTTCTGACAGTGGCAAATAGCAGTTTTCAGTGCGATAAATAGAAAGAAATCTCTTCCTTCCTTCAGAACCAGACAGAAGCTGTTTCAAAATAAAAGAGAACTTATGTGTTTATCCGGCAAGCTTAGCTCTGCCCATTCACACAACTGTTTCTGTTAATCAGCCTAACCAAAACTCTACTCTGAAACCCCAAGACAAAACCTAAATAAACAAAAATGCATCAACTCAGATTTAAACAAACACATCCCTAATTAAAATCAATCATTATCCTGCATTCCCAGCATGTGAGCTGCCTGGTGCAAACAAACTGGCACAGTGTAATGCAAAGCTGAATTTTAAACATACCCCTTATAAGAAACATGATAAAAAATACATTTCTTAAAAGGCATAGTATCATCACACCTCCCCCCTTAAAAAAATGAACCAGCAATATTTAAAGATGGCTTTATTTTTCAAAACTTCTAGTTTTACTCTATTACTGTTCTGCAATATACATATACATTTTATTAAACCTCAGCAGGCAAATATAACAGTAATACAGTACAGTCTTCCAACATTGAATATCCCTTCTTCTTTCATCAAAGTTGTGATAAAGCAACGGCAATTATGCTCTGTCTTCCTACTTTTCTCAACAAGCTGCTGTTATTCAGCTGTTTCCTCTTTATTTTCAGAGACCTTCTTCAGTTTTTAATCCTACTTTGATTCCAAGCCAGAGCTCAATTCCATTGCCATGATTATAAATCAATGCAGAGAGCTGGGCAGGATCAGCAGACTAAAACTTTAGACTGAATGCAGGCTGACGCAAACCACTTTGAATTTTGTTTTTCAACGTCCTTCACTGAGTCCATCCAGTCTGTTCAATTTCTAAAGTCATGAAATGTCAAACCAAAGTAATCTTCTTCAGATTGTTGAGCTGTTCACAGACGCTGTCAGAGAACCTGTCCCTCTGCACACCATCTCAACATGAAGTTTGTTCAGGGCCATCAGAAGGTCACTTTATTTCTGTCCCCTTTCCTGTAAACTGGCCATAGTTCCTCTGTCAAGTAGTCCAACTCCACCTTCTGTTGCGAAATGGAAAACTCAACACTCTTTCCAGTCTCCAACTATACATCATTCTGTCCCAAAATAGTTTATGAATTTCTTTGTTTTTTCTGGATCTTCATCATAATTTTCTGCCTATTCTTTGGCAATGCTACATTGCAGATTGTCTTCGTTGGTGTCAGAATGTGTTGTATTATGTTTAGCTATCATTGCGGCAGTCATGCTGTTGCGCAAATCATTGTAATTTACTTGGACATCAGCTATGATCAACACTGCTTCTCTGGGTATGCCTTGTGTGCAAGCTGCATAGATTCATTACTGCATAGTTCATTTGGAATGATGATACAGCTTCATCAAACAGTCTTATTTCAAATTGCTGTCCTTTTTTCTGGTCTGTGGTAGTAAAACGCTTCTGCTCCTCAACCTCCATCTTGAGATTACATATATCTGCTGATTGTCAACATTTTTCTTCGCATAGATAATGAGCTGTTGCTGACAGTCTTGCAGTTTACATTGTTAATTCCAACAACTCAGAAACAGGCTTCAAATCAGTCAATTTTTGTTGCAGCTGTCTCCATACTTATTCACTTTCCTTATTCATATCATCGTCCAGTAACTTGTTCTCCTTCTCTACCTTCATCAGTTTTACATTGCAGTCATCTACCTCCATTCATGACATTTGTAACTATTTTGAGCAGCAGGGTGACACAGTGGTCTTCACAGCGCCAAAGACCCAGGACATTCCATGGGATGGCAGGGAAACTGGAGTGAGCACTGCCAGTCCTGGAGGCCCAATTGTGTTTGCACCATGATTTGCAAGCCTTCAACGATGGCCCTGCATGTCTAGGCCAAGCTCTGGAGCCTCTCAACAATAACCCTAGGGGTGTCACAGTGGCACAGTGGTTAGCTCTGCTGCTTCACAGCACCAGTGACCTGTGTTTGGTTCTCAGCTTGGGTCACTGTCTGTGTGGAATTTGCATATTCTCCCCGTGTCTATGGGGGTTTCCTCCGGGTGCTCAGTTTCTTCCCACAGCTGGAAAGACATCCTGGTTAGGTACATTGAACATGCTAAAAATTCTCCCTCAGTGTACTCAAACAGGTGATGGAGCATGGCAACTAGGAGATTTTCACAGTAACTTCATTGCAGAGTTAATATAAGCCTACTTGTGACGCCAATAAATAAACTTTAAAATATGAGACTGGATCAAGCTGTTGAGATCGGCAGCCATGGCCCCCCGTGACTTGGCTATGCCTTTAACCGTGCCACCCATGGTGACCATTTCCTGCCCCAGGCTTTCCACTGGGGATGCCACTCCTACAGTGTTAACCTAAGTGCTATGCAATACCAGCATCATCTCCTTTACCTGAAGGCCGTGCGGCTTCCCCAAACAGCCAGGAATTACAGGAGGGACTAACAGCAACATTCAGTGCTGGAATGTTGCTGACAGCCCCACCTGCAACCTCTGCTCTACTCCTGCATCTCCAAAAGCTTCGAAAGAATGATCCCTGCAGTTCGACACCTGGCTGGGGGCCAGCTCTTTCCTTGGCTGCTGGAGAATTCCGCCTGCCCAAGCCCTTGTTCCCACCTTCACCTGACATGCATCTACAGCTGCTCACCAGAAACTGTCCCAGAAGCCTCACCGCTAATGTCCCACTGAGGAGATATTATCTATACCGAAGGATGTATGTGTGATGCCTGTGTCGACTGGTAGGTGCTTTCCTCAGAGCTTTCGACAGGGCTTTCCTCCAGGGTTTCCTCGGACCTCCAAGGTGTCAACAGGGGTCACAGCGGGAGTCATGGGGGGGGGGGGGGGGGGGCGGTGGTCAGTGCATGGGAGGAACAAGTATCTGGGCAGATTGCAACTCACGAGATAGATCATACCAATGAAGGTTTTATGGTTCCTCGCTTCTGTGGGCCATGCCAATCTGGCAATCAGTCAAGGGTCGCTCCTCAGCCTCGCCGAGACATCCATAGCACACTCATTAAAGGGAGACAGCGGACACAACTTGGGGACCCTCCGCTAGTCTTCTCCCACTCCCTGCTGCTGTAGACCACCTTCTGCTGTGGGAATAAAAGGGGGGGGCATCCCCAGTGGAAAGCCTGATGGCTGGAAGGGCGCGGGGTGTTGGGGGTATTAGGTGTGGGGGCAATCAGGTGGTGTATGTCGGGGCCATGCCTTGGCAGGTAGGGGTTGTGATAGGAGGTGCAAAAGGGGTTGGTGGAAGATGGTAGGGCATCAGGTGCTGGAAGGCCACGGGGTGTCAGGAATGGATCAACATGGACATTACAGGCGCGACAGATGGGACTGATGCCAAGACGGGATGGACACGCACTCTTGCTGCCAAACAAGGTTGTTCATTTCCTGCACTGACCATCAGTCCTCTGTGTCAGCGTGTGGACACTGATAGTTGCTGCCGCCATTTCCCAGGCTGCCTTGCTGGTCCAATTTGCATGCAAGTTTTTTCATTGCACTCAACGTGGAAAGACTGCAATGCAAAGCGTGCCTGAGAGACCAGCGTGGATTAAGTTTAAGTTTATTTATTAGTCACAAGTGGTTTACATTAACACTACAATGAAGTTACTGTGAAAATCCCCTCGTCGCCACAGTCTGGCGCCTGTTCGGGTACACTGAGGGAGAATTTAGCATGGTCAATGTACTTTACCAGCACATCTTTCGGATTGTGGGAGGAAACCAGAGCACTCGGAGGAAATCCACGCAAACACAGAGAAAACGTGCAGAGTCCGCACAAACAGTGACCCAAACCAGAAATTGAACCCGGTCCCTGGCGCTGTGAGGCAGCAGTGCTAACGACCGGGCCACCATGCCGTCCCACTCCTGTTTTCCTCCTGTACTCCTGTTTTCTCATTGTTATGACACTTAGTAATTTTTTGGGAAAATCTTGCTTATGTGTCAGCTGTATGTTAGCAGAAATAAAGCTTAGCACGAGAAGAAAATTGTTTTCCACTGGCACTAAGCTTTCGAGGGACCAGAATAAGAATGAAGCAATGTTGAAAGGGTGGAACTGAGTCAAGAGCAGACTTCAGATCTTGAAGGCTAGGGTATGTATTACTGGGTCTTAAATGGATAGCAGCTTGGAGCTGCACATGACAAAGACTTGCTCCAACGGTTTAATAATTAATAGATATATTTACAACTGGATTGGGAGAACTTTGAGTTCAAAAAAGTAAAAATAGTCCAAAAATATATTAAGCATTTCCTTTTAAAATATTAGCAGAGACCAAAACACTTCATGAAATTAGTACTGTTTATTGCAACAGTACTTCTTTAAATCCCCATTCCATGCCATTCATCTTTTCCATGCCATTCCTTGCATGTCGTGTCCATCAGATTACTTTCATGTCATCATCTCCATTGCATCGCCCCTCCCATCTCTTCTTCCTATGCCATTTCCATCCCAATGCTCACATGTGACCCCATCCCCTTGCCTCCTCTGACACAACCCTCACCAAGAGAGTATTAAAGAGCTGATGGACAGATCCAACTTCAAGTCCTGCTCCTCACGCTTTTTGATTTCTTGGTCCACATTCATTGAAATGTTTTCCAAAATAGGGCAGGGTTAAAGGGATGGAAAGACATAGAAAGAAGAAGTTAGATGGGAGAGGGTGTTCGTATGATTTAATTCATAAGATAAAGGAGGTGGTTTAGGCCATGAAGCCCATCGAGTCGGCTCCGCTATTTGATCATGGTTGATATGCTGCTCATCCCCATTTTCCTGCCTTCTCCCCATAACCCTTTAACTCATTACCAATTAAAAATGTCTAACTCCTCCTTAAATTTACTCACTTCACTTTGGAGTAGCAAATTCCACAGATTCACAAGTCTTTGGGGGAAGTAATTTCTTCTCAACTCTGTTTTAAATTTGCTTTCCCTAATTCTAAGACTATGACTTATCATCCTAGAATGCCCACAAGAGGAATCATCCATTTCACGTCTATTTTATCGTACCTTTTATCATCTTGTATACTTCAATTTGATGTCCCCTCATTCTTCTAAATTCTAGAGAGTATCGGCCTAAATTGTTCAATCTTTCTTCATTTGACAGACCACTCAGCTCTGGAATCAATCTAGTAAACCTCCTCTGAACTGCCTCCAATACCACTACACCTTTCCTCAAATAAGGGAACCAAAACTGTGCACAGTATTCCAGGTGCGGCCTCATCAATGTCTTGTATAGTTGCAACAATACTTCCTTACCTTAGTATTCTATTCCTTTAGCTATAAATCCCAACATTCCATTCACTTTCCTTATTATCTGCCGTACCTGCATGCTAGTTTTCTGTGACTTCAGTGTCTTAGCATTGCGGTGAAATGATGGTCATAATTCTCCAGTCTCGCATACCTTGCTGAATTTGACACTCTGCCAAATTTCCATTCCCAATAGCAGAATCAAAGAATCCCAGCCGTGGGTGATGTCAGGTAATCCAGCCCAATATCCATTCAGCAAACTGTCATCCTACTGGTGCAAACTTTCACTGAAATAACATCTGTCTGATCAAACAGTCCAAAAAACAAAAACTGATTATCATTATAGTTTGTGTTTCCTCTCTGCATGTAGTCAGCTGATGAAGGGAAAAAATGGAACGTGCTTTTAGTTTCAAAAAGTACAAGAGCAACGGCAGCATCCTTGTATGTGCAATGTTATTGGTCCAGTTTGTTTCATTTATTGATAAATTTTGTTCAGTCTCTGGTGGCTGTTTGGACATGGTTCATTGTGAACAAAAGGATTTAAATGGAATTCAGTGATTTCAGTGCTGCCGATTTTTCTTTGCATTACTGGGAGATTTTGGCTGCATATCTTCCTACTGAGTTTTCATTTGATGAATGTGAAATTTGATTGAATGAGAAAGTGTGATCCTGAGATCTGGCAAATGAAGTGTGGGACAATAGACAGGAAGTGAGTAGAATCAGACAAGTTTCTATTCCAGAGATGTAAACAAACTTCACACATGTCCTATCTATTACACTTCAATCATCACATTTTGCTGGATAGTTCATACTTACAAAAAGGACTGAAGAACATTCAATAAAACCAGTAAAGAGCGATGTAGTAAGAATTAAATATAAATTCATGCAGAGAGGCAGAGGCAGTGCAAAATCAGTAATTATATTCATCCTGGTTTAGTTTTGCCTTGACTTAAAGTAGTTAATTTATTAGTCACAAGGAGGCTTACATTAACACTGCAATGAAGTTACTATGAAAATCCCCCAGTCATCACACTGCAGACCCTATTTGAGTACACTGAGGGAGAATTTAGCATGGCCAATGCACCTAACCAGTACGTGTTTCAAGCTGTGGGAGGAAACTGGAGCACCTGGAGGAAACCCATGCAGACACACAAAGAACGTGTAGACTCCGCACAGTGAACCAAGCCAGGAATCGAACCCAGGTCCCAGGCACTGTGAGGTAGTAGTGCTAACCACTGTGCTGCCCTAATGTAATCTGGCTACCGATCCACTTCACTTGGTTTGTACTACAACCTCTGATACATTTGTACCTCAACGTTTGTGACCTTTTAAAAGACATGTGTATGAAATAAGAACATAAGAAATAGGAGCAGGAGTAGGCCATCTGGCCCTTCGAGCCTGCCCCGCCATTCAATAAGATCATGGCTGATCTGTCATGGCTCAGTTCCACATTCCCGCCCTCTCCCCATACCCCTTAATCCCCTCTCTTATCAAAAACCCATCAACCCGCGTCTTAAAAATATTTAGCGAGGTAGCCTCCACCACTTCAACGGGCAGAGAATTCCAGAGATTCACCACCCTTTGAGTGAAGAAATTCTTCCTCAACTCCGTTCTAAACCGCACCCCCTTTATCTTGAGGCTGTGCCCCCTAGTCCTACTGTCCTTTCTGAGCGGGAAGAGTCTCTCCACCTCTATCCTATCCATCCCATTCATCATCTTATACGTCTCAATGAGATCTCCCCTCATTCTTCTAAACTCTAACGAGTACAAGCCTAGTTTATTCAGCCTCTCCTCATAGCTCAACCCCCTCAACTCCGGCATCAGCCTAGTAAACCTCCTCTGCACTCCCTCCAAGACCAAAATATCCTTGCATAAGTACGGCGACCAAAACTGCACACAGTACTCCAGCTGCGGCCTCACCAATGCCCTATACAGCCGCAGCAAGACCTCCCTACTTTTATATTCAATCCCCCTCGCGATGAAGGCCAGCATCCCATTCATCTTCCTGACCACCTGCTGCACCTGCAAGCTGGGTTTTTGCGACTCATGCACAAGGACCCCGAGGTCCCTCTGCACCGTCGCCTGCTGCAGTTTTTCTCCACGTAAGTAATAATCCTTCCTACCATTATTCCTACCAAAGTGGACCACCTCGCACTTGCCAACATTAAATTCCATTTGCCATTTCCTGGCCCATTCGCCCAGCCTATCTAGATCCTTCTGTAGACTCTCCACACCCTCCACGCAATTTGCCTTTCCACCAATCTTGGTGTCATCAGCAAATTTCGACACCATACACTCGGTTCCCTCCTCCAGATCATAATCAGATTGGAGAATGTGGGCATCACCCAATGTATGCTCACTAATTAGACAAATCCTTACAAAGATGTGTCTCAATACATTAGCAGAGTAATAATATATTGTACAGCATCTGCTATATCCCTATTCTCACATTTCATTGACCATAAGCAGCATCTATGCAATAAATTGGAGTTGGAATGCTGGAGAGCAAGAGCAAGAGGCTTCCAGTGTCATATATGTAAATGACTAGAAAATATTTTACACGGTATAAATATCAAAAAGGCTAATGGAATGTTGGATATTAAGTCAAGGGGCTAAAACAGAAAGGGGAAGAAGGCATGTTTCAATTTGTACAGAGCATGGCCCAGACCCCAATCTGCGCTGCTGCGATCATTGGGTTGGATTGGACGAGGAACGGTTTCAACAATAATAGAGACTTCAAGGGTTATAGTATGAAGACGGGTTGCATCAACTTGCCTTGCATTCCCTTCAGTTTAGCAGGTTGAGGAATGATCTAACTGCACTTTTAAAAATTTATAAAATGCAGTATGGTAAGTTTTTTTTATTTAAATAGTGTCACAAGTAGGCTTACATTAACACAGCAATGAAGTTACTGTGAAAATCCCCTAGTCACACTTCGGTGCCTGTTCAATTACATTGAGGAGGAGTTTAGCATGGCCAATCCGCCTAACCAGCACGTCTTTCCAACAGTGGGAGGAAACTGGAGCTCCCGGAGGAAACCCACACAGACACGGGAAGAACATGCAGGTTCCACACAGATAGTGGCCCAAGCCGGGCACTGAACCCAAGTCCCTGGTGCTATGGGGCAGCAGTGCTAAACTATTACCTTCAGTAAGGTATCGAGAACAAAGGCCAGTTTAAAATAAAAAAATGCCATTTAGAAATAAAATTAAAAAGCAGTTATTGCGCACTTCCAGAAGGCTTTGGTTGCTAGGCGAATTGAAACCTTCAAGACTGAAAATCAATAAATTAGTGTTGCTTGAGGTATCAGAGGATATGAAGCAAATGTAGGTAAATGGAGTTGAGGAAGAGTTCAACCATGATCTGATTAAACAGCAGAACAGACCTGAGAAGCTGAATGGTCTACCCATGTCTATGAACCAGAAAGGATTTGCCCGTGTTGAGCTCAACTGGATGTTATTCAGCCTCTCTCAATTATGATGTAATTTGTGGATTCCACTGCACTCTAGGGGTTTGCCTCCACAAAACAAAAAACAAGAACATGTCTGGAAAACATAAGTGATGGATTCTCCTTGCACTTACGCGACTTATGCTGTCTTTTTTCCTGGTGGTTATCTTCATTTGTGGTGCAATGTTTTACTCAATCTTTTAATTGCCATAAATGAAGCATTCTAAAAATAGACGATTCCCATTTAACATATGGTTTGCATTCTGCCTCAAAATTATTACACCATGCAAACCCCACTGATAACTGTGGGACTTCAGACCTACTTCTTATTGTCCAAAATTGTTTGTGTGTGTAAATTTCAACTGTTTTTTAAGATGCAAACGCTGAGAGGCAAGAAAACATCTCATAGGATCATAAAATTTACAGTACAGGAGGAGGCTATTTAGCCCATCAAGCTTGCACTGCTAATAATCCCACCCAGATCCTGTCCTATCCCCATAACCCCACATATTTACTCTCCTAATTCCCTTCACACTATGGGACAATTTAGCATGGCCAATCATCCTAACCCGTACATCTTTGGACTGTGGGAGGAAACTGGAGCACCTGGAGGATACCCACGCAGACACTGGAAAAACGTGCAAACTCCACACAGACAGTGACCCAAGGCCAGAAGTGACCCCGGGTCTCTGGTGCTTGAGGCAGCAGTGCTAACCACTGTGCCACTTGCCTCTGACATGTCTGTGAACAAAAAATAAAAATGAACCTTTTCATTTTTATTAAAGCAGACTTGAAATGATTAAAGGGGAAGAAGTAACCAGAACCAAATTAAATGCTGCAGTCAATTTTCAGCTTCCTTGTTAGAAGTGGTGGTTTGGGGTAGAAATAGCTTGTTACAACTATTTTCCTCTTACTTTGGGATTAGTCATGGCAAACAGCAGAGGGATTGATGAAACTGAGAATTAACTTCTTTAAACATTGCATTTGTTTTTTATTTCTCCCAACTGAGAGAAGGGAGCAGTTCAGAATGCAGTGGTCAAACAGATTTATAAAAAAAACTTTCTGCCCCTTTCTGACAAACCTGCCACCACCTCTGATAAGCACCAAGGTAAAAAGTCTGACAACACCAGGTTTTAGTCCAACCGATTTATTTGATAGTAAACTCACAAGCTTTCAGGTTAGCCCCTTCGTCAGGTGAATGGAGAGTTCTAACCCGAAAGCTTGTGAGTTTACTATCAAATAAATCGGTTGGACTAAAACCTGGTGTTGTCAGACTTTTTACTGTGTTTACCCCAGTCCAACGCCGGCATATCCACATCATAAGCACCAAGGTGCCAAAGACCGGAATAGGCTTCAATACTTATGCTAATTTTCTTTATCTGAGAAAGGATGCCCTTGTTATAGAGAGTACAGTGAAGATTTACTAGACTGATTCCTAGGATGGCAGATCTGTCATATGAGGAGAGACCTGAGCTGGTTAGGATTGTATTCATTCGAGTTCACAAGAGTGAGAGGCAATCTCATAGAAACTTATAAAATTCTGACAGGGTTAGACAGGGTAGGTTCAAAAAGAATATTCCCAATGGTGGGGGAGTCCAAAACTAAGGGTCATAGTTTGAGGATAAGGGATAAACCTCTTAGACCTGAAGTGAGGAGAAATTTCTTCACCCAGAGAGTGGTGAATGTGTGGAGTTCATGACCACAGAAAATAGTCAAGGCTAAGATGTCTGATCTCAAGAAGAAATTAGATATAGCCCTTGGGGCCAAAGGATCAAGGGATATGGGGGGAGTGAGGTGGAGAATCAGGATATTGAATTTGATTGTCAGCCATGATCACAATGAATGGCAGAGCAGCTTGAAGGGTCGAATGGCCTACTCCTGATTCCAGTTTCTATGTTTCTACATAATTAGGTTCCTCTAACACACACAGCAGGCTGAAATTTCAGCATTCACTCAAGAGGGATTCCCTCCATAAGCAACTCATTCAGTAAAATCCAGCAGGGAGCATTGGCTAATCAAAAACTTTCCTCAGCAAGGTCAGTTAGAATAGAAGTGCTTCTCTGGAGCCAACTCCGAAATTCTGGGCATATGCTACTCCTGGCTCCTTCCATTGTTCATCCACAAAATCTTCCCAATTTCCACCCCCATGACAAATCTTGAGGCCATGGGCCACACCTGGGTGTGCAATTCTGATCTAGCCAAAGCCAACCACGAGTTTCTTTCCACCCATTCCAGGCATGAAGTCAAGAGGCAGGATATAAATGAAACTGTGCCACTAAAATTAATTGAAACCTCCCCTTGGTCTCCCAATTGGAAGTTAAACCCACCCCAAAATTTCTGGATTGCTTTTTTACTTCTGGTCTCTGGATTTGTCCCCTGCCTAGATACATCAGGTGCGCCCTGATAGAAGTCTACAAGATTATGAGAGGCCTGGACAGAGTGGATAGTCAGAAGCTTTTTCCCAGGGTGGAAGAGTTAATTACTAGGGGGCACAGATTTATGGTGTGAGGGACAAGGTTTAAAGGAGATGTATGAGACAGATTTTTAAATTGAGAGTAGCAAGTGCCTGGAACTCGTTGCTGGGAGAAGTAGTGAAAGCGGATATAGTACTGACTTTTAAGGGATGTCTTGACAAATACATGAATAGGATGGAAATAGAGAGATACAGTTCCTGGAAGGGTAGGGGGTTTTAGTTCAGTCAGGCAGCATGGTCAATGCAGGCTTGGAGAGCTGAAGGACCCATTCCTGTGCTGTAATTTTCTTTGTTCTTTGTTCTAAATGACTGGTACAAAGAACCCTTCTTCGCCATGAGAACTTGTAAACTAGATTTTACTGAGTTTAAAATGGACTTGATTGCAATCTCACTGAGTGCTTCACAATAGTGAATGCTTGTGTCAGAAATTAAAAAATAAACACTGAGTAATTAACAATGAGTAATTATTGTTAGTTTGTTTGCTGCTGTCAATGCTTGAAGTTTGAGGCCTGTGCCCAGGGCTCCCAGCCATATAATGGAATGAACTTCAAGAACCTCAAATCCATCTAGGACAAAGCATGCAGCTTGATTGGCAGCCCATCCACAAACATTCATACCCTCCACTATCAATGCACAGTGGCAGCAATGTGCACCGTCTACAGGGTGCGCTGCAGGAACTCACCAAGGTTCTGTAGACAACATCTTAAGAGCGACATGGTGGCACAGTGGTTAACACAGCTGCCTCTCAGCGGCAGAGACCTTGGTACAATTCCTGGCTTGGGTCACTGTCTGAGCTGAGCCTGCACATCCTCCTCGTGTCTGCATGGATTTCCGCCAGATGCTTCGGTTTCCTCCCACAGTCTGAAAGACGTGCTGGTTAAGTGCATGGGCCATGCCTACTTGTGACACTAATAAATAAACTTAAACTTCCAACCCATAGACACTACCATCTAGAAGGACAAGGATAACAGGCACATGGAAATTCCCCTCCAAGCCATACATCATCCTGACTTGGAAATATGTCACTGTTCCTTCACTGTCGCTGGTTCAAAATACTGCAACTCTTTTACTAACAGCACTGTGGATATACCTACACAACATGGACTGCAGTGGTTCGAGAAGGCAGCTGACTACTACTTTCTCAAGGGAAATTAGGGATGGGCAACAAATGCTGGCCTAACCAGCAGCATTCCATGAATGAAGAATAAAATAAAACTCCCTTTAAAGCACAGATGAAACCAAACATTTCAAAGGCAAAAACAGCTATTTTCATGTTATTCAAGTCTTTGTCTTTGTTTTTGTTTCATATTTGGCTATATACTTAATATAATGGTGTTATTCAAAATGCAGGGGATTTCTACCAAATTTGTACATGCAGATAGATGTGTTTGGCATTGTTGCATTTCTGGTAAGCAATTTTTCCAAAACAAATAAGTTTTCTTCCAAACACATCAATAAAAACAAGGACTACAAGAACATGAAAACAAGATCGGCTACAGGTTTCCCTCCAACTCATCCACCAAACTGTCTTGGAAGTATATCGCCGTTCCTTTATCCTCGCAGAGTCAAAATCCTTGAACCCTCTCCTTAATAGCACCATGGGAGTACCTTCACCACAATGACCACATCAGTTGACGTCAACTCATCAGCACTTTCTCAAAGGCAATTCGGGATGGTCAATGCATTCTGGCCTTGCCAAAAGCATCCTTGGCAGCAACTCACCGAGATTCCTTTGTCAACACCTTCCAGACCCGCGACATTGAATGCCCAGGAGGACAAGAGAAGCAGATGTATGGGAATACTGCCCATCTGCAAATTCCCCTCCAATTACATAGCATCCTGACTTTGAACTATATCACTGTTCCTTCACTGTCACTGGATCAAAATCCTGGAACTCCCTCCTTAAATGCACAATGGGTGTACCTATATCAAAAGGACTCCAGCAGTTCAAGAAGACGCTCACCACCACCTTCGCAAGGACAATTAGGAATGGAGAAAAAAATTGCTGTCCACATCCTGGAAAACAATTCTTAAAACTTACCAAAATTCGACGAGGGTAGAGATTGCACTTGGACATATGGTTCAGAAACAGCTTATGATCATTTAACCCATGGAATCATTTGTCTACCTCCTTACTGATCACAATATTAGAAGGAAACATTAATCAAGTTAGAATCATACAGAATGGTTACAGAACAGGAGATGGTCATTCAGTTTGTTGAATCTATGCCAGCTCTCTGGAAGAGCAATTTAGCAATTCCACTCCCCCACCCCTTTTTTGTGGTCCTGCAAATTTTTCACTGCAGATTCTTCATCAATTTTCTTTTGAAAGCCATGATTGATGCGGTCATTGCCACTCTTTCAGACAGTGAATTCCAGACCGTAACCGCTTGCTGCATATAAAAGTGATCCTCAAATTGCATTTGATTATTTTGCCATTCACCTTGAATCAGTGTCTTCTGCTTCTCAACCCTTACACTAGTGGGAACAATTTCTACCCACTCTGTCTAGACTCCTCATTATTCTGAACACCTCAAGCAAATCTCCTTCCAATTTCTCTTCTCTAGGGAACAGTCTCAACTTCTCCAATTCATCCACATTACTGACATCCCTCATCCTTGGAACCAATCACGTAAATCTTCTCTGCAAATAGGGCTGTTCTCATAATCATAAATACAAATACCAGTTGCAACTAATAGCATGTGGATTTAGGGTTCATAACGAACAGAAAATCCAATTCGTTTAGTCAATATTTTCCACTATTGTCTACAGAGCTTTCAATTCTGCCTTGGTCTTGGGGTATGCATAAAATGTAAGAGGTTTGAATAATTAATACATTACTTGGTGAGGCTGAGAACTGGGAACACTTGCAGAACCTCAATTAGGTCCAACAAAACTTGATGGCAGACAAATAAAGACACGTTCAAATCCTTCTTTCTAACTTATGGTTTCTCATTTCATTTAGCACTTACAGGAAAAATAATGATGATTCCAATGCATCTGTTCTAAATGCATTTCAGTCACAGAGTGCCACACAGATTCAGCATTTGCACAAGTTTTTTCTGGGTATTTATACCACCCAGGGAGAATGGTGAACTGGAGAGTTTACTGCTACAAAACATTTCGCCTAGAATAGGCACTGGTTATAATCATAACTCAATCAATTACAAGTTGATGAGGAGTGCATTTGAACAAAGAAAGTTACGGCACAGAAACAGGCCCTTCAGCCCTCCAAGCCTGCACCAACCATACTGCCCAACTGAACTAAAATCCCCTATCCTTCCGGGGACCAAAAGCCTCCATTCCTATTCTATTCACTTGTTTGTCAAGATGTCCCTTAAAAGTCACTATCATATCTGCTTCTATTACCTCCCCCAGCAGTGAGTTCCAGGCACTCACCATGCCCCGTGTAAAAAACTTGCCTCATACATCTGCTTTAAACCTTACCCTCGCACCTTAATCTTATACCTCCTAGTAATTGACTCTTCCACCCTGAGAAAAAATTTCTGACTATCCACTCTGTCCACGCCCCTCAACCTCCATCACTCTAGCAAGAACAAATCAAGTTTCTCCAACCTCTCCCCTAGCTAATGCCCTCCATACCAAGCAACACCCTTGTAAATCTTTTCTGTACCCTCTCCAAAGCCTCCACATCCTTCTGGTTGAGTGGCAATTTGATTACTGGAAATGGGAAGCACAACTGAATATAAATGTGTATATTATTTTTCTTTTTCATTGCTTCCAATATTATCACACAATGACTTTAAGTAAGATTGCAGCGAACAAACACTCGGAAAAAAGAAACTAGAGGTGGGATATGGGACAAGAATCCCTTTATTCAGTCAGATGAGAGGCCATTATCGTGATCCCCACCCGCGTCCATGCAGATTGCCACTTTACTGAAACTCAAAACGGCACAATGCAATTTAAATGCATTTGCATGCATTTAAATTGAATTAATGAACTGCCCACCACCCAACTTTATCAGCATTTCCCCCTTTACCATCGTGTTTGCCAATCTGGAACCGCACCGTAATGGACCTGCTGAATAAAAGTCTGAATCAGGTATTTCCTCAGTGAGGGTCGGCGAGGAGGGAAGCGCATGGCGTCCGACAGCTCTCCGCTACTTACGGGTGTCCTGTTGTTGCGGCTATTTCGCTGTCCCGGGTCAGTGGCGGTTTTGCAAGCGTGTGGGAGGGCTGTTGCTGTGCGCGATCTCCGATATTTGTTCTGCAGCACGGACCCCAGTCTCAGGCACTGACCTTGGGTCTTGCAATGTTACTGGGTCCTAGCACCACAGCTCACTTCAGGCTGAAGGATGTGCACAAAGCCCTTGCAGATAGCACTGCTGCAGCCCCCCAACTTTACCAGGGGTTGTGATCGTGTGGAGCATGTGGCTGAGGGGAATTGGGGGGCATGGGGGGGGGAGGCTGTGATGTTGTGGAGCATGGGGCTGGGGGCAGTGGGGGGCATGGGGATCTATGATTGTCAATGTGCTAGATGCAAGCAGTGTTGCATGACTTCTACATTTGCTCACCTCCACCTCTGCCTCCCCGCTTCTCCCCACAAGCCTTTCAGAGTGACGAGATGGCATTTGTAATGCAACCAATCGATCTTGCTGTTCTCTTGGTTGCTGCTGAAGCTGAGAAGGAGAACATGTAGGAAGAACTGCAGGCCCAGGAGGCCCGGGCCGTACCACCTGCAGGACCGGAGACATCCGTCAGAGGCAGGAGATGGCAGCCACTCACCCAGAGCAGAGTTATAGGAGAAGGAGGGAGCAGACACCCTGGCAGTTCCATGCACAAGTGTCCTTCAAGGAGATGTTGGACACCGTATGCCACCAATGTCTCCGACTCCGAAAGGATACCATGCGACACCTGTGCAATCTGTTGCAGATCCTGGCTCCTAGGGGTGGAGGGGGCACCCACTCTCAGACTGACAGCTGCTCTGAACTTCTATGCGACTGGCGCCTTCCACAGCGCGAGCGGAGATGTCTGTGGCACCTCCCCGTCTTCAGTCCACACCTGTGTCAAGCAGGTCACTGAAGCTCTGTATGCCCGGGATGGACACTACATCAAATTTAACCTGGACCACGCTCATCAGGAAGCCCGGGCTGCGGGGTTCATTGCAATTGCAGGGATGCTGAATGTGCAGGGGGCAGTCAACTGCACCCATGTCGCCCTCAGGGCCCCCTTACAGAATCCACAATGATTCGTTAATAAGAAGGCGTTCCACTCCCTGAATGTACAAAATGTTGTGTGACTACAGTATGACCATCATGCACATCTGCGCCAGACATCCAGGCAGCGTGCATGATAGCTTCATTGTAAGCAGCTCGGACAATTCGCAAGCACTTGAGCAGTCCAGGCTGCGGGGTCGCTCCTGGTTGATATGGGTTACCTGCTTTGGATATGGCTGATGACTTCTGTGTGGAGGCCTGTGACTGAGGTGGAGACCTGCTATAATGAGGCCCATGTAGCCACCCACGTGACCGTAGAGAGGTGCATTGGGCTCCTCAAGATGCAATTCCGGTGCCTGGACTGATCTAAAGGGGCCTTCCAGTACAGCCCGCTGATCTCCTCCTGCACAGTGATGGTGTGCTGTGCCTTGCACAATCTGGCTCTGCAGCAACGTGACCTCTTAGAGGAGGAAGAGGACATGGAGGATGACCAGCCAGACGTCACTGGCGAGGATGACCAACAGGAGGAAGAGGAGGAGAAGGAAGAGAAGGATGAGAATATCTTGGAACACCAGCTAGGTGGTGGAGGGCTGACATCTCAGCTGAGGCATGCAAGGGTGGCTAGGGAGGCTCTGATAACCAGGTGGTTCTGTGGCTAGGGGATGGTGATTGTGGGTTCCATTCCCCCCTCCCCCCCACCCTCGTAAAATGCCTTCCATTTATCCTGCACATTGTCACACCACTGTGTTCGCGATTTTTTTTCCAGGCATGACGACTCAGTAAGCATCATTCTGATGATGCCCTGGTGCTGCCTAAATGCATCCACATGCACACTCGCACCTGGGCCCACACCTGTCTAGTGGGTAAGGGATCCGAAACCCCCATACAGGGCCCTGGGATTGGGTGTGTTGGAGGAAAGGAGGTCATAGCCTGTGGGGTACGAGAGACCAATGGCTTCCTTTGCTCAGTGACACCGCATTGAGGAGCCACTCCAACTGATATCACCATGAGGCATCTATCAGGTGATCATCAATGGGGCAGGAATCCCATCGGAACAAACTATTAGCAGGTAGTTGTGGAGAAAAAAACATTTATTAACAATAAAGGTGTTCAGATAAGCTGGCGAAACACAGAAATGTGTGAAAACACTAAAGTGCCTACAGTGCTTTCTAACTGGTGCTCCCTTCACCCGTGCCATCTCAGTGCAACTAAAGCTTCGTAACCTTACGGTGCCTTGCACTATGCCTCAGTGACTCCCCAGAATGTACATCGGAAGTGGAGGGGGCCAGCTGCTGACCTCGCCCCGTGGCCGGTGATGTGCATGGCGGGCATCCTCAAGAGGCCTTGGACCTTGAGGGCCCTAGTGGCTTCCAGGTGTCTGGGATGTTTCCATGACACCCTCTTCATCCCACTGCCCCTAAGATGCCCCAGTGTCAGGAAGGGGGAAGTCGCAAGGTGCTGCCACAGCCACAGTCTCCTGGCTGGAAGGCCCTGGAGTGGGCTCACATCCTTCCTCCTCTCGGAGTCCCTTTTGGCCCCTGGGTCACTCCATGGGACACTGGTGCTTCTGTAATAAGCTCCAGAAGTTCCGGCATCACCTAGAACTGCCAGTCCTGGAGGACCATCTGCATCCTACCCATGGTGGTCAAATCCTCTGCGATGGCCACTTGAGTTGTGGGCCATCTCTCAATGGCCGCAGCAAGCGCTCTGAGACTGGCCATGCTCTGCAAGCCCTCAGTCGTGACCCTCTGAGACTGGGCCACCTTCTCAAGGATTGCTGTGTCTCAGTGCCGTCTCTCTGGGTCTCCTGAAAGCTCTTGAGCCTCTCAGTCATGTGCTGCAGGATCTCAAGAAGCCTGCTCAGTCCCTCCGCTGTGGCCTGCTGTGACTCAGCCGTTGCCTGGAGCTTGCCACCCATGGTGAGGATTCCCTGCCAGGCTTTCCACTGCAGATGCCACCCTTAGTGGTGGCATTGGAAGCACGCATGACAGGCAATAGCGGGTCCACCTGAAAGCCTTGGGACTTCTCCCAGCAGCCTTGCAGTTGGTCCAGTGTGGCCATCAGCACCTCCTGCATTCCCTGCCTCTGTTGCTGCATCTCCAGCAGCTGAGGGAGAAGTGATCTCAGAGGCCCAGCATGTAGCAGCGGACCAGCTGTGTCCTTGCCTCCGGCAAACCCCCGCATGCCAGAGGCCTCAGACATTTCCTCCTCCATCCGACGTGCATCAGCAGATGTGGCGTGCTCACCGGATTGTGACCCAGAAGCCTCAACGCTAACTGGACCCACTGACGTGTCTGTTTCTGCGATGGTGATTTGTGAGGTAGAAGCTGACGGATAAACGGTGCCACCCTTGGAGGTCCCTTCACCCATATCCTCCGAGGACTCGTCCGAGCTAATGTTCCCAGGATGAATGGGAGCTGTAGCCAGGGCCTGCGGTCGAGAAGGCCGTGGGGCGTCAGGATCTGTCCCTGAAACACAGGACACAAGGTTAGGTGCAAGGGAAGGAGAGGAATCCGGGATGCCAAACACATAAATCACATGGCTCCCTTGAGCATAGAACACTGAACCCAGACAATGACATCACAGGAATAGGCCCTTCAGCCTGTACAGACTAGGCTGCCCATATGTCTCTGTTCCCATCCCATTCAGACATTCAGGTAGCTGTAGAGATACCCCTTAAATGTCCCTTTAGTTTCCACTTCCATGACCTCCCTGGGCAGTGAGTTCCAGGCACCCACAATCCTCTCAATGCAAATAAAATTCCTCATACATCTCCTTTATACCTTGCCCCTTGCACCCATAACTCGTGCCCCCAGGAAGCGAGTGAAGGAATGACACTCTGGAATGCTCACGTCTGGACAGCAGACAGCCCACGTCTCCCCTTCTCTGGCAAACTCAGTGTCTGCCCCTCAGACGAGGTCTGGCTCACCACCCCCTGTCTTCACCCTCTCACGAGTGTTGTGCTCAGTCTTCTTCTGTGGAGACAGAAGGAACCATAAAAATAAATGGTGGTGTGACTCATGCAGAGAATCAGGTGGTGACCCTTGGAGGGCAAACAAAATGGGGCTCATTGGGGGGAAAGGAAGGAGGTGCTTGGGGCTGAGGAGCTGGGAGCATGCAGGGCACTGGGAATAGGAGGATCTGGGGGAGATATGGGGGAGCATGCTGAATGGGGTTCAGCACTCACTCTTGCTAAACGGATGAGGTCACTGATTTTTTTCCGACACTGCCTCACGGTTCGGGGGGGGGGCGGGGGGAAGCCAGTGCCCTGGCACTAACCAAGAAGGTGACTGGTTCCCAGGCCGCATGGCCATCAGCCCCCCTGGGTCTGCATCCTCCTGGGAGGAAGAGGGTGGCCTGCCTCACCTCAGCTGCATCCAGCAGCCTCCCCAGGTCGTCCACAGAAAATCAGGGTTCAACACGCACATTGTCCTATATTGCCTGCCTGTCCATTCTGGAGTTTTTTATGGAGCTGCCCCTCATTAGGGAAGATCAGCTGCAGGCAGTTTGGCAGAACATTCCAGCAAGTTCCATGCAGTTTGCTTGTTAGCATTGGGGGAAAGCAAATGAGCACTTGCAGGTGTGCTGCTGGGGAAGCGGGGGGGTGGGGACAGTGGTGGTAGATGAGTACCTCAATGATTAGCAACAAAGGAGAGAGAGGGAGGTGTCACACAGCCATCAGAGTGTAGGTGGGATGGGGCCTTGTGTGGGAGGGTCTGGGCTGGGAGTGAGGGGAATCACTCTGCCTGATATCTGTAGTGTGGAGGGGGGATCTCTCTGCCTGAGATCGGTCGGGGGAAGGTGGGAGGGATTCTCAATTGTTCTGGGTGGTGGAGGGTGGGGGATAGGTGGGTCTATAATGCTGTGGGCGTGGGGCAATGTCTGTGGGGGCCAGGAGGAGGCATTATCCATCCAGGAGTGACGTGACAGGCGCGCTTTTTCAACTTTTTTACCAAGTGCACATGCGCAGTTCAGGGCTCCGATCGTTTCGGCCGCGCCATGTTCTTCCCACAGTGCGAATGGGACTGGAGATGGCTGAGAGCGTATGGGGACGCCTGAAAGCAGATTTCATAAGAACATAAGAAATAGGAGCAGGAGTAGGCCATCTAGCCCTTCGAGCCTGCCCGCCATTCAATAAGATCATGGCTGATCCGAAGTGGATCAGTTCCACTTTCCCGCTTTCTCCCCATAACCCTTAATTCCCCTGTCTATCAGAAATGTATCTACCCGTGACTTAAATATATTTAGCGAGGTAGCCTCCACCACTTCAATGGGCAGAGAATTCCAGAGATTCACCACCCTTTGAGTGAAGAAGTTCCTCCTCAACTCTGATCTAAACTGCCCCCCCTTATCTTGAGGCTGTGTCCTCTAGTCCTGCTATCCTTTCTAAGCGGGAAGAATCTCTCTACCTCCACCCTATCCATCCCCTTCATTATCTTATATGTCTCTGTAAGATCCCCCCTCAGCCTTCTAAACTCCAACGAGTACAGACCCAATTTCTAAATTTCTAAATCCGATTTCTAAGTCGGATCTGCATTATGCCCAGATTCGGCACTTAAAATGGAAATGGTAAAATCAGGCCCTTAGGCTACGTTTATTCTGATAACAGCATGACAAGGTCAACAGAGCATCTGGGACCTTGGAAATGATCAGACCATCTTCCATCTCCAATAAGATATAAAGATGAGAAAAAATACAAGTAACAACTTAAAAAGAAAGACCACAAATTGAATTCAAATTAGATACAGAAAAATTATGATAACTATGGTCCTGCTGCAGTGAACAGAGATTCGGCTGAGTGCCAAATTCTCCGTCCTCACTTGTACCGCCAGCGGGGGTGTAAACGACCGGTAAGATCACATCCACTTCGTCCAGCTCCTTGTAATTTTATACATCTCAATTAAATCTCTGCTCAGTTTTTGTTCCAAAAGAGTTAACTCCAGCCTATCCAAACTTTGATGAGAGCTAAGATTGGCCAATCTTAACTTCAAATACCCACCTTGGTTAATTCACTTGCCTAACAAAAATCTAATCTTAGTTTTGAAATAATAATAATTTTAAACATATCAATTAGATTACTTCTTATCTTCTATATTCAATTGAATACAGACTACCTGACCTCATTCCTCTTTGAGGCATGGTACTCAAGAATTGAAAAAAAGCTAAGGATACTATCCCTATAGTGCAGAAGGAGGCCCATCAAGCCTCTACAATCCCACCCAAGTCCCATCCCTGTAAACTCACATGTTAATCCCCCTGACACCAAGGGTCAATTTGGCATGGTCAGTCGACCTAACCTGTGCATCTTTGTGACTATGGGAGGAAACTGGATCACCCAGGGGAAACCCAAGCAGACACGGGGAGAATATGCAGACTCCACACAGACAGTAACTCGAGGTCAGAATTGAACCCAGGTCCCTGGCATTGTGAGGCAGCAGAGCTAACCACTCTGCCACCATGCCGGCAGCTAGTTTGGAAAAGAAACAGTCTATTTTAATAATACATCCAAGATTCAGAAAGTAATTTTTCCCCCTTGAAGAGGGCTTGTCATAAGACAAATTGCAACTATTTGTTGAACACACCAACTCTTCTTGAGCTGGTTTTAATTAATTGTTAGCTGTTTGGAATATTCATGTGGAATAATAATACTTATCAAAGTCTATAATGGTTACCATTCCTTCCCATTCTGTAGGTTGGACAGTACGCTGCCACATAGCACCCTAACAGATTGCAACTGAAGGTGAATGCATTTCTAGGTTCAGCAGATTGTCATGCTCTGGCCTGACCATCACCCAGGTGCAGAAGCACGCCTGGCTAATCCGTCCCAGGGTTAAAAGTAGCAATCAGATGACCTCTGGCCCCACTAGCCCATTAAAATTTCCTGTTTATTTTTCTAGTCGTGTTAGGAGGTTGCTGCCACCAATTTCATTCGATCATAAAATCTCAAAGCTTTCCTGCAACCTATCGCTGGCCACTTTCTTCAGCTGCTGCCAGGTAGTAAGCTAGGTAACTAACTGAGGAAGTGTTTGACATCCCTCCTGAGACACTCCCATACAATTAAAATAGTCCCAATTATTTTGATGCGTGTTCCCTAGCCAATTCAAAAGCGTGGTCCTGCAAATGCATGTCGAGTGCAAAAGGAGGTACACCCGGATTTGATTCCCAACTCGGGTCACTGTCTGTGTGGAGTCTGTACATTCTCCTTGTGTCTGCATGGGTTTCCTCCAGGTGCTCTGGTTTCCTCCCACAGTTCAAAGATGAGCGAATTAGGTGCATTGGCCATGCTAAATTGCCCCTTTGTGTCCCAGGAGCATAGGTTAGAGGAGTAAATATGTGGGGTTTGGGGACAGGGCCAAGATGGGATTGTTGGTGGTGCAGACTCAATGGGCCAAATGGCCTCCTTCTGCACTTTAGGGATTCTATGATCGTGGGTTGCTGCTTTAATTTTCTCTGCCCAATGCCCAGAAACCAGCAAGTTAAACTAAAGAATATCAGCCCCACACTTGATAATAAAGTAAACTAGGTGTAAATCCCCTTTTGCACTTGACATGCATTTGCAAGACCATCCTTTTGAATTGGTTAGGGAACATGCACCAAAATAATTGGGACTATTTTAATTGTATGGGAGCGTCTCGGGGGGATGTCAAACTCTTCCTCAGTTAGTTAGCCAACTTTCTACGATTAAAGTTATAGATAGAATCATAGAATCATACAGTGCAGATGAGGCCCTTCAGCCCATCAGGTCTACAGTGGCATATGAGAAAGACCTAAACCCCCACCTAATCCCATCTACCAGCACTTGGCCCATAGCCCTGAATGTCATGATGTGTCAAGTGCTCATCCAGGTACTTTTTAAAAGGATGTGAGGTGACCCGCCTCTACCACCCACTCAGGCAGGGCATTCCAGACACATCACCACCCTGTGGGCAAAAAAGTTTTCCTCACATCCCCCCCTAAACCTCCTGCCCCTCACCTTAAACCTATGTCCCCTTATGACTGACCCTTCAACTAAGCAAAACACTTGCTCCTTATCCACTCTGTCCATGTCCCTCATGATCTTGAGCATCTCATTCAGGTCACCCCTCGGTCCTCTCTGCTCCAATGAAAACAACCCAATTCTATTCAACCTCTCTTCATAACTTATATTTTCCACCACAGGCAGCATCCTGGTGAATCTCCTCTGCACCCAGTCCTGTGCAATCACATCTTTCCTACAATGTGGTGACCAGAACTGCACACAATGCTCCAGCTGTGGCCTCACCAAAGTTCTATACAATTCCCTGTTTTTGTAATTTATGCCTCAATTGACGAAGATAAATGTCCAAGAATGCAATGAACTAACTGTCACGTTACCAAATGATTAGTTCTTGACACAGATCAGTGCTGGGCCCACTGTTATTTGTCATTTATATTAATAATTTGGCTGAGAATACTGGAGGCATGATTAGTAAGTTTGCAGATGACACCAAGATTAATGGCATAGTGGACAGTGAAGAAAGTTATCTTCCATTGCAACGAGATCTTGATCAATTGGGCCAGTGGGCTGATGAATGGCAGATGGAGTTTAATTTAGACAAATGCAAGGTGATGCATTTTGGTAGATTGAACTAGGGTAGGGCTTACTCAGTTAATGGGAGGGGGTTGGGGAGTGGTACAGAACAAAGACATCTAGGGGTACAAGTTCACAGCTCCTTGAAAGTGGAGTCACAGATGGACAGCGTGGTGAAGAAGGCATTTGGCATGCTTGGGTTCATCGGTCAGAACACTGAATACAGGAATTGGAACGTCTTATTGACATTGTACAAGGCATTGGTAAGGCCACACTTGGAATACTGTGTGCAATTCTGGTCGCCCTATTATAGAAAGGATATTATTAAACTAGAAAGAGTGCAGAAAAGATTTACTAGGATGCTACCGGGAGTTGATGGATTGTGTTATAAGGAGAGGCTGAATAGACTGGGACTTTTTCTCAGCAGCATAGGAGGCTGAGGGGTGACCTTATAGAGGTTTATAAAATAATGAGGAGCGTAGACAAGGTAGATAGTCAATATCTTTTCCCAAAGGTATAAGAGTCTAAAACCAGAGGGCATAGGTTTAAGGTGAGAGGGGAGAGAGACAAAATGGTTCAGAGGGGCAATTTTTTCACACAAAGGATGGTGAGTGTCTAGAACAAGCTGTTAGAGGTAGTAGTAGAAGCTGTACAAGTTTATATTTTAAAAAGCATTTAGATAGTTATGTGGGTAAGATGGGTATCGAGGGATATGGGCCAAATGCAGGCAATTGGGATTATCTTACGGGTTTAAAAAAAAGGGCGGTATGACAAGTTGGGCCAAAGGACCTGTTTCCGTGCTGTAAACCTCTATGACTCTATGACAGTTATTGGAATTGTGTCATGATGAATTTGGTACAAGCAGCAGTTAGGTTTCTTTTAAAGTTGCAGATGTCCACTTTGCTGTGTTTTTTTTTTCAAAATAGTTCCATGTTAGGGTTCTTTGATCATCAGCCAGGAGAAGCCAATTAAACCTTAGCTCAAGGGTAAATGAACCAAAATTATAACTGTTCAAGAATTAGAAAGTCATGAACCATTTAAACATCATTTTCAGCAGAGTAAAACTTTTACTTTTAGAAGTGTGCACAAGCATGTTTCCAAACATTCATGCTTTCTCTTTTAATACTTTGATGCATTTAATACTTTTTACAACCAGAGATTCACTGTGGAGGAACAAAAGAGTCTTTCGTCATGGAAATCCAGTGCAAGTCTCCCGACTCAACTATAGTATAACTAGATTTTTAGTTTACTTTGTGCAAAATCGTGCTGCAGCCTTAACTTCAGAGAATCACTCCTACTGCACCTGTGGAACATTTCTATTTCAAACATCAACCATCCTGACCATACCAATTACTCCTGATTTACAGATTGGTTTTGGCTTTGAGCTCATGCCCAAATGGAACCAGACTGAAAATGCGCAAACTCATTTGACATAAAATCATTACTGTCAGCAGACAGAGGACACTTCCATTTCACCAGCTGTGAACATGTTCGCAGTGAAGTATCATGAATTAGAGGATGTTAAAATATATTCATTCAACTTTAACAAAGATGGTTTCCTGGTGCATAAAGTACTTTGGCACAGTGGTTAGCACTACTGCCTCACAGCACCAGGGACTTGGGTTCGATTCCCAGCTTGGGTCACTGTCTGTGTGGAATTTGCACGCTCTCCCTGTGTCTGCATTGGGTTGCTCCAGTTTCCTCCCACAGTCCAAAAGATGTGCTGGTTAATGCATTGGCCGTGCTAAATTCTCCCTCAGTGTATCCAAATGCTTAATGTAAGCACACTTGTGACACTACTAAATAAACTAAAATATTTACAGCCAGAACTTTTCATTTTTAGTGACACCACTCTCTCATAACAGCAAACAGTGTAAATGTAAAAACCTGACTTTAATCAGAGCACACTCTAACAATACTAAGGTTACTCATCTGGCCAGAGTCAAACATTTTGTCCAACTCCTGACAAAAAATTGAGTTGATTTTTCATTAGACATAACTCTCTGCCACTATACTCAGCAATGACTCGTTCAATGACATATTTGAATTGATCCAATTGAGGAAAAGGCTGGAGGAAGACTTGTGCTGGTGATCCCCAGTAATCGCATTCAGAAGCTTGCGAATCCTCATATATATTAATGATCTAGATCTTGGTGTGCAGGGACAACCTCAAAAATTGCAAATGTTACTTAACTTGGAAGTGTTCTAAACTGTGAAGAGGATAATGTAGACTTCAAAAGGACATAAACAAGTTAGCGTAGTGGGCAGAGAGGTGGCAGATGAAGCAGAGAAATGTGAGGTAATGCATTTTGGTAGGAAGAACATGGACAGACAATATAAAATAAAGGGTGAAATTTTTAATGGGGTGCAAGAGCATAGTGCACAGTATTCATGTGCACAGATCATTGAAGCTGGGAGGGCAGTGGAGAGCAGTTAATAAAGCAAATAGTATTCTGGGTTTTACTAATGCTGGCATAGAGTACAAGAGCAAGGAAGTTATGCTGAACTTTTACAAGACATTAGTTGGAGCTCAGCTGGAGTATAGTGTACACTTCTGGGTGCCACACTATAAAGAGGATGTGAATGCATTGGAGAGACTGCAGAAGAGGTTTACAAGAATGGTTCCGGGGATGAGAACTTCAGTTATGAGGATAGATTGGAAAGGTTGGGACTGTTGTCCTTGGAGAGAAGGCAGCAACGAGCAGATTTGATAGAGGTGTTCAAAATCATGAGGGGGTTTGACAAAGTAGATCAGGAGAAATTGTTCCCCTTTATAAAAGGATCAAGAATGAGAAGGCACAGATTTCAAGTGATTTAGAAAAGAAGCAAATGTGATGATGTGAGAAAAAACTTTTTCACAAAGCGAGGGGTTAGGCTCTGGAATGTGTGGTCGAGGCAAGTTCAATCGAGGCATTCAAGAGGGCATTAGGTGATTGCTTGAATAGAAGCACTGTGCAGGGATATAGGGAAAAGGCAGGGAACGGCACGAAGATGTGTGCTCATTTGAAGAGTTGGTGCAGACATGATGGGCTGAATGGTTTCCTTCTGACCATAACAATTCTGTGACTCTGAGATGAAGCATTTCAATTCACATTGAACACTCCTGAAGAGATAACAGATCATGGCCACAAACACAGAAGATGCAATTGATAAATCTGATCAAGACCTCTCAGCCCCATGGACCAGGATGAAACTGAACCAAAGGGAACCAAACACAAACTGGCAGGCAACGTGTAAAGGAGTAGACAATAACATAAGAATATAAGAACTAGGAGCAGGAGTAGGCCATCTGGCCCCTCAAGCCTGCTGCGCCATTCAACAAGATCACGGCTGATCTTTTTGTGGACTCAGCTCCACTTACCAGCCCGCTCACCACAACCCTTAATTCCTTTACTGTTCAAAAACTTATCTGTGCTTGCCTTAAAAACATTCAGTGAGGTAGCCTTTGTGGTTTTGTGTTTTATCAATAACTACTGATAAAATATGATAAAAGATGACAGCTATTACATTTAATATTATAGCATTAGAATACAGAGAAATAAACAATACATATGGAATGATATTGCAGCCATTTATATCATGGGCACTGGATTGGATAATAGATTTTCATTCTACAGAAACACTTGCATTTGGAGGAAGACAACATATTCCAGTCAATCCGGATGGAAAGACAAGACATGCAATCATATCAAAAACACCAATTAAATTTAATTATTTCACATTCAGAGCTAAGAATGTTGAATTCAACTTTAATATATTTTCAGAATATTTTTAAATTCTCCTAAGAAAGAGAGAACCAGAATGGAGGATTCATTAGAATGCGAAGTGCTCCTGGCTCTGTGTAGATTGAAACATGGCAATCACTCTTTGCCATAAACAAAACTATCTAGATGAAACTGATGTAAACAGAAAGAAAAATCTCCCATTTGCATTATCACCTGTTTGCATGGCAGCCCAGGACAGATTTCAACCCGACAAGTCCCTTGCAAACTCCTCGTTCTTTTTTTAATACAACTGCAGTGCAATTAATCAAAGGTCTTCCATCTAAACAGTTTTGAGATTGATCCAAATGGCCATTGTTATGTGTCTAATGTCTATGGGGATCAATTCCAGACCACAAGAAAGGGCTTTGAGGAAAGTTACCTCATCATGAGCAATACCATAGAAATCTATTAATTTCCTTAAATAAATACTGGCAGTGTGTTATTTTTAGCAAATGTACGTTGTGAATCACAAGAAACAGCAACCAAAAGAGGGGAAAGTTTGAATTTGTCTGCAACCAAACATAGCAAACCCCTTAGCAATGTTAATAAGCAATACTCAACAGATGCTGGAATCTGAAACAAGAACAGAGAATGCTGGAAAAACTCAGCAGGTCTGACAGCACCTGTCAGGAAAGAGCAAAACAGAGTTAACGTTTCAAGTCCGTTTGACACTTCGTCAGAGCTAAAGAGAGGGAAATGTGTTGGATATTAAACTGTAGCCGGGAGAGATTTCAACAAGACATTGCAACCATTTCCCTCTTGGTGTTTGACGAAATTTTTACCAAAACTCACTTCCACAGCCACATTTGCTTCCTCAGTAACTGACTTATCCCACGTGGATACTAAAGTTCTTCCCCTCATGTTTAGAATCCACTCAGGATTACAGGTTATCTCTGGGACATACAACACTGCTCAGACAGCTGTTCTCATCACATTCTGAAATCCATATTCAGTGCCATGAGCCACTAAATGTACACATGCGACCCTAATCTCCAGCAACATCGACGCACCCTTTTTCAAGCTGTCCTTGTCCCCATTTTATCCTTCGGCTCATCTGACACCTTCACAAGAAGCCTTTCCTCTTCCTTTCAGGTCTTCCCTCTGACCACATTCCTTCTTCTAATCCCATCTCTTGCCATGTATTCACTATACCCTCTGACCTTCCCCTCCCTAATATTGAGCATTCTGTACTCAGTGACAGATTCAGATCATCTCCTTTCATCCTCCTCTCATTGAATTTTGGGCTTGGTATGATATTGAACTCTTCTGTTGTCTCCATGCTCACTTCTTTAGGCAGGAGTCCAATGGATCCTTTCACCCACTCCAGTGTTCCTCCTCTACCTGGATCCCACCCACTAGCCTTCTACCTGCTCTTGATCTTTTCATTGGGAACTGTCGGCACGACATCGGCCATCTCAATTTCTCTGCTTTCACACACACTCCAACCTGTTTCCCACTGAGACCCATTTCCCTCCCTATGAACTTGCTGCATTCCATTCTCTTAGGTACAACGCTGACCTTGCGACAAGGATGGTGCTGTTCTTGTCTGGCTTACAGACCTCTACCTTAGGGGCTGTGCACCAGCTCTCAGACACTCCCTCCTACCTCCCCCTGGACCATGACCCCATCACCAAACACTGAGCCATTGTTTCCAGCACTGGTAGTGAACTTATTTTCTCTGGAGATCTTCCCTCCACAGCTTCCAACTTCATAGTCCCCCAAACCACACAATCTGCTTCTATCTCCTTCCCAAATTCACAAACAGGACTGTTCTGGTTAGACCCATCGTACCAGCCTGTTCCTAACCCACAGAACTTATTTCTTCCTATCTTGACTCTATCCCTTTGTCCAATCTCCTCCCACCTACATTCATGATTCCTCTATGCCTCACATTATATTAACAATTTCCAGTTTTGTAGTCATAAGAACATAAGAAATAGGAGCAGGAGTAGGCCATCTAGCCCTTCGAGCCTGCCCCGCCATTCAATAAGATCATGGCTGATCTGTCATGGCTCAGTTCCACTTTCCCGCTTTCTCCCCATAACCCTTAATCCCCTCTCCTATCAAAAACCCATCAACCCGCGTCTTAAAAATATTTAGCGAGGCAGCCTCCACCACTTCAACAGGCAGAGAATTCCAGAGATTCACCACCCTTTGAGTGAAGAAGTTCCTCCTCAACTCCGTTCTAAACCGCCCCCCTTTTATCTTGAAGCTGTGCCCCCTAGTCCTACTGTCTTTTTTGAGCGGGAAGAGTCTTTCCACCTCTATCCTATCCATCCCATTCATCATCTTATACGTCTCAATGATATCTCCCCTCATTCTTCTAAACTCTAACGAGTACAAGCCCAGTTTATTCAGCCTCTCCTCATAGCTCAACCCCCTCAACTCCGGCATCAGCCTAGTAAACCTCCTCTGCACTCCCTCCAAGGCCAAAATATCTTTGCGCAGGTGCGGCGCCCAAAAATGCACACAGTACTCCAGCTGCGGCCTCACCAATGCCCTATACAGCCGCAGCAAGACCTCCCTACTTTTATATTCAATCCCCCTCGCTATGAAGGCCAGCATCCCATTCGCCTTCCTGACCACCTGCAAGCTGGGTTTTTGCGACTCATGCACAAGGACCCCGAGGTCCCTCTGCACCGTCGTCTGCTGCAGTTTTTCGCCCCGTAAGTAATAGTCCTTCCTACCATTCTTCCTACCAAAGTGGACCACCTCACACTTGCCAACATTAAATTCCATTTGCCATTTCCTGGCCCATTCGCCCAGCCTATCTAGATCCTTCTGTAGACTCTCCACACCCTCCGCACAATTTGCCGTTCCACCAATCTTGGTGTCATCAGCAAATTTCGACACCCTACACTCGGTTCCCTCCTCCAGATCATCTATATAAATGGTAAAAAGCTGAGGCCCCAGCACCGACCCCTGGGGCACTCCACTAGTCACCATCCGCCAATCCGAATAGCACCCGTTGACCCCCACTCTCTGCCTCCTATTTGACAACCAATCCTCTATCCACGCTAACACCCTACCCCCAACTCCATGTCCCTCGACCTTCTGCAATAACCTCTTGTGGTAACTGCCTGCTCTTCTCTGTGGATACCCAATCTCTCTACACCTCCAACCTCCACCAGGGGAGTCTGAGGACTCTCTGCTTCTTTCTTAAATGGAGACCCAAACAATACCCATCCATCATCACACTTCTCCATCTGGCTGAACTTGTTCTGTCACTCAATAATTTCTCCTTTAACTTGTCTCATTTCTTGCGGATAAAAGGTACGGGTATAGGTACTAGCACGTGCCACAGTTATACTTGTCTTTTTGTGGGTTATGCAAAACACATCTAGATCCAGATCTACTCAGGCCCACATCCTGCAACTCTTTTGCCATTACGCTGATAACCGCATTGATGCCATTTTGTACTCTCATCTGGACCTGGAAAAATGTATTGATTTTGCTTCCAAATTCCACCCCTCTCACCTTCACATGTCCTTTCCAATACTTCCCTTCCAGTCCCTGACCACTCTGTCTCCATTTCCAGTGATAGACTGACCACCAATATTCATTACAAACCCACTAACTCCCACAGCTACGTCAATTACAGCTCCTCACACTCTGCTTCCTGTAAGAACTCCATCCTATTCTCCCAGTTTCTCCATCCCTGTTGCATCTGTTCTGATGATGCCACATTTGAAAATGGCACTCCTGGCATGTCTGCCTTTTCTCCTTAATAAGACTTCCTCGCTCCCCATGTGGTGACAGGGCACTCAATTGGGTTCGACCCATATCCCGCACCTCTGCTCTACCCCTTCCCCTCTTTCCTATAACAATGATCAGAACCTCCTTGTCCTCACTTTCCACCCCACCAGCCTCTGCATTCTCCACCATTTCCACCAACTCCAACATGATGCTACCATGAAACACATCTTCCATCATGCCGTCAGCATTTTGCAGGGACTGCTCCCTCCATAACATCCTGGTCCACTCCTCCATCATGCCCAGCTCTCCATCCTCTTCAACCAGCACCTTTCCTTGCAATCTCAAAAGGTGTAATACCTGCCCTTTTACTCCTTCCTCCTCACCATTCATGGTCCTAAACACTCCTTTCAGGTTAAATAGCACTTCACTTGCACTGCCTTCAATTTGATCTGCTGTATTTGCTGCTCCTAATGTGGTCTTCTCTACACTGGGGAGATTAAATGCAGACTCACAAAGCGGGTCACCGAGTCTGTGTTTAGTTTCCGCAAGCATGACCCCAACATGCCTATTTCTTGACATTTTAGCTCACCATCTTGCCCATATGTCTGTCCTTGGCCTGCTGCAATGCTCCAGTGAAGCCTACCGCAAACTGGAGCAGCAGCATCTTGGCTTGGAGGGCCAAAGGGCCTGTTCCTGTGCTGTAATTTTCTTGATTCTTTGTTCTTTGTTCATCTCATCCTCCGATTAGGCACGTTACAGCCCTCAAGACTCAACACTGAATTCAACAACTTCAAATTGTGACCTTTCTCCTCCATCCTAAACCCTTTGTTTCAAAATATCTCTGACATTTATCATCTCAATCCAAAAGCCCTCCCTCCCTCCCCTCCGCCCCGCTCCAACACCAGGCTATCTGTTTTGTTCTTAAGACTGCTACATCTTGTTGCAATCTCTGCCAGCTACAGTTCAATGCCCTTCAGTTCTCTCCCTTCAGTTCTGATGAAGAATCAGGCAGACTTGAAACATTAACTCTATTTCTCTCCCAACAGGTGCTCTCAGACCTGCCGAGTTTTTTCTTTGTTTAGCAACATTTTTCTTTGACGACAATATTTAATTTTCAAAAATGATTATCACTGTCCAGACTCACTCTCAAGTAGTTTTTTTCACAATGACTCGGTGGCTGCTCATCCTTCTGGTAGAAACCAGAAGTTAACTTCAAAGAAACATTAGAAATAAACAAAAGCAGGCTTCAAATAAAAACACATGGCCACAAAATGTATAAAGCCACATTCAGAACGCTTCAGAAATAATGAGCCAATGAAGGATTTTAATGTCATAAATATGCAACTGATGTTGTGGACAGTAAATATGTTAAATAACCTATTCAACTCATTCTCTGGCAATTTATAAATGTTTTTCCTCAAATGAACTGCTTCTGAGAGAAGAAAAAAGGGAGCAGATCAAGGGAAAGGGCAACTGAAATTAACTGAACTCACGGCAAGTCTTCAAGTTTGGAGGCATCATGACGTGGATCGAGAAGATCGTAACCACATTCATTGTAAATTTCCAAGTAGGAAATGTGGGTTGTGTAGACTTTGCTGCTGTCCTGCTCCAAAGGAAATAAAACAAAGTAAATAAAATAGCTGAGCCTAGATACAGACGGTTAGGTGTATAAATATAGACCAGAATTTTACCACCCCGCCCACCACAGGAACCACAGTGGGCGAGGGGTGGACAATGGAAAGGTCCACTGACCTCAGATGGGATTTTACGGTTTTGGGACCAGCGAGACCATAAAATCCCGCCCATTTTTCACATTTTGACTTTTAGTTCAATGGTTTACTGTGACAATTACATTTTTTTTCAAATCTCAGAATAGGCATCAAGGGAAAAAGAACCAAAACTGATTTTTTCAGATAGCCGGCTTCAGGAAGTACAAGATGCTGTTGTCTCACGCAACGAAGTCTTGATTTGATTTATTATTGTCACATGCATTGAGATACAGTGAAAAGTATTGTTTCTTGCACGCTATGCAAACAAAACATAGAGCACACAGAAGAGAAGGAGAAGGTGCAGAATGCAGTGTTACAATCATAGCTAGGGTGCAAAGAAATGTCAGCTTAATATATGGTAAATCCATTAAAAAGTCTGATGGTAGTAGGGAAGAAGCTGTTCTTGAGCCCAACTTTTGAATGGACCTACCCTATATTAAGCTGATCTTTTTCTACACCCTAGCTATGACTGTAACACTACATTCTGCACCCTCTCCTTTCCTTCTCCCCTATGTACTCTACAAACGGTATGTTTTGTCTGTATAGTGCACAAGACACAATACTTTTCACTGTATCATTGTGACAATAATAAATCAAATCAATTTTTCCTCCATTCTTGTGCTTTTTCCTGTCAGTGGTTCTTGAAAGAATGAGATTCTGGTGGCAGCGAGGACATTAGATGGCAAGGCGCTTCCCTTGCTGATGACCCAACAGTACATTTGTTGTACAGTGCATAAAGGCAGACCCAGCGATGATTACCCATCTGCTTTCTCAGTTGGGAGCAATTCCACAGCAAATGAGCACAAGCAAAGGGGAGAAGGAGGGCAAATGAGGTTCTTAGAAATATACAGTGCACACCCGTTTAAATGTGAAATTTCACCTATGTTTCACTTCGAATGGGAATCTTCAGCTGCAGTGGTGCATGAAAGTCATACAAGATAAAGCAGAAGTGAATTGTCACCTTTAATCAACTGTGTAGCTTGAAATTGCTAATCTATTGTGACAAAGGAGCTGAGATTAAAATAGCAACAAAGATGCTGGTTGATACTGGAGAACAAATACAATTTACCAGCGTGTTGAACAAGTGCAATAGTCCTATAAAATGGTGCGCATTTCCATTGAAGGTTGTATCCAACACAAACAATTTACAAAATGTTGAATGTATCGTCATTAAAGTACAAGTATTCCTTAAAATGGAACTCCAATTTGGAACCGTATTAGTCAGTTCCATGTTTTACTGATTTTGTTTTCTTCAGGGATATTGGAAATGCTACACCAAAAACAAAAGAGAACAAACTGGACTTCTCTGGCTGCCAGAAAATTAGTGAAGGACTAAGATACTGCCACACGGATAATTACAACAACTAATGACTTTTCCATAGCTTAAACTGAAGTGCACAGGAGGAAGCCTCTGCCAGTTCTGATTTTGTTAGGTTTCCTATGGCTCCTGCTGACACACCTAATCCAGGTAAAGAACAAAACATGAAGGCACAACAGTACTGTTAGTCAGACTTGCACAATTTTCCTCTTCCAGATGGGGTTGCCCCAACCAGCAAGCTGTCTTAACCGATGAAACTCAGATGTGGTTTTAGAGACTGCTGGAGTTTGAGGCTGAGACACATGACATTAAATCTAAAAATAAAAATCTAAACCAAGCTAAATGTATGCACATGGCCATTTGCTCCGAATTCCTGTAGTAATTCGTTCTCTCTATTCACAATATTTTCTTTACAAGCTAATTTATGTTATATGGCAGTAACAGATTTACTTGAGTTCCACATCACTACTTACATAAATTTCAATATTTGGACAACACTTACTTTCCTTGCAATTGTAACCAAAACCCCCTACTGCTTTAGCATTAGAAACACAAGTTAGCAGCTAACAGACGAAACACGTTACCTTCTGAAACTCTCCAAACATGTATGAGAGTGTTCTGGGAATGATGCCTCTGTCACTGTATCGTTCAGCACCTCCTGTAACAGTGAATGTCTTCCCACTGCCTGTCTGCCCATAAGCAAAAATAGTGCCGTTGTAGCCTGAAAGGACACTGCAAAGAGAAACAAACAATATTAAAGTGAAGAACTAGAAACATGTTGCAGGGCTTTTGGTTATTAACCACATATTTTAACATGAAGTTTATCTTTATTATTCCAATCATGCATAGGCCACCAATTTTACTGATGCACCAAAGAAAGCAACATTTCCTGATGTATCACAGCTTGGTACGGCTCCTGCTCTGACCAAGACTGCCAGAATCACAAAAAATTGTGAACGTAGCCCAATCCATCACACAAACTAGCCTCCCATCCATTGACTCCAACTGCACTTCCCGCTGCGTCGGAAAAGCAGCCAGCAAAATTAAGGACCCCACGCACTACAAACATTCTCCCTTCACCTTCTTCCATCGGGAAAAAGATACAAAAATCTGAGATAATCTATTAACCAACTCAAGAACAGCTTCTTCCCTGCCGCCATCAGATTTTTGAATGGACCTGCCTTATGTTAAGTTGACCTTTCTCTACACCCTAGATATGACTGTAACACTCCATTCTGCACCCGCTCCTTTCCTATCTATGAACGGTATGCTTTGTCTTTGTAGCATGCAAGAAACAATACTTTCACTGTATCCCAATACATGTGACAATAATAAATCAAATCAAATCAAAAGCAAATAGGTAACATGTAGGAAGCCTTCGGTTTTCCTCACTGATGTAATCCTGCCAGAACTGTAGCCAGTCAAAATTTCTACTCTGATGCTTAGTCCTGCATTGACACAAGTTTATTAGTCGAGCCACACAATAATATTTTTGCCAGCCTTTCAGCGTTATCCCCCACTGTGGTCACAGGCTCACCGTAGGAAAGAGTGAAATGAGGCTGGTGAAGGTTCTGCAGCCTTGAAGAGTTAGTCAGCAGAAGCGAACAGCCAAATCTTACAAATTCTTTAAAACTGAGCGAGTCCAGAAATGTAACCAAATCAGCCCATTGTGTAAAAGGTGAAGTCCATCCTTCGTATCTTAACACAGGGCAGCAAGGACATGCAAGATTCCAAACATAAAGCAGTGTGGTGCTCACAATAACAACTTGCAATTATACAGCATCTTAAACATAGAAAAAAAATTCCAAAATACACTGCAGGCTTATTTCAGAAATAGATACTGAGGTTGCGCAAAGGGATTTAAATTGCATGGATTTTGAATGTGACAAGAGGAAGGAGAGATGGAGAGATGAGGGACAGTAGGAGAGGAATCCCAGAATATGAGGCCTAGCTAAGAACATGGCCACTAACGGTGGAGTGAAAGGGAGGTGGGAGTACACAAATGGTCAGAGCCAAAGAATTCAGGAGAAGAGTCGTAGGCAGTCAGAGGTATGATGGGGGCAAAGCCATGAAAGGATTTAAACACAAGAATAAAAATTTTCAGCTTGAGGTGTTGAAAGTGCATGGGAAAATATCGATCAATGAGAATTAGGGTAACAGGAGGCAGGGATAGGATATGGGCAGCAAAATGTTGGACAAGTTTGACAGAAGGCTGTCCTGGGGGAACACTGGAGTCTTTATGAAGGTGATGAAAGTCTGAATGAGGGTTCCAAAAACAGACAGGTTGATTTAAGGATGGAAGACGACACCGATAGAGGTGGAAGGAGGCAGTGTTTGTGATGGAGAGGACATGGAGTTGAATACTCAAATCTGAATTGAATAGGGTTTTGAAAATGAAAACCTCTTTAAAGTTTATTTATTAGTCATAAGGAGGCTTACATTAACACTACAATGAAGTTACTGTGAAAATCCCCCGGTCGCCACATTCCGACACCTGTTCAAGTACACTGAGGGAGAATTTAGCACCAAACCAACACGTCTTTTCAGAGTGTGGGAGGAAACCGGAGCACCCAGACACAGGGAGAACGTGCAGACTCCAAACAGACAGTGGCCCAAGCTGGGAATCAAACACAGGTCCCTGGCGCTGTGAGGCAGCGGTGCTAACCAGTGTGCCACCCTAAATCTCTGGTTCAACGGAAGACATGATGTGGAGATGCTGGCGTTGGACTGGGGTAAACACAGCAAGAAGTCTCACAACACCAGATTAAAGTCCAACAGGTTTATTTGGTAGCAAAAGCCACTAGCTTTCGGAGCACTGCCCCTTCATCAGTTGAGCGGGAGTTCTATTCACAAACAGGGCATATAAAAACACAAACTCAATTTACAAAACAATGATTGGAATGTGAGTCTTTACAAGTAATCAAGTCTTAAGGCAGACAATGTGAGTGGAGAGAGCGTTAAGCACAGGTAAAAAAGATGTGTATTGTCTCCAGACAGGACAGTTAGTGAGATTCTGCAAGTCCAGACAAATCGTGGAGGTTATAAACAGTGTGACATGAACCCAAGATCCCAGTTGAGGCCATTCTCATGTGTGCAGATCTTGGTTATCAGTCTCTGCTCAGCGACTCTGTGCTGTCGTGTGCCATGCAGGCCGCTTTAACATAGAACACTACAGCACAAGCAGGCCCCTGCAGCCCACAAGTTGCAACGATCACATCTATACCTACCAAGCCATAGAACTATCTGTATCTCCCAATCCCATTAGATCCCATATACTCATCCAGAAGTCTTTTAAAAGACCCCAGAGAGTTTGCCTCTACCACCACCGACGGCAGCCAATTCCACTCACTCACCACCCTCTGAGTGAAAAACTTACCCCTAACATCTCCTCTGTACTTGCCCCCCAGCACCTTAAACCTGTGTCCTCTCGTAGCGACCATTTCAGCCCTGGGAAATAGCTTCTGAGAATCCACCCTATCTATTCCTCTCAACATTTTATAAACCTCTATCAGGTCGCCTCTCAACCTTTGTCTCTCCAGGGAGAAGAGACCTAGCTCCCTCAACCTATCTTCATAAAGCATGTCTCCCAATCCAGGCAACATCCTTGTAAATTTCCTCTGCACCCTCTCAATAGCTTCCACATCCTTCCTGTAGTGAGGCGACCAGAACTGTGCACAGTACTCCAAGTGGGGTCTGACAAGGGTCTTATAAAGTTGCAGCATTACCTCCCGACTTCTAAACTCAATCCCTTGATTAATGAAGGCTTTGGAGAACGCTTACCCGAAGATCAGAGGCCGAATGCCCGTGACCGCTGAAGTGTTCCCCAACAGGAAGAAAACATTCTTGCCTGGTGATTGTCGAGCGGTGTTCATTCATCCGTTGTTATAGCATCTGCATAGTCTCCCCAGTGTACCATACCTCAGGACATCCTTTCCTGTATCAGCTAGACAACGTCAGCCAAGTTGCAAGAGTACGTATCGTGTAGCTGGTGGATGGTGCTCTCACGTGAGATGATGGCATCTGTGTCGATGATCTGGCAAGTCTTGAAGAAGCTGCTGTGGCAGAGTTGTTTGATGTCGTGGTCACTGTTCTAAAAGTTAGGTAGTTTGCTGTGGACAATGGTCTGTTTGAGATTGTGCGGTTGTTTGAAGGCAAGAAGTGGGGTTGTGGGGATGTTTGTCTTCATCAATGACATGTTGAAGGCTCTGGAGGAGATGTTGTAGCTTCTCTGCTCTGGGGAAGTACTGGATGACGAAGGGTGCTGTGTCCACTATGTCCCGTGTTTGTCTTCTGAGGAGATTGGTGTAGTTTTTCACTATGGTGCGTTGGAACTGTCTATCGATGAGTCGAGCACCATATCCCGTTCTTCTGAGGGCATCTTTCAGCATCTGGAGGTATCTGTTGCGATCCTCCTCATCTGAGCAGATCCTGTGTATACAGAGGGCTTGTCCGTAGCGGATGGCTTCTTTAACATGTTTAGGGTGGAAGCTGGAGAAATAGAGCATTTTGAGGTTATCTCACAATGCTCTGCTTGTGGCAAAATGAAGTGCTGAGGTGACCATCCTTAATGGAGATCCGTGTGTCCGAGAATGCAACCGATTCCGGAGAGTAATCCATGGTGAGTCTGATGGTGGGATGGAACTTGTTGATGTCATCATATAGTTGTTTCAGTGATTGTCCGCCATCAGTCCAAAGGAAACAAATGTCATCTATGTATCTAGTGTATAGCATCGGTTGAAGGTCCTGTGCGGTTCCGCACATACATGAGAACGGCCTCAACTGGGATCTTGGGTTCATGTCACACCTGGTGTTGTGAAACTTCTTATTGTGTTAACTGAAGACAGCAGCTGAAGGGGAGATGCAACCACTGGGAAGAGGATGAACTGCGTGGACTGGATCTGATGATAATTTGCTCTTCCCTGTGTTTAACTGATGAAACTAAGCAAATTGGAAAGGAACAAATAACCTGCCATCACAGAGCCAGTACTGGGTCAAAATCAGATGTGGAAAAGGGATGTATCTTATGTAGCTTCTTGGGTAATGCTAGATGCGATAAAGAGCTGGAGAAGTTCAGGGAGGATAACTGCAGAGCTTAGGACAAGGGCCAGGGCTTGACATCCTGCAACTCATTAAGGACTTATTTGCCGAGCTGACCTTGATTATCAATGGTAATGAGAAAATGGTACACTTCAGTTACCTTAAACTTTCATCAACATTACACTGAGAAAGGATCAATAAATTAACATCTTTGTAAAAACTTTTAAAATTTTGAACTGTGTCTTTTTTGTCAATGAGTAACAGCATTGTGGCTCCTACAATAAATACCGAAACCTCCACCCTCATTCGCTGTTTTGATTTTCCAGCTGGGATTCTCCAGTGTCGCTGCAGTGAATAGAGTTTTGGTTGAGCACCAAATTCTCTGCTCCCGATGCCAGCGGAGCAGGAATGGAGAAGATCGGAGAGTTCCGCCAACAGCATTTTGGGATAAATTTTGAAAAATGGCTTTTCTTGTTATCATGTTTGCCAACCTTTGACTTAGTAGCCGAGGCTACATTTGCTCATGTTGTCCCGAAGGAAACTGGGGTTGCATAACAGGCCAGAATTAAAGAACACATATGTTATCCCTCAGGATTGCAGGGCTGAAGCAGGTTACAGACAAGGGGAATTAGGCCACAGAGGAATATGAATAAAGTGTTACGACATGGCAGGTGTTAAGTACCGAGGTGTCCAAATCCCAAAGCAAAACTTGAAACAGCTGCCAGAGTGGTTTGTAATTTATATAGTATGAGCAGGTTTACTGAAATCAGAAAGTAACTTCTCAGACCAATTGTGACGATTTTATATTAAAATTAAACATTTAATAAAATAAACAAAAAGAATTACACTTAAGAACACCTTGACACAGCTAACAATATTTTTTTAAGCTTTTCGAAATGGATGTTGGCTGAAATAACTTAGGGCTAACCCCCCTTAGGGGTGACATCCTTATAGATTTTCTAATCTATAAATTTTATTACACAATGCTCTGCTGCTTTTAGCATGTTCTCCAAGAGTGACGGAAAACTAGTTCTCCAGATCTGACCTTGTTAACACTCTGTCTTCCTCAAGATCTTGCCACCTGGCACACATGCAGCTTCCAACAATGTCTTAAATCTGCTTTTTCCCTTTGATCTTACTCTCTGTTTCCTACAATCCTTTAAAAGTTCCCTCTTCCCAGAACTAATCAATCCTGCTTTTTGAAAACTTTATGTCTATGCATTCTAAAAGTAAACTTACACCACCTTTGCATCATCTATTTACAAGCTTTGTCAAATACAGTGCCATGGATTCCTTTTGCAGACGATAAGGCAGAGCCTCAGTTTAATAGCTCATCTGAAAAAAACAATAACACCCTTATTATTGTACTGAAGTGTGAGTCGAATCATGTGCTCGAGTCTCTGCTACAGGGCTTGGACCTTCTGGTTCTAGATTGCTACCACTGAGCCAAGGTTGACACCTAGACATTAGAGAAAATGTTAGGGAACTCATGTTCAATTAAAAAGTATGGCAACAATATTGATGCCTTGAAACTTAATATTCCCAGCTTTAAAAGTTTCCGGAGACACAAAAAGTAAAATGCATGCAAGAAATCAATGTTATTAAAGATATAATTCCAGCCACAGTTTAAAAAAACGGTTCACTTGATGGTAGTACTCAGACAGTGTCTGGGATAGGTTAAGAACTAGTAAGGGACCAAACCATATTGGGAATACATATGGATCGCCAAATATGGGAAAGAAATCAAGGATGAAAATTATAGGCAATTTGGGGAGGTTTCCAGCAGGTAAAAAGTATAATTGTGCAGGGACACTAAACAACCTGAGATTAACTGTGGCAGAAATTTCTGAGAAAAAATGGGGAGGGGTTTTAAGAATATTTTAGAAAGCATTTCTTAATGAATGTTTTGCACAATGTATGATTTCTTAAACAGAATATCTCTACAAAGAAAGATGCAATGCCACATTTAGGTCAGGATAATGAAGCAAATAACCAGAGGTGGCAATTAAGAACCGCCACCAATTAAAGTTATATAGAACATGCAGAGCATTTCACAATAAATCCAATTTACAGTTTTAGCCTGAAGATATGTTCTGATGTAGTCATTTGTCACCAAAGGTATTGACAGACAATGGATATCTCATATGATTGCCAATGTCACAGTTTCTGTTCACAATTAGGAGCTAGATTTAGATTTGATTTGATTTATTATGGTCACATGTATTAACATACAGGGAAAAGTATTGTTTCTCGCGTGCACGTGCGCTATACAGACAAAACATACCGTTCATAGAGAAGGAAACAAGTGAGTGCAGAATGTAGTGTCACAGTCATAACTAGGGTGTAGAGAAAGATCAACTTAATGCAAGGTAGGTCCATTCAAAAGTCTGACAGCAGCAGGCAAGAAGCTGTTCTTGAGTCGGTTGTAGATGACATCAGACTTTTGTATCTTTTTCCCAAAGGAAGAAGATGAAAAGAGAGAATGTCTGAGCTGTGTGGGGTCCTTAATTATGCTGGCTGCTTTGCCGAGGCAGCGGGGAGTGTAAGCAGAGTCAATGGATGGGAGGCTGCTATAGTTTATTCTACTGTAATGCTGGGCTGTTATTTCCTACATTACAATACTTCAATAAAAGTACTTGGATAGCAGCAAAGCACTTTGTCACATTCTAAGGTTGTGAAAAGTGTAGAAATATTTATCTCTCTTTCAAATATACAAGTTTTTTTTCCTAATTCAAACATAGCTGTCACTTTTAACAGATAGATCACTATCCCTCACAATATCAAACAAATAAGCTGCCTGGATTGCGATGCCAACAATTGAAAGTTTTAAATGTTGGCTACAGACCTAACGGTTTCATACCTAAAGATTTAAGACTGAAAAGGATCTTCTTGCATTCAAATTAAAGCAGCTCCCTGTAAGAGTTCACACAGCCAAATATTTCAGTCAACTCTTGTTTCATTACTGCACTCAGGTGAAACTGATTTTCTCCAGTATTCTAAAACTCAAGAATTAAATCAATATGAACAGAAAAGATAATTCTTGATTTTTGATTTGATTTATTATTGTCACATGTATTAGTATACAATGAAAAATATTGTTTAGAGCATAGAACATAAAACAGTACAGCACGGTACAGGCCCTTCGGCCTTCGATGTTGTGCCAAGCTTTATCCAAACCCAAGATCAAACTATCCCACTCCCTCTCATTCTGGTGTGCTCCATGTGCCTATCCAATAACCACCTGATAGTTCCTAAAGTGTCCGAATCCACTATCACAGCAGGCAGTGCATTCCACACACCAACCACTCTGAGTAAAGAACCTTTTTCGGATATCCCTCCTATATCTCCCACCATGAACCTTATAGTTATGCTCCCTAGTAACAGCTACATCCACCCGATGAAATAGTCTCTGACTATTTCCTCGGGTTCTTACACACTATACAGACAAAGCATACTGTACAGAGAGAAGAAAAAGAGAGATTGCAGAATGAATGTTATTATCATAGCTAGGATGCAAGAAAATATTAATATTAATTTATGCATTCCATTCAAAAGTCTGGTGGCAGCAGGGAAGAAACTGTTCTTGAGTCAGCCAGTAATAAGTGACAAGGGTGAATTCCAACACTGAAGTGAAGCAATTTTCACCATTCAGGTGGGTGCACCATGCTAACATAAGAACATAAGAAATAGGAGCAGGAGTAGGCCAACTAGCCCTTCAAGCCTGCCCCGCCATTCAATAAGATCATGGCTGATCTGTCATGGCTCAGTTCCACATTCCCGCCCTCTCCCCATAACCCTTAATCCCCTCTCTTATCAAAAACCCATCAACCCGCGTCTTAAAAATATTTAGCGAGGTAGCCTCCACCACTTCAACGGGCAGAGAATTCCAGAGATTCACCACCCTTTGAGTGAAGAAGTTCCTCCTCAACTCCGTTCTAAACCGCCCCCCCTTTATCTTGAGGCTGTGCCCCCTAGTCCTACTATCCTTTCTGAGCGGGAAGAGTCTCTCCACCTCTATCCTATCCATCCCATTCGTCATCTTATATGTCTCAATGAGATCTCCCCTCATTCTTCTAAACTCTAACGAGTACGAGCCTAATTTATTCAGCCTCTCCTCATAGCTCAACCCCCTCAACTCCGGCATCATCCTAGTAAACCTCCTCTGCACTCCCTCCAAGGCCAAAATATCCTTGCGTAAGTACGGCGACCAAAACTGCACACAGTACTCCAGCTGCGGCCTCACCAATGCCCTATACAGCTGCAGCAAGACCTCCCTACTTTTATATTCAATCCCCCTCGCGATGAAGGCCAGCATCCCATTCGCCTTCCTGACCACCTGCTGCACCTGCAAGCTGGGTTTTTGCGACTCATGCACAAGGACCCCGAGGTCCCTCTGCACCGTCGCCTGCTGCAGTTTTTCTCCACGCAAGTAATAATCCTTCCTACCATTATTCCTACCAAAGTGGACCACCTCTAACAAAGTTAACCAAGCCATGTGGTTGACTCTAAAAAATGCAAGCCACTCAGCATGGTGGCACAGTAGTTAGCACTGCTGCCTCACAGCACCAGAGACCCCAGTTCAATTCCCAGCTTGGCTTACTGTCTGTGCGGAGTCTGCACTTCCCCTGAGTCTGTGTAGGTTTCCTCCAGGTGCTCTGGTTTCCTCCCATAATATGAAAGACGTGCTGGTTAGGTGCATTGGGGCTGTGCCAAATCCTCCCTCAGTGTACCCAAACAGGTGCCAGAGCGTGGCAACTAGGGGATTTTCACAGCAACATCACTGCAGTGTTAACGTAAACTTCTTTGTGACATTAATAAAGAAATGTTAAAACTTGTTGCAATTATGTACAGGCAACAAATACTGGATTTGACAGTAACGCCTGTCTCCAATGAACTATATAAGAGTTTAAAATGAAGTAATTGCGAATCTGTGTGAGGTGATGTCAATAATCAGTACTACATTGCTAACTGGAATCATTCTCTGTAATCCTCTACCTGCTGGCCACAATATGATTACAATGTCTCCTGGAATCCACAACTCCCATCAGAAATTATTTTAAAATCCTGAGAAAACAACAGCTCAGCATTCTTGCATTAGTACAAGTTGGTGGTATTTTACAACTTTTTGTCTAAGTGTCAGGTGGACGTGGAACTAGTATAGTTCCAGATCCGGTTTTTGGATGCATTTTCAGACCCCCCCACCATACGCACTCTGGCTGCAAAATTTTCAGCAAGTCCATTGCTCACTGCAGAAGCTGCGGGCGTCACTTAACGTGCCCAAAAGTCTGCAGCTCTGATCAGAGCCTCCAACTGCGCATGGGCAGCAAAAAACTAAAATAAAGCGGCTCCCCTGCCAGATCCCTCCCACGCTGGATAATGCCAGCCCCTGGCCCCCATGGACATTGGACTCCACCGGCCCCTCCCCCACAATCCTGCTGCCGAACATTACTGACCCTCTTATACCCCCCACACACTCGCAGACCCTTCCCGACACGAAATGACTCCCTGTGAGTACCAGAGAGCCATCCTATGGTAGGCACTTATCTCCTCACTAACCCTCACTGATGGAGGGCCAGAAGCTGACTTTTACAGAGAAGGTATTTTCCAGACCGATCCGACTGGGCAAATGAGGTGATAAACGCAGGCAGGCTTGTAAAATGGGGCATGCACCTCGCTGGTTGCATTCGGATGAACATTCAAATATTTAAACTGACATCTCGCCCACTTTGGACGGGCTTCCGATCACGCCAATTTTTTCCCTTCGTAAAAGTGAGAAAATGGGCGCAGATCATGCTAATCACTTCATGTCTGAATTTACAACCTTTTCGCGCCTGAAAATGGATGCAATGTAGTGGTAAAATTCCACCGAGCCCATTACGCAAACATCTCGCCAATTCATTTGCTTTCACTTCTTTGGTTTTAATATCCTGCAAATTATTGATCTGGCGAAGGAAAAGGAATTGACTATTAAACACTTTCCAGCTGAAGGGGAACACAGGGAGACGTAGCTGTTCACACATAGTCATTCAATTATACTGGCAGATTTACCATCCCACCTGGAGTTGGTGGCCTAGATTTTAATACCACAGGCAAGTGTCAGAACGGAGATGGACCAAAGGAAAGAAATAATGGATGTGGTGCAGAAATCCTGCCCCTCTTTCAGGCTCTGCCGACTTTCATCAGCATGGAAAAGGGGGTATGCAAGATCAGAGAGAAGTTGTAGGAGCTGTTACTTGAAATGGACAAACTTTTCAGACCCAATTTTAATCATTCCTGAGTCTGCAGTGAAGGACTTCAGAAACATATCCTTCACGAGCAGCCATGGACAATGTTAAAGGGTGGATTGAAGGTGAGGAAACTTTAAATTGTTCATAGTTTGGGAGGTGGTGATGGAGTGGGAGAGGTGGCATGGGAAAGAGAGAGGATTGGGTCACCTCAGATACTGCAACAAAACCTGGTAGCAAAGTAGGCACCAGGTACTCCTACCAGGCTATAACAGAAATAGGAGGAGGAGTCAATTATAAAATCAGTGCAATTCTCTCACACAAGGCAGGCCAGTGGCAGATGCACTTGCAAGAATCCCTGGTAGCACTACCAAGAAAAAGCATGGCCCAGAAGGACAAACTTTACCCTGAGCATAGGATATTTCATTTTACTTACAGCTTTCTGGACATGTCAGTGCGCACATGTAGGAGAAGACGGAGAATATTTTGACAGATGTTCACAGAAATCTGTGCCATTGCACACAGGCACAGCAGGCACGTCAAGCCAGCAGCCGACAATTGCCAACAGCAGTCTCCAAGGCAGCCTTCATGACACACAACAACGCAGAATCATTGAGCAGAAACTGATAACCAAGTTCTGCACGCATGAGGACGGCCTCAACCAGGATCTTGGGTTCATGTCACACTATCTGTAACCTCCACAACTTGCCTGGGCTTGCAAAATCTCACTAACTGTCCTGGCTGGAGACAATACACATCTTTTTAACCTGTGCTTGGCCCTCTCTCCACTCACAGTATCTGTATCTTTAAGACTTGATTATCTGTAAAGACTCGCATTCCAACCATTATCTTGTAAATTAAGTTTGTGTTTATATATGCCCCATTTGTGAACACAAGTCCTTACTCACCTCATGAAGCAGCAGCGCTCCGAAAGCTTGTGCTGCCAAATAAACCTGTTGGACTTTAAGCTGGTTATGAGACTTCTTACTGTGCTTACCCCAGACCAACACCAGCATCTCCACATCATGTCTATTTCGATGCCAGGCAATCTGACCCACTTTGTTCCTTTGAGACTTAGTTTGATTCAACTGAGTGGTTTTGCTAAGCCATTTCAGAGTCAGTCACATCTGGAGTCACACGTAAGGACAGCAGAAAGGCAAGAGTAAATCAGATAAGTTTTTTCGACAACAGCTTCATGGTCTTAGATTTCTAATTTTATATTTTTTAAAGTTCAGCCAGGCCCCGGTAGATTACTCTGGGATTACCCTGGGTCTCTGGATTACGAGCCGAGCAATAATATCACTACACCACCATCTCCCCTCATTCTGAAAATGAGTCATGATGAACTTGAAACATTAAGGGGGCGATTCTCCCAGCCCGTTGTGCTGCTCTAGCAGTGCAATGGGCCGGACAACATCAGTGGAGGCCGTTTCAATGGGCTTCCTGCTAGATGCCACAGCCTCCATGTGTCTCCAGGGCCAAGGTTTGTCGTGTCATCAGCTCTGCGCTGGACCTGATTTCAATATCTAAATCCAGATTTACATCCGATTAGCGGGCCCAGGACTGAAGTCTCCAGGCCCGCTAGCTTGCCCCCCACCCCACCCCAAAGCATGGTTCATTCCAGCGGGATCTACTACAACTCTCTACAAACGGGGAACAGGCAGCCGATCCTGCTGGAGGAAACAAAGGCTACGGAGGCCACCTCCCACCCCCCAGCAGGTCGGGGTGGTGGCGGGGGGGGTGAAAATCGGGAGATCAGCGCTAACGAGGTGGGGAGAGGCATCGGGGCTGGCTCGGAGAGTGATGGGAAGGCCAGCAATCGAGAGGCTGGCAGTGCACGCACCGATCTCTGCGTTGACAGATCGGCATATGCGCAGTGGCCCACTCAGCACTATGCTGCTGGCCTCTCAGGCAGGAATAGGCCCCACCCCCTGATTTTCAGAGGGAATCCCACTAGGGCACTCTGCAGTATTCAGTGTGTGGGAGATTCATTCTGAAAATCATGTTTAAAAAAAAGCCAGCTGGAGTTACTTCTGCAAATTGGGGACTTGTTTGGGAGAATCCCGGCCTAACTCTGTTTCTCTCTACACAGATACTGCCCGAACTGCTCAATTTTTACAGCTTGTTCTGTACTTACTTTGTCACAGTCATCTCTTTGTTAGTCAGCAGTGTTTATTGGACAATACTGTGCTTCCTGGTATAATTGCTAAATAAGTAAAATTAAAAGTATTTTCAGTAGCAAAATGACAATAAAACAATGGTAACAAGCTGCAGACTGGCAACAGGAAAACTTGCAAAACTAATTCAGGGGTGTTGTGGCAGAGTGGTCAACACCGCTGCCTCACAGTGTCAGGGACCAGGGTTCGATTCCCAACTTGGGTCACTATCTGTGTGGAGTTTGCACGTTCTCCCCATGCCTGTGTGAGCTTCCTCCGGATGCTTTGGTTTCCTCCTACAGCCCAAAGAATTGCAGATTAGGTGGGTTGGCCATGCTAAATTGCCCCTTAGTGTCGGGTGACTACCAGGGTAAATGAATGGGGTTATGGGGATAGGTTGGGATTGTGGTAGGTGCAGAATCGATGGGCCAAATGGCCTCTTTCTGCACTGTAGGATTCTATGATTCAAAACAGCCACCACAAATCCCAGAAAATAGCAATACAGTCTGCTCTGCACAGAATATCCCAGCATAACTGTAGGCAAGTTAAACTTACAACCAATAAGAGAATGCAAGTCGGCTCTAATGACTGAAAAGAGGGAAAAAAAATCAGTCTCAGCCACAAACTAGTTATAGAGATCAAGACAGAGCCAACATAGCCTCAAACAGCACTCAAGATAATTACAGAACAACTGAGGAGCCAGCATCAGTACACCCGTGTCACACTTCAAACTGTTACCAGAAGCCTTTACCCTGGGTGAACATCAAACAAACTCTGGCAAACATAACTGCCACAAGTGGTAATTAAAGAAGTCATTAGAGTTGGAATACACTCAATTAAAGCGATGGAGTATAAGCACCAGCACAACGGTGTAATTCTATAGGCCCTAATAAGACAATACATTATATGGATATGCAACACCGTGGGAATCTTATTAGTTTAACATTAAAAGGTTCATTCATAGCCACGCTTCATGGAAATACACTTTCACCAATTTTCTGTCATAGTTGACGGACAACATGCTCTCCCACTCAAAGCAAGGCAATAGAAAAACCAGAACTGTTGAAACAGAAACAATAAAAATTATAAAGTAAGAATTTTGATTTGATTTATTATTGTTACATGTATTAGTATACAGTGAAAAGTATTGTTTCTTGCATGCTATACAGACAAAGCGTATCTTTCACAGAGAAGGAACCGAGAGAGTGCAGAATGTAGTGTAGTCATAGCAAGTGTGTAGAGAAAGATCAACTGAATGCAAGGTAGGTCCATTCAAATGGCAGCAGGGAAGAATATGTTCTTGAGTCGGTTGGTATGTGACCTCAGACTTTTGCATCTTTTTCCCGACAGTAGAAGGTGGAAGAGAGAATGTCCGGGGTGTGTGAGGTCCTTGATTATGCTGGCTGCTTTTCAAAGACAGCAGGAAGTGCAGACAGTGTCAATGAATGGAAGGTTGGTTTGAGCAATGGACTGGGCTTCATTCTGTGCGGCACCTTGGCACAGCGGTTAATACAGCTGCCTCACAGCACCAAGTCCCAGGTTCAATTCCAGCCTTGCATATTCTCCATATGTCAGTGTGGGTTTCCTCCGAGTGCTCCAGCTTCCTCCCACAGTCCAAAGATGTGCAGGTTAAGTTGACTGGCCATTCTAAACTGACCCTAGCGTCAGGGGGATTAGCAAAGTAAATGTGTGAGGTTATGGAAATAAGGCCTGGTGGGATTATAGTCAATACAAACTTAATGGGCCGAATTAGAACATAGAACATAACAGCGCAGAACAGGCCCTTCGGCCCACGATGTTGCGCCGACCAGTTAAAAAAAAATTTAAAAAAACAACAACGACCCACTAACCTAAACCAGTCCCTTTTCGTCCATAAACCTGTCCACAGACCTCTTAAACGCCCCCAAACTAGGCGCATTTACAACTGCAGCAGGCAGGGCATTCCAATCCCTCACCACCCTCTGGGTAAAGAAATTGCCTCCTTCTGTACTGTAGGGATTCTATGATTCACAACCCTTTTGCTGTCTTGGACAGAGCAGGAACCATACCAACCTGTGATTACAACCAGAAAGAATGCTTTCCATGGTGAATCTGTAGAAGTTGGTGAGAGTTGCAGCAGACATTTCCTTAGTCTTCTGAGAAAGTAGAGGCATCAGTGAGCTTTCTTAACTATAGTGTGGGCATGGTGGGGACCAGGACAGGTCGTTGGTGATCTGGATACCTAAAAACTTGAAGTTTGAAACAAGAAAAATAACAAAAAAACTACTAAGGACTTTTGAAAATAAGTCCTGCTTGAAAAACCAAGAAAATGAACCAATTAAACAAAGGTAAGTCTATCAATGCTGTTAAAAATAATTTCTGATAGAATTTGTAATTTTTTTCTCCACATCTTTACCCCCTCCACTTAATGACAGTAAAGCGGTAGATTTAAGATTAAGAAAGATCCAAGGCGCAGTTTTAATCTTAATCATCCATAAGACATAAGCACCATAGCTCAAGTATCAGCAGCATGGTGGCATAGTGGTTAGTGCTGCTGCCTCACATTGCCAGGGACCCAGTTTCGATTCCAAGCCTGGGTCACTGCCTGTATGGAATCTGCACATTCTTCCTGGTACTGCATGGGTTTTCCCCCACAGTCTGAAAGACATATTGGTTAGGTGCATTGGCCATGCTAATTTCTCCCTCAGTGTAACCCAAACAGGCACCAGTGGGTGGCGACTAGGGGATTTTCACAGCAACTTCATTGCAGTGTGACTGTAAAATACTTGTGACACTAATACATAAACTAACCATCATCCCGTGGTTTCTGACCTGCTCTTCTAAGCAGCTGAAATGGGGACCTGCTGGAAATGTCGTAGAATCTTCAGCCTGAAATGTCATTTAACCAACATTTACACAGAGAAGTCACTATAATAATAGTAGTAGTCAGTAACAAAGAATATCTCGCCATTTGTGGCATCAAGCCTCATCTAATACAGAGTCTACATGTGATCATTCAATAGTGTGCCAACTTCCACCCCATACTTGCTCATTTCTTATTTTATAAAGCACTGAAGCCTCTTACCCAATTTCATGTAGGGGTAAAAGGTGTTGTTAATAAGACTTTAATTCCATCCACTTGCACCGAGAAATTCAACTCCACTTTTTCCCAGTCAAAAAGTTTAAAAACTAAAAATTTTTATCTACAAAATGGCAGTTTGACCGAAGGGCTGGGTTGGCTCATTGCACTCGCAGTACTAAGTGAATAATTGTGTGTGTTAATTAGACAGCAAGGATAATGTCAATGTGCTTCCCAGTGGATGTATGGCCACAAAAGAAAACCCATAATTTCACAGTCTGTTAGCCTAATCAGTAGGGAGTTCCAAATCAACCAACCAGTCCACCAGCAGACATCTGGTTCAGGCTGTTTTATGGTCAAACTATGAAAAGAAAATGCGTCATAATAACCCTTCAATATCAATCCAAGGAAAGAACCTCAACCTTGTGTTTGGTAGAACCACGGGCATCTAGAACTCTGTGGATTAGTGAAAGCCAACAAACTGAGAGAACATATTCCTTAGGAAAATAAGGTTTGGAAGTTTGCAGATTTAAGATCGTTCCATCAGGGTCAATATACGTTCATATGGAAACGATTTAAAGGATTTTTTTTAAAACAGAATCAAATCATTATTGATATAACTGAGCAGTTTAAACAAATAATGGTCATTATCAATTCATTATGGTTATGATCTCTCTAAATACACACCGTCCTTTAATCCATTCATCATGTCAATTTTTTTAAAAGGCAGAACATTAATATTTGGGTAGTCTTGATATTGAATTGCTCCCCCACACACTAGAAATTTCCCATACCAGCCATCAGATGTTGCTGCATCACCTCAAAGATATGAGTGGAATCCAAAATCTAATCCAGATGCCTTTTCCTCATTAACCAAATAAATATGGAATAACTGGGGAAGAAGACATGGGGCCTGAAAGTTAAATCACATTTTGCAAGATAAATCCAGATTCTTAAATCACGAGGAGGCCCATTCAGCCCAACATACTATGGTGGTGCTGGGTTTTTGAAACACATACCCAATCAGTCCCACTTCCTCGCCATAGCACTGCAATAGATGTGGCCCCATTTTGAAGACTAATTATATTGTTCCTGCAAGGGTCACACCTTTCCCAACAAGTGGGCTGGAGAAATGATCAGAAATGCCAAACAGCAATTTAAGATAATTCACAGTCCTTTAAAGCAAAATTCCTGAGGAGATACTCAACGGGTCCACACCCTGCCTCACCCTGCCCTCGCTCTTCTCCCTCCAACCGCCCCCGCGTATCCCTCGTGCCCGCCCGCCCCCACACCCCCACCCCATCCACAGCCTGTCCAAGATTGAACAGCTGCCCTGTGGTGAATAGGAATAGCACCATGTTATAAAAAACCAAAATGTAGGGCTAACAGCCAGCAGCAAAGGTGCAGGATTTGGGAGAAAGTACAAGAAAAAAATTAAGATAAATAAAATGTAGGATTTGATGATAATCTATTGAATGACTGAAGCATGTAAACAGCTTCAGTTTTAAGTCCAAGAATAATATTAAAGTAACTAAATTAGGAAACTGAAATCTTTTCAGGTGCCACTTACATTGTTCACCTTTCCTACAGCATATAGTAAGATACGATACATGTACAGTGAATCCAAACAACAAATAGAGTTTACGCTTTTCTCAGGGTCAACATTTTGTTGTAAATCACAGCAAACTGGCCTAGATAATCTCAAAATGTACTTGAGCATGAAGTCCAGAACAAGATAAGGCCATTTGATCCATAAAGCTCCCCCCCCACCCATTAACAATTTGTTTCCTTGCCCATTGATCACAATCAATGTCATGATCTTTCTCATAAAATAAAACACCAAACAAGGGTTTTAAAGTTTAGTTTATTTACTTATGAGTCACAAGTAAGGCTTACATTAACACTGAAATAAAGATACTGTGAAATTCCTCTCGTGGCCACACTCTGGCACCTGTTCGGGTCAATGCATCGAACCAGCATGTCTTTCAGAATGTGGGAGGAAACCGGAGCACCTGGAGGAAGCCCACACAGACACGGGAAGAACGTGCAAGCTCCACACAGACAGTGACCCTAGCCAGGAATCGAACCTGGGTCCCTAGCATGGTGAAGCAGCAGTGCTACCATAGTAATCGTAGCACGATAGTACAAAGTTCAACATTATTTTATAAGGACTGATTTCCACAAGTATAAATTCTCACAAAGATGAAGGCAAAAGACTGCGGATGCTGGAATCTGAAACAAAAACAGAAAATGCTGGAGAAAGTCATCAGGTCTGACAGCATCTGTGGAGAGAGAATAGAGCAAACTTTTCGAAGGGTTGGGACGTCAGCAGCAACTCTCACCAACCGTTAAAGATGCATCATAGAAAGCATTCTTTCTGGTTGTATCACAGCTTGGTATGGCTCCTGCTCTGCCAAAGTCTGCAAGAAACTACAAAAGGTCGTGAATGTAGCCCAATCCATCACACGAATCAGCCTCCCATCCACTGACTCTGTCTACACTTCCTGCTGCCTCAGCAAAGGACCCAGCATAATTAAGCACCCCACGCATTCTCTCTTCCACTTTCTTCCGTCAGGAAAAAGATACAAAATTCTGAGGTCACATACCATCCTACTCAAGAACACTCCTTCCCTGCTACCATCAGACTTTTGAATGGGCCTACCCTGCACTAAATTGATATTTCTCTTCACTCTTGCTATGACTGTACACTACAATCTCTCTCATTTCCTTCTCCATGAACGGTATGCTTTGTCTGTGCAGTATGCAAGAAACAATACTTTCCACTGTACACTAATACATATGACAATCAAGTCAAAAAAGGATTATCCAGACTCTGAAACATTGGCTCTATTCTCCCTCTACAGATACTGTCAGACCTGCTGAGTTTCTCCAGCATTTTCTGTTTTTGTTGCATTATAAATTCTCACAAATGTAATTATAAGGTCTTCACCACTCAATTTGTGTTTCTCTCCCCGATCCTGATTGGTAATACTGCTGGACATTGCCCAGTCTGCCGGCTGAAGCAAATGACAGTGGTGGGAGGTGGAGGAATGAACTCGGAAATCCAACTGATTTATCTCATGTCCATCTGTTATCGCTACTTCCCCTGCTATGGAAAGAGTGTGTGGTAGCCCCTGAGAAGTGCTTATACTCAGCCTGCAGTATCCAATCGAAGGAGGGAACTTTGTAGCGGCATTTCAATGGAATATATCTCCCCGAGTCCTCTACTCAATCCTGCCTTTGTAACACCACATCTGACTCTTGTACTGCTGTAGCAGAATTTTCCTCCAATGGAAGTTGTCGCACTCTCGCAGCAATTCCACCTGGAGAATATCCAGCTAACCAAGTTCGCCAAACTCTGAAAACTTTGGATTCATTGACCGAATTAGAAATATACATGCGGAAAGTAAACAATGTTTCATCCAAGAACCCTGACAACCAATGTGCAGGACATCATTGTTTATCTCTCCCTGGATGAGCTCCAAAAAGGATTTTAATGTTTCCTTAACCATTCGAAATTGGTCATGGGGATTCAAGTCAATGTTGTGTGTTTATTCTGAAGGTGAAAACACCAATTGGAAACTCAATTATGTATGGGGGGGAATGCACAAAATCATAGTCATAATGGCACACATCAAGATAAATGATTCAGTCTGATTTTACAAAGAGGGTGATGGGTACCTGGTTTAAAGTGTGAGGGGAAAGGTTTAAAGGAGGTGTACAAGGCAGGTTTTTTTTACATAGATGGTGCCTGGAACTCACTGCCGGGTGAAGTAGTGGAAGCAGCTGTGGTAGTGACTTTTAAGGGCGTCTGGACAAATGTATGAATCGGAAGGAAATAGAGGGATATGGTCCCCAAAAAGATAGGGGGTTTTAGTTCATATGGGCAGCATGGTTGGTGCAGGCTTGGAGAGCTGAAGGGCCTGCTCCTGTACTGTAATTTTCTTTGCTTGACTTTGCTCTTTGTTCTAACCAGCATTACAGAAACATGATAATATGGTAACCATTGTGGATGATCATACTGGCATCAATGAAGTAAAAGCTGGCCACTTCCCAAGGCTTCCCAATCTGGCCATAACTAGCATCACCTATTCTGCACAAACCCCTCTAGTACTGGTACAACTCTTCAGCATCACTTCAAAACAAATCATCTCTTTTTTCAGTGTCCTAACTGCTCATTTCCAGCCTCCCTTCCTTTTCCACAGATTTTGACCATATTGTTGCCTCCCAGACCCATGACTATCAGACCAGAAGTCACAGGAGCAAAAATAGGCTATTTGGTCTATCGAGTCTACTCTTCCATTCAATGGCTCAATGAAATCATGATTGATCTGATATAACTCTCAACTCCATTTTCCCACCTTATCCTCATATTTGATTCCCTTGTTGACTAAAAATCTGTATCTTAGCCTTGAACATACTTAATGACCTCGCCGCTCAGCTCTCTGCAGTAAGAATCCCACAAATACACTATCCTCTGAGAGAAGAAATTCCTCCTCATCTGTGTCTTAACTGAGTGACCCCTTACTCTGAGATTATGCCCACAAGGGGAAACAACCTCTAAGCATTCACCCTATCAAGCTCCTGAGAATCCGAGATAACTGTCTCTCAATATCCTCATCTCACAACTGTTTGAAACTATCCAATGAATTCAAACTACCAAAACAAACAGAAGTTACAGATGATATATTTGTAGTCTTCAGCAATGTTAACTGTACAATCTTCGACTCCCACAGTCCAGCTGAAGGGACAACCCTCACTTGGTACCACTCTCATTCATTATTCAGTCTGAACCACAGGCCCTCTAACAATAATCTCTCTTCCAACTGCCATATCTTCATTTCAAGAGACCAGCAATCTATCCATGGCCTCGTTTTCTACCATATTCACATGCTTTCCCCTCAAGTAACATAATTCAAAGTCGTGGGATCAACTACTATTTGTGTTGCAATAATACCCAGCACCATCTTTTTCGTCCAGCATCTAGTTTTGGACGAAACTCAGATTTCTTCCAATTAAACGTTAGGCAGGCCAAAGCCACTCTTTTTGGTCCCTGCCGCAAACCCTTGCCACTGATGGCAAACCCTGGCCACAGTCTCAAGAGTGTTCAAATTTTGACAACCGAGCTTCTGGTCGCATTCTTTCTGCATAACAAACAAGCTTCATCCCTATCTTAGTCCATATGTCACTAAACTGTTTGTTCATTCACTTATTGCGGCAGAGTGGTGCAGTGGCTAGCACTGCTGCCTCATGGTGCCAGAGGCACGGATTCGATTCCCAACTTGGGTCACCGTCTGTGGGGAGTTTGCACGTTCTCCGTGTGTGCGTGGGTTTCCTCTGGATGCTCTGGTTTCCTCCTGCAGTCTGAAAGACATGCTGATTAGGTGCATTGGCCATGCTAAATTCTCCCTCAGTATACCAAACATGAGCTGGAGTGTGGCAACTAGGGTATTTTCACAGTAACTTCATTTTATTCTTTATTCCTTTGTGGGACATTAGAGTTGCTGGCTGGCCAGCATTTATTGCCCATCCCTCGTTGCCCATGGGCAGTTGAGAGTCAACTACATTGCTGTGGCTCTGGAGTCACACGCAGGCCAGACCAGGTAAGGACGACAAATTTCCTTCCCAAAATGACATTAGTGGAACCAGGTGGGTTTTTCCGACAATCAACAATGGTTTCATGATCATCAACAGATTCTTAGTTCCAGATTTTTTTATTGAATTCAAATTCCACTATCTGCCGCAGTGGGATTTGAAGCAAGGTCCCCAGAACATTAGCTGAGTTTCTGGATTAATAGTCTCATGATAATACCACTACAGTATTGCCTCCCCCCATTACTGTGTTAATGTAAGCCTACTTGTGACAAATAAATAAACTTCAAACTTTGTTTAAGTAATTCCTCTTCAGCAATGGTGCCTAAAAACAAATCAGCAGTTTATTTTACATACTGCCCTATTTCCTTTTCCAATGCTAGGTATTTTGGAGGTAAACCATGCCAGTTTGACCGCAGTTTACAATGCAGTTAGATCACCCAATTTGAAATACGTGCTATGAACAGGGCAACAAGGCATTGAGTGTCAAGTCTCCAGATGTAGTCACCCTGACCTTGCCCATAACACATACATGAAGCCTTCATTCCCTCCGTCTCCTCCCATTCCACAATTGATTCCACACTCTGTAAGTTTGGAAATAATTTTCCTCTGATAATTGTCCCAACTTAACTCAAACATTGAATTTCCATTGCTGCCTTCAAAAACACAGATCTTTTCTATAATTTCAAAATGGTTTTCTGCCAAATTTCAGTTGCTGCATAATATATCACATAGAATTACAGGTAATTACTTGTAATTCCAGAGTACTTCCCCATTAGCCATACTTAGGAAAAGGCTAAATAGTAACGTTTATGAAAATAAAAAAAAAGGACATTATGCAGTCACAGAATGAGCAAATATTTCCGCCAACTGATATCCTTCTCAGTGCTTTACTGAAAGTTTTAGTTATTTTCTTATCTTTTAAGGGATATTTCAAAAACCTTTTTCTCATAGTTTAACACTGATTTAAAATAGCATTAGCATTTGGACAAACCCAAATTGTTAAGCCAATTTTCCACAAACTACTACGATACACACTTAAAAACAAGCATGAAGCTTTAAAACATGATGTAAAATTATATGCAAAAGTAACTCAAACCCACACACTGCAGAGTACATTGGACATTAATAAAATCAGGACGGCAACTCACTGTTCTGGCATTTATTCATTAAAAAAAAACAAATTTCACTGTGGCGGTCAGGATAACCTCAGACTTAAAAACATCTTGCCTTTAGACAGTATGCAATATTTTTAGCTGTCTACAGCCACAGTTATTTTGTTATAGTTTCTTTCCACATGAAAGAAACACCCCTATTTCGCAATGGCACTGCCTCACATCGCCAGGGATCCGGGTTCAATTCCGGCCTCAGATGCCTGTCTGTGTGGAGTTTGCATGTTCTCCCCCTGTCTGCATGGGTTTCCTCTGAGTGCTCCAGTTTCCTCCCACACTCCAAAGATGTGCAGGTTAGATCGACTGGCCATGTTAAATTGACTCTAGTTCAGGGGGATTAGTAGCGTAAATACACGAGGTCACGAACTGGAGCCTGGATGGAGTTATTGTCGGTGCAGGCCTGATGGGCCGAATAGCCTCCTGCTGTAATGTAGGAATTCTATGATTCTGCCTTCAACTTGTGCTCTTATTATCATTCTATCCAACTGCAATTTACTAAACAAGGACTTCCAAATAAAAAAAATCAAAGACAGAATACAAACATTTACATTTATCAAAATGGAATAGAGGCTTAATGCAGAAAATTAAAAATAATTAAAAGAGTCCAAATTAGCACTTTGGGCCCTTGGAAGAACTTACTGATGGTTGCAAAATTAACAAATGTATCTGGAAAAACAGATTAAGAACTTGCATTTAAATAGCGCCATTCATGATCTCAGGACACTCCAAGCTCTTTATAAGTACTTAACAAGTGCTGAATTAATAATCAAATTCCTTATTGTATAGAAAAAAGAGCAGCCAATTTGCATGCAGCAAGTTCCCACAAACAGCAATAATAAAAGCAGATGGACTAACCTTATTGAACAATCTCAGAACAGACCAAAGAGAACAAGAAACTAAATAATGTGGCCTTCTTTAAGCAGGTGTAACATTAGGTGCTCTGGATACCTTATGAAATTGGATTAGAACTTGGATTTTGCAATCATTAACAGGCTTGTAATTCATCAATAAAAGCAGCAAACGCAACAGGATTCTTCTATAGGATATACTGCTCAAAATCTAAGGCTTGATATTATTGGACAGCCAAACCAGCATTCACTGGAAATTAATGCTCAAACAACCATTGTGAATAAAATACATCAAGGATTTTGAGTCATGCTGAGATCAAAAAGGAGGAGGTATTAGAGGTATTAAGAAACATTAAGGTAGACAAGTCCCCAAGGCCTGATGGGGTAGACCCCAGAATAATAAGAGAAACAAGGGAGGAAATTGCTGGGGTCGTGAGAGAAATCTTTGTATCCTCACTGGCTACAGAAAGGGTCCCAGAGCAGTGGAGAATAGCCAATGTTATTCCTTTGTTTAAAAAAAGTAGCAAGGATAATCCAGGTAATTACAGGCCGGTGAGCCTTATGTCAGTGGTAGGGAAATCATTGGAGAAGATTCTTCGAGACAGGATTTACTCCCACTTGGAAATAAGTGGACGTATCAGTGAGAGACAACATGTTTTTGCGAAAGGGAAGTCATATCTCACTAACTTTATCGAGTTTTTTGAGGAAGTGACAAGGATGATTGATGAGGGTACGGCAATGGATGTGGTCTACATGGACTTCAGTAAGGCCTTTGACAAGGTTCCTCATGGCAGACTGGTACAGAAGGTGGAGTCTCACAGGATCAGAGGTGAGTTGACAAGATGGATACAGAACTGGCTCGGCCATAAAAGACAGAGGGTAATAGTGGAAGGGTGAGTGTCTGAATAGAGAGCTGTGACAAGTGACATTCCTCAGAGATTAGTGCTGGGACCTTTCGCTGTTTGTAATATATCTATAAATGTTTTGGATGAAAATGTAACTGGTTTGATTAGTAAGTTTGCAGATGGCACAAAGGTTTGTGGATTTGCGAGTAGTGATAAGGATCATCAGAGGATACAGCAGGATATAAATCGGTTGGAGACTTGAGCGGAGAGATAGCAGATGGAGTTTAATCCAGATAAATGTGAGGTAATCCATTTTGGAAGGTCTAATACAGATAGGGAATATACAGTAAATGGCAGAACCCTTGATCAGAGTATTGATAGGCAGAGAGATCTGGTTGTACAGATACACAGGTCACTGAAAGTGGCAACGCAGGTGGAGAAGATAGTCAAGAAGGCACACGGTATGCATGCCTTCATCGGCCGGGGCACTGAGTTTAAAAATTGCCAAGTCATGTTGCAGCTTTATACACCCTTAGTCAGGCCACACTTGGAATATAGTGTTCAATTCTGGTCACCACACTACCAGAAGGATGTGGAGGCTTTGGAGAGGGTACAGAAAAGATTTACCAGGATATTGCCAGTTATGGAGGGCATTAGTTATGAAGAGAGGTTGGAGAAACTTGGTTTGTTCTCACTGGAACAATAGAGGTTGAGGGGCGACCTGAAAGACATCTACAAGATTATGAGTGGCATGGATAGAGTGGATAGTCAGAAGCTTTTTACCCAGAGTGAAAGAGTCACTAACTATGAGCCACAAGTTTAGGGTATGAGGGGCAAGATTTAAAAGAGATATCTTTTTTAAATCTTGCCCCTCATACCCTAAATTTGTGCCTCATAGTTAGTGACTCTTTCACACTGGGTAAAAAGCTTCTGACTATCCAATCTGTCCGTGATCTGGAGGAGGGAACCGAGTGTATGGTGTTGAAATTTGCTGATGACACCAAGATTGGTGGAACGGCAAATTGTGCGGAGGGTGTGGAGAGTCTGCAGAAGGATCTAGATAGGCTGGGTGAATGGGCCAGGAACTGGCAAATGGAATTTAATGTTGGCAAATGTGAGGTTGTCCACTTTGGTAGGAATAGGAAAGACTATTACTTATGTGGTGAAAAACTGCAGCATGCGACGGTGCAGAGGGACCTCGGGGTCCTTGTGCATGAGTCGCAAAAACCCAGCCTGCAGGTGCAGCAGGCGGTCAGGAAGGCAAATGGGATGCTGGCCTTCATAGCGAGGGGGATTGAATATAAAAGTAGGGAGGTCTTGCTGCAGCTGTATAGGGCATTGGTGAGGCCGCAGCTGGAGTACTGTGTGCAGTTTTGGGCGCCGTACTTACGCAAGGATATTTTGGCCTTGGAGGGAGTGCAGAGGAGGTTTACTAGGCTGATTCCGGAGTTGAGGGGGTTGAACTATCAGGAGAGGCTGAATAAACTAGGCTTGTACTCGTTAGAGTTTAGAAGAATGAGGGGAGATCTCATTGAGACATATAAGATGTTGAATGGGATGGATAGGATAGAGGTGGAGAGGCTCTTCCCGCTCAGAAAGGACAGTAGGACTAGGGGGCACAGCCTCAAGATAAAGAGGGGGCGGTTTAGAATGGAGTTGAGGAGGAGCTTCTTCACTCAAAGGGTGGTGAATCTCTGGAATTCTCTGCCTGTTGAAGTGGTGGAGGCTGCCTCGCTCAATATTTTTAAGACGCGGGTTGATAGGTTTTTGATAGGCAAGGGGATTAAGGGTTATGGGGAGAGGGCGGGAATGTGGAACTGAGCCATGACAGATCAGCCATGATCTTATTGAATGGCGGGGCAGGCTCGAGGGGCTAGATGGCCTACTCCTGCTCCTATTTCTTATGTTCTTATGCACAGAGGGTGGTGAGTGCCTGGAACTTGCTACTGGAGGAGGTCGTGGAAGCAGATACGGTAGTGATTTTTAAAGGGGCATCTGGACAAATACATGAATAGGATGGGAATAGAAGGATATGGTCCCCGGAAGGGTAGGGGGTTTTAGTTCAGACAGGCTGTATGACCGGTGCAGGTTTCGAGGGCCGAAGGACCTGTTTGTTTTTTGGTTCATGTGGTCTAGTTCAATCTCATGTGGTCGGGAGGACAGGGACATAAGTGACAAGGTAGGGCCCGGTTGAATTTGGTCTGTCCTCTACTTTCCAAACAGCTGAAAGAACATACAATCCAAACTGTCGTGTAATCTGCTATTCCTAATGAGTGCAATGTGGAAAACTTCAGCAACATGCATCAATGTACTCTTTTGAGAGTATATTAAAATACCTTATTGCAAATCCTTAAAGCTTCTTTACAAGTCAATTGTTTTAAGTTAATTTAATGTCTTGTTGTTTGAGTGAGATAAGATGCTGACACTCAGACTGGCTGCACTGATGGACATGAAAAGTCTTCTCCCAAGAAAAACAGGAAGACTCTTAGAGCTGGATTCACCTCTGCAATCCCACATAAGTGAAAAATCAAACCTATAGCCACTCACTGCCCAATCTATATTTTCCTCCTCATCTCTCACTGGTCACTCCTTCACCAGCTACACCATATAAATGGCAGTAAGTTGGAAGTGGGCCAGAGAGAGATGAGGGATGCAGAGCACAAATTCCTCGCAAATGTCCCTCCTACCAACCTGCTTAATGTCCTCCTCTTTTCCATCATGAGCTGTGTGTTAAGTCCCAGAGGGATAAGGCTTGTACCTCAATTACACGTCAGCTTTCCTCACATCTCAATCTTTGAGGAGGCCTTTACTGATACAATCTTCAAGCAAATTCTGCCCCCCACCAGGTGCTCCTGGATCTACTTGTGCTGCAGCACTATTAGGATTTTACACCAAGTACAGTGATTGAGCTGAGTACACCTGAAGTACAACCCAAAGAAATGGATAAGGGTTCATAAAATCCCTGCAGTGCAGAAGGAGGCCATTCAACCCACTGAGTCTGCACCAACCACAATCCCACCCAGCCCCTATTCCCAAAACCCCTCATGTTTACTCTGCTAATCCCCCTGACACTAAGAGGAAATTAAGCATGGCTAATCAACCTAAACCGTACACCTTTAGCATGTGGGAGGAAACCAGAGCACCTAGAGGAAACTCACACAGACATGGGGAGAATGTGCAAACTCCACACAGACAGTGACCCAAGATGGAAATCGAACCCAGGTCCCTGGCACTGTGAGGCAACAGTGCTAACCACTGTGCCACCGTGCTGCCCCAGTGTTAGATGGGAGGGTGTAGGTTCCCCAAAACCCCCAACCCTGTTTCCAGAATAAGAATGGCAACCCTGTTGTCTTGATTGTCTCAGCAATCACTGCTGAGCACGGGGCTATAACATTTCACTATTTCTGCTGATTTTAATTCTCTTCTTTTTTTTTTCCTCCAAACATTCTTTTTTAATTTTCTGTTCTTCCTTTTTTGGATGGTCAAATCAGCTTCCTATTTGATTTTACATTGAAAGTGAACTGACGTAAGGATATCCTGGCTCAGCTGCAAAAGTAGAGAAAGCAGCTACGGTATAAATTACTTCATGTAATACACCCCAGTGACAATTCATATACTGACAGTTTGGAGGAAAGTCAGAATGAAATATTGTCTGTTGAGAACAATGGGACAAAACTGAGGCAAGACTATTATTTTTATTTTGGGGGGGCAGCGACAAGTTATCCAGATTTTTCCCTCAGAAGTTTAAAGGGTGCAAGAAGAATTCATGTCTGGGAGCTTTGGAAAAGGCAGACCAATAGGTCAATGGCTCTCTTTGGGCCCATGATTTGGTATTCTATTATATTCTAAATTGGTATAATATATTTAGACAATGTGTTCACCAAGAATAAATACTAAATTTTTGAAATGAAGACAAGAACATAAGAGCTAGGAGCAGGAGTAGGCCATCTGGCCCCTCGAGCCTGCTCCGCCATTCAATAAGATCTTTGCACGGACTCAGCTTCACTTACCCACCTGCTCGCCAAAACCCTTAATTCCTCGACTGTTCAAAAATTTATCTATCCTTGCCTTAAAAACATTCAATGAGGTAGCCTCAACTGCTTCACTGGGCAGGGAATTCCACAGATTCACAGCCCTTTGTGTGAAGGAGTTCCTCCTCAACTCAGTCCTAAATCAGCTCCCCTTATTTGAGGGCATGCCCCCTAGTTCTAGTTTCACCCACCAGTGGAAACAACTTCCCTGCTTCTATCTTATCTATTCCCTTCGTAATCTTACAAGGTTCTATAAGATCTCCCATCATTCTTCTGAATTCCAATGAGTATAGCCCCAGTCTACTCAGTCTCTCCTCATAAGCCAACCCTCTCAATTCCGGAATCAACTCAGTGAATCTCCTCTGCACCCCCTCCAGTGCCAGAATATCCTTTCTTGAGTAAGGAGACCAAAACTGTACAGAGTACTCCAGATGTGGCCTCACCACCATTCTAAAGGGCTGCAACATAACCTTGCTGTTTTTAAACTTCATCCCTCTAGCAATGAAGAACGAAATTCCATTTGCCTTCTTAACTACCTGCTGCACCTGCAAACCAACTCCTTGTGATTCTTGCGCAAGGGCACCCAGGTCCCCCTGCACTACATCATGCTGCAATTTTTTACCATTTAAATAATACTCCATTTTGCTGTTATCCATACCAAAATGGATGATCTCACATTTATCAACATTATACTCCATCTGCCAGACCCTCTGGATAAGACTTTTCCCTCAGTAATTTAAAAGGTGAAAGAAGAGTTTGTGTCTGGGAGCTTCGGAAAAGGCAAACCAATAAGCCAATGGCTCCCTTTGGGCCCACAATTTGGTATTCTATTATATTCTAAATTGGCATAATATATTTAGACAACTTGTTCACCAAGACTTTTAGAAATTTGCTATGAAGACAAGGGTGAAGCTGACAAGTCATAATTATTGCTCATCACAAGATGCCTTGGGAAGGTGGTGGTGAAATGCTGCAATCCTTCAGGTACTTCAAAAGATCCCCCCTGACACTAGCCTTCTAGTTACTCACAAAGAGGCTTCTGAAACTGATTCACAAATCTATGTTTTGTGGCTAAAATGGAACATAAAATATTTTTAACAAACAAATACTGTCAGGTGAAAAATAAATTAAGGACACAAAAATAAATAAGCAAACCAAAACAAATAAACAACAAAATCTGCTGTCCTGAGAGTTTATTTGGACATCTACAGTTGATCATTGACTGGTTGAACATTATTTTTCACCATTCACGATCAACCACAAACTTCTATTTCCTCACAATTGTACAATTTGCACCATGAGTCATTTTTCAACCAAAAATAAGCACTGACCAAAAAGCAGATCAAAGTCACACTATTATAAATGTCAAGGGGACCCTACTTACATAGACCCTATCTTAACTAAGGATTGCAACTGAGCAGTAGTGGGAGATGATACAGAAGGTGCAACAAGCTCATATAGCCATGCTGACTGGAGAATCACCTTACTTTTAACCACTGGGAATAACTGCCATCTTCATGAAACGACTCCTGCTGAAATCCAGTGGGATCATTGTACTGCATGGTGGTTAGCCAAGTGGCTGCCTCACAGTGCCAGGGACCCAGGTTTCATTCCTGGCTTGGGTCACTGTGCAGATTCTGCACATTCTCCCAGTGTCTGCGTGGCTTTCCTCTGGGTACTCTGCTTTCTTCCCACAGTCCAAAAGATATGCTGGTTAGGTGCATTGGCCATGCTAAATTCTCCTTCAGTGTACCGGAACAGGCGTCCAAGTGTGGCAGTTAGGGGATTTTCACAGTAACATCATTGCAGTCTTTATGTAAGTCTATTTGTGACTACTAAATAAACTTTATCCTTTAAAAAGAGAGCAGGAAACCAGGGAGTTATTGCAAGCTGTGTCAGATTGGATTTTGCTTTGCACCAACATGGAGCAGCTGCAGTATAAAGCTCAGATCTGGGTCTGACCTAACTCTGAAGTGAGACAAACGGACCCTTCCCTGAAGGAAGCAGTTTCAGTTTGTAACACAATTATAAGGATGAAGCACAAATCTGAATCTGGACCTTGCCTGCTTCCACAATGAGTCCTCTTGTGATGCAAGAATGCTGCATAAATGCACCAATTGTAATGTAATTGCAGGCTTAGATGCTGGCTTGCTTGCCGTAATTTATCAACATTTTAAATGTTATGACAGCACAACAATAAGCTCACCTTTCTGATGGAGTTGTGAACAATGCACTGGATTATAGTACTCCATGGAAAACTGAAAGTTTAGCGGATTTTCATTATTTTAACTACTTCTGCATAATTGTGAGTCACTATCTACCTGCCCCAAAACATTTTCATTTTCAAACTGAAATTTTAGATTTGTGAAGGGGAACGCTAAAAGGTAGATTTTACTTGCCCTCTAGGGATGCGCTGACAGAAGCGGGGCAAAACTGGCATGATCTTCCCACTATTATATAGTTTTACCCGCAGCAGGGAAAGGTGGAGAGTGGGCATCCTGCTAGAAGCCAAATGAATCAGTTAAGTGGCCAATTATGGGATTCTTCTTGCTGCCACTGACATGTCATCAGCAAGGAGTGCACACTCCACCCCATGGGGAGGCCACCTGATACATTTTGATGTGCTCTCTTTGAGCTCAGAAGTGGAAAGGGTGCCCTATTCAATACACTGGCCTATAAAGGGGTTCCTGCGGCAATGTCAGCCACCCTCCCCAAAGCCATATCCTTGCAGACGCTAATCGGTGAGACCCCGTTGTCTACAAACTCCACTTGTTGTCCCCTTGACTAGACATTCTTTCAGTGTCCTCTTCTTTCAAGTGCAGTCCCAGCAGTGACCACTCATTCTGGTGGCACTGTCAAGACCACTGAGCTGCTGACCACCCGATTGGCTGGCAAACCTTTAAAGAGATGGCAGGCTCAATGACAACTAATTAGTTGCTTGACCCCAGAAATTGCGACTGAAGTCACGTAAATGGACAAGTTTGGGGCACTCATAGGCATTCTAGCCCAGAACAATAAAATTCAATCTAAACTGTCAATTCCAGATTGAAAAACATAAATTAAAATAACACTCACTTTTCAGCCACAGGCTTGGCAATACTTTCAAAAATTTCCTCCTGTTTTCCATCTTGATCAAAGATCTTCTGGAATCTATAAAATAAGTTGTTTTAACCAAATTATATGATCAATGATAGAGTATATTCACAATAACAATCCTCCTCTTCTGACTGGTTTTTGAAACAGACTGTAACCTCTGAAAATCCTAAACAGTGGCACTTCCCTTACTACAGTCAATCAAAACTTTTATGTTTCCTGGGAATTAGATAATTATCTAAAAAGTAAAAAAATTGCAAAGCTAGCAGGAGGCAGTAGGAAAGTAGGACCAGCTGAGCTGCTCTTCCAGAGAGCTGCCATGCACACAATGAGCCAAATAGCCTCCTTCTGCACTTTAACCATTCCACAGATGGGATTTTCCCATCCACGTGCAGTGATGGGCATGGAAAAAAAAATTGGTGTTTTTTTTCCTGATGGCCAAATAGGCAGATTTTAACACCTTATTGTCTGCTACCTGCCTCATTAATTAATGGTGTGGATACAGACAAAACATTGGATCACAGGTAGGTGACCTCTGATTCATGCACCATGCTGTGAGCTCATTGGTGCCTCACTCCTGTCTCTACTAGGCTGCCATAGCAAATAGCAAGTTGCAGAGATGCTTGAAGAGGTGGCACCTTCTGACATCTGATGCTGGAACACCTCCTCCAGTTAGGACCTTATATCAGCAAGGTCACATGCACCTGAGGCTTCATCATCCTTCAAAGCAACAAGACAACGTGAGCTGAATGTTTAAGTGCTCACTCTCTGATGGGAGTGGTGGTTGAAATGAGAGGGAGAGCCAGGCTGATGTTCATTTGGGCCTATAATGAAAGGTGCTTGTCCAAGAGGAAAGTCACCCTTACTCCTAAAGTAAAAGTTCATTTATTAGTCACAAGAAAGACTTACATTGACACTGCAATGAAGTTACTGTGAAATTCCCATGGTCGCCACGCTCAGGCACCTGTTCAGGTCAATGCACCTAACCAACATGCCTTACGGACTTTTGGAGGAAACTGCAGCACCCTGAGGAAACCCACACAAACACAGGTAGAATGTGCAGACTCCGCACAGACAGTGACCCAAGCCAGGAATTGCGCAGCCTTAAATGTTGCCTGACTGGCTGACAATTTAGGACATTTTCTGATTTTATTTCAGATTTCCATCATCTGCAAGCTTGCTTTTGTAAGGCTGAATAATATTAAAACAAGTTGGGGAGCGACATTCACAGCCACACATTGTATCCTCCAATATTTTGCATGTACCTTCAGAGCCTCATCCACCAATCCAGAATAGCGAAGCAGACAGAGAATGTGTTCCCAGATGCCAAGCAATGCTTCTGTTTCACTGGTTCTCGGGGTACGTGGCTTTGGAAACAAGTGCCAGGAGTGGCCAATAACAACTCTACCTCTAAGAAACCATCTGTCCTGCACTCATCATCTGCCTAGCAGTGCAGCAATGATCAAAAAAGAGAGTGTGCAGCAATGCAGGGGCAAAAATACAATCTGTCTCACAATTTGGGGCATCACGGTGGCACAGTGGTTAGCACTGCTGCCTCACAGCACCTTGGACACGAATTTGATTCCCAACTTGGGTCACTGTCTGTGCAGATTCTGTACATTCTCACCGTGTCTGTGTGGGTTTCCTCTGGGTGCTCCAGTTTCCCCCCACAGCCTGAAAGACATGCTGGTTAGGTGCATTGGCCGTGCTAAATTCTCCCTCACTGTACCCAAACAGGCACCGAAGTGTAGCAACTAGAGGATTTTAACAGCAACTTCATTGCAGTGTTAATATAAGCCTACTTGTGACACTAATAAATAAACTTTAAACAATCTGACAATACTGTAAAACTTTCAACTTACCAAGATCTGTCTTTCGATGATATGATGACGAAGGAATCCAGCTGTCAGAGATATCACACCAGAAAGTAGATACAAGAGGATATTTAAATCACAAAAAGGAATGCTACACCCAGCTACCACACAACAGCTTGGGCCAGTTCAAGAATAAGAAAGGAAACAAAAATAGAGAGTTTATCTGCCTAAATAAAAAAAAATCCCTGTAGTTAATTCAGCTACAAATGTAAGCATAAAGCTAAAAGGCTAAAGCTTTTCCCCCGTCTCAGTCAATAAAAGCCTTTATTTCCAGTTTATAAGGATGATTGCTACTTATTGGTATGATACAGGAAAGATAAATAATACATGGTACTTACTTAAATTTATAGCTTTCCCGTTTGTTATTTATAAATCCATCTGCAACATCATGTGGCACAACAAACTCCAGTACTGGACCTCCACCATCCTCAGCTAATGAGTAAAGCTGCAAAAAAAGACACTGGAAAATCTTAGTTCCAGTATTTTTATCAGCGTACATGTATTTTCCTTATGCTTTCCAGGTCTTCAGGGCATCGTAAAGCTAGGGACACAGCTTAAAATTCATAGGTCTCCCATTTAAAACAGAGATGAGAAGAAAGCTTCTCTCTGAGGGTCGTGAGTCAATGGAACTCTCGTCCCCAGTGAACGGTGGGGGCTGGGTCATTGAATATTTTTAAGGCAGAAGAGAAAAGATTCTTGACTAGTAAGATAGTCAAAGGTCATTGGGGAATATGGTTGAGATCACAATCAGATTAACCATCAGATCTTACTGAATGGCGGAACAGGCCCAAGCAGCCAAATGGCCCAGTCCCAGTTCATATCGTGATGAATGGTGAAGCAGGCTCAAAGGGCCAAATGGCCTCCTCCTGCTCCTATCTTCTATGTTTTGAAATGTAAAGCACTTCACAGCCAATGATACGTCCCACCCTCCTATTTTCGACAAATGCACCAAATAAAGATTCACTTCCCCGAGCCCTTCTGCACCAAAACTTCAAACCAAAGGTAACTGCAACATTGCGATTAGGTTTAAAGTTACTCAACAAGTTGGGATCAAGCTGAAAGTCAATTGGCAACTGCACTGCATAAAAAAGCAGTACTTCATTGGCAGTGAAACGTTCAAATCCTGCAGTGAATCTTGAAGCCTCAAGAGCTGGAGAGGACAGTAGAAAGAAGTTTTAAAGTTTATTTATTAGTGTCACAAGCAGCTTACATTAACACTGCAATGATGTGAAAATCTCCTAGTGGCCAAACTCCAGTGCCTGTTCGGATACACTGGGGGAGAATTTAGCATGGCCAATGAGTCTAAGCAGCATGTCTTTTGGACTGTGGGAGGAAACCGGAGCACCCAGAGGAAACCCACACAAACACAGGGAAAACGGGCAGACTCTGAAAAGACTGACTCAAGCCAGGAATCAAACCCGGTTCCCTGGTACTGTGAGGCAGCAATGCTAACCACTGTGCCACTGTGAAGTAGGAAGGGTGGGGGTGTGAAGAAAGAACAGCATGCACAAGTGTTGACAGAGAAGGGTCAGGAACAAAGAGGGGAGAAGAAAGAAAGAAAGGTATAGGGAGGATAAAATAGCGCAGCAATCAAGTGGATCAATCCAATGCAAAAGAAGGCTGGATCTACACTGACCCTGCACAGTTGTGTTCCTCAGAATTGTTAATGATTTTTAATGGAACAGTTGGATACAGACCACATCCCTCTTTAAACTTGTTGTATTGGCATGGTACTCCAATGGTGCACTGGTAATCCAGCTGGAAGTTCACGTGCAAGGTTTGCACAGTAATTGCCCAGACTGCAAGCTTCCCCTGGGCAATTGCCCTGCACTGGGAACCATCGAAAAGTGCAATTTAAATGATGAACTTTGGATGGTTCCTAACCACGATGATTCAGAGTGCAGAAATGAGATAAAGAATCTGGTGAACTGGTGCGGCAACAACAATCTCTCCCTCAATGTCAACAAAACTAAGGAGATTGTCATCGACTTCAGCAAGCATAAAGGAGAACATGCCCCTGTCTACACCAATGAAGACAGAGTAGAAAGGGTCAAGAGCTTCAAGCTTTTAGGTGACCAGATCAATCTGTCCTGGTTCCCCCCCTACAATGCTGACACTATAGTTAAGAAAGCCCGCGTACACCTTTACTTTCTCACAAGACGAAGGAAATTTGGATGTCAGCAACGACTCTCACCAACTTTTCCAGATGCACCACAAGGAACTACAAAAGGGCATAAATGGAGCCCAATCCATCACACAAATCAGTGCACCATTGGAGTACCATGCCAATACAACGACCTGAAACTCCGAAGTTGGGGCCCATTTTTATCTTCTGTCAGGGAGACAGATGCAAGAAATTCATTTAAAACCTTTATCCTGGGAGTCGACTCTGATCTGCTCTGAGGAATGGTTTAATGGTTCTCTGATTTTTAAAATAGCTGAAAAAAATCTTTATTACTACAGCAGTAATCCACTCCAGTGTCCAAATGATTGACTGATACTATTCTCCAGAGGAATATTTTCCTTAAGGTTGTAAAATATTTCTGCGCAAGTCTGATTTGTCTTTGCACATGATCAGTGAGCCTATTTGGTTTTACCATGTCACGTTTTAACCCTGGCGATGTACAGAACTTTCTTTTCCCTGTGAAGGGCTTTGCTGCTGATGTTTACCACATTGTAAAGCTGCCTAATTAATCCTATCCATTGACTCTGTCTACACTTCCCGCTGCCTCAGAAAAGCAGCCAGCATAATTAAGGACCCCATGCACCCCTGACACACTCTCTTCCACCTTCTTCCTTTGGGTAAAAGATACAAAAGTCTGAGGTCACATACCAACCAACTCAAGAACAGCTTTTTCCCTGCTGCTGTCAAACTTTTGAATGGACTTACTTTGCATTAAGTTGACCTTTCTCTACACCCTAGCAATGACTGTGACACTATATTCCGCACTCTCTCCTTTCCTTCTCTATGAACGGTATGTTTTGTCTGTACAGCGTGCAAGAAACAATACTTTTCACTATATGTTAATACATGTGACAATAACAAATCAAATCAAATTTAAAAGTCAATAATTACAATGGATCATAGCCCCTGAATTACATTTAGACATACTGAACTTATAAATAAGACATAGAATCGCTACAATGTAGAAGGAGGCCGTTCGGCCCATTGAGTCTGCACCAACTTTCTGATAGAGCATCTTACCCAGGCCACCCCACGCCCTATCCCTGCAGCCCCATGCATTTACCCAGCTAATCCCCCTAACTGACACAGCTTTGTACACTAAGGGGCAACTTAGCAAGGCCAATCCATCTTTGGACTGCAGGGTGAAACTGGAGCATCCGAAGGAAAGCCACACAGACAAGACAGGATGTGCAAACTCCACACAAATAGTTACCCAAGGCCAGAATCAAACTCAGGCCCCAGCACTGTGAGGCAGCGGAACCACCAGTGGGCCACCATGCATTATTTTAAGATGGACATATAAGAAAACATTGGCTGGGACTGCAAAATAACCAATTGCTGGAATTTCTATGTGAATTATACTCAGCCCCAAGAGGGACAGCAGATTGTTGCACACCCTCTTTCAGACACAGACATTTCAAAGGAAGAGGTACAATTTTTAAAAACTGAGCTGTTATGGAAACCTATTACCAGCTCAGCAGAGACCATCTCCTGTGAGTTATATCCCAGACATGTTTGTGTTTTACTCTTTCAACAATACACAAGAAAAAGGGTTACAAAGCATTGCAACCCTGGTTTGTGTGCACTTGTTTGGTGTTCTAGCTCTACTGTGCTATTGTGGGCTGTGACGGTCACAGCTGAAGAGCATCAAGGCACCCTACTCAAAGTGTCACTCACTCTCTGAATGCTGAAAGCAAGTCTCAAGTCAGCAAAGCCAGTGGGAAAAAGGAAGCTTTTTTCAGCTCACTTGCATAACAACTGATCAACTATCAAAGCCAGCATTTTTGGAATCACCCAACTTAACAGCCGCAACATTTCACCATCTATTCTTCATGTACAAGCTAAAAACTGCTTTGTGTACCTTTTTTAACCTTCATTTTTGGACTCACATCTCATTTCTAATCTGGATGTACATGGGTAGGTTTTTATTACTTTTCTTCACAATTTAGTAACTAATAAACTAGTTCTTTCTTTAACGCAACAAAGCCTGGTTAAATTGGTTCTTTTTAAAACATAAATGCATTTGGACTAGGAAAGCAGAAGGAAGGGATCTTTCTTTTTAAATTAACCTTGTTGCAACCAGTCACAGTGATTGAATGAAGAGCTAGTTCATCCTTCTGGGAGCATAACAAATTGGGGGTATTCTGACTGGAATCATCACAAATTGGGGGACTTCTTCCAGGGACCAGTCACAACATTTCTGGGAAACTAATGCACAGACCTGGACCAACCCCGCTTCCCTTACAGCAGATGAGCTGAGCCAGTGGCAGAGACTGGCAATGTAACAGAGGTGAACAGAAGCTTCCTGAGTGATGGAGGGAGCATGAGACTGGCAGTTCAGCTCAGGGTCAAATAGGTTACCAAGGTTGCAAATATTCTGGTTCAACCTTAGATAATGGATGGAGTCGATAGCAAGAAAACAGTAGTAGGCGATAGCAAGAAAACAGTAGTAGGGACCGAAGAGAATAATACAATCTAATATTTATCATAGAATACTCGTTCTGTTGGATCTGTGCAACTCACAGAGTCCTACGTCCTTCACCAGTGGTTCTGCATGCTAAATTGGAGAGATTTCCATTCAGCTAATTTTGGATAAGAGACAAGCATGGCAAATCAGGGGCAATGGACAGGATTAAAAGACGGGGTGTGATGTAGAGCTGAGTGCCGTCAGCATACATAAACAATCAGTTGATGTCACCAAGTGGCACCAATCCAAAACCAAAATCAATCGAACTTCAATCAATGAGCATGCAGACGATGCTTATGTCTGGGCTCATTCAGAAAGCAAGCTCCAGCTTTCAACCCCTTCTCCGAAGCCTTTCTCTCAATACCGGAGAACTAAGATCAAAATCAGCCCCTACAGCTGATTAAAAATCAGCCCCTACAGCACAACCATCTCATCAATTACGGATCTTGGGAACCTCCCCGCAACTAAGACAGACATAGACGACAAAACTCATCATTACCTCCAATGTACCAATTCAGCCTTTGGCTAACTGAGTAAGGGTGTCTTTGACCCTCAAATCCAAACTCAAGGTCACAGTTTACCAGGCAGTGTTGAACCCCATGTTCTTATAGGCACTGAAAGCACTGCAGAACAACCGTCGGTTGTGGCCTTGCAAGATCCTTGAGATTCGCTGGCAAGAAAGTCAGTGCAATATGCCCAACATTGAGTTGCTAAATATTTCAGCTGGATAGCGTATATCATTCAAATGCCTAAATCAGATTCCTGAATCAACTACTCCATTTGGAACTGGGTCACATCGGAAGACTGGCAGGGGGAGAGTGGAAATGATTTAGGGATGTCCACAAAGCATCCGGGAAGGGTGAGCAAAAGTGGAAGGAAGTGGGGAAGACAGGGTGAGCATGGAGTGTGGGTGTGGGGAGAGAGAGGAAGGAGTGTGAAGTTTAAAAGTTTACTGGTTAGTGTCACAAGCAGGCTAACATTAATAAAGCAGCTGTAAAAATCCCCTGGTCACCACACTCAGCACCTGTTTAGGTACACTGAGGGAGAATTTAGCATGGACAGTGCACCCAACCAGCAGGTCTTTCAGACTGTGGGGGGAAACTGAAGCACCCGGAGGAAACCCACCCAGACAGTAACCCAAGACCAGGAATCGAACCCGGGTCCCTGGGGCTGTGAGGCAGCAGTGCTAATCACTGTGCAACAGAGAGAGCGGGAGGAGGTTGAGGACGGGAGGAGGGCACTGCAATAATGGCAGAGGGGCCACACTGCCGGGCCCGCTGACCCTCCTCCCCGCCTCCGGCGATGTCCCGCAGCCGCCCACACTACCACTGCCTGCTCCGCAACACTCACCGCCGCCGGCTTCTTGGTGGGCCGCAGCCGCGCGAAGATCTGAATGGTCTGTTTGACCATGGCCGGAGAGTGAGGGCAGCGCCAGGGATCAGGCCCGGGCCCCGGTCTCCCTGACAACCCAGCCGCCGCGGCCGCAGCAACAGCATGCGCCCTGACCATTGGCGAGCCGGGCGGCCCTGGCAACCGCATGTCCGAGTATCGTTTCAGGTCATTGGATAGCAGCCCAACAGGGGGCGGAGCCGTACATGGCGAGTGGCACGCGCCAGCCTGCAGCCTGCAGCTCGTGAGCATCAGTGACATACTGCACCCATACAGTACACACAATGCAACATAGCTCTGTGACACACTGCACCCATAGAGTACACACAATGCAGCATAGCTCTGTGACACACTGCACCCATAGAGTACACACAATGCAGCATAGCTCAGTGACACACTGCCCCCATAGAGTACACACAATGCAGCATAGCTCAGTGACACACTGCACCCATAGAGTACACACAATGCAGTATAGCTCAGTGACACATTGCACCTATACAGTTCACACAATGCAGTATAGCTCAGTGACACACTGCACCCATACAGTATACACAACGCAGCATAGCTCAGTGACCCATTCACCTGACGAAGGGGCTAACCTGAAAGCTAGTGAGTGTACTATCAAATAAATCGGTTGGACTTAAACCTGGTGTTGTCGGACTTTTTACTGTGTTTACCCCAGTCCAACGCCAGCACATCCACATCACACACTGAACCCATACAGTGTACACAATGCAGCATAGCTCAGTGACACATTGCACACATACAGTATACATAATGCAGCATAGTTAATGACACATTGCACCCATATAGTTTACACAATGCAGCATAGCTCAGAGACACTGCACCCATACAGTATACACAATGCAGTATAGCTCAGTGACACACTGTACCCTTACAGTTCACACAATGCAGCACAGCTCAGTGACACATTGCACCCATACAGTATACATATTGCAGCATAGCTCAGTGACATACTGCACCTGTACAGTTCACACAATGCAGTATAGCTCAGTGACACACTGCACCCATACAATATACACAATGCAGCATAGCTCAGTGACACACTGTACCCATACAGTTCACACAATGCAGTGTAGCTCAGTGACACATTGCACCCATACAGTATACATATTGCAGCATAGCTCAGTAACACACTGCACCTGTACAGCTCACACAATGCAGTATAACTCAGTGACACACTGCACCCATACAGTTCACAGAATGCAGCATAGCTCAGTGACACATTGCACCCATACAGTATACATAATGCAGTATAGCTCAATGACACACTGCACCCTTACAGTTCACAGAATGCAGCATAGCTCAGTGACACACTGTACCCTTACAGTTCACACAATGCAGCATAGCTCAGTGACACTCTGCACCCATACAGTGTACACAATGCAGTATAGCTCAGTGACACACTGCACCCATACAGTGTACACAATGCAGCATAGCTCAGTGACACATTGCACCCATACAGTATACATAATACAGCATAGCTCAATGACACATTGCACCCATAGAGCTCACACAATGCAGCATAGCTCAGTGACACACTGCACCCATACAGTATACACAATGCAGCATAACTCAGTGACACATTGCACCCATACAGTATACATAATGCAGCATAGCTCAATGACACATTGCACCCATATAGTATACACAATGAAGCATAACTCAGAGACACTGCACCCATACAGTATACATAATGCAGCGTAGCTCAATGACACACTGCACCCATACAGTGTACGCAATACAGCATAGCTCAGTGACACATCGTACCCACACAGTATACATAATGCAGCATAGCTCAGTGACACACTGCAACCATACAGTTCACACAATGCAGGATAGCTCAGTGACACACTGCACCCATACACTATACACGATGCAGCATAGCTCAGTGACACACTGCACCCATACAGTATGCACAATGCAGCATAACTCAGTGACACATTGCACCCATACAGTATACATAATGCAGCATAGCTCAATGACACATTGCACCCATATAATATACACAATGCAGCATAGCTCAGAGACACTGCACCCATACAGTATACATAATGCAGCATAGCTCAAAGACACACTGCACCCATACAGTGTACGCAATGCAGCATAGCTCAATGACACACTGCACCCATACTGTGTACGCAATACAGCATAGCTCAATGACACATTGTACCCACACAGTATACATAATGCAGCATAGCTCAGTGACACACTGCAACCATACAGTTCACACAATGCAGGATAGCTCAGTGACACACTGCACCCATACACTATACACGATGCAGCATAGCTCAGTGACACACTGCACCCATACACTATACACGATGCAGCATAGCTCAGTGACACACTGCACCCATACAGTATACACAATGCACCATGGCTCAGTGACACACTGCACCTGTACAGTATACACAATGCAGCATAGCTCAGAGATACACTGCAACCATACAGTATACACAATGCACCATGGCTCAGTGATACACTGCACCCGTACAGTATACACAATGCAGCATAGCTCAGAGATACACTGCACCCATATAGTATACACAATGCAGCATAGCTCACTGACACACTGCCCCCATACAGTCCACACAATGCAACATGGCTCAGTGACACACTGCACCCCTACAGTGAAACATAACTCAATGTTAAAGTGCACCCACTGTCAAATCCAAACAATAGCGGAGACGGCAGCATGGATCTAAAGTGGGCTGAGTGAGTGGAAATAAAGCAAATTGCTCGATAGTTGAGTGGGATTGGACTAATCCAACAGCATGGGTTTGATTCTTGTTCCAGCTGAGGTGGACTTGTGGCCTGCCTCCTCAACTTACTCCATAATTGGAAATATTGAGAACACTGAGGAGAACAATGATAGAGTTTTTTTTTTATTTATTATTCGTCATAAGTAAGGCTTATATTACCACTGCAATGAAGTTACTGTGAAATTTCCCAAGTAGCCACATTCAGGCGCCTGTTCGGGTCAATGCACCTAACCAGCATGTCTTTCAGATTGTGGGAGGAATCATTAATATGACACAGGGACGATGTGCAAGCTCCACACAGACAGTGACCCAAGCTGGGAATCAAACCCGGGTCCCTGGCACTGTGAGGCAGCAGTGCTAACCATTGTGCCACCATGCCGTCTAAAGAACATAGACAAGCTGAAAGGGGCAGGTAAAATTCAATACAGACAAGCGTGTGCTGATGTACTGGGGAAAAGCAAATTACTGCAGATGCTGGAATCTGAAACCAAAAGAGAAAATGCTGGAAAATCTCAGCAGGTCTGGCAGCATCTGAAAAGAGAGAAAAGAGCTGATGTTGAGTCCAGATGATTCTTTGTCAAAGCTTTGCTGAAGTATCATCTGGACTCAAAAGGTCAGCTCGTTCTCTCCTGACAGATGCTGCCAGACCTGCTGAGATTTACCAGCATTTTCTCTTTTGGCTTTGTGTGCTGATACATGTTGGTAGGAAAAACAATGAGTGATCATATAAACAACTGCAATTCCAAAAGAGGTGCCTGAACAGAGACACCAGAGGGCATGTGCAGAAATGGTTATAAGTTGTGGAGTACATTGTGAAAGTGGGGTCCTGGTCTTGATAAACAGAGGCAGAGAGTACAAAAGCAAGGATGTTATGCTAAGTCTTCATTAAATACTCCTTCAACTTCTGCTGAAACATTGAGTCCTCTGCTTCTCCTGTGTGACGTGGGAAGTGAGGGTCACAGGTTGACCACATGTGCAGGAGATGTGTCTAGTTGCAGCTGCTTGAAATCAGTATTTCGGATCTGGAACAGTGGCTGGAATTTCTGTGGAACATCTGCAAGGCTGAGATCTTCGTGAATAGTATGTCCAGGTGGTCACACCGCACTTAAAGATTGTTCAGGCGAAAAGGGAATGGGTGACCAACAGACAAAGGAAAAGCAATAGGCAGCTAATCCAGAAGTACCCTGAGTCCATCTCCCTCTCGAACAGATTTAGATACTTTAGATACTCCTGAGGATGTGCTTTTTCAGGGGAATGCAGTGAGAGCCAAACCCATAGCATCAGAATTGGCTGAGCTGCACTAGTGGTGGGGTGGGGAGTGGAAATGTGGGACAGAAACAAGAGTGGCAGAGTAATAGTGATCAGGGATACTATAGTACGGGCAGGAGTGAGACATTTCTGTGCCTGCAGACATGACACAAGGATGGTATTGTTGCCTCCCTGGTGCCAGGTTCTACGATGTAACTAAGAAGTGCAGGAAATTCTGAAGGGGGAGGGTGAACAGTCAGAGGTCGTGCCCATGTCAGTACCAACAACATCGGGAAAAAATGGGATGAGGTCCTGAAAACAGATTATAGGGAATCAGGAAATAAATTAAAAGGCAGGACCTCAAAGTTAGTCATTTCAGGATTACTCCCAGAGACACGCAATAGCGAGTCAGGATTAGGAGAATAGATATGATGATTGCATAGCTGGAGACATGCTGTCAGAAGGAGAGATTTATATTCCTGAGACCATGAGACAGATTCTAAGGAAGCTGGGACCTGTACAAGCCTGACTGGTTGCCCCCTGCAGGACTGGGGCCAATATCCTCAGAGGAGCATTCATTATTACTGTGTATGAGCATTTTAACTAGAGCTGTAAGGAATGGGGGCTTGAATAAGGCCTTTGACAAGGTACTGACCGCATGGTAGGTTGTTGCACAAGATTAAATCTCATGGGATCCAGGGTGAGGTAGCCAATTGGATACAAAATTGGCTTGACGACAGAAGACAGGGGGTGATTGTGGGGGATTATTTTTCAAACTGGAGGCTTGTTACCAGTAGTGTGCCCCAGGGGTTGGTGCTGGGGCCATTGTTATTCGTCATTTATATTAATGATTTGGATGAAAATTTAGAAGGCATGGTTAGTAAATTTACAGATGACACCAAGATTGGTGGAGTAGTGGACAGTGAAGAAGGTTATCTAGCATTGCAACAGGATCTTGATCAATTGGGTCAGTCAGCTGATGAACGGCAAGTGGAATTTCATTTAGATAAATGTGAGGTGATGCATTTTGATAGATTGAACCAGGGCAGGATTTTCTCAGTTAATGGTGGGGCACTGGGGAGAGTTACAGAACAAAGAGATCTAGGAGTACAGGTTCATAGCTCCTTGAAATTGGAGCCACAGGTGGACAGGGTGGTGAAGAAGGCATTCAGCATGCTTGGTTTCATTGGTCAGAATACTGAATACAAGAGTTGGGACGTCTTGTTGAAGTTGCACAAGACATTGGTAAGGCCACACTTGGAATATTGCATACAGTTCTGATCATCCTATTATAGAAAGGGTATTACTAAACAGGGTGCAGAAAAGATTTACTATTTGCTACTGGGATTTGATGGTTTGAGTTATAAGAAGAGGCTGGATAAACTGGAACCTTTTTTCCCTGGAACATAGGAGGCTTAGGAGTGACCTTATAGAGGTTCATAAAATAACGAGGGTTATAGATAGGCTAGATAGTCAAAATATTTTCCAAAGGTAGGGGAGTCTGAAAATAGAGGGCATATACAAAATGTCATGACCTCAGGATATAGGGTTGGCCATTTAATACTAAAAGGAAGAGAAATTTCTTCATGCAGAGGGTGGTGAACCCATGGAATTCTCTACAATATAAGCCTGTGGATAGGACCTGGATGGGATTGTTGTCAGTGCAAGCTTGGTGGGCCAAATGGCCTACTTATGAACTGTAAGGATTCTATATTAGGAACTGTTTTCTTTCATAGTCTCTGGTCGAAATGCGTTAAATAATTTCCACCGGTTGAGGTTAGTTTACTCAGCACAGACCTCAAGTTACAACTGAAGTCTTGTGGATCTTCTGGATTAATTTCCCAGCAGGTGGTGCTTCAACCCTTCAGGCCATCTGGGATCTTAATAAAGAATTTCTGTCTAATAAAGAATTTCCATCAATTCTACTCTATATATTGAACTGATGAACTTAATAGCAATCAGTGTTTACAAAATATCAAGAAAATTGTCAATATCATTCAAAAAGCATAACGCTGTGACCAGCCTGAACGATTATGTCACTTCAGTAAGTGACTTCATTAATAAGTTTGTAGAAGACTGTTGCCAAAGAAGCAAATCTGTGTGTTCACCAACTGGAAACCATGGATGGACAGGGATATCCACTGCTTGCTGAAGACCCGGTCTGAGGTGTTCAAGTTAGGCGACACTGACCTATATAAGAAATCCAGATACGACCTAAGGAGATCCATCAAAGATGCTAAAAGACAATACCGGACCAAGCTAGAGTCCCAGGCTAGCCACACTGACTCCTGCCGACTATGGCAAGGTCTGCAAGATATGACAGATTACAACATGAAAGCATGTAAAATCACCAGCTCCAACACACACCTCCCTGATGAGTTGAATGCATTCTACGCCCATTTTGAACAAGAGGTCAGCGAGAGCGTGCCCTCCACTCTGGAAGCCTTGGCCAAACTCATACCCGAGGTCACCATCGCAGACGTCAGAGCAACTTTCTCAACATGCACAGAAAGTGACTGGCCCGGATGGGGTGCTCAGACAAACACTCAGATCCTGCACAGAACAATCTGCGATATATTTGCAGACATCTTCAATCTCTCTTTACAGAAATCTGAGGTCCCTTTCTGCTTCAAGATGACAATCATCAACTCTGTATTAAAGAAATGTCAGGCAGCGTACCTGAATGACTGTTGTCCGGTGGCTCTGACATTCATCATTATGAAGTGCTTCGAAAGGTTAATCATGGCACGAATACTTTGCGTCGGTATTCACGAAGGAGAGGGGTTCAGAATTGTGCGGTCTCTTGGAGGGAGCTGAGGATCAGTTGCAGGAAATATCTATTACGAGGGAGGAAGTGCTAGGGCTTTTAGGTAGCGTAAGGACGGATAAAGCTCCGGGGCCTGATGGTATTTATCCCAGGCTGCTTAGGGAGGTGAAAGATGAAATTGCTGGGCCTCTGGCGCAAATCTTTGTCTCTTCTTTGGACACAGGTGAGGTCCCAGAGGACTGGAGGGTAGCAAATGTGGTACCGCTGTTCAAAAAACGTAGTAGGGATAACCCTGGAAATTATAGACCGGTGAGTTTGACATCGGTGGTAGGGAAATTAATGGAAAAAATACTTAGGGGTAGGATGTATGAGCATTTGGAGCGTTGTGATCTGATTAGGGATATGGAACATGGCTTTGTTAGAGGGAGGTCTTGCCTTACGAATCTGGTGGAATTCTTTGAGGAGGTGACAAAAACGGTTGACGATGGGAGAGCCGTTGATGTCATCTATATGGATTTCAGTAAGGCGTTTGACAAAGTCCCTCATGGTAGGCTGGTAGAAAAGGTTAAGGCACATGGGATACGAGGCCAGGTAGCTAGGTGGATTGAGAACTGGCTGGGTAATACGAGACAGAGGGTAGTTGTGGAGGGGACCTTGTCGGGCTGGAGGCCAGTGACCAGTGGTGTGCCGCAGGGCTCAGTACTGGGACCTGTCCTCTTTGTAGTATACATAAATGACTTGGAAGAGAGCGTAGGTGGTGTGATCAGCAAGTTTGCTGATGACACCAAGATGGCAGGGTTGGCGGGTACTGAACTGGATTGTCAGGTGATACAACAGGATATAGATAGGCTGGTGCATTGGGCAGATAGGTGGCAGATGGAATTTAATCCTGACAAATGCGAGGTGATGCATTTTGGAAGGAATAATGCAGAGAGGAGCTATTTGATAAAAGGTAGACAGATTAGGAGTATAAACATACAGAGGGACCTGGGAGTGCAGGTTCACAAATCCATGAAGGTTGCGTCACAAGTGGAGAAGGTTGTTAGAGAGGCTTATGGAATGTTAGCCTTTATAGGAAGGGGTATAGAGTATAAAAGCTGCCATCTAATGCTTCGGTTGTATAGAACGTTGGTTAGACCGCATTTGGAGTACTGCGTCCAGTTCTGGTCACCTTACTACCGGAAGGACGTGGAGTCCCTGGAAAGGGTGCAGAGGAGGTTTACCAGGATGTTGCCTGGCATGGGGGGACTGGGTTACGAGGAAAGGTTGGAGAAACTGGGACTATTCTCCTTGGAAAGACAGAGATTGAGGGGGAACATGATAGAGGTATATAAGATACTGAAGGGAATAGATAGAGTTAATAGTGAGAGACTGCTCCCTAGACTGGGTACAAATACGAGAGGTCATGATTTAAGGGTGAGGGGGGAGAGGTACAATTTGGAAGTGAGAGGAAGGTTCTTTACGCAGAGAGTTGTGGGGGTATGGAACGCGCTACCGAGTAGGGTGGTGGAGGCAGGAACGTTGGACTCGTTTAAGGTTCAGTTAGATAGACACATGAGTGAAACGAGGATGGAGGGTTATGGTAGGGGCTATTAAATAAGGTTAGAACCTCGGGAGACACCGGAAAAGCAGACTTGTAAGATTAACATTTTTGTCTTTTTATTCCGCAGGTGGAGGTCCACCTCGTGTCAAACGAGGGGCATGCACACGGTGGGCCGTGCGTGGGCTGCTCTTGGAAGTTCCAGGAGTGGCCTAGTACTTCGTGTCGGTGTGTGTGCTTGGTCCTGGACCGGTAGACGGGCGCCGCAACAGCTCGGTGACTAGCACTGCTAGCTATGCAGATACATGGATTTGGACCTGTGTCTGTGGGAGTTTGCGCATTCTCCCTGTGGTTGCGTGGGTTCCCTCCGGGCGCTCCGGTTTCCTCCCACACCCCAAAGATGTGCTCTTAGGCTGATTGGTTTTACCAAATTGACACTATTCTCCCCTGAATCTGGCTAAGTTAGGGGTTCCATTCGTAGACACGCAGGGTAGAATAGGTGTAGGGTGATGCGGCGGCGCGGGCTCGTTGGGCCGAAGGGCCTGTTTCCCGTGCTGGCTTGTTCTTTGTTCTTTGAATCAATTACACCCTCCCAGACTGCCAGGATCCACTACATTTCACCTATCACTACAACAGGTCTACAGCAGATACCATTTCCCTGGCCCTGCACTCAACCCTGGAACACCTAGACAACAAAGATGCCTATGTCAGACCCCTATTTATCAACTACAGCTCAGCCTTCAACACTATTATTCCTACAAAACTCATCTGCAAACCCCATGATCTGGGCCTCTGCTCCTCCTTCTGCGACTAGATCCTAGACTTCCTAAACCACAGACAGCAATCAGTAAGGCTAAGCAACAATGCTTCCTCCATGATCAATTTCAATATTGATGCCCCACAAGGCTAAGTCCTCAGCCCCCTACTATACTCCTTATACATCTATGACCTTGTGACTAAATTCCCCTCCAACTCCATTTTCAAGTACACTGATGACACCAACATAGGGGGTCAGACCTCAAACAGTTTTGAGATGGACGAGAGAATCTGGTCAACTGGTATGATCAACAATAATCTCTCCCTCAATGTCAACAAAATGAAAGAGATTGTCATCGATTTCAGAAGCATAGTGGAGGACACGACCTATCTATATCAATGGGACAAAGCGGAACTCGTCGAAAGCTTTAGGTTTCTGACTGTCCAGATCACCAACAACCTGTCCTGATCCTCCCAAGCTGACATTATAGTTAAGAAAGCCCACCAATGCCTAGTCTTCCTCAGGAGGGTGAGGAAGTCTGGCATGTCAGCTACAACGCTCACAAACTTTTACAGGCGCACCAGAGAAAACATTCTTTCTGCTTGTATCACAGCTTGGTATAGCTCCTGCTCTGCCCAAGACCCTTAGAAACTACAAAGGATCATGAAGGAAGCCCAGACAAAATACGCAAACCAGCTCCCATCAATTGACTCTGTCTACACTTCCTGCTCCCTTGGAAAAGCAGCCAGCATAATCAAGGACCCTATGCAACCCGGACATTCACTCTTCCAGCTTCTTCCTTCGGGAAAAAGATACAGAAGTCTGAGGTCACGTACCAACCGACCCAAGAACAGGATCGTCCCTGCTCCTGTCAGACTTTGAATGGACTTACCTTGCATTAAGTTGATCTTTCTCTACACCCTAGCTGTAATTGTAAATTACATTCTGCACTCTCTCCTTTCCTTCTTTCTGTGTGGTATGCTTTGTCTGTGTGGCACGCATGAAACAATACTTTTCACTGTATAGTAATACATGTGACAATAAAAAATCAAATCACAGCCGAATATCAATACACTCAAAAAGTAATGGAAGGGTCCCAGCTCAAATAAGAGCCCATGGGAGGGCAAAGATGATATTGTATCACTGTGTATGGAAAGATTGTACTGAAGAATAACAACAGGCAGACACCAGGCAGGGCTGGGTGGGAGTAGGGGTGAGTGGAAAGGTAGAGAATAATAAAAGATTTGAAGAGATCTGTGACCTTCCTGATTATGCTACTTATGTTGACTGACTGACTAACTCATTCAGAAGTTCAAAATCTTAAACCTATACTGCAAATTCTAATGCCAAAAATAGCAGCTCCCCTCTTTTCTTTATGAGCTGTTCCACTGGGTAACACCTTGGGTTCATATTGGCTTTGGCTTTGACTCAACTCATTATATCATCAATGGAATATTTTATTGAGAGGCATGACACAAATTTGGCCCCAAACCTAAAGGGATATGTTCAACAAGAGTTTAAACTTTTAAACATCATGATTGTAATAAGGAGCCCATCACATGTCAGAGGTTTCAACATTAGTAATGTGAAACTGACAGCTTCCAAGTGTACAGCAAAATTTGTTTGGGTCAATCCTTTCCATTTCTCTAGTTGTTGAGCGTATACTATATTCCGATGTCACCTTTCCATTCAATGCATCTACTTGGAAAATAGCATAAGATTTAAGGGTCCTGCCAATTGATTGAAGTTCATGATATATTCTCCAATCCTTTCCTGTTGAAAGCCTGCAACATGCTCTTGTGAAGGGATCAGATTCAGATCTTGGTCCCCACGTAAGGCGCATTATAAGCTTACAAACAATTTGGGGTGCTAGGATCTGTTCCCCATCCTTGTTTCAGCAAAACAGGCTTTAACTATCCATTCAATGTCTTCAATCCAGGCCATTACCTTTGGTATTTCTTTACTTTCCCACCCCTCCCCTCCACCATCTTTACGCCCTCAGGTCCATAGGATGTAAACGACTTACCTTACCTTAATTATGCTGGTTGCTTTTCCAAGGCAGCAGGAAGTGTAGACAGTGTTAATGGGTGGGAGGCTAGTTTGAGTGATGAATTGGGCTACGTTCACGACCCTTTGTAGTTTCTTGGGCTCTTGGACAGGGCAGGACCTGAAACACTGAAACCAGCTTATCTGAAACACAGCTGGTTGAGCTATCCCAATCCAGATGTGCCATTTCCAGTGGTTCCCAGTGCCTCATTCATTTTAGAGGATGTAGAAGACTTGTGAAGTTGCTTTCATTGACTATTCCATATGGCCGGTTGGCCTTCTATTAAATACTACAGGCGCTCACACAATGATGTTAAGTAGGAAATTCCAAGATTGGAATCTTGATATATGCATCGTCTCTACAGCGCATAAGAAACAATACTTTTCACTGTATACTAATACATGTGACTATAATAAATCAAATCAAATCAATCTGAAGAGTGGGCCACATCTGTTGTTCCTGTCCTTTAGCCAGATAAGTCAATCCAACTTTGTGGAGACTATAAGCTTACTGTCAATAGGGTTTGTAAACTTGACAGATACCTCATGCCCTGAATTGAAGACCTGTTTGCCAGGATAACTGGGGACCAAGCATTTGAGAAGTTGAACATGATCCATGCATATCTCCAACTTGAATTAGACGAGCCTTTCTGAAGGTGTGTGACAAGTAATACACAAAAAAGCCCTTACGAGTATATTCACTGGCCCTTCGGGATCTCGTCTGCAAAGGGTCATAGAGAACACACTCCAATGGTTATCAAGGGTGGCGGTCTCCCTGAATGATGTCTTGGTCACAGGAACTTCGGAATACGAACACATAGCAAAGCTGGAAGAGGCCTTTGTAGAGAGAAAGCATATCGTTCACAGAGAAGGAAAGAAGAGACTGCAGAATATAGTGTTATTGTCATTGTTAGGGCAGAGAAAAAGACCAACACAGGTTTAAGGTGCTGAGGACTAGGTAGAGAGGAGCTGTCCCAGGTAAGTTTTTCTCTTAGAGAGTGATAGGTGCGTGGAATAGGCTGCCGGCAACAGTGGTGGAGGTGGATTTGATAGGTCTTTTAAGAGACTTTTAGATAACTACATGGAACTTAGTAAGATAGGGGGTTATAGGTAAGCCTAGTAATCTCTAAGGTAGGGACATGTTCAGCACAACTTTGTGGGCCAAAGGGCCTGTATTGTGCTGTAGTTTTTTTTTTCTAATGAGAGGCGATTGTTGGAGATCAGGGTACAACTGTAAAGGGAAAAATGTGCCTTTCATGTGTGTGCTGTGGGCTATCTGATGGATGGAATGGGTGTTCCTCCAGTGGATGACAAGTTGAGGGCCATTCAGGAGGTGTCAACTCCAAGGATCTCCACAGAATTCAAATCATTCCTGGGATTAGTGAATTATTACCGAGGTTTATTCCAAATTTGGCTTCTTTTCTGGCACCCTTGCATACCCTACTATGGAAACATCAAAGGGGTGGTGGGTGGGTGGGGTGGGGGAGGGGGGTGCACCATGGCTGAGGTTTTCAACAGCATTAAACTGTAACATTTGTCCTCTAATTTATTGGCCCATTTTGACAAAAAGATCTGATCTTGCCATGCGAAGCCTCCCCTTATGGGGTTGGGACGGTACTGGTACATCATTAGAGAGAGAAGTCTTTTATATATGCATCTAGAGTGCCACTGAGCGGCGATATTCCCAGATTGGGAAAGTGGTCTTCCACAAGGATCAGTGCTGGGGCCTCTGTTGTTTGTAATATATATAAATGATTTGGAGGAAAATGTAGATGGTTTGATAAGTAAATTTGCAGACGATGCAAAAATTGGGGGAAGTAGCAGGTAGTGAGGAGGATTGTCAGAGGATACAGCAGGATATAAATTGGCTGTAGACCTGGGCCAAAGGATGGCAAATGGAATTTAACCTGGACAAATGTGAGGTGATGCGATTTGGAAGGTCTACTGCAGAAGGAAAGTATACAGTAAATGATAGAGCCCTTAGAAATATTAGTATACAAAGGGATCTAGGCGTACAGATCCACAGTTCCCTGAAGGTGGCAACTCAAGTGAACAAGGTGATCAAAGAGGCATATGGCACACTGGCCTTCATCGGTTAGTGATGAGGACATGGATTCCAAGATAGAAGCAGAAGAGACCAGCACACCAACTGAAGCAAGACATCAGGAAGGACTCCCTGATCTGGCCCTGCCTCCAAATGACCAGAGGACCATCAGTAAGCAGCAGGAGGTTTAAAACCAGTTGGTTCCAATCAGGCTGGCATTCGAAAGACTGCCAGTCTTGACCTGTACTCTGTAGCTGTTGGACGGCACTTTGAGCACGTTGTAATAAAGCGCGATGGCGATGGAAGACTGGCCTCGATAAGATTATTGCAAGATCCCAATGCCACATTTTATCGATTTGCTGCCAGCTGGGAAGATATCCCTCGATTGGTCATTTAATTAACTGAATTGGCCTCTTATCAAGAGGGTCATCCTCCACATGGCACAGTGGCACAGAGGGTTAGCACTGTTGCCTCACAGCGCCAGAGACCCGGGTTCGATTCCCAGTTTGGGTCACTGTCTGTGCAGAGTCTACACATTCCCCTCGTGTCTGTGTGGTTTCCCCAGGGTGCTCCGGTTTCCTCCCACAGTCCAAAGATGTGCGGGTTAGGTGGATTGGCCATGCTAAAGTTATCCATTAGTGTCGGGGGATTAGCAGGGTGGGCGTATTGGGTTGCAGCGAAAGGGATTGGGTGGGATTGTTGTCAGTATAGATTAAATGGGCCAAATGACTTCCTTCCACAATGTAGGGATTTTATGATTCACGTCGGCTACCTCTTTGAACAATCCCCACTGCTGGCAAGGTGACATGATGGTGAATGACAACAAGTATGCCAGCCCTGCCTTCGCTCTCAGTTTTAAAGGCCCCATTACCGCCCAATCAGTCCCCCAAGAGTTCATAGAATCATAGAATCCATACAGTACAGAAGAAGGCCATTCAGCCAATTGGGTCTGTCCCGACTACATCCCACCCAAGCCCTATTCCCCTAACCCCATGCATTTACCTTGCTAATCCCCCTGACACTAAGGGGCAATTTAACATGGCCAATCCACCTAACCTGCTCATGTACGGACTGTGGGAGGAAACCAGAGCATCTGGAGGAAACCCACGCAGATGTGGAGAGAATATGCAAACTCCGCACAGACAGTGACCCGAGGCTGGAATTAAACCCTCATTCCTGGCACTGTGAGGCAGCTGTGCTAACCACTGTACCACCATGCCGGCCTAAATAAAATCCAGCCCTAAATTGAGTTTCTCTAGTTTTGGCACAAAAAATAATTCTAAATTGAAGGAAAGTTAGCTGTTATTTTTTACATGCTGTAATGATCTTCCTACCCAGCGTTTCATCATCTGGATCAACACTGTCCATAAAATGGGGCTGCTATAGTTAGAAGTTATGTTGACAGAGCCACATCAAACGGCAACTTACATTCATGTAGAAACATTGAAACTAGAAACAGAATTAGGCCATTCGACCCTTCGAGCCTGCTCTGCCATTTATTTTGATCATGGCTGATCGTCAAATTCAATATCCTGATCCCCGCCTTCCTCCTCATATCCCTCGATCCCTTCAGCCCCAAGAGCTAAATAGAAACATAGAAGATAGGAGCAGGAGGAGGCCATTTGGCCCTTCGAGCCTGCTCTGCCATTCATTACGATCGTCCAACTCAATAGCCTAATCCTGCTTTCTCTCCATAATCTTTGATCCTTTCGCCCCGGGTGCTATATCCAGCCACCTATTGAATACATTCAATGTTTTGGCATCAACTACTTCCTGTGATAATGAGTTCCACAGGCTCACCACTCTTTGGGTGAAGAAATGTCTCCTCACCTCCACCTTAAATGGTCTACCCGAATTCTCAGTCTGTGTCCCCTGGTTCTGGACACCCCAACATTCGGGAACATCCTCCCTGCACCTACCCTGTCTAGTCCTGTTAGAATTTTATAAGTCGCTATGAGATCCCCCCTCATTCGTCTGAATTCCAGTGAATACAATACTAACCTAGTCAATTTCTCCTCATGCGTCAGTCTAATTTCTTCTTGAAATCAGACAATATTTTGGCCTCAACTACTTTCAGTGGTAGTGAATTCCACAGATTCACCATACTCTGGTTCAGATCAGTGAGCACTTCAGTGATGAGTGAATGGTAGTTTAGGAAAAGGGGAAGTGCAACATGACCTGGGTGTTATTGTGGAACAGACGCTGAAGGTTGGCATGCAGGTACAGCAGGCAGTGAGGAAAGCTAAAGGCATGCTGGCCTTTATAGCAAGAGGATTTGCGTATAGGAGTAAAGATGTCTTGCTGCAGCTATCCAGGGCCTTGAGTACTGTGTGTGCAGTTTTGGCCTCCTAGTCTGAGGAAGGACATTCTTGCTATTGAGGGGATCCAGTGGAGATTCACCAAACTCCCAGAATGGCAGGACTGACATATGAAGAAAAACTGGATCGTCTAGATGAAAGGAGTCTCACAGAAACACGTAAAATCCAGTATTTAGGATTGGACAGGCTAACTATGGGAAGAACGTTCCCAATGTTGGGGAAGATCAGAACTAGGGATCACAGTCTAGGAATAAGGGGTAAACCATTCTGAACTGAGATGAGGAAGAACTTCTTCACTCAGAGAGTTGTGAATCTGTGGAATTCTCTACCACAGAAAGCTGCTGGGGCCAGTTCGTTAGATATGTTCAAAGGGAGTTGGACATGGCCCTTGCAGCTAAAGGGATCAGGGAGAGAAGGTTGGAGTGGGATACTGAAAGTGAAAGATCAGCCATGATCATAGTGAATGGTGGTACAGGCTCAAAGGACCACCCACATCTAGCTATCCAGTCCCATCAGGCTCGAAGGGCCAAATGGTCTACTGCTGCACCTATTTTCGATATTTCTATGCAACAGTGCAAGTTGGTTATGAGCAGGACAGTTTGGGATTAACTCAAGTTTATGCAGGGTGGGAGGTAGGCTGAAATATTCCTGAACACCTGCATTGTGTAACTGAAAAGTAAAATAAGAGAGTCACATCTCTTACTGTTTTGCTTTTTTTCTCTGAGGATTTTTGGATTGGATCTGTTCTAACAGGAGAGTGTAAAAACAAAATGCTCAGTATTAAATGCTGGAAAGATTGGCAGCTCTGCACAAGGGCTGTCAGACAGCCAGCATGCAGAAGAGTTTTACTTTCACATAAGGTAGTCGCTCAGAGGCCAGGGCAGCTGAAACAGATCAAAACCAATCTCTTGCAACGTGCTGAGAACATCCCTAATTGTCCTGCGCAAAGATGAAAGAGAATTCGCAAGCTTCTTCTGGGCCTAGAAATCGCAAACTTGCCTTGGAATATTTTCCAGTAACAGCTGTCAGAAACTGGAATAATATTAATAACAAAAAAAAACAACCATGGTTCAGGCTCCCTTCCAGCACTTTTGTGTTCACTGTAAAAAAAAATGTGGTTTCCATAAGCAGACCAAACAGCCTATAAATTGAATCCAGCTCCTTTTGTACCTGCTGTGCCTGAGTGCCGAGGGTTAACCATTACCCTTTATGTTGTGATATTGGCCACCGGAGATCACGTGGGATGCCCCCACCGTAGTCCCCATTCTTCTGCGAAAGGAACCAAGTCACACGGGCAAAAAAAACACATTGATTTATTTACAAGCAGAATAACACAGAGCAGTAAAACACAGTGTGTTTCTTTAAAGCTTAACGCACAACTGCAATAAAGATACCATCGATTCACGATGCGTTGCTTTTACAACCTCTCGTAAGGGGCAGACTTTTGTGAAGCTTTATAACATGAATTCGAACATCAGTGGCGCGAATGAGCAATCCAAATCATTCAGATTTTGAGATAAAACTGGCTGCAATTTATTCACATGGGAAGCGTCTCATTTTATAACCGCTCTTAAAAAGTAACCTAAACATTCAGTAAGATTCGCACCTTATAAGGGAAACTGTTGATGCGGGTACTTACTGCCTTCCTCCCAAACATTTCCTTTAGTGATTCAGCCCTTAGATATATTCAATTTATCTATTCTCCTGTCTGTTGATCCACATCTAGAGCCATTTCAAAGAAATTGTCCTCGTCATCTTACAAACGGTTAATTAGTTCCAGAAAACAAGCAAAGAAAATAATAGGACAAGCTTTTCAGGGCAAATGCTTCTTAATGGAAGTGCGCATAGATTTGGTTGGTTAGGTATACTGAACAGACATAAGAGCAAAGAGGTTCCCTACAAGATATTGTGCCTGATGCCAATTTTTAAATTCAATTTACCAGTGAGAAGACAAACAAAAGAATACAACCAGAAATTCCACATTTTCACGCAAGGAGTTTGGTGGTTTCATGTTAAGAATCTTTCTCTTCCAAGTCTTTTTGTTCAAATACGTTTTGCAAATTCATGCGATATGGCAGCACAGTATTTAGCTTCACAGTGCCAGGGACCCGGGTCCAATTCCTGCCTCAGGTCATAAGAACATAAGAAATAGGAGCAGGAGTAGGCCATCCAGCCCTTCGAGCCTGCCCCGCCATTCAATAAGATCATGGCTGATCTGTCGCTGCTCAGTTCCACTTTCCCGCCCTCTCCCCATAACCCTTAATCCCCTCTCCTATCAAAAACCCATCAACCCGCGTCTTAAAAATATTTAGCGAGGCAGCCTCCACCACTTCAACGGGCACATTTTCCCTGTGTCTGCGTGGGTTTCCTCCGGATGCTCCCATTTTCTCTCACATTCCAAACATGTGCGGGTGAGGTTGATTGGCCATGTTAAATTGCCCTTAGTGTCAGGGGGACTAGCAGGCTCGGGCCTGGGTGGGATTGTTGTTGGTGCATGCTCGATGGGCCAAATGGCCTCCTTCTGCACTATAGGGAATCAGTAATATATCTCTTGTGGCAAAGATGGTTGGCAGCCACCGACAATATGTTTTCCAGTTTTCAGCTTGTAACAGCAACATAATGACAAACGCCCCTACCCCAGATGGCTTCTTATGCCAGTGCAAGTTGAAATTGTTAACTCAGCGCAGTAAAGAAACAGTAGCATAATGGAAATGTTACTGGATGGGTTTTCCAGGTGCCCAGGTGCATACTCCCAACACCTGAATTCAGTTCTCATCATTGCAGCTGAGGCAATTTCGACTGAATTAAAGTTTATTTATTAGTCACATGTAGGCTTACATTAACACTGCAATGAAGTTACTGTGAAATTCCCCTACTCGCCACAGTCCGTGCCTGTTTGGGTCAATGCATCTAACATGCACATCTTTCAGACTGTGAAAGGAAACCAGAGCACCCTCACGGAGGAAACAGGGACCCAAGCCGGGAATCGAACCCGGGTCCCTGGTGCTGTGAAGCAGCAGTGCTAACCACTGTGACACCATGCTACTCCCAATTAATTACGGTATCCGGAAAAAATGTTGTTGTCAATAATGGTGGCCATGAAACTACCAGATTGTCACAAAAGCCCATCTGCCCTTCATGCCCAGCCTATCCAACATGTGACTCCAGACCTGAAACGATGTTGTTGATTGACCTCGCAAGCCTAGGTCAAGCTTAGCATCGAAGAAATCTCAAACCTCCACAGAAAAGTCGAGTAAGAATAAAATAGGACATACCATCCAGTTTTGACCTAGGCAGCGCCATTGACGGAGACACACACTGCCCAGTGGAATATAGGTTTTCCTCACGAACATCTTTGCCAAAATTAGACAGACTAACTTGAAATCTGACATAATTATATTTTAAAGATGATACCTGTGAGAATGTTTGCACTGCGGAGTGCAGTCAGAGGCAACGATATGGGAATCCTCAACATTCAGGGCATCAGGGCAAATCTGGCCATGTTCCTCCATTGATGAGCTCCTCCATGTTGGAAGAAACACCAAGGGTGACAAAGGCACAAAATGTACAGTACTCAGGGTGGACAATTTCACATCCATCACCAGGAATTAGTATCTTTCCAACTGAGCTGGCCAAATTCTGAAGGACAAATGGGAAAATAGGAATTAGTCACAGAGAAGGAGAAGGACATTCCACAAGATCTGAAGTCTGCTTTGCCATCCGTCTCCATAACCCATGACTCCCATGTCTGTCAAAAATGTTATTGACATACCTGCCAGACTGGGCCTGAGGCAGAAAATGATCAAGAGGGAAAAACCTCACCAATTTACCTGCCACAGATGCATCCGTCCATGACCAGTATTGGTAGGAGTGTCCATGGCATGGTGTTGCAGAGATGAAGTCCTGTCCTGAGGACACCATCCATCGTGTTGTGTGGCCTCACCACTGCGCTAACTGGGATAGATTCAGAACACGGTGACTTAATTGCTGCGTCACAGCATTCAAATCTGGCCTTGGGTGACTGTCTTGCGGAGTCTGCATGTTGCCCCCGGGGTCTGCATGGGTTAACTCCGGGTGCTCCAGTTTCCTCACAAAATATTAAATATTAGTCCGAACGACAAGGATTATTGTTGTTTTTTTCACAACTGTTCCACAGAACCTTTGATCCAGACGAGGGACCAGATGGGACATGTCATATGAACAGTGACACTCTTTCAGCACTGCCCTGAAATATCAGCCTAGATTTTTGCACTTTGGGTTTTGGAGTGCGATGTGCTAAACTTCTGACGCTGAGACGAGCATGTTACCAGCTGAGAGAACCATGGTTGTCTCCTCCTCTGGTTTGACGTCAATTTTTGTCTGATAATGCAAAGCGCCTTGCGAAATTTAACTGTGTGAATGCTGCTATATAAATTCAAGCTATTGTTACGAAAGAAGGAATAGCCCAGCTGGAACGTGTTACATGCATGTTAATCTACAGGAGAGTATTGCAGAATCAGGCAACATGACGTCACACAGATAATTGCACATAGCTTGGAAAATGTTACAAGGTAGTAAGTAATATGCTTAGTTGATGTCAGAATCTTCAAGAACATTGTGGTTTTGCTTCCTCCATTTCATATCAACCTTGGAAGATAGTGTAGCATCTGTATATTACACAGTGAGTTATTTGCCTTTTACCCTATTCAGCATTCTATGTTCTTTTCTCCCAGCAACGGTATCATGGTTGAGAACCAGGATTTTTTTTTGTTGCATATTTTTAGGGTTACTTTTTCCTTCCGATATTATGACCCTGGTCATTGGCACGATGGCACAGTGGTTAGCACTGCTGCCTCAAAGCGCCAAGGACCTGGGTTCAACTCCTGGCCTCGGGGTGACTGGCTATGTGGAGTCTGCACATTCTCCCTATGTCTGCGTGGGTTTCCTCCAGGTGCTCCTGTTCCCTCCCACACTCCAAAGATATGTAGGCCAAGTGGATTGGCCATGCTAAGTTGCCCCTTAGTGTCCAAAGATGAGTTGTTTAGATGGGATTAGCCACGTAAGTGTGTGGGGTTACATGGATAGGGCAGGGGAGAGGGCCTGGGTGAGATACGCTGTCAGAGAGTCGGTGCAGACTCAATGGACTGAATGGCTTCTTCTGCATTGTAGGGATTCTCAAAATTCCGACTCATAGAACCCAGTATGCCTTCACTTTGATTCTCAAGGCATGCAGGTGCCTTGTGTACATTGAAGCCAACCATTGCGTAATAGTAACTAGTAAACTTTCAAATTGATCAGTAATTTCAGGAATATTAGCCTGGAAGTTAGCATTGGTGCTATGAGTGAACAGGAACCAAGTTAACATGGCCAATTCCCCCAACTAGCAGGTTTTTTGGACTGTGGGAGGAAACCGGAGCACCTGGAGAAAACCCATGCAGATACGAGGAGAGCGTGCAGACTCCACATAGACAGTGACCTGAGCTGGGAATCGAACCCGGGTCCCTGGTGCTGTGAGGCAGCAGTGCTAACCACTGTGCCACCGTGCTGCCGGTTACCAGGTATTTGAGTTTGAGGGGCTGCCATTCAGAACCTGGTTTTAGACTTAGTGACTAATATAACTGTTACAATGCTGAGGATTACCATAAGAATCCAGCATTAGAGATTACTGGATCCACAATAGACAGGATTGTCAGAGCTAAAGTAATTGCCTTAAGAGAGGGTGAATAGAAAGTGCGTAACTACTTAGCTGCCTAGGTGTCATTCATCAGTTGAAGTCTAGTTTGAGAGAATTAGTCATAGAGTATGGTTTTAGCCATTTTGGGAAAAACCAATGGCCGGAATCTTACCACCGTTCATGCCAGAGGGATTTTCCCAAATTCTCTGACCTTGCTGCAGCAGAGGGCATGGTGTGAACAAGCAGTAACATTGCGCCCACATGTTGGGGTTTTATGGCCTTGCTCATCCTGAAACCTTAAAATCCCGCCCGAGATCAAGACACCTTTCCATCATCCACCCTCACTCGCTCCGAGTCCCGGGGTGGATGAGCCAGTAAAATTCCAGCCACAGTCTTTGCAAAGAAGCTGCTTCCACCAGGGACAGAATGAGACAGCACTCAGCAGACATCTGTGAAAAATAGCTCCAGCAGTTAAAGTGGATTGGAAGATCCAGCAGTTGTAGACTGGCAAGTTGTTGGTAGGAAGATTATCCTCTAAAGTCGGAGTCTTAAAATTGCAAAGGGAGAGTTGTATGTTTGTGGGGTTAAGTTGGCTAAGCTAAAAGCTCAAGGGATGTCATGAACAAGAGACCAGGTTCAAGAAAACAAGATAAAAAGACCCAGAAGATGCAAGATCCATGGGAAAACAGACTGACGTGTTGAACTTGTGTATCATGCCGTGCTTCAACTAATGAAATGCTAGGTGTCAATTTTTATTGTCCAATGAATCATGTTAGCTTGCAGTCTAATGTAATATTGCCAACTTGATCATTCCCCAATAAGCATTTTCTTACTTTGAGGTGTGGTGTCGAGTCCAAATCCTTACACAAAGGAGCTGTGGATAATATCTTTTCAGTCTGGAAGGGGAGGCAATGGCCTGGTGGTATTATGACTAGACTCTTAATCCCAAAACTCAGTTAATGTTCTGGAGACCTGTGTTCAAATCCTGTCTTGGCAGATGGTGGAATCTGAATTCAATAAGGAAAAAATTGACATTAAGAATCTACTGATGATGAAGGAACCATTGCCGATTATTGGGAAAAACTCATCTGGTTCACTAATCCCCTTTAGGGAAGAAAATCTGCCATCCTTACCTGGCCTGGCCTACATGTAGCTCCACAGCCACAGCAATGTGATCAATTCTCAACTGCCTTTGGGTGACTACTAGGGGTGGGTAATAAATGCTGGCCAGCCAGCGATGCCCATGTCCCAGGAATGAATTTTTAAAAATAGGTTATTAATCAAATTATACTGGCATTCGTGGGAATAGTCAGCATTGCCATTAGTAACAACCCTGCTAGTTGAGTCCAGCATATATAGGATAGGTAGTTTACATGATTGAGCATGGTAGTGCGATGTAGTGGTTATGTTACTGGACTAATAATCCAGAGAATGTGAGTTCAAATCCCTCTGTAATAGTTTGTGGATTTTAATTCAATTTTAAATAAATCTGGAATAAAACACAAGTAATCAATAACTGATCTTGTCAAATTGTTGTAAAAGCCCAACCAGTTCACTCGTGTCTTTTTGGGGAAAGAAGCCTGCTGTTCCTACTCAGGCTGGTCTACATGTCACTTCTGTCTGTGATTGCTCCTAACTGTCCTCTGAACTGTTACAGCTTGTCAGTCAATTCAGAAAGTCTAGGAAAGAGCAACAAGGAACGCGCAGTGGCCTTACAGACACCCTCATCCGGAGAATGAATTAAAAGAAAAACTACGTTTTGACATTAAATAAATGATTTAATTGGAGGCATGTCAAAAACACCAACTGTTTCACACATACATTATTAAATAGGTGGCTCAGCCAGCAACTTGCATTACTCATAGAATAATACAGTGCAGAAGGAGGACGTTCGGCCCATTGAGTTCTGCACCGATCACAGTTCCACCCAGGCTCTATTCCCGTAACCCCCATGCATTTACCCTAGCTTTTCGCCCCCTGACACTAAGGGCAATTTAGCAAGGCCAATCAACCTACTCGCACACCTTTGGAGTCTGGAGTAAGTGAACCCGGGTCCCTGGATGTGTGAGGCAGCAGTGCTAACCATTGTGCCAGCGTGCAGCCCCTTTGAGATTGTCTGAGGAGATGCTGAGCACCACAATCTTAGCGCCCTAGACCTTAAACTCTGGAATTCCCACTCTCACACCCTTTCTTTCAAAAGTTCCTTAAAATCAATGTCTTTGACCAAACCTTTGGTCACCAATCTAAATGCTTCTTAAGTCCGACACCTTGAGGTTAGCACTGCTGCCTCACAGTGCTAGGGGCCCAGGTTCAATTCAGGCCTTGGGTGACTAACAGTGTGGAGTTTGCATGTTTTCCCTGTGTCTGCGTGGGTTTCCTCCGGGTGTTCTGTTTTGTTCCCATACTCCAAAGATGTGCGAGTAGGTTGATTGGCCGTGCTAAATTGCTCTTAGGGGGAAAAGCTTGGGTAAATGCATGGGGTTAAGGGAATAGGGGTTGGATGGGATTGTTGTTGGTGCAGATTCAATGGGTCAAATGGCCTCCTTCTGCACTGTATTATTCTATGAGTCATGCAAGTTGCTGGCTGAGCCATCTATTGAATAATGTATGTGTGAAACAGTTGGTGTATTTGACATACATCCAATTAAATCATTTACTCAATATCAAAATGTATTTTTTTAAATTAATTCTCAGGATGAGAGTGTCACTGGTAAGGCCACTGCGCATTCCTTATTGCTCATTCCTGGACCTTCAGAATTGAGTGACAAGCTGTAACAGTTCAGAGGACAGTTAGGATTTAATCACAGACTGAAGTGACATGTAGACCAGCCTGGGTAGGAACAGTAGGCTCCCTTCCCCAAAAAGACACGAGTGAACTGGTTGGTCTTTTACAACAATTTGACGAGATCAGTTATTGATTACTTGTGTTTTATTCCAGATTTATTTAAAATTGAATTAAAATCCACAAACTACCATAGGTGGATGTGCCGAAGTCCAAAGATGTGCAGGTTAGGTGGATCAGCCTTGTAAGTTGCCCCTTAGCATCCAAAGACGTGCAGGTTAGGTTGATTGGCCATGCTAAATTATCCTTCAGTGTCAGGGGGATTAGGAGGATAAATACATAGAGTTACAAGGATAGGGTCTGGGTGGGATTGTTGCTGGCACAGGCTCGATGAGCCTTCGTCTGCATTGTAGAGATTCTATGATTCTATGGCCATGAAACATCTTCCTTAAATATCTTTGCCTCCCATTTCTCTTCCTGCTTTAGTCATGTCCTACAAACCTACTTTTTTAAAAGTGCTTGTAGCCACTTCATATAGCACAATGTTAGGCAGTGGCATAATGGTATCATCACCAAACCACTAACCACGGACTCAGGAAGGTCCCACGATTGATGCTTATTCTGTGTTGACCTTAATTAGGGTCACAATTAGATATCTTTGGATTAAAGAGAGGAAAATCTATAATCTGATATGTGAGTGACTGTTTTTAAATTCATTCATGTGATGTGGGAGACATTGGCTGGGCCAGCATTTATTGACCATCCCTAATTGCCCTTGAACTGAATGGCTTGCTAGGCCATTTCAAAGTCAACCACATTTCTGTGAATCTGGACTCATGTAAGACAGACCAGATAAAAATGACAAAATTCTTTCCCTAAAGGGCATTAGTGAACCAAGGTAAACCTGAATAGCTTCATGGCCATCTAGACTTTCTTTTCATTGAATTTTTGAACCCAGGTCCCTAGGGGATTAACCTGGCTCTGTGGTCCAGTGACTCTGGGGCAGCACGGTAGCACAGTGATTAGCACTGCTTCACAGCTCCAGGGTCCTGGGTTTGATTCCTGGCTCGGGTCACTGTCTGTGTGGAATTTGCACATTCTCCTTGTGTCTGCGTGGGTTTCCTCTGGGTACTACGGTTTCCTCCCATAGTCTAAAGATGTGTGGGTTAGGTTGATTGGCCTTGCTAAGAAATTGCCCCTTAGTGTCCAGGGATGCATTGGTTAGAGGGATTAGTAGGTATAGTATATGGGGGTAAGGCCTGGGTGGGATTGTGTTCAGTGCAGACTCGATGGGCCGAAGGGCACTGTAGGGTTCTATGATTCTAAAACTACTATTCCACTGCCTCCCATTGTGCTAAATAAAGTGGCTAGAAGCACTTTTAAAAGAGTAGGTTTATAGGAGGTTGTCAAAGCAGGAAGAGAAATTGGAGGCAAAGACATTGAAGGAAGATGTCTCAAGGTGTAGGACTTAAGAAAAGTTTTGGATAGGTGACTGAGGTTTGGCCACAGACGTCGATCTTAAGAAACTTTTAAAAGGGAGTTGGAATGGGAATTTCAGGGTTTAGGGTCCAGGTCACCAATTGTGGATGAATGGATTCTGGGATGAGCAAAATGCCTGAAGGGAGGAAGACACAGACTTTGGAGGCTGGAGGCAGTCACAGAGATACAGCCTTGCAAAGGTTTGAAAACAGGGATGAAAGCTCTAACAAGGTCTTTCCTATACAGGAGCCATTGTAGTAGGCAAGCACAAGAATATTGGATGAATGAATGAATCTTAGTGCAAGTTAGGATGGAGTTAGCTACTAACCAAATCATATCTTCCAGTCAATGTTCCAGACATCTCAATTACTATCCCTGGATAAGTCCTGTCCCACCAGCCGCATAGACCCAGCAGAATTGTTAGCACAGCAGCATAGAAAGGAATTGCCCTCTGAACCCCATAAAATCTCATTGCATCAATCCAAACATGGACTGGGAAATAACCTGCTGATTGCTAACTACAACCATCCCTCGGCTGATGAATCAGCACTCCTTTATCCAGAATATCTCTTGGAAGAAGCGCTGACGGAATAAAGGCGCAGAATGGATTCTGGATGGGGTACCTCAATGTCCATCATCCAGAATAGCTCAGTAACCCTCTCCTGGTCAAGCTGGCTGAGTCCTGAAGGAAATTGGACTTACAGCGAATGTATCATTGAATCATAGACTCCTTCAAGTGAAGAAGGAGGTCATCCAGCTCATGGAGCCTGCAGTGACAATCCCACCCAAGTCCTATCCCCAAATGTTCACCCTACTAATGCCCTTGACACTAAGCAGCAATTTAGCATGGCCAATCAACCTAATCCACACATCTTTGGACTGTGGGAGGAAACCAGAGCACCCAGAGGAAACCCACACAGACAAGAGGAGAATGTCGGTGTGGAATTTGCACAATCACCCAAGGCCTGGATTGAACATGGGTCACTGGCGCTGTGAGGCAGCAGTACTAATCACTATGCCACCATGCTGCCCCAATCAGTTGTTGCCATTCTGAACAATTGGTAGCAAGCTCTTCCAAGCTATTAAGTACAATGCCATTCAGCTTCAAGGAGAGTGTAAGAGAGTGAAAGAGTTTCACTTGAATGTTGGTTTAGCTGACCTGAGAGTGTAAGAGAGTGAAAGAGTTTCACTTGAATGTTGGTTTAGCTGACCTGAGAGTGTAAGAGAATGAAAGAGTTTCACCTGAATGTTGGTTTAGCTAACCTGAGAGTGTAAGAGAGTGAAAGAGTTTCACCTGAATGTTGGTTTAGCTTGACAGTCCATCTGCCCATTGAATTCACAGGGTGCAGAGGAGACATTGCTGATGGAATTTCTCCAGTGCTCACCTGTTGTGGATACACAGACCAGGTCTCACTGCAGTAGAGGAACCTGGCGCCAGCAACTGGGACATAAGGATTTCTGTTGACTTGTGGAGGTCTTTGTTATCAAATATTCTGTGCCACGGGTTGCAGAAGGCTGAACTGATGCAGCTGATCTACTGTTGGATCTCCATGTCAGTGATGGGCTTATGAGGGAATTGGCTCCTGATATATGGGAAATGCTCAACCTAGTCCAGAATTTCTCAAATTAAGGGGATTTGGTCTGTTCACTACAACTGTCACCAACTGCTACAGATGCATCATAATAAGCATTCTTTCCGGACGTATTGCAGCTTGATATGGCCCCTGCACTGTCAAAGACCGCAAGAAACTACAAAAGGTCATGAATGAAGTCCAGTTCACCATGCAAATCAGCCTCCCATCCATTGACACTGTTTACACTTCCTGCTGCCTCAGAAAAGCAGCCAGCATAATCAAAGACCCCATGCACCCCAAACATTCTCTCTTCCATCTTCCTCTGTGAGGAGGAAGGTACAAAAGTTGGAAGTCACGTATTAACCGACTCAAGACTTCTCTGCTGCCATCAGCTTTTTGAATGAACCTGCCTTGCATTAAGTTGATCTTTCTCTGCACCCTACCTATAACTATAACATTACATTCTGTACTCTCTTCTCTCCTTCTCCACGTATGGGATGCTTTGTCTGTGTATTGTGCAAGGAACAATACTTTTTGCTGTACACTAATACATGACAATAATAAGTCAAATCAAAATTTTTTCTTCACTGCATATGGGAGGTGGAATAGACAAGGTGTGGGTTGATATATGAGTTTTGTTTTGACAACATCCAAGAACGGGCTGAGTTTCTTGTACCCCGAGCTGAAACAATCGAGAATGACTTGCAAACCTGGTGTAGAGTGTAGAACGACCCAACAGTCGTCTGCAAACTAGGTCATGTGTTTAATCGTAGTCAGTTTATTTTTGGCATGGAGATACAGAGCTCAAAAGAGTTTTCCATCTATACGGCAGTTAATACTGACACCAGAGGGCAGTTGATTTGATGAGACAAATCGTCATTGTCAAATAGATTGCAAATAGCGCCAGGTAGCACGCAGTCTTTCTTCACTCCAGTTTGGATTTTGAAGGCATCTGTTTCAGATTGTCTCAAAATATCATATCCTCATGAAGGATCGTGATGAAGTTTCCTGCACCTACAAATCTTTGAAGCGTAATCCACAGAGCCTCATGATTTACTGAGACAAATGCTTTGCTTAGGTCGATGAACACAACCAAGAGTCCCTGGTGTTGTTTGTAATATTTCTCATCGATTTGTCTGGCAACAAAAAACATATTGGATGTTCCGCTGGAAGGTCTAGACTCAACGCTGTGTCTCTGGGAGAACTTCCTTAGCCACAGACAGTAGTTGATTGAGGAGAGTGTGTGTCAGGATTTTCCTTGCTTTGGACAAGAGAGAAATATCTCAATTCCCTCTTTAAAGCTCTTTAAGCTCAGTCACCCCTGTGCCAAAACTAAACGGACTACCGTAAAGAACATAAAAAGTGCAGATGACTGTAGGGTCGCTGTTCACTCTGCACCAGGTTTGCAATCTACTCTCAATAGCTCCTAAAGCATGATTTATATTAGTCCTTGAAGATGTTACATTCCTGAAGTTGTGGAGAGTTCTTTTTCTTTGCAAGCCTGAGGATTAATGCATGAAGTCTTTATGCAAGCAAAAGTTCACCAGCTTTGAACAACTCAACTAGAATACCATCGCACCTGGAGGCTTTGTTCTTTTTCCTGTTTGATTGCTTGTTGTAACTTTCCCATTGATGGTGGTTCACCCTTGAATTTTGTCACATGGTATTGAGGTCAGCCTGGAGAATGTCAACTGCCACTGTAGATTCATGGATGAGAAGTTGTTCAAAATGTTCAATGCAGCATTGACGATGGATGGAATTGCCATCCTTAAGAAGAGAACCACCATCCGATGATTTTGTCTACTTGCCCGCAGTCTATAGATGACCCTGGCCATTTCCAAAAGCTTCTAGTTGCACAGTGGTTAGCACTGCTGCCTCACAGCATCAGGGACCTGGGTTTGATTACTGGCTTGGGTCACAGTCTGTGTGGAGTCTGCACCTTCTCCCCGTGTTTACGTGGGTTTCCTCCGAGTGCTCCGGTTTCCACCCACAGTCTGAAAGATGTGCTGATACGGTGCATTGGCCATGTTAAATTCTCCCTTAGTGTACCCAAACATGTGCCGGAGTGTGGCGACTAGGGGCTTTTCACAGTAACTTCATTGCAGTGTTAAGCCTACTTATGACACTAATAAACTTAAACTCTCAGATTTTCTCTTCCCACCACTTGTCTTTGATCTTCTGGATTTGTCTTTGGCTGTTAGCCTTGAGGTGATGGAATGCTGCCTTCTTGAAGGGCAAGTTTGAGTTGTTCAAGCAGGCACTGGAGGCTGCTCAGTTTTGTTCCAGGGGGAATGTCAGCATCATTTTCATCAAAATAGTCCTGGTGATGACAATGGGTGAATCCAAAGGTCTGGGCACAGATATCTACAGTAAAAAGTCTGACAACACCAGGTTTTAGTCCAACCTATTTATTTGATAATATATTATATTATCAAATATTATGTTATCAAATAAATAGGTTGGACTAAAACCTGGTGTTGTCAGACTTTTTACTGTGTTTACGCCAGTCCAACGCCGGCATACCCACATCATCACAGATATCTACTACAGCTGGCTTTATTTGATCCCAAAATTCTGGAATTGAGTTGGACGTGTGAAGACTTTACAGATTAGTTGTGAGCTGTACTCAGGCTTCCTCTTTTTGATTGGGCTGCGTTAGGGTTGAGATTTTGATGTTCCTGTTAGATTTTTGGGCCTTTCGATGTCTGGCTGTTGAGGTGAGGGTTAGGATTTATCAACTATCGAACAAGTCGATTATCTGTCCAGCAAGCATCAAACCCTGCAAGCAACAAGGGGGGAACCAGCGTTATAAACACTGTGGCTACAAGATACTTTAAAGGCTGAGAATATTGCAGTGAGGAACTCACCTCCTGACTCCCCAAAGCCTGCCACCACATTCAAGGCATAACTCAAAAGTGTGGTGGAACATCCTGTACTTGGCTGGTTAAGTGCAGTTCCAACAGTGCTCAGTAGGTTTAATTGCAGTGGTTCAAGAAGGGAATTCATTACCAATTTCTGAAGGGAAATTAGAAATTACTAGGATTTTACTGGGACTTGATGGTTTGAGTTATAAGGAGAGGTTGGATAGACTGGGACTTTTTTCTCTGGAGTGTAGAAGGCTGAGGGCTGATCTTATAGAGGTCTATAAAACAATGAAGGGCACAGATCAGCTAGATAGTCATCTTTTCCCAAAGGTAAGGGAGTCTAAAACTAGAGGGCATAGATTTAAGATGAGAGGGGAGAGGTACAAAAGTGTCCAGAGGGGCAATTTCCTTCACACAGAGAGTGGTATGTATCTGGAACAAGCAGCCAGAGATAGTAGTAGAGGCAGGTACAAATTTGTCTTTTAATAAGCATTTAGACAGTTACATAGCTAATATGGGTATAGATCATAGATCATAGAACCCTACAGTGCAGAAAGAGGCCCTTCAGCCCATCGAGTCTGCACCGAACACAATCCCACGCAGGCCCTACCCCTATATCCCTACATATTATACCCACTACTCTCTCTAACCTCCACTACCCTGGACACTAAGGGACAATTTCTTAGCATGGCCAATCAACCTAACCCACACATCTTTGGACTGTGGGAGGAAACCAGAGTACCCGGAGAAAACCCGCACAGACACGAGGAGAATGTGCAAACTCTACACAGACAGTGACCCGAGCCATGAATCGAACCCAGGACCCTGGAGCTGTGAAGCAGCAGTGCTAACCGCTGTGCTACTGTGCCACCCAATATGCCCGTATGGAGGGATATGGGCCAAATGTGGGCAATTGGGATTAGCTTAGGTGTTTAACAAAAAAAGGGTGGCATGGACAAGTTGGGCTGAAGGGCCTGCTTCCATGCTGTAAACCTCTATGACTCTATGACTCTATTAGCAACAAATGTTGGCCTTGCCACAGAAACTGACGTCTCATCAAAAAATTTAAAAAGAACATATACACCAATTTTGGTAGAAAATGGTAGGGGCGGCATGTGGCATTGCTGCCTTACAATGCCAGGGACTTGGGTTCAATTCTGGCCTTGGGTGATTGTCTGTGTGGAGTTTGCATGTTTTTCCCGTGTCTGCGTGAGTTTCCTCCAAGTGTTCTAGTTTCCTCCCACATTCTAAAGATGTGCAGGTTGCTGGATTGGCCATGCTAAATTTCCTCTTTAGCCCCAAGATATGTAGGTTAGGAAGTTTAGGGGGGTAAAATAGATGGCTTATGGGGAAAAGGCATAGGTGGGATGCTTTGTTGGAGGATTGATGCAGACTCAATAGGCCAAATGACCTCCTTTCATACTGCAGGGGAGGTGATGGCTTCATAGAATTATCGCTACGCTATTAATCCAAAAACTTAGCTAATGTTTTGGGGACCCAGGTTCTGAATCCCACCAATGGCAGATGGTGAAATTTGATTTCAATATAAAATGTCTGGAATTAAGAATCTACTGGTGACCATGAAATTTATTGTTGGAAAACCCCATCTGGTTCACTAATGCCCCCAGTCACCACACTCTGGTGCCTGTTCGGGTACACTGAGGGAGAATTTAGCATGTCCAATGCACCTAATCAGCACATCTTTTGGACTGTGGGAGGAAACCAGAGCATCCAGAAGAAACTCACAGACAAGGGAAGAATGTGCAGGCTCCACACTGACGGTGACCCAAGCCGAGAATCAAACTCGGGTCCCTGGCACTATAAGGCAGCAGTGCTAACCACTGTGCCACCGTGCTGCCCAACAAGGGATGGGCAATAAAATGCTGGCCAGCCAGCAATGTCCATGCCCCATGAATGAACAAAAGATGATTCTATAATTGAAAGACAAAGTGAAAATCAATGTAAAGACAACAAAATCCTCTCAACATTTAGTTTTAATGTAGAGATGTCGACGTTGGATTGAGGTGGGCACAGATAGAAGTCTCACAACATCAGGTTGAAGTCTGAGAGGTTTATTTGGAATCACAAGCTTTCGGAGCACTGCCCCCCTCATCATGGGGTGGCACAGTGGTTAGCACAGCTGCTTCACAGCACCAAGAACTTGGGTTCAATTCCAAGCCTGGGTTACTGTCTGTGTGAAGTTTGCACATCCTCCCCGTGTCTGCATGGGTTTGCTCCGGTTTCCTCCCACAGTCCAAGGACATACTGGTTAGGTGCATTGACCATGCTAAATTCTCCTTCAGTGTACCAAAGTGTGGCGACTAGGAGATTTTCGTAGTAACTTCATTACAGTGTGAATGTAAGCCTACATAAGAACATAAGAAATAGGAGCAAGAGTAGGCCATCTAGCCCTTCGAGCCTGCCCCGCCATTCAATAAGATCATGGCTGATCTGTCGTGGCTCAGTTCCACATTCCCGCCCTCTCCCCATAACCCTTAATCCCCTCGCTTATCAAAAACCCACCGACCCGCGTCTTAAAAATATCTAGCGAGGCAGCCTCCACCACCTCAACGGGCAGAGAATTCCAGAGATTCACCACCCTTTGAGTGAAGAAGTTCCTCCTCAACTCCGTTCTAAACCGCCCCCCCTTTATCTTGAGGCTGTGCCCCCTAGTCCTACTATCCTTTCTGAGCGGGAAGAGTCTCTCCACCTCTATCCTATCCATCCCATTCATCATCTTATACGTCTCAATGAGATCTCCCCTCATTCTTCTAAACTCTAACGAGTACAAGTCGAGTTTATTCAGCCTCTCCTCATAGCTCAACCCCCTCAACTCCGGCATCAGCCTAGTAAACCTCCTCTGCACTCCCTCCAAGGCCAAAATATCCTTGCGTAAGTACGGCGCCCAAAACTGCACACAGTACTCCAGCTGCGGCCTCACCAATGCCCTATACAGCTGCAGCAAGACCTCCCTACTTTTATATTCAATCCCCCTCGCTATGAAGGCCAGCATCCCATTCGCCTTCCTGACCACCTGCTGCACCTGCAAGCTGGGTTTTTGCGACTCATGCACAAGGACCCCGAGGTCCCTCTGCAACAAGCCTACACGTGATAAACAAACTTTAGCTTTAAAAAGTGAGTGGGCTACTCCCCACTCACTTGATGAAGGACCAGCACTCCGAAAGCTCCTGATTTCAAATAAACCTTTTGGACTTTAACCTGGAATTGTGACATTTCATTTTGCCACAGTAGCTTCAACAAGACGAAAAAAGAACTACAACTCCCAAAATGCCTCCCTGCATCGCTTGGTGACAGGAAGCTCCTAAGCAATTGGCCAGCTGAACTGCTCAGCTCCCTTTTAGTATCTGGGTCTGTGTTTGGCTGCGATGCTCGGAGTGACGTGCGGAGCCTGCCTGAACTGAAAAAAAGTGAAAACGAATCAGTGTCAGTGAGTGAGCTGGGAGGGCTGGCAAGTGGCAGCAACCGGCTCCAGCTGAAAACTGGAGGCTTTACCACCAGAATGTTTTCTTCCTCTCGCCGCTTCTAACAGACTTCCAAGGATCTATCTAATTTTTTAAAAAAAACTCCGGCTCCCACCAACAAACCCCTGCTGCTCTCCTGCTGGAAACCTGGGTGACTTATCTTGCAGCCAGGAAAAAAAAAGGGGAACGAAAACAGTAGAAATGCTTTGAGTGTAAGTACTGAATTTATATGAAATGCAAACTCCTGCATTTGTTTTTCTTTTCGAAGAAGAAACATCAGCGAGGCTGCCGCTCTTCGTGGTAACATTTTCGGGGAAAGTTTGTGACAGTATGATTTATTGTCTAGCGGATCTTAATGCCAAAACTGCCGGAGATGGATGGCAAGGTAGAATATGTAAGAGCCTTCTCTTTTGAGTGGTCACTTACAGGAGAGGTAAAGTTGCGGGATGGGGGTATTCCGTTTCTCTAAGAAATCATCAATTTACTCCACAGCGACAGGCTTGCGACTTAGAAGTGTCGGGGTGAGATGTGCACCTCACATTTTTCAGCCCCAGTGTGCAGAGAGGGCACATCTGAGATGCAGTGTGTTTGCTGTTGTTCCGTGCGGGTTATTCTTCATGCCCTGCGATCTTGGGGAGAGAGCTGCCCGAGGAATTGTTTCATCTTCTGCAGAACATGGGTTGACCCCATTTAATCTCCCTGTAAATCAGAATCAAGAGGCTTGCCGGTAACTGGAGCTGGGTGCGAGGGAGGGAAAAGAGTCTGCTTCGAGAAAGGCATTTGGTTGTGTTCGGTCGTGTCGTGTGCTCTGTTATCTGTGAATATACCAGTACGGATTCTGCTCCGGAGAGATCAGTTGCCCATCCTCCGTGTAGGCAGACTCCTTTTGAAAATGGATACATGGCAATTAATGTGGAGGCTGAAATCAGCCCATCTCCTTCAGCTCATTCCTGCTCACAATGTGGAAACTACTTTCTACGCAACTCTTTGTATCAGATGGTATCGGATTCCGAGTGGTTACAAATCGAATTGCGCGTCTGCTTTACCTTGTAGTTTCTATTGACAGCTAAAGACACGCGTCTGACAAATACTTTATTCCATTTGGCAACATTTGCTGACTGCCCTGTGTGTTTTTTGTTTATAAATGTTGATTTTAGCAATGCTTACTCGAGGACTACGCTTGTTATTGAATTGTAGTTTCACCCACTTCAATATCAACTTTCTGAAACCCTTCCGATTCGCCGCTTTCCCCCATAAAATGTACCTATTTGACCAAGCTCATGGTCATCTGTCCTCATTTCTCCCTAGGTGGGCACTGTCATACTTTTGCTTTATATACTCATCATAACGAACCTCTGGGCATTTCATTAATGTCAAGTTGCCAGATTAATAAACACAACTTCTTGTTATTACACTCGACTGTTTTTTTGTAAACCTTTTTACAGTTTTTTTGTAGTCCAATTTGGTGCTATAGGGACCCCTCCCCACATTCTCATAGCCAAGATCTGCTCCCAACCCATAATTTCATAGTGAAAGTCTTGTGAGCCCAAATAACTTGTCTATCTCTGTCCCCTGACCCTCCCCGTGGTCAATGACCTGATTGTAAAGAACTGGCCCTTCTCTAAGCATCTGATCCTGACACATCAGAGGCTTTTTTTGGCGGGGGGAGGTCTCCCCTCGCTGTCACCACCGACCCTGAGTTGCAAAGGTCCCTTCCACCGTCGCCCGGAGGATGCCCTGAGATCCCGGCGGCGTTCCTGGGATCCGGGGCTGGGAGAGCGGATAGGAAGTGGGACAAGAAGGTGCTCTCTCTCTCTCTCTCTCTGGAAGAACAGCAGAGTTTGGGTGGAATTATCTGTCTGACCCTCGGACGCAGTGGATGAACCGAGCTGTGTTCATGATAACTGCCGGGGGTACAGGGGTGGTCCAGGAGCTGCTGGGGGGTGGGGGCGGGGGTGGGAGGGAGTGATGGGGGGTGGGGGTTGGGGGTGAAGGTTTGTGATATGAATGAGCCTGGGTTGGTGGGATTTATAGGCGATGCCTGTATTGATGGGAAGATGAGTGCTGGAGGCGGGGGGAGGGAGAAGGGATACTGTAATGAAGGTCCCAGCCACTGTAGCGAGGGGTTGTGGGGGTTACTGTATTACAGTTCCAAATACTGGGGGGCGGGGGGGTTGTGCGGGTTACTGTATTACAGTTCCAAATACTGGAGATTTGGGGGAGTTACTGTATTACAGATTCCAGTATGGGGGAGATTTGGGTCGTGTTAATGTATAGAGGGTCCCAGTACTCGGGAGTTTGGTGGGTTACTCTATTACAGGTCCCAGTGCTGGGGAGGGGAGGGGTGGGGTGGGATGGGGGCGGGGGGGCAAGAGGGAGGGGTTACTGTATCACTGCTCTCAGTACTGGTGGAATTTGGGAGAGGGTGTAACTATATTGCGGATCCAGTACTGGAAAGTTGGGGGGGGTGGCGTTTGCTGTATTAAGGGTCCCAGTACTGGGGGGTTGGAAGGGGGGGGGGGGTTTGCTGTATTAAGGGTCCCAGTACTGGGGGGTTGGAAGGGGGGGGGGTTTGCTGTATTAAGGGTCCCAGTACTGGGGTGTTGGAAGGGGGGGGGGTTTGCTGTATTAAGTGTCCCAGTACTGGGGGGTTGGGAAGGGGTTTGTTTTATTTAGGGCCCCAGTAATGGGGGGATTTGGGAGGGGGGGGGGGCTTGCTGTATTAAGGGTTCCAGTACTAGGAGATGGGAGGGTGGTTTGCTGTATTAAGGGTCCCAGTACTGGGGGGATTTGGGAGGGGGTTTGCTGTATTAAGGGTCCCAGTACTGGGGGGGTTTTGAGGGGAGGTTTGCTGTAATAAGGGTTCCAATACTGGGGGGATTTGGTGTTGTTACTATATATAGGGTCCCTGTACTGGGGTTTGTAGACGCTGTATTGCGAGTTTGCAGTGTGGATGAGGGGGGTGGCGGGGGGGGGGGGGTGCAGGGGCAGCTAGGAGCGGACAGAGTGTGAAGCTGACAGGTGCTGGGGCAGGAGGCAGAGTTTACATTGACTGCAGGGCCGGGAGGAGGGGGGAGCTGGAGAGAGCGCAAAGGGTGTGACCTGGGCTGTTCCTGCCGGCTTTGATCTCAGTGCTGTCCGCCTGTCCGGCAGGATGAGCAAGTGGTCCGCATCCCGGAGGGAATTGGGGGGGCTGGGGGTGGCGAGGAGTGGGATCAGTTTCGGGAAATGAAGGAATTAGGATGAAGTAGCGAGAGTTGGTGCGGATCACACGCTCCCAGCCAACCTGCACACACTGGGGAATAACTTTCAACAGCAAGAGGGTGTTTTTAATCTGTTTGAAGTTTCAGGGTGAGCTTGATTTACTGGACAGACACTTCTTTATGTTAACCTGTTGTGCGCTGGGCTCCATCTAGTGAGTGCCAAATTCCCATTGCTAAGATTGCTTCTATGTAGCGACCGTCTTAGGGCCAGTAATAAATCTATCTAGAATGTGTATGTGTGTGACCAAACGAATCCCCAGTGAGTAAAGGACAATATCTGAGTGCGGTAAATTATATTCCTGTTTTAACTGTGATTAGGCAAAGCAATAATAGGATCCTGATTTACGAGTGCAGTGTAAACAGCGGCTGAACAGAGTATGTAAGTGATAGCCATCTCTCTCCAAGGGGAAAGTTGTCTCCAGTTACTGGGTTTTATAAACACCTTAAAACGTTTCTCCTCCTCGCCCCCCACCCCACCCCCTTTCTTTCCCTGTCGGCTTTGAGCCGACGTTGCAGGAGCCAGTTTGAGTTGTGGCCAGAATTGCCCTGATGTGCACAATGATTTTCTCAATTCTGTGGCAAAATCCAATTCCCATTGCCACTGTGTATGTATCCCAATACATGTCACGTGTATTGGGATGCCGTGAAAAGTATTGGTTCTTGCAGGTCATGCAGACAGAGCGTACCATTCATAGAGTAAACAGGGGAGAAGGAAAGGATAGAGCCATGGGTGGGTGGCTGGTTTGAGTGATGGACTGGGCTACATTCAGAACCCTTTGTAGTTTCTTGCGGTCTTGGTCAGAGCAGGAGCCATGCCAAGCTGTGATGTATCCAACAGACCATACTTTCAAACTAGACAGAGAGTTAATAATCCCCAAGCACTCGCCATTTGAATTCTTTGACTCTGTGAAGCCAGCATGCAAAGAGTTAATGTTGTCCTCCCTCCTCCCCGCCCTCCACCCCCGCATTGAACGGCAGCTGCTGTGAATTTGGGATTCTCCGTGGAGAAATAATCCCTGCTTGAGTTTTGGGATTCTGTGTTTTGATTTGATTTATTATTGTCATAGATTACCTACAGTACAGAAGAAGGCCACTTGGCCCATCGAGTTTGTACTGATAACAATCACACCCAGCTCCTATCCCTGTAACCTCACTTATTTACCCCACCAAGCCCCCTGACACTAAGGGACAATTTAGCACAGCCAATCCATGTAACTTGCACATCTTTGGACTGTGGGAGTAAACTGGAGCACCCGGAGGGGAGCCACGCACGCACAGGGAAAATGTGCAAACTCCACACAGTCACCTGAGGCTGGAATTGAACCCGGGTCCCTGGTGCAGTGAGGCAGCAGTGCTAACCACTGTGTCACTGTGCCACCTAACATGAATCCCAATACATATCACATGTATTGGTATACAGTGAAAAGTATTGTTTCTTGCAGGCTATACAGACAAAGCATGCTGTTCATAGAGTAAATGGGGAGAAGGAAAGGATAGGGTCATGGATGGGAGGCTGGTTGGCGTGATGGACTGGGCTACATTCAGAACCCTTTTCTTACGGTCTTGGGCAGAGCAGGAGCCATACCAAGCTGTGATACTTCCAGAAAGGATGCTTTTTATGGTGCATCTGTAAAAATTGGTGAGAGTCGTAGTGGACATGCCGAATTTCCTCAGCCTTCTGAGAAAGCATATTGTTCATCGGGTACATAGAGGTTAAGGAAAGGAGAGGGTGCAGAATGTAGTGTTACAGTCAGAGTTAGGGTGTAGAGAAAGGTGGAAGGTATAAAGTGAAGCCTAGCCCCCATGCAGAGGGGAGCATACTTTACCTTTCGAATCCTGTAGAATATTGGACCCAAAATGTTAACTCTTGTTTCTCTCTCCACGGATGCTGCCAGACTTGCTGACCTCTATCCAGCATTTTCTGTTTTATTTCAATTTTCCAACATCTGCAATATTTTACTTTTAATTTCACTCCTTGCGGGTATTGATTCTGTAGGTTTAAAATATTTAGCATGCAGGAAAGTTGATTACAATGATGGTTTTTAGATTCTGTGTTTCTAGTCTCCAGCACACAGACAGTTAACTCCAGTTATTTTGGAATTGGGATTACATGGTACATAGACCACCATGAGTAAATAACTCTCAGTTCAGGTGACGGAAGACTTCTATGTCACTCTTTTTTTCAATAGAGGCCTGTATTGCCCTGTTGATTCCGTCCAGTGCTGCCCTTTACACCCAAAAAGTTTAAAGTCTGTGTACTCGTTAGAGTTTAGAAGAATGAGGGGAGATCTCATTGAGACGTATAAGATGATGAATGGGATGGATAGGATAGAGGTGGAGAGACTCTTCCCGCTCAAAAAAGACAGTAGGACTAGGGGGCACAGCCTCAAGATAAGGGGGAGGCGGTTTAGAACGGAGTTGAGGAGGAATTTCTTCACTCAAAGGGTGGTGAATCTCTGGAATTCTCTGCCCGTTGAAGTGGTGGAGGCTGCCTCGCTAAATATTTTTAAGAAGCGGGTTGATGGGTTCTTGATAAGAGAGGGGATTAAGGGTTATGGGGAGAGGGCGGGAAAGTGGAACTGAGCCACGACAGATCAGCCATGATCTTATTGAATGGCGGGGCAGGCTCGAAGGGCTAGATGGCCTACTCCTGCTCCTATTTCTTATGTTCTTATGTTCTTACATTAACATGGCAATGAAGTAACTGTGAAAATCCCCTAGTTGCCACACTCCAGGAGAATTTAGTATGGCCAATGCGCCTAACCAGCACATCTTTTGGACTGTGGGAGGAAACTGGGGTTCCTGGAGAAAACCCACACAGACACAGGGAGAATACAGACAGTGACCCAAACCGGGAATTGAACCTGGACCCCTGACGCTGTGAGGCAGCAGTGCTAACCCACTGTGCCACCAGAAACGGTTAATTAATGTCCATTTCTGTTAGAATGGTGCGTTACACCTGCCGTGTGTCACATGTTTATCTCCCCCACCTCTCTCTCTCCATTCAGACAGTGAACTTTGATATAAAATGCTGACCCAGTTAACTGTTTCAACCCTGAAACCTTCACAAACATCACACATGCACACACACACACATACACACACACTCACACACTGACACATGCACACACTGACACACGCACACACTCACACACTGACACACATTCACGCACTGACACACACTCACACGCACACACACTCACATGCACACACATGCACACACGCACACACACACGCACACACACGCACACACTGACACACACTCACACGCACACACACTCGCATGCACACACACTCACGCACACACACACGCGCAGGCGTATACACACACACAGACACACACTGACTCACGCAGTCACGCACACTCACACACTGACACACACACATGCACTGGCTCACACTGACACACACACACACTGACGCACACACTGACACACACACACACACTGACACTCACACACTCTCTCACACTCTCTCTCTCACACTCTCTCTCGCACACTCTCTCTCGCACACTCTCTCTCGCACACACTCTCTCGCACACACTCTCTCGCACACACTGTCTCGCACACACTGTCTCGCACACACTGTCTCGCACACACTGTCTCGCACACACTCTCTCGCACACACTCTCTCGCACACACTGTCTCGCACACACACACACACTCTGTCACACACACGCACAGACACGCACAGACACGCACAGACACGCACAGACACGCACTGACTCACGCAGTCACGCACACTCACACACTGACACACACACATGCACTGGCTCACACTGACACACACACACACACACTGACGCACACACTGACACACACACACTGACACTCGCACACACTGACACTCGCACACTCTCTCGCACACACTCTCTCTCGCACACACTCTCTCTCGCACACACTCTCTCTCGCACACACTCTCTCTCGCACACACTCTCTCTCGCACACGCACACGCACACGCACAGACTCACACACACATATACACACACTGACACACACACACACTCACACTCACACACTCACACACACACTTGCAGACTCATGTGGCCTGACCACATTTTCTTTTGTGTGACGTGCCTGTTTCTGTTATTCAATCATTGGAAACAGATTTGCCTCTGCCCGAGCACAGAACAGGCACAGAAACTCAGCTGAAAAACACAAGAGGAGAGTCAGTGTTCAAAGCAACAAGCTCATCCTTTTAAATACCTTGTTTGTTAATTCCCTTTAATGACAACCTGACAACATTCATTCATTCCTTATTTCTCATGTTGCCAAGGATCAGATTTATTAAATCCAGTTCCCAAATTTACCATGCTGGGAGTTGAACCCTCTTTGGTTGCAATTCTTTGTCCTCTAGCATTGTAGTGGTGTTGAAATGGTGCAGCCTGAGAGTGAGGTAGGTCTCTAGGTGGTTTCCGGGGGGGGGTGCGGGAATGTGGCTGGGGTCTCCCTTCTTGCCCTTTCAGTAATCCTCAGGTCTCCAAGAGGCAGTTGATCCTCACAGCTCTCTGAAGCGTTGACAAGTGGAGTGTCTTCCTGCACCCCCCCCGACCTCTCTCTCTCTCAAAGCAGAATACAAAGGGATTATTCAACTGTCAGAGGAACGGGTGCTATCACAGAGAGAAAAACACTCACTGATGGAGAGGCAATTCCCGCTGCATGGGGAGAACATAATCCTCAAATCCCCATGCAATTAAAATGGAACAACGGATAAAAAGCAGCCCTTCTGTCCAGCACAGACAGCATCACTGTTTTCTGCTGCTGCAGAGGGGAGGACACGGACAGTATGACAGGATGTAATTCTCCAAACTCCCATCATAATCCTGGAATCTCCTGCGTAATGTCAATGGAATTTGACTCATTCAGTCAGTGCAAATCAGTGCCTCTGATGAGAAGTGATTATGGATAGGGGAACTGATGATTAGTGCCTTCGATAAGCAAAAATACAACTGATTTTCAGGACATAGCCGAGATTTTGTGTTGTTTTGCTAGCTCCTTACACGTGGAGGTCTGACTGATTTCAATGCATTTTAAAAAATATATACATGATTTTGCCCAATAACTTTAAATTCTTTATAAGTAACCATGATCGAATCCTCATCATAGAATCCTATAATGCAGAAAGAGGCCAGTTGGTCCATTGAGTCTTCACTGACCACAATCCCACTCAGGCCCTATTCTCATAACCCCATGCATTTTACCTTAGCTTGTCCCCCTGACACTAAGGGGCAATTTAGCATGGCCAAACCACCTAACCTGCACATCTTTGGTCCGTGGGAGGAAACCAGAGCACCCGGAGGAAACCCACACAGGCATGGGGAGAATGTGCAGACTCTGCACAGACAGTGACCCAAGGCGAAAATCGAACCTCGATGTTTTAAGAGACAAGACAACTGAAAAAAATGCTATGTCTTTCCTCTGGGTGCTCTGGTTTTTTTCCCACAGTCCAAAACATGTGCTGGTTGGGTGCACTGGCCATGCTAAATTCTCCCTCGGTGTACCCAAACAGGCGCTGGAGTGTGGCGATTAGGGGATTTTCACAGTAACTTCATTTCAGTGTTAATGTGAGACTACTTGTGCCACTAACAAATAAACTGAAACTTAATCTTCTCCTTGTTAGTCTTAGAGTCATAGAAGTTTACAGCATGGAAACAGGCCCTTTGGCCCAACTTGTCCATGCTGCACAGTTTTTGCCCCTAAGCTAGTCCCAATTGCCCGCATTTTGCCTGTATCCCTCTATACCCATGTAACTGTCTAAATGCATTTTCAAAGACAAAATTGTACCCGCCTCTGCTACTACCTCTGGCAGCTTGTTCCAGACACTCCTGAGGGTTTCACAGTCAGAACTTACTGACCGGTTCCATTTACCCCACTGGGGCATTAATTCTGGGTCCTGGGGCTTTTGGAGTGACCCCCCCCCCGCCCCATTCCACCCACATCTGTATGCAAGAGACTGAATGGCCGGACTGATACCTTGCTCTGCCCCAACAGAAGCCAGTATACTTCCCCTGCATCCTTCCCTGTCAATAAAAGACAACATGCCTTGTTTTTGTTCGAAGCAAGCTCTGTCTTGGCAAGCGCACAACAATTACAAAATTCTTACAGCCACAGCATCCTCCGGGGCCATCTCTGACTTAATAACTTGCAAACAAAGAGGGAAAACAAGCAGCAAGAAGGGAGAAGGGATGAATTCAGCCGACGGTATTCCGATGCCAGTCAGATCAGTGATATCAGTTTAAGGGCTTTGTGGGGCTCAGACGTGGGTGGCCCTTGCCAGTTCAGTGTCCCCGTTCAGATATCTTGGCAGCGGTTTCTTGGCAAGGGCAGGGAGAGGGGTGTTTGCCACTGTGTGGAGGTGAAGTGAGGGGAGGAGGCGCTGTGTTTCCACGCACTGACTTAGAGCGCTTTCATTTTCTCTGCAGCTGCTCCCCACCCCCCTCCCCACCCCCACCCCCACCCCCCCGGCACCAGCAACACGAGGGATGTTTTAGGCAGAGTTTCAGCTGGACTCCAAACCCATTTTCCATTGTGCAGAGAGACCCACAGTGTGAGACTTCTTTCAGGAGCACATAGCATTTCTTTCTTTGCCCGGCTGAAAGCCGGAGCAGAAGGATGTCCTTGTTACAAGAAAGCCTTGTCCCTGCTGACAAAAACCTGCAACAACTGGCTTTTGCTTACAGATATATTTGCATTTACTGGGGGGATTGGTGACTCTGTTATCCTTCAGACTATCTCTTAAAAATTAATACTGAGACTGCAAGTGGCAAAAGGGAAATGTTTGGTATCACAGAATTGAAAGGAGAATGCTGTTCATCTGGAAACTAATCAAGGCTTTTATATATAGAATAATGGATACCTGGGAGTGATTACAGACTGGAATCTAATTGAGGGGTTCAGATGGTTTATAGATAGTATAATGGATACCTGGGAGTGATTACAGACTGGAATCTAATCCAGGGGTTCAGATGGTTTATATATAGAATAATGGATACCTGGGAGTGATTACAGACTGGAATCTAATCCAGGGGTTCAGATGGTTTATATATAAAATAATGGATACCTGGGAGTGATTACAGACTGGAATCTAATCGAGGGGTTCAGATGGTTTATATATAGAATAATGGATACCTGGGAGTGATTACAGACTGGAATCTAATCGAGGGGTTCAGATGGTTTATATATAGAATAATGGATACCTGGGAGTGATTATGGACTGGAATCTAATCCAGGGGTTCAGATGGTTTATATATAGAATAATGGATATCTGGGAGTGATTACAGACTGGAATCTAATCCAGGGGTTCAGATGGTTTATATATAAAATAATGGATACCTGGGAGTGATTACATTTGGGAATTTAATCGAGGAGCTCAGATGGTTTATATATAGAAGAATGGGTACCTGGAGTGATTACAAATGGGAATCTAATCAAGCGGTTTAGATGGTTTATGTATCGTGTTAGACTCCTGTACCAGAACTCCAAGGTATATCGGGAAGCCAGACAAGATCCCAACAATTTTTCTATTTTGATACAAATGTGTGGAAAGGATGCTTTGCTCTGGGTGTAATTCCATTGACAAATTAGGGATCTTTTATCAAAACAAGCTTTATTCATAATACAATTTAAGTATTACTCTGACAATACGATGCATCTTACCTTTTAACAGTTGAACAATCTTTAAACATGAAAAGAAACAACTCTGATTTCTAACTTATCACTGTTTCAGTTCCAAATAAGCAACATTCTTCTTACATATTTAAAACCAACTTTAAATATAGTTAGCAATCACACATGTATTTTCTATAATGAGTGTTGATAACTTGGAACTTTCAGAGACTTTCAGATACCAGCAAAATTCCCCCAACTTCAACCAGAACAGCCAAACTCCAACTCCTTTCTGCAAAAGCCTGTTTTGTCTTGCTATAGACTGAGGACTGCAATAAATCACATCACATGGCCCTGCCTAAACGCTCCAATCTGAAATCATGGGGAAACTTAAGTAAACAAAAGTTCCTTAACTCTGCTTGACACGACCACTTGCAAGGTTGAATTGGGTAATTATTCGGCTCTCCCAGCATCTGAGCTATATTCCTACCAGACATACTGACCATCTGTAGAAAACGCTAAACTTTAAAACATTGTCCTGAAACATTAAAAAAAAGTACTATATTTCTATATCATTTGCACATTTTCATAATGTAGAATAACGGGTAGCTGGGAGTGATTACACTGAAAGTGCTGAGTGCCATGGCTGTTACCTGTTCTGACCTGTGATTTGCCTATTACTGCTGTGAGTACTGTGTGTGTGAACATGTGCAGGATAAATTTTAGTTTGGTCCACAAGCTTTTCCTCTGTCCTGAATTTTTGTTGTGTTAGAAGCAGCATCTTCAACTCAGATTAACTTGTTTACATAGAATCACAGAATTCCTACAGGGCAGAAGGAGGCTGTTTGGCCCACTGAGTCTGCACCAACCATAATCCCACCCAGGCCCTATTCTCGTAACCTCACATATTTACCCTGCTAATCCCCTCAACACTGGGGTCAATTTAGCATGGTCAATCAACCTAACCTGCACATCTTTCAGACTGTGAGAGGAAGCCTGAGCACCCGGAGGAAACACACACAGATACGGGGAGGATATGCAAACTTCACACAGACAGCGACCCAAGCCAGGAATCAAATCCAGGTCCCTGGCGCTGTGAGGCAGTAGCGCTAACCAATGTTCCACCATGCAGAATTAGGAAGTTTTGCTTTGCTTCTTACACTCTGCAGGCTTCTAATTCCAAGCTTTGCATGTGCTGGCCAGGTGGATCCATAGTCATGTACTATTTTGTAAGACATAAAAAGTAAGGAATTGCATTTATAATGCACCTTTCATGAATGCAGGATGTCCCAAAATGCCTTATGGCCAACATTTGTATCTTTTGAAGTGTACTTGCTGTTACAATGGTGTGAAATATAGCAGCCAGTCTGTGCACAGTGCGATACCAGCTGGGAAGTGAAATTAGGATCTGGATAACCCGATTTCATGAAGGCCATGAAATTATTGTCGTCGGAAAAACCTGTCAAGTTGATTCATGTCCTTTAGGGAAGGAAATCTGCTGTCCTTACCTGGTCTGGCCTACACGTGACTCCAGTGCCATAGGTTGACTCTCAAAAGCCCCCTGAAATAGCCCAGCCAGCAATGCCCACACCCCGTAAATGTATTAATAAAGTGGTGATTAAAGGATAAATATTGGCCAAGAAGTATGACCCTGTTCTATTCTGGATACTGCTATTGAATCTTCTGTATTTACCTTGAAAGGAAATGAGCCTCTGGCTTAATGTCTGATCTGAAGAAAACAATATCTATGATAGTCTAACACTTCATCAGTACTGAGTGCATGTGGGCTGAGATTACATACTCAGGTTCCTGGAGTGGAACAATTACACACTGACACTAAGGCTGAAATACTTGATGATCTTCTGCAGTCTGCACTTTGGTTCCTTATGTCAGTTTATATGATTTAAAATAAACTTATTGCACAGTCCAGCTCATTGGGCAAGATTTTTTTTTCTCAAGATGGCGCCAGAGTGAGGCAACTTCTTGCAAGTTGTGCCTAGCCTACCTTCTATTTCTATCTTTTACTCTGGTTCTCTGCTTCTAAAACTTCATTCTAACTCTTTTAAACTCTCTATCTTTCTCTATACCTTAGCTATGACGATAGCACTACATTCTGCACTCTGTCCTTCTCTATGAATGGTATGCTTTGCCTGTATAGCATGCAAGAAACAAAAGTTGCTACAGTTTACCAATGCATGTGACAAGAATAAATCAAATCCAATCAAAATCAAATCAATTTTAATTTGATTTATTGTTGTCCCGTTTGCTGATATACAATGAAAGGTCTTGCGTGCTATAAAACAAAGCATACCGTTCATAGAGTACATAGGGGAGAAGGAAAGGAGAAGGTGCAGAATGCAGTGTTACAGTCACAGCTAGGGTGTGGAGAAAGGCCAACTTAATATAGGATAGGTCCATTCAAAAGTCTGATGACAGCAGCAGGGAAGAAACTGTTCTTGAGTCGGTTGGTATGTGACCTCAGACTTTTGTATTATTTTCCCGGAAGAAGAAGGGGGAAGAGAGTATTCTTTACCTGTCAGAGCTACAGATCGGCTGCAAGGGTGAGAGGAAGGAAGGGAAGACAGATGAGCAACCTTCTCCTGAACTTTCCCAGCAATACCTTACCTTTCCTCTAGGAGGTGCAGCAGGTCACACCATGAAACCAGTCTCATTCAATACCTTCTCACCGGAGCGGCTTAAACTGGGCATCAGGAACTCGTTGCACAGGCCATGCAGGAGTGAGGTCGAATCCCACCATTGGCGACTGTGTGCTACGAATGTCCAGTTGCCATTGCACGTTCTTTCGAAAGCAAAAGCAAGATTATTATTTTCTTAACTCGTTTTTCTCCGAAGTATCACTGGGGAGCGTTGGAGGAGAATAGAGTGCTTTTAATAGTTCCGCCTGCAATGTGAGATGGGTTACGTCCCACCTCAGGCGATTTTGGCAGCCGTGGGGGAAGTGACCCGACTGGGGATATAAAAGGGTGTTCCCAGCGCTGGAGCTTGGATGATCTGCTCTGTCCTTCTTTTCCAGCAACGCTTGGCTGAAAAAAAAAGCTACTGGTGAGTCACTGAGCAAAATGTTTTTGCTTAACTAGCTGCAGTTACCAGCTGTGGAACACCTGATGGCTGCAGATGTGCAAGACTCCTGGTGGAAACTTAAACCCTGGCTTAAAAGGTTCACAGTCTAAAAGCAGGGGAGCATTTCGGAAAAGCAAAATAATGTTAAGTCCAACAAAGCCAGTCACTTATTGATAGATGAGAACCACCTACCTGCACCCCTGCCAGATCCTGCACTACATTTTCTCCAGAAAGACATCTAATTATCTCTTGAAGCCACCGTCATTTAAAGTTGAAGTTTACTTATTAGTCTCAAGTTACCACAATAAAGTTACTGTGAAGATCCCCTAGTCGCCACACTCCAGCGCCTGTTCGGGTACACTGCGGGAGAATTTAGCATGGCCAATTCACCTAACCAGCACATCTTTCAGACTGTGGGAGGAAGCCCGAGCACTGGAGAAAACCCATGCAGACACAGGGAGAACATGCAGATTCTGCACAGACTCTAACTCGGAGATAAGAGATTGCTACCACTGAGCCAAGGCAAAAATTACTTTGAAGTTTGCTTTAAGTGTGAAAAGCGGAATGTTTGATGTTCCCTTGTATAAAATGAGAGTTATTTCCTTGTCAAGTTTGAAAATAAAATCAATCTTTCTGGTGTACGCTCAGATAAGGCTGGCATGAGTTCAGCCAATGAAAGTAACCAATAACCCAGAAATGTCATGGATTCAGCAAGGCTTGGACTGATTCATGCCAATCCCAGTTTTAGTACCAGCAATGAAGATGCAATGATGCTTCAGTGTGATGTGTAATGGGAGATTGAAAGGGAATTCTGGCAGCACCATTTCAAAGGTGCAGTAGCTGGCTGAACAGAATGCTGGACCATCTCAGTCTAAAAGCCGTCCATACCCGCATTCAACACACTTGAGCAACATTCAGACTTGGACTTAGGGTGGCACGGAGGCACAGTGATTAGCACAGTTGCCCCACAGCATCGGGGACCAGGGTTCATTTCCCGGCTTGGGTCATTGAGTGTGCAGAATCTGCATGTTCTCCCCGTGTCTGCGTTGGTTTCCTCTGGATGCTCGGGTTTCCTCCCACAGTCCGAAAGATGTGCTGGTTAGGTGCATTGGTCATGCTAAATTCCCCCTCAGTGTACCCGAATGGTGCTGGAGTGTGGCGACAAGAGGATTTTCACAGTGACTTCACAGCAATGTTAATGTAAGCCTACTTGTGACTAATAAATAAACTTTACTTCAAAGTGCCAAGTGACATTCAAGCCACACAGGAGCGAAAGCATCTCCAACAAAAGAGAATCAAACCTTCACATTCAATGGCATTACCATCGCTGAATCCCCAACCATCAACATTGTAGGGGTTACCATTGACCAGAAACTGAACTGGACTAGCCATATAAATACTGTGGCTGTAAATCAGAGACTGGAGATTCTGCAGCAAGTAACTCACCTCTGACAAAAATAAATAAGGGATAAAATTCTTAAAGGGGAGGAGCAGAGAGACCTGGCTATATATGTGTATGGATCATTGAAGGTGATAGTACCGATGGAGAGAGCAGTTAATAAAATAGTATTCAGCGCTTTATTAATAGGAGCTTCAAGTACAAGTGCAAGGAGGTTATGCTGAACTTATACAAGACACCAGTTAGACCTCAGCTGGAATATTGCGTACAGTTCTGGGAGACATACTATAGGAAGGATTGAAGAGAGAGCAGAAGAGGATTAGAAGAAAGGTTCCTGGGATAAGAAACTTCAATCATGAGGATGGGTTGAAGAGATTGGGACCATTCTCCTTGGAGGAAATTTGATAGAGATGTTCAAAATCTTGAGGGGGCTGGACAGAGTAGACAGGGAGAAACTGTTCCCACAGGTTAAAGGATCAAGAACGAGAGGGCACAGAATTAAAGTGATTTTGCAAAAAAAGCAAAAGTGACGTGAGAGAAATCTTTTTCACACAGCGAGTGGTTGGGGTCTGGAATGCACTGTCTGAAAGTGTGGTGGAGGCAGGTTCAATCGAAACATCCAAGAGGACATTAGGTGATTCCTTGAATAGAAACAATGTACAGGGGTATGGGGGAAAGGCAGGGAAATGGCAGTAAGTCATGTGGCTCATTTGAGAGCTGGTACAGACATGATGGGCCAAATGTCCTCCTTCTGCAATCCTATGATTTCCCCAAAGATGTCCACCATCTGCAAGGCACAAGTACGGTGTTTGATGGAATGAATACTTGTGACTTAACTGGAAGAGTGCAGCTCCACCAACACTCAAGAAGCTCAACACCATCCAAGACAAAGTAGCACACTTGCTCAGTGCCCCGCTTAAACATTCACTCCCTCCACCACCAGCAGACAGTGGCAACAGTCTGTACACTGCACTAGGTAAAGTTAAATAACTCCTTCAGCAGCATGGAATATTTAAGTTATGAAGAGAGGTTGGATAGGCTTGGGTTGTTTTTGTTGGAGCAGAGAAGACTGAGGGGTGACCTGATCGAGGTGTTCAGGATTATGAGAGGGTGGATAGGGAGCAGCTGTTCCCTTTCGTCGAAGGGTCAATTGAGGAGACACAAGTTAAAAGTGAGGGCGGGAGGCTTAGGGGGGATTTGAGGAAAAACTTTTTTACCCAGTGGTGACGGTCTGGAATGCACTGCCTGGGAGGGTGGTGGAGGCGGGATGCCTCACATCCTTTATAAAGTATCTGGATGAGTACTTGGCACATCATAACATTCAAGGCTACAGGCCAAGTGCAGGCAAGTGGGATTAGGTGGGCAGGTCAGGGCCTTTCATTTGTCGGTGCAGACTTGATGGGCCGAAGGGTCTCTTCTGCACTGCATTATCCTGTAATTCTGCATTTTCCAAACCCGTTACCACCCAGAAAGACAAGGGTGGCATAGAAACACTATTGCCTTCTCATCATGCACCATCCTGGTTTAGGATGCTTCACTGTCACTGGAACTCTTGGAAAGATTTCCCACTCTAGTAGCAGTGTGTGTACCTACAAGGAGGTGATCTATAGAAGATAGTCTCTTGGCGATGCACACTTTAATTTGATTTGATTTATTATTGTCACACGTATTAGTATACAGTGAAAAGTATTGTTTCTTGCACACTGTACAGACAAAGCATGACGTTCATAAACGAGAGGGTGCGGAATGTAGTGTTACAGTCATAGCTAAGGTGTAGAGAAAGATCAACTTAATACAAGGTAAGTCCATTCAAAAGTCTGACAGCAACAGGGAAGAAGCTGTTTTTGAGTCAATTGCTACATGACCTCAGACTTTTGTATCTTTTTTCCTGACAGAAGAAGATGGAAGAGAGAATGTGTGGGGTCCTTAATTATACTGGCTGCTTTTCCGAGGGAACAGGAAGAGTAGACAGGATCAATGGGAGGGAGGGTGGTTTGTGCGATGGATTGGGCTACATTCACGACCTTTCCACGAGTCCCCTCGCACTCACGTTGAGTCCGAGGGGCAAGCAGCACAGGCGGTTGCGACAAGTTGGGCTGAAGGCCTGTTTCCATGCTGTAAACCTCAATGATCAGCCGGTGAGAATTTCCTCAATGAAACAGTGCTACACAAACTCATTTCTTTCCTAAATGTTCAGATTACACTGAAACTGAAAATAATCCTCAACCATCTTCTGTTTTGGCTTTCCGGTGCAGTGAGATGAACTGATTTACAATAGTGAACAAAGCACCAGTTATTTGCTGTGTGCACTGCTAACTGGCTGATGCTACTAATGTTTCCCATGACCAGTGAGAACCCTGAGGCTTACTAAATGCTGATCCAGCTTCAGCATTCTGTGCAACCTTTGCCTAGGAAATCCACATAGCAGAACAGAATACCGCTTCCAGAGGCAATGTCCAACCTCCCCCTTCCTGAGAGACAGTGTCCAGACTGCCCCTTCCTGAAAGGCAGTGTCTAGACTGCCCCTTACCCGAGAGGCAGTGTCTAGACTCCCCCTTCCTGAAAGACAGTGTCCAGACTGCCACTTCCCCAAAGGCAGTGTCCAGACTGCCCCTTCCCCAAAGGAGTGTCTAGACTGCCCCTTTCCTGAGAGGCAGTGTTCAGGCTGCTCCTTCCCCAAGAGACAGTGTCTTGACCCCCCCTTCCTAAGAGACAGTGTCTAGACTCCCCCTTCCTGAGAGGCAATGTCCAGATTTCCCCTTCCTGAGAGGCAGTGCCCAGACTGCCCCTTCCCTGAGAGACAGTGTCTACAAAGAACAAAGAAAATTACAGCATAGGAACAGTCCCTTCGGCCCTCCAAGCCTGCACTGATCATACTGTCCGACTCAAATAAAACCACCTACCCTTCCGGGGACCATATCCCTCTATTCCCATCCTATTTGTTTTTGTCAAGACGCTCCTTAAAAGTCATCACCGCACCCACTTCCAGTACCTCCCCCAGCAACGATTTCCAGGCACCCACTACTCTCTGTGTAAAAAATCTGCCTCGTACATCTTGTTTAAATCTTGCCCCCCACACCTTAAACCTGTGCCCCCTAATAATTGACTCTCCCACCCTGGGAAAAACCTTCTGACTATCCACTTTGTCCATGTCTCTCATAATCTTGTAGACTTCTATCAGGTTGTACCTCAACCTCCATCATTGCAGTGAGAACAAATGAGGTTTCTTCAATCTTTCCTCATAGCTAATGCCCTCCATACCAGGCAACATCCTGGTAAATCTTTTTTTGTACCCTCTCCAAAGACTCCATATCCTTCCGATAGTGTGGTGACCAGAATTGAACACTATATTCCAAGTGCAGCCTAATTAAGGTCCAATAAAGCTGCAACATGAAGTACCAATTTTTAAACTCAGTGCCCCAGCCCATGAAGGCAAGCATGCCGTATGCCTTCTTGACTACCTTCTCCACCTGCATTGCCACTTTCAGTGACCTGTGTACCTGTACACCCAGATCCCTCTGACTATCAATACTCTTAAGGATTCTGCCGTTTTCTGTATATTTCCTCTGTGTATTAGACCTTCCAAAATGCATTACCTCACATTTGTCTAGACTGTCCCTTCCCCGAGATACGGTGTCTAGACTGCCCCTTCCCTGAGATACGGTGTCTAGACTGCCCCTTCCCCGAGATCCGGTGTCTAGACTGCCCCTTCCCCGAGATACGGTGTCTAGACTGCCCCTTCCCCGAGATACGGTGTCTAGACTGCCCCTTCCCCGAGATACGGTGTCTAGACTGCCCCTTCCCCGAGATACGGTGTCTAGACTGCCCCTTCCCCGAGATACGGTGTCTAGACTGCCCCTTCCCCGAGATACGGTGTCTAGACTGCCCCTTCCCCGAGATACGGTGTCTAGACTGCCCCTTCCCCGAGATACGGTGTCTAGACTGCCCCTTCCCCGAGATACGGTGTCTAGACTGCCCCTTCCCCGAGATACGGTGTCTAGACTGCCCCTTCCCCGAGATACGGTGTCTAGACTGCCCCTTCCCCGAGATACGGTGTCTAGACTGCCCCTTCCCCGAGATACGGTGTCTAGACTGCCCCTTCCCCGAGATACGGTGTCTAGACTGCCCCTTCCCCGAGATACGGTGTCTAGACTGCCCCTTCCCCGAGATACGGTGTCTAGACTGCCCCTTCCCCGAGATACGGTGTCTAGACTGCCCCTTCCCCGAAATAAGGCACCCGAATCTCTGATTTCCAAGTCTAGTACAGGGAAATCCTGCATGGCAATCTGCAAGTGCGGACATGCATCTATCCTTTTTAAATTTGAGAATATGTAAATCAGCATTGCCTCTATCCAACTTTTTTTTATTAATTCGTGAGACATGGGTGTCTCTGGCTGGACAGTGTTTATTGCCCATTCCTAGTTGCCCTTGAGAAGATGGTGGTGAGCTGCCTTCTTGAATCGCTGCAGTCCACATACTGTGGGTTGCCCCACAGTACCGTTAGGGAGGGAATTCATGCCTCAGAATAGTCCAAGTATCTGTTACGTCCTTCACCCCAAAAAGGAATGAACGTCGTAGAATTGCTTTTGTTTGCAAAGTTGGTAACTTTCCCTTTTTTGGCATCTTTCAGCCAAATTTTGTGCTAGTGTCAGGGGTCCGGTGCTTTGGAAAGAGGCCGGAGCAGGAAGACGTCGGATGACATTGCTGAGTCTTGGACACAGGTCCACATTCCATGAATACCCCTGTCTGATTCCCTCCGAAAGAGATAATATTCAATAACAGACCATTACTCGAAGCCCTTGGAAAGCCTGTCTAGTGGGCGAAGCTTTCGACAAACCAACCTTTTTGCAGCAAGTACAACACACAAAAGGGAGCAGTTATATCCTTCATTAGTTGCTGTAAGCCTTGCTGCTCGAATGCTTTGTCCATTGTTGGGGTCAGTGAGTAAGTCAGCAGGCAGGTCTATCATAGAATCCCTACAGTGCTGAAAGAGGCCATTCAGCCCGTTGAGTCTACATTGACCAAAACCCCGTACATTTACCCTAGCAAGTCTAGGGACAATTTAGCATGGCCAGTGCACCTAACCTGCACATTTTTGGACTGTGGGAGGAATCCAGAAACCCAGGCAGACATGGGGAGAACATGCAAACTCCACACAGGCAGTGACCCAAACCGGGATTCGAACCCGGGTCCCTGGTTTTGTGAAGCAGCAGCGCTAACCACTGTGCCTATCATGAATGATGGCAGGTGTTCCAGTGACTGGAGTGTCGGAGGAACCCTAGTGGTGATCAGTCCTGTGACTTTGCTAATGTGTATTCAGGCAGCAGCAGTAATGTTATGGGACTGGTTCCCAGTAAGTGGTCTGCGTATTGAAAGCAGGCATAACAAGAGAAAGCTGGCTGTAGATAAAACAAGCCTGGTTTGCTACGTGTCTGGATTTAGTTTTGGTGCACACTTCAGTCGGCTCCTTTTCAGGAACCTGAAGGAAAAACAGAAAGCGCTGTAAATACTCAGCATGTCTGGCAATATCTGTGGAGAGCAAAACAACCAATTTCATAGAATCCCTGCAATTGAGAAGAGGCCATTCGGCCCATTGAGTCCGCTCCGATTCTCTGACAGAGTACTTTACCCAGGCCGTCTCCCCCACCCTATCCTGGGGTCGGCACGGTGGCACAGTGGTTAGCATGGCTGCCTCACAGCGCCAGGCACCTGGGTTCCATTCCCGGCTTAGGTAAATGTCTGTGTGGAGTTTGCACGTCCTCCCCGTGTCTGCATGGGTTTCCTCCGGGTGCTCTGGTTTCTTCCTACAGTCTGAAAGATGTGCTGGTTAAGTGGATTGGCCATGCTAAATTCTCCCTCAGTGTACCCGAACAGGCGCCGGAGTCTGGTGACTAGGGGATCTTCACAGTAACTTAATTGTGGTGTTAACATAAGCGTACTGATGATATTAGGAATGGCTTAACAGACCTTCCAATTAAGTCCTAATTTGATGTCAGTTGTTCAATAGAAGTCACTGATACATAAAGGTGGCACAGCTGGCACTGGGCTGTTGGTGATGTTGGATCAAAGAAATAAAGATATTTTATGAAGCAGAACTTGTGTCTCCTTTACTCCACAGTAACCGAGAGGCCCAAACATATGACGCCATTAAATAAACTTTGAACTATCCCTGTAACCCCACACACTTACCACAGCTAATCCATCTAACCTACACATCTTTCAAAAGCATCTTTCAAGTTGAAAGTGACTCTTCTGCGGGGATGAAGGCGAGTGGAAATGTGCTTGGTTTAATGCTTAGAAAGGGAAGGAAGAGCATAAGGTAATGAGTGGAGGTGGAATTTTATGGCCCCCCCCCCATCAATGCAGTGAGCTGTTCCAAACTCTATTGGCTTCAATGGGACTGGAAGATGCCACTAGCAGGTATAGGTGTAAAGGGCAGCATCGTGGCACAGTGATTAGCACTGCTGCCTCACAGTGCAAGGTAGTTTCTATGGCACCGTTGTGGTCAGAGGAACCTGGGACATGAATGACATCATGTTATCTGCACAGTGTTGTCCTGTAGATTGTATGTAGTGCAGACAAATTAAGATGATGACCCTGTTCAGTGCTGTGCCTGGCTTTGGAATATGGCAGTGGCTCTGGTTTGTTTTCCGAATGTCCAGCACGCATCAAGGAAAGCAATTAGAACATAGAACATAGAACATAGAACATTACAGCGCAGAACAGGCCCTTCGGCCCACGATGTTGCGCCGACCAGTTACAAAAACAATGACCCACTAGCCTATACCAATCCCTTTTCGTCCATAAACCTATCCACTGATCTCTTAAACGCCCCCAAACTAGACGCATCTACAACTGCAGCAGGCAGGGCATTCCAATCCCTCACCACCCGCTGGGTAAAGAACCTACCCCTGACATCCGTCCTGTAGCTACCCCCCCTTAATTTAAAGTCATGCCCCCTCGTGCTAGCTTTCTCCATCCGAGGAAAAAGGCTATCACTATCCACCCTATCTAAACCCCTAATCATCTTATATGTTTCAATAAGATCCCCAATTAGTTCCAGCAATTAGTTCTGTCGAACCTACAGTGGTAGCACGTGGTGTTTGTGAAGGTGGAATCTTCAATCAGAATGATTAGTGAATCTTTCTATATTAAAAATATGAATCTGATGTCATAGAGTCACAGAGATTAATAGCACAGAAAGAAGGCCCTTCGGCCCATCTTGTCTACACTGGTGATCAAGCACCGATTCTAATCCCATTTGCCAGCACTTGGACCATGGCCTTTGTCGTTTCAAGTGCTCACCTAAATGCTTCTTAAATGTTGAGAGGGTTTCCACCTCTGCCACCCTTTCAGGCAGCAAGTTCTAGATTCCTACCCTGGGTGAAAGGGTTTTTCCTCAAATCCTCTCTAAATCTCCTCCCTTTTGCATTAAGTCTATGCCCCCTGGTTATTGACCCCTCTACTTTCTATCTACTCTATCTAAGTCTCTCATAATTTTGTACACCTCAATCTGGTTCCCCTCCCACCCCCCCCCCCCTCCTCTTCCCTCCCCACTATCAGCCTTCCCTGCTGAAGGAGAACATCCCCAGCCGAACCAGCCTCTCTTCGTAGCTGAAACGCTCCGGCCCAGGCAATATCCCGGTGAGTCTAGGATTCCTGATTGAATGAAGCATCCCTCCCCCACTCCCTAACTTCAGTTCCATGTGGAATGCGTGCCAGAATGCTCTTCTCTTTCTGAAATGTAACTAATTCTGTAGCTTCTGCAAACATCCTTGCACAGAGCTGGAGAAGCCAAGTGCACCGCAGTGTAGTGACCCCTGCGGGTACTTTCCTAGTGCATGTACGTATATTCCTCCTCACACATAATCAAATTAATATAGTCACGTCTCTTCTCCCAGAGAGCCAGACACTTCCTTTCTCCTCAACTCCTTTTTTAAAGCCTGCCAGTACATGGTTTGACTCAAATCTGTTGATACTCCTCTCCCATTCATAGTTAGGCATCAAGAAAAACCTTCGCCGACGGACAATCCCCTCTCACATAAGTCTCCCGTCTCTCCACCTCAATCACAGTCTTTCTTGTGTTTCCTCCGGTTTGGCAGGAGATAACAAGGCGAGTCCTTCATTCCTCACTTCCTGCTTTTTACATCTCTCCACTGTGTTGAAGAAAGACTTTTTCACGGATGCCCCAAAGCACTTTAACAACTGCTTGAATTACATTGGAAGTGTGGGCGAGATTCTTTTGTCGGCAAACCCGGCAGCCATTTTTGGACACAGCGAGGGGCCCTGTAGATAGTGAGGTGTGTTCTTGATGAATATATCTAACCACACAAAACCCTGCTCTACTTGAATTGCTGCAGTCCCTGTGCAGTGCGTTGACCCACAGTACAGCTAGTGTCATGGTTGTTTAGAGAGCCAGAGCGGTCACTTAACAACTACCATTGATTGACCATCCTTACTTATCGGGTAAAATGGGTATCGAAGGCCTTAGTATGGTCAGTGTTGTGCAGGCCATCAGTCTGTTCATGGAAGAAGTTCATAGAATTCTACAGTCCAGAAGGAGGCTATTCGGCCGATCGAGTCTGCACCGACAACAATCCCACCCAGGCCCCATTCCCATAATCCCACCTATCTATCCCACTAACCCTTATAATCTATGCATCCCGGGGCACTAAGAGACAATTTAGTACGGCCAATCCACCTAACCTGCACGTCTTTCGGATTATGGGAGGAAACCAGAGCACCCGGAGGAAATCCATGCAGGCTCCATGGGGAGAACGTGCAAACTCCACACAGTGACCCGAGGCTGGAATTGAACCTGGGTCCTGGAGCTGTGAGGCAGCAGTGCTCACCATTGTGCCATCGTGCTGTTCTGGAAGTGTATTGCCCGCAGAATTGTTAAAGGCTCCTGCATGAATGACCACACAAATATATAGAATCATAGAATTCTACAGTGCAGAAGGAGGTCATTTGGCCCATCAAGTTCGCACCAACCACAATCCCACCCAGCTCTATCCCCGTAACCCACACATTTACCTCACCAATCCCCCTGACACTAAGAGGCAATTTAGCACAGCCAATCCACCTAACCTGCACATCTTTGGACTGTGGGTGGATTGGACTGTGGCGGGGTTGGGGGGGAGGCTGGATCAGGATATTGAATTTGATGATCAGTCATGATCATAATGAATGGCGAAGCAAGCTTGATGGGCTGAACGATCTCCTTCTGCAATGTGGGATTCCATGATTGTACGATAAGGGGGATCAGTGTTTCTTCAGAATGGAACTCTTCAAAATGCAGCTAATGGAAATACAACAAAACTTACTCCAACTTATAAATCAAGGAAAGGGTTTCATAAAGAAACATCATTGCTCCAAATTTGGGGCTTCGTCCTAGGCCACTCCAAGCTCTCCACAATTCTATGGAGTTCCTTATTTATAGTGAATCAGCTGGTCAGCTGACTGTTATAGCACTTTGTAATTGGTTCCATGGTTTACTGGGTCAGCTGACCCTTACGTCTTGTTCCCATTGGCCACATTACATCATAAGAACATAAGAACATAAGAAATAGGAGCAGGAGTAGGCCATCTGGCCCTTCGAGCCTGCCCCGCCATTCAATAAGATCATGGCTGATCTGTCGTGGCTCAGTTCCACTTTCCCGCCCTCTCCCCATAACCCTTAATCCCCTCTCTTATCAAAAACCCATCAACCCGCGTCTTAAAAATATTTAGCGAGGTAGCCTCCACCACTTCAACGGGCAGAGAATTCCAGAGATTCACCACCCTTTGAGTGAAGAAGTTCAACATCCAATACAAAGTTGTCACTGGCTCCATTTGAACAATTGGGTCATTGAATTTGATGATCAGCCATGATCATAACAAACGGCGGAGAAGGTTCGAAGGGCCAAATGGCCTACTCCTGTTTCCATGTTTCTATGTACCTCCTAGCACTGGCTAATGGTGCTAACCTTGTGGTAATAAACAAATGGGTGGATTTGCCCTGTTGTTGCCCCTCAGGTGCCTGTACTTTACCGATTCAGCACTCTCAGTGCCACTCTGTGCCAGCCTAAATTAGACCCTCGAGTTTCCAAAGGGGATTTGAATCAGAAGAGTGTGCCGCCAACCGAGCCACAGCTGACAACGGCTAAAACCACGGCCCGCCAGGTAGCCTCGCTTCATCCCTCGCGGAGCCTCAGAACTCTGGATCCCACTTATCTGCCTCGATCTTCCCATCCCCCAGCAATCCCATCAATATTTAACAGTTCAGCTTGGCTGCACCTAATCAGCACTTCCTGAGTTATCTTTTCTGTTCTGCCCTAGTGATGTCAGGGTAATACGGGCCTTGAACTTTAATCGTGGTTTCTTAATTTTGTTTTTTTTAAAAATATTCAAGCGGCCGTTTAATGATTCAAGATGAGGTCACATCTGAATGTTTACTAAGCAAGAACTCTGAGATCTCAAGCCAGAAACCCTTCAGCGAAATGCCTCGTTAAATTGATAAATGAACATCAAGTTTAGTTTTGGTCTGTAGTTTTTCCAATTCAGATACATGCCTCTTACATTCATCCGAGATGAAGGGACAGAACATCGGTGCCAACTCGATGGGCTGAATGGCCTTCTTCTGCACTGTCAGGTTTCTATGAAATAGGCTTAAAAAATTGGGTAAATCAGTATCTAACTCAGGTGTTTAGGAGGGTAGATCAAGAGAAGATATTTCCTTTGGGTGGCACGGTGGCACATTGGTTAGCACCGCTGCCTCTCAGTGCCAGGGATCCGGGTTCAATTCTGGCCTCGTCTGTTGACTGCCTGTGTGGAGTTTGCACATTCTCCCCATATCTGTGTGGGTTTCCTTCGGGTGCTCTGGTTTCCTCCCACAGTCCAAAGATGTACGGGTTAGGTTGATTGGCCACGCTAAAATTGTCCCTTAGTGTCCTAAGGTGCTTAGGTTAGAGGGGTTACCGGGTTAAATATGTAGGGATACGGGGATAGGGCCTGGGTGGGATTGTGGTCAGTGCAGACTTGCTGGGCCGAAGGGCCTCTTTCTGCACTGTAAGGTTCTATGATTCCATGATTCTATGTCAGGAGACACTTCACCTGAAGGGTAATAGGAATCTGGAGCTCTTGGGGCTGGATGGCAACATAAGAAATAAGAACAAGACTAGGCCATTCAGCCCTTCAAGCCCAGTCTGCCCTTCAGTGAGAGCATGATTGATCTTTCAATTGAAAACAATCAACTGGGATTGGTAGATTTTTGTTCAGGAAGATTTGAAAGGTTATGGAAATGATCACTGGCATGGAGTTCAAAATTTGGAAGATTATCCTGCTTATAAAAAGCAGAATAAATCCAGTCTGGCCCTTTGCCCATCAGCCCATTTTCAGTTATCAACAAAGTGTCATCAGTAGCGCTATCAAACAGCACTTACACATCAATGACCTGTTCAGTGCGGGTTCCATCGGGGACACTCAGCCTCTGACCTCATTATAGCCTTCATCCAAACAGGGACAAAAGAGCTGAACTCCAGAGGTGAGGTGTGAGTTACAGCCCTTGACATCTAGGCAGCATCTGACCGAGTGTGGCATTAAGGAGCCCTAACAAAACTGGAATCAGTAGAAATCAGGGGGAAAGCTCTTTGTTGGTTGGAATCATACCTGGTACCAAGGGAAGGTCATTGTGGTGGTTGGAGGTCAATCATCTCCGCTCCAGGACATCTCTGCAGGAGTCCCTCAGGGTAGTGCCCTAGGCTTAACCATCTTCAGCTGCTTCACCAATGACCTTCCCTCTGTCATAAGGTGAGAAGTGGGGATGTTTGCCGATGATTGTACAATGTTCAGTACCATTCGCGACTCCTCAGATACTGAAGCAGTCTATGCCCATATATAGCAATGCCTAGACAATATTCAGATGTGGGCTGATCAGTGGCAAGTAACCTTTCACCACACACGCGTCAAGCAATGACCATCCCCAACAAGAGAGAAGGTCTCTCTTTGATATTCAATGGCATGACCCATGCTGGATCTTCCACTGTTAACATCTTGGAGGTAACCATTGTTTGGAGCTGAACTGGACCCCAGCTATAAAAATACTGTGGCTACAAGAGCAGGTCAGAGGCTAGGAATACAGTGGTGAGTAACTCACTTCCTGACTCCCCAAAGCCTGTCCGCTATCTACAAGCCACAAGTCAGTGATGGAATACTCTCCACTTGCCTGGATGGCTGCAGCTCCAACAACATTCAAGAAGCCCAACACCATCCAGGACAAAGCAGCCCACTTGATTGGCACCACATCCACCCCACCATCTTGGAAAGCTTATCTTACCGGTACAGCTTTCAACAAACATATTTTTTTAACCAGCAAGTTTGTAACCTTTTTGCAGCAAGTGTTTACATAGAAACTAGAAGTATGAGTAGGCCTTTCAGCCCTTCGAGCCTGCTCTGCCATGCATTATGATCACGACTGATCATCAAATTCAATATCTTGATCCCCACCTTCCTCCCATATCCCTTGATCCCTTTAGCCCCAAGAGCTATATCTAATTTCTTCTTGAAATCACACAATGTTTTGGCCTCAACTACTTTCTGTGGTAGTGAATTCCACACATTCACTACCCTCTGGGTGAAGAAATTTCTCTTCACCTCAGTTCTGAAAGGTTTACTCCTTATTCTCAAACTATGATCCCTAGTTCTGGACTCTCCCCACCATCGGGAACATTCTTTCTGAAGCTACCCTGTTTAACCCTGTTAGAATTTTACAAGTTTCTAATGAGATCCCCTCTCACTATTCTAAACTCCAATGAATATAATCCTAATTGACTTAGACTGTCCTCAGATGACTGACTTGCCATCACAGGAATCAGCCTGGTAAATCTTCGCTGTACTCCCTCTATAGCAAGGACATCCTTCCTCAGATAAGGAGACCAAAACTGCACACAATACTCCAGAATGGCCTCACCAACACCCTACACAATTGCAGCAAAACATCCCTATCTCCATACTCAATTAAGGAAGAATAAGAAAGGTCAGACTTGTCTAATAGTATGATGGAACTGACTCAAAGGGTTGAATGGTCAATATGTAAGCTGCGTGTGTAGTGGGGGGGAGGTAGATTATCAGTATTTATCATACCCTCTGCTGTATATAATATGCAATGGTACAGAGACGAGTATTGTGTAACACATCTTACCTCTGGAGACTCTGGTTTGGATCCAGCCCAAAGAAGGGAAACTGGGAAAATATTTTCATAAAAACCTTTTAAAAAATTATTAATCACCAATGAATTGAGCCTTTGTAACCTTGGTCCGGTCCCAGAGGTGCATGAATCTCAACAAAACGGCTTCTGTTTAAGTTAGGGTTTTGGCAGCTACAGCTGTGAATAACTTTGGTGGAAAGTCTTTGGGAATGGAAATGTGACACAGTGGATGACGATGATCGACCAAGCTTCAAGCTCACCACACCGGCAAGCAGTTCAAAGCAGAACACATTGTTAGTTGTCGCATCTCCACACCAAAACCCCCCACCACCTACCCCCATGCTTCCAACACCACCACTCCATCCATCCTCCCTGTATTTCCTTCAGTCTTTTCCCAATCCTTGTCCCCTTCAAGTTGCCAAACACAGTTTCCCACCGATCAAATCAAAGTCTCTCAGTGGTGGCACAGTGGTTAGCACTGCTGCCTCATGTTGTCAGGGTCCAGGGTTCAATTCCCGGCTTGGGTCACTGTCTGTGTGCAGTCTGCAAGTTCTTCCCGTGGGTTTCCTCCGGGTGCTCCAGTTTCCTCCCACAGTCTGAAGATCTGTGGGTTAGCCATGCTAAGTTGACCCTAGTGTCAGGGGGACTGGCTAGGGTAAATGCATGGGGATTTTGGGGATAGGGCCTGAGTGGAATTGTGGTTGGTGCAGACTCGATGGGCTGAATGGCCTCCTTCTGCATTGTAGAATCGTCTGATTCTAATCTAGAACTGGCTGCCAGGAGAGTTGCCAGGGCCATCTGAATTATGAACCTCTGTCTCTCTCTCTCTCTCTCACTTCCTCTGCGACTCAACTTGGCTCCAATCTCTTGTCCATCCGAAGACAGCACTGTCACCTCTGACCGCCATCTCATTGCTATTTTTGGCACCTCGCTGAGTGCAAGTTGGCCGTCTTCCTTTCCAAATTACAACAGTGACAACATTTCAAATAATTACTTTGGAAAACTCTATTTGGGAAGTTTATTTATTAGTGTCAGAAATAGGCCTACATTAACACTGCAATGAAGTTACTGTGAAAATCCTCTAGTTGCCACACTCCAGCGCCTGTTCGGGTATACTAAGGAAGAATTTAGCATGGCCAATGCACCTAACCGCACAGCTTTTGGATTGTGGGAGAAAACGGGAGCATCCGGAGGAAACCCACACAGACATGGGGAGAACATGCAGACTCCGCACAGACAGTGACCCAGCTGGGAATTGAACCTGAATGGCTTGATTCATGAGAGGTTCTGCATAAATGCAAGTTCTCTGTTTGGAGCAGTGCCTCATATCCACATGGTATCGCTTACACTAACTTAAAAGAAAGGGAATACATAATGCACATCAGAAAGCCCGAAAGATTTGTGGGCAGAAATTGGTATGCATTGCGACCATTTTATCATAAAGGCTATATGATACGATACATGGGTAGCACGGCGGCACAGTGCTTGACACTGCTGCCTCACAGAGCCAGAGACCTGGGTTCGATTCCTGGCTTGGGTCACTGTCTATGTGGAGTTTGCACATTCTCCCCATGTCTGCGTGGGTTTCCTCTGGGTGCACTGTCTCCTTCCACGGTCTGAAAAATGTGCTGGTTAGGTAGATTGGCCACACTTAATTGCTCCTGAGTGTCAGGGGGTCTAACTAGGGTAAACGCATAGGGTAATAGAACATAGAACATTACAGCGCAGTACATGCCCTTCGACCCTCGATGTTGCGCCCTCCAGTGGAACCAATCTAATGACCCTCTAACCTAAACTATTCCAATATTACCCATATGCCTATCCACTGACCATTTGAACGCCCTTAAAGTTGGCGAGTCCACAATTGCTACAGGCAGGGCATCCCACGCCCTTACTACCCTCTGAGTAAAGAACCTACTTCTGACATCCGTCCTATGTTTATCACCCCTCAATTTAAAGCTATGTCCCCTTGTGTTAGCCGTCACCATCCGAGGAAAAAGGCTCTCACTGTCCACCCTATCTAATCCTCTGATCATCTTATATGCCTCAATTAAGTCACCTCTTAACCTTCTTCTCTCGAATGTAAACAACTTCAAGTCCCTCAGTCTTTCCTCATAAGACCTTCCCGCCATAAGAAATAGGAAATAGGAGCAGGAGTAGGCCATCTAGCCCTTCAAGCCTGCCCCGCCATTCAATAAGATCATGGCTGATCTGTCGTGGCTCAGTTCCACTTTCCCGCCCTCTCCCCATAACCCTTAATCCCCTCTCTTATCAAGAACCCATCAACCCGCTTCTTAAAAATATTGAGCGAGGCAGCCTCCACCACTTCAATGGGCAGAGAATTCCAGAGATTCACCACCCTTTGAGTGAAGAAGTTCCTCCTCAACTCCGTTCTAAACCGCCTCCCCCTTATCTTGAGGCTATGCCCCCTAGTCCTACTGTCTTTTTTGAGCGGGAAGAGTCTCTCCACCTCCATCCTATCCATCCCATTCATCATCTTATACGTCTCAATGAGATCTCCCCTCATTCTTCTAAACTCTAACGAGTACAAGCCTAGTTTATTCAGCCTCTCCTCATAGCTCAATCCCCTCAAGCAACATCCTGGGGATTATGGGTGGCATTGTGATCAGTGCAGACCCGATGGGCTGAATGGCCTCCTTCTGGATTGTAGGGATCCTACGATTCTATGAACTTAGCAGTGGAACAGCCACAATAGGCTCGGACTATAACATACCCTTTTTTGTCCTGCGTGCAACTAAGTGTTTCGGAAGTGACAGCATTTACCCAGAAGCAAGGAAGCTTCCGGTAAAATCTTCAACAAATGGATAGTTCTCAGTGTGCTTAGTGCACACAGCGCTGACGGAGTTAACTCACAACCTTATAAATTGTCTACGTTGAGCCACCTGACACTGGAGCATTCCAGCAGCTGTACAATTCTTTCTCTTGGCTCCTGTGCCAATGTACACTATTGACACTGGAGGAGAGAATTTCTCACCTGCCCATCCCAGCCAGAATGGGCGAGCATTCCAGCTAGGATTTGGAAAGAGATCCTTCAGTTGATGGATAGAAACTTGCAAGCAGCGGAAGACTTTATTATTGGCGGGTTTGATGCTCTCCAAGGATGCGGAATATCGGCGCAAAGTCGCTTGATATCGGCACTAGGCAGTGCCAATTAAAAGTCTCTGCTTGTCTCAACTCTTGAGTTAGTCATAGAGTTATTCAGGTCTACAAGCACAAAATAAAGTCCCTACGGCCCATCGAGTCAGCGCCAGTTAAAAACAAACCACCCAATTATTCTTATCCCATTTTTCCAGCACTTGGTCCATGGCCTTGTGTGCCTTGGCACCACAAGTGCACATCTAAATACTTCTTTAATGTTACGAGGGTCTCTGTCTCCATTTCCCTTTCAGGTAGTGAGTTCCAGACTCTCACCCCAGGGTGATAAAGTTTTTCCTCACATTCCCTACAAGCCTCCTGCCTCTTACCATAACTCAATGCCCCCGAGTCATTTATCCCTCCACCAATGTGATAAGTTGCTTCCTGTCTATTATGCCCCTTATAATTTTATACATCTCGATCACGTCCCCCCTCAGATTCCTCTGCTTCAGGGGAAACAAACCTAATTTAACTCTCTTCATAACTAAACCTCTCCAGTCCAGGCAGTGTGAATTTTTCGAACCTCAAACCAGTTATTTTTGTGAAACCCCTGAGTAAAGTTGCCCAACTGTCCAGTTTGGCTTTGTTGATGGACCACACCCGTTCAGAATGGCATTCAAAGTTTATTTATTAGCCGCAAGTAGGCTTACATTAACACTGCAGTGAAGTTACTGTGAAAATCCCCGAGTCGCCACACTCTGGCCCCCAATTGGGTACACTGAGGGTCAATTTAGCATGGCCAATCCACCTAACCAGCACATCTTTGGACTGTGGGAGGAAACCGGAGCACCCAGAGGAAACCCATGCAGACACGGGGAGAACATGCTGACAGTGACCTAAACTGGGAATTGAACCTGGATCTGTGGCACTGAGAGGCAGCAGTGCTAACTACTGTGCCGCGTATCACTTAGCAACAGAAAAAGGAACTTTCGTTTCATCAGTCTGGGCTAGATTCAAACCCAAGTGCCAGAGGTAAAAAGAATCAATGCGATAATCCATCCAGTCTCCAACACGATACCTGTTATAACGGTTGTTTTGGGCGGTGTTCTTCCATGGGATGTGCGCATCACTGGTAGGGCTAGTGTTGCCCATGGGTGGCAATGGCCTAGTGGTATTATCGCTAGACTATTAATCAATTGTTAATAGTCTAGCTATTGTTCTGGGGACCCGGGTTCTAATCCCGCCAAGGTAGATGGTGGAATTTGAATTCAATAAAAAAGAATCTGGAGTTGAGAATCTACTAATAACCATAAAACCATTGCTGATTATCAGAAAAACTTCTCTGGTTAACTAAGGGGTGGTAGTTATAGGACGGATGTCAGGGGTATGTTCTTTACCCAGAGGGTGGTGAGGGATTGGAATGCCCTGCCTGCTGCAGTTGTAAATGCGCCTAGTTTGGGAGCGTTTAAGAGATCCGTGGATAGGTTTATGGATGGAAAGGGATTGGTTTAGGTTAGAGGGTCATTGTTTTTTAACTGGTCGGCGCAACATCGTGGGCCGAAGGGCCTGTTCTGCGCTGTAATGTTCTATGTTCTATGTTCTAATGTCCTCTAGGGAAGAAAAACTGCCATCCTTACCTGGTCTGGCCTATATATAATTCCAGAGCCACAACAATGTGGAAGACTCTTAACTGCCCTCTGAAATAGCCTATCAAGCCCCTCAGTTCAAGGGCATTAGGGATGGACCTTGCCAATGGTGCCCATATCCCATTAATGAAAAAATATTGGCTTAGACTGCTTGCTGGGCCATTTCAGAGGGAATTTAAGAGCCACATTGCTGTGGCTCTGGAATCACATGTAGGCCAGACCTGGTAAAGATGGCATATTTCCTTCCCTAAATTAGTGAACCAGATGGGTTTCCACAACAAATGATGATCGCTGTTTTTGATTTGATTTATTATTGTCAGATGTATTAACATACAGTGAAAAGTATTGTTTCTTGCGCTCTATACAGACAAAATATACCATTCATAGAGAAGGAAAGGAGAGAGTGCAGAATGTAGTGTTACAGTTATAATTAGGGTGTAGAGAAAGATCAACTTAATGCGAGGTAGGTCCATTCAAAAGTCTGACAGCAGCAGGGAAGAAGCTGTTCTTGAGTCGGTTGATCTCAGACTTTTGTACCTTTTTCCTGAAGGAAGAAGGTGGAAGAGAGAATGTCCGGAGTGTGTGGGGTCCTTAATTATGCTGGCTCTTTTCCAAGGCAGCGGGAAGTGTAGATAGAGTCAATGGATGGGAGGCTGGTTTGTGTGATGGATTGGGCTACATTCACAACCTTTGTAGTTTCTTGTGGTCTTGGGCAGAGCAGGCGCCATACCAACCTCTCCTCATAGCTAATGCCCTCCATACCAGGCAGCATCCTGGTAAATCTTTTCTATACCCTTTCCAAAGCCTCCACAGCCTGGTAGTGTGGCAACCAATTAAATTATTCCAAATGTGGCCTAAGTAAGGTTCTATAAAGCTACAACATGACTTGCTATGTTACAGCTTTATGAGGCGAATACGAAGCAAGACATGTGACAATAATAAATCAAATCAAATCAAGATCAAATCATATTAATGTGTGATCCAGAAAGATCATTTCGCAACCCTGCCCTAATGATTTACTTTGAAGTTCAACAACTGCTGTTATGTAGGCAACACAAAACCATTTTGCACAGAGCGAGATCCCACCAAAAGCAAAGAAATGGTGACAATTAATTTGATCAGATTGGCCAAGGATGGAGTTGGAAGAGCTCCCTGGCCTTCTTTGAACCACAACGTGGGATCTTTATTGTCCAGTTAATGTCCATCTGAACCATTTGACCAGGCAGTTGAGGCTCTGGGTGAATATTCCATGTAGACATGGGGAGGACGTGCAGTCTTCTTACACACACAGTGACCCAAGCCAGGAATCAAACCTGGGCCCCTAGTGCTATGAGGCAGCAGTGCAAAAAGAAATTAATATAACTCTAGGGACTAAAGAGATTAAGCGATACGGAGGAGAAGGGAGAATCAGGATATTGAAGTTGGTGATCCATGTTCATCTAACAGGACTTGACAGGGAAGATGCAGGGAGGATGTTCCTGATGATGGAGGAATCCAGAACCAGGAGTCACACTGTGAGGAATTGAGGTAGACCATTTGTGATAGAGGCAAGAAGACATTTCTTCACCCAAAGAATGGTGAGCCTGTGGAATTCATTACCATAGGAAGTATTTGATGTCAAAACATTGAATGTATTCAAGAGGCAGCTGGATCTGAACTTGGGGCGAATGGGATCAGAGGTTATGGGGAGAAAACAGGATTAGGCTATTGAGTTGAATGATCAACCATGATAGTAATGAATGGCAGAGCAGGTCGAAGGGCCAAATGTCCTCCTCCTGCTCCTATCTTCGATGTTTCTATATTTTTATAATGAATGGGGGAGCAGGTTCGAAGGGCTGAATGGCCTACTCCGGTTTCTGGTTCTTATGTTTCTATGAGAGATGTGGAGGCAAGTTGTCTTCTTATCCATCCTCCAGTTCAAGAACAAAGTTACATATTAGATGGGAGTGAGGTGGTGGGTTGTCCAGTGAGAAAGGAGCAAAACTTAAATGCTATGTGGAAGGAAGACTCACCCTGACACCCTGCAATAACCGTTTCTATAGCCGGAGTCCCAGAGGCCTGGGAGTATTTGTCCACATTTACCAATACCATTGGGCATGTGCTGTGCTAATTTATACTGGAGAAGCGAGTGAAGGAAGGAAGCGTAGAAAACTTAAAGAGAAAAGTCTTGGAAGAACAGAAAAGGCAAGGGTGCGAATATTCCTGAAAGCGTGGCAGTGTTTGAAAGCGTGTGGCTTTCCTCAGTATTTTATATGTTTACACTCTCTGAAGAAAAGACTTGGTCAGCAAAAAAAAAGGGTTCTGTTAGATTTATTGCTGCTTGATACGGCAATTGGAATTTGGACCTCTCTGGAATTCCCTATTCCCTTAGCGCTTCGTCGCTGAGTATCTGGACTGGCTGACTGCTCCATTCTTTCCCCCACAGTAACTGGCCCACACTGTGGGAAGGAATGCATCTGTGTCCAAAACAGGAAAAATAAAGATCTTCTCCATTCAATTTGATTTATTATTGTCACATGTATTAGGATACAATGAAAAATGTTGTTTCTTGTGCGCTATGCAGACAAAGCACACTGTTCATAGAGTAAGAAAGGAGAGGCTGCAGAATGCAATAGTCATAGCTGGGGTGTGGAGAAAGATCAAGGTAGATCCATTCAAAAGTCTGACGGCAGCAGGGTCCTTGACTCAGTTGGTACGTGATTTATATAGATGATCTGGAGGAGGGAACCGAGCGTATGGTGTCGAAATTTGCTGATGACACCAAGATTGGTGGAACGGCAAATTGTGCGGAGGGAGTGGAGAGTCTGCAGAAGGATCTAGATAGGCTGGGCGAATGGGCCAGGAACTGGCAAATGGAATTTAATGTTGGCAGATGTGAGGTTGCCCACTTTCGTAGGAATAATGGTGGGAAGGACTATTACTTACGTGGCGAAAAACTGCAGCATGCGACAGTGCAGAGGGACCTCGGGGTCCTTGTGCATGAGTCGCAAAAACCCAGCTTGCAGGTGCAGCAGGTGGTCAGGAAGGCGAATGGGATGCTGGCCTTCATAGTGAGGGGGATTGAATATAAAAGTAGGGAGGTCTTGCTGCAGCTGTATAGGGCACTGGCGAGGCCGCAGCTGGAGTACTGTGTGCAGTTTTGGTCGCCGCACTTACGCAAGGATATTTTGGCCTTGGAGGGAGTGCAGAGGAGGTTTACTAGGCTGATTCCGGAGTTGAGGGGGTTGAACTATGAGGAGAGGCTGAATAAACTAGGCTTGTACTCATTAGAGTTTAGAAGAATGAGGGGAGATCTCATTGAGACGTATAAGATGATGAATGGGATGGATAGGATAGAGGTGGAGAGGCTCTTTCCGCTCAGAAAGGACAGTAGGACTAGAGGGCACAACCTCAAGATAAAGGGGGGGGGGCGGTTTAGAACGGAGTTGAGGAAGAACTTCTTCACTCAAGGGATGGTGAATCTCTGGAATTCTCTGTCCGTTGAAGTGGTGGAGGCTACCTCGCTAAATATTTTTAAGACGCGGGTTGATGGGTTTTTGATAAGCGAGGGGATTAAGGGTTATGGGGAGAGGGCGGGAATGTGGAACTGAGCCACGACAGATCAGCTATGATCTTATTGAATGGCGGGGCAGGCTCGAGGGGCTAGATGGCCTACTCCTGCTCCTATTTCTTATGTTCTTATGTTCTTATGTGACCTCAGATTTTTGTATCTTTTTCCTGACGGAAGAAGGTGGAAGAGAGAATGTTCGGGGTGTGTGGGGTCTTTAATTATGTTGGCTGCTTTTCCGAGGAAAGTGTAGACAGGGTCAATGGGTGGGAGGCTGGTTTGAGTGATGGTCTGGGTTTCATTCACGACCCTTTGTAGTTTCTTGCAGTCTTGGGTAGAGCAGGAGCCATACCAAGCTGTGATACAACCAGAAAGAATGCTTTCTATGGTGCGTCTGTAAAAGTTGGTGAGTGCCGTAGCGGACATGCCAAATGTCCTTAGCTTGCTGAGAAAGTCAAGGCGTTGTGAAGTAAAGTTTATTTATTCGTGTCACAGGTCGGCTCACATTAACACTGCAATGAAGTTATTGTGAAAATCCCCCCAGTCGCCACATTCCTGTTTGGGTACACTGAGAGAGAATGTTGCATGGCCCATTTGCCTAACCCACATATCTTTGGAGTGTGGGAGGAAACTGGAAAACTTGGAGGAAATGCACGCAGACAGGGGGAGAATGTGCAGACTCCATACAGACAGTCGCAGCCAGAATCGAACCCGAGTACCTGGCGCTGTGAGGCAGCAGTGCTAACCACTGTGCCACCCACAGGGATGCACGGCCTCCATCCCTGACATAGGACCAGCACTGAAATTCATCTTATCAAATCATATCATCCTATCAGATCAGGGGATAGAAATTGTAGGAACGAGAGCTGTTCAGTTTTAAATGTGGGTTATTGACTTGAGGGCTCGGAGATGCACTTTAGATAGCAAATACTTCCCGCTAGTGCATTCTCAGGATGAGGGCGATGCTGGCAAGTCAGTATTTATTTCCATCCTGACTCACCTTGTGGGCATTAAGAGTCAGAGAGAACAAGAAATGTCAGTTCAGAGCACTCCTTCAATCCAAACAACAGCAGCAGGAGAAGGGATTACGGGGTCAAACTGTCACATCGTGTTCAGGGCCAGCAACTGGAAGTCTTTCACACAAACAGGCAGATAGGATTGTGGAGGGGAACAAATTAGAATCATTTTCCAGGCAGTTGGATTTGTTTGTCGTGGAGGGAGTATCGATTTTCTTTTTTCTGGACATGTGAGTTGTAATTGGGCAAATTGCCTTTCTCGGCATGTCAACTTGTGACACAGCTATCACCAACGGATTACTGAAAATGTTTCAAAAACTGACCAGGAATTCGCTCATCTTGAGGGCCTCACGTGTTTTGTGGAATCTAGGATCCTCTACAGCTGAGTCTTATCCTTCCCAGGTGAGGTGCTGTGTCCAAAGATTGAGAGAAGTCCCTGGACTCCTGAAAGTGTGATGCAGAGATGCCAGCGTTAGACTGGGGTGATCAACAGTAGGAGGTCTGACAACACCAGCTTAAAGTCCAACAGGTTTATTTGGAATCACGAGCCTTCGGAGCGCTGCTCCTTCATCAGGTGAGTGGAGAGGTGGGTTTCACAAACACGGCACAGAAAGACAAAGATAATGGTTGGAATGCAAATCTTTACAGGTAATCAAGTCTTTACAGGTACAAACAGTGCAAGTGGAGAGAGCGTTCAGCACAGGTTAAAGAGGTGTGAACTGTCTCAAGCCAGGAAGGCCCGTTAGTAGGATTTTGCAAGCCCAGGCTAAATGGAATGCGTTCTCTCCAAGGTGGCCCTCAAGACACGCTACAATGCAGAATTGCTAAGTTGCCAAGCTCCGCACACATGAGGGTGGCCTCAACCGGGATCTTGGGTTCATGTCACACTATCTGTCACCCCCATGACTTGCCTGAGCTTGCAAAATCTCACTAACTGTACTAGCTTGAGACAATTCACACCTCTTTAACCTGTGATTAACCCTCTCTCCACTCACATTGTCTGTACCTGTAAAGACTTGATTACCTGTTAGGACTCCCATTCCGACCATCATGTTACAATTGTGTCTGTGTCTATACATGCCTTGTGAAACCTACCTCCACTGACCTGATGAAGGGGCAGCGCTCCAAAAGCCCGTGATTCCAAATAAACCTGTTGGACTTTAACCTGGTGTTGTGAGACCTCTTCCTGAAAGTGTGCCCATAGATTTATAAGTCTGATGACAACTTGTTAACCCAGCACGAACAAGATCATGGTCTGATGCAGCAAACCATTGAGTTGTTCCATATGATTAGACAGCACTATAAGCTAAGAGAGTAATAAACTCTGGCCCCAGAGGAAGGTAGCTAAACAAGGAAAATAATTGAGTGCTCGGTGGAAGACAACTGTTTTTTGTTGGGACAGAGTGCCACTGAACTAAATCTTTGCCCTTAAATAAAACTTTGGACTGGGATTTAGATTTTGTCATTCATTTCGTCCCTCCAAGTAATGGTGTCTGGTAAACCTTTATAAGTTTAAAGTTTTAAAATTTATTTATTTGTGTCACAAGTAGGCTTACATTAATACTGCAAAGAGGTTACTGTGAAAATCCCCTAGTCGCCACACTCCGGCGCATGTTCGGGTACACTGAGGGAGAATTTAGCATGGTCAATGCAACCAGCACATTTTTCGGACTGTGAGACGAAACCAGAGTACCCAGAGGAAACCCACGCAGACACGGGGAGAACACGCAAACTCCACACAGTCACCCGAGGCCAGAATCGAACCTGGGTCCCTGGTGCTGTGAGGCAGTGGTGCTTACCACTGCTAACTACTGTGCTACCCTCGAGAAACTAGTATCAAAGTACTTTGCTACAGAGACAACTGTGAGTCAAATATTATGTCTTTCGAGTTCAGATGGTGCTATTGATGTAATTATTTATAAGAATATAGGCAGTCATGGAATAAGGAAATGCCTCGGGCTGATGTGATGCATTAACAATCCTCTGATCTCCTTTTCCCGTTTGCGGTGAGTGCAAAGTTGTAGATAATCTCGTCATCACCAGACATAAACCCTCCACAGTGTCCTCATCATTCCTCGCTATCAGAGCGCTAAGTGTGATGCTGAGCATGCCCTGGCCTGCAGCAAGGTCAGACTTCAGACAAGGAAACTCTGAGGAGAAAGGTTACCCGCAGATCAACAATCACCGTATCACCAACCCGGAAAGCACCAGAAGTTCCACAACATCCACAATCAGGCTCTTTCAGACAATAACACTCAAGGCCAGGCCGCACTATTCAAGTGGGATTATCCATAACTTTGCACTCACTGCAAACGGGGAAAGGAGATCAGAGGATTGCTGACTGGTAGAGCCAGTTGCTGCAGCCCAGGGAGGGACCCTCATAAACAACATGTCCCTCACAAACTAAATCTAGGCTCACTCAGCGCTGCCATAATCCAGTCTCAGCACAGCGCCAGTCAATACTGGTCCGAACTCTTTAACAACACACAATCTACTGCTGAATCTGGGATGCCAGAGACCTGCCTCAAGGAATCCAAGATAGCAACAGTCCCAACAGCAACAAACTCAGTCCTCTTTTCACTTGGTATCTTTCGGCACTTTGCTTCAAATCAAAAAAGCCAATTCAAATTAAATCCAATCATGGTCCCCACACGAGGGACAAGCCAAATCCAAGCTGATAGGATGAGGCATTGCGCCCCCTCCTGGTCTTGATCTGATGCTTCACCTTAGCCAAAAGGCCCAGATGGCTTTGAAAAAAAATCACCCCATTGGCTACCCTGAACCTTTATTCTCGTATCATAGAATCCCTACAGTGCAGGAAGAGGCCATTCAGCCCATCGAGTCTGCACCAACAACAATCCCACCCAGGTCCTATCCCCACAAACCCACATATCACCCCTTTAATCCCCCCGACACGAAGGGACAATTTAGCACGGCCAATCAACTAACCTGCGCACATTTGGAGTGTAGGAGGAAACCCACGCAGTTACAGGGAGAACGTGTCGACTCCACACAGACAGTGATCCGTGGCCGGAATTGAACCCGAGTTCCTGGTGTTGTGAGGCAGCAATGCTAACCACTGTGCCACCGTGCCGCGCGAGTGTTGTATAAATCATTTAAATGTGTGACAATATTGAATTACACAGTGGTGTATTAGAGCCATGTTCAGCATTGATTGCGTTTAAGCAGTTGAAGCTACAGTCTGTCCAATTCAAGAGTCAGAGTGCTTCAATTGTTGATGCTGGCAGTTCTTCTTAACAATGAGGTCCTGCCACCATCTGCCAGTCAAAGTAATTGCTTTTCTTAATGAAAATGTGGACCAGTTGAAGAGAATCCTATTTGTGAAGAGTAATAGATACGGGCTGAGTGAGGGTGCTGTAACACTCTCCCTTTGTCAACCAACTTTCTAAATGACCCTTCTTAAAGAATGTGGATTATTGTGATTCCTTAGCAACTGCATGCTGGAACAGCCTAATTGCTGATCCAGTGGAAATCCAAATGGGAATCGTTGAAACATGACCCAATTGCCAAATCATTCAAATATTCAGTAATGTAATTGTAAGATGCAGTTTCTAATAATTTGAGTGGCACAGTGGTTAGCACTACTGCCTCACAGCACGAGGGACTGAGTTTGATTCCCGGCTTGGGGCACTGTCTGTGCGGAGTTGCACGTTCTCCCCATGTCTGCGTGGGTTTCCTTCAGGTGCTCCGGAGTCGAAAGCTGTGTGGGTTAGGTGGATTGGCCGTACTAAATTGCCCCCAAAGTGTCAGGGGGACTAGCTAAGGTAAATACACGGGGATATGGGGATAGGGTCTGGATGGGATTCTAGTCAGTGCAGACTCGATGGGCCAAATGGCCTCCTTCTGCACTGTAGGGATTCGATGATTCTGTAGGATTGTATACCTGGACAAAAGTTGTTTTTTTCTGTTGAAAGGCCCATTATTATTTTATGTTGCTGCTCTCTTTGCTACAAATGTGTTTATCTATATGACTGCATAGTTACCAGGACAGGTTTGTTCAACTTATTGATATTGGACATCCTCAACATCTAAACAGGAAGTTTATCTTGTGGTGAGCTGAACGACCCAGGCCAGGATTATTCCAAATTTGGTCACCAGTGTCTTCTTTTGAGTTCAGTCCTGAAGTCCGTTGCTATAGAATGTCCATCCTTGCCCCTCCATATCGATATGTAATCTCTGCTCCCCACTTTAGGGGAGGAATGGCCTTGTGGTATTATCGCTTGACTATTAAAACTCAGCTAATGTTTTGGGGATCCGGGTTCAGATCCCACCGCGGCAGATGGTGGAATTTGAATTCAATAAAAAATATCTGGAATTAAGATGACCATGAAACCATTGTTGATTGTTGGAAAAATCCATCTGGTTCACTAATGTCCTTTAGGGAAGGAAATCTGCCATTCTTACCTGGTCTGGCCTACATGTGACTCCAGAGCCACAGCACTGTGGTTGATCCTCAACTGCATTTTGAACAAAGGCAACTGGGAATAGGCAATAAATGCTGGCCAGCCAGCAAGGCCCATGTCCCCCCCAAGAATGAATAACAAAATTTTAAAAAAACCACTTCCATACCTTCTTCAAGACGTACTGCAGCAACTCACCAAGGTTTCTTCGACGCTGCTTGCCAAACCTGCAACCTGCACCATCTCGAGGGACCAGGGAAATAGGTGTATGGGAACACCAGCACCTCCCAGTGCCCCTCCAAGTCACACCTTGGCACGATTTTCCAGCTCTCCCTCACCCTCCCTGTGATGGGTTTTCTTGCGGCAGAAGCGACCCGTCGTTGGCCAGTGGGTTTCCTGGTAGCACGGCTAGCAAGCTATCAAAAACCTGGTGTTGTGAGACCTCTTACGAAGCTCTCAAAAAGACATTGCCTTTGGCGGGACTGAAAGATCCCGCTGCCCACCAATGGCAGGCCATCTCTGCATCGCTGAAAGACTCGCTCTTGGGGAGGGGCTGGAAAATCCCTGCCCTTGTCTCAAGCATGGTGGCACAGTGGTTAGCACTGCTGCCTCACAGCGCCAGAGTTCGAATCAGGCCTCGGTCACAGTCAGTGCAGTGGCTGCACATTCTCCCCGTGTCTGCGTGGGTTTCCTCTGGGTGCTCCGGTTTCTTCCCACAGTCCAAAGATGCGCTGGTACGGTTGATTGCCATGCTGAATTGACCCTAGTGTCAGGGGGATTAGCAGGGCAAATGTGTGGGGATAAAGGATTTGGGACTGGGTGGGATGTGGTTGGTCCAGACTCAATGGGCTCAATGGCCTCCTTCTGTACTGTAGGGATTCTATAATGTGGGTATTGCTGGCGAGGTCATCATGTTTTGCCCATCTCTTTGAGAAGGTGGTGGTGAGCCACCTTCTTGAACCACCATAGTCCATGTGGTGTAGGAACAGTTTTAGTCTAAATCTGGACAAAGGAGATGAATTTAAGAGGTGAGATGAGAGTGACTTGACATCAAGACGGCATTTGACCAAATATGACTTCAAGAAACCCCAGCAGATATGGAATCAATGGAAATCAGGGTGAAAACTCAGCTGGATGGAGTCAAACCTAGGAGAAAGGAAGATGGCTGTGGTTGTTGGAGGTCAATCACCTCAGTCCCAGGACATCGCTGGAGGAGTTCCTCAGGGTCGTACCTTAGGATCAACCATTTTCAGCTGTTAGGAAGAGAGTTCCAGGAATTTGACCCAAGGATAATGAAAGAACGGCAACATCATTCCAAGTTAGGAATGGTGTAAAACTTTGTGAGGAGCTTCCAAATGATGATGTTCCCCTACATCGGTTGCCTTTTTCCTTCTTGGCGATAGAGGTTGTGAGCTTGGAAGCAACTTTCAAAGGAGGCTTGGCAAGTTGCTACAGAGCATCTTGCAGATAATGCACACTACTCGAATCATAGAAACCCTATGGTGCAGAAAGAGGCTCATTGAGTCTGCACTGACCACAATCCCACCCAGGCTCTACCCCCATATCCCTACATATTTACCCACTAATCCCCCTAACCTCAGCATCTGAGGACTCGAAGAGGCAATTTTAGCATGGCCAATCAACCTAACCACACATCTTTGGACTGTGCCATCACTGTGCTGTCCACCAGTGTGTTTGTGTGCATGTGTTTGTGTACGTGTGCACGTTTGTGTGTGTGTGTGGATGTGTGTTTTTTGAGTGAGTGTGTGTTGTGTGCATGTGTGTGAGTGCATGTGTGTGTGTGTGTGTATATATGTGTGTGTGTGTGTGTGTGTGTGTGTGTGTGTGTATAGGAGGGGGTCTGGCAATATAAGTGTGACATCAGGAACAGTGAGCTCCTGACCTTGTCTCCAATATAGAGTAATGCAAATGTGAAGTGGAGATGAGAGAATGCCTATCCACACAGTAAATCTAAATGTTTGTTATTTTTTCAAATTACGTACAATACATTTTTCACATAACTTGGCCTGCAACCTCTATCTTGAGTAAATAAAACAATCTGCTTTCTGTTTGTATCTAAACTCTGGAAAAAAATGTTGCTTCCCATAATATATTGCAGCTTGAGGACCTTCAGTTCGATGGGAACATTCTTCAAAAACATTTCACCAAACAGTTCCACTGGTTAGCAGAGGATTTATTTGCTTAAGTTTCTGGTTTTGTTTTTCTTTTGTTCTGCTGTTGCCTCTTCTGGTTATCCACAACACCCCTCCACACTCTTCCTCCCCTCCATATGTTCTGCCAAATTCTCCCCTGTTTTCTCCTCGTGTGAGAGAGTGCCATTAGACCATAAGATATCATTAGAAGCATAGCAGCGTACAGTGCAGAAGGAGGCCATTCGACCCATTGAGTCTGCACTGACCCACCCAGGCCCTATCCCCTTAACCCTATACATAACCCAAACTAATCCCCCTGACACTAAGGGGCAATTTAGCATGGTCAATCAACCTAACCTGCACATCTTTGGAGTTGTGGGAGGAAGCAGGAAACCCTCGCAGGCGTGGGAAAACATGCAAACTCCACTCCACACGATGACCCGGGGCAGAATTGAACCCGGGCCCTTGATGCTATGAAATAGCAGTGCTAACCACTGTGTCCAATAGGAGCAGAAATAGGAGCAGAATTAAGCCATTCGGCCCATCAAGTCTGCTCCACCATTCAATCATGACTGATAAGTTTCTCAATCCCATTTTCCTGCTTTTTCCCTGTAACCTTTGACCCCCCCTTACCAATCAAGAACCTATCTATCTCTGTCTCAAATACACTCAATGTCCTGGCCTCCACAGCCCTCTGCGGCAATGAACTCCACAGATTCACCATTCTCTGGCTGAAGAAATTCCTCCTCATCTCTTGTTCTAAAGGATCATCCCTTTATTCTGCACCTGTGCCTTCCGATCCGAATCTCTCCCACTCATCGGATTTTACCAGGAACTTCATTGCAGTGTAAATGTAAGCCTACTTGTGATTTAAAAATAAACTTTTAACTTTAAATCAATAAATGCAATGCAATGATTAGAAGCAACTTATGTCATCTTTAACTTCAACATCATGGAAACGTCTTCCCCATGTCCACTTTATCCAGGATTTCAGTATTCTCTACAATACAGTGCCACAGTCCCAATAACTTACATTAGTATAGCACCTTTAATGTCAGCTTCACAGGAGACGTAAGGATGGTGGAGTATGTTTTAAGCAGCATCCTGAAGGAGGGAAGAGCAGTTTACAGGAGGGAATTTCAAAACTTGGGGTCTCAGAAAATCGAAAGGCAAGGCCGCCAATAGCGCAACAATTAAAAGTCGGATATGCCTTGAAGGAGGCTAAAGATTCCAGAAGATTGTATGGCCAGAACAGCTAACAATGATCAGGAGGGGGCAAGATCTGAAAACAAAGTTGAAGGGTGCGAACCCGTGTGCGATCCCTGTGAATCGGCCGACGCGAGAATCTCCGGCGCAGCGGGAAGGGAAACCTAGTTGCGGCCACTAAGTTCAAATGAGACATTGCTGAACCGGGAGCTAATGTAACTCAACAATTGGAGAGGTGACAGGCGAAAGGTTTGCGAGAGGTTTCGAGTACAGGAGCAGGGATGTGTTGTTACAATTATACAGGGCCTTGGTGAGGCCACACCTCGAATATTGTCTGCAGTTTTGGCCTCCTTTTCTGAGGAAGGATGTTCTTGCTCTCGAGGGAGTGCAGTGAAGGTTTACTGGGCTGATTCCGGGGATGGCAGGACTGATGTATGAGGAGAGATTGACTAGGTTGTTTTCGCCAGAGTTCAGATGGATGAAGGCGGGGGGGGGATATCTCATGGAGTCTTATAAAATTCAAACAGGACTACTCAGGGTAGAGAGGATGTTCCCAATGGTGGGGGAGTCCATAACCAGGGATCACAGTCTGAGGATTCAGGATAGACCATTTAGGACGGAGATGAGGAGAAATTTCGTCACCCAAAGAGTGGTGAGCCTGTGAAATTCATTATCATAGGAAGTGGTTAATGCAAAACATTGAATGTATTCAAAAGGCGGCTGGATAGAGCACTTGGGGCAAATGGGATCTAAGGTTACGGGGAAAAAGCAGGATTAGGCTATTGAGTTGGACGATCAGCCATGATCGTGATGAATGGCGGAGCAGGCTGGAGGGGCCCAGAATCAGCCCTGTAAACCTTCACTGCACTCCCTCGAGAGCAAGAACATCCTTCCTCAGAAAAGGAGACCAAAACTGCACACAATACTCTAGGTGAGGCCTCACCAAGGCCCCTGTATAATTGCAACAACACATCCCTGCTCCTGTACTCGAAATCTCTCGCAATTTCCTCTACACCAGTGATCCTGTCACTTTGTTTATTGAGACGTGAATGTTGACTTCGTGCCAAAATTAGGGATACCAGTGACTAGCAAGAACTTGACTCATTATTATAAATGTAGCTCTCCAAGTGTCACTCAAAAGCCTGGAGAGATGCATACCAGCAGAACCATGGTTCTCATTATCAATTTCAGTCCGTGTCCACTACCCTTGTAGCTATGTCTCCTGGTCCATGTTCTTGCAGTAAGACTTAGGAAATAATAACAGGAACGGGATTAATACAGTTCTCTCGTGTGTGACGTCACTTGGTTCCACATTCAAAACCCACGTGGGTTGGGAAAGTGCAGAATCAGTTCCTCCCCCTCCCCCTCCCTGCACTTTTACTGTGAACGTGTGACTATTGACAGACGGCCCAAGCCTGCAGTGACCCAGCAAGCTTCATTCCGACTCCAGCTGCAGTGTTACACTGCCCTGGAATGGGGAGAGAACATCTCCATCAGATAATCCCCTTTATATACTGTGTTACTCTTAAAGTGGCACAGTGGTTAGCAGCGCTGCCTCACAGCGCCAGGGACCCGGGTTCGATTCCCAGCTTGGGTTGCTGTCTCTGTTGAGTTTCTCCCTTCTCCCCTTGTCTGCCTGGGTTTCCGCCGGGTGCTCCAGTTTCCTCCCACTGTCCAAACGTGTGTAGGCTGGGTGGATCACCCATGCTAATTGCCCCTTAGTGCCACAAAATATGTACAGGTTAGGGGGATTAGCAGGATAATATAAGTGTGGTTACATAATGGGGCTTGGATAAGAGTCGGTGCAGACTCGATGGGCTGAATGGCCTCCTTCTGCACTGTAGGGATTCTAGTCAATCATAAAGGGACAATCACTAAATACCCCAACCCATTTGAAAGCTTCCTCCTCCCCACGTTTAAGTATGAAGTTTATTTATTGGTGTCACAGGCTTACATTAACACTGCAATGAAGTTACTGTGAAAATCCCCTAGCCGCCACACTCTGGCGGCTGTTCGGATACATTGAGGCAGAATTTAGCATGGCCAATGCAGCTAACCAGGATGTCTATCTGACTTTGGGGAGAAAACCACAGCACCTGGAGGAAACCCACTTAGACACGGGGAGAAAGTGTAGACTCCACACAGATAGTGACCCAAGCCGGGAATCAAACCAGTTTCCTGGCGCTGAGAGGCAACATTGCCTTGCCGTACTGGCCCTGTGGTTCTGTCTTGCAATCTGACTTAGGCTGCAGTCACATAACTGGGGAAATACTGCCTGTCAGGCAATCAAAGCTTTTGTGTAGAGTCTTGCTCTAACATGAACTTTTCCTGGCTTGTATGATTATGTGACTCCTTATCTCCCTCAGCCTTCCCCTCCTTCTACAGTCCAGCTGATGTTGTTGATTCACCATCTAAGCATTAACGTGCTGTGTTATCTCACCTCTGAGTCACCACAATGGAGTTGAGCCCTGCAATCTGGACTGACACTGGTTGCCACCCTGAGGCAGAAGTGATATAATATCAGAATCAGAGGTGATGCCTTCTGCATGACATGTTAAACCCTGTCCAAGTAAGCGTGAAAGGTCTGCTTTAAAGTGGAATGGGGGAGCTCACCTGATATCTGGATTGGACCACTGATATAAATCCATCCGCTTTAAAGAATTTGGGTGCCATTAGTTGCTTGTTCATTACAAGGTTTAATTCCTCCCTGTTTTATTCAGTTCTGTAGACCTTTGAGAGGGGATCTGATCGAGGTTTACAAAATATTAGAAGGAACTGATAAGGTAAATGTAGACCAAATGCTTCCTGTCAGTGGGCAATCTAGTAAGAAGTCATAGAGATTTGCAAGATGGAAAGAGAACCTTTGGCGCAACTTGTCCACGCCACCTTTTTTTTAAAAGCCTGAAGCTAGTCCCAATTGTCCGCATTTGGTCCATATCCCTCTATCCCCATCTCTTACCCATGTAACTGTCTCAATGCTTTTTAAAAGACAAAATTGTACCCGCCTCTACTCACTGCCCTCTGTGTTAAAAAGTGGCCAGTCTGCACCCTTTTGATCTCTCCCCTCTCACCTTAAACCTATGCCCTCTAGTTTTAAACTCCCCTACCTTTGGGAAAAAGATATTGACTATCTAGCTGATCTGTGCCCCTCATTATTTTATAGACCCTTCTATTCTCTAGTCTCACAACACCAGGTGTTCTGAGACTTCTTACTGCGCCCACCCCAGTCCAACACCGGCATCTGCACATCAGGGGCAATCTAGAACAAAAGGTCACAGATGTAGGCTGAGAGGCAGTAGATTTAAAACTGAGATAAGGAGAAATGACTTCTCGTAGAGGGTGGTGAGTTGGTGGAACTCGCTGCTCTGGAATGCGGTGGGGTCTGAATCTCTGAATGGTTTCAAGAAGGAGATAAATATATTTCTAATAAAAAAAAGGGATAAGGGGATACGGGGAACAGGTAGATAGATTTGAGACCGGGGAGAGATCAGCCTAGATCTGATTGAATGGCGGAGCAGGCTCGAAGGGCTGGTTTTGCGTACTCCTGCTCCTAATTCCTATTTTCCTGGTCTGTTGGCCATAGCTCTTCACTTTGGCTACATGATGAAAACAAAGAGGATGTTCTCTGTTTAGAATGGAATTGAATGATCTTTGGCGGTCGTGATCACCAACTTGGGCGACTCAACGATCACACCATTAAATAACAGGTGTCTCAAACCAATTTCTAGTCCGGCTCAAGGTTCAGACCTTCTGCAAGCAATGTACTCTTATGTCTGATAACGGCAATTGTTGTCAACAAAAGAAACTTAGAGACAAAAGCATAATAGAGAAAGACAGGCTCTGGTGAGTGGAGGAGTTGGGTGTGTTTCCATGGAGTTGGCCATTGCTGATGTGGGGAGAGGCGGGGGGGGGGTCCTCTTGGGCCATGGAATGTTCAATTGGTGGGATGCCACCTGGCCACAGGAAGGCCTCTCACGGCTCACCATCTGGTCTCTCAGGCCCAAGGGGAAAAGGGCCCACCCTCCACTGATTAACTGACGTTGACAGTGGGGAGAGGCTCTTCATTGTCACTTAAGTGGCTTAGTTGGAGTCACAGATGGACAGGGAGGGGAAGAAGGAATTGGGCACGCTTGGTTCCATTGGTCAGAACACTGAATGATGGAGTCAGAACATCCTGTTGAAGTTGGACAAAACATTAATATGGCCACACTTGGAATATTGCGTACAGTTCTGGTCACCCTATTATAGAAAGGATATTATTAAACTAGAAGGAGTGCAGAAAAGAGTTACTAGGATGCCAACGGGACTTGATGGTTTGAGTTATAAAGAGAGACTGGGTAGACTGGGATTTTTTTCCCTGGAGTGTAGGATGTTGAAGGGTGATCTTATAGATTTTAAGATATATATATATATCAAATAATGAGGGGCATAGACAAGATAGATAATCAACATCTTTTCCCAGAGGTAGGGCAGTCTAAAATTAGAGGGTATCGGTTTAAGGTGAGAGGGGAGAGATACAAAATGGGCAATATTTTCACTCAGAGGTTGGTGAGTGTCTGGAACAAGCTGCCAGAGATAGTAGTGGAGGTGGGTACAATTTTGTTTTTTGAAAATCACTTAGACAGTTACATGGGTAAGATGGGTATAGAGGGATATGGGCCAAATGCGGGCAATTGGGATGAGCTTAGTGGTTAAAAAAAAGGACGGTATGGACAATTTGGGCCGAAGGGCCTGTTTCCGTGCTGTAAACCTCTATGATTTATGACTTTACGGTGGGGATGAGGTAAATGACTGTTTCTCTTACCTTCACCACCACTGGTAAAGTGTCACGGGAGTGGCATCTGCCACCTCCTAGAACGATGGGAAAATGAGCCTTTTGATTGAGATTTGACGCAGCTTTGACAATCAACAGAGCTCCATTTGTTTAAAAGGTTTTGCATCTTTTTGAACTGGTTCCTTGATCAGGAATTCCCTACTTCCCTGTTGTGGAGAGTTTTATTGACTTTTCCTGCTGGTCTGGCCTCTCGGATCAAACGCCGGTGACCTCCTGGAACCCTGACTTGCGAAGCAGGCAGTGTGTCTTTAAGTTGCAAGGTTCTAAAAAAAAACCTCCCGTGGAAACTTGGCAGTTGGCCGAGTGAGGAATTAGGAGCCAGCGTTCTGTGGTTGCACTGTGCATCTTACAGCCTGCGCGATGTTCTGGGAGTTTACAAACTGCTGGACAGGAAATCTTTGGCATACTTTATCTGGAACTGTTTGGAGTTATTTCTGCCTGTGACACTGCATCAGAGGGTGGTAGATACAGAGGCAAATTTTGCTCTGGGTCGTTCTGTTTAGACCATAAGATACAAGAGCAGAATTAGGCCATTCAGCCCATTGAGCCTGTCCCACCATACTAGATAAGTTTCTCAACCCCATTCTCCTGCCTTTCCCCTGTAATCTTCGATCCTCTTACCAATCAAGAAACGATCTATCTCTGTCTTAAAGACACTCAATGACCTGGCCTCCAAGGCCTTCTGTGGCAAAGAGTTACACAGATTCACCACCTCTGATTGAAGAAATTCCCGCTCGTCTCGGTTCTAAAAGATCTACCCTTTACTCTGAGGCTGGGCCCTTGGATCCTAGTCTCTCCTACTAATGGAAACATCTTCCCCACATCCGCTCTATCCAGGCCTTTCAGTATTCTGTAAGTTTCAATGAGGTCCCCCCTCATCCTTCTGAACTCCATTGAATATATTAGACCCAGAGTCCTTATACAGTCAATAAAAAAAAAATCTGGGATTAAAGATCTACTGATGACCATGAAACCATTGTCAGAAAATCCCATTTGGTTCACTAATGTCCTTTAGGGAAGGAAATCTGCCGTCCTTACCTGGTCTGGCCTACATGTGACTCTAGACCCAGAGTGATGTGGTTGAATCTCAACTGCCCTCAGGCAACTTGGGATGGGCAATAAGTAGTGGTCATTCAGCGATGGGAGGGAGATGCCGGTGTTGGACTGGGGTAAACACAGTAAGAAGTCTCACAACACTAGGTTTAAGTCCAACAGGTTTATTTGATAGTAAACACCACTAGCTTTCGGAGCGCTGTTCCTTCGTCAGGTGAGTGGAAAGTTCTCCAACTCACTTTCTCCAACTAATTCTCCACTCACCTGATGAAAGAACAGCGTTCCAAAAGTTTGTGCGTATCAAGTAAACCTGTTGGACTTTAACCTGGTGTTGTGAGACTTTTTACTGCATTCAGCGCTGCCCATGTTATGTAAATGGATAAAAGTAATCAGTGATAGTTTTACAAGTGGTGCTGAGGGGGAAGGGGGGGAGTTTGAGTCTGGTTAATCCTGAATAACCGAAGTCAGAGGAGATTGTGCAGGCACACTTCCCCGTGTGGGGGGTGACATCTCAGGCCTGCAGCCATTCTTTCACGCGATAGATAGTCCCTTCGTTTCTTTCCCTTTTTAAGTGAAGAATCCGTTCCTGGAGTCCGCTGATGGCGCGACGGTGCCACCTCGTTACAGTGACTGTTATCACTGGGCTTTCCTCTCTGTGGCGGAGTTGTGCCAGGATGCGTTGCTATGGCAACACTTCCCCTCGCTCACAGATACCAGTTTGTCAGGAAGTAATTTAGGGAGTGTGTGTGTCACCCATGGGGACCCTTTGCAAACAGTTGCTGGGAACGAGCTGAGTGGCCCCGGAGTTGAAGGGAGGTGCTAATGGATGTCGGCATTTCTGGTTCACGTTCTGCTTGTTCGGGTAAAGAGTGTCAGTGCTGGGCAACGGAACTTTTATCGCTGCATTTGTTTCACATTCCCAGGGCACAGACAGTTACCGAGTTAAAATCCCCACTTATCAATCATCAACTCTACTTTTGCCCAACCTCGGAGAACACCCTGTGTGGGTTCCCTCCGGGTGCTCCTGTTTCCTCCCACAGTCCGAAAGACTTGCTGGTTAGGTGCATTGGCCATGCTAAATTCTCCCTCAGTGCACCCAAACAGGCACCGGAGTGTGGCAACTGGGGGATTTCCACAGTAACTTCATTGCGGTGTTAACGTAAGCATACTTATGACTAATAAGTAAATAAACTTAAACTTTTCCTCACTATACCCATGTAATTTGCTCCATTACTCACCATCATCCCACCATGTGTGCTGTATGATTGAGAACTGGAGGCATCCACCACATAGAGTTGGATTTAGATTGCTTAACATCCTCTTTATATGTGACTCCTATCAGACAGAGGAAGAGTTTCATTTGACCAATTTGATTTGATTTGATTTATTATTGTCACATGTATTGGGATACAGTGAACGGTATTGTTTCTTACACACTATGCAGACATAACATACCGTTCATAGAGTACATAGAGGAGAAGGGAAGGGGACGATGCCAAATATATAGTATTGCACTTACAGATAGTGTGTAGAGATAGATCAGCTTAATATAAGGTAGGACCATTCATAAGCCTGATGGCATCAGGGACAAAGTTGTTCTTGATTTGGTTGGTGTGTGCCCTTTGTATCTTTTTCCTGATGGAAGAATGTGGAAGAGAGTATGTCCAGGATGCGCGGAGTCCTTGATTATGTTGGCCGGTTTTCCGAGGCAGCGGGAAGTGTAGACGGAGTTAATGGATGGGAGGCTGGTTTGCGTGATGGATTGGGCTGCATTCACAACCGTTTGTAGTTTCTTGCGGTCTTGGGCAGAGCAGGAGCCATACCAAACGTGATACAACTAGAAAGCATGCTTTCTATGGTGCATCTATAAAAGTTGGTGAGAGTCATAGCTGACATGCCAAATTTCCTGAGCCTCCTGAGAAACTCGAGGTGTTGGTGGGTTTTCTTAACTATAGTGTAAGCATGGCTCCCCCTGGAGTCAGCTATTGAAATAGTCAGTGCCAGGATAAGGAAAGCATCCTGACCTCCTCTGAAACTATCCCAGTGAGAGATGAATTTCCTTTAAATATCCCTGTTGATAGGTTTGCAATTAAATCAACCTAAATACATCCATGAGATCCCTGATCAAGTGAAGAAATATGAATCAGTAGTTCGGGTTTGTACAAAAGAATCAAACAATAATGGATTATTATCAGAATCCTTGGACCAAAACTAAATATGTGGGCGTTGAAGGGAGTACTTCACTTTCATAATCCAGTCAACACCCAATGAGTTGAGGAAGCAGGTTTGAAAGTCGCTTTGTTTCTTTGTCGGTCACGCTTGTTTGGGGTTTTTTTTGTTTACGTGTGCGTTTGGCAGAAGCTGAATGAAGGCTTGAGGCAAAGGGCATGGCATTGCCTTCTTCTCAGTGGGCCAGAACTCGATGGGAAAGGCGGGCAGACCTCTGCGTGTCACTTCCTTTACTACTGTCTCAGGCTGCTGCGTTTTGTGACAAAGGAATCAAAGAATCAGAGATCGGACCTTTCACCAATAGTGGATAAAAGTTAAAGTTAAAGTTTATTTATTAGTGACAAGTAAGGCTTACATTAACACTGCAATGAAGTTATTGTGAAATTCCCTTAGTTGCCACACTTTGGCGCCTGTTCGGGCCAATGCAGCACATCTTTCAGGGCTCATGCCTCACAAATCTTTGATTGTGTGGCGTCCAAATCCTTACAATTTACGCAGGAATGCTCATGTAAAGTTACTTTGATCCAACAGATCCGTCTCTTCATTGATTGACCCAGCTCAATGTTTCCTTTCCCCTACACAACATTTGAATCATAGAAATCATAGAACCCTACAGTGCAGAAAGAGGCCCTTCGGCCCATCGAGTCTGCACCGAACACAATCCCACCCAGGCCCTACCCCCATATCCCTACATATTTTACCCACTAATCCCTCTAGCCTACACATCCCTAAACGTTAAGGGGCAATTTCTTAGCATGACCAATCAACCTAACCCGCACATCTTTGGACTGTGGGAGGAAACCGGAGTGCCCGGACGAAACCCACGCAGACACGAGGAGAATGTGCAGACTCTGCACAGACAGTGACCCGAGCCAGGAATTTACTGAATTTGAATTTTCTGTAACATAAAACTGTTTGAATGGAAACTTTTCCAGAGGTCAGCATACATTATAAGAAATCAGGTGACTTGTGGTAGCCATTTTTGATCAGTCTTTTTTTTTGAAATGAGAGGTCACACAATGTCAGATTATTGTCCAATTCTGTGCCTGCGTGCCTCTCTCCACTTCACTCGAAGAAGGAGCAGCGCTGTGAAAGCTGGTGATTCCACATAAAGCTGTTGGACTACTACCTGGTGTCATGTGACCTCTCATCTCCTCCACCCCAGTCCAACACCAGCATCCCCACATTTTTTTTTAAGAAACAGGTCTTCCTTAGCAGTTCAATATGTCTGTGGTTAATTGGTGAAATCTTACGTTGCTTTTGCTCACCATAGTTTCCTGTCACCATGACAGTTGGGTGGAGCCTGGGAGGATGTTTCTCCTTGTAAGGGAGACTACAACAAGGGGGTGCAGTTTAAGGATAAGAAGACTCGCTTTCAAGGCAGTGATAGAACATAGAACATTACAGCACAGTACAGGCCCTTCGGCCCTCAATGTTGTACCAAGCTCTGTCCGAACCCAAGATCAAGCTATCCCACTCCCTATCATTCTGGTGTGCTCCATGTGCCTATCCAATAACTGCTTGAAAGTTCCTAAAGTGTCCGACTCCACTATCACAGCAGGCAGTCTATTCCACGCCCCAACCACTCTCTGAGTAAAGAATCTACCCCGGACATCCATCCTATATCTCCCACCATGAAACTTATAGTTATGCCCCCTAGTAACAGCTACATCCACCCGAGGAAATAGTTTCTGCACGTCCACTGTATCAATCCCCCTCATCATCTTATAAACCTCTATCAAGTCGCCTCTCATCCTCCTCCGCTCTAAAGAGAAAAGCCCCAGCTCCCTCAACCTTTCCTCATAAGACCTACCCTCCAAACCAGGCAGCATCCTGGTAAATCTCCTCTGCACTCTCTCCAATGCTTCCACATCCTTCTTATAGTGAGGTGACCAGAACTGAACACAATACTCCAAATGTGGTCTCACCAACGTCTGGTATAGCTGCAGCAATGAGTAGAATTTTTTTTCTATCAGATTGTCAATTGCCTGTGGAATTCTCTTCCCCAGAAAACTGCATACAATTCTGGTCACCTTATTATAGAAAGGATATTATTAAACTAGAAAGAGTGCAGAAAAGATTTACTAGGATGCTACCGGGACTTGGTGGTTTGAGTTATGAGGAGTCTGGCAAGACTCGGACTTTTTTCTCTGGACTGTAGTTAGGGGTGATCTTATAGAGATAACTAGGGGCGTAGGTCAGCTGGATAGTCAATACCCTTTCTCAAAGATAGGGGAGTCTAAAACAAGAATGCATAGGTTTAAGGTGAGAGGGGAGAGATACAAAAGGGTCCAGAGGGGCAATTTTTTCACACAAAGGGTGGTGAGTGTCTAGAATAAGCTGCTAGAGGTATTGGTAGAGGTGGGTACAATTTTGTCTTTTACACAAGCACATAAGAACATAAGAACTAGGAGCAGGAGTAGGCCATCTGGCCCCTCGAGCCTGCTCCGCCATTCAATAAGATCATGGCTGATCTTTTCGTGGACTCAGCTCCACGTACCCGCCTGCTCACCATAACCCGTAATTCCTTAACCTGTAATTCCTTAACTGTTCAAAAATTTATCTATCCTTGCCTTAACCATTTAGACAGTTACATGGGTAAGATGGGTGTAGAGGGATATGGGCCAAAGACAGGCAATTGGGACTAGCTTAATGGTTAAAAAAAGGACGGCATGGACAAGTTGGGCCGAAGTGCCTGTTTCCATGCTGTAAATCTCTATGACTCTAAAGCAGTGGAGGCTGGGTCATTGAACTCATTCAAAGCTGAGTTAGACAGATGTTTGATGAATATGGGGTCAAGGATTATGTGGGGAAGATAGAACTGAGGCTCCAACCCAGGTCAGCAATGATTTTATTGAATAGTCGAGTGGGCACAAGGAAACAGATTGCCTCCTCTTCCTTTTACCCTCTGTTAAATAAAATCCCATCTGCCTCACTTTCTAACTTATTTGTATATTCATTCGTGGGACGTGTGTGTCGCTGGCTGGGCCAGCATTCATTGCCCATCTCTACTTGCTCTGGGAGATCAGTTGAGAGTCAACCACATTGCTGGGGCTCTGGAGTCACCTATAGGCCAGACCAGGGAAGGATGGCAGATTTCCTTCCCCAAAGGACATTAATTTAAAGTCTAATGGTTTATTAGTGTCACAAGTAGGTTTAGATTAACACTGCAATATAGATACTGTGAAAATCCCCTAGTTGCCACACTCTGGCGCCTGTTTGGGTACACTGAGGGAGAATTTGGCACGGCCAATTCACCTAACCAGCACTTTCAGACTGAGGGAGGAAACTGGAGCATCCGGAGGACACCCACGCTGACACGGGGAGAACGTGCAGACTCCACCAAAGCCAGGATTCGAACCTGGGTCCCTGGCGTTGTGAGGCAGCAGTGCTAACCACTGTGCCACTGTGCTGCAGATTAGATGGATTTTTCCCACAATTGCCAGTGGTTTTACGGTCATCAGTAGATTCTTAATTCCAGATTTTTCTTTATTGAATTCAAATTCCATCATCTGCTGTGGTGGGATTCGAACCCAGATCCCCAGTACATTAGCTGACTTTCTGGATTAATAGCCTAGCGATAATACCACTAGGCCATCACCTCCCCCTAAACTTACCCTCATTTATTAATGTTTTGACCTTTGGCTCTGGGATACCCGGATGTCTTACGCCCTCAGAATGAGATTGGGCCTGATAGTTATGAGCTGTGGGTCTGCTCCCAGTAACAGCTGCACTGAGACTGCCCAGTCCCATTTCCTATCCTTCCGGCTGACGGGGAGCGGAGGCCTTTGCCGCAGTGTGCACTGGGTATGAGCACTCGCTTGGAACTGGATCGAATCTGCTCAAATTCTTTTCACGACGGGCCGAGGGATGAGATGCAGCTTTCAAATATGTTCCACCCAATGAATTCCATTCCTGAGGCCAAATAAACACTCACCCAGTCCAAGAATAATTCCGATCGAGGCACTAGATTCCCCTGGACCAAACCACACGTCCTAGTCACTGTAATTGTATGGAATTACAGTTAAATAGACGATCCTTGTTAGAGAATAGTCATGGAGAACTTTTAACACTCTACTTACCAAGGCACGCTTAACACATCTCAGTGGCAAGGAGCCACGGAAGGGATGACTTGCATAAGGACAGTCCTTTTGATTTGATTTTCGTAGAAATATAGAAACATAGAAGATAGGCGCAGCAGGAGGCCATTCGGCCCTTCGAGCCTGCTCCAGCATTCATTACGATCATGGCTGATCATCCAACTCAATAGCCCAATCCTGCTTTCTCCCCATTTGATCCCATTCACTCCAAGTGCTATATCCAGCTGCCTCTTGAATACATTCAATGTTTTGGCATCAACTACTTCCTGTGGTAATGAATTCCACAGGCTCACCACTCTTTGGGTGAAGAAATGTCTCCTCATCTCCGTCCTAAATGGTCTACCCCGTATCCTCAGACTGTGACCCCTGGTTCTGGACACCCCCACCATTGGGAACATCCTCTCTGCATCTACCCTGTCTAGTCCTGTTAGAATTTTATAAGACTCTACAAGAATCCCCCCCCCCTCATTCGTCTGAACCCCAGCAAAAACCATCCTAACCTAGTCAACCTCTCCTCACACATCAGTCCTGCCATCCCTGGAATCAGACTGGTAAACCTTCTCTGCATCCCCTTGAGAGCAATCCTTCCTCAGAAAAGGATTGGTGCACAGCGAGAGGTGTTGTTTCTTGCGCACTATATGGACAAAGCATACCATTCATAGAGAAGGAAAGGAGAGAGTGCAGAATGTAGTGTTACAGTCAGAAGTAGGGTGTAGAGAAAGATCAGCTTAATATGAGGTAGGTCCATTCAAAACGGCAGCAGGGAAGAAGCTGTTCTCAAGTCGGTTGGTATGTGACCTCAGACTTTTGTATCTTTAACCCGATGGAAGGGAGTATGCCCGGAGCACATGTGGCCTTTGCTTTTACAAGGCAGCAGGAAGTGTGTTAGGTGCAGGGTGTTTTATTCAGATTGAATGGCTGAGATAATGATTTAATAACTGTACCTAGGCCAACATTCTGGCAAACAAACCTCAAGGTAGATGATTAGGGAGAGAAACAGAGATACAGGCCTTTGTGAAGAAAACTTTTGATGATAGGAGGCTCTGCCTCTTTGTTTCATTCATTCGTAGGGCATGGGCTTCACTGGCTGGCCAGCATTTATTGCCCATCCCCAGTTGCATGGGGGCAGTTGAGAGTCAACAACATTGCTGTGGCCCTGGAGTCACATGTAGACTGGGTAAGGATGGCAGATTTCCTTCCCCAAAGGGCAATAGTGAACCTGATGGGTTTTTCCCGACGATAGTTTCATGGTCATCAGTAGATTCTTAGTTCCAGATTTGTTTTTTTGTTGAATTCAAATTGGCAGGATTCGAACCCAGTTCCCGAAACATTAGCTGAGTTTCTGGATTAATAATCTAGTGATAATAACACTAGGCCATTGCCTCACACTGCAGTTCTCAGTGAATTTTAAACCAGTCCAGAATGCCTTTCAAAAAGCCAGTTGGGTATACAGGAAACACTTGCTTGCCCTGGGAACAAAGAACAGAAATGGGACTAACTAGATTGCTCTGACTAAGAGCCAGAATGGACATAGAGGGCAGAATGGCCTCCTTCTTTGTAACATTATCCCACGGTTCCACGTTCATTTGATGCTGAATGGTAGTAATTCCTATCAGATGAAATGCAAGACGCCAATTTTTACTACAATCTCTAGTTTCAGTGAGGGAACTATTTTTGTGGTTAAAACATTAATCTCATTAGAAATCAAGATGGTGCAGTAATAAAGCATCTTTTATATCCTCAGCATACCTCAAAGTTACTTTCTGAAAAGAAGAGCTCCGTTATTAGGTCAATCAATGTGGTGGTTAATTAGTGTAAAGCCCTGGAATGTCCAATGACCATATTGACTTGTTTTTGTTTGAATGCAGCCAGCACATTGAGTACGTTTCATGGAATGGTGCCACGTGGTCTGTTACCATTGGAAAGATAATTAAACTTAACCATCAGGGCAGCACGGTGGCACAGTAGTTAACACCGCTGCCTCACAGCGCCAGAGACCCAGGTTCAATTCCAGCCTCGGCTCACTGTCTGTGTCATTATTTTGCACGCTCTCCTGGGTGGGTTTCCTCCCACTGTCTGAAAGATGTGCAGTTTAGGTGGATTGGCTATGCTAAGTTACCCCAAGTGTCAGGGAGTTTAGCAGAGTGAATATTTGGGGTTATGGGGTTAGGATTGTTGTCGGTGCAGGCATGATGGGCTGAATAGTCTCCTTTTGCAATGTAAGGTTTCTATGATTCTAGGTCCCAAAACTGAAAAACGCCAGACTAGGCTTGTCTCATAAACCCCTCAATTGACCCTTTCATCGAAAGAGTTACCCACCTCCCCCTCGAACTCAGCGACATTCATCCACCTTCACTGTCTGGCTGTTCCTAACAGAGCCGATAGACATTTGAGTACAGGAGTGCATTTTCCCATTGTCCCTGACCCAGCGATGCTCCACACTGGGATTGTCTGCTACTGTCCCCGTCATTGCTCTTTCCCTTGCATCCTTAAATATTTTATCCCTTTCCCAAGTGTTTTACCTCATTCTCTACTCTGGGGTGGCATTGTGGGACAGTGGTTAGCACTGCTGCCTCACAGTGCCAGGGACCCAGGATTGATTCCCACTTTGGGTCACTGTCTGTATGAAGTTTGCATGTTCTCCCTGTATCTGTGTGGGTTTCCTCCGGCGCTCCAGTTTCCTCCCACAGTCCGAAAGACGTGCTGGTTAGTTGCATTGGCCGTGCTAAATTCTCCCCTCAGTGTACCTGAACAGGCATCAGAGTGTGGCGACTAGGGGATTTTCACAGTAAATTCATTGCAGTGTTGCTGTCAGCCTACTTGTGACACTAATAAATAAATTTAAACTTATTAAATGTTGTGATTGACTTACTTCAGTCACAATGTGTGGGAATGCATTCAACAGTCAAGTAATATTTTTGCAGGGGGAGATAACCTCGCTCTGTTTCTGATGCTAAATTTGTGCACTTGTTGACCACTGAACATAGTGGAAATCATCATTTTTTTAATAGATTTCCTACAGTGCAGAAGGAGGTCATGTGACCCATTGAATTTGCACTGACCACAATCCCACCTGGTCCACATAACCCCATGTATTTACCCTACCAATCCCTCTTTATTTATCCTCCCTAAACCTTTCATGATATTAAACAGCTACATTCCAAATGGACCTCACTGGCACTAGGTTTAACACAGTCTAACAGTGTAAAAGGGCTTGATACCTAGGAACAATTAGTTCCCTCCATCAATCCATACAGTTTCAGTGAATATCACCCTTTCCTTTCAACTCTCTCTTCATAACCATAACCCCTCATTTCTGGGATAACCCTTTCACCGTGCATAGCATGATGTGAAGTGCTAGGAATACCTGATGCCCAATTTGAAAATTCTTTTGGCCATGACATGGTTAAAGGGGGAGGGAGGTTTTGCTCGCTAATTCCTGAATTCCAGCAGGGAAATACGCTGAATAATTTTCCCTCAATTTCAGTTTATCGTTAAGACTCTTGAACATGAATGAGACACATAGCCTGTCATTGGTCACATCAATAGCCCTGGTTGGACCTATCCTGGACATTGTTCCTTGATATGAATTTGCACCTACACAGGCTCTTGGCTAAGCAACGCCTCAGTTTTAAAATTATTTTCAAATCCCTTCATGACCTGTCCCAGCCCTGTCTTTGTAAACTCCTCCAGCTCAACAATATCCTCTGAGGTCTCTGTGCTCCTCCAATTCTTTCATTGTTCAGCTGCCAAGCCTCGAGGTTCTGGAGTCCCTTCTCTAAGGGGGCGATCGAACCAAAACAATTCTAAATGCTGAACAAGCATGAAAACAGGAGAGAATCGTACCCTTTCTTTGAGCCAGCTCCCAGATGCAATCATCCGGCACTTAGTGCAAATAAAAGAGGAAGAGTATGATTCACGCCAGTAGAGGGAGTGAATTGAGTCTATTCTGCCGGAAGCTGGCAGCTGACTGTAAGGGGTGCTATTGCACATGCGCCTTGATCTCTCAGTGTTCTGTATACAAGGGTACACAGAACACAGAGATCAGTCACTCCTCCAACCCCATCGGATATTGCCCCATCTACTCCCCAACCTACGATTGCTTGCCTCCTCGGCCAATCACTAACCGTGTTCACTAACCGTGACTCCATGAATAAGATTAAATACATTTAACACATGCTGAATATTTCATAATGAGTTATAGAAAATTCTTAATCGTTGACATATTAATGGAACTATCATCAGCTTCAAATGGTAAACACAAAATAAATACTTACACTTTAGATGCAGCGGGAACGCACGGCTGGCACAGTCAATGTTGTGAGCAGCGTGTTCCTCACTTTACTTGCCATTGCTTTATGTGTGAATCACTTCAGTCATACAATAGGAAAAAAATCTACACAGATGGAATTCAGTGCAATGCAGAAACCCTGCGCAGAGGGCCACAATCAACAAATTGGCTCGTGGGCAGAACTCAGAAACCAGATGGGCCACATGTAGCCCTCAGGCTGCTGGTTTCCCACCACTGTTCTACAGTGAAGATTCTCTGATGAATACAGGTGTTGTTGGCTGTACTTTAACTTGCATTCAGTACCATTCGCCCTCCTGTGTTCCTGACTTAGGTTGGTTCCTGGCCCGGCGTTGGCTCAGTTTTAAAATTTGAATCCTCATATTCGAATCACTAAATGGCCTCACCCTTTCCTATCTCTTTGACCTCTTCCAGCTCTGTCACCCTCGGAGGTACCTGCATTCCTCTGCCACGGGGCTCTTGTATCCTGCTGCAGTGCATCAATTGGGGATGGTGGGGGGGGGGGGGTACATGCCTTAATCCAGCTCCCTGGGCCCAGAGCTCTGGGATTCTCTTCCGAAACCTCTCTGCTCCCTACACCCAACACCCGCACCACCCTCCCCCCGCCTCCTTTTAAAAGTTCTTCTCAAAATCTGCCTCTTTGACCTCAACTTTCCTGATGCCTCCTTATGTGGACCGGTGTCAAATTTTTGTCTAATTATGCTTCTTTGAAGTGTCTTGGAACATTTCACTGCCAAAAGCATCCATATAGGTGGAAGGTGTTGTTGTAGAAATAAGCAGAACTCCTGCAGAAATTCCAGTCAGATTATTTTAATCAAGATTTATGACTCATTGGGGAGCTGTGCTCGTTTTAATGCAGATTAGTTTTAAAAATAGCTTGGCCTCCAGTCAGCTATATTTGGGGTGAGACTCTTTTACCATCGTGCCCTTTGAACCCTCCCCAATTGACATATGGATCCTTTTTTAAAATGTTTTGAAACCTGATACTCCCGTCTCTTACGAACCATTTTCTCCAAAGTTCTTTCAGCGAAGATAACCATCTGATCAAAAACTCCCCACAGAAACAGCGGGATTGTGTTGGAGGCTGTTCCCTCATTAAATTTCTCCATCTGTCTGGTTCAGTCTCTGCCTCTCTGTGTGTTTCTGTGCCTGCGTGTGGGTGAATAGTTCTGCCCGTGTGTTTTGCAATACACCAGCGTGTGTTTTTCTGTCAGCGATGTATTCGCACGGTGGCACAGCGGTTAGCACTGTGGTCTCACAGCGGCAGCGGCCCGGGTTTGATTCTCGTCTTGGGTCGCTATCAGTGCACATTCTCCCTGTGTTTGAGTGGGTTTCCCCTCACAGTCTGAAAAACAGCTGGTTGGGGTGCATTGACCATGCTAAATTCTCCCTGTGTACCCAAACATGTACTGGAGTGTGGCGACTGGGGGATTTTCATAGTAACTTCATTGAAGTGTAAATCTACTTGTGACACTAATAAATAAATTAAATTAAATAATTCCTGTGTGGATATATAGCAAGGCAGGGAATTTGAGTTGGGAAATTTCCTGACCTGGCTTAATATAAAGCATCTGCCATGTGCAATTTCCACTCCAAAGGGATAATGGGATCAAGTTGGACCCTGGCAGCAGATAGGAGGCCCCCATAGGTTTAAAGTTTGATCTCAGACTTTTGCATCTTCTCCCGATGGAAGAAGGTGGAAGAGAGTATGTCCGGGGTGTGTGCGGTCCTTGATTATGCTGGCTGCTCTCCCGCTACCTTGGAAAAGCAGCCAGCATAATATGAGGAGGATAGTGTAGGATTTCAAAAGGACATGGGCAGGTGAAATTGAATGCAGAGAACTGAGAAACATTTTGGGAGAAAGAATGTGAGAGAGACAATATGAAACCAAGGGTACACCTCTAAAGGGAGTGCAGGAACAGAGGGACCTGGGTGTAAATGTGCATAAAGCATTGAAGGTGGCAGGGCAAGTTGAAAGCGTGGCTAATAAACAGAGAGTAGGCTGAGCTTTTTCAGTTGGGCACAGAGTACACAAGCAAGGAGGTTATGTTAGTCTTGTATGAAACTGGTCAGTTGGCCATTTAGCACGACCAACTGACCCAAGAACATCTTCTTCCCTGCTGTCATCAGACTTTTCAATGGATCTACCTTCTATTAAGTTCATCTTTCTCTACATCCTATGCATACACTCTGCACCCTCTCCTTTTCTTCTTCTCTATGAATGGTATGCTTTGTCTGTATAGCGCACAAGAAACAATACCTTTCACTGCATCCCAATACATATGACAATAATAAATCAAATCAATTTTTTTTTTATTATTCATTCATGGGATATGGGCATCGCTGGCTGGCCAGCATTTATTGCCCGTCCCTAGTTGACCGAGGGCGGTTGAGAGTCAACCACATTGCTGTGGCTCTGGAGTCACATATAGACCAGACCTGGTAAGGACGGCAGATTTCCTTCCCTAAAGGACATTAATGAACCAGATGGGTTTATCCTCAATCGATAACAGTTTCATGACCATTAGTAGATTCGTAATTCCAAATTTGTTTGAATTCTAATTCCACCAGCTGCTGTGGCGTGATTTGAACCCAGGTCCCCAGAATATTCGCTGCGCTTCTGGATTAATAGTCTTGTGATAATACCACCAGGCCATTGTCTCCCCATTGAATGAATGCACAGTTTACAATTTCTTACAAGTTTTGTATTGCCTGCAAATGTAGAAGCTGTGCCCTTTATGGTCGAGAGATCACGAATATATCGGAAGGGCAAGGGTCCTGACATAGACCCCTGGGAAATTCCACTACAAAGCTTCCTCTAATCTGAAAAACAAGCGTTCGCCACCCCTCTCCTGTCAATCAGCTAATTTCGTAACCTGAGATGCAACCTGTTCATCCTTTCCTGAGAGGTGTAATCTCACTTTCCTGGTACCGTACTTGCAAATCATTTTGACAACCTCTCCAGTGCTCTTGTATCCTGTTTTAACTAGGTGACCAGAACTGTACGCAGCAATTTACATATAGTGTAGGCAGTACAAGTTCAGTATTAGCCTTTTAATTTCCAGTTCTGTGCCTCTAGGAAACAAGCTTGCTTTTGTATGGTCTTATCAACCTGAGTTTTAGTTGTTGATGTTCCGAGATCCTCTTGTTTCTCTATGCCATTTAGATCTGAGTATTATGTGGCCTCCTTATTTTTCATATCAAAAAAATACTTCACAAATCATCAGTCATGAAATTCATTCGCCAATTGTATGCCCATTCTCTAAGTTTAATAATCACATCTGCACCTTTCAGTAGAACTTATGAACAAATACCTGTTTGGTAGTGGAGTATTGCTTCCAGTGAAAGTTGCATATGTTAATACACAGGGCCTCGTTCTTTGAAAACAGAAAGAACAGATACGCACATTGCACCTGTTTCAGCAAAATGCAATAAGAGTGACAACCTTTTGCTGGTTCATTCCTTGGGGCAATGTCTCTTCAGGTAGCATGGTGGCACAGTGGTTAACACTGCTGTCTTACAGCGCCAGGCACCTAGGTTCAATTCCAGCCTCGGGTCACTGTCTGTGTGGAGTTTGAATGTCCTCTCTGTGTTTCCTCCCACAGGCGAGAAACTGTGCCACCGTGCTGCCCATATTTCAAATGTTTCCAGGTATAAGTGGGTATATATCCCTGTTGGAATTGTGTTTGGTGTGCGTGTATCCTTCACCCTCTCTGGTTTGCTGTCTGTGTTTGTCTACCTATGCCTTTGTCTTTGTGTATATCTCTGTGCCCAAGTCTATCCCTTTCTCTCTGCGTCCGTTTGTATTGTGTTCTCTGTGCCTCCCTCTCTCCCTGTTTTTTGGCGTTGACCTCACTTGGCTTGGTTCCCCTTGTTTACAGCTTATTCAGAAGCCAGCTAAACAAACTGCAGCTGGGCTGACTTGAAATGCAAAGCACATTCATTCACTGCAGAGCAGTGAGGCTAGCAAAGCAGTCCGTTGGAAGCGCTGTCACGCTGTAACACTCCAGCATTCAGGGAGCAGCTTAACTCCCGGCGACTGAAAGGAGAAAAGCCAGCCTTGGTGTGGAGACACATTTGCCGGCGAGGTTGGCCCCATCCCCCTCCCCCCACCCCGCTACCACTTTCGGATTTCTGATCATTCACCAATTAGTAACACAGGGAAGGTTCGGAACAACCAACATCTACCGCCTGGCTGTACTTTGGGAATCGTGTTTGCCTGTCCCAGCCTTCCCCCTGTCGAAATCAAGATCAAGAACGCAAGGCAAGAATTGGGCGATAGCCCCCCACCCCCCCGGCTCTCCTCTCCTTTCCCCCCTTGCCCGCTTCCCGTTACCCACCTCCTCTCAAATCGAAACCTAGGACAAACGCCCACAAAGGGAGACGTCGAGAAAGGAAGGAAACTGCAGCTCACTGAGGCACGGGGCATTCTGTCACCCATAGACTGGCACGAGTAAGTAGGTGGAGGGAGATTACTTGTCGCGGTTGTACGCTTGGTCCTGCCATCAGTCACTCGCGCTGCTGGTATTCTAGCGAGGTGTTTGAGTTTTACGCGCTTGGCTTCCATTATCGGAGCGCCGGTGGCAAATGAGGGTTACGCCATGCCAGTTGGTTAACTTGATTGGCCCTTTTAAGGTGGCCCGGTTTGTTTTTCCAGAGTTTCCAGCTCCCTCAGAGAGCGACTCCGGAGGATGCATCCTGCACCAGCCCGTAAACATCTTCCGCAGTGAGCTGCGCTGTCGAGTTAGAGCCCGTTTTGGGATCGGACAGGTGAATCATAGAATCCTGACGTTGCACATTCAGCCCATCAAGTCCGCACCGAATCTCTGACACAGCATCTTACCCAGGCCCTCTCCCCCCCCCACCTTATCCCTGTAACCCCACATATTAACTCTGGCTAATCCCCCGAACTGACACATCTCGGGACACTCAAGGGGTAATTTAGTATGGCCAATCCGCCTAGTCTGCACATCTTTGGATTGTGGGAGGAAGCCGGAGCACCCGGAGGAAACCCACGCAGACACGGGGAGAACATGCAGACAGTCACCGGAGGCCGTAATTGAACCCGGCTCCCTGACGCTGTGAGGCAGCAGTGGCTAACCACTGTGCCACCGTGCCGTCAACTTAGAATTGGAAGAGGTGCGTTGAATTTGTATGGGCAGATACGAATGGCCACGGGATGATGTGCATAGCTGTCGTGTGTTTCTCGACCATCTATAACTCCCATCAGGGTGGGATGTCCCTTTAAGACGGAAGTGATCCATCTCTGAAAGGAATTTCTGTCTCTTTGCAATAATTCCTGACTTAAGGATGTCAGGGGTAAGTTTTTCATTCAGAGGGTGGTGAGTGAGTGGAATCGGCTGCCATCGGTGGTGGTAGAGGCGAACTCACTGGGGTCTTTTAAGAGACTTCTGGATGAGTACATGGGATTCAATGGGATTGAGAGTTATAGATAAGCCTGGTAGGTGTGGATATGATTGGCCCAACTTGTGAGCCGAAGGGCCTGTTTGTTCTGTAGCGTTCTATGTTCTATGTACTAATGCTGGGGTAAAGTATAAACATGTCAGCCCTGTGGACGCGAAGACACAGAAAGAGCAAATTGCATTTACGTAGAATCCTGCACGACCTCAGGATATCTCAAAGCATTTTACAGCCAATGAGGCACTTGTTAAACTGTAGTCAACGGAACCCATCTAGTTCACTAATCTTCTTGAGGGAAGGAAATCTGCCGTCCTTACCCAGTCTGGCCTACATGTGACTCCAGAGCCACAGCAATGTGGGTTGATTCTCAACTGTCCTCCAAAAGCAATTAAGGATGGGCAATAAATGCTGGCCAAACAGCAATGCCCATGTCCCACAAATGAATTTTAAAAATTTGTAACGTAGGAGAGGTGACAGAGAAGTAAGATCCCACAAACTGCAATGAAATAATGGCAAGACAGTCGGTTTCTTTTAAGCATTGGTTGAGGGATTGAAAACTGGCCAGGATTCCTTTTGTTTCATTTTCCCATCACTGGCATTGTGGCCCAGCGGTCAGCACTGCTGTCTCACAGCGGCAAGGGTTCAATTCCTGCCTTGGGTCACTGACTGTGCAGAATTTGTACATTCTCCCCATATCTGCATGGGTTTCCTCCAGTTTCCTCTCACACTCTGAAGGTGTGCGGGTTAGGTGGACTGGCCATGCTAATTTGCCCCTTAGTGTCAGGGGATTGAGCATTTAAACCGAAGGAATGAGTCTGGTGCCTTTTTTATTCTGAATACCTCCTGTCCTGTGGTCCTCTGGACAGTACAAATAGGCTGCTGAGTGGGAACCTGAGAGGAAAGTTGTTTCGAGAGACTGGTATAAAGGAAGGAAAAAAAGGAAGCAGAAACAGAAGACAGAAGAAGCATAGGCAAGCATCAAATAGGATCCGATCAGACCCTGGGATCAGAGGATAATGGCTGTGCGGAGAGGTCGAATGAACTAGGATTGTTTTGACTGGAAAGACGGAGGCTGAGGAGGAGACATGATAGAGTTCTACAAAATTATGAGAGGCATAGACAGGATGGGTAGTCAGAGGCTTTTTCCCAGGGTGGAAGTGTCAATTACAAGGGGGCTCAGGTTCAAGGTGAGAGGGGGAAAGTTTAAGGGAGATGTGCGGGTATGTTTTTCACACAGAGAGTGGTGGAACACGCTACCAGATGAGGTGGTGGAAGCTGGCACATTAGCAACATTTAAGAGGCATCTGGATGGGTACTTGAGTAGGGAGGGAATAGAGGGATGCGACCAAGCGAGGGCAGAAAGTTTTGTTTTAGTTTAGTTAAAGCATCATGATCGGCATGAGCTTGGAGGGCCAAAGGGCCTGATTCTGTGCTGTGCCTTTTTTTGTTCTTTGTAATAATGTGTAGAAAGCAGAATCAAAGGCACTCTCTCTGAATGCACATAGCATTCATATAAAGATTGATGATTTACGTGCTCAAATGGAAGTAAATGATTTTGATTTAATTCCCATGATGGAGACGTGGCTACACGGTGACCAAAACTGGAATGTCCGTGGGCTTTGGTATTTTGGATTCAGTGTTGTGTGATGGATTCAGTGTTGTGTGATGGATTCAGTGTTGTGTGATGGATTCAGTGTTGTGTGATGACAAATGGCTAATTAATAACCTTGCCGTGAAGGAGCTTTTAGCAAATAGTGATCATAATATGGTGGAATTTTGCATTTGGTTTATTAAATTTGAAGGTGATGTAGATGTATTTGGACTACACAATGCCTAATTAAGAGTAGCCCCCACCCCGACCTCATTCCCGAACCTGCAGGAGTTGATTTGATTTGATTTATTATTGTGCATGCCTTGGGATACAGTGAAAAGTATTGTTTCTTGCATGCTATATGGACAAAGCATACTGTTCATAAAGTACATAGGGGAGAAGGAAAGGTGAGGGTGCAGAATACAGTGTTACAATCATAGCTAGGGTACAGAGAAGGATCACCTTAATTTAAGGTAGGTCCATTCAAAAGTCTGACAGCAGCAGGAAAGAAACTATTTGTGAATCTGTTGGCACGTGACCTCAAACTTTTGTGTCTTTTTCCCAAGGGAAGAAGGTGGAACAGAGAATGTCTGGGCTGCAAGGGGTCCTTGATTATTCTGGTCGCTTTGCGAAGGCAGCGGGAAGCATAGTCAGTATCAATGGATTATAAACTTGTTTGCATGATAGATTGGGTTACGTTCATGACCCTTTGTAGTTTTTTGCAGTCTTGGGTCGAGCAGGAGCCATACCAAGCTGTGATACAACCAGAAGGAAGTGTGGACATGTCAAATTTCCTTAGCCTCCTGAGAAAGTAGAGGCATTGGTGGGCTTTCTTAGCTGTAGTGTTGGCCATGAAGCCATTGTTGATTGTCGGAAAAACCCATCTGATTCCTTAATGTCCTTTAAGGAAGGAAATCTGCCATCTTTACCTGGTCTGGCCTACATATGACTCCAGAGCCAGAGCAATGTGGTTGATTCTTAAATATCCTCTGAAATGGAGAGCAAGTAGAGATGGATAACAAATGCTGGCAATGCCAGTGTCACCAACATTGTTGACTCTGCTCCACAGGAACAATGTGCAGTTCTGGTCCCCGCATTACAAGAAGGATGTGGAGGCGTTGGAGAGGGTGCAGAGGAGGTTTACTAGGATGTTGCCTGGTATGGTGGGGAGGTCCTATGAGGAGAGACTGAGGGATTTAGGGTTGTTTTCGTTGGAAAGAAGGCGGCTAAGAGGGGATCTTATTGAAACATATAAGATGAATATAAAAGTAGGGAGGTCTTGCTGCAGCTGTATAGGGCATTGGTGAGGCCGCAGCTGGAGTACTGTGTGCAGTTTTGGGCGCCGCACCTGCGCAAGGATATTTTGGCCCTGGAGGGAGTGCAGAGGAGGTTTACTAGGCTGATACCGGAGTTGAGGGGGTTGAGCTATGAGGAGAGGCTGAATAAACCAGGCTTGTACTCGTTAGAGTTTAGAAGAATGAGGGGAGATCTCATTGAGACGTATAAGATGATGAATGGGATGGATAGGATAGAGGTGGAGAGACTCTTCCCGCTCAAAAAAGACAGTAGGACTAGGGGGCACAGACTCAAGATAAAGGGGAGGCGGTTTAGAACGGAGTTGAGGAGGAACTTCTTCACTCAAAGGGTGGTGAATCTCTGGAATTCTCTGCCCGTTGAAGTGGTGGAGGCTGCCTCGCTAAATATTTTTAAGAAGCGGGTTGATGGGTTTTTGATAAGAGAGGGGATTAAGGGTTATGGGGAGAGGGCGGGAAAGTGGAACTGAGCCACAACAGATCAGCCATGATCTTATTGAATGGCGGGGCAGGCTCGAAGGGCTAGATGGCCTACTCCTGCTCCTATTTCTTATGTTCTTATGTTCTTATGATTAGAGGTTTAGATAGGGTGGATAGTGATAGGTGCAGGTGCAGCAGGTGGTCAGGAAGGCGAATGGGATGCTAGCCTTCATAGCGAGGGGGATTGAATATAAAAGTAGGGAGGTCTTGCTGCAGCTGTATAGGGCATTGGTGAGGCCGCAGCTGGAGTACTGTGTGCAGTTTTGGGCGCCGCACCTGCGCAAAGATATTTTGGCCTTGGAGGGAGTGCAGAGGAGGTTTACTAGGCTGATACCGGAGTTGAGGGGGTTGAGCTATGAGGAGAGGCTGAATAAACTAGGCTTGTACTCGTTGGAGTTTAGAAGAATGAGGGGAGATCTCATTGAGACATATAAGATGATGAATGGGATGGATAGGATAGAGGTGGAGACACTCTTCCCGCTCAAAAAAGACAGTAGGACTAGGGGGCACAGCCTCAAGATAAAGGGGGGGGCGGTTTAGAACGGAGTTGAGGAGGAACTTCTTCACTCAAAGGATGGTGAATCTCTGAAATTCTCTGCCCGTTGAAGTGGTGGAGGCTGCCTCGCTAAATATTTTTAAGACGCGGGTTGATGGGTTTTTGATAAGAGAGGGGATTAAGGGTTATGGGGAGAGGGCGGGAAGGTGGAACTGAGCCACGACAGATCAGCCATGATCTTATTGAATGGTGGGGCAGGCTCGAAGGGCTAGATGGCCTACTCCTGCTCCTATTTCTTATGTTCTTATGTTCTTATGTTCTTATGATAGCCTTTTTCCTCGGATGGAGAAAGCTAGCACGAGGGGGCATGGCTTTAAATTAAGAGGGGGTAGCTACAGGACGGATGTCAGGGGTAGGTTCTTTACCCAGCGGGTGGTGAGGGATTGGAATGCCCTGCCAGCTGCAGTTGTAAATGCGCCTAGTTTGGGGGCGTTTAAGAGATCTCTGGATAGGTTTATGGACGAAAAGGGATTGGTATAGGCTAGTGGGTCATTGTTTTTGTAACTGGTCGGCGCAACATCGTGGGCCGAAGGGCCTGTTCTGCGCTGTAATGTTCTATGTTCTATGTTAACATTCCATAAATTAATTTTAAAAAATGGACATCAAGTTTCAATTCCAGATTAATTATTTGAAATGATCAATTTAATGAATTTAAATTTCAAGAGCTGGGATTTGAACAAATGTCTCCAACACATTAACCTGACCTTTGAATTCCTAGTTTGGAGACATTATGACGATGTTGCCATCTCCCGAAGACCAGTTTCAACATGGGCATGCCTTTGCCAGTCAGGCATAGGGTGCAGTGTAGGTGGAACTGGCAGGATTTCTGGTAGGGTAACCTGTCCTCCTCCTAAAGGTGCCATCTCTTCTGATGTCAGGATGGGAGTGGGCTGGGATCGGAATACCGGAAGCTCGGCCTTGCTGCTTTTTTGGAAGTGTGTGACTACGCCCAGGAATATCGGACCGATTCCACTAGAAACTTTACCCAGAAGTGGGACTCAGCGGTGAGTGGGTCCTGAGTGGAACGTCATTCACTGAACATTTCCAAAACCAAAATCTTAATGACATTGTATCCCTCTTTCAAGAAGTGGCTGGAAAGAGCAGTTGGGGCAAATGGGATCAAAGGTTATGGGGAGAAAGCAGGATTAGGCTATTGAGTTGGGCGATCAGCCATGATCGTAATGGATGGTGGAGCAGGCTCGAAGGGCCGAATGGCCTCCTCCTGCTCCTATCTTCTATATTTCTATGTTTCACCTTGCTGAGTTGCACATCATTTCTCTTTACTTTCCCTGTCTCTCTCTCTCGCTTTGCCCTCTACCTCTTTCTCTTTCTCTGCTATCTTGGTATGTCGCATACTCCTTCTCTCCTTGGGTTTCTCCACAGGGCCCTATTTTTACCTGGGACAGATTAGATGAACCCCTTTCAGCGAGTTGGAATCTCGCTCTATCTCACCCCTTGGTTAGTTGGACCATTATCTCTTTCTCTGTTTTTGTCTTTCTCCCTGCCCCTCTCCACTATCCCTGCCTTTTTTCTCTATCTGTCGCTCCCATCTTGCTGAGTTGCAACGTTACAACACAAAGACAAGATCAATAAGCCATTCACCAAACTGCAAGATTCAGCAACTCTCTCCAAACTCAGTCAAGGAAGATGCTGGGTTTTAAAGAAGGGAATATTCTAGAAATATCAAGCAGGCCAGCCAGCATCTGCAACAGAAGAGAATGAGAAGGAGAGGAATATTAGGAGCAGAGGTTAGGTTATTCACCTTGTCTCCTCCATCATTCAGTCTGATCATGGCCTTTTTGTGCCAGATTTCACTAACCCAAGAAAAATCTATCCATCTGGTCTTGAAAACTTTGGTTGTATCCCAATTTCCATTGCACTCTGGGGAAGAGAGTTAATTGGTGGTGGGGGTGGGGTTAAGAAGGCTACGTTTGCTGTTATGATAATTGGGTTGCAGTTGCTTTGTTGTTTGTCTTCCCACATCTAGTGGTACACAAGGCAGACTTTCCTCTGTTCCCACTTTCCCCCAGGTTTCTCCTGGAGCAGGACTCTAGTCTGCCACCAGAGTCTTATAGCTTGAGGGGCGCCATTCCACACTCAACATGGCAGTTTTGGGCGCCGTACTTACGCAAGGATATTTTGGCCTTGGAGGGAGTGCAGAGGAGGTTTACTAGGCTGATGCTGGAGTTGAGGGGGTTGAGCTATGAGGAGAGGCTGAATAAATTAGGCTTGTACTCGTTAGAGTTTAGAAGAATGAGGGGAGATCTCATTGAGACGTATAAGATGATGAATGGGATGGATAGGATAGAGGTGGAGAGACTCTTCCCGCTCAGAAAGGATAGTAGGACTAGGGGGCACAGCCTCAAGATAAAGGGGGGGCGGTTTAGAACGGAGTTGAGGAGGAACTTCTTCACTCAAAGGGTGGTGAATCTCTGGAATTCTCTGCCCGTTGAAGTGGTGGAGGCTACCTCGCTAAATATTTTTAAGACGCGGGTTGATGGGTTTTTGATAAGAGAGGGGATTAAGGGTTATGGGGAGAGGGCGGGAACATGGAACTGAGCCACGACAGATCAGCCATGATCTTATTGAATGGCGGGGCAGGCTCGAAGGGCTAGATGGCCTACTCCTGCTCCTATTTCTTATGTTCTTATGGCTGACCAGGTGTCTGTCTCGCTCTTGTCACCTGCCATTGGCATGCATTAGAAGGATTTTGCCAGTTGGAACTCAACCTGTGCATTATGAACTCACCTACCTTGGCCAACAAGTCCTGAGTGGGACTTGAACCTTGAGTTTCTGGCTCAGAGGCAGGGGGCATGATGCACTGCACCACACATCTCCCACTGGGTGCAGTGGACAGTGTGTGGCACGGTAGCACAGTGGTTGGCACTGCTGCCTCACGGTGCCAGGGACCCGGGTTCGATTCCAGGCTTGGGTCACTGTCTGTTTTTTGCACATTTGCACATCCTCCCCATGTCTGCGTGGGTTTCCTCCAGGTGCTCCGGTTCCTCTCAAAGTACAAAGATGTGTGAGTTAGGTTAATTGGACATGCCAAATTGGCCTTAGTGTCGGGGGATTTGTAAGGTAAATGTGATGGGTTACAGGGATAGGGTCTGTGTGGGATTGCAGTCAATACAGACTCAATGGGCCAAATAACCCCCTTCTGTATTGTAGGGATTCTATAATATAGTGGAAATCTTCCAAATAATCCAAACTTTCTGGCCACGCTTGGTTCAAGACTGGAAAATCTCGCCCGAGATCAACAGGTCTTTGCATGGTTTCCCCCACCCCAACCCCAAGCCCACTACGATTCCTGTAGTGGCAGGATGGGAAAGCTCCACCTCCTGAATATTTTTAAGGCAGAGCTAGATAGATTCCTGATTAATGAGGGGGTGAAAGTTTATCGGGGGCGGAGGCAGGAATGTGGGTTGAGGATACAATCAGATCAGCCACGATCTTATTGAATGATGTGGGACAGGCTCGAGGGGCCAAGTGGCCAACTCCTGCTGCTCATTCGTATGTGCATATGTACGCACGTTCATATGACTTGCCAGAGCATCTTTCATAGCTTCACGCTGAAGTCGGTGAAGTACTTTTGAAACGTAGTCACTGATGGAATGCAGCAACCAATATGCGCAGAGCAAGCTTTGTTTTTTTTTGTTGTTGGGCTGAGGGGGGTGGGGAGAGGCGGGAAAGAGGAAAAAACCTGATGGATGGTTCACCATCACCATCCAGTGTCTTGGTGTAGGCCTGAAGCCTTCTTGGTGAAGGCCTGATGCCTTCTTGGTGTAGGCCTGAAGCCTTCTTGGTGAAGGCCTGAAGCCTACTTGGTGAAGGCCTGATGCCTTCTTGGTGAAGGCCTGAAGCCTTCTTGGTGTAGGCCTGAAGCCTTCTTGGTGAAGGCCTGAAGCCTACTTGGTGTAGGCCTGAAGCCTTCTTGGTGTAGGCCTGAAGCCTTCTTGGTGAAGGCCTGAAGCCTTCTTGGTGAAGGCCTGAAGCCTACTTGGTGAAGGCCTGATGCCTTCTTGGTGAAGGCCTGAAGCCTTCTTTGTGTAGGCCTGTAGACCATTTGGACGCAATCTTGCTGGCCATTCACGCCACGTGCCTGGTACTGCGAGGTCGGGAAATTTGGTGCCCAGCTGCAGTTGGTTGGGAAAACCCCGCTGGCGTTAACAGCAGCGATATTCCGGCCTCTGTACCTTGGTCGATCAGTGGACTTTGCCTCAGCTTCGCTTTCCTAGGCTGCTCCCCGCATCCCTTAACGCCCCGGGAGATTAAAAATCGGTCTCTCTCTCGCTTGAATGTATTTGATAAGGGAGCAACCGCCCCCTTTTGGGGGGAGGGAGGGCTAGACAATTCTCCAAACTCACGATCCTCTGAAGAGCCTCCTCAGCTCCGTCCAGAATGATTGACCCCTTACCCTGCGACTGTGCTGCCGTCACTGCGTTCTTGTAAACCCATTTCAATTCTCCCAGTGCTGTTTCTGTGTGAAGGGAAGCTCTTGGGAAAATGTTTCCCTGAATCCCGCCTCCCCCCCACCACCCCCAAAGTCAATCAATTAAAAATTCCAAGAGGCTGATCTCATATCCCAATCTTAACTGTTCAACTCTCACCAGTTGCATTCCACCCGTGACCTTCCCATGGTCGCAACAGGACAGGATCTAGCCTGGAGTATTTGGCCAGAGAAAGCCCGTTCTTAACCCTGTAGTTTCTCCTAACAGCAACACATTCGCCCTGCTTCTTTCAAAAAGACCTGTTAAATGGGGCGGCGGGAAACAGGAAAACCCAGGGTCTTCATTTCTAAATGGGAGCAACTGAAAGGAGAGCGTGTAAAATCATAAGGCAGTCAGCAGTGCGACAGAACTAAATTGGGAAGATCACTTCAAGTGAAGCTAAGAGGGGCCCTGGGTCAAAACTGACAAGCTTGGGACTAACTTAGGAAATTTTCCCTCACATGGAAATTCTTTTTTTTTGGTCCTAATATTTCCAACGACAAATGGATTGGGTAGGCACAGTGGGTAGCACTGCTGCCTCACACCGCCAGGAGCCTGGGTTCAGTTCCGGCCTTGGGTCACTGTCTGTGTGCGGAGTTTGCACATTCTCCCCGTGTTTGCCTGGGTTTCCTCCAGGTGCTCTGGTTTTCTCCCACACTCCATAGATGCACGGTCATGTTGATTGGCCATGCTAAATTGCCCCTTAATGTCAGGGGGGTTAGCATGGTAATTATGTTGGGTTACGGGGGTAGGTGAGATTGTTGTTGATGCAGGCTTGATGGGTCGAATGGCCTCCTTCTGCAATGTAGGGATAAGAGCAAAGAACAGTACAGCACAGGAACAGGCCCTTCGGCCCTCCAAGCCTGCGCCGACCACGTTGTCCTAACTAGATCAACCGCATGTATCCCTCTATTCCCCGCCTGTTCATGTGCCTATCCAGATAAGTCTTAAATATGGCTAACGTATCTGCCTCAACCACCTCACATGGCAGTGCATTCCAGACCCCCACCACTCTCCTCCCTCGCACATCTCCACTGAACCTTCCCCCCCTTACCTTGAACTTGTGCCCCCTTGTAATTGTCATTTCTGCCCTGGGAGAAAGCTCCCACCTGCTCGCCCTGTCCATACCCCTCATACTTTTATAAACTTCCATCAGGTCGCCTCTCAGTCTCTGTCTTTCCAAGGAAAGCAATCCCAGTTTATTCAATCCCTCCTGTGATTCTAATCTATGATTCTATGATCAGACTCCTGGAAGCAGACGTAGATAGTCTATAATCCGTCTGAAAGAGAGGGAGAGACTGTTGGTTGTTGGTGATGGGGCATGCGCAGGTTCTTTCTGCGTGAAACAAAAGGAAGAAAGAAAATCACTGGATTAATGCCAGGAATGGGTTGATGAGGAAAGGTTGGCGAGGTTAGATTTGTATCCATCGGAGTTTAGAAGAGTAAGAGATGGCTTGATCAAAACCTTTAAGATCCTGAGGGGTATTGACAGGATGGATGTGGAGAGGATGTTTCCTCTTGTGGAAGAATCTAGAACCGGGGTTCACTGTTTAAAAATAAGGGGTTGCCATTTTAAGACAGAGATGAGGAGAATTTTTGTTTTCTCAGATGGTCGTGAGTCTCTGGAATTCTCTTCCTCAAAAGGCAAAGTCTTTGGGTGAGATTTTCCAGCCTCGCTTGCCACAAGATCGGAAAATCCCACCGAGGTCAATCACCCTTTGCATGGTTTCTCCCCCCACATCCCTCCATCTCCTCCTGCTACAATTCCTGTGGTGGACAAGACAAGAAGATTCTACCATTTGAATATATTTTTAAGGCAGAGCTAGATGGATACTTGATTAACGAGGGAGCTGAAAGGTTATTGGAGGGGGAGGGCAGGAATGTGGGGTTGAGGTTACAATCAGATCAGCCATGATCTTATTGAATGACAGAGGAGCTCGAGGGGTCAAGTGGTCTACTTCTCCTAATTTATAAGAACATAAGAACATAAGAAATAGGAGCAGGAGTAGGCCATCTAGCCCTTCGAGCCTGCCCCGCCATTCAATAAGATCATGGCTGATCTGTCGTGGCTCAGTTCCACTTTCCCGCCCTCTCCCCATAACCCTTAATCCCCTCTTTTATCAAGAACCCATCAACCCGCTTCTTAAAAATATTTAGCGAGGCAGCCTCCATCACTTCAACGGGCAGAGAATTCCAGAGATTCACCACCCTTTGAGTGAAGAAGTTCCTCCTCAACTCCGTTCTAAACCGCCTCCCCTTTATCTTGAGGCTGTGCCCCCTAGTCCTACTGTCTTTTTTGAGCGGGAAGAGTCTCTCCACCTCTATCCTATCCATCCCATTCATCATCTTATACGTCTCAATGAGATCTCCCCTCATTCTTCTAAACTCTAACGAGTACAAGCCTAGTTTATTCAGCCTCTCCTCATAGCTCAACCCCCTCAACTCCGGTATCAGCCTAGTAAACCTCCTCTGCACTCCCTCCAGGGCCAAAATATCCTTGCGCAGGTGCGGCGCCCAAAACTGCACACAGTACTCCAGCTGCGTCCTCACCAATGCCCTATACAGCTGCAGCAAGACCTCCCTACTTTTATATTCAATCCCCCTCGCTATGAAGGCCAGCATCCCATTCGCCTTCCTGACCACCTGCTGCACCTGCAAGCTGGGTTTTTGCGACTCATGCACAAGGACCCCGAGGTCCCTCTGCACCGTCGCCTGCTGCAGTTTTTCGCCACGTAAGTAATAGTCCTTCCTACCATTCTTCCTACCAAAGTGGACCACCTCATAGGTTCATACAGGGAGGCGATGGCCCAGTGTATTATCGCTTGACTATTAATCTGGGAAATTCAGCCATTCTGGGGGCTCAGGTTTGAAACCCGCCATAGAAAGGGGGTGAAATTTGAATTCAATAAAAATAAAATCAGAATTAAGAATCTACCGATGACTGTGAAACCATTGTCAGAAAAACCTGTCTGGCTCACTAATGTCCTTTATGGAAGGAAATCTGACCTCCTTATCTGGTCTGGCCTACATGTGACTCCAGAGCCACAGCAATGTGGTTGATTCTCAACTGCCCTCGGGCAACTCAGGGAGGGCAATAAATGCTGGCCAGCCAGCGACACCCGTGTCCCATGAATGAATAAAAAAAATGTACGCATGTTTGTATGACTTGCCAAAGCATCTTTCAAAGCTTTGCACTGAAGTCAGTAAAGTACTTTTGAAAGGCAGTCACTTGCAATGGAGGAAATGCCGCAACTAATATGCGCACAGCAAGCTACAAGAAACAGCCTGGTGATAATAGTCAGAAAGTGTGTTTAACGTTTATTTATTCGTCACAAGTAAGGCTTATATTAACACCAAAATGAAACTATTGTGAAATCCCTTGAGCTGCCACACTGTTCGGGTCAATGTACCTAACCAGTACATCTTTCGGACTGTGGGAGGAAACTGGAGCACCCGGAGGAAACCCATGCAGACACGGGGAGAATGTGCAAACTCCACACAGACAGTGGCCCAAGCCAGGAATCAAACCCGGGACCCTGGCTCTGTGAGGTAGCAGTGCTAACCACTGTGCCGCTGTGCCAGTGATGTTGGCTGAGGGATAATTATTGTCCTTGACCCTGGAGAGAAGCCCTTGCCTTGAATTGACGAACTTGGGATGTTTCTCATCATTGTCTCCTGTGTGATTTACTTGGACTACCCTTATTTGGAGCCAACTACACATATTTTAAATTGCAAGAGAGGAATGTCTTCGAAAAATCATTTTCTCTGCCAGTTTTGGTTCTTACACTCTTGTAGACCGACTTGAGTGAGGTACATGACGGGATTGAACTCCACTTCAGCAGAGATCGAGAGGAAATTGGGGGTAAGAAACCCTTTCATTTCTTGTTGAGTTTTTTTTTATATCATTTATATCATTTGTTGCATGTGTTTAAATTGCTTTCTGAGAGGACAGATTTAGAATTGAAAGACTGGCTTCCAAGTTTAGTTGATTAGTTTAGTTTTTTAGTATCACAAGTAGGCTTACATTAACAATGCAATGAAGTCACTGTGCAAAAGCCCTGGTTGCCACACTCTGGTGCCTGTTTGGATACACTGACGGAGAATTTAGCATGGCCAATGCATGTAACCAGCATGTCTTTCAGACAGTGGGAGGAAACCAGAGCACCTGAGGAAACCCACGCAGACATGGGGAGAATGTGCAGGCTCCACACACACAGTAATCCAAGCCGGAAATCGAACCCTGACGCTGTGGGGCAGCAGTGCTAACCACTGTGCCATTGTGCCCCCCCGTATGAGTTTTATATTGCCGCCATGTGTATAGAGTGTTAAAGCTGAAACATAAGATGACTCTTGGCACGAAATGCTGGCAGGGTCAAAAGTCCAATTGGGCAGCCGTTGGATCGTACAACAGTGCAGAGGACCATTCGGCCTATTGTGACAGTGCAAGCTCTTTGAATGAGTGTGGTGATTGTCCCTCCAAGGGCAGCACAGCAGAGTAAGGGTTACCTGGTTTGGGCGAACCAACTGAGACTCAGAGTAGGGAATCACCCCAGGGGGAGATTGCAGCAGTTGTGTGGATGCAATTCTTATGAATAAATCCTATTGTGTTTCTGTTGCAGTCTGCGATAGCGCAACATTACAACCAGCCATTCGACATGTCCATTGTCCTAGATTTATGTTCTGGCTATATATCTAATTCCCTATTGAAAGATACCATTGATGTGGCATTAACCACCCTTTCAGACAGCACACCTCAGGCACCTGTTCGGGTACACTGAGGGAGAATTTAGCATGGTCAACGCACCTAACAAGCACGTCCCTCAGATTGTGGGAAGAAACCAGAGCACTGGAGGAAACCTGTGCAGACACAGGGAGAACGTACAGACTCCACACAGACAGTGACCCAAGCCGGGAATTGAACCTGGGTCCTTGGCGCTAAGAGGCAGCAGTGCTAACCACTGCACCACTGTGTTACCATGTGTCTGTAGGTCTCCAGTGTCTCACTGATCACAGGGAGCACTACATTGGTTTTACTGGATTTGTGACACTTCAGAGGCATGGGTTCAATTCCACCACAGAGATAGAGATCAAACTTAATTAATTGATAACTAGTCTCAGTAAAGTTTATTTTTAAAGTTTATTTATTAGTCACAAGTATTCTTACATTAACATTAAGAAATAGGAGCAGGAGTAGGCCATCTGGCCCCTCGAGCCTGCCCCGCCATTCAATAAGATCATGGCTGATCTGTCGTGGCTCAGTTCCACTTTCCCGCCCTCTCCCCATAACCCTTAATCCCCTCTCTTATCAAAAACCCATCAACCCGCTTCTTAAAAATATTTAGCGAGGCAGCCTCCACCACTTCAACGGGCAGAGAATTCCAGAGATTCACCACCCTTTGAGTGAAGAAGTTCCTCCTCAACTCCGTTCTAAACCGCCCCCCCTTTATCTTGAGGCTGTGCCCCCTAGTCCTACTGTCTTTTTTGAGCGGGAAGAGTCTCTCCACCTCTATCCTATCCATCCCATTCATCATCTTATACGTCTCAATGAGATCTCCCCTCATTCTTCTAAACTCTAACGAGTACAAGCCCAGTTTATTCAGCCTCTCCTCATAGCTCAACCCCCTCAACTCCGGTATCAGCCTAGTAAACCTCCTCTGCACTCCCTCCAAGGCCAAAATATCCTTGCGCAGGTGCGGCGCCCAAAACTGCACACAGTACTCCAGCTGCGGCCTCACCAATGCCCTATACAGCTGCAGCAAGACCTCCCTACTTTTATATTCAATCCCCCTCGCTATGAAGGCCAGCATCCCATTCGCCTTCCTGACCACCTGCTGCACCTGCAGGCTGGGTTTTTGCGACTCATGCACATTGCTATGAAGTTACTGTGAAAATAATAATGGTAACTATGAAACCATTATCTATCGTAAAAATCCCATGTGGTTTACTGGTGTCCTTTAGGGAAGGAAATCTGTTGTCTTTACCTGGTCTGCTTGTGAGTCCAGAGCCACAGCAATGTGGTTGACTCTCAACTGCCCTCCAAAGGCAACTAGGGATGGGCAATAAATGCTGGCGAGCCAGCGATGCCCATGCCCCACGAATGAATAAAAAAAATTCCTTTTCTGCTTTCAACAGTCTGGCTAATGTATTTAAATTTGTGTTTGTTAACCTGTTAACCAAATTTGTTAACTAAATTCTTTAACTTGTTAAAATAAATGGGTTAATGACTGTGTTAAAGCAGGGCAGATAGGTCAAAATAACGCTGCAGGAAATTTAGTGGAAGTACTTCAGCGCTGCAAACTGCAGGGAGGGCATTAAGAACCCAACCTGCTGAGGATACTGGGGCAATGATGTTACTCAACTGTTATTTATCTGTACAATGCTTCATAAATAAAGCATTAGCAGTAAGCACTGCCAGGTCAAGTACAGCACATTTTTGAAAAGTGCAATTTATATTGTTCCTTTCACAATGTCGGGATTTTGTGAAGTGCCTTACATTCAGTGAAGTGCCTTTATTCGAAGTGTACTCACTGTTCCTACGGGGGAAGTGAGGTGTTGGCAGCCAATTCTATAGTGCAGCAAAGGTCCTACAAACCACATATTAAATCTCTCTATCCTCACCCCATGTGCCTTCATAACATTCAGAATTAGGGGGAGGCGATGGCCAAAAGGTATTGTAGCTAGACTGTTAATCCAATAACCCAACTGGGGATCTGGTTTCAAATCCCGCCAAGGCAGATGGTGGAATTTGAATTCAATAAAAAAAATCTGGAAATAAGAATCTACTGATGACTGTGAAACCATTGTGGATTGTTGGGAAAAACCCATCTGATTCACCAATGTCCTTTCTGTAGGGAAGGAAATCTGCTGTCCTTACCCCGTCTGGCCTACATGTGTCTTCAGAGCCACAGCAATGTGGTTGACCCTCAACTGGGGATGGGCAATAAATGCTGGCCAGCCAGTGACACCCATGCCCCATGAATGGAGGAAATAAAATAACGATCTTTTGCAAACCACCTCCTCCTGTTCTGGTATGCATTACGCACATCCTGAATTCTCCTGATGTGAAATGACCATTACCTGGCATCCCCGGGACACGGATCCACGTACACCATCACCCTTAGAATGATTACGTGGAAGGAGGCCTTTCGACCTCTCTTGTCTACTCTGGCTCTCTGAAGGAGCAATTTGCCTCATGCCTCTCCCATCGTCTTGTCTCCATACCCCTGCACTTCTTTCCTTATCTGGCCTGTTTGTGACTCCATCCAGAACCACAGTAATATGGTTCACTCCAGTTCCTGCTTGAACCTGCCTCCACCACACTCTCAGGCAGAACATTCCAGACCCTAACCACACATGCTCCATTAAAGATTTCTCTCATTTACAAATGACCTTCATTGGGTGCCCTCTGGTTGTTCCATGCACCGATCAGAACATTGCTACAGATGGGGAGATAACTTTTCCCCTTCTTCTGACCTCTCTGTTGTCTGCAACAAGATGGGTTTTAGAAGGAGTGTTCTAGACATTTTTGTGTCATGATTCTCAATAATAAAGCGTGCTGTTGGAAAGGATGATGTTTTTATTCACACGCCAGCCCAAAATGTATATGCAATGAGACACACTGGCTCACTCATCCACACGAATGAAGATGGTTTCTCAGGATAAGGCATGCCCTTAGGTTATTAGCAAAATAATATTTTTAAATTCATTCCTGGGACATGGCTGACTCCAGCCAATGTGGACTTTTGAAAATTGACATTGCAAAGTGGTCAGAATGCTGCCCAAGTTAGCTACCAAGGGTCAGGTGGCTAACTGTTTATCATTTCTGCCAGTTAACTCATACAGGATTCTGCTTCTGCGAAATGCAAATGGGTTTTCCAGATGAAAACTGACCACCTTCACCAGCTCAATGAATGAGATTTAACAGATAATGAGCGATTGGCACGGTGGCACAGTGGTTAGCACTGCTGCCTCACAGCAGCAGGGATGCAGGCTTGATTCCCAGCTTGGGTCACTGTCTGTGCAGAGTTTGCACATTCTCCCCATGTCTGCGTGGGTTTCCTCCGGGTGCTCCAGTTTTCTCCCAAATTCCTAAAGATATGCTGGTCAGATGCATTGGCCCATGCTAAATTCTCCCTCGGTGTACCCGAACAGGCTGAAATGTGGCGATGAGGGGATTTTCACAGTAATTTCATTGCAGTGTTAATGCAAGCCTACTTGTGAGACTATGTAGAATGGAATGAGCCACATAGAATCCCTACGGTGCAGAAGGAGGCCATTCGGCCCATTGAGTCTGCACCCACCACAATCCCACCCAGGACCTATTCCTGTACATCCTCCCCCCCACCCCCCCCAACCCTCTGACACTTGGGTCAATTTAGCATGGCTAATCCACCTGACCTGCACATCTTTGCACTGTGGGAGGAAACCGGAGCACCCGGAGGAAACCCACGCAGACACGGGGAGAATGTGCAAACTCCACCCAGGCAGTGACCCGAGGCCGGAATTGAACTCGGGTCCCTGGCACTGTGAGGCAGCAGTGCTAACCATTGTGCCACTGCGCCACCCCAATAATAAACTTCAATTCGAGCATATTGACGGGCTTTCTCCTTTGGATGCTCTCAGATCCTTTCTCTGATGCCCCCATGGAGTGTTAACTATGAATGGATTCTCGGATGCTTGGCTGGTTCTGAGCTAGATGGGGCTGACTTCACTTGCAAAGACTGTGTGTGCGTGTGTATGTGCTTTTTTTTTTAACCAAATCCAAGTCAGGGAATGCTGCCAGCTCATCTTTGGTGCATGTTGTTTGTCAGAGAGTTTTTTTTAATGCCTATCAGAACCTAATGAATGAACCTCTTTCACGTACCCTGGTGTCACGTGGAATTCTGGAACCAAAAAACCGTGAAGATTGAACTGATTGCTGTCCGGCTGTTTCTCCACGGGTGTTAAGAACCGCAAGGAGCTGATCCGGCACGATCGCCAACCTACTTGGGAAAGGAATTCTAACAGCGAGCCAGTCGTCCTGCGCCTGTCACTCTCCCGGCCTCCGAAGAACAGCTTCATGCACTACTGAAAAATGTTAGAGTGCGGATTAGCCATGTCGAGAGTTTACAGCCCAGAGGGGGGAGTTGCTGCATTCCCGCATGTGTCTGCCGGAGAGGGTGCCGCTAGAAAGAGGCAAGAACTGGATTGGGATATCAGACAGTGCAAAAGGAGGCCATTTGGCCCATCGAGCCTGCCCTGACAACAATCCGCATCCAGGCCTGTTAACCCCACATGTTTACCCTCCTAATTTCTCGAAGATGCATTTTTAGCATGGCCAATCAATCTACTCTATGCATCTTTGGACTGTGGGAGGAAACCGGAGCACCCGGAGGAAACCCACGCAGACACGGGGAGAACGTGCACACCCAACACAGACAGTCACCCAAAGCCGGAATCGAATCTGGGTCCCTGGCACTGTGAGGCAGCAGTGCTAACAACAGAGCCAATCAGTTGGTCTTCCCCCGTAACTACGCACATTTTTCCATTTTGTGGGGAAGGGGTACTGAGCTGTGGTAGGCGGGGGAAGAGTCCTAATTGTGGAGGGCACGGTGGCAGAGTGGTCAGCACTGCTGCCTCACAGTGCCAGGGATCCGGGTTCGATTCCTGGCTTGGGTCACTGTCTGTGCGGAGTCTGCGTGTCCTCCCTGTGTCAGTGTTGGTTTCCTCCGGGCGCTCCGGTTTCTTCCCACAGTCCAAAAGACATGCAGATTAGGTGGATTGGCCATGTTAAATTGCCCCTAAGTGTCAGGGGGATTAGCAGGGTAAATATTTGGGGCTATGGGGAGAGGGCCTGGGTGGGATTGTTGTTGGTGTTGGCTGGATAGGCCGAATGGCCTCCTTCTGCACCGTAAGGATTCCCTGATCTAGGTCGAGACATCGGAGGGTGTTTACATCTCCAGGCAACCCACCGACACGACCCTTCAGCACCGTCTGCCCCTTGCCAATCGGGCGATGGACTTAGCGACCCCTCTCAGAACTCAGTGAACTGGAGAGGAAGCCAGCCAGCCTCGATCCTGAGGGGCTGCCAAAGGGAATGAGAGCGCTTACATGTATATTTTAAAAATAAATCAGATTCCAAGCCTGCTACAAGCAGAACAAAAATAGTGGTTTGTTTGAAGCTGTGGAGATTTGTGCTGGAGACGGCAGATTGTGAGATCGACTCTCTCGATGGCTCGATAACGCCAGCGAGGACAAATGGGGAAATAAAAGGCCCGGAAGGAGAATGGAGGGGGCGAGTGCGACAATGAGACAAATGAATAACAGTATAATAAGCCTAAGAGAAAGAGAAAGTTGCTGAATAATGTGTAGAAGGATCACATTGCAAACAGGGAGGTATAGTGGTGAATGTACTCCGCCTCCACATCATCTTCATCCCCCTCGGCCTTTAGCTTTCCTCTCCATCCACAAACCTTCCCGTTCCTCTCCGTTCTCCAGACACTTCATTCTCCCCCTCTGCGTCACCCCCTTTCCTTCCTTCCCCCTGCGCCCTCCCCGGCCGCAACCTCTCTGTTCATCCTCTCTCCATCCCCCAACTTCTGATACACCTCCTCTTCTCTCCCCCCAGCCTGCCCCTCCATTCCCCCTCCTCGCCTGCCCCTCTCGCCATGACCCCTCCATCCCTGCCCTCTCCACCCCCTCCCCTCCCACTTCGCTGCCCACACTCTCTCTCCGTGAAACTGCCCCTTACCCCCCCTTCAGTCTGACTCCCCTCACCACCCCGCAATCTCCATCCCAACACTGTCCACCACCCCCACTCTGTCCCTTCGTCTCCACCCTCTCCATCCTCCCCACTTCATCAGTGGAGTATATCATCCACTGTGACGAGTACTTGTAAAGACACTGTGTAAAAAAAAGACTGCATTGGCATTCCTTTGAATTAATATAATGTTTGAAATACTATTTGAAACTTGTACATCTGATGTGCTAAGTATAATTTTACAAGATGTTAATTCACTGTCCATCCCCTCTCTGTCCACCCTCTTTCCATCACCATCTCCCCCTTCTCCCCCTCTCTTTACATCTCTCTCTCCGTCTTCCCCCTCTCCATCCACCTCTTTTTCCATCCTCCCCCTCTCGGACCATCCTCCCTCTCCCCCCCCCTCCCCCTTTCCTTTCTCCCCTCTCCATCCTCCCCTCTCCACCCATCTCTCTCTCCATCCTCCCCTCCCTGGAATGAAGAGCTTGTCGTATGACGAATGGTTGAAGACTCTGGGTCTGTACTCTTAGGAGTTTAGAAGGATGAGGAGGGATCTTATTGAAACTCACAGAGTAATGCGCGGCCTGGATAGAGTGGACGTGGAGAGGGTGTTTCCACGAGCAGGAAAAACTAGAACCAGAGGGCACAACCTCAGGCTAAAGGGATGATTCTTTAAAACAGAGATGAAGAGGAATTTCTTCAGCCAGAGAGTGGTGAATCTGTGGAACTCTTTGCCGCAGAAGGCTGTGGAGGCCAGATCATTGAGTGTCTTTAAGACAGAGGTATACAGGTTTTTGATTAATAAGGGGGTCAGGGGTTATGGGGAAAAGGCAGGAGACTGGGGATGAGAAAAATATCAGCCATGATAGAATGGCGGAGCAGATTGATGGGCCGAGTGGCCTAATTCTGCTCCTATGTCTTCTGGTCTTATAAAATTCTAACAGGGTTTGGGCAAGGTAGATTCAGAAAGAATGTTTCCAATGATGGGGGAGTCCAGAATGAGGGGTCATAGTTTGAGGATAAGGGGTAAACCTTTTAGAGCTGAGGTGAAGAGAAATTTCTTCACCCAGAGGGTGGTGAGTGTGTGGAATTCACTACCACAGAAAGTAGCTGAGGCTAAAACATTGTGTAATTTCAAGAAGAAATTAGATAGAGCTCTTGGGGCTAAAAGGATCAAGGGATATGGGAGGAGGGGGGGAAATCAGGATATTGAATTTGATGATCAGCCATGATTAAGATGAATGGCGGAGCAGGCTGGAGGGATATGAATGGGTCACTCCTGCTTCTAGTTTCTGTGTTTCTGTGTTTATCATTAGAGCTTTCGTGATGGAGTTCTGTTGGACGATGCACTGCCTCAGTCCCAGTTCTTTACTGAATTAACACAGCTTGGCTGATATGAGCTGCAGGGAGCTGACAGAAGGCAATGAAAACAGAGAGTGCTGCAAATACTCAGCCAGCTCTGTGGAGAGCATCAGAGTTCACGTGTTAACATTTCATATCGATGACCTTTAGTCTGTATTTTGTCAGCTGAGTCTTCTCAGGGTTTTGCTGTTTTTATTTCAGATTTCCAGCATTCCTCTTTTTCGCCACAACGGTTTTTGTATCTGTGAGTTTTGGGGAAGGGGAAGGATCACCTGGAGTTATTCTGGGATGGCACGGTGGCACAGTGGTTAGCACTGTTGCCTCACAGCGCCAGGGACCTGGGTTCGATTCCTGGCTTGGGTCACTGTCTATGTGGAGTTGTCACGTTCTCCCTGTGTCTGCGTGGGTTTCCTCCAGCTGCTCCGGTTTTCCTCTCACAGTCCAAAAGGTGGGCAGGTTAGGTCGATTGGCCATGCTAAATTGATCCTAGTATCGGGGGATTAGCAGTGTAAATAGGTGGGGTTATGGAGATCGGGCCTGGGTGAGATTGTGGTTGGTGCAGACCCGATGGGCTGAATGGCCTCCTTCTGTACTAGAAGAGATTCTATGATGTAATTGCTGGAAAATATATGGGGATAGCAGCTGAAGATACATCAGGCCCCAACTCCATCCCCAACCACTGTGATTTAATTTTAGCCACATTTAATCTCATTAAACTAGATTGATTTGGGAGAAGAAGGCATTTGGGCTGTTCATTATTTGACTTATTATTGTCACATCTATTAGTAATCAGTGAAAAGTATTGTTTCTTGCAGGTTATACAGACAAAGCATGCTGTTCATAGAGAAGGAAAGGAAAGAGTGCAGAATGTAGTGTCACAGTCATAGCTAGGGGTGTAGAGAAAGATCAACTTAATGCAAGGTAAGTCCATTCAAAAGCAGTAAGGAAGAAGCTGTTCTTGAGTCAGTTGGTACGAGACCTCAGACTTTTGTATCTTTTTCCCGACAGAAGAAAGTGGAAGAGGGAATGTCCGAGGTGCATGGGGTCCTTAATTATGTTGTCTGCTTTCGCAAGGCAGCGGAAAGTGTAGACAGAGTCAACGGATGGGAGTCATTAAGTAAATATCCTCTTACTTTTCCATTTTTAAGACTGTATATTCAGAGCTTGGGTTTGATGCCTAATTGAAAGTACCCATATCCCTGACATATCCCTTGGTTAAATAATAGCCAGCGCTTGCTGTCCACAGATGAGTTAGTGGGGGTGGCTGCAGATATCACTGTCACCCAGCAGGTGTCAGTATCTTTCGGTAAGGAAGGAATTTCCTTCCAACTGAGGGGCATTGTCATGGGGAAACCCTCAGCTCTTAAAGATGAAGAATCCATCAATGGTGACAAAGTGAATGGTCAGCTGATCCAGCATCGCGACTCTGCTTGGGGAAGAACAGCACAGGAACAGGCCCTTCTGCCCATCAAGCCTGTGACGGCACAATCCGCCTTTCTAAACTAAAGACGTTTTGCCTCTACACAGTTCATATCCCTTTATTCCCTGCCTATTCATATATCAGTCAAGATAAACATTGCTATTGTATCTGCTTCTACCACCTCCTCTGACAGCGCATTCCATCCACTTACCACCCTCTGTGTAAAAAAATTTCCCTCTCGCATCTCCTTTAAACTTTCTCCCTTTTACCTTAAACCAATGTCCCCCAATAATTGAATTTCTACCCTGGGAAAAAAATCTGACTAGCCACTCTATCCATGCCTCTCATAATTTTGTAAACTTCTATCTGGTCGTTCCTCAGCCTTGGATGGTCAAGTGAAAACAAACCAAGTTTTTCCAATCCCTTCACTTCTGGTAAACCTTTTCTGCACCTCAGCAAAGCCTCCGCATTCTTCTGGCAGTGTGGCGACCTGAATATTCCAAATGTGGCCCAACTAAAGTTCTATTAAAGCTGCAACATGACGTAAACATAGCAACTGGAAGCAGGAGTAGGCCATTCAGCCCTTTGAGCCTGCTTTGCAATTCATTTTGATCATGGCTGATCATCAGATTCAATATCTTGATTCCCCCCTTCTCTCTTGTCTTGCCAGATTTGCCAATTCTTATTCTCAAAGCCCTGACCGATGAAGGCCAACATTCCACTTGCCTACTTGGCCACCTTATCCACTTGTGTTGCCGCTTTTAGGGAACTGTGGATCTGTATGCCCAGATCCCTCTGTCTGTTCCTGAAGCATTGGCTGTCACACTGTGGGTTGGGGGGGGCACTTCTTGAAAGCACTCGCAACGTGGGTAGCCCGTGGTTAAAACTGGAACCTTTCTCTTCAGGTCATAGTGTGTTCCAGAATGGTAATGCATCAAAGCTTCTGGTTAACATGGAAGTACTGGCTGACTTGTCTTGCTGTGGGGAAGTCATGCGCACGTGTGTGATACCACGTCAGGAGCAGAGTGTATTTACATTCTGGAATGGAGATATGTTCTTACTGCTTAATCCTCAGGCCAAACACATTGACTCAAAGGAAATAGGTTTTAAAAGGCATCAGAATGGTGCCGTGCTTTCTCAAGAACGTGCACAACTGTTTAAGATCATTGTGCCGATGAGGCCAGTCCCTGGGGCAGGCCTGAGCTTACTTCCCACTGGTTGCTGTATAGATCTCTGTAATGTGTAGGGATTAAGGATTGTTTAGTCACCAGATGGGAAGCATATGCTGAAGTTTTTCTCATATCTCCCTGTGATTCATTAGCTCCATAAAAACAGTAACTCACTGACCCGTGATGCAGGAACTTGGGCGGAAAAATTGTGGAGAGATTTTCCTACTCTTGGCTTTATCGAAGGAGAAGTGTCCCAAGTGGCCATTGTTAACCTGTTAGTCTTGATAGTTGGCGCCTATCATGGAGGACATCGCAGTTGGAGCTTGTCCTTTCTTGACTCACAACCACCCATACACACTTTCCAAACCTTCTTTTACTTCACAGGCGATTCGGTCTGCCTTGTTGACCAACAAGGGGCATACTCGCGGTGGGCCGTGCGATGGCTGCTCTTGGATGTTGCTTCGAGAGTTGCCTAGTGCTTCACGTCATTAGTGTACACTTAAACTGGACCATCTGACGGGCAACATGACAGCTCAGTAAACTCGAGGGGTCAAATGGCCTCTTGCTGCACTGTTCCATAGTCTGTAACATCTAACAGCACAGAAGGAAGCTTGTTCATTTTCTTTTTATCAGCTACCTGTGGTGGCCCTTGAAGGCCTGCTGGTGAGGCTGCATACAGGCCCCATAGTGCCGTATGCTGCCAGAACCAAGTAAAATGTAAACATAATCTTTATTTATTAGTCACAAGTAAGCTTACATTAACGCCGCAGTGAAGTTACTATGACAGTCCCCTAGTCGCCACACTCTGGCGCCTGTTCGGGTACACTGAGGGAGAATTTAGCACGGCCAGTACACCTAACCAGCAGGCCTTTGGAGTGTGGATGAAACTGGAGCACCCGGAGGAAACCCATGCAGACGTGAGGAGAACGTGCAAACTCCAGACAGACAATGACCCAAGCTGGGAATCGAACCTGGTTCTCTTTGCACTGTGAGATAGCAATGCCAACCACTGTGCCACCGTGACTGCCAATGTCAGCAAGGGAATGTGAAATGGGTGTCAGACCCTCCCATGTATCTTCTTGCAGCTTATTTCAGGCGAGTGCCCGGCGCATGTGAGCTGCCTTTACCGACATGTGGGCAAAGTAAGGCTTTCTGTGCACGTGTCTGTGCCTCGCACTCGCCTCCCTGCTGCTTTGACACCGCTTTGTGTCCCTGCAAACCAGACACGCCATTCCCCCATTTCCAAACTTCCACTTTGAGGCATCGAAACAGCATCTTGTGGTTTGTTAAGCAGACTCCAAGTTATACTCATGCCACCCAGCACTAGGCGTTGAGGAAGCAACATAAACTAACATGCGCCCAGTGTCTGTCATTATGGGTGGCACAGCAGTTAGCACTGCTGCCTCACAGTGCCGGGGACACGGTTCGATTCCAGCCTTGGGTCACTGTCTGTGTGGAGTTTGCACATTCTCTCTGTGTCTGCATGGGCTTCCTCCGGGTGCTCCGGTTTCCCCCAAAGCCCAAAGGTGTGTGGGTTAGGTGGATTGGTCATGCTAAATTGACCCTTAATTTCCGAAGGTTAGATGGATTGGGCTTGGTAATTGGGATAGGGTAGGGGAGATGGCCATGGTAAGGTGGCCAGTAAAAAGCCTGACAACACCAGGTTTTAGTCCAACCTATTTATTTGATAATATACTCACTAGCTTTCGGGGTTACCCCCTTCGTCAGGTGAATGGAGAGTTCTGGCCTCAGACAGAGCATATAAAGCACAGACAGTTTAGAGATTACTGATCAGCCAGTCGATGCAGATTCAGTGGGCCAAATGGCCAGTGGGCTGACGAATGGCAGATGAAATTTTATTTAGACAAATGCGAGGTGATGCATTTTGGTAGATTGAACCAGGGCAGGACTTACTCAGTTAATGGTAGGGCACTGGGGAAAGTTACAGAACAAAAAGATCCAGGAGCACATGTTCATAGCTCTTTGAAAGTGGAGTCACAGGTGGACAGAGTGGTGAAGAAGGCATTCAGCATGCTTCGTTTCATCGGTCAGGACATTGAATACAGGAGTTGGGATGTCTTGTTGAAGTTGTACAAGACATTGGTAAGGCCACACTTGGAATACTATGTACAGTTCTGGTCACCCTATTATAGAAAGGGTATTATTAAACTAGAAAGAGTGCAGAAAAGATTTACTAGGATGCTCCCAGGACTTGATGGTTTGAGTTATAAGGAGAGGTAGGATAAACTGGGACTTTTTTCTCTGGAGCGTAGGAGGCTGAGGAGTGAGCTTACAGAGGTCTACAATATAATGAAGGGCATTGATAAGGTAGAGAGTCAACATCTTTTCCCAAAGGTAGGGGAGTCTAAAACTAGAAGGCATAGGTTTGAGGTGAGAGGGGAGAGATACAGAAGGGTCCAGAGGAGCAATTTCTTCACACAGAGAGCAGTGAGCGTTTGGAACAAGCTGCCAGAGGTTGTAGTCAAGGCTGTACACTTTTGTCTTTTAAAAATCGTTTAGATAGTTACATGGATAAGATGGGTATAGAGGGATATGGGCCAAACGTGGGCAATTGGGATTAGTTTAGGGGTTTAAAAAAAAGGGGGGCAGCATGGACAAGTTGGGCTGAAGGGCCTGTTTTTGTGCTGTAAACCTCTATGACTCTTCTGCACTGTAGGGATTCTATGTTTTGGCACTGCAACTGTTGCTGGCTTGAGCGGGGGAAGGAGGTAGCCTGCTAATGTACCGCGCCAAGATTGGCCCTGCTTATTGGCAAGACCGGAGATTTATGCTGACATACCCACACAATTTGTCTTGGTTTATTATCACATTTTTTTTTCACATTTCCCCTTCGCTTTTGTGTTCTTTTAATCACTGACGGAGAGAAAGGGAGGGAGACTACCCATTCAAAGGCAATAACAGTAGTGGTAATATAGATGGACACTCAGCTGACCTGATTGTACAGAGGAGTGGGGGGGAGTTGAGATTGGCAGTGGTGGCGGGGGTGGGAGGGTTACAAGGGGGATGGTACGAGTGCCATGCTATGACTTCAGCTCCCTTATAAATTACTGTGGGCAGCAGAAACAAGTTGCGCTGCTTTCAATAGATTCAGATTAATGGCTTGTAAACTCTTTGATGCTTCTCCCTCCTTCTTTCTCTGGAAAGATTGCGTCAGCTCTGGCCTGGCAGGAACACTCGGAGTCTGTGCCGAGAGTCGGAAGCTCAGCCTCCATTGCTGCAGCTCTGGCCAAGTGCCTCCAAGGCAAGAGGGAGACAGAAGAACCCGGCACAAAAGTGAGGTGCGACCAGCTGGATCTGTTCTCACTGGGAGAGAGAGTGGCGTAGCGGCATTGTCACTGGACTAGCAGCCCAGAGACCCAGGGTAATGCTTTGGGAACCTGGGTTCGAATCCTATCACGGTAGCTGGAAAAATTTAAATTCCATTTAAAAATCTGGAATTAGAAATCTGGTGATGACCCTGAAACCCATTGTAGTAAAGACCTACCTGAATTATTAATGCCCTTTAGGGAAGGAACTCCGCCATTGTAATTTGGTCTGGCCAACTATATGGTTGACTCGTAACTGCCCTCTCTGATATGGCCTAGCAAGCCACTCAGCTCAAGAACAACTAGGCCAGCCTCAAATACTGACCTCGCCAGTGTGCCTATATCCCATAAAAAAAGTATGTCAAACAGCCACTCACCCCTGTTCACCATTCATGGGGTGGCAGTGGCACAGTGGAATTATCACTGGACTAGTAATCCGGGGACCTGGGTTCGAATCCCACCCCGGCAGATAGTGAAATTTGAATTCAATAAAAGTCTGGAATTAATAATCTACTGATGAGCATGAAACCTTTGTTGGAAAACCCATCTGGTTCACTAATGTCCTTTAGGGAAGGAAATCTGCCATCCTTACCTAGTCTGGCCTACATGTGACTCCAGACCCACAGCAATGTGGTTCACTCTTAAATACCCTCAGGGATGGTCGACCAATTCTGACCCGGCCAACCGTATCCACATCCCATTAACAAATTAAAAAACCTCCCTCTCCTCCAGTTCCGCGCTGCGCTGTCCTGAATACACCCTAAGTAGACCGAGTCCAGGCTTCCCCAAGGACTGAGCTGTCCTGTTTGCCTGGGATGCTGGCATCGGAGAGTCCTGCGATGGTAGTTTCCTGCGATGGCAGCTTGTCTGTGTCAGGAAGGAGATTGACTCTGAAGGAGAAATAAAGAATTGGCAAGACGAGGGACTCTGAAATTTGCAAATAATATGCAACAGAAAATTCTAAAAGGGCATGGCACCTGGATAGAGAACAGGCTGGCCCAGCTTCAGGTGTAACTCTTTATAAGAATGGAACTGTATTATGAGAAGAGGACACAGATATGTTGTGGATTTTATCAGTCAGAGCCTGTCATTTTGAATTAACCCTTCCACCCAACCCCGGTTACCTCTTCTGGCCTCAACTGCATTTTCTCTCCTATCTCCAATACCTTTTGACTCCCTTGTCAGTCAAGAATTTATCCAACTCAGCCTTAACAATATTTAAATAAGCTAATGAGTTTGTCAGACATAGGAGCAGAATTAGACCATTCGGCCCATCAAATCTTCTTCGCCATTCGATCATGGCTGATATGCTCCTTTTCCCCATCTTCTTGCCTTTTCCCCATTACCCTTCAATCCATTACTAATTAAAATAATGACCCTACCTCATCTGCTCTTTAGAGAAGAGAGTCCCACAGACTCATCCTCTGAGAAAAAAATCTCTCCTCCCCGTCTTGTATGAGAGACCCCTTATTTTTAAACCGTGTCTTCAAGGCCTACTTTCTCTCACAGAGCAAAGCATCCTTACAGCATCCATCCTGTCAAGTCCCCTCAGGATCTTATATGTTTCAAAAAGATTGTGTTTCTCTTCTAAACTCCAACTCACACCATCCCAAACTGTCCAACCTTTCCTCAAAGGACAACACCCTCATTCCAATCATGGGAAGGTGAGGGCCTAGTGGTATTATCGCTGGACTCTTCATCCAGAAACTCATTCAATAAAAAATGTCTGGAATCTACTGATGATCACGAAACCATTGTCAATAATCGGAAAAATCCATCTGGTTCATTAATGTCCTTTACGGAAGGAAATCTTCCCACTGCTTTGTCGAGGGAGTGTAGACAGAGTCAATGGGTGGGAGGCTGGTTTGCGTGATGGCTACATTCACAATCCTTTTAGACAACAGGAAGCAGGATTTAAGGAATGTCTTAAAGAAGAAGGAGAGTAGAGGGACGTTAAAGTTTAGGGACGGAGTTCTCAGCTGAGGGCCGCAACATCCAAAAACACGGCCATCCCATCTACTCAAGAGACAGAATTAGCAGAACATGACACACTGAAACAGATGACCTGGTCACCATCACATCATTGCTCATGGGATTAAGTAAAAATCCACATCTGCTATAATACAACAGCAGCTACACAGAATTGGGGGATTGGAGGGGATGATGAGGGGAGGTTGTGTCATAGTTGCACGCTGGCAATGCCAGTAATCCCTCGGCAAAGGCTAATGCTCTGGGGCCATGGGCTCAAATGATTGGACATAGAACACTACAGCACAAACAATCCCTTCGGCCCACAAGTTGTACGATCATATCCATACCTACCAGGCCTATCTATAACTCTCAATCCCATTAAATCCCATGTACTCATCGAGAAGTCTCTTAAAAGACCTCAGCGAGTTCGCCTCTACCACCACCGACGGCAGCCGATTCCACTCACTCACCACCCTCTGAGTGAAAAACTTACCCCTGACATCTCCTCTGTACCTGCTCCCCAGCGCCTTAAACCTGTGTCCTCTCATAGTGACCACTTCAGCCCTGGGAAATAGCCTTTGAGAATCCACCCTATCTATACCTTTCAACATTTTATAAACCTCTATCAGGTCGCCTCTCAATCTTCATCTCTCCAGGGAGAAGAGACCAAGATCCCTCAACCTATCCTCATAAGGCATGCCCCCCAATCCAGGCAACATCCTTGTAAATCTCCTCTGCACCCTCTCAATAGCTTCCACATCCTTCTTGTAGTGAGGCGACCAGAACTGCGCACAGTACTCCAAGTACATACATATTACACTAAAACACCACAGTTGAATTTAAATTCAATTACTCAGCCTGAAATGACAAAGATAGTATTGGTTACCGTGGAACTAAAAACCCTTCTGATTCACAAATGTCCTTTAGGGAAGGAAATCTGCTGTCCTTACCTGGTCTGGCCAAATGTGATTCCAGAGCCACAGCAATGTGGTTGACTCTTAGCTGCCCTCTGAAATGGCCTAGTGAGCCACTTAGTTCAAAGGGTGATGCGGGATGGCCAACAATGGAGAGTTAAGGAATCAGGACCTAGCGAGGAAGACAGTTTCATAGAATCAAAGAATCCCTACAGTGCAGAAGGAGGCCATTCGGCCCATCGAGTCTGCACCGACAAAATCCCACCCAGGCCCTACCCCATAACCCCAAGCATTTACCCTAGGTGGTCCAGCTGACACTAAGGGGCAATTTAGCTTGGCCAATCCACCTAATCCACACATCTTTGGACTGTCGGAGGAAACCCACTCAGACATGGGGAGAATGTACAGACTCAAGCCAGGAATCGAACCCATGACCCTTGTGCCGTGAGGCAACAGTGCTAACCCCTATGCCACAGTGGCCATGTGGATGGAGTGTCCCGTCCATCAAGTTGATTTTGTAAGAGTTTTACCTGAATGCTTGTGGAGGGAGACAGGAGTGTGTGATGCACATGAACTCCCCTCTTTAGAAAGCACTGCCTGTTTAAATACAGTCAGTTAAATATTGGTGGAATAGCATATTAAACACCAAGTAACTCACTCGGTATTAGGACTTTTCCATAAGTGCTGCAGCTCAGTGGCTGTGAACCTGGGAGGCAGCAAAACATTTCCCCCGACACCTCAACTCCAACCCAGAACAATCCACTGCCAAACATGATGGGTTTTTATGTTTCCAAAAACATCCACCCTTTGCCTTTTGGACCAGTGGTTGTGAAAGCCGAGGCAGCCTTTGTATTAATTAAAACAAAGAGAGAGAGAGAGAGACTGTCAGAAAACCCAGCCCACTCTCAACCCTGCACAGGCATCAATAAAGGCAATTGAGGGAGCTGGCTCAGCTGAGAGGTCAAGGCATCAGGGACAAATACAGGATACGAGAGTCAAAGGACAGCTGTACAATACAAGATGCCTCACGTAGTTCCCTCAGCTGGGAATATTCTTCACTTCACCACTCCATTCCTTCCTCGTTTGGTAAGATTTGTTTTTGACAATGCACTATGGACGTTTTGCATTTAGCATTCCCAGATTTTAGAATTATATCATTTGCTTTTTCTTATGGATTCTGCCCAGTCTCTGAATGGACATGCCCAGTGACTTAGAGTAGAAGTTAGTGCAGAAGAGGCCATTCGACCCATCGAATCTGCTATCTTACCCAGGCCCTCTCCCCTCTCCCCACCCCCCCCCCCCCCCCATCCTATCCCTATAAACCCACACATTTCCCATGGTTACTTCACCTAACCTACGCATCTTGGGACACGAAGGGGAAATTTAGCACGGCCGGCCACCTAATCTGCACATCTTTCGGACTGTGGGAGGAAACCGGAACACCCGGAGGAAACCCATGCAGACACGGGGGAGGGAACGACTCCAGTCAGACAATCACTCAAGGCCGGAATCAAACTCGGGTTCCTGGCGCTGTGAGGCAGTAGTACTGTGCCACTGTGCCGCCAACGCTTGCTCTTATGAATATTAGGTTATACAACACTTGGAGGGTGTTGTCTCATCTAACGTTGGTAATAAAAGATTAAAATGTAAAGTTTCTTTGATATGTACGTTGGCACTCTGCTAATTTCTATTAGCAGGGGTGCCAGGATCTGAACCAATTAATTGCAGATCCCTTGGCCTCGTAACCTGCTCTACTGGCCACAACATTTGTGTTCAAAGTCTGCCCCAGCTTTGAAAGCACTGTGTGCTCTCCCCCCACTGCCATCCAGCAGGTAAGAGTGGAGAGAACAGGTTGGCGAGAGTGGACGCTCTGTGCAATCGCCCAAGTTAGGAGGGGCTGGGCACTCCTTTCACTCCAGAGCAGGTGGACAGGTTACCATGGCAACTTCCCGCTCCTGAACTGAACATCTGTTGGTCGGGAGTCCCGCGTGGGTTTGAGGGGCTCTGCATGTTCTCTGCACAACTGAATAAACATGACACAAAGAGCAGTGATGTGAACTTAGCTTCCTTCCTTTGGAGAGGAAGGAATTCCCAAAGAAGAAGGGTTAAAGTTGTGGGAATGTTCCAGGTCAAATTGTCTGTTGTGAACTCCCTGGACGGTAGGTAGATAAAGAGAGAGAGAGAGAGAGCAAGATAGATAGATAGATAGATAGATAAGCATGCCTTGTACAGCGTGCAAGAAACAATACTTTTCACTGTATACCAATACTTATGACAATAAGAAATTAAATCAAATCGAATCAAAAAGCTCTAAGAGTTCCTTGTGTTCCTTAGTGTCACATTCCGTGAAATGCTCTCTCTATAACTACAAATTATTGTTCATGATGGAGGAACAAATGTTGGCAGGGACACATAAGAACATAAGAAATAGGAGCAGGAGTAGGCCATCTAGCCTTTCGAGCCTGCCCCGCCATTCAATAAGATCATGGCCGATCTGTCGTGTCTCAGTTCCACATTCCCGCCCTCTCCCCATAACCCTTAATCCCCTCGCTTATCAAAAACCCATCAACCCGCGTCTTAAAAATATTTAGTGAGGCAGCCTCCACCACCTCAACGGGCAGAGAATTCCAGAGATTCACCACCCTTTGAGTGAAGAAGTTCCTCCTCAACTCCGTTCTAAACCGCCCCCCCCTTTATCTTGAGGCTGTGCCCCCTAGTCCTACTGTCCTTTCTGAGCGGGAAGAGTCTCTCCACCTCTACCCTATCCATCCCATTCATCATCTTATAAGTCTCAATGAGATCTCCCCTCATTCTTCTAAACTCTAACGAGTACAAGCCTAGTTTATTCAGCCTCTCCTCATAGCTCAACCCCCTCAACTCCGGTATCAGCCTAGTAAACCTCCTCTGCACTCCCTCCAAGGCCAAAATATCCTTGCGTAAGTGCGACACGGAGGGCAGATTTCCTGCTCTTCTTCACAGTAGTATTGGTGGATCTTGAAAGGGGTTTGGATAATAATCTGAAAAAAAAGAAATTCTGGACTACAGGGAGAGTGGGACTAGCTGTGGTTCATTTGCAGAAAGCCAGCAGAAACATGTTGGGCCGAATGGACCCCTGTGTTGTAATGATTCCTCTGACAGTGTAGCACTCTCTCAGTATTTCACTGAAGTGCTGGCCTGGATCTCTTGCTTAGCTCTCTGGAACAGGTTTGTTACAATGCAGAGGTTAATTCCCTTTATCTTGCTTCGTAATCTATTGAAGTGTTTGGGAAGGTGTTAAATGTTCTTCAATAATGTTTAGAGGTTCATTGATATAAAGACCTGACACTTGCTTAAAGTGAATAATTAACAAGTGATTTATTTAGCCAACCGGGAACTTTAACTAACCAAGTAACAAGTAATTAAAGTAGGGTTCAACTGGAATGCTGTTCAAATAAATATAAGGATCGTTCATTACAAAAAACTAATAATATTAACTTAGTTACTTTTAAAAAAAAATACAAATAGGTTTTGTGGTTTTGGGAAAATAACCTTTGGAGTTCCTCTGTCGATGTCAATGTCGGTTATCTCTTTCTGATTTGATACTCTTCTGGTAAATAGATGGAGATTTCTCTTGAAGAGATATTTTTAGCTGGCAGAGAGCCGCTCTTTCCCTCTCTGTGTGTTGAAAGGTGGCAGCTTTTCAGTTCAACTCAACTGAACTGAACTTACTCACTGAACTGCAGAACTGAACTAAAGGCAGGCAGATGAGTTCCTATTTTTATCTCCCTGATGACCTGTCCATTTTCTATACCATAATTGGTTTGATGTTGTCAACGACAGCAAATTCAAATTTGATAACCTTCCTGATAGCTGAGTGTCTTTAAACTGATTGGCTGTCAAAATGCAAAAACCTGCAAAGCCTGTTACCAAGGCAACTCTGATGTTTTGGGCTGGTTACAAATGTTGCAATCTGTGTACCCTGTATGCATTTTAAACATTCCAGCACTGAACTCAAAACCGGCTTTTAAAGGGACCACACAATATTTTTTCACTCTAGGTTCTCTTATATCTTTACAAACTCAACTTCACAACGGGCTCAAATACAGTCCATTCTGAATTTTCCGAAGTGAGGACATTTCCAACTGAGCCACAATCTGCCTTTGTGTAGCTCCTTCTTCTGTCCGCGGAGCTTCCTTTGGGGATCATCATATCCCAGAATCCTCTCCCCTTTAAACAGAAGGTGAACTGCATTAACCGACGGTTGCTAAAATCAGCTTTTGGATTTCAAGAAACCTTTGGATTGCACAGTGCCACTTTATAATATTGGAAGCATCACAGAAAGCCCTTTGCAAGGCCAATTACATTGATTCAATTGCCTTCATTCCCAAGCTGATGATGATATTTATCATGAACTGTGTACATTAAAGGAGAAAGGTTCACCGGGATAAGGGGAGCTGCCTGCTATTTTTGATCTTTTAGTTACAGCAGTCAATTTGCTCAGTTTAAGATGGTAATGTACCATACTGCGTTTGGAAGCAAGCTGAGACTGTGTTTTTGATAGTGTGATAGAGTAGGCAGCTGGGTGGCACGGTGGTTAGCCCTGCTGCCTCACAGTGCCAGGGACACGGGTTTGATTCCCGGCTTGGGTCACTCTCTGTGTGGACTTTGCACATTCTCCCCATGTCTGCGTGTGTTTCCTTTGGATACTTCAGTTTCCTCCCGCAGTCCGAAAGATGTGCTGGTTAGGTGCATTGACCTGAACAGCCAGTGTGGTGACTAGGGGATTTTCACACTATCTTCATTGCAGTGTTAATGTAAATTTTATTTCTGACTTATAAATAAACTTTAAAACTTTAATACCCATCCATCTCAGATTGAAGATTAAATTTGTGATGAACTTTGTGTGGACTAGACTGAAAGATGTGAGGACTGGAGAAGGAAAGGCTGTAGTTCACATGTTCTTGGGTCAAACATTCTTAGGTGGACCACAATACAAGCTTGAGATAAAGTGACATTCCCTCTTCCGAGCTCCAATAATAGGATTCCACACTAACCACTCTCGGAAGAATGTACACCCTGTTGCATTAAATATTCTTCCGTTTTCCTTACGCACCCTGACCTATCTATCATAGAGTCATAGAGGGGTATGACACAGAAAAAGACCCTTTGCCCCATCACGTCTGCACCAGTCAAAGACAAACCACCTAACTATTGTAATCCCATTCTCTAGTACTTGCCCCATAGCCATATACTTTGGGGAGGCAATGGCTTAATGGTATTACCATTAGACCATTAATCCAGAAACTCAGCTAATGTTCTGGAGACCAGGGTTCAAATCCCGCCACGGTAGATAGTGGAATTTGAATTCAATAAAAAAAAACTGGAATTAAAAATCTACCATGAAGCCATTGTCAGAAAAACCCATCTAGTTCACTAATGTCCTCTAGGGAAGGAAATCTGCCATCCTTACCTGGTCTGGCCTACATGTGACTCCAGAGCCACAGCAATGTGGTTGGCTCTTAACTGCCCTTGGACAATTAGGGATGGACAATAAAGGTTGGCCAGCCAATGATGCCCATGTCCCACAAACAAATAAAAAAAGCCTTGTATTTTCGAAGTGCAATTGTCCAATTTAATGATGATGATATACACTGCCTCAGGAATCTGCTGATTGATTTGTAATCCCCACGATTTTCCTGGGCTTGCAAAATTTCACTAACTGTCCTAGCTGGAGACAATTTACACCTCTTTGACCTGTGCTTAACTCTCTGTCCACTCACATTGTCTGTAAAGACTTGATTACCTGTTAAAATTCACATTCCGACCATTATCTTGTAACTGAGTTTGTGTCTATACATGACCTGTTTGTGAAACAAACCCTGCACTCACCTGATGAAGGGGCAGCGCTCCAAAAACTCGTGCTACCAAATAAACCTGTTGGACTTTGACCTGGTGTTGTCAGACTACTTACTGTGCCCACCCCAGTCCATCGCCGGCATCTCCGCATCATGACTTGTAACCATTACTGTTATTAGGGTTGGGAGAGGGAGGTAGTGGTTAGCTCCCTTGGCTAGCTGGCTATCACCTGGATCAGATTCATGTTAGCAGCTCAGGAGTTGATTCCTCTTCCTCTCAGGCAGGCTTGGGGCCTGCTTCTGCATCCTTGCCGTTGCTTAACAAAACCAAGCACTTTTCATTGGATCACCAAGGCTCCCCCTCAGGAAGAGAATCCAAGGAGAACAAAATTATTGTTGTGGTAGAAAGAAAACTGAGGAAAGGCTGGGGGGGAGTCACAGGCCCCATCATCCTGTAGTAATTCATAAAATCCCGACAGTGCAGAAGGAGGCCATTCAGCCCATCAAGCCTACACCGACAACAATCCCACCCCGCCTTATTCCCTTAACCTCACCTATCTGGCCTAGCTAATCCTCCTGAGACTAAGGGGCAAATTAGCATAGCCAATCCACCTCATCCGCACATCTTTTGGATTGTGAGAAGAAGGAGAGAATGTGCATGCAGACGGTGATCCGAGGCTGGAAGTGAACCCGGGTCCCTGGTGCTGTGAGGCAGCAGTGCTAACCACTGTACCACCGTGCCACCTATGGTCTGCAGTTTGACGTGTGCACGCACACATATGGACCAAGTGGCATAGCCGTGGAAAGACCACACAAGTGGGCCAAGATGTTAGATGTAATTCTTATGGTGGCTATGTTGAAAAAAACATGCTCAAAGGCCGCAGAGAGGCCTGGCTACACTCCGTGGGTCAAATGGCATCAGAGTATGTCCTGAAAAATGACTCCCTCCAACCCCCCACCCCTGCGCCTCCCTGGTGTGTGTGAGGAATTGCAAGGGGTTCCTTATTATTTATACAAATAAAGATTTTAAGGTTATTTATTTACTGGTATCACAAGTACATTACGTTAACACTGCAATGAAGTTACTTTGATATTCCCCAGTTGCCGCACTCCTGTTTTGGTACACTGGGGGAGAACTTATCACGGCTGATGCACCTCACCAGCATGTCTTTTGGACTGTGGGAGGAAACTGGAGCGCCCGGAGGAAACCCCACACAGACTCAGGGAGAACATGCAGACTGTGCACAGACAGTGACCCAAGCTGGGAATCGAACTCAAGTCCCTGCTACTATGAGGCAGCAGTGCTAACCACTGTGCTACCGAGCCGCCCCACACGTAGAAAGGGTTTGATTTGATTATTGATGGCCTGTATGGTGCTTCCCTGACTGAGTGCATCATGTGCACAAGCTGGATTCAGGTTGCCCCAGTGGCTAGTGTCTGTTTAGTCTTTCCTGACTCGAATCAAGTCCTTGCACAGTAAAGGTAAGTTAGCAACACTGTGGGCTCAGCTAGTTAAGAGAAGAAGATAAAGAGAGGAATTGCATTAATGTGGCACCTTTCACATCCTCAGCGTGACCCCAAGCGGTTTTTATAATCAACAAAGTGCTTTTGGAAGTGTGGTCGCTGTTGTCATGCGGAGCCGCCCAGCAGCCAATTTGTGCACGGCAAGTTTCCACCACCATCGGTGAGATAAGGGGAAGCAGTGGCCTAGGGTGTTGTCGCTGGGCTCATACTCCAGCCAGCCAAGGTAATGCTCTGAGGACCCAGGTTCAAATCCCAACACAGCAGACGGTGAAATTTGAATTCAATAAAGATCTGGAATTAAGAATCTGCCGATGACCATGAAACTATTGTCGATTGTCAGGAAAAAACATGAACACTTGGTTCACTCATGCCTTTTTGGGAAGGAAATCTGCCCTCCTTACCCGATCTGGTCTGCAAGTGACTTCAGATCCACAGCAATGTGGTTGACTCTCAACTGCTCCTCAAGGACACCTAGGGACGGGCAATAAATGCTGGCCCAGCATTACAGGAAGGATGTGATCGCACTGGAGGGGGTGCGGAGGAGATTCAGCAGGATGTTGCCTGGGATGGAACATTTAAGTTATGAAGAGAGGTTGGATAAGCTTGGGTTGTTTTCACTGGAGCAGAGAAGGCTGAGAGGTGATTTGATTGAGATGTACAAGATTACGAGAAGCGTGGATAGGGACCAACTGTTCCCTTTATTTGACGGGTCAGTTACGAGGGGACACAAGTGAGGGGTTGGAGGTTTAAGAAGGATTTGAGGAAACGTTTTTACCCAGAGGGTGGTGATGGTCTGGAATGCACTGCCTGGGGGGTGGTGGAGGTGGGATGCCTCACAGCCTTTAAGAAGCACCTCGAATGAGTACTAGGCACATCATAACATTCAAGTGCTGGCAAGTGGGATTAGGTGGGCAGTCAGGATCTTTCATGCGTCAGTGCAGACTCGATGGGCCGAAGGGCCTCTTCTGTGCTGTCGTATTCTGTGATTCTGTGACTCAGCTGGCAACACCAAAGCCCCATAAAAGAAAACCTTTTAAAAAATGACTAGATGATCTGTGTAGTACATTATTGGTTTTTCATTTGGTTTGATTTGATTTATTATTGTCCATGTATTACCGTACAGTGGGAAGTATTGTTTCTTGCGTGCTATACAAAGCATACTGTTCATAGAGAAGGAAAGGACAGAGTGAGTGCCGAATGTAGTTTTACAGTCGTGGCTAAGGTGAAGAGAAAGATCAGCTTAATGCGAGGTGGGTCCATTCAGTCGTCTGATGACAGCAGGGAAGAAGCTGTTCTTGAGTCAGTTGGTACGTGTCCTCAGACTTTGTATCTTTTTCCCAACGGAAGAAGGTGGAAGCGACTGGTGTCACAGGGGATTTGATGGTCTCAGTCAGGAGAGCAAGTGGAACCTTTGCGACAGGCATTTGCTGTTCGTGGCTGGTAAAATATGCCTGATCTCTCCCACCGGGCCAGGAAAAAATTTTATCTGTCAATAACTGTGAGCTCATTGCTTCCCCTGAACAAGCGCTTGCATTCTTTCGGGTTGGTCAGACAGATAACTATCTGTTTGTTCTGTGAGGAATCCAGGAGCAGCACGCTTGCCCGAATCCAGTTTTGAGGGATACACTCGCCTTCATACTGCAGACACTGAGTAATAAACACAGCGGGTGGCGAGCAAGGCACAGCCTGTTACATTTTTCCTTCTGACACCTGTTACATTTTCCCTTCTAACACTGCGGCCAAGGTATGTTACCGAATCATAGATTCCCTACAGTGCAGAAGGAGGCCATTCGGCCCATTGAGTCTGCACCGACAACAATCCCACCCAGGCCCTATCCTTGTAACCCCATGTATTTACCCTACAAATCCCCCTGACACTAAGGGGCAATTTAGCACAGCCGAATCAATCTAACCTGCACATCTTTGGAGTGTGGAAGGAAACTGGAGCACCTGGAGGAAACCCACGCAGACACGGGGAGAATGTGCAAACTCCGCACAGACAGACACCCGATCCCGGTGTTGAACCCGATTCCCTGGCGCTATGAGGCAGCGATGCTAACCACTGTGCCACCGTGCCGCCAATGTTGTAAGCTGGACTCTTGTGGTGGGGTGGGTGATAGGTGGTTGGGGCAGGAGAGGGAGGGAGGATGAAATAATGAAGTGTTGGTCAGAAAAAACAAACTGCATTTAGCCTCAGCATTTGTGGATTAGATGGAAGAAGATCAGCCTGGCATGCTGCACGTAACCACCATCCCCTGACTTTCATCATATGTTCCAACTGGAATGGGTTCGGGCCTATTTTGGGAGTCTCCATCAGTCAAATCCTCCTGATACTCACTGTTGGTGGTAAGCTGGTGAAGAGTACACTTGTGCGAAGGCATGTCAGACTTGTCTACCTGTGGCAGCTTGCTGTGTGCACATTGGCTGTCCCTCGGCAAAGGCAACCACACATCGTGGGTGGGTTTCCTCCGGGTGCTCTGGTTTCCTCCCACAGTCCAAAGATGTACGGGTTAGGTTGATTGGCCATGCTAAAATTGCCCCTTTGTGTCCTGGGATGCATAGGTTTGAGGGATTAGCGGATAAAAGTATATTGGGGTAGGGCCTGGGTGGGATTGTGGTCAGTGTGGACTTGATGGGCCGAAGGGCCTCTATCTGCACTGTAGGGTTCTATGATCTATGATCTGTGATCAAAAATACTGCATGGACTGTGAGGTGCTTTGGGACATCTTGTGAATCTATATGAACACATGTTACAGCCATAGAGATTAGAGTCATAGAGGTTTACAGCATGGAAACAGGCCCTTCGGCCCAACTTGTCCATGCCGCCCTTTTTTTTAAAACCTCTAAGCCACTCCCAATTGCCCGCGTTTGGCCCATATCCCTCTATACCCATCTTACCCATGTAACTGTCTAAATGTTCTTTCTGTTAAGTTGCTTTTATTAAAGAATAAGGAGGGAAGAGGAAAATATCTCCATGAAGTTCTGTAAACAATGACTTTTTATTGCCATTTCACATTGCTTTCTGCAGTGACACTGGCCCGATAGAGCCCAGCTCAGTGCCTGAGACTCAGACAAACCATCCCAATGGTTTCCCTGCTGCACAGAATAACCCATGGGGAATATCTCAGTGTGAAGACACCATCCAAGCTCCTTGACGTGTCACAACTTTAGTCAATCTGCAGGCACTGTGTTAGCCTCTCTTGACTAGGCTAGCAAACAACTCATTGTAATGCTGTATATACTGTATAGTGCTCCACATCACTCACTGTCCTTGGTATAACAAGTTACATCATGCAAATTGCTCAAATAGAACTGGCTGGAAAGGAAGGACTCCCAATTTCAGCCTTTAGCCTGAAGAATAGATGCTGCAGTGATAGAACATCCATCATCACTCACTCTGAGGGATTGCATCCCTCGTGCCTCACTCCGAGTGATAACGTCTCTTGTCTCTCACTCTGATAACATCCTTGTGACCCAATCCGAACGATAACGCCCCTCATGTCTCACTCCGAATGATAACATCCTCGTGTCTCTGAGTGATAATGCCCCCGTGTCTAATCCGAGTGTTAACGTCCTCGTCACTCACTCTGAGTGATAACATCCCTCGTCACTCACTCTGAGTGATAACGCCCCTTGTGTCTCATTCCGAGTAATAATGTCCCCCATCTCTCACTCTGAGTGGTAATGTCCCCCCTGTGTCTCACTCCAAGTGATAATGTCTCTCATCTCTCACTCTGAGTGATAACATCCCTCGTCAGTCACTCTGAGTGATAACGTCCTCAGTACTCATTCCGAGTGATAACGTCCTCAGTACTCATTCCGAGTGATAACGTCCTCAGTACTCATTCCGAGTGATAACGTCCTCAGTACTCATTCCGAGTGATAACGTCCTCAGTACTCATTCCGAGTGATAACGTCCTCAGTACTCATTCCGAGTGATAACGTCCTCAGTACTCATTCCGAGTGATAACATTCTCAGTACTCACTCTGAGCGTTGACTCCGAATCCCATGGATCCCCTCCTCAGAGACACAGAGCATGGATTTGAATTTGACACCTGCATCCCAACCAATGCAGCAGCTGCTGTCTTTTAGTTGGAGACTGGGGGGGGGAGGGTCTACATCATAAAGCTGTGTTAAAGGGCAGTATGTTTGGCAGGCTAAGTGGCCGTGCTGGCATTGGCGTACTTCCCACTGCAGCCTTTAAGCGGTGGCCATGATGAAAGGCTGGTGAAGGTATGTATAGGCTGCCTGTATAGTTGAGGAACACTAATCACAGACTCAGCTCAGCACTTCCCAGGGTCACGCATCGCCCTTGGTGGGATATTTTCCTTCATACCTAGACAAAACAAGCCTCTGTTTTTATAAACATGAGGGTAAGAGAGGATTAATGTGTAGCACAGTAAGAAGGCCTTGTTTGAAGCAGGGTTAACTCCGACTGAGCACGCAGGAGTACAGATAAAGAAAGCACAGGCATTTTCCACAACACCTTTCCCAATCTCAGGCCGCCTCTAGGTGGTTTGCGGCCGATTAAGTACATTTTGAGTATGCTCGATGCAAGTTTGACCTCGTCCAGATCTCTATGTAGTGACTTGCACCAAGTCTTAATGCTCTCATCGCCCCTGGGCTGGCCGCCAGTCTGACAAAGGCTTCATAGAATCCCTACAGTCCAGGAGGAGGCCCTTTGATAAGAACATAAGAACATAAGAAACAGGAGCAGGAGTAGGCCATCTAGCCCTTCGAGCCTGCCCTGCCATTCAATAAGATCATGGCTGATCTGTCGCTGCTCAGTTCCACTTTCCCGCCCTCTCCCCATAACCCTTAATCCCCTCTCTTATCAAAAACATTTTGGTCCATCGAGTCTGCACCAACTCTCCGACAAAGCATCTCATCAAGTCCCATACCCCTCCCCCCAACAACTTAACCTGTAACCCCACACATTTACCAGGGTTCATCCACCTAACCTGCACATCTTGGGACACTCAATGGCAATTTACTGTGGCCAATCCACCTAACCTGTGCATCTTGGGGCACTAAGGAACAATTAGCATGGCTGATCAACCCAAAAACTGCACAACTGTGGAGCTTGGGAGGAAACTGGAGCACCCGGAGGAAATCCACACAGACACGGGGAGAATGTGCAAACTCCACATAGACAGTGACCCAAAGCTGGAATGGAACCTGATTCCCTGGCGCTGTGAGGTAGCAATGCTAACCACTGTCCACTGTCTCAGCTTGATTTTAGCATTTCGATCCTTCTCCTACAATCTTTCCACCAACCTATTTCCTCCCTATCTTTTCAATTTGATTTGATTTATTATTGTCACATGGATTAACATACAGTGAAAAGTATTGTTTCTTGGCTGCTATACAGACAAAGCATACCATTCATAGACTATGTGAGGGAGAAGGAAAGGAGTGGGTGCAGAATAAGTTACAGTCATAGCTAGGGTGTAGAGAAAGATCAACTTAATGTGAGGAGGTCTATTCAAAAGTCTGATGACTCTAGGGAAGAAGCTGTTCTTGAGTTGGTTGGCACATGACCCCAGGCTTTTGTATCTTTTTCCCCATGGTAGAAGATACAAGAGAGTATGTCTGGGGTGTGTGCTTTTCTGAGGCAGCGGGAAGTATGAACAGGGTTAATGCTTCATTGCAGTGTTAAAGTAAGCCTACTTATGACCAATAAATAAACTTTACTTTGGATGGGAGGCTGTTTTGCATGATGGATTGGTCTACAGTCACAACCTTTTGTTAGTCTCTTGCGTTCTTGGGCAGAGCAGGAGCCATACCAAGCTGTGATACATCTGGGAAGAATGCTTTCTATGATGCATCTGCAAAAATTGGTGAGAGTTGTAGCAGACATGCCAAATTTCCATAGCCTCCTGAGAAAGTAGAGCCGCTGCTGGGCTTTCTTAACTACGGGATCAGCGTGGAGGAACCTCTAGCCCTTTGACAAGTTAAGTAACCTGCATTCCTCCAAATACATGATCTTACACAGACATTTTCAGCACTGCATCAGAGGTGACTGGTGCCTTCAACTGCCTTGGTCTCAGGTTTCAGAGTTCCTCAAAAAGTCTTTACCTCTCTCCTTCAGGTCACTAGTCCATCTATCTCTATTGTGACTCAGGGTTGAAAGTTCTTTGATAATGCTACTTTGGGGTTGTAACAAGCATTGGGGTTTCTCTGCAGGCTGAGGAGTTGGCAAGAGTAAAACTGAGGTACTACACTGCCACCACTGGCAGGAGGCTTTAATTGCACTGTGACATGTTTACATATGCCTTTTCCATTGTGTGTGCAGATTGTAAGGAATAACCCAAAGATTGAAAATCTCCCCCCCCCGCCATGGCACTTTGAGACTTTCAAACCTCTTTAAGAGAATTGTGGAAATGAAAAGCTGGCATCAGTAACAGTGACCATGAAGAGTGCCAGATGGTTGTAAAAGCTCTGCTGGCGCATGACTAGACTTCAGTAAAAGAAGCAAGAAATGAAAACAGAAAATGCTGGATAAACTCAACAGGTCTGGCAGCATCTGTGGAGAGAGGAGACAGCGTTAATGTGTTGAGTCCATATGACCTTTCCAAAGAAGTGAATAGGGATAGGACGTATATATTTGGAGAGGGATTGGAGCAGAATGGAAAGTCAAAGATAGGTTGGAGTTAATGAGAGATTTCATAGAATCCTTCGGTGCAGAAGGCGGCCATTTGGCCCATCGAATCTGCACCGACTCTCTGATAAAACATTTTTCCCAGGCCCTAATCCTGTAACCCCATGTACTTACTCCACTAATCTCCCCAATTTTGGGACACTAGGGTCAATTCAGCATGGCCAATCCACCAACCCGCACATCTTTCGGACTGTGGGAGGAAACCAGAGCACCTGGAGGAAACCCACGCAGATATGGGGAGAATGTGCAGACTCCAGTGACCCAAGGCCAGAGTTGAACCCATGTCCCTGGCGCTGTGAGGCAGCAGTGCTAACCACTGTGCCACTGTGCTGACAAAGATATCATGAACTGCAGACAAAGGGACTGTAAATAGTGCCATTAGGGACTGAAGAGTATTAATAGTGGCAAAGGTAAGATAGCAAAATGTTTTAAAGGAGAACACAGGTTAGTGTTCAGAGGGAACAAAACTGAACAAGAAGGGAAAGTGGCCATGTAGAGGAGGGGTGGGGGTAGTGTTGGAATAAGAGGGCTGTGAAGGCCAAGTCGTTGAGTGTCTTTGAGACAGAGATAGATGGGTTATCTTGCTGCAATTATACAGGGTACTGGTGAGGCCGCAGCTGCAGTACTGTGTGCAGTTTTGGTCCCTGTATTTGTGAAAGAATATATTGGCCTTGGAGGGAGTACAGAGAAGGATCACCAGGCTGATACCAGCGATGAGGGGGCTAGCCTATGAAGAGAGATTGAATAGACTGGGCCTGTACTCGTAAGAGTTTAGAAGGCTGAGGGGGGATGTTATAGAGACTTACAAGATAATGATGGGGCTGGATAGGGTAGAGGTAGAGAGATTCTTCCTGCTTAGAAAGGATAGCAGAACTAGAGGGCACAGCCTCAAAATAAGAGGGGGGGCACAGTTTAGAACGGAGTTGAGGAGGGACTTCTTCACTCAAAGGGTGGTGAATCTCTGGAATTTTCTGCCCGTTGAAGTGGTGGAGGCTACCTCGCTGAATATATTTAAGTCACGGGTACATAATTCCCTCGTCTATCAGAAACCTAAGGGTTATGGGGAGAAAGCGAAGTAAGTGGAACTGATCCACTTCAGAACAGTCATGATCTTATTGAATGGTGGGGCAGGCTCGAAGGGCTAGATGGCCTACTCCTGCTCCTATTTCTTATGTTCCTATGTTCTTGTTGATTAATAAGAGGATAAAGGGTTATGGGGAAAGGCAGGAGAATGAGAATAAGAATCATATCAGCCACGATTGAATGGCAGAGCAGACTCGATGGACCAAATGGCCTAATTGTGCTCCTATATCTTATGGTTTTATGGTTTAAGCCAAGATGTAGCATTACTGGTATTATCTCTTTAAGGACAACACAGCAGAGGAGGGTCATCTGACTTGGGAACGAATTGCGACTGAGAAGTAATCACCCCAAGAGTGCAATCCTCTCTTAGGCAGAAGACATCTAGAAGATTTATAGGAGCTGGGGTAGAGGGTGGGCTGTTCCAAGGCAGCAAGGTTTGGGGGGGGTGGGGGGAGGGGGGGAGCTGCGGGGGTGCTGCCGACCTCTGTGCAGTTTTCCCTTGTTAATGAAAAGCCTGTGTCTAAACTTCAAAGATAACTCATTAGCTATAAAACACCTTGGGCCATTTTGGTCGGAGCAATCCAAGTACAAGTTTTTGCTTCATTTTCACTAATCGGGGGGAGGGTGCTTTCTGAATCTCTTCTGCTAAAAACTAGAAGTACTGAAGCCAGTTCTAATGCTTCCAAACCCCTACCACGCAGGCTGAGATCAGCTAACCAGGGCCAGCCTGTGCGTGACACCACAAGGCCTCATCTTAACTACTTCTTGTTTGGATGTGTCTGGTGCTGACAAAGCCACACTTGGCCCTATCGTTGCCCTGGGATGGCGGTGATAAGACTCCGTGAGTCACTGCAATGCCTGTGGTGACGGCGCTCCCAGAGTGGGTGTGAGTGGGGGAATCCCGGAGGATTGGCCTGCTGACAATGGAAAATCCGGTATCACACAACCACAGTGTGTGACTCAGGGTCGGGGGTGTGCAGGGACGGTGGTGTTCCCACGAGATTGCTGCTTTTGGTAATAGAGGCGCCCTTGAAGTTAACTTTAACACTTGTGGAGGTGCATCTTGCGGCTGTACGTTCACCATGATGGAGGAATGGGGTGAATATGGAGTTCACTCAATGTGCCAAAGGCCAGCCATCAAGGGAGGCTGCAATGACTGGTAACACAGATTGACTTATGTTGAGCATTTATCTTGTTAGACAATCTAAATGCAAAAATACGCTCAAACCAGTTATAATTATTGTCTTAAAATGCTTACAAAGCTAAAGTAGAGTATCTTGGCTTGAGGCAGTTTAGCAATGACCTGAATAAGGTTCTTATCTAAACTATCACTGGACAAAGGAAGACCATAAAACATAGGACCAGAAGTAGGCCACTCGGCCCATTAGGTCTGCTCCACCATTCAATGAGATCACGGTTGATCTGATGAAGATCAGGGGTGGCATGGTGGCACAGTGGTTAGCGCTGCTGCCTGACAGGGACCCGAATTCGATTCCCAGCCTGGGTCACTGTCTGTGCAGAGCCTACACATTCTCTCTGTGTCTGTGTGGGTTTCCTCCAGGTGCTCCGGTTCCCTCCCACAGTCTGAAAGACGTGCTGGTTAAGAACGTTGGCCATGCTAAATTCTCTCTCAATGTACCCGAACAGGTGCCGGAGTGTGGCAACTAGGGGATTTTCACAGTAACTTCACTGCAGTGTTAATGTAAGCCTACTTGTGACACTAACAAATAAGCTTTAATCTTTAGTGTGATGATCCTCAACACTCCCCACTTATCCTTAGAAATCTCAATTCCCTTACCAAATATGCCTTGAGCCCCTACAGCCCTTTACAATAAAGAATTCCATAGATTCACTACCCTCTGAGAGTTGAAACTCCTCGTCATTTCTGTCTTAAATGGGCGACGCCTTCCTCTGAGATTATGCCCTTGTATCATTTGAGCAAGACTTCTCTTTTTATATCCCTGTCCCTTTGAAATGAAGGCCAACATCTCACGTGCCTTCCCGATTACCTACTGAACTACATTACCAACTGTCCTACGTTCTCTGACATTCCATCACATTCCAAGTCTTTGTCCACTCACTTAACCTATCCATATCCCTGTGTGGACTCTTTGTGTCAACCTCACCACTTGCCGTCCCACCTAAATGGGGGAAGACGGTGGCATAATGGTAATGTCAGTGGAGTAGGAATCCAGTAGACCCAGGCTAATGCTCTGTGAACGCGGGTTCAAATCCCATCGTGGCCGCTGGTAGAATTTGAATTCAATTGATTAAAACTCTGAAATTAAAAGCTAACCTCAGGAATGGTGATCATAAAACTTATCATCAAATGTTATAAATAAAAACTTATCTGGTTCGCTTTAGGTAAGGAAATTTCCTTACTGGGTCTGGCCTACATGTGACTCCAGGGCCACAGCAATGTGGTTGACTCACAAATGCCCACTAGGCAACTAGGGATGGGCAATAAATGCTGGCCCAGCAGCAATGCCCACGTCCCATAAAAATGAATAAATTAAAAACAAATTCGTGAAGGTTTTGGATGATCTGTAACTCAACACCCATTTACCACCTTGATCCCTTCATCCCATAATCTGAGAACAACGTATCGATCTCCGCTTGGAATTTTCCAGCTCACTGCTTTTTGATGGAGAGGGTTTCGGAATTCCGACAAATGTTGCGTGTTGGAATGTTTCCTGAGGTCAGCTCAGAGCAGCTTCTCTGGTGACTGTCAGGCTGTGTCCCCTCCGGACCTCCCCCAGCCAGTCATAGAGGTTTACAGCATGGAAACAGGCCCTTCAGCCCAACTTGTCCATGCCGCCCTTTTACTTTAAAACCCCTAAGCTAGTCCCAATTGACCCATATCCCTCGACACCCATCTTACCCATGTAACTTTCAGAGGACAGCTCTCCATTCTCCTGTTCTCAGTTTCTTTTCGGGCGTGAACAGACCTGTCAAAATGTCTCTTCAACACAGCAGGGCGCCAACGTCAGGTCTTTTTGTCGCTGAATAGCAAAGTTTTAATTCTTTTGGTTGGCACGGACACAGGGGCCAGAATTTAATCCCGCCTCCCCTTCACCCCACCCCTGCAGTGAACAGAGATTTGACTGGCCGCCAAATTCTCCAACCTCGCTGCGGTGGGAATGTGGCATGAACAGACGGTAAGGTCGCAGCCCAGGGTTACAAAGCGGGCAGTCAGAGGGATGGCGGGCATGGGATGGCAGCAGTACTGTGCATTGAAGGAAGCTGAGGAGAAGACATCCCTTCATAGAATCCCTACAGTGCAGAAGGAGGCCATTTGGCCCATCGAATCTGTACCGACCACATTCCCACCCCGGCCCTGTCCCCATAGCCCTATGCAGTTACCCTAGCTGTTCGCCCTGATGCTGAGGGGTTTACTTATTAGTGTCACAAGTAGGATTACACTGACGCTGCAATAAAGTTAATGTGAAAATCCCCGAGTAGCCGCACTCCAGTGCCTGTTCGGGTACACTGAGGGAGAATTTAGCATGGCCAACGCACCTAACCAGCACATCTTTTGGACTGTGGGAGGAAACCCACGCAGATACGGGGAGAACATGCAGTCTCTGCACAGACAGTGACTTGAACTGGGAATTGAACCTGGGTCCCTGGTGCTGTGAGGCAGCAGTGCTAACCACTGTGCCACCCTGTTGGCGCACTACCTTTTCTTTTTAAACACGGCACCAGCGTTGAGCTGCGGATTTACTCTTGTCCTGTCGGAGGAAATCTTGGCAAAGCCGCAGCAGGGTGAGGAGAAAAAGCTGTGACTCGCAGCTTACGGCAGAGACAAATAGTCTAGGGGCCAGGCCTTGCCTGCTTTAATTGATGTCTTCCACCATCTGACCCTTCCCCCTGTGTGAGGGAACTTAAAAACTCCTTTTAAGGAGAACTGTGATATATCCACAGAATGCTTGTCCTGTCGTCTTTCCCCTGATTTATATCTGTAAAGCGACCCCTTGTTGCTGAAGTTGTGTTTGAGAGGATGTTACCAGTGAACCAGGATAAAGGGCCGGTGGCTTTCCATCTTTGCGATTTTTAACACTTGGCCTACCTTACGGGCTGAACGATGTCAACTAATATTCACGGCAACGTTGCTTTATTTGTTTAGCATTTCAGTTCTGGGGCAAAAGTGCTGCACTCTGTTAGTTCGTAAGATATCGGGGAAGAATTAGGCCATTCGGCCCATCGAGCCTGCTCCGCCGTTCGGTCATGGCTGATATTCTCCTCACCCCCATGTTCCTGCGTTCTCCCCGTAACCCTGCAACCCATCACCAATTAAAAATCTGTCTAACTCCTCCTCAAATTTATCCGCTGTCCCAGCATTCTTATTCGCGTTCCCCCTCACTGCGTAGTGCCCACCTGAGGAGGTGGCCAAGGAGGGGGTTGTGTTGGTGGGGGGAGTTGGGGGGGTAGGAACCAAAAGCAGAACATCACCAAACAGAGGTGCCAGAGATAAGGGATTTGTCGCTTGAAGAGAGATTGAACAGCTTAGGCCGATACTCCCTGGAATTTGGGGTAGCGAATTCCACAGCTTCAGAACCCTTTGGGAGAATTAGTTTCTCCTCAACTCTGTTTTAAATTTGCTTCCTCTTATCCTAAGACGATAACATCTTATCCTAAAATGCCTCCACAAGAGGAAGCATCTGCTCCGCATTCCACATCCACTTTATCCATACCTTCTAACATCTTGAATACCTCAATTCGATCTCCCCTCATTCTTCTGAATTCCAGGGTCAATGGGACAAAGGAAGTGTGAGGGACAGTGTGAAGAAAGCAGAGAAGTGAGCAACACAAGCTATCACGAGTGAGTAAAAAGTGAGGAAAGAAAACATGAGGGAAGGATTGCCTGTGCGCTAGTCGCAAATTCTGCCTCGTACTGGGGTGGCACGGTGGCACAGTGGTTAGCACTGCTGCCTCACAGTGCCAGGGACTTGAGTTCGATTCCCGGCTTGGGTCACTATCTGTTCTCCCCGTGTCTGCATGAGTTTCCTCCAGAATCTCCGGTTCCCCCCCCCACTGTTCGAAAGACATGCTGGGTTAGGGTGCATTGGCCGTGCTAAATTCTCCCTCAGTGTACCCGAACAGGCACCAGACAGTGGCATCTAGGGGAATTTCACAGTACCTTCACTGCAGTATTAATATAAGCCTACTGGTGATGATACTAATAAGTAAACTTAAAATCTTTGACTCATTGGCCAAGTTGGCAGGCTTGGTGTGGGTGTAAAATAAAATGGGATGGCATGAGGCTCTATGCCAACCCAACAATCTTGGCACAGTTTCAACAGAAATAAGCTAATGCCCAGCAAAGTATCCTCGAATACTCGTGAACTTTTCTGGATTTTTTTCTTTTGTCCAACGCTATCGGACAGAATGGTGGCAACAAGCTGTTATTTTCCAGCTGTCCAGATTTCATAGTAGCATGGGCTTTCTACAATGCAGAAGGAGGCCATTCAGCCCACCGAGTCTGCACCATCTCAGCATTTTACGCAGGCCCACACCCTCACTCACCACCCCCCCGCCCAACCACCCTATCTAGCTAACCTGCACATCTTTGGACACTAAGGGACTATTTACCATGGCCAATCCACCTCACCTACACATCTTTGGACACTAAGGGACTATTTAGCATGGCCAATCCACCTCACCTACACATCTTTGCTCACTAAGGGGCAATTTAGCATGGTCAGTCAACCTAACCTACACATCTTTGGACTCTAAGGGGCAATTTAGCATGGCCAATTCACCTAACCTATACATCTTTGGACTTGCCTTCAGATTTGCCTTCAGTTTGATTAGATAGTGCAAATATGAACCTTTTGCAGTCCCGAATAACTTGGATATAGTCCAGTAAAGTAGACAGATTAAATATTCTTCAGAGTGCCTGGCTCCTCCAGGCAACTGTCCCGATAGTATTCCTGGGAGTATTATGCTGGCAACTCTTTATTTCCCTGAGTGGAATGGAGCAGATTGTTATCAGATTGCTTCCTTGTGTGTTTTTTAGATGATTTACCACAATCTCTGCCCTTGCTAATGAATGTCCGTTCTGCGGTGTGGACCAAGACCATAATCATCAGGCAACTCAACTAATCCAACCCCCTTCTCACTCGTCACCCTCACACGAGCGCTCCCAACTGGAAAGCAACCAAAAGCTTTGGCTCACATTTTACGTTCCAACCCAAAGGCTTTAGGAGTTCCCCGATTTTTTATTTGGACCAAGTCTTTTGCCCCCTGCACACCACAACACGTTGAGAACTACCTACCGACCGTAGTCATAGAGCAATGCAGCACGGAAACAGGCCCTTCTGCCCAACCTGTCCATGCTGACCACGGAGCTCTCCCAGCTGGTCCCAGTTGCCTGCGTTTGGCCCATAACCCTCTAATCCTTTCCCATCCATGTTTATCCGTATGCTTTTTAAACATTGCTGTTGTACCTACCTGAGTCACTTTGTCTGGCAGCTCATTCCATATACGCACCACACTCTGCTTGAAGAAGTTGTCCCTCGGGTCCCTTTTAAATCTTTCCCCTCTCACCTTAAATCTTTGCCCTCTAGTTTTCAATTCCCCTACCCTGGGTAAAAGACTATGTGCGTCCACCCTATCTATGCCCCTCATGATTTTATATACCCCAATAAGGTCAGTCCTCAATCTTCTCTGCACTCTTAATGTATTGGTAAGGCCACTCTTGGAATACTGCGTGCAATTCTGGTCACCCTATTATAGAAAGGATATTATTAAACTAGAAAGAGTGCAGAAAAGATTTACTAGGATGTCATCGGGACTTGATAGATTGAGTTATAAGGAGAGGCTGGATAGATTGGGACTTTTTTCTCTGGAGTGTAGGAGACTGAGGAGTGACGTTATAGAGGTCTATAAAATAATGAGGGGCAGAGATAAGGTAGGTAGTCAACATCTTTTTCCAAAGGTAGGGGAGTCTAAAACTAGAGAGCACAGGTTTAAGGTGAGAGGGGAGGGATACAAAAGGTTGCAGAGGGGCAACTTCACTCGGAGGGTGGTGAGTGTCTGGAACAAGCTGCCAGAGGTAGTAGTAGAGGTGGGTACAATTTTGTCTTTTAAAAAGCATTTGGACCGTCACATGGGTAAGATGGGTATAGAGGGATATGGACCAAACGTGGGCAATCGGGGCTACTTAGTGGTAAAACAGAAAGGGTGGCTTGGACAAGTTAGGCCAAAGGACCTGTTTCCATGCTGTAAACCTCTATGATATTTTTCAGTTTATCAATGAATTTCCTATAAAAGGGTGGCCAGAACTGTGTACAATACACCCAGTGTGGCCTCACCAATGACGTATACAACTGTAACATAATGTCCCAACTCCTACACTCAATGTCCTGACTGATGAAGGCTCTTACGTGGATGTCACCCACACTGATAGACTCCCAGATACTGACTGAGGATTTATTTACCAATTAGCAGCAATGCTAAGGAAAGCTACTCTAGATCCACAGCTTGAAACAGGAGAGAACTGGTGAATAAAAAATCTGTAACCAAATAGGAGGCAGCTACCTGGATGCGGAGGCCCCCACAGTTGCCCCCAGGGGAGTATCAGACCACCAGGGAAAAGCCCAGATTGCCTTTCCTAATGGGACCAATAATATCCACTCGTAAAAATACAGGAAATGGTTCCTTGGGCATGGTGTGTTAACTGGTGCTCTCATCCTGTGATTTACGTGCTTTGTCTGGGAGAGGAAAGTCTGCGTTCGCAAACTGTAAAGGGTTAATTCCGGAAAGGAAGGCTCCGATATCATTGTGACCCAGCGCACAGGATAAATGTGGAATCTGAAGAACCTAGTTTGGGGGGGGCGGTGGGGGAGGCCCACTTGGCATGTGGAGGGGGTGGTGGAGGGAGGGCCAAGAGTTTTGATCCACTTCTGCTTCTGAAAGAACGACTTTTCGCAGAAATATGTATCCTCTCAATGCTCATTCAGTTCTCCTGAGCTCTATTAACCTATCAGATAGTCATGAAAATTATGCTGCAGATTAAATTTATAGATATTACCTTGTCAGTGCTGTATTGGGACAGCTCCACAGGATGGCCATAACACATTGGAAAGTGAGGGAGAGGGATAATGGTGTCACTTGCTCTGTATTTTTGAGGAGTAATGCAATAGTGTGTATGAGCAATCAGTGATAGCCAGGTCCCCCTGGAGAATCATGTTACAACAGTAAGAAGTCTCACAACACCAGGTTAAAGTCCAACAGGTTTATTTGGTAGCAGATGCCACTAGCTTACGGAGCGCTGCCCCTTTGTTAGGTGAGTGGAGAGCTCTGTTCACAAACAGGGCATATAAAGGCACACACTCGGGGCACACAGTCAGTTTACAGACTACTGATTAGAGTGCGAGTCTTTACAGCCATTCAAGTCTTAAAGGTGCAGACAATGTGAGTGGAGATAGCATTAAGCAGAGCTTAAAGAGATGATACGTATCGTCTCCAGACAGGACAGTAAGTGAGATGTTGCAAGCCCAGGCAAGACGTGGGGGTTACAAATAATGTGACATGAACCCAAGATCCCGGCTGAGGCCGTCCTCATGAGTGCAGAACTTGGCTATCAGTCTCTGCTCAGCGAGTCTGCGCTATCTTGTGTCGTGAAGGCCGCCTTGGAGAATGTTTACGCAAAGATCAGAGGCCGAATGCCCATGACCGCCGAAGTGTTCGCCAACAGGAAGAGAACAGTCTTGCCTGGGTGATTGTCGAGCGATGTTCATTCATCTGTTGTCGTAGCACCTGCATGGTCTCCCCAATGTACCATGCCTCAGGACATCCTTTCTTGCAGCGTATCAGGTTGACAATGTTGGCCAAGTTGCAAGTGTATGTACCGTGTATTTGTTGGATGGTGTTCTCATGTGAGATGATGGCATCCGTGTTGATGATCGGCATGTCTTGCAGAGGTTGTTGTGGCAGGGTTGTGTGCTGTCGTGGTCACTATTCTGAAGGCTGGGTAGTTTGCTGCGAACAATGGTCTGTTTGCGGTTGTGCGGTTGTTTGAAGGCAAGAAGTGGGAGTGTGGGGATAGCCCTGGCGAGATGTTCGTCTTCATCAGTGATACGTTGAAGACTCTGGAGAAGATGTCGTAGCTTGAAGGACAAGGACAGCAGATACATTAGAACAACATCACCCGCAAATTCCCCTCCAAGCCACTCACCATTCTGACATATCGCTGATCCTTTACAGTCGCTGGGTCAAAAACTCCCTCCCTAACAGCACCATGGGTGCACCTACACCTCATAGACTGCAGCGGTTCAAGAAGGTGGCTCGAGATTGGCAAAAAAATGCTGGCCTAGCCAATGACGCCCACATCTCATGAAAGAACAAAAGAAAATAGCATTTTATTCCAAACTTATTACTTAATTGAATTTAAATTTCCAGTTGCAGCAGTAGGTTTTGAGATCGGGGCGGGATTTTCTGGCTGCGCTCTTTGATTTGATTTGATTTGATTTATTATTGCCTCATGTACTTGTATACGGTGAAAAGTATTGTTTCTTGCACGCTTTACAGACAAAGTATACCGTTCATAGGGAAGGAAAGAGGAGGGTGCAGAATGTAGTATTACAGTCATAGCTAGGGTGTAGAGAAAGATCAACTTAGGTCCATTCAAAAGTCTGACGGCAGCAGGGAAGAAGCTGTTCTTGAGTTGGTTGATACATAACCTCAGACTTTTGTACCTTTTTCCCCAAGGAAGAAGGTGGAAGAAAGGGCGTCCACTGATCCCAAAGTTGGAAAATCCTGCCTGTGGTTAACGGACCTTTGCACAGTCTACAACCCTATCCCTTCCCCTGCCCACTACGATTCCAGGGGTGGGAAAATTCCTCCCACCCTTTCCCCACCTCCCCCTCCAAGGCCTCCAAAACATCAGTCCAGAGTACTTGCTACATTCTGGGGCAAGATCCCAAATCTTGGTGAAACCAAGAGAATGAGGAATAGGCAATAAATGCTAGCCAGCCACTAAAGCCCATGTCCCACGGATAAGTAATACGAAGAAAAACTTCCACTCCAACCAAACTGAAACAGGAGAAACTGATGTAGAAGGAACCTAAAACTAGGTAGGATACAGTTACCTGGCTTTTGAGGCCTCGACGGGTTGCCCCACAGTAGATGAATGGGGCAGTGTCAGACTACCAGGAAGAATTCCAGATTGCCTTTCTTAATGGGGCCAATAATACCCAGTAGTAAAAATGCAGGCGACAGTTCCTTAGGCATGGTGTGTTAACTGGTCCTCTCTTCCTGTGATTTTTGTGCTTTGTCCGGGAGGAGAAGGTTTGCATTCACAAGCTGTAAAGAGTTAACTCCAGAAAGGAAACCTCTTTTATCAGTGTGACCCAGAACACAGGTTAAGCTGGAATCTGATGAGCCTTGGGGATTGGGGTTTGAGGGTTCCGATCCACTTCTGTAACAGAAAGAGCCCCCTCTGTTGCAGAAACAAGTATCCCCTCAATGAACACTCAGTTCTCCTGAGCTCCATTAACCTATCAGAGAGTCATGAAAATTACATTATGGCTCAAATTCATAGATATTGCGTTGTCAGTGCTCCACTGGGGCAGTCCACATGGAGGGAATTCAGGACAGTGACACACTGAAAAGTATCAGTTGTATGTACCTTAGAGTAATCTAATTGTGAGGCGGCACGGTGGCATAGTGGTGAGCACTGCTGCCTCACAGTGCCAGCGACCTGTGTTCGGTGCCGGCCTCAGGTCACTTTCTGCGTGGAGTTTGCATGTCCTCCACATGTCTGCGTGGGTTTCCTCCCACAGCCCAAAAGATGTGCAGGGTTAGGTGGATTGGCCAGGCTAAAATTTGGCCCTTAGTGTAAGTGGGATTAGGAGAGTAAATGTACAGGTTTACAGGGATAGGGTCTGGGTGGAATTGTTGCTGGTGCAAACTCAATGGGCCGAATGGCCTCCTTCTGCACTGTAAGATTCTATGAGTCTCAGTGATATTTGGTGAGCCCTGAGTGGAACCCAGGACGCCTTGGAGCATGACACATTTCAAAATGGATGCCCATTCTATTGACCATGCCCCACTGTGAGTGGAATACCACAATCTAGGTCCAAGTCTGGTGGTTGATGGGAATGTCAAGGTGATTCCCACTGGGTGACAGAATGACTGACCACTCGTGAGCGTCCACTGTTCAGCTCACTGATTATCCATCCGTGGGAAACACAGCAACCTTCATTGGGGGGGAGAAGGGAGGGGGGAGGTGGGCAGGAAGTTATCCTGTCACCTCATGGGGTCAAATGTCCTGGCACCGTTTTTAGCCATTCCCTCAATGTAGGTGAAGATTTCCGCATTACTCCAGAGTCCCGGAGGAACTCACTGCCTGGTCAAAGACAGATTTGAAAAATGGGTGCATGGAACATTCCAGACTCGTTCCACCACCTTCTGCCCTTCGCCTGTCACCCCCCCAACTTCCCCCACTTCACCCGAAATCCACCGAATATCACAACTCCTCCCTCCTCTGTCACCCTTTGACCATCCCTTCATCTCCCAAACCCTGCTGCAGCCCATCTCCATGTGTCTTCCCCCCCTCCAGAAACAAGACCTGTTACAATCTCCACGCCCACCCTGAGCCTGCGCCCCCGCCCCTCCCACCATTATCTGAGTCACCTACTTAGCCCCCCTTTCTGACCTCCCCCCACCTCTACCGAGACCTCCACCTACTGGACTCTTACCCTGACCTTGCAAGCCCCGCTCTGGCTGGGACAGTTCTGCCTCATCACCGGTACTCCCGAGTTCACCCCAAGTACCCCATCATCGCTCCACCCTTCAAGACCCTCACTCCTCCTTCCTCAGACACTCTCCCCTCCCCAGACACTAAGCTCCCCCTCCTCTGCTTAGCCTACACCCCGTGCCCAGCCCTAGGGCAACTCCAAATACTGGCACCCGACATGTGAAAACTTAGCCAAGATCCCCAAGGAGGGAAAATCAGTATTTACTGACCTCAAGGGTTGTGGACAAAGTAGATCATAGAATCCCTAAGATGCAGAAGGAGGACATTTGGCCCATCAAGTCTGCACCGATACTTCGAAGGAGCATTTTACTCAGGCCCTATCCCCATAATCGCATGTATTTACCCTACTAACCTCCTTAATCTTTGAACACTAAGGGTCAATTTAGCATGGCCAATCCACCAAATCATTGATTTGATTTGATTTATTATTGTCACATGTGTTAACATACAGTGAAAAGTATTGTTTCTTTCGTGCTGTGCAAAGCATACCATTCATAGAGAAGGAAAGGAGAGAGTGCAGAATGTAGTGTTACAGTCATAGCTAGGGTGTAGAGAAAGATCAACTTAATGCAAGGTTGGTCCATTCAAAAGTCTGACAGCAGCAGGGAAGAAGCTGTTCTTGAGTCGGTTGATATGTGACTTCAGACTTTTGTATCTTTTCCCAATGGAAGAAGGTGGAAGGGAGAATGTCCAGGGTGTGTGGAGTCCTTGATTATGTTGGCTGTTTTGCTGAGGCAGCAGGAAGTGTAGACAGAGTCAATGGATGGGAGCCTGCTTTGTGTGATGGATTGGGCTACATTCATGACCTTTTGCAGTTCCTTGCGGTCTTGGGCAGAGCAGGAGCCATACCAAGCTGTGCTACAACCAGAAAGAATGCTTTTGAGGGTGCATCTGTAAAAATTGGTGCGAGTCCACATCTTTGGTCTGTGGAAGGAAACCGGAGCATCCAGGGGGAAACACACGCAGGCACAAGAAGAATGTGCAAAACTCCACACAGGTAGTCACCCAAAGCCGGGAATTGAACCCGGTTCCCTGGCGCTGTGAGGCAGCAGTGTTAACCACTGCGCCACTGTGCTGTCTCTTCAAAGGCTGAGCAGGTGTCCATCACTCACATACAATGGTAAAAAATGTTCTAAATTCCCCTGTTGGTGAATTTAATCCCAGCGAGGTGGCCTCTTAATGGGCATGCCTGCCTCAGGGTTCCGACATTGTTTGGTCGGGAAACCTGACCCACCCTTAAGCCACCTTGAAACTCAGGAGAACAAAATTCCAACAGTTTATCTCTTGCCTCCCGCCAAACTAAATGCTCCCTTCCACACCCACTCCCCCCACCATGCTTCCCACTGTTGCCTGGAGTGGAGGAAGCCGCTCCGTAAATATTCAGATATATTGTTAAAGGGCCGCAGTCTTAATAAAAGAATAACTGTTTGGCCAGCCTTTGTGTAACCTCTCCATAAACATACCAGATCATATGTAAATGGCGATAAATACTGTTAAAAGTGACACACAGCTGTTCTGTGTTGCAAAGGCAGATTTGCATTAAAAGTTACGCAGTTGCAGCTTCAAGGCAAGTCTGGGCCATTGAAAATTATGATTCATATGGCATGAAAATTGTACCAGTTCAGAGCTGGTGACGGTAGAATTTTATCCAGGGCAGTCGTAGTGTGACGAACTCTCCCCACCCATTGTCGTCAATGGGATTGAGTGTCAGATACAGAGAGAAAGATTATAAAATGGGGTGGTACGCTGGCACAGTAGTTAGCACTGCTGCCTCACAGCTCCAGGGACCCAGTGTCGAATCCAGCCTCGAGTCTGTGTGGAGTTTACACATTCTCCCCATGTCCGCGTGGGCTTCCTCCAGGTGCTCCAGTTTCCTCCCGCAGTCCAAAGATGTGTGGGTTAGGTTGATGGGCCATGCTAAATTGCCCCTTAATGTCAGAGGGATTAGAAGGGCAATAGAAGGGTAATGCATGGGGTTATGGGGCTAGGCTGGGATTACGGTAGGTGCAGACTTGATGGGCCAAATGGCCTCCTTCTGCACTGTCAGATACTATGAGATCTTTCTAATTCCACCTCCCTGCCACTCATAGACTCAATTCACACCTGGGGACATCGGACCTGCTGGACAAGCAAACTAAGGTCTCAATTCATAGTGACAATGGGGTTGTTTACTGGTCAGCACTGCTGCCTGTAAACTAGGGGCCTAATGATCTTTGACCTGAATCTGCATTGGGCAGTGTTTGCCTTTTACCTCTTCAAGAACTTCTTGGAATGAGTCTTAAGTGATTATCGGCCTGTGTAATGAATGAAAGTTCTGTCCATCCTGACCTAATATGCTGGACAGGAAATGAACCCCACTGGTGGAAGAACAGTCTGTGAGATTACGCAGGATGGTGGTTAGGGTGAGAGGGGCAGGGGAGTGTTGGAATTGAGAGTACAGCTGCTGGTAAAGGGAAAAATTTCATCTCTTGGAATCAAGCCAGAAAATGCTTGATTGCACCCACGGGGGGCTGCACGGTGGCACAGTGGTTAGCACTGCTGCCTCACAGCGCGAGGGAACTGAGTTCAATTCCTGGCTTGGGTCACTGTCTAATCGGAGTTTGCATGTTCTCCCCATGTCTGTGTGGGTTTCCTCGGGGTGCTCCAGTTCCTCCCACAGTCCGAAAGACGTGATGGTCAGGTGCATTGGCCATGCTAAATCCTCCCTCAGTGTACCCGAACAGGTGCCGGAGTGTGGTGACTGGGGGATTTTCACAGCAACTTCATTGCAGCGTTAATGTAAGCTGACTTGTGACACTAATAAATAAACTTTAAATTTGACTAATCACTGTAATTAGTCTCTTAACATCTGAGCAATGAGTCTGTGACAGAACCAGTCGGAAGATGAATGGATTCCCGCAGTGAAGAGATTCAGAAATCAAAGTCACTTTTTAACCTCTCAAGCCTGCTGTACAGTGGTTAGCAATGTTGCTTCACAGCACCAGGGACCCAGGTTCAAATCCAGCCTCGGTTGACTGTGTGGAGATTGCATGTTCTCCCCATGTCTGCGTGGGTTTCCTCCAGGTGCTCTGGTTTCCTCCCACAGACTGAAAGATATGTGGGTTAGGTGACAGGGTGATCAGCAGGATAAATGCGTGGGGTTACGAGTATGGGGCCTAGGTGGGATTATGGTCAGTGCAGACTCGATGGGCCAAATGGCCTCCTTCTGCACTGTAGGGTTCTATGATTCTATGAATGAAGAATGATTGTTTGAGTGAGCTATCGAGAGGGTGTTCAAAGCAATGCAGCAATACTCCCAACTGAATGTAGTGCCTTCAGAGAACCTTAGAATCATTGAATCCTACAGTTCTGAAGGAGACCATTTGACCCATCGAACCTGCACCAACCACAATCCCACCCAGCCCCTATCCCCATATATTTAGCCTAGCCAGTCACCCTGTCGCTAAGGGATAATTTAGCATCCTGTATCAGACTTTTGAATGGACCTACCACGCATTTAGTTGATCTTTCTCTACACCCTAGCTATGACTGTAACACAACATTCTCTCTTTTCCTTCTCTATGAGTGGTATGCTTTGTCTGTATAGCGCACAAGAAATAACATTAATAAATCAAATTAAGTAAGTCCACACATCATCGGAGTGCGGGAGGAAACCAGAGCACCGGAGGAAACTCATGCAGACTCCACACAGACAGTGACCCGAGGCCGGAATTGAACCTGGGTCCTTGGTGCCGTGAGGCAGCAGTGCTAACCACTGTGCCATCGTACTGCCCTTCATGTGAGGCAGCAAAGCAATGTGAAGGGAGAGCGGAGAGTGGACTTGTGAAGTGTAGCCAGGGGATTTTCAATGGATTCCCGAGTCTCAGAGTTCAGCATTAGCCAAGCACTGTAGCTGTGCTAATAATATTTTACATAGGGATTAATTTTTAAATCCTCAGCACTGACTGTGCCATGAATCTGCTATATTATTTCTGCCAGAAACACCACACATCCGATGTGAAACTGAGGCACTAATTGCGGCCTCCATTCTTGTCTGGCAGCCAAGGGTAAATTTAAATGTGGAACATAAATATTTTTTTAAATAATTCATCTCAAGTGACTGAGCAGAAAATCCCCGCTCATTCCGTGATTCATTCTCTGAGACACGTTCTTGTGTTGGGCTGTGACAGCTCATGTGGCTCTGAGGGATTGGGACCCCAGAGATGGTTTCAAGTTTAAGTTTATTTATTAGTGTCACAAGCATTTACACTGCAATGAAGTTAGTGTGAAAATCCCTTAGTTGCCACACTCCGGCCCATGTTCAGATACACTGAGGGAGATACACTTAGCACAGCCAATGAACCTAACCAACAAATCTTTGGACTGTAGAGGAAACCGCAACATTTGGATGAAACCCTTGCCTTGGGTGACTGCCTAGGTGAAGTTTGCACGTTCTCTCCATGTCCGCATGGGTGGTGCTCCAGTTTCTTCCCATAGTCCAAAGATGTGCAGGTAGATTGGCCATGCTAAATTGCCTCATGGAATCCAAAGATGCACAGGTTTGGTAGATTGGCCTGTTCTGGAAAGCCTCCTCCAGGCACCTAAACTGACCCCTGTCGGGGACCGGATAGAAAATCTCAATGGGCTTCCTTCAATTGGCTTTAATTGGCTTTCAATGAGCCTGACTGGCTGCCCTCGACCTGGGGACAGTTAGCGCTGCTGCCCCCTAGTGGGATGGAAGTGAACTGACATGCCGGCTTGGGTGGGCAATTGTGTGCTCTCTCCTGCCTCCAATCCCGGATCCAGCGCAGACCAAATAACCCAACCCTGGCTGTCAGAATAAGGGTTTGCTAATATTCAGGAATATCAGCCCTCAAGTCAGGGAGCATTCACGGACATAACGGCAAAATACTGCAGATGCTGGGAGCTGAAACAAAAACAGAAACTCAGCAGCTCTGGCAGTGTCTGTGGAGGGGGAGCATTTTGAGTCTGGATTACAAACGTTGGCTCTATTCTCTCTCCACAGGCGCTGTCAGACCTGCTGAATTTCTCCAGCAGTTTCTGTTTCTGTGTGAGCATTCACAGAGACTCTTGACTTTACTGCTCGACATCTTGTGACGAGTTATTCTGTGGCTTCTTGAATGACCCAGAAGTTCACAATTCACGTGGAGCCTTGCAAATAAAAATTCTCGACAAGACAGCTGATTGTTGGATGCAGTATTCTCGCTGACGTACATTGTACTTGAGAGAGGATGTACTGGCACTGGAGGAGGTGCAGAGGAGATTCACTAGGCTGATTCTGGAGTTGAGAGGGTTGGCTTATGAGGAGAGACTGATAGACTGGGACTATACTCATTGGAATTCAGAAGAGGGAGGAGAGATCTTATAGAAACATATAAGATTATGAAGGGAACAGATAAGATAAAAAGCAGGGAAGTTGTTTCCACTGGCGGGTGAAACTAGAACTAGGGGCATAGTCTCAAAATAAGGGGAAGCAGATTTAGGACTGATTTGAGGAGGAACTTCTTCACACAAAGGGTTGTGTATCTGTGGAATTCCCTGCCCAGTGAAGCAGTTGAGGCTACCTCATTGAATGTTTTTAAGGCAAGGATAGATACATTTTTTGAACAGTAAAGGAATTAAGGGTTATGCTGATCAGGTGGGTAAGTGGAGCTGAGTCCACAAAAAGATCAGCCATGATCTTATTGGATGGCGGAGCAGTCTCGAGGGGCCGGATGGCCTACTCCTGTTCCTAGTTCTTACGTTCTCATGTCCTGAGAGGCAGTGCGGAGAGATTAATGATGCTCTGGGAGCTAAATGAAGGAAATATTTTCACTCAGTATGAATATATCCTGAAACAATAAGGGGCAATTTATCATGGCTAATCCACCTAACCCACATATCTCTGGACTGTGGGAGGAAACTGGAGCACCCGGAGGAAACCCACGCAGACACGGGGAGAATGTGCAAACTCCACACAGACAGCGACCCAAGCCGGGAATCGAACTCAGGTCTGTGAGGCAGCAGTGCTAACCACTTGATTCCTGCCGGTGGAGGTTTTTAAATTTTATTTATTAGTGTCACAAGAAGGCTAACATTAACACTGCAATGAAGTTACTGTGAAAATCCCCTAGTCGCCACACTGTTCGGGTACACTGAGGGAGAATTAAACATGGCCAATGCACCTAACCCCTAGCATGTCTTTTGGACAAGTTAGTGACAATAAGGGTGAGGAACAACTGGGCGTTATTTGGGTCTGGGGGACTAAAATGTCATTGAAATCTGCAAAATCTCAGTGCTTTTCAACCATGTCAGTGGGAAAGGCCCCCATTGATAACTGGACTGGGGTCTGTCACAGACCAATGGTTGACATAGAAAAGCACAAACTATTTGGCATCACCTGGTTTAAACAAGAACAATAGAAGCCTTTGTGAAATGATTGTTGTTGTCTCCGCGCTGCCACCTCCACCAATGTTTTAGCCACTGTTTGTGTAGCCCAGCTGTGGGATGCTTTGGCCTTTGCTGCTTGCCTTTGGACAGTTCCTGGCAGCTCTTGGTTGTACCAATGGGGGGGTTTTGTCTCAGCTGTGAAGCAAGGACAGAGAGTCAGCTTTCTCTATTGTTGGAGCGGAGATTCTAGCAGTGACAGTGCCACCCTTGTTTCTGTACTGCAGAGGCACTGCTCCCCCCCCCACCACTACTCCCCCCCCCCCAACCAAATTAATCTGCAGCCTAGCAAGCTGGAGTTAGGAAGCTGCTTGAAGGGACAGGGACAAGGCTGCATGTCATTCACATGTTTTAAAGTAAAAGTAAAGTTTAAAAATTAAAGTTTATTTATTCGTCACAAGTAGGTCTTACATTAACATTGCAATTACTGTGAAATGCCCTCGTTGCCGCACTCCGGCGCCTGTTCAGGTACATTCAGGGAGAATTTAGCATGGTCAATGCACCTAACCAGCACGCCTTTCGGACTGTGGGAGGAAACTGGAGCACCCGGAGGGAAACCCACGCAGACGCGAGGAGAATGTGCAAACTCCACACAGACAGTGACCCAAGCCAGGAATCGAACCCGGGTCCCTGGCGCTGTGAGGCAGCAGTGCTAACCACTGTGCCACCGTGCCGCCCATCAGTAAAACTGACGGGTCCAACACGCTGCCACTTCTTTTAGAGAAGGAAGCAGCATTCTGCATTCTGAGAAAGGCAACCAAGTCCAAGTCTTGCATCCTTCAAATGACTTTGGTGGTCCTCATCCCAGTTCTCAGATTGACATCATATAAAGGCAAGGCTATTTCAGGGGGCTAAGTAAAGTTCACCATTTCGCTCCTTATTCTTACACGGGAGGTGGGTATCATTGGCAAGGCCTGCATTTATTGCCCATCCCTGAATAGGCCTTGAACTGAGATAGATTATTTGGAAACATAGAAGATAGGAGCAGGAGTAGGCCATTCGGCCCTTCGAGCCTACTCCGCCTTCATTACAATCATGGCTGATCGTCCAACTCAATAGTCTAACCCTGTTTTCTCCCCATAACCTTTGATGCCATTTACCCCAAGTGCTATATCCAGCCGCCCCTTGAATACATTCAATGTTTTGACATCAACTACTTCCTGTGGTAATGAATTCCACAGGCTTACCACTCTTTGGGTGAAGAAATGTCTCCTCACCTCCGTCCTAAATGATCTACCCCGTGTTTTGAGACTGTGAACCCTGATTCTGGACTCCCCCACCATCAGGAACATCCTCTCTGCATCTACCCTGTCTAGTCCTGTTAGAATTTTATAAGTGTCTATGAGATCCTCCCCTCATTCATCTGAACTTCAGAGAAAACAATCCTAATCTAGTCAATCTCTCCTCATACGTCAGTCCCGCCATCCCCTGGTAAACCTGTGCAGCAATCTTCGCTTTCAACAAGTCCAAAATGTTGACTTAACTTGCCACATTGATATGGAAACATGTAAACACATGTTTTGAATGTATGGCAATGTAGCATTCACATATAATTCCCTCAGTCTAGGCTTTTCACTGAGGCCTTTTAAAATTGTCTTTTAAAAAGCATTTAGAGAGGGATTTGGGCCCAATGTGGTCGAGTGGGATTAGTTTAGGGGTTTTTGAAAAAAAGGGCAGCGTGGACAAGTTGGGCTGAAGGGCCTGTTTCCATGCTATAAACCTCTCTGTCTCTATACTCTGTGGGACATGGGCATCGCTGGCTGGCCACCATTTATTGTAAGAAGTCTCACAACACCAGGTTAAAGTGGACCTGTGTTTACCCCAGACCAATTCTGGCATCTCCACATCACGACCACCATTTATTGCCCATCCCTAGCTGCCCGAGGAGAGTCAAACACATTGCTATTGCTTTGGAGTCACATGTAGGCCAGACTAAGTAAGGATAATAGGTTTCCTACACCTAAAGGACGTTAGTGAACCAGACAGGTTTTTCCAACAATAGTTTCATAGCCATCAGTAGATTCTTAATTAGAGATTTTTTTCCTTAATTGAATTCAAATGCCACCATCTGCCGTGGCGGGATTCGAAGCGGGTCCCCAGAACATTTGTTGAGCTTCTGGATTAATAGTCTAGCGATAATACCACGAGGCTATCACCTCCCTGTGCCAGAACTCTCCATTCACCTGACGAAGAGGGTAACCCCTCGAAAGCTTGCGAGTATATTATCAAATAAATAGGTTGGACTAAAACCTGGTGTTGTCAGACTTTTTACTGTGTCAACCTCCTCTATGCAGACAACAAGATACTTCCCTTTAACGGAGAGAGTGCCATTACTGTGCTTGGCAGTGGGAGACGGCTGTAGTATTGCCTCAGCAGTATTTTGGCAGCATTATTGCACCTGATTGCTTTGGACGATTAGAAGGTGCTGGACGAGCTGAAATGTGACCATCTGGTCTCTTGGCAGCTTTGTATTTGCGCTTGTTACAAAAGGAGATGATAGCGGTTGGAACTGTGCCTCCGACACCCTTGATTATAGTTCACTGCTACCAGTCTGCGAGTGAGTTCCCATTTCACCGTCCCTTCAATCATCCTTTCTGGTGTCTGTTTTCAGTTTCAAAGTGGAAAATGTTTACAGAACAGTGATTATACAACTCCTCCTACCAGACACAAGGGGGGAAAAAGCTCCTTTATTCACTTCAGTCCACTGAATGAGGAAGGATTGTTCCAGTGTTGGCAGAAAACCTGACTACATCACCGCACATAGAGTCATAGAGGCTCATAGCATGGAAACGGGCCCTTCGGCCCAACTTGTCCATGCTGCCCTTTTTTTTAAACCCCTAAGCTAGCCCTAATTGCCCACATTTGGCCCATATCCCTCTGTACCTATCTTACCCTTGTAACTATCTAAATGCTTTTTAAAAGACACAATTGTACCCACTTCTACTACTACCTCTGGCAGCTTGTTCCAGACACTCTCACCACTGTGTGAAAAATTGCCCCTCTGGACCCTTTTGTATCTCTCCCCTCTCACCTTAAATCTATACCCTCTAGTTTTAGACTCCCCTACCTTTGGAAAAAGATGTTGACTACCTAACTGATCTACGCTGCTCATTATTTTATAGACCTCTATAAATCACCGCTATACATCTGCGGAGCTCCTCATGCACACTTGTTTTTTATCTTCATAGCAACATTAGGAACTGCCCCTCAGACACGTCCTTCCATTCACAAAAATCATGACCGATCCACTCTGAGCTCTATTTACCCACCTTTGTTGGTGGCATAGTGGGGCGGCACGGTGGCACAGTGATCAGCACTGTTGCCTCACAGTGCCAGGGACCCGGGTTTGATTCCCGGCTTGGGTCACCGTCTGTGCGGAGTTTGTACTTTCACCCCATGTCTGCGTGGGTTTCATCTGGGTGCTCCGGTTTCCTCCTACAGTCTAAAAGACATGTTGGTCAGGTGCACCGGCCATGCTAAATTCTCCCTCAGTGTACCCGCACAGGCACCAGAGTGTGGCGACTAGGGGATTTTCACAGTAACTTCATTGCAGTGTTCATGTAAGCCTCCATGTGACACTAATATATAAATTTAAACTTAGACTTAAGAATCACCTACCATAAATCTACTTATTTCTTCACCCAATCTGCAATCTTTTCAGACTCATGGCAAAGTTCTGGAAGACTGGAGGGTGGCTAATGTTGTTCCATTGTTTTAGAAGGATAGCAGAAACAAGCCAGGGAATTACAGGCCTGTGAACTTGACATTGGTGGTGGGTAAGTTGCTGGAGGGGCTTCTGAGGGACAAGATCGACCAACCTTTGGATAGTCAAGGTCTGATTAGGGATAGTCAGCATGGCTTTGTGCGTGGGAAATCATGTCAGACAAATCTTTTGGAGTTTTTTGAGGAGGTAACCAGGAGGGTGGATGTGGGTAGGGCAGCAGATATTGTTTATACAGACTTCAGCAAGACCTTTGACGTATTCCCGCATGGTAGGTTGGTCTGGAAGGTTAGGTCGCATGGGACCCAGGGAGAGCTTGCTAATTAGATTCAGAATTGGGTCGAGGGTAGAAAGCAGAGGGCAATGGCCAATGGCTGTTTCTCAGACTGTAGGCCTGTGAGTGGTGTGCCTTGGGGTTGATTTTGAGACCCTTGTTATTCGTTATTTATATAAATGAGTTGGACGTAAATGTACAAGGCCAGGGTTAGTAAATTTGGGTATGATACTAACTTAGGAAATATTGATACCTGATGACAAATGGTCATCTGGACTTGAAACGTCAGTTCTTTTCTCTCCTTACAGATGTTGCCAGAGCTGCTGAGATTTTGGTGACTTTTAGTTTTGTTCCTTCTTGGGGTATGGACAATCTTCTTGTGCCATTGGTAGCAGTTTGAGAGCTTGCTAGATCAATGCAGTGTTACACTCAATCACAGTGGTGTGAGACAGGAATCACATATAGGCCAGAGCAGGCAAGGAAAGCAGATTCTATCCCTTAAGAGACATTAGTGAGCCATTTACATTATCACAATCATCTTTTCACAGTCACTTTCACTGATACTGTTTTTCATTTTCAGATTTTAAAGCTGAATTCCGATTCTTAAGGGTAAAAGTTGAACTTATGTTCTGTTGATCACTGGTCCAATTGTGTAACATGGTATCACCGTATCAGTTTGTTTCTCTTATATATTCGTTCATCGGCAGTAGGTGTCACTGGCTGGGCCAGCATTTATTGCCCATCCCTGAGGGTAGTTAGGTGCTGTTGCTCTGGGGTCACATAGAATCATAGGATCCCTACAGTGCAGAAAGAGGCCATTTGGCCCATCGAGCCTGCACTGACAACAATCCCACCCAGGCCCAATCCCCATAACCCCACACATTCACCCCGCCAATCCTTCTGTCATTCCCCCTAAAACTAAGGAGCAATTTAGCATAACCAGTCATCCTAACCCGCACATTTTTGGACTGCGGGAGGAAACTGGAGCACCCAGACACGGGGAGAACATGTGAACTCCACACAGACAGTCACCCAACCCAGGCCTGTGGCACTGTGAGGCAACAGTGCTAATCACTGTGCCACCATGCCATCCTATAAACCAGACAAGGCAATTAGGGCATATTTCCTTCACTAAAGAAAATTGGTGAACGAGATGGGTTTTTATGACAATTATCATCAGTAGACTTTTAATTCCAAATTTTTATTGGATTCAGATTTCCATCATCTGCCTTGGAGGGATTCGAACCCAGGTCCTCAGAGTTGCACCCTGGGTTTCTGGATTACCAGTCCAGTGACAATGCCACAATGCCAATTCCTTCCCTTGCATGTCTAAGTCAAGGTTGCTTTCTCTTAGGAACACCCTTTAGAACAAATTTAGCTTGCAGGCGTTACCAAGCGCGTGGCGTTTATTCACTGCTCCTGTTTTCTATCCTTTTTTATAGATCATGAACTATAGCTAGCACGACAGACGGTGACAATGGCGCCACGCAAGCGGAACAGGCATGTATTCGGATTTCTTTGTTGCTTCCAGAGCAGTGATCACCCAGAGATCACATTCAAGGACAGCAGTGTGCCGTTACAGCTCTTGGAATTCTCCCTTCCAATCCCGCCCGCCGATGAACTCAACGCCCGGTTTGCAGAACTCGTTGTAAGTGGAATTGTGTTGTTAATGAGGGAACGATCTCGGCTACTATGCTTGTCCTCCTAGGCCCCAGGCGTGGGAGGTGCTCTTGAAGATGGGTCTTCTGCACTAGATCCTGTGGATAGTGTTATGACGCAGAGGCTTTTCCCCTTTGAGACGTAACACTGAATTTCCCAAAGAGGAATCTGTTCACCTCGTAATCTGTTCAAAGTGGGTGGGAAGGTGTGAATTGTCCTTCAGTAACATATAGTGTTTAACTAACAGAAATACCTTACACTTTAACGTGAATATTTAACAATTTATTTATTTAACTAACAGATAACTTTAACTAAACAAGTGACATAACGAAGAAGAAATAAGGTTCTACTGGAATGCTGTTCAAATAACTACAATATCCATTCATCAACCAAAAATGTAATGATAGAAGTACATCACTTTCAAAAAATACAACCAGGTTTTGTGGCTTTTGGAAACTTTTGGAGTTATTCTGTGGATTCCCACTGTTTGTGGGTTCTTCTTTGGGTACCTCTCATTGGTGAGATGGTATGTTCTCTTAAGAGATATATATATATACAGCTGACAGGGAGGAGAGCTCCTCTCTCCCTTTCAACTTGAGAGGTGGCAGTTGCTAACTCCCACTTTTCCCCCTTACATTCTCTTTTATACCTGTGATGATCTATCAACTTTCCTACAATGGGATTGGTCTGCTGCTGTCAACAACATCAACTTCAAATCTTAAAGGTTCTTGGCAGCTGAGTGCTTGCTTACATTGATTGGGCAAAATTCAAACAGTCAAATGCCTGAAGCCTGTTACCAAGGCAATCCTGTTGTCTGGCCTTGGATTTATATACAAATGTTTCAGTCTGGGACTTTGGATATACTTTGCATTTTAAACCTCTAAGCAGTGCAACAAAACCAGCTGTTCAAGGGACCATGCAATGTTTTGTCCTTCTGGCATTTTCCTGCCGATGGAAGGTGGCACATTGTTTACGAGCAGCAGGAATCTCTGGTCCCGCAGCAGATGTCACCCCACGCTGGTGGGAAACCTGTGGATAGGGTGCACTACTGGCAGGTCTGGAGAATCCCGCCAGTGTTTATCGGCCAGAGAATTCTGGTGTACATGTTTTCAAGAAGCATTGAGAAGGTAACATTTGGGGCCAAAGGGGATCAAAGGGAATGGGGGGGAAGGCAGGATCGGACTTTTGAGTTGGATGATCTGCTATGACCGTAATGAATGTTGGAGCAGGCTCGAAGGGCCGAATGGACCTCCTCCTCCCCCTATTTTCTATGTTTCCATGAGCCAAGGTAAGAAACATTAACTTAGGTGATCAAAAGCTTGGTCAAAGAGGTAGATTTCGAGATACATTGTCAGAGCTAAAAAGATATTCAGACACAGAGTTTGCCAGTGATGGATCCTTTATTGCCTTCTTATTGATAAGGAGAGGAAAACTGAAGAATTCTCATGGCTTCTTTAGCCTTCTCTGCTCAATTGTGTACAATCAGCCTTTCTTACAGGACACAACTTCTAGTGAAGATAATTGTTTCTAATCACGCACACCAGTAAATGATTTACATATGATACAAAGAGGTAGGCCCGAGACAATAGCTGTTTAATCACGTCTTATTGGTAATGTCATAAATCTTTAGTGGTGGATGGATGGAATGTCCGTTCAAATAATGGTCATTTAATCATGTCATTATTACAGTTTTTGTGCTGTTAGCAAGGACATTCAGCTGTGTCTTATTGCTAGATACAGCAAAACACCCCCCTTGTCTGCGCTGACTATTTCATGTGTGTGCAGAGATAGCCAGTCTGTGGTGCAGAATGCTGCTACTGATGTGCTAATCTTGCTGGCCCTCTGGCCAAACCCCTGCTGAATTCAGCTCTCCTCCCCCACAACATCCAACAGAGGAGTTAATGAGAGATAGAGAGAGAGAGGGAGAGAGAGAGAGAGACAGAGGGATGGTGGTGAAGCAGCTCAGAGAGAGAAATCTGGAGGTTGGCACCCAGAGAGCTGATGGCATGGCCCCCAGTGGTGGAGCAAAGATAATTGGAAATGCAGGAGGTACAAGATTGGAAGACTGCGGAGTTCTCAGCGTGCGGAGGGTTGGTGCAGGTCGTGGAGATACAGAGAGGGGTGAGGCCTTGGACATAATAATCAGAATTTTAAATCTGAGACGTTGATGGTCCCCAAACCAATATCTGTGAGGACGGGGTAAATGGAAATCTTTGTGCAAGTTAAGATATGGGCAGCAGAGTTTTTCATGTTTACGCATGTAGTGACCTTCAAATTTACTATCACCATGCCCCCCACTCACCAACCCCAGCAACGCATCAACCCCCCCAACCCTTATCCTCCCCCAAACTTCCTGCTGTCTTTCAAAGTCAATGTGTTTGTTGATCGAATCAGCTCCCTGACTGCCTGGCGTGAGCAGAAGGTTTCGGAACACTGACACTGTGTCGCTCCACATGCGAGAACTCGACAACAAGTGGAAACAGACAGCCCTGAGGGTCGAAGGTCAGCCCTCTCAATGGATTGTGGAAAAGAAAAGCCCCTTTCTTCCTTTCAGAATCAAAGCTGTCAGATGACACGGACACAGCGTCGGCGAAGATTCATTTTCCAAAGAGGAAAGAAAGGGGAAAATTCACCACGTCTTTTCTGAGGCTGGTGACTCACACTGGGTCACAGTTCCATTGACAGACCCCCAGCCAAGGAACTGGTCTTCACTTGTGCATTCAGACGGTGGCATTTGTCTGTACTTTCATTGACTCTCATTTGAGCAAAGGCCTCAATCGTAATATTCTTTACGACTTTTAAGAGGCGTCTTGACAAATACATGAATAGGATGGGAATCGAGAGATATGGTCCCGGAAGGGCAGGGGGTTTTAGTTGAGATGGGCAGTATGGCCGGTTGGAGGGCCAAAGGGCCTCTTCCTGCGCTGAAATATTGTTTCCTCTTTGCTCTTTGTCCTGGCTATGGACCGAGTGCTGGAAAATGGAATTAGAATAGATAGGTGCTTGATGGCCAGTGCAGACGTGATAGACCGAAGGGGCTTTTTCTCTGCTGTCTGACTTTTCCTTTGATTTGACTTGATTTGATTCGTTATTGTACTGGCATTCAGTGAAAAGTATTGTTTCTTGTTCGCTACGCAGACAAAGCATACCATTCATAGCGAAAGAAAGGACAGAGTTCAGAATGTAGTGTCACAGTCATAGCTGGAGTGTAGAGAAAGACCAATGTAATATATGGCAGGTCAATTCAAAAGTCTGATGGCAGCAGGGAAGAAGCTGTTCATGAATAGATTGGTACGTGACCTCAGACTGTTGTATCTTTTTCTGAAGGAAGAAGGTGGGGAAGAGAGAATGTCCAGGGTGTGCGGGGTACCTTAGTCATGCTGGCTGCTTTGCCGAGGCAGCGGGAAGTGTAGACGGAGTCAATGTATGGGAGACTGTATTTGTGTGATACATTCATGACCCTTGTATGGGCTACATTCATGACCCTTTTTAGTTTCTTGCAGTCTTGGGCAAACTGTGATACATCCAGAAAAAATGCTTTTGATGAGGCATCTGCAAAAGTTGTAGTGGACTTCCCAAATTTCTTTAGTCATCCGAGAAAGTAGAGGCGTTGGAGGGCTTTCTTAACTATAGTGTCGGCATGGGGGGGGGACCAGGACAGGGCGTTGGTGATCTGGACACCTAAAAACGTAAAGCTCTCGACCATTTTCACTTCATCCGCACTGATGTCAATGTGGACAGGGGCATGTCCTCCACTACACTCCCTGAAGCCGGTAACTGTTGACAGACCCCCAGCTGAAGAACTGCCCTTCATTTGTGAATTCAGGCGGTGGCATTTGTGGAACGTTTGTATTTTTATTGTATCCCACTTGGGCAAAGACCTCAATCATAACATTCTTGTCCTGGTTACAGATAATTGCTGGTAAACAGGATTAGAATAGCTCGGTGCTTGATGGCCAGCATGGATACAATGGGCTGAAAGGGCTTTTCCTGAGCTGTATGACATTATGACTCATCTGACCCACTAAGCCACCAAGATAACTACATTCCCCTAGCTCTGGCTTTAATCACTCCATCGTAGTGTCCAGGCTGCCAAGGTGATAAGCTCTTATCTCTCGTAATCAATCCATCACTTCCATCTCACTCCCATCTTCAGAATTCCCCTTAAAATCTGCCGATTTGATTCCCCTCTGCCTTGTATCCCTCATGCGATTGGATGTTGAATGTTATTTGTTACTGCCCCTGTGAAGTGTCTTGAGATCCTTTAACTACATTGAAGGTGATATATAAATGCAAGTTGTTGTTTTTAATAGCACGGGCGTCATGGTGGCACAGTGGTTAACACTGCTGCCTCACAGAGCGAGGGACCCCAGGTTCGCTTTCCCTCTTGGGTCCCTGTCTGTGTGGAGTCTACACGTTCACCCTGAATCTGTGTGGGTTTCCTCCGGGTACTCCAGTTTCCACCCACAGTCTGAAAGACGTGCTGGTTATATTCATTGGCCATGCTAAATTCTCCCTCAGTGTACCTGAACAGGTGTCAGAGTGTGTCAACTAGGGGAATTTCACAGTAACTTCATTGCAGTGTTAATGGAAGCCGACTTGTGACAAATAAATAAACTTTCACAACTTTAGCACTTTGTGGTGGGCAGCCCAGTGGTTAGCACTGCTGCCTTACTGCGCCAGGGACCAGGTTTGATTCTGTGTGGAGTCTGCACATTCTCCCTGTGTCTGCGTGGGTTTCCTCCAGGTGCTCTGGTTTCCTCCCACCGCCCAAAGATGTGTGGGTTAGGTGGATTGGCCATGCTAAATTGCTCCTTAGTGTCCTAAGATGAAAAGAGAAAATGCTGAAAAATCTCAGCGGGTCTGGCAGCATCTGTAAGGAGACAAAAGAGTTGATGTTTCGAGACAAAGCTTTGACAAAAGGTCATCTGGACTCGAAACATCAGCTCTTTTCTTGCAAAATGAAGCTGGATAATTTGAGGTCGTTCCTCTTGGAGCAAAGGAGATTGAGAGGAGATTTCTTGGAAGTGCACAAAATTCTGACAGGCTTAAAGTCGGCAAGGAAAAACCCTTCCAATCAACTGTTGGCAGAGGAATAGGTTTAAGATTTTGGGCCTGCGTTACAGGAATAAGAGGAGAAATGCTTTAACCACTGAATGGTAATGACCTGGAACTTGTTGCCTGCGGAAGCGAAAACAATCAACGATTTCAAAAAGAAACTGGAAGAACACATTACGGAAATCAATTTAATGGACTATAAGGGGCAAGTGCGGGGAGTGAGATTGATGAGATTGCTCTGCACATGGCTAATATGAACTCGATGGGCTAATTGACTTCCCATCTCCTTTTGTGCCTTAAGGACTCTGTGAGAATTTAGACATGTTGGGAAGGATTTTTAAAATTAATTTGTGGGACAGAGGCATTGCTGGCTGGGCCAGCATTTATTGCCCATCCCTAGTTGCCCTTGGAGAGCAGTTGAGAGTCAACCATATCACTGTGGCTCTGGAGTCACACGTAGGCCAGACTGGGTAAGGACAGCAGATTTCCCTCCCTGAGGGACATTAGTGAATCAGATGAATTTTTCTGACAATGGTTTCATGGTCTTCCAGATTTATTTTTATTGATTTCCAATTCCAACATCTGTTGTGGCAGGATTTGAACCCAGATCCGCAGAACGTTAGCTGAGTTAATGGATTAATAGCCTAGCAATAACACCAGTAGGCCATTAGCTCCCCCCAGGTAAGTAAGAAACATTGTCAGGGTACAGGTAGCAGAACATGGGAACTCTATATTGTGTCCTAGCAAACAGAAAATCTAAACATCATAACATTGCAGTTTGAGGAAACTACCACAAAAAAGTGTTGTTCAGAAAAAAGTACTTTATCAGTGGCCAAAGCCACTGAGATATTTTGAAGTGAGCATTATTGAATTATTTAAAGCATACAGAGAGGCCATTTGGGCGATCAAGCCCCCATTGGGCATGACTAGTGATGTAAAACGTAGAAACATAGAAACTAGAAGCAAGAGTAGGCCATTTGGCCCTTCAGGTCTGCTGCACCATTCATTTTGATAATGGTTGATCATCAAATTCAATACCCTGATCCCCCTCCCCTCACTGATCCCTTTAACCCCATGATCTAGATCTAATTTCCTCCTGAAATCAGGCAATGTTTTGGCCTCAACTATATTCTGTGGTAGTGAATTCCCTCTGGGTGAAGAAATTTGCCCTCACCCTTTATCCTCAAACTATGACCCCTAGTTCTGGACTCACAGCTGATGCATGCTTTCCTACCACTCAAATTCCTGATTGTAGAAAACAGGTGGCATGGTGGCACAGGTGGCATTTCTACCTGACAGTGCCAGGGACATGAGTTCAATTCCAGTCACAGGTCGCTGTCTGTGTGAAGTTTGCACATTCTCCCTGTGCCTGAGTGGGTTTCCTCCCACACTCCAAAGATATGTCGGTTAGCTTAGTTTTAGTTTTTATTTAAATAGTGTCACAAGTAGACTCACATTTACACTGCAATGAAATTACTGTGAAAACCTCCTAGTTGCCACACTCCTGTTCGGAATTTAGCGTGGGCCAATGCATCTAACCAGCACATCTTTCAGACTTGGGTTAGGTTGATTGGCCACACCAAATTGCCCCATAGCGTCAGGGGGACTAGCAGGGTAAATACGTTGGGTGACGGAGTTAGGGGCTGAGTGAGATTGTCATCGGCGCAGGCTCGATGGGCTGAATGGCCTCCTTCTGCACTGTAGTGATTCTATGATTTCATGCAAGCCCGTGACTGGGAATCTCTGAAAGATTGAAAATCCTCAGCTCCGGAATGTCTATTGCAGTGCCTCCATATCGCAAAAGAACCCCTGCAACGCTAACTCCCGGTGACATTAGAGATGTCTGTTGTTCAGAGCAAGATCGCTGGATGAAAAGAAATACCTTTGGGCCCAATTAGTGCCAAATGTTATATTTTCTCCGTTTTAGTTTACACAGCTGTCCAAAGAAAGTGATAGAAAGAGGGAGAGTGATGTAGGCACCAGGAGACTCAAGCGACCTTGTTCTCTCTCAAATCCAGCAGCTTGTTACCACAACAAGGTGGACTGAAAACTTGACAACGCGTTAGTCAGCAGTCCCATCGGGTTCTTGGATCTGCTGGCCATATGTACGGCAGTGTTTTTCAATTCATGTTCCTTCTGAACTCCATTGTCCTGTCCTAAATACTGCCCACTCTTCATCCTCACTGTGCTCAAATCAAAACTCTCTGCTCTGTTTCCTGCTCTGTTTAAGGGACGGCACAGTGGTTAGCCCTGCCGCCTCACAGCGCCAGGGACCCGGGTTCAATTCCAGCCTTGGGTGACTATCTGTGGGAAGTTTGCACTTTCTGAGTGGGTTTCCTCTGGGTGCTCTGGTTTCCTCCCACACTCCAAAGTTGTGCGTGTTAAGTGGATTGGCCGTGCTAAATTGACCTTAGTGTCAGGGGGATTAGCAGGGTAAATATGTGGGGTTATGGGAATAGGGCGTGGGTGGGACTGTGGTCAGTGCGGACTCAATGGGCTGAATGGCCTCCTTCTACACTGCAGGGATTCTGTGAGAATTCTATTCTGTTCCAATCTACTTTCCCTTAAGACCTCACAAAAGGAAAATCTTTTATTTCATTGTGGCGTGCACTGGCTTCTGTTTTAAATGTGTAGGGGTATGGGGATAGGGCCTGGGTGGGATTGTGGTCAGTGCAGACTCGATGGGCTGAAGGGCCTGTTTCGGCATTGTAGGGTTCTATGTTTTATGTTCTATGTAAAGTATACTTATTAGTATTACAAAGAGGCTTACATTAACACTGCAATGAAGTAACTGTGAAAGTGGTGGTGCACTTTCTGCGGTGTAATGGTGAGCGCTCTGGACTCTGAATCCAGCAATCCAAGTTCAGACCTCGGTGGAACCTTGCTTTGTGGGCAGCGTGGTGGCACAGTGGTTAGCACTGCTGCCTCACAGTGCCAGGGACCTGGGTTCAATCCCTGGCTTGAGTCACTCTTTGTGTGGAGACTGCACGTTCTCCCTGTGTCTGCGTGGGTTTCCTCTGGGTGCTCTGGCGCCCTCCCACACTTCAAAGATGTGCTGGTTAGGGTGGCCATACTAAATTCTCCCTCAGTGTACATGTACAGGCACTGGAGTGTGGCGATTAGGGGATTTTCATAGTAACTTCATTGCAGTGTTAATGTAAGCCTACTTGGGACACTAATAAACAAAAACTTTTTTTTTGCATGGCTATTCACATGCAGTATCTTAAAGGGAGAAATGTATCAGAATTAGACAGAGTGGGTTCAGAAAGAATGTTCCGATGGTTGGGGAGTCCAGAACTAGGGGTTATAGTTCGAGGAGAAGGGAGTAAACCTTTTAGAAATGAGGTGAGGAGAAATTTCTTCACCCAGAGGGTGGTGAATGTGTGGAATTCACTCCCACAGAATGTAGCTGACGTCAAAATGTGTGATTTCCAGAAGGAATTAGATATAGCTCTTGGAGCTAAAAGGATCATGGGATATGAGGGTAAGGGGGGAAATCAGGATATGGAATTTGGTGATCAGCCATGATCAGAATGAGTGGTGGAGCAGGCTCGAAGGGCCGAATGGCCGATTCCTGTTTCTAGGTTCTATGTTTCTGCGTACTTGTGAATGGTGTGTGTGGCACCTTCCAGGTTGCTATTCAGCCAAGAGCACAAGTAGTTTAGAGGAAGCACTGTATTTTTTTACTGATTTCAGGTCTTTCTCATAATCTAGCTGCTGTATCCTTCATCTCCATTTCCTTCCACCCCTTCAAAGGTGTATCCTCAATCATCTGACCTTGCAACTACAAAGGATATGACCTCAATGTGGAGGCATTGGAAAGGGTGCAGAGCAGGTTCACCAGGATGTTGCCTGGTATGGTGGGAAGGTCTTATGAGGAAAGGCTGAGGGACTTGAGGTTGTTTTCGTTAGAAAGAAGAAGATTGAGAGGTGACCTAATTGAGGCATACAAAATGATCAGAGGGTTAGATAGGGTGGACAGTGAGAGCCTTTTTCCTCGGATGGTGATGGCTAACACGAGGGGACATAGCTTTAAATTGAGGGGTGGTAATTGTAGGACGGATGTCATAAGAACATAAGAAATAGGAGCAGGAGTAGGCCATCTAGCCCCTCGAGCCTGCCCCGCCATTCAATAAGATCATGGCTGATCTGTCATGGCTCAGTTCCACATTCCCGCCCTCTCCCCATAACCCTTAATCCCCTTGCCTATCAAAAACCTATCAACCCGCGTCTTAAAAATATTTAGCGAGGCAGCCTCCACCACTTCAACGGGCAGAGAATTCCAGAGATTCACCACCCTTTGAGTGAAGAAGTTCCTCCTCAACTCAGTTCTAAACCGCCCCCCCTTTATCCTGAGGCTGTGCCCTCTAGTCCTACTGTCCTTTCTGAGCGGGAAGAGCCTCTCCACCTCTACCCTATCCATCCCATTCATCACCTTATATGTTTCAATGAGATCTCCCCTCATTCTTCTAAACTCTAACGAGTACAAGCCTAGTTTATTCAGCCTCTCCTCATAGTTCAACCCCCTCAACTCTGGTATCAGCCTAGTAAACCTCCTCTGCACTCCCTCCAAGGCCAAAATATCCTTGCGTAAGTGCAGCGACCAAAACTGCACACAGTACTCCAGCTGCGGCCTCACCAGTGCCCTATACAGCTGCAGCAAGACCTCCCTACTTTTATATTCAATCCCCCTTTCTAGGTTCAGAGGTAGGTTCTTTACTCAGAGGGTAGTAAGGGCGTGGAATGCCCTGCCTGCAGCAGTTGTGGACTCGCCAACTTTAAGGGCGTTCAAATGGTCAGTGGATAGGCATATGGATAACATTGGAATAGTTTAGGTTAGAGGGTCATTAGATTGGTTCCACTGGTCGGCGCAACATCGAGGGCCGAAGGGCCTGTACTGCGCTGTAATGTTCTATATTCAATCTTCTCTCCTCCTGCAATCTACTATCTTTGAACTCCACCTTCCCTTCCGAGTCCTGGCGTTTATATCTATGATGTTTTGTTTTTATTCTTTCATGGGATGTGGGCATCGCAGGGCCAGCTCATCCCTAATTGCCCTTGCGAAGGAAGTGGTGAGCTGTCTTCTTGAGGCGGCAGTCCATCTGGTGTAGATACACCCACAATCCTGGGAATTCCAGGATTTTGACAGTGAAGGAGCGGTGACATAATTCCAGCTCAGGGTGGTGAGTGACTTGGAGGGGACCTCTGAGGAGGTGATCTTCCCCTGGATCTGCAGCCCTCGTCCTTCTAGGTGCTGTGGTGAGCTCCTGCGGTGGAATTTGTAGATGGGACACGTGGCTGCCAGCGTGTGCTGGTGGTGGGTGGAATGAGTGATTGTGGGTGGGGTGCCAGCAGGCTGTTTTGTCCGGGATGGTGTTGTGTTTCTTGAGTGTTGGAGCTGCACCCACCCAGCACACTCCTGACTTGTCCAGCTGTTTGGCAGAGGGATTAAAAGGGCAGCTTGCCTCAACAGAAGAAACTAACAAGTTGCCAACTGCCCCGTTGCTCACATCTGTGCGTTCGTTTTGAACAGATTTAACAACACTGGAAATGTGAATTGTTTTCTTTAATTTTGCTCCTTGCAGAACCAATTAGAGACAATTAAATGCTGAACCCTTATTCTGTCTGGGAATGAGACTTCAAATAGCCTCACCGTCAACTCACGACCTCTCAATCGGGCAATAAGAAGTTCCACTATTGGAGTCTCGGATGGAATCTGCCTTTCGTCAGGACATAGAAGCATAGGAGTAGGCCATTCGGCCCTTCGAGCCTGTTCCAGCATGTGGGAGTCCGAGGCTGGGATGCACATTTGCACTGAGCCCCTCTCACTCCAGCCCTTACTGACTTATACTGACTTCCATCACCAAAATCATCTGTTTGAACGTCTATTAATCATGGAAACTAGAAGCAGGCGTAGGCCATTTGGCCCTTCGAGTCTGCTCTGCCATTTATTTGATCATGGCTGATGACCAAATTCAATATCCCTTCCCCCGCCTCCATATCCCCCCTCAAGAGCTGTATCTAATTCCTTCTTGAATTCAGACAACATTTTGGCCTCAGCTACATTCTGTGGTAGTGAATTCCACACATTCACTACCCTCTGGGTGAAGAAATTTCTCCTCACCTCATTTCTAAAAGGTTTACCCCTTATCCTCAAACTGTGATCCCTAGTTCTGGACTCCCCCACCATCGGGAACATTTTTTCTGAATCTACCCTCTCTAACCCTGTTAGAATTTTATAAGTTTCTATGAGATCCCCTCTCACTCTTCTAAACTCCAGTGAATATAATCCTAACTGACTTAATCTCTCCTCATATGACAGACCTGCCATCCCAGGAATCAGCCTGGTAAACCTTTGCTGTACTCTCCCTATAGCAAGGACATTCTTCAGTGGAAACAAAGCATTTTGTTGCGCAGTTGAAAATACGTTTAAGGATTGTTCACTGCCAGCGCTCTACATTCATCACGGGTTGCCACTAATCCTAGCAGCTTCATTCAGTGAATAGAAGGTGCCGGAACTGCATTTGAAAGAGTAAAATCTGGGTGGACGCAGCTTGTAACACTGGAAGCCGTGTGACTGGGCCAAGCGGGCCGCCATTTTCCCTGCCGTGTCAGTGAGGGGAGAGCAGAGTCCCCAGGCCCTTAAACCTCTGCTTGATCATCACTTTCTCTGGTGGGCAGAGCGACTGCGTTTACAAAGGAAAAGGAACAATTTACCTTGGCCTTGTGCACCTGGCAGCATCTCAGAGAAGCAAGGAGCTCTTAAATCCACATCCAGTCGGTGACACGAGAATTTTGTAGTTTTACAGGGAAACATGCCATGGTGCCAATGTGGAAAAAGATGATGGCACATTAAGTGCCGACTGCATGTTTTGTCAAACAGAAGCTCCTTTTACCACGGGTCTCCTTGGCTTCCCTCCTTGTTAATGCATTTTCCTGCCTTGTTTATTTTGCAGCCATAAGGATCACTGCATAACAGACATTCTCTGCAGAGGTTTCTGCAGAAACAGCCGTCTAATGTGTGCGTGTGAGAACGTGAACAGTCTGGTCAACAAGAACTGTGATCCTACGACCCTGAGAGTTGCCCTCCAACACAGAATCCTGTGTCCCCGGCACTCGTACCACCCTTCACATTTCCAATCAAAAGGGCATTCTTCAAATGTGCGCCTTGGCTCCCAGTGCCCTTGTTTCCACTTCCAGTCTCCCATCCGCAGCCACAGCTTTTATTGTGTTCATTCCTGGAACATGGGCATCACTGGTTGGCCAGCATTTATTGCCCATCCCTCGTGGGCAGTTGGGAGACAACCACATTGCCGTGACTCTGGAGTTGTATGCAGGCCAGACCAGGAAACTATGGCCTATTTCCTTTCCTAAAGGATGTTAGTGAACCAGATGGTTTTCTCTGACAATTGACAATGGTTTCATGGTCATCAGTAGGTTCTTAATTCCAGATTCCATGGCAGGATTCGAACTTAGATCGCCAGAATATTACTTGTTGTAGCTCTGCAGGCTTCTGATACAAATGAGGATTTTTTAATCATTCATGAGACATGGGCGTTGCTGGTTGGCCGGTATTTATTGCCCATCCCTAGTTGCCTGAGGGCAGTTGAGAGTCAACCACATTGCTGTGGCTCTGGAGTCACATGTAGGAAGGATTGGGTAAGAATAGCAGATTTCCTTCTTTAAAAGACATTAGTGAACAAGATGAGTTTTTCCGACAATGGTTTCACGGTCACCAGTCGATTCTTAATTCCAGATACTTTTTATTGAATTCAAATTCCACCATCTGCCGTGGCGGGATTCGAACCCGGGTCCCAGTTAGCTGAGCTTCTGCATTAATAATCCAGCGATAATACCACTAGGCCATTGCCTTCCCTGAGTATGGCAATTTGCAATGGAGCATTCCTCGGGTGAGACATTGGTCAGATTCTTGGCGGGTCCTTACTACAAGTGTAAAGTTTATTTATTAGCATCACAAGTAAACTTACATTAACGCTGCAATGAAGTTACAGTGAAAATCCCCTAGTCGCCACAATCCAGCGCTTGTTCAGGTACACTGAGGGAGAATTTAGCGAAGCCAACACACCCAACCAGCACATCTTTCGGACTGTGGGAGCACCCGGTGGAAACCCATGCAGACATGGGGAGAACGTGCAGAGTCCACACAGACAGTGACCCAAACTAGGAATTGAATCTGGCGCTGTGGGGCAGCAGTGCTAACCACTGTGCCACCGTGCCACCCCACGTTGCAAGAAGTTGACAATTAAGCTGCGTTGGAGCAATTTATGTACAATTTTAATTCCCTCCCCCACCCCGGGCCCCCATCCACCCACCCCGCGTTCTTATCGCAGGAACACGTTGATCTTTCATTCCAGCCTCAGCACACTTCCCAGTGCCTGTGGGTGTCCGACTTTGGCAGCCTCCGCTCGCAGATTATTCCGTCATTAAAAACAAAATTGAAGGAAAATCCCACCAGGTAGCTGGGATGTTTTACTGCTGGGGATCGACAGATGGCATGCACATGTGGCTGGAGGCAACAGCAGCCTCCTGTCCCAGCCCTCCCACAGCACGAGTACAGCTCCCCGTTGAATAGCATCATATTACCATGCGCCCACACACTGGCGCATCTGAAGAAAGACCACACAGTCCTCCTGACTGCCAGTGTGTCGGACTCATGTTATACTGCTGGCTGAACTCCCCACCCCCCCCCCCTCCTCCCCTCATCCACCAGGTGCCAACAGCACAAACACATGTTCACAGGCCCATGGAGAGAGATCAAACCCCACATTAACAACTCAGATTTCCTTTCATTTCACCTTGAAAGAAAAAGGCACGGTACATTTCGTTTGCAGAGGGGGAGACGATGGTATCATCACTGGACAACTAATCAGCTAATGTTCTGGGGAACTGGGTTCGAATCCTGCCACAGCAGATGGTGGAATTTGAATTGAACTTTTAAAAAATCTGGAATTAAGAATCTACAGATGACCATAAAACCATTATCGATTGTCAGAAAACCCATCTAATTCACTAATGTCCTTTAGGGGAGGAAATCTGCCATCCTTACCTGGTCTGGCCTGTGTATGAATCCAGAGCAAGAAGCCTGACAACACCAGGTTAAAGTCCAACCGATTTATTTGATAGTAAACTCACAAGCTTTCGGCGTTTGCCCCTTCGTCAGGTGAAGGGGCAGACCTCTTACTGTGTTTACCCCAGTCCAACGCCGGCATCTCCACATCATGAATCCAGAGCCACCACAATGTGGTTGACTCTTAACTGCCCTCAGGCATCTAGGGGTGCCCAATAAATGCTGGCCAGCCAGCAACACTCATTCGATTTGATTTATTATTGTCGCGTGTATTAGTATACTGTGAAAAGTATTGTTTCTTGCGCGCTGTCCAGACAAAGCATACCATTCATAGAGAAGGGAAGGGGAGAGTGCAGAATGTGGTGTTACAGTCATAGGTAGGGTGTAGAAAAATATCAATTTAATGCGAGGTAGGTCCATTCAAAAGTCCAATGGCAGCAGGGAAGAAGCTGTTCTTGAGTCGGTTGGTATGGGACCTCAGACTCATGTTCAAAGAATGAACTTTCCAGTGTGGAAACTGAGCATAATAAGCCCCTGATATCATCCAGGGCAGCAGGGCGGCACAGTGGTTAGCACTGCTACCTCACCGCGTCAGGTACCCAGGTTCAATTCCAGCCTTGGATGACAGTGTGGAGCCTGCACATTCTCCCCGTGTCTGCGTGGGTTTCCTCCGGGTGTTCTGGTTTTCTCCCACAGTCTAAAGATGTGCGGGTTAGGTTGATTGGCCATGATAAATTGCCCCTTAGTGTCGGGGGGAGGGCAACTAGGATAAATACGTGGGGTTATGGGGATAGGGTCTGGGTGGGGCTGTTGTTGGTGCAGGATCAATGGGAAATTCTATCATTTTAAGAGTGAAGTGATTTCCGGTTTGTGGGTGGACATTGGTGGGGCAGGGTTGAGGGAGGTGACTTATATGGAGTGGTTGGAGTTGGAGACTGAGGCAGATGGAGAACAAGTGACCCCTCGACCCTTTTCAGCAGACTGGTATTGCCTCAAGCTGGTATAGACAGTAGCGGGCAGCTGGTCAGAGGGCAGGAGCAGAATGTTTGGAGGCAGGAGATCCCCCAATGTCGGCTCCCTTTGAAAGTCATTGACTACATCATCTTACATTTTTGACATGAGCTTTACATATGTTGGAGAGGGTTTGCAGAGTCAGAAGATGTGTTGCTTCAAAGAAAACAAAGTTTAAGTTTAAAGTTTATTTATTAGTGTCACGAGTAGGCTTACATTAACACTGCAATGAAGTTACTGCGCAAATCCCCTAGTCGCCACACTCTGGTGCCTGTTGGGGTACACTGAGGGAGAATTTAGCATGGCCAATGCACCTAACCAGCACGTCTATTGGATTGTGGGAGGAAACCGGAGCACCTGGAAGAAACCCACACAGACACGAGGATAAAGTGCAGACTCCGCACAGACAGTGACCTGAACTGGGAATCGAACCTGGGTCACTGGTGCTGTAAGGCCCACAGTCTGAAATACGTGCTGGTTAGGTGCATTGTCCATGCTAAATTCTTCTTCTGTGCATCCAAACAGGCACCAGAGTGTGGCGTCTGGGGGATTTTCACAGTAATTTCATTGCAGCGTTAATGTAAGCCTACTTGTGACTAATATTATTTATTTTGAATAGTGACGGTGGTGCTATTGACCATTGGAATGATGGATAGGGTTGAGTCTGGTCTTGGATTCAGTCATCGCCTGGTACTGATGTGGTGCCAAAGTTAGTTGGCACTTGTCAAGCTGAACCTTGGATATTGTCCAAGAGCTGCCTCTCTGTTGTTGGAGGAGTTATGAATAGAGCTGTAAAGATGGCAATGTTGGCATGGACTGAGGAGAAGACCGTCGCCTTTAGAGGGACACTTCCCTCCACAATTCCAAACAGAAACACATAGAATTAAAACACACAGACTGGCTGTGACCTCGCAGCCATATTAACAATGGCACAAACCCTGTAATATCCACTAAAACTTGTGAGTGGCCAAAAATTGGGATGTGCGCTGGTGATATCTCAATTTTAGATCATCCCTGCCCCCTTCTCAGTAACACAATTGTTAAGCCTTTCAGTTGCAGTACGATAATAAAGATGAAGCAAATTCAGCTTCTTCACAAACCCACTTTATTCCCTTTTTCAACTCTACATACACAGTACCACCTGGAATCATAGAATTATACAGTGCAGAAAGAGGCCATTCGGCCCATTGAATCTGCACCAACCACAATCCCACCCAGGCCCTATCCCCATAACCACATGCATTTACCCTAGCCAGTCCCCGTGACACGAGTAGCATCTTTTTTTAGCATGGCCAATCCACCTAACCCACACAGCTTCGGACTGCGGGACGGAAACGGAGCACCCGGAGGAAACCCAAGCAGATATGGGGAGAATGTGCAGACCCAGCACAGACAGTGACCTGAACTGGGAATCGAACCCGGGTCCCTGGCACTGTGAGGCAGCAGTGTTAACCACTTTGCCATCTGTTACACATAGCGAGTACCATTAAATGATTAACATACAAATTTGGTCTAAAGTGGAAGGTTGTGGTTAACCCATTCCTAACAACAATCAAGTTCATACCCAGACTGATTTCCATAAATTTAAATACATTTTAATCAAATTAAGGAACATTATGACATCTCTTACTCCCGTCCACCCCCCCACCCCCAGGCAGCATGAAGTCATGCCGTCTGGGAGCATGCAGGTGCCTGTAAGCCCCAGGATTGCAGGACATACCTGGGCATTGACCTTGGCACCCTGACTCTTCAATTTAATCTTTCAATAACTCTAGGAGTCGGCTTTCAAGGAACAGTCATTTTATTGCACAAAATAAAATAAAGAGAAAGCACAAGCCTGTGGTGAATCAAACAGGTCCCAACTGGGACTAAAGGACAATGGACCCACTCAGGGTCCTGCTTTATACAGGGCTTAGTATACAAGCTCCATTTGGATGGTTAATTGCCAGGGGAGCTTGTATTCAATGAGTCCTACAGGGAGGTCAATCAGTGATTCCCTATGCAAGGTTATCACACCCCCGATCTCAGATTCTTGGCATGTCGAGGCCCCGCCCCCCCAGCTGGCTGCGTGATCCTTCTCAGCACTCTGAAATGGAACTGAGTGCCGCTAACTAGGGTGAGAAAAGGTGATTGTGCAGCTGCCAACTTTCATACAATTTTTCTCGCCCGCCTGTGCAATTTGTGCCATATGTATTTGAAAGGCGGAGAGAGAAGCTATGGTTAGAACGGAACACAGGGAGAGGAACTTTACACCTTAAAATAGCCAAAAAGGGAAGAGTGCTGCACGCTTGTCTGAAATAGTCTAAATTTACAAACAGAGAAAATCGGAGGAGGCCATTCTGCGCTTCGAGTCTGCTCTGCTATACGTTATGATCATAGCTGATCATTCAATGTAGTAACCTCTTCCCGCCTTCTTCCCATATACCTTGATCCCCTTTGTCCAAGAGCTATATCCAACTCCCTCTTGAAGACATACAATGAAACTGGGGAGGTGTTTGTGTCACAACAGGCCTGCAATTGCTGGATCGGCCTCAGCTAGAGTGTGATGTACAACTCTGGGCACAGCACTTGAGGGAGAGTATTAAGGTCTTGGAGCGAGTGTAGAGGTGGTGCTGAGAATGGCAAGTTGTCAGAGTGGCCCAGTGGTCTAAGGTGCCAGGCTCAAGGAGTGTGATTCCTTGTTTAATGGATTAGAATGGATAGGTGCTTGCTGGCCAGAGCAGACACAATGGGCTGAAGGAGCCCTTTCTGAGTTGTAAAAATCTATGGCCAGAATGTTACAGCCATTCACACTGGCAGGAGTTTCCCATCCCACTGACTGGGTGTTAAATTCTCTGACTTCACTGCAGCAGGAGAACATAAGAACATAAGAAATAGGAGCAGGAGTAGGCCATCTAGCCCTTCAAGCCTGCCCCGCCATTCAATAAGATCATGGCTGACCTGAAGTGGATCAGTTCCACTTTCTTACCTGCTCCCCATAACCCTTAATTCCCTTGTCTATCAGAAATCTATCTACCCGTGACTTAAATACATTCAACGAGGTAGCCTCCACCACTTCAATGGGCAGAGAATTCCAGAGATTCACCACCCTCTGAGTGAAGAAGTTCCTCCTCAACTCCGTTCTAAACTGCCTCCCCCTTATTTTGAGGCTGTGCTCTCTAGTTCTGCGGTCCTTTCTAAGTGGAAAGAATCTCTCTACCTCTACCCTATCTAGCCCCTTCAATATCTTGTAAGTCTCTATAAGATCTCCCGTCAGCCTTCTAAACTCCAACGAGAACAGGCCAGTCTATTTAAGCTCTCCTCATAAGCTAACCCCCTCATCTCCGGTATCAGCCTGGTGAACCTTCTCTGTACTCCCTCCAAGGCCAATGTATCCTTTCGCAAATAAGGGGACCAAAACTGCACACAGTACTCCAGTTGCGGCCTCACCAGTGCCCTGTACAGGAGCATAGCACAAACGGCCGTAACTTCCTTGCACCGTGCCATAGCAAGGTTCAAAGGCTACTGTACGTATTTTTAAAAATGAGTTATTTTCTTGTGCCTTTTATGTGGCACCTTATCGAATGCATTTTGGAAATCCAAATACACTGGTCCCCCTTTCTCTACCCTGCTTATGACATCCCCAAAGAACTCTAATGAACTTGTGAAACTTGGTATCCAGCCCATAGTTCCCTGCTTCCTGTCTCCCTTCCTTGATTAGGGATTTTCCGTGACCTGGGGAATTTTGGAAGATCACACTAATGGATGCTGGCCTTCATAGCGAGGGGGATTGAATATAAAAGTAGGGAGGTCTTGCTGCAGCTGTATAGGGCATTGGTGAGGCCGCAGCTGGAGTACTGTGTGCAGTTTTGGGCGCCGCACCTGCGCAAGGATATTTTGGCCCTGGAGGGAGTGCAGAGGAGGTTCACTAGGCTGATACCGGAATTGAGGGGATTGAGCTATGAGGAGAGGCTGAATAAACTAGGCTTGTACTCGTTAGAGTTTAGAAGAATGAGGGGAGATCTCATTGAGACGTATAAGATGATGAATGGGATGGATAGGATAGAGGTGGAGAGACTCTTCCCGCTCAAAAAAGACAGTAGGACTAGGGGGCACAGCCTCAAGATAAAGGGGAGGCGGTTTAGAACGGAGTTGAGGAGGAACTTCTTCACTCAAAGGGTGGTGAATCTCTGGAATTCTCTGCCCGTTGAAGTGGTGGAGGCTGCCTCGCTAAATATTTTTAAGAAGCGGGTTGATGGGTTCTTGATAAGAGAGGGGATTAAGGGTTATGGGGAGAGGGCGGGAAAGTGGAACTGAGCCACAACAGATCAGCCATGATCTTATTGAATGGCGGGGCAGGCTCGAAGGGCTAGATGGCCTACTCCTGCTCCTATTTCTTATGTTCTTATGTTCTTAACTCTGCAGCCACTTTCTATAAAACACTATGATGTAAGCCATCTAGCCCAGAGGAGTTGTCAGTATTTAGTCCCATTAGTTTTCTGAGTACTTTTCCTCTTTGACATCCAGCAACTAGCAAGCAGATTTCCCGATAACTCATTCCAGCCCTCAGATTTGATTTGACTTGATTTATTATTATCACTTGTACTGGGATACAGTGAAAAGTATTGTTTCTTGTGCGCTATACAGACAAAGCATACCATTCATAGAGTACATAGGGGAGAAAGAAATAAGACAGTGCAGAATGTAATGTTACAGTCATAGCTAGGGTGTCGAGAAAGATCAACTTAATGCGAGGTAAGTCCATTAAAAAGTCTGACAGCAGCAGGGAAGAAGCTGTTCTTGAGTTGGCTGATACGCAACCTCAGATTCTCCTCGTGTCTGCGTGGGTTTCCTCCGGGTGCTCCGGTTTCCTCCCACAGTCCAAAGATGTGCGGGTTAGGTTGATTGGCCGTGCTAAGAAATTGCCCCTTAGTGTGCAGGGATGCTTAGAGGGATTAGTGTGTATAATATGTAGGGATATGGGGGTAGGGCCTGGGTGGGATTGTGTTCGGTGCAGACTCGATGGGCCGAAGGGCCTCTTTCTGCACTGTAGTGTTCTATGATTCTATGATTCTGTGAGACTTTTGTATCTTTTTCCCAACAGAAGAAAGTGGAAGAGAGAGTGTCCGAGGTGCGTGGGGTCCTTAATTATGCTGGCTGCTTTGCCAAGGTAGTGGGAAGTATAGATAAAGTCAATGGACGGGAAGCTGGTTTGTGTGATGGGCTGGGCTATGTTCACAACCCTTTGTGGTTCCTTGTGGGTCTTGGTCAGAGCAGGGTGTGTACAGGAGTGGCTGGGGTGACCTCTAATTGATTCCACCCTACGAAAATGGCCCTTAGCTCCACTCAGCATCTCCTCCTGAGCTGTCAGGAGGGAGCCAAGGGAAAGAGAAAGGAAACACTTTTTGATGGATATCAGGCCTTGTTTTTTGGTTTCAAAAAAAAAGGCACTTCACTTTTGAGGAAAGAAATTGCTTTCTCCCAGCGGCTGTACCTCGCAAAACTTTTCTGTGTAAAGTAGACCCTCCCCACTTCTCAATGATACAATCAGCTGAAAAAGCAAGCCCCATAGCAAAAAGGAAATGCCCCCCCCACCCCCCCACTCCACTACAATCCCTCCTCCCCCCGATTCCAGCCCTATCTCTCTCTCTCTCTGAACGATCCAGAAATATCAGTGTCTGAGGACAGAAACTAATTACACAAAGTTAAACATTTTGGATTAATCCTGCAACTTCCCCTCTTTTGGCATGTCGCTCACTGGCTTTAAGTGGCCATTCTGTTTCCTACTCAGCCTGCACAATCGGCTCCCTGTCCACCTCGAAGCCGGCACAGCAGTCTCGGCCAATCTTCATCCTATTGGCCTGTCAACACACCAACAGTAGGCTTTCTGTGCACTAATCCATCAAGCTGCCAGCACTGGGCTGCCTGTTCGCTGCAGTGCAGTTGCTGTTCGATCCTCACTGAGGGCTAGGTCTATTTTGACCAGTTTGATCTCCCCTCTCTGCGGAGGGCTGGAGGGTCATGCCGTTCAGTACAAAACCCGACTCCATTCACTCACGTGCTGGCTGGCTTGTTGGCTGCCACCATTGGCTCTTTGGGTAGCACGATTATCTCTGTGAGTCAGGGGTTCAAGTCTCACTTCTGGGATTTGGCCACAAGAGTGATCTGATCTAGCCTCACACTGTGGGGCAGTGATCTGTGGTCCCTCGTACAAGTTTGCACTCGCCTTTCCAGAGAATTCTAATTCTCATGTATTCCCATTGCTTATTTCTTAGAAGATCCCACGACATTTGTTGTGGATGGTGGCCCAGTGGTTAGCACTGCTGCCTCACAGCGCCAGGGACTGACCCAGGTTCGAATCCGGCCTTGGGTCACTGTCTGTGTGGACTTTGCACATTCTCCCCATGCCTGCATGGGTTTCCTCCAGGTGCTCCGGTTTCCTCCCACACTCCAAAGATGTTCGGGTTAGGTTGGTTGGCCATGCTAAATTATCCCATTGTGTAAGGGGGATTAGCAGGGCTTCGGGGATAGGGCCTGGGTGGGATTGTTGTTGGTGCAGGCTTGATGGGCCAAATGATCTCCTTCTGCACTTTAGGGATTCTATAACATTAACTTGAAGAAGCACAGGGGTGTTCCCCTTGGCCAATAGAGAGCCTGAATGCAGATTATCATTGCTGTTTATGGGAGCTTGCTGTGCGCAAATTGACTGCCACATTTCAAAGCACTTTAGGACATCCTGAGGTCATAAATGAAAGTTATACAAGTGAAAACATCTGTGGAAGCATCACAGTTGACTGAGCCTGCCACATGATATTAAACCTCACTGAAAAGTCATCCAGCAATGTTTGTGGAGGAGCAGGAATCCTGTCCGATTATCCGCCCTCTGGCTGAGGGGGCTCCGTCTAACCGTGGAGCCGCTCCCTCCCCATCACTTCTCCCACCAACTTTACCGAGCTGCTCACTCAATGTAACTGGAAATCGAACCTGTGGCCTACTCGTGTCTAGGGATTTCCACCATCGCAGTTGCTGCCTCAGGGCACTGGGAGTATTCCGTATTGGAAAGCACGGCTGCAGAGGCAGTAGGGAGGGTTATCCAGCTCAGCTAAGGCCTGGACGAAGGGGAAGGCCAATTAGGATTCTTGACCCCAATAACAAAGAAGGCATATGGGACACTTGCTTTCATCAGTCATGGCAAAGAGTACAAAGGCAAAGAGATTATGTTGGAGTTGTGCAGAGCATTGATTAGCTGGAGTATTGGGTGTGGTTCTGGTCACCTCATTATGAGATGCTGAAGCAATAGTCAGGATGGTGAGTGGCTTGGAGGGAAACCTCCAGGTGATGGGGTACCTGTTGTCTCCTTCGAGATGGCAGCGACTGTGAGTCTGTAGGGGCTAAAATACAGCTTGGGAGAAGGAGACGACTGAGTGGAGAAAGCTGTCCTGCCGTGAGTGACCTGAGTGCGGTGGATGTTGACATTTTGTGGTGTCTGACGTGGCGAGATGTCCAGCAGTTGCTGAACAAAAGACGTTCTCCTTCTAATGGTCAGGGAGGTGCGGTGGCACAGTGGTTGGCACTGCTGCCTCACAGCGCCAGGGACCCAGGTTCGATTCCTGGCTTGGGTCACTGTGTGGAGTCCGTACATTCTTCCTGTGTCTGTGTGGGTTTCCTCCGGGTGCTCCAGTTTCCTCCCACAGTCCGAAAGACATACTGGTTAGGTGCATTCACCATATTAAATTCTCCCTCAGGGTATCCGAACAGGTGTCAGAGTGTGGCGACCAGGGGATTTTCACAGTAACTCCATTTCAGTGTTAATGTAAACCTACTTGTGATGTGTGGGTTAGGTTGATGGGCTTTGATAAATTGCCTCTTCGTGCTAGGGGGATTAGCAGGGTAAATGTGTGGGGTTGCGCAGATAGGGTCTGGGTGGGTGGGATTGTGGTCGGTGCAGGCTCGATGGGCTGAATGGCCTCCTCCTGCAGTGTCGGGGTTCAGTGATTCTACTTGCCAGTGGGATGTCTCCTGTTACGCGATGTTCCCAGGTGACCGCGTCAGGGAATACACACGCTGGGGTGCAAGAAAAAAGCGCAGGTAGTTCCCAAACTCGCACATGGCAGCCTGGGAGGAAACAGAATGGTGGCATCTGTGATACTGACAGCAAGTGTACTGGGCAGTGGGGGGGTGGAGGGCAGAAGGGGGTGGCGGGGGGGGGGGGGGGGGTAGGCGTTGAGGGGTGGCGGGGCGGAAGGGTTAAAGTGCGTGGTGAATGATAAATGTCTGATTACAGCCAAGGGCCTGGCGTATCCTGTTCTGTGAGAAATAGCTGAGGCGCTCCTCTGGGGAATGCAGCTGATAAAACTGTGGAGATGTCGTATCAGGGTGTGCCAGGCGCATTTTACAACTCGTGTCACCTCGGGTCACAGAAATCCTCTTTCCACCAAAGAGGTCCTCTTGAACCGGACTCAAAACCAACAGGGGCCGGACATTTACTGCAAGGAGCTTTCTCCTTTGACCTATTTCCCTGTAGCCTAGCCAGCTGTCACAAAACAGTTTGCAGAGATCAGTATTACATCCCCTTGTTCAACCACTCTATCATGCCCCCACCCACTACTGCTGAAAATAAATAGTTAAACAGCCCCTTCTGGCCATTTTTGTACATTTCACTTCACTGACTGCAGTAAAAGCAAATTCCTGAGGATACCAGAATTACTTTTTATAGCATATCTGTAGTACAGAAGGAGGAAGCTGGAGCACCCGAAGGAAACCCACACAGGGATGGCATGGTAGCACAGTGGTTAGCACTGCTGCTTCTCGACTCCAGGGTCCTGGGTTCGATTCTCGGCTCGGGGCACTGTCTGTGTGGAGTTTGCACATTCTCCTCGTGTCTGTGTGGGTTTCCTCCGGGTACTCTGGTTTCCTCCCACAGTCCAAAGATGTGCGGGTTAGGTTGATTGGCCATGCGAAGATATTGCCCCTTAGTGTCCAGGTTAGCGGGATTAGTGGGTATAATATGTAGGGATATGGGGGTAAGTCCTGGGTGGGATCGTGTTCGGTGCAAACTCGATGGGCCGAAGGGCTTCTTTCTGCACTGTAGGGGTCTGTGATTCTATGATTCAGTCATGGGGAGAGTGTGCAAACTCCACACAGTGACCCAAGCCAGGAATTGAACCTGAGTATAGCATGCGGACGCTATAGTTAAGAAAGCTCACCAATGCCTCTACTTTCTCAGAAGACTGAGGAAATTTGGTATGTCAGCTACAACTCTCACCAACTTTTACAGATGCACCATAGAAAGCATTCTTTCTGGTTGTATCACAGCTTGGTATGGCTCCTGCTCTGCCCAAGACCACAAGGAACTACAAAGAGTAGTGAACGAAGCCCAGTCCATCACTCAAACCATCCTGCCACCCATTGACCCTGTCTACACTTCCTGCTGCCTCAGCAAAGCAACCAGCATAATTAGGGAGCCCACGCATCCCAAACATTCTCTCTTCCGTCCGGAAAAACATACAAAAGTCTAAGGACACATACCAACCGACTCAAAACAAGGCATCTTCCCTGCTGCCATCAGCCTTTTGAATGGACTTATCTTGCATTAAGTTGATCTTTCTCTACACCCTAGCTATGACTGTAACACTACATTCTGCACTGTCTCCTTTCCTTCTCTATGAACGGTATGCTTTGTCTGTATACTTTTCACTGTATACTAATACATATGACAATAATAAAGCAAATCAAATCAAACTAATGTGATAATTGGCACAAAAATCTCTTCCATTTTTAACTACTCTATTCTCCTTCAAAATAGCTTCATGGTATCTTCTATACTCACCTGAGATGGAAAAATAGGATGTTTCTATTCATGCCTGGCCTGAAAGAGATGGAGCAGTGAGTGCGGAGCTTACTCAGGACTGCCCTGGAGTGTCAGAGTCCTCTCTACTCTGCTCAGGTCTGTGGAGCAGGGCTTGAATCTGCAACTGTGTGACTGAGAGGCAAGAGTGTGTGCTACCTGCTGAGACACTGCAAGCGCGCTATTGCTCTGTCCCTCCCCTCCCCCACTGAGCCCCGTGCTATCTCTTCATGTAAACTATTTATTCTGCTCAATTTATACTGTGGGAAAGAAATACAAATACTAGCAGCTGATATTCCGAGAATTGTTTTGTGAATGTGTGTGTACACTATGAGACCAAAGGAGCAAGATTCTTCAATATTTCCGAGAGACAGAAATCTACCATCTTCCCATTACAGCTGTTCCCGAAATGAATCCTGAGAGCTGATCCCCCTGGCTTTCATTCCAGCTGTCCTTGATGAAGAAGCAATGCTTCCTGCCATCTGTCCTCCACCAAGCAGTGTTCAGCAGTGGCACTCTGGGACCTGCCTCTGCAAAGAGCCCAGGACAGTGACCTATCTTCCCTCTGAAGAAGAGTAGGCCCCACAGGAAGAGTGAGTGCTGAGAATGGCACAGCGGCACAGTGGTTAGCAAGGCTGCCTCACAACGCAGGGACCTGGGCTCGATTCCTGGCTTGGGTCACTGTCTGTCCAAACGCTACACGTTCTCCCTGTGTCTGCTTGGGTTTCCTCCGGGTGCTCCGGTTCCCTCCCACAGTTCAAAAGATGTGTAGGTTAGGTGCATTGACCCGAACAGGTGCCAGAATGTGGCGACTAGGGGAAGTTCACAGTAACTTCATTGCAGTGTTAGTGTAAGTCTTACTTGTGGCTAGTAAATAAACTTTGATGCGAATGCCTGTGGAATAAATGTTTGCCAGCTTGCAATTCGTGCACTCAGTGTAAGAGGGAAAGAAAGATGTGCATTTATATAGCACCGGTCCCAACCTCAGGATTCCTCATAGAATCAAAGAACCCTATGGTGCAAAAGGAAATCATTCGGCCCATCGTGTCTGCACTGACCCAAAACCCATAACCCCATGCATTTACCTGACACTAAGGGGAAATCTAGAATGGCCAATGCACCTAACCAGCACATCTTTCGGACTGTGGAAGGAAATCGGAGCACCCGGAGGAAACCCACGCAGACACAGGGAGAATGTGCAAACTCCACACAGACAGTGACTCAAGCTGGGAATTAAAACTGGGTCCCTGGCGCTGTGAGGCAGCTGTGTCACCGTACTGCCTTTCTCAAAGCAATTTCTGCTTGTTACACAGTACAGTCTCCGTGGCGGGGCTTCTTGAACCCTCGACCTCTTTTGACTCTTTTGACGCCTGGCAAAAGTTCAATCCTCTTCTAAGACAGCGGGTTCAGCTGATTCTCCCACTCCCCTCTACTCTGCAGCATTAAACAGAAGGCACACTCAATGTCTACAATGCACTGCCTGATCCACAGAAATGTCAATGAAACATGGGGAGGCGATGGCCTGGTGGTATTATCGCTGAACTATTAATCCAGAAACTCAATGTTCTGGGGACCTGGGTTCGAATCCTGCCATGGCAAATGGCAGAATTTGAATTCAATAAAAATATCTGGAATTAAGAATCTACTGATGACCATGAAACCATTGACGATTGTCGGAAAAACCCATCTGGTTCACTGGTGTCCTTTAGCGAAGGAAATTTGCTGTCCTTACCTGGTCTGGCTTGCGTGTGACTCCAGAGCCACAGCAATGTGGTTGACTCTCAACTGCCCTCGGGCAACTAGGGATGGTTCATAAATGCTGGCCAGCCAGCGACACCCAGGTCCCACAAATGAATAAAAAAAGACTGAGGTAGTTTTCTTATTGTATTTAAAACTATCGTTCCCTTCAAGTTAGCCAGACAAAGCCACAGAGTGGTTTCACAATGATTTATTAGCTATAGGAATCTGAATGAAGTCATTCAGACCATTCAGAGTGAAAAAAAATCAGAACTAGGTAGGCAATTTTTGCTTCAACTCCAATTGCAAAATAATTAGCGTTTACCAATAGAAAAAATAGGAGTTAAAGTTTATTTATTAGTGTCACAAGTAAGGCTTACATTAACACTGAATGAAGTTACTGTGAAAATTCCCTAGTCGCCACACTCTGGCGCCTGTTTGGGAAAAGAGAGGGAGAATTTAGCACGGCCAATGCACCCAACCAGCACGTCTTTCGGGCAGTGGGAGGAAACTGGAGCCCCCGGAGGAAACGCATGCAGACACGGGGAGAATGTTATTGCGATCCAATCATAATTATTAATTAAATTTACATCATAAAGAAGTACAGTTTGTGAAAACCAATAACAATCACCTTACACTTGCTTATAATATCCAATTGACTTGAGGTTTTGACATGCCTCAGTTGGGCATGGTTTTCCACTATCTTTTGGACATTCCCGCTGTGTCTGGTTATTAGAACATTCTGTCTAATGCATGATTAAAATCCTTCTCATGTAGACTTACGTAGGCTTTTGTGATTTGTCTCAGTTTATCCTTTGACTGGACCCTGTTACTAATATGACTAGTATTTTCCTCCATTATTATTAGTATGAGTATTAACCCCTTCAGGGGGTATCCCGAATAGAGACTAAAATACACAAGAGTTGGAGAAAGACAGGAAGATTGTTCTCATAGAATCTCCACAGTGCAGAAGGAGGCCTTTCGGCCCATCAAGCCTGCACAGACCACAATCTATCCAGACCCTATCCCCATAACCCCACGTATTTACCCTGCTAGTCCCCCTGACACTATGGGTCAATTTAGCATGGCCAATCCACCTGACCCACACACCTTTGGACTGTGGGAGGAAACCGGAGCACCCGGAGGAAACCCACGCAGACACGGAGAAAATGTGCACACTCCGCACAGACAGTGACCCAAGCCGGGAATCAAACCCACGCTGTGAGGCGGCAGTGCTGCATGGTGTTTGCACATCCTCCCTGTGTCTGCATGGGTTTCCTCCGGGTGCTCCGGATTCCTCCCCACAGTCCAAAGATGTGCGGGTCACATGGATTGGCCATGCAAAATTGCCCCTTTAGTGTCAGGGGGACTATCAGGGTAGATACATCTGGATATGGGGATAGGGACGGGGTGGGACTGTGATTGGTGCAAACTCGATGGGCCGACTGGCTTCCTTCTGCATTGTAGAGATTCTATGATTTTATGAGTATCAAAGTGCCTTCACAGCTATCCAGACTATTCCCTGGAGCCTCCAGCAAAAGATGATTAATCTGCCAGACACTGCTGTGAGCAACATGAAGAACTATTAACCAAGTACTCTTAAGAAGGGTTTGTTCTGTGGTAACTCTCAAACCATTGAGAATTTTCCTGAAATCACCAGGGATTAATGATTAATACCCCAGACACTGCTGCAAACAACCCAGGAGATCATTCATAGACTGGAGAATTTTTTTTTGAGAAGTTCCTTTCTTGTTTCCTTTGAACATTTTTATTCATTCGTTGTAAAAATATTGCAAATGGATGTTGCGGTTGGGTGAGGTGGGATGGACTGGCACTCCTCTCTTCCCACTCCTAGTTTGACCACCGCAGGGTTTTGGAGCAGGATATGAATTTTACTGCCCCGCCTCCATGGAAATCGGAGCCGGCGAGAGGCGGACAGTGGGAAAGTCCGTTGATCTCGGTTGGGATTTTACAGTTTTGGAATGAGCGAGGCTGTAAAATCCCAGCTGATATATTTGAGAATTCAGTGAGTGTTTAACTCTTTGAGTGCTATTACTGTAAAGGACAGCTTTCCTTGTGGCTTGTTAAAAGTATTTATTGTACTGAACACCTGATAGAAGTAAAAATGATAAAAATGCTGTGATCCCCACAGAAATGCATCACACACACAACACACACACACACACACACACACACACACAGACTCACACACACACACACACACACATTCACACACTCATACACACACACATTCACACACACAGACACACACTCGTACTCTCTCACACACACACTCACACACACAGACACACACACACAGACTCACACACACACATACACACACATATACACACACACGTAGACACACACATTCACACACACAGACACACACTCGTACTCTCTCACACACACAGACACACGCACACAGACTCACACACACAGACACACACATACACACACACACATACACACACACAGACACACACATTCACACATTCATGCACACGCACACAGACTCACACACATTTACACACACAGACACACACTCATACTCTCTCACACACACACTCACACACACAGACACACACACACAGACACACACACACTCATACTCACACACACTCATACTCACTCAAACACACACACAAACTCACACTCACAAGGACAGACACACACAACACAGACACACACACACACACATTCACATAAATACTCGTAAAGGACACACACATACACACACACACACAAATACACACATGCACACTCACATAGATACACACACACACACACACGCACTCATACTCACACACACTCATACTCACTCACACAAACTCACACTCACAAGGACAGACACACACAACACACACACACTCATTCACATAAATACTCATCCAAGGACACACACACGTACACACACACACACACACACACACACACACAAATACACACATGCACACTCACATAGATACACACACACACACAACATGCAGTCTCACAGATAGAACACTCACATAAACACTCACATAGACACACACATAGAACACACACATGTATACACAGCAAATGCTCACACACACAACAGATACACTCACTCACATATCACACACTCACATAGGCACTCACACACAACACTCACACACACCACTCATATAGACACTCATACACAAGACACGTTCTCAGACACACACTCACATAATACTCATACACAAAACACATACACACACAACATACACTCTCACACACACAACAGACACACTCACTCACATAACACACACTCACATAGGTACTCATACACACAACACACACACACACTCATATAGACACTCATACACAGAACAGAGACACAGTCTGTCTTGCACACACCCGCTTTCTCCATCTCTCACACACACACACTCTCTGACTTACACACTGTCTCTCATTCACTAACACACAATCTCTATCTGTCTCTCACATACACACACACTCTCTGTCTCACATGCGCACACACTCTCACACACATTCTGTCTCTTTCTCTCACATACACACAGGTTGTCTGAATGTTTTGTGAATGTTGGCCCACTCACGCTCTTGGAATAGAACAGAACCCCTACAATGCAGAAGGAGGCCATTTGGCCCATTGGGTCTGCACTGACTCTAACAGACATGGGAATTCTGCCATCCTGCCCACCACAGAATTGGAGCCGGTGAGGAGTGAACAAGAAAAATGTCCATTGATCTTAGGTGGGAATTCCCGGTCTCACTCAAGCAAGGCTGTAAGATTCCGCTTGGAGTGTCTTACCCAGGTTTTCTCCCCCACTCTATCCCTGTAACCCCACACATTTCCCATGGCCAATCCATCTAACCGACACATCTTTGGACATGAAGGGGCTAGCTTAGTGGTTAATAAAAAGGGCGGCATGGAAAAGTTGGGCCGAAGGGCCTGTTTCCATGCTGTAAACCTCTATGACTCTATGACTGACTATGCGAGGCGGTGATGGAGCATAACTGGATTGGTGAGGTGATTGATCCCTTTCTCTGTGCTTCTTTTCAGGATGAGTTGGACCTTACTGACAAGAACCGAGATGCGATGTTTGCACTGCCTGCGGAGAAGAAATGGCAAATCTATTGCAGCAAGAAGAAGGTATGCAATGGCAGTGGAACTGAGTTGTGGGAAGTGGGAGTGAGGGTGGCGGCGTTAGGGGAAGGTGCATGCGTGTTCACTCTTGTATGAAGCAAAGTTGTGCATGAATGAAAAGGTGTGTACAGTACTGACCTGGAGAGAAGATCCCAGCCCTGTTCATCACCCGCTTGACAACTCAGCCAATATTTATCGCCAATCCATTGGTTATGTTACCAGATGAATTATCCGGGGAGAATGTGAGTTCAAATCCCAGGCTGCCAGTTTGAAAAACTGAATTCAGTTCAGAAAATGTAAAAAAAAAGCTGCTTTCAGTAAAAGTGTCCATGAATCTGGCATATTGTCTTCAAGATCCAACCGGTTGACCAATGTCCTTTCAGGAAGGAAATCTGCTGCTTTACCTGGTGTGGCCTACACGTGACTCCAGGCCCACCCAACGTGAAGGCCTCGTACCAGCCCTCTGGACTGGTCCGACATAGAATTTCATTGAATCCCTGAAATGCAAAAGGAGGCCATACGGCCCATCGAGCCTGCCCAGGTTCAATTCTGGCCTTGGGTGATTGTCTGTGTGAAGTTTGTACGTTCTCCCCACCGTGTCAGGGTGAGTTTCCTCAGGGTTCTCCTCCCACAGTCCAAAGATGTTAAGATTAGGTGGATTGGCCATGCTAAGTTGCTCCAGGGGGATTAGTAGGGTAAATATGTGTGTTTGTGGAGTTAGGGCCTGGGAGGGATTGTTGTTGGTGTAGGCCTGATGGGCTGAATGGCTTCCTTATGCACTTTGGGGATTCTATTACTTTGGCGACATTACTTTTTAATACTGCTATATGTAAAAAAAAACTGGAGTTCGACTGCCCTGCCCGCCACGGGAATCGAAGTGTGTGAGGGGCGGACAATTGGGAAGCTCTGTCGACCTCGAGTGGGATTTTACAGTTTTGGGAGTCGTGACGGTGTAAAATCCCGCTGTAAGAATGGGAATATCCCACCAGTCCTGTTGGCAGGATCTCCTGGTCTGACTGACAGTGACCCCCCTATTGTAAGTTTCCTGGCACTGAGGGAATAAAATACAGGAAACCCCATTGACAGTGGAGGGACTGGAACCCAATGGTGGGCTGCTGCTACCCCTGCAGTGCACACCGAGATGGCTGGGGAGGGGGGAGGTGGTTTGGAAAATCCACCCTAATGATTTATTTTATCTTTTTATGGCTTAATTTACTCATACTATCATCTTTAAGTTACAAATTTTCTATTCATTCGTGGGACCTCGGTGTCACTGGCTGGCCAGCATTTATTGCCCATCCCTAGTTGCCCGAGGGCAGTTGAGAGTCAACCCCATTGCTGTGGCTCTGGAGTCACATGTAGGCCAGACCAGGTAAGAATGGCAGATTTCCTTCCCCAAAGGACATTAGTAAAACAGATGTTTTTTTTTTGACAATTGACTCAGGTTTCGTGGCCCTCAGTCGCTTATTAATTTATTTATTGAATTCAAATTCCACCGTCTGCTTTGGCAGGATTTGAACCCAAGTCCACAGAACATTAGCTGCGTTTCTGGATTAATAGTCTAGCGATAATAACACTAGGCCATGCTCCTCTGTGATGGGTGGTGTTGAGAAGGTAGCTCTCTGCTGCGTCTAACTCCATCGCCAAACTTGACCTGCAAAGGCCTGATGTGAAAAGCATTCCGCTCCCTCCCCGGCAACTGCCACTCCTCGTCCCCTGACAAAAGAGGATTATTATTTAAAGGGCGAAAAGCTGCAGCGTGCTACGGTGCAGAGGGACCTGGGGGTCCTTGTGCATGAGTCGCAAAAACCCAGTCTGCAGGTGCAGCAGGTGGTCAAGAAGGTGAATGGAATGCTGGCCTTTATAGCGAGGGGGATAGAATATAAAAAGTAGGGAGGTCTTGCTGCAACTGTGCAGGGTACTGGTGAGGCTGCAACTGGAGTACTGTGTGCAGTTTTGGTCGCTGCATTTGCGGAAGGATATTTTGGCCTTGAAGGGAGTGCAGAGATGAAGGGGTTAGCCTATGAAGAGAGACTGAATTGACTGGGTCTGTCCTTGTTGGAGTTTAGAAGGATGAGGGGGGATCTTATAGAGATGTATAAGATAATGAAGGGGACGGATAGGGTAGAGGTAGAGAAATTCTTCCCGCTTAGAAAGGACAGCAGGACTAGAGGGCACAGCCTCAAGATAAGGGTGGGGGGCAGTTTCGATCGGAGTTGAGGAGGAACTTCTTCATTCAAAGGGTGGTGAATCTCTGGAATTCTCTGCCCGTTGAAGTGGTGGAGGCTACCTCGCTGAATATATTTCAGTCACGGGTAGATAGGTTTTTGATAGACAGGGGAATTAAGGGTTATGGGGAGAAAGCGGGAAAGTGGAACCGATCCACTTCAGATCAGCCATGATCTTATTGAATGGCGGGGCAGGCTCGAAGGGCTAGATGGCCTACTCCTGCTCCTATTTTTTATGTTCTTATGAAAACCGTTCCGAACAGAAAATGGACCTCATAAAACATTACCAGCCATTTGCTAAGATGCAGAACAGGATTGCTACCACACGGCAGGCCTCACACAAACATCTGTAACCATTTCAGAATCTTGGCACTGCAGAGCGAGATTGAGAGAGGTGTTTTCTTAATAAGAATATTGTAAATACTGAAGCCAACCAATGTCTCCAATAAACCGATACAAAATAGGCAGGAGATATATAATAATACGCTACCATTAATATTTATTTAAATTTCTTGGCCGAGGATCTGTAGGGGTTCTCTCCCGTGGGGAGGGGAATATGTATTTTGTTAAATAAATAGCAATCTGCTGCTGACTGGGCTTGAGTTGGCATGTTGTCCCATTTCGAGCTGTCAGTCAGACTTCCAGGATTAAGCCGTCTGCATTCAAACAGCCCCTTTGTCGAACCTTTCTCCTTCAGGAAATGTACTGCACAGATTAGACTGAGTGTTCAGTGAGGGAAACACTGTACAGCTTTAGACGGAGCAACAATTAGACCGAGCAGAGGGCGACGTGATGCCACAGTGGTTAGCACTGCTACCTCACAGCGCCAGGATCCCCGGACCAATTCCCAGCTTGAGTCGCTGCCTGTGTGGAGTTTGTACATTCTTCCCGTGTCTGCATGGGTTTCCTCCAGGCCTCCAGCTTCCTCCCACGATCCGAATCGTGCGCTGGTTAAGTTCATTGGCCGTGCTGAATTCTCCCTCAGTGTACCTGAAAGTAAAGGCTGTGGCCAGCACAGCGAATGATCCGTGTTATAAACCGCAGCGTAATCGATATCACGCGCTCTGGTAGCGCGGCTCACCAACACAGCACTGCGGCAGCAAAGGTCAGCAAGGGACAGTGAAGGAAGCCACAAGATAAGGCCCTGAAACTATGCCGTTTGGAAACATCTTACACTATGAGCTCCCCTGCTCTGACTCAGAGAGTTGTGGGTTCAATTCTCACGCCAGAGACGTCAACACACAGTCTAGGCTGATACTCCATTCCAGAGTGCCGGAGTGTGGCGACTTGGGGGGGGCGGTTTTCACAGTAACTTCATTGCAGTGTGTTAATGTAAGCTGACTTGTGACCAATAAATAAACTTTAAAAAGATTGTCGGAAGAACCCATCTGGTTCACGAATGTCCTTTAGGGAAGGAAGTCTGCTGTCCTTACCTGGTCTGGCCTACATGTGACTCCGGAGCCACAGCAATGTGGTTGACTCTCAAATAAGCTCTGATCAACGGCAACTAGGGATGGGCAATAAACGCTGGCCAGCCAGCGATGCCCATAACAAAGAACAAAGACAAACCCAGCACAGGAAACAGGCCCTTCGGCCCAATGAGCCCGCGCCGCCATTTCAACAAAGCATTTTCCTACACCTATCCTGCCCCGTGTGTGTGTGAATGGTACCCCAAATGTAGCCAGATTCAGGGGAGGATAGTGTAAGGTCAATTTGGTACACCAATCAGCCTAAGAGCACATCTTTGGGGTGTGGGAGGAAACCGGAGCACCCGGAGGAAACCCACGCAACCACAGGGAGAATGCGCAAACTCCCACAGACACAGGCCCAAATCCATGTGTCTGCACAGCTAGCAGTGATAGTCACTGAGCTGTCGTGGTGCCCGTCTGCTGGTCCAGGATTAACCACACACATCGTCGCGAAGTGCTAGGCCACTCTCGAAACATCCAAGAGCAGTCCATGCACGACCCACCGTGTGCATGCCCCTCGTTTGACAACAAATATAAGAACATAAGAACATAAGAAATAGGAGCAGGAGTAGGCCATCTAGCCCTTTGAGCCTGCCCCGCCATTCAATAAGATCATGGCTGATCTGTCGTGGCTCAGTTCCACCTTCCCGCCCTCTCCCCATAACCCTTAATCCCCTCTCTTATCAAAAACCCATCAACCCGCTTCTTAAAAATATTTAGCGAGGCAGCCTCCACCACTTCAACGGGCAGAGAATTCCAGAGATTCACCACCCTTTGAGTGAAGAAGTTCCTCCTCAACTCTGTTCTAAACCGCCCCCCTTTTATCTTGAGGCTGTGCCCCCTAGTCCTACTGTCTTTTTTGAGCGGGAAGAGTCTCTCCACCTCTATCCTATCCATCCCATTCATCATCTTATACGTCTCAATGAGATCTCCCCTCATTCTTCTAAACTCCAACGAGTACAAGCCTAGTTTATTCAGCCTCTCCTCATAGCTCAACCCCCTCAACTCCGGTATCAGCCTAGTAAACCTCCTCTGCACTCCCTCCAAGGCCAAAATATCTTTGCGCAGGTGCGGCGCCCAAAACTGCACACAGTACTCCAGCTGCGGCCTCACCAATGCCCTATACAGCTGCAGCAAGACCTCCCTACTTTTATATTCAATCCCCCTCGCTATGAAGGCCAGCATCCCATTTGCCTTCCTGACCACCTGCTGCACCTGCAAGCTGGGTTTTTGCGACTCATGCACAAGGACCCCGAGGTCCCTCTGCACTGTCGCCTGCTGCAGTTTTTCACCACGTAAGTAATAGTCCTTCCTACCATTATTCCTACCAAAGTGGACCACCTCACACTTGCCAACATTAAATTCCATTTGCCATTTCCTGGCCCATTCGCCCAGCCTATCTAGATCCTTCTGCAGACTCTCCACACCCTCCGCACAATTTGCCGTTCCCCCAATCTTGGTGTCATCAGCAAATTTCGACACCCTACACTCGGTTCCCTCCTCCAGATCATCTATATAAATGGTAAAAAGCTGAGGCCCCAGCACCGACCCCTGGGGCACTCCACTAGTCACCATCCGCCAATCCGAATAGCACCCGTTGACCCCCACTCTCTGCCTCCTATTTGACAACCAATCCTCTATCCACGCTAACACCCTACCCCCAACTCCATGTCCCTCGACCTTCTGCAATAACCTCTTGTGAGGTACTTTGTCAAATGCCTTCTGAAAATCCAGAAAGACCACATCCACCGGCTCTCCTCTATCCACTGCCCTAGACACATCCTCATAGAACTCCAGTAAATTTGTCAGACACGACTTCCCTTTAATGAAACCGTGCTGCGTCTGCTCTATCAAGCAATTCCCTTCAAGATGCCTCGCAATTTCCTCCTTAATGACGGATTCTAACATTTTACCTACCACAGACGTTAAACTAACCGGCCTATAATTCCCCGCCTTTTGCCTGGCACCCTTCTTAAACAACGGCGTAACATTAGCCGTTTTCCAATCATCCGGCACTTCCCCGGAATCCAGCGACGTCTGGAAAATAACCACCAAGGCATCCACTATCACCTCCGCCATTTCTTTCAGAGGTGGACAAGGTGGACCGTCACCTGTGGAATAAAAGAGACAAAACATTAACATGTAATGTTACATTTCCAGTGTCGTCCTGAGGCTCTGACCCATGTTCCACAAATGAATTAGAAAAAGGATTAAGTTTCACTTTAAGTTTATTTATTAGTGTCACAAGCATGCTTACATGAACACTGCATGTTGTTGTGAAAATCTCCTGGTTGCCACACTCCAGTGCCTGTTTGGGTACACTGAGGGAGAATTTACAGCCTGGCGTGTATACGTTATAAATGACTTTGGTGTAAAGGAGGAAATACGACAGCCAATTTCTGCACAGCCGACTCCCACAAACATCAATGGGATAAAAATTAATCTGTTTCAGGGGTATTGTTAGAGGGATAATTGTTGGCAATCATACTGGGAAGACCTCCTCCGCTCTTCCTCAAATATCACTGTGGGCCTTACGTCCAAATGTGTGGGCTAGACGGGACCTGGGTTTAATATCTCATACAAGAGACGTCATCTCTGACAGTGCAGCTCTCTGTCAGTGGAATGGAGTATCAGCTTAGACTGTGTGTTGACGTCTCTGGCGTGAGAATTGAACCCACAACTCTCTGAGTCAGAGCAAGGGGAGCTCATAGTGCACGATGTTTCCAAACGGCATAGTTTCAGGGCCTTAACTTGTGGCTTCCTTCACTGTCCCTTGCTGACCTTTGCTGCCGCAGTGCTGTGTTGGTGAGCCGCGTTGCCAGCGCGCGTGATATCGATTACGCCGCGGTTTATAACACGGATCATTCACTGTGCTGGCCAGGGCCTTTACTTTCAGACAATGGGGAAGTGTTGCGGGCTAGCGCACAGTCCAGCAAATGAGTTTAATGGAGAACACTGTGCCCCTGACTAACAGCTTAACAGCCGAGGTTTTATCTGAGTCAGATGATCATCACGGTGGAAGGGACAGCCGGAACATCCTGGCCCTGCACTGCCCCCTGATGGAGCAACTCAGCACGGCCAATCCGCCCAACCACCCACACCTTCGGACTGTGGGAGGGAACCGGAGCACCCGCAGGAAACTCACGCAGACACGGCGAGAAGACTCCACACAGTCACCCAAGACCGGAATCGAGTCTGGGTCAGTGATGCTGGGAGGCAGCAATGCCAACCACTGTGCCACGATGGGTCAACCCTAACCCTAACTCTTCACATGCTCAACCCCTGGTTCTGCCCGACCTATCTTGATTGGAATCATTTATCAGTGTTCAGAAAATCCAGCCCCTTCATTATTTCATTTTTTTAAAAAATTCATCTATGGGATAACCATCCGATATGGGAGCAAAATTAGGCCATTCAGCCCATCAGGTCTATTCCACCATTCAATTATGGCTGATATGGTTCTCATCGCCATTCTCTCGCCTTTTCCCTGTAACCTTTGATTTCAAATCGAGAACCTATCTATCTCTGTCTTAGAGACACTCAATGACCTGGCCTCCACAGCCTTCTGCGGCAAATAGTCCCACAGATTCTACCCCTCTCTGTTAGAAAAAACTCCCCCTCATCTCTGGCTCTAAAGGGCCTTCCTTTTACTTGCTCCATGTAATAAAGTTACGCAGTATTTCCCAGGGAACCTGTCCAAGTGCAATCTGTTACTGCAGGGAAATGAGACATGGTGCATCTAAACCATTCTTCATACCTGTATAGTGAGCTGGCTATTCAGCTATGGGAAGCATCATTTTTGCGGTGGTTCTCACTGAACGATGAATAGGAGTGGGAGCCCTGACTGTTTAACCTAGCGGCACCCCTACTTACCTCATGCCAACCCATTCCAGCACAGACTGGGGGCAGCAATCCACTTGATCTGTGTGCCTCAGCAGTGTGCACTGCGAATACCCTCTCAAAGTGGCACTGGATGTCTGACGTTAGTGCTGAATGCTGAGATAAACCTGCTCGTATTTTCATTGGCAGGACTTCCAATTATAGGAGATAAATAACTCTGGCAAGTTCCCCTCTCTTCCCCCTGGGCAACTGAGACTCGACCACACTGACCACAACTTATATTAATTGTACTTGTATTGCATGATGCAATTTCCTTCCCTGTCGGGGATCAGGCCAGCAGTCTGCTGACGAAACACGACATATCAGTCCATAGCCTGTTCCATTGCCGATCTACTCTTCTGTGAGCGCAGCAGTACAACTTAACACCAAACCCATTTCATCTTCTGTGGTGGCACTGTGGCGCACTGCTGCCTCACAGCGCCAGGGACCCGGGTTCGCTTCCTGTCTTGGATCACTGTCTGTGCGTAGTCTGCACGTTCTGCTCGTGTCTGCAAGGGTTTTCTCCGGGTGCTCCGGTTTCCTCTCACAGTCTGAAAGACGTGCTGGTTAGGAGCATTGGCCATGCTAAATTGTCCCTTAATGTCCAAAGATGTGTAGGTTAGGTACATTGGCCATGCCAAATTGTCCCTTAATATCCAAAGATGTGTAGATTAGGTAGGTTGGCCATGCTAAACTGCCCCTTCGTCTCCAAAGATATGTAGGTTAGGTAGATTAGCCATGCAAAATTGCCCCATAGTGTCCAAAGATGTGTAGGTTAGGTAGGTTGGCCATGCTAAATTACCCCTTTGTATCCAAAGACGTGTAAGTTAGATAGGTTGGCTGTGCTAAATTGCCCCTTAGTATCCAAAGATGTGTAGGTTAGATAGGTTGGCCGTGCTAAATTGCTGCTCAGTGTCCAAAGATGTGTAGGTTAGATAGGTTGGTCATGCTAAATTGCCCCTTCGCATCCAAAGATGTGTACATTAGGTAGGTTGGTCATGCTAAATTGCCCCTTAGTATCCCAAAGATGTGTAGGTTAGGAAGGATTAGCCATGGTAAATATGTAGAGTTACAGGAAGAGAAACATAAAAAATAGAAAATAGGAAGAGGAAAAGGCCATTCGGCCCTTTTGAGCCTGCTCTGCCACTCATGATCATGGCTGATCATGCAATGCAACAGCCTAATCCCACCTTCCTCCCATATCCTTTGATCCCCATTCACCCCGAGTGCGATATCTAACTGCTTCTTGAAAGCATTAAATGTTTAGGACTTAACTACTTTTTGTGGGAACGAATTCCATAGGTTGACCACTCCCTGGGTGAAGGCATTTCTCCTCATCTCTATCCTATATCTTGTATCCTCAGACTGTGATCCTGGTTCTGGACACCCCCACCATCGGGAACATCCTTCCTGCATCTACCCTGAATATTCCTGTTCAAATTTTATAGGTTTCTTTGAGATTTCCCCCCCCCTTCATTCTTCTGAACTCCAGCGAATACAATCCTAACTGACTCAATGTCTCCTCATGCAATGGGGTGGGCAAGACGCTCTTTCAGAGAGTCGGCACAGACTCAATGGGCCGAAAGGCCTCCTTCTGCACCGTTGGGATTCAGTGGTTTAAATAACAGGAATTTATATTGCATTTTTCATGACCAGAGAACATCCCATGGCGTTTCACAGTCAATGAATTACTTATGAGCCGTAGTCACTCTTGTTACGTAGGGAAACATTCTTAATTCATAACGTGTTTGCAGACGGAGATTGGAGACTGAAGTGAAAGATCTCCCGCTCCCCCTGGACTTCCTGGGGCTGCCACTGTCTACATCACAACACATCAATTGCATATCTTTGACAATCCCTTCCCAGAGAGCTTGTCTTTATGTAGCATCTGTATCACACCTCTCAGAGGCTTCTCACAGATTGTGAATCCATTGGAAATACAACACGTGAAGCTATTTTGAATACAGCAGCAGGGAGATGAATGAGGAGCTCCCCTGTGACCAATGGCACAATTCAGTTTTTCTTCATCTTGGCCTGATGAAAAGCCCCGTGTGGAAATGCCCCGTGCTCTGTGTTAGAGAAGCAGACAGGGCTAGTAAGGTCCCTGAACCGAGACTGTGTCGAGTTAATTGAAACAAAAACAGAAAATGCTAGAAGTTCCTGTACTATCTGTGTGGAGTCTGCACATTCTCGCTGTGTCTGCGGGGGTTTCCTCCGAGTGCTTCTGTTTCTTCCAACAGTTCAAAAGAAAAAAGGTTGATTGGCCATGCTAAATTGCCACTTAGTGTCAGGGGGATTAGCTAGAGTAAATGCGTGGGTTTATGGGGATAGGGCCTGGGTGGAATCGTGGTTGGTGCAGACTCGATGGGCCAAATGGCCTCCTTCTGCACTGTAGGACTACTATGATTCCCAGCATCTGTGGACAGAGAATAGAGCCAATGTTTCGAGTCTGGATGACTCCTCGTTGCTCAGTCAGTGTAGGCAAAAGATCAGCTTGACTTCCCCCTCCAAGTATTTTTTAATCCATTGGTGGGACATGGGCATCGCTGACTGGGCCAACAGTTATTGTCCATCCCTCATTGTCCTTGAACTGAGTGGCTTATTCAGCCATTTCATAGAACATAGAACATAGAACATAGAACATTACAGCACAGAACAGGCCCTTCGGCCCACGATGTTGCGCCGACCAGTTACAAAAACAATGACCCACTAGCCTATACCAATCCCTTTTCGTCCATAAACCTATCCAGAGATCTCTTAAACGCCCCCAAACTAGACGCATTTACAACTGCAGCAGGCAGGGCATTCCAATCCCTCACCACCCGCTGGGTAAAGAACCTACCCCTGACATCCGTCCTGTAGCTACCCCCCCTTAATTTAAAGCCATGCCCCCTCGTGCTAGCTTTCTCCATCCGAGGAAAAAGGCTATCACTATCCACCCTATCTAAACCTCTAATCATCTTATATGTTTCAATAAGATCCCCTCTTAGCCGCCTTCTTTCCAACGAAAACAACCCTAAATCCCTCAGTCTCTCCTCATAGGACCTCCCCACCATACCAGGCAACATCCTAGTAAACCTCCTCTGCACCCTCTCCAACGCCTCCACATCCTTCTTGTAATGCGGGGACCAGAACTGCACACAGTACTCCAAGTGCGGCCGCACTAGAGTAGTGTACAGTTGCAACATTACACTGCGACTCCTAAATTCAATCCCCCTACCAATAAACGCCAAGACACCGTACGCCTTCTTAACAACCTTATCTACTTGATTCCCAACTTTCAGGGATCTATGTACACACACACCTAGATCCCTCTGTTCATCCACACTATTCAAAGTCCTCCCGTTAGCCCTATACTCAACACATCTGTTGCTCCTACCAAAGTGAATTACCTCACACTTCTCCGCATTAAATTCCATCCGCCACCTCTCGGCCCAGCTCTGCAACCTATCTAAGTCTCCCTGCAGACTATGACACCCTTCCTCACAATCTACCACACCTCCAATTTTGGTGTCATCAGCAAATTTACTAATCCACCCAACTATACCCTCATCCAGATCATTAATAAAAATTACAAACAACAGTGGCCCCAAAACAGATCCCTGAGGCACACCACTCGTAACTGTACTCCATGATGAATATTTACCATCCACCACCACCCTCTGTCTCCTATCTGATAGCCAATTCCTGATCCAACTTCCTAGATTACCCACAATCCCATACATCTGCATTTTCTGCAGAAGCCTACCATGGTGAACCTTATCGAACGCCTTACTAAAATCCATGTATACCACGTCAACAGCCATGCCCCCATCCACCTCTTTGGTCACCTTCTCAAAAAATTTCAGAGGGCAGTTGAGAGTCAACCACATTGCTGTGGCTCTGGAGTCACATGTAGGCCAAACCAGGTAAGAGTGGCAGATTTCCTTCCCTAAAGGACATTAGGATGGGTTTTTCCATCAACAATGGTTTCATGGTCATCGGTAGATTCTTAATTCCAGATATTTTAGGATAGTGAATGTGGCCCACTCCATCACACAAACCAGCCTCCCACCCATTGACTCTGTCCACACTCCCCGCTGCCTTGAAAAAGCAGCCGGTATAATCAAGGACCCCACGCACCGCGGACATACTCTCTTTCACACTTTTTCATTGGGAAAAAGATACAGAAGTCTGAAAGCATGTGCCAACTGACTCAAAGACGAATTTTTCCCTGCTGCCATCAAACTACCAGGGCGGCAGTGTGGCACAGTGGTTAGCACTGCTGCCTCACAGCGCCAGGTCATGTTTCAGTTGTATAGAAGCTTGGGTAGACTGTATATGGATGTTTGATTAACAATAGTGTAATGGGTTATGGGGATATTGGGTGTAAAAGGCATTGAAGTGTCCAATCATCCATGATTGTATTGAATGGTGCAGTAAGAAGTCTCACAACGCCAGGTTAAAGTCCAACAGGTTTATTTGGAATCACGGGCTTTCGAAGCACTGCTCCTTCATCAGGTGAGTGAAGATAACTCACTTGATGAAGGAGCAGCGCTCCGAAAGCTGGTGATTCCAAATAAACCTGTTGGACTTTAATCTGGTGTTGTGAGACTTCTTACTGTGCCCAGCCCAGTCCAAGGCTGGCATCACCACATCATGCACTGAATGGTGGCACAGGCTGGATGGCCTGAATGGCCTATTCCTGCTCCAATGTTTCTATCATGGAACATGGAATTAGATCATTATCTGAAGTGAAAAATAGATAGGGGGGAAAAGTGGAGTGCGGCACTGGGCGAATTGCTTCTGCAGGGAGCCAGCAGGGGCACAATAGGCTGAATGGCCTCTTGCTGGGTTGCAGCCATTCTAACCTTCTTTACCATGCTGTAGGGGAATATTTTGCTGCCGTGTACTATATGATACCACTTTGTAGAGTGCCGCATTATGCAATACCTTAACTTGACAGGCATGTGCTGGAGGGTGGAACCATGTTCCAATCTTAATTTGAACTAAATATCGGCCCTTTCTTTCCAGGAACAAGATGACCCCAACAAGCAGGCCACCAGTTGGCCTGATTACTACATTGACCGCATCAACTCCATGGCTGCAGTAAGTGAAATGCTTTCTACGCAAACTCGACCGTTATTGCTCTGTCAATCTGTGGATGTACCTGCAGAGTTGCTGGAGGATGTACCGTCTATCTGGCCGTACGATCCCCTTTGCTGTAATGAGAGATCAGACAGTGCTGTGGGACGGAGCCTCAGCCCGCTTCCTCCAGGCTCTTTAATCCCTCCCATCCCCTTCAGCTGCCCTTCAAACCTGCTGGCAATGTTGGACTCAATGTTGCTGACCTCTCGATGGGTCTGAACGAAGATGCAAAATAGGTCATAGTGACTTTTCTGGGTCTCTCCTGAATTCTATTTCTGTCCAGGTGAAAACAAGACAGATTGTTGCTTCACTGCTGCCCGTGTTACATTGTTGCACAAGTCAAAATCTACCCCACTTGTACCTATCTCTATTTTAGACTCCCAGCTTAAAATCATAGAATTCCTTTAGTGCAGCAGTGGGCCATTCGGCCCATCGAGCCTGCACCAACAGCAATCCCACTCTGGCTCTACCCCGTAATCCCACATATTTAACCCACTAATCCTTCTAACCTATGCATCCACTAATCCTTCTAACCTACGCATCCACTAACCCCTCTAACCTACACATCCTGGGACACTAAGGGGGCAATTTATCTACTTCAGTTCCACCATCTGCAATGGTGGGATTCAAACCCAGGTCTCCTTCAGCACTGTGAGGGTTCTATGACCCTATGAATGCACCAGGAGAAACATCAATAGCATTTCTCTCCCTCCACCCTGTCCTTTCCTGGTCTGGCCTCCATGTGTCTCCAGAGCCACAGCAATGTGGTTGACTCTCAACTGCCCTCTGAACAAGGGTGACGAGGGATGGGTAAAAAATGCTGGCCAGCCAGCGATGCCCCCATCCCACGAATGAATAAAAAAATTAAATAACAACCTGCAAATGTCGTACAAGAGCAAAAAATGTAGCAGCAGTTGTGAAAAGGCCTGCTAAGCTTTGTGTGAGGTTTCTTCATCTAAATCGTTTCAACGAAGGGGGTGGCACGGTAGCACAGTGGTTAGCACTGCTGCCTCACAGTGCCAGGGACCTGGGTTCGATTCCCACCTCGGGTGACTGTCCGTGTGGAGTTTGCATGTTCTCTGCTTGGGTTTCCCTCTGGCTACTCCGGTTTCCTCCCATATTCCAAAGATGTCCGGGTTAGGTTGACCTAAATTGACCCTGGTGTCAGGGGGATTAGCAGGGTAACTCTGTGGGATTATGGGGATAGGGCCCGGGTGAGATTGTTGTCCATGGGCTGAATGGCCTCCGTCTGCACGGTATGGATTCTATGAAAGAGACCGTGTGTTGCTGTTGTTAATCCCCTGCCTGGAAACATCTCTGCACATCAGTTCTGCAGAACACCCGTCCGTATATGTGACTAACTGCTCTCTTCCGCAAAGTTATGGAAAGCTGGCGGCCATCTTCTGACCACAAACTGCCCTGAACACACACGGAGAGTTCAGTGAAGGCACAGTGCGTGGGAAGGCGATGTATGTCCCTTTGTTTATTCCTGTTAGCCATCTCGCATCTATTTTAACCCTCTACAAATCCTGTGTTTCGAGAAGTTGCAGCCCACAACATGTGGAGCAATCTGGACACCAGTCCCAGGGACAACGTTGGATCCCCAAATGTGGGGGAGTCCAGAACGATAGTTTAAGAATAAGGGGTGAGCCTTTTAGAACTGAAGTGAGGAGAAATTTCTTCACCCAGAAGGTGATGAATGTGTGGAATTCACTACCACAGAAAGTAGTTGAGGCCAAATGTGTGATTTCGTAGAAACCCTATGATGCAGAAGAAGGTCATTCGGCCCATTGAGCCTGCACCGACCACAATCCCACCCAGGCCCTATCCCCATAACCCCACATATTTACCCTGCTAATCCCCCTGACGCTGGGTCAATTTAGTATGACCAATCCACCTAACCCGCACATCTTTTGGAGTGTGGGAGGAAACCGGAGCACCCGAAGGAAACCCACGCAGACACAGGGAGAATGTGCAAACTCCACACAGACCTGAGACCAGAATTGAACCCGGGTCCCTGGCACTGTGAGGTAGCAGTGCTAACCACTGTGCCACCCCAAGAAGAAATTAGATATAGTTCTTGGGGCTCAAAAGATCAAGGGACATGGGGGGGGATCAGGATATTGAATTTGATGATCAGCCGTGATCATAATGAATGGTGGGGCAGGCTCGAAGGGCCGAGTGGCCTCCTCCTGTTTCTAGTTTCCAGGTTTTTATGGTATGTTTTGTGTGGTAAAACTTCCCAACATGCTTCACCCACACGATTACCAAACAACATTTGACGCAGAGCCACATGGGGGACTGGAGACCAAAAACTTGGTCGAGGAAGAGGGTTTTAAGGAGCGCCTTAAAGAAGGAGAGGGGCCAAGAGATTTAGGGAATGAATTCCGGAGATTGGGGCCTCGGCCGACAATGGTGAAATGATTAAAATTGGGAGTGCGTGATTGGAGAAGCACAGAGCTCTCAAAGGATATGGGGCTGGATGAGGTAATAGAGAGTGAGGGAGCAGGATCTTTCCTTTGAGGTTTGGGCCACCGGCATTGGGAGCAAATTGGGATCCTGATCCCACAATGTGTTGGGATTGATCACATGACGTGATTTTCCAAGGAATAGTCGATTAGTGGCGAGGGGCATGCTCGGTAATGAACGGTGCATGGTGCACGGATCCCCGTGCCAGAGGGCCGAAGCCTGCCACTGCAGTAAGATGGAAGTGCCCTCTCAGCACGTCAAGCGTGATTGCGAAATTGGAAATGGCCATAGTCACCTGAGACTGGAATTGTATGAAGATTTATTGAGGCGGCACAGTGGTTAGCATTGCTGCCTCACAGCACCAGGGACCCGGGTTCGATCCCTGGCTTGGGTGACTGCCTGTGCGGAGTTTGCCCATTCTCCCCATGTCTGCGTAGGGTTTTCTCCGGGTGCTGTGGTTTCCTCCCACAGTCCGAAAGATGTGCAGGTTAGGTGGATTGGCCATGCTAAGTTGCCCCTTCGTGTCATGGAGACTAACTAGGGTAAATGCATGCGGTTATGGGGATAGGGCCTGGGTGGGATTGTGGTCAGTACAGACTCAATGGGCTGAATGGCCTCCTTCTGCATTGCAGGATTCTATGAACCGGGGTCCCTGGTGTTATGAGGCAGCAGTGCTAATCCTCTGTCCGAGGAATTGGTGCCACAGAATGCTGCTGCTACTGTTGGATTGGTGCCGGCGGGAATCTAGTAATACAAAGTTGGCCATCATTTTGCTGAATTCCTTGTTTGGTGGGGGGGGGGTGCGGTGCTGTCAGAGGGAGGCACTCACGTTCTATACAAGATGGATGCCGGACGGTTCAATGTCTTTTTCTCGTTTACAGATGCAGACGGTTTTTGCCTTTGACGAGGACGAAATGGAGATGAGAAACACGATTGTCGAAGGCCTCAAAACAGCTCTAAGGACACAACCAATGAGGTACTGCATCTCTGAGAGACACGTTTGTGAACTGTATGTGCAGTTTTTCCTGCTTGGTCAGTTTTCCCCACGCTCCTCAATCCCTCGGGCTCACTCCATCCCCTCGCCACACGAGGAGCCGACTTGGCCAGAGAGGGCGAACAAAGTTTTTAGAGTTGAAGCTTAAATATTATTTATTAGTGCCACAAGTTGGCATAAGTGATTATCACTGCTGCCTCACCGCGCCAGGGACTCGGGTTCGGTTCCCAGCTTGGGTCACCGTCTGTGCGGAGTCTGCACGTGTCTGCATGGGTTACCATAGAAACCATAGGCTCCTACAGGGCAGAAGGAGACCCATCAGGTCCGCACCGACAACAATCCCACCCGGCCTTCTCCCCATAACTCCACATGTTTACCCGCTAATCCCTCTAACATTCACACCTTGGGACACTAAGGGGCAATTTTACCATGGCCCATTAACCCGACCAGCACGTCTTTCAGACTGTGGGAGGAAACCGGAGCACCCGGAGGAAACCCACGCAGACACGGGGAGAACGTGCAAACTCCACACAGGCAGTGACTCAGCCAGGAACACAGTTTCCTCCGGGTGCTCCAGTTTCCTCATACAGTCCGAAAGCCATGCTGGTTAGGTGCATTGGTCGTGCTAAATTCTCCCTCAGTGTACCCGAACAGGCGCCGGAGTGCGGCAACTCCAGGGATTTCACAGTTACTTCATTGCAGTGTTAACGTAAGCCAACTTGTGACACTAATAAATAAACTTTAAACATTAACACTGCAAAGAAGTTACTGTGAAAATCCCGCAGTCGCCACACTCTGGCACCTGTTCGGGTACACTGAGGGAGAATTTAGCATGGCCAATACACCTAACCAGCACGCCTTTTGGACTGTGGGAGGAAACCCACGCAGACACGGAGTGAATGTGCAAACTCCGTACAGACAGTGACCCGTGGCCGGAATTGAACCCGGTTCCCTGGCGCTGTGAGCAGTAGTGGTAGCCACTGTGCCACCGTGCAGATGGATTGAATGGCCCCCACCATACTGTAGGATTTTGTGATAGGGAGGGATTTCACTGGTGTTGACTCAGCACCAATTTGTTTACAAGGTGATGAGAGGGATTGATAGACTGGACATGCAAACTATTTCCTCGGGTGGATGTAGCTGTTATTAGGGGGCATAACTATAAGGTTCATGGTGGGAGATATAGGAGGGATGTCCCAGGTAGATTCTTCACACAGAGAGTGGTTGGGGTGTGGAATAGACTGCCTGCTGTGATAGTGGAGTCGGACACTTTAGGAACTTTCAAGCGGTTATTGGATGGGCACATGGAGCACACCAGAATGATAGGGAGCGGGATAGCTTGATCTTGGGTTTGGACATAGCTCGGCACAATATTGAGGGCCGAAGGGCCTGTACTGTGCTGTAATGTTCAATGTTCTCTGTTGTATGACGGAGCTGTGGCCAGTTCCTGAGGGAATTTTGGGGGAAATGGTTGCGTCTTGAGGTTACTGATGGTTTGAGGTGCACCAGAACTGGATGAGAGCCCCATTCTGGCAGAGAATGAGCTGGGTTAATCTTTCTATCTGTACAGCCGTTGAAGAAACGGCTTGAGTTCTGTGCTGGGTGGAACGTCGGTGCTCAGGACGGAGTTGAAACAGACCTCCTCCACACCAGCCTGACCTGTGCTGACGCGGGTCTCTCGGCACTGCGGCTCACGTTCTGGCGTCTACAGCACCACAGTGGTTGGGCTGGATTCAGAGCACTGGGCAAGCTTCTAACACACTGTGAAAGGCTTCTCAGGTCGGGCTCCGTCTGAGATGACAAATTTGCCAACACAGTCACGCTGCGCTTCCCCTCGGCGGACTGAGCCGTCTGTGTTGAGTGGGATGTGCTATACGAGAACTTGGATGGATTCCACTAGCACCTGAACACAGCACCGGGGAATGTGTCATGTTCCCCCTGATGTTAAGTGAGAACGAAAGGCCCGAGGAGATTAGCTTTCAGCATTAAAGGGCTTTGCCGTGTTTAAGTGAAAACCTCACACAGAAATGGAAACAACTTTTTAATACTCATCGCATCCCCGCTGAACTTAATTGAAAATGAACAAACAAAACATTGGCCCTGCCAATTCAGACAGAAGCAAAGCTCAGACTCTGCTGTGGCTAATTACACGGGAGGGCCATGGTAACAGGATAACGTTGATTCCACACCATGTTGTTTTTAATTTTTAACGTTTGAAAGATCCCTGTAGCCATGGTCCCGCAGGCAAAACACTTGTTCAGGCCGCAGAGAGAGCAGCCATCCAACTTGTTTATTGCTTTAGCCACTTCAAAGGGGCTAAGGCCACTGGCACAAGAACAGAGGAACGAACGTAGGAGCAGGAGTGATGCCATTCAGCCCCTCAAGCCTGTTCCTCCTCCTCGGTTAAAAAGTTCACTAATTAGCGTCATACGTAAGGCTTGCATTAACACTGCAATGAAGCTACTGTGAAAATCCCCTAGTCGCCACACTCCAGTGTCTGTTCAGGTACACTGAGGGGGATTTTAACACAGCCAATGCACACACCTAACCAGCTCATCATTCAGAGGAAACTGGAGCACCCGAAGGAAATCCACGCAGACACAGGGAGAACATGCAGACTCCACACAGACAGTGACCCACGCCAGGAATCGAACCCAGGTACCCGGCACTGTGAGGCAGCAGTGCTAACCACTGTGCCACCGTTACATCATGACTGATCTGTTTCTTAACTCCATTCCCATCACCCCGCCCCCACTGTCCTTTTAATATCCAAGAAAATTATGCATTAAGCTCAGTTTTGCAAATTTCTGTTGATTTCCAGCTTCCAACTGTTTTCTTTTATTCATTCATGGGACATGGTTTTGCTGGCTGGGTCAGCTTTTCATAGAACCCCACAGTGCAGAAAGAGGCCCTTCAGCCCATCGAGTCTGCACCAAACACAATCCCACCCAGGCCCTACCCCCATATCCCTCCATATTATACCCTCTAATTCCCTCTAACCTACACATCCCTGGACACTAAGGGGCAATTTCTTATCATGGCCAATCAACCTAACCCGCACATCTTTGGACAGTGGGATGAAACCGGAGCACCCGGAGGAAACCCATGCAGACACGAGGAGAATGTGCAAACTCTACACAGACAGTGACCCGAGCTGGGAATCGAATCCAGGACCCTGGTGCTGTGAAGCAGTAGTGCAAACCACTGTGCCACTGTGCTGCCCATTTCACCAGTCACATTTCGCCCTGATGGGGATTGAACCTGCGTCCCCAGAACATTACTGTGAGCTCTGACAAAGAGTCATCCAGACTTGAAACGTTGTCTCTATTCTTTCCTCAAGACGTTGTCAGATCTGCTGAGATTTTCCAGCATTTTCTGTTTTTGTTCTCCTGGTCTCTGCATTACTAATCCAGTGACAATATCACTACACCACTGCTTCCCCTTGTGTTGAGAGGTGCTCTTACACAGCGTGGGTGGAATTTATTCCTGCCCCAGCGATCAGTTTGGATGTGAGGAATGCAATTTGGAGACCCCACTACTACCATACCCCCACCCGATTAACTCGGGGCTGAGAAGTCATGTGGACGTCCTTCCTGCCCAGATGCTAATTGAGGCTCTTAAGCGGGCAAGTAATGCCCATTTAAGGACCTTATCCTTGTAGCTGGCAGGGGTGCAACTGTGATGATCTGGCAGGGGTGCGCTTCTTGGCTTTTTGGCTAAGTCAAGCCCAAGATCGGGTGCAATGCCTTTGCTTGGATCTTACATGTCTCTCTTGTGAAGATCAGGAATTGGATTCAATTTGATTATTGGAGCAAGGAAGAAGATAGGTTCGGCAGCCTGCTCTGCACATTGACTTTGTAACTGTAAGAATGGTATACATATGGCGGACAGGGAGTTGCCATGCAGGGTGCCCATGAAGGTGGATCTCCAGGGTGAGAGTTCCATATCTGGTCAGGGTACAGGCATTGGGAAGGGGCAGGGTGGTGGGGTGATCTGCTGAGAGCCATCTGCCCTTTTAGCTAACCACCTCCACTCCCAACACCCCCACAGCCACCATGCCCCCAACACCCTGCGATCCCTGCCTGTCTTCATTCACCTTTGACCTGAGGTCTCTCATTGACCCTGGGCCTCTGCTAGATCCAAAATGCTGGCAGCTGTCACCCCTTCCAATGTCACTAATGGCAACGAAGAGCTACTGGCCTCTGATTGGCCGGCAGCTCTAGGAATGGAGGAAGTGGGGTCTTTAATTCCAGGGAAGAGCCATTGCTGACCTTACCTTGTTTCCCTCTCAAGAGGCCAGGTTCTCCTGTTCAAACACTCCAACACTCACCAAGTAGTTCGAGATACAAAAAATGGGGGCCAACAAAACTGCACTCCAGTGTGAATCAATGAATGTGAGAGAACAGGGAAGAGATAGACGGACATCAACATGTTGTCATTGAGTATCAGCTAATTCAGTTTCTGATATCGCTCATATTTGGTCCATTGTGACCAGGCTGGCTCTTGGAATGTGCTCTCCAATGCGTTGCACTGCCGTACTTTCCCCCATGGCCTGAATCAAACTTCTTCACCATCAAAGATACAAAAGTCTGAGATCACGTATCAGCCAACTCAAGAACAGCTTCTTCCCTGCTGCCATCAGACTTTTGAATGGGCCTCCCTCGCATTAAGTTGATCTTTCGCTACACTCCAGCTATGACTGTAACTGTACGTTCTGCACTCTCTCCTTTCCTTCTCTAGGTGCATAATATTTTGTCAGTATAGCGCACTGGAAACAATATTTTTCACTGTCTTCCAATACATGTCTGCAAAGTACATGTACTTAGCACTGCTGCCTCAGAGACCCGGGTTAGATTCCCGGTTCAGGTCACTGTCTGTGTGGAGTTTGCACATTCTCCCCTTGTCTGCATGGGTTTCCTCTGGATGCTCCAGTTTCCTCCCAGAGTCGTAAGAACATAAGAAATAGGAGCAGGAGTAGGCCATCTGGCCCCTTAAAGCCTGCCCCGCCATGGCTGATCTGATAGTGGGTTCAGTTCCACTTACCCGCCCGCTCCCCATAACCCTTAATTCCCTTATTGGTTAAAAACCTATCTATCTGTGACTTAAACACATTTAACGAGTCTCTACTGCTTCATCCAAAGATGTGCAGGTTAGATGGATTGGCCAATATAACTTGCCTCTTAGTGTTAGGGGGACTAGCTAGGGTAAATGCATGGGGTTATGGGGATAGGGCCTGGGTGGGATTGTGATCGGTGCAGACTTGATGGGCTGAATGGTCTCCTTCTGCACTGTAGGAATATATGACGTGACAATAATAAATCAAATCTAGTATATTTCCTATTCCCTTTCAAATGTTACAAGTGAATCAGCACGGAAACATTTCTTTAATTTACCCAACAAAAGCTGTTGCAAATTTGAACCCCTGTTTTCTCTTGATGTGGAGATACTGGCGTTGGACTGGGGTGGGTACAGTCCACTCACCTGATGAAGGAGCAGTGCTCCGAAAGCCCGTGATACCCAATAAACCTGTTGGACTTTAACCTGGTGTGTTGCGAGACTTCTTACTGTGCGTTATGTTACCCTCTTTTCCGAGGAGAACGATCCCAGTTTCTCTCCTCTCCCCGCATATCTGAAGTCCCTCATTCCCGGGCATCGAATAAATCATTAGCTGCTGGCAGTAAGCTGAGGCTTGCTGTAAACATGCTGTATCAGAGCTGCCAAGTTCATGTGCCAACTGCACACGTTGCTTTTCTTGGCAACCTTTCATTTTACAACCGCCTCCTGCCAGGCTTGTTGGTTTATTTCAGATGATAATCCCCCTGCCTCCCCCAGCAAGGAACTGGTGCTGCGTTACACTCCCTCTGTGCAGCCCATCAGTGCTGTGTTATTGAGTGCTGATGTGAGGGGCTGGAGGGAGGAAGAGACTTGATGACCCCCATCCCACCAGTATATCTGATGGATCTTGTCAAAGCCACAGTGCTTTAATGAGGTGGCAATCTCCATTCAAAAACGCAGAGCATTCCTTTGAAAAGACCTTCCAAATTCAAGCTGTTCTTTTCCAATCGACAACTTGCAGCCCTGTTTCCATTTGCTCCAAGTCAGGTCACAATTTGAGAGAAAATTGAAACAGGACCACAAGCTAGATTATATATGTTTTTTTTTTGCAGGGTCAATAAACTCACTTATTGGACTTCTACAATGTGGCAAAAGTCTGAAATGCTTTTTTTTATCTACTTTATCTACATTTTCCCCTCTGCTGCCTTTCCATGAAACACATCATTACTGGCAAAGAATGTGTAATCTGTTCCCAGGCTGCTGCAACACTGTTCATTCAGTGTTACATTGGGAGGTGCATGAGATCAGCCTATACACCAGAATGGCTCCATTTCCAGGAATAATGTCTCCTTCCCTCACCCGCCCTGCTCCCCTTAACCCAATGTGCTTCCACCCTCCCCCATCACCCACCTCCCCTCCATCTCCCACCCTCCCCCATCTCCCACCCTCCCCCATCTCCCACTCCCCCATCTCCCAGCCTCATCCATCGTCCACCCTCCTTCATCTCCCACCCTCCCCCCCATTGTCCACCCTCCTCCCATCACCCACCCTCCCTCCATCTCTCTCCCTCCCCCATTCCCCACTCCCCCATCCCCCGCCCTCCCCCACCTCCCATCCTCCTCCGTTGCCCACCCTCCTCCATCGGTCACCCTCCCTCCATTTCCCACCCTCCCCCATCGCCCACCCTTCCCCATCCCCCATCCCTTACCCTCCCCCACCTCCCATCCTCCTCCACCCCCCACCCCCCCATTCCCCCACCCTCCCACACCTCCCATCTCCTCCATCGCCCACCCTCCTCCACCGCTCACTCTCCCCCATTATCCACCCTCCCTCATCTCCCAGCCTCCCCCCATTGCCCACCCTTCTCCCATCACTCACCCTCCCTCCATCTCCCCCATCCCCATCACAAAACTCTGTAGGTTAGGTTTATTGGCCCTTCATGTCAGGGGGGATTAGTAGGATAAGTATATGGTTAGTGCTTGGGTGGGATTGTGGTCGGTGCAGACTCGATGGGCTGAGTGGCCTCCTTGTGCACTGTAGGGATTCTATGACTCTATAATAAAGCCCACATCCTGAGGACAATATTTTTAAAAAGTGAGTCCGTCAACAGAAGCAAGGTTTGTAATCTTAGACCAAAAGGAAAAACGCTGGAAAATCTTAGATTAACCTTAATTAATCTTAGATTGCTATCTTAAATTAGGCCTGTTCTTTGATTTGATTTATTATTGTCACACGTATTTCCATACAGTGAAAAGTATTGTTTCTCGCTTGCTATAGAGACAAAGCATACCGTTCATAGAGTACACATGGGGGAGAAGGAAAGGAGAGGGTGCAGAGTGTAGTGTTACAGTCATAGCTAGGGTGTAGAGAAAGATCAACTTAACGCAAGGAAGATCCATTCAAGAGTTCTGTGGCAGCAGGGGGAAGAAGCTGTTCTTGAATCGTTTGCTACGTGATCTCAGACTTTGTATCTTTTCCCCAGTGGAAGAAAGTGGGAGAGAGAATGTCCGGGGTGCGTGGGGTCCTTAACTGTGTTGCCTGCCTTGCGGAGGCAGCGGGAAGTGTTGACAGAGTCAATGGATGGGAGACTGGTTTGCGTTCACAACCCTTTGTAGTTTCCTGTAGATTCTTGTGCTGCTCACATTGCGAACTCACTAAACTAGCACTCGTGTGGGAAGCAGGAATTTATTGATTGTGACAATAAAAGTTGCTGTAATGAGATGAAGGTCGTAGTGAGCAGAGAGCTGCGTCACAGATGGAACTGTTCAAGTCTTTCGCGTGCCAAGCGAGCAGGCCTCACTATCTGCCGAGCCTGGCCTGGATGCTCCCTTGGGAATTAGACAGAATGTGCAACGCAGGAACAGGCCACTAATCCCAACGGACTGGTGTCGGAGTTCACAGCCCAGGAAGAGATGGAACTTTCCAAGAAAAGAAAGAACATTCGGATGTGAGTTATCAGGAAGCCCATTCTCAAGTTGCCGCACTCTGCCTGGGCTGGGTCAGGCTTCTCCCTGACAAAGGTCCCAGGCCTCGGTGCTCCCTATTGTCATTTAGCCAAGTTCAGCATCTGGACATGGCCCCACACCTTCCGACTAAAGAAAGGAATTAATGCGGGGTTCTGGGCACATTAATTGGAATAAAATTAGTTCAGCTACCCGGGGCTGTGGAATTTGAGACCTGTGTGTTTGTGCACAGCTATGAAATGTAGCAATGTTTGTAAAAAAGCACCAACGGCAGCAGTGAGCCTTTTCAGCCAATGGGGTAGCTTCTCATGCCTGATAGTAAAATCAGGATAATAATAACATCTCCAATTGAAGGCAGAGTCATTGAATCGTTGACTATTTTTAAGGCAGAGGAGTGGATGGCACAGTGGTTAGCACCGCTGCCTCACAGCCCCGTTGACCCAGGTTCGATTCCCAGCTTGGGTCACGGTCTGTGCAGAGTCTGCATGTTCTTCCCATGCCTGCGTGGGTTTCCTCCGGGTGCCCTGGTTTCTTCCCACACCCCAAAGATGTGCAGGTTAGGTAGATTGGCCATGATGTGCAGGCGAGGGAGATTAGTGAGGTAAGCATGTGGGGTTGTGGTGATAGGACCTGGGTAAGATGCTCTGTTGGAGAATCGGTGCAGACTCGATGGGCTGAATGGCCTCCTTCTGCATTATTCCATAATTCTGGATAGATTCTTGTTAGGCAAGGGAATCAGAGGTAGATTGGAATGTGAAACACAAACAGATCAGCCAGGATCTTACTAAATGGCGGGACAGGCTTGAGGGGCTGAATGGCCTACTTCTACTCTCATTTGTAAACTAACAAAAATCAACAAACCTTTTGATATCTCTCCCAATTTTATTTCCATTTTATTCACTCGGTGATCTTTTATTTCTTGGGCCATTTCATCAAATTGTATTTTTCGTCCTCCAACTAGTCATCGCCACCTCTCAGAACATCTGTTCCACTTTGTCCCACCTTTACACTTTTTTTTTATTCCTTCCCACCTCCCGCCGTCTCCCATCCTGAGAGATGCCCCCTCAGTCCAAAAAATGCTCCGTTCCGAAAGATTTATCCTCAAAATGCTCCATTAATTCACAGATAGGAATCTGCTCTTGCTTCTGAGTTTGTATTCCCTTCAGACTTTCTCTCTTCTCCAATCTACAAGTCTTGCCTCTCTAACACGGGGCAGTTCACAGAGTAAGTGGCTCAGATTCCCGCTGTGATAAATGCTTCAAAAGGAAGCATTAAATCAAGTTTAAAGCAAGGAGTCTTTTCTCTGAGGCGCATTTGCACGATGAAGCAGATTTGCACTTAGAATGCCTGACAGAAACCCCTCTCAAAATCCCCCGTGCATTCCTGTGCAGTGGTTATTATTCTGTCTGTGAAAGTGGCACAGAAAGATCCAACCTAAGTTATTGAGAACGGTCGCAATGTGCTCTTGTGAGTGGATAGACCAAGACCTCAAGGAATTACAAAAGATTGTGAATATAATCCAATCCTTCACGCAAACCAGCCTCCCATCCATTGACTCTGTCTACACTTCCCGCTGCCTCGGCAAAGCAGCCAGCATAATTAAGGATGCCCCGGACATTCTCTCTTCCACCTTCTTCCATCGGGAAAAAGATACAAAAGCCTGAGGTCACATACCAACCGATTCAAGAACAGCTTCTTCCCTGCTGCTGTCAGACTTTTGAATGGACTTATCTTGCATTAAGTTGATCTTTCTCTACACCCTAGCTATGACTGTAACACTACATTCTTCACTGTCCTGTTTCCTGCTCTGTGAACAGTATGTTTTGAACAAAGAACAAAGAAAATTACAGCACAGGAACAGGCCCTTCGGCCCTCCAAACCTGCACTCACCATGCTGTCCGACTGAATCAAAACCCCCTACCCTTCCGGGGACCATATCCCTCTATTCCCATCCGATTCATATATTTGTCAAGACGCCCCTTAAAAGTAATTACCATATCCGCTTCCACTACCTTCCCCAGCAACGCGTTCCAGGCACCCACCACCCTCTGTGTAAAAAAAATCTGCCTCGTACATCTCCTTTAAACCTTACCCCTCGCACCTTAAACCTGTGCCCCCTAATAATTGACTCTTCCACCCTGGGAAAAAGCTTCTGACAATCCAAATGTCTGTATAGCGTGCAACAAACAATACATGTGACAATAGTAAATCAAATTAATAATCCAGAGGCCTGGGTTAATACTTCAGGGGGAATGTGAGGAAAAACATTTTTACCAGAGGGTGGTGACGGCCTGGAATGCACTGCCAGGGAGGGGGGTGGAGGCGGGATGCCTCACATCCTTTAAGAAGTACCTGGATGAGTACCTGGGTGACTGGGTGGAGTCTGCACCTTCTCCCCTGTTCTGTGCGAGTTTCCTTAGGGTGCTCTAGTTTCCTCCCACAGTGCGAAAGACATGCTGGTTAGGAAGCATTGGCCGTGCTAAATTCTCCCTCAGTGTACCCAAACAGATGCCGGAGCGTGGCGACTAGGGGATTTTCACAGTAACTTCATTGCAGTGTTAATGTAAGCCTACATGTGACACTAATAGATAAGATTAAACTGAAATAACACTCAAGGCTAAAATAATAGTGAAAGACTGCGGATACTGGAATCAGAGGCAAAAATAGAAAATGCTGGAAAAACCTCAGCAGGTCTGACAGCCTCTGTGGGGGGAGAATAGAGCCAACGTCGGTGTGGTAGAGGCGAACTTGCTGGGGTCTTTTAAAAGACTTCTGAATGAGTACATGGGATTTAATGGGATTGGGAGTTACAGGTAGTTCTATGGCCTGGTAAGTATAGATGTAGATATATATAGGTATAGATATGATCGAAGGACCTGTTTGTGCTGTAGTGTTCTATGTTCTATGTTCACCCAGAGGAAACCCACAGACACAGTGGAAACGTGCAGTCTCCACGCTGTAAGTGACCCAAGCCGGGAATTGAACCTGGGTCCCTGGTAGTGAGGCAGCAGTGCTAATCACTGTGCCGCCCGGAGGGTGGTGCGGATATGGAACGAGCTGCCAAAGAGAGCGGTTGAAGCAGGTTCAATATCAACATTTAAAAAGCATTTGGATAAGTATGTGGATGGGGAAGGATTAAAGGGCTAAACCCAGGCAATTGGGACTGGCTGGGACGGCAGCTTGGTCAGTATGGATCGGTTGGGCCGAAGGGCCTGTTTCTGTGCTGTATTACTCTACCACTCTATTCTTCATGTTTGGGTTGCTGATTCTGCCTGTTTAAGTGAGTGCATATTTGTATCAATCACGCTGCGGGTCACAAGGAGAGTGAATGCCAGAGCAAAACAATTTCTGTTGGCAGTGGAGATCAATCATCATGAGTGCTGATTTCCCGACATCCTCCAGCCCCAACTTCCCTTTCTTCCCAAACATCCTGAGGAATTCTGGCTGTTTAAACCATGTCCAAAGCAAACCATATTTGCAAGTGTGGAATTACAGTTGAAAAGGGCAAAACCTCACAAGGTTGACGAGGGTCTCTCTCCATTCCAGATCTGGTGCTTTGTAAACCAGCCCCTGGGGGAGCTGCTGGCATGGAGGCTGTGTGACTCAACAGCACCATTTGCCTGTCCTGTTGGTGTTTAAGAGTGAATGTTGTACGCGAGGGTCCTGCAGAGTCACGCATTTCATTAAATAATGTGCCTCCCAGCTCCATCAAAGAGGGAACCGGGGGCGTGCATCTGCCTCTAAAATGCCACTCCGGTCCACAGTGCATCCTCGGAATGAGCCAGAAATCAAGAGGTTCAAGTTCTCAGTGACCTTGATGGTGTTGGCACGGTATAGTGACTGGTACCGCAAGATGTGAGGCCCTCAGTGTCAAGATGCCTGTCACTGTCTCTCATCCCTGTTGGCACTAGCTTTCTCTCACCTCCAGGTGGCACTGTGATCAGCGAGTTGGAGGTTTGGTCCCTGTTGCCTTCGGTCCGTTCTTTCCTCTCATGCTCCCTTGAATGCCCATGTTCCTGAAGAGCGTGTTGCCCCTCCTTGCAGTGGGGCCCAGGGTCTTACAGTCATGCTGCTATTACAAGTGGAATCATCCTTCTGGGCATCTGGCTGCCAAATTGTCCCCCCCGGCAACATTTTAGATGGTTCCTTCCGCCCATGCGATGGTGGGGTGGGCAGGACGAGGGGGAAGGGGCTGGGCCAACACTACTCAAATCTTCACACGACTCAAAATTCACTCTCTCTGCCCCCTAAGCTGATCCAAGGGCACCCCCTAGCAAGTAACCAGCACCCCCACCCACACCCCATCCTCCCACCCTCCCCATCCCCCAACACCTGCCCCCAACCCTCCTTTATCACACTGACCCTCACATGGGGCTGAGTTGTTGTCCTGGAGTGATCATGTCTGGCTTCGAACTGTGAACCTGCCTACACAGGGGAGCCGGTTAGCTCAGGTGGCTGGATGGCTGGCTCGTGAAGCAGAGCGACGCAAATAGCGTGGGTTCAAATCCCGTACCAGCTGAGGTTGTTTATGAAGACCCTGCCTTCTCAACCTTGGTCCTCGCCTGAGGTGTGGTGACCCTCAGGTTAAGTCACCACCAGTCAGCCCTCCCCCTCCAAGGGGAAAGCATCCTATGGTCACCTGGGACTATGGTGACTTTACTTTGTACTCACCTCCCTTCAGTTGGTCAGTTTCTGAAGGGGCGGGTAAGCTGCCACAAACACTTGGGACTTCCATGCTGGCTTGTAATGAGTTTTCCAGTGATTTAAATTGTCCTCAGTGGGAATGGGAGTGGGATTCCTCTTCTGCTCTTCCCCGTGTACTGCTCATTATTGCTAACACTGCAAGTAGCACCTTGAAATCTTTGCGGGGTTGTCCTTTCCATTCACCTTGGTGTCTCTAAGTTAGATTTAAGGACAGATCAAAGTCAAATCTTGGGTATTCCCTCACTGCCTTCAGCCCCCCATTGATAGTTTCTCTGGAATTCACTCTCCACTGTTTAATCCTCAAAAATGCTCCTCAAATTCCAACTCTTTAACAAAGCTTTTAATTACCCATTTTAATATCTCCATGTGGATTCATGTCCTTTAGTATCTGGTTGCACTCCTGGCTTGTTTCATGTCTTACCAAATGATATATAAATGCAGGTTGTTTTAAGTTTAAGCTTTTTTTTATTAGTGTCACAAGTGAGCTTACATTAACGCTGCAATGAAGTTACTGTGAAAATTCCCTGGTCGCCACACTCCGGCGCCTGTTCGGGTACATCGAGGGAGAATTTAGCAAGGCCAATGCATCTAACCCAGTCTTTCGGACTGTGGGAGGAAACTGGAGCACCCGGACGAAACCCACGCAGATACGGGGAGAACATGCAGACTCCACACAGACAGTGACCCGAGCCGGGAATCGAACCCAGGTCTCTGGCGCTGTGAGGCAGCAGCGCTAACCGCTGTGTCACCGTACTTGATTATTTGCCAGTTTCAGTCAGTAGCCAGTGCTGATTGTGACTAAAAAGGAACCCCTTGGGCTGACGAGTCTATATCCCAGCATCAAAGGAAGGTTGTGGGGGGTGGGGGGAGAGAAGGGGCAAAGGTCTGGGGTGGGGGAACGGGCAGGCGGGGGAGTGGCAGGGAAAGCGCTAACGTTGCGACGCTTGGACCCACAGGTTTGTGATGCGATTCATCGAACTGGACGGGCTTACGTGCCTGCTGAACTTTCTCCGAAGCATGGACTATGACACGTCAGAGAGCCGCATTCACACATCCGTTATAGGGTGCATCAAGGCTCTGATGAACAATTCCCAGGGCCGTGCCCACGTGCTGGCTCACCCGGAGAGCATCAACATCATCTCCCACAGCCTCAGGACAGAGAACATCAAGACCAAGATCGCCGTGCTGGAGATCCTGGGCGCCGTTTGCCTGGTACCCGGAGGGCACAAGAAAGTACTGCAGGCAATGTTGCACTACCAGATTTACGCAGCAGAGCGGACTCGCTTCCAGGTAAGACAGGACTTTCCTCGGGGGGAATAAAGTTTAAGTTTATTTATTAATCTCACAAGTAAGGCTTACGGTAACACTGCAATGAAGTTAGTGTGAAAATCCCCTAGTGGCCACATTCCGGTGCCTGTTCGGGTACACCGAGGGAGAATTTAGCATGGCCAATGCACCTAAACCAGCACGTCTTTCAGAGGAAACCGGAGTATCCAGAGGAAATCCACGCAGACACGGGGAGAATGTGCAAACTCCACACAGACAGTCGCCCAAGCCGGGGATCGAACCTGGAACCCTGGAGCTGTGAGGCAGCAGTGCTAACCACTGTGCCACCGTCTCTCCAATACGACCACTTTGAGTTCAGCTCAGCCAGGTTTGAAAGGGTCTCGTTTTAGAGGCCGGCCCTGTTTCTCAGGTTGGGTGAAAACAGAGGACAAACAGCCACACAAATCATAGAATAGAAATAATAGAACCCCGCAGTGCAGAAAGAGGCCATTCGGCCCATTGAGTCTGCACCATTTCTGTGACAAAGCAGCCCACCCAGACCCAATCCAAGTAACCCCACATATTTACCTCTCTAATCCCCCTAACCTATGCATCTTGGGACACTAGATGTCCAAAGATGTGTTGGTTAGATGGAATGGCCGTGCTAAATTGCCCCTTAGTGTCAGGGGGACTAGCTAGGGTAACTGCATGGGGTTATGGGGAGAGGGCCTGGGTGGGATTGTGGTCGGTGCAGACTCTATGGGCCGAATGGCCTCCTTCTGCACTGTTGTATTCTATAACTAAGGGATAATTTAGCATGGCCGATCCACCTAACCAGCACATCTTTGGAGTGCGGGAGGAAACCAGAGGAAGCCCACGCAGACAACGCACAGACCCCACACACACAGTGACCTGAAGCTGGAATTGAACCCGGGTCCCTGGCGCTGGGAGGCAGCAGTGCTACTCTATCTGGATTATTGATTTTGTACCATAGCTGCACATCTACTGATTAATAAGACATTGACATACTGCACCCTCCAATACACAGTGGGTGGAAGAGGATATGGAATATGGTTCTGAAAGAATCTTTGGCTGACACCGAAAGGTGTTAATTCACTGGTTTGTTTTGTGTTTCAGACATTACTTAATGAGCTGGACAGAAGTACTGGCAAGTACAGGGACGAGGTGCACCTCAAAACTGCAATCATGTCCTTCATCAACGCCGTGTTAAACGCAGGCGCTGGGGAGGTAAGTTGAAGGCAGTCTCGCAGGCAATGCTGCACCGTCTGCTGCAGTTCGTCTGACCAGCTGCTTAAGCTTCAAGGCTGGAGTGTGCGATGGGCCTCATGCAGCAGAGGACTGGGTGAACAAACTCTTAGATTTCTGATAGACAAGGGAATTAAGGGTTATGGGGAGAAAGCGGGAAAGCGGGACTGATCCACTTCGGATCAGCCAGATCTTATTGAACGGCGGGGCAGGCTCGAGATGGCCTACTCCTGCTCCTATTTCTTATGTTCTTATGCTTCATGAGGTTGGAAACAATGGCACCATATACCCAGGGTGGAACATCTGATAAGGAATCGAGATTCAATACCTCACCTTTGGGACACTTCTTCAAATGCAAAGTGTCACTATTTAAAAATGAATATCTGGCATAAAACAGTGGTGATACTTTGCAGCATCTGAATACAGAGAAGCAGAGTTCATGTTCGTGTCGATATAATGTAACCCATCTGAGTTGGCACAAGTGGGTCTTTTTCTGATTGGCAGAGACTAGTGGGGTTCCACAGGGATCAGTGTGAGGGCCCCAACTGTGCACATTGGAAGTGGGAACGGAATGTCTCATCTCCAAATTTGCAGATGATCCAAAGTTGGGGGTGAAGGTGAGCTGTAGAGATGCTTCAGTGTGATTTGGACAGGTTGAGTGAGTGGGTATCTGAATGGCAGCTGCAGTATAATGTGGATAAACGTGAGGTTATCCACGTTGGTAGCAATAATAGGAAGACAGATTATCATTTGAATGGGTGTAAATTGAGAGAGGTGGATACTCAACGAGATCTTGGAGTCCTCGTGCATCATTCGCTGAAAGTAAGCGCACAGGTACAGCAGGCAGGATAGAAGACAAATGGTATGTTGGCCTTCATAGTGAGAGGATTTGAGTATAGGGATTGGGATGTTCTGCTGCAATTGTATAGGATGTTGGTAAGCTCACACCTGGAGTACTGTGTGCAGCTTTGGTGTCCTTAACTGAGGAAGATGTCCTTGCTATAGAGGGAGTACAGCAAAGGTTACCAGGCTGATTCCTGGGATGACAGGTCTGTCATATAGAATCATAGAAAAACTACAGCACAAACAGGCCCTTCGGCTCACAAGTTGCGCTGATCTTATCTCTACCTACAAGGTTTACCTATAACCCTCAATCCTATTAAGTCACATGTACTCATCCAGAAGTCTCTGAAAAGACCCTATCGAATTTGCCTCCACCGCCACCAACGGCAGCCGATTCCACTCACCCACCACCCTCTGAGTGAAAAACTTACCCCTGACATCTCCTCTGTACTTACTCCCCAGCACCTTAAACCCGTGTCCTCTTGTGGCAGCCATTTCAGCCCTGGGAAAAAGTGTCTGAGAATCCACCCAGTCAATACCTCTCATCATCTTATTCACTTCTATCAGGTCCCCTCTCATCCTTCATCTCTCTAAGGAGAAAAGGTCGAGCCCTCTCAACCTATCCTCATAAGGCATGCCACCCAATGCAGGTAACATCTTTGTAAAATCCAGTAATATGAGAGACTAATTGGTTCGGATTATATTCACTGGAATTTAGAAGAGTGAGAGGGGATCTCATAGAAACTCATAACATTCTAACAGGGTTAAACAGGGGTGATTCAGAAAGAATGTTCCCAACAGTGGTATCCAGAACAAAGGGGTCATAGTTTGAGGATAAAGGGGTAAACCTTTTAGAACTGAGATGAGGAGAAATTTCTTCACCCAGAGGGTGGTGAATGTGTGGAATTCATTCCCACAGAAAGTAAAAGAGGCCAGAATGTTGTGTGATTTCAAGAAGAAATTAGATAGAGCTCTTGGGGCTAAAGGGATCAAGGGATATGCAGGGGGAAGGGGAGATCAGGATATTGAATTCGATGATCAACCATGATCAAAATGAATGACAGAGTAGGCTGGAAGAGCCGAATGGCTTCGAGTTTCTATGTCTCGGGTTGGACTTGAATTTGTGGCCCGAGAACAGAGGTGAGTATGTGACCAAGGGAACCCGGAGACTGTGCTAACATGATGGTCTCCTGGTTTTGCCAGCTGTACAGGTTCCACATCGAAGGTGCTCAGGATAGTCTCAGTGCAGTTAGCTGCTCAAATCTCGGGAGAAATCAGCAGTCTGAAATCTCACAGGCTGGTGCCTGTGTGAAATCAGCATTGATGTAAGTGGTGGAGGTAGAATACAGTAAGCAGCCTCACAACACCAGGTAAAAGTCCAACAGGTTTATTTGGAATCATGAGCTTTTGGAGCGCTGCCCCTTCATCAGGTGAGTCAGCGCATTGAGGCAGGATAAGTTAGAGCCTGAACTGAAAGTCCTTGGTACAAGACTGAACAGGGGAATTAGTCCTGGGCCAAATCAGAAACGGAATCCACAGCTGAAAATTGAATTTGAAAAGCCTGGTCATTTTAAACAGAAAATATAGCAGCAAGAAAAATTATGCTATACTTCTCTAAATCAACCTTAGCCGGAGGATCTGGACTCCCAAACTAAAAAGTTGAAGAGCAATAACATTCCTCACCTTGATGGGCACAAATTATTTACCAAAACTCAAACAAGTCACCAATAACAAAGAACAGTACAGCACAGGAACAGGCCCTTCGGCCCTCCAAGCCTGTGCCGATCTGATACTTGCCTAAACTAAAACTGTATGCACTCACAGAGTCCGTACCCTTCCATTCCCATCCTACTCATGCATTTGTCTAGTTGCCCCTTAAATGTCGCTATTGTACCTGCTCCCACCACCTCCCCAGGCACCACGTTCCAGACATTCATCACCCTCTGTGTAAAAAGGCCTAAAGGTGCTGTGTTGTGGGAGAAGAAGCCATGCCGCCATTTTGAAGTGCACTGAGATACTGCGGTGTCCCTGCATTTAATCATGTCTTCACTTCCTTACAGGACAATCTGGAATTCCGACTGCACCTCCGGTATGAGTTCCTCATGTTGGGAATTCAACCCGTGATCGATAAGTTACGAAATCACGAGAACGCAACGTTAGACAGGTAACTAGCGACATCATAACGTTTACCCACAGCCAGCGACAAGCTTTATAGACATGGGCCTTGTAGAGATAGGGTAGAGTATCTGGTGAGAATATGGAGCACAATATTGAATGCCTACATTCTCGCAGGAGGCCATTTGGCCCATCGAGCCTGCACCGACAACAACCCCACCCAGGCCTTATCCCTGTAACCCCATATATTTACTCTGCTAATCCCCCTGATGCTAATGGATAAATTATCATGGCCAATCAACCTAACCCGCACATCTTTGGACGATGGGAAGAAGCCAGGGCACCCGGAGGAAACCTATGCAGATACGGGGAGAACGTGCAGACTCCACATAGACAATGATCCAAGCCAGGAATCGAACCTGGGTCCCTGGCGCTGTGAGGCAGCAGTGCTAACCGCTGTGCCACCGTGCTGCCCACAACAGCAAGGGAATGATGTTGAACCTTGATAAATCACTGATTATTTCTTCTTTCCTGGGATGCCCAAACATAAAGTTCTCCAATCTGGCAGACTTTAGTGTTTTATTCTGAGTTATTGTTCTCTTTTCAATTTCCCTTAAATCTTTTATTCCCAGGTCAATGTCAGAATTGTTCTGATGTTCCATTTTGCTGAGGGTCTTATTTTAATTATCTTTTTGTGGGATGTGGGTATCGCTGGCAAGGCCAACATTTGTCACCCATCCCTTACTGCCCCTGATCTGAGTGGCTTTGCTCAGCCACTTCAGAGTCTGTGGGTGTGGAATCACATGTTGGCCAGACGGTGTAAGGGTGGCAGATTTCCTTCCCTAGAAGGACATGATTGAACCAGACATAGAAAGGATATTATTAAACTAAAAAGAGTGCAGAAAAGATTTACCAGGATGCCGCCTGGATTAGATAGTTTGAGTTATAAGGAGAGGCTGGATAGACTGGGATTTTTTTCCTGGAGTGTAAGAGACTTGGGGTTGATCTTATAGACATCTATAAAATAATGAGGGGCATAGACGAGGTAGATAGTCAACACCTTTTCCCAAAGATAGGGGGGCCTAAAACTAAAGGGCATAGGTTTAAGGTGAGAGGGAAGAGATACAAAAGGGTCCAGAGGATGGTGAGTGTCTGGAACAAGCTGCCAGAGGCAGTCGTCGAGGGGGGTACAATTTTGTCTTTTAAGAAGCATTTGGATAGTTACAGGGGTAAGATGGGCATAGAGAGATATGGGCCAAACGTGGGCAATTGGGACTAGCTCAGTAGTAAAAAAGAGGTGGCATGGACAAGAAGGGCCGAAGGGCCTGTTTCCATGCTGTTAGCCTCTTTGAGCTCTCAGTTTTTTTCTGAAATATTAATAATATGGTCACTATTATTAACTTCTATTAATCGTGGGCCGGCACGCTGGCACAGTGGTTAGCACTGCTGCCTCACGGCGCCAGGAACCCAGATTCAATTCCAGCTTCTGGTCACAGTCTGTGTGGAGTTTGCACATTCTCCCCATGTCTGCATGGCTTTCCTCCGGGTGCTCCAGTTTCCTCCCACTGTCCAAAGATGTGCGGGTTAGGTTGATTGGCCATGTCAAATTCTCTCTAGTGTCAGGGGGTTTGGCAGGGTATGTGAGGGTTTTGGGAATGGGGCATGGGTGGTGGGTACAGACTCGATGGGCCGAACGGCCTCCTTGTGTACTATAGGGATTCTGCGAGTTCTGTAATTTAAATTTCTCCAGTTGCTATGATGGGATTGAAATGCTTGTCACCAGGGCCTGGTCCTCTGGATTATTAGGTCAGTGACCAGTGCAGCACCATCTCTACAATGAGTTGGCGATCTGATCGAAGGATATAAAATTTTAAAAGGGATTGATAAGTAAACGTAGACAAATGTTTTCTCTGATGGGGCAATCTCGAACAAGAGGTCACAGGTATAGTTGAGAGGCGGTAGATTTAAAATTGAGATGAGGGGGAGCTACTTCTCACAAAGAGTGCTGAATTTTTAGAACTCACTGCCCGTAGTGCGGTGGAAAATAGTTTCAAGAAGGAGATAGACGCATTTCTAATCAAGAAAAGGATAAGAGGATATGGGGAACAGCGAGGCGGGTGGATTTGAGACCAGGGAGAGGTCAGCTATCATCTGATTGAGTGGCGGAGCTCGAAGAGCTGAATTTACCTACTTCTGCTCCTAATTGTTGGGATTTGAGAAACTGAGTTACAGAGAAAGGTTGAATAGGTTAGGACTTTATTCCCTGGAGTGTAGAAGAATGAGGGGAGATTTGATAGAGGTGTATAAAATTATGATGGGTATAGGTAGAGTGAATGCAAGCAGGCTTTTTCCACTGAGGCTAGGGAGAAAATTACTAGAGGACATGGGTTAAGGGTGAAGTTTAAAGGGAATTTTAATCGGGGGCTTCTTCACACAGAGTGTGGTGGGGATGATGAGCAGTTACTATAGTCTGGGATACGTTGCCCAAAAGGGTGGTGGACACAGATCCAGTAATCTTTTCGAAAGGGGTTTGGATAGTTGCTTGCAAAGGAAACACTTGCATAGTTATGGGAAAAGAGCAATGTCGAGGGACCTTAAGACCATAAGACACACGAGCAGAATTAGGCCACTCGGCCCCTCGGGTCTGCTCCTTTTCTCATCCCCATTCTCCTGCCTTTTCCCCATAATCCTTATCATTCAAGGACCAACTGCATAGCTCTTCCCAAGTCTCAGTACACCCTCAATGGGCCGAGTGGCTGTATTTAAAATAGTTTCAAAATAATACAGAATCTGAATTTTATTTTATTCTAATTCCTTCATGGTGTGTGAGCATCGGTGGCAAGGCCAGTGTTTTTTGTTCAACTCTAACGGCCTTTGAAAAGGTGGTGGGGGCCACTTTGCTGAGCCTCGGCAGTCCATCTTGCGGAGGTACAACGAGGTTGGCATTAGGAAGGGACTTTCCTGTCACCCCGACTCTGTAAGAGTGCAGGAAACATGACTATTTACTTCATAGAAACAGGTAGGAGCAGGGGTAGGCTATTCAGCCCTTTGAACCTATACCGCCATTCATTATGATCTTGGCCGATCTTCCAGCTCAGTAGCCTGACCCCACCTTCCCCCCAATATCCCTTGATCCCCTAACTCATTCTTGAAACCATACAATGTTTCGGTATCGCATGTAGGCCAGACTGGGTAAGGATGGCAGATTTCCTTCTCTCAGGGGCATTAGTGAGCCAGATGGGTTTTTCCGTCAATTGACAATGGTTCTTGGTCACCAGTAGATTCTTAATTCCAGATAGTTTTTTAAATTGAATTCAAAAGTCTACTATCTGCCGTGGCAGGATTCGAACCCAGGTTCCCAGAATCATTAGTTAAGTTTTTGGATTAATAATTAATCTAGTGCCATCCTGTGAACCATCCCAAGTCAGATCGCCCACAGGTGATAAGTAGCAATGAGCTGAAAGCTTCCTCTGAGGCAGGAAAGATGGCCAGGATAGATTTGAGTGCTGACAATTTTCTATTTTCCCTCTGCGTTTAGGCACTTAGACTTCTTTGAGATGGTCAGAACTGAGGATGAGAATGAACTTGCAAAGCGGCTTGACATGGTGAGTGACAATCTTGCACTTATTGCCAAGGAGCCATCGGCTCCGTGTAAAACATCATCTGCCATCACAGATTTTTAGTATCCTGTGGTTCATAATATCAGAAGCTACGAAAGCAGAGATGTATTGCCGAGGTTTTATAAAGCTCTGATGAGATACATTTGGAATATTGAGAGCAATTTTGGGCCCCGTATCTAAGGAAAGATGTGTTGGCCTTGGAGAGGGCCCAGAGGAGGTTCATGGGAATGATCCCGGGAATGACTTTTAAGAGGACGTCTTGACAAATACATGAGTAGGATGGGAATAGGGGGATATGGTCCCTGGAAGGGTAGGGGGTTTTAGTTCAGACGGGCAGCACTGGCTTGGAGGGCTGAAGGGCCTCTTCCTGTGCTGTCATTTTTTTTGTTCTTTGTTCTTCTTTCTTTGTTCTTTGAAAAGCTTGATGTATGAGGAGCGTTTGAGGACTGTGGGTCAGTACCCAATGGAGTTTCGAAGGATGAGGGGGAATCTCATTGATACTTATAGAATATTGAAAAGCCTGGATACAGTGGACGTGGGGAAGATGTTTCCATTTGGAGGAGAGACTAGGATCCGAGGGCACAGCCTCAGAGCAAAGGGACAGCCCTTTAGAACGGAAATGAGGAGGAACTTCTTCAGCCAGTGGGTTTGCTGAATCTGTGGAATTCATTGTCATAAAAGGCTGTGGAGACCAGGCCATTGAGTGTATTTAAGACAGGGATAGATAAGTTCTTGATTGGTAAGGGGATCAAAGGATACGGGGAAAAGGTGGGAGAATGGGGTTACATATTCCTCATGGCTAATGCTCTCCAAACCAGGCAACACCCTGGTAAATCTTTTCTATACCCTCTCCAAAGCTGCCACACCCTTCTGGTACTGTGTAGCGAGCAGAATTGAACGTTATATTCCAAGTGCGGCCTAACTAAGGTAATAAAGCTGCAACATGAAATGCAACATTTTGTTGGGGGATTTATGGGTTTTTTTTGGTACTTTATCTCCGGCCCTGCAATGCCTGAACCTTAAAATTCTCAACCTTGTTTCTGAATCCTTCGTTGGCCTCATTCCTCCCCGCCATCTCTGTAATCACATCCAATCCCACAACCCTCTGGGATATCTGCACTCCTCCAGTTCGGGCCTCTTGACCAAACCCTGTTTCAATCGCTTCCCCCTTGTTGGTTGTGCCTTCATCTACCTAGCCCCTAAGCTACGGAATTCTTTCCCTAAACTTCTCCATTCCCAACCTCCCTCTCCTCATTTAGGATGAACCTTACTACCCATCTATTTAAAGAATCCCTTGGTTACCTATTTTAAAAACCTAATGCGGCTCTGTGTCAGACATTTTTCGATAACTGTAATAAGTCTTCAGAGGCAGAAGTCTCTTCACCAAAATGCCTTTATTTACAGACTCTAACAGGAGTACACAGAGTGGTAGCAGTTCGCATTCTACTCCGAGGTGGGGGGGGTGGTCAGAGGAACTGACACCCCCGGTTGAGTACAAGATAAAGACTCCCTGATTGGCTCATCAATTGGATCCTTAATCAAGGAGTTCATACTCAATAGGCCAACCTCAATGGTCTGACTGAAGTCATTATACTGACATTGTTGTAAAACAACTTGGGGCACCTCACTGTGTTAAAGGCATTATAAAAATGGAAGTTCATGTTGGTAAGGTGCTTGTTGCTTTCTGATAGTTGCTACAAGATGTAATGGTTATCCATGTATCCTGAAATGTGACTTAACCTTCCTGCTTTCCAGGTGCATATTGACACCAGGAGCACAAGCCAGATGTTTGACTTGATTCGGAAGAAGCTGAGTCACACAGACGCCTACCCACATTTGGTATCTGTCCTCCAGCACTGCCTCCAAATGCCCTGTGAGTACATTTGTCATTTACCGCTATATTTCCACTGTAATATCATTCTCTCCTTGGTTAATTTGTGATGGGTTAGAGTTGATTCAAGTCAGGCCATGAGTCCCTTACCCCAATGCTCACTAAAGTTTATTTATTAGTGTCACAAGTAGGCTTGCATCAACACTGCAATGAAGTTACTGTAAAAATCCTCTGGTCGCCACATTCCAGCCCTTGTTCGGGTACACTGAGGGAGAATTTAACACCTAACCAGCCCATCTTTTGAACTGTGGGAAGAAGCTAGAGCACCCGGAGGAAACTCACGCAGACACGGGGAGAATGTACAAACTCTGCACAGTGACCCAAGCTGGGAATCAATGCTGGGCCCCTGGCACTGTGAGTCAGCAGTGTTAACCAGTACAGCACCATACATAGAACATAGAACAGTACAGCACAGGAACACGATGTTTTGCCGAATATGACACAAAATTAAACTAATCCCTTCTGCCTGCCCTTGATCCATATCCCTCTATTCCTTGCGTTTTCATGTGCTTATCTAAAAGCCCCTTAAATGCCCTTATTATATCTGCCTTCATCATCACCCCGGCAGCACATTCCAGACACCTACCACTCTCTGTGTAAAAAAAACTTGCCCCTCACATCTCCTTTGAACTTGCCCCCCTCACCTTTAGGGTATGGTACGGTATGGCACGGTGGCACAGTGGTTAGCACTGCTGCTTCACAGTGCCAGGGACCTGGGTTCAAATCCCAGCTTGGGTCACTGTCTGTGTGGAGTTTGCATGTTCTCCCCATGCCTGCATGGGTTTCCTCCAGGTGCTCCTGTTTTCTTCTGCATTCTGAAAGACGTGCTGGTTTGGTGCATTGACCTGAATGTGGCGACTAGGGGAACTTCACAGTAACTTCATTGCGGTGTTAATGTAAGCCTTACTTATGACTAATAAACAAACTTTAAAAATTCTTTAAACTTTGGGTGCATGTCCCCCATTTCAACTCTGGGGAAAAGATTCTGACTGTCCACCCTACCTCTGCCTCTCAATTTTATCAACTTCAATCAGGATAAAAGCGAATTACTGCGGATGCTGGAATCTGAAACCAAAAGAGAAAACGCTGGAAAATCTCAGCCGACCTGGAAGAATCTGTAAGGATCCCTCCAGACGTTGCCAGACCTGCTGAGATTTTCCAGTGTTTTCTCTTTTGACTTCTATCGGGTCTCCCCTCAGTCTCCACGGCTCCAGAGAAAACAATCCTAGTTTGTCCAGCCTCTCCTTATAACTCATAAAAATGCCTTCTTTACCACCCTATCTACTAGAGAGGCCTGTTTCAGGGAGTTGTGGACTTGAACCCTAAGATCCCTCTGTACCTCAGTGCCGTTCATGATCTTGCCTTTATACTAACCCTTAACATTTGATCCCCGTGTCTGAACAGCAACTCAGTTGGCTACTCAGGACTAACACAGGCCATCTGAAAATTTGAGTTTTGTTTTCGTTTCCTTCGCACTTTCGTGGGGATGTGGGCATCGCTGGCTGGACGCGGGCAGGGTGGCACGGTAGCACAGTGGTTAGCACTGCTGCTTCACAGCTCCAGGGACCTGCGTTGGTTTCCCGGCTTGGGTCACTGTCTGCGTGGCGTTTGCACATTCTCCTTGTGTCTGTGTGGGTTTCCTCCGGGTGCTCCGGTTTCCTCCTTCTGCCCAAAGATGTGCGGGTTAGGTGGATTGGCCATGCTAATTTGCCCCGTTGTGTCAGGGGGTCCAGTGAGGGTAAATGCATGAGGTTATGGGGAGAGGGCCAGGATGGGATTGTGGTTGGCGCACACTCGATGGGCCGAATGGCCTCCTTCCGCACTGTTAGATTCTATCTGGTTCACTAATGCCCTTTAGGGAAGGAAATCTGCCATCCTTACTTGGTCTGGCCTACATGTGATTCTAGAGTGGTTGACTTGCAAATGCCATCTGAACAAGGGCAACTTGAGATGGGCAATAAATGCTGTGCCCAGCCAACGATGCCATTCCCATGGATTAATTCAAAAACAGGGTGTTGCTGGGGAGGGGGGAGAGGCGGGAGGGGGGGCTGGTGGGCAGCGGTGAAAGATCCAAAATACAGCCTTTATCTCTAGTCTCTGCCCACGGAGGGAACTGGAAGCATCTCAGGAGAATCGTGTTGAACTGTTATGGCCAGGCAAGAGAAGGGGTCGCCATGGGGTTAGTGACCCTTCACCTCCGCAGTTGTTCACTCCTGACACAGGCCACATTCAGTAAGCGCTCCCAGGTCACCCGTCTCTGTTTACTGCGAAGTATTCTCCGGTTCTCCATTTCCGATAGATGGCTGGGCGTGTTTGTCAAGTTCTGTTTGATGGAATGCCCTCGGGGGGGGGCACTTCTCCAATCGCAGTGAGCGTAAAACGCATTCAACAGATGTACGCCCCGGTGGAAACATGAGCTCACCGCGACTGCCGGCCTAGGCCTCACTTTCTCGACCCAAGGCTATCAGATGCTGCTGTGTTATCCTCAGGTTACAAACCTTTGGTCAGCCCCCTCCCCCCTCCCCATCCTCTCCCCACTATTACGTTCAGTCTTGGCTGCTGATTTGTACAAATCGTACAACATGGCGGGGATGTGGGGAAGGGGCGCTGGGTTGGGGCTGGATGGAGAGCCACGGATTATGCAGACGATAGATTAATGAGATATCGGTTCGAGGGCACCAAAGAGCAGACAGAATGTTTTCACGGGAACAGCAATCAATTTTTCAGCCGTTCCGGCTTGGCTGTGCACTTCATGGGTGACCTTTTTCTGAACTCCATTTACCTGCCTTGGCTGCGTATCCTTGAACACCCCTTACTGTCGGGGCTAGCCCCTTTAAGGTGTTGGGCTCTTGGTGTCATGTGACCCATTCAGCCAATCAGCCCGAAGCGTACAAATCCTGGGGCTGAGCTCTCCCAGGCAGCCGGAGTCAATGTGAACGGTAGCATCTATCTCACTCTCTGTGTGAGATAACTTTTTTTTTATTCATTTGTGGGTCATGGACGTCTCTGGCTGGCCAGCATTTATTGTCCATCCCCTGTTGCCCTGACTGAGTGGCTTGCTAGGCCGTTTCAGAGTTAAGAGTCAACCACATTGCTGTAGTCACAGACCGGGTAAGGACAGCAGATTTTCTTCCCTAAAGGACATCAGTGAACCAGATGGGTTTTTCCAACGATCGACAATGGTTTCATGGCCATCAGTAGATTCTTAATTCCAGATATTTTGGTTGAATTAAAATTCCACCATCTGCCGTGGCAGGATTCGAACCCAAGTCCCCAAAACATTAGCTGAGTTTCTAGATTAATAGATTAGCGATAAACCACTGGGCCACAGCTTCCCCAAGGGAGGCTGGTGACCTTCACCCGATTCCCCTTTATTTATAAACTTGTCTCCACTCTTAGAATGCGTCAGGTTCAAAGTCTGAATCTGGAGTGTCAGTAGCCCTGACACTCCTCTATATATATACAGGTGAGACTGCATGATTGGGCATAACCTCAATCAGGGAGCTCATACTCCAAGAGGTCAACCTCATGGAGCTCATTGAGGTCATTACACTGTGCATAGTTTTATGCAGTTAATAAATTGTTTTTTTTTCTTACTTGATTTTTGTCAAGATACAACACTTCCATAAGAAATATCTGTACTGAGATTTTCAAAGGACATCACTTCAATAATTAAAAAAAAAATTTATTCATGGGACATGAGTGTCACTGGCTGGCCAGCATTTATTGCCCATCCCGAGTTGCCCTCGGAGGGCAGTTGGCATTCAACCACACTGCTGTAGCTCTGGAGTCACATTTAGGCTAAACTGGGTAAGGATGGCAAATTTCCTTCCCTAAAGGACATTTGTGAACCAGTTGGGTTTTTACAACAGTGGTTTCATGGTCATCAGTAGACCTTTAATCCTAGATTTTTTTATTGAATTCAAATTCCACCATCTGCCGTGGCAGGATTCGAACCCCAGTCCCCAGAACGTTAGCTGAGTTTCTGGATTAATAGTCTAGCAATAATACCACTAAACCGTCACCTACCCTGAATGTGCTTCACCTGCATGGGGGGTGGGATGTGGTAATGGCAGAGATGCAAATGCAGATTTCCACAACTTTTGGTGGGTGAAATACTTTCTAACATTCCCCAAGAATGGCCCAGCCCTAATTTTAAGGTTATGTTCTGAGTTCTCTCGCCAGTGATTTACTTAGTAGTCCCAGCGTTCACTGCGAGACGGAATTGTTGAGCAAGGCATTGGTACCAGTCCTTCTTAATTATGTTACGGTGTCTTAGTGTTTGGCGGACATTCATCTGTCAACATTTCTAACTTCTTAATTCTGAAATGCTCCTCAGGGAAGAGGAACGGAACCAACAGCCAGCACTGGCAGCTCCTGGACAGGATACTGCAGCAAATAGTGCTGCAGGATGAGAAGGGGGAAGATCCTGACGTCGCACCATTGGAGAACTTCAACGTGAAGAACATCATTCGGATGTGAGCATTGCGTGAGACCCATTGACACCGATGAGTCAGTGTGTAGCTGTGGTTGGATGAGACTCCCACTATGTGTGTGTGTGGTACCAATTAAACAGAGTGCATTACCTCTGGCAAGTAAAGATCCCAGGACCCCGTACTCGCTGACCCATTGTGGCTGGAATTTTAAAACGTCATTCTTGTTAGTCAATCCCTATCGTGGCCTCGGCCCACCTAAAGAGTGTCACCTCCTCCGACCATCTTCCGAGAACTCTTGTTCATGCATCCTAAGTTCCCACATTCCCAACTCTCTCAGTCATTCCTTCAGCTGTCTCGGCCCTAAACCCGGCAATCCCCTCCATCTTTTCCCCTTCTGCATCTTTCTCCTTCTTGAGGAACCCCTTTAATAACTCTTTAACACCTCCCCCGACATTCCCCTTGTCACATTCCCCGGAATTGGTTTCTTCTTGATGGGTGCCCACTAAGATGGTGGCACGGTGGCACATGGTGGTTAGCATTGCTGCCTCACAGTGCCAGGGATTCAATTCTGGCCTTGGGTCATTGTCTGTGTGGAGTTCGCACGTCCTCCCCGTGTCTGCGTGTGGGTTTCCTCCGGTTGCTCCAATTTCCTCCCAGAGTTCGAAAGGCGTGCTGGTTCGGTGGATTGGCCTGTTAGTGTCGGGGGATTAGCAGGGTAAATACATGGGGTTACGGGGATAGGGTCTGGCTGGGATTGTTATCATGTCAGTCAGCAATGCCTCCATAGGTAAAGGACCCACCAACAATGCAGAGTCTAGGGCTGACAACTGACATGGTCCCTTCCCTCCCCTCTCGGATTGAAGCGTTACAGCCATATAACCCCCTCACACAGCCCACCTCTGCAACCACCACTCCACACAGTCCACACTCTGTAACCTCCCCCGCCAATACCTCCCACACTCTTTAACCCTCCCTCACATGGCCCACACTCTAACATCCCCTCACAAGGCCCACACTCTGTAACTCCCCCCCCCCTCAAAGCCCACATTCTGTAACCCCCTCATATGGCCCACACTCTAACTCCCCCCTCACACGGCCCACACTCTGTATCCCTTCCCCCCACATGGCCCACACTCTGTAACCCCCTCACACGGCCCACACTCTGTAACCGCCTCACACGGCCCACACTCTGTAAACTCCCCTGCATGGCCCACACTCTGTAACCCCTCCCCCACAAGGCCCACACTCTGTAACCACCTCCCCTCAACAGCCCACACTCTGTAACCCTCCCCCACGTGGCCAATGTCTGTGCCAGTATCTCTTTATATGTGCTCAAATACACACAGTCAATGCCCTTCCCCTGTATATAACCAATCTTAATTGATGCAACTAGCAATGTGATTGCTTCTTCTTTCTAATGGAACTTGCAATCCAATCTGCTGTTCAGTGTGCCAATTCTTATTCCCTTCTCCCTTGCTCTCTCCCTGCCCGCTAACCAAATAGTTTGGTTCCATGGGGGTATTACTGTAGTGGACGCTGCAACTTTTGAATGATGTACTAAGTAGCCCAGTGAATGTCAAAATCTCCTCCTCTCTTCAGGTTGGTGAATGAGAATGAAGTGAAACAGTGGAAAGATCAAGCGGAGAAGTTCAGGAGAGGTAGGTTTGCAATGGAGACAGAAGTTTCATGTGATTATTACTGACAATGTTGTTCTGTGTCACGGTGCTGAAGGCCCCAGGATTCTGCGATGATTCGAGTTAGGTTACCCCAGCCAGGGCCTCTTAAAGAGCTTCTTCCTGATTGTTTTCTTAACGTAGAATCCGGGAAGAATCAGAGGGTGGGATTTTCCGGCTGGGCTCGCTCCAAAACCGGAAAGTCCTGCCCAAAGTTGACGAACCTTTGTATGGTCCACATCCCCGCCCGCTATGGTTCCCATGGCAGGTGGGGCGGGAAAATTCTTCCCATTGAACACCGACAGTGTAGAAGGAAACCATTTGGCCCATTAAACCTGCACCAATAACAATCCCTATAACCCCACACATTTACCCTGGGACATGGGTGTCATTGGATAGCTAGTAGTTATTACCCAACCCTAGTTGCCTGAGGGAAGTTAAGAGTCAACCACATTGCTGTGGCTCTGGAGTCACATGTAGGCCAGACCAGGGTAAGGACGGCAGATTTCCTTCCCTAAGGGACGTTAGTGACCCAGATGGGTTTATCTGAAAATTGACAGTCATCAATCCTGCCAAGGCAGGTGGCAGAATTTGAATTCAATAAAAAACATCTGGAATTAAAAACCTACTGATGACCATTGTTGGGAAATGTGGTTGATTTTTAACTGCCCTCAGGCAACTCAGGATGGGCAATAAATGTTGGCCCAGCCAGTGATGTCCATGTCCCACGGATGAATTTAAAAAAAATTAAGTTGCTTTTTTATCCTCTTTCCGATATATTTATAACAAATGAATATTCAAAGAAATGGAAGAAAAATCTCAAGTACAATTATTGTGAAGCCTCTGTGACTTTCTTGCCCCCTTTGGGCTGTTGGTCTTGGAGATTAATGTGTAACCCCAGGAGACTCCGCCACAATATTGTCCCTCCAGTTCATTTCAATGGAGTAATAATCAAACAAGTCTATAAATGGAGGATGATTCATCCCATTGGATGAAAATTCTACTCCAGTGTGTGAGAGATTCCCATTTCTCACATCTGGGGTTTTTGCGAGCATTCTCAGATCCTCAGTGTGTATACAAGCACTGGCCATGGAGGGCTGTGTTGTGAACTGGCTCACACACACACGTGGTAATCTAATTGTGTCTGTTGCGGCCAGAACACACGGAATTATTGGCAAGACTTGAGAAGAAGGAGAGGGAGTGCGAGACCAAGACCCAGGAGAAGGACGACATGATGAAGACGCTCAATAAGATGAAGGACAAGCTCCAGAAGGAGTCGATCGAGTTGCGGCAGGCGAGGGATCAGGTGATCGAACTCTCCACCCGTCTGAATGAACTGGCAAACTCGGTAAGAAGCCCCCCCACTCCCTTCCCACCATTATCAATCCAGGCAACTTTGAGATGACAGAGGTGTTTGAAGGGGAAATCCATTTCTCTGAAGTGATACAAAGGGAGTTGTTACAAATTGTCGACAAGATGATAGTAAGAGTTTTTATAAATATATAAAAAGGAAGAGGCTGACTAGGGTGAACGTTGGACCCTTAGAGAATGAGAGGGGGGACTTAGTGGTAGGGGATGGGGAAATGGCTGAGGCCTTGAATAACTTTTTGTTTCGGTCTTCACGGAGGAGGACGTGAATAGTTTGCTGGGTGTTAGCGATGGAAAGATGGTAGGAGTAGAGGGCCTGAATGACATTACTGTTACTAGAGAGGTGGTGCTCGACAGACTGGAGGGACTGATTGTGGACAAGTCCCCAGGACCGGATGGAATGCATCCAAGGATTCTGAAAGAAATGGCGGAGGTGATAGTGGATGCCTTGGTGATTATTTTCCAAACCTCACTGGATTCCGGGGAAGTGCCGGAAGATTGGAAAATGGCTAATGTTATGCCGTTGTTTAAGAAGGGTAGCAGGCAAAAAGCAGGGAATTATAGGCCAGTTAGCTTAACGTCTGTTGTAGGTAAAATGCTCAAATCCGTAATCAAGGAGAAAATAGCGAGGCATCTTGAGGAGAATTGTTTGATAGAGCAGACGCAGCACGGTTTCGTTAAGGGGAAGTCGTGTCTGACGAATTTATTGGAGTTCTATGAGGATGTGTCTAGGGCGGTTGATAGAGGAGAGCCGGTAGATGTGGTGTTTCTTGATTTTCAGAAGGCGTTTGATAAGGTGCTGCACAAGAGGTTGTTACAGAAGGTTAGGGGGCATAGAGTTGGGGGTAGGGTGTTAGTGTGGATAGGGGATTGGCTGTCAAATAGGAGGCAGAGAGTGGGGGTCAATGGGTGCTATTCGGATTGGCGGTTGGTGACTAGTGGAGTGTCCCAGGGGTCGGTGCTGGGGCCTCAGCTATTTACCATTTATATAGATGATCTGGAGGAAGGAACTGAGTGTAGGGTGTCGAAATTTGCTGATGACACCAAGATTGGTGGAACGGCAAATTGTGCGGAGGGTGTGGAAAGTCTGCAGAGGGATCTCGATAGGCTGGGCGAATGGGCCAGGAACTGGCAAATGGAATTTAATGTTGGCAAGTGTGAAGTTGTCCACTTTGGTAGGAATAATGGTAGGAAGGACTATTACTTACATGGCGAAAAACTGCAGCATGCTACGGTGCAGAGGGACCTCAGGGTCCTTGTGCATGAGTCGCAAAAACCCAGCCTGCAGGTGCAGCAGGTGGTCAGGAAGGCGAATGGGATGCTGGCCTTCATAGCGAGGGGGATTGAATATAAAAGTAGGGAGGTCTTGCTGCAACTGTATAGGGCATTGGTGAGGCCGCAGCTGGAGTGCTGTGTGCAGTTTTGGTCACCGCACTTACTCAAGGATATTTTGACCTTGGAGGGAGTGCAGAGGAGGTTTACTAGGCTGATACCGGAGTTGAGGGGGTTGAACTATGAGGAGAGGCTGAATAAACTAGGCTTGTACTTGTTAGAGTTTAGAAGAATGAGGGGAGATCTCATTGAGACATATAAGATGATGAATGGGATGGATAGGATAGAGGTGGAGAGACTCTTCCCGCTCAGAAAGGACAGTAGGACTAGGGGGCACAGCCTTAAGATAAAGGGGGGGCGGTTTAGAACAGAGCTGAGGAGGAACTTCTTCACTCAAAGGGTGGTGAATCTCTGGAATTCTCTGCCCGTTGAAGTGGTGGAGGCTGCCTCGCTAAATATTTTTAAGACGGGGGTTGATGGGTTTTTGATAAGCGAGGGGATTAAGGGTTATGGGGAGAGGGCGGGAATGTGGAACTGAGACACAACAGATCAGACATGATCTTATTGAATGGCGGGGCAGGCTCGAAGGGCTAGATGGCCTACTCCTGCTCCTATTTCTTATGTTCTTATGACCTAGTTTTAAATTGCCATTCTTAATGGTGGAAAGATTCGCACATTCACACAACCACAGGACATCCTAAAACACTTTATGTAGACACATATAGGCCATTCAGGAGCAGGAGGAGGCCATTCAGCCCTTCGACCCTGCTTTGCCATTCATTATGATCGTCGCTGATCATCCAACTCAATAGCCTGATCCCGCCTTACTCAAAGAGTGCAGTAAAGATTTACTAGGGTGATACTGGGACTCATGGTTTGAGCTATAAGGAGAAGGCAAGTTGTCTCTATTAACTTTCCCCAGTTTAACTGAACCACCTAGATTTCGAGACAGACACACAGAGACACAGCCTCCTTTGCAGAATAACACAACACTTCTCCCAAAGTATTGAGAAAAATTACATCCATTCTCACGTGGAATGTTGTGGGGAGGGGGTGGGGTGGGGCGGGGGATGGTGGGGATTTTGTGTCAAAATTGACGTTAGCTGGGTCCCTGTTCCATTGTACCGCCAGCTGATGTCATTGGATAGCATTTCTGGGCATGTGCAGAACATGCTTACATGCTCATTAGGGTATTGGCGGCCATCTTACATGGCCATCTTGCATTGGCAGGGGGCAGCAGAATGGTTAGCACTGCTGCCTCACTGAGCCAGGGACCCGGGTTCAATCCTGGCCTCGGATCACTGCCTTGTGGAGATTGCACATTCTCCCCACGTCTGCGTGGGTTTCCTCCGGGTGTTCCGGTTTCCTCCCACAGTCCAAAATGTGTGCGTTAGGTGGATTGGTCACGATAAATTGACCCTTGGTGTCCTGGGGACCAGCAGGGTAAAGAGGTGGGGTTAGGGGAAAAGGGCCTGGATGGTATTATGGTCAGTGCAGACTTGATGGGCCAAGTGGCCTCCTTCTGCACTGTAGGGATTCTATGATTCACAGTGAGGAAAAGTAGTTGCCCTATAACATAACGATGACTGATCTACAACCAGAACACCAGAGACTGCACTCCATAGTCACTTGCCGTGCCGAGTGCTTTGGAATGTTTTGACACAGTGCGGAAAACATGATTGATACAAGGCACCACTGATCAGTCAGTGCCAGGCCTGCCTCATCTCACTAAAGAATATTTCAGATGCCCTGTCACTCCCCTGATAAGGAACAGTCACGAGAAGTCGAAGAGGAATTTAATTCCTCTGACAAAACTAAATGCTAAATTGGAGGGATATTTCCGGGAGCTCTCCAAGAAATGAAACCGCTGGAATTACCATCATAAAAACGTCAACAGGAAGTAGCTGGGACAAATAGCGTTTGAGGGGGAGTTAAGTCAGCGCATGGGGGATGAATCATAGAATCATAGAGTGCAGAAGGAGGCCATTCGGTCCATCAAGTTTGCATCGACCTCAATCCCACCCAGGTCCTATCCTCACAATCCCATGTATTTACCCTAGATAGTCCCCCTGATGCTAAGAGGCAATCCACCTAACCCGCACACTTCCTTGGAGGAAACCGGAGCACCCGGAGGAATCCCACGCAGACACATGGAGGACGTGCAAACTCCATGCAGGAGGCTGGGAATCGAACCCGGGTCCCTGGCGCTGCGAGGCAGCAGTGCTAACCAACGTGCTACCGTGCGGGCGGGGAAATGGAGTTGAAGCCACAGATCAGCCATGCTTGGAGTGAATGGCAGTGCCAACTGGGGTGGCCATGTGGCCTATTCCTGCTCCTATTTCTCACGTTCTTAACTCTGGTCATCTCACGCTGGTCAGACTGGCAAATTATCAGTGCTGGAAATGAGGCTTAGCTGAAGACCCAGCTGGCGCCCGTTGCTACGATGGAGCAGGAAGCAGACTTGACCGTGACTGGGGTGAAAAGGAATTATTAAACACTACTGCAATGGACAGATGTGTTACTGGTTTTATGTTCACCGTTTTCACTCCCTCTTTCTGTTTCTGTTTCAGAGCGCAGGAGGCCTTTCCTTCCCTCCTCCCCCTGCCCCGCCCGGGGGTCCCCTCCCTCCGCTTCCCCCGCTGCTGCTGGGCGAGCTCCCCCCGCCACCCCCACCCCTCCCCTACGAATTCCCGCCGCCTCCTCCCCCGCCCCCGCCACCGGGCGGCCCGCCCCCTCCCCCCGGGGCCCCGCCCTTCTTCAGCAGCGCCATGCCCCCGCCCCCTTGCCCCCTCACGATGGCGAGCATGAGGAAGAAGGCCATCCCGCAGCCCTCGCACCCGCTGAAGTCCTTCAACTGGCACAAGTTGGCAGAGGTAAGGAGGAATTTGTACTTGCCTCAACATCTGGTTCAATGATGCCCCTTTGGGGAAGGAAATCTGCCGCCCTTACCTGGTCTGGCCTACATGTAACTCCAGAGCCACAGCAGTGTGGTTGACTCTTAACTGCCCTCCAAGGGCAAATAAGGATGGGCAATAAATGCTGGCCAGACAGCTACATCCATGTCCCACGAGTGAATTAATAAAAGTGAGCATGGTTCTTTAACCGTGTTGGTTTTGTTCTCCACCCAGACTAGAAATGAAAGAACGCCTCTTAAATAATTTCTTTCAGGACACTCCAAATTGAATCGCAGCCAATGAAGCACTTTTGAAGGGCACTTAAAGTAAAGTGGAGTTTATTTATTAGTGTTACAAGTCGGCTTACAGTAACACTGCAGTGAAGTTATTGTGAAAATCCCCCAGTCGCCATGCTCCAGCGCCTGTTCGGGTACGCTGAGGGAGAATTTAGCACGGCCAATGCACCTAACCAGCTCGTCATTCAGATTGTGGGAGGAAACTGGAGCACCCGGAGGAAACCCACGCAGATACGGTGAGAATGTGCAGACTCCGCACAGGCAGTGACCCGAGCCGGGAATCGAACCCGGGTCCCTGGTGCTGTGAGGCAGCAGCGCTAACCACTGTGTCACCGTGCCGCACTTAAAGTTGTCACGCAACGGTCAATTTTTGTGCAGTAAAATTCCGCAAATGGGAAAATGACAAAGACAAGGCAATCTCTTTTAGCTATTTTCCTTTCCTGGGATGTGGACATTGGTGGCAAGGCCAGCATTTGTTACCCATCCCTAATTGCCCCTGAGCTGAGTAACTTGCAAGGCCATTTCACAGGGGATTTAAGAGCCAATTGTACAGAGTCAGCCTGACCGGGTAAGAACAGCAGATTCCTTTCCATGAAGGGCATTAGTGATCCAGTTGGATATTACGACAATAAATGGTGGTCTCATGAATAAAGCTTTATAATTCCTGTGATGATATTGTGCCTTTAAGAGATGTATTTATGCCATGTTCTTGTGGGGGGTATGTTTAAGAGCCTGCTGTGTTTAATCGGTGCCAATCCGTCTGCTTCAGGCAGCCCACATGCCATCAGGGTGTTTGTTTTAATCTGAACTAATGAAGTTTTTTTTTGGGTTGTCCTCTGGGGTTTCAGAGTCGGTTCAATTAGGTTGATTGACAGGAGGCAGTCATGTGACTGGATGGAGCTAAGCTTAGAGACAAGCAGGCAGTTTCTATTTGGATCTGCAAAGGGCAGGAGCTCTTTTCCCTCTCTCACTCCCTGGAAACTGTTGTTTGGGACCTGCTAGAAAATAGGTATCTCCCTCTAGAAGAGTGCTGAAGGAATAAAGGCCTATTACCTTTATTCATAGGCCTTTGCTTGCTAACTGATATTGCAGAGGGGTTTGTGGGAGAGAATTTCACTGTCCTGCCCGCCAAGGGAATTGTAGCAAGCTGGGGTTGGACCATGCAAAGGTCTGTTGACCTTGGGCAGAATTTTATGGTTTGGGGGCAAGCGTGGCCAGAAATTCCCACCCTGTGGCCATGAGGAATATTGCTTAAATTGGAACTAATAGAGATAGGTTAGCAATAGAGAATTGTATCTTGTATTTCACTTGGTAAAAGTGAAACTAATTCACTTGTTGTGTTTAAACTGTATTGTCAAGTAAAGTTTGTTTTTGATAAAAGCTTCCAAGTGAATCAATAGAACCACAACTATGTGAAACAATTTATCCTCATATCAGTGCCTAAATCTAAATCTGGAGTCTAGTCTAATTTCTTCAGATTTCTTCTCTGGTCATGAACACCAGATTTATTGAATTCGCCAGCTGCAGTGGTGGGATTTGAACCCATGTCTCCCGAGCCTCTGGATTATTACTCCAGCGATATCAACACGATGATGGACAAATTGGTCTCAGTGTTGCACGGCTTAACAATGAGGAACCAGTTGCTCGTTATTGTCTGGTGACCCTGGCTAAACATCAACACTACCAATATCTGTAGCACCTCTTCCATCTAGAAAGACATCTCCAAAGCACTCACTACAAATCCAAAATGCCTGTGGCATAGAAACCAGAAGCAGGACTCGGCCATTCAGCCCTTCAAGTCTGCTCTGCTGTTCATTGTGATCATCAAATTCAATATCCTGCTCCTGCCTTCCCCTCATATCTCTTTAGCCCCCAAGAGCTATATCAAATTTTTCTTGAAATCAGACAACATTTTGGCGTCAATTACTTTCTATGGTCGTGAATTCCACACATTCACCACCCTCTGGGTGAAGAAATTTCTCCTCACCTCAGTTTGAAAAGGTTTACCCCTTATCCTCAAACTGACCCCTAGTTCTGGATTCCCCCACCATCTGGAACATTCTTTCTGAATCTACCCTCTCTAACCCTGTTAGAATTTTATAAGTTTCTATGAAATCCCCTCTCACTTTTCTAATCTCCAGTAAATATAATCCTAACTGACTTAGTCTCTCCTGACAGACCTGGCATCCCAGGAATCAGCCTGGTAAACTTTCGCTCTACTCCCTCTATATCAAGGACACCCTTCCTTCTGTCTATGAAGTGAAATACTCTACCATTCCTTATGGGGCTTTCATAGAATCATAGAATCCCTCCAGTGCAGAAGGAGGCCATTCGGCCCATTGACAACAATCTCACCCAAGCCTTATCCCCATAACCCCATGTATTTACTCTGCTAATCCCCCTGACACCAAAGGGAAATTTAGCACGGGCAATCAATTTAACTCACAGAGTGTGGAAGGAAACTGGAGCATCCGGAGGAAACCCATACAGACATGGAGAGAACATGCAAACTCTGCGCAGACAGAGACCCAAGGCCAGAACTGAACCCAGGTCCCTGGCGCTGTGAGGTAGCAGTGCTACCCACTGTGCCAGCGTGCTGCTTTAGAAACTTCCAGACGTCACAACTTAGCAAGTCATTTCTTCTTGGCCCTTTTGTGATGTGTGCAAGCGAGGGAAAGCCTGAAAGGCCATGTTTGAATAGCCCCATGTTGCCAGGGAAGGGGTGTTTAATATTGCCTCTGACAGAGACACGTTTGGCAAGATGTGATATTCTCTCAATAAGGTCTGGCCAGATTCCCAGCCATTTTTCTCCACTTCCTTCCCCTGCCTTCCCCATCCCTGTACCCCACCCCCCATCCCCACAACTCCCCAAAAACAAATGCAATGAATATGAGGAGGGATCCTCGAGTTAAACATTAGTCTGGAGACCAGAGGAATGCTTTTGACTGTCTAAGTGAGAACAGAACGAAACCTGATGTAGTTTTGCCATGTCTCGTTCTCCTTTGTTGTTGCGAGCGTGCGGCTTTAAGACATGCTTGGCATTTAGCACGGAATGTGGACTAATTGTCTTCATAAACAGGACCCTTCCATTAATCAGATTTCTGCCATCATTTGTTTTCACTGGCTGGAGTAAAGAGAATTATTTTGGAACAGTAGTTTCTGGGTGTTGTGCATACGTGAAGCTTGCATCATTTGCCTCACACATGCACTTCTCTTATTTCCTCCACTCTTTCCGTTAACCTCCGCGAGGGATAAAATTTTGAGGGCGAGTTGTAGGAAACGTGGCTTGTGTTTCCTTGAGTGTTTCAACAGTGAGGTGTGATCTGATTGAGGATTTTTGATTTGATTTATTATTGTCACACGTATTGGTATGCAGTGAAAAGTATTGTTTCTTGTGCACTATACAGGCAAAGCGTACCGTTCATAGAGAACATCAGGGAGAAGGAAAGAATGGGGTGCAGATTGTAGTGTTACAGTCATAGCTAGGGTGTAGAGAAAGATCAGCTTAATATAAAGTAGGTCCATTCATGGCAGCATGGTGGCACATGGCTGCTCCACAGCGCCAGGGACCCAGGTTAGATTGCCAGTTTGGGTCACTGTCTGTGTAGAGTTTGCACATTCTTCCCATGTCTGTGTAGGCTTCCTCCAGATGCTCCGGTTTCCTTCCAAAGTCCAAAGATGTGTGGGTTAGGTAGATTGGCCATGCTAAATTATCCTTTAGTGTCAGGAGGATAGCTAGAGTAAAATGCATGGGATTATGGGGATGGGATCGATGAGCCAAATGGCCTCCTTTTGCACTGTAGATTCTATAATTCTATGACAAGTCTGATGGCAGCAGGGAAGAAGCTGTTCTTGAGTTGGTTGGTATCTGGTTTCAGACTTGTGTATCTTTTTCCCGATGGAAGAAGATGAAATTAATTATGCTAGTTGTTTTTCTAAGGCAGTGGGAAGTGTAAACAGAGTCAATGAATGGAAGACTGGTATGCGTAATGGTTTCTAGGTATGTCCACAACCCTTTGTAGTTCCTTGCGGTCTTGATCAGAGCAGGAGCCATACCAAGCTGTGATATGACCAGAAAGAATGCTTTCTATGGTGCATCTGTAAAAATTGCTGAGAGTCAAAGCAGACATGTCAAATTTTCATGGCCATCTCTAGAAAGTAGAGGCGTTGGTGGGCTTTCTTAACTATAATGTGTTTATAATGTTAAAATGTTACTGTTGATGAACAGAGAGATGGAGAGATGCTATTTCCTCTGGTGTGATGAATCCAGAATGAGGTGACAAATCTTTGAAATCAAAACTGGGCCTTTCAACAGAGTAATCAGAAATCATACTATCTGCAGTTAGTATCCCAAAGAGAAAGGACCCATGATCCAAAACTGTCCACATTCACTCTGGGAGGAACTCACCGAGCCTCCTTCAAACTCACGGCTGGTACCACCTAAAAGGACAAGGGCAGCAGGTACCTGGGAACATCATCACCTGCAGGTTCACCTCCAAACTACTCACCATCCTGACTTGGGAATACATCGCCGTTCCTTCACTGCCACTGAGCCTCAATCCTGGACCTCCCTCCCTAACAGCACGGCAGCTTTACCTACCGCTCAGGGACTGCAGCGATTCGGGAAGGTGGCTCACCACCACCTTCACAAGGGCAATTAGGAATGGGCACTGAACGTTGGCCTAACCAGTGACACCCACATCCGTGAGGAATGAGTATTGGCTAGGGCACCACAGAGAACCCTCCAGCTCTTTGGATCAATGCCAAATGGGATCGTTCTAGTCCAGCTCGAACAGTTGGGGACTTAATATGTCGTCCGAAAGGCAGCAGGGAATTGTAGTCACCAGCTTCCGTGAACCTGCTGCAGTTATGTTAGAGGTGTCATGGAGGGAGTTTTACTCTGCATCCCATAAATGTGACCTGGGGATGAGAAACGGATGATGTAAAGGGAGATGTTCTTTACTGTTAACCCGTAATGTACATAACCCATGAAATGTTGATGGAATTTTCGTGGGACATGGGCTGGCCAGTATTTATTGTCCATCTCTATTTGCCCTTGCAGAGCAGGCAGTTGAGAGTGAACCACATTGCTGTGGCTTTGGAGGCATGTGTAAGCCAGCCCAGGTAAAGTCAATCGATTTCCTTCCCTAAAGGACATTAGTGAACCAGATGGGTTTTTCCGACAATCGACAATGGTATCGTGGTCATCGGTAACTCCAGATATTTTTATTGAATTCAAATTCCACCATCTGCCATGGCGAGAATTCGAACCCAGGTCCCCAGAACATTAACTGAGTTTCTGGATTAATAGTCTAGCAAGATTACTACTCACTAGTCCATCGCCTTTCTTATACAAAGAATGTTGCAATGGCAAGAATGTGGACCGTGCTAGCAGAAGGAGGGTTGACAGAAGAGCAACATAGAAGGGCAAGCCATTTTTTTTTATTATTGTCTCAAGTAGGCTTACATTAATACTGCAATGAAGTTACTGTGAAAATCCCCTAGACGCCACACTCCGGCGCCTGTTTCGGTACACCGAGGAAGAATTTAGCATGGTCAATCCACCTAGTCAGCATGTTTTTCAGACTGTGGGAGGAAACCGAAGCCCCCGGAGGAAACCCATGCAGACATGGGGAGAACGTGCAGACTCTGCACAGACAGTGACACAAGGCCGAAATTGAACCTGGGTCCCTGGCGATGTGAGGAATTAGTGCTAACCATTGTGCCACCATGCCACTAGGTAAATGTATAAAGAAGAAAGGAATAGACAGATATGTTAAGTGGATAAGGAGCAGTAATGTGGGAGGAGAGTCATGTGAAGGATGGCCCAGTTGGTGATTGACGCTATAGATGGAATATATCTCAATCAATCTGACCTGGGCTGTTGGTGACTGGGGCAGTGTATCCTTGATGGGAAATGTGGAGGGTGATTTATTCCGTGTCTGAACGGGGGCAAGGTCATCAGCATTGGAATCCATCACAATCCAATTGATCACGCAAATCAGCTTCCCATCCATTGACTCTGCCTACACTTCCCGCTGCCTCGGCAAAGCAGCCAGCATAATTAAGGACGCCACATACCCTGGACATTCCCTTTTCCACCTTCTTTGGGAAAAAGATACAAAAGTTTAAGGTCACGTACCAACTGACTCAAGAACAGCTTCTTCCCTGTGGCTGTCAGACTTTTGAATGGACCTACCTCACACTGAGTTGCTGTTTCTCTACACTCTAGCTATGACTATAACACTACATTCTGCACTCTCTCGTTTCCTTCTCTATGAACGGTACGCTTTGTCTGTATAGCGCGCAAGAAACAATACTTTTCACTGCATCCCAGTACAAGTGACAATAATAAATAAAATCAAATCAAAAGGGAAGTGGGGCTAAGATGGAGAGGAGGCAATCCAGAGCGTTGATATCTTGGCACTCAACAACAGCCCCTTTCACAAGAAGAGAAACTGAATTGGAAAGGATACGTGGTAAAGGAAAAGGAAGAAGTGTAGGGAAGGATGGGACTGTGAACCAAAAGGTTAGTTGTCTGTTGGTTGGACAGGAAGAGAAAGAAATCTCTATTCCAGCAGTAGCAGAATCCTCACTGGGATCAGAGAAGATTGGAAGGCTGTTTACACCTTGCCTGGAGTTTAGCAAGAGCCAGCTGATCTGGGTCCAACTTGCTGCTGGCTGTGGTCGGAATATAATGGATGATCTATCCCTTTTGGGCCCATCACTTTAAAATGAGAGGAAACCCAACATTTCTCATTCCCAAGGCCCTCACTGTTTCCGTGTCATGAATGGATCCAGCCAGTGGTTACAAACTCCCTCCATTCACAGGCGTGAAGCTCTGGAAGAGCAGGGGACGATTTATAGAGCGCTCAAAAAGGCACACTCTGCGGTGAAATGTATCCACTCTACATTTAACCCTGAGGTTACCGGATGCTGATCAACAAAGAGGCGCTGGTTAGGGTGCATTGGCTGGGCTGAATTCTCCCTCAGTGTCCACGAACAAGCGCCGGAGCGTGGGGACGAGGGGATTTTCACAGTAACTTCATTGCAGTGTTATTGTAAGCCTACTTGTGACCGATAAATAAAATTAAACTTAAACTTAAACCGGTTTGCTCTATTGTTTCCCAGTGAAGGGCACTGGGGGTCATTTTGACTTCTGCTGTTTGCCAAAAACTAGTGATGAATTGGGAGTTCTGACTACAGCTCTCCCAGTTTCTTATGTCTTATTACAGACAGGAATCTAATCGAGGGGTTCAGATGGTTTATATATAGAATAATGGATACCTGGGAGTGATTACAGACTGGAATCTAATCGAGGGATTCAGATGGTTTATATATAGAATAATGGATACCTGGGAATGATTATAGACTGGAATCTAATCCAGGGGTTCAGATGGTTTATATATAGAATAATGGATACCTGGGAATGATTATAGACTGGAATCTAATCCAGGGGTTCAGATGGTTTATATATAGAATAATGGATACCTGGGAGTGATTACAGACTGGAATCTAATCCAGGGGTTCAGATGGTTTATATATAGAATAATGGATCCCTGGGAGTGATTACAGACTGGAATCTAATCGAGGGGTTCAGATGGTTTATATATAGAATAATGGATACCTGGGAGTGATTACAGACTGAAATCTAATCCAGGGGTTCAGATGGTTTACATATAGAATAATGGATACCTGGGAGTGATTACAGATTGGAATCTAATCGAGGGGTTCAGATGGTTTATATATAGAATAATGGATACCTGGGAGTGATTACAGACTGAAATCTAATCCAGGGGTTCAGATGGTTTATATATAGAATAATGGATACCTGGCAGTGATTACAGACTGGAATCTAATCCAGGGGTTCAGATGGTTTATATATAGAATAATGGATACCTGGGAGTGATTACAGACTGGAATCTAATCCAGGGGTTCAGATGGTTTATATATAGAATAATGGATCCCTGGGAGTGAATACAGACTGGAATCTAATCCAGGGGTTCAGATGGTTTATATATAGAATAATGGATACCCGGGAGTGATTACAGACTGGAATCTAATCCAGGGGTTTAGATGGTTTATATATAGAATAATGGATATCTGGGAGTGATTACAGACTGGAATCTAATCCAGGGGTTCAGATGGTTTATATATAGAATAATGGATCCCTGGGAGTGAATACAGACTGGAATCTAATCCAGGGGTTTAGATGGTTTATATATAGAATAATGGATATCTGGGAGTGATTACAGACTGGAATCTAATCCAGGGGTTCAGATGGTTTATATATAGAATAATGGATACCTGGGAATGATTACAGACTGGAATCTAATCCAGGGGTTCAGATGGTTTATATATAGAATAATGGATACCTGGGAATGATTACAGACTGGAATCTAATCCAGGGGTTCAGATGGTTTATATATAGAATAATGGATACCCGGGAGTGATTACAGACTGGAATCTAATTGAGGGGTTCAGATGGTTTATATATAGAACAATGGATACCTGGGAGTGATTACAGACTGGAATCTAATCCCAGGGTTTAGCATTAATTTATCACAGAATCACAGCCCAGAAAGAGGCTATTGGTTCTGTCTGGCTCTGGCTCTCTGAAGAAAATATTTGTTCAGTGCCATTCCCCTGCCTTCTCTTCTTGCCGGGCACATTATATCTTTTCAGATAATAATCCACTTCCAGATAGCCCTTACTGAACTGTCTCCATCAAACTGTCAACTCGTGGCATTCTGCACCTTAATTACTTGCTGCGTGGAAATGTCTTTCCCCCATTTTGCCAGAGGTTGCCTTTTTCTTTGCCAATCACTTTAAATCTGTGCCCTCTTCTTGATCCTTCTGCCCATAAGAGTGGTTATTCACTCACTGCTCTGTCCGGAACCCTCATCATTTTGCAAACCTCCATCAAAACTCCTCTCAAACTGCTCCTCTCCAGGAAAAATAATCACAATCTCTCCAAACTGTGTAAGCGAAGATCCTAATTCCTGGAACCATTCTTGTGAGTCTTTTCTGCCTCCTCTCTAATGCCTTCCCTCTTTCCTGAAATGTGTTCTATCTTAACTTGCTTTTTTTAGTGCTCTACGCCCCTCTTAATAAAGTTTAGAATGCCGTATGATTTATTAACCATGCCCTCAACTTCTCCTGCAATGAATTATGCACTGATACTACCCTGTCCCTCTGCTCCTGCATCCCCTTTAGAATTGTACCCTTTACTTTATATTGTCTCTCTATGTTCTTCCTGCCAAAGTGAATCTCTTCAGATTTCTCTGTGTTAAATTTCAACTCATGCATCTCTGCCTGTTCCACCAACCAGTTTGTGTGCTCTTAGAGATTTGCACTATTATCCTCTCAGTTTACAATGCTTACCAGTTTTGTATCGTCTGCAAATTTTGCGATTGTGCCCTGTACACTAAGCTCATTAATAAATATTACCCAGAGGGTGGTGAAGAAAGGCATGCTGGCACTGTGGTTAGCACTGCTGCCTCACAGGGCCAGGGACTCGGGTTTGATTCCGGTCTCGGGTCACTGTCTGTGTGGAGTTTGCACATTCTCCCTGGGTCTGGGTGGGTTTCCTCCGGGTACTCCAGTTTCTTCCCACAGTCCAAAGATGTGCAGGTTAGCTTGATTGGCCATGCTATTTGACCCGAGTGTCAGGGGGATTAACAAGGTGTGGGGTCATGGGATTAGGGCCTCGGTGGGATTGTGGTCAGTACAGACTTGATGGGTCGAATGGCCTCCTTCTGTATGTAGCAAATTCTATCCTGTGAATGCATGGATTCCTACTATCTCAGAAAGTAGGTGAGGCCAAAACGTTGTTTGATTTCAAGAAGAAATTAGATAAAACTCCTGGGGCTAAAGGGATCAAGAGAGGAAGGGAGATCAGGATATTGAATTTGATGATCAGGCATGATCAAACTAAGTGGTAGAGCAGGGCTGAAGGGCTGAATGGCCTACTCCTGCTTCTAGGTTCTATGTTTCTGTGTATCTATCAGGAAGAGTAGAGATTTAATATTGACTCCTCGGGTACACCATTGTAAACCTTCCACCAGCCTGAAAAAACATCCATTCAACTCTGTGTTTCATATTGCCCAGCCAGTTTCACATCCATGTTGCTGCTGATCCCCTCTATTCCAGTAATCCCAACTTTGCTCACAGGTCTGTTGTGTGGCACAATGTCTTTTGGAAGTCCTGGCATACCACATCAACAGTGTTAGCCTCATTACCCCTTTCTGTTACCTCAACAGACAAAAAAAAACTCCAGAAAATTACTTAAGCCTGATTTTCCCTTGACAAATCTGTTCTTGCTTTCCTTCATTAACCCATGTTTGCCCAGGTGACTATTAGCTATGTCCCATTTGACATTTCTCGCAGCTTCACAGAATCTTAGACTCTCTGCAGTGCAGAAGGAGGCCATTCGGCCCATTGAATCTGTACCGACCACAATTCCAATCAGACTCTATTCCCATAAGCCAACACATTTACCCTGCTAATCCCCCTGACACTAGAGCCAGTTTAGCATGGCCAATCTACCTAACCTGTGCATCTTTGGACCACCACCACGTTTAAACCGACTGGTCTGTAATTGCTGAATTATCTTGACATCGTATTTCTGATCAGAGGTGTATCATTTGAAATCCTTCTGCCTTCTGGAACCACCCCTGAACCTTAAGAGAAATGGTGGCTAATGCCTCCACAATTTCCACTCTCACTTCCCACATTATCCCTGGATGTATCTTATCCAGTCCTGGTACCTTATCAACCTTAAATACAGGCAGCCTCCTCCTTATCATTTTTAAACGCTTCAGGTGTCTGAATCACTTTTTCTGTCACCATCACCAGCTCAGCATCTTGTTCCTTGCTAAAGAGATGCAAAGTCTACATTTAATACCTTGACCATCTTCTTTCTACATGAGTAAATCCCCTTTTTCGTCCCTAATTGGATCCCATTCCCCCTTTTACTCTTTTACTATTAGGCCAGCACCATGGTTGGCACAGCTGCCTCGTAGTGCCAAGGACACGGGTTCAACTCTGGCCTCTTGATGGTCTGCCTGTGTGGAGTATGCACGTTCTCCCCATGTCTGCGAGGATTTCCTGTGAGTGCTCTGGTTTCCTCTCACAGTCCAAAGATGTGTGGTTAGATGGATTGGTCATGCTAAAATTGCTCCTTAGTGTCAGAGGGATTGCTAGAAGGGGATACAGCCTGGTTGGGATTGTGGTCAATACAGACTCGATGAGTCAAATGGCCTCCTTCTGCAATATAGGTATTATATGTTTCTTCTGTGAGCCTACACATGGCTGTTGGAGACTTTAGGAATACATTTTATGTTAGCTGCCAATCTCATCTCAGGCTCTCCAATTGCCGCTTACATGTGCTTTTTCAATTCTATAAGAACATAAGAACATAAGAAATAGGAGCAGGAGTAGGCCATCTAGCCCTTCGAGCCTGCCCCGCCATTCAATAAGATCATGGCTGATCTGTCGTGGCTCAGTTCCACTTTCCCGCCCTCTCCCCATAACCCTTAATCCCTTCTCTTATCAAAAACCCATCAACCCGCTTCTTAAAAATATTTAGCGAGGCAGCCTCCACCACTTCAACGGGCAGAGAATTCCAGAGATTCACCACCCTTTGAGTGAAGAAGTTCCTCCTCAACTCCGTTCTAAACCGCCTCCCCTTTATCTTGAGGCTGTGCCCCCTAGTCCTACTGTCTTTTTTGAGCGGGAAGAGTCTCTCCACCTCTATCCTATCCATCCCATTCATCATCTTATACGTCTCAATGAGATCTCCCCTCATTCTTCTAAACTCTAACGAGTACAAGCCTAGTTTATTCAGCCTCTCCTCATAGCTCAATCCCCTCAACTCCGGTATCAGCCTAGTAAACCTCCTCTGCACTCCCTCCAGGGCCAAAATATCCTTGCGCAGGTGCGGCGCCCAAAACTGCACACAGTACTCCAGCTGCGGCCTCACCAATGCCCTATACAGCTGCAGCAAGACCTCCCTACTTTTATATTCAATCCCCCTCGCTATGAAGGCCAGCATCCCATTCGCCTTCCTGACCACCTGCTGCACCTGCAAGCTGGGTTTTTGCGATTCATGCACAAGGACCCCGAGGTCCCTCTGCACCGTCGCCTGCTGCAGTTTTTCGCCACGTAAGTAATAGTCCTTCCTACCATTCTTCCTACCAAAGTGGACCACCTCACACTTGCCAACATTAAATTCCATTTGCCATTTCCTGGCCCATTCGCCCAGCCTATCTAGATCCTTCTGCAGACTCTCCACACCCTCCGCACAATTTGCCGTTCCCCCAATCTTGGTGTCATCAGCAAATTTCGACACCCTGCACTCGGTTCCCTCCTCCAGATCATCTATATAAATGGTAAATAGCTGAGGCCCCAGCACCGACCCCTGGGGCACCCCACTAGTCACCATCCGCCAATCCGAATAGCACCCATTGACCCCCACTCTCTGCCTCCTATTTGACAACCAATCCTCTATCCACGCTAACACCCTACCCCCAACTCCATGTCCCCTGACCTTCTGCAATAACCTCTTGTGAGGTACCTTGTCAAACGCCTTCTGAAAATCCAGAAAGACCACATCCACCGGCTCTCCTCTATCCACTGCCCTAGACACATCCTCATAGAACTCCAGTAAATTTGTCAGACACGACTTCCCTTTAATGAAACCGTGTTGCGTCCGCCCTATCAAGCAATTCCCTTCAAGATGCCTCGCAATTTCCTGCTTAATGATGGATTCTAACATTTTACCTACCACAGACGTTAAACTAACCGGCCTATAATTCCCCGCCTTTTGCCTGGCACCCTTCTTAAACAACGGCGTAACATTAGCCGTTTTCCAATCTTCCGGCACTTCCCCCCGGAATTCTGCTCTGAACCTTCTATATTCAACCTGTTTCTCAATTGTATTATCCACCTGGCGTCTGTCATGTGCAGATTTTTCTTCTTCAGTTCAATCTTGATCTATTTTGTCATCTGGGGAACTCAGCATTTGTTTCCTCTGCTTTTCCCCTTCTCCTTGATGTTGCCCAACTATCTCCTCTTTAAAGGCAGCCCATTGCTCAGTTTTGATTTAATTTATTATTGTCAAATGTATTGGCATACAGTGAAAAGTATTGTTTCTTGCGCGCTATACAGGGAGAGCATACCGTTCATAAAGAAGAGACGGAGAGAGTGCAGAATGTAGTGTTACAGTCAGAGCTAGGATGCAGAGAAAGATCAACTTAATGCGAGGTAGATCCATTCAGGAATCTGACAGCAGCAGGGAAGAAGCTGTTCTTGAGTTTGTTGGTACGTGACCTCAGACTTTTGTATCTTTTTCCCGACGGAAGAAGATGGAAAAGAGAATGTCCGGGGTGCATGGGGTCCTTAATTACGCTGGCTGCAGTGTAGACAGAGTCAATGGATGGGCAATTTTGCTTGTTAACCTTTGATTCTAGTTTAACTGGTCAGAACCATTCTTACCTCCATCCAAGTTGACTTGCCCCCTCTCCGGTTCTTTTTGTTCTAGTTCCAATTGCCCATGTTTGACCCATATCCCTCTATACCCATCTTGCCCATGTAACTGTCTAAATGCTTTTTAAAAAATAAAATTGTACCCGCCTCTACTACTACCACTGACAACTCGTTCCAAACACTCACCACCCTCTGTGAAAGAATTGCCCCTCTGGGCCCTTTAGTATCTCTCCCCTCTCACCTTAAACCTATGCTGTCTAGTTTTGGACTCCCCTACCTTTGGGAAAAGATGTTGACTGTCGAGCTGATCTGTGCACCTTGTTATTTTATAGACCTCGATAAGATTCTGTGACGCTTAATCCGCTTTTCCCACCTCATTCCCAAGAGGCGCCTCCTTTCGCTTTGGACTGGAAACATAATGCGGTAGAAAATGTTTCTGAACATAATCTCGGGACTCTTGCCTTGGATACCTGGGAGTGATTACAGACTGAAATCTAATCGAGGGGTTAAGATGGTTGTTAAAGGGGATGCCTGAAGGGAGGTCACTACCTTCAGTGGATTGCTTTGCCCTGTTCCCCCTGTTGTGTGACCTTTAAGCAGTTTGTTCGAGATAAGAAGGTAGCAAGGCCTATTCCTGCTTCAAGTTTCTATGTATCGATGTGTGGGGGTATGGAATAGGTAAAAAGGGCAAAGAGTTATAGAGTCAATCCCCGTTCCTGAGTGACAGTTTGCGCTGTAATACATTACAGCTGAACATGCACCATTTCTCTGTTTAAATTGCTCCACATTATACTGAGTGTCGGCTGCAGAAATCGTTGTCTATCACAGTGCCTGAAACACCAGTTGTGGGGGGGGGGGCGGAATTAAATTCAGATTACAGCAGGAATGCACAAATTGCCTCTGAAAACAATGGGGCTTTAACATGGATTGAGGCCTGTGGAGCCAGCACACTGACTGTTTACACAGTGGGCTGCTATGTGGACAAGAGATTAAATAAACTGAGAATTTAATTGAATTCCAGCGGTCTCACTCTCCCCTCCGATGCGCTTAAATACTTATCACTTGGTAAGTGTGTTCTAGAGAGGGGACTGCTTAAAATATGAGAAGGCTGAGCTGTCATCCTGTTTATCCGGGGAATATTTAATATCGAGAAGGAATGCCCTGCAATGATTGAAATGCTTATTTAAATTCTTTGCCTGATTATCCGGTAATCTGCGCAGTCCGAGAACTGACATTGTGCGTTGCTCTGTCAAAAACCCTTGGGAAATTATTCTCCCTGTGGTTTACTGGAGAACTATCAAAAGTAGTGCCTTCGCAAGATTCTCCTTTGTAAGGGAGGCGATGGCCTAGTGGTATTATTGCTGGACTGTCAGTCCTGCAACTCAGCTAATGTTTTGGAGACCCGAGTTCAAATCCTGCCATGGCAGACGGTGGAATTCCAATTCAATATAAAAACAATTTGGAATTAAGAATCTACTGACGACCATTGTTGGAAAAATCGATCTGGTTCACTCATGCCCTTTGGGGAAGGAAATCTGCTGTCCTTACCTGGTCTGGCCTACATGTCCCACAGTCCAAAAGGCGTGCTGCTTAGGTGGATTGGTCATGTTAAATTCTCCCTCAGTGAACCCAAACAGGTGTCGGAGTGTGGCGACTAGGGGACTTCCACAGTAACCTCATTGCAGTGTTAATGTAAGCCTACTTGTGACACTGATAAATGAAATAAATACATATGACTCCAAAGCCACAGCAATGTGGTTGATTTGCAACTAGGGATGGGCAATAAATGCTGGCCAGCCAACTATGCCCATGTCCCACGAATGAATTTTTGAAAAAGATAACTGCAGAGGTAGTCCAACAGCAGTGCCCTCTGCCAAGGTGACATACCCAGCACTGAGCAAGTGGCTTTGAGGGAATCAGAATTATTTTTTCACCCAGAGAGTTTTGATTTGATTTGATTTATTATTGTCACATGTATTAACATACAGTGAAAGGTATTGTTTCTTGCACGCTATACAGACAAAGCATACCATTCACAGAGAAGGAAAGAAGAAGTGCAGAATATAGGGTTACAGTCATAGCTAGAATGTAGAGAAAGATCGACTTAATGCAAGGTAGGTCCATTCAAAAGTCTGATGGCAACAGGGAAGAAGCTGTTCTTGAGTCAGTTGGCACGTGACCTCAGAGTTTTGTACCTTTTTCCCGAAGGAAGAAGGTGGAAGGGAGAATGTCTGGGGTGCGTGGAGTCCTTAATTATACTGGCTGCTTTGCCGAGGCAGCAGAAAGTGTAGACAGAGTCAATGGTTGGGAGACTGGGTGTTGGAAATGTGGAATGTGCTGCCTGCGGGAGTAGTGGAGACTAGTACTCTCACAACATTTAAGAAGCACCTGGATGAGCACTTAAATCAGCAAGGCATGGCTGGCTGTAGAGCTGGTGCTGGTAAATGGGATTAATGTGGATTGATACTTGATGATTGGCAAAGACGTGGTTTACTGTCACAGATACAGTCTGAGGATTCGGGGTAGATAATTTAGGATGGAGATGAGGAGACATTTCTTCACCCAAAAAGTGGTGAGCCTGTGGAATTTAATAGCACAGGAAGTAGTTGATGCCAAAACATTGAATGTATTCAAGAGGCAGCTGGATATAGCACTTGGGGTGAATGGGATCATAGGTTATGGGGAGAAAGCAGGATAAGATTACTGAGTTTTTTGATTTTGAATTGATTTATTATTGTCACATGTATTAACATACAGTGAAAAGTATTTTTTCTTGCGCAGTACACAGACAAAGCATACCATTCATAGAGAAGGAAAGGAGAGGGTACAGAATGTAGTGTTGTAGTCCTATATATAGGATATAGAGAAAGATCAACTTAATGCCAGGTACATCCACTTCAAAAGTCAGACAGCAGCAGGGAAGAAGCTGTTCTTGACGCAGTTGGTACATTACCTCAGACTTTTGTATTTTTTTCCTGACGGAAGAAGGTGGAAGAGAGAATGTCCGGGATACGTGAAGTCCTTAATTATGCTGGCTGCTGGCAGAGCAGGCTCGAAGGGCCAAATGGCCTCCTCCTTCTCCCTTTTTCTATGTGTCTATGTTTTATTTATTAGTGTCATAAGTAGGCTTACATTATCACTGCAGTGAAGTTACGATGAAAATGGTGGGTCTGTTTCTGTACTGTAAACTCTATTGAGGCGGTGGTATTATCGCTGGACCAGAAAACATTTCCCTGATCTGACTCAAAGTTGTACCATGGAATTAATTTTAGGCCCAACTTTTCCAAATATTGGCATCTCCCACGTGACAGCACTCCTTCTGTACTGCATCAAAGGGCAGGGGTTTTCCAGCCACGCTGGCCTCAAAACTGGAAAGTCTCGCCCGAGACCAATGGGCTTTTGCATGGTCCTGTCCCGATTCCCGTGGCATGTTGAAGTTGTACAAGACGTTGATAAGGCCACACTTGGAATACTGTGTACAGTTCTGGTCACCCTATTACCGGAAGGATATTATTAAACTAGAAAGAGTGCAGAAAAGATTTACCAAGATGCTACCAGGACTAGATGGCTTGTGTTATAAGGAGAGGTTGAATAGATTGGGACTTTTTTTTCCCTGAAGCGTAGGAGGCTTAGGGGTGATCTTATAGAGATCTATAAATAATGAGGGCATAGACAAGGTAGGTAGTCAACATCTTTCCCCAAAGGTAGGGGAGACTAAAACTACAGGGCGTAGGTTTGAGGTGAGAGGGGAGGAATACAAAAGGGTCCAGAATGGCAATTTTTTCACTCAGAGGGTGGTGAGTGCCTGGAACAGGCTGCCAGAAGTAGTAGTAGAGGTGGGTACAATTTTGTCTTTTAAAAAACATTTACATGGGCCAAATGCAGGCAATTGGGACTAGCTTAGTGGTAAAGAACTAAGTTGGACAAGTTGGACTGATTGACCTGTTTCCAGGCTGTAAACTTCTATGACTCTCAATCTATTTCCTTCTTAAATATATCCAGTGACCCACTGAACCGTAGCTGAGGGTGTGTTACGTGCTTTTTAAAGAGGCTAACCTTTCTTTCTTCCCATTAACTCCCATTGCACAACTTCACAGCATCCTGCCTTCCCATATTCCATCCACATCTTTGTTTACATCCCTGGCGCGCGAACTGCTGCTCGGCTGGAAATGCAATCTGGATCCCAGATAGCGATTGTTGTGCTCACCCCAGCCTTCTGCCAGATTTCACCTTGTAGACAACACATCCCTACTGTGCAACCTTATTTCCCCCCCTGTCCCCCCACCTCCCCCCCACCCTTTCTCTTAACTCGACTCTGTTTCTGTTTAGCTTGAAGTGCTGAATGAATGATTAAATGAGCTGCAGGGACAGGAGTTTATAAATGGGCTATTTTAGTCTGCAAATTCTAGCTGTCCCGCTCCAAGCATAACATTTATCTTGGCACTGTGCGCCTATGCATTTATCAGGATTTGAGGGTATAGTTTCCTGCAGTAGTCGCAGTGGTTTGATCTGAGGTAATAACCAGTTGTGACACTGTCAACAGGGCCATTAACAAGTAGTGGGAAAAAAAATTGCTATTCTTTGCTCGTTACTGATGTTGTCTCCATTGTAGATGAAACCAGGCTGGGCGGCATGGTAGCACAGTGGTTAGCACTGCTACCTCACAGCACCAGGGAACCAGGTTCGATTCCCAGCTTGGGTCACTGTCTGGGTGGAGTTTGCACGTTCTCCTTATGCCTGTGTAGGTTTCCTCCCACATTCTGAAAGACGTACTGGTTAGGAGCATTGACCTGGACTGTGGCGACCATGGGAATGTCACAGTAACTTCATTGCAGTGTTAATGTAAGCCTTACCTACGTCTAATAAATAAAACCATTAATGTGACACAGGCTCCCCTCACAATGAACTTCATTGATTTCACCGCCCGCTCACGCCACACTCCCACTGCAGCAAAGATGGAGAATATGGCAACCAGTCAAATCTCCGTTTACAGTGGTCGGATGGGAAAATCCCACTGGCGTAAATGGTTGGAAAATTCCGGCTTTTATATTAATAACCAACGCATGCACGTTGGTTATAAAAGTGGATATCATATATCATATATCCACTTTTAGTTGAATCTTTGTCCTGTAAATGTGAGGCTTTTCCCTGCTGGGTTGATGCTCTGTAACTACAACGCTGAGGAAATAAATCTTTTTATTAAGCTCTTCCATTTCGCTGTGCTCAAGCTCCAGCCAACAAGCTGCTCTGAAAACTCTGCTCACATCTTGACACATGTGACTAACGCCAGCACAGCAGCAGAGACAATCCCACAACATTCAAAATAATCAACAATCTTCTAAACAGAGCAACCCACAACATTCTAAAAACAAAAGTCAATTCACCTTAAACTTCCAGTGTTAGTGAATTAAAATATTGCAGGATCTGGGTCCATATCAATGGGAGGGATTTTACAGCCTTGCTCATCCCAAAACCATAATATCCTACCTGAGGTCAATGGACCTTTCCATTGTCCACTCCTCGCCCGCTCCGATTCCCGTGGTGGGCAGTGTGGTGAAATTCTGGCCTGTATCTTCAGAAAAAGCCAATCAGTGGTGTAGTAGAAAAATAGAAACCCTACAGTGCAGAAGGAGGTCATTCAGCCCATCAAGTCTGCACTGACCACAATCCCACCCAGGCCCTACCCCCATATCACACACATTTACCCAGTAATCCCTCTAACCTACACACCTCAGGACCCTAAGGGTCAATTTTTAGCATGGCCAATCAACTTAACCCGCACATCTTTGTACTGTGGGAAGAAACCAGAGCAAACTCACACAGACACCAGGAGAATGTGCAAACTCCACACAGACAGTGACCCGAGCCGGGAATCGAACCCAGGTCCCTGGAGCTGTGAAGCAGCAGTGCTAACCACTGTGCTACCGTGCTGCCCATACCATAGTGGTATTGTCAGTGGACTAGTAATTCGGAGACCCACGTTAATGCTCTGGGGACCCGGATTCAAATCCCACCACGGCAGATGGTGAAACTTGAATTCAATAAAAATCTCTGGAATTAAAAGTCTAACGACAATCATGAAGCCATTGTCAATTGTTGGAAAAACCACATCTGGTTCCCTACTGTTGTCCTTACCTGGTCTGGCCTACATGTGATTCCAGAGCCACAGCAATGTGGTTGACTCTCAACTGCCCTCAGCGATGGGCAATAAATGCTGGCCCATCCAGCGACACCCAGATCCCCATGAATGATCAACGGGGGGTGGGATTTTCTGGCCACGATCGCCCCAAGATCGGAAAATCCCGCCCAAGGACAACAGACCTTTGCGTGGTCCTGTCTTGCCCACTACGATTCCCATGGTGCGTGGGACGGGAGAGTTCCACCCCATGAGTTCTCCCTTAGCTATACCCTAACTGTGTACCAAATTTTGTTGAAATCTGCCCATTAGTTTTTGTGATGTGCTGACAGGGGAGAAAACATTATCGTCTCCCACTTTGAGTGGTGGAATTAATAAGCAGAACAAGACTGCGTTGGAGAGGTAGCATTGATGTGGACATGCTGTTCAAAGGAAAATAGTGCAGGCTTTTAACCATAAACCTCAAGCATATTTGAAATTTGCAAATGAATTGTAACATTACAATATCGAGCTGTGAAGATGTGAGCTGTATTATGATTGATTCCAGAGATGAGGGGTTTATTGCATGAGGAGAGGTCGAACAGCTTAGGCCTATACTCCCTGGCATTTAGAAGAATGAGGGGAGATCAAATTGAGGTGTGCAAAATGATAAAAGATATGGATAAAATAGACGTGGAGCGGATGCTTCCTCTTGTGGGGCATTCTAGGATGAGACATCATAGTCTTAGGATAAGGGGTAGCAAATTTAAAACAGAGTTGAAGAGAAACTACTTCTCCCAAAGGGTTGTGAATCTGTGGAATTTGCTAGCCCGAAGTGTGATGGATGCTGGGACAGTGAGTAAATTTAAGGAGGAGTTAGACAGATTTTTAGTTGGGAATGGATTGAAGGGTTATGGGGAGAAGGCAGGAAAAAGAGGATAAGGAGCACATCAGCCATGATCGAATGGTGGAACTTACTCGATGGGCTGAATGGCCTAATTCTACCCCTATATCTTATGAACTTATGATGCGACCTTGTTGATTGCTGCATCCTTGGCAATCCTTTCAACATCTCAGGTTCTCCGACCTCAGATGTACACAAACTCATTGACATTTCTATGGTCTGGATTGTTGCAGGACAGAATTGGAGGCACCGTCTGGAATGAGATAGACGATCTCCGAGCCTTCAACACACTCGACCTGGAGGATTTCGAGAAGATGTTCTCCGCCTACCAGAGGCAGCAGGTAGGATTTCTCATTCTCCATTCACGTTGAGGCAGTAACATAGGGTAAGATAAACACACTAGTGCTCAGGGATTTCATTCGACTGGAAGGCACCAGTATGTTCAATAGATGGTTTTGATCAAGTCGTGAAGTTTGGATGAACAGAACCTGCTTCCAGTGACAGAAAAGGTCACTAACTAAAGGGTGAACAGATAAGATAATTGGTGAAAGAATTAAAGACAAATGAGGAGAACTTTTTCATGTCAAGTTGTGAGATCTGGAATGTACTGCCTGAAAGGTTGGTGGGAACAGATTAATTAATAGTAACACCGGCCGGAATCGTATCACTGTCCGTGCCGGCCGGATTTTCCAGTCCCACTGCAGTTAACGGAGATTTGGCTGACTGCCAAATTCTCCAACCTCGCTGTAGCGGGAATGTGACGTAGATGGCACCCATTGAAATGAGTTAATACTTCAGGAAGAACGGTTACAGATGGAGGTGACTATATAGAGAGCACGTTCAAAGAGCTGGCATTGACATCGTAGGCCAAATGGCCTTCTTTGCTGCATTATTTCTTTTTAATGTTGGGTTAGGTTGTCTGGATTCCAGAAGCTAGAAGTAACTGTTGAAGATCAGGGCTTGTTGAGGCAAGAGTTGGCTATTGGGTTTTAATCAAGGGTTTCAATTTCCTTCAGCCCAGAGTATGCCTTCTCTGAGTTATTCTCTTGAGAAGTAGGCTCTGGTATACTCAATTGCTAAAATGAGTGGAGCTTTACATTCAACGCCCCTAACCTGTGATCTTGCTATGACCTTTAATTTTGGTTTGCAAGATGGGTTTGGGTGATGAAACCCTTAGCTCGTTTGATCACATCTTTCCAGAATACTAAATGTACCACCTTCCTATTTTCATCGAATCATACAGCGCAGAAGAGGCCCTTCAGCCCATCGAGTTCACACTGACACAATAGGAGCACCTGAACTCCCACTTAATCCCATCTGCCACCACGTGGCCCATAGCCCTGAATGTTGTGATGTGCCAAGTGCTCATCCAGGTACTTTTTAAAGGATGTGAGGCACCCCGACTCCACCACCCTCCCAGGCAGCACATTCTAGACCTTCACCACCCTCTGGGTCAAAAAAATTATTCCTCCCATCCCCGCTAAACCTCCTATCCCTCACCTTGAAACTATGTCCCCTCGTGACTGACCCTTCAACTAAGGGGAACAGTTGCTCCTTATCCACTCTGTTCCTGTCCCTCATAATCTTGTACACCTCGATCAGGTCGCCCCTTAGTCTTCTCTGCTGCAATGAAAACAACCCAAGCCTATCCAACCTCTCTTCATAACTTAAATGTTCCATCCCAGGCAGCATCCTGGTGAATCTCCTCTGCACCCCCTTCCAGTGCAATCACATCCTTCCTATAATATGGTGAACAGAACTGCACACAGTACTCTAGCTGTAGCCTCACCAAAGTTCTATACAACTCCATCATGACTTCTCTCCTTTTGTAATCTGTGCCTCGATTGATAAAAGCAAGTGCCCCATATGCCTTTTTCACCACCCTATTAATATGTTGTTCTGTCTTCAGACATCTGTGGACAAGCATGCCAAGGTCTCTTTGTTCCACAAAATTTTCTGGTGTTCTATTGTTCATTGAGTACTTCATTGTCAAATTCTCCTTCCAAAGTGTATCACCTCACACTTTTCAGCGCTATGTTCCATCTGCCACTTATCTCACTATTCTGTCTATACTTTGTAGCCCAAAACACTCTGCCTCTTTGTTAACCAGCAGTGCAATCTTTGTGTCGTCCGCAAACTTACTAATCCTACCGCTACCTCCCCCTACAGTGCAATCTTTGTGTCATCCGCAAACTTACTAATCCTAACCCCGTGCCTCCGCCCCCCCACAGTGCAGTCTTTGTGTCATCCGCAAACTTACTAATCCTAAACCCGCCCCCATAGTCATCTATGTCATTTAAAAAAAGGACAAAGAATAAGGGGCCCAACACAGATCCCTGTGGTATGCCACTGGACACTGGCTTCCAGTCACCAATGCAGCCCTCTGTCAACACCTTCTGTTTCCTCTAACCGAACCAATTTTGAATCCACTTTACCCTGTATCCCATGTGAATTTACCTTTACAAGTCTCCCATGTGGGACGTACTCAAAGACTTTGCTGAAATCCATATAAACTACATCGACTGCACTGCCCTCATCTACACAACTGGTCATCTCCTCAAAAAACTCAATCAAATTTGTTAGGCATGACCTCCCTCTGATGAAGCAATGCTGACTATCCCTGATCAAGCTTTGCCTCTCCAAGTGGAGATAGATGCCCTCCTTTCTCCAGTAGTTTCCCATTGATGTCAGACTCAGTGGTCTGTAATTCCCTGGTTTGTCTCTGCAACCTTTCTTAAATAGCAGAACCACATTAACTGTTCCCAGTCACCTGACACCTCTCTTGTGGCCAGAGAGGAACTGAACACCAAGCTGCTTCTTTTTAATGAGTCCTATGTCCCGGCTCCATCCACCCAAGCTGCCAACTCATTTCAGCTGTGGGTCGCCTTTGAGTATGGCAAACACCCCAATACCCATCCCAAAATCGTCCCCTATTATCCGTTTGTAGCTGCCACCCTGGATCTTCCGATTTGATATTAAAATTGCTAAAATATTCCTGATAATTTGGGAAGCATCGTAGAATCATAGGATGCCTACAGTGCAGAAGGAGGCTGTTTGGTCCAAATCCCACCCAGGGTCTATCCCCGTAACACCCTGTATCCCCTGCTAATCTCCCTGACATTAAGGGGCAATTTAGCATGGCCAGTCAACCTAATGTACACATCATAGAATCCTTACAGTGCAGAATGGGACCATTTGGCCCATCGAGTCTGCGCCGACAACAATCCCACCCAGACCCTTTCCCCATATTCTGCAGGTGGAGGTCCACCTCGTGTCAAACGAGGGGCATGCACACGGTGGGTCGTGCGTGGGCTGCTCTTGGAAGTTCCGGGAGTGGCCTAGTACTTCGTGTCGGTGTGTGTGCTTGATCCTGGACCGGTAGACGGGCGCCGCAACAGCTCGGTGACTGGCACTGCTAGCTGTGCAGATACATGGATTTGGACCTGTGTCTGTGGGAGTTTGCGCATTCTCCCTGTGGTTGTGTGGGTTTCCTCCGGGTGCTCCGGTTTCCTCCCACACCCCAAAGATGTGCTCTTAGGCTGATTGGTTTTACCAAATTGACACTATTCTCCCCTGAATCTGGCTAAGTTAGGGGTTCCATTCGTAGACACGCAGGGTAGAATAGGTGTAGGGTGATGCGGCGGCGCGGGCTCGTTGGGCCGAAGGGCCTGTTTCCCGTGCTGGGTTGTTCTTTGTTCTTTGTCCTATAACTCCATGCATTTACCGTAGCAAGTCCCCTTTACATTAAGGGTCAATTTAGCATGGCCAATCAACCTAATCTGTATATCTTTGGAGGAAACCGGAACTCCCAGAGGAAACCCATGCAGACACAGGGAGAACGTGCAAACTCCACACAGACAGAGACCCAAGGCCGGGATCGAACCCGGGTCCCTGGCGCTCTGAGGCAGCAGTGCTAACCACTGTGCTACCCGCCGTTACTGCATTTTCCCTTGCGCCACAACACCTAATCCAAGAATCTCTCCATCCCAGCGGAGAATGGAGTGGATCTGTCCACAGCTAACAGATAAAGAATAAGGTTATGCCGGCCCTTGTTCAGCGAACTAGCCGTTGCCTGAGAGAGAGTTGGTCGGTTGCTTTACACTTTAGGGGGTGCGGATGCAGAAAGATCCATATTAGGCAACCATTTTCCTCCACTTCTGTCCTTCTCTCTCCTTGATCCATCTATCTATATATATATATGTAAATATGTGTGCCTCTGTATAAATAAAGGAATAAAGTGTGCTGCTCCTTCAGTGATGTTGAAGTGGCTGGATGCCTGTTAATCTAAACTGTCACTGCATTTTTGCACACTGTTTATGTGCCAGTGTAAAATGTACACAGATAGTTTATCAAACCCAAATGTTTGGCTGGCCAGCTCCATTGTTGACATAGCGATTGCACAAGGCTGTCAAGGAGACAACGGGGGGGAGGCGATGGGGTTAAGCTTCCCGCATCATTTAACACTCGCTCGCTCAGGCAGGAACCTTTTAAAAGATTAAATCTGTTCCCTCTGTGTTCACCGCCCGTTGGATAAGTTTCTTTTGATGATATTCCCCCCACCCATCTCCCCCCCCCCAATTTAAGGTTGCATGTTCACAGGGTCTCAGACCAGTAACTCATGTCAAACCAGTCGGCCCCTGGCGAATGATTTTCGAACACATGCCAGTGCATGCGCCACCCCAGAAGCAGCTGGCACTGCCCCGGGCTCTCATCCGGTAGGGTCGGCAAATTGGCACTTCCTCGCTGAAATCACATTCCAAGGCGGGCCAGCAGGGGCCGGACGAAACACGTGACCCATAGAATCAATAGAATGCCTGTAATGCAGAAAGAGGCCATTTTGCCCATTGAATTAGCACCAACACCAGTCCCAACCCGGCCCTATCCCCGTAACCCCACATATTAACCCTGCTAAGAATTGCCCCTAACACAAAGAGGCAATTTTAGCATGGCCAATCCACCTAACATCTTTCGGACTGCGGAAGGAAACCGGAGGAAACCCACACAGACATGGGGAGAACGTGCAAACTCCACACAGACGGTGATCCAAGCTGGGAATCGAACCTGGGTCCCTGGCGCTGTGAGGCAGCAATGCTAATCACTGTGCCGCTGTGTTGTCCAATGCACTCTTTGCTGTGTACACATGTGGCGACCAGCTTCTGCGTTGCCCACACAGTGTTTTCATTACCATCCACTAAAAAGGAAGAGGAACCGAGTCAGAGCCCTGCGACTGGCCTAGAATGAAACAACAGTTTTAGATCACATCATCTGTGGTAGTGAGCAGAGTCTTGGCTTCCACTTGGGTCCACAGCAGCTGGCAGAGGGCTCCCTTTGTGCTGTGCCAGAGGAGAATGAAGGATAGTGAACTAAGGAATCCTCCATGTAGCTATAAATAAAAGAATGAGCTGCCTGAGACTTAGCAGCACTAACTCAGAGCTGTGATCAGAGGGTGCTGAACCCTCAAAGTGGACATCTCACTGATTCAGCTGAAGTGCAGAGGGAGATCAGCTTGAAGTTTATCTATTAGTCACAAGTAGGCTTATATTAACACTGCAGTGAAACTTACTGTGAAATCCCCTAGTCGCCACACTCCGGCGCCTGTTCAGGCACACTGTGGGAGAATTTAGCATCTAGCCAGCATGTATTTTGGACTATGGGAGGAAACCAGAGCAGCCGGAGGAAACCCACGCAGACAACGGGGAGACTCCGCACTGAGTGACCCAAGCTGGGAATTGAACCTGGGTCCATGGCGCTGTGAGGCAGCAGTGCTAACCACTGTGCCATCGTGCCACCCAACTTGCCAACTCAACAGAGCATCTATTACTTAACTCTATTTTTAATCCTTATGCTTTTCCCTTGCACAGCTTTGCTGAGAGGGCTGTGAAATTTCAGCATTGCCCTGAATTCCCCTTCCCTTTCTAACCCAGAGCAGAGGACTGGCTGGGTACACATCTCTTTAACCTATACTTAATGCTACCTCCACTCACATTGCCTGTACCTTTAAGACTTGATTACCCGTATAGACTCGCATTCCAACCATTATTTTGTAAATTGAGTTTGTGTCTTTATATGCCCTGTTTGTGAACAGAACTCCCTGATGAAGGAGCAGCGCTCCGTAAGCTAGTGACTTTTGCTATCAAATAAACCTGTTGGACTTTAACCTGGTGTTATGAGACTTCTTACCATGATTATAGAAACATAGAAACTAGAAGTAGGAGTTGGCCATTCGGCCCTTTGAGCCTGCTCCGCCATTCATTTTGATTGTTGCTGATCATTGAATTCAATATCCTGATTCCCAAATGGATGTGTCACTCACTCCCTGGTGGTGCTACCAAGCTTCAACTGCTATTCTGATGAGTCATAGAGATTTACAGCATGGAAATAGGCCCTTTGGCCCAACTTATCCATGCTCTTCTTTTTTTTAACCTCTAAGCTAGTCTCAATTGCCCGCATTTGGTCCATATCCCTCTATACCCATCTTACCCATGTAACTGTCTAAATGCTTTTTAAACGGCAAAATTGTACCAGCCTCTGCTACAACCTCTGGCAGCTTGTTCCAGACGCTCACCGCCCTCTGTGTGAAAGAGTTGCCCCTCTGGACACTTCTGTATCTCTCCCCTCTCACCTTAAACCTATGCCCTCTAGTTTTAGACTCCCCTATCTTTGGGAAAAGATGTTCATTCTCTATCTTATCCATGACCTCTTATTTTATAGATATCTATAACATGATGCCTAAGCCTCCTACGCTCCAGGGAAAATCATCCCAATCTATCCAGCCTCTCCTTATAACTCAAGCCATCAAATCCCGGTAGCATCCTAATAAATCTTTTTTGCACTCTTTCTAGTTTAATAATATCCTTTCTATGATAGGGTGACCAGAACTGTACACAGTATTCCAAGTGTGGCCTTACCAATGTCTTGTACAACTTCAACAAGACATCCCAACTCCTGTATTCAGTGTTCTGACCAATGAAACCAAGCATGCCAAAGGCCTTCTTCACCACTCTGTCTACCTGTGACTCCACTTTCAAGGAGCTGTGAACATATACCCCTAGATCTCTTTGTTCTGTAACTCTCCTCAACGCCCTACCATTAACTAAATAAGTCCTGCCCTGATTTGATCTACCAAAATGCATCACCTCGCATTTATGTAAATCAAACTCCATGTACCATTCGTGAGGTGAAGGGATGTGGAGGTAGGTGGCAAAGAGTGGTATTTTGATGGTGTTGACATAACATTGTGTGCCACTGAGGGGCCATCCACAATAACATGTGATAAAGATTGGATAGATGTTTGGTTTGTAGTTTTGTAGCACATTGCCTGCATGGGATACTTTCTGCTGAATACTAACTCACTTTGGTGTGTTTAAATTTCCTTTGCTCTCGAAACCTTCACTACACAGGACCTGTTCACTAACACTAAACTCTCCGAGCAGGTGAGTGTCAATCCTGTTCAGTTTCATAGTGAAATATCCACTACCTTTCGCTCTCAATCATGTTGATTTGCCGGGTGATTTTCGGGCACTTTGGCTGGCGAGCTGTGTTTAATTTTCTCTTTTCCTCCAACAAAAACCCCTGAACCGCACCTGCAGAAAGAGCTCGGCTCCACCGAAGATCTGTACCTCACGATGAGAAAGGTGAAGGAGCTGTCGGTGATTGATGGACGAAGAGCTCAGAACTGCGTCATCCTCTTGTCAAAGTAAGTACAGCCATGATCCAAAATCGATCATGGACCCTCTCCAAAGCCTCCACAGCCGATCTGATGTGGGGGCTTTGGAGAGGGTACAGAAAAGATTTACCAGGGTGTTACCTGGTATGGCGGGCATTAACTATGAGGAGAGGTTGGAGAAACTTGGTTTGTTCTCTCTGGAATGACGGAGGTTGAGGGGAGGCCTGATAGAAGTCTACAAGATTATGAGATGCATGGTCTGATGGATAGTCAGAAGCTTTCTCCCAGGGTGGAAGAGTCAATTACTAGGGGGCACAGATTGAAGGTGCGAGGGGCAAGGTTTAAAGGAGACATACGAGGCAAGTTTTTTTACACAGAGGATGGTGGGTGCCTGGACCTCGCTGAAGTTGTACAAGACATTAGTAAGGCCACACTTGGGATACTGTGTACAGTTCTGGTTACCATATTATAGAAAGGATATTATTAAACTAGAAGGAGTGCAGAACCAGGGGTCACAGCCTGAGGATTCAGGGTAGGCCATTTAGGACGGAGGTGAGGAGACATTTCTTCACCCACTGAGTGGTGAGCCTGTGGAATTCATTACCACAGGAAGTAGTTGATGCCAAAACATTGAATGTATTCAAGAGGCGGCTGGATATAGCACTTGGAGAGAATGGGATCAAAGGTTATTGGGAGAAAGCATGATTAGGCTATTGAGTTGGATGATCAGCCATGATTGAAATGAATGCTGGAGCAGGCTCGAAGGGCCGAATGGCCTCCCCCTGCTCCTATCTTCTATGTTTCAATCTTTCTATAAATAGTCAGTGTTTGAGTTACCATTAAGAGAGAAGGAACTAACATTGATTTATCACCTTTCTCATCCTGCACTGCAGTCAGTTAGTTTAGATGAAGTTGTTATGCAGTCACACACGGCAGCCAATTTATAGACAGCAAGATCCCACAGTTACGATGTGAATGAACATAAGAACGTAAGAAATAGGAGCAGGAGTAGGCCATCTAGCCCCTCGAGCCTGCCCCGCCATTCAATAAGATCATGGCTGATCTGAAGTGGATCAGTTCCACTTTTGTGCTTTCTTCCCATAACCCTTAATTCCCTTGTCTGTCAAAAACCTATCTACCCGTGACTTAAATATATTTAGCGAGGTAGCCTCCACCACTTCAATGGGCAGAGAATTCCAGAGATTCACCACCCTCTGAGTGAAGAAGTTCCTCCTCAACTCTGTTCTAAACTGTCCCCCACTTATCTTGAGGCTGCGCCCTCTAGTCCTGCTGTCCTTTCTGAGCGGGAAGAATCTCTCTACCTCTACCCTATCTATCCCTTTCATTATCTTATACGTCTCTATAAGATCCCCCCTCATCCTTCTAAACTCCAACGAGTACAAACCCAGTCTATTTAGTCTCTTTTCATAATCCAACCCCCTCATCTCCAGTATCAGCCTAGTGAACCTCCTCTGCACGCCCTCCAAGGCCAAAATATCCTTGCGCAAGTGCGGCGACCAAAACTGCACACAGTACTCCAGCTGCGACCTCACCAGTGCCCTGTACAGTTGCAGCAAGACCTCCCTGCTTTTATATTCTATCCCCCTCGCTATAAAGGCCAGCATCCCATTCACCTTCTTGATCACCTGCTGCACCTGCAGACTGGGTTTTTGTGACTCATGCACAAGGACCCCCAGGTCCCTCTGCACCGTAGCATGCTGCAGCTTTTCACCCTTTAAATAGTAATCCCTCCGACTATTATTCCTGCCAAAGTGGATAACCTCACACTTGCTAACATTATACTCCATCTGCCAGGTCCTCGCCCACTCACTCAGCCTATCCAGATCCCTGTGCAGACTTTCCACACCCTCCGCGCAATTTGCTTTTCCACTCATCTTCGTATCATGGTCGTGAATCCACGTGAATTTCCACTCATCTTCGTGAATGGCCAGTTTCTTTTTTATTAACGGTGGCACATGGGCGTCGCTGGCTCGGCCAGCATTTAGTGCCCATCCCTGGTTGCCCTTGAGAATCATAGAATCTACAGTGCAGAAGAAGGCCATTTGGTCTCATTGAGTCTGCACCCAACAGCAATCTCACCAGGTCCTATCCCTGTAACCCCACATATTTACCCTCCTAATGCTTCTTGCAATAATCAGTTCCATAGGTGACCACTCTCTGGGTGAAAGGAGCTGTGATGATGTTCCAGGATGATTTCTGTCCCCTCACTGAGTGGGGTAAATTTTGTTCTTGTCTCCTGGGCTGAGTTATAGAACATGTTCCCCGTTCACCTCCATTGAAATGAGTGAAGGTTGAACAGTAAGCGCAGGATCACCTGACAAGGTGCAGAGATCCTCAGCTTGATACCTTACCCAGACTGTTCTTCCTTTGCATTGCCCCTGGAGTGCCAGCTTAGATCTTTGCAGTGAGATTTTAACTGACAACTTGCTGACTCAGAGCTGAGAGGAACACCAGCTGACCACAGCGCCAGGGACTTGGGTTCAAATCCCAGCTTGGGTCACCGTCTATGTGGAGTCTGCACATTCTCCCCATATCTGCGTGGGTTTCCTCCGGGAGCTCCGGTTTCCTCCCACAGTCCAAAGATGTGCGGGTTAGGCGGATTGGCCATGCTAAATTGCTCCTTAATGTCAGGGGAACTAGCCTGGGTGAATGCATAGGGTTATGGGGATAGCACCTGGATGGGATTATGGTCAGTGCAGACTTGATGGGTTGAATGGCCTCCTTCTGCACTGTGGGACTCTAAGATTCTGTGACCCCTGGAAATTTATCCTGGAGATTGTACAATGTGAGGCATTTCCACAACAGAGCAGGTCTGGCTTAGAGAAGGGGAAGAGAGCTGAGTTCCTACTGCTGAGATGTGACTGTTGGAAGGAATGGGTGTGAAATCTAATTGCCATGTTCTCTCGTCCTGTTAGATTAAAGTTGACCAATGAGGAAATCAAGCGTGCGATCTTGCAAATGGATGAACAAGAGGATTTGGCCAAGGATATGCTGGAACAAGTAAGAGAACAGATCCTTCTGTGAAATTGTGTCAAATAGAATGGAACAGAGCACTTTGGGTGCCCAATACCACAAGCTGGAACAGTCTAAAATTTATTTATTAATGTCACAAGTAGGTTTACATTAATACTGCCATGAAGTTACTGTGACAATCCCCTAGGCACCTGTACAGGTACACTGAGGGGGAATTTAGCGCAGCCAATGCACCGAACCAGCATACCTTTCGGACTGTGGGAGGAAACCGGAGCACCCAGAGGAAACCCACGCAGACACGGGGAGAACGTGCAGACTCCACACAGACAGTGACCCAAGTCTGATATTGAACCGGGGACCCTGATGCTGTGAGGCAGCAGTGCTAACCACTGTGTCACCGTGCCATCCCTACTGTGATTTTCCAATCCCTCTACTCAACGTCCCGACCATTAAGGCCACCAAGCCATACACCTTCTTGACCACCTTGTCCATCTGAGTTGCCACCTTCAGGCGACTTTGGATCTGCACGCCTACATCCACTAATCATTACGAAAGGAACTGATATTTGATATCGGTTGCGGGAAATAAACTTACAGGGCTAGCCATTAGTGGTTAACACTGCTGCCTCACAACGCAAGGGACCCCAGTTCAATTTCAATCTCGGATCACTGTCTGTGTGAAGTTTGCAGATTTTCCTGTGTCTGTATGGGTTTCCTCCGGGTGTTCCCATTTCCTCCCACAATCCAAAGATGTCCGGGTTGGGTTGATTGGCCATGTTAAATTGTCCCTTAGTGTCAGGGGTATTAGCAGGGTAAATGAGGTTTATGGGAATAGGGGCTGGCTGGGCTTGTGGTTGGTGCAGACTCGATGGGCTGAATGGCCTCCTTCTGCACTGTAGGGATTTTAGAATTCTATGATCTTGCCTGCTTCAGGCCAACTTGTTCTCTGGCCAATGGAACTGCAATCAGCTGGCTCCCAGGATCGATTACTTTGACTCAGCTTCCCTGACAGGATGGAAGAGGTTGAGAAACCTTTGCTCCTTGAATCTTAATCGCTGTAATGACTGCCTCCGCAGCTCCTCAAGTTCGTCCCCGAGAAGAGCGACATCGACCTTCTGGAGGAACACAAGCATGAGATTGACCGCATGGCGAGGGCAGATCGCTTCCTGTATGAGATGAGCAGGTTTGTCAGTGCAGTGCAACAGGGTGTCACAAGGCCTCCAAGCGGTGTCTGTCTGTGGTGAGCCACAGACCAGGAGTTAGGTTGAGTGGCCGTGCTAATCAACAGGCCTCTGTCCACAGCTCTGAATGTGGAGATGCCACGTTAGACTGGGGTAAACACAGTAAGAAGTCTCAGGTTAAAGTCCAACAGGTTTATTTGGTAGCAAAAGCCATTAGCTTTCAGAGCGCTGCTCCTTTGTCAGCTGAGTGGGAGCTTCTGTTCACAAACAGGGCACATAAAGACACAAACTCAACTTACAAAAGAATGGTTGGAATGCGACTCTTTACAGGTAACCAAATCTTAAAGGTACAGGCAGTGTGAGCGGAGAGAGGGTTAAGCACAGGTTAAAGGGATGTGTATTGTCTCCAGACAGGACAGTTAGTGAGATTTTGCAAGTCCAGGCAAGTCGTGTAAACCCCAAGTTCCGCACACTTGAGGACAGCCTCAACCGGGATCTTGGGCTAATGTCACACCATCTGTAACCATCATGACTTGCCAGATTTGCAAAGTCTCATTTACTATCCTGTCTGGAGACAATTCACATCCTGTGCTTAATGCTCTCTCCGCTCCCATTGTCTGTACCTTTAAGACTTGATTACCTGTAAAGACTTGCATTCCAATTATTATTCTGTAAATTGAGTTTGTGTCTTTATATGCCCTGTTTGTGAACAGAACTCCCACTCACCTGATGAAGGAGCAGCACTCTGAAAGCTAATGATGTTTGCTACCACATAAACCTGTTGGACTTTAACCTGGTGTTGTGAGACTTCTTACACGGCTCTGAAGGCAGGGGAGGCCCGTAAAACGCAATGCCATGCCTGCATGCACCTACTTAACCTGTTTCCCATTTTATGAGCGAGGTGTACAAGGAAAAATGACCTTAAACTCTTTTGGGCCTTATTCAAAAAGAGACGGAGGCAAGAAAAACAGCTAGCTAGCTATAGTCCAGTTAACTTAGCAGCCTATAATAATGATTTGGAAAAGGGAACTGAATATATTACCTCCAAATTTGCAGATGATACAAAGTTGGGTGGGAGGGTGAGCTGTGAGGAGGGTACAGAAATGCTTCAGTGTGATTTGGACAGGTTGAGTGAGTGGGCATCTGTATGGCAGATGCAGAATAATGTGGATAAATGTGAGGTTATCCACTTTGACAGCAATAATAGGAAGACAGACGATGATTTGAATGGGTGTGAATTGAGAGAGGTGGATACTCAGTGAGGTCTTGGAGTCCTCGTGCATCAGTCGCTGAAAGTAAGCGCACAGGTACAGCAGGCAGGATAGAAGGCAAATGGTACATTGGCCTTCATAGCAAGAGGATTTGAGTATAGGGATAGGGATGTTTTGCTGCAATTGTACAGGGTGTTGGTGAGGCCACAGCTGGAGTATTGTGTGCAGTTTTGGTGTCCTTATCTGAGGAGGGATATCCTTGCTATAGAGGGAGTACAGCAAAGATTTACCAGGCTGATTCCTGGGATGGCAGGTCTGTCATATGAGGAGAGACTAAGTTAGTTTGGATTGTATTCATTGAAGTTCAGAAGAGTGAGAGGGGATCTCATAGAAACTTATAAAATTCTAACAGGGTTAGAGAGGGTAGATTCAGAAAAAATGTTTTCAATGGTGGGGGAGTCCAGAACTAGGGGTCATACTTTGAAGATAAGGGTAAACCTTTTAGAAGTGAGGTGAAGAGAAATTTCTTCATCCAGTGAGTGTGTGGAATTCACTACCATAGAATGAGGCTAAAACGTTGTGTGATTTCAGGAAGAAATTAAATATAACTGTTGGGGCTAAAGGGATCAAGAGAGGAAGGGGAGATCAGGATGTTAAATTTGATGAGCAGCCATAATCAAAATAAATGGTGGAGCAAGTTCGAAGGGCTGAATGGCCTACTCCTGCTTCTAGTTTCCATGTCTTAAGATTTTGGCGGTTGTCCACAGACCAATTTTTCCATCCTGTTATCCTCAGCTCCCAGAGGAGAGCTTCACTCACTCTCGCCATTGTTCTGAAACTGGAATTAAACAAAGCTACGGATCTAAACTCTGTCCCTTAATCCCGCAGAATCGACCATTACCAACAGCGCCTACAAGCTTTATTCTTCAAGAAGAAGTTTGCCGAGCGACTCGCGGAAGCTAAGCCAAAGATCGAAGGTAAGGCCATTGAAGGGATTGTTCTGGATAAATATTTACACATCGAAGCATTTTTTTGTGGAATAACATTTAACTGGCCTGTTGGAGTGGAGTCTGAGCAGCTGTGGAGCTTCACTTGCCGTTTGTCTTCCCGCGGGTCTGGCAGTGCAGGCACATTTACAACAACTAATAAATCATTTGGTAAATGCTCTGCACTCTGCCACTTAAAGGGCCATGTCCTGGTTTTCGGTCTCTGTGGACTGGTGGATGGATTCGGAAGAGATGGTTGATATACTAGTCCCACCCAGACCCTATCCCGTAACCCCCTATATTTACCCTGCTAATTCCCCCTGACATTAGGGTCAATTTAGCATGGCCAATCAACCTAAACCTGGGCGGCACGGTAGCACAGTGGTTAGCACTGCTGCTTCACAGCTCCAGGGACCTGGGTTCGGTTCCCGGCTCGGGTCACTGTCTGTGTGGAGTTTGCACATTCTCCTCGTGTCTGTGTGGGTTTCCTCTGGGTGCTCCAGTTTCCTCCCACAGTCCAAAGATGTGCGGGTTAGGTTGATTGGCCTTGCTAAAATTGCCCCTTAGTGTCCTGGGATGTGTAGGTTAGAGGGATTCGTGGGTAAATGTGTAGGGATATGGGGATAGGGCCTGGGTGGGATTGTGGTCCGTGCAGATGGGCCGAAGGGCCTGTTTCTGCACTGTAGGGTTCTATGTTCTAGGGTTCTAATCCACACATCTTTGGAGTATGGGAGGAAACTGGAGCACCCGGAGGAAACTGGAGCACCCAGAGGAAACCCACGCAGACACGGGGAGAATGTGCAAACTCCACAGAGACAGAAAGTTATGGACTCACAATGGGAGGAAACCGGAGCACCCGGAGGAAACCCACGCAGACACGGGGAGAATGTGCAAACTTCACACAGACAGTGACCCAAGTTGGGAATCGAACCCGACTCCCTGGAGTTAGGAAGCATTACTGTTACCTTCTGCCCCCCACTCCTAGTGTTCGGCAGACTGATCAGCTCTGAGGGCACTTTCCCCTGGTGAGAGGGCTGAGCTCAGTAGCTCCATATAGGGGCAGTTTGGATTGCATTTGCAAATCTATCCCCATCCTATGGTGAACGCAGGGTCCAGGTACTGTATCAGTGATATGGTCATAGTGTGAATGTTCTTTGGAAAACAAGAGCAAATTATTTTGTTCTAAATAATTGACTGCAATCTTGTTTATTGTCTCTCGCTCTCTCTCCCTCCAACCCCACCGTACCTCAGTGATCCTGCTGGCATCCAAAGAGCTCTGTCGGAGCAAGAGGCTGAAACAGCTGCTGGAGGTGGTCCTTGCCTTTGGAAACTACATGAACAAAGGGCAGAGGGGCAATGCATTTGGCTTCAGAATCTCCAGCCTCAACAAGATTGGAGACACCAAATCAAGCATTGACAGGTATGGGGGAATGGGGGCAAAGAGAACGTTCAATCCACTGGGTTCAGTGACTGGAAATAGAATACATAATAGGGAATTCAGGGGATACATCATCACTCAGAATTTGCTGTAATAGTTTTAGTTAGAGGGTCATTAGATTGGTTCCACTGGTCGGTGCAACATTGAGGGCCGAAGGGCCTGTACTGCGCTGTAATGTTCTATGTTCTATGTAATAATGGGTATTTGAGATGAAAAGCATAGCTTTAGATCACATGAAAGAAATAGAAGATGTTTTAACTTATTATTGTCATATAGAACATAGAACGTAGAACACTACAGCACAAACAGGCCCATCGACCCACAAGTTGCGCCGATCACATCTATACCTACCAGGCCACAGCACTATCTATAACTCCCAATCCCATTAGATCCCATATACTCATCCAGAAGTCTTTTAAAAGACCCCAGCGAGTTCGCCTCTACCACGACCGACAGCAGCCGATTCCACTCAACCACCACCCTCTGAGTGAAAAACTTACCCCTAACATCTCCTCTGTACTTGCTTCCCAGCACCTTAAACCTGTGTCCTGTCGTAGCGACCATTTCAGCCCTGGGAAATAGTCTCCGAGAATCCACCCTATCTATTCCTCTCAACATCTTATAAACCTCTATCAGGTCGCCTCTCAACCTTCGTCTCTCCAGGGAGAAGAAACCTAGCTCCCTCAACCTATCTCAACCTCAACCTATCCCTCAACCTTATGGCATGCCTCCCAACCCAGGCAACATCCTTGTAAATCTCCTCTGCACCATCTCAACAGCCTCCACATCCTTCCTGTAGTGAGGTGACCAGAACTGCGCACAGTCCTCCAAGTGGGGTCTGACAAGGGTCTTATAAAGTTGCAGCATTACTTCCCAACCCCTAAACTCAATCCCTCGATTAATGAAGGCCAGTACACCATACGCCTTCTTGACCACATCCTCCACCGGCGAGGCCGATTTAAGAGTCTTATGGACCCGGACCCCAAGATCCTTTTGCTCCTCAACACTGCCAAGACTCCTACCCTATGTATTATATATAATGAAAAGTATTGTTTTTTGTATGTTATACAGACAAAACATACCGTTCATAGAGGAGGAAAGGAGAGAGTGCAGAATGTAGTGTTAAAGTCATAGCTAGGGTGTAGAGAAAGATCAACTTAGTCCATTCAAAAGTCTGACAGCAGCAGGGAAGAAGCTGTTCTTGAGTTGGCTGGTACGTGACTTCAGACTTTCGTATCTTTTTCCCGATGGAAGAAGGTGGGAGAGAGAATGTCCGGGGTGCGTGAGGTTCTTAATGATACTGGCTGCTTTGCCGAGGCAGTGGGAAATGTAGACAAAGTCAATGGAGGGGAGGCTGATTTGTGTGTTTTATCCAAGGGCTACACTCACGACCCTTTGCAGTTTCTTGCAGGAGCCATACCAAGCTGTGATACAACCAGAAAGAATGCTTTCTATGTTGCATCTGTAAAAGTTGGTGAGAGCTGTAGCGGACAATTGTAGCCAAATTTCCTTAGTCTTCTGAAGACGTAGAGGCGTTGGTGGGCTTTCTTAACTACAGCATTGGTGTGGGGAGACCAGGACAGGTTGTTGATGATGTGGACACCTAAAAACCTGAAGCTCTCGACCCTTTCTATTTCATTCCCATTGCTGTAGACAGGGGCATGTTTTCCTGAAATCGATGCCCAGTCCAGATAGAGCAGCGGAATAGACTAGCTGGGTGTAATGGCTGTACATTCTATAAATTATTTGATTATTCTATAGATCATAGAATGTATATACTGCAATTCATTTTCGTGCTTAAATGTCTTTACATTTCTCCCTATAAAGAGATGATGTTGTCTTTCTCCTTCAACTTCTCTTGTCAGTCCATTCCGAGCCTACTAATCATCTTACCTCTTCTGAGCTTCATCCCATACCCTCTTCCCTTTGTTCTTGGAGCCATGGACAACGTTCACCTTGCCGATGGCCTGAGGAGAGTGGAATACCTCAAAAAGGTTTTCCCTCAGTTTGCTCATTGGCTGCATCGCAATCTAGGTGACTTCTCCTGTTGGCTCCAGTATCTGAGGACAAAGATCAGTTGCGTAGGGCCATCTCCCTGTGAGGAGCTGCAGCAAAAGCTACGTCCGTGTTGCCTACTGCCCTGTCATTTGGACAACTCACTCATGACTTGCAGGGTGGCCAATTCTCCAGGGTTGACCTGGAGAGGCCAAAGATTACAAACACATCTCCCAGCTGAAAACAAAATCATCAGAAACATCAAAACAACTGCATTTTTTTTATCATTGTCTTTATACTTTTTTTCATTTATTAGATAGCAATGTATTAAAAATGGAAGGGAAAGGCTGCATGATTGGTTGGGAAACTTGAGGAAACCTCCAGGAAAATGGCCACCCAGAGTTGGCAACCCGGGCATTGAGGGAGAATTTAGCATGGCCAATGCACCTAACCAGCACATCTTTCGGACTGTGGGAGAAAACTGGAGCATGCGGAGAAAACCCATGCAGACATGGGGAGAACGTGCAGGCTCCACACCGATAGTCACCCCAGCCAGGAATTGAACCCAGGTCCTTGGCGCTGTGAGGCAGCAGTGTGCCCTCTCCCTCTCCCCTCCCCACTGTCAGGTTCAGCCCCTTTAACATTTACCATTTCACTCAGCAATTTTCCTCCGGAACCCTTTTCACAATGTCACATCTTTCACACACTTCAAAACCATAGAATCCCTATAGTGTAGGAGAGGCCATTCGGCCCATTGAGTCTGTTCCATCTCTCTGATGGAGTATCATACCCTGGCCCTCTCCTTATCCCCATAGCTCCACACACTTAGCATGGCCAATCCACCTGATCTGCACTTCTTTCGGACTGTGGGAAGAAACCGGAGCACCCGGAGGAAACCCACGCAGACACAGGGAGAACATGCAAACTCCACACAAGAAGCCCTCCTGGGTGCTCCTTACAAATTCTGTCCCATCCAAGATCCTAACACCAAGTGAGTCCCAACCAATAAAGGGGAAAGTTAAAATCACCCACCACAACAACGCTGTTGTTTTTGCATCTTTCCAAAATCTGCCTGTGTATCTGTTCTTCTATCTCTTGTTGGCTGTTGGGAGGCCTGTACTAAACATTGCGACTGCACCCTTCCTATTCCTGAGCTATACCCATATTGCCCTGCTGCCTCCGATATGACCTCCCTCAGTACAGCTGATATTCTCCTTAACCAGTAATGCAACTCACCCACCCCTTTCACATCCTCCTTCACTCTGCCTGAAACAACTGTGTCCTGGAACGTTAGCTGCCAATCCTGTCCGTCTTTCAACCACGTCTCTGTAATAGCAACAACATCCAAGCTCTAAGTTCATCTGTCTAGGAAAGCATCATTGCGCAGGTTTGGAGGGCCGAAGGGCCTGTTCCTGAGTTGTATTGCTCTTTGTTCGCACAGTGCCCTGAGGTTGGAGTTGAACCCGGGTCCCTGGCACTGTGAGGCAGCGATGCTAACCACTGTGCCACAGTGCTACCCAAAAGCCACCTGAAAGGCAATGGCTTGAATTTCCAAACCCCTTCCCCCAGGTTAGGAGTGTAGAGGTGGGAAAATTCCCAGCTCCGAAAAGCTAACTCGGGAGAAGGAGTCTTGGAAGATCCGATTTCCATTCTGCAGTGTGGGTGTTAACTGGAGTCATTCCCAGGAACGCCCACAACTGTTTTGGAGGCAGTGCAGAGATGGGTGTGGGCTTGGTGAAAAGCAGGTCTCAATGATCTGACCCTTTCTCCCAGCTAACAAAAAATCCCAATAAAATAAAAAACTTCTCTCACCTCCTCACACCCTGTACACTCCCCATGCCCCATCCATGCCAATGCATGGGCCTCACCCACCAAGGACCCTCAGATACTCCATGCCAATCAATTAAGGGGAGGCGATGGCCTAGTCATATTATCGCTAAATCATTAATCCAGAAACTCAGCTTAACGTTCTGGGAACCAGGGTTCAAATCCCGCCACAGCAGATGGTGGAATTTGAATTCAATAAAAAGTATCTGGAATTAAGAATGTACTGATGGCCATGAAACTATAGTCAATTGTCAGAAAAACCCATCTGGTTCACTAATGTCATTTAGGAAGGGAAATCTGCTGTTATGTGGTCTGGCCTACATGTGATTCCAGAGCCACAGCAATATGATTGACTCCCAACTGCCCTCGGGCATCTAGGGATGGGCAATAAATGCTGGCCAGCCAGTGATGCCCAAATTCTACAAATGAATAACAAAAAAAATCTCCCCACCATTGCCTATCGCCCTTTATAGCCTCGGTCAACCTATGGCCCACCACCCATCCGCATGAGCACTATGCCAATTTAGTAGACATCCTTGCCAACAAATCCCCCCAACTGTCCTTTGTCCTTGCATCCTCCCTACCAATTTACTCATTATCCACCATGGACCACATCCATTAGGATCCATGCTGATAAGAAATAAAGTTCGAAGGGTCCAATGGTGAATTCACTATTTATCAACAACACACTCATAGTTAAAACCCATTTAAATTCTTTTGACCTCTTTATTTTCTTAGAACAATGACATTTGTATTCATAACCCCACTTCTGGAAGCACTCAGAGCCATCAGTCAAACTGAACTGAGAGGCACCTCACTGTGATAGTGATAGGTTGTGAAATCAGTCAAGCGGCATTAATCCAATAATGGTAACCTTCAAGTTCGTGTCAACAGATGGACTGAAGTAGCAGGCATTGATTTTTAATGCTGCAGACAATATTTTCAAATATTTAAAAGGATAGGACATTTAAATGCCTTGACAGCTACCTTAACCTTACCCTTGGCTGTTACATAACAATTCTAAGTAGCTTGACAAACCCACTGAGTTTCTCAACTTTTTACTTACATTCAAGTCTACTTTTACAAATCCCAAAAGACACTTGACCTCTCCAAAAAATGGCACCTCACTGTTCTCAAAATGTACCATAGACTCCTATGGTGCAGAAGGAGGCCATTCGGCCCATCAAGTCTGCGCTGATCACAATTCCACCCTCACCCTAACCCCACCTGTCTACCCTGCTAATCTCCTGACACTAGGGTCAATTTAGCATGGCCAGTCAACCAAACCTGCACGTCTTTGGACTGTAGGAGGAAACCAGAGCACCCGGAGGACACCCACACAGACATTGGCAGAATGTGTAAACTCCACACAGACAGTGACCCAAGCCGGGAATCGAACCAGGGGTCCCTGGCCTGTGAAACAGCAGTGCTAACCACTGTGCCGGCATGCCTCCCATCCAAAAGGGTACCCTATCCCTCCAAAGAACTCTACAAACTTTAGATCTTCTCAATAGGTCTAAAACGCATGAGTTGTGTTTTAGTCATCCCACCAGTGAAAATTGGATCTGACTGAAGGCAACTTTAGCATGTGCACTCTCCTCCGTGAATCGGCATGTGCAAAGTGCAATCTGCCCTTGTCTCTGAGGATCCCCCTCAACCCTCCACCCCACCCTCCCGCTGTGTAAATGGTGGGCCTTCCAGATTCTGGCCTCTGGTGCCATTTTGTCCAAGTTTCCTTTAGAGTGAAAATCCAGATAACTGACTTGGCCTTCAGTTACCCCCTCCTTGTCTTCTTCTCTACCTCCTGCTTGAACTTACCCACGTTCTGTATGTAAATTGTTTGTCGAAGTTGTGGGAAATAATAACATCCTTGAGCTTTCCTGTGTGTAGATGTGACACCACCCTCTGCCCCGTCCAGACTAATTCCGAATTCTTATTTGTGTCTCGATTCCAGGAATATCACACTGTTGCACTATCTGATCATGATATTTGAAAAGAGTTACCCGGAGATCCTCACCATTCAGTTAGACTTGCTCCATGTACCAGAGGCAGCCAAAGTCAAGTAAGTAACAGCGTAAAGCTGGTCAACATCTGTCCTCTTTGTTTTATGGTGTCCTCTCACGATATAAGGCGGTTTAAAGTTTATTTGTTAATGTCACAAGTAGGCTTACATTAACACTGAAATGAAGTTACTGTGAAGATCCCCCAGTTGCCCCACAACGACGCCTGTTCGGGTGCACTGAGGGAGAATTTAGCACGGCTAACGCATGCAACCAGCACGTCTTTCGGGCTGTGGAAGGACACTGGAGCCCCCGGACGAAACCCACGCTGTCATGGGGAGAACGTGCAAACTCCGCACAAACAGTGACCCAAGCCTGCAATTGAACCCAGGCCCCTGGCACTGTGAGGCAGTAGTGCTAACCACTGTGCCACTGATGGTACTGGGACAATCTTAACCTACTGAGTGTGAACTCGTAGTGTGAATCTGTCCAAAATTTCACACTGATTCAGGTTAAAATTGGCAAATTTGCTCAGACAGAACACAGTGATGACCGCAAGCAGAAACAGAAATACCTCACGGGCGCAGGAGAAGACCTGTTCTTCAGAGATATATTTGCACTTTAACGCCAAGCTTTATAGCCTATAACACTTGTGGTGGGAGTAGTGTACATGCGTATATAAATGACGCAGGTTAGCCCACACTGGGAATGTACATTCAAACACCTGTACTCGGGCGATAAGTGAGTTGAGCCATTTTTATAAGAATCTATATTAAGTTATTGCATGGTAAGATTATAGAATCACTGAATCCCTACAATACAGAAAGAGGCCTTTTGGCCCATTGAGCCTGGACCTTCTCACTCAGATCCCACCCTTGCAACCCCACAAATTCACCCTGCTAATCCCCCCGAGACTAAGGGGCAATCTGGCATGGCCAAACCACCTAACCCGTACATCTGTTGTCATTGGGAGGAGTCCCCTGCAGATATGGGGAGAATGCATTCAATTCACCCAGGCCGGATTTGAACCAAGGTCTCTGACGCTATGGGGCAGCAGTGCTAAGCCATTTCAAGGTTATTACATTATTTAAATCAGTGGGCTGTGGCAGAGTGGTTAGCACTGTTGCCTCACAGCTCCAGGGATCCAGGTTCGATTCCGGCCTCGGGTAGCTATCCATATGGAGTTTGCACGTTCGCCTGCGTGGGTTTCCTCCGGGTGCTCTGGTTTCTCCCCGCATTCCAAAGATGTGCAGATTAAGTTCATTGGTTATGCTAGATTAGTTTCCCAAGATGTGTAGTTTGATGAATTAACCATGGGGAATGGGGTTTTCGGGATAGGCATAGGGCCTGGGTAAGATACTGTGCCAGAGAATTGGTGCAGGCTGGTTAGGCTGAATGATACTGTGGAGATTCTGAGAGATGCGAGGGTGCGGGATGAGGCTGGGCAGGACAGAATGTTGGAATAGAGTAGAGGGAACCTTTCCTCTGATTGTGCCACCCCTGATTCGGGATAAAATTGGCAGATTGGAATAGAGTGGCGGGTCCAGTGTGGGCTAACCTGCATCATTTAAGTACGCATGCACACCACTCCCATCACAAGTGGCCTTTATAAATCGGAGTATCGAGCGTAAAAGTTGTGTACAGTTTTGGTCACCTAGTTACAGGAAGGACGTAAATAAGGTTGAAAGAGTGCAGAGAAGGTTCACAAGGATGTTGCCGGGTCTCGAGAAGCTGAGTTACAGAGAGAGATTGAATAGGTTAGGACTTTATTCCCTGGAGCGTAGAAGAATGAGGGGAGATTTGATCGAGATTTTGATGGGTATAGATAGATTGAATGCTAGCAGGTTTTTTCCACTGAGGCTAGGGGAGAAAAGGCATGGGTTAAGGGTGAAAGGAGAAGAATTTAAAGGGAATATTAGGAGGGGATTTTTCACACAGAGAGTGGTGGGGGTGTGGAATGAGCTGCCGGATAAAGTGGTAAATGCGGGGTCACTTTTAACATTTAAGAAAAACTTGGACAGGTACATGGATGAGAGGGGGGTGGAGGGATATGGTCCAAGTGCAGGTCAGTGGGACTAGGCAAAAAATGGTTCGGTACAGACAAGAAGGGCCAAAAGGCCTGTTTCTGAGCTGTAATTTTCTATGGTTCTAAGTGTTGTAGGCTATAAAGCTTGGCGTTAAAATGCAAACATATCTCTGAAGAACAGGTCTTCTCCTGCACCCATGAGGTATTTCTGTTTCTGCTTACGGTCATCACTGTGTCCTGACTGAGCAAACTTGCCAATTTTATCCCGAATCAGGGATGCCACAATAGTGCTTGCTATTGAAGACTGTGTGGCCCAGAGATTGCAGGAACTTGAATAACCATGAATACAGTAAAATTCACATGCACAAACTTCAATAAAAATAACCCCATCTGCCTTTGCCTGCTGGGTATAAAACCTCATGGTGAGTTTAACTGCACCCAATAAATATATATATTCTTGTTGTAAAGGCTGGAAATGATTGGCTTTTAGCAACACAGCGGGTCCTCTCTCAGTCATTAAATATTTCTCACAGATGTTTCAGCAAAACTTTTGACAGTAGTTTTGACTTTGGACAATAGAGTAAAACAAAGTATTATCAGATGAGCTGCCTGTCTTGGGTCTCTCTCAGTTTTAATCTCCATTAGCCTCAGGAAGGATACATGACAACTGGCTGATCCGACAGTGTCTGTTTTACCTCATAATCCAAAGCCAATATTACTCTGATGAATCTGTTTCATTCTTTATCAGATATTTTTATGTATTAGTCACAAGTAGGCTTACATCAACACTGCAAAGCAAACAATCACCTCACCAGCTAGACTAAATCAGAGGTCAGTTAAGAGTCAGCCACATTGTTAGACGATTGGAGTACGGGATTGGTACAGAAAGTACTTTTTCTTTCCTGATGGGCATTAGTGAAGAAATTGGGTTTGGTGCTAACCGTTACTAATACCCATCATTAATTAGTTGAATTTAATTTCCCCAGTTGCTGCGGTGGGACTTGAACTTGTGGTTTTGGATTATTAGTCCCAGTATCTGAATTACTAGTTCAGTAACATGCCACTATACTATGGTACCCCTGCTATGGTACCCCTTGAATAGTTTTGTTAAATAAAGTTTATTTATTATTGTCACAAGTAGGCTTAGATTAACACTGCAGTGAATTTACTGTGAAAATCCCCTAGCCGCCACACTCTGGCACCTGTTCGGGTATGCTGAGGGAGAATTTATCATGGCCAATGCACCAACCAGTACGTCTTTTGGACTGTGGGAGGAAACCAGAGCACCCGGAGGAAACCCATGCAGACACAGGGAGAATGTGCAAACTCTACACAAACAGTGGTCCAAGCTGGGGAATTGAACTTGGGTCTTTGGCACTGTGAGGCAGCAGTGTTAACCACTGTGTCACCGTGCCAGCCAAAATCTACTCTGTATTTCCAGAACTTAAAGAATAAATGTATGTCTCTTGCAGCACATCTGGAGAGATGATAGCAATGCCATCGAACTAGTAAGCCAGAGGGCACAAGCTAATGCCCTGGCATCTGAGTTCAAGTCCCATCATGGTAGCTAGTGAAATTCAAATTCACTTAAGAAAAATCTGGACCATAAAGCTAGTCTTAGTAATTGTAGTCCTGAAAGTCCTGTAGTTTATGGACGAAAAGGGATTGGTTTAGGTTAGTGGGTCATTGTTTTGTAACTGGTCGGCGCAACATCGTGGGCCGAAGGGCCTGTTCTGTGCTGTAATGTTCTATGTTCTATGTTCTATGAAACTATCAATTGCCGTTACAAAAAGAAACCTGGTTCAACTACTGCCCTTTAGCACAGGAAATCTGCCATCCTTACTCCAGTGTCACTGACTCTTAATTGCCCCTTCCAAAATGGCGGAACAAGACACTCAGTTCAAGGCCAATTAAGGATGGACAATAGGCCTTCCCACTGGTGCCTACATCCTGTCCCCATCAAAACCTGAGCACAGTCCAAAGACGTGTGGGTGAGGTGGATTGGCCATGTTAAATTGCCCCTTAGTGAAGGGGGGATTAGCAGGGTAAATACATGGTGTTACGGGGATAGGGCCTGGGTGGAATTGTGGTCAGTGCAGACTCGATGGGCCAAATGGCCTCCCTCTGCACTGTAGGGACTCTATGATTCCATTCCAATTTTCCATGGCTTGAGTGCTACTTGAAACCAACTTTGCGTTCCCATGCTGGAAGATGTTGTGGAAAAGTAGGGTTAAAGGATGTGGGTTAAGAGCCATGTTCACCACTCTTTGCTCACCTACGTTGCTGGGAGGAAGCGAGCCTTGGCTGAGTTATGACCATTCTCACCCAGGGTCAGACAGTGAGGGTTCAAAGCCCCACTCCAGGCTCCTCAGCTCAAATTAGAAGGTCGTGTTTTGGTGTGGGTATGAGAGGTTAGTGTACTGTTTGAGGTCCTGTTTTGCCAGACCACATGGTGAATTAGCTGCAAACTCATGGAAACGGAAAGGTTCCCACGTTCCTATTTTGAAGAATCATAGAATCCCTACAGTGCAGAAGAAGGCATCTGGCCCATCAAATCTACACCACCTCTCTTACATCTTACCCAGGCCCACGCACCCTTCCTAACCCATACCCGTAATGTTGCACATGGCTAATCCCTGTAACCTACAAATTTGATGGACAATGGTGGGGTGCAATTTAGCATGGCCAATCTACCCAACAGGCACATCTTTTGGACTGTGGGAGGAAACCAAAGCAGACATGGGGAGAATGTGCAGACTCTGTACAGACAGTGACATGAGGCTGGATATGAGCCTGGGTCCCTGGCGTTATGAGTCAGCAGCGCTAACCACTGTGCTTCTGTGCCACAAAATCCTACAGTGCAGACAGAGGCCACTCAGCCCATCGAGTCTGCACCGACCACAATCCCACCTAGGCCTTATCCTCATAATCCCATGCATTTACCCTAGCTAGTACCCCTGACACTAAGAGATAATTTAGCATGACCAATCCACCATGGACTGTGGGAGGAAACCGGAGCACCCGGAGGAAACCCACACAGGCAGGGGGAGAATGTGTAAACTCCACACAGACAGTGACCTAAACCGGAAATGGAACCCGGGTCCCTGGCACGGTGAGGCAGCAATGCTAAACACTGTGCCACCGTGCCACCCCAAGAAGATCTGGCCAGCACTTGACGCATTCAACCAACATTGCCAAGGGTGCAGGAGTAACAATCTCATAATGTTACTTGGCCTGAGGAACTTATTTGAGCTGTTCAAGTTGATGGCTCCAGAATACAAACTTCTTCTGTGAGAAAAGTGTTAAAATGTACTGTTGAATGTTGAGGTTTTGTTGGATATTTGGAAATGTTTGCAATGCAAAGTGTAGAATTCTGAATTTCGTTCTTCTGAGATCAATTAAGGAAAAAATGTGTTTACTTCAACATAGCCTGGCAGAGCTGGACAAAGAAATAAACAATCTGAAGAATGGACTGAAAGCTCTCGAATCGGTAAGTATCACCTACCCTTATCGTTTTTTTCACTAACCCAATGGGGCAGAGTAGCAAACCCCGAGGGACTCTCACTCCTGGTCAGAAGTGTCCAGCTGGACTGAATCTTGGGATGGCCAGTCTGTCAGATGAGGAGAGATTAAGTCAGTTAGGATTATATCCACTGGAGTTTAGAATAATGAGGGGGATCTCATAGAAACGTATAAAATTCTAACAGGGTTAGACAGGGTAGATTCAGAAAGAATGTTCTCAATGGCAGGGAGTCCAGAACTAGGGGTTACAGTTTGAGGATAAGGGGTAAACCTTTTAGAACTGAGGTGAGGAGAAATTTCCTCACCCAGAACATGGTGAATGTGTGGAATTCACTACCACAGAAAGTAGTTGAAGTCAAAATGTTGTCTGATTTCAAGAAGACATTAGATATAGCTCTTGGGGCTAAAGGGATCAAGGGATATGAGGGGAAGGGGGTTCAGGATATTGAATTCTATGATCAGCCATGATCAAAATGAATGACAGAGCAGGCTCGAAGGGCCGAGTAGCCATTCCTGCTTTTAGTTTCTATGTTTCTACCCAGGAACAACTGAGTGAAAGCAGTACGTCTGAAAGTTTGCATGAATCTTAGAGTCAGCTGCAGCAGACACAGAAGTGATGTGAACTTTTATCCATCTGTGCCATTTTCCCATGGATTCCTCTAATCTCTCTCCCTGAGATCAGGAGAACGCAGCAGAAATTTGGGGTCAATCAGTGTGCCGTAGATAAGGGCAGGAAGTGAAATAGAGTGTAGTGAGGAAATACCCCTCATGCGGGGCAGGGGAGAAAAGATCTTTCACCATCAGGTTCCTCCCATGTTTATATTTTTAAATCTTAATCTTGTCCAACTCTCCCTGCAACTCAGCTCAGAGGGTGGATGGATGAGGGTCAATAAAATTGGAGACAGTTGGCTCAACCTGTTGTCTTGCACCTCCTGCTGGTCAGTTGAAGAACGTAACCCCAGGAACTGGAGCAGGCCATTTTGCCCCCCTTCCCTTCCCATACCCTCAACCCTCCTCTGTTCCACCCACCTCCTCCCATTCCTCTTCCCTGCATCCCCTGCTTCCTGCTCCACCCCCTGCCTGCTCCGATTCCCATGGTGGCGGGATGGCAAAACTTGGGCCTACGTGTTTGCTGGCACCAACTTCTCACTTCTGCTCCCCCTGCCCAAAATCATCTCCAGTTCAATGTTGTCAAAACTAACACCTTCCCCATGACGCGGGCACTAGCAGCTGTGAACCTCTAACTTTAACTCCGTCAATCGCCAAAGCTGTCACCACAGAGCAGGTGTTTGATCTGGTTTGATTTATTATTGCCACATGTATTAACACACAGTGAAAAGTATTGTTTCTTGGGTACTAAAAAGACAAAGCATACCATTCATAGAGAAGGAAACAAGAGAGTGCAGAACATAATGTTCCAGTCATGGCTAGGGTGTAGACAAAGATCAACTTAATGTAAGGTAGATCCATTCAAAAGGCTGATGGCAGCAGGGAAGAAACTATTCGGTTGGGACATGACCTCAGACTTTTGTATTTTTTTCCAATGGAAGAAGGTGGAGGAGAGTTGCTGAAATTTTACCACCTCGCCCACCCGAGGCTTGTAAGTCCTTGCCCGAGGCCCGAGGCCATCCACGGGCATGCTGGTAAAATTCTGGCAAGTATGTCCAGGGTGCCTTGATCAGGCTGTTTATCCGAGGCAGTGGGAAGTGTGGACAGAGTCAATGGATGGGAGGCTGGTTTGCCTGATGGACTGGGCTACATTCACAACTCTTTGTAGCTCCTTGTGGTCTCCAGGAGCCGTACCTGTGATACAACCAGAAAGAATGCTTTCTATGGTGCATCTGTAGAAGTTGCTGAGAGTCCATAGCTGAGCTTTCTTGACTGCGTTACCTCTGCAACATTGCCTGCCTCCACCCTATCTCACGTCTGGTGGCCCTGCCAAATCAGTGCCTAGGCCACAGCACTGCCAGGGTGGACAATTTGTGTCCCCTGTCTTAACTTTCCTTCGGTTACAATACATCAGGGATCTACCAGTCCATGGTCCCCTTGAGTACGCCATCCTGTCCAAAGTCCATTATCTTGCTGCTTATAATCGGGCAATGACAGAGTCCTCACCCCCTGCATTCCAGGTTCCAGTCCTCTCTGTCTGAGTGATCTCTTCCTGCTGCCTCCCTGCCGAAAAGCAACTTCCTCCTGCTTTTGGGACCCCACACGCAATGAATGTTCCTCTCGGAGGGATCCTCCGAGTGAGGTGGTTGAGGCAGGTGCATTGGAAGAATTATTTGAATAGTCACATGAACATAGACAGGGAATAGAGCGACAGAAGCGGTTGGTCTGGATAGGGCGATCGGCATAGGCTTGGAGGGCCAAAGGGCCTGTTTCTGTGCTGCACTGTTCTTTGTTCTGTATGGTTAGTTGTTCAGCCTCCCCTCCTGCATGTGGGAACAGTCTCCCTAATTCCCTCTAATTCTGCCACCTTCCCACTAAGCTACAGAAACCTACTCCAATCCCTAACCCTACTCCCACAACCTCTCTAGTTTACCCTCCCCTTCTGTTCTTGTCCCTAGCTTATTCAGCTGAACCCAATGCACTGTGAGGTATCTCCGAACATGTGTGAGGAGCACTATGGAAATGTGTAATTGTTTGCTGTTGTAGCAAGATGTCTTCTCTCCTTTACGAATAGTATTCGAGTCAACAATGCGGCAGCACATCAAAATACAGCCTTTAGCTTGAGTTCAGAGGGCCTTGGACCGAATCCCAGTCTCGAGTGCTCTCTGAACTTGTGTACTATCTACGAGAAAATCTTCATCGTTTTCTTATCGAGGGGACAGTGTGCAGAGGACTTTTTAAGGAAATAAATTACGGCAACAGAAAAACCCGCGTGCTTCTCAAACCGCGGTGGTGGGGGGGGAAGTGACAGCTGATTGAATTCGTATGCAGTTGAATTCTATTTATTTGGCTTGTGTCTAAAACCAGAGAGCTTTAAGCGTCTGCTTTGGCAGTCAGCAGTGTGGAATGTGTCCTGTTTACATGCCTGATGTCCTATCAGTGTTAGTGAAGAGGGTTTATCAAAATGTGAGGGAGAAGAATGTGTACGATCCAATCCAATTGCTGTTGACCTCGATGACTTGTTTGTCTTTTATGGGGGGGGGGTTTGGTGGACATGATAGAAGTGACTTTAAACTTAAGCTTTAACTCTAACCCTTTACCAATGACCTATGCATTTCAAAGGACTTTTTTTTATTCATTCATTGGACATGGGCATCACTGGCTGGCCAGCATTTATTGCCCATCCCTAATTGCCCTTGGAGGGCAACTGAGAGTCAACCACTTTGCTATGGCTCTGGATAGATAGGCCAGATCAGGTAAGGACAGCAGATTTCCTTCCCCAAAGGACATTAGTAAACTAGATGGGTTTTTCTGACAATGGCTTTGTGGTCATCAGTAACTCTTAATTTCAGATTTTTAAAATTTAAATCAAATGCCACCATCTGCCATGGCAGGATTCGAACCTGGCTCCCCAATTGCTGAAATCTTGGCTGCAGGCCCCTGAGTGACAAGATCTTTTACAAGATTATGAGAGGCATGGACAGCGCGGATAATCAGATGTTCTTTCTTAGGGTAGAAAAGTCAAGGACTAGGGGACGTAGGTTTAAGGTGCGCGGGGAAAAGTTGGACGAGATGTGTGAGGCATGTTTTTTACACAGAAGATGATGAATGTCTGGAACGCACTGCCCTGGAGGGGGTCGGAGCAGATGTGTTAGTGGCATTTAAGGGGCATCTAGACAAATACATAGGAATAGAAGGATACGAACTCCGCAAGTGCATATGGTTTTAGTTCAGGCAGGCATCATGATTGGCGCAGGCTTGGAGGGCTGAAGGGCCTGTTCTGTACTGTATTGTTCTTTGTTCTTTATTCTTTGAGTTCCTACACCATCGGCACTACCAACATTAACTATCCATACCCAGCTCAACTTGTCCACCTTAACCCCCCTGACAGCCCTTAACTCTGCATCTGCCTGCCATAAAAATAGACAACATCTCCAGTCTTTTGTTTTTGCCAAGTGCCCCTCTCGAACTTACTGGCACCATCCACTACCACTGCCCAGCTATCCCAGAGAGGGTAAGCTTTTTGAATTGAAACAAGATTTGCCAGCTGGTGTGGCACTACCTCCTTCAGCCAGTGGTTCAGAGTTCCGTTGGCAGTGAAAGACCGGAGTGCAGCACTCTGTGCGTGAGTCTGACCATTGTGTGTGGAGCGCTGCCTTCTTCAGTTGCCAGTGTTTGAACTGAAAACAGCTTCCCCACATATCACTGTGAAGATGTAATCAATACATCATTGTCTGGTCAGTATGAATAGATCTGGCCATCCTCTGGCCCCTTCTGCATTTCACCCTCTCCCTTGTCTGCTTGACCACAACCAAAGCATTGTGTCCAGTTCTGGTCACCACACTTTAAGAGGCTTGGTTTGCTATGAAGTTCACCTGGACCCCAACTGTTTTTATCGAGTCATAGAGGTTTACAGCATGGAAACAGGCCTTTTGGTCTAACTTGTCCATGCTGCCCATTTTTTTAGACCACCAAGCTAATCCCAATTGCCTGTGTTTATTTCATATCCCTCTATACCCATCTTACCCATGTAACTGTCTAAATGCTTTTTAAAAGACAGAATTGTACCTGCCTCTACTACGATTTCTAGCAGTTTGTTCCAGACACTCAACACCTTCTGTGTGAAAAAAATCGCCCTTCTGGGTCCTTTTGTATCTCTCCCCTCTCATCTTAAACCTATGGCCTCTAGTTTTAGACTCCCCTACCTTTGAATTTGATATTAGTGTGATGGTAAGGTGTTTCACTCCATGTGTGATTCTATTGACCCACTAGGAAGTTTTTATCAAAGCAAACTTTATTTAACAACCGTGTTTAACTATAACAAAAAGAATTAGCATAATGTTTACCAACTATACCATTACAAGGTATAATTTTTGACTGCTAGTGATTTCTATCAGTTCCAATTTAAGCAATATTCCCCATAAATGTAAACTCTTCTTCAGAATCTGTTAGCAAAATACACACAGACTTACCTGGGTTGTTAGTTCTCCAGCCTCTTAGCTCCTCTGCACAGAGATACAGAGAGACACCTTTCTTCTAACTGTCAGATAACAGCCTCCGGAGGACATTTGCCAGAATGGTTCCAACACAGTGATGCAAGGATTAACACTGTTGCCTCACAGCACCAGGGACCTGGGTTCAATTCCCAGCTTGGGTCACTGTCTGTGTGGAGTTTGCACATTCTCTCTGTGCCTGAGTGGGTTTCCTCCGAATGCTCCCACAGCCCAAAGATGTGCGGTTTCGGTTGATTGGCCATGCTAAATTGACCCTAGTGTCAAGGGATTAGCAAGGTAAACGTATGGGGTTGCAAGAATAGGGCCTGGGTGGGATTGTGGTCAGTGCAGGCTCAATGGGCCAAATGGTCTCATTCTGCATTGTAGGGATTCTATGATTCTATGAATGTTTTCAAAAGGAGGTTGGATGGTCAACTTGGGGGAACAAACTTACACGGCTATAGGGACAGAGCAGGGAAATGGGACTGATGGGATTGCTCTGCAGAAAATCTGCATGGATTCCATGAGAGTCAGAAAGTAGCCTCCAGAGAGAGACCTGTCCTCACAGAGAGAGAGAGAGATCCTTATTTTCTAGCTGGTCCCAGCAGGAGAGAAAGAGCTGCTGCTTCTAAACAGCAACGGCCTGCTTTTCTGTCTAAGATGGGCCCTGCCCATTCACATGACTTCCCCTTCCAGTCAATCAACCAAACTAAACCCTACTCTGAAACCCCAGGGGACAACCCAACAAATAACAAAACTGCATTAACTCAGATTAAAACAAATCCCCAATAACTAAGAGCAAGTAATCTTCTGCATTATCAACACACATAAGAAATAGGAGCACAAGTAGGCCATCTAGCCCTTCGAGCTTGCCCCGCCATCCAGTAAGATTATGGCAGATCTGAAGTGGATCAGTTCCACTTTCCCGCTTTCTCCCCATAACCCTTAATTCCCCTGTCTATCAGAAATCTTCTGCTGATACAACTAACTTTGTTTTATGTGCTTTCATCACAATTATTTGATCGTTTTGTGATTTGTTGTTTGGTATTTGGAATATTACAAGGCCTTGGAGGCGACCTTTCTAAAAAAAATTCTAAGTATCGAATGAGCATGAAAATGAGAAAGAATTGTGCCTATTTTTTGGGTGAGTTCCCAGATGCAATTGAATGGCACTTAGATACAAAACGAGGCAAAATTTGATTCTTGCCAGTCAGGTGGAGTCTATTCCCATTGGAAAGCTGGCTGTTGAGCTGGAGGGACACTATTACGCATTTGCTCTGATTACTCTGTGCACTGTATATAAGTGTGCTTGGCACTGCTCACAATCCCCTGGACATTGCTTCCACTTCCCCCCACACCCCAATCTCTGGCCCTGATTGCTACCCCCCTATTGCCATTTCACCCTGTTGATAGCTGGCCCTGATTTCCTTCCCACCCGGTTGATAGTCGAATCTTGGCCATGATCCCCGCCCCTGGCCAATCTCCGATGCAGAGTACACACCCTGCCTCCCTGTCATGGCCCTGCCTCCTTGGCACTGCCTGGTGGACACTGTCAAGGTGTCAAGCTGGCATTGTTAATGTTCCAGGCTGACAGTGCCAGGCTCCATCCAGGAAGCTACATGATCTTTCTGTCCCTGTGATGAGGCCATCACGTCATGTCCCCATTGGTGGGACCATATGTGATCCTCGCTGGTGAGAACCTCCACTGGCGAGGTCATTAAGACAAGTGAGCCTGGACAATTGCTTCCTGGGTTCAGTAATAATGTTAAAATTAGAAAATTAATGTTTAAATCAGCCTTGCCTCCTTTCTGGTCTTTTGCCTCACCTGATCTTACCGGCTCGGCACGCCAATCGACCGCCCTAGAAATTATCTAATGTTCTGTTCTTTTAGTCATAGCAGACTGCCTCACTTGTTCCAAGACTGAACAAATGACTGTTTCCATCACATTTTTTTAATAGCTGACATATAACCCAATAGTTTCCTTCTCTGAGAATTGAGCAGCAGTTAGAACCAGTCGCCTGTTCATATGAGATACCTTCACACAATCTAGTAATTGAAATATTAACATTAATCCAGGAATCCATAACTTGATTTTTTCAACCTTTCTGCATAATATCTTGGAGTCCTTGATACACTCTTCCATGGAATGATGATCTGATTTTTCAAGAGTTATCAACATCCCACGAGGTTTCAAAGGCATTTAATAGGTCACGGGCTGCCAGTTGCCAACAATCAGTACTGTAATCAGAGCTACGTATAAAACCGTCCCTTCCTAAGAAACATGACACAAGTACAGTATTATCACTTCCAGAGAGACTTCATACATGCCGATGATTACTGCACTTGCTGAGAAGTATAGAATGGTCGCTGCCAATTGGCCCATCAAATCAATGCCATCTCTCTGCAACGGTTGCTGAGCTAATTCATCCCCATGGCCATTCACAACTTTTATCTTCATGTTGTGATAAGAGTTGTTAAATATTTAATTCCCTTTTAAAAGCAATGACTGAATCAGTCACTGCATTTCAGATCATAACCACTCGCATTGTTAAAAAGAGTTTTCCCTCTTTGGTTCTTTTGCTATTTAGCTGAAATCTTGGTCCCCTGGTTCTTCACTTGGGATTTCCCTTTCTAAACCTGTCCACCTTCATTTATGCTTTCCCATGATATTTAACCATTGTTTCATCTCTTTCCCCCAAACTCTTCCTCCTCTCCTGGTCAGCCCCCTCTCCTTTGTAAAGCAACAATTGTGCTAGTTCACCTTGGATGAGCTATCTATTTACTTACTTACTTATTAGTCACAAATAGGCTTACACTAACACTGCAATGAAGTTACTGTGGAAATCCCCTAGTCGCCACACTCCGGCACCTGTTCGGGTACACTGAGGGAGAACTTAGCACGGCCAATGCACCTAACCTGCACATCTTTTGGACTGTGGGAGGAAACCCACGCAGACACGGGGAGAATGTGCAGTCTCCACGCATAGACAGTGACCCAAGCCGAGAATTGAACCCATGTCCCTGGCACTGTGAGGCAGCAGTTCTAACCACTGTGCGACTGTCCTGCCCTACAAATGCTTATTTGAAAACAAAATGATTGCTTAGCCACAGGGAAAGAGCAGAGCTGTGGGAATGATTGGATATCTCCTTCAAAGGATGAAGATAAATGGGCAGAGAGTCCTCATTCTCACAGAGAGAGAGAGATGCTGTACGATTTTTACGCAGAGATTGGTAGGTGTCTGCAACAGGCCACCTGGAGTGGTGGTGGAGACAGATACGGTAGGGGCGTTTAAGGGACTTTTAGATAAGCACATGAACATGCAAGGATTAGAGGGATTTGGACCAAGGGGAGGCGGAAGGGATTAGTTTAATCTGGTGTCATGATGGGCACAACATCATGGACCAAAGGGCCTGTTACTGTGCTGTACTGAGCTACATTCTAATTGATAGTCCCCTTGGCTTCCTTCCCAATTATCAAATTCAAGCATATTACGGCAACACTTTTTCACAAACTTCCGCATTAGACTGAAATTCAGTTTAGACCTGTGTGATATTCTGTGTAGAGATTAAAACCCGGGTGCACCTTGTGCTGAAAGGTGACCGGAGGGTGAGCCTGAGCTAACCCCTGCTGTCCCTGGAGATCGAGGCAGTTCAGCTTCTCACGTAGCTGACAACCGGTTCGAGACATCCCTCAGCCAGCCTGACGCTCTGCTTCCTCTCCACATCGGAGTGTGTGATCAGGCAGGCCGGGAGGGGGGTGGGGTTGGGGGACAGCACGTGCCTCGAAGTACTAATAAACTCTAATTATATTACGAATCCATCAGCCCAGAGCAGCTGGGCCAGTGGCACACAGGATGTGGCCGTAGGCACATTCGAGCAGGCCTGTGCAGACTTTACTGTGCTGATCGCAGGGTCTGATAAAGGCCTGACAGGCAGCAGATTCCGATTGGCCCCGGATGCCGTCGCCTCCCTGCTCATCCTGATTTAATTTAGGGAATGAGTACGGTGAAGCCCAGGCAGAGCCCGGATCCTGGGGGATCAATCCGTCCTTCAACAGAGGCCTTGACAGTGAGCGTCCGGAACAAAGGTGCTGCCTGAGACAACTCTGTTAAGAGACTGCTTTATAATGGCCGTGGTGAGATACCAGCTGGAATTTTACTGCCCCACCCACCATGGGAATCGGAGTGGATGAGGGGCCGGACCATGGAAAGGTCCGCTGATCCTGGGCAAGGACTTTATGTTTTCGGGATGAGCGAGGCCATAAAATCCCTCCTGTCATCTTTAACGAGGTACTATTAATTATTTAAGAACATAAGAAATAGGAGCAGGAGTAGGCCATCTAGCCCTTCGAGCCCGCCCCGCCATTCAATAAGATCATGACTGATCTGAAGTGGCTCAGTTCCACTTTCCCGCTTTCTCCCCATAACCCTTAATTCCCCTGTCTATCAGAAACCTATCTACCCGTGACTTAAATGTATTCAGCGAGGTAGCCTCCACCACTTCAACGGGCAGAGAATTCCAGAGATTCACCACCCTTTGAGTGAAGAAGTTCCTCCTCAACTCCGTTCTAAGGAGGATTTAACAGGACTTCTGTTGGCAAGACTCGATTTGATTTATTATTGTCACATGTATTAGTATAAAGTGAAAAGTATTGTTTTTTGCGCGCTATACAGTCAAAGCATACCATTCATAGAATACATAGAGGGGAAGGAAAGAGTGCAGAATATAGCATTACAGTCACTTTGATTTGATTTGATTTATTACTGTCACATGTATTGGTACCCAGTGGAGAGTACAGTTTCTTGCGCACTATACAGACAAAGCGTACCGTTCATAGAGAAGGAAACAAGAATGTGTAGAATGTAGTGTTATAGTCACAGCTAGGGTGTGGAGAAAGTGCAATTTAATATGAGATAGTTCCATTCTAAAGTCTGATGGCAGCAGGGAAGAAGCTGTTCTTGAGTTGGTTGGTATGTGACTTTTGTATCTTTTTCTCAAAGGAAGAATGTGGAAGAGAGGTGTGTGGGTTTATTAATTATGCTGGCTGCTTTGCTGAGGCAGCAGGAAGTGTGGACTGAGTCAATGGACGGGAGGCTAGTTTGAGTGATGGACTAGGTTGTGTTCACAACCCTTTGTAGTTCTCTGCAGTCTTGGGCAGAGCAGGAGCCATACCAAATTGTGATACAACCAGAAAGGTTGCTTTCTATGGTGCATCTGTAAAAATTGGTGAGGGTTGCAGTGGACATTTCCTTAGCTTCCTGAGAAAGTAGAGGCATTGGTGGGCTTTCTTAATTGTAGCGTCAGCACGGAGGGACCATGACAGGTTGTTGGTGACCTGCACACCTGGAAGCTCTCGACCATTTCCACTTCATCATAGAACCCTACAGTGCTGAAAGAGGCCCTTCAGCCCATCGGGTCTGCACCGAATACAATCCCACCCAAGCCCTACCCCCATATCCCTACAGATGATGTCCACTAATCCCTCTAACCTACGCATCCCTGGACACTAAGGGGCAATTTCTTAGCATGGCCAATCAACCTGACTTGCACATCTTTGGTCTGTGGGCAGACAGTGACCCGAGCCGGGAATCGAACCCAGGACCCTGGAGCTGTGAAACAGCAGTGCTAACCATCGTGCCACCCACCTGGCTACATCACTGTTGATGTAGACAGGGACATGTCCTCCACTACGCTTCCTGAAGTCAATGACTGTCTCCTTCATTTGAGGGAGAGACCCCTGCATCAGCGGAGAGGGAAGAGTCTACTTGTGCACTGATAATTCGTTCCCCGTGTTATTTCTAAGTGTTGACTGTTTTGTTTTGTTCTCTCTGTCCCTCCCCCCAGGAGCTGGAATACCAGAAACGCCGAACACGAACCTACGAGGACAAGTTTGTTCCAGTCATGAGTGACTTTATTACAGTGGCTAGCTTCAGTTTTTCAGAGATGGAGGACCTGTTAGCCGAAGCTAAGGATAAGGTATGACAGCAGAGTGGACAATGAATGCGAGCCTCCTGTTTTTTGTTTATTACCCCCTGGTGAGTGAGAGGTCAAATATTCCCTTTCAAGTTCTCTTTGATCACCTTTATTTCACTCATGGAGCACACTTAGAGTCACAAACAGGCCCTTCGACCCAACTTGTCCACACTGCCCAGTTTTTACCACTAAACTAGTCCCAATTGCCCACATTTGGCCCATATCCCTCTGTACCCATGTTATCCACGGAACTGTCTAAATGCTTTTTAAAAGACAAAATTGTACCCACCTCTACTACTATTCCTCTGGCAGCTTGTTCCAGACACTCACCACCTTTGAGTGAAAAAACTGCCCCTCTGGACACTTTTGTATCTCTCCTCTCCTCAATGCCTCTAGTTTTAGACTCCCCTCCTTTTGGGAAAAGATATTGACGATCTGACTGATCTGTGTCCCTCATTATTTTGTAGACCTCTATAAATCACCCCTCAGCCTCCTACATTCCAGGGAAAAAGTTCCCAGTCTATCCAGCCTCTCCTTATAACTCAGACCATCAAGTCCCGGTAGCGTCCCAGTAAATCTTTTCTGGTCTACTTGTGACTCCAGATCCACAGCAACGTGGTTGACTCTGAAATAGCCGAGCAAGGCACTCAATTCAAGAGCAATTAGGGATGGACAATGAATTTTGGCCCCACCAGCAACGCCCACATCCGGTGAAAGAATAAACTTTGAAAAAGGAGTCTTTGGAACAACCAATGATTATTTTATTTTGGTCCCCTCCTCTGAAAGCCAGAGAGTTGCCTCCCCAATAAGAATATAGGCATTGGGACAACAAAGTGAGTGGCATTGTTACCCGTTCCAGGGCTTGTTTGGAAGACTCTTAATTACAGTGGCCTGAATCTGAACGGTTTGAGTCCCTTTTTACCTCGAGGGCGTGTCTCTTAAAAACATTCCAGCAGACCTTGTTAAATGTTAGCAGGGGCTTGTATGAAGTTTTATATTGGATCTGGAAGGAGAGAGAGGAGGATACCCCCTAAGCGTAAAGAAAAGCAGCCGGCAAAGACTGAATATAGTCAACCATTCCTCTCCCCACAAAGTAAATAAAACGCTACCATATGTTTAGATTAAAAAATGCATAAAGCGAGTGCAATTTGTAGGTTAGCCACCCACTGCGCTTTGCACATATTTATGGGCTGACAAACCAGGCTGTTTTAATCTAAAAATATTTTTAAAAAAAAGACTCGCAGAGATTGTGGTTGCCATATTTTTGATTTACACTGTGTGTTTGCAATGTTTCTTGGCTGGAGGAAAGACCCTTCTCTTTAAGCACGGGATGGATTACAACAACGAGTGGCGAGTGTCGCGCCTAATCTGTTTTTCTTTTCGGGCAAATGACGCGGACAGCTAACCTCCCAACACTGAGCCACCTGTGGGTCTTGGGCAGTTGGCCGACGGCTGTTGCGTGATCTTGTTGCGGACGGGGTCCTGGAAATGGACTGCACCGAGTTGACCTAGGGCGCGAAACGCAGAAACAACAGATCAGTGCAAGATGGGCTGGCACTCACCGTGACACGCAGCGCGTGCCATGCACACTCTTTGCAAAATGTGATGGCTCCAAGAAACTGGGTGGTGTGCACACTTTGGAAGGACCCACCAGTGTTCTCTGGTTCCGTTTAGTTTGGTTTGGATCCTGTCGGGAATGCTGAGTTGTGAAATTTGCAGGGCCACCTTGTTCCGTGTGGAAAATCCGACTCAAATCGGTTCTGTGTAGCCACCAACTGCCTGTCAGAATGTGACACTTATTTGCCACACATTAAGGCCGTTAAAATCTGGAAACAAAAGCTGAGAAATTAAAATCAGTGTTATCCAGATTCCAGCAGATGCTACATGTGAGGTTACTTAAGGACGCAAAAGAAATCTATGATTGCCAAAAAGGGTATTTGGTTCATCAGTTATAAAGTATCTAAGGAATATACTTCTTAAAGTTTATTTATTCGTGTCCCAAGCAGGCTTACATTAACACTGCAATGAAGTTACTGTGAAAATTCCCTACTTGCTGCATTCCGACACCTGTTCAGGTACACTGAGGGTCAATTTAGCACGGCCAGTGCACCCAACCAGCACATTTTTGGTCCTGTGGGAGAAAACCAGAGCACCGGAGGAAACCCACGCAGACACGGGGAAAATGTGCGAACGCCACACAGACAGTGACCCGAGGCCGGAATCGAACCCAGGTCCCTGGTGTTGCAGGGCAGCAGTGCGAATGTTCTCCCCCTGTCTGCGTGGAGTTCCTCCTGGTGCTCTGGTTTCTTCCCACAGTCCAAAGATCTGCGGGTTAGGTGGATTGGCCGTGCTAAATTAAGCAGGGATTAATGGGGATTAGCAGGTTAGATAAGTGTGGTTACATAAATGGGGGCCTGGGTGGGATTGTGGTCAGTGCAGACTCAATGGGCCGAGTGGCCTCCTTCTGCATTGGATGGATTCTATGATCTAAGGATTGAGAAAAAAAAATCTGAGGAACAGTGAAGAGGAGGATTGGGTAAATTGGAATCTGAAAAGATTTCAATAGTGATCCTATTGAATGGTGGAACAGGCTTGAGGGGCTGAATGGCCTACTCCTGTACTAATTTCTTATGGTTTTATGGTCTGAAGGAGAGGGAAAGACAATATCAGACAAAAAGCCTCAAAAAGGACAAAATAGGAAGTGTTAAAAAAAGTCAGTAAATAAAAAAAGGGTTTAAATTTTACAAGTCACCAAGAACAATTTAGTACAATAAGAATGAGTTTCCTAAGTCTAAATTGTCCCTTTTCTGGGCTGGAGAAATTGAATGGCAGCCCAGGAAGCTGAGTCTTGTTATTAAAGAGGACTATGATTAAGGGGAGGTGATGGCTTAGTGGTATTATCGCTAGACTGTTAATCCAGATACGCTGCTAATATTTTGGAAAACCGGGTTCCAATCCTACCATGACAGATGGTGGAATTTGAATTTAATAAAAATATTTGGAATTAAGAATCTACTGATGACCATTGTCGATTGTCAGAAAAACCTATCTGGTTCACTAATGTCCTTTAGAGAAGAAAATCTGCCGTCCTTGCCCTGGTCTGGTCTACATGTGACTCCAGAGCCACAGCAATGTGGTTGACTCTCAGCTGCCCTAGGCATCTAGGGATGGGCAATAAATACTGGCCAGTCAGCGATGCCCATGTCCCACAAATGAATGAAGAAAAACGTTGCCCTAATGACCTGCGCTGAGTGAATTTGGCAACTTCACATACCTTAACCAGGAGGTTAGTCTGTGCAGAAGGAGGTCATTTGGCCCATCAAGTCTGCACCAACAACAATCCCACCCAGGCTACATCCTTCTAATGCCATATATTTACCCTGCTAATCCCCCGGACACTAAGGGGCAATTTAGCATGGCCAATCCATCTGGCCCACACATCTTTGGACTGTGGGAGGAAACCGGAGGAAACCCACCCAGACACGGGGAGACCCCGCACAGACAGTGGCACGAGGCTAGAATTGAACCCTGGTCTGCGGAGCTATGAAGCAGCAGTGCTAACCACTGTGCTACCGTGCCACCCTAGCATCGGAATAAAATGCAGAGGGATAACCTGTGGTTTAAACACCCACCCCATACCCGGTGAGTTTAAATGTATAACTCTCCCTGTGCTCCGCACAAAACACAGCAGCCTGGAAAAGCCTTAGTTCGCAGTCAGAATAATTCATTTCTTCCATGCCATAGTCGAGCTTCCGTTTGTTATTCATTTGGCACTCGGTGCTGCTGGGATGTTTAAAAACAAGGAACAAACCTTGTGTGTGGCAGTAAATTACATCCTCTGTTAACTCGCTCGCATGGAAAGTCTGACTGCAACAGATGTGCTGGGATCCCTCCTTTATTTTTTTTCATTATTCTCAAAGAGCCTACTGTGGCAGGCCCTTGAATGTAAGACAGTGTCTTTGTGCCATAGAAAATCTTTCAGTGCCACGTTTATATTCCTGACCATAAAACTGCTTAATTTACCACAGTCTGCCACGATCTATATCCCGAACAATCTGAGGCACCATTGATCGCCTCACTTTCTGTTGCTAAATCCTGGATAATTTTATTAAATCAGTGAAGATTATATATTCTATATATAGAATGGACTCGAATGAATTTTGAGTGGACCTACCTAGCGTTAAGTTGATCTTTCTCTACACCCTAGCTATGATTGTAACTCCACGTTCTGCACTCTCTCCTTTCCTTCTCTATGAACGGTATGCTTCGGCTGTGTGGCACACAAGAAACAATATTTTTCACTGTATGTTAATACGTGACAATAATAAATCAAATCAAATCAACAAAAGCACACAAAGATGTACAATATATCTAGATATATGTTTTATACATGTGTATTTTTACATATGTGTGGTGTGTACTGTTCTTAATAGAAATCGTAGAACCCTGCAGTGCAGAAAGAGGCCCTTCGGCCCATCAAGACTGCACCAAACACAATCCCACCTAGGCCCCAACCCCATATCCCTATATATTATACCTACTAATCCCTCTAACCTACGCATCCCTGGTCACTAAGGAGCAATTTCTTAGCATGGCCAATCAACCTAACCCACACATCTTTGGATTGTGGGAGGAAATTGGAGTACCCGGAGGAAACCCATGCAGACACGAGGAGAATGTGCAAACTCCACATAGACAGCGAGCCGAGCCAGGAATCAAACCCAGGACCCTGGAGCTGTGAAGCAGCAGTGCTAACCACTGTGCTGCCGTGCCGCCCACAATGTATTTTCTTGCAGCTCAGTTCCAGACAGATATGGCTCGGCCTACTGCTTCATCTTCAGAAAGAGCCTCAGTTAACTGTGAGATTGAATTCCCCTTTACTTTCAGCAACTTCACGAGCCATAATTCACAAGGTGAACTGCCGTCATCCAGCTTCCCCTCAGGACTGAGTTTGCCACCGTAAGAACATAAGACACGGGGGCAGGGTCGGGGGGAGCAGGGCTGAGAGGGGTGGGGGTAGGGAGGCATGGTTATGGGTGTCGGCCTTCAAAGAGAGGGCGATCTCAAAATTAAGGCCCACTGCGTCCAGCCCCCTTACCTTCAGGTTGCCATCGGCACCGATCCTTAGTCGATTGCAAAAGCCGCAGAAATGTGCGGAAATGGAGGTGATGAATCCAATCCGGCCCTCGAAGCCGGGTGCCTGATAAGCCTGAAAGAAAAGGCCAGGAGGTGAATTCTCACCAAGCAACCAAAAAACATTCCCGAGTGTCAGATCCCCTCGTGGTTTTTTTGCTTTCAAGGCTCTCCCTCCCTTCGAGCTGACCCTTGGACAGGGAAAACATCACGTGGTGAAGTCATCGTCATAGAGTCATGCAGTACAGAAAAGTACCTTCGGCCCATCAAAGGGCCTTTTCTACACTGTAAGGGGGGGAAAGGCCTGTGTTTGGGGGCAGGAATAGGCCATTCAGCTCATCGAGCCTGCTTTGCCATTCAAGAAGATCGTGACACAGTGGCATGGTGGTTAGAAGAACGAGAGGTGATCTGGTTTAAGGTTAAGGTGCGTGGGGAAAAGTTTAGAGGAGATGCGCGGGCAAGTCTTTTTACACAGAGGGTGGTGAATGTCTGGAACGCGCTGCCCGGGAAGGTGGTGGGAGCAGGTATGATCGCGGCAATTAAGGGGCAACTAGACAAATACATGAATAGGAAAGGAATGGAAGGATATGGACTCCGTAAGTGTGTACACTTTTAGTTTAGGCAGACATTATGATCAGCACAGGCTTGGAGGGCCGAAGGGCCTGTTCCTGTGCTGTACTGTTCTCTGTTATTTGTTCTTGAAGTTGAAATGATCCTGGGCGGGATTGATGGGGTGGATAAGGGGAAGTTGTTTTCACTTATGGGGAGACTGGAACTGGGGGAGGGCACAGTTTAAGAGTAAGAAGCCTCCTTTTAAAGACCGAGATGAGGAGAATTTTTTTCTCTCAGAAGGTCTGTGGAATTCCCTTCTCCAGAAAGCAGAGGAAACTGGGTCCTTGAATGTATTCAAGGCAGAGTTAGACAGATTTTTGACTAACAAGGGAGTCAGAGGTTAAGGGGGCAGACAGAACATAAGAACATAAGAAATAGGAGCAGGAGTAGGCCATCTAGCCCTTCGAGCCTGCCCCGCCATTCAATAAGATCATGGCTGATCTGTCGTGGCTCAGTTCCACTTTCCCGCCCTCTCCCCATAACCCTTAATCCCCTCTCTTATCAAAAACCCATCAACCCGCATCTTAAAAATATTTAGCGAGGCAGCCTCCACCACTTCAACGGGCAGAGAATTCCAGAGATTCACCACTCTTTGAGTGAAGAAGTTCTTCCTCAACTCCGTTCTAAACCGCCCCCCCTTTATCTTGAGGCTGTGCCCCCTAGTCCTACTGTCCTTTCTGAGCGGGAAGAGTCTCTCCACCTCTATCCTATCCATCCCATTCATCATCTTATACGTCTCAATGAGATCTCCCCTCATTCTTCTAAACTCTAACGAGTACAAGCCTAGTTTATTCAGCCTCTCCTCATAGCTCAACCCCCTCAACTCTGGCATCAGCCTAGTAAACCTCCTCTGCACTCCCTCCAAGGCCAAAATATCCTTGTGTAAGTACGGCGCCCAAAACTGCACACAGTACTCTAGCTGCGGCCTCACCAATGCCCTATACAGCTGCAGCAAGACCTCCCTACTTTTATATTCAATCCCCCTCGCTATGAAGGCCAGCATCCCATTTGCCTTCCTGACCACCTGCTGCACCTGCAGGCTGGGTTTTTGCGACTCATGCACAAGGACCCCGAGGTCCCTCTGCACCGTCGCCTGCTGCAGTTTTTCGCCACGTAAGTAATAATCCTTCCTACCATTATTCCACAGGAAGAAGGATTTAAGACCATCGCCAGGTCAGCCATGATGTTAGAGAATGGCAGTGCAGGCTCGAACGGCCTACTCCTGCTCTTAAGTCCTATTATTGGGAAGATGTTAATTTGCAGTATATATTTGTAAAATAAGTCTTTGTAGTCGTCTGTGTGTGAACAGTAGGTCTTTATTTATTACTTATAGTTATGTACAGAAATATGGTAAAGGGTACAGAAATGGAGCTATCTCCACCCTGGGTCTTAACACTTCTCTGACCAACACCACATTCCTCAGAGGAAAGAAACATTGAATCCCTACAGTGCAGAAGGAGGCCATTCAGCCCATCGTGTCTGCACCGACCACAATCCCACCAAGGCCCTGTCATATTTCCCTGCTAATCCCCCCCAACACTAGGGTCAATTTGGCACAGCCAATCAACCTAACCTGTACATCTTTGGAGTGTGGGAGGAAACCAGAGCACCCGGAGGAAACCCACATAGACACAGGGAGAATGTGCAGACTCCACACAAACAGTGAACTGAGGCTGGAATTGAACCCGGATCCCTGGCGCTGTGAGACAGCAGTGCTAACCTCTGTGCCTTCTTACATCTCTGTGTGGGCAGTACTGTACGTAATCTTACATCAACTCCGAATGTGTCAGACCCTTCTAATACACCTATTGGTTAACACTGCTGTCTCACAGTGCCAGGGACCCGGATTTGATTCCCATCTTGGGTCACTGTCTGTGAGGAGTCTGCACGTTCTCCCCATGGGTTTCTTCCCACAGTCGGAAAGAGGTGCTGGTTAGGTGTATTGGCCATGTTAAATTCTCCCTCAGTGTACCCAAACAGGTGCTGGAGTGTGGTGACCATGGGATTTTCACATGAACTTCATTGCAGTTCATGCAAGCTGACTTGTGACTAATAAATAAACTTTAAACTTTCAAAATTCTTATTTGGAATCATAGAATGGTTAAGACACAGGGGAGGCTATTCGGCCTGAGGTATCAGTGCAAGCAGATCTGGGGAAGCAATGCTCCTGCCACTCTCCTGCCCTCTCCCCAGTGCCATCCACATTCCTGGTCTCCCTTTTAGATTGAAGATTGAAGTTTTTAATATTTATTTCTCTCCTAAATCAATTCCCTGTTCCCCTTGCCAGAACTGAACCCCCTGTTTTCAACTTGTGACTTTTTCATCTGATTTGATTTGATTTATTATTGGCATGTGTATCAACGTACAGTGAAAAGTATTGTTTCTTGCGCGCTATGCAGACAAAATGTACCGTTCATAGAGAAGGAAAGGATTGAGTGCAGAATGTAGTGTTCCAGTCACAGGTAGGGTGCCGAGAAAGGTCAGCTTAATGTGAGGTCCATTCAAGAGTCTGATGGCAGCAGGGAAGAAGCTGTATGTGGGCCTCAGAACTTACCAATTTGGCTCAAGTTTCCCTGTTCTTAATGGCTGTCTGACAGTGCCGAGTGGGATCTTGCTGTGTGCAAATTGGTTGCCGCGTTTCCTGCTTTCCAGCAGCATCTTCCATGTGAATGCACTTCATTGCCGAAAAAGGCACATGCAAATTCCATCTTTCTTTACATGTAACACTGCGTTTTTTAATTTGTGGGACATGGGCTTCGCTGGCTGGCCTGCATTTATTGCCATGATGTGGAGTTGCCGGTGTTGAACTGGGGTAAGCGCAGTAAGAAGTCTCACAACACCAGCTTAAAATCCAACAGTTTTATTTGGTAGCACAAGCATTCAGAGCGCTGCTCCTTCATCAGGTGAGTGGGAAATCTGTTCACAAACAGGGCATATAAAGACACAAACTCAATTTATAATATAATGGTTGGAATGCGGGTCTTATATGCCCTGTTGTGAACAGAACTCCCACTTACCTTATGAAGGAGCAGCGCTCCAAAAGCTAGTGACTTGTGCTACCAAGTAAACCTGTTGGACTTTAACCTGGTGTTGTCAGACTTCTTACAGCACTTATATTCCATCCCTAGTTGCCCTTGGAGGGCAGTTGAGAATCAACAACATTACTGTGGCTCTGGAGTCACATGTAGGCCAGACCAGGTAAGGACGGCAGATTTCCTTCCCTAAAGGACGTTAATGAACCAGATGGGTTTTTCCGACAATAGTTTAATGGTTATGAGTCGATTCTTAATTCCTGATACTTTTTACTGAATTCAAATTCCATCAGCTGTCGTGGCAGGATTCGAACCCGGATCTCTGGAACATGAGTTTCTGGATTAGCGAGAACATTACTAGGTCATCGCCTCTCCATGAGTAGCAAATCATGGTAGACCACATCATTTAACCAGCTCAATGTTTTTCCCTCTCGTTGTGCAGGAAGCCATGGCGCTGCCCCAAGGCCTGGGGCTGAGTTCAGGTCTGAGATTGTTTTTCAGCAGGGCTGCCTTTGCCAGGGCTGCTTTGTGGCGAGCACTTCCCGTTGTTCAGAGTGCCCTGTTTCAAATACTTCCTTTATTGGCCTGTTCACACATCCCTAAGTGTTACCACATCCTCCTCCTCCCCCACCCTCCACATCCCCGTCTAACTCCAACAGGAAGGAATTTATTGACGGCAAACGACATTCAGCTTCCAAAGCGGCACATCGGAAAATCAGAACCATCACTATTGGTAGATTTCCTCTGAGCATGTGTGTGTGTGTGTGCGCGTGTGTGTGCGTGTGTGTGTGTGCGTGTGTGCGTGTGTGTGTGCATGTGTTTGTGTGCGTGTGTGTGTCTTTGTACGTTATGTATATGTGTGTGTATTGTGCGTGAATGTGTGTGCGTCTTAATTTTATTTGTTAGTCACAAGTAGGCTTACCTTAACACTGCAATGAAGTTACTGTGAAAATCCCCAAGTGGCCACACTCCGGCGCCTGTTTGGGTACACTGAGGGAGAATTTAGTATGGCCAACGCACCTAACCAGCGCGTCTTTCAGACTGTGGGACGAAACCAAGCACCCGGAGGAAACCCATACAGACACAGGGAGAATGTGCAGACTCCACACAGACAGTGACCTGAGCTGGGAATCGAACCCTGGTCCCTGGCATTGTGAGGCAGCAGTGCTAACCACTGTGCTGCCCCTGTCAGTGTCCCCGGCACATTGTCAGTACCAGGCTGGCAGTATTAGGGCACTAACCAGCTGTGACACCCTGTGTGTGTGTGTGTGTGTGTGTGTGTGTGTGTGTGTGTGTGTGTGTGTGTGTGTGTGTGTGCACGACTCCATCATACGCCAGTATTTAGGGGTTAAAGCCGACGAAACACTTTCCAAGGAAGGAAAGGAACATTCGAGTCAAATATCAAAGCACCTACAAATATTGGCAAAGCACAGAGGACTTGACACGCATCACTCGCTGCATCCACAGCCCCGACTCCTCACTCAGATACATTTCAGGTGTCTGTCAGTTAGTGCGGGCCGAGGAAGGTGCCTGGTTGTACAGAAAGGAAATGAGAAGCATGCCACAGCAAATCAGCGCCCTGGCTGTGTGCCAGGACTGCTCTGTACAGCTTTGACTGGGTTTGAGCCCGACTTTAACCTTCTAACGCCATGACGGTTTAATTGTTTTTAATCTTCAAATTTCGTTGTGGATTACGACCCCCTCCCCGACTCTTTGATTTTCATCTTATTTGAACCATTGGGATAAAAAGCAGGCAGGTTATACACAGGTAAAGGAGTGTCCTAGACAGATTCCCAGCCTCTTAATTACCCACATGCAGTCTCAAAGTTAAAGGTTTAATTTAAAAAAAAAGTATTTCCATGTATTTGCTGCTATTCCACATTCTCCAGACATTCCCAAGTACCTCATCGAATTATAGATTCCCTACAGTGCAGAAGGAGGCCATTTGGCCCATCGAGTCTGCACCAGCCACAATCCCACCCAGGTCCTATTCCAGTAACCCATATATTTACCCTGCTAATCCACCTGATACGAATGGACAATTTATTACAGCCAATCCAACTAGCACACACATCTTTGGACTGTGAGAGGAAGCCAGAGCGCCCGAAGGAAACCCACACAGACATAGGGAGGATGTGCAAACTCCACATAGACAGTGACCCGAGCCAAGAATTGAACCCTGGTCTCTGGAGCTGTGAGGCAGCAGTGCTAACCACTGTGCCACTGTATGAGCCATGGCTCGCACTTCAGCTAGTCATTGTCACAGAATAGAATCCTAGAACCCTACAGCGCAGAAGGGGGCCATTTGGCCCATCGAGCCTGCACTGACCACAATCTACCCAGGCCCCAACTCAACGTATTTACCCTGCTAGCCTTCACATCTTTGGAAACTAAGGGGCAATTTGGCATGGCCAATTAACCTAAATCGCACATCATTGGAGTGTGGGAGGAAACCGGGAGCACCTGGCGGAAACCCACTCAGACACGGGGAGAATGTGCAAACTTCGCACAGACAGCGACCCAAACTGGGAATCAAACATGGGGTCTCTGGAGCTGTAAGGCAGCAGTGCTAACCAGTGTGCTACCGTGCCGCCCGACTGTCACCGTGTGTGTGTCCACAGCACAGCAAGATCCCACTATTGGAAGAGGGAGATCCTGGCCAACCCAGTTCCTTCAGATACTATCACCGAGAGTAAAATGCAGGGTGCAATCGCCACGTGTCATCTCCGGTGATTCAGTCAGTGCGATTCCAATCACAATCCTCACCCACTTGGCGATTGTTTTGGCTGGAGGGGATAGATGGCATGAATTATGGGGGTGGAGCAAGGCCTGCTCCTTAGCCTGAACTCAGATTAACCTTTAAAGTCTCCCCCCCCGCCCCCTCTCCATTGCCAGCATCAAAGGCCCAGGTCTCCCCCCCCCCACCCCCGCCTCTTTAAGACCCTCCTCTCATCATTGACATCAAAGGACCCTTCCCTCCCCCATATGTGGGAACCCCAGCTATGGACCCCCACATAGGCCCTGCCCCCTTCAGGCCCTGTCTTGTCAGACCCATTCACCAACCCCCCCCCCCCAAACCTCCCACCACCCCCCACCGCTTCAGTCCTGCCCGTTTGGGGCCCCAGCTCCTTGCAGTGCCAACCCGTCAGTGTCCCTGGCACGTTGCCAGGCTGGCAGTGCTGGAGTACTGACCAGCTGACCAGAGTACGTGAGGGCTCCAGTGTCCCCCAACCACCCCTCCCCCTGGTGTGGTCATCACGTTTGGTTTGCGTATGTGGAGATTAGTCGTGATTCCCGCTGACTTTACATTGCGGTGGCGGGTGTGTGAATTCCAGGAATCATAGAATCCCTACAGTGCAGAAGGAGGCCATTCGGCCCATCAAGTCTGCACTGACCACAATCCCAGCCAGGCCTTATCCTCATAACCCCAGACATTTACCCTATCGAGCCCCCTTGACACTCAGGGGCAACAAGTTAGCATGACCAACCAACCTAACCTGCACATCTTTGGAGTGTGGGAGGAAACTGGAGCACCCAGAGGAAACCCACGCAGACACGGGGAGAACGTGCAGACCCCACACAGACAGTGACCCAAGCCGGGAATCGAACCTGGCGCTGTGAGGCAGCAGTGCGAACCACTGGATTAAAGCAGACAAATAAAGATTGAAATATGCTAATCTGGCTCGTGCCCTGGCTGGCCCCTCTCGCGAGAGTCTACAGCCATAATGGGACTTGTGCCTGTGAGAGTGAGGCCAGAGATTCGCCCCCACACTTTCTGAAGATGACAAGCGAATGAGTTAAGCTGTTGAACCGAGACAGGATCCTGGCCAATGAATGCCACCCGGCTGCTTTCCAGAAGGGCAGCTCAGCTCAGCTCCACCCTATCCTTGGCCGATGTTCACACACACACACACACACGCACACACACACACACACACACACACACACACATTCCAGAAATGATCCCAGCTGATGATTTTGCCCTATTCCCAGCACAGCCAGATCAAAGGAGTTTGGACCTCCCTGCTCTCTTTGCGAACACAGTAATGCTGAGAGTTTTATTGGCAGCGTCACAGCCTGGTTCGGCTAAGGACACGAGAGAAACCTAAAGGATTCCAGGCAAAAGTAAGACTTGGATTTCCATTGCATATTTTCATGCCCTCACAACATCCCGAAACGCTTTATAGCTAAATAAGGAGTTTAGGAACCGTCATAATGTAGAAAAACCTCACCACAGGGCGGCATGGTGGCACAGTGCCAGGGACCCGGGTTCAATTCCCGGCCTTGGGTCGCTGTCTGTGTGGAGTCTGCACATTCTCCTCGTGTCTGCGTGGGTTTCCTACGGGTGCTCCGATTTCCTTCCACCGTCCAAAGATGTGCGGGTTAGGTGGATTGGCCACGCTAAAATTGCCCCTTAGGGACCAGCAAGGCTAAATACATGGAGTTATGGAAATGGGGCCTGTGTGGGATCGTGGTCAGTGCAGACTCGATGGGCCAAATAGCCTCGTTCTCTAATGTAGGGATTCTGAATGTGGTGGCCAATTTATGCACAGCAAGCTCCCACAAATAGTTAGATGAAAAGAGCAGATAATGTGTCTTATTTTTGGTGACGTTAGTTGCAGGAGAACTCACCTGCTGTTCTTCGAAGTCGTGCGTTGGGATCTTTCACAGCGACCTACCTAAAAGGACAAATTTTAGTTTCACCTCTTATCCAAATACATGTTACATCTGGCACGGCAGCAGTCCCTCAGTGAAGTGTCAACACAGGGTGAGACTTGAACCCACAACCCTCTGAGATGAGAGCGCTATCCCTGAGCCCTAGCAACAAGCTTTGTTTCTCCTTTGACCTTCTTTCCAACGAATTATGGGCAAATCATCAGTCTTTGAGTCATCTGATGATGCACACTGGGATCCTTTGGGAAATACCGATGCACGGATTTACTTCTGATTGGCAATTTCCAGCACCCTCTAAGAGTGTCTCCAACTCTGAGTTGACTGCAGAGAGTTCTGTGTATTTATCTCAATAATAACCCAGGAAATATTAGACAGATTAAAATCTGGTCTAAATTGGTCACAACTGACCCTCCCCCCTCCATTCCCAAACCTCCAAATATGTCCTCAGCCATCCCCAAACCCTGCCCTCCCCAGAAATCCTCCCAATCCTACCCAATTAGCCTTAACCACCCAGCTACTCCCGAAACCTACCCAGCTGGCACCCGACCCCTTCAGCCACTAGTCCCCAGACCCCAATACTCACCTGTCCGCCTGACTATCCCACCAACCACCTGACAGCTGAATAGCTTCTTCCCTGCTGCCATCAGACTTTTGAATGGACCTATCTCATATTAAGTTGATCTTTCTCTACACCACAGCTATGACTGTAACACTACATTCTGCACTCTCCCATTTCCCTCTCTATGAACGGTGTGCTTTGTCTGCGCAAGAATCGATACTTTTTACATGTCACAATAATAAATCAAATCAAATCAAAGACTGTCCCCTCTTTGATTCGGCTACACACACCCCCTGACTACCTGACTACCTCCTGATCTGACTACCCACTCACCAACCTATCACCTTCATACCTCCCTACCCTCGCACCTCATCTACTGCCCACCTGCCCAGTCACATGCCCCCTCACCCACTTGTCCATTCAGCCATTCACTAACGTTCAAAGGCTGGATCTTTAGACTTACCATACTGCAGTTAGCTGCTGTAAAATAGGGGGCATGTCCTACCTTCTAGTTTTTCTCTGCATTGACAGAGATTTCTGGGATCGCTGCGCATTCCCGTGAAAGCGAGCATCGGAAGATCCTAGAAGAAATGCTCAGCAGTGTCGAGCTGGGGCAATTTGTGAACACAGCAACAACCTGCTCATCACTGTTCGGAAGACCCAGGTCATTATTAACGGTCTTATGAGGAAAGGTTGAGGGAACTGGGGCTTTTCTCTTTGGAGTGGAGGAGGATGAGAGGCGACTTAATAGAGGTTTATAAGATGATGAGAGGGATTGATAGAGTGGACGTGCAGAGACTATTTCCTCGGGTGGATGTAACTGTTACTAGGGGGCATAACTATAAGGTTCATGGTGGGAGATATAGGAGGGATGTCCGAGGTAGATTCTTCACACAGAGAGTGGTTGGGGTGTGGAATGCACTGCCTGCACTGATAGTGGAGTCGGACACTTTAGGAACTTTCAAGTGGTTATTGGATAGGCACATGGAGCACACCAGAATGATAGGGAGTGGGATAGCTTGATCTTGGGTTTGGACATAGCTCGGCACAACATTGAGGGCCGAAGGGCCTGTACTGTGCTGTAGTGTTCTATGTTTAACTATTCCTTAGTAGAAAAGCTCACAACATGATGAGTTTTTTTTAGTTTATTTGTTACAAGTAGGCTTACATTAACACTGCAATGAAGTTACTGTGAAAATCCCCTAGTCGCCACACTCTGGCACCCATTCGGATACGCTGAGGGAGAATTTAGCATGGTCAATGCACCTAACCAGCACAGCTTTCAGACAGTGTGAGGAAACCGGAGCACCCGGAGGAAACCGAACAGACACTAGAGTGTGGCGACTAGGGGATTTTCACAGTAACTTCATTACACTGTTAATGTAAGCCTACTTGTGACACTAAAGATTATTTATTAGTAACAAGTATGCTTCTATTAACACAGTAATGTAGTTACTGTGAAAATCCTCTAATCGCCATGCTCTAGCGCCTCTTCGGGTATACTGAGGGAGAATTTAGCACTTAACCAGCACATTTTTCAGACTGTGGGAGGAAACCAGAGCACCCAGAGGAAACCCACGCAGACATGGGGAGAATGTGCAAACTCCACACAGTGACCCAAACCGGGAATCGAACCCAGGTCCCTGGCGATGTGAGGCAGCAGTACTAACCACTGTGCCACCGTACTGCCCATGTTAAGGAGACAGGGCTCCTAGGTAGAAGCACCAGAAAGTGCAATGTAGATGGCTGAAGACAGAGACACCAATGGTTGGGCAAATAGAATCACAGAATGGTTACAGCATAAAAGGAGGCCACTCATCCCATTCTGTCCATGCTGGCTCTCTGTGCCTACAACTCACTGAGTTCTCCTAAGCTCACTAAATCCTCTGATAAAAAGCAGCAGTGAGAGGATCAGAGATTTCAAGGATGGGATATCAGAGGACTTAGTAAAATATGGAACAAAAGGAAGCGAGGTGGGCCTGAACTAATAAAGGCAAGCCTTCGTTCACCAATTGGTCCTTAGTGTTTTGTCTAGGAGTCTGATTCAGACTGCTGTCTCGCAGGTTTCATCCAGACTAACTAGGTCCAGGTGATGGAGTTAATGAAAGGTAACCTGATGATAGTCTCATTCCGGATTCTGTTGCTCTTTTCACATTTGGACACAAGTTTGTGAAATCTCAGTGGTGTCTTTTACATTGTGATAAATCACTTCATCACTGAGAGAGCTCTGCAAGGATTGGAAAGACATTACGCCATGTACAGTACAAACACATAGCAAGCCCCAGAATGAAAGAATGGATTCTCTACAAGGAAAATCTCCAGGCTTTATACTGTCACACAGATCTAAACGCATTATAATATTTACACATTGAAATTCCATTCATTTTGCTTTTGGGAAGTTTAAATCCTTACCCTTATTATGTGACGTTATTGGTGACTTTTAAATTAAGGGGTGTTAATTATAGGACTGATGTCAGAGGTAGGTTCTTTACTCAGAGAGTAGTAAGGGTGTGGAATGCCCTGCCTGCAGCAGTTGTGGACTCGCCAACTTTAAGGGCGTTCAAATGGTCAGTGGATAGGCATATGGATAACATTGGAATAGTTTAGGTTAGAGGGTCATTAGATTGGTTCCACTGGTCGGCGCAACATCGAGGGCCAAAGGGCCTGTACTGCGCTGTAATGTTCTATATTCTATGACTTTGTCACGGTCTCAGACTATATAATCGACATTTTACTCTGCTAATCTTCCCTCTGTACCACCTGCCTATTCGGAGTTTCTTGAAACAGGAGGGGAGGTGATGGCCAAGTGATATTAAAACTAGACTACTAATCCAGAAACTCAGTTAATCGTAGAATCGCTGAAATATAGAAGGAGGCCATTCAGCCCATCGAGCCCACTGACAACAGTCCCACCCAGGCCCTAGCCCTGTAACCCCACATATTTACCCTAGCTAGTCTCCCTGACTCTAAGAGGCAATTTAGCGAGGCCAATCAACCTTACTCCACCCACCCCGCACATCTTTGGTCTATGGGAGGAAACTGGAGCAAGCCCACACAGATACGGGGAGAATGTTCAAACACCACAAGACAGTCACCTGAGGCCGGAGTTGAACCTGGGTCCCTGGTGCTGCGAGACAGCAGTGCTAACCACTATGCCACCGTGCTGGCCCTGGAGACAAGGGTTTTAATTCTGTCATTGCAGATGGTAGAATTTGAATTCAGTTTAAAAAAATTTGGAATTAAGGATCTACCGATTACCATGAAACCATTGTCAATTGTTGGAAAAACCCATCTGGTTCACTAATGTCCTTAAGGGAAGGAAATCTGCCGTCCTTACCTGGCCTGGCCTGCATGTGACTACAGAGCCACAGCAATGTGGTTGACTCTCAACTGCCCTCCAAGGTCAACCAGGAATGGGCAATAAATGCTGGTCAGCCAGCGACACACATATCCCACGAATGAATAAAAAGATTGTGTGTTCCCGCTTGAGTCAGTGGAAGTGCCCACACTAGAGTGTAAAGGGGCAGTAAAAACATATTTGTGGTGTTTCTCACATTGTTTGCTTGTCTTCTTTCTCTGCCTAATCACAATGCCTTGCTGATGGCGTCTTGTTGCCAAATGACGGCTCCAGAATTGGGATGGTGGGACATCCCACAATGGAGTCCAATCTCCCCCTTACACAATATCAGCCTATTTGTGTTTCCAGCAGCAAGGGAGGCTGAGGGACGTGGTTTGTGAATTAGTGGTCAGGAGAACGAGAGGGTTTGTATTCAACCGAGGTATCTTCCTCAACCTCCATGTCCCAAAGTGCTTTACAGAAAATGTAATGCTTTTATAAAATGCAGTCACTGCCTTAATGCAGGAAATGTGGTGGCCATCTGTGCACAGCAAGGTCCTGAAAATAACAATTAAGTAGTTAGGTATTGGCTGTTTCATGTATTATGTTGGCCAGGACACCAGTGAGAACCCCCTACTCTTCTTTGCGAAGTGTTGGTGGAGTCTTTTATATCCAATTAAGAGGATAGACAGAAACCTGGTTTAAAGTCCTGTCTAAAAGTGCAGACAGCCAACGGTACTGCACCCCCCAATGGCACAACACCCCCACAGAGAAGAATGTCTCATGCCAGCGCCACTGATGCCAACTGGGGCAGTCCCTCCAACTCTACAAATTCAAAAAAGTAACTGGCTTAAGCTGCCACTTAGAATTAAAAACAAACTAAATGGCGGCACTGTGGTTCGCACTGCTGCCTCACAGGGACTCAGGGTCGATTCCTGGCTTGGGTCACTGTTTGTGTGGAGTTTGCAAGTTCTACCCATGTCTGCAGGGGTTTCCTCTGGGTGCTCCGGTTTCCTTTCAGACTCCAAGTTTGTGAGGGTTAGGTGAATTGGCCATGCTGGATTACCCTTTAGTGTCAGGGGGACTAGCCAGGGTAAATGAATTGGGTTAAGGGTGTGGGGCCTGGGTGGGATTTTGGTTGGTGCAAATCGATAGGCTGAATGACCTCCTTTTGCACTATAGGCATTCTATGATTCTATGATCCTATGAGTCTCTGCTTGGATTGACAGGCCATCTGATGTAGGTTAGAAAAAAACATGAATTAGATTAGATTAGATTTGATTTGACTTATTACTGTCATACATCTTGGGATACAGTGGAAAGTATTGTTTCTTGAGTGCTATGCAGACATAGCATACCGTACATAGAGAAGTATATGGAAGAGTGCAGAATATAGTGTTGCAGTCATAGCTAGGGTGCAGAGAAAGATCAACTTAATGCAAGGGTAGGTCCATTCAAAAATCTGATGGCAGCAGGGAAGAAGCTGTTCTTGAGTCAGTTGGTACGTGACCTCAGACTTTTGTATCTTTTTCCCGACGGAAGAAGGTGGAAGAGAGAATATCCGGGTTGCATGGGGTCCTTGACTATCACCTTTCCAATGGAGTTCTTTGTTACATTTCTTGAGTGCATTTTGAGTCAAGTCATTATGATGCTTCATTATGTTTCGAATACTACAAAAGCACTAATCTCAGCAAAGGGTTTTGAATGTACAGTTTAATAACTTAAACATGCATTTGAAGGCTGTCTTTGAACGGGGTACTGAATAGAATTTGTTTTAATAGCAGACTGAACATTTGAGATTTAAAAGCTTTGACTGGCTTCCTTGTATGGGATTTTTTTCACTATTAGGGTGGGATTTTTCTGGTCACACTTGCTCAAGACCAGGAGTTCCCGCCTGAGGTCAATGAAACTTTGCAAGGTCCACCAAATTTTCTGTCCCGCCCACCACAATTCCTATGACGGAAAAGAAAATTCCTGCCTCTGTGGATAAGCTTGTTAGAAGTGGGCGGCACAATAGCACAGTGGTTAGCACTGCTGCTCCACAGCTCCAGGGTCCTGGGTTCAATTCCTAGCCTGGGTCACCGTCTGTGTGGAGTTTGTACATTCTCCTCGTGTCTGTGTGGGTTTCCTCAGGAGTCCCACAATCCAAAGCTGTGTGGGTTAGATTGATTGGCCATGCTAAAGTTGTCCCTTAGTGTCCTGAGATGCATAGGTTAGAGGAATCAGCGGGTAAATATGTAGGGATATGGGGGTAGGGCCTGGGTTGGATTGTGGTCGGTGTAGACTCGATGGGCCAGATGGCCTCCTTTTGCACTGTAGGGTTTCTATGAAGTTGCTAGATTATTAGAAGTTTTCTTTCAACTTCACATGGCTCCTGAAGTCTGCTCACAGTGGATACTGGTTGAGTGGTTATTGAAGTGACATGGGATGGTAGAGAGACAATGGGATATGAGGAGGCATGTAGGTGGGTAGAGAGACATGAGTCAGCATGGCGGTGGGTGAAGGGCTTTGAGGCATGAGGCCTCAAGGGCCTAATAGTTTCTAAACCAACTAAGAAGAAACCCAAGAACCTTCTAACCTGCCTCTGTGGTTGTCTACAATCTGCTACCAGGGTTGGCAAGCTTGACAAGCTTGACCCTCTCTCATCCCAACCATCTTATCATTCACTCTGGAAGCAAAAACAAGATGGTAGATGACTACAAATGGCTGTAAATTGGGAGAGGGGAGTGTGCAGGGGGACTTGGGTGTCCTTATGCACCAGTCACTGAAGGTAAGCATGCAGGTGCAGCAGACGGTAAAGAAGGCAAATAGTACGTTGGCCTTCATTATGAGAGATTGAGTACGGGAGCAGGGATGTGTTGTTGCAATTATACAGGGCCTTGGTGAGGCCACACCTAGAGTATTGTCTGCAGTTTTGGTCTCCTTTTCTGAGGAAGGATGTTCTTGCTCTCGAGGGAGTGCAGTGAAGGTTTACTGACTGATTCCGGGGATGGCGGGACTGATATCTGAGGCCAGATTGACTAGCTTAGGATTGTTTTCACTGGAGTTCAGACGAATGAGGGGGGTTCACATAGAAACTTGTAAAATTCTAACAGGACTGGACAGGGTAGAACAGGGAGGATGGGCCGGATGATGGGGGAATCTGAAATCAGGGGTCAAGCCTGAGGATTTGGAGTAGATCACTTAGGATGGAGGTGAGGAGGCATTTCTTCACCCAAAGCGTGGTGAGCCTGTGGAATTCATTATCACAGGAACAAAGAACAAAGAAAATTACAGCACAGGAACAGGCCCTTCGGCCCTCCAAGCCTGCACCGACCATACCGCTCGCCTGAACTAAAACCCCCTACCCTTCCAGGGACCATACCCCTTTCTTTCCATCCTATTCATGTATTTGTCAAGACGCCCCTTAAAAGTCACTATTGTATCTGCTTCCACTACCTTCCCTGGCTGCGAGTTGCAGGCACTCACCAGTCTCTATATAAAAATCTTGCCTCGTACCACAGGAAGTAGATGATGCCGAAACATTGAATGTCTTCAAGAGGTGGCTAGACAGAACACTTGGAGCGAATGGGATCAAAGGTTAAGGGGAGAAAGCAGGATTAGGCTATTGAGTTGGATGATCAGCCATGATCATAATGAATGGCAGAGCAGGCTCGAAGGGCCAAATGGCCTCCTCCTGCTCCTATCTTCTATGTTTCTATGTTTCTATAACCCTCCTCACCGCCATAATGATGCCCTTAAAACTGAGGTGGCTCTGTTGAGTCAGGAAATTTCCTGACTTGAGTTACCTGCCTCACTTCTGAAAATCCAGCCCGTGGTTTAGAAAGGTACGGGAAGAGTTGAACTCCTTGTATTCTCTCTCTCCCGATAGATGTTGAGGCTGGGAGGGTCAGTAGTCTACTAGAAAAGAGAAAGATGCACAGGTTAGGTTGATTGGCCATGATAAATTGTCTCTCTGTGTCAAGGGGACCAACAGGATAAATACGTAGGGTTAAGAGGTGAGGGTCTGGGTGAGATTGTTGCTGCTGCAAGCTCGATGGGCTGAATGGCCTCCTTATGCAATGTCAGGATTCTATGATTCCTCAATGATTCTAACACTCCTTAAACTCTAAATCTCTTACCAAGTTTTTAGTCTCTTTTCACTAGATGTGTTGAATTTAATTTCATAAATTGCTAAGGTGGAATCTGAACCCAGTTTCATTGCTCAGTCAGGAACAGAGTCTGCTGCTCCCCTGCATGCTGGGGCCTCTGTTTTATAAAATGCCAGGTCGGTACTTGCTGCTAGAATGATGAATTAGGTCAGCACACACTCACAGCACAGTGCACCATAATCAATTTTTATAACAACTGTCAGCGCAGTGGGAGATTGAATCTGGGCAGGCCTCAGTGCACTCGCTGTGACAATTAGTTTGCCTTAAACCCAGAGTGAGCAAAACCAGTGAGCTGGAAAGCAGTTTACAAATGAGCTCCTCCAATTTTGCTTTCCAGCACATCGCTGATTTTCTTTGTCACCTTTGGTGGCCATGCCTTCAGCTACCTGGGCACTAAGCTGTGGCATCCCCTCGCTAAACCACTTTGTCTTTCTGCCCCTTCCTCCTCCTTTAGTACGGGTGGCACAGTGGTTGGCACCGTTGCCTCACAGGGACCTAGGTTCGATTCCCGGCTTGGGTTACTGTCTGTGTGGAGTTTGCATGTTCTCTTTGTGTCTGCGGGAGTTTCCTCCAGGTGATCCGATTTCCTCTCACAGTCTGAAAGATGCGCAGGTTAGGTTGGTTGGCCATGCTAAATTGTCTCTCTGTGTCAAGGGGACCAACAGGGTACATACGTAGGGTTAAGAGGAAAGGTCTGGCTGAGATTGTTGTTGCTGCAGGCTCGATGGGCTGAATGGCCTCCTTATGCAATGTAGGGATTCTATGATCCCTCAATGATTCTAACACTCCTTAAAGTCTAAATCTCATACCAAGTTTTTAGTCTCTTTTCTCACTATTTCACAATGTGACTCTGTTTGAGATTTTGTCTAACATTATCCCTGTGAAGCACCTTGCAATGTTTTACTGTATGTTAACAGTGTTATATAAATGCCATTATTCTTGCTCCAAGCCAGAGAATGTTTTCTTAGTTTGTGGACGGTTAACTCAAGTATACAAGTTTGCTTTGGCCAGTAGTTCATGACAAGTTGGTGTCTGCGGTACTCGAGGAATCTCTGTTAATGCTGAGAATGAGTGGCTGGTTCAGAGATCCAGTTCAGTGATTAGTTCAGAGCTAGTTCAAAGAACTAGTCCTATGGTTATTCCAATGACAAATTTCATAGCTGGACCAATAGCTATTCCATTAACTAGATCAATAGCTAGTTCAAAGACTCTTTCAATAGCTAGTTTAATGGTTCGTCCAAAGAATTAGTTCAATGGCTCATTCAAAGACCAATCAATAGCTAGGTAAATGTCACCTGTTCAATGAGCTTGTTCAATGATTGGCTAGAATCCTGACAGTGCAGAAGGAGGGCAATCGGCCCATCGAAGGCTGACAATAATCCCACCTCGGCCCTATTTCCGTAACCCCACACATTTACCCTGCTCACACGCCTGACACTAAGGAGCAATTCAGTATGGCCAATCAACCTATCCCACACATTTTTGTAGTGTGGGAGGAAACTGGAGCAGACCCACCGGAGGAAACCCACGCAGACACGGGAAGAATGTGCAAATTCTGTCTTGGCATGTACATGAATGATGAGAATAGAAGGATATGGTCCCCGAAAGCGTGGGGGGTTTTAGTTCAGTCAGGCAGCATGGTCGGTGGAGGCTTGGAGGGCCGAAGGGCCTATACCTGTGCTGTAATTTTCTTTGCTCTTTGCTCCATCCAGACAGTAACCCAAGCTGGGAATTGAACCCAGGTCCTGGCACTGTGAGGCAGCAGTGCCAGGCACTATGCCAGCTTGCCACCCTTTCAAGTTCTAGTTCAATGAACAGTTCAATGGCTAATTCAATTGTTAATTCAAAGAGCTAGTTGCATGGCTAGTTTAAATTACCAGTTCAAAGAGCATGGTGGGATTGGATTAGGAGGACAAGGGCCTTTGTTTTAGGCTGTGATGTGTGAATCTCTCTGTGCAGCTCTCTGTCCCTTCTGTTCTAACTACCCAATGCTGAGTGAGGAATTGAGAGCATTCTGCATTCTCCCTGGCACCTTGTCCATGTCAGTGTTAAGGTCCAATGGCAACCACTTTGTTAAATGGCAATTACATTGGAAAGGCAATTGCATTGTTAAACAGATATTGATCTATCTGTAAATGGAGTCAGCTGGAACGCTGAGGGAAATAAACCTGTCTGAAGGTACAGGCAAGGTTATTATTTGTTTATTCATTCATGGAACGTGGGCGTCACTGGCTGGGTCAGCATTTATTGCCCATCCCTGAGGGCATTTAAGAGTCAAACACATGCTTGTGGCTCTGGAGTTACATGTAGGCCAGACTAGGTAAGGACAGCAGATTTCCTTCCCTAAAGGACAAGAGTGAACTAGATGGACTTTTTATGACAATCGACTATGGTTTTATGGTCATCATTAGAGTTTTCATTCCTGATTTTTTAAATTGAATTCAAATATCACCATCTGCGATGGTGAGGGTCCCCGATGGTGATGGCCTAGTGATATTATTGCTGGACTATTAATCCGGAAACCCAGCTAATGTTCTGGGGACCCGGGTTCGAATCCCGCCACGACAGATGGTGGAATTTGAATTCAATGAAAAGTATCTGGAATTAAGAATCCACTGCTGACCATGAAACAATTGTCGATTGTCGGAAAAACCCATCTGGTTCACTAATGTCCTTTGGGCAAGGAAATCTGCCATCCTTACCTGGCCTAGTCTACATATGACCCCAGAGGCATAACAATGTAGTTTACTCACAACTGCCCTCTAAAATGGCCTAGCAAGCCACTCAGTTCAAGGACAACCAGGAGTAGACCATGGGCCCAGCCAGCGACACCCATGTCCCATGAATGTATAAAACCAGGGCGAGACCATTGGATTGGCATATGGATAATATTGGAATAGTTTAGGTTAGAGGGTCATTAGATTAGTTCCACTGGTCGTTGCAACATCGGGGGCCGAAGGGCCTATACTGCGCTGTAATGTTCTGTGTTCTATGTAGACTATTCAGGATATCAGAAATCAAAACCCTCTCTCGTTCTACAATAGGCTGTTGAGACTAGAGTTGCTTGAGAAACTTCCAAACTGGGACTGATAGATTTTTGTTAGCTAAGAGCAGTAATATGGAGCCAAGATGGTCAGATGGTGCGGATCCGCCATGTTGAATTCTGGCGCCGTCTCAAGGCGCTGGATGGCTTCCTCATTTTCCTATCTCAACGGCAAGAGGTCACCCTCCCCAAACTTGCCCCTCCTCCATACTACGCCAATTTTGGGGCGACCTTGCGATGTGATTGATATACGCACTAAAAGCTGGTTTGGAGCCCTTTCTGTGTGGGACAATGGAGGCTTTCATCCCATTCGTCTGGGCTGTGCTGGAGCTCAGTTCTCAGAGGTGAAAGGTCAAAATGACATCACACGTGCAGGGCTATATATAAATCAGCTATAAAAACCAGCGCAGTTCCCACACCAGACTGCTTTATAAATAGAAAGCCTGTGTGTGTTTTTTTTTGAGTCATCTGTTGAGGTACAGTCAATTATTTCAATCTTTGGTTGCCCCGTTGTAGGATCTGAAAATTGCTGAACCGTACTTGAAGTAGTTACATAGCTGAAAGGAATTCCTCCCGCCTGGGCTCAGTGCACAGATAGATGGAGTGATGACCTCAGCTAATGGTAACCAGATTGCGCTGATCCTGCCAAAAATAAATCAGCGAGGAAACCGTGGGCCTGAAGGTGAAGCCGCCGCATTGGAGCCTGAGAAGCCTTTTCAGATGAGACGTGCTCGTTGCTGTGATACGGAGCAATATTTAGTGTGGAATTCCGTGCTGAAATATGGGTGGCACAGGGACACAGTGGTTAACACTGCTGCCTCACAGCTCCAGGGACGTGGGTTCCTGTCCTGTGATTCTAGATGCAGGGTCGAAATCCTGGAGTGGGACGTGACCCCAGAACCGTATAACTGAGACAAGTGTGCCTCACACTTAACTATATCTCTTAAAGAAATCTCCCCCACGGTTTATTGAACAGAGTCGATTCCAATGAAGTATAAAGGCTGCAAGGTGGCACGGTGGTTAGCACTGCTGCCTCACAGCGCCAGGGACGTGGGTTCCATTCCTGGCTCGGGTCACTGTCTGTGCAGAGTTTGCATGTTCTTCCCGTGTCTGCGTGGGTTTCCTCCCACAGTCTGAAAGACGTGCTGGTTAGGTGGATTGGCTATGCTAAATTCTCCCTCAGTGTACCCGAACAGGCGCGGGAGTGTGGCGACTTGGGGATTTTCACAGTAACTTCGCTGCAGTGTTAATGTAAGCCTATTTGTGACACCAATAAATAAACTTATAAAAAGCTTCACAGAGTGGATAAAGTCAGTGGTTTTTCTCACAAGAAGTGCAGCTTCTGTGTGACACACTTTGGCGTTCTCCTCCACACTTCATTTTTATCGTCTCTCTCAGGATCGGCACCATGGAGAAAAATCAGCTGAGTGAAGGAGCAATCGACTGCTGGGATTCAACCTTTCCCTCCAAAATGCTTCCACCTTTGCAACTCCCGAGTATCACAGCAACATTAGCCTAGGCCTAGAAACAGGTTGCCCTCTGCCCTTTAGTGCATGGCAGCACAGTGGTTAGCACTGCTGCCTCACAGCGCCAGGGATTCGGGTTCAATTCCTGGCTTAGGTCACTGTCTATGTGGAGTCTGCATGTTCTCCCCATGTCTGCGTGGGTTTCCTCCGGGTGCTCCGGTTTCCTCCCAGTCTGAAAGACGTGCTGGTTAGGTGGATTGACCATGCTAAATTCTCCCTCGGTGTACCCAAACAGGCGCCGGAGTGTGGCGGATTAGGGGATTTTCACAGTAACTCCATTGCAGTGTTAGTTACGCCTACTTGTGACAGGAATAAACGGACTTTGACCCTTTGTCTGCAAAATGTGAGAGGCGAGACTGAAAGAGTGTGCGGGGGGTTGGGGGCATGGAGGAAGGGATGGTGGTGGGAAAGAGGGGAAAACGGGACAGGATAAAGCACTCTGGCACCAGAAAGCCCAAGGATAAAGTAAACCTAGGCACACAATGTCACTTCCATGAGACGCAGTGGGGGCAAGCCAGGGGAATCAGTGGCAAGTGAAAATTTGTGCTCTGATTATTTGGCTTTTGTTTAATCATAACAAGTGATAGTTTTATGAAATATTAACCTGTAAAAGGGTATTAAAGACTGAGTGAATTTAGTTGCTGGCAAAGGCAAAACAGCTTTCATTTTTAAAGTTCATCTGTGGGACATTGGAGTCGCTGACTGGCCACCATTTATTGCCCATCGCTGGTTGTTCAAGGCTGTTGAGAGTCAGTCACATTGCTGTGGCCCTGGAGTCACATGTAGGCCAGACCAGCAGATTTCTTTCCCTAAAGGGCATCGGTGAACCAGATGGGTTGTTCCGACAATGGTTTCACGGTCATCAGTAGATTCTTAATTCCAGATATTTTTTATTGAATTCAGATTCCACCATCTGCCGTGGTGGGATTCGAACCCAGGTCCCCAGAACATTCGCTGAGTTTTATGGATGAATAGTCTAGCGATAATACCGCTAGGCCATCACATCCCCACATTGGATAGTCAGAAGCTTTCTCCCGAGGGTGGAAGAGTCAGTTACGAGGGGACACAGGTTTAAGGTGCGAGGGGCAAGGTTTGAAGGGGACGTACGAGGCAAGTTTTTTACACAGAGGGTGGGTGGATGCCTGGAACTTGCTGCAGTGGAGGTAGTGGAAGCAGATACGGTAGTGACTTTTAAGGGGCGTCTTGACAAGCACATGAATAGGATGGGAATAGAGGGATATGGTCCCCAAAAGGATGGAGGATTTTAGTTCAGTAGGGCAGTGTGGTCAGTGCAGGCTTGGAGGGCCGAAGGGCCTGTTCCTCTGCTGTAACTTCCTTTGTTCTTTGGTGCCTTGCCAGAAATTCCAAGGTATTTTTCAGGCACAAAATTTTCGGAGCTGAAGAGGGAGTTATTATGAGGTACTGACTGAAAGCTTTTTAAATCTTAAAGAAGGAGAGAGATTTAGAAAAAGAATTCCAGGGCTCAGGTGGCTGTAGTCATTGCTCCCTAAATGAAGCAAAGTAAATCAGAATGTACAAGAGTTCGGGGAACACAGAGTTCTCAGAAGGTTGTACGGTTGAAGAAGGTGATCGAGATGGGGAGAGGTGGGGAGCTGAGGGATTTGACCAGAAGGATAAGAATTTTTATAATGCATTTTTTTAAAAGCTGCTTTAATTTTTTTTCCCTTCAGATCTTTAGATTTGATTTGATTTTTGTCGCATGTATTAGTATACAGTGAAAAGTATTGATTCTTATGTGCTCTTCAGACAAAACATACCTGTTCATAGAGAAGGAACGGAGAGGGGCCCTGAACATAGTGTTGCAGTCATAGTTAGGGTATAGAGAAAGATCAACTTAATGTGAGGTAGGTCCAATTAAAAGTCTGATATCAGCAGGGAAGAAGCTGTTCTCGAGTTGTTTGGTACGTGGCCTCAGCCTTTTGTATCTTTTTCCTGATGGAAGAAGGTGGATGGGAATACATCCGGGGTGCGGGGGGTCCGTAATTACGCTGGCTGCTTTTCTGAGGCAGCGGGAAGTGTAGACAGAGTCAATGGATGGTTTGCGTGATGCACTGGGCTTCGTTCACAAACCTTTATAGTTCTTGTGGTCTTGGGCAGAGCAGGAGCCACACCCAAGCTGCGATACAACCAGAAAGAACGCTTTCTACGGTGCATGAAACCAATGTTCCTGATGGTGGGGGAATGCAGAACCAGGGGTCATCGTTTGAGGATAAGGGGTAAATCTTGTGCCAAATTAATGACATTTGAGTATAAAACAGATGAAAATGTGTTGACCAGGGAATTGAGGTGAGAGTGACTGTTCTTTCTGTCAGGCAGCTGCTGATAAGGGCAGCAAGGAGTCAACCCTAACAATATTATATCAATGAGAATAAAGGGGAATCTCTCCGTTGGTTGAGGTCATATACAGCATAAAGATGGTGGTTGGATTGTGTGAGGAAACCAGACCATCTGGAGGAAACCCTCGCAGACACAGGGAGAATGTGCAGCCTCTGCACAGACAGTAACCTAGGCAGAAACTGAACACAGGTCCCTGGCACTGTGAGACAGCAGTGCTAACTGTGCCGCCCCTCGCTCAGTGAGTAGTGATCTTGCCTCTAAATCAGCAGGCTAGAATCATGGAATCCCTCCAGTGCAGTTTTGACCTCAACAATTTTGCATGGCCAATCCACCTGACCAGCACATCTTTCAGATTGTAGGAGGAAACCACAGCATCCAGAGGAGAGCTCACCAAATAGTGCGGTATAACTGGAACAGTACGCAAGAGCTGCTCGATGAACCTTCAATGTGTGGCTCTGGATTTGGCACTGAAGAAAGTATCATTGTTGCAATGCTTTCAAAGTAAGAAAGACTTCAAACATTTAAAATGTTTGAGAGGATATAAAGCGAAGGATTATTTCCACTGGCTCATTAATCTGCAACAAAGGACATAAATCTGGGATTAGTGCAAGAGAAAGAAAGGGAGAGGTTCAACTTTAAATTCGATTCAAATTAAAAAGGGTTATTAGAATGTGGATTGCATTACCTCAAGTGTTTATTGAAATTGCGTCAACCACAAGGGTTTAACAGGGACAAGGAGGAGAAGTCTTGCCTTTATGAATCGAGATGTAGATTACAAAAGCAGGAAAGTCATGTTGGAGTTGTGTAGAATTCTGGTGAGGCCACTGTGTGCAGTTCTGGTCACCACTTTATAGGAAGGATGTGATTGCACTGGAGGGGGTGCAGAGGAGATTCACCAGGATGCTGCCTGGGATGGAACATTTAAGTTATAAAGAGAGGTTGGATAGGCTTGGGTTGTTTTCATTTGTGCAGAAAAGACTGAGGAGTGATCTGATCGAGGTGTTCAAGATCATGAGGGGCATGGACAGAATGGATTGGGGCGGGGGCACTGTCCCCTTCAGGAGGGAACATAGGTTTGAGGTGAAGGGCAGAAGGTTTGGGGGGATGTGAGGAAAAAGCTTTTTACCTGGAGGGTGGTGATTGTCTGGAGTGTGCTACCTGGGAGGGAGGGTGGTAGAGGCTGGTTGCCTCACATCCTTTAAAAAACCTGAATAAAGACTTGGCACACCTTAACGTTTAGGGCTATGGGCCACACGCTGGTAAATGAGAATCGGTGGGAGTTCAGGCGTATCTCATGTGTTGGTGCAGACTGAATGGGCCAAAGGGCTTCTTCCACACTGTATGATTCTATAATCCTAAATATTAAGGGACGCAAGGAATTGGGCATGGAGTTGGGAGCTCCGGATTTGAACTAGCAGTAGGATTGACAATTGAGGGGTGAGGGGGGCGTTGGGGCTTGGCCTGACAGACAAGTTTGGCTGCAGTCAGATATGAAATTACTGGGAAAAGGGTTCAAGACCAGCTCAGGGTGGAGGGAGAAGGCAAATGGCTGGGGTGGTGGCAGGTTTCTTGTGCGACTGTCAGAGGATGCAGCAGGATATAGATCAGATTCAGGCGGAGAGATGGCAGATGGAGTTTAATCCAGACAAAGCTGAGGTAATGCATTTTGGAAGGTCTAATACAGATAGGATATATACAGTAAATGGCAGAACCCTTAAGAGTACTGATAGGCAGAGGGATCTGGGTGTACAGGTACACAGGTCACTGAAAGTGGCAATGCAGGTGGAGAAGGTAGTCAAAAAGGCATACGGCATGCTTGCCTTCATCGGCTGGGGCATTGAGTTTAAAAATTGTCAAATCGTGTTGCAGCTTTATAGAACCTTAGTTAGGCCGCACTTGGAATATAGTGTTCAATTCTGGTCACCACACTATCGAAAGAATGTGCAGGCTTTGGAGAGGGTACAGAAAAGATTTACCAGGATGTTGCCTGGTATGGAGGGCATTAGCTATGAGGTGAGGTTGGAGAAACTTGGTTTGTTCTGACTGGTGTGACGGAGGTTGAGAGGTGACCTGATAGAAGTCTACAAGATTATGAGTGGCATGGACAGAGTGGATAGTCAGAAGCTTTTTCCCAAGTCAATTACTCGGGGGCATAGGTTTAAGATGCGAGGGGCAAGGTTTAAAGGAGATGTATGAGGCAGAGGGGGGTGGGTGCCTAGAACTCGGTGCCGGAGGAGGTAGTGGAAGCAGATGCAATACTGACTTTTAAGGGGAATCTTGAGAAATACGTAAATGGGATGAGAATAGAGGGATATGGTCCCCGGAAGGGTAGGGGGTTTTGTTCTCTGTTCTGTGAGGTGGAGTGGGAGTTGTGAACAGAGGCTTGTGGGGCAAGATGTGTGTGTGTGTGTGTGTGTGTGTGTGTGTTTTTAAATCATTGATAGGAAAGGAATTGGATTGTTATTATTTAACATCAAACCATACATCTCCTCATTAGGGCAGTGTCTGAATGCTGTGTATCGCCATCCTGTACGACCTGCCATTGACACCTGATTGCCTGCCATCTTGGAAATATAGAAACTAGAAGCAGGAGTAGGCCATTCGGCCCTTCGAGCCTGCTCATCATTCACTTTGATCATGGCTGATCATTGAATTCAATATCCTGATCCCCCTTCCTCCCATATCCCTTGATCCTTTAGCCCCAAGAGCTCTATCTAATTTCTTCTTGAAATCACCCAACGTTTTGGCCTCAACTACTTTCTGTAGGAGTGAATTTCACACATTCACCACTCTCTGGGCGAAGAAATTTCTCCTCATAAGAATGTAAGAAATAGGAGCAGGAGTAGGCCATCTAGCCCTTCGAGCCTGCCCCGCCATTCAATAAGATCATGGCTGATCTGAAGTGGATCAGTTCCACTTTCCCGCTTTCTCCCCATAACCCTTAATTCCCTTGTCTGTCAAAAACCTATCTACCCGTGACTTAAGTATATTTAACGAGGTAGCCTCCACCACTTCAATGGGCAGAGAATCCCAGAGATTCACCACCCTTTGAGTGAAGAAGTTCCTCCTCAACTCCAATCTAAACTGCCACCCCCTTATCTTGAGGCTGTGCCCTCTAGTCCTGCTATCCTTTCTAAGCGGGAAGAATCTGTCTACCTCTACCCTATCCATCCCCTTCATTATCTTATACGTCTCAATAAGATCCCCCCTCATCCTTCTAAACTCGAACGAGTACAGACCCAGTCTATTTAGTCTCACTTCATAGTCCAACCCCCTCATCTCCGGTATCAGCCTAGTGAACCTCCTCTGCACTCCCTCCAAGGCCTAAATATCCTTGCGCAAGTGCGGCGACCAAAACTGCACACAGTACTCCAGCTGCGGCCTCACCAGTGCCCTGTACAGTTGCAGCAAGACCTCCCTACTTTTATATTCAATCCCCCTCGCTATAAAGGCCAGCATCCCATTCGCCTTCCTGACCACCTGCTGCACCTGCAGGCTGGGTTTTCCTCAATTCAGTTCAAAAAGGTTGACCCCTTATCCTCAAGCTATGACCCCTAATTCTGGACCCCCCCACCATTGGGAACATTCTTTCTGAATCTATCCTCTAATCATGCCAGAATTTTATGAGTTTCTGTGAGATCCCCTCTCATTCTTCTAAACTCTGGTGAATATGATCCTAACCGACTTAGTTTCTCATAAGAACATAAGAAATAGGAGCAGGAGTAGGCCATCTGGCCCTTCGAGCCTGCCCCGCCATTCAATAAGATCATGGCTGATCTGTCGCTGCTCAGTTCCACATTCCCGCCCTCTCCCCATAACCCTTAATCCCCTCTCTTATCAAAAACCCATCAACCCGCGTCTTAAAAATATTTAGCGAGGCAGCCTCCACCACTTCAACGGGCAGAGAATTCCAGAGATTCACCACCCTTTGAGTGAAGAAGTTCCTCCTCAACTCCGTTCTAAACCGCCCCCCCTTTATCTTGAGGCTGTGCCCCCTAGTCCTATTATGTCCTATTAGTCCTATTATTTCTCCTCATATGACAGGCTTTCTATCCCAGGAATTAGCCTCGTCCAGTGACACATTGAATAGCACTGGTGCCTCACAGCGCCAGGGACCTGGGTTCGCTTCTGACCTTGGGTCACTGTCTTTGTGGAATCAAAGTGCTGTCCTCGTGTCTGCTTGGGTTTTCTCCCGGTGCTCCGGTTCCCTCCCACAGCCCAAAGATGTGCGGGTTAAGTGGATTAGCCATGCTAAATTGCCCCTTAGTGTCAGGGAGATTAGCAGGGTAAATTAGTGGGGTCACAGTGATAGGGCCTGGGTGGGATTGCGGTCGGTGCAGACTTGATAGGCCGAATGGCCTCCTTCTGCACTGTCAGGACTCTATTATACATAAAACTTCACTTTATGGCAAGGACTTGCCCTTGCACACTAGACAACCTCTACAAGCTCTCCATCGCTATCCTCCAATCCTCCGGGACTACACCAGAGACCAATGACGACCTGAAGATCTGAGCCAGAGGCTCTGCAATCACCTCTCTAGCCTCCCAGAGAATCCTAGGGTAGATCCCATCCGGACCAGGGGACTTATCTATTTTCAGCCCCTCAAGAATTTCCAGCACATCCTCTTTATCAACCGTAATACTTTCTATTTTACACCCCTGCAACCCAATGTCCTCCTCAGCTATATTCATGTCCCCCTGCGTGAACACCGAAGAGAAATATTGGTTCAATACTTCTCCAATCTCCTCCGGTTCCACACACAACTTCCCCCTGCTGTCTGTAACTGGCCCTAATCTTGCCCTGACCAACCTTCTGTTCTTGACATACTTATAGAACGCCTTAGGATTCTCCTTAATCCTATCAGCCAAAGTCTTCTCATGTCCTCTTTTAGCCCTTCTCAACTCACTCTTCAACTCCCTCCTAGCCAATCTAAAGCTTTCTAGTGCACTATCTGAGCCCTCCAATCTCATCCGAACATAAGCCTCCTTTTTCTTTTTAACCATCGACTCAACTCTTTTAGTGCACCACGGTTCCCTAGATCTACCAAATCCACCATGCCTGACAGGGACATACCTATCAAGGACTCGCAGTAGCTGCTCCTTGAAAAAATTCCACATTTCAGATGTTCCCAGTCCCTGCAATCCCCTAATCCAATCCATGCTTCCTAATTCACTCCTGATAGCCTCATAATCGCCCTTACCCCAGCTAAAATTGCTGACCCGAGGTTCACGCCTATCTCTTCCCATCACTAAGGTGAACGTAACCGAATTGTGGTCACTATCACCAAAATGCACACCAACTTCCAAGTCTAGCACCTGGTCTGGCTCATTTCCCAGCACCAAATCCAATATAGCCTCACCTCTAGTTGGCCTGTCTACATACTGAGACAAAAAACCTTCCTGCACGCTTTGTACAAACACTGACCCCTCTAGCGAGCTAGAACTATAGCAACTCCAATCAATATTCGTAAAGTTAAAGTCCCCCATAACAATTACCCTATTACTTTCACTCCTAACCAGGATTGTCTCCGCAATCCTTTCCTCAACCTCTCTAGAACTTTTAGGAGGTCTATAAAAGACTCCCAACAGGGTGACCTCTCCTCTCCTATTTCTAATCTCCGCCCATACTACCTCAACTGACAAGTCCTCATCAAACTTTCTCTCCGACACTGTGATACAGTCCTTGACTAGCAATGCTACCCCACCCCCCCTTCTACCTTCTTCTCTACTCCGACTAAAGCATTTGTACCCCGGAACCTGCAACATCCATTCCTGACCCTGCTCTATCCAAGTCTCAGAAATGGCCACAACATCAAAGTCCCAGGTACTGATCCACGCTGCAAGTTCATCCACTTTATTGCGAATACTCCTCGCATTAAAGTACACACATTTCAAACCCTGCTCCGCCCCACCCCCACTATGCCGTGCCTTGCATTCCCCAACTATGCCCCCCTCACTTTCACCCCCTTTCCTCACTATCCCTCCCCCCCTCCGAATCAGTTTAAACCTTCCTGCATCGCTTTTGCAAATTTACCCCCCAGGATATTGATTCCCCTCTGGTTCAGGTGTAGACCATCCCTCTTATAGAGGTCCCACCTTCCCCAGAATGAGCCCCAATTGCTCAAGTACCTGAACCCCTCCCTCCTGCACCATCCCCTCAGCCACGAGTTCAAACTTTCCCTCTCCCTATTCCTCTCTAATCTATCCCGTGGCACAGGCAAGAGTCCAGATATAACTACTCTTTCTGACTTCGCCTTGAGTTTCCATCCCAACTCCATAAATCTTTGCTTAATATCCCCTTCCCTTAATCTCCCTATGTCATGTGTCCCCACATGAACTATAACTTGGGGTTGATCTCCCTCTCCCCTAAGAGTCCTGAATACTCTGTCCGATACATCCTGGACCCCAGCCCCTGGTAGGCAACACACCAGCCCAGAGTCCCTACCCTTACCTCCAACTCTCCTATCCGTCCCCATAACCGTGGAGTCCCCAATCACGAGGCCCAATCTCTTACCCCTAACCACCTGAGGCTTGCCAATAGGCTCACCCCCAGAGACCTGCTCCCTTTGGCTATCCCCAGTTGATTTCTCCTCAACTGTAGCCTCCAGGACCGAGAACCTATTTTGGAGGGGAACAGCCCCAGGGGATTGTCCCCCCAACTGCTTTTTGCCCCTCTTCCTGGCAGTGACCCAAGACTTATTCCTAGGAGTGACTATCTCCTTATAACTCCTTTCTATGTCCTGCTCCACTTCCCGAATTATACGGAGCTCCTCTAATTCCCCTTCCAGCTCCTTTACACGCTCCTCCAGAAACTGCAATCTAACACACTTCCCACAAGTAAAATCACCTGAAACACTGTGGGAGTCCCTCACTACATACATCCCACAGGAGATGCAGCTTACAGCCTGAACTGCCATCCCTGAATCAATTACCAGCAGAAAAGTAAAAATATTAAAAAAAACTTCCCTCACACTTATAATTAGGTTAGAGGAGGTGGAAGGGTGGGATTCTCTACCAGTGTAGAGAATCGGGAATCCTCTCTGCACTAATTTATAGTGTTAGGGGCACGAGAAAAAAAAACTACAACTACCGGTAAGCGTCCTAGTGACGACTTCCGGTTTCTAACTAATTTAAAAAAAAACCGCCGAAACTCGCGACTTAACACTAAAAATAAAAAGTTAAACGGAATAAACAGAAAATTATACCTTATTTTTGCCTCCTCGCACGCCCAAAAATTGCTGCCTCTCGACTCAGCTCCACAGGAACAATGAGGCCGAGACACGGAGGTAGGTGTTTTTAAACCCGAAAAAAAAACTACAACTACCGGTAAGCGTCCTAGTGACGACTTCCGGTTTCTAACTAATTTAAAAAAAAACCGCCGAAACTCGCGACTTAACACTAAAAATAAAAAGTTAAACGGAATAAACAGAAAATTATACCTTATTTTTGCCTCCTCGCACGCCCAAAAATTGCTGCCTCTCGACTCAGCTCCACAGGAACAATGAGGTAATTCACTTTGGTAGGAGCAACAGATGTGTCGAGTATAGGGCTAACGGGAGGACTTTGAATAGTGTGGATGAACAGAGGGATCTAGGTGTGTGTGTACATAGATCCCTGAAAGTTGGGAATCAAGTAGATAAGGTTGTCAAGAAGGCGTACGGTGTCTTGGCGTTTATTGGTAGGGGGATTGAATTTAGGAGTCGCAGTGTAATGTTGCAACTGTACACTACTCTAGTGCGGCCGCACTTGGAGTACTGTGTGCAGTTCTGGTCCCCGCATTACAAGAAGGATGTGGAGGCGTTGGAGAGGGTGCAGAGGAGGTTTACTAGGATGTTGCCTGGTATGGTGGGGAGGTCCTATGAGGAGAGACTGAGGGATCTAGGGTTGTTTTCGTTGGGAAGAAGGCGGCTAAGAGGGGATCTTATTGAAACATATAAGATGATTAGGGGTTTAGATAGGGTGGATAGTGATAGCCTTTTTCCTCGGATGGAGAAAGCTAGCACGAGGGGGCATGACTTTAAATTAAGGGGGGGTAGCTACAGGACGGATGTCAGGGGTAGGTTCTTTACCCAGCGGGTGGTGAGGGATTGGAATGCCCTGCCTGCTGCAGTTGTAGATGCGTCTAGTTTGGGGGCGTTTAAGAGATCTCTGGATAGGTTTATGGACGAAAAGGGATTGGTATAGGCTAGTGGGTCATTGTTTTTGTAACTGGTCGGCGCAACATCGTGGGCCGAAGGGCCTGTTCTGTGCTGTAATGTTCTATGTTCTATGTTCTATGTTCTATGTTCTATCTCACCCCCACCCCCAACACTCCCCTCTCCACCCCATTCCTTTAACACTTTCCATAAAGTTCAGGCCTAGCAATATGATTTCCAGCATACCAGGTTGGCATGGTGGCACAGTGATTCGCGTTGCTGCCTCACAGCTCTAGGGACCCGGGTTCGATTCTGCTCTTGGGTCGCTGTCTGTGCGGAGTCTGCACGCCGCCCCCCCCGTGACTGTGTGGGTTTGCTCCGGTTTTCCTCCCACGGTCCGCGAGCCGTGCTGTTTTGGTGCACTGGCGGTGCTGAATTCTCCCTCAGTGTACCCGAACAGGCACAGGAGTGTGGGGGATTTCCACAGTAACTAGAGAGTGGTGGGCGCGTGGAATGGGCTGCCGGCGGTGGTGGTGGAGGCGGATTCGATAGGATCTTTTAAGAGACTTTTGGATAAGTACGTGGGACTTAATAAGATGGAGGGTTATAGATAGGCCTAGTAGGTAGGGACATGTTTGGCGCAACTTGTGGGCCGAAGGGCCTGTTTGTGCTGTAGTTTTTCTATGTTCTAACTCCATTGCAGTGTCAACGTAAGCCTACTTGTGACACGAATAAATAAACTTTAACCGCCCCTTATTTGGTTTGGCGTCTGTTTGCTTTGTCTGATGCTGCCTCCGTGAAGCCACGGAATATATAAATGCAGGCTGTCGGAGCTTGGCTTCCGCTTTTTAAACACTAATCGGAAACTTCCACTTACGGGCCTGTGCCCTGCCCCTTTCCTTTGATAGTACTCCAAGATGCTGAAGCACTTCAGCGAAGACGAAACAAAGATGCAGCCAGACGAGTTCTTTGGCATCTTTGACACATTCCTGCAGTCGTTCGCCGAAGCCAAGCAGGACCTGGAGAACATGAGGAGGAAGAAAGAGGAAGAGGAGCGACGGGCTCGCATGGAAATCATGGTAAGGAGGGCAGTGTGGGAGAGCTGCGCGGGTAGGACTCCACTCCGCTAAGAGGGCTCGCCAGCCTTCATTGGGAGGAGGGTGCGGGGTGACCTCACAGAGGTTTATAAAACCGTGAGGGGGCATAGATAAAATAGCCACGGTCTTATCCCCAGGGCAGGGGCATCCAAAACCAGAGGTTTAAGCGGAAAGATTTAAAAGAGACTTGAGGAGAGGTTAAATTCAAAGAACCCTACAGTGCAGAAAGAGGCCCTTCGGCCCATCAAGTCTGCACCGAACACAATCCCACTCAGGCCCTACCCCCATATATTATCCCCACTAACCTACGCATCCCTGGACACTAAGGGGCAATTTCTTAGCATGACCAATCAACCTAACCCGCACATCTTTGGACTGTGGGAGGAAACCAGAGTACCGGGAGGAAACCCACGCCGACACGAGGAGAATGTGCACACTCCACACAGGCAGTGACCCGAGTCAGGGATTGAACCCAGGACCCTGGAGCTGTGAAGCGGCAGTGCTAACTACTGTGCTACCGTGTGTGGAAAAGGGGCAACTTTTCCCACATAGAGCGTGGTACGTATATGGAATGAGCTGCCAGAGGGGGTGGTAGAGGCGGAAATATTTTGGTTCTTGCCACGTTATCTGTTATTTCATGCCAGGGTGAAGTGTAGCACTCCATTCCATGCTGGGTATCTGGCACGAGTGCACACCTCCCCCAGTGATTTTTAGAGGACATATGGCACCCATTAGGAACAGGGAAGTAGTGGAGCCATAGATATATATACAACACAGAAACAGTCCCGTTGGCCCAGCTCGATCATGCCAATCAGGTTTCCTACACTGAACTAGTCCCATTTGGCCTATATCATAGAATCCTAGAATCATACAGTGCAGAAGAGGCCCTTCAGCCCATCGAGTCCACACCAAGCACAATCCCACCCTGGCCCTATTCCTGTAAGTGCAGATATTTACCTTGCTAGTCCCCCTGACACTAGGGTCAATTTAGCATGGCCCGTCAACCTAACACACACATCTTTGGACTATGGGAGGAAATTGGAGCATCCGGAGAAAACCCATGCAGACACGGGGAGAATGTGCAAACTCCATACAGGCTCAAGGCTGCAATTGAACCGGGTCCCTGGCGCTGTAAGGCAGCAGTGCTAACCACTCTGCCATAGAATCATAGAATTATACAGTGTGGAAGGGGACCCTTCAGTCCACAAACACGTGAGAAACACCTGAACTCCCACCTAATCCCATCTGCCAGCACTTGGCCCATAATCCTGAATGTTATGGTGTGCCAAGTGCTCATCCGGGTACTTTTTAAAGGATGTGAGACATCCCACCTCTACCACCCTCCCAGGCAGCGCATTCCAGACTGTCACCACCCTCTGGGTAAAAAAGATTTTCAAAGAACAAAGAACAATACAGCACAGGAAACAGGCCCTTCGGCCCTCCAAGCCTGAGCCGCTTATTGGTCCAACTAGACCATTTGTTTGTATCCCTCCATTCCCAGTCTGTTCATGTGACTATCCAGGTAAGTCTTAAACGATCCCAGCCTCCAACACCCTACTTGGCAGCGCATTCCAGGCCCCCACCACCCTCTGTGTAAAATACGTCCCTCTGATATCTGAGTTAAACCTCGCCCCTCTCACCTTGAACCTGTGGCCCCTCATGATTGTCACATTTTCCTCACATCCCCCATCATCTCTCTAAACCTTTTCTATCTATATGTCCACATGTTTTTTAAATGTTATAATTGTACTCGTCTCTACCGCCTCCTCTGGCAGCTCATTCTATATACTCACCCTCCTCGGTGTGAAAAAGTTGCCCCTCAGGTCCCTTCTAAATCTTTCCCATCTCACCTGAAACCTATGCCCTCTAGTTTTGGACTCCCCTACTCTGGACAACAGACCTTGGTAGGCCTCACACCTTATCTATGCCCCTCAGGATTTATAAACCTCCACAATGTCACCCCTCATCCTGCTACGCTCCAGGGAAAACTGTCCCAGCCTATCCAGGCTCTCCTTATAATTCAAATCTTCCACTCCCGGTCGCATCTTTGTAAATCTGTTTTGCACCTTTTCCAGTTTAATGACATCCTTCCTGTAGCAGGGAGACCAGAATTGTACACAGCGCTCCAGATGTGGCCTTACAGTTTGCACGCAAATCTTTGGGTTTGGCTCATGAATTTGTGGATCCCTCATCTGTTTTCATAGAATTATAGAATCCCTACAGTGCAGAAGGAGGCCATTGGGCCCATCGAGTCTACACCGACCACAATCCCACCCAGGCCCTAATCCTGTAACCCCACATATTTACCCTGCTAGTCCCCCTGACACTAAGGGTCAATTTAGCATGGCCAATCCACCTGATCCACACATCTTTGGAAACTAGAACACCCGGAGGAAACCCAAGCAGACACGGGGAAAATGTGCAAAGTATGGTTAGCACTGCTGCCACAGAGTGCCAAGGTTCCAGGTTTGATTCCCAGCTCGGGTCACTGTCTGTGTGGAGTCTGCACGTTCTCTGTTTGTGTGGGTTTCCTCTGGGTGCTCCAGTTTCCTCCCACAGTCCGAAAGACGTGCTGGTTAGTTGCATTGGCCATGCTAAATTCTTTAAGTTTAAGTTTATTTATTAGTCACAAGTAGGTTTACATTAACGTTGCAATGAAGTTACTGTGAAAATCCCCTAGTCGCCACACTCTGGCGCCTGTTACTGTACACTGAGGGAGAATTTAACAAATGACCGCAGAAGACTCAGAGACTCCATTTAGCCACTGCAGAAGCTTTTATCTGGCTTGGTGATTACTTGCACACATGAAAAATAAATCCTTGTGATGTATCAACACAACTAAAGGCACCCACACAGAGATATACACACATATACACAGAGATATAGACACCCACACAGAGACTCACACACAATCACATGGAGCAACAGACATTCACAGACACACACACACACAGAGTCACACAGAGAAACAGACATTCACAGACAAACACACACACACACATACACAGTCACAGAAACAGAAATAGACATTTGCAGACAGACAGACACACACACACAGTCACATAGAGAAACAGACACTCACAGACAGACAGTCAGACACATACAGTCACACAGAGAAACACATCCACAGAAGCACTGTAGAGCTTCTAACTAGCACGTCTTTCGGACTGTGGGAGGAAACTGGAGCACCCAGAGGAAACCCACGCAGACAGAGACAGTGACCCAAGCCGGGAATCAAACCTGGGTCCCTGGCACAGACACACACACACACACACACACACACACACACAGAGTCACACAGCGAAACAGACAGGCACACTCACAGACTCACACACAGGCACACACACAGGCACACAGACTCATACGCACATACAGAGATACACACAGTCACACAGAGAAGTAGACACTCACACACACATAGACACATAGAAAAACACACACACACATAGTCACGTAGTGAAACAGACACTCAGACGCACACACACAGTCACACAAACAGAGAAACATCTTCCTTCATGTCACAGTGTTGGCTTTTTCCAATCAAAATGTTTGGAAAAAAGTCCCATTCCCTGAAATATTGGAAGAAATAATTTGGGAGATGGGAAGGGATGCAGAGTTGAAAACCCTTAGGCATTCCAAGCCAGTAATTGCAGCATTCTCACTCCTGTGATCCATTATCCGATTCCTTGGAGTAACCCTCAGTTTTAATATCCCAGCAGTCAGTAATTCTATATATAAATGGGGTTCAGACTAATGATACTTAACTGAAACTCCAACCAAAGTTGACAACTTACTGACAAATCCTTTCCTCCTTCAGCATTCCCCAAATGTTTTATTCCATGAGAGTCGAATTATGAGAAAATCTCCTTTTCCCATCTTACCGGAGAATTTTTTACCATGTGTCACTGACAGAAAGCAGTTGGCGATGTGGAGAATTTATTTAATTAATTCATTTAAAATTACCAGGCAGCTATTGGAAGGAACAGGGGATTGAATTGTGCATGTGTGTGCCTGTATGTGTATGAGTGTGTGTGACTGCGTGTGTGCATGTCTGTGTGTTTGTGTGTGTGTGTGTGTGTGTGTGTGTGTGTATGTATGAATGTGTGTGTCTTTGTGTGTGTGTATATATGAATGTGTGTGTGTTTGTGAGTGTCTGTTTCACTGTGTGACAGTATACGTCTATCTCTGTATGTGTGTCAGTGTTTCTCTGTGGGTGTCTGTGTGCGAGTAGGTGTGTGTGTCTCTCTGTGGGTGTCTGTTTCTCTGTGTAACTGTGTGTATGTCAGTGAGTGTCTGTTTCACTGTGTGACTGTATGTATGTCTGTATATGTGCAAGTGTCAGTGTTTCTCTGTGTGACTGTATGTGTCTCTGTGTGGGTGTCTGTGTGTGAGAGTGTGTGTCTCTCTCCGTGGATGTCTGTGTTTCAATATGCCTTTTACTCTATGAGATTGTGTGTTTTTCTGTGTTTCTCTGACATGTTTCTGTGCACATGTGTGTGTGTGTGACATGTTTCTTTGTCTTTGGTTTGTATGCCAGTTTCTGCTTATGTGTGTGCTTTGTGTGTTTGTGCTTTTTTCTGTGTGTGTGTGTGTGTGTGTGTGTGTGTCTTTGTGAGTGATTGGCCGGGATTCTCCAGTCTTGGGAGTCTGCATGTTCTCCCCGTGTCTGCATGGGTCTCCTCCGAGTGCTCCCTTTTCTTCCCACACTCCAAATATGTGCAGGTTAGGTGGATTGACCATACGAAATTGCCTCTTAGTGTCCAAAGTTGTGTAGATTAGGTGGACCATTGAATCCCTACAGTGCCATTTGGCCCATCGAGTTTGCATTGACTCTCTGAACGAAGATCCCACCCTCCCCTTTTCCCGACCCCTGTAACCCTTTAGGGAAGGAAATCTGCTCTCCTTGTCTGGTCTGGTCTACAGGTAACCCCGAGCTACAGCAATGTGGCTGACTCTTAGCTGCCTCTGTGGAGAGACTAAGCAAGCCAGTCAGTCCAAGGGCAATAAGGGATGGGCAATAAATGTTGGTCTTGCCAGTGATGCCCACATCAAATGAGAGAATAGAAGAAAATCATACCAAAGGTTAATGCCAGTCAAACACATTTTTGCCCCACCTTGACAAACATTTTTGGAAAAAAGTAAAGCTTTCATTTACATTTTTGAAAAACACAATCCTTCTTTATTGCCATGTTTTGGTAGCCTGTACTGCACCCCCACCGCCTCCTGTCCTTAACTTCTCCCCACCATTCTCTCTCTCTCTGTGGGCTTGTTAATCATCTTGGACAGGGGACAGAAACGCAGCAACGATGGGGTAGTGCAGCCACATTTCCCCCCTCGGGATTTCTGTGAACCACTGACTCCCAGGGTCTCCGCATACCACAGAAAGCATGGGAACTGCATGCTCCTGTAATACCAGACATTCTGTCAGGTCTCCTCTGAAGCCCAGGAACCGCTGGGAACCTCGGATTAAAGACTTTTTTCTTTCAGTTGTTGTTTTTTATTGGCCTGAAATCCTGAGCCACCAATAAACCAAAGTTTGATCTTTATTTGGGCAAATTCTGAAATTTTTTTCCTTTCCTCCTCCCATTCCATTGTCTTCCAGACATTCCATTTGAGTCCAAACCACGGAGGATTCTGACTTTACCCTGGAATTTCACGGGGAGGCTTTCTTCATCTCTCCCTTGACCCTTAACCTGCTCCTTCATCTTGTCACCGCACCCCCCCGGCCCGGCCCCCGCAGCCTCAGGAAGAATGTTCTTGGAAAGCAGTGAAAACGAGTCTGCGACCGGGTTTAATATTATGGGATGGGGGGAGAAAACAAAAAGCCAGGTGGCTTCATTCACCCTGGTGACAGCATCGAGAGGTCAACATTTAAAAAAAAGTAATTAATTGGGGAAGAAATGAAGAGCTAGGCTGAAGATAGTCATCAGTGTTAATTGGTGGCAAAATCGCTTTTTAACTTTTTTTTAACCATCGCTGAGAATATGTACGGGTTAAGTTGATTGGCCATGCTAAAGTACCCTTTAGTGTGTGGGGATTAGCAGGATAAATATGTGGGGTTACAGGGACAGGGCCTGGGAGGGATTGTGGTCAATGTAGACTCGATGGGCCGAATGGCCTCCTTCTGCACTGTAGGGTTTCCATGGATTCTATAATTAGCAGGGTAGATAGGTGGGGTGATAGGGATAGAGACTGGGTGAGATTGTGGTCTGCACAGTCTCAATGGGCTGAATAGCCTCCTTCTGCAATGTAGGGATTCCATGTGGAGATTGTATAAAGGAGAATGTGATCCACAATAATCAACAGTGGGTTAGCTGACACTCTTTGGGTTTTAATAGGCTGATTAAATTGTTATCAGCAGGATTTATAACTATCACTCATATTTCCCTCACTCCCAAAGCATGTAGAAACTTATCAAAGCCAATTAACTTGATTCTTCCTTGTTATTTGGGCATCGCTGGCAAGGCAAGCATTTGTTGCCCATCCTTACTTGCCCGTGAGAAGGTGCAGGACCACTGCAGTCCTTGTGGTGTAGGTAGACCCACAGTGCTGTTAGCGAGGGAGTTCCAGGATTTTGATAAAGTGGCAGTGAGGGAATGGTGACACAGTTGCAAGACAGGACAGTGAGTGACTTGGGGGGAACTTGCAGACGCTGGTGTTCCCATGCATCAGCCACTCTTGTCATTCTATTGGGGAAGTGATGGCCGAGTGGTATTATCGCGAGACTATTAATCCAGAAACTCAGCTAATGTTCTGGGGACCCAGGTTCGAATCCTGCCACGGCAGGATGGTAGAATTTGAATTCAATCAAAAAAAATCTGGAATTAAGAATCTACTGATGACCATGAAACCATTGTCGATTGTTGGGAAAAACCCATCTGGTTCACTAATGTCCCTTAGGGAAGGAAATCTGCCATCCTTACCTGGTCTGGCCTACATATGACTCCAGAGCCACAGCAATATGGTTGACTCTTGGGCAACTAGAGATGGGGAATAAATGTTGGCCAACCAGCAACAGCCATGTCCCACAAATGAAATTTTAAAAAAATTATAAAAAAACAAGCAAAAGCAATAGGCCTGAGGATTGGGAGCAGTTTAAAATTCAGCAAAGGAAGACCAAGGGACTGATTAAGAAGGGAAAAGAGAGTAAGCTAGCTGGGAACATAAAAGCTGACTGTAAAAGTTTCCATTGATATGTAAAGAAAAAAAGATTGACAAAAACAAATGTAGACCCCTTACAGTCAGAAACGGGAGAATTTATAACAGGGAATGAAGAAATGGCTGAGGAATTAAATTTGTCCTTTGCTTCAGTCTTCACAAAGGAAGACATGAATAATGTACCAGAAGTGCTGAGAGAAACATGCTTTAGTGAGGAGCTGAGGGAAATCAGCATTGGTAAAGAAATGATTTTGGGGGAAATTGATAGGATTGAAGGTGGGTAAATCTCCAGGTCCTGATCATTTTCATCCCAGAGTGCTTAAGGAAGTGGCCCTAGAAATATTAGATCCATTGGTGGTTATTTTGCAAAATTCTTTGGAGGGTAGCTAATGTAAGCTCACTATTCAAAAGGTAGAGAGAAAACAGGGAACTATAGACCACTGGGGAAGTTGCTCGAGTTTATTAATATGGATTTCATAACTCGGCATTTGAAAGGCAGAGGTATAATCAGACAAAGTCAGCGTGGATTTACAAAAGAGAAATCATACTTGATGAATCTATTGGAATTTTTTGAGAATGTAACATTAGAATCATAGAGTTTATAGAATCCCTACAGTGCAGAAGGAGGCCATTCTGCCCATCAAGTCTGCACCGACCACAATCCCACCGAAGCCCTATTCCCATAATCCCACGTATTTATCCTGTTAATCCATTGACACTAGGGTCAATTTAGCATGGGCAATCATCCTAACCCCCACACTTTGGAGTGTGGAAGGAAACTGGAGCACCCGGAGGAACCCCATGCAGACACAGGGAGAATGTGCAAACTCCATACTGACAGTGACCTGAGGCTGGAATTGAACCTGGGTCCTTGCCTCTGTGAGGCAGCAGTGCTGTGAGGTCAGTTGCTGCAGTGCATCTTGTAGATGCACAGCTACCTCTATGCATCGGTGGTGCAGAAAATGAATGTCGAACATGGTGGATGAGTTACAAATGAAGCAGATCCACTGGAAGCTTTGTAAAATACAGCCTGTACAGAGAGTGGCAGCACGGTGGCACAGTGGTTAGCACTGCTGCCTCACAGCGCCAGGGACCCGGGTTCGATTCCCGGCTTGGGTCACTGGCTGTGTGGAGTTTGCACATTCTCCCCATGTCTGCGTGGGTTTCCTCCGGGTGCTCTAGTTTCCTCCCACAGCCCAAAGATGTGTGGGTTAGGTGAATTGGCTGTAATAAATTCCCCCTTACTGTCAGGGGGATAGATAGGATAAATGGATGGGGTTACGGGGATAGGGCCTGGGTGGGATTGTGGTCGGTGCAGACCCGATGGGCTGAATGGCCTCCTTCTGCACTGTAGGATTCTATGATTCCGAATGATCCGGCTCCCTGGGAGATTGTGGGTGTGGGAGTCCTTCATTTTCACCTGAATTTTCAATAATGTGTCCCTCTGGGAGGGACAGGTTGCGGAATCTCCCTGGTTTTGCTGAGGGAAGCTGGAAGGTGGAGGGACCATGAAGAGTTAAACTTAAAGAAAAATGTTGACACGGAATTGAGGTCCTTTGCCAGCGATGAGAAACAAACTAATTCATTTCACAGAGCAGCTCCCAGGGCACTGATTAAAAGTGCGACTCCCTGTATATGTTATGTCAGGCAAGAGCCTCAAACCATTCCAAGACAGACTTCTGGCAACCTTTCCTTATTAATTATAATCTCCCCTTCTCAAACCGCACTGCATTGTCTTCATTTCCTCGCCTGTACGCAGCCAGGGGGTCCTGGAGACGCCAACAGCTCCGAGAACCCGTATGCCTGGAGACTTCATGGCAAATGGCAATTCACATTGTCATCAGGCTATTTAGCAATGGTGTGCATCGTAGCTTTGCCCGCTTCTGTCCAAATACAAAAGTATTCACACGTCATCATGAAGTGATCACAGATGTTGATCAGGAATGAGGGATAAAATTTGAGGTTTTCGTGACCTATTTAGCTCAGGACCAAGCCACACTTTCCTGTTACTCACTGTGCCAACAGCGACAAGGGGACAGCAGGATTCTGCTGAAAGTTAACAGCTTGGATGTTATATCTGGCCTATTTCTGCACTAGAGGGATTCTGTTCTATTCTCTCTGAACTCCTCGATTAGATTCCAGCCTATAATCACTCCCAGGTATCCATTATTCCATACATAAACCATCTGAACCCCTGGATTAGATTCCAGTCTGTAATCACTCCCAGGAATCCATTATTCTATATATAAACCATCTGAACCCCTGGATTAGATTCCAGTCTGTAATCACTCCCAGGTATCCATTATTCTATATATAAACCATCTGAACCCCTCGATTAGATTCCAGTCTGTAATCACTCCCAGGTATCCATTATTCTATATATAAACCATCTGAACCCCTGGATTAGATTCCAGTCTGTAATCACTCCCAGGTATCCATTATTCTATATATAAACCATCTGAACCCCTGGATTAGATTCCAGTCTGTAATCACTCCCAGGTATCCATTATTCTATATATAAACCATCTGAACCCCTCGATTAGATTCCAGTCTGTAATCACTCCCAGGTATCCATTATTCTATATATAAACCATCTGAACCCCTGGATTAGATTCCAGTCTGTAATCACTCCCAGGTATCCATTATTCTATATATAAACCATCTGAATCCCTGGATTAGATTCCAGTCTGTAATCCCTCCCAGGTATCCATTATTCTGTATATAAACCATCTGAACCCCTGGATTAGATTCCAGTCTGTAATCACTCCCAGGTATCCATTATTCTATATATAAACCATCTGAACCCCTGGATTAGATTCCAGTCTATAATCACTCCCAGGTATCCATTATTCTATATATAAACCATCTGAACCCCTGGATTAGATTCCAGTCTGTAATCACTCCCAGGTATCCATTATTCTATATATAAACCATCTGAACCCCTGGATTAGATTCCAGTCTGTAATCACTCCCAGGTAACCGTTATTCTATCTATAAATCATCTGAACCCCTCAATTAGATTCCAGTCTGTAATCACTCCCAGGTATCCATTATTCTATATATAAACCATCTGAACCCCTGGATTAGATTCCAGTCTGTAATCACTCCCAGGTATCCATTATTCTATATATAAACCATCTGAACCCCTCGATTAGATTCCAGTCTGTAATCACTCCCAGGTATCCATTATTCTATATATAAACCATCTGAACCCCTGGATTAGATTCCAGTCTGTAATCACTCCCAGGTATCCATTATTCTATATATAAACCATCTGAACCCCTCGATTAGATTCCAGTCTGTAATCACTCCCAGGTATCCATTATTCTATATATAAACCATCTGAACCCCTCGATTAGATTCCAGTCTGTAATCACTCCCAGGTATCCATTATTCTATATATAAACCATCTGAACCCCTCGATTAGATTCCAGTCTTTAATCACTCCCAAGTATCCATTATTCTATATATAAACCATCTGAACCCCTGGATTAGATTCCAGTCTGTAATCACTCCCAGATATCCATTATTCTATATATAAACCATCTGAACCCCTCGATTAGATTCCAGTCTGTCATCACTCCGAGGTATCCATTATTCTATATATAAACCATCTGAACCCCTGGATTAGATTCCAGTCTGTCATCACTCCGAGGTATCCATTATTCTATATATAAACCATCTGAACCCCTGGATTAGATTCCAGTCTGTAATCACTCCCAGGTATCTATTATTCTATATATAAACCATCTGAACCCCTGGATTAGATTCCAGTCTGTAATCACTCCCAGGGATCCATTATTCTATATATAAACCATCTGAATCCCTGGATTAGATTCCAGTCTGTAATCACTCCGAGGTATCCATTATTCTATATATAAACCATCTGAACCCCTGGATTAGATTCCAGTCTGTAATCACTCCCAGGTATCTATTATTCTATATATAAACCATCTGAACCCCTGGATTAGATTCCAGTCTGTAATCACTCCCAGGTATCCACTATTCTATATATAAACCATCTGAACCCCTCGATTAGATTCCAGTCTGTAATCATTCCCAGGTATCCATTATTCTATATATAAACCATCTGAACCCCTGGATTAGATTCCAGTCTGTAATCATTCCCAGGTATCCATTATTCTATATATAAACCATCTGAACCCCTGGATTAGATTCCAGTCTGTAATCACTCCCAGGTATCCATTATTCTATATATAAACCATCTGAACCCCTGGATTAGATTCCAGTCTGTAATCACTCCCAGGTATCCATTATTCTATGTATAAACCATCTGAACCCCTCAATTAGATTCCAGTCTGTAATCACTCCCAGGTATCCATTATTCTATATATAAACCATCTGAACCCCTCAATTAGATTCCTCTGTCATAAAATCTTTGCAGTGCAGAAGGAGACCATTTGGCCCATCAAGCCTGCACTGACCACAATCCCACCGAGACTGTACCCCTATAACCCCATGTGTTTACCCCGCTAATCTCCCCGATAATAACCTGGGTCACTCCCACTCTATTCTGCCTAAAGCTTTGTGATTTGTAAAACCCATTAGCTCTTGCGGAACTTCATTCTGTTGTATTTGTTTCTCTTCCTCCGCACCCCCCACCCTGCCCTCCTCACCCTCCAGTTGAAGGAGCAGCGCGAGAAGGAGCGCCGGTTGAAGAAGGCCCGCGCCGGCAGCGTCTCGGAAGAGGTCGGCGAGTTCGACGACCTGGTGTCGGCCCTGCGCTCCGGCGAGGTCTTCGACAAGGACCTGTCGAAGCTGAAACGCAACCGCAAGCGCGTCGGCAACCAGGTGGTGGAGAGCGGGAGGGAGCGGGCAGTGACCAAGCTCAATTACTGAAGGAGCCCCCCCCGCCCCCCCGGCCCAGGTCGCACCCGGTAACGGAGGCCTGAGACGAAGCCCAGCGCCGTTTGTGTGGGTAGGGCACGGCTGCGGAGGGAGGGAGAGGGGCAAGGGCGGTGGAACTCTTTTATTTACCCTCAAGCTGCAAGAACCCGCGGGCCCAGCCGATGAGGAAAAACAAAACGCAATTCTTTTCCCTCGTCCGCCAAAGCCTCTTTTCGCCCCCCCCCCCCGCCCCCTCTCTCTTTCTCGCTCCATCTATATCTCTTCCCTTCTCTCCGCTGTACCGAGAGTAGAGAGGGGAATCTGGGCCCAGTCTCCAAAGTGCCTGTTTTGCTGTGTTTCTATCACCAGCTGCTGGGGCCTTTCCTTCCGGAAGCGGGACACTCTGGAAACAACCAAAGGAACAAAGCGGGAGCGTTGTGAGATTGCTGTGGGAGCCAACCTCCAGGACTGATAAGGAAGCCATGACGCTTTGTCATTATTATTACTAATACTTTTTAATCTTAACATTTGTTGCCTACTCTCTTGTCCAAAGCATGAAGCTATCAGTTCCCGCGAGCGGTGGGACCTCGACAACATCCACTGCAGCAACTACCCCTGTCCCTCCACCAACTCCCTCTCTGTGTTGGCCCCCCCCCCCGCCAGCTCATCCCCTCGGTTAACCTTTACACTGCTGACCCTTCGCCCCGGAATTTGAAGATTACGAGCAATCCTGGAGGAATATCATTGGACGTTGAAGACATTGTGTGCTTGTTCTCCGCGTTTACTTCAGACGCGCCCCCTCCATTGGCTTGCCGGGGTGGCGGGCCGCACGGCGAGGAAGGGAGGATCGATGGCGGCGAGGCCAGGCGGTCGGACACGAGGGGCCACGTGACAGAACCTCCCGGAACATGGCCGCCCTGAGTTGGCAGCACTTGTCACGGGGCAGCCAACATGGCCAAGATGGCGACACGTTGGGGAAAAATAAACAAGTGGGATTGGGTTGCGCCGAATGGGAGTCGCGTCGTCAAATTGTGCCAAAAAAGCGAGATTCCCGCCACTTTGGACATCAGAGAATGCGTATTATGTCAGAAAAAAAAAACCAGTATTAAATGCAGTCAGTGACTCTGCACTGGTGACCAGCCGAGCACATATACCTGTTACCAGAAACTAGATAGCCACAGCAGAATAACTGGGCCTCTATTGTGCAATAATTTTTTTTTAAGCTTATATAGATATATGTATAATGTTAAAGTTTCACTTTGAAAGAAGTTAGTCTTTCGAACGGTCGACTTGTCACATCCAATGTGACTAAAACTGAGCACGGTCAATTCTTTCAGCTCCCTTTGCACGTCAGCACCTCTCGCCAAACTCTGCCCCCTCCGCCGCCCCCTCCCCTCCCCCCCCCCTCCCTCTGGCCCGCTCTCTCCACAACCCCCCCGAAGGTCTAAATAAACCAAGCTTTCCCCGTCATGTTTTTCAGGGAAATGCAGGAAAGGCAGTCGCCAAGGTCAAAGGTACGTGTACGGTTGTGCACCGCGTTGAACGCCAGCTTTAGAGAAAGTAAGACGAAACGGTTCTTTTGGGCCCAGCGTAGGCAGAGACGCGGCTTTAAAAAGCGGGAGACTAATTCCTTCTCCCCTCTCACCGAGGGAGGAAGAGAAAAGAGGAAAGCACATCACGGAAAGGCCGCATTTTCTTTCTCGTTTTGAGGCCTGCAGCACACCCTCCAAAGGCCAGGAGGGAAAGCGGTCCATGTTCCTCTTCAAGGGTCTACCACCCTTAACGAACGTCCTCATCCCCCATCCCCCAAGAGGCAAACACAACAGATAATGACTGCACCATGTTAACGTACTGCCCTGTTAATAAGTGTCGCAGAATGTGATAGACACATTTGTTTTAAGGTTCTGTTGAGTTTTTTTTTTGCTGGAACTGGTGGGACAAAGGGCTGTGGGGAAGGGGCAAGGGAAGTGGAGTTAGGATAAGATGGAGATCAGCCATGATTGTATAGAATAGCGGAGCGGGCCCAAAGGGCTGGATTGCCCACTGTCTAATTCCTACGCATGGACAGGGTAGAATAATTTCAGGTCAAGGACAAATTGGAAGATTGTGCAGCGACATAGTTTGGATCGGAAACACTGGGCGGAATTTTCCGGCCGCACCTGATTTTCCTGGACCAGTAATTCCCGCCTGAATTCGATGGCCCTTTAAACGGCCCGCCAAATTTTCTGCCTCGCTCTCTACGATTCCGGTGGTGGGCAGGATGGGAAATTCTCAGCCGTGGTTTTGGCCGTTTTGAAAGGGTTCGATGAGAGTTGAAAGAAACGGGACATGATGTGCAGGTGCTGTTCAGTCTCCAAAGATGTTTCCATGGGAAGACTTTTCTCAGTCCATTCGCATTTATTCTAACTGACCGCAAAAGAATACCTTGTCTCCCTGAGAAATGAGGCTTGGGTAAGAGAAAGCATTTCAGTGCTTTTGACCGTAGGGCAGATATGTTTCTTTTTGTTCTTGGTGAGGTTGTAAAACAGATCCAGATTAATATTCCAATCCCTCCACCACTGACTCTCAGTAGCAGCAGTGTGTACTAGCTACAAGATACATTGCAGCAATTTACTAAAGATCCTTAGACAGCATCTTCCAAACCCATGACCACTTCCACCTAGAAGGATGAGGGCAGCAGATAAATGGGAACACCACCACCTGCAAGTTCCCTTCCAAACTACTCATCATCCTGACTTGGAAATATATCGCCGTTCCTTCGCAGTCACTAGGTCAAAATCCTGGAATTCTCTCCCTAATGGCATTGGGGGTCAACTCACAGAACATGGTCTGCAGCGATTCAAGAAGGCAGCTCAGCACCACCTTCCCAAGGGCAACTAGGGATGGGCAATAAATGCTGGCCAGCCAGCGACGCCCATGTCCCACGAATGAATAGAAAAAAAGCTACAAATCGCAACACTTTCTGTGTGAAGGAGTACAAAACAAGCCCTGGTGTCCCTTCCTGATTTCTCCCTCCCACCCACCACAGAGTGCAGGCTATGCAAATTTTAAACCTCTCTCCGATCTCCATTAATCCCCTTGAAGGAGAAGAGTCACAACTTCCGACAGTCAGAATCTTTTCCCAGAGCCGAAATATCTAATACTGGGGGAGGCATGCACTTAAGGTGAGAGGGGGAAAGTTCAAAGGAGATGTGAGGGGCAAGTGTTTTACACGGAGAGTGGTAGGTGTGTGGGGAACGCGTTGCCAAGGGCTGGTGGTGCAGGTAGATATGATAGGGGTGTTTAAGGGACTTTTAGATAGTCGCATGAATATGCAAGGATTAGAGGGATATTCACAAAGGGCAGAATGGATTTGTTTAATTTGGCATCACATTCAGCACATTGTGGGCTGAAAGGCCTGTTCCTGTGCTGTACTATTCTATATTCTGTGTTCATCAGCTTCCCCATGCAACTAAAGTCACTGCCTCTATTCCAGTAAATCTCCTCTGTGGCCTGCCCAAGACCCATATCTCTTTGCCACTCTCAGAAACTCAGTCAATGTTCTGAGGACCTGGGTTCGAATCCCGCCATGACAGATGGTGGGATTTGAATTCAATAAAAAATGGAATTAAGAATCTGCTGATGACCATGAAACCATTGTCGCTTGTCAGCAAAACCCATCTGGCTAACTCATATCTGTGAGGGAAGGAAATCTGCCACCCTTACCTGGTCTGGCCTACATGTGACTCCAGAGCAATGTGGTTGACTCTCAACTGCCCTCTGAAATGGCCTAACAAGACACTTAGTTCAAGGGCAATAAGGGATGGGCAATAAATGCTGGCCAGCCAGCAATGTCCCAAGTCCCACACATGAATAAAAAAAATGAAATGATTGTCAGAAGAACCCACCTGGTTCACTCATGTCCTTAGGGAAGGAAATCCACCATCCTTACTTGGTTGGCCTACATGTGACTCCCGAGCCACAGCAATATGGTTGATTCTCAACTGTCGATATGCGCACAGGGCAACCAGAGATGGGTAATAAATGCTGGGCAGCCAATGGCGCTCATGTCCAACAAATAAATAAATAAGGATGTTGTCATCGGAAATAGACACTTCAGGCGGCACGGTAGCACAGTGGTTAGCACTGTTGCTTCACAATTCCATGGACCTGGGTTCAATTCCCGGCTTGGTTCACTGTCTGTTTGCACATTCTCCTCGTGTCTGCGTGAGTTTCCTCCGGGTGCTCCGGTTTCCTCCCACGGTCCAAAGATGTGCGGGTTAGGTTGATTGGCCAAAATTGACCCTTAGTGTCCTGGGAGGTGTAGGTTAGAGGGATTAGCAGGTAAATGTGTAGGGAAATGGGGATAGGGCCTGGGTGGGATTGTGGTCGGTGCAGACTCGATGGGCCGAAGGGCCTGTTTCTGCACTATAGGATTCTATATTCTATGTTCTATGAACAGCTGACCTTGGCACCTCTTAGCACCCGCTGCCTGACAGCTGTATAAATTGGAACGGCTGTGAGCCAGTCCTGGGATTGTTGAATTGAGCATTGGTTAATATGATGTGGAAATCTTTGCATCAGTGCCCCTCCATTTATATAACCCGACCTGGTAGCACATGGGTCACAAGTGATGCTCAAATGCCCCACATAAAAGGCACAGCCATTGGGTGGCACAGTGGTTAGCACTGCTGTCTCACTGCGCCAGGGACCCAGGTTCAATTCTGGTCTCGGATCACTAGTTGTATGGAGTTTGCATGTTCTCCTCGTGTTTGCGTAGATTTCCTCTGGGTGCTCCAGTTTCCTCCCACAGTCCAAAGATGTGTAGGCTAGGTTGATTGGCCATGCTAAATTGCCCCTAGTGTTAAGGGATTAACAAGGTAAATATGTGGGGTTAGGGGAATAGGGCTTTGGGTGGGATTGTGGTTGGTGCAGGCTCAATGGGCTGAATGGCCTCCTTTTGCACCATAGGGATTCTATGATTCTATCATTGGTGTGCAGCCCTCATGGGACGGGGGGGAGGTCAGCATGCCACCTGTTACAAATATGACACATAATAAAAACCCTGCACCAACCCCATTCTTTGAGTGTGGAACAAGCAGTGAGCCAAACTGGGCAAGACGACAGCTCAGTGACTATCACTGATTGCTGTGCAGACACATGGATTTGGGCCGGTGTCTGTGGGAGTTTGCGCATTCTCCCCGTGCTTGCGTGGGTTTTCTCCGGGTGCTCCGGTTTCCTCCCACACCCCAAAGATGTGCTATTAGGCTGATTAGCAGTAATAAATTGTCCCTAAATTAGTTTCCCTCAATGTGGATGGCCATAAAACATTAGACAAGGGTCATGGGTGAAGGGGGGGACTGGTGGCATTAAGATGGCGGCGCGGGCTCGTTGGACCGAAGGGCCTGTTTCCCGGGCTGTTTTTGTTCTTTGTTCTTTGTTGTTCAAACCTCAATAAAAGTTATCAATACCCCGGAACTACTTCAACCAATACAGCCTCAAAATAAAGTGCATTTGCAAGGGTGGCACAGTGGTTAGCACTGCTGCCTCACAGCACCAGGGACCTGAGTTCAATTCCTGGCTTGGGTCACTGTTCGGGGTCTGCCTGGGTTTCCTCCAGGTCTCCGGTTTCCTCCCACAGTCGAACAATGTGTGTGTTAGGTGGATTGGCCATGACAAATTGTCCATTTGTGTCAGGTGGATTAGTATGGTAAATAGACAAGGTTATCGTAATTGGGTGGGTTTGTTGTCAGTGTGGACTTGATGGGCCAAATGGCCTCCTTCTGCACTATAGGGATTCTATGAATAGGCTGAACCCAATTATCGTGAGAAAGATACAAATATTTTTTAATATGGGAACCTTTCTCCAAAATGTGACAGAAATCTTGAGTGCTTGAAAGGTGCCAGAAGATGATTTTGACAGATGTGGTGATCTGTGAATCCGGTATGTGTGTTTTGAAAGCTGCAAAGGACATTGAATGCTCACAGAAATTAAGCTCCAGGGAGGGAAGGAGCAAACAGGATGGAGATGTAGGTAGATTGCCCTCTTTGATATGGCTGATTTGTTGGGCTGTAATCCTTTATATTGCCTCTCTCCTCTTTAAAAGTGGCTGGTTACTGAGCAGGCCCTCACTGAGTTTTAGAGCACAGGAAACAGCCCTTCGGCCCATCGTGTCTGTGCCGGCCCTGCTCTAGATGGCAGTAATAGGCCATTCAACCCTACTGATCCGTGCTAGTGAGTATACGCCATCTAACTGCATCAACATATCCTACTCCTTTACCCCACACCAAGCCTTTCCCCTCAGCTACTCCACATTTCACATTCAAACCACTCTGCGTTCAAGTATTTTTCCCCCAAATTCCTTGTTGAATTTATTAGCGACAATCTTACATTTATGATGTCTGGTTTTGGGCTCGCCCCCCCCCACCGACAGTTGGGAACTTCTGCACTACTTCTCTCAGAAGGTGGTGAATTTGTGGAACCTGTAGCACAGTGGAGTCTAAATCATTAACTGGTTTTGAGAAGGAGATCGGTATATTTCTTGATGAAGAAAACCGGTTAAAGGGACACAGGGAACAGGTGGAGAGGTACATTCTCTCCAGAGAGTGGCGGAGCAGGCTCGAAGGGCTAAATTGCCTACTTCTTTTCATCCAATTCATGGGACATGGGTGTCGCTGGCTGGCCAGCATTTATTGCCCATCCCTAGTTGCCCGAGGGCCATTGAGATTCAACCACATTGCTGCGGATCTGGAGTCACATGTAGGCCAGACCAAGTAAGGACGGCAGATTTCCTTCCCTTAAGGACATTTGGGTGGCACAGTGGCACAGTGGTTAGCACTGCTGCCTCACAATACCAGGGACTCAGGTTCGATTCTCGGCTTGGGTCACTGCCTGTACGTTCTCCCGTGTTTGCATAGGTTTCCTTTGGATGCTCCAGTTTCCTGCAAAGATGCAGGTTAGGTGGATTGGCCATGCTATATTCTTCCCTAAAGGGCATCAGTGAACCAGCTGGGTTTTTCTGACAATGGTTTCATGGTCACCAGTAGATTTTTAATTCCAGATATTTTATAATCCAGCTCCTAATTCCGGTGTTCCTGTTTTACCTTTCCAAAGCCCTTCCAAATTTGAAAGGCCTTGATTCGATCCCCCTTCAGCCTCCTCACCGTTTTTTGTGAAGAGCAGATCCTTAGCAATGTACAAATACGCAACAGGGAAACAAAATTATCAATCATTTCAGCAGCAAGTAATTTAGAGTTCGATTTAATTGCTTTATTCAGTGACTCATGATGCAGTTGATATCTCCTTGTTTGGGCTATGCCTGCAAAACAAAACTCCCCTTTGACCATTCTTTACAAGACCATTGGGAACTTTGAAAATAATGTATGAGGAACTGTTTAAAATAAAGGTGACTGCTACGTTTGGAGTTAAATATTCCAGTGAGAGAGTTTGGCATGGGCTTCTCTGTCATGCATGAATTCCTTCCGTGGTCACTCTTTCGATATGCTCAGATCCTTCGAAAGCAGTGGCCAAATTTCATTAACAGGCGTTTGAGGGGTTTTTAGATAAGTACATGAATATGCAAGGAACAGCAGGATATGGGCCCGGGGCAGGCAGAAGGGATTAGTTTAATTTGGCGTAGTGTTCAAAAACACATTGTGGGCCTGTTTCTGTTTTATTCTGTTCTATGGAGTTCAGACGAATGAGGAGGGGGATCTCATCGAGACTTAGAAAATTCGAATAGGACTAGACAGGGTATATGCAGGAAGGATGTTCCCAATGTTGGGGGAGTCCAGAGCCAGGAGTCACAGTCTGAGGATCTGAGGTAGACCATTTAGGACGGAGATGAGGAGACATTTCTTCACCCAAAGAGTGGTGAGCCTCTGGAATTCATTACCACAGGAAGTAGTTGATGCCAAGACATTAAATGTATTGAAGAGGCAGCTGGATATAACACTTGGAGCAAATGTGATCAAAAGTTATGGGGAGAAAGCAGGATTAGGCTATTGAGTTGGATGATTAGCCATGATCGTAATGAATGGTGGAACGGGCTCGAAGGGCCAAATGGCCTCCTCCTGCTCCTATCTTCTATGTTTCTATGTCTGTGTTAGCTGCAGTCTGGTATTCAGGCTTTGATCAGCAAGCAACTGAATTTCAGTTGTGGTGTAGAAGAGAGCATCTCCCTGTTTCGCAAAGTCTTATTACAATTGCTGAAAAATATTTGCCACTTTAGTGACCTGGACAGCCAGATGTAAGAAGTAGGTTGTACGATGGGGTAAAACGCAGGGTAGAAATTTGTTCTGGATAGTCACTCGAAATAAATTTTAGTGGTGACACGAATAGAATGGATAGTGAGGAATTATTGACAGGCACCCATATTGTGCCACCCAATACACTTTTATTCAGGGATGATCAACCGGAGTTTATTTCTTTTCTTCCTTTCGACCTCTGCAGACCGTTTCTGAAGGAAAACGGGAAGTCTGCTTCCAGATGCCTGCCCGGGCAATGCTGGAACCGACTGTTGTTCCAAACACCAAGTGTTCCAAATCAGCCTGAGGTCAACCTGCCCTCCAGTGTGTGGTTACTTTATTCCCATCTGCCTCTCACTGGCTGTGTTCGTCATATGAAGGTGCGTCAGCTGAGACCCTCAAAAGTCAAGGTGCCCTTTCCTTAAGCACTGCCCAAAATCAATGGCAGGGGAGGTCAAATGGCAGCAAGAAATCAGCCACTGGGGAGTCGGTGTAATCCGCTTTGTGTCCAGTTGGGCAATGAGGTTGTAAAGGGTGTAGGGCAGGCTGTAGAGTGGGACTTTCCATTTGCTGTTTCTCCTTTGTCACTGAAAGCCATGGCCAGTATTATCTCCTCTCAGACTCACGGCTGAGTTTCCAATGGTTCACCTGATGTTCACAGGCCTGTGCAGGGGAGAAAAAGAGATTTACAAATGCGATTGGATTCCAAACTTGCGCTGCAGTCATAACAACATTGGACAAAATGAAATTCAGATGTCCAACAATTCGATAGTTAACCCTGTTAGGCCCTCCGGCCCATTGAGTCTGCACTGATGCCCTGATCTGCCCACCTAATCCCACTTGCCAGCATTTGGCCCATAGCGTGAATGTTATGACGTGCCAAGTACTCATCCAGGTACTTTTTAAAGGATGTGAGGCATCCCGACACCACTACCCTCCCAGGCAGTGAATTCCAGACTGTCACCACCCTCTGGGTCAAAAAGCTTTTCCTTACATTCCCCTTAAGCCTCCCACCCTCATTTTTGACTTGTTCCCCTCATAACTGATCCTTCAACTAAGGGGAACAGCTGCTCCCTATCCACTCTGTCCATGTCCCTCATAATCTTGTACACCTCAATCAGGTTGTCCTTCAGTGGTCTATACTCCAGAAAAAACAACCCACCCCATGCAACCTCACTTCATAACTTAAATGTTCCATCCCAGGCAGCATGCTGGTGAATCTCCTCTGCACCCCCTCCAGTGCAACACCCTTCCTATAATGTGGTGACCAGAACTGTACACAGTTCTCTAGCTGTGGCCTCACCAAAGTTCTGTACAATTCCTTCATGACCTGTTTTTGTAATCTACCCCGATAGATAAAGGTGAGTTTGCCACATGCCTTTTTCACCACCCTATTAACCTGCCTTTCCACCTTCAGAGATTTTTGGACAAACATGCCAAGGTCCCTTTGTTCTTCGGTACTTCCCAGTGTCAGATCTTTCATAATATACTTCTTTGTCAAATTACTCCTTCCAAAATGTATCACCTCACACTTTCCTGGGTTAAAAAAGATAAAATTGTGAAATGGGCTGTGGCGGGGGGAGCGGATTTGTATTAGAATATTATTGCTCCTAATCTTACAGAGCATGATTTCAATAACTCCTCCATTTCCCTGGAAACTAGGCCGAGGTAACCAAAAAAGGAAAAGAGTAACCTTTCAACTCTACCCTTCAACACGAAACATGGGCACATGCCAACCAGGGGAAGCACCTTCGCCACAAGGACTATGGTGGTTTAAGAAGAAAAACTTTGACCACCTTAGCCAGGCATAGGCAATTAATGCCGATTTTGCTAACACAACACCCATGTCCTGAGGACAAGTATAAATGGCCTAGTGGTATTCTTGCTCAACTCAGAAAATCAGCTAATGTTCTGGGGACCTGGGTTCGAATCCCGCCACAGCAGATGGTGGAATTTGAACTCAATGAAAAAGTATCTGGAATTAAGAATCTACTGATGACCATGAAACCATTGTTGATTGTCAGAAAAAACCCATCAGGTTCACTAATGTCCTTTAGGGAAGGCTGTCCTTACCCGGTCTGGCCTATGTGTGACTCCAGAGCCACAGCAATGTGGTTGACTCTCAACTGCCCTCTGAACAAGGGCAACTAGGGATGGGCAATAAATGCACAGGTGGTGCCCATGTCACACAATGAGTAATAAAAATATCATTGGCTGGCAAATCTTTGTGTGGAAGGGCAAGAAAGACAAAAAAAAGCCAAATGCCAAAAAGTTACCCACTTCACCACAGCCTACATTGATTGGAGAAACCCTAAGTTGCTCCTGAAAGGAATGGGCTTACAGCTTATAGGATGGCACAGTGGTTGGCACTGCTGCCTCACAGAACCAAGGACCTGGTTTCAATTCCGACCTCGAATCACTGTTTGTGTGGAGTCTGCACATTCTCCCCGTGTCTGCGTGGGTTTCCTCCGGATGCTCCGGTTTCCTCCCACAATCCAAAGATGTGTAGGTTAGATGGATCGGCTATTGCTCAATTGGTCCTTAGTGTCAGCATCAGGGGAATTTAATAGGGTAAATATGTTGGGTTATGGGGATAGGGCCTGGGTAGGATTGTTGTCGGTGCAGAGTCAATGGGCCGAATGGCCCCTTTCTGCACTGCAGGGATACTATGATTCCCCAGAAACTCTGGCATGCCGAGGGCAAACAGCCATCATCCCTTTACAATGCTGATGGATCAGGACTGAAGGAAACTGGGCCTCCCCCAATCCCTTGCCTCTTCCCCGCCTCATCACTTCCCAATCCACCTCCATCCTCCCCAACCCAACCCAATAACTCCCAACTATCCCATCCAATCCAGCATCCACAGTGCAACCAGTGGAAGGTGCAAAGGGCCAGCTGGCGCAGTGTAAAGAAGGATTCTTGCATCTGCAAAGGTGCCTTCAATATTTCTGCTTTTCTACAAACAGCACCAGAAATAACTCAGATAAACACATATTTTTTTGAAAGAAAAATAAATTGTATTTAAGAATATGTCTTTCTTTTTTTGTTAAATATTGCCATTGACAGATATTTTGAGTTGTGTATGTAACACAACGGGTATCCCTAATAATAGCTATTAAGCAGAATGGTAAATATATCCTTTTACCTTTATGTAAATTCAGTTAGTAGAAATGTCACTGGTGTATTAAACATGCTGTACAGTACTAAAACCCTGGCCTCTGTGTAATATTTTGTGCTTTTTTTAAAAGAATAAATATTTCCTCCTTTAGTTCTAAGATGTAAAAGCCATGTCCTCCCTGTCTGTGTCTTTTCTTGAACCTCACAGCAGGATATTTTAGCTATTTGGTTATTTTAGATCTGATAATAGGATTAAGGACATTATAATAAAGAATCCTCTAGGCAAGAGTGATCATAAAGTGGTAGAATTCCATTTTCAGTTTGAGGGTGAGAAATGCGGTTCAGAAACTAGTGCCTTAAAATTAAATAAAGGCAGGGGAAGAAGGTGGAATTGGCTCAAATGGAATAGGAAATAAGTTAAAAGGTAAGACGGTAAAGAAGCAGTAGCAAACATCCAAAGAGATATTTCATATCTCTCAGCAAGGATGTCTTCCATCGAGAAGGAAAAACTCAACAAGAAGGATGCACCATCTATATCTAACTAAGGAAGCTAAGGATGGTATCAAATTCAATAAAAAGATGCTTAAAGCAGAAAAAATGGCATAATGATATTGCCACTCGATCAGCAATCCAAGACCCAGTGCAGGATCTGGGAACCTGGGTTCAAATTCCACCGTGGCAGACGGTGAAATTTGAATTCAGTTAAAAATCTGGAATTAAAAGTCTAACAATGGCCATATGTCGATTGTCATAAAAACCAACCTAGTTCCGGTTCGCTGATGTCCTTTAGGGAAGGAAATCTGCCATCCTTACCTGGACTGGCCTACATGTGACTCCAGACCCACAGCAATGCGGTTGACTCTTAAATGCCCTCTGAAACATTCATCTGATCTATCTTCCTATTCCTATATTCAATAGTGTGTGGCACTCGAAGTACTCCAGAGATTACAACCTTAAAAGACCTGCTCTCTAATCTCCCTAAATTCCTATTCCAGGGTCTCATCTCTTTTCCTACCCCTGTCATTGGTACCGGATGTGTAACACGACCATGGGCTGTTCATCCTTCCCTTTCAGGATGTGAGAGAGCATAGAGTGAAGACGAGACCCTTTGGCCCATCGAGTCTGCGCCAGCATGGGAGAAACACCTAAACTCCTATTAACCCCGTTTGCGGAACTTGGTCCATTGCCTTGAATGTTATGACGTGCCAAGCGTTCATCCAGATAATTTTTGAAGGATGTGAGGCAACCCACCTCTATCTCTCTCTCAGGCGGCGCATTCCAGATCATCACCACCCTCTGGATAAAAAAGATTTTCCTCAAAACCCCCCCCAAACCTCTTGCCCCCCCTCACCTGGAACTTGTGTGTCCTTGTGACTGACTAAGGGGAATAGTTGAAAAAAATTAAAGTTTATTTAGTAGTCACAAGTCAGCATACATTATGTTCTTATGTTCTTATTAACACTGCAATGAAGTTATTGTGAAAATCCCCTAGTCACCACACTCCGGTGCCTGTTCGGGTACACTGAGGGAGAATTTAGCACGGCCAATGCACCTAACCAGCATGTCTTTCGGACTGTGGGAAGAAACCGGAGCACCCGGACAAAACCCATGCAGATATGGGGAGAATGTGCAAACTCCGCACAGACAGTGACCCAAGCCGGAACTTGAATCCGGGTCCCTTGTGCTGTGAGGCAGCAGTGCTAACCACTGTGCCACCGTGCCACCCGAGGGTTAGTCACGAGGGGGACATCAGGTTCAAGGGACAGGAAATAAATAAAGAGGCTGAGAATGAAAAGCAGGGGAAGGAAGAAAATGATGAGAATGGGAATTTCTCAAATGACTTCAGGCTGATATCTAAAACAGGTTTATCACATCGCTGTTCCTGGGAGATTGCTGTCCAAAGAAGAACAGAGAACAAAGAACAACACAGCACAGGAAACAGGCCCTTCGGCCCCACAAGCCCGCGCCGCCATTTTAACACTCAGTGAGTGCCTCATTCCAATCCTCCTTCTACCTATGACTTTTGTCTACATCTCATGGACTCCACAATAAAGGGGATGCAAATTTAGGGAATTATATGTGCGCGCGTGCACATCTCTTACATTCCAGCAGTGACTGCATTTCAAAGGGTATTGATTGGACTGAAGGTATTCTGAGGCTGTGATAGGCGCTAGGGAAATGCAAGTTCTTTTGACCTTTCTTCCTGGAGGAATGTGAACCCCATGGGGTGGCACGGTGATTAGCGCCGCTACCTCACAGCACCAGGGACCCGGGTTCGATTCCCGGCTTGGGTCACTGTCTGTGCGAAGTCTGCACATTCTCCCCGTGTCTGTGTGGGTTCCCTCCCGCAGCCTGAAAGACGAGCTGGTTAGGTGCGTTAGCCGTGCTAAATTCTCCCTGGGTATAGAATCATACAGTGCAGAAAGTGGCCATTCAGCCCATCAAGTCTGCACCCACCACAATCCCATCCAGGCCCGATCCCCATAACCCCAAGTATCTACCCCAGCTAGTCGCCCCCGACACTAAGAAGCAATTTAGCATGGCCCAACCACCGAACCGCACATCAGTGCACCCAAACAGGCGACTAGGGGAAGCTTCACAGTAACTTCATTGCAGTGTTAATGTAAGCCAACTTGTGACATGAATAAGTAAACTTTAAACTTTAGGACAGCCCAGAATATAGTTGAACAGGAGCAGCCCGGTGCAGCAGGAGGGTAGCGGAGAGATGATGGGAGGGGAATGGGGTTGATTATCAGCCTGGAACGTTGACGAGGCTAAATTGGGATCATGCAAGTGACCAAACACATGACACTGTAATATAATGCGGAGAGCTGCTCTGAATGATGTGTAGACGCCAGCGTTGGACTGGGGTAAAACAGAAAGAAATCCCACAACACCAGCTTACCGTCCAACAAATTTATTTGTAGCAAATGCCGCAAGCTTTCGGAACAGGCTGTCCCTTCATCGGGTGGCTGAGAATTCTCAATAAACTTGTTGGACGTTAAGCTGGTGTTGTGGGATTTCTTTCTGAATGCTCTGCACAGCTGGTTTCCCTCTTTTGCTGCCGACGTGCTTTATTCTCATCTCCAAACCTTGATTGCTTTGCTCTGCCAGGTAGTGCCTGGCCCCAGCGTGGTACACAGCGTTTTGGGATTAGTGGAGCACAAGAGCCCTCGGTCGACGTGTGCCAAGCCTTAGCTCTTGCCCAGCGTGTGCGCTGTGTGAAGGCACATCAGCGTACCCCCCCCCGATACTCGATACTCCAGCTCGGCATCTGGCCAAACACTCAGTGAGCCCTGCTTCTCGGAGCATCGCGTTCAGCCCTGCCTCCCAGCCTCAGGCCTTCACGCTCATTTTCACCTGACCTTTCATCACCTGAGTACATAAAGAGCGAGAGACAGAGAGAGAGAGAGAGAGATAGTGGAAGCGAGATAGAAAGAAACAAACAACCAAGCTGCTGAAACCCTTCTTGGCCTTCAGATCTATCTCTGTAGGCCCACAATCAACAACAACTTACTTTTGTATAGCGCCTGTAATCGGGCAGGTGTTCTGAAGCGCATCGCAGGAAGGCTATTAAACAAAACTTGACACTGAGCCATTAGCTGAAGTGATTAAAAGCTTTGTCGAACAGGTGAGAACATAAGATCATGAGAAATAGGAGAAGACTGGCTGTAAGTTTAGGCCTTTGAAGTTACTCTGCCACTTACTGAGATCATGGCTGATCCTTTGCCCCAACTCAACTTTCCCACGCTAGTCTTTCATTCCCCTCCTTTCCAAGACTCTGTCTTGAGTCAATGACTCGCAGTTCTGTGGCAGAGAATTCTAAAGATTCGCAATCCTCCGAGGAAAGAAATCTTTCCTTATCTCCGTGGTGAATAGCTGATCCTTTATTCCGAGACTGTGACTCCTAGAATCATAGAATCAGACTGTGCAGAAGAGGCCCTTTGGCCCGTCGGGTCCGCACTCACACACTAGAAACACCTGAACTCTCACCTTATCCCATCTACCTGCGTGGAGTTTGCTCGTTCTCCCCGTGTCCACGTGGGTTTCCTCTGGTTGCTCCGATTTCCCCCCACACTTTAAAGATGTGCAGGTCAGGTCGATTGGCCCTGCAAAATTGCCCCTTAGTGTCAGAAGGATTAGGAGGATAAATATGTGGGGTCGCAGGGATAGGACCTGGGTGTTATTGTTTTGATGCAGGTTCAATGGGCCAAATGGACTCCATTTGTACTGTAGATTCCATGATTCTGTGATTCTGCCAGCACTTGGCCCATAACCCTGAATGTTCTGAGACGCCAAGTGCTCATCTTTTTAATGGCCTCCACCATTCTCCCAGGTACCACATTCCAGACCGTTCCCACCCTCTGGATAAAAAAGATTTCCCTCACATCCCTCCTAAATCTACTGCCCCTCACCTTGAACCTATGTCCCCTGGTGACCAACCTTTCAGTAAGGAAAACAACTGCTCCTTATCCACTCTGTCTATGTCTCCCATAATCTTGTACATCTCAATCAGGTCGCTCCTCAGTCCTCTCTGCTTCAACGAAAACAACCCAAGACTACGCAGCCTCTCTTCATAACTTAAATGTTCCATCCCAGGCAGCATCCTGGTGAACCTCCTCTAGTACATCCTTCCTGTAATGTGGTGACCAGAACTGCACACAGTACTCTAGCTGTGGCCTCACCAAAGTTCTATATAGCTCCAACATGACTTCCCTGTTTTTGTAATCTATGTCTCGATTGATAAAGGAAAGTGTCCCATTTGCCTTTTTCACCACCCTACTAACATCCCCTTCCGCTTTCAGAGATCTGTGGACAAACACGCCAAGATCCCTTTGTTCCACAGAATGTCGTCCCATTCATTGAGTACTTTCTTGTTGAATTACTCCTTCCAAAGTGTATCACCACCTTTCAGGGTTAAATTCCATCTGCCATTTATCTGTCTATTTGACCTTTCTGTCTACATCTTCTTATAGCCCAAGGTACTCAGCCTCACTGTTAACCACCCGGCCAATCTTTGTGTCACCCGCAGACTTACTAATCCTACCCCCCACATAGTCATCAATGTCATTTATATAAATGAATAGGAGGGGGCCCGACACAGATCCCTGTGGTACGCCACTGGAATAAACTTCTGGTTCTGAACTCGGTATCGTCCTGGCATCCATCCTGTTAAGACCTTAAACATTTCAATTCTCGTTTTTCTAAATCCTAAGGAATGTGGTCTCAGTCTCCCCTCAAAGGGCACCCCAGGACTCAGTCTCCTAAATTTTCAGTGCACGCCTGCTAAAATAGGCATGTCCTTCTATCAGGATACAAAACTTTAGACTGCATTTCATTACAGTAGTTAGCGCTGTTGCCTCGCAGCGTCAGGGACCCGGGTTCGATTCCCAGATTTGGGTCACGGTCTGTGTGGAGTTTGCACGTTCTCCCTGCATTTGCGTGGGTTTCTTTTGGGTGCTCTGGTTTTCTTCCACGCTCCAAATATGTGCGGGTAGTGTCAGGGGGATTAGGGTAAATAGGTGGGGTAATTTGTATAGGACTGACGTGGGATGGTTATTGGCGCAGACTCAATTGGCCAAATGGCATTCTTCTGCACTGTAGGATTCTATAATTGTTTGATTCCAGGATTGGTCTCACCAAAGTCTTGTATAATGTATAAAGATGTCTTATACACCTATCCCTTTGTAATAAAGGTTAATATAACATTTGCTTTCCTATTGCTTACAGTTACCTGCATGTTAACATCCAGTGATTCATGTATGTGGATACCCAGCTGCCTCTGAATAACAACGGTATTGTAGATATATTCTGCTTTCGTATTTTTCCTCTCAAAGTGGACATCTTCCACTATAATGTTTTTTACACTATAGACCATTTGCCATGTTCCTGCCCAGTCATTTAACCTTAGAATCACAGAATTGTTATGGTACAAAAGGATGCTACTCAGCCCATCATGTCTGCACCAGCTCTTTGAATGAGCATTATGACTTAGTACCATTCCCATCCCTTTTCCCCGTACCCCTGCACATTGTTTCTATTCAAGTAATCATCTAATGTCCTCTTGAATGCTTCGATTGAACCTGCCTTCACCACACTTCCAGGCAGTGCATTCCAGATCCCAACCACTCGCTGGGTGAAAAAGGTTTTCTCACATCACATTCGCTTCTTTTTCAGTTCTCTTTAAATCTGTGCCATTCTCGAACCTTTTTAGGAACAGTTTCTCCCTATCCACTCTGTCCAGCCCCCTCAGGATTTTGAACATTTCAATCAAATCTTCTCTTAGCCTTCTCCTCTTCAAGAACAGTCCCAATTTCTCCAATCTATCTTTGCAACTGAAGTTTCTTGGTGCTGGAACTAATCTTATAAACATGTTTAAATCCTTCTTCAGTCTCTTTGAGTCCTCACAGATTACATTTGGACAGTGGTTAGCACTGCTACCTCCCAGCGCCAGGGGATCCGGGTTTGATTCCCGGCTTGAGTCACTGTACGTGCGGAGTCTGCACTTTCTCCCCGTGTCTGTGTGGGTTTCCTCCGGGTGCACCGGTTTCCTCCCACAATCTGAAAGACGTGCTGGTGAGATGCGTTGGCCATGCTAAATTCTCCCTTAATGTACCCGAACAGGCGCAGGAGTGTGATGACTAGAGGATCTTCACAGTGACCTCATTGCAGTGTTAATGTAAGCCTACTTGTAACACTAATAAATAAACTTTACTTTGATAAAATAAACTTTGTATCATCAGCAATCTTTCCCTCTCATCTGAATTATTGAATTGTGGCTTGTATAAAACTGAGATCCAAATACTGACCCTTGCGACAACTTGCCAGCCTGAAAGTGACCTGTTTAGTCATAGTCCCTGATTCCTGCCTGTTAACCAATCAATACAATGGGCTGAATGGCCTATCTCTGTACCATACCAATTCTGTGATCGTGTTATTCTATATTTTGTATAGCACCTTGTAGGAAGAGAGGGAGGTAATAAGGTGGAGCCATTTAGGGACAGTGGCGATTGTCTCTTTAGGGGCAACACAGCAGAGTGAAGATCAGCTGGCCTGGGTAACCACAGTAAGAAGTCTCACAACACCAGGTTAAAGTCCAACAGATTTATTTGGTAGCAAAAGCCACAAGCTTTCGGAGCACTGCCCCTTTGTCAGGTTTACCCCAGTCCAACACCGGCATCTCCACATCCTGGGTAACCAGTCAGGACCCAGAATGAGAAATTGCCCAGGGAGGAGTTCTAGGCAAAGGTACTCTAAAATTAGCTGCAAACATGCTGTTATTCATGAAGATTACTAAATAAATCCCTTGGTGTTCAGTAATGAAGTCTCGGAAAGTTCAGCATCACAGGGATGGAATTCTAAAGCTTAAACTCCCTCATCCAATCCACAATGCAATTATTAAGCTTAAGTTTATTTTATTCGGGTCACAAGTAGGCTTACATTAACAATTTGTTATAAAGTGGAGGGTGATTCTCCCCTCTGAGAACTAACACTGAAACCCCCAAAAGGAATACCTCGCCCAAAATCTGTAAAAGTGTGTGTGAAGTGATATGACCTGTTCTTCAGCAACGCCTGGTGGTTAAATACGAAATAAATCCATGACACTCAGTCTAAAATCAACACGGAACAATTTATTTATCTAACTAACAGTGAGCAAATTAATTGAACTATTAACAAAACCAAATAAATCCCTTGTATTAACTATTCCTGAATAAAACAAGATTCTAATGGCATGCTGTTCAAATAAATACAATTTCCACTCAATCACAAAGATTGAATTTAGCCACTCTCTAAATTATAATCAGGTTTTGTGTCTTCCAGAATATTCTGAGCCTTCTCTTTGATTCTTCAGCCTGGAATTTCTTTCTCCTTTTGTATCTTTGCTATCTAGATGGTGCTCTCTCTAAGACATTGATGAAGCTATAAGAGCCAACAATTCTCTCTCTCTGAGAGTTGTGAGCTGTTATCTCTGGTAGGTGGCAGTTGTTCTCTCTGTTTTTGTCCTACTGCCTCCCTTCTTTTATATCTGTGATGACATATCAATATTTCCCACAACAGGATTGGTTCCAGGTTGTCAAAACCATCAGATTTAAATTTAATAGGTTCTTGGTATCTAAGTGTCTGATTCAAATTGATTGGCTAAATTCAAAAACCTGTCGTCTTGGCGAAACTGCTGCTTGGCCTTTTGATACAAATGTTTTAGTTTGGGCTCTCTGTGTACTTGCATTTTTAATAAATTTCTAAGCACAGAGAAAGCACCACCTTTTGAAGGGACCATGTAATGCTTTACCCTAATATTTCACGATTTTACAAACACCAATCTACAGTTACTCTATCCAACTTCGCAATACATTGCAATGAAAGTGTGCCTGCCTGTTCAGATACACTAAGGGAGAATTTAGTGTGGCCAATGCAACTAACCAGCATGCCTTTTGGAGTGTGGGAAGAAACTGGAGCACCCGAAGGAAACCCATGCAGACATGGGGAGAACATGCAAACTGCACACAGACAGTGACCCAAGACAGGAATCGAACCCGGGACCTTGGCACTGGGAAGTAGCAGTGCTAACCACTGTGCCACCGTGCCAGCCTATTTAAACTCTGCCCTTTGAACTCTGCTTATATACGTTTCCTCTATTCGCAGTCCTTGGAGCTGTCCGTTGCTGTTCTTCCAAGCTGACTCTACACTGGCTGCAAACCAACTTAATTATCCCTTAATATAAAACTTTTATTCTAGACTCTCTCATATTGTCGCCTCCCAGTCTCCTTGCCTGACCATGTGGGGCTCAGGGAATGTCCCTTAAAGGGGCCACACTACTAGGCAGGACAAGCAGAGCGATCATGTCTGTGTTCAACTTTCATGAGAAATACAGGTACAAATTCAATCAGCATGAAATGCTACAAATTTCCATGATGAGGCTTTGGAAGTATTTCATCCTGATTTAAACCCTGAGAGGAACAGGTTGGGGATTGAGCCAAATGTTACATATGAAAAAATGTAGTGACATTGGAGGCAGTTCAGAAGACGTTCATTAGTTTGATTCCAGAGGCAAGGGGTTAATCGTATGAAGAGAGATTGAATAGTTTAGGTCCATACTCTCTGGAATTCAGAAGAATGAGGGGAGTTCAAAATGAAAGTTTAACATTTAAAGTTTACTTATTAGTGTCACAAGTAGGCTTACATTAACACTGCTATGATGTTACTGTGAAATTCCACTAGTCACCACACTCTGGTCCCTGTTTGCGTCAATGCACCTAACCGGCGTGCCTTTGAGACTGTGGGAGGAGCACTTGGAGGAAACCCACGCAGACACGGGGGGAATGTGCAAACTCCTCACAGACAGCGACCTAAGCTGGAATCGAACTCACATGCCGACTGCACAGTAGCCCAGTGGCACAGTGAGAGGTATTAGAGGTACATAAGATGATAAAGTTATGGATAAAGTAGATGTGGAGTGGATGCTTCCTCTTGTGGGGCATTCTAGGACAAGAGGTTATAGACTTAGGATAAAGGGTGGAAAATTTAAAACAGAGTTGAGGAGAAACTCCTTCTCCCAAAGGATTGTGAATCTGTGGAATTCACTACCCCAAAGTACGGTGGATGCTGGGATAATGAGTAAATTTAAAGAGGGTGGTGGGTGAATGGAATCGGCTGCCGTCGGTGGTGGTGGAGGCAAACTCGTTGGGGTCTTTTAAGAGGCTTCTGGATGAGTGCATGGGATTTAATGGGATTGAGGGTTATAGATAGGCCTAGTAGGTAGGGATATGATCAGAGCAAATTATGGGCCGAAGGGCCTGTTTGTGCTGTAGTTTTCTATGTTCTATGTTCCAGGAGTGAGACAGATTTTTAATTGGTAATGGGTTGAAGGGTTATGGGGAGAAGGCAGGAAAATGGGAATGAGGAGCAAATTAGCCATGATAGAATGGTGGAATGGACCCGATGGGCTGAATGGCCTAATTCTGCTCCTATATCTTATGAACTTAAGAAATTAGATAGGAACTGGATGGGTTCGGTGACTGGGGAGGAATATGAAAACTGACAATAAGGTGAAAAATACTTTGAACATCCCGTTAATACTAGAGAATACAGGGGAGGAATTAAATACATCACCATCACCGTTTCTGTTTTTGTTTCTGACAGACAAGGGGATTAAGGGTTATGGGGAGAAAGCGGGAAACTGGAGCTGATCCACTTCAGATCAGCCATGATCTTATTGAATGGCGGGGCAGGCTCGAAGGGCTAAATGGCCTACTCCTGCTCCTATTTCTTATGTTCTTATTACTGGAGAAGGACAAAGAACAACACAGCATGGGAAACAGGCCCTTCGGCCCAATGAAATAGTATTAGCAAGCTAATGGGGCTAAAAACAGATAATTGAAGTTTTTCCGAGGAAGTCTACCCGTAAGAGCACTGTGGGTGCACCTGCACCTCATGGACTGCAGTTGTTCAAGAAGGTTCAAGAATGGTTCACCACTGCCTTCTCAAGGGCAACAGGAGATGGGCAATAAATGCTGTCCAGACAGTGGTGCCCACATCTCATGAATGAATTGTTAAAAAAGATGCAGATGAAGTGGGATTTCTTATGATTAGAATAATGAAATCATAGAATCCTTATGGAATCCCATTCGGCCCACCGAGTCTGCACCAAAAACAATTCCACCTGGGCCCTATCTTCATAGCCCCACATATCACAACCCCAGGGACCTCAGGTGATTGTGTGGAATTTGAACATTTTCTCCGTGTCTGCGTGGGTTTCCTCCGGGTGCTCTGATTTCCTCCCACAGTCCAAAGGTGAGCAGGTTGGGTGGATTGGCCATGCAAAATTGCCCCTTAGTGTCAGGGGGACTAGCTAGGATAAATACATGGGGTTATGGGGATAGAGCCTGTTGTGGGGTTGTTATCAGTGCAGGCTCAATGGGCCCAATGGCCTCCTTCTGCTAATCCCCCTGACCAATCTTCCCGCTAATCCCTCTAAACTACGCATCCCACGACATGAAGGGGCAATTTAGCATAACCAATCCACCTAACCCGCGCACGTTTGGACTATGAGAGGAACATTCATGGGGAGAACATGCACACAGATAGTGACCCAAGCCCGGAATTGAACCTGGGTCCCTGGAGCTGTGAGGCAGCAGTGCTAATCCACTGTTCCAGCGTGCCACCCAGAGGGTCAGATCTCAGAGGGTTGCTGATCATTGGAATTCACTTCTCCAGAGAGGTGGGTCATTGGACAGGGTTCTGGTGAGGCCGCAGCTGGAGTACTGTGTGCAGTTTTGGTCGCCGCACTTGCGCAAGGATATTTTGGCCTTGGAGGGAGTGCAGAGGAGGTTCACTAGGCTGATACCGGAGATGAGGGAGTTGAACTATGAGGAGAGACTAAATAGACTGGGTCTGTACTCGTTGGAGTTTAGAAGGATGAGGGGGGATCTTATAGAGATGTATAAGATGATGAAAGCGATGGATAGGGTAGAGGTAGAGAGATTCTTCCCGCTTAGAAAGGACAGCAGGACTAGAGGGCACAGCCTCAAGATAAGGGGGGGGCAGTTTTGATGAGTTGAGGAGGAACTTCCTCACTCAAAGGGTGGTGAATCTCTGGAATTCTCTGCCTGTTGAAGTGGTGGAGGCTACCTCGCTAAATATATTTAAGTCACGGGTAGATAGGTTTTTGACAGACAAGGGGATTAAGGGTTATGGGGAGAGAGCGGGAAAGTGGAACTGATCCACTTCAGATCAGCCATGATCTTATTGAATGGCGGGGCAGGCTCGAAGGGCTAGGTGGCCTACTCCTGCTCCTATTTCTTATGTTCTTATATTCAAGGCTGTATTAGACAGGCCTTTGATTGGCAAGGGAGTCAAGGGTGACGAGAGCAGGCAGGAAAGTGGAGCTGAAGCCATATTAAGATGAGTAATGATCTTTTCGAATAACAAAACAGGCTCAAGAGGCCACATGGCCAACTCCTGCTCCTATTTCTTGTGCAATTACATTAAAAATATTAAAAATGGGTGTGGGTGGGGAAGGCTGGCGACCATTCAATGAAGAATTCTTCCAAGAAACTGTGCAAACTTCAATGTGTGGCTTAGTGTAACTCAGACTTGACGACCTTATCCACCTTCCAAGAATTCTTCTGGAAGTCTCTTCCCTAAAATTCCGATTATATTCACTGGAGTTCAGAAGAGTGAGAGGGGAACTCATATAAAATTCTAACAGGGTTAGGCAGGGTAGATTCAGAAAGAATGTTCCCAATGGTGAGGGAGTCCAGAACAAGGGGTCAGAGTTTGAGGATAAGAGGTAAAGCTTTTAGAACTGAGGTGAGGAGAAATTTCTTCATCCAGAGGGTGGCAAATGTGTGGAATTCACTACTACAGAATGTGGTTGAGGGCAAACTGTTGTGTGATTTCAAGAAGGAATTAGATATATCTCTTGGGGCTGAAGGGATCAAGGGATGTGGTGGCACAGTTCTTAGCACTGTTGCCCCACAATCTCAGGGACCTCAGGTGACTGTGTGGAGTTTGCACATTTTCCCCATGTCTGCGTGGGTTTCCTTCGGGTGCTCCAGTTTCCTCTCGCAGTACAAAGATGTGCAGGTTAGGTGGATTGGCCATGCTAACTTGTCCCTTAGTGAGAGGGGGATTAGCAGGGTAAATGCTTGAGGTTATGGGGATAGGGCCTGGGTGGGATTATTGTCAGTGCAGACTTGATGGGCTGAATGGCCTCCTTCTGCACTGTAGAGATTCTATGATATGGAGGGAAGGAGTGATCAGGATTTGAAGATTTGAAGATCAGCCATTATCAAAATGAATGGTTCAGCAGGCTCGAAGGGCCAAATGGCCTATTCCTGCTTCTAGTTTCTTTGTTTCTAAAATATACCTTCTTGCTGGTGCTGATTAGATGCCTTCAATCATCCAATCAGGATGCAGAAAAGGCCTGCGAATAAAAATCACCTCAGCTTGCTGAAGTTGGACATGATTGCCCTTTGACCTCCCCCCTCTCCATGACCTCTCACCCTCTAACCCTGCTAAAGTGTCCCCTCATGTCGCCAGACCCTCAAGTGGTGGCAGCTTGAGGGCGAATTGCTCGTGACAAAATTAATCCGCTGCCCCGAATCTCCAACGCTGAATGTCAGACACACAGGAATAAAAATCACAGTTTGCAGTGAGGGCCAGTCTGTCTGGCATTAATCATATAACTGCAGCTCCAGTCCGTGTCAGCAAAACTTTACAAGAAAATATTTGAACACAAGTGCCTTGTGTGCCCAACACTTTTAACAATAAACAAAATGTTCCATTTACAAGGGACCTAGGGACATGTTAAACAATCAGGTTACTTAGGCTGGCCTTCCAACACTGTCAGACAAATTTTATTTTTAACCATTTTTATTTCCTTTCATTTATATTTCCACGCTGTCTCGTGCCAGCAACTGCACAAACTCCATTGAGTGGCCTAGTTTAGTGCAGTCAGTAGAATTCTTATTCAGAACATTGTGGGCCCACACTGAGTATCTAGCCTCACTTGCCTCTCCAGGGATTGTTACCCTGTTAGATAAGACTCAAAACTCTTCCTGGCCTTCCGGTTGGATACTGGAAATCTTAGCGGTCCTTTTTAAAAAGCAACATGGAAACCTTTCTGAGAGTCCTCGCTAGTATTCCTCCATGAACCAACCATCAAGATGACAATCTTGTGAAAAATGTGCTCATCTGTTGTCTTGTGGGACTTCATTGAGCTGCCTCTTATGCCTGCGTGACATCAGATGGTGTGGCTCCTTTACTGTGGTAAAAGGCCACACACTAAAAAGTGCTGTTTATAAATCAGCAGAGCAAGGTTTACAATCCCAGAGATTGTATCTACCACCTTGGCTCCAAATCTGGTTGGCATCCAAAGGAACCCATTCACCTAATTCCCTCCCAGTACCAAGTGGTGCATTAAGGTGGCCTTTTGTCTATTTCCATAGCTCATAACACCTGGAACATGTTGTTAGCATAACACCACGGGCTTACAGCTTGAGGGTCATCACTCCGCATCAAGCATGGCTGATCGAAAGTCTCTCCTGTTCTTACCGCCAGCCATTAGCATGTTTGGAATGATACTCAATCTGTTTGACCACATTTTGAATGCATCTCCCTTGGGTAACAGGTCTGGGGTTGGGATGTGAACCCACTGCTTCAGGCTCAGAGGCAAGTGTGCTACCTATAGCTCCACAAGATCTCCAATGGAATGCTTCTAATATATGAGGTCGTGACTAGAATAACCGACTTGAATTAAGGTTGTTCTGGCTATAGGAGGAGCTGTGAATCCTGCCATTCTTACACACTATTCTCCAAAGGCAAAGTACAGAAGTGTGAAAAATGCTATATTTCCAAAGTAAGGTTAATACTTTAGGCATTCGGCATGCTTGGTTTCATTGGATACAAGAGTTGGGGCGTCTTGTTGAAGTTGTTCAAGACATTGGTAAGGCCACACTCGGAATACTGTGTGCAATTCTGGTCACCCTATTATAGAAAGGATTTTATTAAGAACATAAGAACATAAGAAATAGGAGCAGGAGTAGGCCATCTAGCCCTTCGAGCCTGCCCCGCCATTCAATAAGATCATGGCTGATCTGTTGTGGCTCAGTTCCACTTTCCCGCCCTCTCCCCATAACCCTTAATCCCCTCTCTTATCAAAAACCCATCAACCCGCTTCTTAAAAATATTTAGCGAGGCAGCCTCCACCACTTCAACGGGCAGAGAATTCCAGAGATTCACCACCCTTTGAGTGAAGAAGTTCCTCCTCAACTCCGTTCTAAACCGCCCCCCCTTTATCTTGAGGCTGTGCCCCCTAGTCCTACTGTCTTTTTTGAGCGGGAAGAGTCTCTCCACCTCTACCCTATCCATCCCATTCATCATCTTATACGTCTCAATGAGATCTCCCCTCATTCTTCTAAACTCTAACGAGTACAAGCCTAGTTTATTCAGCCTCTCCTCATAGCTCAACCCCCTCAACTCCGGTATCAGCCTAGTAAACCTCCTCTGCACTCCCTCCAGGGCCAAAATATCCTTGCACAGGTGCGGCGCCCAAAACTGCACACAGTACTCCAGCTGCAGCCTCACCAATGCCCTATACAGCCGCAGCAAGACCTCCCTACTTTTATATTCAATCCCCCTCGCTATGAAGGCCAGCATCCCATTCGCCTTCCTGACCACCTGCTGCAGAAAGAGTGCAGAAAAGATTTACTAGGATGCTACTGGGACTTGATGGTTTGAGTTATAAGGGGAGACTGGATAGACTGTGATTTTTTTCCCCTGGAGTGTAGAAGGCTGAGGGATGATCGTATAGAAGTCTATAAAATAATGGGGGGGGCGGATAGGTCAGTAGAATACTCAATGTCTTTTCCAAAAGGTAGGGGAGTCTAAAACTAGTGCCATAGGTTTAAGGTGAGGGGGGAGAGATACAAAAGTGTCCAGAGGGGCAATTTTTTCACACAGAGGGTGATGAGTGTCTATGACAAGCTGCCAGAAGTAGTAGTAGAGGCGGATACAATTTTGTCTTTTAAAAAGCATTTAGATAGTAACATGGGTAAGATGGGTATCGCAGTTTAGGGGCCAAATGTGGGCAATTTGGATTAGCTTAGGGGTAAAAACTGGGCAGCATGGACAAGTTGGGCCGAAGGGCCTGTTTCTATGCTGTAAACCTCTAGGACTCTAAACCTCTCTGTCCCACGAATGAATAAAATAAATATGTCCTGTCTCTTTAAGAGCACAGCTTAGGATCGGCCTGTGGGGAAATATGCTCGAAAGAAGTGAATGCAGGAAATTGGAGCTATTTGAGTTCAACTAGGAGTCAGTCATAACGACTTTCAAGGTTTTGGCTCCTGGCAAGTTCAGGGGAAAAGAAAATCAATAAAAGCCTTTTCCTTCTATTTAAATTCATTTAATATTTCTGACAGACACAGATACTCAAACCATCTACAAGACTGTTACAATATACCAGGTCTCCTGAGGCATTACACAAGAGGAGTTACCGGATTCTCTATTTTATTACAATAAGGCTCTTCATACCATGCAGGGAAGGATATCGAGGGTGTTTTGAATAAAAGGCCTTTGGGGTGTTGGTGTCGCCAACCTGGTTGGCGTTTATAGTCCGCCCCTGGCACACAGGCATCTCGTTGGAATGGGTGGACACGAGACAGATGAAACTTAACACTGAGAAGCGTGAACACGAAGGTGGTGATATAAAATAAAGAGTACATTCTGAAGCTGGTGAGGGAAGTGTGAGGACCTGAGGGCATATTTGTACAGATCGTTGAAGTTTATAAGGCAGGTTGGAAAGTGGTTCATTGAGTCATAGAGGTTTACAGCATGGAAACAGGCCCTTTGGCCCAACTTGTCCATGCTGCCCTTTCTTCAAGCTAAGCCCAACTGCCCACATTTGGCCCCTATCCCTCTATACCCATCTTACCCACGTAACTGTCTAAATGCTTTTCAAAGTTGTACTCGCCTCTACTACTGGGTAAGAAAAGTGGATAGCCAGAAGATTTTCCCCCGGTGGAAGAGTCAATTACTAGCGGGCACAGATTTAAGGTGCGAGGGGTAGGGTTTAAAGGAGATATACGAGGCATGTTTTTTTACACAGAGGATGGTGGGTGCCTGGAACTCACTGCCTGGGCAAGTAGTAGAAGCAGGTTATGACTTTTAAAGGGCTTCTGGACAAATACATGAACAGGATGGGAATAGAGGGATATGGTCCCTGGTCCCTGGTGCTGTGAGGCAGCAGTGTGCCATCATGCTCCAATTCCCACCATTAAATCTGCATTCACCGCACTCTCATGCAGAGCATTCCGGATCGTAACTGGCCGCTGTATAAAAATGATTTCCCTCATGCTAATCACCTTAAACCAGTGTCCACTGGTTCTCAATCCTTCAACCAAAAGAAAAAGTTTCCCTCTAAGGGGTCAAGCCCCAACTTCTCCAATCAATCTGCTGTCTCTTATTCAAAGGATAGAATCCCTGCAGTGCAAAAGGAGGCCATTCAGCCCATTGATCCTGCACTAACAGCAATCCCCAACTCCAATGTATTTTCCCTACTAACACTACTTAGTCAATTAATCATGGCCAATCCATTGAACTTGCACAGCTATGAACTGTGGGAGGAAACCAGAGTACCCGGAGGAAACCCACGCAGACACAGGGAGAACATGGAAGGATAGGGGGTTTTATTTCAGACGGGTGGCATTGTTGGTGCAGGGCCTGGTCCTGTGCTGTAATTTTCTTTGTTCTTCGTTCTAAAACATACAGAACCCTAGGCTTCATAAGTAAGATCATAAAAATACAGAAGAAAGGACGTCGTGGGGAACACCACCACCCGGAAAGTCCTCTCCAAGCCACACCCCCTCCTGAGACTTGAAAATATATCACCGTTCCTTCATAGTCACTGGGCCACAATGCTGGAACTCCCTTCCTAACAGCACTGTGGATGCACCTGCGCCAAATGAATTTTAGCGATTCGAGAAGGCAACTCACCATCATCTTCTAAAAGGCAATGAGGGATGGATAATAAGTGCTGACGTAGCATGTTCTCCCTGTGTCTGTGTGGGTTTCCTCTGGGTGCTCTGGTTTCCTCCCACAGTTCAAAGCTGTGCAAGTTCAATGGATTGGCCATGATGAATTGTGTTAGGTGGATTAGCAGGGAAAATACATTGGGGTTGGGGATTGCTGTCCATGCAGGATCGATGGGCTGAATGGTCTCCTTTTAAGAACATAAGAACATAAGAAATAGGAGCAGGAGTAGGCCATCTAGCCCTTCAAGCCTGCCCCGCCATTCAATAAGATCATGGCTGATCTGAAGTGGATCAGTTCCACTTTCCCGCTTTCTCCCCATAACCCTTAATTCCCCTGTCTATCAGAAACCTATCTACCCATGACTTAAATATATTTAGCGAGGTAGCCTCCACCATTTCAACGGGCAGAGAATTCCAGAGATTTACCACCCTTTGAGTGAAGAAGTTCCTCCTCAACTCTGATCTAAACTGCCTCCCCCCTTATCCTGAGGCTGTGTCCTCTAGTCCTGCTATCCTTTCTAAGAGGGAAGAATTTCTCTACCTCTATCCTATCCATCCCCTTCATTATCTTATACGTCTCTATAAGATCCCCCTATCTGTAAAAGTTGGTGAGAGTCAATAGTTGATATGCCAAATTTCCTTAGTCTTCTGAGAAAGTAGAGGCCTTGGTGATGGCATGGGGGAGCCAGAACAGGTTGACGGTTATCTGGACACCTAAAAACTTGAAGTTCTCGATTCTTTCTACTTCATCCTCAATGTTGCAGACAGGGGCATGTTCTCCTTTACACTTCCAGACGGCGATGACAATCTTCTTTGTTTTGTTGACATTGAGGGAGAGATTATTGTTGCTGCACCAGTTCACCAGATTCTCTATCTCATTCCTGTGCTCTGTCTCATCATTATTTGAGGTGTGACCCACTACACTGGTCATCAGCAAACTTGAAAATCGAATTGGAGGGGTATTTGGCCGCACTAGTATAAAGAGTAGAGTAGGGGGCTGAGAACACAGCCTTGTGGGGCACCGTGTTGAGGATGATCGTGGAGGAGGTGTTGTTGCCTATCCTTACTGATTGTGGCCTGTGAGTTAGGAAGTTCAGGATCCAATCGCAGAGGGAGGAGCCGAGGCTCAGGACACAGAGTTTGGAGATGAGTTTTGTGGGAACAATGGTGTTGAAGACTGAGCTGTCGTCAACAAATAAGAGTTTGGTGTCCTTGTTATCTAGGTGTTCCAGGGTTGATTGCAGGGCCAGGGAAATGGCGTCTGCTGTGGACATGTTGCAACTGTGGGCACACTGTAGTAGATCCAGGTAGTCTGGGAGGCTGGAATTGATTTGTGCCATGACTAGCCTTTTGAAAACACTTCATAACAATGGATGTCAGAGCCACCGGCCGTTAGTCATTAAGGGACGCTGCTCGGTTTATCTTAGGTACCAGGATGATGGTCGTCTTCTTGAAGCAGATAGGGACCTCAGATTGTTGTAAAGAGAGGTTGAAGATATCTGTGAATACCTCCACCAACTGATGCACACAGGATCTGAGTGCACGTCCGTGTATCCCATCCCGGCAGTTGCTTTCTGAGGGTTGACCTTCGAGGAGACTGCTCTGACATCTGCAGTGGTGACCCCAAATACAGGTTCCTCCAGGGTTTCCAGAGTGGAGACCATGCTCTCACTGACCTCTTGCTCAAAATGGGCTTAGAATGCATTGAGCTCAGGGAGGGGTGCATTGGAGCTGACAATTTTACTTGCCTTCGTCTTGTAGCCTGGGATTATGGTCGATGTAGGCTCGATGGGCCAAGTGGCCTCCTTCTGCACTGTAGATTCTATGATTATCTGAAAAGAATAAATTTAATGGGGTATGGGAATATACAACAAAGTAGATCCCCAGAAGTGGCAGAGTTCACTGATGATTCAGTACTATTTGCACATCTTCAGATACTAAAGCACTCTGTGCCTGCAAACAACAAGATCAGGGCAACATGTGACAGATACCAGTGCCAAACAAGTGCCAAACAATAACCATCTCCAACGAAACAGAATCTAACCATCTCTCCTTGACAATCAATGACATTACCAGTGAATCCCAACCACCAATATACTGGGATGCTTATTATTGGATCAGCCGTATAAACAAGAGTAGGCCAGAGGCTAGGAATTCTGTGCCAAGTGACTCACTTCCTGATTGCCCAAGGCCTGTCCACCATTTACAAAGCACAAGTCAGGAGCACAATGAAACATTCTTCACTTGCCTGATGGATATAGTTCAACAACACTCAAGAAGTTGGAAAGCTTCCAGGCCAAAGCAACTCGCTTTGAATCCACCACTTATCCATCACCGTCAACATTCACTCCCTCCATCAGCAACACATTTTACCATATACAAGATGCACTAAAGGGACTAACCAAGGCTCCTTCAACTGCACCTTCCAAAACCACAACCTCTACCATCGAGGACGAGGGCACCGCGAACACGGGAATACCACCACCAGCAAGTTCTTTTCCAAATCACTCACCATTTCAACTGAGTCAAAATCCTGGGACTCCCTTCCTGACAGCATTGTGGATGTACCTACACACCAAACGGACTGCTGTGGCTCAAGGTGACTCACCACCACCTTCTCAAGGCAATTCGGGATGGACACTACAGGCTAGCGTGGCCAGCGATACCCACATCTCACGAAAGAATTTTAAAATTTTAATGCTAGCTGTTAGAAGCTGAGAGATTGTTTCCCCTTGTAAGAAAGTCTAGGACCAGAGGGCATAATCTCAGAGTAAGGGGTCACCCACTTGCGACAGAGATGAGGACAAATTTCTTCTCTGAGGGTAGTGAGTCTGTGGAATTCGTTACCATAAGACATAAGAGCAGAATTCGGCCACTCAGCTCATCGACTCTGCTCCACTATTCAATCGTGGCTGATATTTTTCTCATCCCCAGTCCCCTGTCTTTTCCCCCATAACCCCTGATCCCCTTGTTAATCAAGAACCTATCTATCTCTGTCTTAAAGACACTCAATGACCTGGCCTCCACAGCCTTCTGCAGCAAATAGTTCCACAGACTCACCATTCTCTGGTTGAAGAAATTCCTCCTCATCTCTGTTTTAAAGGATTGTCCCTTTAGCCTGAGGTTGTGCCCTCTGGTTCTAGTTTTTCCTACTAGTGGAAACATCCTCTCTACATCCACTCCATCCAGACCTCGCAGTATCCTGTAAGTTTCAAAAAGATCCCCCCTTCATCCTTCCAAACTCCAGCAAATACAGACTCAAAGTCTTTAATCATTCGTCATATGACAAGCTCTTCATTCCAGGGATCATTCCTGTGAACCTCCTCTGGACCCTTTCCAAGGCCAGCACATCCTTCCTTAGATATGGGGCCCACAACTATTCACAATGTAGCAAATGGGGTCTGACTAGAGCCTTAAAAAAAGCCTCAGGAATACATCCCTGCTCTTGTATTCTAGCCCTCTCGACATGAATGCTAACGTTGCATTTGCCTTCCTAACTGCTGACTGAACCTGCACGTTAACCTTTCGAGAATCCTGAACAATGACTCCCAAATCCCTTTGTGTTTCTGATTTCCTAAGCATTTCCCATTTACAAAATAGCCTGCGTCACCATCCCTTCTCCCAAAGTCCATAACCTCACACTTTTCCACGTTGTATTCCATCTGCCACTTCTTTGCCCACTCTCCGAACCTGTCCAAGTTACACTGTAGAGGCTGGGTCATTAAATATGTTCAAGGTTGAGATGGACAGATTTTGTATCTATAAGGGAATCGAGGCTTATTTAAAGTAAAGTTTATTTACTAGGCACAAGTCGATTTACATTCACACTGCAATGAAGTTACTGTGAAAACTCCAGCACCTGTTCGGGTACACTGAGGGAGAATTTAGCATGGCCAACGCACCTAATCAGCACGTTTTTCGGACTGTGGGAGGAAACCGGAGCACCCGGTGGAAACCCACGCAGACATGGGAAGGATGCGCAGACTCCACACAGACAGTGACCCAAGCTGACAATTGAACCCAGGCCCTTGGTGCTGTGATCTTTACCATAATGTCCCATGGGGATAAGATGGGAGAGTGGAGTTAAGGATTATCAGATCAGGTATGATCTCATTGAATGGTGGAGCAGATTCAATGGGCCAAATGGCCTAATTCTGCTCCTATGCCTGATGGGGCGGCACGGTAGCACAGTGGTTAGCACTGCTGCTTCACAGCTCCAAGGACCTGGGTTCGATTCCCGGCTTGGGTCACTGTCTGTGTGGAGTTTGCACATTCTCCTTGTGTCTGCGTGGGTTTGCTCCGGTTTCCTCCCACAGTCCAAAAATGTGCTGGTTAGGTTGAATGGCCATGCTAAAATTTATCCCTTAGAGATGCGTAGATTAGCAGGTAAAATATGTAGGGATATGGGGGTAGGGTGTGGGTGGGATTGTAGTTGGTACAGACAGGATGGGCCAAATGGCCTCTTTCTGCACTGTAGGGTTTCTATGATTTCTATCATATGGTCTGTTGTTTGTAAAATTAGGATGTGGTCCTTTAGTCTGATAATACTATGGAGAGGGTACCTGGAGCTTGGCAGACATGGGGATACCGGGGGAGTTGAAATGTGCTGTTTTGCACTTTTAAAGATTCTTGAGGGCAGTGGTATGACTGGAAAAGATCACAGGGCTAACGGTGTATGGGAGAAGAGGCGGACAGTGCCAGGGGCCTGGGTTTGATTCCCAGCTTGGGTCACTGTTTGTGCGGAGTCTGCACCTTCTCTTTGTGTGTGCCTGGGTCTCCTCTGGGTGCACTTGTTTCCTCCCATAGTCCAAAGATGTGCAGGTCAAGTGGATTGGCCATGCTAAATTGCCCTTGGTGTCAGGGAGATTAGTAGGGTAAATATAAGGGAGTACAGGGATAGGGCCTGAGTGGGATTGTTGTCAGCGCAGGCTTGATGGGCCGAATGGTCTTCTTCTGCAAAATAGGGATTCTATGATTTGAGGTTTGGTCACATCAAGGCACTGTTTAATGGTATTAAGACATCTGAAGACATGAAATATTGTCTCTTAGTGACCCAAGATGTGTAGGTTAGGAGGATTAGTGGGCTAATTGAGTGGGGTTACATGCAGGGGGCTGGAATGCTTTGTTGGAGGAGAGTCAGTGTAGGCTCGGTGGGCCGAGTGGCCTCCTTCTGCACTGTAGAGATTCTATTCTATATTCACAATTTACCTGATTTATTTAATTCAATTCCACAACTTTCCTTGGCGGGTTTTAAACACAGTTGGCAATGTGGATGTGTATCCTTATGCGTTGTCTCGTTCCGTATGTGGGATGATTTGTCTTTCACTGTTGTCACTAATTAGAAGAGCAAACAGAGATAAAGAGGCAACATCATGGCTAAATGTACTTTTTTGTGTTTATTCGTGGGATGTGAACAGCATTTGTTGGTGTTCTCTAATGGTCTTTGAGAGGGAGACACTGAGTCACCAGCCTAACCCACTGTGAATTTGGGCGGTACGGAGCGATGCAGTGTTGTTAGAAAGGTTTTCAGCCCAGTGACAGTGAAGGAAGGGCCAAGTGCTCCTTATCTACTCTGTCCATGTCCCTCATAATCTTATACATCTCGATCAGGTTCACAGATTCACTGTGACATGTGGAGGGAAAGTCTATCATAGAATCCCTACAGTGCAGAATGAGGCCATTTGGCCCATCTAGCCTGCACCGATAACAATCCCACTCATCCATGTATTTACCCTGCTAATCCCCCTGACACTGGGGGGCAATTTAGCATGGCCATTCAACGTAAGCTGCACATCTTTGGAGCGTGGGAGGAAACCAGATCACACGGAAGAAATCCATGGGGAGAACGTGCAAATTCCACCCAGTCACTGGAGGCTGGAATTGAACCCTGGTGCTATGAGGCAGCAGAGCTAACCACTATGCCACCATGTCACCCATGTCGCACTGGCGATCCTTGAAGTAGACTTGAAGGAGACCTACTGGGCTGCCAGCTCCGACCATCTCCCCATACATCCCAGTCAATGGCATTTCAGCTTGGATCTGATTAGTTTTAATCTGGTACACGCCCTTTTCACACAGACAGGCTGGGCCACCCCATCACTGAGGACAGGGGTAATTATGGAGTCTCCTCATCGGGTTACCTCTTCAATGTTACTGCATGTTTCACTTGTGCCCTCACACTCTCGTTCCAGAATAGAGGGTAAAGTGGGGTGAAGGGCAGATGGCAGGGTAGGGTGCATGGAAATAGCGTCCAGGAGTTTCACTGTGGGGTTTAACCATGTGAACTCCTATCTCGCTTCTCCATCCGATACGAAAGATGTGATTGCACTGGAGGGGCCGCAGAGGAGATTCGCCAGGATGCTGCCTGGGGTGGAAGTTGTGAAGAGAGGTTGGGTAGGCTTGGGTTGTTTTTACTGGGGCAGAGAAGGCTGAGAGGTGACCTGATCGAGATGTATAACATATTGAGGGACATGGACAGAGTAGATAAGGAGCAACTGTTCCACTTAGTTGACATAGGGGATATAGATTCAAGGTGAGGGACAGAGTGTTTAGGGGAAGTCTGGAACATATGAACATAGAAATTAGGAGCAAGAATAGGCAATTCTGCCCTTTGAGCCCACTCTGCCATTCTATATGATCATGGCTGACCTCCATCTCATCTTAACTCCACTTTCCTGCCTTTTCCCCATAGCCCTTTATCCCGTTTTTGATCCAATATTTATCTATCTCTTTCTTGAATCTATTGATTCTGAATCTACTGCAGTCTGGAGCGGTGCGTTCCATAGATTCACATGATTTGTGGTGAGTAGCTTCTCCTTATCTCTGTCTTGAACCGCACCGCGCCCCCCCCCCACCCCCCCTTACTCTACAACTAGGACCTCTTGTCCCAGGCTGTTCCAGGAAAGGGGAATATTTGGTTAACATTTACTTGATCAATCGCATTGAGTATTTTATATACCCCAATCAAATCCCCCCTCATTCTTCTGTACTCCAGCGAGTACTCAACCACTCCTCATACGACAGCCCCTTCAAACCTGGAATCAATCCAGTGAACTTCTTCTGAACCGCTTCCAGTGCCACCACATCCTTCCTCAAAGAAGGTGACCAAAACTGAACACAAAGCTCCAAGTGTGGTCTCGCCAATGCCTTGTACAATTGTAACAACACTTCTCTACTTTTATATCCTAGACCCTGTGCAATGAATGCCAAGATTCCATTTGCCTTCCTTAGAACTTTCCGCACCTGCACACCCACCTTCTGAGACTCATGCACAAGGACACCCAGATCCCTCTGCACAGACACCTTTTGAATCTGTTTCCTATTTAAATAGCAATTTGCCTTTTTATGTTTTCAGCCAAAATGGATAACCTTGCATTTATCCACATTAAACACCATCTGTTAGATTCTGGCCTAGTCCCCTAGCCTGTCAATATCCATTTGTAAACTTATTATCTCCTCATCACAGCCTGCTTTCCCACCTATTTTTGCGGTACCAGCAAATTTCACTATGTTACACTGTGTCCCTGCTTGTAGATTATTGATATAGATTGTAAATAGTTGTGGTCTGGGAACTGAACGCTGCGGGACCCCACTAGTTCCAGATCGCCAACTGAAGGAGAACCCATTTGTCCCAACCCTCTACTTTGTATCAGTGAGTCAATTCTCAATCCAAGCCACAACTCCATACCAAACCCTTTGGGATCTAACCTTCTGGATCAGTCTCTTGTAAGGTGTGACACCTTATCAAATGCCTTCTGGAAGTAGAGATAGATCACATCCACAGGATCTGCATTGTCTACCTTGCTGGTTACATCCTCAAAGAATCCAGTAGGTTTGCCCTTTATAAAACCGTGCTGAAACTGGTGAATTGAGCTTTGCTTTTCCAGATGCTCCTTAATGATAGACTCCAGCAACTTTCCCACCACAGAGGTCGAGCTGACTGGTCTATAGTTTCTCATTTTTTGCACTGCCTGGGAGGGCGATGGAAGCCTCCCATCCTTTAAAAAAGTACCTGGATGAACACTTGGCACGCCATAACATTCAGAGTCACGGGCTGGTAAATGGGATTAGGTGGGAGCTCAATTGCTTCTTGCGTGTCAGTGCAGACTCGATGGGCTGAAGGGCCTCTTCTGCACTGCATGATTCTGTCATTCTACGAAGCGACGGAGGGAACCTGAACCGGCCATAATCCTGAACATGCCTTTTCCACAGCAGCTAAATTTAGCTGAGCGTAGGAGGGGAGGAAGTGTTTAGAAAGGAGCAGCTGGTCAAATACTTGAAAACACAGCCCAGGCCAATCATTCCCAGATCCACTTACTAATGGGATCAGCAGCTTCCTGTGTGGAAAGCTGGAGTGTGTCAGAGCGAGGGAGATTTATTCATGCCAGATACCTTACAGGGCTCTTAAAAAAAATTAGCACTTCCAATGAAAAAGCCAATTGGCAAGGCTTGCTACTCATTAGACTGAAGTCATGCTAGATGTTGATGAATGGAGCAGTCATGTCGAAGACTCTCCGAGAATTACGACTGTTTCTGGATGATATCAGGCTTCATACTAAAAGTCAAGTTGTCTTGAGTGGATCAGCGCACGGTCCTCCAATTGACAACAGTGCTTTGGGCATTGAGTCAAGTCTAACATGCCAAACTCAATGTCAGAAAGCCAAATCCTTCACTTCAACAACTCTGAATCCAAAACTTTTAAGGTCCAGGTTGCTCATCCTTAGCTATCCACGTAAAGTTTTAACTTTATTACTATCACAAATGAGTTTACGTTAACACTGCAATGAAGCTACTGTGAAAATTCGCTAGTTGCCACATTCCAGCACCTGTTCGGGTACACTGAGGGAGAATTTAGCACAATCAATGCACCTAACCAACACATCTTTTAGATTGTGGAGGAAATCAGAGGACCTGGAGGAAGCAGACACAGGAAGAACATCCTGACTCCTTACAGACAGTGACCCAAGTCAGGAATCGAACCCGGGCCCCTGGTGCTGTGAGGCAGCAGTGCCAACCACTGTGCCACCATGCAGCCCACACAAACCCATTTAGCATATTTCACATTCTCCTGGCACAACCGGAAGCTTCCTTGAATTTAATCAAATCCTCAAACGTGATTCTGGCGCAGGAGAGAACAACGGAGAAGTATCAATCTAAAAATCCCTAGATTCAACTTATTTGGAATGTATCTAAATTGTGAATTTCACTTATTGATCTCAAATAAATTCTTGACTATTTCAAATTACAACTGTGGTTAGCACTGCTGCCTCGCATCGCCAGGGACCCGGGTTCAATTCCAGCCTTGGGTCACTGTCTGTGCAGAGTCTGCATGTTCTCCCCATGTCTGCATGGGTTTCCTCTGGGTGCTCCAGTTTTCTCCCACAGTCTGAAAGATGTGCAGGTTAGGTTAATTGGCTGTTCTAAATAGCCCCTTAGTGTCAGGGACTTTAGGGGAGTAAATAAGTCGAGTTACTGGCATAGGGCCAGTATGGGATTATTGTCGGTGCAGGCTCGATGGGCCAAAGGGCCTCCTTCCACACTGCAGGGATTCTATGATTCTATAATTCCTGTAGTCTCACAACACCAGGTTAAGATCCAACAGGTTTATTTGGTAGCAAAACCCACTAGCATTCGGAGTGCTGCCCCTTCGTCAGATGAGTGGAAGTTCTATTCACAAACAGGGCATATAAAGACACAAACTCAATTTACAATTTACAAAATAATGATTGAAATGCGAGTCTTTACAGGTAATCAAGTCTTAAAGGGACAGACAATGTGAGTGGAGACAGCATTAAGCGCAGGTTAAAGAGATGTGTATTGTCTCCAGACAGCACAGTTAGTGAGATTTTGCAAGCCCAGGCATGTTGTGAGATACAGATAGTCTGATGTGAACCCAAGATCCTGGTTGAGGCCGTTCTCATGTGTGTGGAAGTTGGCTATCAGTCTCTGCTCAGCGATGTCGTGTGTCGTGAAGGCCGCCTTGTAGAACGCTTACCTGAAGATCAGAGGCCGAATGCCCATGACTGCTGAAGTGTTCCCCAACATAATTCCTGACAGACTCTTCACTGACAGTTACCTGGTTCCAGTGTAAATAACGATGAAGCAGCCCAATGGGATCATAGAACACAGGAAAAGGGAAGTCTACTGGTGCAGTGGATAATGATCCTGTCTCTGAACCAGATATCTCTGTGTTCAAAACCCATCTCAAGATTTGAAGATCAAGGAGGGTGTATTCACACCGTGTCCAAGCAGGTTGAGCATCGATCTGCAAATTCTTCCAACGTATGCTCATGACAGGTAGTGAATGTGGGAGAGTTCCTGGAGGGTCACATGATGGCAGGAAAATTGAATCCATAGCTCTGGATATAACCTGCATGTTAAAGTGCACCTGACACTTTTGGAGGTGAATGTTGCAGTGGATGGCCTAGACTATAGAATCATTGGGTCCCTACAGTGCAGAAGGAGACCCTTCAGCCCACTGACCACAATCCCAAAAAACAATGTTGTCCAGCGTGGGTGCCAACAGCGTAGGTTTTGATCCCCATTCTGACTGAGATGGAAGTGGGACTTGTCTCCCTGTGACACTCTGGGTCGATCTGAGGACTCGAACCAGAATCTGGCACTCTGACCTGTGCCTATGCCTGTGCAGAGTCACCCAGCATGATCCCATTTTCCTTCACATGCCCCTTCTCCACACTTCTCCTCATCAAGACACCATACCTTTAACAAAAGTGTGTTGTACAGAATTCCACATTCTAATCAACCTCTACAGAAAGAATCCTCTTCATATTTCTTCATCATTTTTTCATTAATCTCATCTCATCACTGTCACTCCAATCAGCGGAGAGTCTATTTTCCTGATCTTACACCTCATCATCTGGGACACTTGTTGGGATATCCATTTCTCAGGACATAGTCTTCACTTCCCACACATCTCACAACTGTAATTCCTCATCCTTGGGAATCCACACGACGTCTAATCCATTGCTTCTACATTGTTCCGATAAGGGGGTGACGAAAGCTACATACGCATTCCCCGACTCTGGCTACAATCATCTTCAAGCTCCATCTGTTATCTGTTGCATAGGTGGCACAGTGACTAGCACTGCTGCCTCACAGCTCCAGAGACCCGGGTTCGATTCCAGTCTTGGGTGACAATCTGTGAGCAGTTTGCACATTCTCTCTGTGTCTGCATGGGTTTCCTCCGGTTTCCTCCAATAGTCCAGAGACGTGTAGGTTAGATGGACAGTAAATGTGTGGGGGCTATGGGAACATGATGGGATAGAGGGCCTGGGTAAGATCTCTGTCAGAGTGCCCATGTAGATGGGCCGAATGGCCTCTTTCTGCTCCGTAAGGTTCTACGATCTAGGGAGAGATTGGAAAGGCTAGGACTTTTATCTTTGGAACGTGGGAGACTGAGGAGTGATCTTATCATAGAAGAATCAGAGAGCCCTACAGCACAGAAAGAGGCCCTTCAGCCCATCGGGTCTGCACTGAACACAATCCCACCCAGGCTTTACCCCCATATCCCTGCATATTATTACCCACTAATCCCTCTAACCTAAGCATCTTAGGACACTAAGGGGCAATTTTAGCATGACCTATCAACCTAACCTGCACATCTTTGCACTGTGGGAGGAAACTGGAGCACCCGGAGGAAACCCACACAGACACGAGGAGAATGTGCAAACTCGACAAGACAATGACCCGAGCCGGGAATCGAACTCAGGCCCCTGGAGCTGTGAAGCAGCAGTGTTAACCACTGTGCTACCGTGCTGCCCGTTACAGAGGTGTATAAAGTCATGAGAGGCATGGGTAGGGTGAACGCACTCAGTCTTTTTTCCAGGGTTGGGAAATCGAGAACTAGAGGGCACAGGTTTAAGTTAAGAGAGGAAAGAATTGATGGGAACTGGAGGAGCAACTTCTTTACACAGAGGGTGGTACGTGTGTGGAATGAGCTGCTGGAGGAAGTGGTTGAGGCAGGGACATTGACAACATTTAAAAGGCATTTGGACAGATACATGGCTAGGAAAAGTTTAGAAGGATATGGGCCAAATGCAGGCAAATGGGGTTAGCTTAGATGGGCTTTTTGGTCAGCCTGGACCAATTGGGCTGAAGGGCCTGTCTCCATGCCGTAGATTCTATGATTCTATCTATGTTTCTCTGCCAAGCCACAATTCACCAAAATCCCTATTTGTTGTCATAGACAAATTCTCATCTTGTTCCGGATTGGGATCATTCATAAATTTCAGGGTGGCATCGTTGAAGAATTATAACGGTTTTTATTCCGAATGGGAATTAGTGATATGATGAAAGATGGGGTCAAGAGGAAGGCAGGAGAATGAACAAGAAACTCACATTCTGTCACTTTACATGTCCAAGGGTCACGGGTCACTGTCTGTGTGGAGCTTGCATGTTCTTCCCGTGTCTGCATGGGTTTCATCCGGATGTTCCAGTTTCCTCCCCACAGTCTAAAGATGTGTGGGTTAGGTTGATTGGTCATGCTAAATTGCCCCGTGTGTCAGGGGGATTAGCAGGGTAAATGTGGGTGATGGGGATAGGGCCTGGTTGGGATTTTGATCAGTACAGACTCGATGAGCCAAATGGCCTCCGTCTGTACTGTAGGGATTCTATGATTCTAAGTGGTCTCCTTCAGTGGTTTTAATCTATTGACAAGTGTTCTTTATTAGCTTACTGGCCCCGATTTCTCTCTGACATTTTGTCTCACCTAAGGGATTATTTGGTTCTGTGTGGAGATGGGAAGGGAAGGAAAGCTGGAAGGATGCTCCAGCCATGATGAGACTGAGGCAGCCTGCGAGATAGATTTATGGAGTCATATAGTCAGTGAGGCACATAAGGAGGCTCCTTCTCTTCTGTCCTCTCAACAAGGGCAGGTCCAATCTATAGTGTCACAATTTCTGTCACAGGTAGAATTCAGAAGATCCTGAACCCACACCAGCTTGAACAGGAATTGAACTCCATGTTGCCTCACCCACTCTTACCACCTACCATGTTTTGGAAGGATTTACAAGTTGACACTTGACCTTTTGAATCATATCATAGAATCATAGAACTCTACAGTGCAGAAAGAGGCCCTTTGGCCCATCAAGTCTGCATCGAACACAATTCCACCCAACCCCTACCCCGACATCCCTACATATTATACCCACTAATTTCTCTAAGAACATAAGAAATAGGAGCAGGAGTAGGCCATCTAGCCCTTCGAGCCTGCCCCGCCATTCAATAAGATCATGGCTGACCTGAAGTGGATCAGTTCCACTTTCCCGCTTCCTCCCCATAACCCTTAATTCCCTTGTCTATCAGAAACCTATCTACCCGTGACTTAAATATATTTAGCGAGGCAGCCTCCACCACTTCAACAGGCAGAGAATTCCAGAGATTCACCGCCCTTTGAATGAAGAAGTTCCTCCTCAACTCTGATCTAAACTGCACCCCCCTTATCTTGAGGCTGTGCCCTCTAGTCCTGCTGTCCTTTCTAAGCAGGAAGAATCTCTCTACCTCTACCCTATCCATCCCCTTCATTATCTTATACGTCTCTATAAGGTCCCCCCTCATCATTCTAAACTTCAACGAGTACAAACCCAGTCTATTTAGTCTCTCTTCATAGTCCAACCCCCTCATCTCCGGTATCAGCCTAGTGAACCTCCTCTGCACTCCCTCCAAGGCCAACATATCCTTCCGCAAGTGCGGCGACCAAAACTGCACACAGTACTCCAGCTGCGGCCTCACTAGTACCCTGTACAGTTGCAGCAAGAGTTGCAGCTCTAACCTACGCATCCCTGGACTCTAAGGGGCAATTTCTTATCATGGCCAATCAACCTAACCCACACATCTTTGGACTGTGGGAGGAAACCGGAGCACCCGGAGGAAACCCATGCAAACATGAGGAGAATGTGCAAACTCCACTCAGACAGTGACCAAGCCGATTACTTAAAGTAATCAAAGTAGAAATGGTCGAGAGCTTCGAGCTTTTAGGTGTCCAACAACATGTCCTGATTCCCCCCATGCCGACACTATAGTTAAGAAAGCCCACCAACTTTCTCAGGAGACTAAGGAAATTTGGCATGTCAGCTACGACTCTCACCAACTTTTACAGATGCACCATAGAAAGCATTCTTTCTGGTTGTATCACAGCTTGATATGGCTCCTGCTCTGCCCAAGACCACAAGAAACTACAAAGGATCATGAATGTATCCCAATCCATCACACCTCCCACCTATTGATTATGTCTACACTTCTCGCTGCCTTGGAAAAGCAGCCAGCATAAGTAAGAACCTGACGCACCTCAGACATTCTCTCTTCCATGTTCTTCCGTTGGGAAAAAGATGCTAAAATCTGATGTCACATGCAACCGACTCAAGAACAGCTTCTTCCCTGCTGCTGTCAGACTTTTGAATGGACCTACCTCACACAAAGTTGATACTTCTGTAGCTATGACTGTAATGCCACACTTTGCAGTCTCTCCATTCCTTCTCTATGAATGGTATGTCTTGTCTGTATAGCGCAAGAAACAATATTTTTACTGTATACTAATACATGTGACAATAATAAATCAAATCAGGTCAAATTATGAATGCACCTTCCTTGGCTATCAAATTTTGGGCTAGGACTTGAACTCTCAACTGGTTCAGAGACAGGGTCACTATTCAATGAACTGAGTGACCTCGTTAAGTAATTGATTCAGCCCATTAAGTCCATGCTGGCTCTCTTTGGTGCAAACTAATCAGTCCCATTCCCCAATTCACCCTGAAATTTTACTTTCCTCAAGTTCCTCAAGTCCAAAGATGTGCGGGTTGGGTTGATTGGTCACGCTTAAATTACCCCTTAGTGTGCTGAGATATGCAGGTTAGAGAGATTAGTAAAACCTGAAGGGATATGGAGGTGGGGCCTGGGTGGCATCATCAGCAGTGCAGACCCAATGGGCCAAATGGCCTCTCTCTGTACTGTAGGGTTTCTATGATTCTATGATACCTATCTAATTCCATTTTGAAATATTTGATTGTCACCACTTCTATCACCCTTGTAAGCAATGAGAGCTCTTTCCCTTATTCCATCTCAAGACAGCTTTGGAGCAAGCTGACTTCTTGCGAGCTGTCCCCAGCATGCCCTCTAATTCTATCTTTTACTCTCGTTCAATGTTTTTAAAACTATACACTTTTAAACTTTTTCATAATGCTTTATTTTTCAGGGGAGATCGCTGAACTATTAACCCAGAAACTCAGCCAATGTTCTGGGGATCCGGGTTCGAATCCCATCACGGCAGATGGTGGAATTTGAATTCAATAAAAGACATCTGGAATTATGAATCTACTGATGACCTGAAACCATTGTCGATTGTCGGAAAAACCCATCTGGCTCACTAACGTCCTTTAGGGAAGGAAATCTGCTGTCCTTACCTGGTCTGGCCTACATGTGACTCCAGAGCCACAGCAATGTGGTTGACTCTCAAATGCCCTTGGACAACTAGAGATGGGCAATAAATGCTGGCCAGCCAGCAACACCCATGTCCCAAGAATGAATTAAAAAAACACCCTAGCAATGACTGTAAGACTTCGTTCTGCACCCTCTCCTTTCCTTTTCCACTGTGTACTCTATGAACGGTACGTTTTGTCTGTATCACGCAAAAGAAACAATACTGTATACCAATACCTGTGATAATAATTTCATCTTTTTCCCCTAATCCTTTAGTGAATTTCAACAACTTGTCCTGATCCCCCCCATGCCGACACTATAGTTAAGAAAGCTCACCAACGCCTCTACTTTCTCAGAAGGCTAAGGAAATTTGGCATGTCAGCTACGACTCTCGACAACTTTTACAGATGCACCATAGAAAGCATTCTTTCTGGTTGTATCACAGCTTGGTATGGCTCCTGCTCTGCCCAAGACCGTAAGGAACTACAAAAGGTCGTGAACATAGCCCAATCCATCACATGAACCAGCCTCCCATCCATTGACTCTGTGTACACTTCCCGCTGCCTTGGCAAAGCAGCCAGCATAATTAAGGACCACATGCATCCCAGACATTCTCTCTTCCAGCTCCTTCCGGGAAAAAGATACAAAAGTCTGAGGTTACGTACCAATTGACTCAAGAACAACTTTTTCCCTGCTGCTATCAGAGTTTTGAATGGATGTACCTTGCATTAAGTTGATCTTTCTCTACACCCTAGCTATGACTGTAACATCACATTCTGCACCCTCTCCTTTCCTTCTCTATGAATGGTATGCTTTGTCTGTACAGCGTGCAAGAAACAGTATTTTTCACTGTATGTTAATACATGGGACAACAATAAATCAAATCAAACCAAATCAAATCAAAGATCAGCCAAAAGGAACAGCCTTAAAATAGACAGCTAGTCTTTTCCTACCTGTTGTTTCTGCACACAGAATTAATCGGAAGATTAGGGTGGCTCAGTGGCACAGTGGTTAGCACTGCTGCCTCACATGGCTCAATTCCAGCCATGGTCACTGTCTGTGTGGAGTTTGTACATTCTCCCCGTGTCTGCGTGGATTTCCTCCACGTGCTCTGGTTTCCTCCCACAGTCCAAAGATGTATGGGTTAGGTGGATTGGCCTAGATAAATTGCCTGGGCTTTATTCCCGGCTTGGATATTGTCTGTGCAGAATCTCCCCGTGTCTGTGTGGGTTTCCTCTGTGTGCTCAGGTTTCCTACCACAGTCTAAAAGATGTGCTGGTTAGGGTGCGTTGGCCATGCTAAATTCTCCCTCAGTGTATCCGAACAGGCACCGCAGTGTGACGAGTAGGGGATTTTCACAGTAACTTCATTGCAGTATTAATGTCAGCCCACTTGTGACACTGATAAATAAACTTTAAACTTCATCTCTATCCGGTTCTAATTCTATCTTGGCTATTCACTTTTGGTTAATGTGGCCTTAGATAATCTTTTCAACGTCAAAAACAGAAAATGCTGGAAAACCTCAGGAGGTCTGACAGCCTCTAAGGGGAGAGAATAGAGCCAACATTTTGAGTCCAGATGACCCTTCATCAGGGTTGTGACAACTTTTTAAAATTTTTAATCGTCCTAGTTAGAGCTCTGATGAAGGGTCATCCAGACTTGAAAAGTTGTCTCAATTCTCTTCATGATGTGGAGATGCTGGGGTTGGACTGGGGTAAACACAGTAAGAAGTCTCACAACACCAGGTTAAAGTCCAACAGGTTTAACAGTCCGCCTTGTTGACCAACAAGGGGCATACACGCGGTGGGTCAGGCGATGGCTGCTCTTGGATGTTGCTTCGAGAGTTGCCTAGTGCTTCACGTCGTTAGTGTACGCTTAAACTGGACCATCTGACGGGCAACATGACAGCTCAGTGACTATCACTGCTGTGCAGATACATGGATTTGGGCCAGTGTCTGCGAGAGTTTGCACATTCTCCCCGTGATTGCGAGGGTTTTCTCCCGGTGCTCCGGTTTCCTCCCACATCCCAAAAAAATGTGCTCTTAGGCTGATTGGTGTAACAAATTGTCCCTAAATTAGTCTTCCCTCAATCTTCCCCAATAGGTGTAGACAAAGGTAGAGGAGGGCACTCATAATGTTAAAATGGCGGCGTGGGCTCGTTGGGCCAAAGGGCCTGTTTCCCGTGCTGTGTTGTTCTTTGTTCTTTGTTTATTTGATAGCAAAAGCCACTAGCTTTCAGAGCGCTGCCCCTTCATCTGGTGAAACCACTCACCTGATGAAGGTGCAGCACTCCGAAAGCTAGTGGCTTTTGCTATCAGATAAACCTGTTGGACTTTAACCTGGTGTTGGGAGACTTCTCACTCTATTCTCTTCCCACAGAGGCTGTCAGATCTGCTGAGATTCTCTGGCATTTTCTGTTTTTATTTCAGGTTCCAGCATCCATGGCATTTTGCCTTTACCTTGGATCATCTTTTACCGCCCTGTTTTGTCTAATTTCTCTCACACTTCTTTATTAGCCTTCCTAATCTCCATTTTTCAAACATTCCCTATGCTATGTGTCCCTCTTCCTGGCTCTATTACTTACCTGGTAGTGTTAAATGCATATATTTCTTTTCAAATTTGATCTCGCTCATTCATAAACCCATAGCTTTGGATATACTCCCTATTAAATTTCTCCACTGGAGTTTATACCTTTCCAGGCCCTATTCAAGCATTTCCCATTGCTGATCCTTGCTTTTATGTGCCAATTTCTCCTTCCATTTAATCTTGGCAAGGTTCTTCTTTTTAAATGTGGCTATAACTTTCTTCCTTCCTTCCTAGTTGAAGCAGCAACACACTAACTGAGAAAACAGCCCTGAACAGTGCGCTGCACTCCCTTCCATCGAACACAGTCTCTTCTTGAAGGAAAACCTTACATTTGCTGATAAAGGTATCTCTCTCATTTGAATGGAAATTTTCCCCTCAGTTCCCTCATCATTACTGTGCAGCCGATAATATAACCACACCTCAGCAATGCAGTCAACCCCCTGTTATTTTTCAGCTCAGTGCAAATCCTTGTGCTCCAGTGTGATAATATTTTCCTCAATTAATATCATTACCTCCTCTATTTTCACCCCTATCCCTGAAGAGCGTCATATATGCGACAATGTTTAAGTGCCAATCCTGATCTAATTGATGCTTCCCTTATTGGTGTGGCCCGGTGGCACAGTGGTTAGCACTGCAGCATCAGGGACCTGGGTTCAATCCTGGCCTCAGGTCACTGGCTGTGTGAGTTCCTGTTCTTTGTTTTTTTTTGTTCTCAGAGCAAGGACATCTTTAAAATTGAGTCAAAAAACACACCCTGAAAGCTGCAAGGCTGCCATTCAATTGCTGATAATAATGAATATAGTTAAACGATGAATGCAATTAACATTTTCACATAATCACAGAATTGTCACGGTGCAGAATGAGGCCATTTGGCCCACCGTGTCTGCACTGGCTCACCAAACGAGCATCATGACTTGGTGCCATTCCCCTGCCTTTTCCTTCACACCCCTGCACATTGTTCCAATTCAAGTAACCATCTCATGCCCTCTTGAATGCCTCCATTGAACCTGTCTCCACCACAATTCCAGGCAGTGCATTCCAGACTCGAACCACTCGCTGTGTGAAAATGGTTTATCTCTCATCACATTTGCTTCTTTTGCTAATCACTTTAATTCTGTACCCTCTCATTCTTGATCCTTTAACAAGTGGGAACAGTTTCTTCCCTGTCTACTCTGTCCAGCCCCCTCATGATTTTGAACATCTCCATCAAATCTCCAGTTGGCCTTCTCCTTTCCAAGGATAGGAGGTCCAACCTCTCCAATCTATCCTCATAACTGAACTTTCTCAATATTGGAACCATTCTTGTAAATCTCCTCTGTTTTCCAATGCATTCACATCCTTCCTATAGTTTGGCGCCCAGAATCGTACACAATATTCCAACTGAGGTCTAACTAATGTCTTGTAAAAGTTCAGCATAACCTCCTTGCTCTTGTACTCTATGCCAGCATTCATAAAGCCCAGAATGCTATTTGCTTTATTAACTGCTGTCTTCACCTGTCCTGCCATCTCTAATCATCTATGCAAATATATACCCTGCTCCTGAATTTTACCCCTTATTATTGTCTCTCCATGTTCTTCCTACCAAAATGCATCATTTCAAACTTCTCCACACTAAATATCATCTGCCACCTATCTGTCCACACTACCAATTTGTTTATGTCCTTTTGAAGTTCTACACTATCATCTTCACACTTTACAATACTTCTGGGTTTTGTATTATCTGTAAGCTCTGAGATTGTCCCTGCACACCAAGATCTAGATCATTAATATATATCAGGAAAAGCAAGGGTCCCAATAGTGACCCCTGGGGAACACTGCAAACCTTACTCCAGCCTGATAAATATCCATTGAGCAATACTCTCTGTTTCCCATTATTCAGCCAAATTTCGTTTCCATGTTGCTGCAGTCCCTTTTATTCCATGAGATATAACTTCTCTCACAACTCTGTTGTTTGGCCCTGTATCAAATGCTTCTGAAAGACCAACTACACTACATTAATAGAATTATCCTGTGGAAGGGAATTTTAGATTAGCTATTAGATTCAGAGACAGGTTTAATCTTATAGTGACAGAGTAGCTAAAAGGGGTTAAATCATTCTGTCTGATGAGTAAATGTTATTTGCTCATAAGTGAATGCAATAACAGTATTAAAATGAAATCAATGTGATTTTAAAGTGTTTTTTTAAAGTATTACATGTATTTTTAATGTACTTTTAAATATAAATGCATTGTTCATCTCAGTCAAAAATGCAAATGCTACAGAATATAATGGTAAGGTCAATAGTTGAAAACTGGAAGTCCATTAGTCAGCAGAATAAGCATTAGAAGTTTCAAGTCTTGAGTCAAATATTGAAACTTATTTAGTAGAATCATAAAATTATAGAACCCTACAGTGCAGAAAGAGGCCCTTCGAGTCTCAATCCCACCAAGGCCCTACCCCCATATCCCTACATATTATACCCACTAATCCCTCTAACCTACGCATCCCCAGACACCGAGGGGCAATTTCTTAGCATGGCTAATCAACCTAACCCGCACATCTTTGGACTGTGGGAGGAAACCGGAGTATCTGGAGGAAATCCACGCAGACACAAGGAGAACATGCAAACTCCACACAGACAGTGACCCGAGCCAGGAATTGAACCCAGAACCCTGGAGCTATGAAGCAGCAGTGCTAACCACTGTGCTACTGTGCCGCCCGTAATATCACAGAGGCATCCATTGTCCAGGCATAAGAAAATTCTTTCTAAGGGCCCAAAGAGACGCATACTTTCCTTATAATCATAGAATCCCTACAATGCAGAAGGAGGCCAATTAACACACCGAGTCTGTACCAACCACAATCCCACCCAGGCTCTACTCCCGTAACCCTCACTTACCCTGCAAATCCCCCTGAAACTAGACTCAAGTTATCATGGCCAATCAACCTAACCCACACATCTTTGGACTGAGAAGGAAACCAGAACATCCAGAGGAAACCTCTGCAGACATGGGGAGAATGTGCAAACTCCAAACAGACTATGACCCGAGGCTGGAATTGAACTTGGGTCCCTGGCACTGTGAGGCAGTAGTGTGCCACTGCACCGCCCTACAATTGGCAATGCGTTTATGGGAAAGGTTTAGGTATAGGAGTGTCTCCAACTACATAGCAACCAGGAAGTGGGCTTAGCCAAGTGGGAAGATGTCCGGAATTAAATGGACGAATGAAATATCATGAGATCGAGTGGCATTTTGCAATTGACTGAGGTAATCTGTCTTGTTCTGGACTGACATGTTAACACTGAACAAAATTGAATCTAAGCTAATGAGGAGATGTATCTTAGATAACGAAGAGTATGAATATTCTGTAACTTGGCTGAGTACTTCAAGTCTTTGGTGTGGTCTAATAGTGCTGAATCTGGGCTATCTGACCCTCTGATGGCCTCCCACAGCCATATGTTAATGTATTATCTGTTTTGTATGATTTTTTGTTTGAAATAAATTTACGGTTACATGGTTTGACCAGAGACTTTGCCTTTTGCGAGGTTTTCAAATAGAATCTAAGTTTTTAGAAATTGGCCACCAACTTAAAAGAAAATCTCCAGTAGGGACCCTAATCGATCCTTTCTGTTACTTCCTCAGAAGCCTCCTGCAAGATAGTTAAGCATGATTTCCCCTTTAGAAATTCCTGCTAATCAACTCACACTTTTCAAAGTGACTACTAATCCTATCTTGAATGATGGTTTCTAGGAGTTTGCCCACTATTGATGTTAAACTGGTTACCCTGTAACCACTAGGGCTGTCCTCACAATCTTTTTGAATAAGTTGCTTGCAATTTTCCAGTCCTCTGGCACCATTTTTTTATTCAATCGTGGGACATGGGTGTCATTAGCTGGGCCAACATTTATTGCCCATCCCTAGTTGCCCTTGGAAGGAAGTTGAGGGTCAACCCCATTGCAGTGGCCCTGGAGTCACATGTAGGCCAGACCAGGTAAGAATGGCAGATTTCCTTCTCTAAAAGACATTAGTGAACCTAATGGGTTTTTCCTGACAATCAACATGGTCATCAGTAGATTCTTAATTCCAGATATTTTTTATTGAATTCAAATTCCACCATCTGCAGTGGCAGGATTTGAACACAGGTTCACCAGGCCATTAGTTGGGTTTCTGGATTAATAGTCTAGAGATAATACCACTAGGCTATCCCTTGAGTCTACAACAGACTGGAAGATTATGGCCAGTACCACTGCAATTTCCATTCTCTCTTCTTCCAATATCCTTGGATGCATCTTATCCAGTCCCAGTGCCTTGTCAATTTTCAGTATTCACATTCCATTGAACACTTCCTCCTTATCAACTCTGAGCCCTTCCAGGTGCAGTGTTCCTTCCCCTTTCATCCTGATCTGGTTAGCATCTACCCCCCTGGCAAAGATGGAGGCAAGGCACTCACTTAATACTCCAGCCGCACCCCAGCCTCCATGTGCAAATCCCCTTTTTGCTCCAGAATCCTTTTATTATTTATATGTTTAAAGTTTATTTATTACTGTCACAAGTAAGCTTACATTAACACTGCAATGAAGTTACTGTGACAGTTCCCTAGTGGCCACACTCCACCGCCTGTTCGGGTACACTGAGGGAGAATTTAGCATGGTCAGTGCACCTAACCAGCACGGCTTTTGGACTGTGGGAGGAATCCGGAGCACCCAGAGAAAACCCACGCAGACATGGGGAGAACGTGCAGACTCCACACAGACAGTGGCCCAAGCTGGGCATCAAACCTGAATCTCTGGTGCTGTGAAATAGCAGTGGTAACCACTATGCCATTGTGTAGATGTCTACAGAAAAGTTTGAGATTCCCCTTTATTAGCTGTCAAACTTGGAGTCCCTCTTCACTTCTCTAATGTGTTTTTTCACCTCCCCTCTGAACCTTAGATACTCATAGATATTCATTGGATCCTACAGTGCAGTAGGAGGCCATTTGGCCCATCGAGTCTGCACTGACCACAATTCCTCCCAGGCCCTATCTCCATAACCGCATGTATTTACCCCAGCTCATCCCTCTGACATTAAGAGACAATTTAGCATGGCCAATCCACCTAACCTGCACATCTTTGGACCTTTTGTATTCCTCTTAGTCCTAAGTTGTATTTTCTACTTGATGCCTGTTATTAGCACACCTTTTCTTCTTAATTTCTATCTCCTTATTAATCCATGGAGTCCTGAATGTGTTTGCCCTAACTTTCCCTTTTAAGGGAATATATCTTGACTGTGTCTGGACCTTTTCTGTTTTGAAGGTAGACTATTGTGCACCTACAGTTTCCCCAGCAACCTTCCATTCCATCTGGCCCAGCTTCATTCTTGCCCCACTGAAGTTGACTCTCCCCCAGTTAATTATTTTTATTCTGGATTGCCAATTATCCTTCTCTATAATCATTCTAAATCTTACAAATGGCGTTCACTGTCTCCTAAATGTTTTATTGCATGTTCCTATTCATCTTGTCAACATTTTTGGAATTAAAGTTAACCATTAACAATGGCACAGTGGTTAGCAGTGCTGCCTCACGGTGTCAGGGACCTGGGTTCAATTCTGTCCTTTGGTCATTGCCTGTGTAGAGTCTGCGTGGGTTTCCTCTGGGTGCTCCGATTCCCTCCCACAGTCCAAAGATGTATGGGTTGGGTTGATTGGCCATGCTAAATTGCCCCCGAGTGTCAGAGAGATTACCAGGGTGAATACCAGGGGTTACGGGGAAGGGCCTGGGTGCAGACTCAATGGGCTGATTGGCCTCACTGTAAGGATACTGTACAGGCCTTTTGTCCCAACTTGTCCGTGCCATCCAGTTTTTATGACTAAACTAATCCCATATGCCCACATTTGGCCTTAATATGAATATATTCATTTAATTTATGAAGCAATAAACAAAATTGGAGATTTACGATGGCTAAAAATATCAAGAAAAATGTGTGGAATGTGGAAAACAAGAAATGGGCATGCTTATTTTTATGTAAGTAAGAAGACACTTGAAAAAATAAGGAATTTTAAAATATAACTTTTAGTTTAATGCGATTTCTGCGATAGGATTTCTTTGGAGAGTTGTTCGGAGCCTGAACTTTGAGTATTATCCTTTTCATTTGCCAAGTCGTACTGTAAACCTTTAACATTATGTTGGCTCCTCCAGCTGCTTCTGGTGAAATTCCTATTTGAAAATACTTGCTGACACAAGACATTATCATCATCTGCTCAACTCTTCAAGTTACTGTTAAGTGTCCAGCAAAGAAGCTTCAAACAATTGATTGAGGTCTGATGTGAGCCCTAACTCACATGCTGTATGAGGCCCCAGAGCTACAAGTCTCCATCCCTAAACTGGGCTGATGCTTTAGTATGATAGTATCCTGATGTTGGAGGCTTTGCCTTGACATTCAACCAAGATACTGTTTGGTGTCAAAGAACCTATGCAGGACGATGGGGAACAAGTGGCCCAAACAATACACATAAAGTTAAACTTATTTATTGGTGCCACAAGTAGGCTGACTTTACCTACCCTGCATAACTTTGGACTGTGGGAGGAAACCTCCACAGACATGGGGAAAATGTATAAGCTCCACACAGACAGTAGCCCGAGGCCAGAATCGAACCCAGCTCTGTGAGCAGCTAACCACTGTGCCACCGTGCCTCCCAATGCAATGAATTTCACCATTCTTCTTCCCATCATCCAGATTCATTTGAATCACAGATCTTCATACACTTTTCATCCTAAGTGCAGCCGTGAATGAAGTGGTTGTGAAAATCTTCCTCTGAAACGGAAGGTCCTTTGTCTTCTCAGATATTTCCCCATTGTGTTTGGAGGGAGCTGGAGATTCCTGAGTGAAGTCAAATCTATTCTCTTCCAGTTTGAGAGAGTTGAAGTGCAACTGTACAGGGCACCGGTGAGGCCGCAGCTGGTGTACTGTGTGCAGTTTTGGTCGCCGCACTTACGCAAGGATATTTTGGCCTTGGAGGGAGTGCAGAGGAGGTTCACTAGGCTGATACCGGAGTTGAGGGGGTTGAACTATGAGGAGAGGCTGAATAAACTAGGCTTGTACTCGTTAGAGTTTAGAAGAATGAGGGGAGATCTCATTGAGACGTATAAGATGATGAATGGGATGGATAGGATAGAGGTGGAGAGGCTCTTCCCGCTCAGAAAGGACAGTAGGACTAGAGGGCACAGCCTCAAGATAAAGGGGGGGGCGGTTTAGAACGGAGTTGAGGAGGAACTTCTTCACTCAAAGGGTGGTGAATCTCTGGAATTCTCTGCCCGTTGAAGTGGTGGAGGCTGCCTCGCTAAATATTTTTAAGACGCGGGTTGATAGGTTTTTGATAGGCAAGGGGATTAAGGGTTATGGGGAGAGGGCGGGAAAGTGGAACTGAGCCACGACAGATCAGCCATGATCTTATTGAATGGCGGGGCAGGCTCAAGGGGCTAGATGGCCTACTCCTGCTCCTATTTCTTATGTTCTTATGTTCTTGTAAGTGCTGATGTCCTTCAGTCTTCTCTCTTGGATCTGTCCTTCTTTGAAAAGGTTCCATGGTCCGTACTGTTCAGGCATCCCAATTTCCAGCAGTCTTGGATAACTGCAGCCCCAGTTGACTGATGTCCTCCATCAGTCAGAGGAAATCCTGTATGTTTCCAAGCCCTCTCCCGAGAGAACCGAGAACACTGTGGGAGATTGAATCCTTTATTACATTAGGAATACAATGTCAATAAACTACATTCATTTGCTCTGCCGGTCCAAATGCTGCATTGCCTGAGTGTGATTGATGTTTTTGCGTAGTGAGGATAACTAGTGCTTGAGGCACCCTCAGCAGGCAGAAACTTGGAATATCTTCCCCCTGGGCTGGCCTCAGGATTATGCAGCGTCCCTCTGAGCATCTCACAGCTATGCACATTACCATTACAGTCACTATATAGATTAATACTTCCTTCCACAGGCTTCCATGGTGCCAATGCCACTAGTTAAGATTTCCAACAATGATCTCTCATTATTTCCTGATATTTCCCATGACGCTCTCTCATCAATCTGAGATCCCCCATGACGCTCTCTCATCAATCTGACATTCCCCATGATGCGCTCTCATAACTCATTAAGATTTCTTACAATGCTCTCTCGTTATTTCCTGAGTTTACTTATCGCTCAGTAAGATTTCCCATGATGCTCTATCAATACTCCCTTTGATTACCCATGATGGTGTCTCATCAACCTGAGATTTCCCATGATGCTCACTTATCACTCACAGATTTCCCAGGATGGACTCTGGTCAATGCCTATGATTTCCCATGATGCTTTCTCATCACCCCTGATATTTCCCATGATGCTTTCTCATCACTGTGAGATTTCCCAGGATGCTCTCTCTCATTAATCTGAGCTTTCCTAGGATGCTCTCTGATCAATGCCTGAGATTTTCCATGATGCTTTCTCACCACCTCTGATATTTCCCATAATTCTGTCTCATCAATGTGAGATTTTCCAGGATGCTGTTTTCATCACTCTGAGATTTCCCAGGATGCTTTCTGCTCAATGCCTGAGATTTCCCATGATGCTTCGCTTATCTCTTGCAGCCTATTGTGATTGGTTTATTGTGATGGTTTGTATCTGCGCTCTCATTTCTCAAACCGTCCTTTAAACTGCTGCATGTGCCTTGCAGTCGGAAGTCTCACAACACCAGGTTAAAGTCCAACAGGTTTATTTGGTAGCAAACGCCTCTAGCTTTCAGAGCGCTGCTCCTTCGTCAGGTCAGTGGGGAGAACTCCCAATAACTACCAAATAAACCTGTTGGACTTTAACCTGGTGTTGTGAGACTTCTTACTGTGTTTACCCCAGTCCAAGGCTGGCATCTCCACATTGTGCCTTGTAGCCAGCCATCACTGCACAGAGGACGAAGGTGGAATTTTCCACTCACATATGGGTCAGCAGCAAATGGTGCACTCAACAATTATCCAGCCAAACACGTCCTCAGATAGTGGTGCTTGTTGCTACTCAACACTTTCTGTTTGCTGTCTGTCCTGTCACGCAAACATTCCATTGACTGATGCAAGTAATTGGCCTTTTCTCATCAAAGCTGTCACCAGAAAACATTTGGTTCTCCCTGAATGGTTGAAGGTACAAAAATCTCCTCAAGCACACAGTAATCAGCACGGAGAGCACTGATCCTTCTCGTTGTGAAATGCTTCCTTATCTTCTGTTTGACACTGTGCTTTTTGTTTATCCTACAGAGCGATCGTGACTCAGGTACTTAATAGAATGGAGAACGTAAATTCAAACACTTTCAGACGCTGTTGACTGCTAATGATTTATAGAACCATAGAATCCTACGGTGCAGAAGAAGGCCATTCGGCCCATTGAGTCTGCACCGACCACAATCTCAATCCCCATAACCCCATGCATTTACTCTAGCTAGTCCCACTAACACTTAGGGGCAATTTATCATGGCCAATCCACCTAACACGCACATCTTTGGACTGTGGGAGGAAACCAGAGCATCCGGAGGAAGTCCATGAGGAGAATGTGCCGACTCCACACAGACAGTGACCCAAGCTGGGAATCGAACCCAGGTCCCTGGCACTGTGAGGTAGCAGTGCTAACCACTGCGCCACCCAAGCAGGCTTCCTTCTGCACTAAAACTTAATGGGAGATTGTTTCTCTCTGCTGTTTTTTTCCCCTTATCCTCATTCACGCTAATTAAGCACAACAAGAGCATTACTTTGATTTCATTGCTTTGAGTGGAGTAACAGTTCGAGTGGAAGATTAAGATAATTGGGAAAAGCGCCAGAGGTGAGAAGTGGAGAATTCCTTTAATGTGGCGAGTTGTTATGATCTGGAATGCTCTGAGTTGGAAGCAGATTTAATAGTAACCTTCAAAAGCAAAGTGGGTAATTGCGTCAAGGGTAGGAAATGGCAGGGGAGTGGGGCTCATGGGATAGCACTTTCAAAGAGCCAGTATAGGCATGAAGGGTTGAATGGCCTCCTACTGTGCCATAAGATTCCCATTCTGGCCTACGGAATATCTCTGGCTTTAACCACTCCAGTAAGAAGTCATAAGAACATAAGAAATAGGAGCAGGAGTAGGCCATCTAGTCCTTCGAGCCTGCCCCGCCATTCAATAAGATCATGGCTGATCTGAAGGGGATCAGTTCCACTTTCCTGCTTTCTCCCCATAACCCTTAATTCCCCTGTCTATCAGAAACCTATCCACCCCGGTGTCTCACAACACCAGATTAAAGTCCAACAGGTTTATTTGGTAGTAAACACCACAAACTTTTGGGGCTCTGCCCCTTCATCAGGTGAGTGGAGAATTCTGTTCACAAACAGAGTTCTGATCATATAAAGGCACACACAGTTTACAGAATACTGATTAGAATGTGAGTCTTTACAGCTAGTCAAATCTTAAAGGTGCAGACAATGTGAGTGGAGATAGCATTAAGCAGAGGTTAAAGAGATGTGTATTGTCTCCAAACAGGACAGTAAGTGAGATGAAGCAAGCCCAGGCAATTCATGGGGGTTACAGATAGTGTGACATGAACCCAAGATCCCGGTTGAGGCCACCCTCATGTTTTTGTTTAGTGTGTAGGAGACTTGAAGGGTGAACTTATTCAGGTGTATAAAATCATGAGAGGCACGGATAGGGTGAATGCACTCAATCTTTTTTCCAGTTTTGGGGAATCGAGAACTAGAGGGCACAAGTTTAAATTAAGAAGGGAAAGAATTAATGGGAACCTGAGGAACAACTTTTTCACACAGAGGGTGGTACGTGTGTGGAATGAGCTGCCGGAGGAAGTGCTTGAGGCAGGGACATTGACAATGTTTAAAAAGCATTTGGACAGATACATGGATAGGAAAGGTTTAGAGGGATATGGGCCAAATACAGGCAAATGGGGGTTAGCTTAGATGGGCTTTTTGGTTGGCATAGACCAGTTTGGCCAAAGGGCCTGGCTCTGTGCCACATGTATTAGTATACAGTGAAACGTATTGTTTCTTGTGCACTATACAGACAAAGCATACCGTTCATAGAGAAGGAAATGAGAGAGTGCAGAATGTAGTGTTACAATCATAGCTAGGGTGTAGAGAAAGATTAACTTAATGCGAGCTAGCAGAGTTTAAAAGAGCTAGAATAAAGTTTTAGAAACATAGAATGAGAGCAAAAGATAGAATTAGACGGTAGGCTGGGCACAGATTGCAAGAAGTCACCCCAGCTTGAAATAAAAATTCCATGGTTCTGTACTTCCTTCGTCACTAGGAAGTAGTTTCACTCCACTGATGTCCATGTGATGTGCAGACTACTTCAGAAATAACTGTAACAATACCTCCACCTTGCGACACCCATCCATCTCCTGATTATTTCCACCTCTCCAGAAACATAGGAGCAGGAGCAGGCCATTCAGCCCATTGAGCCTGCTCTATCATTCATGGCTAGTCTGGCTGTGGCCTCAACTCCACTTTCCTGTCTGCTTCCTCTTCCGTGTCTAACAAAAATCTGTCTAACCTAGCCTTGAATAAATTTAGTGACCCAGCCGCCACTACTTTGTGGGCAAGAGAATTTCACACACCAATGACTCTTTGGTTTCTCCTCATCTCCGTCTCAAACCGGAGCCATCTTGGTTCTCCCCCATCTCCCCCACATGAGGAAACAACCTCTTGGGTTCCACCCAATCAAGTCCGCTCAACGTTCTATTTATTTCAATAAGATCTTCTCTCGTTCCCCTAAACTCCAATGGGTGTAGTAGCTTATAGACCTATTCAGCCTCTCTTCATAAAACATCTTATCCCAGAAATGAAACCACTAAACCTTTTCTGAACTGCTTCTAAATCTGCTCTATAATATTTTGAAATAAAGAGACCAAAACTGCACACAGTACTTCAGATGTGGTCTCACAAAGCACTGTATAGCTATAGTAAAACTTCCCGACTTTGATATTGAATTCTCCTTGCAATAAAGCCCAACATTCCATTTTACCTTTCTAATCACTTGCTGTACTTGTATATTAACCCTTTGTGACTCATGTACCAGGGCACCTAGATCCTCTTACGGTTAACGTCGGCAGTTAGGAAGGCAAATGCAATGTTAGCACTCATGTCGAGATGGCTGGAATACAAGAGCAGGGATGTATTCCTGTGGCTGTATAAGACTCTGGTCAGACCCCATTTGGAGTATTGTGAGCAGTTTTGGGCCCCATATCTAAGGAAGGATGCGCTGACCTCGGAAAGGGTCCAGAGGAGGTTCACAAGAATGATCCCTGGAATGAAGAGCTTGTCATATGAGGAATGATTGAGGACTCTGGGTCTGGACTCATTGGAGTTTAGAAGGATGAGGGGGGATCTTATTGAAACTTACAGGATACTGCGAGACCTGGATAGAGTGGACGTAGACAGGATGTTTCCACTAGTAGGAAATACTAGGACCAGAGGGCACAACCTCAGGCTAAAGGGACGATCCTTTAAAACAGAGATGAGAAGGAATTTCTTTAGCCACAGAGTGGTGAGTCTGTGGAACTCTTTGCCACAGAAGGCTGTGGAGACCAGGTCACTGAGTGCTTTTAGGACAGAGATGGATAGGTTCCTGATGAATAAGGGGATCAGGGGTTATGGGGAAAAGGCAGGAGAATGAGAATGAGAAAAATACCAGCCATGATTGAAAGGCAGAACAGACTCAATGGGCCAAGTGGTCTAATTCTGCTCCTATGTCTTATGGCCTTATGTCTCCGTATTAAAGAGTTCTGCAATCTTTCTCCATTTAAACAGCATACTATTTTTTCTATTCTTTCTGTTAAAGTGGATAAATTCACAGTTGTCCACAATATATTCCATTTCCTCACTCACTTAACCTGTTCTATATCGCTCTGTAAACTCCCTACCTCCAACTGACCACTTACTGTTCTAACTTGGTATCACTGGCAAATCCAGCTCCCATTCATTTACTCACTGCATCCAAATCATTGAGTCATTGAGTCAATAGAAGTTTACAGCATGGGAACAGGCCCTTCGGCCCAACATGTCCATGCCACCCTTTTTCTTAACCACTAAGCTAGTCCCAATTGCCCGCATTTGGCCTATATCCTCTTAGCCATGTAACTGTCTAAGTGCATTTAAAAGACAAAATTGTACCCACCTCTACTACTACCTCTGGCAGCTTGTTCCAGACACTCACCACCCTCTGGGTGAAAAAATTGCCCCATTGATATAAATTGTAAAGAGGTCCCAGCATTAATCCTCATGGCACTTCACTGATTACAGCATGTTGATCTGAAAGGGATGCATTTATCGCTACTCCCTGAATCCTGTTAGCTGATTAAACCTTTACCCATGCAAGTATGTTACCCGTTGTACCACATGCTCTTGTGTAATAACCTTCGGTGTGGCACCCTACCAAATCCTTTGGTACCTTAAGAAATCCAAGTACACTACTGATTCCCTTTTACCCACCTTGAATGTTATTTCATCTGAACAAGTCTAACAGGTTAGCTAAACAAAATTTCCTTTTCACAAAGTCACAAATGTGATTTTTTAAAAGTGCGTCCTTAATAATGGATTTTAGCACTTTCTCTATGGTAGATGGCAGGCTGATAGACCTGTAGTTTCCTGCTTTCTGCCTCCCTCTGTCCTTGAATAAAGGTGTTACATGAGCTATTTTCCCATCTGTTCCAGGCGTTTTGGAAGGTTATAACCAATGAGTCTGCCGTCTGTGCTGCCACTTCTTTTAAGAACCCAGTAGGCAGGTCGTTCTGTCCTGGGGACATGTTAACTTTTAGGTCTAATAGTTTTCCTAGCCCATCTTTTCCCCGGTAAGGTAAAGAGGTGGCTGCCTTATGATGTGAAATTCTGTGCTGGCATGGCTGATAATACCTCACTGGAACCGTACACCTAAACAGCTCAGTCAAGCCACCCGCAGGTACATTAATGAGCTACAGGTCATTGGAAGTAGAAGGGGGAAAAAAAAAACTTTTGTTTTAGTGGCACCTTTAATGGCTTCAGGATGTTTCAAAACACTTTAAGGTCAATTCATCACTTTTTGCGAAGCATAATCACTGTTGTAATGTCGGAAACCTGGCAGCCAATTTGAATGGATGTTCCAGTGACTGGAAAGCTGTCTGTCTCCTGTGGGGGAGGTTACACGAGGCTAAGTACTGGATCCCTTGCTTCCAGAGGTATGCATTGAATAACTTGGATTTGGATGTGGAGGGGGTGCGATTCAGATGTTTGCAATGATACAACAATTGGCCGTGTGGTTGAGAACAAAAATCAAGGAAGCTGTCGACTGCAAGAAGATAGACAGCATTCTTTCTTTCCAATTGTATCACAGCTTGGTATGGCTCCTGCTTTGCCCAAGACTGCAAGAAACTACAAAAGGTCATGAATATATCCCAATCCATCACACAAACCAGCCTCCCATCCATTGACTCTGTCTACACTTCCTGCTGCCTGGGTAAAGCAGCCAGCGTAATTAAGGACTCCATGCACATCGTATATACTTTTTCCACCTTCTTCCTCTGGGAAAAAGATCCAAAAGTCTTAGATCACATACCAACCGACTCAAGAATAGCTTCTTCCCCGCTGCTGTCAGACTTTTGAATGGACCTACCTCGCATTAAGTTGATCTTTCTCTACACCCTAGCTATGACTGTAACACTACATTCTGCACTCTCCCCTTTCCTTCTCTATGAACAGTATGCTCTGTCTGTATAGTGCGCAAGAAACAATACTTTTCACTGTATATTATTACATGTGACAATAATAAATCAAATCAAATAAATGCTATCGATAGACCAGTTAAGTCAACAGAACAGCTGCAAATGGAGATCAATCCCAGGAATCATTTGGGGAAGGTGATAGGATACACAATAAATTGCAGGATACCAAGAAGTGTAGATGAGCAAAGAGACCTTGGAATGCTTGCATATCCAATCAAGAAAATATAGGGGTTACCTTCCATTGTTAGCCAAGGCATAGAATACAAGAATTGAGTGGAGTCATGCTTTTTTTCTGCATTTGTGGGACATGGGCATCGCTGGCTGGGCCAGCATTTATTGCCCATCCTTAATTGCCCCTGAAACCAAGTGGTTTGCTAGACCATTTCAGACCAATGTGGCTCTAGAGTCACATGTATGCTAGATCAGGTAAAGACAGCAAATTTCCTTCCTTGAAGGGCCAGACTCCCTAAAGGGCTTATCAATAGATTCTTAATCCCAGACTCTTCATATTGAATTCAAATCCCACCATCTGCTGCGGCAGGATTTGAACCCGGGTCCCCAGAGCATTAGCTGAGTTTCTGGGTTGCTAGTCTAGCCAGGCCATCGTCTCCTCTGAACTGTATGAAACACTGGTTGGGTCACAGCTTTGATTTGATTTAATTTATTATTGTCATATGTATTAGTATACAGTGAAAAGTGTTGTTTCTCACACGTTATATACAGACAACGCATACCGTTCATAAAGAGGAAAAGGAGAGAGTGCAGAATGCAGTGTTACAGTCATAGCTAGGGTGCTCAGAAAGATCAACTTAATGCAAGGTAAATCCATTCAAAAGTCTGACGGCATCAGGGAAGAAGCTGTTCTTGAGTCATTTGGTATGTGACTTCAGACTTTTGTATCTTCTTCCCGACAGAAGAAGTTGGAAGAGAGAATGTCCAGGGTGTGTGGGGTCCTTAATTATGCTGGCTGCTTTTCCAAGGCAGCAGGAAGTGTGGACAGAGTCAATGGATGGGAGGCTGGTTTGTGTGATAGATTGGGCTTTGTTCACAACCGTTGTAGTGCAGTTCACCAAACATATGAAAGATGTGATTTGCACTCGAGAGGGTACAGAGAAGGTTTATAAGGATGTTTCTTGGATTAGAGGAAAGAATGGATAGGCTGCAGAGGAAGCTGAAGGCATGGCTTTACTGAAGTGTACAAACAAATGAGGTGTCTACATAGGATGAATAAGAAATCCCAGTCTTCCTGATTGCAGTTCTATAACGAGGGATATAAATTTAGGGTAAGGTGTTTCGATGGAATTTGAGCGGAAACCAGGGGACCTGGCATTCCGGGTGGTGGAGGCAAAATCTCTCAATATTTCAATAATACAGGTTTAAGGTGCTGGGGAGTAGGTACAGAGGAGATGTCAGGGGTACGTTTTTCACTCAGAGGGTGGTGAGTGAGTGGAATCGGCTGCCGTCTTTGGTGGTGGAGGTAAATTCGTTAGGGTATTTTAAGAGACTCCTGGATGAGTACATGGGACTTAATAGGATTGAGGGTTATAGGTAAACCTTGTAGGTAGGGAAAAGACTGGCGCAATTTGTGGGCCAAACACCCTGTTTGTGCTGTAGTTTTTCTATGATTCTCTGTCATTGAAGTGTTGGTCCCTGTGAGGCCACAGGTGGGATTAAACTGGATGGCTCTTTGTCAACCAGCACAGGCAGGGTGGGCCAAATGGCCTCCTTCCATGATTTGCAGTGTATAATTTATGATTATGGGAGCAGCCCCCCATAAACAACACTATGATAAGGGACAGCTCACCTCTTTCAATGTTGTTGTGAGCGATCAACACTGGCCAGGTGCCATGGTTAGGTTTTGATTTGATTTAATTTATTATTGTCATATGTATTAGTATGGGATCTTTCACTCACATTTGGGAGGGCAGGTGGGGCCTTACTTCTCTGCTTCATCTGCGCCAGCCCTCAGTGCAGCACTCCCTCAGTACTGCACTGGAACATCAGCGTCGATGCTTGTCCAACTCTCTGCAGGATACATGACATCCAGAGAGATTTACAGACTGAGGCGGCAGAGTAACAGGAAGCATGGCCAGCTGATGAGAAAGGAACATCGAAGAATCGTTCAATCCCTGCAGCGCAGAGGTGGCCATTTGGCCCATCAAATCCAACGGAGAAGGTCACCCTATCCCACATATTCAGTCTGCTTAATCCCTCTAACCGATGAGCCTTGGGCCTTCATAGCGAGGGGGATTGAATATAAAAGTAGGGAGGTCTTGCTGCAGCTGTATAGGGCATTGGTGAGGCCGCAGCTGGAGTACTGTGTGCAGTTTTGGGCGCCGCACCTGCGCAAAGATATTTTGGCCTTGGAGGGAGTGCAGAGGAGGTTTACTAGGCTGATACCGGAGTTGAAGGGGTTGAGCTATGAGGAGAGGCTGAATAAACTGGGCTTGTACTCGTTAGAGTTTAGAAGAATGAGGGGAGATCTCATTGAGACGTATAAGATGATAAATGGGATGGATAAGATAGAGGTGGAGAGACTCTTCCCGCTCAGAAAAGACAGTAGGACTAGGGGGCACAGCCTCAAGATGAAGGGGGGGCGGTTTAGAACAGAGTTGAGGAAGAACTTCTTCACTCAAAGGGTGGTGAATCTCTGGAATTCTCTGCCCGTTGAAGTGGTGGAGGCTGCCTCGCTAAATATTTTTAAGACGCGGGTTGATGGGTTTTTGATAAGAGAGGGGATTAAGGGTTATGGGGAGAGGGCAGGAAAGTGGAACTGAGCAGCGACAGATCAGACATGATCTTATTGAATGGCGGGGCAGGCTCGAAGGGCTAGATGGCCTACTCCTGCTCCTATTTCTTATGTTCTTATGATAAGGGACAATTTAGCATGGCCAATCAAACTAACATGTGCAATTTTGGACTGTGGGAGGAAATTGGAGCACCCAGAGGAAACCCATGCAGACACGGGAGGAACATGCAGGCTCTGCACAGACAGTCACCCAAGGCTGGAATTGAACCTGGGTCCCTGGTGCTGTGAGGCAGCAGTGCTAACCATTGTGCCACAGTGCTGCTCTCAGGTGAAGGAGAAGCAGAATGAGGGAGAACTTAATCACAATGCAGGAGCAAATATTGAAAGTCACTTCATGGCACGGTGGCACAGTGGTTAGCACTGCTGCCTCACAGCGCCAGGGACCTGTGTTCGATTCCTGGCCTGAGTGACTGTTGGAGTTTGCATGTTGTCCCTGTGATTTCTGGTGCTCCAGTTTCCTCCCACACTTCAAATATCTGCAGGTTAGGTCGATTGGCCAAGATAAATGCGTGGGATTGTGGGGATAGGGTGGGGGTAGGGGGGTGATCGTGAGAAGGTGGCCTGTGTAAGATATGGCAGCACAGTAGGTTGGCAGTGGTGCCTCCCAGCACCAAGGGCACAGGTTCAATTCTGGGTCTGTGTGGAGTTTGCACATTCCCCCCGTGTCTGCATGGGTAAATATGTGGGGTTACGGGAATAGGGCCTGGGTGGGTGCAGACTTGATGGGGTGAATGGTCTCCTCCTGCACCGTAGGGATTCTATAATTCTATGTTTTGTCTAAGCTGCTCACTTCACCCCCTTGAGCCACCCCCTCCACACTTGCGTTCCCCCACTCCCCTTTCACCACTCCTGTGGTCCTGCGTTCAGGAACATTGAAACCATTCAGTCAAGTTATATCAATGATCTACTGACATTGCAGGAGCTGCAGTGAAAAGACAGTGCAAAGCACAGAGCCAAGTATGCTGCAGGATGATTAACTTAGTGAACAAAACAATCATTCTCTTGAATTCATTTATCACACCATCATCAACCCATAATAAAAAACAGAGGACACTGGAAAGGCTGAGAGAGGAACAATCTGTGCCAATTCCCTGCTTCAGGGTTGAACTGTGGAATCTTTTACATCCACCTGGGAGCAGACCAGCCTCATCGGAATGCCACATTCGAATGATGGCACCTTCTCCAGCACCGCAACACTCGCAAAGGATGGCATAGTGGCACAGTGGTTATCACTGCTGCCTCATAGTGCCAGGGTTCCAGGATCAATTCCCGGCTCGGATCACTGTCTGTGTGGAGACTGCACATTCTCCCTGTGTCTGCATGGATTTCCTCCGGGTGCTCCGGTTTCCTCCCAGAGTCGAAAAGACCTGCTGATTAGGTTCACTGGCTGTGCTAAATTCTCCCTCAGTGTACCCGAACAGGAGTGTGGCAACAAGGAGATTTTCACAATAACTTCATTGCAGTGTTAGAACAAAGAACAAAGAACAACCCAGAACGGGAAACAGGCCCTTCGGCCCAACGAGCCCGCGCCGCCGCATCACCCTACACCTACTCTACCCTGCGTGTCTACGAATAGAACCCCTGACTTAGCCAGATTCAGGGGAGAATAGTGTCAATTTGGTAAAACCAATCAGCCTAAGAGCACATCTTTGGGGTGTGGGAGGAAACCGGAGCGCCCGGAGGAAACCCACGCATCCACAGGGAGAATGCACAAACTCCCACAGACACAGGCCCAAATCCATGTATTTGCACAGCTAGCAGTGCTAGTCACCGAGCTGTTGCGGCGCCCGTCTACCGGTCCAGGATCAAGCACACACACACACACACACACACACACACACACTGTTAATGGCAGCAGTCGGCAGGGAACTGGACCAAGAGGTCAACTGATTAACCAATAACTAAGTGATGAACCTAATGAGGGCCCTAAACTTTGGCTGCTGGGATTATTGTGTTTCAAGGCTTGCTTTTGTTAAATATTATATTTGAGAAATCTGATGTAGCGGTTCCTCATGTGTTCTTCACTCATCCTGAATCGTGAAGACTAACCCTATAATTCTGCTGGCTGCATCTTAACCCGCACCAAATCCCGATCACCTCTCGCCCCTGTACAGGTGGACAGGGTGGTGAAGATGCATTCGGCATGCTTGGTTTCAACGGTCAGAACATTGGATACACGAGTTGGAACATTTTGTTGAAGTCATGGTAAGACATTGGTAAGGCCACACTTGGAATACTATGCACAGTTTTGGTCACCCCCTATTATAGAAAGGATGTTATTAAATTAGAAAGAGTGCAGAAAAGATTTACTAGGATGCTACCGGGACTCGATGGTTCGAGTTATAAGGTGCATGGATTGAGTGGAACATCTTTCTTTGAACATAGGAAGCTGAGGGGTGATCTTATAGAGGTCTATAAAATAATGAGGGGCACAGATCAACTAGATAGACAATATCTTTTCCCAAAGATAGGAGAGTCTAAAACTAGAAGTAATTGGACTAAGGTGAGAGGGGAGAGATACAAAAGGGTCCAGAGAGGCAATTTTTTCAAGGGGTGGTGAGTGTCTGGAACAAGCTGCCAGAGGTAGTAGTAGAGGTGGGTACAATTTTGTCTTTTAAAAAGCTTAGACGGTTATATGGGTAAGATGGGTATAGAGGGGTATGGCCAAACACGGGCAACTGGGATGAGTTTAGTGATTAAAAAAAGAACGGCATGGACAAGTTGGGCCGAAGGGCCTGTTTCCATGCTGTAAACCTCTATGACTCTGATTCTACTCACTGACCTACATTGGTTCTCAGTTGAAACTTCTCAGTTTTGTTTTCAGCCAATGCCTCATTGTGCCTCTCCTGATCTCTATAATCTCCTTCAGCCCTACAATCCTGCACAATATCAGCACTCATCGAATTCTGGCCTCTTGAGCTTCTCTTATTTCAAATGTCCCAGCTCCCTACGCCTCTCTATCTTGCCTTCTTCCTTTAGGTCTCTTTTAAACCACTTGCTTTAAACACTGGTGTGTGGCTCAGTGATTTGTTTGCTAAGGCTCCCATGGAGCAGTTGAGACATTTTCCTTTATTCATAGAATCTCTACAGTGAAGAAAGAGGCCATTCAGCCCCTCGGTTTGCACCAACAACCGTCCCACCAATCCTATCCCCATAATCCCACATGTTCTATCCTGCTAATCCCTCTAAACTATGCACCCCGGAACAGTAAAGGACAATTTAGCATGGCCAATGCACCTAACCCACACATTTTTGAAGTGTGGAAGGAAACCAGAACAAAGAACAAAGAAAATTACAGCACAAGAACAGGCCCTTCAGCCCTCCAAGCCTGTACTGACCATGCTGCCCGACTGAACTGAAACCCCCTACCCTTCCGGGGACCATATCCCTCTATTCCCATCCTATTCATGTATTTGTCAAGACGTCCCTTAAAAGTCACTTTCGTATCCACTTCCACTATCTCCTCCAGCAATGAGTTCCAGGCACCCACTACCCTTTGTGTAAAAAATCTGTCTCGTACATCTCCTGTAAACTTTGCCCCTTGCATCTTAAACCTGTGTCCCCGAGTAATTGACTCTTCCACCCTGGGAAAATACTTCTGACTATCCACTCTGTCCATGCCTCTCATAATCTTGTAGACTTATATCAGGTCTCCCCTCAACCTCCATCGTTCCAGTGAGAACAAACCAAGTTTCTCCAACCTCTCCTCATAGCTAATGCCCTCCATACCAGGCAACATTCTGATAAATCTTTTCTGTACCCTCTCCAAAGCCTCCACATCCTTCTGGTAGTATAGCGACCAGAATTGAACACTATATTCCAAGTGTGGCCTAAGTGGGTTCTATAAAGCTGCAACATAACTTGCCAATTTTTCAACTCAATGCCCCAGCTGATGAAGGAAAGCATGCTGTATGCCTTCTTGACTAACTTCTCCACCTGCATTGCCACTTTCAGTGACCTGTGTACCTGTAAACCCAGATCCCTCTGCCTATCAATACTCTTAAGGGTATATTTCTTATCTGTATTAGACCTTCCAAAATGCACTACCTCACATTTGACCGGATTAAACTCCATCTGCCATCTCTCCACCCAAGTCTCCAACTGATCTATATCCTGCTGTATCCTCTGATGGTTCTCAAAGCTATCTGCAAATCCACCAAACTTTGTGTCATCCACAAACTTACTAATCAAACCAGTTGCATTTTCCTCCAAATCATTTATATATATTACAAGCAGCAAAGGTCCCAGCACTGATCCCTGAAGAACGCCTCTTGTCACAGCCCTCCATTCAGAAACGCACCCTTCCACTGCTACCCTCTTTGACCGAGTAAGAAGTCTCGCAACACCAGGTTAAAGTCCAACAGGTTTATTTGGTAGCAAATGCCACAAACTTTCAGGGCCTTTCCCCTTCGTCAGGTGAGTGGGGAGTTCTGATCACAAACAGAGCATATAAAGGCACAGTTTATAGAATACTGATTAGAATGTGAGTCTTTACAGCTATTCAAGTCTTAAAGGTGCAGACAATGTGAGTGGAGATAGCATTAAGCATAGATTAAAGAAATGTGTATTGTCTCCAGACAGGACAAGTATTCTGTAAACTGAGTGTGTGCCTTTATATGCTCTGCTTGTGATCACCTGACAAAGGGGAAATCCCCCGAAAGCTAGTGGTGTTTGCTACCAAATAAACTTGTTGGGCTTTAACCTGGTGTTGTGAGACTTCTTATTGTGTTTACCCCAGTCCAACGCTGGCATCTCCACATCATGACTTATTTGACACAGCCAGTATTGTATCCACCTTGCCAGCTCACCCCTGATCCCAGTCTGCCATGAGGGATCTTATCAAAGGCCTTACTGAAATCCATGTAGACAACATCCACTGCCCTACCCTCATCAATCATCTTTGTCGCTTCCTCAAAAAACTCGATCAAGTTCGTGAGACACGACCTCCCCTTCACAAAACCATGTTGCCTCTCGCTAATACGTCCAGGAGCACCTGGAGGAAACCCACGCAGACACGGGGAGAATGTGCAGACTCCACACAGACAGTGACCTAAGTTGGGAATTGAACCTGCGTCCCTGGCTCTGTGAGGCAGCAGTGCTAACCACTGTGCCACTGTGCTGTCCATCCCTAATTGCCTTTGAGCTGAGTGACTTGCGAGGCCATTTCAGAGGATGTACAAGAGTCAACCACATTGCTGTGGCTCTGGAGTCACATGTAGGCCAGACCAGGTAAGGACGGCAGATTTCCTTCCCCAAAGGACATGAGTGAGCCAGATGGGTTTTTACTACAATCCAGCATGCTCACCATCAAGCATTTAATTCTAGATTATTATTGAATCCACCTACTGTGATGGGATTTGAACCAGAATACCAGGCCAAAGGGGACTTTACTGTGCTTGAACTGATAGTGCTAAACATCGAGCATGGTCCAGGGAGGGCAATCCACCCAAAAGTATTCTCTTTGTCAAATTTGCATAAAAACTGGAGTAAACCCCACTATTTTTTCATTTTCAAAATGAATCTCCCACAGTCTGAGCACTGCAGAATGCCCCTGCGTGATTCACTCCACAAACTAGGGAGTGGGGCCTATTCCAGCTGGAGATGCCAGCAGTATAGCGCTGAGCGAATGACTGTGCAAGCGCTGATCTGTCAGTGCCAAGATTAGTGCACACACAGTAGCCCTGCACTGCCAGTCTCCCGATCGCTGGCCAGCCCCGTCACCCTGTGTCACCGGTCCTCTCACCGCAACCTCCCCCCCCCCGCCCCCCACTCTGGCCCACCTCCATCTCCTGATAGTCCCCACCCCCTCCCGCATCGGCAGGCCCAAAGCACACTCCCCCACACCTCCCGCAGCAGCTCTGACACCCCCCAGCAGGTTGCCACCCCAGTCCCAGTAGCTCCAGTTGGGCTGAATGGCTTGTATCTGCTGTAATTTCTACTCCATTTGGGCTGAATGGCCTGTATCTGCTGTAAATTCTACTCCAGTTGGGCTGAATGGCTTGTATCTGCTGTAATTTCTACTTCATTTGGGCTGAATGGCCTGTATCTGCTGTAAATTCTACTCCAGTTGGGCTGAATGGCTTGTATCTGCTGTAAATTCTACTCCATTTGGGCAGAATGGCCTGTATCTGCTGTAAATTCTACTCCAGTTGGGCTGAATGGCCTGTATCTGCTGTAAATTCTACTCCAGTTGGGCTGAATGGCTTGTATCTGCTGTAATTTCTACTCCATTTGGGCTGAATGGCCTGTATCTGCTGTAAATTCTACTCCAGTTGGGCTGAATGGCCTGTATCTGCTGTAAATTCTACTCCAGTTGGGCTGAATGGCCTGTATCTGCTGTAAATTCTACTCCAGTTGGGCCGAATGGCCTGTACCTGCTGTAAATTCTACTCCAGTTGGGCCGAATGGCCTGTATCTGCTGTAAATTCTACTCCAGTTGGGCCGAATGGCCTGTATCTGCTGTAAATTCTACTCCAGTTGGGCCGAATGGCCTGTATCTGCTGTAAATTCTACTCCAGTTGGGCCGAATGGCCTGTATCTGCTGTAAATTCTACTCCAGTTGGGCCGAATGGCCTGTACCTGCTGTAAATTCTACTCCAGTTGGGCTGAATGCAGGTTTGGATTGGCTGCTCTTTGTTCAGTTGAAGTCTGCTGCCCTCTGCTGATTGAATGTAGGTTTTCACTGACGGACTGTCGCTGAATCTGAAGAGCCATCCAGTCACTCCGGCAGCGCTGAACACATCGCAGAAACACAGCCTGAGTGGCTCACACCACTACAGGATCTGAACTTGCTGGGCAAAGGTGTAATGCTGGTTCCTTGCAGTGCGCTGTGGCCTTGATCCTCAAGTGCTGGCAAGCTATTTGACTGTGGCGGCATTGTAACTGAGACCAATCCTGTCTTCAATAACACTGAGAGACGTGGATGCAATCACACAGGTATATACACAGAGACTCAAACAGATACATACAGAGACACACATAGAGTCATAGAGGTTTACAGCATGGAATCAGGCCCTTCAGCCCAACTTGTTCAGGCCGCCCTTTTTTTTTAAACCCCTAAGCTAATCCCAATTGCCTGCATTTGGCCCATATCCCTCTATACCCTTCGTACCCATCAAGGTGCACCCACCTTAGGGCACGAAAACTTGGTAAAGTCATGTGTGAGATAAGTAGCGTAATCCACGCCCGTGTCCACGCAGATTCCCACTTTACCAGAGTGACCCAACCAGGAATTAAACCCAGGTTATTTCCTATGAAGGTTTCAATGGCATTCCTAGGGCCCACCCTGTCAAGTTAAACCTATATCTTTGCAGTGTTACTGGGGCTTTAAGGTGGTATTGCCCCTTTGCTAGCTTAATGTTGGCCATGCTAACTTCTCCCTCAATGTACCCAAACAAGCGCCAGAGTGTAGCGAGTAGGGGATTTTCATAGTAACTTCATTGCAGTGTGAATGTAAGCCCACTTATGACTAATAAATAAACTTTACTTTAATGAACTCTGCAAAAATATAAAAGAAAAATACCACAGATGCTGGAATCTGAACCAAAAACAGAAAATCCTGGAAAATCTCAGCAGGTTTGTATGTCCAATCCCTCTGACGAAGGGTCATCTAGACTTGAAACATTGATGCTATTCACGCCTCACAGATGTTGTCAGACCTGCTGAGATTTTCCAGCATTTTCTGTTTTGGTAATGAGCTCTGCAAATGTCTTCATTTTGGGAGTATCTATAGACATTAAGCTGAGTTAAAACATTAAGTTATGAGTCTGGGTCCACATACAGTAAGTGAAATTACCTTCTTCTTATCCTCCCCCTTTATTCCATTAGCCCTGAAAAAATACTCCAACCTTTCCACACACTGTACCCAGTTGTCAGTTGTCCTGTTGAAGGTTTCCAACTTAAGGTTTATTTATTAGTGTCACAAGTAGGTTCACATTAACACTGCAATGCAGTTACTGGGAAAATCTCCTAGTCGCCTGTTCGGGTACACTGAAGGGAGAATTTAGCATGGCCAATGCACCTAACCAGCATATCTTTTGGGCTGTGGGAGGAAAGTGGAGCACCTGGAGGAAACCCATGCAGACATGGGGAGAATGTGCAAACTCCAACAGACAGTGACCCAAGCCGGGAATCAAACCCAGGTCCCTGGCGCTGCAAACAGAGTTGCTCTGATTTACCTCATCGCCAGTCTAGTCATTGGAAAGATTGGCGACCACGAGTTAGTATAATGAACCATAAGGGTTTATTTACTAGCAGATAAATACACAGAGTGCTTTTACAATGTTCGCACTTCCAGTTTTAGGATCTACATTGGCTGAAAAAGCCCACACTCTGCACCAAGCAGAGCAGATATGTCTCTCTTTGCCTCACAGAGTCTGGGACCTGGGTTTACAGAGTGAGCAAAGCATCAAGGTCCACCAATTAGTGTGAGAAACCGTGAGTAGTAATGGTGCCAAAAGTGAGAGATCAAGCTGAAGCAGTGAGTTGAATGTAGAAGCGGAAAGAATCACTAAATACCAAAGAGTAACATTGAGTGCTTTCAATGTGGGAGAAGCCACTCCCCAGAAGTAAAGTAAGATGAAGTTTATTTGTTAGTCACAAGTAAAGCTTACATACGCACTGCAATAAAGTTACTCTGAAATTCCTCTAGTCACCACAGTCCAGCACCTGTTCAGGTCAATGCAGCTAACCTGCATGTCTTTCAGAATGTGGGAGGAAACTGGAGCACGCAGAGGAAACCCACGCAGACACGAGGAGAATGTGCAAACTCCACACAGACAGTGACCCGAGCCAGGAATCAAACCCAGGTCCCTGGAGTTGTGAAGCAGCAGTGCTAACCACTGTGCTACTGCGCCACCCATATAGTGTTGCAGCTACAGGTAGGTTGAAGAGGGAGATCAGCTTAATGTCTGATAGCACCATCCAAAAACCTGATGGCAGCGGGGAAGAAGCTGTTCTTGAGTCTGTTGGTATGTATTTTCAGACTTTTGTATCTTTTTCCAGATGGAAGAAAGTGGTAGAGAGAATGTACGTGGAATCTTTAATTATGCTGGGTGGGGCGGTGGGAGGTGTAGACAGAGTCAATGAATGGGGTTTGCGCGATGGACTGGGCTTCATTCACAACCCTTTGTAGTTCCTTGCAATCTTGATCAGGGTTTATACCCAGCTGTGATATAACTAGAAAAGATGCTTTCTATGGTGCATCTGTAAATAATGGTGAGAACATAAGAACATAAGAACATAAGAAATAGGAGCAGGAGTAGGCCATCTAGCCCTTCGAGCCTGCCCCGCCATTCAATAAGATCATGGCTGATCTGTTGTAGCTCAGTTCCACTTTCCCGTCCTCTCCCCATAACCCTTAATCCCCTCTCTTATCAAGAACCCATCAACCCGCTTCTTAAAAATATTTAGCGAGGCAGCCTCCACCACTTCAACGGGCAGAGAATTCCAGAGATTCACCACCCTTTGAGTGAAGAAGTTCCTCCTCAACTCCGTTCTAAACCGCCTCCCCTTTATCTTGAGGCTGTGCCCCCTAGTCCTACTGTCTTTTTTGAGCAGGAAGAGTCTCTCCACCTCTATCCTATCCATCCCATTCATCATCTTATACGTCTCAATGAGATCTCCCCTCATTCTTCTAAACTCTAACGAGTACAAGCCGAGTTTATTCAGCCTCTCCTCATAGCTCAATCCCCTCAACTCCGGTATCAGCCTAGTAAACCTCCTCTGCACTCCCTCCAGGGCCAAAATATCCTTGCGCAGGTGCGGCGCCCACTGAGTCGCAGTGTACTGTGCACTACAGCAGACCATCTTATCTTTCCCTGCTCGTACCAATGCACATCATCCTTATGAAGAGTACAAGAGCCTCACACAGTTCTGGCAAGCTGAGTGGTAATTTAACATTGAGCACACTCCTTCGCAGCACTGCATTCAGAATGTCAGGGTTCTACTTGGTCTGATTCACAAAGCAAGAGATGTGTGGGCAGCCCCATTCCTCTTGGATGTGTCACTTCCAATATTAAAAAAAACAAAAACATCATGTGAACAATATTGCTCATTTAGTTATTTAACACAAGACTACATTGAAGTGGAGGAATCTGAATTCATCAATCCTAAATTTTAAGGTCTACTTGATTTAGAGCAACAGCATTTAATCTCTATTTCCCCTTACAGAAGGAAGCCATTCAGCCCATCGAGCCTGCACCAACAACATTCCCAATCAGGTCCTATCCCCATAACCCAATCCACTTACCCTGCCAATCCCCCTGACACTAAGGGGAAATTTAGCATCGCCAATCAACCTAACCCGCACATCTTGGGACTGTGGGGGGAAACTGGAGTACCCGGAGGAAACCCAAGCAGACACGGGGAGAATGTGCAGACTCCAGACAGACAGTGACCTGAGGCTGGAATTGAACCTGGATCCCTGGCACTGTGAGACAGCAGTGCTAATGACTGTGCCATCATGAAGACTAATGAAGTCTAGCTTACACTACTAGTTGTCAGTACAACCTGTACAGCGTGTGCAAAAGGCTTTTGTTTTATACCAGTGGCTGTTCTCTGAGAATACTGATGGGGAGTGTACAGATAGATCAATTTCCAATTATAGAGGCGGCATGGGAGGCAAAAAGCATGGTGTGTTAGAGAACTTGGATTTATAATGCCTTTCATCATAATAAATCATCCCAAAGATATGATCAGACAAAAACTGAGACATTTTTCGGTTCTCCCCCAACAATGTGCAGTGATACCTTAAGGATTACGAATTGTTACATTGTCACTGGATGGAATGTACTCCCAAAATGGCAACTCACCTTCCACATCCCTGCAGACTAAGTTGCTGCATTTTTATATTGTCGATTAATCACAGAAAGCTACGGCCAAGATGCACTACAGTAATTCACCAAAGATTCTTAGACAGCATCTTCCAAATCCACGACACTTCCACCTAGAAGGTCAAGGGCAGCAGGTACATGGGAACACCACCACCTGCAAGTGCCTCCCCCAAGCCACTCAACATCCCGACTTGGAAATATAGCATCATCCTTCGCCAAATCCTGGAGTTCCCTCCCTAACTACATTGTGGGTCAACCCACAGCATGTGGACTGCAGCGTTTCAAGGAGGAGACTCACCACCACCTTCTCAAGGGCAACTAGGGATGGGCAATAAATGTTGGCCAGCCAGCGACGCCCATGTCCCACAAATGAGTAAAAAAATCCACAAGCTTTATTTTGATGATATAATTAACATCCCCGCACTACCACTCAAACTCATCGGCCCAGGAAAGTAGCAATTTAAGCTATCGGGTGGCATTGTGACACAGTGGTTAGCACTGCTGCCTCGCAGTGCCAGGGACCAGGGTTCGATTCCTGGCTTGGGTCACTGTCTGTGCGGGGTCTGCATACAGGTTTACAGAATAGAAACAAGCCCTTCAGCCCAACTTGTCCATGCAGCCCCTTTTACGAACCCCTAAGCTAGTCCCAATTGCTCGCATTTGGCCCAAATCCTTCTGTACCCATTTTACTCATGTAACTGTCCAAATGCTTTTCAAAAGACAAAATTGTATCCATCTCTACTACTACCTCTGGCAGCTGGTTCCAGACACTCACCACCCTCTGTGTGAAAAAATTGCCCCTCTGGCCCCTTTTGTATCACTCCTCTCTTATTTTAAACCTATGCATGTTCTCCCCGTGTCTGTGTGGGTTTCCTCCAGGTGCTCCCGTTTCCTCCCACACTCCAAAGATGTGCGGGTTAGGTGGATTGGCCATGCTCAGTGCCCATTAGTGTTAGGGGCATCAGCAGGGTAAATATATGGGGTTACAAGGGTAGGGGTTGAGTGAGTTTGCTGTCGGCGCAGGTTCGATGGGCCGAATGGCCTGCTTTTCTAGAGATTCAATGATTCAATAATAAATGCTACTTCCTTCTTGCCCCAGTGATTTTCTTTTTAAAAAAGACATGGCATTTGCACAATATGACCTTTCCTGACAAGTGGTTAGCTTCTCCTCAGTGATAAAGTGGGGCTAAGGGCCAGCGGATGACTATCAGAATCGTTCCTCTAACTCAGTTCCAGGCTCACGTTCAATCATCCAGCGTCCCACCCTCCCCCAATTTTCCCCACCACCCTTTACCCCACCGTCATCAATCAAACCTGAACATCCACTAAACTGGAAAGCCACAGGACCAACCACTGCTGTCAAGACTGGTTCCAGTGGGGTTTTGGTTAACATTTCTGAATTAGGCCTGACGCACTCAACAAATGCCACCCTTTGTGTGGTATTTTTCATGAGTAATACTCCAAGCGCGTTTCTGAGTTTGTTGACCTTTTGCAGGATTTTCCAATGAGATTCCTCAGAGGATTGTCACGCGCAAATGTTACTCGTCCTTTCTCACAGCAGGATTCTGGCATTCCTCCAAACTGTCCCGATGTTTGTTCCACCAATACTGCTCTACCTTATTCCAAAATCAGAGACTGCAAATTAGATCCATTTGCAGCACAGGAGGAAGCTATTTGCTTTACCCAGCCAGTTCCAGCTTCAACTGAAGCTGTCTTCTCCAACCTTATTTCTTGATTTGATTTATTATTGTCACATGTGTTAACGTACAGTGAAAAGTATTGTTTTCTTGCGCGCCAAACAGACAAAGAATACAGAAGGAAACTGGAGAGTGCACAGTGTAATACTACAGTCATAGCTATGGCGTAGAGAAAGGTCAACTTAGTGTGAGGTAGGTCCATTCAAAAGTCTGCTGGCAGCAGGGAAGAAGGTGTTCTTGAGTCGATTGATACGTGACCTCAGGCTTTTGTATCTTTTTCCCGATGGAAGAAGGTGGAAGAGAGAATGTCCCAGGCATGTGGGGTCCTTAATTATGCTGGCTGCTTTGCCGAGGCAGTGGGAAGTGTAGACAGAGTCAATGGATGGGTTTGCATGATGGATTGGGCTACATTCACGCCCCTTTGTAGTTTCTTGTGGTCTTGGTCAGAGCAGGAGCCATATCAAGCTATGATACAACCAGAAAGAATGCTTTCTATGATGCATCTGTAAAGTTAGTGAGAGTTGTAGCGGACAAGCTAAATTTCCTTAGTCTTCTGAGGGTGTAGAGGCATCCCTTGTCCCTTCCCATTTATCCTTTATCATCTTCCCATTTTAATGCTTACCTAATTTCCTTTTCGATGTCAACTTCTTTGCTTTAATAGTTCCAGTGACAAAAGATGCCATGTTCTAATAATATTGTGTGAAAATATTTCTCCTCGTCTCCTCCCTCATTTCTCAATGTCCCGTCTCCCTGTTTTGTTATTTATTCACCAACCAGTGGGAACGTTATAAGCTGGAATCACAGAATGGTTGCAGTGTAGAAGGAAGCCCTTTCATCTGTCGTTTTCTTGCCAGCTGTCTGCATGACCAACTGAAACACCCTTTGCCAGCGTCATAGAATCATAGAACCCTACAGTGCAGAAAGAGGCCCTTCAGCCCATCGAGTCTGCATCGAACACGATCCCACCCAGGCCCTGCCCCCATATCCCTACATATTATACCCACTAACCCCTAACCTACGCATGCCTGGACACGAAGGGGCAATTTCTTAGCACAGCCAATCAGCCTAACCTGCACATCTTTGGACTGTGGGAGGAAACCGGAGCACCTGGAGGAAACCCACGCAGACACAAGGAGAATGTGCAAACTCCACACAGACAGTGACCTGAGCCGGGAATCGAACCCAGGACCCTGGAGCTGTGAAGCAGCAGTGCTAACCACTGTGCCACCGTGCTGCCCAGTGTCCCTGAAATGTTTCTTTTCAAACGCTTATTCAATTACCTTTCGAAAGCCATGCTTGAATCTTCATCCACCATTCTCAGACAGGGCATTTCCCATCCTAACCACAGGGCATTGTCTGCTGTCTTTACCTGGTCTGACCTACATGTGAATCCGGAGCTACAGCAATGTGTTTAGCTCTGAACTGCCCTCCACCCATGTCCCACGAATGAATAAGAAGAAACGAACCTTCTCTCAACTTCTTCCAGATACAAGTTTATCACTGATCATTGAGACCAAAATGTACACTGTACTCCAGGTGTGATTTTAACAATGTCCTGTACAGTTGTAGCAAGTCTTAAGGAAATCTGCCATTCTTACCTGGTCTGATCTGGTAGATGCAGGAAGGATGTTCCCGATGGTGTGGGGAGTCCAGAACATGGGGTCACAGTCTGAGGATTCAGGGTAGACCATTTAGGACGGAGATGAGGAGACATTTCTTCACCCAAAGAGTGGTGAGCCTGTGGAATTCATTTCCACAGGAAGTAGTTGATGCCAAAACATTGAATGTATTCAAGAGGCAGCTAGGTATAGCACTTGGGGCAAATGGGATTAAAAGTTATGGGCAATGTGGTTGACTCTCAACTGCCCTGTGAAATGGCCAAACAAGGCACTCAATTCAATGGCGACTAGGGATGGGCCATTAATGTTGACCAACCAGTGACGCTGTGTCCCACGAATTAACAACTAAAAGGTGTTACTTGCCCTGATGAGTATTTACAGCATATTTATATATATATATGCAAAATTTGATATAGTTGTGGACTCGTCCCTATTAAGGGATGGATATGAAATATATGGAAAAGGGGTTATGTAACCTCATTCGGATGCAATCTGGACTGAGGAATTGGAGTCATGAAGTTAGCATTTCCTTCCTCAGTAGGTTATGGTCTGACAAGAGAGGGGGCTTCCAAGTTTAAGAGGGATCCTATGCATGTTTAGCCCTGTTTGCTTTGGTCGATGCAAAGACTTCATTTGAAGATATTTCTGCCTATGCAACTAACTCTGCTAACAAAGAAAATTACAGCACAGGAACAGGCCCTTCGGCCCTCCAAGCCTGCACTGACCATGCTGCCTGACTGAACTAAAACGCCCCACCCATCCGGGGACCATATCCCTCTATTCCCATTCCATTCATGCATTTGTCCAGATGTCCCTTAAAAGTCATTAGCATATCTGCTTCCGCCACTCCCCTGGTAGCCAGTTCCAGGCATCCACCCACCCTCTGTGTAAAAAAACTTGCCTTGTTCATCTCATTTAAACCTTGCCCCTTGCACCTTAAACCTATGCCCCCTAGTAATTAACTCGTCCAGCCTGGGAAATAGTTAACTTGACTACATGTAGGATCAGAAGGTTAGCTAAAAAATGACTGCATTCCTGAAGGGTACACAATACAGGCAAACAAGCTTTTCATAACAGCAGCTGCAAGGAATGTGAAAAACATTTCCAATAACAAGATAAGAATTGAAATACAACTTGGATTTTAGTACATATTTTTTCAGTTTGTTTTCGAGATCTGTTCAGTACATTCAAGTTCAGTACAGGGACTGACAGCAGAAGCCAGTCTCCAAGTTCGCTTTTTTCATTTTGCTTCTGCCACGTTAGTAATTTTTTAAAGTTCTGTTCAATAAAAGAAAACTATTTTAAAACTCGTTTCAGTGCTGTCCCCTCATCTATTCAAATGAATCAATGGACCCAATAGTTTGCATTGAGGTAGACAGTAGTGGAATGTATCCACAGGTTGGTGAAGTAATAGCGGTTCACAAGTATTCAGTCATGGAAAGGACTAAAGGGTAGTTAGGACAAAATCTATGGAGCTGAGTTAGAATGTGTTCTCTGTCATGCGATTGACACAGTCTTCAATGGCGTCCCAGTAATGGCTGGACTGATGTATGAGGAGAGATTGACTAGGTCAAGATTGTTTTTGCTGAAGTTCAGACAAATGAGGGGGGATCTCATAGAGACTTATAAAATTCTAACAGGACGAGTCAGGGTAGATGCAGGGAGGATGGTCCCGATGGTGGGGGAGTCCAGAACCAGGGGTCACAGTCTGAGGATTCAGAATAGACCATTTAGGATGGAGATGAGGAGACATTTCTTCACCCAAAGAGTGGTGAGCCTGTGGAATTCATTACCACAGGAATTAGGTGATGCCAAAACATTGAATGTATTCAAGAGTCGGCTGGATATAACACTTGGGGCGAATGGGATTAAAGGTTATGGGGAGAAAGCAGGATTAGGCTATTGAGTTGGACAATCAGCCATGATTGTGATGAATGCTGGAGCAGGCTCGATGGGCTGAATGGCCCCCTCCTGCTATGTTTTGAGAGGGAATTGAACAGTTTCTTGAATCAGGAAATTATCAAAGTCTCCCTGTGATTTGCGTGTCGCTGATCTGAAATATTGCTTATGTTTGCAGCACCAGAGAAGCCTCAGGCAGTCAGCAGATATTCTCTCATCTTGGATCAGCTCTGCGTTGGCCAGTGTGTGCACCAGTGCTTCAGATACATTACAATTTACATTGGCACAGTGGCGCCAGCGTTTGACGTTGCTGCCTTTACATTGGCAGCGTGCACGATTGAGTAATTCAGCTCGAGTGAGACCGGTGATGGCTCTGAAGCATTGTGACTGGTGCTGCGTCGAAACCACGGCACTGACACACGCAGCCCATGGCATTCACAATTTAAACACACACACACACACACCCACCTTCCCATTTCACAAAGTGAATCTGGCGCATAGTTCTTGCCAGTGGCACAGTGGCACAGTGGTTAGCACTGCTGCCTCACAACGCCAGGCACCTGGCTTCGATTCTTGGCTCGGGTCACTGTCTGCATGGAATTTGCACATTCTCCTTGTGTCTGTGTGGGTTTTCTCCAGGTGCTCAGGTTTCCTCCCACAGTCCAAAGATGTGCGGGTTAGGTTGATTGGCCATGCTAAATTGCCCCTTAGTGTCAGGGGGACTAGCTGGGGTAAATGCACGGGGTTATGCGGTTAGGGCCTGGGTGGGATTGTGGTCAGTGCAGACTATACTGTAGGGATTCTATAATTTACACCCTCCCTCTAATTGCCCTGAGAAAGCGATGGTGGGCTGTTTCACCAAACCACTGCAATTCGATACAACCAAATGGCTAGTTAAAAACTGGTATGGGATGGGAGTTACATACAAGCCAGACTTGGCAAAGACAGCAGGAATTTCCCTAATTCTAATGGAAGTTGATCATGGGTGGCACGGTAGCACAGTGGTTAGGGTCCTGGGTTCGATTCCCGGCTCAGGAGTTTGCACATTCTCGTGTTTGTGTGGGTTTCCTCCAGGCACTCCAGTTTCCTCCCACAGTCCAAAGATAAGAACATAAGAACATAAGAAATAGGAGCAGGAGTAGGCCATCTAGCCCTTCGAGCCTGCCCCGCCATTCAATAAGATCATGGCTGATCTGTCGTGGCTCAGTTCCACTTTCCTGCCCTCTCCCCATAACCCTTAATCCCTTCTCTTATCAAAAACCCATCAACCCGCTTCTTAAAAATATTTAGCGAGGCAGCCTCCACCACTTCAACGGGCAGAGAATTCCAGAGATTCACCACCCTTTGAGTGAAGAAGTTCCTCCTCAACTCCGTTCTAAACCGCCTCCCCTTTATCTTGAGGCTGTGCCCCCTAGTCCTACTGTCTTTTTTGAGCGGGAAGAGTCTCTCCACCTCTATCCTATCCATCCCATTCATCATCTTATACGTCTCAATGAGATCTCCCCTCATTCTTCTAAACTCTAACGAGTACAAGCCTAGTTTATTCAGCCTCTCCTCATAGCTCAATCCCCTCAACTCCGGTATCAGCCTAGTAAACCTCCTCTGCACTCCCTCCAGGGCCAAAATATCCTTGCGCAGGTGCGGCGCCCAAAACTGCACACAGTACTCCAGCTGCAGCCTCACCAATGCCCTATACAGCTGCAGCAAGACCTCCCTACTTTTATATTCAAAGATGTGCGGATTAGGTTGATTGGCCATGCTAAGAAATTGCCCCTTAGTGTCCAGGGATGCTTGGGTTAGAGGGATCAGTGGGTATAATATGTAAGGATATGGGGGTAGGACCTGGGTGGGATTGTGTTCGGTGCAGACTCGATGGGCCGAAGGGCCTCTTTCTGCACTGTAAGAAATCTATGATTAATGGCTACATCCGTCTTGCTGCAGACAATGACTGGGAGATAACTTCAAAGTCAAACTGCCTAATGGCCCTACCTTAGCATATTAAATCCAGTGTTACATGAGGCCAAAACTCTGTGTGATTTCAAAAAATTAGATATAGCTCTTGGGGCTAAAGGGATCAAGGGATATGGGAGAACAGGGGATCAGGATATTGAATTTACGATCAGTCATGATCATAATGGTGGAACAGGGTCAAAGGACCGAATGGCCTATTTCTGGTTCTAGTTTCTGTTGGGTGGTGAGTAGTTTCTGCGTGGACCCTTTACCTCAGTGTCAGTCAATGCTTTTTGTACAGAATGTAAGGAGGGCAAATGAAAATTCTCTCAAGGGTCTATTGATAACAGAACGAGAATGAGGGCAAGTTTTTGTTGAAAAGCTTTACCAGATACACAATGTTATTCAGTTTCGATTTTCACTGCAATTTGACACGGTGTCACAGAGGTTAGCACCGCTGCCTCACAGCGCCAGGGATCCGGGCTCGATTACCGCTCGGGTCACTGTCTGTACGGAGTCTGCACGTTCTTCCTGTGTCCATGTGGGTTTCCTCCCACAGCTCAAGAGACATGTTGGTTAGTGCACTGGCCATGCTAAATTCTCCCTCAGTGTGACCAAACAGGGGCCAGAGTGTGGCAACTAAGGGATTTTCACAGTAACTTCATTGCAGTGTTAACGTAAGCCTACTTGTGACACAAATAAATAAACTTAAAAGTCCTTACGGGCCCCATTCTCAAGTCCAAATGACAAGACAATTGTCTTGAAATTAATCTTTGTTATTTAGTTAAAGCCAATCTTGAAACAACAATTCCAACCTCATCACGTGGCACTTCTAAGCTGTCAGTCTAAAAGTAGCAACACAAGTGGTCAAGGTGATTAAGAAGGCACAAGGCAAACTTCAGCCAAGACATTGAGTGCAAGAGATGGGAAATCTTGGTGCAGCTATATAAGATCTTGGTTTGGCCACATTTGGAGTGCAGTTCTGGCCACCAAACCACCAGAATGACGTGGAAGCTTTGGAGAAAGTGTACAGAAGGTTCACCGGGATGTTGCCTAGAGATTGAATAAACTAGGACTGTGTAAACTAGGATTGTTTTCACTGGAAAGATGGAGTTTGAGGGGAGATCTGATAGAGGTCTACAAAATTTCGAGAGGCATGGACAGGCTGGATAGTCAGAGGCTTTTCCCCAGGGTGGAAATGCCAATTACAAAGGGGCACAGGTTCAAGGTTAGAGGGGGAAAGTTTAAGGGAGATGTGTGGGGGAAGTTTTTCACGCAGAGAGCGGTGGGTGCCTGGAACGTGCTGTTAGAGGAGGTGGTGGAAGCTGGCACATTAGCAACATTTAAGAGGCATCTGGATAGGTACATGAATAGGGAGGGAATAGAGGGATACTGACCGAGTAAGGGCAGGTTTTTTAGTTTAGTTAGAGCATCATGATTAGCACAGGCTTGGAAGGCCGAAGGGCCTGTTCCTCTGCTTTGCTTTGTTCTAGTTCTGGATGTACAAGTGAGAGCTCCAAGCTGATTGGCACTTCATGGTCCTGATCACACCTACAAGTTTGACACACACTTGGCCAACAACACTCAATTCAATTCCAATTTTATTGTCCGTTTAGAAATCCATTGTGGGTATACAGCTTCTTCATTTCCAATACTGAACTTGAATTTCACTCAGGCTGGGGTCATGGCGGAGATTTGGGAATAATCACACCTCGACTTCACCCCCTCTCCCCCAACAACAGACTTTCAGGAAAGAAAGGGCCCTGCAGAATTAGCACTGAAAAGCAAGACTCCAAATCCTGTACTGATTTACGTTGACCTTCCCAAGCAAAATGAAACAAACATAATTTGATGCAATATAGAAGCAGAAATGGGAAGACAAGATGGTCGCCCCTAGGGTTTGCCGATGGGTGTGGAATTGGCTCAGTGAAGGTGAAAGAGATCCAGTGACATAGATTCGAGAGGCTGAGCACTTGTGGAGCAGCCATTAATACCTGAGCATTAGGCATAGTTAGAGGTGAGGGGAGCAACTATAAGAGGAACTACGCTGTTGGGTTTAATCCATTAACACTAGAAACTTCCCTCACGTGTCCCTGTTCTCATCCTCTGCAGCCATTCACTGAGTGTCCAATCTCATTGTTCCATTGACCTAAAGCTCTATCCTCCTCACCAAGACACTCATTGTGCAATGTTCGCTTGCCCCTATCCCACTAGTCACACTGAAACACTCAGCCCCACACTCCTCCAAACCACTGGAGCTGACTTTTCTCACCTCGAATATCCCACATTCTCCTTCCAAAATCATCCTCCAAAACCTTCAATGCAGCCGGACGCCAGTTCGTTGCTTCTTGTCCTACATTCTTCATCGTCTCTCCACCAACTTGCAAGGCATCCAGATGAAAATCTATTGCCTCATTCTACCCCTACAATAGAGTTCAGCATGATAACACAATGGTTAACACTGCTGCCCCTTACCGCTGGGGACCTGGGTTCGATTGCCTCAGGTGATTGTGTGGAGGTTGCACATTCTGCGTTTGCGTGGGTTTATCTGTACACCACCCCACTCTACACAGAGGTTATGTGGCTCGGTTATGCTAAATTGCCCCTTAGTGCCCCAAAGTGTGTAGGTTAGGGAGACATAGTGGTTAGCAGTGCTGCATCACAGCTTCAAGGACCTGGGTTCGATTCCTGGCTCGGATCACGGTCTGTGTGGTCTGCGCGTTCTCCCCGTCTCTGTGTGGGTTTCCTCCAGATGTTCTGGTTTCCTCCCACAGTCCGAAGATGTATGGGTTAGGTTGATTGGCAATGCTAAATTGCCCCTTATTGTCCTGGGATGTTTTGGTTAGAGGGAGTAGCAGGGTAAATATGTGGGGTTATGGGGATAGGGCCTGAGTTGGATTGATGTTGGTGCAGGCTTGATGGGCCAAATGGCCTCCTTCTGCACCGTAGGGATGCTATGGTTTCTGATTAGCAGAGTAGATATGTGGTGTTATGGGGAAAGGGCCTGGATAAGATGCTATGAGAGAGAATAGATGCAGGCTAGATGAGTGCACTTGGGCACTGTAGGTGAGTCTATGATAAATTCGCACACGGTTGCCTCTCCCACACTACTCTTCCAGCTCCAGTCCACTTTTTCCTCTTACCAACCTTCCAGTTACCTCTCCTCCAGGCCATGGAGTCCTTGGATAAGCATTCCTGAGATTAAAACACTGGCTACGCTTCAAGGAAGTACTTTATTGGCTGTAAAATGCTCCGGGTTGTCTTCAGGCTGGGAACAGGTCCTGCACGAGCCTTCCTTCTTCAGTCACCCTTTCTCCTTTGCTTCCTTTCAAAAAAAACCTTTCCAAAAACCCATCTGTTTGACTTTACTTCCTGACAGTTCTTGGACTTGGCCTGCTGCCTTCAGTTCTGCTATTTCTCTGTGGAGAGTGCCTCAGGATATCGTGTGGGTTAAAAGGGGCTGCAGGGTTGTACACTATTGGAGAGGGTGGGCAAAATTATTATCCAATCCCAATTTTTCTCTTGCTGCCCCTGAGCATCAGTGACAGAGGCGATCAAGGAATACAAGGTGATGGCAAATGGTTGACCTGGAATTTTGCATAATTACTTAATAAACAGCAACAAGGCTCCACACGGTTAATTCAAGCCCTTTAAGAGGAAACATGGGATTGAGGTTACAATCAAACCGTAATGAATGGAGGGGCAGGCTCGAGGGGCTTATTCCTGTTCCTACTTTGTATTTTTTTCTTTTTATTCAATGGTGGGACATGGGCATCTCTGTCAAGGCCAGCATTTATTAATGGTGGTTAGCACTGCCGCCTCACAGCTCCAGGGACCCGGTTCGATTCCCAACCTGGGTCACTGCCTGTTTGCACGTTCGCCGTGGGTTTCCTCCGGGTGCTCCGGTTTCCTCCCACCAAGTCCAAAAATGTGCGGGTTAGGTGCATTGGCCACGCTAAATTGTCCCTTGCGCCCCGGGATGCAAAGGAGAGAGGGATCAGCGGGGTAAATGTGTGGGTTACGGGGGTGGGACCTGAGTGAGATTGTTGTCGGTGCAGACTTGATGGGCTGAATGGCCTCCTTCTGCACCGTAGGGATCCCATGGCTATTGCCCATCCCCAGTTGCCCTCGAGAAGGTGATGGTGAGCTGTCTTCTTGAATCGCCGATACAACCTAGGGCCTCGCTAGGTCATTTCAGAGGACAGTTGAGAGTCAACCACTTTGCTGTGGCTCGAGTCACATGTAGGCCAGACCGGGTAAAGATGGCAGATTTCCCTCGTTGGAGGACATTAGTGAACAAGACGGGTTTTTCCGACAATAGTTTCACCGTCATCAGTAGATTCTTAATTCTAGATATTTTTTACTGAATTCAAATTCCATCATCTGCCGTGGCGGGATTCGAACCCGGATCCCCAGGATATCCGCTGAGTTTCTGGATGAATGGTCCAGCGATAATACCAGGAATTCAGGGGTCAATGAGGTGAATTTTAGCGTGGCTGTGTGTGTGTAGGTAATGGGTTGTAAATTAGCTGCTGTCAGCGCGATGGAAGTCGCCCCGTTGCCCACCCGTCTTACTGAGCAGTTTCACCCCCTCGATCACAATGTCGTGCGTGACCGCCTTGCACATGTCGTAAACGGTCAAGGCCGCCACGCTGGCCGCCACCAGGGCCTCCATCTCCACCCCCGTCTTGCCGGCGGCGCCGCAGGTCGCCGTGACGACGGCCGCCAGCCGGGCCTCGTCCAGCTCCAGAGAGACGTCGACGCGATGCAGCTGGACGGCGTGGCACAGCGGGATGAGCTGGGCGGTTAGCTTCGCCCCGCCAATGCCGGCCAGCTGGGCCGTCACCAGCGCGTCGCCCTTCCGCAGCTGGTTGTCCCGCAGCAGCCGGTAGGCCCGCTCTCCCAGTCGGACCACGGCCTGCGCTGAGGCTGTGCGCCGCGAGTCGGGCTTGCCGCCCACGTCCACCATGGTGGCTCTGCCCTGTGCGTCAGCGTGAGTCAACTGCTCGGCCCCCTCTCTGCCTCTCGTCGTGCCCTCACTGGCGCGACCCCCAGCTGTCAGCCCAAAGTCTTTCAAGCCCACCGCGTCCTTTAGTCCGCTTGAGCAAGGCCGTGCGTGTTGGCCGAGCCCGGCCCCTCGGTCATCGCACCAGGCAGCAGTGCCAAGGTGCCCCTTGACCAGTCTGCCGCTCTCAGTACAGTATGTTCTCAGCGTCGGCCAGGCCGTTCCGACTGCGGGTCCCACTCCTCCGCGAAGAGTTGGCAGGCTTCCCTGGCTTGTAAACACAGCATTCTGGAATGTTCTTCCCGTCGGAGCAAGCGGCCAGCCGTTCCAAGTTGGCCGTCTGTCCGGTTGGATCAAATTTACGACTCCCTGGGCAGCCCTGGAAGGAACAGGTTCTTCCCCTGCAAAATAAAAACGGAAACAGAAGCGGGTGAGGAGAGCAGACAGGCCTCGTGAACCGGAGGAGAGTGTTTACACGCTCTCAACGCCGACTGCGCTGCGCACTCCCGGGGGGGGAGGTCAGCCTCAACAGCAAAAGGAGCAAGTGTTGAGGCCTCAGAGTTGCGCTGTCATCTTTTGGAGCGGACGTTATACACAGGCCTCAGGCGGGGCCTACACCACTTGCTGCCTCTGCCATCAATCCCCCAAGGTGGCAACACTTTCGAACATAGAAAAACTACAGCACAAAGAGGCCCTTCGGCCCACAAGTTGCACCGATGATATCCCTACCAACTAGGCTTCCTACAACCCTCAATCCTATTTAGTCCCATGTACTCACCCAGAAATCTCTTAAAAGACCCTATCGAATTTGCCCCTACCACTGACGGCAGCCGATTCCACTCACCCACCACCCTCTGAGTGAAAAACTTACCCCTGACATCTCCTCTGTACCACCTCCCCAGCACCCTAAACCTGTGTCCTCTCGTAGTGACCATTTCTGGGAAAAAGCCTCCGAGAATCCACCCGATCTATACCTCAACATCTTATACACTTCTATCAGGTCACCTCTCATCCTTCGTCTCTCCAGGGAGAAAAGACCGAGCTCCCTCAACCTATCCTCATAAGGCATGCCACCCAGTCCAGGCAACATCCTTGTAAATCTCCTCTGCACACTTTCGATAGCTTCCACATCCCTCCTGTAATGAGGCGACCAGAACTGAGCACAGTCCTCCAAGTGTAGTACCTCATTCAGCGTAAGCACCTCATTTGGAAAGCGCTTTGGGGCTCCTCCTATGAATGGACGGTGGAGGAGTGGAGGTTTATTCCATTGTTTGGAGGCCCCTGCGTACAGTAACTTACACATCTGCAGAAGATAAACGGGCAGGGTCGCACAGGAGAGCAGTGGCAAATATCACACATAACCAATGGAGACAACAGCAGTCATGAGAATAACAAAAGAAATTTCGAGAAGGCTAGATAGCACGCAATCATGAAAGTTTTATCAGCTACACTGGAGTAAGGAACGTAGGAGTTGTGAATAGCATTGGTCTCCTTATTTAAGGTAGACTGTGAATGCTTTGGAAACAGTTCAGAGAAGGTTTTAAAGTTTAGTTATTAGTCACAAGTAGGCTTACATTAACACCGCAATGAAGTTACTGAAAATCCCCTAGTTGCCACACTCCGGCACCTGTTCGGGTACACCGAGGGAGAATTTAGCTCAGCCAATGCACCCTAACCAGCACGGCTTTTAGGCTGTGGGAGGAAATCGGAGATTCCGGAGGAAATCCATGCACACACAGGAAGAACATGCAGACTCCACACGGACAGTGTCCCGAGCTGGAATTGAACCCGGGTCCCTGGTGCTGTGAGGCAGCAGTGCTAACCACTGTGCCAAATCGCTGAAAGAGGAGGGATATGTTTTGAGAGAAGGTTGGACCCTAGTTATGACTGTTACACGACATCCTGCACCCAATCCTTCCCTTCTCCTCTACGTACTCTATGAACTGTCTGCTTTGCCTGTATAGCACACAAAAAAACAATACTTTTCACTGTATCCCAATACATGTAACGATAATAAGTCAAATCAAAAGATAGGTTAGGCTTGGACCTGCTGCAGTTTAGAAGAGTAAAAGGCAACTTGATCGAAACATACAAGATGCTGAGGAGACTTGACAGCGTGGATTAGGACAGGATATTTCCTGTTGTCAGAGAATCCACAACTCGGGGCCACCGAGTTATCCATTAAAGACAGAGATGAGGAAACATATTTTCTCAGAATCCCGAGACTTTCTCAGAGTCTTGAAACATCTTTGAGGAGGGGGGAGATAGAATTCTGATTAACAAGGAGGGTGAAAAGCTGTCGGGGATAGGTAGGAACGTGGGCTTGAAGCTGTAATCAGATCAGCCATGATCTTATTGAATGGCAGAGTTGGGGCCGAGTGGCCTCCTTCTGCTCGGAATCTGAATGGTCATATGAGGCGGAAGGGGAATTTACTTGCGTTTTCTTTCCCCTTATTACCGATGTTGTTTCTTTTCCTGGCCTCTTACTGGAGCTGTGGGATTGAGGGGGTTGGGAGTGCAACCATCATGAGGGTGGACAAGCTTGGTGGGCTCACTAGTTGGGATAGATGCCTGTATCTCGTAACCTCGCCAGAATGTGCTCATTTGTGGATGGGACAGAGATCAAGAGGAGATGCATTTCTTGTGTGAATAAACAGCTTTGAAGATGTCCGCTGCCCATGTTTATATTCTCACTGTAGACAAGTATGAGTGTTTCCCTTAGGCCTTTGGCAAGTCTTTCTCAATATACTTTGTGGCCAATTAAGAAAAAGAAAAAAATGTTGGGGAAGTCCAGAACTTTGGGTGGCACTGCAGCACAGTGGTTAGCACTGCTGCCTCACAGCGCCAGGGACCTGGGTTCAATTCTGGGCTTGGGTGACTGTGCGGAGTTTGCACATTCTCCTTGTGTCTGCGTGGGTCTCCTCTGGGTGCTTAGGTTTCCTCCCACAGTCCAAAGATGTGCGGGTGAGGTGGATTGGCCAGGCTAAATTGCCCATTAGTGTCAGGGGGACGAGCAGGGTGAACACGTGGGATTATGGGAACAGGACCTGGATAGAATTGTGGTCGGTGCAGAATCGATGGGCTGAATGGTCTCCTTTTGCACTGTAGGGATCCTATAATTCTACACTAGGAGTCATTGGATAAGGTGTGAACCTTTTAGAACTGAGGTGAGGAGAAATTTCATCACCCAGAGGGTGGTGAATGTGTGGAATTCACTCCCACAGAAAGTAGTTGAGTCCAAAATATTGCCTGATTTATAGAAGAAATTAGATGTAGCTCTTGGGGCTAAAGAGATTAAGGGATATGGGGGGAAAGGGAGGATTGAATTTGATGAACAGCCATGATCAAAATGAATGGTGGAGCTGGCTTGAAGGGCCAAATGGCCTACTCCAACTTCTAGTTTCTATGTCTCCAAAACACTGCCATGAATTCAGTCAACTGGTTTCCTCCCACAGTCCAAAGATGTGCGGGTTAGGTGGATTGGTCATGTTAAATTGCCCCTTAGTGTCAGGGAGATTAGCAGGGTAAATACATGGGGTAACAGGGATAGGGCCTGGGTGGGGTTGTTATTGGTGCTGGCTTGATGGGCTGAATGGCCTCCTTCTGCGCTGTAAGGATTCAATGATTCAGTGATAAACGGACGTCAACCAAGTTCCCAGAAATAAAACTGCTACAATGAATGGATAATCTGTTTTTAACTCATAGAATCATAGAACCCTACAGTGCAGAGAGAGGCCCTTCGGCCCATCGAGTCTGCACTGACCACAATCCCACCCAGGCCCTACCCCCATATCCCTACATATTTTACCCGCTAATCCCTCTAACCTATGCATCTCAGGACACTATTTTTTAGCATGACCAAAATCAACCTAACTCGCACATCTTTGGACTGTGGGAGGAAACCGGAGCACCCGGAGGAAACCCACGCAGGCATGAGGAGAATGTGCAAACTCCACACAGAGAGTGACCCGAGCCGGGAATCGAACCCAGGTCCCTGCAGTTGTGAAGCAGCAGTGCTAACCACCGTGCTACCCTGCTGCCCGTGGTGGTGCTGGTCTCTCAATAAATACCAACCAGCAAGGAAAACACCTTTGCTTCTCCAAATAGTGGCAAGAGATCAACATCCATCTGGGGACCCAGATGGGGTCTGTGACGGCAGCCCTGACACACTATACTACACTGGAATGTGGGCCTAGATCTTGTATTGGAGAGTGGGACATCAATCCCCAACCTTTTAAGTCAGCATTGAACTATTTTTTATTCATTTATGGGACATGGGCATGGCTGGCTGGGCCAGCACTTGTTGCCCATCGTGAGGTGCCCTTGAACTGAGTGGTTTCGCTAGGCCAATTCACGAGGCCAGCTGGGAGTCAACCACATTATTGTGGCTCTGGAGTCACATCTAGGCCACTACACGTCTATAAAATAATGAGGGGCATAGATCAGCTAGATAGTCAATATCTATAGTCAATATCACCAGATGGCATAGGTTTAAGGTGAGAGGGGAGAGGTACAAAAGGGTCCGGGGGGGGCAATTTTCTTCACACAGAGCGGTGGTGGGTGTCTGGAACAAGCTGTAAGAGACAGTAGTAGAGGTGGGTACAATTTTGTCTTTTAAGAAGCGTTTAGACAGTTTCATGATTAAAATGGGCAGAGAGGGGTATGGGCCAAGTGCAGGCAATTGGGACTATCCAAATGGTTAGAAGGGGTGGCATGGACAAGTTGGGCCAAAGGGCCTATTTCCATGCTGTAAGCCTCATTGACACTAATTCGCCGAGAGAAAAAACTATCTCCCTGTCCTTAAGTCTGTTCAATGTTCAAGACTGGAGTTTACACAACTCTCTGGGGAGGCGAGTTCCAAAATTCAAAACCTTTTGAGCGTAAATTTCTTCAGGAAAAAACGAGCAGGAAGTTCTGGCTCTTCCCGCTGGCAGGGCCTTCGGGTCCCGCTGAAGGCGGACTCTGCCCACCCCCCCATGGTGGTGGATTCCCTGATGGCAGGATGGGCAAGCCACGCAAAAGGGTGCAGACATCAGCGGCGGCCAGTGGCAAACGACCTCCTTTCAAAGAGCTAGTATAGCCCCGATGGGCCGAATGTCCGTAGGAGGTGGAGGAGGAGGAGAGGGGAGAGGTGGAGGAGGAGGAGGAGGAGGAGGAGGAGGACTGTATAGAGGATTTGGATGAAAAGTTAAAGAGCCACGTGGACAGCTGCCGTCAAAGACATTTGCTCGTTTTGCTCAAAGAAACTTGAAAGCAAGATTTAAAAAAACATATATATTATGTACTTCCATAAAGCTATCCAAGCCAGCACATCGCATTCCCTGCTCACATCCTCTGAAGTAAAAATAATAAATAAAAACATTTGGCCGCACACTGCCGAGCCTGGAACAGGCCTTTCACCTGGGGATTAGGCATATGGACAAATTTGTGTTACGTCCCAGAATTATTTCCTGCCTCAGCAAAAAGCCAGTGAATTCCTGGGATCCACGCCAAGCTCCACCTGCTGGGATGCCTGAGAGAGGCGTCAAGCTCCAGTTCCTGCTGGGACACCGAAACACCATTTCACTCCAAGTTGCACTTATACCTTTCACTGGAGCTGCGGACTGCTGGGGCCGACGTCAGCAGGCTGGGGGGTGGGGTCGGGGAGGGGGGGGAGGTGTTTTTAGGGAAGGGGGCAGGTGGAACAAGAGGGAGAATGTTCAATGCTCCAGCTGTGCCCTGCCATCCAGCTAGGCCAAGGCTGATCTTTACCTTGGCCCCATTGTCCCTACTTTGCTCCAGGTCAGCTGCATCCTTACCCCAACAACCTTAAAAGCTCCAATTCCCCTGTGGGACCCTGCGTAACCCACAGCAACTTTGATACTTCTATAACATCCCGTTTCTTTAATATGCAGAGTCGGGGGGGGGGGTGCTGGGAGTCGGTGACTGGTACGCACATTTGCAATGAGCCCCTCTCACTCTAGCCCTCACTGACTTTCATAGAAACACAGAAAACAGGAGCAGGAGGAGGCCATTTGGCCCTTCGAGCCTGCTCCACCATTCATTACAATCATGGCTGATCATCCAACTCAACAGCCTAATCCTGCTTTCTCCCCATAACTTTTGATCCCATTCACCCCAAGTGCTGTTATCCAACCACTTCTTGAATACATTCAATGTTTTGGCATCAAATACTTCCTGTGGTAATGAATTCCACAGGCTCACCACTCTTTGGGTGAAGAAATGTCTCCTCATCTCCGTCCTAAATGGTCTACCCTGAATCCTCAGACTGTGACCCCTGGCTCTGGACTCCCCCACCATCGGGAACATCCTCCCTGCATCTACCCTGTCCAGGCCTGTTAGAATTTTATCAGTCTCTATGAGATCTCCCCCTCATTCATCTGAACTCCAGTGAAAACAATCCTAACCTAGTCAATCTCTCCTCATACATCAGTCCCACTATCCCCGGAATCAGCCTGGTAAACCTTCACTGCTCTCCCTCAAGAGCAAGAACATCCTTCCTCAGGAAAGGAGACCAAAACTGCACACAATACTCTAGGTGCGGCCTCACCAAGGCCCTGTATAATTGCAACAACACATCCCTGCTCCTGTACTCGAAACCTCTCACAATGAAGGCCAACATACCATTTGCCTTCTTTACCACCTGCTGCACCTGCAGGCTTACCTTCAGTGACTGGTGCACAAGGACACCCAGGTCCCTCTGCACAGTCCCCCCTCCCAATTTACAGCCATTCAGGTAGTAATCTGCCTTCTTGTTTTTGCTTCCAAAGTGAATAATGTCACATTTATCCAAATTATACCGCATCTGCCACTGATTTGCCCACTCACCCAACCTGTCCAGATCATGTTGAAGGGTCTTTGCATCCTTGTCACAATTCACCCTCCCACTCAGCTTGGAATCATCTGCAAACTTTGAGATATTACAGTTTGTTCCTGTATCCAAATCATTAAATATATATTGTGAATAGCTGGGGTCCCAGCTCTGATCCCTGTGGCACGCCACTAGTTACTGTCTGCCAATTTGAAAAGGACCCATTAATTCCTACTCTTTGTTTCCTCTCTGCCAACCAGTTTTCTATCAATTCACTTCCCCCAATCCCATGTGCTTTAATCTTGCATGATAGTCTCTTGTGCAGGACTTTGTCAAATGCTTTCTGAAAGTCCAATTATACCACATTGACTGGTTCCCCCTTCTACTGGTTACATTTTCAAAGAATTCCAACAGATTTGTCAAGCATGATTTCCCCTTCATAAAACACTTGGTGATTTCCATCACTAAGATCATTTGTTTGAAAGTCTAATAATCCCCTTTCAGCCTGTTCCAGCATTCAATTATCATGGCTAATCAATATCCTGATTCCCCCCACTTTCTCCCACGTCCTCACACTAAGTTGATCTCTCTCTACACCCTAGCTATGACTGTAACACTACATTCTGCACCCTCTCCTTTCCTTCTTTATGAACGGTATGTTTTGTTTGTATAGCGTGCAAGAAACAATAATTTTCACTGTATACCAACACGTGACAATAATAAGTCAAACCAAATATGCCTGGTCACTTTAATCCCAAGAGCTATATCTAATTTCTTCCTGAAATCACACAACATTTTGGCCTTAACAACTTCATGGTAGTGAATTCCACACACTCACCACTCTATGGGTGAAGAAATTTCTCATCTCAGTTCGCAAAGATATTTTGGCCTTGGAGGGAGTGCAGAGGAGGTTTACTAGGCTGATACCGGAGTTGAGAGGGTTGAGCTATGAGGAGAGGCTGAATAAACTGGGCTTGTACTCGTTAGAGTTTAGAAGAATGAGGGGAGATCTCATTGAGACGTATAAGATGATGAATGGGATGGATAGGATAGAGGTGGAGAGACTCTTCCCGCTCAAAAAAGACAGTAGGACTAGGGGGCACAGCCTCAAGATAAAAGGGGGGGCGGTTTAGAACGGAGTTGAGGAGGAACTTCTTCACTCAAAGGGTGGTGAATCTCTGGAATTCTCTGCCCGTTGAAGTGGTGGAGGCTGCCTCGCTAAATATTTTTAAGACGCGGGTTGATGGGTTTTTGATAAGAGAGGGGATTAAGGGTTATGGGGAGAGGGCGGGAAAGTAGAACTGAGCAGCGACAGATCAGCCATGATCTTATTGAATGGCGGGGCAGGCTCGAAGGGCTAGATGGCCTACTCCTGCTCCTATTTCTTATGTTCTTATGAAAATGTTTACCCCTTATCCTCAAACTACACCCCTAGTTCTGGACTCCCCCACCACTGGGAACATTCTTTCTGAATCTACCCTGTCTAACCCTGTTAGAATTTTATAAGTTTCCATGAGATCCCCTCTCACTCTCTTAAACTCCAGTGAATATAATCCTAACCGACTTAGTCTCTCCTCATATGACAGACCTGCCACCCCAGGAATCAGCCTGGTAAACCCTCGCTGTATTCCCTCTATAGCCAAGACATCCTTCCTGAATAAGGACTTTGCAGTAGCCCCTGCCCCCTCATTCTTCTGGCCACAGGCTTCTGTTGACCACCATTATCTCCTGCCAAAGGCAATCATTGGTAGTGGTCTCAGCTTTCCCCACTCCAGTGTTTAACCTCCACATGAGATGTGGTGACCTCCCCTGTACAAAGCTGATTAAAAACTTTTACTGCAGCCTGGCCTCTGGTGATTAGAGCTCAGGGACAGGTTCTAGAATTTTACAATCCTCCCCTTTGTTTTCAAATTCACAACCCCCTTCAGCTCTGTAATCTCCTTCAACCGTACAAGCCTCCGAGGTCTCTCCAATTCCAGCCTCCTGAACATCCCCGCTTTTAACTGCTTCACCTCTGGTGGCCGTGCCTTGGGTTCAAAGCTCTGGAATTCCCATCCTAAATCTGCACGTCTCTCCCTCAAGCTCTCCGCCTCTCCCTCCTCCTTCGAGATGACCCTACAAACTGCTCTCTTAGACCAAGCTTTTGGTCGCCTGCCCTAAGAGTGCCGCAGGTACGTCAGGAGTCAATGTGTGACTGGTAAACGCACAATGGAATAGCTTAAACAGAAGCTGATTCAGGTTTGCGGGTTATTTTATTCCCACTATACATGTGCATAGATCCCTGGAAGTTGGCACCCAGGTTGATAAGGTTGTTAAGGCGGGGTACTCTGTGTTAGCTTTTATTGGTAGAGGGATTGAATTTCGGAGCCGTGAGATCATGTTGCAACTGCACAGAACTCTGGTGTGGCCGCACTTGGAGTATTGTGTAGAGTTCTGGTCGCCGCATTATAAGAAAGATGTGGAGGCATTGGAAAGGGTGCAGAGGAGGTTTACCAGGATGTTGCCTGGTATGGTAAGAAAATCTTATGAGGAAAGGCTGAGGGACTTGACGTTGTTTTCCTTTGAAAGAAGAAGGTTAAGAGGTGACCTAATTGAGGCATACAAGATGATCAGATTAAATAGGGTGGACAGTGAGAGCCTTTTTCCTCGGATGGTGATGGCTAACATGAGGGGACATAGCTTTAAATTAAGGGGTGGTAATTATAGGACGGATGTCAGAGGTAGGTTCTTTACTCAGAGGGCAGTAAGGGCGTGGAATGCCCTGCCTGCAACAGTTATGGACTCACCAACTTTAAGGTCGTTCAAATGGTCAGTGGATAGGCATATGGATAACAGTGGAATAGTTTAGGTTAGAGGGTCATTAGATTGGTTCCACTGGTCGGTGCAACAGAGGGCCGAAGGGCCTGTACTGCGCTGTAATGTTCTATGCACTAGGCAGTGCCTTTAGTTTTAGGCAACAATGACATGCATTGACATAGCGCTTCTCTGGATACTTTACAGCGTGAGTCACTGTTGTAAAGTAGAAACGTAGGCAGTCAAGCAAAATCCCACTAATAACGCGATGACAGAAACACAGAGGAAACGGGTAGGCCGTCTGGCCCCTTGAGCCTGCTCCGTCACTCAATATGATCATGGCTGATCCTTTTATCTCAACACCCACTCTCTCCCCATAACCCTTCAATGTCTAGAAATCTGTATAGACACTGGGGGGAGGTGGGAGATGGACGGAGGCGATGGCCGACTGGTATTATAGACTATTAATCCAGAAACTCAAGCTAATGTTCTGGAGACCAGGATTCGAATCCCGCCACAGCAGGTGGTGGAATTCAATAAAAAAATATCTGGAATTAAGAATCTATCGATGGCCATGAAACCATTGTCAATTGTCGGAAAAACCCAACTGGTTGATTAATGTCCTTTAGGGAAGGAAATCTGCCGTCCTTACCCGGTCTGGCCTACATGTGACTCCAGAGCCTCAGCCATGTGACTGACTCTCAATTGCCCTCTGTAATGACCTAGCAAGACACTCAATTGTATCATCACCAGCTACTCAAGGGCAACTAGGGATGGGCAATAAAGTGAGGCCAGCCAGTGATGACCATATTCCATGAATGAACAAAAAAGGAATTCTCTTTTAAATATATTCAGTGATTTGGCCTCCACAGCTTTCTGTGCAGGAAAATTCCACAGGTTCACCACCCTCTGAGTGAAGAAATTTGTCTACTCTCAGTCCTAAACGGCCCACCCCGTATCCTGAGACCGTGGCCCCCTTGCTCTCGATCCCACCTCCCCAGTCAGGAAACATAACCCCAGATACTATCTTGTCTCAAATGTTGGGGGGCAGTTGACAGCGGGCGGGAGAGTTTTCACAGAATCATAGAATCTCTACTGTACAGAAGAAGGCCCATCGAGCCTGCACCAACCACAATCCCACCCAGGCCCTCTCTCCAGAGCCCCACATATTTACCCTTCTAATCCCCCTGACACTAAGGGGCAATTTAGCATGGCCAATCCACCTAATCCACACATCTACGGAGGAAGCCAGAAGTAGGCTGACTCTACCTACCCTGCATAACTTTGGACATTCAGGGAGGGAACATTCAGGGAGAATGTGTAAGCTTCACACAGACAGTGGCCCAAGGCCGGAAATGAACCCATGTCCCTGGCACTGTGAGGCAACAGTGTGAACTACTGTGCCACCCCTTTCCATAGTCACTGACGTGCGAGTTAGGGTGGATTGGCCATGCTATTTTGATTCTCAGTGCCAGGAGGACCAGCTAGGGTAAATGCACGGGGTTATGGCAATAGGGTCTGGGTGGTGTTGTGGTTGGTACAGCCTTGATGGATCGAATGGCCACTGTATGAGTCTATGACTGGTGGTGATTTAACCTGAGGATCAGCGCATTTCAGACGAGGGGCGAGGTTGAGAAGGTGGGGCCTTCATGAATAACCTAAGCCTGTCCGGGAATTGAGCCCATGGCTGTTGGCATTGCTCTGCGCAACTAACCATCTGTCCAGCCCACTGAGCTAAACTGCAATTATCTAGAACGTATCGCTGCCAGGCTTCCAAACCAGTAAAACCCCGGAAGATCCCCTCGCACAACGACAGAACGGAGAAACAAGACAAGGAAGAGCGTGATTAAGTGCAAATGGAAAAAGTCAATCGTACGTACTGCTCCGTCACCCACCGATCAGGATCATGGGCCTGTTCTTCATCTGAGATATGTTAAACATCCCTGAAAAAGAAGAGAAGTGGTGATTAAAGAATTGAAGAACTCCAATAGCTCCTCTATCAGTCAATTAAAGTTTGTTACCCTTACCATCAGCTCAGCTGTCGATAAAATAAGCGATCATCAGTTAGCAGTTTATAACCAAGAGCTCAGCCTTTTCTAAATGAAGAATCAGACATAGGAAATAGGTGTAGGCCATTTGAGTCTGCACTGCCATTCATTTTGATCATGGTAGATCATTGAATTCATCAGGGTAGCTCGGTGGTTATCACCACTGCCTCACAGTGCCAGGGACCCGGGTTCAATTCTGGCCTCGGGTCATTATCTGCGTAGAGTTAGCACATTCTCTCCGTGGGTATCCTCCGGGCGCTCCGGTTTCCTCACAGAGTCCGATGACATGCGGGTTAGGTGGATTGACCATGCTAAATTGCCCCTCGTCAATTAAAAAGGGGCAGCCCCCAAAAAGAAGGGAACCTCCCAGAACGAAAGACAAAGTAGAAAGGAAATTTAAAACGTCAAACTAAAATGTGATTAAGGGCGTTTGTAGTACACTCCAGCCCCTGCGGTGCCCAGCGAGCATGGAAGGCATCCATAGTGCCCTCAAACACTGCGTGCTCCATCTCCAGAGATACCTGGCCGCGATGTAACCGTGAGAGAGGGGCAGCCCCCTCGGTCACCCGCTGCCTGGACCTGTTTATGGAAAGTTTTGCCAGGTCCAGTAGCAAGTTCACGAGGAATGTAAGAACATAAGAAATAGGAGCAGGAGTAGGCCATCTAGCCCCTTGAGCCTGCCCCGTCATTCAATAAGATCATGGCTGATCTGATAGTGGTTCAGCTCCACTTACCCGCCTGCTCTCCATAACCCTTAATTCCCTTATCGATCAGAAATCTATCTACCCCTGGAGGAGATCCTTATCGATCAGAAATCTATCTACCCCTGGAGGAAATCCTTATCGATCAGAAATCTATCTACCCCTGGAGGAGATCCTTATCGATCAGAAATCTATCTACCCCTGGAGGAGATCCTTATCGATCAGAAATCTATCTACCCCTGGAGGAAATCCTTATCGATCAGAAATCTATCTACCCCTGGAGGAAATCCTTATCGATCAGAAATCTATCTACCCCTGGAGGAAATCCTTATCGATCAGAAATCTATCTACCCCTGGAGGAAATCCTTATCGATCAGAAATCTATCTACCCCTGGAGGAAATCCTTATCGATCAGAAATCTATCTACCCCTGGAGGAAATCCTTATCGATCAGAAATCTATCTACCCCTGGAGGAAATCCTTATCGATCAGAAATCTATCTACCCCTGGAGGAAATCCTTATCGATCAGAAATCTATCTACCCCTGGAGGAAATCCTTATCGATCAGAAATCTATCTACCCCTGGAGGAGATCCTTATCGATCAGAAATCTATCTACCCCTGGAGGAAATCCTTATCGATCAGAAATCTATCTACCCCTGGAGGAGATCCTTATCGATCAGAAATCTATCTACCCCTGGAGGAGATCCTCCAGCTTTCCCCCCCACCGGGTGTTCATAGATCAGGAGCGTGGGACTGAAGTGCAAACAAAAGATCAATAAAACCAAGTCTTTGACAGTAAATCTGGGAAGTGTCGGTCACTGCAGAGGCCTCAAAGCCAGCTCCCCTTGCCCTCTTTCTCTCCATACAGCCGCGTGTGGGGATAGGCCCTGCTCTTGGGTCCTGTTTTATAGAACCTTGGGGTGACCCGTTTGAAAGTCCCAAATCTCTGGGCTGACAGATAAGTCTAAAATCCCTTTCAAAATAACTTAGCTTCCTTGTTTTCCAGCTCTCCCACCCAGCTTTGTGTTGGAGGTGGGCGGCTACTGTCCTGTCGCGTGGTTACGGTGCCTCTGCCAGGTCTCTGTCAGAGCTGTCTAATTGAACCCAAACCCCCTGCTCTTTCCTCATTGGCCTGCAAATAACCCCCTCCCCCACTTTCAAACATCAATCCAAGTTTCTTTTGGAAATCTCTGCAGTCTCGTTGGACTTTAATCATCCTTTTGCCAATAATTTCTGGATCAGAACAACGGGCTGCGTTTAAAAAGAAACACTAACCTCTCCCACTCCTCTTTTTTTGCTAAACTCCTCAAAGTTTAATAAAGTTTATTTATTCGTTTCACAAGTCAGCTTGCGTTAACACTGCAATGAAGTTACTGTGAAAATCCCCGAGTCGCCACACTCCGGGTACACTGAGGGAGAATTTAGCACGGCTAAAGCACCGAACCAGCAAGTTCTTTGGATTTGTGGGAGGAAACCCACGCAGACACGGGGAGAATGTGCAAACTCCACCCAGACGATGATCCAAGCCAGGAATCAAACCCAGCTCCCCTGGCGCTGTGGGGGCAGCAGCGCTAACCACCGTGCCACCGTGACAGAGAGTGGGGTTTTTGTAAAGACTAACCTGCCATTTGCCTTCCAAATTGCTGGCTGTATCTGTATGTTTAAAGTTTAGTTTATTTATTAGAGTCACAAGTGGGCTTACATTAACACTGCAATGAAGTTACTGTGAAAATCCCTTAGTTGCCACACTCCAGCGTCTGTTCGGGTACATCGAGGGAGAATTTAGCACCTAACCAGTCTTTCGGGCTGTGGGAGAAAACCGGAGTACCTGGAGGAAACCCATACAGACATGGGGAGAATGTGCAGACTCTGTGGCACAAGCCAGGAATCGAACCCGGGTCCCTGGCACTGTGAGGCAACAGTGCTGACCACTGTGCCACTCCTAGTACTGACTCCCTCGTCACTGGAAACTGTTTCTCCCTTATTTTCACCCCAGAATTGTGAATCCCTCCTTTAAATCTCACCCCACCAGGGACAACAGTTCCTCCTTAGTATAGATCACCTCCTCGTTAGTGTATTGATTAGTATCCCCGCCTGTCATACAGGGGGCCAGGGTTCAATTCCCCGCAATTTTGCGGGCAGCACGGTGGCACAGTGGTTAATACTGCTGCCTCACAGGGACCCAGGTTCAATTCCCAACTGGGGTCACTGCCTGTGTGGAGTCTGCACATTCTCCCCATGTCTGCATGGGTTTCCTTCAGGTGCTCCGGTTTCCTCCCAGAGTCCGAAAGACGTGCTGGTTAGGTACACTGGCCGTGCTAAATTCTCCCTCAGTGTACCCGAACAGGCACCGGAGTGTGGCATCCAGGGGATTTTCATAGTAACTTCATTGCAGTGTTAATGCATGCCTAATAAGTAAAATTTGTAAAGTTTATTTATTATAAGCTTGGTGTTGGCGCCCTTACCCGCGTGCTGTTTCTTCTTCCTGCCCACTGCTGCGCCGATAATCTCCAGCATGTCCTCCTCCGTGGCTCCGGAACGCAGCACATCCCTCAGGGAGACTTCCGTGTTCCCGAACAGGCAGACCTGGACACGGAAACAGAAGCGGCAGCTAAACAGTGCGACTTCCGGACAATTCCCCAGAGGCTGAGTCAGAGGAGATCTTACAGCTCTAAGTTGTCCTGCTCTCCGGAATGCCTAATTTTTTTTTTGGAAAACTTTATATTCCAGAGAGGGGGGGGGGGGGAAAAACACATGACACGTGGGCAGAATCGAGTAAAATCCGCAGTCGGAAAATGTGGGATCAGTTCTGGAAATGGAAAAGCCCGCAGTTAGAAAATTCAGGGGCTTCAAGTTAAACGCAACAGCTTTGGAAAGGAGGAAGTAAAATACAGCAGGAAACTATTAAAGGCTTAGAGCTGCCCTCATCAAGTGGAACCCTATAAAGCAAGGAGGGGTGCGGCCAAGGTGAGGGCTGGGGAACAGCGGAAGCTTCAACTATCGTTTTCCAATCTTCACTGGCCACAGGCACTCAGCCTGAAGACTGGAGGGAGGGTCATTAACATTTATATCAATGGTAAAAAAATCACCGGTCCCAGAACCAGTGTTGTTTACCATTGATATACGTGGTATACCGAGGCAGCACGGTAGCACAGTGGTTAGCACTGCTGCTTCACAGCTCCAGGGTCCTGGGTTCGGTTCCCGGCTCGGGTCACTGTCTGTGCGGAGTTTGCACATTCTCCTCATGTCTGCGTGGGTTTCCTCCGGGTGCTCTGGTTTCCTCCCACAATCCAAAGATGTGCGGGTTAGGTTGATTGGCCTTGCTAAGAAATTGCCCCTTAGTGTCCAGGGATGCGTAGGTTAGTGGGTGTGTCCAGGGATGCGTAGGTTAGTGGGTATGTCGGGATACGGGGATAGGACCTGGGTGGGACTGTGTTCGGTGCAGACTCGATGGGCCGAAGGGCCTCTTTCAGCACTGTAGCATTCTATGATTCTATGACCCATCCTAGCGGATTCCAGCTCTTTTTTCCATGAATTCACGGGACATGGATTCACAATTTCCTTCCCTAAATGAACCATTTGGATTTTTTTCCGACAATCGACAATGGTTTCACGGTCATCAGTAGATTCTTAATCACAGATATTTTATTGCGTTCAAATTTCACCATTTGCCGTGGTGGGATTCGAACCCAGGTCCCCAGATCATTAGCTGAGTTTCTGGATGAATAACCTAGTGATATTACCACAAGGCTATCGCCTCCCACTTTCCACCCATCTCCAGTCTGAGTAGCGACCGGTGACACTGTTGTCTGTTGGGCAGCCAGATCCCGTGACTTTGCAATTCCTCATGATCGAAATACTCCACCCTGGAACACCTCCAGATGGGGGGTGGGGCAGTGGCGGAGGGCGGTGGGGGTTGGGGGGGCAGTTGTGGGGGGTGGAATAGGCGCTGATCCACCGCAGGTGTCGGCCTGCAGAGGGAGGGCAACCTCAAAATTAAGGCCCACTGCCTCCAGCCCCCTTACCTTCAGGTTGCCATCGGCAGTGATCCTCAGTCGATTGCAAGAGCCGCAGAAATGTTCGGACATGGAAGTGATGAATCCAATCCGGCCCTGGAAGCCGGGCACCTGATAAGCCTGAAAGAAAAGGCCAGGAGGTGAATTCTCACCGAACAACCAAAAAACATTCCCGAGTGTCAGGTCCTCTTATATTTTTGCTTTCAAGGCTCTCCCTCCCTTCTAGCTCATCCGTAGACAGGGAGAACGTCGCGCGGTGAAGTCAAAAAGTCAAAAAGGCCCATTGAAAGTGCACTGACAATATCTACCACTAGAGGCACACTAATCCCATTTTCCTGTACTTATCCCATCTCCTTGAATCTTATGATATTTCAAGAGCACATCCAAATATTTTTGAAAGGCTTTTTATTTCATTTATTATCACATCCATTGGGATACAGTGAAAAGTACTGTTTCTTGTGCACTGTGCAGACAAAGCATGCTGTACAACGGAGAAAGACAGAGTGCGGAATGTTGTGTTACAGCCATACCTAGGGTTAAAGAAAGATCAACTTAATATGAGGTTGGTCCATTCACAAGTCTGACAGCAGCAGGGAAGAAGCTGTTCTTGAGTTGATTGTTATGTGACCTCAGACTTTTTCCCGACGGAAGAAGGTGGAAGAGAGAATGTTTGGGGTTAGGGTTAGGGTCACCCTAGCTATGACTGTAACACTACATTCTGCACCCTCTCCTTCTCTATGTACGGTATGCTTTGTCTGTATAGTGCACAAGAAACAACACTTTTCACTGTATCCCAATAGATGCGATATTAAATGAAATCAAAAGCCTTTCAAAAATACTCGGATGACTCTTGAAATACCGTAACGTTCAAGGAGATGGGATAAGTGCTGGAAAATGGGAATACTGCGCCATCTTCCCAGGTGGTGCATTCCAAATTCCCATCATCCTCTGGCAGGGGTGGAGGGAGTGGGGGTAGAGAGAGAGGGAGAGAGCTGCGACCCCTGGATAAACACCTGGGTAAACTCAGTAAAAAACAAAATCAGTTTGTATTGTGATTAATTGACTTTGGGACGAGACTGTCTGAAAGTTGAACAGTTACCTTAAATAATAAGCCCACAATCATTCACACAGTCCACAAGAGTGCCACTTTACAAGTTTTGACTGCTGTTCCTTTAATTCTGAGTTTTTATTTTTAGGTTCTCTTGCTGAACCTTGAAGGCTGATATTGTTGTGGGCAAGAAGTGAGCTCCCAGCACAGCGGCGAGGTTTTTTAAATTCAACGCACATTTCCCCAGCCTCAGAAACTGCATCTGGCAGCACGCTTTGCTCAGCGTGGGACTCACACAGATCTATCGGCAGGTTAAGTGGACAATCTAGCTACAACGCACAGCCGAGCGAGCGCTGCACTGCCGGAGGCAAACGGCACGGCTCCGATTTGACACGAGGAGTTAAGCCAAAATCTCTCTCTCTCTCTGCAAAAGCAATGGCTGATGTGTATATTAAATCCTTGGCCAGCAAAAATAGACAGGATGAAGTGTTGGCGTTAAGAGACCTTTTAAATTAGCTTATTTCAGATGCTGACAGCCCTGTAGTAGCAGAATAGCTCACTTCCATCAGTCTAGCCCAAATCTAGAGGTGGAAGCTAAAAGAGTTTTATTATACAAAGGAATTACTGTGGTCTTGAACTAAGAGTCTCCCCTCATTAATATTCAACTTGTTTAGAAGATTTGAGAGAGGTGAAAGCTTGCTGATTGGATTGTGGGTTTTTTTTTGAGTTTGACCCTCTTTTGAACAAGTCCAGTACTCAGAACCACAGTGGGCGGAAGGCCATCAAACAGTGACAAGACAGAGTACAGGAATGAGACAGACAAGCTGGTGAACTGGTGCAATGACAATAATCTCTCCCTCAATGTCAACAAAATGAAGGAGGTTGTCATCAACTTCAGGAAGCTTGGTGGAAAACATGCCCCTGTCTACATCAACAGGGACGAAGTAGAAATGGTCGAGAGCTTCAAGATTTTAGATGTCCAGATCACCAACAACCTGTCCTGGTCCCCCCCATGCCGACACTATAGTTAAGAAAGTCCACCAACACCTCTACTTTCTCAGAAGACTAAGGAAATTTAGCATTTCAGCTATGACTCTCACCAACGTTTACAGATGCACCACGGAAAGCATTCTTTCTGGTTGTATCACAGCTTGGTATGGCTCCTGCTCTGCCCAAGGCTGCAAGAAACTATGAAGGGTTGTGAATGTAGCCCAATCCATCACACAAACCAGCCTCCCATCCACTGACACTGTCTACACTTCCCGCTTCTTCGGGAAGCAGCCAGCATAACTAAGGACCCCACGCACCCCGGACATTCTCTCTTCCACCTTCTTCCGTCAGGGGAGAGTTATAAAAGTCTGAGGTCACGTACCGACCAACTCAAGAACAGCTTCTTCCCTGCTGCCATCAGACATTTGAATGGACCTACCTCGCATTAAGTTGATCTTTCTCTACACCCTAGCTATGACAGTAACAATTCATCCTGCAGTCACTCCTTTCCTTCTCTATGAACAGTATGCTTTGTCTGTATAGTGCGCAAGAGACAATGCTGTTCACAGTGTACTAATACATGTGACAAAAAAAATCAAACCTAGCCTGAATCTAAAGGAGGAAGCCATAAGAGTTTTATTGCACAAAGTAATTTATTTGCCCTTGAGATAAGAGTCTCCCCTCATTAATAACCAACTAGTTTAGAAGATTAGAGAGAGGTGAAAGCTTGCTCGTTGGATTTATGGTTCTTTTGAGTTTGACCCTCTTTCGAACAAGTCCAGAAATCAGAACCACACTGTGCAGAAGGATATAAGAACGTAAGAAATAGGAGCAGGAGTAGGCCATCTAGCCCTTCGAGCCTGCCCCGCCATTCAATAAGATCATGGCTGATCTGTCATGGCTCAGTTCCACTTTCCCGCCAGAACTGGCCACTGCCCGAGGGAGCGAGAGCAGGTGTCGGAACGGAAGGAATGGAACTGGCTCAGAATCTGCACCCAACCTGGTGATGGGATAAGGATGGAATAATCAAAACGCAACGGGGAGATGGAGCAGGCAGTGGGGCCTGGTGCCTCAGGAATGGGTTACAATGGGTCTTGTAGCAGGCAGTAAGTGGTACTCTAGTGACTTTGCTCACACTATTTACTGTCAGTTGTTGTGAAATAAAAGGTGAAAAAAAAGTCCTGCATTTACACAGCGCCTTTCATGCTCCAATGTGATTCCTGGCCAATTAAACACTTTTGATTTAAGTTTTAAGTTATTTATTAGTGTCACAAGTCGGCTTACATTAACACTGCATTGAAATGACTGTGAAAATCCCCTAGTCGCCACACTCCGGCTCCTGTTCGGGTACACCGAGGAAGAATTTAGCATGGCCAACGCACCTAACCAGCACATCGCGGGAGGAAACCGGAGCACCCGGAGGAAACCCACGCAGACACGGGGAGAATGTGCAAACTCTGCACAGACAGTGACCCAAGCCAGGAATCAAACCTGGGTCCCTAGCGCTGTGAGGCAGCAGTGCTAACCACTGTGTCAATGTACCGTCTCCAGTTATGAAGCTTGACTGGAGAAGTTGGGACTGTTTTTCCTCAGAGGAAAGGTAACAGAGGAGATCTGACAGAATCATAGAATCCCTACAGTGCCGGAGGACAACATCCATCTCATTGAGTCTGCACTGACAACAATCCCACCAAGGCCCTATCCCAATAACCCCACACATTCACCCTAACTAATCCCCCTGACACTAAGGGGCAATTTAGCATGGCCAATTCATCTAACCCACACATCTTTGGACTGTGGGAGGAAACCGGCGCATCCGGAGGAAACCCACGCAGACACGGGGAGAACATGCAGACTCCACAGTGACTCAAGTCAGGAATCGAACGGGTCCCTGGCGCTGTGAGACAGCAGAGCTAACCAACTGATAGAACTGTTCACAATTGTGAGGGTTTGAGGTGGAGTAGATCAGAAGGAATTGTTCCCATCGGTTGGAAGGATTGAGAACCAGATGAAACCAGATTGAAGATAAAACACCGCGGACGCTGGAATCAGAAGCAAAAACAGAAAATGCCGGAAAACTTTGGCAGATCTGACAGCAGCAGCACGATGGCACAGTGGTTAGCACTGCTGCCTCACAGCGTCAGGGACTCGGGTTCAATTCCCAGCTTGGGTCACTATCTGTGCAGAGTTTGCACATTCTCGCCGCGTCTGCTTGGGTTTTTTCCGACTGCTCTGGTTTCCTCCCACAGTCTGAACGACGTGCTGATTAGGTGCATGCTAAATTCTCCCTCAGTGTACCTGAACAGGCACCAGAGTGTGGCAACTAGGGGATTTTCACAATAACTTCATTGCAGTGTTAATGTAAGCCTACTCGTGACCAATAAATAAACTCTTAAGTATCCGTGGAGAGAGAATGTTTCGAGCCTGGATGACCCTTCGACAGATTTAAAGTGATGGGTAAGAGAAGCAGTGGCAACACAAGGAAAACACGCCTTTCAAGCAACGAGTGGTTGGGATCTGGACGGCACTGTGTGGCGGAGGCAGATTCAATCGAGGCTTTGATGTGGAGGTTGGGTTATCCGATACAGAAGAATAGATAAGGTTACTGGGAAAAGGTGGGGAGTGGCATTAGGTCAATGGCTTCTTCAGAGGGTCAACACAGACAACTCCTGAGCTGCAACCTCTCTGATCCGATTGTTTTAACACTGTCATCGTAAGTTATTCATTCATGGGATGTGGGCATTCATGTGGCTGGACTCACATTTACCATACATCCCTCATCACCCTTGAGCCGAGCGACTTGTCTAACTCCCATTTAAGAGTCCACCACTCTGGTGTCACATGTAGGCCAGACCAGGTAAGGACAGCAGATTTCCTTGCCTACAGGACATCGGTGAATCAGATGGGCCTTTCCAACAATGGTTTCACGGTCATCAGTATACTTCTAATTCCAGATTTCTGTCTATTGAATTCAAATTCCAACATCTGCTGCGGCGGGATTCGAACCTGCATCTCTCGAGCTGGATTATTGACTGGGTTAATAGTCCAGTGACCACACCACTGCGCCATTAGCTCCCCCCAACTTAGGAAAAATGGCAGCAAATGTGTTCACTGTGAGCTCCTATAAACAGCACCGCGATAAAGTGGACAGACTATCCGGTCATTTCAGCTGGTTGAGGGTTAAACATCGGTGAGGGTGTCAGGGACAACCTCCCTGCGCCACACCAAATTAACACAGTGGGATTCAGCCCGTCCACTGAGAGGCCTTATCATCTCTAACATGCTCCTCCGACATTGCAGCACTCCTTCAGTGCTGCACTGGAGTGCTCGGACCTGAATCCACACCCTTAGCTCATAAGATTTAGGAGCAGAATTTGGCCATTCAGCCCATCGAGTCCACTTTGCCATTCGATCATGGCTGATATGCTCCTCATCCCCATTCTCCTGCCTTCTCCCCATAACCCTTCAACCCATTCCCAATTAAAAATCTGTTTAGCTCCTCTTTAACTGTACTCACTGTCCCAGCATCCACCACACTTTGGGGTAGCGAATTCCACAGACTCACAACCCTTTGGGAGAAGTAGTTTCTCCTCAATTCTTGCTACTTCTTATCTTAAGACTATGATCCTTGGTCCTAGAATGCTCCACCAGAGGAAGCATCCCCTTCGTGTCGACTTTATCCATACCTTTTATCACCATTGTATACCTCAATTTGATCTCCCCTCATTCTTCTAAATGCCAGAGAGTATAGGCCTAAACCCTTCTGACTTGAAAGATCACCCACTGAGGCAAGATGGACAGGTTAATGATTGTTTAACATGGGAAATAATGCAAACTAGATATCACAATGGAGGAAATCAAACTTGGGGAGGTCTCCATCACTTGGAGCCTGCCCAGTTGACCTTCCTTCCCACCTGCAGTTATGGAGTTACCTTTGCGGTGTCGCAGGCTCCTGATGGCAATTTCTCCAGTTCAGGCCACCTCTGCCTGATGGTGCCCAACATCTCCTGGTAGCTCACCAGCTTCTTAAAATTCCACTTGTTACCTAGCGCCAAGCGTCAAAAAAAAGAACAAGGTCAGGTTTGACTGGAATCTGGGACCCATCTCCCGACTTAAAGGTTTAGTACGACTTGCTCGATCTCGGTGTCTGGTTTATAAACCAAACCTCACGTGTTGGTCTTTTATATAAAACTGCCTCGGCACAGTGGGTTAGCACTGCTGCCTCACAGAGCCAGGAACCTGGACTTGATTCCCCGCTTGGGTCTGTGCAGAGTCTGCACATTCTCTGCGTGGGTTTCCTCCGGGTGCTCCGGTTTCCTCCCACAATCTTAAAGACATGCAGGTTAGGTGCGTTGGCCATACTAAATGGGTGGCACGGTGGCACAGTGGTTAGCACTGCTGCTTCACAGCTCCAGGGTCCTAGGTTCGATTCCCACTGGCAGAGACCAGTGAGGCTCGGGTCACTGTCTGTGCGGAGTTTGCACACTCTCCTCGTGTCTGCCTGGGTTTCCTCCAGGTGCTCCAGTTTCCTCCCACAGTCCAAAGATGTGCGGGTTAGGTTGATTGGCCATTGTAAAGTTGCCCCTTAGTGTCCTAAGATGCGTAGGTTAGAGGGATTAGCGGGTAAAACATGTGGGGATATGGGGGTAGGGCCTGGGTGGGATTGTAGTCAGTGCAGACTTGATGGGCCGAAGGGCCTCTTTCTACATTGTAGGGATCTATGATTAAACTCTCCCTCAGTGTGGCCAAACAGGCTCCAGAGTGTGGCGACTGCGGGATTTTGACAGTAACTTCATTGCAGTGTTAATGCAAACCGATTTCTGATGCTAATAAATAAACTTTAAAAATTTGCTGAACCGAATCAATGGATCAAATGGCCTACTTCTGCTTCTACATCTTATCCTACAGTGGGCTAGGGGATCAAGGTGCTGCCCGAGACCCTCACATCTTATAGAGGTTTCCTTCTGGGCTGGCCAGTCTCTGCCAGTGGGTCACCCTGAGGCGTCTAATTAAGCCTCAATGTTAGGGAGGGAGACACCTTCCTTGGCTCTGTTTCTTACTTATTCCCACTGGGAAGAGTGTGTGCCTCCAAACTAGAGGAATGGGGGAGGGAGGAAAGAGAGAGAGAGGAGGGAAAAATGAGATGGGCCTGTTAAATAGCTATAAAAACTGGGAAAATCGGAATATCGATGGTCCAAGCACAATGCCAACGGGATAACACAGTCTTCCCGGACTCTGGGAAGAATTTGCCAATTCATGGGAGAGTGTCAGGGAGATGTTCCCCATCATCAACCTCAGCTGGCACTTCAACCAGGAGCACTGCACCAGCTCCAGCGATGTAGTCCGGTGCAGTGCTCGGCAACCCCCCTTGAATAATATTGAGTCTGACGCACACGTACCGTCAAAGGGCATGTACTCAATAAACCGCACGTCCAAATGCTTGTTCTCTGTCAGCTTCACAAAGTCCAGGAGCTCATCCTCGTTCAGACCCCTCATCACCACACAGTTCACCTGAGCAAAAGGTTAAAGAGCAGAGGTCAATCACTCTGGATTTTGATGGGGGGGAGATCAATTGCTGGCAGCCATTGCCTTTAACCATTCTTCAGATCTAATAACATACACAGGGCCAATCTGCCCCCTCGTGTGGTTAAAAAGTCCCACGAGCGAGGGCGTTCTTGCCAGAGTCTAGACCAATATTTAACCAAAACAAAACTGAACAAAGAACAGGACAGCACAGGAACAGGGCCCTTCTGCCCTCCAAGCCTGTGTCGATCACACTGTCCCATCGAGACTAACTGCCCTGTATCCTTCTATTCCCTGTCTGTGTCTATCCAGATACGTGGATAGAGTGGTTAGAACTGCTGCTTCACAGCTCCAGGGACCCGGGTTCGAATCCCAGCTTGGGTCACTGTCTGTACGGAGTTTGCACATTCTCCCCATATCTGCGTGGGTTTCCTCCGGTTTCCTCCCACAGTCCAAAGATGTGCGGATTAGGTTGACTGACCATGCCAAAAATTGCCCCTTAGTGTCCTGAGATGTGTAGGTTAGAGGGATTAGTGGCTAAACATGTAGGGATATGGGGGTAGGGTCTGGGTGGGATTGTGGTCAGTGCAGACTCAATGGGCCGAATGGCCTCTTTCTGTGCTGTAGGGTTTCTATGTTTCTAAGTCTTCAATGTGGCTAATGTATTTGCCTCAACCACCTCACTTGGCAGTGCATTCCAGGCCCCCACCACCCTCTGCGTAAAAAAACAAACCCCCCCCCCCACACATCTCCACTGAACACTAACCCCCCTCACCTTATCTTGAACTTGTGCCCCCTTGTCATTTCTGCCCTGGGAAAAAGCTTCCTGCTGTTCACCCCGTCTGTATTGCTCATAATTTTATAAATTTTGATCAGGTCGCCCCTCAGCCTCCGTCTTTCCAGGGGGGGACACGGATTTTCGGGGGGCTGGGGGAGGGGAAGTGAGAGAACTCTGAGGCTCATGAAACCAAATCACTTCTGCCGTGACCTTTACCACGATGATTCTGTTAAACCTGTTGCTGTGTCTGCGATGTATACGTTATGGTATAGTTAACATTAATTATAAATATTGTATAAACAGCACAAAATCCCAATCCATAAACCATACATTTATTAAAAGCCAGGAGAAAAGCAGCAGTGCCCGATTTAGCCTCACCACCGGGTAACTACAGACAATAATCACCAGCTCAGTGGTTAATTAGTGCCAACTCATTTCCAATCTTTGACAGATTGAAGTTGAAAAGGGCAAAGTTCAGAGTGCACAGCCCCAACAAGACTGATAGAGAGGGTAAGCGCAGATAATGTTAGGAGCCGAAAACACTTACCTTCACTGGACTGTAACCCAGGTCGATAGCTTTGTGAATACCTTCCATCACCTTGTGAAAACCTGAGTTTAATAAAGAGAGATTGCTAGTTAGTTAATGGAAACAGCAAAGAAGAGGTTGCGCCTTCATAGCATTGCCCCTTCAGCTGAAGGAACAGTGCTCCAAAAGCTCGTGCTACCAAATAAACCTGATAAACTTTAACCTGGTGTGTTGTGAGACTCCTTACTGTGCCCACCCCCAGTCCAACACCAGCATCTCCACATCACGTACTCAGACTGTCACTGCTGGGCTTACACCACCATCGTGTGGCAGCTGCTTATAACTTCAGTACCATTTCTGGGAAAAAGGGCTGCGAGAAAGCGTCCAAAAATTCAAGTTCCTGAAAGTACGATTGTCAAAATGAATAATCACTAACCGTTTAGGGATCAAGGTTAGTTCAGCTATGGGGACTTGAGAAGCTGGAATCTAACCGAGGGGGTGAATAATACAAGGATCGTCAGAAGCTTTTTCCCAGGGTGGAAGAGTCAATTACTGAGGGGCACAGGTTTAAGGTGCGAGGGGTAAGGTTTAAAGGAGATGTACGAGGCAGGTTTCTTACACAGAGGGTGGTGGGTGCCTGGAACTCGCTGCCAGGGGAGGTAGTGGAAGCGGATACGATAGTGACTTTTAAGGGCCGTCTTGACAAGTACATGAATAGGATGGGAATATAGGGATGCAGTCCCCGGAAGGGTAGGGGGTTTTAGTTAAGTCGGGCAGCATGGTTGGTGCAGGTTTGGAGGGGTGAAGGGCCTGTTGCTGTGCTGTAATTTTCTTTGTTCTCTGATCATCGTGCCACTGTGCCAGATTTATTTAGCATCATTAAAGGGCGTTGCAGTGACAGCGTTTTGCTTTTTTACCCAGTTTTAACATTCGGAGCCAACTGGGGCAAAACTCAGTACAGGAAACGGCTTCACTCCCTTTGATTCTGCAGTAGCGTTGGGGCCTTATCTCCCCCGGATTACACTTGTCCTGACGTGCTCTGAACGCTAACCTGGGGTCACAGGGCCCCGTTGGAATAAAAGGATAGAGGGTAACAGAAGGACCGGTGAGTTCGCGGGGGCCTTATCGCGATCTCAGGAAGCCCCGTGACACCGGAAACACTTCCAGCAATCCTGCCGTGTAGGAAATGGAGTGGGCAAACTGCAAAGGTAGGAGGGGGAAGAGGGAAGGGTGGAGGTTTTGGGGGGGGGGGGTCTGTACCTCTCCTTCGGGTGATGAACTCAAACTTCTCGGGCACCAGGGTGTCCAGGCTGACGTTGAGCAGATTCAGACCAGCTTCCTTCAGGCTGGGCAGTAGCCGGGCAAGGTTGATGCCGTTGGTGGTGACAGCGATAGTTTTCAACTTCTCCAGTTTCCGGAGTTCAGCTGTTCGGAGGCGAGGAGGGGAAGGAGCGGAGGGGAGGGAGGGAGGAGCGGAGGGGAGGGAGGGAGGAGCGGGGGGGAGGGAAGGACCGGAGGGAAGGGAGGGGGAGCAGAAGGGAGGAGGAAGGAGTGGGAGGGGGAAGAGGGTAAAGGGGGAGAAGAGGGGAAGGGGGAAGAAGGGAGGGGGGCAATAAACACAGCCATGAGAACAGACAGATAACGACCAGTTAATGAAGCAACCCCTTCTTAAACAACTTGCATTGACGTAGCGCCTTCACTGTAAAGTGCCACAACAGCGTCTCACCTAAATCTGACACTGAGCCACGAGAGGGGAACGCTGAACCGGTAACCAAAAACTGAGCTTTTACGGGAGGGATAAAGGGTGGAGGGTTCTATTTGATAGAGGAGTTCAAAGCCACACAGGGGCTGGACAGAGTCGATGGGGAGGATCTGTGGAGGGAGGATTGAGAATGAGGGGGCAGGCATTGAAATGGAAACAGGAGGAGAAACCTTGTCCACACAACGGGATGGCTGGGATCGGGAATTCACGGCCCGAGAGGGTGGGGCAAAAGAGTTCAATTAAACGCAGAGTCTGTTATTATCTGTAAAGGAAGAACGAGCAGGGCTATGGGAAGAAGGCGGGGGGGGGGGGGCGAGCGGCACTCAATGAACTGCTCACTCAGAGGGGCAGCACAGAAAGAGGGCCGAATGGCCTCTCAGCTGTAATTCTGAAAAGAGAGGGGATTATGGAGAGAACACAAGGCTGATAATGGAGTGTTGAACACCAGCGACCGGAGTAGCACAGATACACATTCGACCACATGTTCAGATGGGGGATTTTATTTTTATTCAGTAATGGGTTTCCTCCGGGTACTCCACAGCCTCCTGTGGCAAAGAGCTCCACAGTCTCTGGCTGAAGAAATTCTCATCTGTTTTAAAGGATCGTCCCTTTAGCCTGAGATTGTGCCCTCTGGTTCTAGTCTCTCCCCTTAGTGGAAACATCCTCTCCACATCCACTGTATCCAGGCCTCGCAGTATCCTGTAAGTTTCAATAAGATCCTCCCTCATCCTTCTAAATTCCAATGAGTCCAGGCCCAAAGTCCTCAACCGTTCCTCATACGACAAACTCTTGATTCCCGGGATTATTCTTGTGAACCTTCTCTGGACCCTTTCCGAGGTCAGCACATCCTTCCTTAGATATGGGGCCCAAAACTGCTCACAATACGCCAAATGGGGTCTGACCAGAGCCTTATACAGCCTCAGGAGGACATCCCTGCTCTTGTATTCCAGCCATCTCGACATGAATGCTAACTTGCATTTGCCTTCCTAACTGCCGACTGAACCTCCTTATAGCTTAAAAAAAAAGACAAGGAGATTCCACATCTTTTCACAATCTCATCCCAATTGTCCTTTACAGCCAATGGGGGGGGGGATGGCCGAGTGGTATTATCACTAGACCATTAATCCAGAAACAGCAAATGTTCTGAGGACCCCGGTTCAAATCCCACCACGGCAGAGGGCAAAATTTGAATTCAGTATAAGAGAAAGAATCTACTGATGACCATGAAACTGTTGTTGGAAAAACCCATTTGGTTCACTAATGTCCTTTAGGGAAGGAAATCTGCCGTCCTTACCAGGTCTGGCCTACATGCGACTCCAGAGCCACAGCAACATGGCTGACTCTCAACTGCCCTCAGGCAAGTAGGGATGGGCAATGGTGACGCCCGTGTCTCACGAATGAATAAAAAAGTTTAGCTGTAATTGCAGTTCAGGAAACCGGCTTTAAGGCAGAGACAGATAGGTCCTTGATTAATCAGGGGTTATGGGGGAAAGGCAGGAGAATGGGGATGAGAAAAATATCCGCCATGATTGAATGGTGGAGCAGACTCGATGGGCCGAGTGGCCTAATTCTGCCCCGATGTCTTACAGTATGTTTGAGACTGGGGCCTAACGAGGATAATTCTGCAAATCTTACTCTCAGGAACAGCGGGATTGCACCGTAACACTAGCTGCACCATTCGAAGGCACGCCTCAGCTTACCGACTATACGGACCACGTCGGGCCTGATGAGGGGTTCGCCTCCTGTCAGTCGGATTTTGTCCACTCCTTCGCTCACAAAGAGCCCAGCCAGGGCAACGATCTCCTCGGAGGTGAGCAGCTGCGATTTAGGAGTGAGCTTCACCCCTTCCTCGGGCATGCAGTACTGACCTGCAGTGGGGGGGGGGGGGAAACCTGGAAGATTAGCTGGAAGATTCGTCACCGATGACTCAGGAAAGGGGGAGGGCGGAGTGGGAGTGCATCCTCCGACCGAGCCAGGGCAAAAAGAAAAATCAAAGCAGCAGCACGGGAGAGAACGTGGGTGGGTCTGGAGAAAGGTGGAATTACAGGGCACAAGAAGGCAGGATCGCGGCCCGTTCTACCCGGATCACCCCTCCGACACGGCTATCCGAACATCCGACAGATGCAAAATACCGTGGGCGCTGGAATCTGAAACGTCAGAAAAATGCTGGAAAATCTCAGCGGGTCTGACAGCATCTGTGGAGCAGGAATAAGGCCAACGTTCCGCCGACCCTTTGTCAGAGCAATCGACAATGGTTTCGCGGTCTCTCGGCTCTGACGAAGGGTTGTCCAGACTCCAAACGCTGGCTCCGTTCTCTTCTCCACAGATGCTGTCAGACCCGCTGAGATTTTCCAGCATTAATCTGTGTCTGTCCAAATGCACTGTTGGTTCGTACTGTTTAGTCGATGCACACAGGGCCTGGTGGCCCAGTGAGGTTCAGTGTCTGTGGAACTGTGCTCCAGTGAGAGTCAATCCCAATATTCAATCCACAGGGACACAAACTTGGCCTTGAACTTTTAAGCGCGAGGGCGAAACATCCACGTGGCCCGTTTCCAGGCTGTAAGTTCAATGTTTTGTCATCAGATTTTTCACGGGCATGTGATGGGATTTTCTTTGTTGAGAAAAGCACTCAGAGTGACAGACAGAACTTTCCTTATATCTCCGTTACCAGAGTTCAGAATCCGGCCCACTCGGGCACAGGGCCCTCGGGCCTGCTCCGGCCCATTCAATGGCTAATCAGATTCTGGCCGCAGCTCCGATTCCCCTCCTATCCCCTTGTACCCTTTAAAAATATATCTAACACAGCCTCAGTGATCCAGCCTCCCCTGATCTCTGGCGCTCTCCAAACTCGGAGAGAAACGGAAACCAGAGCAGGCAACTCAGCCCTTCAAACCTGTTCCACCATTCGTGGCAGATCGTCCAACTCCATAGCCTAATCCCATCTTCCCCCAATAGGCGTAGACAAAGGTCATACGTAGAGGAACGCACTCATAATGTTAAAATGGCGGCGTGGGCTTGTTGGGCCGAAGGGCCTGTTTCCCATGCTGTGTTGTTCTTTGATTCCCTTCTTCCCAGGAGCGATATCTCACTGCTCCTTGAAAACATTCCACGATTTTTCACAGAACCGTAGAATCCCTACAGTGCAGAAAGGCCATTCAGCCCATCGAGTCTGCGTCAACCATAACTCCACCCAGCCCCTATTTCCATAACCCCAAATATCTACCCTGCTAACCCCCCTGTCACTAAGGGATAATTTAGCATGGCCAATCAACCTAACCCGCGCATCTTTGGGCTGTGGGAGGAAACCCGAGCAACGGAAGGAAACCCATGCAGACACGGGGAGAATGTGCAAACCCCATACAGCCAGTCACCCGAGGCTGGAATCGAACCCGTGTCCCCGGTGCTGTGAGGCAGCAGTGCTAAGCCGCTCCACCTACTTTCTGGGAGTGAATTCCACAGGCTCACCACTCTCTGGATAAAGAAAGTCCTCCTCATCTCTGTCCTAACCGGTCTACCCTGTATCCTCAGACTGTGACCCTGGTTCTGTTCAGCCCCGCCATCAGGAACATCCTCCCTACATCTACCCTGTCTGGTCCTGCTAGAATTTTCTAAGTTTCGATGAGATTTTCCCCCCTCACTCCTCTCAACTCTAGCAAGATGATCCTAACTGAGAGAAATCATTTCTCCTCATTTCTGTTTTAAGTGGAAGACCATTTATTTTTCAACTATTTCCTCTTGTTCTGGTCTCCCTCGCAAGGGAAAACATTATTTTATCTTCCAGCCTCTCAAATCCACTCAGAACCTCATGTGATTCAATAAAATCACCTCTCGTTCTTCTAAACTCCGATGGACATAGGCCCAACCTGTCTAACCTTTCCTCATAACCTATCCCCCCTGCCCTCACCCCTGCACGACCCCAATTCCAGAAATCAGTCAAGTGAACCTTCTCTGAGCTGCTTCCAATACATTTATATCCTTTCTTAAGTAAGTGGACCAAAACTGTACACAATATTCTAGATGTGGTCTCACCAAGGCCCAGTACAACTGCACAAAACTTCCCCATTTCTATATTCGATTCCCTTTGCAATAAACAATATCATTCTACTAGTCTTACTCATCACCTCTAACATCTTGTGATTCATGGACCAGGACACCCAGATCCCTCTGCACCTCAAGAGTTCTGTCATCTCTCCCCACTTAAATTTTATTCTCTACCTAGATTCAACCCCAAATTCAGAGCAGCAGCATCTGATCCACTCAGACATCTCAACCCCTTCTTGTTCACATCAATCTCCTTTCCCCGGACATTCTCTCTTCCACCTTCTTCCTTCGGGAAAAAGATGCAAAAGTCTGAGGTCACGTACCAACAGACTCAAGAACAGCTTCTTCCCGGCTGCTATCAGACCTTTGAATGGACTTACCTCGCACTAAGTTGATCTATCTCTGCACCCTAGCTGTGACTGTAACACTACATTCTGCACTCTCTCGTTTCCTTCTCTATGAACGGTATGCTTTGTCTGTATAGCATGCAAGCAACAATACCTTTCACTGTATGTTAATACATGTGACAATAATAAATCAAACCAAAATCAAATCTCACCCGATCCCACATGGGAGTGGGTTAAAATACAACCTTACGCATTTGGATAATGTTATGGAGCTTTATGGCTCTCCATAACGGTGACTTCAGGAAAGGGATCTACAGCACAGTGTGGGTGGCATGGTGGTAGTGGTTAGCACTGTTGCCTCACAGTGCCAGGGACCCGGGTTCGATTCCCAGCTTGGGTCACTGTCTGTTCGGTGTCTGCACATTCTCCCCATGCCTGCGTGGGTTTCCTCCGGGTGCTCTAGTTTCCTCCCACAGTCTGAAAGATGTGCTGGTTAGGTGCGTTGGCCATGCTTAATTATCACTGTGTACCCAAACAAGCACCGGAGTGTGGCGACTGGGGGATTATCACAGTAACTTCATTGCAGTGTTAACATAAGCCTACTTGCGATAATAATAAATAAACTTTAAAAAGACTTGACTAGATTGAAAAATAAATTCTACAAAATTTAAAATAAATGACTGACGCACAACCCAAATAACTGATATTTTAACCAAGGGAATGGACTCTGCTGGTCACCCGGTCACAGAAGGGTTAAAGGTGAACTTACACCGCAGGTTACACTTTTCAGTCAGGGAGATCCGGAGGTAGTTGTGTCGCCTCCCGAAACTATCCGTCAGGAAGGCAGAGAAAGGCAGAGGCTCACTGAGGAAGCGCCTCCTCTCCTGAAGGCCCAGCTGATCCTGGAAAGAGAAAGGATGTGGTGACGAGGGGGGAAAAGAAACAGCTTTCACTTGTACACAAACATGCAACAGGCCATTCAGCCCCTCAAGCCTGCTCCACCATCCAATGTGGCAATGGCCTAGTGGCATTATCGTTAGACTATTAATCCAGAAACTCAGCTCATGTTCTGGGGACCCGGGTTCGAATCCCACCACGGCAGCTGGTGGAATTTAAATTCAATTAAAAAATAATCAGGAATTAAGAATCCACTGATGACCATTGTTGATTGTTGGAAAAATCCATCTAGGTCACTAATGTTTTTTAGGAAGGAAATCTGCCATCCTTACCTGGTCTGGCCTACATGTGACTTTAGAGCCACAGCAATGTGGTTGACTCTTAACTACCCTCTGAACAAGGGCAAATAGGGATGGGCAATAAATGCTGGCCAGCCAGTGACACCCATTTCCCATGAATGAATAAAAAACAAATCTGATTGTAACCTCTCGGATACGTTCTCTTTCCAGCGTTATCTTGTTTCATGACACCACCACTGTGCTAAACAGGTCAGACTTTGAACAGATCTAGCAACTCAAGAGTGGGCATCCATGAGGACCATCAACAGCAGCAGAATTGTACCCAGCACAATCTGCAACCTCATGGCCTGGCATATTCCACCCCCCCAACCATTACTATCAAACCAGGGGATCAACCCTGGTTCAATGGAGAGTGGAAGAGGGCACGCCAGGAGCAGCACCAGGTTCCAGACGCTTAACAATGAGGTGTCAACCTGGTGAAGCCATCAAACAGGAATACTCACATGCCAAACAGCACAAACGATAAGTGATAGACAGAACAAAGCGATCCCACAACCAACAGGTCAGATCCAAGCTCTGAAGTCCTGCCACATCCAGGTGTGAATGGTGGTGGACAATTACGATGTGGAGATGTCGGCATTGGGGTAAACATAGTAAGAAGTCTCACGATGGCGGACAGAGTACCCTTCGTCATCCAGTACTTCCCTGGAGCGGAGAAGCTAGTAAGAAGTCTGGCAACACCAGGTTAGCTATCTTCTCCAGAGCCTTCAACATGTCATTGATGAAGACGAACATCTCGCCAAGTCCATCCCCACACTCCCACTTCTTGCCTTCAAACAACCACACAACCTCAAACAGACCATTGTTCGCAGCAAACTACCCAGCCTTCAGGGGAACAGTGACCACAATACCACACAACCCTGCCACAACAGCCTCTGCAAGACATGCTGATCATCGACACGAATGCTATCATCCCACATGAGAACATCACCCAACAAATACACGGTACATACACTTGCAACTCGGCCAACATTGTCGACCTGATACGCTGCAGGAAAGGATGTCCTGAAGCATGGTACATTGGGGAGACCATGCAGACGCTACGACAACGGATGAATGAACACTGCTCGACAATCACCAGGCAAGACTGTTCTCTTCCTGTTGGGGAACACTTCAGCGGTCATGGGCATTCGGTCTCTGATCTTCGGGTAAACGTTCTCCAAGGCAGCCTTCACGACACACGACCGCGCAGAGTTGCTGAGCAGAGACTGATAGCCAAGTTCCGCACATACGAGGACAGCCTCAACAAGGATTGTGGGTTCATGTCACACTATCTGTAATCCCCATGACTTGGCTGGACTTGCAAAATCTCACTAACTGTCCTGGCTGGAGACAATACACATCTCTTTAACCTGTGCTTAACCCTCTCTCCACTCACTGTCTGTATCTTTGAGACTTGATTACCTGTAAAGATCCGCATTCCAATCATTATTTTGTAAATTGAGTTTGTGTCTTTATATGCCTTGTTTGTGAACTGAAATCCCACTCACCTGATGAAGGAGCAGCGCTCTGAAAGCTAGTGGTGTTTGCTACCAAACAAACCTGTTGGACTTTAACCTGGTGTTGTGAGACATCTTACAGTGGACAATTAAACTCACCAAGGGAAGGTCTTATGAGGAAAGGCTAAGGGACCTGAGGTTATTTTCATTACAGAGAAGAAGGTTACGAGGTGACCTAATTGAGGCATACAAGATGGTCAGAGGGTTAGATAGGGTGGACAGTGAGAGCCTTTTTCCTTGGATGGTGATGGCTAACACGAGGGGACATAGCTTTAAATTAAGGGGTGGTAGTTATAGGTTGGATGTCAGAGGTAGGTTCTTTACTTAGAGGGTAATAAGGGCGTGGAATGCAGCAGTTGTGGACTCACCAACTTTAAGGGCTTTCAAATGGTCAGTGGATAGGCATATGGATAACATTGGAATAGTTCAGGTTAGAGGGTCATCAGATTGGTTCCACTGGTCGGCGCAACATCAAGGGCCAAAGGGCCTGTACTGCGCTGTAATGTTCTATGTTCTAAACCGCACTGGAGGAGGAGGCACCACAAATATCCCCATTCTCAATGATGGAGGACCCAACATCAAGACATAAGGCTGAAATATTTGCAGCAATCTTCAGCTAGAAGTGGATGATCCATCTTGGCCTCCCCCAGTGGTTCCCCTGTATCTCAGATGCCAGGCTCCAGCCAATTCGATTCACTCCACGTGACATCAAGAAATGGTTGGAGGCACTGGATATTGCAAAGGCAACGGCCCCCTGATAACATTCGGCAATAGTACTGAAGACTTCTGCTCTCGAACTTGCTGCACCCAGAGCCAAGCTCTTCCAACACTGGCGTCTACCTGGAAATGTGGAAAATTACCCAGCTATCTCCTGCACACAAGAAATAAGACAAATCCGGTCCGGCCAATTACCGCTCCAACAGTCGACTCTCCATCATCAGTAAAGTGATGGAAGGGGTCATTACAGCGCTATCAAGGAGCACTTACTCTGCAATAACCTGCTCAGTGATGCCCAGTTCGAGTTTCGCCAGGGTCACGCAGCTCCTGACCTCATTACAGCCTTGGTCCAAACACCTGCGCAAGGATATTTTGGCCTTGGAGGGAGTGCAGAGGAGGTTTACTAGGCTGATACCGGAGTTGAGGGGGTTGAGCTATGAGGAGAGGCTGAATAAACTAGGCTTGTACTCGTTAGAGTTTAGAAGAATGAGGGGAGATCTCATTGAGACGTATAAGATGATGAATGGGATGGATAGGATAGAGGTGGAGAGACTCTTCCCGCTCAGAAAGGACAGTAGGACTAGGGGGCACAGCCTCAAGATAAAGGGGAGGCGGTTTAGAACGGAGTTGAGGAGGAACTTCTTCACTCAAAGGGTGGTGAATCTCTGGAATTCTCTGCCCGTTGAAGTGGTGGAGGCTGCCTCGCTAAATATTTTTAAGACGCGGGTTGATGGGTTCTTGATAAGCGAGGGGATTAAGGGTTATGGGGAGAGGGCGGGAAAGTGGAACTGAGCCACGACAGATCAGCCATGATCTTATTGAATGGCGGGGCAGGCTCGAAGGGCTGGATGGCCTACTCCTGCTCCTATTTCTTATGTTCTTATGTTATGGATTAAAGAGGTGAATTCCAGAGGTGAGGTGAGAGTGACATCCCTTGACATCAAGGCCACATTAGACCAAGTGTGACATCAAGGAGCCCCAGCGAAACTGGAATCAATGGGAATCAGGGGGAAATACGGTGACAGTCGTTGGAGGCCAATCATCTCAGTTAAAACATAAGAACTAGGAGCAGGAGAAGGCCATTTGGTCCTTTTGGGAAGGAAGTCGGCCATCCTTACCTGTTCTGGCTTACATATGACACCAGAGCCACAGCAATGTGGTTGGCTCTCCACTGCTCTCGGACAACTAGGGATGGGCAATAAATGCTGGCCAGCCAGCGACACCCACGTCCCATGAATTAGTTTAAAAACAACTCAGCAAGGCTCATTAAGAAGCCAAACTCAAGGCCTCTACCACCTAGGACAAGAGCAGGAGATACCTGGGAGGTCCATCTGCAGAAATTCCCCTCCAAGCCACACAGCATCCTGATTTGGAAATATATTACCATTCCTTCCCCGTCGCTGGGTGAAAATCCTGCAACGCCCTCCCTAACAGCACTGTGGGTGTATCTACACCACGCAGTCTGCAATGGCTCAAGGTGGCAGCTCACCATTTTACAGGGCAATTAGGGATGGGCAATAAATGCGGGCCTAACATTTATTTTGAATGAAAAAAAAAACCTGCCAAGTCATGCTGCAGGCTAATCAGAATTGGCCAGGGTGAGAGGGAGATACGGGCAAGAGAGATATGGAAGGAAGAGGATTGAAACGAGACAGACGTAAACTCCAGGAAGACAATAAAAAACAGGGACTGATAAAGAAGTGCACTTACAGGAACTCAGAAAATAGAACAAAGTGTTGAAATACAGTTGTACTTGGGAGCGATCGCCTGTGGGAATCCATTCTACAATCTGATTACATTCAAAGTTAGAAACAGTTGCCAAGGTGACGAAACAACCTCTCCAGAGTGTTGGACTTTGGATGAGTCAAGAGAAGCGGGAACGTGAAGGGCAAGTGCACCGAGGCCTTGCAGATTACCAGAAAGTGTTACGAAAAGGAATCGTTCCCCCGATTCCGGCACGCTCACTAACATTACCCGGGCACACGGTGACAGTTTACCATAACTCACAGCTAAAGGCATCACTTCCAGCACAGCTCTGGTGACTCACTGTCCAGAAATAGAATGGCCTTTGTCCCAGGTCACCATGCCCTTCTCAAGCTGTTTGCCAATCGTGTCATGAACTTGTGTTGCACCTGGTCCCTTCAAATTATTAAAAGGGGAGTTTTTTTTAAACATAAGTTGACCCCTGAGCCACACTGAGGCACAGAGGTTTACAGCATGGAAACAGGCCCTCCAGCCAACTTGTCCATGACGCCCTCTTTGCTTAAGCTGCCCCCCCTCCCCCCGAACTAATCCCAATTGCCCACATTTGGCCCATATCCCTCTATACCCATCTTACCCATGTAACTGTCTAAATGCTTTTTAGAAGATAACTGTACCCACATCTAATACCACCTCTGGCAGCTTGTTCCAGACACTCACTGTATAGGGCATTGGTGAGGCCGCAACTGGAGTACTGTGTGCATTTTTGGGCGCCGCACCTGCGCAAAGATATTTTGGCCTTGGAGGGAGTGCAGAGGAGGTTTACTAGGCTGATACTGGAGTTGAGGGGGTTGAGCTATGAGGAGAGGCTGAATAAACTGGGCTTGTACTCGTTAGAGTTTAGAAGAATGAGAGGAGATCTCATTGAGACGTATAAGATGATGAATGGGATGGATAGGATAGAGGTGGAAAGACTCTTCCCGCTCAAAAAAGACAATAGGACTAGGGGGCACAGCCTCAAGATAAAAGGGGGGCAGTTTAAAACGGAGTTGAAGAGGAACTTCTTCACTCAAAGGGTGGTGAATCTCTGGAATTCTCTGCCCGTTGAAGTGGTGGAGGCTGCCTCGCTAAATATTTTTAAGACGCGGGTTGATGGGTTTTTGATAGGAGAGGGGATTAAGGGTTATGGGGAGAGGGCGGGAAAGTGGAACTGAGCAGCGACAGATCAGCCATGATCTTATTGAATGGCGGGGCAGGCTCGAAGGGCTGGATGGCCTACTCCTGCTCCTATTTCTTATGTTCTTATGTTCTTACTCACCAATCCCTGTGTGAAAAAATTGCCTCTCTGATCTCTTTTGTATCTCTTCCCTCTCACCTTAAACCGATGCCTTCTAGTTTTAGACCCCAATCTTTGGGAAACGATATTGACTATCTAGCTGATCTACGCCCCTCATTATTTTGTAGACCTCTATAAGGTCACCCCTCAGTCTTCTACGTCCCAGAGAAAAAAATCTATTCAGCCTCTCCTTGTAACTCAAACCATCAAGTCCCGGTAGCATCCTAGTAAATCTTTCCTGCACTCTTTCTAGTTTAATAATATTCTTTCTATAACAGGGTGACGAGAACAGTACACAGTTGACCAGAGCTGTATAGAGTTGGTTTGTGACGGATGACTAGCTGCTTGATCTTGGCAACAGGCTGAAGCAGACATCTTGAGGGACAGCGAGGTAGAAAGGAGGAGAGGTTTACTCGCTACCCCAGATTCTATCTTATTAACTCTAAAGTGAATGGTTCCGTACCTCATGAGTGGGCACTCATGAATCTGATTCCGAAGGACAGCAGATTTCCTTCCCTAAAGGGCATTAGAGAACTGAATGGGTTTTTCCGACAATCAATGATTTCATGATTACCTTTTAGATTCAGATTTTTTTTATTGAATTCAATTTCAATTGAATATGAAAATTCAAATTCAATTTTTTTAATTGAATTCAAATTTCACCATCTGCCATGGTGGGATTCAAACCCAGGTCTCCAGGACATTAGCTGAGTTTCTGGATTAATAGTCCAGCGATAATACCACTGGGCCACTGCCTTCCCATAGGTTTGATTTCATGCATCCTTTTTTATATAAATGCAACTCCATCTTATTGAAAAGCTGGAGCTACCGTTGCAAATACTATCAGAGACCAGAGGATGCCTCACAAACATTGATAAATACTCTCCAAATAGCCCAAGCCAATATTGACCTATTTCTGGAAATCCTCTGCAAGTACTGGTGTACTGCTGGGAAACTCTTCCTCGTCAATTGTCAATAAATTATTGGCAGCGGTTATCTAATGCATGTCAACACATCCTGCAACAAGTGCTGCCTGTAAAAATCGAATCCAATACTGGAACAATTCATTGAGACATTCTGCAAATAGGTAATCCCCCTCAGTTTCCACATTCTACACTTGCATCCACAAGGCAATTTCCCTCTCTGGGTCGCCGATCACCCTACAGTCAAAGAAGGTAGCACGGTGGCACAGTGATTAGCTCAATTTCTGCCTTGGGTCACTGCCTGTGCGGAGTTTGCATGGGTTTCCTCCGGGCATTCCAGTTTAGGCCACATGACTTAGGAGCAGATTAAGGCCACCCGGCCCATTGAATCTGCTCCACCATTCAATCATGGCTGATATTTTTCTCATCTCCATTATCCTCCTTTTCCGCATAACTCCTGATCCCCTTATTAATCAAGAACCTATCTATCTTTGTCTTAAAGACACTCAATGACCTGGCCTCCACAGCCTTCTGCGTTCCACTGATTCACCACTCTCTGGCTGAAGAAATTCTTTCTCATCTCTGTTTTAAAGGATTGTCCCTTTAGCCTGAGGTTGTGCCCTCTGGTTCTAATTTTTCCTACTAGTGGAAACATCCTCTCCACATCCACTTTATCCAGGCAGTATCCTGTAAGTTTGTAAGATTCTCCCTCATCCTTTTAAACTCCAATGAGTACAGACTGAGTCCTCAACCGCTCCTCATACGACAAGCTCTTCATTTCAAGGGTCGTTCTTGTGAACTTCCTGTGGACCCTTTCCAAGGCCAGCACATCCTTCCTTAGATATGGGGCCCAAAATTGCCCACAATACTCAAAATGGGGTCTGACCAGACCCTTATACAGCCTCAGGAATACATCACTATACATTTTGTATTCTAGCCCTTGCCTCCCATGGTCCAAAAACGTGTGGGTTAAGTTGACTGACCATGTTAAATTGTCCCTTAGTGTCAGAGGGATTAGCAGGGTTATGGTGATAACATAGAACATAGAACATTACAGCGCAGAACAGGCCCTTCGGCCCACGATGTTGCGCCGACCAGTTACAAAAACAATGACCCACTAGCCTATACCAATCCCTTTTCGTCCATAAACCTATCCAGAGATCTCTTAAACGCCCCCAAACTAGACGCATTTACAACTGCAGCAGGCAGGGCATTCCAATCCCTCACCACCCGCTGGGTAAAGAACCTACCCCTGACATCCGTCCTGTAGCTACCCCCCCTTAATTTAAAGCCATGCCCCCTCGTGCTAGCTTTCTCCATCCGAGGAAAAAGGCTATCACTATCCACCCTATCTAAACCTCTAATCATCTTATATGTCTGATAGGGCCTGGATAGCCGTCACTGCAAACTCTTTCTGCACTGTAGGGACTCTCTGACTTTTAAAAAAAGTTCACAAGCAATGCCTTGAAAGGGAGAGTGTGAACTGGTTGCATTCTTACTTCTTGAGTCAGCAGGTTACGACTTCTAGTCCCCCTCCTAAAGCTTCAGAGCACTTAATCCAAGCCAACACTCCCAGCACAGGACTGCGGGAGTGCTGCACTGTCAGAGGTGCCACCTTTCATGTGAGACATTAAGCTGAGACCCTACATAATAGCAACAGAAGGAATAGGAGCAGCAGTAGGACATTGGTCCCTCAGTTCGGCTCCATGGCTGGTCTTAAAGTTTATTTGTTAGTGTCATACGTAGGCTTACATTAACACTGCAATGAAGTTACTGTGAAAATCCCCGAGTCGTCACACTCTGGCATCTGTTCGGGTTACACTGAGGGAGAATTTAACATGGCCAATGCACCTAACCAGCACATCTTTCAGACTGTGGGAAGAAAGCAGAGCACCCAGGGGTAACACACGCAGTCACGGGGAGAATATGCAGAGTCCACACAGCGGCTCAAGCCGGGAATCGAACCCAGGTCCCTGGCGCTGACAGGCAGCAGTGCTGACCACTGGGCCACCTGATTAAAGGCCTCAATGCTATTCTGCTGCCCTTCTCCCAATAACCGACAATGGCCTCAACAACCTGTGTAACTCAGCCTCCAATTTTAAGGTGAGGGGGGAGAGTGATCCAGAATGGCAAATTATTTTCACACGGAGTGTGGTGAGTGTCTGGAACAAGCTGCCAGTGGTAGTAATAGAGGCAGGTAGAATTTGGCCTTTTAAAAAGCATTTAGGCAGTTACAATGGTAAGACGGGTATAGAGGGATATGGGCTAAATGTGGGCAATTGGGACTAGCTTAGTGGTTAAAAAAAGGGCAGCATGGACAAGCTGGGCTGAAGGGCCTGTTTCCATGCTGTAAACCTCTATGATTATCAATATATAAATACTGGACCTCATGTCCAGGAAGCTCAGAACCAGACAAACTGGATATTGGGATTTTCCAGATTTAGGGTGGAGGGAGTGGGAAGTATAAGCCTTTTTTGTTAAGTTGATCTTTCTCTACACCCTAGCTCTTAATGTAACACTACATTTGGCACTCTCTCGTTTCCATCTCTATGAACAGTATGCTTTGTCTGTATAGCGTGCAAGAAACAATACTTTTCACTGTATGTTAATACATGTGACAATAATAAATCAAATCAAAAAATCCAGTTAGCCCTCTCGGAACTGCTTCCAACTATGTTAGGCATCCAACCATCTGCGAGAGGCGGCATTGCGAGCCACTGTGCCGCAGTGCTGCTCTGGCCTTACTGTAATGCAGGATGTACAGCATCCCATCGACACCCAGCAAGGTTTCCTAAACAGCAATTAAATAAAGCTTTTTGTTAAAATGATTACAGAGGAGATGTTAGGGGTAAGTTTTTCACTCAGAGGGCAGTGAGTGAGTGGAATCAGCTGCTATCGGTGGTGGTGGATGCAAACTCGCTGGGGTCTTTTGAAAGACTTCTGGATGAGTATACGGGATTTAATGGGATTGGGAGTTACAGGTAGTTCAATGGCCTGGTAGGCATGGACATGATCGGCGCAACTTTTGGGCCGAAGGGCCTGTTTGTGCTGTGCGTGCTCAAATCTTTGGCAAGATCAGATGATGTCAATCCAACCCTCCTGAGGTGCGGGGGATCTAAACTGTACACAGCACTCCAAGTACAGTTCCACTCACACCATAAGAACATAAGAAATAGGAGCAGGAGTAGGCCATCTAGCCCTTCGAGCCTGCCCCGCCATTCAATAAGATCATGGCTGATCTGTCGCTGCTCAGTTCCACATTCCCGTCCTCTCCCCATAACCCTTAATCCCCTCTCTTATCAAAAACCCATCAACCCGCGTCTTAAAAATATTTAGCGAGGCAGCCTCCACCACCTCAACGGGCAGAGAATTCCAGAGATTCACCACCCTTTGAGTGAAGAAGTTCCTCCTCAACTCCGTTCTAAACTGCCCCCCCTTTATCTTGAGGCTGTGCCCCCTAGTCCTACTGTCCTTTCTGAGCGGGAAGAGTCTCTCCACCTCTATCCTATCCAGCCCATTCATCATCTTATATGTCTCAATGAGATCTCCCCTCATTCTTCTAAACTCTAACGAGTACAAGCCTAGTTTATTCAGCCTCTCCTCATAGCTCAACCCCCTCAACTCCGGTATCAGCCTAGTAAACCTCCTCTGCACTCCCTCCAAGGCCAAAATATCCTTGCGTAAGTACGGCGACCAAAACTGCACACAGTACTCCAGCTGCGGCCTCACCAGTGCCCTATACAGCTGCAGCAAGACCTCCCTACTTTTATATTCAATCCCCCTCGCTATGAAGGCCAGCATCCCATTCGCCTTCCTGACCACCTGCTGCACCTGCAGGCTGGGTTTTTGCGACTCATGCACAAGGACCCCGAGGTCCCTCTGCACCGTCGCCTGCTGCAGTTTTTCTCCACGTAATTAATAGTCCTTCCTACCATTCTTCCTACCAAAGTGGACCACCTCGCACTTGCCAACATTAAATTCCATTTGCCATTTCCTGGCCCATTCGCCCAACCTATCTAGATCCTTCTGCAGACTCTCCACACCCTCCGCACAATTTGCCGTACAGCTCTGGCAAGATCTCATTGCTTTTATATTCCATCCCTCTAGCAACAAAGGCTGACATTCCTTATGACTCGCTGAGCCTGCATGTCAACATTTTGCGATTGATGTACAAATAATCCAGATTACACGGCACTGCCACATTTCTCCACGTAAACCATATTTTGGTTTTCCATTTTCCTGCCAAACCTCTCAGGGAGACGGAAGCAAAAGATCCTGCAGCACTATTTCTACGTGGAGAAAGAGTGGTCTCCCCCCCCGCAACAAAGTCGTGGCCAATATCCCAAATCAACATCCTTAGAAACAGAAAATGCCGGAAAGTCTCAGCAGGTCTGACAGCATCTGCGGAGAGAGAATACAGCCAACGTTTCAGGACTGGATGACCCTTCGTCTGAGCTCTGAGGAAGGGTCATCCAGACTCGAAACATTGTCTCAATTCTCTCTCCACAGATGCTGTCAGACGCACTGAGACTTTCCAGCCTTTTCTGCTTTTGTTTTCAATTCCAGCTTCCGCAGTAATTGGCTTTTTTATCACTAAAGTGGAGCTGCCGGCACTGGACTGGGGTAAAACAGAAAGAAATCTCGCAACGCCAGCTTAAAGTCCAACCGGTTTATTTGTAGCAAATGCCCCAAGCTTTCGGAACACGTTGATCCTTCGTCAGGTGGGATGGGAGAAGATTGCCTAGTCATTTTTCCATGTTGTTGTTGTGTGGGAGTTTGCCCTGCCCAAAACCGTCTGTCCCTGTTGCTCAAGGTTCTGTGATACGCTGAAACAGGTTCTATCGCTCCGAGCCAAGTTAAAAAGAAACAATGGCACTGATACCATGTTGGAGACTCCGAAACACTTTCTGTTCCCAGACTTCTTGCTGTCGCTGCTTTTCATATCCGTCGCTGCAGTTAACTGTTAGAACGGCCCTCTTCCCCATACCACATTTCACCCCCACAACATCGCAACCTTTCCCATGATCCATTCTCCCAGTTTCTCCACCACATCTGTTCAGATACTCCCACCTTCCATACCCGTGCTCCGATATATCTCCCAATACCCTCCCCTATCAGCATTCTAAAGTTTTTTTTTAAGTTTATTAGTGTCACAAGTAGGCTTACTTTAACACTACAGTGAAGTTACTGTGAAAATCCCCTGGTTGCCACACTCCGGTGCCTGTTCGGGTACAACTGAGGGGAGAATTTAGCACGGCCAATGCACCTAACCAGCACGGCTTTCAGACTGTGGGAAGAAACCCAAGTGACCCAAGCCGGGAATCGAACCCGGGTCCCTGGCACAGTGAGGCAGCAGTGCTAACCACTGTTCCACCTTTCATTCTGAAAGGATAGAACGAGGGGTCACGGGCTTAGGGTGAGGGAGGCTAGGTATAAGACAAATATTAGAGGGCAGTTTTTCACGCAAAGGGTAGTGGGGGTGTGGAATGCACTGCCGAGTAAGGTGGTGGAAGCAGGCACGCTAGGGTTGTTTAAGAGTCACTTAGACAGCCACATGAGCGGGCTGCATATAGGGAGATATAGTAGGCCTTACTAAACATTGTAGGCTTGGGAATACATTTTGCCTCAGGGATGTTAGTCTTTGCCTGTTTAATAATGAATTTTTTTGTCTCCACAGGCATTTAAGTCCAGCAAGGGGCATGCATGCGGCAGGTTGTAGTGGGCTGCTCTTGGACGTTGCTTCGGGAGTTGCCTATTGCTTCATGTCGTTAGTGTGCTTAAACTGGACCATCTCGAGGGCAACATGACAGCTCAGAGACTATCTCTGTTACTGTGCGGACACATGGATTTGGGCCTGTGTCTGTGGGAGTTTGCACGTTCTCCCCGTGGTTGCGTGGGTTTCCTCCGGGTGCTCCGGTTTCCTCCCACATCCCAAAGATGTGCTTTTAGGCTGATTGATTGGGTACTAAATTGTCCCTAAATTGGACCTCCCTGATCAGGCGTAGACTAAAATCATGAATAGGTCACTGAGACAGTGGGACGGCGGCGCGGGCTCGTTGGGCCGAAGGGCCTGTTTCCCGTTGCTGTGTTGTTCTTCTTCTTCAGAAAGGACCGTTCCCTGCACAACACCCTGGTCAACTCCGTAATCAGCCCCTCATGTTCTCGTGGCACCTTCCCGTGCAAGCTCAGTTGCTATTAGCGCTTTTCCCAATTACATTTACATTTTCCTGCATTAGAACAGTTCGAAAGCACTCCATTGGCTGTTAAAGCGCTTTGACATTTTTAAAAGTTCATTTATTCGTGTCACAAGTAGGCTTACATTAACGCTGCAATGAAGTTACTGTGAAAATCCCCTAGTTGCCACACGCCGGCGCCTGTTTGGGTACACTGAGGGAGAATTTAGCACGGCCAATGCATCTAATCAACACGTCTTTCGGACTGTAGGAGAGAAGCCGGAGCACCCGGAGGAAACCTACGCAGACGTGAGAAGATACTCTCTCCTGGACATACTCTCTTCCACTTTCTTCCATTGAGGAAAAGATACAGAAGTATAAAATCGTGTTCCAGGTGACTCAAAAAGCTTCTTCCCTCCGATGCTATCAGACTTTTGAGTGGGCCTACCTCGCATTAAATTAATCTTTCTTGACACCCTAGCTAAGACTGTAACATTAAACGCATAGAATCATAGAAACTCTACTGTGCAGAATGAGGCCATTTGGCTCATTGAGTCTGCACTGACAACAATCCCACCCGTCATCCCACATATTTACCCTGCTAATCCCTCTAATTTACGCATCCTGGGACACTAAGGGGCAATTTAGCATAGCCAATCAACCTAACCCATGCATCTTTGGAGTGTGGGAGGAAACCGGAGCACCCGGAGGAAACTCATGCAGACACGGGGAGAATGTGCAGACTCTGCAGAAGCAGTGACCCAAGCCGGGAATCAAACCCAGGTCCCCGGCGCTGTGAGACAACAATGCTAACCACTGTGCCATTCTGCACTGTCTCCTTTCCTTACCTACGTGTAATATGCATTGTCTGTATGGCGCCAAAGAAACAATCCTTTTCACTGTGTACTAATACATGTGACAATAATAAATCATAAGACTATAAGACGTAGGAGCAGAAGTAGGCCATTCGGCCCATCGTGTCTTCTCCGCCATTCAATCATGATCTGATCAAATCAAAACAGACAAGAAAAATATATAAAAGCCATTGGCGCTGTGCCACTGTGGTGGTTGTCTAAAATGCAACATAAATGGAAGCCTTGCTCCTCTCGCCTTAACAATTGCTACTTTCCTTGTGTCACCCCCAGCCCTGTACTTTCACCTCCCCTGATCATCTGATCTCTACAGGCATTCAACTCCTCTCTCTCACAAACACACACACTTTTCCTTTTGTTCTCTCCCAGCTCCATCTCCTGTGCCGGCCACAAAACAAAACCAAACCCTGTCACTTCGACGGACTTTCATCCAATTCTGATTCAAGTCCAACAACGTTGAAGTCTGGCTCTGAAACGTTAACTCTGTCATATCCCACCTCTGTCTCCCCCTCCACTTTCCTGTTTTCTACTGTAACTTGGCAGCCACTTTTAAAAGAAAAGCAGGGATATCTGAAGATTGCCAATTCTTAATAAGTGCAAGACCTAGGGTTGACATATGAGAGGGAGAAGGGGAGAGGGGGGAAACTGTGGACAATCTCTGGTTAGAAAACAATTAAACTTTGCAAACTCACTTTTGCAACGTCCCTCTTGGAAGTAGGCTCTGGCTGGAGGGCACTGGCCATACACTTGCCCCGGAATGAGGAGCTCCATGCCTGCTGCGCTGCCCTGTGCAGTAAGCGAGCCGCTGCCACTGCTGCCGGACCCATCGCCTCCAGCGCAGTCTAGCTCCAACCCCGGCCCGGGAGTCACTACCTGTCAATCAAAGGCCGGCACCCGGGCCGCGCATGCGTGGCGGCGCACGGCATGCTGGGAGCTGTAGTCCCATCGCCCGGTGCTCCCCGTTCAGAGACACAGGCCGGGGCGGGGGAGAAAACTACAATCGCCGCAAACTCCCCCTGCGGGCTTTGCCAGGCCCAGTTGGAGGATGGGTGGCCTTATTTGGAAGGTTGTTTTTATTTGTGATCGTCTCATTAAAAACGGCCTTTCCCAAACCCCCTCCTAAAACACTGTGTTATGCTGCTGTGGCCTTGTGTCTAAACTGTGTTAACACATCAAATTTATATATGGGGCCAGATATATTGGCAAGAGGGCAGCACAGTGGTATAGTTGTTAGCACTGCTGCCTCACAGTGCCAGGGATCTGGGTTTGATTCCCGACTTGGGTCATAGGGTCATACAGGTTTGCAACACAGATACAGACCCTTTGGCCCAACTTGTCCATGCCACCCTTTTTTAAAATGCCTTTTTTTAAACCCCTAATCTAGTCCCAATTGCCCGCATTTGGCCAATATTGCTCGATACCCATCTTATCCATGTAACTGTCTAAATGCTTTTTAAAAGACAAAATTGGACCTGCCTGTACTACTACCTCTGGCAGCTTGTTCTATATACTCACCACCCTCTGTGTTAAAAAATTGCTCCTCTGGACCCTGATGTATCTCTCCCCTCTCACCTTAAAGATATGCCCTCTAGTTTTAGACTTCCCTACCTTTGGGAAAAGGTATTGACTATCCAGCTGACCTATGCTCCTCATTATTTTATAGATATCTATAAGATCACCCCTCAGCCTCCTACACTCCAGGGAAAAAAGTCCCAGTCTATCCAGCCTCTCCTTATAACTCAAACCATCAAGTCCCAGTAGCATCCTAGTAAATCTTTTCTGCACTCTTTCTAGTTTAATAATATCCTTTCTATAATAGGGTGACCAGAACTGTACACAGTATTCCAAGTGTGGCCTTACCAATATCTTGTACAACTTCAACAAGATGTTCCAACCCCTGTATTCAATGTTTTGACGGATGAAAGCAAGCATGCTGAATGCCTTCTTCACCACTCTGTCCACCTGTGACTCTACTTTCAAAGAGTTATAAACATATACCTCTAGATCTCTTTGTTCTGTAACTCTCCCCGATGCCCTACCATTAACTGAGTAAGCCCTACCCTGATTCAATCTAGCAAAATGCATCACCTCGCATTTGTCTAAATTAAACTCCATCTGCCATTCGTCAGCCCACTGGCCCAATTGATCAAGGGCCACTGTCTGTGCAGAGTTTGGATGTTCTCCCCTGTGTCTGCGTGGGGTTCCTCTGGGTGATCCGGTTTCTTCCCACACTTTAAAGACGTGCGGGTTAGATTGATTGGCCATGCTAAATTGACCCTAGTGTCTGGAGGATTAGTAGGATTATGGGAATAGGACTTGGATGGGATGTGGTCAGTATGGACTCGATGGGCCAAATGGCCTCCTTCTGTACTGCAGGGATTCTGTGGCTGCGATAAATTGAAATATTGAAACGTAGAAAATTTTAAAGTTTATCGCTTGGTATGGCTCCTGCTCTGCCCAAGGCTGCGAGAATCGACAAAAGGTCAGGATGTAGCCCAGTCCATCATGCAAACCAGCCTCCCATCCATTGACTCTGTCTACACTTCCCGCTGCCTTGGAAAAGCAGCCAGCACAGTTAAGGACCCCACACACCCCGGACATTTTCTCTTCCACCTTCTTCCACCGGGAAAAAGATACATAAGTCTGATGTCATGTACCAACAGACTCAAGAACAGCTTCTTCCCTGCTGTCATCAGACTTCTGGATGGACCTACCTCGCATTAAGCTGATCTTCCTCTACACCCTAACTATGAATGTAACACCAAATTCTGCACTGTCTCCTTTCCTTCTCTATGAATGGTATGCTTTGTCTGTAAATCATGCAAGAAACAATACTTTTCATTGTACACCAATACGTGTGATAATAATAAATCAAATTGATGTCACAAGTAGGGTTACCTTAACACTCCAATGAAGCTGCTATGAAAATCCCCCCATCACCACTCTCCAGCGCCTGTTCATGTACAACGAGGGAGAATGTAGCATGGTCAACGCACCTAACCAGCATATCTTCCGGACTGTGGGTGGAAACCCACGCAGACACAGGGAGAATGTACAAACTCCACACAGACAGTGACTCAACCAGGAATCGAACCCAGGTCCCTAGCACTGTGAGGCAGCAGTGTTAACCACTGTGTCCTGGGGAAATCAGCGATGGTCACACCATTGAATGCTATGGGAAGATGTTCAGATCCTCTCTTGTTGGAAATGGTCATTGCCTGTAACTATGTGGTACAAATGTTACTTTTGTGAATGAACAGAACCTAACCCTTTCTTCAAAAATAACTATATCTTCTTATTGCTTTTTTTCATTTTTAAACTAGACTTTTTGGTTTAGTAAAGACCATTAAGATGGCTGACCCTCTGTTTGTGAGTCTCCAGAAAAAAATATTTCACTGCTTAGTTTCAGGAATATTACACCTCAGCATGTCTGAGGAACATCGACTGGATCACTTGTGGACTGCACAGGCCAATATCAAAGCGAACTTGGACTCTTGCATTCGCTGCCCCCAGTGTGGTCTCCTCCATATCGGAGTAACCAAACCTAGACTGGGTGATCGTTTTGCTGAGTATCTTCGGTCTGTGAGCAATCAGGACCCTAACCTTCCGGTTGCTTGCCATTTTAACACACGATCCTGCTCCCGCGCCCACATGTCTGTCCTTTGCTTGCTGCAATGTTCCAGTGAAATTCAATGCAAACTGGAGGAGCAGCATCTCATCTTCCAGTGAGGCACTTTACAGCCTTCCCGTCTCAACATCGAATTCAACAACTTCAGATGATTAGCTCCATCCCACCTCAAACCCCTTTGTTTTTATTTCATTTCTTTTTTTTAACTGTTTTCCACCTTTTCCTTTTATTTCTTTATTGTCTTTCTTTATGTTTCTTTCTGCCCACTCTTTCCCCCTATGTCGTCCCCCCTTTCCTTTCATTTTCTCCTCCTCAACTTCCCTTTTCCCCCCCTTTTCTCAATTTTACCTCTCTCCCATCGATCCCCCACCCCTCCAGCTTACCCGCTGATTCAGTTTTGCTGCCGTTTAGCCATTCACACCCTTTATTCTCTCTGTGGACTACCATTGATGTGGATGTGCTGGCGTTGGACTGGGGTAAACACAGTAAAAAGTCTGACAACACCAGGTTTTAGTCCAACCGATTTATTTGATAGTAAACTCACAAGCTTTCGAGGGGACTGCCTCTTCGTCAGGTGAATGGAGAGTTCTGGCCTCGGACAGAGCATATAAAGCACAGACAGTTTAGAGATTACTGATTAGAATGCGAATCTTTACACCTAACCTGCTGTTCAAGTCCTAAAGTGGCCGACAATGTGTGTGGAAGGAGCACTGATCACAGGTTAAAGAGATGTGTATTGTCTCCAGACAGTACAGTAAGTGAGGTTTTGCAAACCCAGGCAAGCCACGGGGGTTACAGATAGTGCGACATGAACCCAAGATCCCTGTTGAGGCCGTCTTCATGTGTGTGGAACTTGGCTATCAGTCTCTGCTCAGCGACTCTGCGCTGTCGTGTGTCGTGAAAGCCACCTTGGAGAACGCTTACCCGAAGGTCAGAGGCTGAATGCCGGTGACCACTGAAGTGTTCGCCAACAGGAAGGGAACAGTCTTGCCTGGTGATTGTTGAGCGATGTTCATTCATCCGTTGTCGTAGCGTCTGCATGGTCTCCCCAATGTACCATGCTTCGGGACATCCTTTCTTGCAACGTATCAGGTAGACAATGTTGGCCGAGTTGCAAGAGTATTTACCGTGTACCTGGTGGATGGTATTCTCACGTGTGATGATGGTATCCGTGTCAATGATCCGGCATGTCTGCAGAGGCTGTTGTGGCAGGGTTGTGTGGTATTGTGGTCACTGTTCTCCTGAAGGCTGGGTAGTTTGCTGCGAACAATGGTCTGTTTGAGGTTGTGTGGTTGTTTGAAAGCAAGAAGTGGGGGTGTGGGGATGGCCCTGGCGAGATGTTCGTCTTCATCAATGATATGTTGAAGACTCCGGAGAAGATGTTGTAGCTTCTCCGCTCCGGGGAAGTACTGGATGACGAAGGGTACTCTGTCCACTGTGTCCCGTGTTTGTCTTCTGAGGAGATCGGTGCGGTTTTTCGCTGTGGCGCATCGGAACTGTTGATCTATGAGTCGAGCGCCATATCCTGTTCTTATGAGGGCACCTTTCAGCGTCTGGAGGTGTCTGTCACGATCAATAAGAACATAAGAACATAAGAAATAGGAGCAGGAGTAGGCCATCTAGCCCTTCGAGCCTGCCCCGCCATTCAATAAGATCATGGCTGATCTGTCATGGCTCAGTTCCACAATCCCGCCCTCTCCCCATAACCCTTAATCCCCTCGTTTATCAAAAACCCATCAACCCGCGTCTTAAAAATATTTAGCGAGGCAGCCTCCATCACCTCAACGGGCAGAGAATTCCAGAGATTCACCACCCTTTGAGTGAAGAAGTTCCTCCTCAACTCTGTTCTAAACCACCCCCCCCTTTATCTTGAGGATCCTCCTCATCTGAGCAGATCCTGTGTATACGGAGGGCTTGTCCATAGGGAATGGCTTCTTTAACGTGTTTAGGGTGCAAGCTGGAGAAGTGGAGCATTGTGAGATTGTCTGTGGGCTTGCGGTACAGTGAGGTGCTGAGGTGACCGTCCTTAATGGAGATGCGTGTGTCCAAGAATGCAACTGATTCTGGGGAATAGTCCATGGTGAGTCTGATGGTGGGGTTTGATGGTGGGATGGGCCTCAATATGCCAACATCTTCATGCACAGGTTCGAACAAGACTTCTTCACTGCACAGAATCTTCAACCGATGCTATACGCTAGATACATCGATGACATTTTCTTCCTTTGGCCTCATGGTGAACAATCACTGAAACAACTATATGATGATATCAACAAATTCCACCCCACCATCAGACTCACCATGGACTATTCCCCAGAATCAGTTGCATTCTTGGACACACGCATCTCCATCAAGGACGGTCACCTCAGCACCTCACTGTACCGCAAGCCCACAGACAATCTCACGATGCTCCACTTCTCCAGCTTCCACCCTAAACACGTTAAAGAAACCATCCCCTATGGACAAGCTCTCTGTATACACAGGATCTGCTCAGATGAGGAGGATCGTGACAGACACCTCCAGATGCTGAAAGATGCCCTCATAAGAACAGGATATGGCGCTCGACTCATAGATCGACAGATTCCGATGCACCACAGCGAAAAACCGCACCGATCTCCTCAGAAGACAAACATAGGACACAGTGGACAGTACTTCGTTGTCCAGTACTTCCCCGGAGCGGAGAAGCTATGACATCTTCTCCGGAGTCTTCAACATATCATTGATGAAGACGAACATCTCGCCAGGGCCATCCCCACACCCCCACTTCTTGCCTTTAGACAACCACACAACCTCAAACAGACCATTATTCACAGCAAACTACCCAGCCTTCAGGAGAACATAGAACATAGAACATAGAACATTACAGCGCAGAACAGGCCCTTCGGCCCACGATGTTGCGCCGACCAGTTACAAAAACAATGACCCACTAGCCTATACCAATCCCTTTTCGTCCATAAACCTATCCAGAGATCTCTTAAACGCCCCCAAACTAGACGCATTTACAACTGCAGCAGGCAGGGCATTCCAATCCTTCACCACCCGCTGGGTAAAGAACCTACCCCTGACATCCGTCCTGTAGCTACCCCCCCTTAATTTAAAGCCATGCCCCCTCGTGCTAGCTTTCTCCATCCGAGGAAAAAGGCTATCACTATCCACCCTATCTAAACCTCTAATCATCTTATATGTTTCAATAAGATCCCCTCTTAGCCGCCTTCTTTCCAACGAAAACAACCCTAAATCCCTCAGTCTCTCCTCATAGGACCTCCCCACCATACCAGGCACCATCCTAGTAAACCTCCTCTGCACCCTCTCCAACGCCTCCACATCCTTCTTGTAATGCGGGGACCAGAACTGCACACAGTACTCCAAGTGCGGCCGCACTAGAGTAGTGTACAGTTGCAACATTACACTGCGACTCCTAAATTCAATCCCCCTACCAATAAACGCCAAGACACCGTACGCCTTCTTAACAACCTTATCTACTTGATTCCCAACTTTCAGGGATCTATGTACACACACACCTAGATCCCTCTGTTCATCCACACTATTCAAAGTCCTCCCGTTAGCCCTATACTCGACACATCTGTTGCTCCTACCAAAGTGAATTACCTCACACTTCTCCGCATTAAATTCCATCCGCCACCTCTCGGCCCAGCTCTGCAACCTATCTAAGTCTCACAGTGACCACAATACCACACAACCTTGCCACAGCAACCTCTGCAAGACATGCCGGATCATCGACACGGATACCATCATCACACGTGAGAATACCATCCACCAGGTACACGGTAAATACTCTTGCAACTCGGCCAACATTGTCTACCTGATACGTTGCAAGAAAGGATGTCCCGAAGCATGGTACACTGGGGAGACCATGCAGACGCTACGACAACGGATGAATGAACATCGCTCGACAATCACCAGGCAAGACTGTTCCCTTCCTGTTGGCGAACACTTCAGTGGTCACCGGCATTCAGCCTCTGACCTTCGGGTAAGCGTTCTCCAAGGTGGCTTTCACGACACACGACAGCGCAGAGTCGCTGAGCAGAGACTGATAGCCAAGTTCCACACACATGAGGACGGTCTCAACAGGGATCTTGGGTTCATGTCGCACTATCTGTAACCCCCGTGACTTGCCTGGGTTTGCAAAACCTCACTCACTGTGCTGTCTGGAGACAATACACATCTCTTTAACCTGTGATCAGTGCTCCTTCCACACACATTGTCGGCCACTTTAGGACTTGAACAGCAGGTTAGGTGTAAAGATTCGCATTCTAGTCAGTAATCTCTAAACTGTCTGTGCTTTATATGCTCTGTCCGAGGCCAGAATTCTCCATTCACCTGACGAAGAGGCAGTCCCCTCGAAAGCTTGTGAGTTTACTATCAAATAAATCGGTTGGACTAAAACCTGGTGTTGTCAGACTTTTTACTGGACTACCATTAACAACCTTTTCCCGAGTTCCTGTGGCTACGACTGATCTTTCATTCCCTCACCCTGCAGTATAAATATCTCCCATTTTTTTTGCCTTTTAGCTTTGACAAAGCATCATCTGGACTCGAAACATCGGTTCTTTTCTCTCCTTACAGATGCTGCCAGAACTGCTGAGATTTTCCAGTATTTTCTCTTTTGCTTTCAGATCCCAACATCCACAAAATTTGCTTTTATCAAAGGGAACTATTGGGAGGCCATTTGATAAACCATGCTTGCTGGCGAAGTCTAAGTCTACAGAAATCATGATTCCTCAAACACCAGACCCTCAATAAATAGTTCCTCTTTATTAGAAATTAAATAAGGCTCTTGGGTCCAAAGAGATCAAGGATATGGGGGAAGGAGGAATCAGGATTTGAATTCGATGATCAGCCAGGATCGAAATGAATGGCGGAGCAAGTTCAAAGGGCTGAATGGCCCACTCCTGCTTCTGTTTTCTATGCTTCTATATTTATCAGCCTGGAACACAAAGCCAATTTCCCAACATTGGATAAACATCCTCTGTTGAAGATTACAAGGTCATATAATCTAAGAGTTTGGTTGTTGCCTTCCTGAGCTGAGCTGAATGTTGTTTAACTACTGTCTGGCAGAGAACACTGAAGCAAGCCTTGGCCTGCCTGGACAACTGACCTTTATCTAACCCTGATACTGCTGGAAATTTGTACCATCGCCTACATAACTGATTTATCTCCGGGTGCCTACTTCGTCCTGTGGTGCTAACCCCGTCGGAGTGGTTTTTCTCAGCCCACCAACTTCCGTGAAAGAATCCTCACTGGACTTTGATTCTGGACTGAGAATTTATTTTCTTTATCGTTTCTGTAGTTTTTTTTCTCTGAAGGTTTACAACATGGAAACAGGCCCTTTGGCCCAATTTGTCCATGCCACCCAGTTTTTACCACTAAACTAGTCCCAATTGCCCATGTTTGGCCCATATCCCTCTATACCCATCTTACCCATGTATCTGTCTAAATGGTTTTTAAAAGACAAAAATACACCCGCCTCTACTACTACCTCTGGCAGCTCGTTCCAGACACTCACTACCCTCTGTGACAAAAAATTGCCCCTCTGGACCCTTTTGTATCTCCCCCTTCTCATCTTAAACCTATGTCTTCCAATTTTAGACTCCCCTGCCTTTGGAAAAAGATATTAACTACGTAGCTGACCTGTGCCTGTCATTATTTTATAGACCTCTATAAGATCACCCTGAGCCTGCTAGGTTCCAGGGTAGAAAGTCCCAGTCTATCCAGCCTCTCCTTGTCCTTGGAGGGCAGTTGAGAATCAATCACATTGCTCTGGAATTAAGTGTGGGCCAGACCAGGTGAGGACTGCAGATTTCCTTCCCTAAAGGACATTAGTGAGCCAGATGGGTTTTTCCGACAATCGGCAATGGTTTCATGGTCATCAGTAGATTCTTAATTCCAATTTTTTTTATTGAATTTGAATTCCATTATCTGACCTAGTGGGATTTGAACCTGGGTCTCCAGAACGTTTGCTGAGTTTCTCAATTGATAGTCTCACGATAATACCACGAGTCATTGCCTCCCTTAAAGCCTATTTGTGATACTAAAAAAATCCTCTGTTTTTGGGCAAATGGGAGAAAGGAAAAATCAGTTCTGTTTGAACTGATCACCTCCTGTCTTTAGCAGTCACCACTTAGCAGCCTGGATCTTGTCCAGGGCTTACTGCATATGAACATGGACTGCCTCAGTATCCGAGCAGTTGCAAATGGTGCTGAACATTTTGCAACCATCAGCAAACATGCCCACTTCTGACTCTATGTTGGGCTGTTGTGGGGAAGGGAGTGGGGGAGGGTTCGGGTCATTGACAAAGCAGCTGAAGATGGCTGGGTTGAGAAAGCTACATTGGGGAACTCCTGCAGCGGTGCCCCTGTGCTGTGTTCAAAATATAAGACAGTCACTGCCAAATTTTTTAAAGGTTCAGCAGAAAAATGTTTACCCAGGAGGTGGTTAGAAGGTGGAGCTCCCTATCAAAGGGAGTGGTTTGATACCTAAGCATAGTTATATTTAAGGGGAAGCTTGATAAGAACATGAGGGGGAAAGGAGCAGAAAGATAAGCAGCTGGAGTTGGATGAAAGAGGATTGCAATATTCGGCGTAACTTGATTGGACTCAAGACTCTGTGATTCTTCCAGTTACTTATAATCTAGGGCGACACAGTGGCACAGTGGTTAGCACTGCTGCCTCACAGCGTCAGGGACCCAGGTTCAATTCCCAGCTTGGGTCACTGTCTGTGTGGAGTTTGCATGTTCTCCCCATGTCTGAGTGGGTTTCCTCTGGGTGCTTCGGTTCCCTCCCACAGTCCAAAAATGTGCAGGTTAGGTTGATTGGCTGTGCTAAAGTGACCCTAGTGTCAGGGGGATTGGCAGGGTAAATAGGTGGGGTTACAGGAATACGGCCAGGGTGGGATTGTGGTCAGTACAGTTCAATGGGCCAAATGGTCTCCTTCTGCTCTGTAGGGATTCTATGAATCTACGGTTCTATGATGATATGAACTTTTCTGCGTGTTCCCCAACTGGAAACCATGGATGAACAGGGATATCCGCTGCTTGTTGAAGTCCAGGTCTGAGGCGTTCAAGTCAGGCGATCCTGACCTACACGGGAAAGCCAGGTATGATCTAAGGAGATCCATCAAAGATGCCAAAAGACAGTATCGAATCAAGCTAGAGTCCCAGGCTAGCCACACAGACCCTCTCCGACTATGGCAAGGCCTGCAAGACATAACAGGCTACAAGATGAAGGCATGTAAAATCGCCATCTCCAACATAAGAACATAAGAAATAGGAGCAGGAGTAGGCCATCTAGCCCCTCGAGCCTGCCCCGCCATTCAATAAGATCATGGCTGATCTGTCGTGGCTCAGTTCCACATTCCCGTCCTCTCCCCATAACCCTTAATCCCCTCGTTTTTCAAAAACCATCAATCCGCGTCTTAAAAATATTTAGCGAGGCAGCCTCCACCACTTCAACGGGCAGAGAATTCCAGAGATTCACCACCCTTTGAGTGAAGAAGTTCATCCTCAACTCTGTTCTAAACCGCCCCCCCTTTATCTTGAGGCTGTGCCCCCTAGTCCTACTGTCCTTTCTGAGCGGGAAGAGTCTCTCCACCTCTATCCTATCCATCCCATTCATCATCTTACATGTCTCAATGAGATCTCCCCTCATTCTTCTAAACTCTAACGAGTACAAGCCTAGTTTATTCAGCCTCTCCTCATAGCTCAACCCCCTCAACTCCGGCATCAGCCTCGTAAACCTCTGCACTCTCTCCAAGGCCAAAATACCCTTGTGTAAGTACGGCGACCAAAACTGCACACAGTACTCCAGCTGCGGCCTCACCAATGCCCTATACAGCTGCAGCAAGACCTCCCTACTTTTATATTCAATCCCCCTCGCTATGAAGGCCAGCATCCCATTTGCCTTCCTGACCACCTGCTGCACCTGCCGGCTGGGTTTTTGCGACTCATGCACAAGGACCCCGAGGTCCCTCTGCACCGTCGCCTGCTGCAGTTTTTCTCCACGTAAGTAATAGTCCTTCCTACAACCTGATGAGCTCAATGCATTCTATGCCCGTTTTGAGTAAGAGGTCAGCGAGAGCATAACCTCCACCCTGGAAGCCCTATCTGGGGTCACCATTACAGATGTCAGAGCAACTTTCTTGAAAGTCAACCCACAGAAAGCGACTGGCCCAGATGGGATACCCGGATGACTTGGATCACAGATCAGCGGGCAGGGATATTCACAGACATCTTCAACCTTTCTTTCCAACAATCTGAGGTGTCTATCTGCTTTAAGAAGACGACCATCATCCCAGGACCTAAGAAGTACTAAGCAGCGTGCCTTAATGACTATCGGCTGGTGGCTCTGACGTCCATCGTTATGAAGTGCTTCGAAAGGCTAGCCATGGCTCGAATCAGTTCCTGCCTCCCGGAAGTTCGTATCATCATAGAACCAGTTTGCCTACTGCCGCAACATGTCCACAGCAGACACCATTTCCCTGGCCCTTCATTCAACCCTGGAACACCTAGATAACAAGGACACCTATGTCAGACTCCTATTTATTGACAACAGCGCAGCCTTCGATGCTTCCCACAAAACTTATCTGCAAATTCCGTGGCCTGGGCTTTGGGTCTTCCCTCTGCAACTGAATCCTGAACTTCCTAACTCACTGACCTCAATCAGTAGACAACAACATCTATTTCATGATCATCCTCAACACTGGTGACTTACAAGGCTGTGTTCTCAGCCCCCTACTGTACTCCTTATATACCCATGACTGTGTGGCCAAATTCCTCTCCAGCTCAATTTTCAAGTTTGCTGACGACACCACTGTAGTGGGTCGGATCTCAAACAATGACGAGACAGACTACAGGAATGAGATAGAGAATCTGGTGAACTGCTGTGGTGACAATAATCTCTCCCTCTCGATGTCAACAAAACGAAGGAGATTGTCATCAACTTCGGGAAGCTTAGAGGAGAACATGCCCCTGTCTACATTGGAGGGCTGTGACAAGTGGCATTCCTCAGGGATCAGTGCTGGAACCTTTGCTGTTTATAATATATATGCAAATAATTTGGAGGAAAATGTAACTGGTTTGATTAGTAAGTTTGTGGACAACACAAAGATTGGTGGATTTGCGGATAGCGCTACAGGCCTAATACAGATAGGAAGTATACAATAAATGGCAAAATCCATTAGAGTGTTGATAGGCAAAGGGATCTGGGTGTCCAGGTACACAGCTCACTGAAAGTGGCAATGCAGTTGGAGAATCTAGTCAAAAAGGCATACAGCATGCTTGCCTTCATCAGCTGGGGCATTGAATTTAAAAATTGGCAAGTCATACTGCGGCTTTATAGAACCTTAGTTAGGCTGCACTTGGAATATAGTGTTCAATCCTGGTCGTCACACTACTAGAAGGATGTGGAGGCTTTGGAGGGAGTACAGAAAAGATTTACCAGGATGTTGCCTGGTATGGAGGGCATTAGCTATGAGGAGAAGTTGGAGAAACTTGGATTGTTCTCACTGGAATGACGGAGGTTGAGGGGCGACCTGATAGAAGTCTACAAGATTGTGAGAGGCATGGACAGAGTGGAGAGTCAGAAGCTTCTTCCCAGGATGTAAGAGTCAATTATAGGGGGTACAAGTTTAAGGTGCGAGGGGCAAGTTTTAAAGAAGATATACGAGGCAAATTTTTTGCACAGAGAATGGTGGGTGCCTGGAACTCGTTGCCGGGGGAGGTAATGGGAGCAGAAATGGTAGAGACTTTTAAAGGCGTCTTGACAAGTACACGAATGAGATGGGAATAGAGGGATATGGTCCCCGGAAGTGTAGGGGGTTTTAGTTAAGTTGGGAAGCATGGTCGGTGCAGGGTTGAAGTGTCAAAGGGCTTGTTCCTGTTCTGTAATTTTCTTTGTTCTTTGTACATCAATGGGGATGAAGTAGAAAGGGTCATTAGCTTCAGGTTTTTAGGTGTCCAGATCACCAACAACCTGTCCTGGTTCCCTCCATGCCGACACTATAGTTAAGAAAGTCCAGAAATGCCTCTACCTTTTCAGAAGACTAAGGAAATTTGGCATGTCAGCTATGACTCTCACCAACTTTTACAGATGCACCATACAAAGCATCCTTTTTGGTTGTATCACAGCTTGGTATGGCTCCTGCTCTGCCCAAGTCTGCAAAAGGTCATGAATGTAGCCCAATCCATCACGCAAACCAACCCAGACTTTTGAATGGACTTGCCTTGTATTAAGTTGTCCTTTCTTTATATCCTAGCTATGACTGTAACACTACATTCTGCACTCTCTCTTCTCTATGCTTTGCCTGTATAGTGTGCAAGTAACAATCCTTTTCATTATATACTAATACTTGTGACAATAATAAATCAAATGAAATCAAACCAAATTCTACGGTTGACTGAGAGCGAACTGCAGTTGAAAACAAATCAGCCATGATCGAATGGCAGAGCAGACTCAATGGGCCGAATGGCCTAATTCTGTTCCTATAACTTATGAAAGAAAAATTTTGGCAATATTCTCCAGCGTCCAAGCCATGTGTTTCCCGCTGATCCTGCCTCTGTCGATAGGAATTCCCACTGATGTCACCCCACACCGGTGGGAAACCCTCGAGCGGGGGTGCACTGCCAGCAGGACCGGAGAATCCCGCCGGTGTCAACAGCCAGAGAATTCTGGCCATGCTGTCTCTCTGGCCAGCGTTAGTCGTTTAAAATGAAAGGGGAAGGCAAGGCAAGAGAGCAAGGTAAGTGTAATGATAATCCGAGCATGACAGGGAGGCACATAGCGTACAAATTTAAGAGTGTGCTCATAGATAAGGACTGAGTTTGCAAAATTCACAGGACAGAACTAAAGGCTCTGTATCTGAATGCATATCGAATTCATAGCAAAACAGATGAATTATCAGCTCAAGTAGAAATAAATATGTACAACCTGATAACAGAAACATGCTGCACCAAGGCAAACACCTGAATACGCAAAGGTGCTCAAATATGTACAGAAAGCTAAGGAAAAGGTGGTGGGCTAGCTCCATTATTTAAGGATGACGTTAGTATAATAGTGAGAGAAGATATTAGTTTTCAAAGTTCGCGATGCGCAATAGAATTCAGTGCCTGCCCTGAGAACAGAAATTCCTGCCCGAGGGTAGCGGTCCTTTAACCAGTCAGTCAAACTGGGCATTCCCCATGATAACCGATGCCACAATGGTTAGCACTGCTGCCTCACAGTGCCAGGGACCTGGGTCACTGTCTGCGTAGAGTTTGCACATTCTCCCCTTGTCTGCATGGGTTTGTTCCAGGTGCTCTGGTTTTCCCCCTCAGTTTGAAAGCCATGCTGGTTAGGGTGCATTGGCCATGCTAAATTCTCCCTCAGTGTACCCGAACAGGCTCCGCAGTGTGGCAACTAGGGGATTTTCATAGTAATTTCATTGCAGTGTTAATGTCAGCCTACTTGTGATACTAATCATAGAATCATAGAACCCTACAGTGCAGAAAGAGGCCCTTTGGCCCATCGAGTCTGCACTGACCACAATCCTACTCAGGCCCTACCCCATATCCCTGCACATTTACCCACTAATCCCTCTAACCTATGCATCCCAGGACACTAAGCGGCAATTTTAGGACAGCCAATCAACCTAACCCTCACATCTTCTGACTGTGGGAGGAAACCGGAGCACCCAGAGGAAACCCACGCAGACACGGGGAGAATGTGCAAACTCCACACAGACAGTGACCCAAGCTGGGAATCAAACCCAGGTCCCTGGAGCTGTGAAGCAGCAGTGCTAACCACTGTGCTACCATGCCGCGGTAAAATAAACTTTAAACTGAAATTGTCTGTCCCATCTGCGACAATTCGCATAGTGGATGGGATTGGAAAATTCACCCCGTTGAATTATTTTGGGTGGTGATAAGAAATGGATTAGGGATTAGATTATACTAGTTTATAGGTCCCCTAATAAAAAACTACATATGGGAAGGTGCATGCAAGGAGGAAACAAATGGAAGCTTAGAAGATTGATAATACAATTGTGGATTCTAATCCGATATTGATTTGCTGAATCAGATTGAGTTCAAGATGAATATTTTTGAGCAGTTTTTGTTTCAGGGCAGCATGTTCAAGAGTCAACCGGGGAACCATTGGTTCTAGGCCTGTCAGCCTATCTTTCCGAACATTTTCACAGTACCCGTTCCCTGATGTTTGTAATTGTTTAAAATTCATCCCTCCCTTTCACCCCTTGAGTATGCAATGAGGCAGGATTAATTAATGCTCACATCGTAAGGAGGCTTCCAGGTAATAGTGATCATAACATAATAGAGTCATAAAGGTTTACAGCATGAATGCAGGCCCTTTGGCCCAACTTGTCCATGCTGCCCTTTTTTTAAAACCCTAAGCCAGTCAAATGATTTTCACTTTCAGTTTGAGGGACAGAAGAACTTAGAATCCCTACAGTACAGAAAGAGGCCATTTGGCCCATTGAGTCTGCACCGACCACAATCCCACCCAGGCCCTACCCCCAGATCCCTACAGATTTACCCACTAATCCTCTAACATATGCATCTCTGGACACTAAGGGCAATTTTAGCACGGCCAATCAACCTAACCCGCACATCTTTGGACTGTGGGAGGAAACCGGAGTACCCGGAGGAAACCCACGCAGACACGAGGACAATGTGCAAACTCCACACAGACAGTGACCCGAACCGGGAATCGAACCCAGGACCCTGGAGCTGTGAAGTAGCAGTGCTAACCACTGTGCTACCATGCTGCCGAGATTAGTAAGATTAAACTTAAATACAGGCAATTGCAAAGGTTTCAAGACAACGCTGGCTAAACTGAATTGAGAAATTAGATTAAGGAGCAGTGGTAGATGTTTGAGGGGATTCTTCAGAACACTCAGCGAAGGTACGTTCCAGTGAGAAAGAAAGGGTCTCGGAGAAAGAGGCACCATCTGTGGTGAACTAAGGAATTTAAAGATAATATTGAAAATATCAATGGAGCTTTATGGTGGCACAGTGGCTAACTCTGCTTCCTTACAATGCCAGGGGTTTCGGTTTGATTCCCAACTTGAAGTGTTTGTGCAGAGTCTGCGTGTTCTCCCTGTGTCTGCGTGGGTTTCCTCCGGGTGCTCCAGTTTCCTCACACTGTCCGAAAGATGTGCTGGTTAGGTGCATTGGCCGTGCTAAATTCCCCCTCAATGTACCCGAACAGGCAGTGGAGTGTGGCGACTAGGGGATTTTCACGGTAACTTCATTGCAGTGTTAATGTAAGTATTTCAAAAAACTTGGATTGGAATCTCAATCAAAATTTGGAATTGCTCTGCTGCCTCACAGCGCAAGGGATTCAGGTTTGATTCTGGCATTGGGTGACTGTGTGGAGCTTGCATGCCCTCCCGGTGTCTGTCTAAGTTTCTTCAGGGTGCTTCGGTTCCCTCCTGCACTCCAAAATGTACAGGTTAGGTGGTTTGGCCTTACTAAATTGCACCTTAGTGTCAGGGAAATTAGTAGGGTAAATATGTGGGATTTGGGGGGTGCAGGGTTAGGGCCTGGCTGGGATTGTCTTCATTACAGGCTCAGTGAGTCTAATGGCCTCTTTCTGTACTATTGGGATTCTATGATTTGATCTTGGAATCAATTTTCTAAATGCACCTGCATTATTCAATTTTGCTTTTGCCCTTTCTAACTCAATGTGCTGGATCTCTCTCTCTTGCTTCATTTCTCCCTCCCTTTCTCTTTCCTCGATCTGCTCTTTTTCCTTTTCCCTCTCTCTTTCCATTTCTTTCACAAGTTCGCAACACCTGTCCTGCGATGTGTGGGTGTGAATTAAATATGGCGCCAGGACCTTTGACACACCCATGAGGTAACAACAAGGGTGGACGAATCCCTGCCCAACCCACCATGAGATTGGACAATGAGATTTTGTTGAAGTCTGGTTAATGAGCAGACATACGCACACACACACTCACACACACACACTCACATTCACACACACACACACACACACACACGCACACTCACATTCACACACACACACTCACACACACACACTCACATTCACACACACACACACACTCACACACACACACACTCACATTCACACACACACACACTCACACACACACACACTCACATTCACACACACACACACACACATACTCACATTCATACACACATTCACAGACACTTGCACACACACACTCACATGCAGACACACACACACTCACATATATACTCTCTCACACACACACACACACACACACACTCACACACACATTCACACATACTCTTACAGACACACACACACACTCACGCACACACATACTCACATTCACACACACATTCACATACACTTGCACACACACACTCACATGCAGACACACACACATTCACACATACACTCACACACACACTCACACACACACACACATTCACACATACACTCACACACACACTCACACACACACATTCACACATACTCTTATACACACACACATACATACACATACTCACATACACGCATGCACATACAGGCACACACACGCACACACACACACGCGCACACACACTCACACACCCACATACACTTGCATACATACACTCACATGCAGACACACACACTCACATCTACACACTCACGCACAGACACACACACACACACTCACACACACATTCACACATACTCTTACACACACTCACATACAGACACACACACTCACACACACACACACGCACACTCACTCACACACACATCACATACAGGCAAACACACATGCACACACATTCTCACACACACTCACACACACTTTCACACACACTCACATGCAGACACACACACGCTCACGGATACACACTCGCAAATACACTCACAGATTCATATACACACACATTTGCACACACACACATACTCACACACACACTCTCTCACACACACTCTCTCACACACACGCATCACGCACACTCACATACAGACACACACTTATACACATACTCACTCACTCTCACACCCACACACACAAATTCACACTCACATATCCATACTCAGACAATGCACACTCACACACTTACTCACACACACTCACAGACACAATATCATGCACACTCTCAACTCACACACACACTCACAGACTCATACACACATGCACTCACATACACATACTTGCACACACACACACACTCGCACACACACACTCGTACACACACACACATGCACACACACATGCACGCACTCACACACACATTCACAACACACACACACACAAAAACACACTCTCACACATACACACTCACACACATTCACGCACACAAACACATACTCACACACACACTCACTCGTGCACAGACACTCATGCACACACATTCACACACACTCACATGCACACACAAATTCACACTCACATATGCACACACACAGATTCACAAATGCACATTCGCACATGCACACACACGCGCACACACACTTACTCACGCACACATACACTCACAGACACACACACTCTCACATACACACTCACAACTTATAGACACGCACTCACACAAACGCACACTCACACTCATACACGCTCACACACACACTCAGACACACACACACTCACACACACACACATACAGACGCACACATATGCTCTCACATACACACTAACACACACACACACTACACACACAATCACACACACAAACATACACACACGAACACACTCACACACACACACGCACTCACACACACACACTCATACAGACACATGCTCACTCACAGACCCATACACACATACACACTCAGACCACACACTCACACACATACATTCACACGCACACACACGCATGCACACACTCACACACACACACACACTCACGCACAGTCACTCAGTCACTCAGACATATTCACATTCTCACACACACACACACACACACACACACACACACATACACACACACAGAAATAACAATAGTGTACTTATATTACGTGACAGGTATAAAAGTTTTGTTTCCAAATTTGTTCATGCCATTGATATCTTTGCTAAGTAGTCTCACGATAGCAGCTTAAAGTCTAACAGGTTTATTTGGTAGCACGAGCTTTCAGAGTGTCGCTCCTTCATCAGGTGAGTGCAGGACTTGTTTCACAAACAGGGCATATATAGACACAAACTCAATTTACAAGATACTGGTTGGAATGTGAGTCTTTACAGATAACCAAGTCTTTAAGGTAGAGACAATGTGAGTGGAGAGAGGGTTAAGCACAGGTTAAAGAGATGTGTATTGACTCCAGACAGGACAGTTAGTGAGGAGGCTCAATCAAAAGCAGAACCACAGAGGTAATAATCCCTGGATTTCTACCTGAGCCACGAGCACATTGCTGTCGGCTAAATAAGATTAGAAAGCTGAACGTGTGGCTCAAAGGCTGGTGTGGGAAAGCCGGTCCATTCATGACGGGCTGAATGACCTCCTTCTCTGCTGTAGCAGTTCTGTGACTCTGTGATTATTTTCATGATTTTTCATCCAACAGTCTTTTGAAAATTACTTTTGAATCTGTTTCCATCATGCGTTCAGTCACTGCATACCAGATCGTAATAACTCACTGCATAAAAACATTCCTCCTTATCTCCTTTCTCATTCTTTTACCAATTACCATAAATTGATATCTGCTGGCTACTCACCTTCCCTCCAATGGAAAGTTTCTCCCTGTGTTCAGACTATTGAACACCTATTAAATTACCCCTTAACCTTCTCGCCCTGCGGAGAACAATTGCAGCATCTCTAATCTCCCCACATAAGTAAGAAGCCTCACAACGCCAGATTAAAGTCCAACAGGTTTATTTGACAGCTCAAGCTTTCAAAATCTTGCTCCTTCTTCAGGTGAGTGAGAAGTTGTGTTCACAAACAGGGCATATAAAGACACAAACTCAATTTACAAGCTAATGATTAGAATGCGAGTCTTAACAGGTAATCAAGTCTTTACAGGCGCAGAAAATGTGAGTGGAGAGAGGGTTAAGCACAGGTTAAAGAGATGTGTATTGTCTCCAGCCAGGACTGTTAGTGAGATTTTGCAAACCCGGACAAATCATGGGGGGGTTACAGATCGTTTGACGTGAACTCAAAATCCCGGTCCTCATGTGTGCGGAACTTGGCTATCAGCCTGATCTCAGCAACTCTGCATTGGCGTGTGTTGTGAAGGCTGCCTTGGAGAACGCTTACCCAAAGATCAGAGGCAGAAGGCTCATGGCTGCTGAAGTGTTGCCCAACATGGGTCAAGGGAGGTGTAGGAAAAAGGCATTGTTAAGATGGCGGCGCAGGCTCGTTGGGCCGAAGGGCCTGTTTCCCGTGCTGTGTTGTTCTTTGTTTTGTTGTAGGAAGAGAACACTTTTGCCTGCTGATTATCGAACAGTGTCCATTCATCTGTTGTTGTAGGTCTGCACGGTCTCACCGATGTACCATGCCTCGGGACATCCTTTCCTGCAATGTATCAGGTAGACAACATTGGCTGAATTGCAAGAGTATGTGCCATGTACCTGGTGGATGGTGTTCTCGTGTGAGATGATGGCATCCGTGTCGATGATCCAGTATCGTCCTGTTATCCTTAAAGATGGATTTACTGTACTCTCCAGTCTCTCATTTCCTGCAGCTCACTTAAAATTGTAAGACTTGGTTGATATTTGCTTCTCCTCATTCTTTGCTCTATGGAATTCACTCTTCCCTGCTGGAAGTTTCATCTGCTTTGTGTTTCTCCATCTCACCAGTCTATCTGTGCCCCCTGACATGTGCTATATATCCTCCTCTCTGTGGGTTCACCCACACCACGTGGGCTGCAATGGTTCAAGTATTAGCTCGGGTGGTATGGTGGCACAGTGGTTAGCACTGCTGCATCACAGCGCCAGCGGCTCGGGTTCGATTCCTGCTTTGTGTCACTACGTGGAATTTGTATGTCCTCCCCATGTCTGCATGGGTTTCCTCCGGTTTCTTCCCACAGTCCAAAGATGTGCGGGTTAGGTTGATTGGCTATGTTAAATTGACTGTAGTGTCAGTGGATAAGCAGGGTAAATATGTGGGGTCACAGGAATAGGGCTTGGGTGGGATTGGTGCAGACTCAGTGGGCCAAATGGCCTCCTTCTGCACTGTAGGGATTCTATGATTTTATACCACCTGCTTCTGATGTGCAATAAGGTATGGGCAACAGATGGCAGCCTTGCCAATGACATTCACAGCCTACAAGTGAGTAACAAAATGAATTACAATATCCCAAGGCCAATTAGAATTATTCCACAGTGTTGTAAAACATGACCAGAGTCAGACCACAGAGTATCAATAATAATAAACAATAATACCTGCAGAAACTGCTCAATTTTGATTGAATTGATTTGATCTGATTTGGTTTGAAATTAGTTGATTTGATTTATTATTGTCACATGTATTGGGATACAGTGAAAAGTTTAATTTCTTGCGCGCTGTACAGGCAAAGCATACCGTTCACAGAGGTGGGAATGAGAGAGTGCAGAATATAGTGTTACTGTCATAGCTAGGGTGCAGAGAAAGATCAACTTAAAGTGAGGTAGGTCCATTCAAAAGTCTGACAGCAGCAGGGAAGAAGCTGTTCTTGAGTTGGTTGGTATGTGTTCTCAGACTTCTGCATCTTTCTCCCGACAGAAGAAGGTGGAAGAGAGAATGTCCGGGGTACGTGGGGCCCTTAATTATGCTGGATACTTTTCCAAGGCAGCGGGAAGTGCAGACAAAGTCAATGGATGGGAGGCTGGTTTTGCGGGATGGACTGCGCTATGTTCACAACCCTTTGTAGTTCCTTGCGGTCTTGGGCAGAGCAGGAGCCATACCAAGCTGTGATACAACCAGAAAGAATGTCTTCAAAGGGCATCTGTTAAAGTTGATGAGAGTCGTAACTGACATGCCAAATTTCATTCGTCTTCTGAGAAAGTAAAGGCGTTGGTGGGCTTTCTTAAATATAGCGTCAGCCTGGAGGGACCAGGACAGGTTGTTGGTGATCTGAACATCTAGAAACTTGAAGTTCTGGACCATTTCCCCTTCATCACCGTTGATGTAGACAGGGGCATATCCTATACTACGTTTCCTGAAGTCGATGACAATCTCCTTTGTTTCACTGATACTGAGGGAGAAATTATTATCATTGCACCATTTCACCAGAGCCCCTGTCTCATTCTGTACTCTGATTGGTCGTTGTTCGAGATCCAATCCACCGCAGCGATGTCATCAGCAAACTTGAAAATGGAGTTTGGTTGAAAATGGAAAATGCTTGGTCACGTTATCATTACTAACACCTCAAAACAATCTATCCAAATGAGTTAACACTTCAAGTCCATATGACTCTCCCTCAGAGCTAAAGAGAAATATGATGGATTAGATATTTTATAAGAGTGGGTGGAGTAACAGGAGCAGAGCAGAAGGTCAGTGATAGCTGGGAACTGGAGAGATCGACGTAATGATGTGTTGGGCACAAGACAAAGTAAGTGCTAGTGGCAGTGTGAAGGATTAGAGAAGGGGCTGATCGTGGTATAAAGGTAAGATAGCAGATTGTGTCAATAGAGGAACAAGGTCAGTGAAAACAAAACTGAAGAACAAGCGACAGGTGGCCCAGTGGGGGAGGGGTGGTTTGCATTGAGGCAAAGAATGTTTGGGATCAAAAAATGGATCAAGACTGAGGAGAAAGGTCAGCCGAAAGTTGTTGAACTCGGTGTAGGGTCCTGAGGGCTGTAATTTAATGTGTCCAATCTATTCACTTTATAATCCATCACATTCTTTCCTCTCTTTAACTCTGAAGAAGAGTCACATGGACTCAAACATGTAACACTTGTTTTGCTCACCATAGACACCATCAGACCTACTGAACCTGTTCAGCATTGAAGGATGTGGAAGCTATTGAGAGGGTGCAGAGGAGATTTACAAGAATGTTGCCTGGATTGGGAGGCATACCTTATGAAGATAGATTGAGGGAGCTTGGTCTCTTCTCCCTGGAGAGACGAAGGTTGAGAGGTGACCTGATAGAGGTTTATAAAATGTTGAGAGGAATAGACAGGGTGGATTCTCAGAGGCTATTTCCCAGGAATGGTCGCTACGAGAGGACACAGGTTTAAGGTGCTGGGGAGCAAGTACAGAGGAGATGTCAGGGGTAAGTTTTTCACTCAGACGGTGGTGAGTGAGTGGAATCGGCTGCCGCTGGTGGTGGTAGGGGTGAACTCGCTGGGGTCTTTTAAAAGACTTCTGGATGAGTACATGGGATTTAATGGGATTGGGAGATACAGATAGTTCTATGGCCTGGTAGGTAAGGATATGATCGGCGCAACTTGTGGGCCGAAGGGCCTGTTTGTGCTGTAGTGTTCTATGTTCTATTCCCTGTTTTTTATTTCAGATTTTCAGCATCCGCAGTGTTTTGCTTTTAAGCTAATCAATAATGTCCTTATAGTTACTAGATAAAATTCGATGAAGCCTTTGGCTAGAGCTTCAAAGAAGGCTTTAATTTGAGTTACGTGAGGAGGATATATATCAGAACTCCAGAGGGCATAGATAGACTGGTGAAATGGAACAAAAATGAACAGAGAATAACATCACAGGGAAACATAGGATAACATCAGAAGCACCTAATGCTGATGTAACACTAAACTGTGTGTTCATGTGTGTATGACCTGATTTGATCTGATTTGATTTGATTTATTACTGTCACATGTAATGGGATACGCTGACAAGTATTGTTTCTTGTGCACTATACAGTCAAAGCACACCATTCATAGAATGCATATCAGAGAGTGCAGAATGTAGTGTTATAGTCATACCTAAGGTGTAGAGAAAGATTAACTTAATGTGAGACAGGTCCATTCAAAAGTCTGAAGGCAGCAGGGAAGAAGCAGTTCTTGAGTCGGTTGGTCCGTGATCTCAAAATTTTATATCTTTCTTCTGATGGAAGAAGGTGGAAGAGAGAATGTCCGGGGTATGTGGGGGCCTTGATTATGCTAATTGCTTTTCCGAGGCAATGGGAGTAGATGGAGTCAATGGAAGGCTGGTTTGGACTGGACTATGTTCACAATCCTTTGTAGTTCCTCACAGTTTTAGTCATAGCAGGAGCCACACCAAAGAACAAAGAACAAAAACAGCCTGGGAAACAGGCCCTTCGGCCCAATGAGCCCGCGCCGCCATTTTAACATTACCAGTCCCCCCTCCACCCATGACCCCTATCTATGCCTATGGCATTCCACATTGAGGGAAAGCTAATTTAGGGACAATTTATTACCTCCAATCAGCCTAACAGCACATCTTTGGGGTGTGGGAGGAAACCAGAGTACCCGGAGAAAACCCACGCAAGCACGGGGAGAATGTGCAAACTCCCACAGACACCGGCCCAAATCCATGTGTCTGCACAGCAAACAGTGATAGTCACTGAGCTGTCGTGTTGCCCAGCATCTGGTCCAGTTTAGGCACACACTAACGACATGAAGTACTAGGCTATTCTCGAACACCCAAGAGCAGCCCTTGTACGACCCATCACGTATCTGCCCCTCATTGGACAACAAGGCGGACCGACTTAAAACCTGTGAATTAGAAGGGAAAAACATTAGTATCATTCCACGTCCTTATACATCCAAGCTGTGATACATCCGGAAAGAATGCTTTCTATGGTGCATCTGTAGAAGCTGGTAAGAGAGAGTCATCTGTACATAGAAAGTGATGTGTCCGTCACATGAGAGTTCTCCCTGGCATGGCCAGACACTCAGCATGTAAGAACTGCTAAAGAACTCTATGTAAGCAGTTTTAAATTGCCAGTCCTTTTCGTTACTTCCATACAATGCAGTAACTTTACAGTCACCATGATGCAATAACACATCAATGTGTTGGAAAGATCTGGAAGGAGAAGAATTTCTGACTTTATGCAGTGTTACTAAGATATATTTAGAGCTTTAAATAAATAATAACAGTTTCAACAAAGTACAGTCTTGAGCAGCTTATTTTGGGAATCAAAGTCTCCCTACAGTGTAGTAACAAGTCATTTGGCCCATTGAGTCTGGACCGACAACAATCTCATCTCAGCCCTATCCCCATAATCCCACACACTTGCCCTGCTAATCCCACTGACACTAAGGGACAATTTAGCATGGCCAACCCACCTAACCCACATATCTTTGGAGTGTGGGAGGAAACCCACGCAGACATGGGGAGAATGTGCAAACTCCACTCAGTCACCCAAGGCCGGAACTGAACCAGGTTCCCTGGTGCTGTGAGGCAGCAGTGCTAACCACTGTGCCACCTATGAACCTTGGAGTCATTCTTGTAAATATTTTCTGTACCCTATCCAATAACTTCACACCATTTCTAAAGTGTGATACCCTCAATTGGACACAATACTCCAGTTAAGGCCACTCCACTATGCCAGGAGAATAGATCCTCAAACACATGACAAAATAATGAAATCCTTGGTTTTGTAACAAGCAGAGAGGACAAAAAGCAAAGGTGTTGTTAGACCTTTAAAAATCACAAGTTAAATCTCAGCTAGAATATTAGTGGCCATCCCTGGGTATTACACTTTAGGAAGGATAACAAGGAGAGTTTGTAAAAGGGATTTAAGTTGTATTCAGAATGAGGGACTTAATCTAGATGGACAGATTAGAGAAGCTGTGAGTGTTGTCCACAGGGTGAGAAGGTTAAGGGGTAATTTAATAAATGTTCAATAGTGTTATAATTCAGGTCAAAAACTCCAAAGTGTCCGACAAAGCCTGCCTGGATCATAATTTTTGCACTTTGAATTTGATTAGGGTGAGCATGAGATATTTCACTCAGATGTGGTTCGAATGACTCATTAGGGACCTTTTATCAAAAAAAATTAGTTTAAGCATACAGCTAATATGTATAGAAAGAAAATCGGCAATAATTTTTACCAGTCACAAACAAGAAAAGAACAAGCATGATATTGTATAAACCTTAACAGCTAAACAACATTCCAATAAAACAAATGCCATAAACAAATTCTTTGCCTCAGGTTTAATACAGCAAAGGCTAATGTTCACGTGATACTGGAACTGAGTCCTTTGGTTGAATGCTGCAGTTCTCTTGAAGCACACATTGACAAGGCTGGGGTCAGATCAGCTATAGTCCTTTGGTTGGAGAATTGAAATCCTGACATCTCAGCCTTGTAATTTCTGGCAGCCCTTTGGATACACACAGAACAGACTGAAGTCAGAACAGCTTCCCAGAACATCAGGGAGAGAGAGATTTGAGGCAAACCAACTACCAACAGGAGATTTGGCAGACCAGGAAGCCTTGCTTTTAGCTAATCAGCAGAATTTCTCATACTAAGGAGCGAGAAACCCTGCTTTCAGTCTGATTTTTCAGTCTTCTAAACCAAGATTGAAATTGAATCTTTAGATATTTTTCTTGGGGAGAAACCACCTGACTTTGATTTGTCAATCAATCTTCCCCCTCATAATGCGAGGTGATAAAAGATCCCAGAGTGAAAATAAACAAAACCCCATTTAAGCCATTGAACCTTCACCCCTACTTTTAGTAAATGGCCTGGCAACAATGACAAACAAAAAACAGAAAGGTTTTGTTTACAACTGCAGAGAACATGATTTAAAAAAATTCTTAAAGGCACACTAATGTCACCATAGTCTGAACATAGAAACTTTGAATTGGCAACAAGGTGAGTAGCTGGAGAATACTGATCTAAGGTAATTGGTAAAAGAATGAGAAGGGAGATAAGGAGGAGGGGGAATAATCCATGTGCCATAGATCATAGGATCATAGACTCTATAGTGCAGAAGGAAGCAGTGAGTTGTTATGAACTGGTATGCATTGATTGAAAGTGTGATGGAAACAGTTTTGGAAGTAATTTTCAAGATTGTGGATGAAAACATGAAAATAATAACAGAGTCACAGAATTATTACAGCAGGGAAGGAGGCCACTCTGCCCATCATGAGTGTACCGACTCTCCCACGACAATATTTGATTCACACTTTCAACTCTCTAATCGTAGTCTAACCAATTTAAGACGGTGCTGGAGCATGGCAACTTCTTGCGAGGTGTCCCCAGCATACCCTCTAATTATATCTTTTACTTTCATTCTGTTTTTAAAACTCTAACTCTTATACACTACATTCTGCACCCTCCCCTTTCCTTTACCCCTATGAACAGAATGCTTTATCTGCAAAGCGTGCAATAAACAATACTTTTCACTGCATACCAATACATGTGACAATAATAAATCAAATCAAATCAAATCACAAAGGCAATTTGCTTGTGAATCAGGTAGAGCTCCAGAGACTATTACCTCTATTTTACATTGAGCCCCTAGCTACTCCTGCTCTCTCAGCTGGACTCCTGCCTTAGTCCTCATGACGTCATTGGTATCCACATGTGGCAAGGTGGTAAAGTGGTGAGCACTGCTGCCTCACAGCATCAGAGACCCAAATTCTATAACGGCATCAGGTCACTGTCTGTGTGGAGTTGCATGTTCTCCTCATGTCTGCAGGGGTTTCCTCCGGGTGCTTCCTCCCACAGTCCAAAGATGTGAGGCTAAATTTTAGTGTCAGGGGGACTAGGAGGGTAAATATGTGGGACTGTGGGGTTAGAGCCTGGGGTGGGACTGTTGTCGGTGCTGTCTCGAAGGGTCAAATGGCCTCCTTCTACACTGTAGATGCAATGATCCTCTGATCTATGACAATTTGATCAATTCCCTCTGCCTTGAAATTCTTTAACTTGAAGGGGGAGCAATTGTTGTGTTCAAATATAGCACCCTGAGCCATTATTGGAAAATTACAATTGTATGGTGCATTGATGAGAATCCCTCAAAAGCAAGAAATTTCGAGGGGTAATTGTGGATTTGATTGATGCTGTAAAGCTGCATTGCCTGCTCAACGCTGTCAAGGTGATTGATAGTCAGTAATAGATGGAAAAACATGACACTACTCATTGGGAGCTGCATCTGACAGTGGCTGATGGAAATCGATCATTCCACTCAGATTGTCACACGCAGCCTAACAAGGGAAATCTTGGGTCTGTCAATGGATGTGACAGATAACTTCAGTTCTATCTCTGCCTGTGCACCGAAAGCAACACATCTTCTGGGCTAAGAATTCGTGTTTGCATTTGAAAGGGGATAAAGTGCTGCGACAACAATTGACACATACACACTCCCTGGTACTGATGTTAAACATCCTGAGATAGGTCACCGGAGCATTATCGGACTAAATTCAACACCGGGGCAAATGGCGAGAAAACTAGGCCAGGCGAGCGAAAGCGAAAGCTTGCTCAAAGGCATGGGGCACTTTTTTTCCAGCCACCCACCAATTAGGCCAATGCACCCGACCAGCACGCCTTTCGGACTGTGGGAGGAAACCCACGCAGACATGGGGAGGATGTGCAGACTCTGCACAGACAGAGACTTGCGCCAGGAATCGAACCCAGGTCCCAGGCACTGTGAGGTAGCAGTGCTAAAGACTGTTCCACTGTGTAATACCAAGAACAAAGAACAAAGAAAATTACAGCACAGGAACAGGCCCTTCGGCCCTCTAAGCCTGCACCGACCACGCTGCCTAACTGAACTAAAACCCCCTATCCTTTCAGGGACCATATCCCTCTATTCCCATCCTACTCACGTGTTTGTCAAGATCCCCTTAAAAGTCACTATCATATTTGCTTCCACTACCTCCCCAGGCAGCGAGTTCCAGGCACCCACTACCCTCTGTGTAAAAAACTTGCCTCGTACATCTCCTTTAAACCTTGACTCTTGCACCTTAAACCTGTGCCCCCTAGTAATTGACTCTTCCACCCTGGGAAAAAGCTTCTGACTATCCACTCTGTCCATGCCTCTCAGAATCTTGTAGACTTCTATCAGGTCACCCCTCAACTTCGATCGTTCCACTGAGAACAAACCAAGTTTCTCCAATCTCTCTTCATAGCTAAAGCCCTCCATACCAGGCAGTGTCCTGGTAAATCTTTTCGGTACCCTCTCCAAAGCCTCAACATCCTTCTGGTAGTGTGGCGATCAGAATTGAACACTACATTCCAATTATGGCCAAATTAAAGTTCTATAAAGCTGCAACATGACTTGCCAATTTTTAAATTCAATGCCCCGGCTGATGAAGGCAAGCACGCCATATGCCTTCTTGACTACCTTCTCCACCTGCGTTGCCACTTTCAGTGATCTGTGTACCTGTGCACCCAGATCCCTCTGTCTATCAATATTCTTAAGGGTTCCGCCATTTACTCTATATTTTCTATCTTTATTAGACCTTCCAAAATGCGTTACCTCACATTTGTCCAGATTAAACTCCATCAGCCATCTCTCTACCCAAGTCCCCAACTGATCTATATCCTGCTGTATCCTCTGATGGCCCTCATCACTATCTGCAAATCCACCAACTTTTGTGTCATCCACAAACTTACTAATCAAACCAGTTACATTTTCCTCCAAATCATTTATACATATTACCAGCAGCAAAGGTCCCGCCACTGATCCTGAGGAATGCCACTATATAGAAGCAGGAGTAGAGGCTATTTCCTCGGGTGGATGTAGCTGTTATTATGGGGCATAGCTATAAGGTTCATGTTGGGAGATATAGGAGGGATGTCCGAGGTAGATTCCTTACTCAGAGAGTGATTGGGGTGTGGAATAGACTGCCTGCTGTGATAGTGGAGTCGGACACTTTAGGAACTTTCAAGCAGTTATTGGATAGGCACATGGAGCACACCAGAATGATAGGGAATGGACTTGATCTTGGGTTTGGACATTGAGGGCCGAAGGGCCTGTACTGTGCTGTACTGTTCTAAGTTCTACATTCTATATTCTATGAGTAGGCCATTCAGCCCTCCAAGCCTGCTCTCCCATTCATTTTGGCCATGGCTCATCATCAAGCAATCCAGCCTCCCAACCCTTGACTCTGTCTACACTTCCCGCTGCCTCGGAAAAGCAGCCAGCATTATTCAGGACCCCATGCACCTTGGACATTCTCTTTTCCACCTTCTCCCATTCGGAAAAAGATGCAAAAGTCTCAAGAACAGCTTCTTCCCTGCTGCTGTCAGACTTTTGAATGGCCCTACCATAAAGTAGTTCTGACAAAGGGTCACCCAGATTTGAAATGTTGGCTCTATTCAGACCTGCTGAAATTTTCCAGCATTTTCTGTTTTTTTTTCAGGTTCCAGCATCTGCAGTACTTTGCTTTTAGCGTATATTAAGTTGATCTTTCTCTACACCCTAGCTATGACTGCAACACTACATTCTGCACTCTCTCCTTCCCTTCTCCCCTATGTACTCTATGTTTTGTCTTTGTAGTGCGCCAGAAACAATAATTTTCACAGTATCCCAATAGATGTGACAATAATAAATCAAATCAAATCAAATTCAGTATTCTGATTCTGTCCAACTTCCCCCCATATCCCTTGATCCCTTTATCCAAAAGTGCTAAATCTAATTTCTTCTTGAAATCAGACAACATTTTGGCCTTATCTACATTCTGTGGTAGTGAATTCCACACATTCACCACCCTCTGGGTGAAGAAATTTCCCCCCACCTCAGATCTAAATGGTTTACCCCTTATTCTCAAACTATGACCCCTGGTTCTGGACTTCCCCCACCACTTGGAACATTCTTTCTGAATCTACCCTGTCTAACCCACTTCTATTAATACTGTCATGGACAGTTGTATCTGCGATAAGTAGATTGATGAAGAGGAGGTCAAGTATATTTTCCCCTCTTCAGGGTTCCCTCACCATCTCTGGCAGACCCAGTCTAACAGAAATGCCCTTTAAAACCTGGTCAGCTTAGGAAGTAGTAAAGTTTATTCATTTATTAATGTCTCGTGTCTGGCAAATTTACTGGAGTTCTATGAGGATGTGTCTAGGGCGGTGGATAGAGGAGAGCCGGTGGATGTGGTCTTTCTTGATTTTCAGAAGGCGTTTGACAAGGTACCTCACAAGAGGTTATTGCAGAAGGTCAGGGGACATGGAGTTGGGGGTAGGGTGTTAGCGTGGATAGAGGATTGGCTGTCAAATAGGAGGCAGAGAGTGGGGGTCAATGGGTGCTATTCGGATTGGTGGTTGGTGACTAGTGGAGTGCCCCAGGGGTCGGTGCTGGGGCCTCAGCTATTTACCATTTATATAGATGATCTGGAGGAAGGAACCGAGTGTAGGGTGTCGAAATTTGCTGATGACACCAAGATTGGTGGAACGGCAAATTGTGCGGAGGGTGTGGAGAGTCTATAGAAGGATCTAGATAGGCTGGGCGAATGGGCCAGGAACTGGCAAATGGAATTTAATGTTGGCAAGTGCGAGGTGGTCCACTTTAGTAGGAATAATGGTAGGAAGGATTATTACTTATGTGGCGAAAAACTGCAGCAGGCGGCGGTGCAGAGGGACCTTGGGGTCCTTGTGCATGAGTCGCAAAAACCCAGCTTGCAGGTGCAGCAGGTGATCAGGAAGGCTAATGGGATGCTGGCCTTCATAGCGAGGGGGATTGAATATAAGAGTAGGGAGGTCTTGCTGCGGCTGTATAGGGCATTGGTGAGGCCGCAGCTGGAGTACTGTGTGCAGTTTTGGGCGCCGTACTTACGCAGAGATGTTTTGGCCTTGGAGGGAGTGCAGAGGAGGTTTACTAGGCTGATGCCGGAGTTGAGGGGGTTGAGCTATGAGGAGAGGCTGAATAAACTAGGCTTGTACTCGTTAGAGTTTAGAAGAATGAGGGGAGATCTCATTGAGACATATAAGATGATGAATGGGATGGATAGGATAGAGGTGGAGAGACTCTTCCCGCTCAGAAAGGATAGTAGGACTAGGGGGCACAGCCTCAAGATAAAGGGGGGGGTGGTTTAGAACGGAGTTGAGGAAGAACTTCTTCACTCAAAGGGTGGCGAATCTCTGGAACTCTCTGCCCGTTGAAGTGGTGGAGGCTGCCTCGCTAAATATTTTTAAGACGCGGGTTGATGGGTTTTTGATAAGCAAAGGGATTAAGGGTTATGGGGAGAGGGCGGGAAAGTGGAACTGATCCACTTCAGATCAGCCATGATCTTATTGAATGGCGGGGCAGGCTCGAAGTGCTAGATGGCCTTCTCCTGCTCCTATTTCTTATGTTCTTATGTTCACATGTAGGCTTACGTTAACATTGCAATGAAGTTACTGTGATAATCCCCTAGTCGCCACACTCCGGCATCAATCCGGGTACACCGAGGGAGAATTTCGCATGGCCAATGCACATAACCAGCACATCTTTAGGACTGTGGGAGGAAACTGGAGCACCCGGAGGAAACCCACGTAGACATGGGGAGAATGTGCAGTCTCTGCACAGACCCAAGCTGGGAATCGAACCCGGGTCCCTGACACTATGAGGCAGCAGTGCTAACCACTGTGCCACCACGCTGCCAGACAAGCATCTCAAGAGAGAAGCAAAGACTTTCAAGGTGATCTGAAGAAACTTCAAAACTTTCCACTGTGTATTCCCAGTCCAAACATTGCGTTGAATCATTGGTTAGCCAATAGTTAGAGTGACAGGCTTAAGCGTCCCACATCTGGCTATTCAATAGTTTCACCTGCATGGCAACACTTGCCAACATCAATGAGTTCTTTTTATGTCGTTTTCAAGTGTTTTGATACAGGACTGGTATAAAAAGAGACATAATCAATTGCAGCTTCCGGAAATTAAATCCTGGAACTATATTTACCAGCAGGTTCCTGTCAGTCACAACTTGTTCACAATTCATCAAAGCATCAGGCAGAAAATTAGCCACAACGATTAACCTCTGTTGTCAAACCAGGGTCGATTACCATTGTGCATTAGGTTTAATCCTGTGTGCTGACTGATTTAGTAATTATTGGAAATATTTTTGTGACTCGCTGGTTCACATTGACTAGAAAGGGGGAGGTTGGAAGATTTCGTAACTACCTGCAGAGGCTGCTTTTATATCAGCAGCAGCCAGCTTCTCAGAATAATTGATTTTCCTTTGCTCAGAGCTCTCCATTTTTGCCTAGCTGGGCAGTTTTCAAAGCCCCTGTACCAAACACAGGGTCAGTGATGAGTCTGCAAGACTGCGCCAAATGATTTCGGGCACAGTAAGAAGTCTGACAACACCAGGTTCAAGTCCGACAGGTTTATTCACGAGCTTTCAGAGTGCTGCTCCTTCCTCAGGTGAGTCCAGTCTGGCCAACATGTGACTCCAGAGCCACAGCAATGGGGTTGACATTCACATGTTAGGGATGGGAATAAATACTGGCCCAGCCAGCGATGCCCACGTCCTGTAAATGAATTTAAAGAAAGTCTAACTTTTCCACATCAGCCCAGTGACACACAGCTGCTATTTGGACAAGTCACCTGTTATGGTTGCTGTGATAAATTTTGGCCCGCATTAAGCGTGGCACAAGAGTACTACAAATCCTCATACATTCATCCCAGAGGCAGTGTGAATACTGGGCCCGAGAATGAAATCACTCTGATGCTGTAATATTGGAGAAGGTGCTGTTCTCCGGATGGCTCCCTGTGTATGATTCACTGATTGAATTTTACAAGGATCAGTGATCTCCCAGAGTTGGTGAAAGTCCTGTTTATATGTCTATTCTAAGCTATATTGACAGGGCGCTCTGTGCTGCCCTTGATGCAGTGAGACCACAATCCGACTTCAGTATCAATTCTAAACGCGTAACGTGTTTGTGGGTGGGCACGGTGTCACAGTGGTTAGCACAGCTGCTTCACCGTGCCAGGGACACGGGTTCGATTCCCGGCTGGGGCCACCGTCTGTGCGGAGTTTGCACATTCTCCCCGTGTCTTTGTGGGTTTCCTCCGGGTGCTCCGGTTTCCTCCCACACTTCAAAGACGTGCGGGTTAGGTGGATTGGCCATGCTAAATTGCCTCTTAATGTCGGGGGACTAGCTAGGGTAAATACAGAAATATTTAGAAATATAGAAATAGAAATTTAGAATAAATAGAAATATAGAAATATAGAGTATAGAAACACAGAGGGACCTAGATGTGCAAGTCCACAAATCCTTGAAGGTGGCAGCACAGGTGGAGAAGGTGGTGAAGAAGGCATACGGTATGCTTGCCTTTATAGGATGGGGTATAGAGTATAAAAGCTGGCGTCTGATGCTGTAGTTATATAGAATGCTGGTTAGGCCACATTTGGAGTACTGTGTCCAGTTCTGGTCGCCACACTACCAGAAGGACGTGGAGGCTTTAGAGAGAGTGCAGAGAAGGTTTACCAGGATGTTGCCTGGTATGGAGGCTCTTAGCTATGAGGAGAGATTGGGTAAACTGGGGTTGTTCTCCCTGGAAAGACGGAGAATGAAGGGAGACCTAATAGAGGTGCACAAAATTATGAAGGGTATAGATAGGGTGAACAGTGGGAAGCTTTTTTCCACGCCGGGAATGACGATCACAAGGGGTCACGGGCTCAAGGTGAGAGGGGTGAGGTTTAACTCAGATAACAGAGGGTCGTTTTTTTACACAGAGGGTGGTGGGGGCCTGGAATGCACTGCCAAGAAGGGTGGTGGAGGCAGACACGCTGGCATCGTTTAAGACTTACCTGGATAGCCACATGAGCAGACTGGGAATGGAGGGATACAAATGAATGGTCTCGTTGGACCAATGAGTGGTGCAGGCTTGGAGGGCTGAAGGGCCTGTTTCCTGTGCTGTACTGTATTGTTCTTTGTTAAGTGCATGGGATTATGGGGATAGGGTCTGGTGGGAGGTGTAGACTTGATGGGTTGAATGGCTTCCTTCTGCACTGTAGGGTTCTGTGATTTTGAGCACCCACAATATTTTGCTTTTACTCCCTTAACAAAGGAGCAGGTCATTGTCACATTACTCATTCTTCGTACTATACTGTTTTCCCTAACATTACAACATATGGGCTGAATGGCTTCCTTCTGCACTGCAAGGATTCCACGATTTTACTTGCTCGTGTTTGGCCCATATCTGTCTAATCCTTTCCCATCCATGGACTTATCCAAGTGCTTTTAAAATGTTGCTATTGTACCTGTCTCAACCACTTTCCCTGGCAGCTCATTCCATATACCGACTGTGTGAGGAAGTTGCCCCTCGGGTCCCTTTTAAATTTTTCCCTTCTCACCTTAAACCTATGCCCTCCAGTTTTCTATTCCCCTTCCCCAGGAAAAAGGCTACAGATGGGATTTCACAGCTGGGCTCATCCCAAAAATCCCGTCTCATGTCAATGGGCCTTTCCATTCTCTGCCCCTTGCCTGCACTGATTCCTGTGACGGGCGGGATGGGAATATTTGCCCCCATGTGTGTTCATCCTATCCGTTCCCCTCATAATTTTATATACTTCAGTGAGGTCACCCCTCATTCTCCTACATTCCAAGGAATAAGGCCCTATCCTGGCCAAAATCTCTCCATAACTCGGGCCTACTAGTCCTGGGAACATCCCCTAAACCTTCTCTGCACTCTTTCCAGTATGTCTTTCCTATAAGAGGGTGACCATTTTGTTTTCTCAATGTCCGTCAATTCAATACTTTTTCTAAAAGACTAAAGAGCAAAGAAAATGACAGCACAGGAACAGGCCCTTTGGCCCTCCAAGCCTGCACTGACCATGCTGCCTGTCTGAACTAAAACCCCCTACACGTCCAGGGACCATATCCGTCTATTCCCATCCTATTCATCTATTTGTCAAGATGCCCCTTAAAAGTCACTGTCGAATCTGCTTCCACTACCTTTCCCGATAGTGACCATCACCCTCAGTGCAAAAAAAACTTGCTTCGGACATCTCCTTAAACTCTTGCCCCTCGCACCTTAAACCTATGCCTCCTAGTATTGACTCTTCCACCCTGGGATAAAGCTTCTGACTATCCACTCTGTCCATGCCCCTCATAATCTTGTAGACTTGTATCAGGTCATCCCTCAACCTCCATCATTCCAGTGAGAACAAGCCAAGCTTTTCCAATCTTCCCTCATAGCTAAAGCCCTCCATACCAGGCAACATCCTGGTAAATCTTTTCAGTACCCTCTCCAAAGCCTCACATCCTAATTCCCATCAAGCGGTGAGAAGATTTCGGCTCACAGCTGCAGAGGGCTCTTCTCACTTTCTTTTTCTTGAATTTGCTCTGAAGTACAGCTACATGGAGGATGACAGCTCTTCCGATACCTCAATTGTCCGTTCACGTGGCTGAACTCCGATAGCCCAATATTGGCATCATGCCTGAACGTAGGCAGCCTGACAGTCAGTCCAGGCCTCATCTGGTTTCTGCACTTAGGCCCAAACCAAAGTGGTTCCCGCTGTCCTGCGATTGATCCCTGCACTGCGATGCAAAGGCCTGAGGAGAACTTGATGTTGGAGCTAGGAACTAGTTTATGCGACTGGCGAGGCCTGTTGACAGTGCACTGGAAGCTGGTTAAAGGTTCAATGGGAGTCAGGAGGAAAACTCTCCGCTAGTTGGAGTTGTAGTCGGGCAAACCCAGGGTGTGTGAGCTGCTGCAGGAGAGGGATGAATGGGAAGGTTTAAACAGACAGCACAGTGGTACCCACACTCACTGCAGGCAGACACATGACAAATTACAAACAACTCAGACACAGCAACAATAAGAGGATTGATATTACTAATCAAGGCTCCAAAATGTCTTGAGGAGCCACTGTGCCTCTGGGAACCTAATCAAGTATCAGAGAAGTAGGACAATTTACATACTATCAAAATCAGTTTGACAAACAAATACGGGCAGCACGGTAGCGCAGTGGTTAGCACTGCTGCTTCACAGCTCCAGGTACCTGGGTTCGATTCCCGGCTTAGGTCACTGTCTGCGTGGAGTTTGCACGTTCTCCCCCTGTCTGCGTGGGTTTCCTCCGGGTGCTCTGGTTTCCTCCCACAGTCCAAAGATGTGCGGGTTAGGTTGATTGGCCATGCTAAAAATTGCCCCTTAAGAGCCGTGAGATGTTTAGGTTAGAGGGATTAGCAGGTGAATATGGGGGTAGGGCCTGGGTGGGATTGTGGTCGGTGCAGACTCGATGGGCTGAATGGCTTCCTTCTGCACCGTAGGGTTTCTATGATGATTTCTATGAAACACAATGCTTTGATATTTGTAAACAGGTAGACAGGAGATGTCCAAAAAGTGATTAAAGCTAAAGCACACATGACAATGGATCTGTACAATATGATCAAAAATAGAACTGTAACCAATTCAAAGAAGCAATATGATACTCTACTGTAAATGTAACACTTTATAATATGAAAGAGTATAAGAATATATACGAACTTATGAGTAGCTTAGAAGCAAGCTGTAGTTATAAGATAAAAGTTTATTTCTTAGCCACAAGTAGGCTTACATTAACACTGCAATGAAGTTACTATGAAATTTCCCTACACTCCGATGCCTGTTCAGATCAATGTACTTCACCAGCACATCTTTCAATCTGTGGGAGGAAACTAGAGCACCTGGAGAAAACCTACACAAGACATGGGGAAAATGTGCAAACTCCACACAGACAGTGACCCAAGCTGGGAATTGAACCCAGGTCTCTGGCACTGTGAAGCAGCAGTGCTAACGACTGTGCTACCGTGCCAGCCCGGAGTTCTGCTCTCCCTCATGCATGTCGAATAAAGCCGTTTCTGTTGACAGTCTCTAAAGACTCAGTTCATTCTCTCCTACAGAGTCATGCCTGGTACAAAGGAAGATGGTTGTGGTGGTTGGAGGTCCATCATCTCACTTCCAGGACATCACTGCAGCTGTTCCTCAGGATAGTATCCTAGGCCCAACCATCTTCATCAGTGACCTTTCCTCCATCATAAGGTAAGACATGGGGATGTTTGTTGATAACTGCAACAGAGTTACTGTGAAAATCCCCTGGTTAGCGTACATCGTAATATCTTTAATTAGATTTGAGTTGATTTGATTTGATTTATTATTGTCAGATGTATTAACATACACTAAAAAGTATTGTTTCTTGCATGCTATACAGACACAGCATACCATTTTTAGAGAAGGAACTGAGAGAGTGCAGGATGTGATGTTACAGTCATAGCTAGGGTGTAGAGAAAGATCAACTTAATATAAGGTAGGCCCATTCAAAACTCTGATGGCAGCAGGGAAGAAGCTGTTCTTGAGTCGGTTGGTACATGACCTCAGACTTTTGTATCTTTTTCCCAATGGAAGAATGTGGAAGAGAGTATGTCGGGGTTTTGGGGTCCCTGATTATGCTGGCTGCTTTTCCGAGGCATTGGAAATTGCGGACAGTGTCAATGGATGGGAGGCTGGCGTGCGTGATGGATTGGGCTACGTTCACAACCCTTTGTAGTTCCTTGCGGTCTTGGTCAGAGCAGGAGCCATACCAAGCTGTGATACAACCAGAAAAGATTTTCCAAGGTGCATCTGTATGTGACAATCATATCACCTAGCAGTGAAAGTGAAAGTGATTCCTCACACCTTTCCTCAAATAGTGCCCATGAGCAGTGCCCCAGGAGGCCAACTAGCGAGGCGAGGGGTGAAAGATAACAAGAGTTATGGAAAACATTTGAAACATGGAACTTGTTAACCAAAGCTGCAGACAATCTTAAGCTTTCAATAAAAGGGCGAAGAAGTGATGCGGGAAATTAGTTTGACTCTCACATGTTCTGCTTGAGATGTGCTATAAGGATTTGAAAATGTTTATATTTTATTGGTTGCAAACAGCGTCAACAATAAAACTTCACCGCCAGCCACTTCTTTAATGTAATTTCTTACGACTGTTCTTTATCTCTGGTTGCACAGCTCAGTGCTTGCATATGTTCCTGTGTTTAACTAGCACAACTGTAAGACATTAAAATAAATGTGATGTGGGTGTAGCTGGCAAGACTAACCTGTATCCAAGTGTACACATTAGAGGCCGGAGTAGGCCATTCAACCCCTTAACCCTGCTCCAATCTTTGATATAATCACAGTTGGTCTTATTGTGGTTTCAACTCCACTTTGTTGTCGACCCCCATCCCTCTAAGTTTTAAAGTTTATTTATTATTGTCACAAGTAGGCTAACATTAACAGTGCAATGAAGTAACTGTGAAAATGCCTTAGTTGTCACACTCGCCTGTTCGGGTACACTGAGGGAGAATTTAGCACGGTCGATGCACCTAACCAGCACGTCTTTCTGACTATGGGAGGAAACCCATGCAGACATGGGGAGAATGTGCAGACGCCACACAGACAGAGCCCCAAGCTGGGAACTGAGCCTGGATCCCTGACGCTGTGAGGCAGCAGGGCTAACCGCTGCGCCACCAAGTCACTTTAACTCCCTGAGTCAAGAATCTATCTAACTCTGCCTTACAAAATCATGGAATCACAGAATCACAGAAACATGACAGTGCAGAAGGAGGCCATTTGGCCCATCAAGTCTGCACCAACCACAATCCCAGCCAGGCCCTATCCCTATGTGTTTACCCTGCTAACTGCCTGAAACTAAGGGTCAATTTAACATGACCAATCAACCTAACCCCCACATCTTTGGAATATAGGAGGAAACCAAGCACCCGGTGGAAACCCACTCCAACATGGGGAGAATGTGCAAACTCCGCCCAAGGCTGGAATTGAACCCAGGTCCCTGGTGCCATGAAGCAGCAGTGTTAACAATTGTGCCACTGTGTCGCCCACTCCACCTTTCCTCTACACTCTCTGAGGAACAGAATTTTACAGTCCAATGATCCTCTGAGAGACAAAAAAATTCTCCTCATCCCCACTTTAACTTGGAGGCCCCTTATTTTTAAAACTGTCCCCTGGTTCTAGTCTCTCCCTCAGGAACTGGTCAGCACAAGTTGCTCTCAGAAGGTGGCGTTGACAACCATGTGGCCCGATGGGCATCTTAAGGGACATCGGAGAATCAAACATGTTATAGAACATAGAACATTACAGCGCAGTACAGGCCCTTCGGCCCTCGATGTTGCGCCGACCAGTGGAACCAATCTAATGACACGCTAACCTAAACTATTCCAATGTTATCCATATGCCTATCCACGGACCATTTGAAAGCCCTTAAAGTTGGCGAGTCCACAACTGCTGCAGGCAGGGCATTCCACGACCTTACTACCCTCTGAGTAAAGAACCTACCTCTGACATCCGTCCTATAATTACCACCCCTTAATTTAAAGCCATATCCCCTTGTGTTAGCCATCATCATCTGAGGTAAAAGGCTCTCACTGTCCACCCTATCCAATCCTTTGATCATCTTGTATGCCTCAATCAGGTCACCTCGTAACCTTCTTCTCTCCAATGAAAATAACCTCAAGTCCCTCAGCCTTTCCTCATAAGACCTTCCTACCATGCCAGGCAACATCCTGGTAAACCTCCTCTGCACCCTTTCCAATGCCTCCACATCTTTCTTATAATGCGGCGACCAGAACTGTACGCAATACTCCAAGTGCGGCCGCACCAGAGTTTTGTACAGTTGTAATATGACCTCACGGCTCCGAAATTCAATCCCTCTACCAATAAAAGCTAACACACCGTACGCCTTCTTAACAACCTTATCAACCTGGGTGTCAACTTTCAGGGAGCTATGCACATGTACCCCGAGATCTCCCTGCTCGTCAACACTACTAAGAGTCCTTCCATTAGCCCTATATTCTGTACTCCTGTTATTCTTACCAAAGTGAATTACCTCACACTTTTCCGTATTAAACTCCATCTGCCACCTCTCAGCCCAGCTCTGCAGCTTATCTATGTCCCTCTGCAAACTGTAACATCCATCCTCACTGTCTACAACTCCTCCGACTTTGGTGTCGTCAGCAAATCTACTAATCCATCCTTCTACACCCTCATCTAGGTCATTTATAAAAATGACAAACAGCAGTGGCCCCAAAACAGATCCTTGAGGTACACCACTTGTAACTGAACTCCAGGTTGAATATTTCCCATCAACCACCACCCTCTGTCTTCTATCAGCTAGCCAATTCCTGATCCAAACTACTAAATCACCCTCAATCCCATGCATCTGCATTTTCTGCAGTAGCCTACCATGGGGAACCTTATCAAACGCTTTGCTAAAATCCATATACACCACATCAACTGCCTTACCCTTATCCACCTCTTTGGTCACCTTTTCAAAAACTCAATAAGGTTTGTGAGGCACGACCTACCCTTCACAAAGCGTGGGATTGGAATCACAAATGATCCATGTGTTCAGATTTCCTCCTCTAAAAACATAGACTCGAATTCCCCATCCCTGCCCACCCCACCACTGCTGCCAGTGAGAACGGAGAATTGCAGCAGGACTGGAGAATCCCCGTCGTGGGCGAGGCCGGAGAATCCCAGCTGTGGCTGCAAGGCGATTTAACTTTTAATATGCTGAACAATCTTCAGTCAAGCAAACCTGATTTTTTTGGTAAAAGTTGTTTTTTCACTCTGCTGGGATTTCTTGTGGCCTGGAACTTGTCCAAGGACAGAAGGTGTCAGGTTTTAACAACTTATCCTTGGTAGAGAGGAGTTCTGTACAATACTCTGGGGCCAGTGTTCCTCATCTGGGCACTGGAATGTAAACAATATGCACTCAAGAGCCCAAGATATGATGAGGCCTGAAGTGACCACAGCCTCTGTTTTGCCTGCATTTGACTGGCAAAAAAACAAAGAAAATTACAGCGCAGGAACAGGCCCTTCGGCCCTCCAAGCCTGCACAGGTAATGCTACCCAACTGAACTAAAACCCCCTACCCTTCTGGGGACCATATCCCTCCATTCCCATCCTATTTATGTATTTGTCAAGATGCCCCTTAAAAGTCACCATTGTATCTGCTTCCACTACCTCCCCCAGCATCAAACTCCAGGCACACATCATCCTCTGTGTAAAAAAATCTGCCTCGTACATCTCCTTTAAACCTTATCCCTCGCACCTTAAACCTGTGCCGCCTAGTAATTGACTCTTCCACCCTGGGAAAAAGCTTCTGACTATCCACATTGTCCACGCCTATCATAATCTTACAGACTTCTATCAGCTCGCTCCTCAATCTCCATCATACCAGTGAGAACAAACCAAGTTTCTCCAGCCTCTCCTCATAACTAATGCCCTCCATACCAGGCAGCATCCTGGTAAATCTTTTCTGTGCCCTCTCCAAAGCCTCCACATCCTTCTGGTAATGTGGCGACCTGAATTGAAAACTATATTCCTAGTGAGGCCCAATCAAACAATACAATGCGGGTTCCTAATCAATTCATTGGCCGGATGACAGAAAATCTTCTGGAAGTGAGTGCAGAATTGTGGATAGAACAACAAAGAACAAAAACAGTCCAGGAAACAGGCCCTTCGGCCCAACGAGCCCGCGCCGCCATCTCAACACCACCAGTCCCCCTCTCCACTCATGACCCTTGTTTAATGTTTTATGGCAATCCACATTGAGGGAAACTGATTTAGGGACAATTTATTACTGCCAATCAGCCTAACAGCACATCTTTGGGGTGTGGGAGGAAACTGGAGCACCCGGACAAAACCCACGCAAGCACGGGGAGAATGCGCAAACTCCCACAGACACCGGCCCAAATCCATGTGTCTGCACAGCAATCAGTGATAGTCACTGAGCTGTCGTCTTGCCCAGTATCTGGTCCAGTTTAGGCACACACTAACGACATGAAGCACTAGGCCAATCTCGAACAACCAAGAGCAGCCCAAGTACGACCCATCGCGTGTATGCCCCTTGTTGGACACAAGGCGGACCGACTTAAAACCTGTGAATGAAAAGAGAAAAAAAAACATTATTATTGTACCATATCCATTTACCTTACCAGGGACGCCCCAATGCTAATGACCCTTATTTAAAAGGATCTCCTATATCCACCCATCTCCAACTCACTCATGTGCCTGCCTAAGTTACTCTTAAACAACTCTAGCATGCTTGCCTCCACCACCTTGCTTGGCAGAGCATTCCATACCCCCACTACCCTCTGTGTGAAAAACCTCCCTCTAATATCTGTGTTGTACCTCTCCCCCCTCACCTTAAGTCCATGGCCCCTTGTCCTATGTGTGTCTATCATAGGAAATAGCTTACCTCTGTTTACTCTATCTATACCCTTCATAATCTTATATACCTCTATTAGAGCCCCCCTCAGTCGCCATCTTTCAAGGGAAAAGAGCCCCAATTTATTCAATCTTTCCTCATACCCCAGTCCTTCCATACCAGGCAACATCCTGGTAAACCTCCTCTGCACTCTCTCCAGAGTCTCCAAGTCCTTCCGGCAAGGACTTAAGGAATAAGAGACATGTGAGCCTTTTCGGTAGCGATATTTCAAAGAGACCAACCATCGCAAGAAGGCTTATGCCCTGAAGGATCCTTCAGAGAAGGAGAAGATAGATCTTACATTGAGGATACTTCTTGGCCAAGGTTTTCCTAAACTCAGTAGTATCTATTTTCAGTTAAATAGTTAAAGTTGATGTTTAATTAAAGCTGATATTCAGTTAAAGTTAAAGTGCAGTTTAAGAGTTAAAGTTCGGTTGAAAATGGATACTCAGTTCAAGTTCAGTAAAGAGTTGCAACTGTTTATGCTCGATTTCATACTAGAAGTGTTAAATAAAGAAATAATTGAATTACTTGTTTGTCTCATTAAACTGGAATGCTTGGACGGCATTTAAATTAAAGCTTTTAACACAGCCATAAGTGAACCAGTTAGGTTTTTGCAATTATCCAATCCCCTTGTGGGCCCTGCTCAGGTTAGAAGGCAGACTTTCAAAATAAGAGGTCTCCCAGATACGATGCCGATGAGGAGGAATTTCTGCTCTCATAGAACGGGATTTTCCGGCCTCCCAAAACCATAAAATCCCGCCTGAGGTCAATGGGCCATCCCATTGTCCTCCTCTTGCCTGTCACAATTCCTGTGGCGGGTGGGATAGTAAAATTCCGATTGTTTGGAATTCTCTTCCTCAAAGACCAGTGGAGGATGGATCATTGAGGTATCTCCAAGGCTAAGTTGGATCGATTTGTGATCGGTGGGAGAGATTATGGAGTGTGGGTGACAGACAGGGAAGAGGTGTTAAGGACATAATCTGTCAGCCATAATCTTACTGAATGATAGAACAGACTCTCAACAGGGCCGAATGGCCTACTCCTGCCCCTATTTCTTATGATCCTATGAGCTTCATGGTTGACTTTGGCCGCTGCCAACTACTGCAAACTGAATTCAAATTCTCAAACCATTGTGGCCAGATTTCAAACTCCAAGTCCAATAACCTAACCACAATTTAGCATTACCTTCTCCTAAGTAGCATTGGATAAAGGCATGATCTGGAGTAATGGTAACATGTCTGGGCCTGAGTTAAATCCCTGAACATCTACATTGATCTACCCCTTAAAAGGCTTCCAGAATATTCCACACATTTGCAATCATCATCCCATTGAACTTCCCATTTCGGCAGCTCGGAAACCAAGATTTTAGTATGCGGAATCAGCCTAGGAACACAGATGTCTGTGTGCCAGATTTTCCACTGTATGCTCTGGGGGGCTAAATTGGCAAAACCCATCCTGTTCTTTCTCTACACCCTATCTGTACTCTTGCACTCCCTCCTTTCCTTCGCTATGAACGGTATGCTTTGTCTGTGCAGCACACAAGAAACAATACTTTTCACTGTATACTAAAACGTGTGACAATAATAAATCAAATCAAATCAGAGCAGATCCGATACACTGCACCACAGTCGCGGGACTAACCAGAATGTTAGCAGAGCGTGACTTATTTCAGTGTAATGCAAAACGTGGCCTGAAGTGGAATGAAAGCTTGTACGTTATCACCTATCGTAAATGGTTTACGCAGCAAAAACCACTGAAATAAAATGAAAGGACAAAGTCGAAATCCAAACTGTTTTTTTTTATTAATTGCCTGCCTTATCACACAACTATTATTCTTGAAGTGCAGAAATAATTATGACTTTGTTTTTCAATGGCCAACCTTGAAGTAGGGCTGTGAACGGTGGGTGATTAAAGAGGGAATTCTCGGCTTTGGGACTAGACTTTTCCGCAAAGCAATTTGGCATGAAGAGGGATATAATTTTGGAAGCAATGATGTGGGATAGAAATTGGCTTCTGTGTTCCTTCAGGTCCTTGAATAGATGCATTGGATGTGATTCAGAGTGCCACCCGAGTATCGAGGGTTCCAATCGAATAGTTATTTATGGCTTACAGACTTTGATTAGAATTCCTCCACTATCGAAACAATTGTCAATATGTGATTGTAATATAACTAAGTGCACAATGATCTCATAAAATGCCTGTAGTGAATGCAGACCCCCGCCTCTCATCATTTTTTTAAAAGTTTATTTATTAGTGACAAGTAGGCTTACATTAACACCGCAATGAAGTTAGTGTGAAATTTCCCCTAGTCGCCACAGTCCAGTGCCTGTTCGGGCCAATGCATCTAACCAGCACGTCTTTAGAGGAAACCGGAGTACGCAGAGGAAACCCACACAGACTCGGGGAGAATGTGCAAACGCCGCACAGACAGGAATCGGACCCAGGTCCCTGGCGCTGTGAGGCAGCAGTGCTAACCACTGTACCACCATGCCACCCTTTTTATACCTGTCCAAAGGTGTGCGGGTTAAATTGCTCCTTGGTGTCAGGGGGATGAGCAGGATAAATTAATGGGACTATGGGGATAGGGCCTGGGTGGGATTGTTGTCAGTATAGACTGGATGGGCCGAATGGCCTCTTTCTGCACTGTAGAGATTCCATGATTCTGCACTTGCTGACCTATATTGGCACCCTCCCAGTCAAAATTTTATTATTTTATTAGTTTATTTGTTCATTAGTATCACAAGTCAGTTTCATTAACAGTGCAATGAAGTGACTGTGAAAATCCCCTAGTCTGGCACCTGTTTGGGTAGAATTTAGCACCTAACCATCTCGTCCTTCGGAGGAAATCGGAGCACCCGGAGGAAGCCCACGCAAACAAGGGGAGAACATGCACACTCTGCATAGACAGTAACACAAGCCACAGATCAAACTGAGTCCTTGATGCTGAGAGGCAGCAGTGTTAGCCATTGTGTCACCGTGTCGCCTGAGGTCCCAAGGTCTGGCAATGCCTCAATTCTATAATTCTTGGGTTCAACTCCCTCCACGATCTTTCGTTTCCTTAATCCTGTCACCTCCCCCAGCCCTACCACCCAGCAAAATCACTTCATTCTTCAATGTCAGCTGCCTGACACCACCCTGGTTGCCAGTTGTGGGCTACTTTAGGGCAGTTTTGGGTCCTATAACTAAGGAAGGATGCGCTGGCCTTGGAGGGGGCCCAGAGGAGGTTCACAAGAATGATCCCAGGAGTGAAGGATTTGTCATATGAGGAGCGGTTGAGGAGTCTGGGCCTATAACTGATGGAGTTTAGAAGGATGAGGATGGATCTAATTGAAACTTACAGAATACTGAGAGGCCTAGATAGAGTGGAGCGGATGTTTCTACCAGTGGGAGAGACTAGAACTAAAGAGTCTCTCTAGAATGAAAGGACGCTCCTTTAAAACTGAGATAAGGAGGAATTTCTTCAGCCAGTGGGTGATGAATCATTGCCACAGAGGGCTGTGGAGGCCAGGTCATTGAGTGTCTTTCAGACAGAGATAGATGGGTTCTTGATCAATAAGGGGATCAAGTGTTATGGGCTTGAAATGATTTCAATCAGGTCATTGAGGTTGGCCTATTGGAATATGAACTCGCTGATTAAGGTGTCAATTGATAGGCCAATCAGGGAGTCTTTTCCTTGTATTTAACCGTGAGTGTCAGTTCCTCTGGCATTCTCAGAGGTAGACTGCTAACTGATAGCACTCTGTACTGCTGCTGGAATTGTAAATAAAGGGATTTTGGTGAAGGGACTTCTGTCTCCAAAAATTTATTAAAGGGGAGAAGACAGTAGAATGGAGATGAGAATCCTATCAGCCATGATTGAATAGAGGGGCAGACTCAATGGGCCAAATGGCCTAATTATGCTCCTATGTCTTATAACCTTATGTTTCAGCCACAAGTGTAGAAATTTCTTCTGTAAAACTCTTCACCTTTACACCTCGCTTCTCTCTGTAAAACCACATCTTTTTCCATCAGTTTGAATGTTGCCCTCTTTTGCTAGGCGTCAATTTTTTAAAAAAATTGATTACGCTTGCATGAAGTGCCCTGGCTGTTTGGACAGATTGGATTTGTCCTGTATATTTGTGGACAGGACATATCTGGGCAATTTGCCATATTGTGAGACAGGTGCCAGTGCAGAGGTTGTGCTGGTGCATCTTGTCTAGGGGACTAATTCTGGAGCACAAGCTGTCAGCCTGTCTTTGCAGCATCTAATGCCTTTAGCTGCTTCCAGAGGTCACGTGGAGTGATGTGAATTCGCTTAAGACTGGCATCTGTAATGCTGGGGACCTCAGGAGGAGGCCGACACAGATCATCCACTCATTGTGCCTGGCTGAAGATGTTTCACAGAAACATAGAATCTCCGCAGTATCTTAACCCAGGGCGGCACAGTGACACGCACCGCAGCACCACAGCCCCAGGGACCCGGGTTCAATTCCTGGCTAGGAACTGCTGATTCCAAATCAGGAATTGTACTTTGTTGCTAAGTTGGCAGATGATACAAAGATATATAGAGGGACAGGTAGTACTGAGGAAGCGGGGGCCTGCAGAAGGACTTGGACAGGTTAGGAGACTGGGCAAAGAAGTGGCAGGTGGAATACAATGTGGAAAAGCATGAAGTTATGCACTTTGGAAGGAGGAATGGAGATATAAACTATTTTTGAAATGGGGAAAATGCTCAAGAAATCAGAAACTCAAAACGATTTGGAAGTCCTTGTTCAAGATTCTCTTAAGGTTAACGAGCAGTCAGCAGTTAAGAAGGTAAATGCAATGTTAGCATTCATGTCGAGGGGGCTAGTATACAAGAGCAGGGATGTATTCCTGAGGCTGTATAAGGCTCTGTTCAGACCCAGTGTGGGGTATTGTGAACGATTTTGAGCCCCATATCTAAAGAAAGATGTGCTGGCCTTGGAAAAGGTCCAGAGGATGTTCACAAGAATGATCCCAGGAATGAGGAGCTTGTCGTAAGAGGAACGTTTGACGACTCTGGCTCTGTACTCGTTGGAGTTTAGAAGGGTGAGGGGGGATCTTATTGAAACTTACAGGATATTGTGAGGCCTGGATAGAGTGGATGTGGAGTGGATGTTTCCATTAGTTGGAAGGCACAACCTCAGGCTAAAGGGACAATCATTTAAAACGGAGATGAGGAGGAATTTCTTCAGCCAGAGAGTGGTGAATCTGTGGAACTCTTTGCTGCAGAAGACTGTGGAGGCCAGGTCACTGAGTGTCTTTAAGACAGAGATAGATAGGTTCGTGATTAGTAAGGGGATCAGAGATTGTGTGGAAAAGGCAGAAGAATGGGGATAAGAAAAATATTAGCTATGATTGAATGGCGGAGCAGACTCGATGGGCCGAGTGGCCTAATTCTGCTCCTATGTTTTATGGTCACTGCCTGTGTGGAGTCTACACGTTCTCCCCATGTCTGCATGGGTTTCATCCAGATGCTCCAGTTTCCTCCTGCAGTCCGAAAGACGTGCTGATTAGGTGAATTGACCATGCTAAATTCTCCCTCGGTGTACCCAAAGAGGTGCTGGAGTGTTGCGACTCGGGGGTTTTCACAGTAACTTCATTGCAGTGTTAATATAAGCTTACTTATGACAGTAATAAATAAACTTTAACCAGGTCCTCTCCTCCACCCTATCACCGTAGTCCCACACATTTACCATGGCTTTTCATCTAACCTATACATCTTGGGACACTAAGCAGCAATTTAGCCTGGCCAATCCACCTAACCAGCACGTCTTTCAGATTGTGGGAGGAAACCGGAGCTCCTGGACGAAACCCACGCAGACACGGGGAGAATGTGCAAACTCCACACAGACAGTGACTCAAAACCGGAGTTCCTTAATGCCATGGGGAAGCACTGATGGCCATTCTGCCACCGTGCTGCCCTGGAAATGGTTCCTGTAAAATGACTGCAAGTGCGTCCACCTTACTTTTTGTCCTGATGTTCTGGGCTCGCCCATCACTGGGGATGGGGATATTTTTACAGCTTCCTCCACCTCCTTAGAGGCCACCAGCATTAATGATTGGAGGACTACCGAGCATTTATCTGATCTATTGACAGTGCAGCCTGATCTGTGTGGCAGCAGTGCAAACCACTGTGCAAGAAGGATTCAAGAACAATGCTGTCAGCAAAAGTGACCATGCAAGACACCTCATAACGGCATTTTGCTTTTTCATTCTTTCTCTCTCTGGTTTTGCCCATTCCTATTTGTCACGGTGTGCAGCAAAAGATTTCCGTTTTGAGAGTGTGTTTCTGTTCAGACATTGAAAGAATTGTACATTCCCCTGTACTGACCTCTGCATTTCTCTGCTTACTGTTTGCCGTACAGTAACTGGGTCTCCCTCCCTCTCTGTCTCTCTCTCTCTCTCCAGGTCTGGCACACTCGATGCCTTGAATTCTAATCTTCTGACATGTTGTGGATTTGGTACCTGCTCCTACCACTTGCTGAACTATAGCGAGTTGTTCTCCACTGTCAGTGTGCATTTTGCTTGCTGCCTGATACCTCCCAGACGAATAAGGGAGATCCCATAGAGACATATAAAATTCCAACAGGACTAGACAAGGTAGATGCAGGGAGGATGCTCCCGATGGTGGGGATGTCCAGAACCAGGGCTCACAGTCTTAGGATTCGGGGTAGGCCATTTAGGACGGAGATGAGGAGACATTTCTTCACCCAAAGCGTGGTGAGCCTGTGGAATTCATTACTGCAGGAAGTACTTGATGCCAAAACATTGAATGTATTTAAGAGGCAGCTGGATATAGCACTTGGGGTGAATGGGATCAAAGGTTATGGGGAGAAAGCAGGATTAGGCTATTGAGTTGGACCATCAGCCATGATCATGATAAATGGCGGAGCAGGCTCGATGGGCCAAATGGCCTCCTCCTGCTCCTATCTTCTATGTTTCTATGTGTCAAGTTGCAGCTGGGTTGTCTAATATGAGATGTAAAGAGGAAACTCGGAGTGGTTTATACTGGTGGAATTGGCCACTGATGACTTGTGAAAGTTTATCTATGGTGTTTGATTCTGTTCCTCTCCCTATTCAGCATCGTCTCCTCACGTTGCAATTTCAGTAAAATTCTGTGTCATCTGCTGTCCAGATAATTCTTTCCATTCAGATGCCTGCCTAATCATAGAATCCCGACAGTACAGAAGGAGGCCATTTGGCCCATTGAGCCGGCACCAAATATATCCCATCCAGGCCTCATCCCAGTAAACTGACATATTTATCCCTCTAATCCCCCTGACACTCAGAGAGAATTTACCATGGCCAATCAACCTAACCTGCACATCTTTGGAATGTGGGAGCAAACCGGAGCACCCGGAGGAAACCCACGCAGACACAGGGAGAATGTGCAAACTCCACACAGACAGTGGCCCAAACCGGGAATCGAACCCAGGTCCCTGGAGCTGTGAGGCAGATAACCAATGCCACCGTGCTGCTCCTAACCAGTATAAAACTTCCTCCTTTATTGTTTCATGGCTGCTTGACACGTACAGAAAGGCATCAGATAGTTTCCGAGTTCTCAAACTCGAGTCACAGAAACAAGAAGAGGCCATTCAGCCCTTTGACCATTCATATATATCATGGATGAACTGTGACTCAACTCCATTTAGAACATAGATCAGTACAGCACAGGAACAGGCCTTCCAGCCCATGATGTTGTGCTGATTATGACACCAAATTGAACTAATGTCTTCTGCCTGCCTTTGGCCCACACCCCTCTATTCCTTGCATATTCATGTGCTTCTCTAAAAGCCCTTTAAATGCCGAAATCGTATCTGCCTGCACCACCACCTCTGACAGCTTGTTCCACACATTTATTACTCTCAGTATAAAAAAACTTGATATGGAGTTGCCAGTGTTGTACCGGGGTAGGCACAGTAGGAAGTCTCACAATACCCTGTTTGTGAACACAACTCCCACTCACCTGATGAAGGGGCAGTGCTCCAAAAGCTAGTGCTGCCAAATAAACCTGGTGGACTTTAAGCTGGTGTTATAAAAAAACTTGCCTCTCACATCTCCTTTGATCTTTCCTCCTTTCGTGTTAAGTGTATGTGCCCTAGTGTTAGACATTTCAACTCTGGGAGAAAGGCTCTTTCTGTCTATCTCTACCTCTCGTAATCTTATAGACTTCTATTAGGTCTCCCCTCAGCCTCCACCACTCCAGAGAAAACAGCCCTAGTTTGTCCAGCCTCTCCTTATAGCTCACACCCTCTAATCCAGGCAGCATCCTGGTAAATCTCTTCTGCACCCTCACCAAAACCTCCACATCCTTCCTCTAATGTAGCGACCAGAATTCAACGCAATTATCTAAATGTGGCCTAACCAAAGTTTTATAAAGCTGCAACATGACAGTCTGACTCTGGTACCCGACCAATAAAGGCAAGCATGCAATACACCTTCTTTACCACCCTATTTATTTGTGTGGCCAATTTCAGGGAACTATGAACTTGAACCCTGAGATCCCTCTGTACATCGATGCTGTTTAGAGTCCTGCCATTAACTGTATACTTGTGTTAACAGTTGATCTCCTTTTGTCCATATCTCTTGATGAGCTTACCTAACAGAAATCTGTCAACCCCATTCCTGAATTCTCTGATAATAAAAGAAAAACGTGGTGGTTGCTGGAAATCTGAAAACCCGACCAAAAGTCACACGGGACCGAACCGTTAACTGTGTTGCTCTCTCCGCAGCAGCTGTCAGACCTGTTGAGGTGACCAGCACATTCTGTTTTTATTTCAGAACTGTGAAAATAGGGTGGTGAAAAAGGCATATGGCACACTCGCCTTTATCAATCGGGTTTTAGATTACAAAAGCAGCAAGGTCATGATGGAGTTGTGTAGGACTTTGGCAAGGCCATAGATAGAACACTGTGTACAGTTCTGGTCGCCACATTATAGGAAGGATGTGATCGCACTGGAAGGGGGTGCGGAGGAGATTCACCAGGGTGCTGCCTGGGATGGAGTATTTAAGTTATAAAGAGAGGTTGCAGAGGCTTGGGCTGTTTTCATTGGAGCAGGGAAGGCTGAGGGGTGACCTGAGCAAGGACTATGAGGGGCAAGGACAGGTTGGATAGGGAGCAGCTGTTCCCCTTAGTTAAAGGATCAGTTACGAAGGGATACAAGTTAAAAGTGAGGGGTGTCGAGTTTTACCCAGAGGGTGGTGATGGTCTGGAATGCGCTACCTGGGAGGATGATGGAGGTGGGATGCCTCATGTCTTTTAAAAAGCACTGGATGAGTACTTGGCACCCCATAACATTCAAGGCTACAGACCGAGTGCTGGCAAGTGGGATTAGGTGGGCAGTTCAGGGCCTTTCATGCATCGGCTCAGACTCAATGGACAGAAGGGTCTCTTCCGCACTGTAATATTCTGTGATTTCTGGCATTTGTAGTATTTTCCTTTATTTTCTTGAACACTCTGAGTCGCCGTAGCATCCGCAGCCTTTTAAGGAAATGGTTCCTGATTTCCCCTGGCTTTCGTGTGACACAAACAAGTGCCATCTAAAAAAGAGATGGTTGTCAAGGTTACAATTCTGTCCAGATTTATTTTACGGTAATTAGGTATCAAGGAGCGATGGTCTAGTGGTATTATCGCTGGACAATTAATCTTCAGCTAACGACCTGGGGACTCAAGTTCAAATTCTGTCATGGCCACGAAACCATTGTCGATTGTCCGAAAACTCCCTCTGGTTCACTCATTGTCCTTTAGAAAAGGAAATCTGTCAAAGAACAAGGATAAGGAACAAAGGAAAGTATAGCACAGGAATTGACCCTTTGGCCCTCCAAACCTGTGCTGATCATAATGCCCCAACTAAATTAAAAATATATCTACTTCCCTTACTCAGTCCGTATCCCTCTATTCTCTCCCAATTCATGTGCCCATCCAGATGCCAGAGGGAGACCATTCAGCCCATCAATCATGCATTGACAACTATCCCCCTAAGCCCTATCCATGTAAACCCACGTATCTACCCTGACACTAAGGGTCGATCAACCTAACCCACACATCTTTGGGCCATGAGGGGAAACTGGGTCACCCGGAGAAAACCCAGGCTGACACGGAGAGAACGTGCAAATTCCACGTAGACAGTCACCCGAGGCTGGAATTGAACCCGGGTGCCTGGCGCTGTGAGGCAGCAGAGCTAAACGGTGTGCCGCTGTGCTGCTTTGTTGTCCTTGCCCGGTTTGGTCTACATGTAGAACATAGAACATTACAGCGCGGTACAGGCCCTTCGGCCCTCGATGTTGCGCCGACCAGTGGAACCAATCTAATGACCCTCTAACCTAAATTATTCCAATATTACCCATATGCCTATCCACTGACCGCCCTTAAAGTTGACAAGTCCACAACTGCTGCAGGCAGGGCATTCCACACCCTTACTACCCTCCAAGTAAAGAACTTATCTCTGACATCCGTCCTATATTTATCGCCCCTCAATTTAAAGCTATGTCCCCTCGTGTTAGCCATCATCATCTGAGGAAAAAGGCTCTCACTGTCCACCCTATCTAATCCTCTGATCATCTTGTATGCCTCAATTAGATCTCCTCTTAACCTTCTTCTCTCTAATGAAAACAACCTCAAGTTCCTCAGCCTTTCCTCAGAAGACCTTCCCACCATACCAGGCAACATCCTGGTAAACCTCCTCTGCACCCTTTCCAATGCTTCCACATCCTTCTTATAATGTGGCTCCAGAGACACAGCAATGTGGTTGACTCTCAACTGCCCTCTGAAGTAGCCTAGCAAGCCCCCTTGGTAAGGGAAACCCAGGATGGGCAGTAAATGCTGGCCCAGCCAGCGACACCTGTGACCCACAAGTGAATAAATAATAAATTACATGCCCCTGAATATTTTGTACGGGATTATTAGGATCCAGGACATTTTATGATTATCAAATGGTTTTATGAAGTGTAGACTTTACTGCATCTGTATGGAACGTTAGAATATCTTTACATGTGTATAAGTATTGCATTTAGCATCTCTAATGCACTTTCTGCATAGTAAGGTTTATCTGCGATAGCTGAGACATGGTCAGAACCAAGAGATGGATGAACATGGCACCTGCATTTAAATGGAAAGGTTTATAGTTTTGTGTTTGTTTTATAGTGAGAGGCAAGGCCAGATTAGGCTACAGGAAGACAGATGTACCAATTTCCCTCATGTTATAACGGAACTTCTTAATTGAACAATATATTAGACATCAAACCTGTACTGCGGTCAAATTATTTTGGTGTTATTACCGTAAAACACATAATGTATGTTGGGTCGCCACATGCCTGGTCTTTATTCACTGACACAGACACACATTACATACTCAACAGCTACAACTAGAAACCAAGCATCATAGAACCATAGAAGGAGGGCATATGGCCGATTGAGTCTGCACTGACCACAATCCCACCCAGATCCTAACCCTATAACCCAATGCATTTACCCTATCTAGTTCCCCTGACACTAAGGGGCAATTTAGCCCGGCCAATCCACCTAACTCACACATCTTTAGACAGCGGGAGGAAACTGGAGCACTCGGAGAAAACCCATGCAGACACGGGGAGAACATGCAGACTCCGCACAGACAGTCACCCAAGGCCAGAATGAACCTGTGGGTCAGATTGTGGTTGGTACAGACTGCTGTGAGGCAGCAGTGCTAACCACTGTGCTGCCCCATAGTGTCCGAGGCCCAATCATCTTCTGCTGATTCATTAATAACCTTCCCTCCATCTTAAGGTCAGAAGTAGGGATGTTCACTGTTGATTGCACAATGGTCAGCAACATTCACAACTCCTGAGGTACAGAAGCAGTCCGTGTTCAAATGCAGCAAGACTCGGATATTAGTCAAGCTTGGGCTGATAAGTGGCAAGTAAGATTCGCATTATTGCCAGGCAATCCCAACCAACACACATGGAATCAAAGAACCCATACAGTGCAGAAGGAGGCCAATCAGCCCATCAAGCCTGCACCAACAACAATCCTACCCAGGTCCTATCCCCGCAAGCTCACATATTCACCCTGTTAATCACCCTGGCACTATGGGGCAATTTAGCCTGGCCAATCAACCTAGCCCCACACATCTTTGGACAGCGGTTGGGAACTGGAGGAAACCCACACAGACATGGGGAGAATGTGCAAACTCCACACAGGCAGTCGCCCAAGGCCGGGAATCGAACCCGGTTCCCTGGCGCTGTGAGGCAGCAGTGCTAACCTGTTAGCCTGCTCCTATACACGCGTCAGAACAAATCAGTCCTCAATTAATAGCTAACGCCAGAATTTCAATTAAAGCTCAGTTAATAGACAATTAGCATGTATTGATTCCTGGCTGGGGAAGCTGATTGCTGAAGACACAGGAAGTTAGGGCTGGATTATGTCAAGGGCTTGTGGAGTGGGCAGACAACCCTCACCCCAGCCCACCTCCTGTTCCACAACACCAGGTTAAAGCCCAACAGGTTTATTTGGAATCACGAGCTTTTGGAGCACTGCTCTTTCGTCGGGTGAGTCTATATGAGATAGATCATTCAAGTTCTGGAAACCCCTCTCTCTCTCTCCCTCTCATTCAGCTTTTCCACCCTTCGATTTAAACTTTAAAACAATTAACCTGAAGGAAACGGTGAAGCAAATAAAGAGTTTGAATTTAGTTTGATGAAATCTTCCTTCTTTTGCAAATTTGGAGACTCAGTTGCAAGATAATGGTTGGAATGTGAATCTTAATACGTAATCAAGCCTTTACAGGTACAGACAATGTGACAGGTCTAACCTGTGATTATCTCTCTCCCCACTCACATTGTCAGTACCTGTAAAGATTTGATTATCTGATAAGACTCGCATTCCTTATTATCTTGCAATTGAGTCCCTGCCTATAGATGTCATGCTTGTGAATCCAACTCTCCACTCACCCGATGAAGGGACAGTGCTCCGAAAGCTCGTGACACCAACGAAACCTGTTGGACTTTAACCTGGTGTTGTGAGACTTCTTACTGTGTCTATCCCAGCCCAATGCTGGCATCTCCCACATCATCACCTCCTGTTTGTTTCTGGGAAAACTCCCCGGTGGTCGGATTGCATTTGGGGAGGTGGTGGCGTAGTGGTATTTTAACTGGCGTAGTAATCCAGAGATCCAAGGTGATGCTCTAGGAACCTGAGTTCAATCCCTACCATAGCAGATGGTGGAATTTGAATTCAATAAAAAAAATCTGGAATTAATATTTGATGATCATAAAACCATCGTTGATTGTTGGAAAAACCTATTTGGTTTCTTCACACAGAGAGTGGTGGGAGTGTAGAATGAGCTGCCAGATAAAGTGGTAAATGCGGGGTCACTTTTAACATTTAAGAAAAACTTGGACAGGTTCATGGATGAGAGGGGGGAGGAGGGATATGGTTCAAGTGCAGGTCAGTGGGACTAGGCAAAAAATGGTTTGGCACAGACAAGAAGGGCCAAAAGGCCTGTTTCTGAGCTGTAATTTTCTATGGTTCTATGGTTTACTAATGTCCTTTAGGGAAGGAAATCTGCTGTCCTTACCTGGTCTGGCCTATGTGTGACTCCAGAACCACAGCAATGTGATTGACTCTTAATGGTAGCACAGTGGTTAGCACTGCTACTTCACAGCTCCAGGGTCCTGGGTTCGATTCCTGGCTCGGGTCACTGTCTGTGTGGAGTTTGCACATTCTCCTCGTGTCTGCGCGGGTTTCCTCCGGGTACTCCGGTTTCCTCCCACAGTCCAAAGATGTGCAGTTAGGTTGATTGGCCATGCTAAGAAATTGCCCTTAGTATCTAGGGATGCATAGGTTAGTGGGATTAGTGGATGTAATATGTCGGGATATGGGGGTAGGGCCTGGGTGGGATTGTGTTCGGTGCAGACTCGATGGGCCGAAGGGCCTCTTTCTGCACTGTAGGGTTCTATGTTCTAACTGCTCTCCAAGGGCAACTAGGGATGGGCAGTAAATGCTGGCTCAGCCAATGATGCCTACATCCTCTGAACAAATGAAAAAGTAAATATCACTGCATCTCCCTAATATTTTATTTGCCCTCATCAGTCGGGGCTTCGAACATAAAAATTAGCAAGTCATGTTGCAGCTGTATAGAACTTTAGTTAAGTTGTTTTGGGGCCACTGCTGTTTGTAATTTTTATTAATGATCTGGATGAGGGTATAGTTGGGTGGATTAGTAAGTTTGCTGATGACACCAAAGTCGGAGGTGTGGTAGATTGTGAGGAAGGGTGTCATAGTTTGCAGGGTGACTTAGAAAGGTTGCAGAGCTGGGCCGCGAGGTGGCGGATGGAGTTTAATGTGGAGAAGTGTGAGGTAATTCATTTCGGTAGGAATAACAGATGTGTTGAGTATAGGGCTAACGGGAGGACTTTGAATAGTGTGGATGAGCAGAGGGATCTAGGTGTATGTGTACATAGATCCCTGAAAGTTGGGAATCAAGTAGATAAGGTTGTTAAGAAGGCATACGGTGTCTTGGCGTTTATTGGTAGGGGGATTGAATTTAGGAGTCGCAGCGTCATGATGCAACTGTACACAACTCTGGTGCGGCCGCACTTGGAGTATTGTGTGCAGTTCTGGTCCCCACATTACAGGAAGGATGTAGAGGCTTTGGAGAGGGTGCAGAGGAGGTTTACCAGGATGTTGCCTGGTATGGAGGGGAGATCCTATGAGGAGAGACTGAGAGATTTGGGGTTGTTTTCGCTGGAAAGAAGGCGGCTAAGAGGGGACCTTATTGAAACATATAAGATGATTAGAGGTTTAGACAGGGTAGATAGTGATAGCCTTTTTCCTAGGATGGAGAAAGCTAGCACGAGGGGGCACGGCTTTAAATTAAGGGGGGGTAGTTATAGGACTGATGTCAGGGGTAGGTTCTTTACCCAGAGGGTGGTGAGGGACTGGAATGCCCTGCCAGCTGCGGTTGTAAATGCGCCTAGTTTGGGGGCGTTTAAGAGATCTGTGGATACGTTTATGGATGAAATGGGATTGGTTTAGATTAGTGGGTTAGTGTTGTTTTTTTTTTAAAAAGCTGGTCGGCGCAACATCGTGGGCCGAAGGGCCTGTTCTGCGCTGTAATATTCTATGTTCTATGTTCTAAGTCACATTTGGAATATTGCGCACAGTTCTGGTCACCGCACTGCCAGAAGGACGTGGAGGCTTTGGGATAGGTACATAAAAGGTTTGGAGGATATTAACTAAGAGGAGAAATTGGACAAATTTGACTCGTTTTCATTTGAACGTCAGGGACTGAAGGGTGACTGGATAGAAGTTTACAAATTATAAGAGGCATGGATAGAATGGATAGTCGGAGTTCTTTTCCATGAGTAGAAAGGCCAATTACATGGGGACATGTAAAAGTTAAGGTAAAATGTGGAAAGTTTAAAGGAGATGTGAGAGCAGGTTTTTTTTTAAACAGAGCCTGGAATGAGCTGCCAGAGGAGGTGGTAGAAGCGGGTACAATAATAACTTACCTCCTGCCTCCGCAAAGACTGTCCACCATCTACAAGGCACATGTCAGCAATGTGAAAGTGTACTCCCCACCTGCCTGGATAAGCGCAGTTCCAACAACACCCCAGAAGCTCAACACCATCCAGAACAAAAAACAGAAAAATGCTGGAAAATCTCAGCAGGTTTGACAGCATCTGTGGAAGAGAGAAAAGAGCCAACGTTTCGAGTCTGGATGACTCTTTACCAGAGGTCTGACGAAGCAAAGTGAAGTAAAAGTACTGTTTATTTATTAGTCACAGGTAAGGCTTACATTAACACTGCAATGAAGTTACTGTGAGATTCCCCTAGATCACCACAGTCCAGCACCTGTTCGGGTCAAAGAACCTAACCAGCACGTCTTTCAGAATGTGAGAGGAAGCTGGTGCAAACACCACCTAGACACGGGGAGAATGTGCAAACTCCGCACGGACAGTGACCAAGGCAGGAACTGAAGCCAGGTCCTTGATGCTGTGAAACAGCAGTGTTGACCATTGAGCCACTGTGCTGCCCCATCTAGGGTCACCTAGACGCGAAATGCTGGCTTTATTCTCTCTGCACAGATGCTGTCAAACCTGCTGAGATTTTCCAGCATTTTTCCCAGATTCCAGCATCCGCAGTATTTTGCACTTACCATCCGGATGAAAGCAGCCCGCTTGACTGCTACCCCTGCCGCAAACATTCACTCCCTCCAGCACCGATAAACAGAGGCAGCGGTGTGTACCATCTACAAGATGCACTATAAAAAAATCACCGTGTCTCCTTAGGCAGCATCTTCCAAATCTGCAACCGCTACCTTCCAGAAGGACAAGGGCAGCAGGCATATGGGAATGCCACTACCTGGAGTTCCCCCTCCAAGTAACTCGCCATCCTCATTTGGAAAAATATTGCCGTTCTTTCACTATCACTGAATCAAGATTCTGTAACTCCCTTCCTGACAGCACTGTGGGTGTGCCTACACCACAGGGACTGCAACGGTTCAAGAAGGCAGCTCACCACTGCTTTCTCAAGGGCAGTTAGAGATGGACAAGAAATGGGGTGGCACGGTAGAGATGGCCAATAAATGGGGCGATACGGTAGCGCAGTGGTTAGCACTGCTGCTTTACAGCTCCAGGGACCTGGGTTCGATTCCTGGCTTGAATCACTGTCTGTGTGGAGTTTGCACATTCTCCTCATATCTGTGCGTGTTTCCTCCGGGTGCTCCGGTTTCCTCCCACAGTCCAAAGATGCGTGGGTTAGGTTGATTGGCCATGCTAAAAAATTGCCCCTTAGTGTCCTGAGAGTATTTTCCTTTTACCTTACGATCTTTGCGACAACCTGCCCTGGTCCCCCCCTATGCGGATATCAGAAACCCACCAACATCTCTACTTTCTCAGGAGACTAAGGAAATTTGTCATGCCTATTACAATGCTCACCAGCTTCTACAGATGCATCATAGAAAGCATTCTTTCTGGTTGTATCACAGCTTAAGATGTCTCCTACTCCATCCAAGACCACAAGAAACTACAAAAGATTGTGAACGTAGCCCAGTCCATCACGCAAACTAACCTCTCATCCATCGACTCTGTCGAAACTTCCCGCTGCCTCGGCAAAGCAGCCAGCATAATTAAGGACATAAGAACATAAGAACATAAGAAATAGGAGCAGGAGTAGGCCATCTAGCCCTTCGAGCCTGCCCCGCCATTCAATAAGATCATGGCTGATCTGTCGTGGCTCAGTTCCACTTTCCCGCCCTCTCCCCATAACCCTTAATCCCCTCGCTTATCAAGAACCCATCAACCCGCTTCTTAAAAATATTTAGCGAGGCAGCCTCCACCACTTCAACGGGCAGAGAATTCCAGAGATTCACCACCCTTTGAGTGAAGAAGTTCCTCCTCAACTCCGTTCTAAACCGCCTCCTCTTTATCTTGAGGCTGTGCCCCCTTGTCCTACTGTCTTTTTTGAGCGGGAAGAGTCTCTCCGCCTCTATCCTATCCATCCCATTCATCATCTTATACGTCTCAATGAGATCTCCCCTCATTCTTCTAAACTCTAACGAGTACAAGCCTAGTTTATTCAGCCTCTCCTCATAGCTCAATCCCCTCAACTCCAGTATCAGCCTAGTAAACCTCCTCTGCACTCCCTCCAGGGCCAAAATATCCTTGCGCAGGTGGACCCACACACCCCGAACATTCTCTCTTCCACCTTCTTCCGTCGGGAAAAAGATGCAAAAGTCTGAGATCACGTACCAACCGACTCAAGAACAGCATCTTCCCTGCTGCCATTAGACTTTTGAATGGGACTACCTCACACAAAGTTGACCTTTCTCTACACCCTAGCTATGACTGTAACACTACATTCTGCACTCTCTCCTTTCCTTCTCTATGAACAGAATGCTTTGGCTGCCTAGTGTGCAAGGAACAATACTTTTCACTGTAATACAAGTGACAATAATAACTCAAACTATCATTTCATGGAGATCATGAGATTAGATTTTTCTTGAATTCAGATTTCATCATCTGCTGTAGTGGGATTCGAACCTGGGTCCTTAGAGTATTTCCCTAGGTTTCTAGATTACTGGCCCAGTGACTCTACTGATGACAGTAGGTGATAGCCTCGTGGTTTTATTGCTAGACTATTAATCCAGAAATTCATCTAATGTTCTAGCAACCTGGGTTCAAATCCCACCACGGCAGATGGTGGAATTTGAATTTAAAAAAATCTGGAATTAAGAATCTACTGATGACCATGAAACCATTGTCGCTTGTTGAAAAAATCCATCTGGTTCACTAATGTCCTTGAGGGAAGGAAATTTGCTGTCCTTGAAAATCTCAGCAGGTCTGGAAGCATCGGTAAGGAGAGAAAAGAGCTGACGTTTCGAATCCATACAACCCTTTTCATCTGGACTCGAAACGGGAGCTCTTTTCTCTCCTTACAGATGCTGCCAGACCTGCTGAGATTTTCCTGCATTTTCTCTTTTGGTTTCAGATTCCAGCATCTGCAGTAATTTGGTTTTAATCTGCCGTCCTCACCTGGTCTGGTCTACATGTGACTCCAGAGACACATCAATGTGGTTGACCCTCAACTGCCCTCTGGCAACTAGGGATGGGCAATAAATGCTGGACAGCCAGTGACATCCAGGTCCCATGAATAAAAAATAAAATCATTAATTAAAAATTAAAACATTAATTAATTAAACATTAAAAAAAACATTAAAAGTTTATAAGATGATGAAGGGGATAGATAGAGAAAATGTATAGAGACTATTTCCTTGGATGGATGTAGCTGTTACTAGGGAGCATAACTGTAAGGTTCATGGTGGAAGATTATAGGAGGGATGTCTGAGGTAGGTTCTTTACTCAGAGAGTGGTTGGGGTGTGGAATAGACTGCCTGCTGTGATAGTGGAATCAGACACTTTAGGAGCTTTCAAGCGGTTATTGGAAAGGTACATGGAGGCACACCAGAATGATAGGAAGCGGGATAGCTTGATCTTGGTTTAGGAGAAAGCTTGGCCCAACATTGAGGGCCGAAGGGCCTGTACTGTTCTATGTTCTTAATCAATTATTATTCACCAAGATCGTTAGATTAGATTTTTATTGAATTGAGACTTTACCATCTGCCGTGGTGGGATTTGAACTCATGTTCTTACAGTATTGCTCCAGGTCTCTAGATTAGTAGGACTAGTGATAACACCAGTATGCCACTGGCTCCCCTCATACAGCATGGTTGAGAGGCATCCATAATGAATTTGATGAAACAGGAGCTGAGTCTGGGATAACTGCTCTCTTAACTACATTTTCTACACTGCAGATATTGAAAGTTTCTTGGCTTGTTGTCTCTTTTTTCACACATTTAAGGATTCAAATTATTATTTCCCGATATGGTTCCTTTGAATCCAATTATCTCTCACCCTAGTCACAGATGAAAATATTTTCCTCTTTCTTCTGTCGTCGATGGGCACAGTCAACAATTCATTCTGTTTTCTCTGACACTTTGGTTCCGCCAGACTGTTTATTGCTGAGGACTGGAAGGATGGAACGCACCCACTGCCAGTCCATGAGGAACAGGCCAATTCTGCATGGATCTTTAGCACTCAAATCCCTAGTGTACAGAATGGGGCCATTCAGCCCATCGAGCCTGCAATGACTCTCTGAAAGAGTATCCCACCCCGGCCCTCCTCTCTACCCTATTTCTATAACCCCACACATTTACCAGGACCAATCCCCCTGACCCATACATCTTTGGACACTTATGGGCAACTTAGCATGGCCAATCCACTCAACCTGCATATCATTGAAGTGTGGGAAGAAATGGGAGCACCTGGGGGAAGCCCATGCAGACATGGGGAGAACATGCAGACTCCACACAGATAGAGGCTGGAATTGAATCCAGGTTACTGGTGCAGTGAGGCAGAAGTACTAACCACTGTGCCACCTATTCTACGAAAACATTCAAAACTACTAGCATTTATAAGACAAACTACCTTTTAGGCCACCTATTCTGTTCTAAGTTGCTTTATACCTTTCATTTGTACTGGCCCATATCTCTTATTCTCTTTATAGAATCCTATGATGCAGAAGGAGGCCATTAGGCCCATCAAATCTGCACTGACCACAATCCCACCCAGGCTCTACTGCCAGAACCCCTGTATTTACCCTAGCTAGCCACCACCCACCTCCCCCCCACCGACACTAAGGGACAATTTAGCATGGCCAATCCACCTAGCCTGCACATCTTTGGACTGTGGAAACCAGAGTGCCTGGAGGAAACCCATGCAGACACGGGGAGAACGTGCATACTCCACACGGACAGTGACCCAAGCTGGGAACTGAACCCGGGTCTCTGGCGCTTTGAGGAAACAGTGCTAACCACTGTGCCACCGTGCCGCCTATTCTATTCTAAGTTGCTTTATGACCTTACCTTTCGATAGCACTGGCCCACGTCTCTCACTCTCTTTCTCCCTCTTCCTCCCTTAATTAGATCCATGGTCACATTTGTGTGATTAGAAATTATGGGGGCTAACTCTGCCTGATTTTTAGTTGCTAAGTGGCACAAGGGAGGGAGATGGCAGTCCACAGGAATTTTGTAGCCTGCCATCTTGATTTTGCCCTGGAGGGTGTAAGGGCTGCCAGCAGAATGCAGAGCCTGGTGATGCCAAAACAGTCAGTGGGGTCCCACTGTGAATCTGTCCAGTTGCAACACGCCTCGTCTTCAATGTTGCTGATAAGTAGAGCAAATCAGTGGGGGCATTGGGTCCTTGCAGATGCACACCACAGATGTACAGTGTGGGTAGAGCAGGCTGCATGCAGTAATCGTGTAAAACAGCAGGTGGCAGCAGTTTAAGGCGCTTTGCAGTGTTCATTGCAATGTTCAGCGTGGATTAATCCCAGACTGTAATCCTCCAGATCCACTTCTGCTTCTTTCCCAGTCTCCCGGCATGGCTTGTATGCGTCACAGAGGTGGTTACATCGAGGGAAGACCCACCCTGTGGACAGCAAATAAAATAGTCAGAAAAGGGGGACTTATCATAGCAAACCAACAATCGTAAGCAGTAAGTTATGTTCTTACAGCTTGGATATGAGCATGTTTTGAGCAGAATTGCTTTGAAAACAATAGCGGAGGAGCATTTGAATGAACAGCCTAGTTACAGTGGGCAAGTCAGCAGGTCTCATTGGTCAGGGGAGAGTTTTTCAGTATTGGGGAACGAAAGTACAACTTTTCAGATTAAACTAATCTTAGCAACAATACACAGGGAAATAAATTAATAGGGGGCGATGGGCTAGTGGCATTATCACCAGACTATTAATCCAGAAACTCAACTAATGTTTGGGGGACCCGGGTTCGAATCCCGGCACGGCAGGTGGTGGAATTTGAGTTCTATAAATAGAAAATATCTGGAGTTAAGAATCTACTGATGACCATGAAACCATTGTCGATTGTCGGAAAAATCCATCTGGTTCACTAATGTCCTTTAGGGAAGGGAATCTGCCGTCCTTACCTGGCCTGGCCTACATGTGACTCCAGGGTCACAGCTCTCAATTGTCCTCTGAACAAGGGCAACTAGGGATGGGCATCTTCCTTGACACTCAATGGCATTAGCAGTGCCAAATCACCCACATGGGGAGGCAGCGGCATCGTGGTATTCTCACTGGACTAGTAATCCAGAAACCCAGGGTAATGTTATGGGAACCTGGGCTCATATTCTCCCACGGCAGATGGTGGAATTTGAATTTAATGAAAAAACCTGTAATTAAGAAATCACTGTCGATTGTCATAAAACTGATTTGGTTCACTAGTGCCCTTTAGGGAAGGAAGTCTGCCATCCTTACCTGGTCTGGACAAATGTGACTCCAGAGCCACAGCAATGCGGTTGACTGTCAACTACCCCCTGAACAAGGACAACTAGGGATGGGCAATAAATGTTGGCCAACCAGAAATGCCCATGTCCCATGATTAAATAACAAAAGCTTTAATTTCTCTCGCAGTTTTGACAGCTCACGACATCCCATTCCAGCAATATAACTTGAAGCAGGTGCAGCATTACAGCACTAGAAAGGAAGTGTGTCATGTGGTCCAGTTTTAGTTTCACTTTTGCTTTAGGCGGAGCACACGCACACAGCTCTGCAGCTCTGACTTTTGTAAGGCTTGTACAAATGTCCTCATGTGCTTAGTCGCAACAAATCAACTCACAGCATGTTTGATACTATCCCTTTATAAGCGACTGGTGCTTTTATAGTCATTATTTAAACATGTCATGGTGAGCGAAAGTGGTTCCTCCAAGTGGCGTGGAGCTGCGCAGCAAGATTAAATATGGGTGCGACACGGTGACCAGTTTTAGGTCGTGCTGCATGACATGAGACAAACCTTAATGTTTTGGTCAGACCACAATAAGAGTGGTGTCAGTGTTGGAGTCACAGCATGGTGACTGCACAAAAAGGCTTTGAAGACAGAGTGCTCAAACAAAGAGCTGGTAAGCAGAAAGATCGTCTGTAGTGAAATTGTCTATTCATCAAGCTGGACAGTACATCAAGGGAACCAGCACCTTGTTGGCTCATTTAGGGGAGGCGATGGCCCAGTGGTATTATTGCCAGACTATTAATCCAGGAACACAGCTGCTGGGATCAAACTGGGGGAGGCACGGTGGCACAGTGGTTAGCACTGCTGCCTTCCAATGCCAGGGACCCGGGTTCGATTCCCGGCTTGGGTCACTGTCTGTGTGGAGTTTGCATGTTCTCCCCGTGTCTGTGTGGGTTTCCTCCCACACTCCAAAGATGTGTGGATTGGCCACGCCAAATTGCTCCTTAGTGTCAGGGGGATTAGCTGGGGTAAAGGTTGTGGGATAGGGCCTAGGTGGGATTGGTGCCGACTCGGTGGCCAAATGGCCTCCTTCTGCACTGTAGGAGTCTATGATTCGATGAACCCTATCATGGCAGATGGTGGAAATTGAATTCAATAAAAAATACCTGGAATTAAGAATCTAATGATGCCCGTGAAACCCATCAATTGTCGGAAAAACCCACTAATGCCCTTTAGGAGGGGAATTTTCTTTTTCACTAATTCATTCATAGGACATGGGCATCACTAGCTGGCTGGCATTTATTGCCCATCCCTAGTTGTCCAAGGGCAGTTGAGAGTCAGCCACATTGCTGTGGCTCTGGAGTCACATGTAGGCCAGACCAGGTAAGGAAGGCAGATTTCCTTCCCTAAAAGACATTAGTGAATTAAATGTCATCCCACACGCCAGGAGGATTAGACTATTGAGTTGGATGATCAGCCATGATCACAATGAATGGAGGAGCAGGCTCGAAGGGACAAATAGCCTCTGCCTGCTCCTGCCTTCAATGTCTCTATGTTTTTATGTTGACCCGGTCTGGTCTACATGTGACTCCAGAGCCTCAGAGATATCTCAACTGCCCTCAGGCAACTAGGGATTGGCAATAGGTGCTGGCCAATCAGCGACACCCATGTCCCATAAAAGAATAAATAAAAATTCAGGAAAAGCGTTCAGGGTGAGGACTGGATCAATATTGAGTGACAGAGAGTCGGAAACAAAAAATAAGTTATAAAATAGGGCCAGAGGAGGTTGTGATTATAATGGCGGAACTTCAGAAATGCTTGCAAAAGCGTCTGAAAAGTCACTTTTCCCAGGAACTACAGGAGAAGAAAGGTCAAAGGGAAATCATCAGAATTCCGTATTTGAATTGGGATACATCCACCCTAATATCTAAATGTTTGAACAAAGTACGGAGTGATGGTTTCTTGATTCAGTTGTAGTTGAACCAGACAAGCAAGCCATAAGAATTTGCCTAGAGATTGGGAATGAAGGTCTGATTGGATCAGTAGATGCCCTCTGCATTTTAGACGCTCAGATTTATCTATTATACACACATATGTAATGGTAACTAAGCAAGAACATTTATTATAAATAGTTAAACTTCTTTGTGTTATGTGTGTTGGGGCATAGCCCATTTAAGGAAATGGGTCACCTGACTTTGGGTGCGGGGTGAGCTGTTGGGATCCACCCAGAATGGATAGTCAACATTTGGAGTGTGGAGTGGGTAGACTGAATAAAGAGGTGTGTTCCCTGATGCCTTATTGTGATGTAGTTATTGAGGAGAAACCTCAGTATGGGTGGCACGGTGGCACAGTGGTTAGTATTGCTGCTTCACAGTGCCAGGGACAAGGGTTCAATTCCCAGTTTGGGTCATTGTCTGTATGGAGTTTGCACATTCTCCCCGTGTCTGCATGGGTTTCCTCTGGGTTCTCCAGCTTCCTCCTACAGTCCGAAGATGTGCTGGTTGGATGCATTGGCCATGCTAAATTGCTCTTTAATGTCAGGGGGACTAGTAGGGTAAATATGTGGGGTTACGGGAGTAGGGTCTGAGTGGGATTGTGCTTGGTGCAGCCCCAATGGGCCCAATGACCTCCTTCTGCACTGTAGGGTTTCTATACAACAGGAGCAGGAGTTGGAAGGACTTTGGAAATACTTTGAAAGAAGGGCACATATCTTTAAAAAAGGGGAATGTTGTAATGTAGCATGTCAAAGCAGGTTTACATTAACACTGCAATGAAGTTACTGTGAAAACCCCTTAGTCGCCACACTCTGGTGCCTGTTCAGGCACACTGAGGGAGAATTTAGCATGGCCAGTGCATCTAACCAGCACGTCTTTCAGACTGTGGGAGGAAACCCACGCAGACACGGGAGAACATGCAGACTCTGTACAGGCAGTGACCCAAGCTGGGAATTGAACCCAGCTCTCTGGTGCTGTGAAACAGCAGTGCTAACCACTTTGCCACTGCTCCCCCACCACCCCTCCCACCCTTTAATTGAATGTTAGAGCCCTTTCCAATTAAGTTATCTTGTTCTGGAGCTCAGGCTCAAGGTCATTGACCTAGAGTCAACCTGCACTGCCTGAGACCACAAGAAACTACAAAAGGTCATGAATGAAGCCCAATCCATCACACAACCAGCCTCCCATCCACTGACTCTGTCTACACTTCCCGCTGCCTCGGCAAAGCAGCCAACATAAAATCAAGGACCCCACACACTCCGGACATTCTCTCTTCCACCTTCTTCCATCGGGAAAAAGATACAAAAGTCTGAGGTCACGTACCAACCGCTCAAGAACAGCTTCTTCCCTGTTGCTGTCAGACTTTTGAATGGACCTACCTCGCATTAAGTTGATTTTTCTCTACACCCTAGCTATGACTGTAAGACTACATTCTGCACTCTCTCCTTTCCTTCTCTGTGAACGGTATGCTTTGTCTGTACACATAGTGCACAAGAAACCGTACTTTCCACTGTATGTTAATATATATGACAATAATAAATCAAATCAAATCAAAAACCTTCCTGAAATGCTGCCTGAGTGTTGGACATACATGTTCCATCAAAATTTTGCTTTCCAAATCCATGAAGAGTTTTGCTCTTTGCTTTCTCTCTCTCTCTCTCTTTGCTGTTGTTGTTTCTGTTATTTCTCTCTCCAATGCACACGTACATTAATGCAAGAGCTTCAACCACTCAGCATATATTAAAATATAAAACAGCATTGCGACATTTCTGCTACGAGATTTTCCACACATTGCGATCATTATAATTTACTTGCCTGCGTTTTCCGCCCACATGCAAAAAAAAAGGAGGATTTTATCAAACTAAATTCGAGCCTATCATCTGCTTCACCATTTCCTTAAGGTTAACTGTTCTAAAGTTTAAATTGAAGGGTGGAATGAGAGGGAGAGAGGGGGATATTTCCAGAACTTGACTGATCTATCTAATATAGACTAATCTGATGAAGGAGCTACCAAATGAACCTGTTGGACTTTAACCTGGTGTTGTGAGATCTCTTACTGTGCCCACCCCAGTCCAACGCTCTCCACATCAGGTCTCTCTAATATATGCAAGATATGCGACTTCCTCGCAATGAAATACAATCTAATTCTTTTTTTTAATTCATTCACGGGACATGGGCATCGCTGACTGGCCAGCATTTATATTTCCAAGTCAGAGTGTTCTCTTCCTGTTTCTCTTCCTCAGCGGTCACGGGCATTCGGCCTCTGATCCTGGGGTCAGCGTTCTCCAAGGTGGCCTTCAGGACACACGACAATGCAGCGTTGCTGAGCAGAGACCCTTAGCCAAGTGTCCGAATGTCCTCTTTCTGCATTCCAAAGCCAGTTCAGGCATTGTATAAAACAGTATCAAGTCATCAACCTATTCTATTTGCCAACTGATGTTCATTTCCTGTAAAGTCATCAGGAGAGATATGAAATAGGATTTATCTTATTCATGTTGTGGGACATGGCCAGCGCTGGCTAAGCCAGCATTTGTTGCCCATCCCTAGGTCTCCTCGAGTAGGTGGTGGTGAGCTGCCTTCTTGAATTGCCGCTGTAAGTCATGTATGCACCCACTGTGCTGTTAGACAGGGAGTTCCAGAATTCTTGACCCAGTAACAGTGAAGGAACGGCAATATATTTCCAAGCCAGGATAGCTTGTGTCTTGGAAGGGGTACTTCTAGGTGGTTGTGTTTCCATACATCTGTTGCCCTTGTCCATCTGGGAGGTAGAGGTGATGGGTGAGTTGCTGCTGTGCACCTTGTAATGGTGTATGCTGCTGTCATTGTGTTGGAGGGAGTGAATGTGAATAAGTTTTCTTTCTGTTTATTAGTGTCACAAGTAAGCTTACCTTCACGCTGCAATGAAGTTACTGTGAAAATCCCCTGGTTGCCACAGTCAGGTGCCTGCTCGGGTACACTTAGCATGGCCAATGCGCCTAACCAGCATGCCTTTCGGACTGTGGGAGGAAACCGGAGCATCCGAAGGAAACCCACGCAGACACGGGGAGAATGTGCAGATTCCGCATAGACAGTGACCCAAGCCGGGAATCGAATCCCTGGCGCTGTGCAGTGCTAACCACTATGCCATCACACCCGGCTCCTTGCTCAGGAAGCAGAGTCTCACAGGGAGAGGTCCTATGGCAAACAGAAAGGATGACAGGAGGAGCGTGTGTGCTGGTACGTCCTGCCCCATACGGCAGAGCCTGGTCTCCAGTCAACTTGGATCGAGGTCTTGCTGTGCCGTAGTTGGTGTACAACCTCTCATTAAAAGGAACTCATACACAGGCATCTTCCACCCCTTAAAATGAACTTCAGGACCTGGAACATCCGAACCCTCATGGACAACCCCAACTGTGGCAGAGCAGAATGGCATTCTGCTGTCACTGATCCGGAGTTCAGGCATTTTGACACTGTAATAACCAACTAAGTGAAACCCAGCAGGCAGAGAAAGGAACAAGATCGCAGTTACGCCCTCTGGAAAGATATACTGTCTCTGTGGGATTAGTTTTGCTATTAATACAAATAAGCTAGCTGTCTCAGAGACTGCCCTGGTGGGATAAACAAATGTCTCATGAACTTTTGGCCCTTTGTAGCCCAGAGCACTATGATCCTCAGCTCCAACACTGGAAGCTACATGGAGCAGCACAGTGGTTAGCACAGTTGCATTTTGGTGCCAGGGACCCGGGTTCGATTCCCGGCTTGGGTCACTGTCTGAGTGGAGTTTGCACATTCTCCCCCTGTCTGCGTGGGTTTCCTCCGGGGGCTCCAATTTCCCCCCACACAGAGAATGTGCAAACTCCACACAGACAGTGACCCAAGTTGGGAATCGAACCTGGGTCCCTGACGCTGTGAGGCAGCAGTGTTAACCTCTGTGTAGCCGTGCTGCCCCCCTCATTGGCTTGTGCAATCTTTCAACAAACTATAGTGAGGCTATTACAGGATTTGCCTTCAGTAGTTGTTGACTTGGATGCACAGGAGCCACGGCAGAACAACACTTAACCAACCTGGAGAAGGTTTTGGCAAGACTCCAGCAAGCTGTAGTAGAGAGAGAGACAGATGCACCTTTAAGACAAATGAGGTGACTTATTTGGCATTCAGAGTGGATGCACAAGGTTGGCAACAGATGGAAGACAAAGCTAGGGTCATAAAAGGAGCAGCCGTCCCGAAGAATGTGTCCGTTACAATCTTTTCTTGTAATGGTAAATTATTATGGAAGGTTTATTCCAAGCTTGGCATGTCTGCATACACTGTTAAAAAAATCACCAGAGATGATACTGAAAACGCAGCAAAATGAAACCTTCAGACAGGTGAAGCAAGCCCTATAGTTGTCCTGCCTTTTAGTCCATTTCAACCTCTTCAGAAAGCAGTCAAAGTTTAAACTTTAAAGTTAGTCACAAGTAGGCTTACATTAACGCTGCAATGAAGTTACTATGAAAATCCCCCAGTCGCCACACTCTGACACCCGTTTGGGTACACTGAGGGAGAATTTAGCATGGCCAATGCACCTAACCAGCACGTCTTTCGGACTGTGGGAGGAAACTGGAGCACCTGGAGGAAACCCACGCAGACATGGGGAGAACGTGTAGGCATCACACAGACAGTGACCCAAGCTGGGAATCGAACCTGCTGCTGTGAGGCAGCTGTGCTAACCACTGTGGCACCGTGCCACTCTATTCTCATTTGTGATGCATCTCCTTATGGAATTGGAGGTCTGTTATAGAATCATAAAATCTACAGCATGGAGACAGGCCCTTCGGCCCAAAAAGCCCATCTAAGCTAATCTCATTTGCCTGCATTTGGCCCATAGCCCTCTAAATATTTCCTATCCATGTATCTGTCGAAATGCCTTTTAAATGTTGTCAATGTCCCTGCCTCAACCACTTCCTCCGGCAGCTCATTCCTCCAGTGAATTAAGCTGTGAAGACAATGTCCTTTTGTGGGGAGTGAGGGTGGCTGTCCCTGCACCAGGTCCGAAATATTATGGAAGAAACTACACACTGCCCATCCAGGGATGTCCATAGAAACATAGAAGATAGGAGCAGAAGGAGGCCATTCGGCCCTTCGAGCCTGCTGTGCCATTCATTACGATCATGGCTGATTGTCCAACTCAGTAACCTAATCCTGCTTTCTCCCCATAACCTTTGATCCCATTCACACCAAGTGCTGTATCCAGCTGCCTCTTGAATACATTCAATGTTTTGCCATCAACTACTTCCTGTGATAATGAATTCCACAGGCTCACCACTCTTTGGGTGAAGAAATGTCTCCTCAACTCCATCCTAAATGGCCTACCCTGAATCCTCAGACTGTGACCCCTGGTTCCGGACTCCCCCACCATCGGGAACATCCTCCCTGCATCTACCCTGTATAGTCCTGTTAGAATTTTATAAGTCTCTATGAGATGCTCCTCATTCGTCTGATCTCCAGCATAAACAATCCTAACCTAGTCAATCCCTCCTTGTACATCAGTCCCGCTATCCCTGGTGGAACATGCTAGCTCATAGCTATGTGCGGTGGGTTAGACACAGACATCGAAAACATGGTTCCACAATGCGACCAATGCCATCGGCTGCCCCAGTGACCAGATCAGGGCACAACTGCGCATAGATTTTGTTGACCCATTCAACTTACAGTTGATGCACATTCAAAATTGTTACACACCTATGAGATGAGACCCATGACTTCTTTGGCAACAGTGGAAGAGTTAAGGCGATCGTTTGCCACCCTGGATTGCTGGAAGTACTGGTTTTGGACAACGGGACAGCATTTAGCAGTGAGGAGTTCCAGCATTTCATGCTGTCTAATAGCATTCAGCATATATGTACTGTACTAGGATGCGTCCAGGGCTTGTTGGATTGAGTTATAAGGAGAGGCTGGATAGACTGGAACTTTTTTCTCTGGAGTGGAGGAGGCTGAGGGGTGATCTTATCATGGTCTCTAAAATAATAAGGGGGCACAGATTAGCTAGATAGTCAATATCTTTTTCCAAAAATAGGGGAGTCTAAAACCAGAGGGCATAGTTTAAGATGAGATGGGAGAGATACAAAAGGGGCAATTTTTTCATTCAGAGGGTAGTGAGCGTCTGCGATGACCTGCCGGAGATAGTAGTAGAGGTGGGTGCAATTTCGTCTTTTAAATCTTCCACTTTGAAAGAAATAATAGTAAAATGGAGTATTATTTAAATGGTGAAAAATTACAACATGCTGCTGTGCAGAGGGACCTGGGGGTCCTTGTGCGCGAATTGCAAAAACCCAGTCTGCAGGTGCAGCAGGTGATCAAGAAGGTGAATGGTATGTTGGCCTTTATAGCGAGAGGGATAGAATATAAAAGCGGGGAGGTCTTGCTGCAACTGTACAGGGCACTGTTGAGGCCACAACTGGAGTGCTGTCTGCAATTTTAGTCCCCGTATTTGCGAAAGGATATATTGGCCTTGGAGGGAGGACAGAGAAGGTTCACTGGGCTGATACCGGAGATGAGGGGGTTAGCTTATGAGGAGAGATTGAGTAGATTGGGCCTGTACTCGTTGAGGTTTAGAAGGCTGAGGGGTGATCTTATAGAGACATATAAGATAATGAAGGGGCTAGATAGGATAGAGGTAGAGAGATTCTTTCCACTTAGAAAGGAAACCAGAACTAGAGGGCATAGCCTCAGAATAAGGGGGGGGGGTCAGTTTAGAACAGAGCTGAGGAGGAACTTCTTCTCTCAGAGGGTAGTGAACCTCTGGAATTCTCTGCCCATTGAAGTGGTGGAGGCTACCTCGCTGAATATATTTAAGTCACGGGTAGATAGGTTTCTGATAGACAAGGGAATTAAGGGTTATGGGGAGCAAGCGGGTAAGTGGAACTGATCTACTTCAGATCAGCCATGACCTTATTGAATGGAGGGGCAGGCTCGAGGGGCTAGATGGCCTACTCCTGCTCCTATTTCTTATGTTCTTAAAAAAACATTTTGATAGTTACATGAGTAAGATGGATATAGAGCGATATGGACCAAATGTGGGAAATTGTGACTCGCTTATTGATAAACTCTGGGCGGCATGGACAAATAGGACTGAAGGACCTGTTTCCATGCTATAAACCTCTATGATTTTGTGACAGTCCTGGTATTTGTTAGGTTTATACATCTTTTCAAAGCAATCAATCTAGGGAAGAGATGACCGTGCTGGTGTCTGGGCCAAATGCGGGCACTTGGGACTAGCTTAGCGTATAAAAGGGCAGCATGGACAAGTTAGGCCGAAGAGCCTGTTTCCATGCTGTAATCCTCTATGACTCTATGACACCTTACCACCTCCCCTTGAATATACTGGTTAAGAGGACTGTGCAAACTTTTAAACTGCCATAGAAAAGCAACCATCAGCATCCCTACAAAACAAATTAATGCATTTCCTTATTGTCAATAGAACAACACCCCACCTGATCACTGGGGTTACTCCTGCTGAGTTGCTGATGGGCAGGTGTATTTGAACCAGGTTGGACCTGGTATTTCCAGATCTGGCGGGAAAGGTGGAAGCAAAGCAGAGTGGGCAAAAGAAATGTCAGGATTCAACAAAACCTGAGATAATTTAGTGCATGCCAAAAAGTTTCGGATGGGTCAGAATTGGGTGCGCTGCGGTGGTCAGGACAGGCATAGGGATTAGCACTGCTGCCTCACAGTGCCAGGGATCCGGGTTCAATTCCGTCCTCTGGTGACTGTCCGTGTGGAGTGTGCAGTTCTCCCCATGTCTGTGTGGGTGCTCTGGTTGTCTCCCACACTCCGGAGATCTGCGGGTTAGGGTGATTGGCCATGCTAAATTGCCCCTTAGTGTCAGGGGGATTAGCAGGGTGAAAATGTGGGGCTATGGGGATAGGGCTTGGCTGGGATTGTTGTCGGTGCAGGCTCGATGGGCTGAATGGCACGTAGGGATTCCATGGCTCTATGATTCTAAGTCAGCCTGAGGAAGGGCCAATTTACCGCTTGAGAACTCACATTTCATTTCATTCTATTGCTGCTAATAACATTCTATTGAATTTTAAAACTGTGCTATTCCATCAACTAAGGTATTAGCATTCAATGAAGTAAGAAACAACATAAGAAGCATTAAACAGGGTTGGCACAGTGCTTAGCACGATGCTGGGGACTCAGATTCAAATCCGGCCTCAGGGAACTGTCTTAAAGTTTAAGTTTAAAGTTCATTTATGAGTGTCACATAGGCTTACATTAACACTGCAATGAAGTTACTGTGAAAATCCCCTAGTTGTCACACTTGAGCATTGGTTCGGGTACAGCGAGGGAGAATTTACAATGGCCAATGTGCCGAACCAGCACAGCTTTGAAATGTGGGAGGAAACTAGAGCACCTGGTGGAAACCCATACAGACATGAGGAGAATGTGCAAACCCCGCACAAGCCAGGAACCGAACCAGACCCCTGGCGCTGTGAGACAGCTGTGCTAACCCACTGAAGAAGGGGCTTTGCATTGGCCAGGAATCAAACCCAGGCCTCCCGCGTGGCAGGCGAGTATTCTACCACTGAACCGCCAATGTGTGTGTGGGGTTTGCATGTTCTCCCCATGTCTGCCTGGGTTTCGTCTGAGTGCTCTTGCTTCCTCCCACGCTCCAAAGCTGTGCGGGTTAGGTTGATTGGCCATGCTAAGTTGCCCCTTACTATCAGGGGGATTAGCAGGGTAAATACGTGGGATTATTATGGAGGTAGGGCTTGCAAGGATTGTTGTAGGTGCAGGCTCGAAGGGCCAAATGGCCTCTTTCTGCACTGTAGGGATTCTATAAATACCAGAATGGAACAGTTGGTCTGAATAGTTTCCACTGACAGTGCAGCACTCCCTCAGCATTACACTGAAGTATCAATCTTGGTACAGGGTGGCACAGTGGCACAGTGGTTAGCACTGTTGCCTTGCAGTGCCAAGGACCCGGATTTGATTCCGGCCTCGGGTCACTGTCTGTGCGGAGTTTGCACATTCTCCCTGTGTGTGTGTGGGTTTCCACTGGTTTCCTCACACTGTTTTGTTTATTCATCAATGGGACATGGGCATCATTGGCCGGGCCAGCATATATTGCCCACCTTTAATTGTCCTTAAACTGCGGGGCACTGTTGCAGAGGGCACTAAAGAGTCAGCCACACTGTGGTGGATTCAGGATTCAAATTTCACCCTCTGCGGTGGGATTCGAACTCACATCACCCGAGCGTTACCCTTGGGTCTCAGGACTACTGATCCAGCAACAACACCACTTCACCACCGCCTGCACTGCAATCTCTCTGTAGCATTGTTAGTGGTTTATAAATAATGACCCTAATAAGATATTCAATCCCTCTGCACAAGTGAGGAAAGTACAGCCCATTGATTAAGAGAAAAAAATAATTAACATTTAAATGGAACCTTTCCAACTTCAGGACATCTTAAAGTGCTTTACAGCGAGTGAAATATACTTGCAGTGTGGCCACTGTTTCAATGTTCGGAACTACGGAAGCTGAATTTTAAACAGTAAGATCCCATTAACAATAATGTAGTAAGCGGCCAGATCATCTGTTTTATTTGATAATTGTTGAGAAGTGAATCATCGAAACCCTACAGTACAGAAAGAGGCCATTCAGCCCATCGAGTCTGCACCAACCACAAACCCACCCAGGCCCTGCCCCCATACTCCAACATATTTTACTCGCTAATCCCTCTAACTTGCGCATCTCAGAACACTAAGGGGCAATTTAAGCATGGCCAATCAACCTAACCTGCACACCTTTGGACTGTGAGAGGAAACTGGAGCACCCAGAGGAAACCCACGCAGACACGAGGAGAATGTGCAAACTCCACACAAACAGTGACCCAAGCCAGGAATGGAACCCAGGTCCCTGGAGCTGCAAAGCAGCAGTGCTAACCACTGTGCTACCGAGACTGGTTGTTGTCTAAATAATTGTTGTCTAAGGCACCAAGGAAATAAATTTGCCTGCGCTCCTTCGAATTAATGCATTGCAATTTCTTTTCCATCCCTCCACGAGGACAGGCATCTCTTCCAGTTGACAGTGCAGCACTCCCTCAGCATTGCACTGAAGTATCAATCTTGGTACAGGGTGGCACAGTGGTTAGCACTGTTGCCTTGCAGTGCCAAGGACCCGGATTCCATTCCGGGCCTCGGGTCACTGTCTGTGTGGAGTTTGCACATTCTCCTTGTGTGGGTTTCCTCTGGTTTCCTCTCACAGGTTAGATTGATTGACCATGGTAAAATTGCCCCTTCGTGTTAAGGAGATTAGCAGGGTAAATGCGTGGGGTTACGGGGATTGTTGTCTGTGCAGCTCGATGGGCCAAATAGCCTCTTTCTGCACCGCAGTGATTCTCTGAATTCTAATCTATTGGGAGATGAAGGCTGGTGGGTCATAAGTTAATGAAAGATTTGAAATTGAGTTTACAAATTTCTGGACAGGCAGCACAAAAAAGTGGGCATGAAAATTGCAGCATTGTTATCAAACCTTTACTGGTTCACTTGTACTCTTTAGGGAAGGGAATTTGTGTCCTGAGCCAGCCTGGCCAAAAGCTGACTCCAGATCCAATCTGTGTGGTTGTGCCAAGGGCAACTAGGACAGGGCAGTAATTAAGGCTTTGGGTAGAAGTTCCACTCCGGATACTTGAGCAGCTAATCTGGGTTGACACACCACAATAACCCTTGTTGGAGCTCCTGTCTTTCAGATGATCTCTGTGTGTTCTGGCCCAGGAAGTGTGGGTTAGGTGGAGTGGCTATGGTAAATTGCCCCTCAGTGTCAGGGAGATTAGCAGGGTAATTAGGCAGCGTTACCAGAATAGGGCCTGCAGGATCGATGGGCCAAATGGCCTCCCTCTGCACTGCAGGGATTCTATGATTCTACCTGCTTGAATCAGAGAACACGAACTCACAACCTCCTGCAGAGAATGCCACCATGGAACCAGGGGCAAAGAGTCTAAAAAGTAACGCAAACTGAAATGAGCTTTATACCAAAGGCATTCTGCTCAGAGATACCCTGTCTAAAAACAGAATGAGTAGCACAGTGACACATTACGGCCTCACAGCACCAGGGTCCCAGGGTCACTGCCTGTGTGGAGTTTGCACATTTTCCCCGTGTCTGCGTGGGTTTCCTCTGGTTTCCTCCCACAGAACAAAGGCACATCAGTTCGATTTGATTTGATTTATCATTGTCGCGTGTATTGGGATACAGTATTGTTTCTTTCATGCTATACCGACAAAGCATACCATTCATAGAGTACATAGGAGAGAAGGACAGGAGAGGATGCAGAATGTAGGACTGGCCATGGTAAATGCACAGTTTACTGGGAGTAAGGTGGAGCGTAGGTCTGACTAAGATGCTGTTTTGGAAAGTCAGTACAGACTCTATGGGCTGAGTGGCCTTGTTCTGCACTGTAGGCATTGTATGGTTAATACAAGTAGGAGGTTTGAGGCAGCTGAGGAAAGTATTTTGTACAAACATTATGTCGCTCAGGAAGGTCGAAGAATGGCGTGCAAAGGTTAGAGGACAACTTGATGCCACATCTTGGAGCTGTTAATTATTTTCCTCATGTAGAAATGTGTTCCATTTGGGGGGGAAAGGGGGATTTACTCAGCTGATTCTTTGATACACTTCTATGATAAAGGTACTTGTACGTCACCTTGTCTCATTCATCATGCAAAGACACCCCCACAAAGGTGACAGGGTTAAAAAGAAAGAGTCCCATCTGTCCCGGCATTGCGGAATTACCCTCCGTGAAGAAGATGGGAACATCCTCTACTGGTGCCATCTTCTCCTGGAAAGTGTATTTTAGGAACTAACTGGTGCTGAATTAGCAGTAGGAGCAGCAACCTTTACCTCTGAGGGCTTAATTTACAACAAGCCTAAGCACAAATCAGTGCTGTAAGCTTCAACAGATGGCTTGTTCCAGCAAAGCTCTCAGATGCCTGTTAGCCGCTGATCTTATTAGTGGATAACACCTTAAAACCCCCAAATATTCAGCTTGGATTTTCACCGGCACTGATGAAGCTGTTTTCCCGTCTTCTTTCTGTCATCCTTGCCAGTGCAGGTTTATCACCGGTCGGGTAGTGTGGTTTCGGAGTTCTTCCTGTCTAATATAGTCATCGAGTCGTAGAAATATACAGCACGGAAACAGGCCCTTCAGCCCAACTTGTCCATGCTGACCAGGTTTCCTAAACTGAACTAGTCCCATTTGCCTGCGTTTGGCCCACATCCCTCTAAACCTTTCCTATCCATGTACCAGTCCTCATGTCTTTTAAATGTTATAATTGTACCTGCCTCGACCACCTCCTCTGTCAGCTCATTCTATATACGCACACCCTCTCTGTAAAAATATTGCCGTCTCAGGTCCCTTTTAAATCTTTCCCCTCTCACCTTCAACCTATGCCCTCTAGTTTTGAACTCCCCTACCCTGGGGAAAAGACCTTGTTTATTCACCTTATCTCTGCCCCTCATGCTTTTATAGACCTCAATAAGGTCACCCCTCATCCTCCTACACACCAGGGAAAAAAGTCCCAGCCTATCCAGCCTCTCCTTATTATTCAAACCTTCCAGTCCTGGAAACATCCTCGTCAATCTGTTTTGCACTCTTTCCAGTTTAATGGTAGCTTTCCCATAGCAGGGAGACCAAAATTGTACGCAGTACTCCAAATGTGGCCTTACCAATGTCTTGTACAGTTTGGAAGATAGTGCCCCAACTCGTGTACTTGTGACCGATGAAGGCAAGTGTGCCAAATGCCTTCTTCACCATCCTGTCTACCTGTGACACCACTTTCAAGGAACTATGTATCTGCACCCCCAGGTCTCTCTGTATGACAGCACTCACCGGGTCCTACCAATAACTGTGTAAGTCTGCCCGTGTTTGTCTTGCCAAAATACAACAATTTGCATTTATCTGAATGAAAATCCATTTGCCATTTCTCGTCCCACTGTGTAGCCTTAGATAACCTTCTTCACTGCTAATTTTGGAGTCATTCACAAACTTCCGGATCACGCCTTCTATATTCTCATCCTAAATCATTCATGTGAATGACATACAACAGGTGGACCGAACACCCATCCCTGCGGGACAGTGCTGGCCACAAGCCTCCAGTCTGAAAAACAGCCCTCTACCACCATCCTCTGTCTCCTACCAGCAAGGTGTGGAGATGCCAGGGTTGGACTGGGGTAAGCACAGTACGAAGTCTCATAACACCAGATTAAAGTCCAACAGATTTATTTGGCAGCACAAGCTTTCAGAGTCTCGCTCCTTCTTCAGGTGACTTGATTACCGAAAAAAACTTGCATTCCAACTATTATCTTGTAAATGGACTTTGTGTTTATATATGCTGTGTTTGTGAACACAACTCCCACTCACCTGATGAAGAGGCAGTGCTCCATAAGCTTGTGTTACCAAATAAACCTGTTGGACTTTAACCTGGTGTTGTGAGACTTCTTACAGTTCCCACTGGCAAGCCAGTTTTGTATCCAATTGGCTTGTCCTCCCTGGGTCCCATTGATCTAACCTCATTGGCAAGTCTACCATGTGGTACATTGTCAAAGGCCTTACAAAAGCCCATATAGATACATCAACCACACTGCCCTCATCCATTTTCTTTGTCATCCCTTCAAAAAACTCTATCAAATTTGAAAGATACAATTTCCCACGCATAAAGCTGTGCTGACTATTCCATATCCGTCCTTGTATTTCCAAATGCATGTAGATCCTGTCTCTCAGAATTCCCTCCGACAACTTATTCATCATTGACATTGGGCTCACTGATTTGTAGTTCCCAGGCTTTTCCCTGATGCCTTTTCTGAATAACAGCACAACATTTACCTCTGTCCAATCTTCCAGCACCTTCCAGCTATCAATGATACAAACATCTCCCCTCGGAGCTCTGCAGTTTCTTCCCTGACTTTCCGCAATGTCCTGGGATACACTTGATCAGGTCCGGGATTTATCAGCCTTTATGTGTTTTAAGACCTCCAGCATCTTCGCTTCAGTAATTGGATGGTTGACATTGCAGGATAAGGTCTTTCGACACTGAGGATCCCAGGTCACACGGTCAGAATGCAGTGTAATGTTAAATTACGGTGAGTACACAGCAGGGAAACAGGCCATTCAGCCCAAATGGTCAATGCTGCTGTACACGAGCCTCCTCCCATCTTCTTCCAACCCTATCAGCAAAACCTTCTATTTCTTTCTCCTTTGGGCATTGCAATGCTGCATTGCTATTTGCCTTAATTTGCCCTGTTGAGTCAAAGGGCACGATCTTACCTGCCGTTCATGCCATGCCCATACCGCAGCCAAGTTGGAGAATTTGACACCCAGCCGGCATCTCTACATCATGACTACCAGAATTGGACACACTATTCCAAATGTGGCCTAACCAATGTTTTATACAACTGTAATGTTATTTGTCAACTTTTATGCTTGACGCTCAACTGCCCTCCGATCGAGGGCAACTAGGGTTAGGCAATAAATGCTGGCCAGCCGGCAACACCCATGCCCCATGAATGAATAAAAAATAATTATTGCCAACGATCTTACATTAATGGCTCCTTGCTTTGTACTGTCTCCCTTCTTAACCAAATCGCTCTTTCTCAATGCCTCATCAGGCCCAAGGTCCTTTGCAGCAAATGTCTTTTAAAGTAGATTGACTGTTGTCCGCTGGATAATTCGAGCTGATTGAGATGAACTGGTCACAGCTCCATGGCACACAGCAAGATCCCACAATAGGGCAAATAACCAGTTATGGTGCTCTTAAGGATGAATACGGTTCCTCTTCCAGTCACGCCATTTGTACCGACCCCAGGAGGCATCATTGAAACATCTCATTTGAAAAACCGCATCTCTTCCGATACAACAGCACCTTAAGTCTGCTGTCAGCCTGGTTGAGGTTCTTAACACATTGTGGCAGCTCTGGATTCCATGACCAGCAGACACTGTACAAAGCTCAGAAATATACATGCAGGAAACCTGTAACAAAAACAGAGAGTGCTGCAAATAGGCCTGGGAGCGGTGAGAGAAGCAGTGTTCATGTTTCAAGTTGAATATCACGCTTCTTCAGAACTGAGACTCACCAAGTCTGGGTGGCACAGTGGCACAGTGGTTAGCACTGCTGCCTCACAGCTCCAGGGACCCGGGCTCGATTCCAGCCTTGGGTCATTGTTTGTGTGGAGTCTGCACGTTCTCCCCGTGTCTGCGTGGGTTTCCTCCGGGTGCTCCGGTTTCCTCCCACAGTCTGAAAGTCATGCTGGTTAGGTGCATTGGCCATGCCGAATTCTCCCTCAGTGTACCCGAACAAGCACTGGAGTGTGGTGACTAGGGAATTTTCACAATAACTTCACTGCAGTTAATGTAAGCATACTTGTGACACTAATAAATAAAACTAAACTAAATAAAAGGCTTCTTCTTGCCACTCTTGGCATTTGCCCAGAAGTGGGTGGGCCCTTTGCCAGGTGGGGAGACTGCCTGATGGCCTTGCTGTGGGTTTAGGATGTTTGGGGGGCTGGTGGGGGTAATAGGGAGTGGCCTATTAATTGGGTATTCTGTGTACCACCCTAGTGACAATAAATGTACCCACCCCAACATTTCTCCCCAGCTCACCTTCCTGACTTGGAAATATATTGCAGTTCCTTCACTGTCACTGATTCAAAATCCTGGCCCTCCCCTCCTAACATCACTGTGTGGGTGTCCCTACACCACTGCAGTGATTCAAGAAGGCCGCTTACCAGCACTTTCGCAAAGGCAATTTGGGATGCGCAATAAATGCTGGCCTAGCCAGCGATGTCCGCACCCTGTAAATGAATTAAAAAAAGGGCTAATTCCCAGTGGTAGATGGACCATGCACTGATCCTGCACTCCAGAGAGCAACGTTAGCCAATCAGAAATGGACCACAAACCCTGGAGACCAATATGAACCAATCAGAGATGGGCCACAAATCCTGGAGACAGACATGGACCAATCAGAGGTGGACACAAACACTGGAGATCAACATGAGCCAATCAGAGATGGATCACAAATCCTGGAGACCAACATGGTCCAATCAGGGATGGACACAAACCCTGGAGATCAACATGTCCAATCAGAGATGGACCACAAACACTGGAGACCAACATGGACAACTCAGAGATGGCCACAAACCCTGGAGATCAACATGAGCCAATCAGAGACTGGTGACAACCCCTGGGGACCAACATGGTCCAATCAGAGATGGATCACAAACCCTGGAGACTGACATGGACCAATCAGAGATGGACCACAAACCTTGAAGAACAACATGGGCCAATCAAAGACTGATCACAAATCCTGGAGACCAACCAAGTGGCTCAGAAGGTCCAGCACTGTTATGCAGAATAAAGTCTGTCAAAGACACCTATTGGTTTAGCATCATTGGAACAGGACCATCAGCAAGAGGAGTGCCTGTGAAGGTACAGTTGCTCCGAACCACGTCAGATCCAACTGATGTACAGTCAATATAGGCTGACAAGCGAGGGGTGACTGCATGGTTTAAATTACTGTATTTCCTTAAGTTTTATCTATTGATAATTAAACTGTTGGGTGGGCAGTGAAGTTGTGTCAGCTGTAAGTCCCAGTCTTTCAGGTATTACGGAGGTGTTGGCCTTCCTCAGTTAGTTGTGCTGTCCTCTACAGATCCAGAAGTCTGTGGGGTCAAATGCTGCTCCCTGATACCATAACCAACATTAATCCCTAGGGAATTTTCACAGTACCTTCACTGCAGTGTTAATGTAAGCCCACTTGTGACACTAATAAATAAAATCAAACTAAAAAAAAGGCTTCTTCTTGCCACTCTTGGCATTTTCCCAGCAGCGGGTGGGGAGACTGTCTTGCTGTGGGTTTAGGATGTTTGGGTGGGGGGGGGGGAGGTGGGGATTAGGGAATGGCCTATTAATTGGCTATTCTGTGTACCTCTCTTGGTGACAATGCACATACCCACCCCAATACTTGTCCCCTGCTCAACTTTTCTGCTGTGTGGGATCCTGCTATATGCCTGTTTGATTTGATTTGATTTATTAATGTGAAAAGTATTGTTTCATGCATTATACAGAAAAAGCGTGCCATTCATACAGTACACAGGGGAAAAGGAAAGGAGAGCTTGCAGAATATAGTGTTACAGTCATAGAAAGATCAACTTAATATAAGGTAGGTCCATTCAAAAGTCTGATGGCAGCAGGGAACAAGCTGTTCGTGAGTCGATTGGTACATGATCTCAGACTTTTGTATCATTTTTTTGATCGCAAAAGGTGGAAGACAGTATGTCTGGGGTGTGTGATTGTGCTTTGTCAGTTTAGTTTATTTGTAAGTGTCACAAGTAGGCTTACATTAACACAGCAATGAAGTTGCTGTGAAAATCCCTTAGTCGCCACTCTCCGGCACCTGTTTGAGTACACCGAGGGAGAATTTAGCATGGCCAGCATGTCTTTCTTGGGAGGAAACTGGAGCACCCAAAGGAAACCCATGCAGGCAAGGGGAGAATGTGCAAACTTCACTCAGGCAGTGACCCAAGGTGGGAACTGAACCTGGGTCCCAGGTGTTGTAAAGCAGCTGTGTTGGCTGTTTTTCTGAGGCATTGGGAAATATAGACATAGCCAATGGATGGGTGGTTGGTTTGCATGATGGACTGGGCTTCATTCACAACCATTTTTAGTTTCTTGATTTGATTTGATTTATTATGGTCACATGTATTATGTATACAGTGAAAAGTATTGTTTCTTGTACGCTATGAAGACAAAACATACTGTTCACAGAGAAGGAAACAAGAGACTGCAAAATGTAGTGTTACACTCATACTAAGGTGTAGAGAAAAATCAACTTAATGCAAGGTAAGCCCATTCAAAAGTCTGACAGCAGCAGGGAAGAAGCTGTTCTTGGGTTGGTTGGTACGTGATCTCAGACTTTTGCATCTTTTCCTGACGGAAGAAGGTGGAAGAGATTATGTCTGGGGTGCGTGGGGTCTTTGATTATGTTGGCTGCTTTTCTGAGGCAGCGGGAAGTGTACACAGTGTCAGTGGATGGGAGGCAGGTTTGAGTGATGGACTGGGCTTCATTCACGACACTTTGTAATTTCTTGCAACCTTGGTCAGAGCAGAAACCATACTAATCTGTGATATAACCAGAGACGGTGATTTCTATGGCGCATCTGTAAAAGTTGATGAGAGTCAAAGCTGACATGCCAAATTTTCTTAGTCTTCCTAGAATCATAGAATCCCTACAGTGCAGAAGGTGACCGTTTGGCCTATCGAAACTGCACCGACCACCCAGCCCCTATTCTCATGGACCCATGTATTTACCCTCCTGACCCCTCTGACACTCAGTGGCAATTTAGCATTGACAATTCAGCATGGCCAATCCACCCGACCTGCACATCTTTGGACCTTCTGAGAAAGTAGTAGTTTGTTGCTGTCTTACTGTCGAAAAAGCACTTCAGCGAGTGGAAGAAAACTGCTTGAAGCTTTGCGAGGTGGTGAAACGCGCCAATGGCGATGCAAGTCCTTTCTTCAATGGTGTCAACTAGGAAACAGAGTCAAAAAAGAAATATTTAGAAAATGGATGGGGGAAGAAATAAGCAGCCAGGAAAATAGCGAAGACAGATAGGTTTGAAGTTGTTAAAATCAATATTCAGACCGTGTGTAATTTTCTGAGCTTGTAGTGGATATTAGGTTCCCAATTGAAGCAACATACTTTGAATATAAGATACCAGAGAATGATATTCTTCAGTTTCGTATGTATTTCTTGATTGATGTATATTTTAATGTTGATTCCAGCCTGTGCTGGCCTGATTAACTTAATCATTTTCTTTTCTCTCTCTTCGACAGAACTCACATCTTTGACAGTCAGTTACCACTTGGCTTAATAAGAGAAAAAAAAAATCATTGATTAACTTGAGTGATGTATAGGACAACTTCTTACATGGATTTGTATGGTCTCTGATTAGATTAAGCTTTTTTGTGCCAACAAATGGGTTTACTCAGATATTGATGAGACAGAATTAAAGTGACTGATGATAAGGACTCTTCAATTTCAATTTTTTTTTGTTATTTTCTTTGGGATTTTCTTTTTCTCCCTTTTCTGTTTTAAAAAAAATGAATTAAATCCAACTGAAAATGAGTTTTGCATCTCCTAGATTAAGCTTCACTCTGCTGAGATTCCTCTGGTCAAAATCAAAAGGATCCACAGGGTCCAAACTTCCATGCTGATTTCACCATCAAGGTTACAAACAAGAGGAATGTTACCCTCAGGAAACGGTTGTACACCTTGTGGGTCTGGGTGCTGCACGATATCTCGGCTGACTCTGCAGTGTAGTCCTGAGGGGATAGAACATAGAGCAGTCATCCCTACGATACAAAAGGGACCATGCTAAAATTCTCCCTCAGTGTACCCGAACGGGAGTGTGGCAACTAGGGGATTTTCACAGTAACTTCATCGCAGTGTTAATGTCAGCCTACTTGTGACATTAATAAATAAACTTTAGATTCACTGTACTGTGGTTGACTCTTCACTGCGTTATGCATTGGTGCCCCTTGAGTTCAAGGGCAATGAGGGATAAAAGAACAAAGAACAACACAGCATGGGAAACAGGCCCTTCGGCCCAACGAGCCCGCACCGCCATTTTAACATTGTGAGTTCCCTCTTCCACCCGTGACCTTTGTCTATGCTTATGGCACTCCACATTAGAAACCAGATTGAGGGGAGGCTAATTTAGGGACAATTTGTTACATCAATCAGCCTAAGAACGCATCTTTGGGGTGTGGGAGGAAACTGGAGCACACGGAGAAAACCCACCCAAGCACGGGGAGAATGCGCAAACTCCAATAGATACTGGCCCAAATCCATGTATCTGCACAGCAAACAGTGATAGTCACTGAGCTGTCGTGTTGCCCATCAGCTGGTCCAGTTTAAGCGTACACTAAACTCTGTATAGAACAGAGTTGAGGAGGAACTTCTTCTCTCAGAGGGTAGTGAATCTCTGGAATTCTCTGCCCATTGAATCATTGGAGGCTACCTCGTTGAATATGTTTAAGTCACAGGTAGATAGATTTCTGATCAATAAGGGAATTAAGAGTTATGGGAGGCACGCGGGTAAGTGGAACTGAACCACTTTCAGATCAGCCATGATCTTATAAGGAAACAAATGCCAGCTATGCCAGTGATTGGCACAACTTGTGGGCCAAAGGGCCTGTTTGTGCTGTAGTGTTCTATGACGCCCACACCTCATGGAAAAATGAATTTAAAAAATGGGAGACTCAGCCGTAGCCAAGACTTTCTTCTTCTTAACGAGCGAATTCCTCACAAGCGTGACTTTGACTTATAAACACGGTTGTGTACAGATGCGAACCCGAGAGGGTGAAACACAGTAAACAATGCTCATTAAAGCAGCATTAACGTACCCAGTTTGACATTCACATTTAATTAAGTACCGACAATGGACACTCAGATCTTTTCCCCTCTCCACCACTTTGCTGTGCGCCTCTCAGTAGCTTGCTGAGGTAAAACAAATTAAAACATTTTGGATAGCCAGAAGCTTTTTCCCAGAGCAGAAGAGTCAATTATTTGGGGGGGGGGGCGGGGGGCATGGGTTTAAGGTGCGAGGGGCAAGGTTTAAAGGAGATGCATGAGGCAGATTTTTTGCACAGAGAGTTGTGGGTGCCTGGAACTTGCTGCCAGGGAATGTAGTGGAAGCAGATACGATAGTGAGTTTTAAGGGGCGTCTGGATAAATACATAAATAGGATGGGAATGGAGGGATATGGCACCCGGAAGGTTGGGGGTTTTAGTTCGGTCAGGCAGTATGGTTAGTGCAGGCTTGGAGGGCCGAAGGGAAGAGCTGACTGGTGGTGATTTACCTCAGACAAGGGGTAAAGTCAAAAAGGCAGGGCCTTCGAGAATAAGGTACAGGAATGGAACCCACAGCTGTTGGCATCGCTCTGCATCACAGAATGGGGCCCAGCCAACCGAGCTAACCAACTCCCACCGGCATAACGTGCGTGGAACTGAGCAAGAGGTGGCAATTTTCCTCACCTAATTTAATCTTAGATAGTGTTGTCGGTGGGTGAGGTGGATAAATGTGTTCATTATACTTAGAGAATGACACAAAAATAGTCCGAAAACAATAACGTTCTATCCCAGCTCATCGAATCACAGAACTGTCATGGCTCAGGAGGCCATTTGGCCCATCATGCCTGTACCAGCTTGCCAAACAAGCATCACGAGTTAGTGCCATTCTCCTGCCTTTTCCCCGTACCCCTGCACATTGTTTCTATTCAAAGAACCATCTAAAGCCCTCTTGAATCCTTCTAATATGTTCACATCCTTCCTATAGTGTCACACCCAGACTATGTATAGGTGGCATGGTGCCAGAGTGGTTAGACTGCTGTTACAGTGCCAGACTGCTGCTTCACAGCACCACTGACCCAGTGACCCACAGTGCCAGACTGCTGCCTCATAGCACCAGTGACCCAGGTTCAATTCTGGCCTTGGATCACTGTCTGTGCGGAGTCTATGCATTTCCCCTGTATCTGTGTGGCTTTCCTCTGGGTGCTCTGGTTTCCTCCCACAGTCCAAAGATGTGCAAGTTAGCTTGATTGGCCATGTTAAATTGCCCCTTGGTGTCAGGGGGATGAGCAGGGTGGATGTGTGGGGTTATGGGGATAGGGCTTGGATGGGATTGTTGTCAGTGCAGGCTTGATGGGCTGAATGGCCTCCTTCTGCACTGTAAAATTCTATGATGGTGACGATGCAGCCATTATTCTAAGACCTCACCCGGTTTACTCATGCTTGGGAGAAGGAAATCTGCCAATCTTGCTTGGCCTGGCCTACATGTGAGTCCAGCAATGTGGTTGACTCTCAACTGCCCTATGAAATGAGCTTGCGTGCCACTCGGTTCAAGGGCAATTACTGATGGGCAACAAATGCCAGCCTTGCCAGTGACACCCACATCCCATGAATGAATAAAAAAGTAATAATAATTCTGTTTTTCATGCAGGATTCAGGCTTTAGTAGTGCAGGTTATCTATGCACTGGTTACTAAAGAGAGCAGAAAATATATACTAGGATGCTACCGGGACTTGATTGTTTGAGTTATAAGGAGAGATTGGATAGTCTGGGACTTTTTTCCCTGAAGCATAGGAGGCTGAAGGGTGATCTTATAGAGGTCTATAAAATAATGAGGGGCACAGATCAGCTAGATAGTCAATATCTTTTCCCAGAGGTAGGGGAGTCTAAAACTAGAGGGAATAGGTTGAAGGTGAGAGCGGCGAGAAACAAAAGGACAATTTTTTTCACAAGAGGGTTTGGAACAAGTTGCCAGAAGTAGCAGTAGAGGCAGGTACAATTTTGCCTTTTAAAAAGCATTTATCAACATGGATAAGATGGGTGTAGAGGGATATGGGCCAAATTGGGACTACTGTAGGGGTTTTTAAAAAAAGAGAGGCTGGTTTGAAGGGCCTGTTTCCATGCTGTAAACCTCTATGACTCTGCCTTCGACGTGTGGTTCTGTACAAGTTTAACAAGGTGACAGCATTGTGACAAACTGTGATCATTCAAAGAAATTGACAGGCGTGAGAGCATAACTGCTTCGCTGTCTATGTGAAAGACTTGTGCTGACGGCACCTGTACCAGTAGACTGATTTCACTGTCTCATGGGCCCTTCCTGACATACTGGCAGTGATTTCAACAAGGCTGGATTTTACTCAGACTGATCTGAGTCCCCTGATTGACAGCCTCAACTTGATCAGAGACAGCAGCAACAGGGCGAGGAACCGCACCAACAGCAGCACCAACACCAGTAGAACCAGGAACAGCACCAACAGCAGCACCAACACCAGCAGAACCAGGAACTGCACCAACAGCAGCAGCAACACCAGCAGAACCAGGAACTGCACCAACAGCAGCACCAACACCAGCAGAACCAGGAACCACACCAACAGCACCAACACCAGCAGAACCAGGAACAACACCAACAGCAGCACCAACACCAGCAGAACCAGGAACTGCACCAACAGCAGCACCAACACCAGCAGAACCAGGAACCGCACCAACAGCAGGAGCAACACCAGCAGAACCAGGAACCACACCAACAGCAGCAACACCAGCAGAACCAGGAACTGCACCAACAGCAGGAGCAACACCAGCAGAACCAGGAACCGCACCAACAGCAGGAGCAACACCAGCAGAACCAGGAACCGCACCAACAGCAGGAGCAACACCAGCAGAACCAGGAACCACACCAACAGCAGGAGCACCAGCAGAACCAGGAACCACACCAACAGCAGCACCAACACCAGCAGAACCAGGAACCGCACCAACAGCAGCACCAACACCAGCAGAACCAGGAACCACACCAACAGCAGGAGCAACACCAGCAGAACCAGGAACCGCACCAACAGCAGCAACACCAGCAGAACCAGGAACCACACCAACAGCAGGAGCAACACCAGCAGAACCAGGAACCACACCAACAGCAGCAACACCAGCAGAACCAGGAACTGCACCAACAGCAGGAGCACCAGCAGAACCAGGAACTGCACCAACAGCAGGAGCACCAGCAGAACCAGGAACCGCACCAACAGCCGCAACACCAGCAGAACCAGGAACCGCACCAACAGCAGGAGCAACACCAGCAGAACCAGGAACCACACCAACAGCAGGAGCACCAGCAGAACCAGGAACCGCACCAACAGCAGGAGCAACACCAGCAGAAACAGGAACCGCACCAACAGCAGCACCAACACCAGCAGAACCAGGAACTGCACCAACAGCAGGAGCAACACCAGCAGAACCAGGAACCACACCAACAGCAGAAACAGGAACTGCACCAACAGCAGCACCAACACCAGCAGAACCAGGAACAACACCAACAGCAGGAGCAACACCAGCAGAACCAGGAACCACACCAACAGCAGCACCAACACCAGCAGAAACAGGAACTGCACCAACAGCAGCACCAACACCAGCAGAACCAGGAACAACACCAACAGCAGGAGCAACACCAGCAGAACCAGGAACCACACCAACAGCAGGAGCAACACCAGCAGAACCAGGAACCACACCAACAGCAGCACCAACACCAGCAGAACCAGGAACCACACCAACAGCAGGAGCAACACCAGCAGAACCAGGAACCGCACCAACAGCAGCAACACCAGCAGAACCAGGAACCGCACCAACAGCAGGAGCACCAGCAGAACCAGGAACCACACCAACAGCAGGAGCAACACCAGCAGAACCAGGAACCACACCAACAGCAGGAGCACCAGCAGAACCAGGAACCACACCAACAGCAGCACCAACACCAGCAGAACCAGGAACCGCACCAACAGCAGGAGCAACACCAGCAGAACCAGGAACCACACCAACAGCAGCACCAACACCAGCAGAACCAGGAACCACACCAACAGCAGGAGCAACACCAGCAGAACCAGGAACCGCACCAACAGCAGGAGCAACACCAGCAGAACCAGGAACCACACCAACAGCAGCACCAACACCAGCAGAACCAGGAACCACACCAACAGCAGGAGCAACACCAGCAGAACCAGGAACCACACCAACAGCAGGAGCAACACCAGCAGAACCAGGAACCGCACCAACAGCAGGAGCAACACCAGCAGAAACAGGAACTGCACCAACAGCAGGAGCACCAGCAGAACCAGGAACCACACCAACAGCAGGAGCACCAGCAGAACCAGGAACCACACCAACAGCAGGAGCACCAGAAGAACCAGGAACCACACCAACAGCAGGAGCACCAGCAGAACCAGGAACTACACCAACAGCAGGAGCACCAGCAGAACCAGGAACTGCACCAACAGCAGGAGCACCAGCAGAACCAGGAACCGCACCAACAGCCGCAACACCAGCAGAACCAGGAACCGCACCAACAGCAGGAGCACCAGCAGAACCAGGAACCGCACCAACAGCAGGAGCAACACCAGCAGAACCAGGAACCACACCAACAGCAGGAGCACCAGCAGAACCAGGAACCGCACCAACAGCAGGAGCACCAGCAGAACCAGGAACCGCACCAACAGCAGGAGCAACACCAGCAGAAACAGGAACCGCACCAACAGCAGCACCAACACCAGCAGAACCAGGAACAACACCAACAGCAGGAGCAACACCAGCAGAACCAGGAACCACACCAACAGCAGCACCAACACCAGCAGAAACAGGAACTGCACCAACAGCAGCACCAACACCAGCAGAACTAGGAACAACACCAACAGCAGGAGCAACACCAGCAGAACCAGGAACCACACCAACAGCAGCACCAACACCAGCAGAAACAGGAACTGCACCAACAGCAGCACCAACACCAGCAGAACTAGGAACAACACCAACAGCAGGAGCAACACCAGCAGAACCAGGAACCACACCAACAGCAGCACCAACACCAGCAGAACCAGGAACCACACCAACAGCAGGAGCAACACCAGCAGAACCAGGAACCGCACCAACAGCAGCAACACCAGCAGAACCAGGAACCGCACCAACAGCAGGAGCACCAGCAGAACCAGGAACCACACCAACAGCAGGAACAACACCAGCAGAACCAGGAACCACACCAACAGCAGGAGCACCAGCAGAACCAGGAACCACACCAACAGCAGCACCAACACCAGCAGAACCAGGAACCGCACCAACAGCAGGAGCAACACCAGCAGAACCAGGAACCACACCAACAGCAGCACCAACACCAGCAGAACCAGGAACCACACCAACAGCAGGAGCAACACCAGCAGAACCAGGAACCGCACCAACAGCAGGAGCAACACCAGCAGAACCAGGAACCACACCAACAGCAGCACCAACACCAGCAGAACCAGGAACCACACCAACAGCAGGAGCACCAGCAGAACCAGGAACCACACCAACAGCAGGAGCACCAGCAGAACCAGGAACCACACCAACAGCAGGAGCACCAGCAGAACCAGGAACCACACCAACAGCAGGAGCACCAGCAGAACCAGGAACTACACCAACAGCAGGAGCACCAGCAGAACCAGGAACTGCACCAACAGCAGGAGCACCAGCAGAACCAGGAACCGCACCAACAGCCGCAACACCAGCAGAACCAGGAACCGCACCAACAGCAGGAGCACCAGCAGAACCAGAAACCGCACCAACAGCAGGAGCAACACCAGCAGAACCAGGAACCACACCAACAGCAGCACCAACACCAGCAGAAACAGGAACCGCACCAACAGCAGCACCAACACCAGCAGAACCAGGAACCACACCAACAGCAGGAGCAACACCAGCAGAACCAGGAACCGCACCAACAGCAGCAACACCAGCAGAACCAGGAACCACACCAACAGCAGGAGCAACACCAGCAGAACCAGGAACCACACCAACAGCAGGAGCACCAGCAGAACCAGGAACTACACCAACAGCACCAACACCAGCAGAACCAGGAACCGCACCAACAGCAGGAGCAACACCAGCAGAACCAGGAACTACACCAATAGCAGCAACACCAGCAGAACCAGGAACTGCACCAATAGCAGCAACACCAGCAGAACCAGGAACCGCACCAATAGCAGCAACACCAGCAGAACCAGGAACCGCACCAACAGCAGCACCGACACCAGCAGAACCAGGAACCGCACCAACAGCAGCAACACCAGCAGAACCAGGAACCGCACCAACAGCAGGAGCAACACCAGCAGAACCAGGAACCGCACCAACAGCAGGAGCAACACCAGCAGAACCAGGAACCACACCAACAGCCGCAACACCAGCAGAACCAGGAACCGCACCAACAGCAGCAACACCAGCAGAACCAGGAACCGCACCAACAGCAGCAACACCAGCAGAACCAGGAACCACACCAACAGCAGCACCAACACCAGCAGAACCAGGAACCACACCAACAGCAGCACCAACACCAGCAGAACCAGGAACCGCACCAACAGCAGGAGCACCAACAGCAGAACCAGGAACCACACCAACAGCAGCAACACCAGCAGAACCAGGAACCACACCAACAGCAGGAGCACCAACAGCAGAACCAGGAACCACACCAACAGCAGGAGCACCAACAGCAGAACCAGGAACCACACCAACAGCCGCAACACCAGCAGAACCAGGAACCACACCAACGCAGCACCAACACCAGCAGAACCAGGAACCACACCAACAGCAGGAGCAACACCAGCAGAACCAGGAACTGCACCAACAGCAGCACCAACACCAGCAGAACCAGGAACCGCACCAACAGCAGCACCAACACCAGCAGAACCAGGAACCACACCAACAGCAGGAGCAACACCAGCAGAACCAGGAACCACACCAACAGCAGCACCAACACCAGCAGAACCAGGAACCACACCAACAGCAGGAGCAACACCAGCAGAACCAGGAACTGCACCAACAGCAGGAGCAACACCAGCAGAACCAGGAACTGCACCAACAGCAGGAGCACCAGCAGAACCAGGAACCACACCAACAGCAGGAGCACCAGCAGAACCAGGAACCACACCAACAGCAGGAGCACCAGAAGAACCAGGAACCACACCAACAGCAGGAGCACCAGCAGAACCAGGAACTACACCAACAGCAGGAGCACCAGCAGAACCAGGAACTGCACCAACAGCAGGAGCACCAGCAGAACCAGGAACCGCACCAACAGCCGCAACACCAGCAGAACCAGGAACCGCACCAACAGCAGGAGCACCAGCAGAACCAGGAACCGCACCAACAGCAGGAGCAACACCAGCAGAACCAGGAACCACACCAACAGCAGCACCAACACCAGCAGAAACAGGAACCGCACCAACAGCAGCACCAACACCAGCAGAACCAGGAACCACACCAACAGCAGGAGCAACACCAGCAGAACCAGGAACCACACCAACAGCAGGAGCAACACCAGCAGAACCAGGAACCACACCAACAGCAGCAACACCAGCAGAACCAGGAACCACACCAACAGCAGGAGCAACACCAGCAGAACCAGGAACCACACCAACAGCAGGAGCACCAGCAGAACCAGGAACTACACCAACAGCACCAACACCAGCAGAACCAGGAACCGCACCAACAGCAGGAGCAACACCAGCAGAACCAGGAACCACACCAATAGCAGCAACACCAGCAGAACCAGGAACTGCACCAATAGCAGCAACACCAGCAGAACCAGGAACCGCACCAATAGCAGCAACACCAGCAGAACCAGGAACCGCACCAACAGCAGCAACACCAGCAGAACCAGGAACCACACCAACAGCAGCAACACCAGCAGAACCAGGAACCGCACCAACAGCAGCAACACCAGCAGAACCAGGAACCACACCAACAGCAGCACCAACACCAGCAGAACCAGGAACCACACCAACATCAGCACCAACACCAGCAGAACCAGGAACCGCACCAACAGCAGGAGCACCAACAGCAGAACCAGGAACCACACCAACAGCAGCAACACCAGCAGAACCAGGAACCACACCAACAGCAGGAGCACCAACAGCAGAACCAGGAACCACACCAACAGCCGCAACACCAGCAGAACCAGGAACCACACCAACGCAGCACCAACACCAGCAGAACCAGGAACCACACCAACAGCAGGAGCAACACCAGCAGAACCAGGAACTGCACCAACAGCAGCACCAACACCAGCAGAACCAGGAACCGCACCAACAGCAGCACCAACACCAGCAGAACCAGGAACCACACCAACAGCAGGAGCAACACCAGCAGAACCAGGAACCACACCAACAGCAGCAACACCAGCAGAACCAGGAACTGCACCAACAGCAGGAGCAACACCAGCAGAACCAGGAACTGCACCAACAGCAGCAACACCAGCAGAACCAGGAACCACACCAACAGCAGGAGCAACACCAGCAGAACCAGGAACCACACCAACAGCAGCAACACCAGCAGAACCAGGAACTGCACCAATAGCAGCAACACCAGCAGAACCAGGAACCACACCAACAGCAGCAGCAACACCAGCAGAACCAGGAACCACACCAACAGCAGCAGCAACACCAGCAGAACCAGGAACCACACCAACAGCAGCAACACCAGCAGAACCAGGAACTGCGCCAATAGCAGCAACACCAGCAGAACCAGGAACCACACCAACAGCAGGAGCAACACCAGCAGAACCAGGAACCACACCAACAGCAGGAGCAACACCAGCAGAACCAGGAACTGCACCAACAGCAGGAGCAACACCAGCAGAACCAGGAACCGCACCAACAGCAGCAACACCAGCAGAACCAGGAACCACACCAACAGCAGGAGCAACACCAGCAGAACCAGGAACCACACCAACAGCAGCAACACCAGCAGAACCAGGAACTGCGCCAATAGCAGCAACACCAGCAGAACCAGGAACCACACCAACAGCAGCAGCAACACCAGCAGAACCAGGAACCACACCAACAGCAGCAACACCAGCAGAACCAGGAACCACACCAACAGCAGCAACACCAGCAGAACCAGGAACTGCGCCAATAGCAGCAACACCAGCAGAACCAGGAACCACACCAACAGCAGGAGCAACACCAGCAGAACCAGGAACCGCACCAACAGCAGCAACACCAGCAGAACCAGGAACCACACCAACAGCAGCAGCAACACCAGCAGAACCAGGAACCACACCAACAGCAGCAACACCAGCAGAACCAGGAACTGCGCCAATAGCAGCAACACCAGCAGAACCAGGAACCACACCAACAGCAGGAGCAACACCAGCAGAACCAGGAACCACACCAACAGCAGGAGCAACACCAGCAGAACCAGGAACTGCACCAACAGCAGGAGCAACACCAGCAGAACCAGGAACCGCACCAACAGCAGCAACACCAGCAGAACCAGGAACCACACCAACAGCAGCAACACCAGCAGAACCAGGAACTGCACCAACAGCAGGAGCAACACCAGCAGAACCAGGAACTGCACCAATAGCAGCAACACCAGCAGAACCAGGAACCACACCAACAGCAGGAGCAACACCAGCAGAACCAGGAACCACACCAACAGCAGGAGCAACACCAGCAGAACCAGGAACCACACCAACAGCAGCAACACCAGCAGAACCAGGAACTGCACCAATAGCAGCAACACCAGCAGAACCAGGAACCGCACCAACAGCAGGAGCAACACCAGCAGAACCAGGAACCACACCAACAGCAGGAGCAACACCAGCAGAAACATGAACTGCACCAACAGCAGGAGCAACACCAGCAGAACCAGGAACCACACCAACAGCAGCAACACCAGCAGAACCAGGAACTGCACCAATAGCAGGAGCAACACCAGCAGAACCAGGAACTGCACCAATAGCAGGAGCAACACCAGCAGAACCAGGAACTGCACCAACAGCAGGAGCAACACCAGCAGAACCAGGAACTGCACCAATAGCAGGAGCAACACCAGCAGAACCAGGACCCACACCAACAGCAGGAGCAACACCAGCAGAACCAGGAACCACACCAACAGCAGCAACACCAGCAGAACCAGGAACTGCACCAACAGCAGGAGCAACACCAGCAGAACCAGGAACCACACCAGCAGCAGCAACACCAGCAGAACCAGGAACTGCACCAACAGCAGGAGCAACACCAGCAGAACCAGGAACCGCACCAACAGCAGGAGCAACACCAGCAGAACCAGGAACCGCACCAACAGCAGGAGCAACACCAGCAGAACCAGGAACCACACCAACAGCAGGAGCACCAGCAGAACCAGGAACCACACCAACAGCAGTACCAACACCAGCAGAACCAGGAACCGCACCAACAGCAGCACCAACACCAGCAGAACCAGGAACCACACCAACAGCAGGAGCAACACCAGCAGAACCAGGAACCACACCAACAGCAGGAGCACCAGCAGAACCAGGAACTGCACCAACAGCAGGAGCAACACCAGCAGAACCAGGAACTGCACCAACAGCAGGAGCAACACCAGCAGAACCAGGAACCACACCAACAGCAGCAACACCAGCAGAACCAGGAACTGCACCAACAGCAGGAGCAACACCAGCAGAACCAGGAACCACACCAACAGCAGCAACACCAGCAGAACCAGGAACCACACCAACAGCAGCAACACCAGCAGAACCAGGAACTGCACCAACAGCAGGAGCAACACCAGCAGAACCAGGAACTGCACCAATAGCAGCAACACCAGCAGAACCAGGAACCACACCAACAGCAGGAGCAACACCAGCAGAACCAGGAACCACACCAACAGCAGGAGCAACACCAGCAGAACCAGGAACCACACCAACAGCAGCAACACCAGCAGAACCAGGAACTGCACCAATAGCAGCAACACCAGCAGAACCAGGAACCGCACCAACAGCAGGAGCAACACCAGCAGAACCAGGAACCACACCAACAGCAGGAGCAACACCAGCAGAAACATGAACTGCACCAACAGCAGGAGCAACACCAGCAGAACCAGGAACCACACCAACAGCAGCAACACCAGCAGAACCAGGAACTGCACCAATAGCAGGAGCAACACCAGCAGAACCAGGAACTGCACCAACAGCAGGAGCAACACCAGCAGAACCAGGAACTGCACCAATAGCAGGAGCAACACCAGCAGAACCAGGACCCACACCAACAGCAGGAGCAACACCAGCAGAACCAGGAACCACACCAACAGCAGCAACACCAGCAGAACCAGGAACTGCACCAACAGCAGGAGCAACACCAGCAGAACCAGGAACCACACCAGCAGCAGCAACACCAGCAGAACCAGGAACTGCACCAACAGCAGGAGCAACACCAGCAGAACCAGGAACCGCACCAACAGCAGGAGCAACACCAGCAGAACCAGGAACCGCACCAACAGCAGGAGCAACACCAGCAGAACCAGGAACCACACCAACAGCAGGAGCACCAGCAGAACCAGGAACCACACCAACAGCAGTACCAACACCAGCAGAACCAGGAACCGCACCAACAGCAGCACCAACACCAGCAGAACCAGGAACCACACCAACAGCAGGAGCAACACCAGCAGAACCAGGAACCACACCAACAGCAGGAGCACCAGCAGAACCAGGAACTGCACCAACAGCAGGAGCAACACCAGCAGAACCAGGAACTGCACCAACAGCAGGAGCAACACCAGCAGAACCAGGAACCACACCAACAGCAGCAACACCAGCAGAACCAGGAACTGCACCAACAGCAGGAGCAACACCAGCAGAACCAGGAACCACACCAACAGCAGCACCAACACCAGCAGAACCATGAACCGCACCAACAGCAGGAGCAACACCAGCAGAACCAGGAACCACACCAACAGCAGGAGCACCAGCAGAACCAGGAACCACACCAACAGCAGCAACACCAGCAGAACCAGGAACTGCACCAACAGCAGCACCAACACCAGCAGAACCAGGAACCACACCAACAGCAGCAACAACACCAGCAGAACCAGGAACCACACCAACAGCAGGAGCAACACCAGCAGAACCAGGAACTGCACCAACAGCAGGAGCAACACCAGCAGAACCAGGAACCACACCAACAGCAGCAACACCAGCAGAACCAGGAACTGCACCAACAGCAGGAGCAACACCAGCAGAACCAGGAACCACACTAATAGCAGCAACACCAGCAGAACCAGGAACCACACCCACAGCAGGAGCAACACCAGCAGAACCAGGAACCACACCAACAGCAGGAGCACCAGCAGAACCAGGAACCACACCAACAGCAGCAACACCAGCAGAACCAGGAACCACACCAACAGCAGGAGCAACACCAGCAGAACCAGGAACTACACCAACAGCAGGAGCACCAGCAGAACCAGGAACCGCACCAACAGCAGCAACACCAGCAGAACCAGGAACCGCACCAACAGCAGGAGCAACACCAGCAGAACCAGGAACCACACCAACAGCAGGAGCACCAGCAGAACCAGGAACCACACCAACAGCAGCAACACCAGCAGAACCAGGAACCGCACCAACAGCAGGAGCACCAGCAGAACCAGGAACCACACCAACAGCAGCACCAACACCAGCAGAACCAGGAACCGCACCAACAGCAGGAGCAACACCAGCAGAACCAGGAACCACACCAACTGCAGGAGCACCAGCAGAACCAGGAACCACACCAACAGCAGCAACACCAGCAGAACCAGGAACCGCACCAACAGCAGCACCAACACCAGCAGAACCAGGAACCACACCAACAGCAGGAGCAACACCAGCAGAACCAGGAACCACACCAATAGCAGCAACACCAGCAGAACCAGGAACCGCACCAACAGCAGCAACACCAGCAGAACCAGGAACCACACCAACAGCAGGAGCAACACCAGCAGAACCAGGAACCACACCAACAGCAGGAGCACCAGCAGAACCAGGAACTACACCAACAGCCGCAACACCAGCAGAACCAGGAACCGCACCAACAGCAGGAGCAACACCAGCAGAACCAGGAACCACACCAATAGCAGCAACACCAGCAGAACCAGGAACTGCACCAATAGCAGCAACACCAGCAGAACCAGGAACCGCACCAACAGCAGCACCGACACCAGCAGAACCAGGAACCGCACCAACAGCAGCAACACCAGCAGAACCAGGAACCGCACCAACAGCAGCACCAACACCAGCAGAACCAGGAACCACACCAACAGCAGCAGCAACTCCCTCTGTTTCAGCCTCACACCGCTCCAGGGAACATCGCACGCCAGCTAGAAGGAATTATTTGCCCCAGCACTGGATTACATTGAGAAAGAGTATCTGGTTCCTCAACATGATGGAACAACCGTGCAATGAGGCTCAGAGTTCATAGCAGTTTGAGGCAGATACTCGCAGCCTCTGAGATCAGTCTCATTGTTCTCTGGAGCAGTGTACTGGTGGCTGGTGAGTGTAAGCTGCGAGTGTACTGTTTTTTTTCAATTGCATTGCTGGTTTGCGAGTTTTTTTGCATTTTGCGCTTTCCGTAGCGGTTCCGAGGCGCAAGGGCTGTTGGGAAGGGAGCGCGGGAGAATAAAAACAAGGCCACAGTAGACAGCGGGCAGCGTCGGGAGTGGGCAGTGGAGTGAGGCAGGTGCTGAGTGAGTACTGCAAGGGCTTTGGCTCACAGGGCTTAGGCAGGCTTAGGCAAGGTGAGATACTGGTCAAATTTTTCTAACTGTGTCCATAAGTTTAAGGGTGGTCAAATAAGTGGCAGGGTCCATGGGGAGGTGTGTCAGCGGTGTAAGGTGCAATATGTGGGAGTTCCTGGAGACACAGCATCTCCGGAGAGTCCACATCTGCTCCAAATGTCTGGAGTTGCAGCGTTTGAGGGCCCGGGTTAGGCAACTGGAGTTGAGGCTGGAGGATTTATTTTCAGTTAGGGAAGATGAGGCGCTAATGAATAGGAACCACGTTCAAGAGGGGATCCCACAGCCTAGGAGGGGGGATGGGTGGGTTACAGTTAGGAAGGGGATAAAGAAGAGGAGTAATGTTCCAAAGGCTACCCCAGGGGTAGTCTCCCAAGATAGCAGGGGTAAGGCGCCAACTGAGGTGGAAAGGGCACGAGGGGAAGACCAGAATGCCTCAGAGGGAAGGAAGGGGGCTGGATGTGAGATAGTGGTGGGGGACGGGAAGGTTAGAGGAATTGATAAGCGTTTCTGTGGGCAAAAGCGGGCCAGGATGGTGGTCTGCCTCCCTGGAGCAGGGCTACAGGATGTGTCGGAGAGGGTAGAGGGAATCTTGAAGGGCCAAGGGACCCAGGCGGATGTAATTATACACGTAGGAGAGAAGGACGTAGGAAGGAAGAGTAGGGGGGAAATACGTAGGCAGTTCAGGGAGTTGGGAGCCAGGCTGAAGTGCAGGGCCTCCAGGGTGGCGATCTCTGGGCTGCTGCCAGTGCCCAGCAATAGCAGGGATAAAAATAATGAGATCCTGCAGCTGAATGCGTGGCTGAGGGATTGGTGCAGGAGAGAGGGTTTTAGTTTTGTTGACCATTGGGAAGTCTTTGCAAAGGAAGGGCACTTGTACAAGAGGGATAGGGAACATTTAAATGGGAAGGGTACACATATTTTAGCTGGGAGGTTGGCTGGAGTGTTTAGGCAGGGTTTAAACTAATATGGAAAGGGGGTGGGGAGGAGAGAGACAGCTCAGGCACTGGGAATGGGAGTGAGTTGGAGGTCAGGGTAAGTCTAGATGATAGGAAAATCTCCCAGGAGAAGGAGGATCCGAGAGGGCCTGAGGGTCTTAGGTGCATCTGTTTAATGCGAGGAGTGTGACGGGTAAGACGGATGAACTTAGGGCCTTGATGTTCGCGAGGAAGTTAGATGTGGTGGCAGTGACAGAGACGTGGTTAAAGGAGGGACAGGACTGGCAGCTAAATATTCCAGGGTATAAGTGTTTTAGGTGTGATAGGGGAGGGTTGAAAAGAGGAGGGGGAGTGGCACTCTTAGTTAGGGAGCAGATCACAGTGGTGCACAGGGAGGATAACATGGAGGGGTTGGAAATTGAATCTCTGTGGGTGGAGTTGAGGAATAGGAAGGGGGCCATTACTATGCTAGGAGTGTACTATAGGCCGCCTGATAGCCCGCGGGCAGTGGGAGAGGGTATATGTAGGGACATTTTGGACAAGTGTAGGAAGAACAGGGTTGTTGTAGTGGGAGATTTTAATCTCCCTGGGGTGGATTGGAAGGTGCCTAGAGCTGGGGGATTGGACGGGGAGGAATTCGTAAGATGTGTATTGGAAGGATCCTTGCAACAGTATGTAGATAGCCCGACTAGAGAGGGGGCAATACTGGATTTAGTTCTGGGAAATGAGCCGGGTCAGGTGGTTGCGGTAGGCGAACATGTGACCACAACTCTGTCTACTTTAGGATACGAATGGAAAAAGATGAGAGCTGTCCTAAGGAGAGGGTGCTAAATTGGGGGAAGGCTAGATACAGCTGGATTAGGCAGGAGCTTAGGGATACAGACTGGGATAGGCTGTTGGAAGGCAAGACCGCGTTAGGCATGTGGGAGTCTTCCAAGGGAAAACTGCAATGGGTGCAGGAAAGGCATGTGCCGGTTAGGAGAAAGGATGGGAAAGGTAGGATTAGGGAACCGTGGATTACGAGAGATATAGAAGACCTGGTTAGGAAGAAACGAGAGGCGTATGTCAGGTCTAAGCAGCTGGGAACGGAGAGAGCGTTGGAGGAATACAGAGAGAGTAGGAGGGATCTCAAACGGGGAGTTAGGAGAGCAAAGAGGGGGCATGAGATGGCTTTGGCAGGTAGGGTTAAGGAGAATCCAAAGGCGTTTTACTCCTATCTTAAGAACAAAAGGGTGGCTAGGGGTAAAATCGGTCCTCTCAGGGACAGACGTGGGGAATTGTGCTTAGAAGCAGAGGGAATGGGGGAGATCCTGAATGAATACTTTGCGTCGGTATTCACGAAGGAGAGGGGCTTGATGCCTGGTACGGTCATCGAGGGAGCGGTAGACCAATTGAAAGATCTATCGATTACGAGGGAAGAAGTGTTTGGGCTTTTAGCTGGCATTAAAACCGATAAATCTCTGGGGCCCGATGGCATTTATCCTAGGCCGCTTAGGGAGGCGAGGGATGAGATTGCTGGGCCTCTGACGCAAATCTTTGTCTCTTCTTTGGACACAGGTGAGGTCCCAGAGGACTGGAGGATAGCGAACGTGGTAACGGTTTTTAAAAAGGGTAGGAAGGATAGCCCTGGTAACTATAGGCCAGTGAGTTTAACGTCAGTGGTAGGTAAGTTGATGGAGAGGATTCTTAGGGATAGGATGTATGAGCACTTAGAGTGTTGCGATCTGATTAAGGATACGCAGCATGGCTTTGTAAAGGGGAAGTCTTGCCTTACGAATCTGGTAGAATTCTTTGAGGAGGTGACAAAAACGGTCGACGAAGGACGAGCCGTTGATGTCGTCTATATGGATTTCAGTAAGGCGTTTGACAAAGTCCCTCATGGTAGGTTGGTACAGAAGATTAAAGCTCATGGGATATGTGGTCAGGTATCTAGATGGGTAGAGAACTGGCTTGTAAAGAGGAGTCAGAGAGTAGTAGTGGAGGGGTCCTTTTCTAGCTGGAGGTCTGTCACTAGTGGTGTGCATGATGTGGGTATGCCGGCGTTGGACTGGCGTAAACACAGTAAAAAGTCTGACAACACCAGGTTTTAGTCCAACCTATTTATTTGATAATATTCTCACTAGCTTTCGAGGGCTTTCGAAAGCTAGTGAGAATATTATCAAATAAATAGGTTGGACTAAAACCTGGTGTTGTCAGACTTTTTACTAGTGGTGTGCCGCAGGGCTCAGTACTGGGACCTCCTCTCTTTGTAGTGTATATAAATGACTCGGAAGAGGGAGTAGGTGGTGTGATCAGCAAATTTGCTGATGACACCAAGATGGCTGGATTGGCGGGCAGTGAGGAGCAGTGTCTGGCAATACAACGGGATGTTGATAGGCTGGTTGATTGGGCAGATACATGGCAAATGGAGTTTAATCCGGATAAATGTGAGGTGATGCATTTTGGCCAGAATAATGTAGGGGGGAGTTATATGATAAAGGGTAAGCCCGTAAGGAGTATAGAATCGCAGCGAGACCTGGGGGTGCAAGTGCACAAGTCTTTGAAGGTGGCAGTGCAAGTGGAGAGTGTGATGAAGAAAGCCTATGGTATGTTAGCCTTTATAGGAAGGGGTATAGAATATAAGAGCTGGAGTCTAATGTTGCAGTTGTACAGAACGTTGGTTAGGCCGCATTTAGAGTACTGCGTCCAGTTCTGGGCGCCTTACTACCGGAAGGACGTGGAGACTCTGGAGAGAGTGCAGAGGAGGTTTACCAGGATGTTGCCTGGTATGGAAGGACTGGGGTATGAGGAAAGATTGAAGAAATTGGGGCTCTTTTCCCTTGAAAGACGCCGACTGAGGGGGGATCTAATAGAGGTATATAAGATTATGAAGGGTATAGATAGAATAAACAGAGGTAAGCTATTTCCTATGGTAGAGACACATAGGACAAGGAGCCATGGGCTTAAGGTGAGGGGGGAGAGGTATAACACAGATATTAGAGGGAGGTTTTTCACACAGAGGGTAGTGGGGGTATGGAATGCTCTGCCAAGTAAGGTGGTGGAGGCAAACACGGTAGAGTTGTTTAAGAGTAACTTAGACAGGCACGAGTGGGTTGGAGATGGGTGGACATAGGAGATTGTTTTAAAGAAGGGTCATTAGCGTCCCTGGTAAGGTAAATGGATATGGTACAATAATAACGTATTTTTTTCCTTTTCAATCACAGGTTTTAAGTCGGTCCGCCTTGTGTCCAACGAGGGGCATACACGCGATGGGTCGCACTGGGGCTGCTCTTGGTTGTTTGAGATTGGCCTAGTGCTTCATGTCGTTAGTGTGTGCCTAAACTGGACCAGATACTGGGCAACACGACAGCTCAGTGACTATCACTGATTGCTGTGCAGACACATGGATTTGGGCCAGTGTCTGTGGGAGTTTGCGCATTCTCCCCGTGCTTGCGTGGGTTTTCTCCGGGTGCTCCAGTTTCCTCCCACACCCCAAAGATGTGCTGTTAGGCTGATTGGCAGGAATAAATTGTCCCTAAATCAGTTTCCCTCAATCTGGATGGCCATAAAACATTAGACAAGGGTCATGGGTGGAGAGGGGGACTGGTGGTGTTGAGATGGCGGTGCGGGCTCGTTGGACCGAAGGGCCTGTTTCCCAGGCTGTTTTTGTTCTTTGTTCTTTGTTCTTTGAGGTCAATACCTCCTTCCAACATGGCCAGCTGTGCATGCATTGCCAATGTCCATCAAAATTTGGTTTGATTTGATTTGATTTATTATTGTCACATGTATTGGTATACAATGAAAAGTGTTATTTCCTGTGCGCTATACAGATGAAGCGTACTGTTCATAGAGAAGGAAAGGAGAAAGTGCTAAATGTAGTGTTACTGTCATAGCTAGGGTGTAGAGAAAGATCAACTTAAAGTGAGGTAGGTCCATTCAAGAGTCTGACAGCAGCAGGGAAGAAGTTGTTCTTGAATTGGTTGGTGCGTGACCTCAGATATTTGTACCTTTTTCCCGAAGAAAGAAGATGGAAGAGAGAATGTCCGGGGTGCGTGGGACCCTTAATTATGCTGGCTGCTTTGCTGAGGCAGCAGGAAGTGTAGACAGAGTCAATGGATGGGAGGCTGGTTTGCGCGATGGATTGGGCTACATTCACGACCTTTTTGTAATGCCTTGAAGTCTTTGACAGGGTAGGAGCCCCGTCCCAAGCAAAGTCTCCAACGATCGCCACCTCCAGCTCCTTCTCGGGACTTCCTGATAACCTCTCCAGGATGTCACAATCTGCTGTCCCATGTGTGTATCTCCCAGGAGACAGATGCCACCTTTACCAAGGCTGCCACTTACATCCACCCTGACTCTGACGATTTTCTGAATTTCCACAGGTAGAAGTGATCACTGACTCGAAACATTTGGTAATTGTATTAGCCTCAGATCACCCTGGAACATTTGTCAATTGAAATTACATTGCAAACATAGAATCACAGGATCCCTACAAGACAGGGAAGGCCATTCACCCCAATTGAGTCTACACCGACAACCATCCCAGCCGGGCCCTATTCCCGTAACCCCATGTATTCACCCTGTTAATCCCCCTGACACAAAGGGGCAATTTATCACAGCCAATCAACCTAACCAGCACAGGGCACGGTGGCACAGCGTTTAACACTGCTGCCTCCCAGCATCAGAGACTCGGGTTCAATCCCTGTGACTGTGTGGAGTTTGCACGTTCTCCCCGTGCCTGCGTGGGTTTCCTCCGGGTGCTCCTGTTTCCTCCCACAGCCCAAAGATGTGCAGGTTAGGGGAACTGGCCATGCTAAATTGCCCCTAATGTCAGGGGGATTAGCAGGGTAAATCTGTGGGGTTACTGGGATAGGCCTGGGTGGGGTTGTTGTCGGTGCAGTCTCGATGAGCCGAATGGCTTCCTTCTGCATTGTAGACATTCAATGATTCAATCTATGATCTTTGGATACTAAGGGGGAGAGTAACATGGCTAATCCCCCTAACCAGCTCACCTGTGGAAGAAACCGGAGCACCCGGAGGAAACCCACGCAGACACGGGGAGAATGTGCAAACTCCACACAGACAGTGACCCAAGCTGGGAATTGAACTTGGGTCCCTGGCGCTGTGAAGCAGCAGTGCTAACCACTGTGCCACCATGCTGGCCATTCCTCTTTGCGATTACCCCCTGAAGCTCAGTAGCTATGTCCAACTGAATGGAGGTGTCTTGTGAGCTCTGAGAGGGGGTTTCCATTGTTATACCTCTTCCGTGTGACATGCCCCTCACCCTGTGACCACCCAACCACCTGCGTGGCAGGACCCATTGCGATGCCTGCACTGGCGAAGAGTATGTATGGGTTTTCTGATAGTGCGTCTTCTGCATGCATGCCCTCCTGTGAAGGCTCTAGGGCCTCCTCCCAGTCGGCGAGTCTGTCACTGTTGCAGGAAATGTGGGAGGTGAAGATATTAATTGGAACTGACAAGCGGAATGTCTACATTATGCACGCCTTGACATTTCAATTAGCGGCGACAGCAGTACAACACGAGCAATGTGCCAAGTGACTGCCTGATGTTTAATTCCATCACCGTTCTGCGGACCAGCCACATCCACCACTGCAGAAGCCCAATTACTGTGTCCTCCACCCGATCTTGAGGGTATCCTCCTCCAATGTTGTTTAGGGTGATTGTAATTGTCTAGCTGCCCTCTCCACCCCTCCCTCTGGCCCTCTCTGCTTCTGCAATGAGATGTTTCTCAAACAAAGAATAAATAAAATTACAGCACAGGAAGAGTCCCTTCGGCCCTCCAAGCCTGCACTGACCATGCTGCCCATCTAAGCTAAAACTCCCTACCCTTCTGGAGACCATATCCCTCTATTCCCATTCTATTCATGTATTTGTCCAGATGCCCCTTAAAAGTTACTATCGTATCCACTTCCACTATCTCCCCTGGCAGCGAGTTCCAGGCACCCACTAGTCTCTGTGTAAAAAAAATCTTCCTCGTACATCTTCTATAAACGTTGCCCTTCGCACCTTAAACTTATGCCCCCTAGTAATTGACCCATCCACCCTGGGAAAAAGCTTCTGACTATCCACTCTGTCCATGCCTCTCATAATCTTGTAGACTTCTATCAGGACTCCCTTCAACCTCCGTCGCTCCAGTGAGAACAAACCAAGTTTCTCCAACCTCTCCTCATAGCTAATGCCCTCCATACTGGGCAACATCCTGGTAAATCTTTTCTGTACCCTCTCCAAAGCCTCCACATCCTTCTGGTAGTGTGGCGACCAGAATTGAACACTATATTCCAAGGGCAACCTAACTAATTTTCTATAAAACTGCAACATGACTTGCCAATTTTTAAACTCAGTGCCCCAGCCCATGAAGGCAAGCATGCCGTATGCCTTCTTGACTACCTTCTCCACCTGCATTGCCACTTTCAGTGACCAATGTACCTGTACACCCAGATCCCTCTACCTATCAATACTCTTAAGGGTTCTGCCATTTCCCATCTGTATTAGACCTTCTAAAATGTGTTGTCTCACAGTACCTTATGACGTGCAAAGTTTGTCCAGAGGAATGGCAGTGTAACACCTTTGGGCTCGATTGGCGGAGTAGCTATGCTCCTGTAATGGGAATAATTGAGACAAAAGCTTAGTTATGATACAGGAAAAGATTACATGCAGGAGATAGCCATTACTCAAAAACAATATTATTTTCAACAAATAAAACCATCCGAAATTTAGCTTCTCAAAAAAGAACAGTTCCAACCAATGTCCTTATTTCCCTCTTTTACTACTTTTTCCTCCTGGGGTGGAATCTGTACCATTTCCTCACACTCTGAACATCTTAAAACATTTTTTTTTCTGTGGCAGGCTGGAAATAAAACATGTTACTCTCGTTCAACAGAAACTGCTGGAAAATCTCAGCAAGTTTGACTCAACACTTGTGTGGTATACTGGCCTTCATTAATCGAGGGATTGAGTTTAGGAGTTGGGAGGTAATGCTGCAACTTTATAAGACCCTTGTCAGACCCCACTTGGAGGACTGTGCGCCGTTCTGGTCGCCTCACTACAGGAAGGATGTGGCAGCTATTGAGAGGGTGCAGAGGAGATTTACAAGGATGTTGCCTGGATTGGGAGGCATGCCTTATGAAGATAGGTTGAGGGAGCTAGGACTCTTCTCCCTGGAGAGTGGAGGTTGAGAGGCGATCTGATAGAGGTTTATAAGATGTTGAGAGGAATAGATAGGGTGGATTCTCTGAGGCTATTTCCCAGGGCTGAAATGGTCGCTACGAGAGGATATAGGTTTAAGGTGCTGGGGAGCAGGTACAGAGGAGATGTTAGGGGTAAGTTTTTCACTCAGAGGGTGGTGAGTGAGTGGAATCGGCTGCCATCGGTGGTGGTAGAGGCGAACTCGCTGGGGTCTTTTAAAAGACTTCTGGATGAATATATGGCATCTAATGGGATTGGGAGTTACGGATAGTTCTATGGCCTGGGAGGTATAGATGTGATCGGCGCAACTTGTGGGCTGAAGGGCCTGTTTGTGCTGTAGTGTTCTATGTTCTAACACCCTCATTCCCTGCCCACGGCACCATCCCATGCAATTACAGAAGGCGCCCCTTTACCTCCTCCCTGCTCACTGTCCCAAGTCCCAAACACCCCTTTCAGATGAAGCAGTGCTCCACATGCACCTCCTTCAATCTGGTCTATTGCATTCGCCATTCCCAATGTGGTCTACTCTACATCGGAGACTGGGTGACTGCTTTGCTGATCACCTTCAGTCTGCCTGCAAGCAGGACCCAGACCTTTCTGTCGCTTGCCACTCCAACACACTACCCTGCTCTTCTGTCCATATGTCTGTCCTTGGCCTTTTGCAATGTTCTAGCAAACCTCAAAGCCAACTGAAGGAACAGCTCTTCGTCTTTTCACAGAATCATAGAACCCTACAGTGCAGAAAGAAGCCCTTCGGCCCATCGAGTACAATCCCATCCAGTCCCTACCCCCATATCCCTACCCCACTAATCCCTCTAACCTAGACATCCCTGGACACTAAGGGGCAATCTCTTAGCATGGCCAATCAACCTAACCCGCACATCTTTGGACTGTGGGAGGAAACTGGAGCACCCGGGTCAGGAATCGAACCCAGGACCCTGAAGATGTGAAGCAGCTGTGCTAACCACTGTGCTACCGTGCCGCCAATCTTCCGATTGGACACTTTACAGCCTTCTGGTCTCAACATGGAGTTCAACAACTTCAGAGCATGAATTTCCCTCCACCTTCACCTCATTTCCATCTGTTTTATTTCATTTAATTCCAGCTCATTCATCCATTTTTATCATCCTTTTCTCTCACTTCCATTTTTCCACTTCTTCATTCCTGCTCTCCTTCTTGCCCTGTCTCCCCCAACTTTCAGGGCAACTGTCTAAATAATTTGTACTTCTGTTCTGCCACTCACGCATTCTGATCACTTAATGGACACTCTTAGCACCTTCTCAGCCTTCTGCATCCTCATTTACATTCCCTTTGTCTTATTACAAGCCCCCAACACCCCCCTCCCACCCACCATCCTCACAGTATAACTGTCTGTTGATTTTCTTTACTCTTGGTTCTGATGAAGGGTTATCCAGACTCGAAACGTTAGTTCTATTCTCTCCTGACAGATGCTGTCAGACCTGTTGAGATTTTACAGCATTTTCTGTTTATGTTTCAGTTTCCAGCGAAGAGATTGAGGGCTACAGGTTTATACCTCCTTGAAAGTGGAGTCACAGGTGAACAAGGTGCTGAAGAAGGCATCCGGCATGCTTGGTTTCATTGGTCAGAACATTAAATACAGGAGTTGGGACGTCTTGTTGAAGTTGTACAAGACATTGGCAAGGCCACACTTGGAATACTGTGTACAGTTCTAGTCTCCTATTATAGAAAGGATACTAATAAGCTAGAAAGAGTGTGGAAAAGGACTAGGAAGATACCGGGACTTGATGGATTGAGTTATAAGGAGAGGCTGGATAGACTGGGGCCTTTTTCCCCTGGAGGCTGAGGGGTGATATTATGGAGGTCTATAAAATAATGAGGGGCACAGAACAGCTAGATAGTCAATATCTTTTCCCAAAGGCAGGGGACACTAAAACTAGAGGGCATAGGTTTAAGGTGAGAGGGCAGAGGTATAAAAGTGTCCAGAGGGGCAAGCTTTTCACACAGAAGGTGGTGAGGGTCTGGAACAAGCTGCCAGGGGTAGAATAGAGCACAATTTTGTCTTTTAAAAAGCATTTGGATAGTTACATGGGTACAATGAGTATAGAGGGATATGGGCCAAATGTAGGAAATTAGGAGTAATTTAGCAATTTAAAGAATAGGGGCAGCATGGAAAAGCTGGGCCAAAGGGCCTATTTCCAGCTGTAGACCTCTATGACTCTATCTGCAGTATTTTGTTTTTAAGAATCTCTCATTGATGCCTACAGTTTAAACAGTTGTGTGTAACATACAGGAAATGTTGGATTATCCACAAACTTCAGCAGGAATTGTGTGCTTTTCCTGGCTTTCCTGTGCTAAGTCCACTCGACATTTTCTGGCGTGGATTTCATTCTGCAACTGGATCCTGCGTTGAGGTTGGCAGTAATGAATACGATTGCTCCCAGCTAGTAACCCGACTGGGCGGTGGCATCCAGCCTGAAGGTGGACCGATACCGAGTTGTTGCAAGATCGAGGCCTATGTTTTTGCTCAGCTGATCCTCCTGAAAGGGGCGGAACCCAGACGCTGAGACTCTCTCACATGCTGCAGCCCCTTAACCATCTCGGGGTGGAGGCGAGAGTGGCAAAGAACCTCTGAGGAGAAGAGAAGGGTGGAGGTGTTAGGTCAAGCAATGTGTGTGAAGGATGGGTGGTTGTGGTTTATTTGGTAGCATGTGTTAGATGTTTATGATTTCATAGAATCATACAGCACAGAAGAAGCCCTTCGGCCCATCGAGTGAGGAACTGTTGAGGACTCTGTGGGCTGTTGGAGTTTAGAAGGATGAGGGAGGATCTTGTTGAAACTTACAGGACACTGCGAGGCCTGGATAGAGTGGACATGGAGAGGATGTTTCCACTCGAAGGAAAAAGTAGAACTGGATGGTACAACCTCAGGCTAAATGGACGATCCTTTGACACAGAGATGAAGAGGAATTTCTTCAGCCAAAGAGTGGTGAATCTGTGGAACTCTATGCCTCAGAAGGCTGTGGAGGCCAGGTCATTGAATAAGACAGAGATAGATAGGTTCTTGATTAATAAGGGGATCAGGGTTGTGGAGAAAAGGCAGGGAAATGGGGATAAGGAAAATATTAGCCATGGTTGAATGGCGCAGCAAACTCGGTGGGCCAAGTGGCCTAATTCTGCTCCTATGTCTTATGGTCTAAGCCCACATTGACACATTAAAAATACCTGAACTCCCACCTAATCTATGTTCTATGCTTGATCTTGGGATTGGACATAGCTCAGCACAACATTGAGGGCTGAGGGGCCTGTACTGTGCTGTAACGTTCTATGTTCTAATCCCATTTACATGCATTTGGCCCTGAACGTTACGATGTGCCAAGTGCTCATCCAGGTACATTTTAAAGAATGTGAGGCAAACCACTTCTACCACCCTTCCAGGCAGCACATTGCAGACCGTCGCCACCTGCTGGCTAAAAAAGATTTTCCTCAGTGTATCCAAACTGGCACCAGAGTGTGGCGACGAGGGGATCTTCACAGTAACTTCATTGCAGTGTGAATGTAATCCGACTTGCGGCACTAATAAATGCACTTAAAATTTCTCAATTGCTTTCATAGTATCAGTGGGCCAAGTTGCCCCGTTCTCTCCCAATGTCTAGAACTTAAAAGCAGCGTATTCCATTCATTAGCAGTACGCAGAATTCTCCGAAAGTAATTTATACTGATCATATATTACCAGTAATTAACTCACAACTGTAAACCAATAAATCAAAACTGACTCTATCTCTCTTGATCACTGAGTGTGGCTGATCTCCATGCAAGTCTTCAAAGCAGACTTGCAACTCATTAATGATGTATGAGCAGAGAGGAAAAGTGCATTTGAGAAACTTCAGTTCCTCTGTCATTGAAGATCCGAGACATGCTCATATTAAAGGGCCCTTTATAGAGGATACCTTTGAAGAAAAGATTTTGTCTCAAACAGCACACGCAAATTACAAATGTGTCGGGGTGGTGGGGGCAACGGCCCAGTGGTATCATCACTAGACTATTAATCCAGGAACTCAGCTAATGATCTGAGGACCCAGGTTCAAATCCCACCAGGTGGAATTTGAATTCAATAAAAAATATCTGGAATTAAGAATCGAATGAGGAAACCATGTGGCCATTGTCAGAAAGACCCATCTGGTTCATTAATGTCCTTTAGGGAAGGGAATAAGAACAACACAGCACAGGAAACAGGCCCTTCGGCCCATGCCACCATTTTAATATTGTGAGTGCCCTCTTCTACCTATGACCTTTGTCTACGCCTATTGGACTCCACAATAAAGGTGTGCAAATTTAAACAATTGTAACCAGATTGAGGGAAGCCTAATTTTGGGACAATTTGTTAACACCAAGAATCTGCCGTCCTTACCTGGTCTGGCCTACATGTGACTCCAGAGTCACAGCAATGTGGTTGACTCTCAACTGCCCTCGGGCACTGGCCAGCCAGTGACACTCATGTCCCACGAATGAATATAAAAAAATCTTGTGATGTGCATCAATTTACAGCACAATTGCTGGATTTTTATAGCTGTTTCTCTGAGATTGAAGCTGCGCTAATCCTAATTTTGCAGCAACAGAGACAGTTTCCTATCCCTCCCATACTGGTGAGGCCGCAGCTGGAGTACTGTGTGCAGTTTTGATTGCCGCACTTGCGCAAGGATATTTTGGCCTTGGAAGGTGTGCAGAGGAGGTTCACTAGGCTGATACCAGAGATGAGGGGGTTGGACTATGAAGAGAGACTAAATAGACTGGGTCTGTACTCGTTGGAGTTTAGAAGGCTGAGGGGGGATCTTATAGAGACGTATAAGATAATGAAGGGGATGGATAGAGTAGAGGTAGAGAGATTCTTCCCGCTTAGAAAGGACAGCAGGACTAGAGGACACAGCCTCAAAATAAGGGGAGCGCAGTTTAGAACGGAGTTGAGGAGGAACTTCTTCACTCAAAGGGTGGTGAATCTCTGGAATTCTCTGCCCGTTGAAGTGATGGAGGCTACCTCGCTAAATATATTTAAGTCACAGGTAGATAGGTTTTTGATAGACAAGGGAATTAAGGGTTATGGGGAGAAAGCGGGAAAGTGGAACTGATCCACTTCAGATCAGCCATGATCTTATTGAATGGTGGGGCAGGCTCGAAGGGCTAGATGGCCTACTCCTGCTCCTATTTCTTATGTTCTTATGCTCTTATGTTCATTGTGATCCTCTTTGCCTGTCTGAATCCTTAAACTGAGTCAGCAGGTTTCAGGGAGAGAGTGAGCTGAGGGAATACTGCTTGACTGATGTGTGTTCTCCTCTCAGAAAGAGCTGCCAAGGCCCCAGACAACCATTTCATTGTCAATCATTCAGCAGGACTCCTCCACCTCCTAGGGTGCAGAATGAGGCCATTCGGCCCATCGAGCCTGCACCAACAACATTCCCACCCAGGCCCAATTGCCGTAACCCCATGTATTTACCCTACTAATCTCCCTGACTAAGGGACAATTTAGCCTGGCCAATGTAACTAACCAGCATGCCTTTTGGAGTGTGGGAGGAAACCGGAGCACCCAGAGGAAGTCCACGCAGACATGGGGAGAACATGCAAACTTCACACAGACAGTCACCGCGGTGGCATGGTGGCACAGTGGTTAGCACTGCTGCCTCTCAGTGCCGGGGGCCGGGTTCCATTTCCGGCTTGGGTCGCTGTCTGTGTGGAGTCTGCATGTTCTCCCCGTGTCTGCGTGGGTTTCCTCCGGGTGCTCCGGCTTCCTCCCACATTCTAAAGATGAGCGAGTTAGGTGGATTGGCCATGCTGAATTGTTAGGGGAACTAGCTAGGGTAATCGCATGGAGTAATGGGGATAGGCCTGGGTGGGATTGTGGTCGGTGCAGACTCAATGGGCCGAATGGCCTCCTTCTCCACTGTAGGGCTCTATGAGTCTATGAATTGAACTCATGCTCGTGCTGCTGTGAGGGAGCTGTGCTAACCACTGTATCACAATGCTGCCCCTAGTTATGTGCTAGGGTGAGATGAAAGAGGTTGGGAGAAGGCTCACATCCAGCACAAACATCGACCTGGACCAAATGGGCCGAATGGACTATTTCTGCACTGTCTCTTCGATGGAGTTCATTCTATACAATGGGAAAGGATGCGACCAGGGTAGCCATGACCTTGTGTGACAGTTAATGGACAGTTAAAAAGCTGGGAGAGATTTAGAATGGGCTGTCAATTTGTTCCTATACTTTTATACTAATTCCTAAAGTCCGGATTTATGCCACTGAATTGGAAATGGTCAATTAGAGCTCTATGCAGCAAAATGAAAGAAAAGGGATTGAGAGGGGAAATGGCTTGATGCACTGGGAGGGCCAAATGACAGGAATTGGAAATATAAAGTCATTACAACATGAAACGGTGATATAGTAGCGTGGAGATTAGTGCTGCTACCTCACAGAGCCAGGGATCCAGGTTCAATTCCGGTCACTGTCTGTGCAGAGTCTGTGTGGGTTTCCTTCAAGTGCTCTGGTTTCCTCCCACAGTCCAAAAGACTGGTTAGGTGCATTGGTCATGCTGAATTCTCCCTCAGTGTACCTGAACAGGAGTGTGATGACTAGGGGGTTTTCACAGTAACTTCATTGCAGTGTTAATGTAAGCCTACTTGTGACACTAATAGACAAATGAATGGTCGGCTAACAGAGAATGGGCTTAAATGGGCCTTTTTCAGGTTGGGGAAATGCAACAAGTGGCGTGCCATAGGGATCAGTGCTGGCACCTTAACTGTTTACAGTTCATATAAGTGACTTAGATGAATGGGTTGAAGGTTGCCAGATAAGTAGGAAAGTACATAAGAACATAAGAAATAGGAGCAGGAGTAGGCCATCTAGCCCTTCGAGCCTGCCCCACCATTCAATAAGATCATGGCTGATCTGAAGTGGATCAGTTCCACTTTCCCGCTTTCTCCCCATAACCCTTAATCCCCTTGACTGTCAAAAGCCTATCTAATATATTCAGCGAGGCAGCCTCCACCACTTCAACGGGCAGAGAATTCCAGAGATTCACCACTCTTTGAGTGAAGAAGTTGCTCCTCAACTCTGATCTAAACTGCCAACCGCAGCCCCCCCCCCCCCACCCCCACTTACCTTGAGGCTGTGTCCTCTAGTCCTGCTATCCTTTCTAAGCGGGAAGAACCTCTCTACCTCTACCCTATCCACCCCTTTCATTATCTTATACATCTCTATAAGATCCCCCCTTATCCTTCTAAACTCCAACGAGTACAGACCCAGTCTGTTTAGTCTCTCTTCATAGTCCAACCCCCTCATCTCCGGTATCAGCTGAGTGAACCTTTGCACTCCCTCCAAGGCCAAAATATCCTTGCGCAAGTGCGGCGACCAAAACTGCACACAGTACTCCAGTTGCGGCCTCACCAGTACCCTGTACAGTTGCAGCAAGACCTCCCTGCTTTTATATTCTATCCCCCTCGCTATAAAGGCCAGCATTCCATTTGCCTTTTTTTTGAAGAGGATGTAATTAGACTACAAAGGGATGTACGCCCGAGTTCAACGGCCTCGCCCACTATGGAATTGGAGTGGGCGAGGGACGGAAAACGGAAATGCCTGTTGACCTTGGGCAGGTATTTCCAGCCTCGCCTGACTGAGGACATAAAATCCCACCCATAGATGGGTGAAGTGAGTGGACAAAACTCTGGCAAATGGGATACAGTGTGAGGAAATGTGAAATTGTCCATTTTTGCTGGGAGAATAAAAAATAAGGCAATTCTAAGATAAGTCAATAATGCTTCAGTTGGACAGAGGACCAGTGAGGCCACATTTGGAGTACTGTGTAGAGCATTGGTCAAAGGTGGGGTAGTTATGCTTCAGCTGCATAGAGCACTAGTGAAACTACATCTGAAGCACTGCGTACAGTACAGGACGGAATGATGTAAATGTATTGGAGGCTGTTCAGAGGCAGTTTACGAGACTAACACCTAGGTGGGTTGTTTTATGAGGAAAGCTTGGACTCTAGGTTTGCATCCATTGCAGTTCAAACGATGATAAGATTGAGAATCTGGTGAACCGATGCAACTGCAATAATCTCTCTCAATGTCAGCGAAATGAAGGAGATGGTCATCGACTTCAGGAAGGATAGTGGAGGGCGCACCACTGTCTACATCATCAATGGGGACAAAATAGAAATGACCTGGAGCTTTAGGTTTTTAGGTATCCAGATCACCAACAATCTATTGTGGTCCCTCCACACGGATGTTATTATTAAGAAAGTCCAAAAGTGCCTCTACTTTCTCAGGATACTAAGGAAATTTGGCATGTCACCTACTATTCTCACCAACCTCTACAGATGTACCATAGAAAGCATCCTTTCTGGATGTATCACAGCTTGGTATGGCTCCTGCTCTGACCAAGACCACAATAAACTGCAAAGGGTCATGAGTGAAGCCCAGTCCATCCCACAAACCAGTCTCCCATCCATTGACTCTGTCGACACTTCCCGCTGCCTTGGGAAAGCAGCCAGCACAATCAAGGATCCTATGCCCCCCGGACATGCTCTCTCACCTTCTTCCATCGGGAAAAAGATACAAAAATCTGAAGTCACGTTCCAACCGACTCAAAAACAGCTTCTTCCCTGCTGCCATCAAACCTTTGATTGGACCTACCTTGCATTAAGTTGAACTTTCTCTACACCCTAGCTATGACTGTAACACTACATTCTGCACCCTCTCCTTTCCTTCTCTATGAATGGTATGCTTTGCCTGTATAGCGTGCAAGAAACTATACTTTTCACTGTATGCTAATACATGTGACAATAATAAATCAAAGCAATCAAATCAAAAAAGTTTAGAAGAGTAAGAGGTGACTTGACTGGGATACATAAGATCCTGAGGGGTCTTACAGAGCGGATGTGGAGAGGATATTTCCCCTTATGGGGCAATCTCGAACTGGGACCCACTGTTTAAAAATAAGGTCTTGTCCATTTCAAAATGGAGACAAGGTGAAATTCTTTCTCTCAGAGTGAATCATTGGAATTCTCTTCCTGAAAAAGGAGTGGAAGCTGTCTTTTCTTAATTTATTAGTCATTTGTCGGCTTACATTAACACCGCAATGAAGTTGCTGTGAAAACTCCCCAGTTGCCACACTCCGGCGCACCTGTTCGAGGCACACTGAGGGAGAATTTAGAACATAGAACTACAGCACAAACAGGCCCTTCGGCCCACAAGTTGCGCCGATCACGTCCCTACCTTCTGGGCTTACCTATAACCCTCAATCCTATTAAGTCCGATGTACTCATCCAGCAGTCTCTTAAAAGACCTTATCGAGTTTGCCTCTACCACCACTGACGACAGCCGATTCCACTCACCCACCACCTTCTGAGTGAAAAACTTACTCCTGAAATCTCCTCTGCGCCTACTCCCCAGCACCTTAAACCTGTGTCCTCTCGTAGCGACCATTTCAGCTCTGGGAAAATGCCTCTGAGAATCCACCCTATCTCTACCTCTCAACATCTTATACACCTCTATCAGGTCGCCTCTCATTCTTCGTCTCTCCAAGGAGAAAAGACCTAGCTCCCTCAACCTATTCTCATAAGGCATGCCACCCAATCCAGGCAACATCCTTGTAAATCTCCTCTGCACTCTTTCAATAGCTTCCACATCTTCCTTGTAATGAGGTGACCAGAACTGCGCACAGTACTCCAAGTGGGGTCTGACTAGGGTCTTATAAAGGTGCAGCATTGTCTCCCAACTCCTAATCTCAATGCCTCGATTGATGAAGACCAGTACACCGTATGCCTTCTTGACCACATCCTCCACCTGCGAGGCCAATTTAAGAGTCTTATGGACCCAGACCCCAAGGTCCTTCTGATCCCTACACTGCTAAGAGACTTACCCTTGATATTATGCTCCTTTATCCCATTTGACCTGCCAAAATGGACCACTACATTTTTATCCATGTTGAAGTCCATTTGCCACTTCTCCATCCAGTCTTGCATCCTATCTATGTCATGCTGCAACTTCTGACATCCCTCCAAACTATCCACAACACCACCAACCTTCGTGTTGTCGGCAAACTTACCAACCCATCCCTCCACTTCCTCATTCAGGTCATTTGTGAAAATTACAAACAGCAATTTAGCATGGCCAATGCATCTAACCAGTACGTCTTTCAGACTGCGGGAGGAAACTGGAGCACTTGGGGGAAACCCACGCAGACACAGGAAGAATGTGCAAACTCCCACACAGACAGTAACCCGAGCCAGGGATTGAACCCAGATCCTTGGCACTGTGAGGCAGCTGTGCTAACCATGCCACAGTTTGAATAGTTTTAAGACAGAGATGGATTGTTTCTTGGTAAGTAAAATGTTGGGCGATAGGTTATTGGGGGTGGGGATGAGATGCAGATTTGAGTTTTCCATTTAATCAGTCATGATCAGAGAAAAGGAGAGGTGGCTAGATGGGTAGAGAACTGGCTTGGCCACAGAAGACAGAGGGTAGTAGCGGAAGGGTCTTTTTCCAGCTGGAGGTTGGTGACCAGTGGTGTTCCGCAGGACTCTGTACTGGGACCTCTGCTTTGTGATATATATAAATGATTTGGAAGAAGGTGTAACTGGTGTGATCAGTAAGTTTTCAGATGACACGAAGATGGCTGGACTTGCGGATAGCGATGAGCATTGTCGGAGAGTACAGCAGGATATAGACAGGCTGGAAAATTGGGTGGAGAAATGGCAGGTGGAATTTAATCCAGATAAATGCAAAGTGATGCATTAAATAAATGGCACAACCATCAAAAGTATAAACGCACAGAGAGATCTGGGTGTGCAAGTCTACAAATCCTTGAAGGTGGCAGCACAGGTGGAGAAGGTGGTGAAGAAGGCATATGGCATGCTTGCTTTTATAGGACGGGGTATAGAGTATAAAAATTGGCGTCTGATGTTACAGCTGTATAGAACGTTGGTTAGGCCACATCTGGAGTACTGCGTCCAGTCCTGGTCGCCGCACTACCAAAAGGACGTGGAGGCTTTGGAGAGAGTGCAGAGGAGGTTTACCAGGATGTTGCCTGGTATGGAGGGTCTTAGCTATGAGGAGAGATTGGGTAAACTGGGGTTGTTCTCCCTGGAAAGACGGAGAGTGAGGGGAGACCTAATAGAGGTGTATAAAATTATGAGGGGTATAGAGAGGGAAAACTCTGAGAAGCTTGTCGGAGGTGACAAACACAAGGGGTCACAGGTTCAAGATGAGGGGGGCGAGTTTTAACTCAGATATCAGAGGGAGGTATTTTACACAGAGGGTGGTGGGGGCCTGGAACGCACTGCCAAGCAGGGTGGTGGAGGCAGACACGCTGGAATTGTTTAAGACTTATCTGGATAGTCACATAAGCAGACTGGGAATGGAGGGATACAGAAGAATAGTCTAGTTGGACCAATGAGCGGCGCAGGCTTGGAGGGCCGAAGGGCCTGTTTCCTGTGCTGTATTGTTCTTTGTTTTAAATGCTGGAATAGGCTCTAAGGGCCGAATGTCCTACTTCTGCTCATTGTTCATATGTTCGAATATGCTCCCGTTCCTCAAGCTACGAAATCATAGAATCATAGAATCCCCACAGTGCAGAAGGAGGCCACTCGGCCCATTGAGTCTGCACTGACCACTATCCCACCCAGGCCCTACCCCTGTAACCCAACATATTTACCCTCCTAATCCCTCTGACACTAAGGGGCAATTTATCTTGGCCAATCAACCTAACTCGCACATCTTTGTACTGTGGGAGGAAACCGGAGCACCCGGAGGAAACCCACGCAGACACGGGGAGAATGTGCAAACTCCACACGGATAGTGACCCAAGGCCGGGATCGAACCCGGATCCCTGACTCTGTGAGGCAGCAGTGCTAACCACCCTGCCACCTTATGTCCTGTGTCTTTTTCTCTCTCTCTCATGTATCAGCGCATCTACCAAGCACCAACCTGAAAGTGATTATATAAAGTCAAATTATCTTAAATAAATTTAAGATGGATTTTAAAAAAAAGAATGAGAGTTGTGTTCAATAAATCAGCCACCGGCTTTCATTCCGGGTGCGAGGAATTTATCTCGCTGGTTTGGAATTTGAATTTAAATTGAATTTTCTGGAAAGGGCAGAGAAATCTGGGGGACCATTAGTGGAGTTTTGTTATCTCGAATGGTGTAGAATTATGACCTCAGTGAAATGGGAAAATAGGAATAGAAACGTGACCAAAGTTTTGTAAAGAGTCCTTGTGTGAACTCAGGCTTACCTTGTTCAGAAAGAACCAGTGTGGCCTCTGGTCATAGAATGGGTACAGCACACAGTAGGAAGCCATTCAGCCCCCTTGTGTCTGTGCTGGCCTCCTGCCAGATTGGCTCCACTCACCTGCTTTCACCCACAGCCTTTAATTTATTTTCTCTTCAGGCAATTATCCATTACCCTGATGCATGATATCCCTGCCACGCTCTGCAATTGTGCTTTCTAAGTACTGACCACTTGCTGAGTGAAAAATGTTTCTCCTCAGGCCGCCATTTCTCCCATTGACAATCGCTGGAAATCTGTTCCCTCTCGCTCTCAGCATTTCACCAATAGAACATTTCTGTCTGTCCAGACTCCTCACAATTTTGTCAAATCACATTTCTCTTCTGTAAAGAGAATAACCCAGGTTTCTCTAGCCAGTCCTTACTTACACAAGTTCCTCATTCCTGGAACCAATTGATTTGATTTGATTTGATTGTTGTCACATGGGTGGTACAGTGGCACAGTGGTTAGCACTGCTGCCTCAGCACCAGGGATGCATGTTCGATTCCCGGCTTGGGTCACTGTCTGTGCAGAGTCTGCACGTTCTCCCCATGTCTGCGTGGGTTTCCTCCAGTTGATCTGGTTTCCTCCCACAGTCCGAAAGACGTGCTGGTTAGGTGCATTGGCCATGTTAAATTCTCCCTCAGTGTACCAGAGTGTGGCAACTGGGGGATTTTCATAGTAACTTTATTGCAGTGTTAATATAAGCCTACTTGTGACAATAATAAATAAACTTTAAGCTTTAGGGATACCGCGAAAAGTGTTGTTTCTTGCCTGTTATACACTGAGCCAGCACTTTTGGACTGTGGGAGGAAACCAGAGCACCTGGAGGAAACCCACGCAGACACGGGGAGAACATGCAGACTCCACATTGCTGGTCGCCCAAACCGGGAATCAAATCCAGGTCCCCGGTGCTGTGAGGCAGCAGTGCTAACCACCGTGCCACTGTGCGGCAAGCAATGTAGAGCATTTAAACCAAGTGGACATCAGATCCTGAGATAACCTGGGGTGCCCGCACTAGGTGGGCAGCACTGGGGTTAAAACAAAATGCATCTTTCTAAGCAGGAATGGTCAGCAAACAGAAAGGATGTGAGAGCTCTTCCAGGACTGATAATAAAGTAAAATCACTGGGAGCGATCCCACCAGTGATACGATATCTTCTTGTATCAAAATGTCTCAGAGCTTCATAGAATAATCTCCAGCTCGAAGCCCAGTTGTTATGCAAGCAAGTAGCAGAACAAACAGTGATGAATCATAGCAGGTAAGCTCACCTGGAAGCTTTTATTGATGATTTAATTGATCTGTTGGGCTAAGAACACATAAGTATGACATTAGTCTATCTTTAAGAAAGTTTTTTTAAAAAATACATGATTACTGCAGCTCACAGCTTCATAGAAACATAGAATATAGGAGCAGAGGGAGGCCATTCAGCCCTTCGAGCCTGCTCTGCCATTCATCATAATCATGGCCGATCATCCAATTCAACAGTAACCTCTGATTCCATTCACCCCAAGTGTTACATCAAGCCATCTCTTGAATACATTCAATGTTTTGGCATCAACTGCTTCCTGTGGTAATGAATTCCACAGGCTCACCACTCTTTGGGTGAAGAAATGAGTTCTCACCTCTGCCCTAAATGGTCTGAAGATGTGCGGGTTAGGTTGATTGGCCATGCTATAATTGCTCCTTGGTGTCCTGAGATGCGTAGGTTAGAGGGATTAGTGGGTAAATATGTAGTCATATGGGGTAGGGCTTGGGTGAAATTGTGGTCAGTGCAGACTCGATGGACCAAATGGCCTCTTTCTGCACTTTAGGGTTTCTATGATTCTATATTCTGAATCCTCAGACTGTGACCCCTGGCTCTGGACTCTCCCACCATTGGGAACATCCTCCCTTCATCTACCCTGTCTAGACCTGTTAGAATTTTATAAGTCTCCATGAGATCCCCCCTCATTCGTCAGAACTCCAGCAATAACAACCCTAACCTCGTCAATCTCTCCTCATACATCAGTCCCACATCCCCGGAATCAGCCTGGTAAACCTTTGCTACACTCCCTCGAGAGCAAGAACATCCTCCTTCAGAAACGGAGACCAAAACTGTACACAATATTCTCGGTGTGGCCTCACCAACGCCCTGTATAATTCAGCAATGCCTTTAGTATTGCTGGGCCGATGACGATGAGCCCTTTTATTGCTTCTCTAGTGGCATACATGGGGGTTGTTTATGTTTACTCTGGGATTAGTTTTACAATCCTGCATTGTTCAGAGAAAAAGCAATGTGGTTTTGGATAATTAGCAGTGCTTCCTCGGAATGCCAGGGACCCGGATTCAATTCTGGCCTCGGGTCACTGTCTGTGTGGAGTCTGCACATTCTCCCCTTGTCTGTGTGAGTTTCCTCCGGGTGCTCCGGTTTCCTCCCACAGTCCAAAGATGTGCCGGTTAGGTTAATTGGCCATGCTAAATTGACTCTAGTGTCAGGGGATTAGCAGGGTAAATATGTGGGTTTGCAGGATTAGGGCCTGGGTGGGATTGTGATCGGCGTAAGTTCGATGGGCTGAATGGCCTCTTTTTTCACAATAGGGATTCTATGATTCCAGTTTTTTTCTTCCCAGTGAGTTTAAGGTTTTCAGCTTTGAGAGTTTTGAGGCTACAGTTTAGATTTTAGTTTCAGTAGGGGCATCACGATAGAAGCTGAACTCTCTGGCCTTGAATTTACTGACGCACCCACCTCAAAATCAGGGCGGCAAGACTCACAGAATAGCATTCTCCGTTGGCCATGGGCGCGATCATACGAGCCTCGGGCAGACGTGCCGGTAAAATTCCAGCCTCTTTCTCTGTCTCCTTGCTCTATTTGGAAATTCTGCTGGCTATCTGAAGGCAACGTTTTGCCCCCCGGAAAGAAAGTGCAGCCTTCGAAAAGACTCAATTTCACTCATGTGAAATTTTAATCCCTGCTGTGTTAAACCTGTGAGAAGTCTGCCATCCTTACCTGGTCTGGCCTACGTATGACTCCAGAGTCACAGCAATGTGGCTGGCTCTTAACTGCCCTCTGAAATAAGCTACTCAGTTCAAGGGCAACAAGGGATGGGCAATAAATGCTGGTCAGCCAGTGGTGCCCACGTCCCATGAATGAATAATAAAGGAAACAAGATAAATGAAGTAGATATTATGCCATTTCCTTGTGGCTATCGCTGTCTTCCAGACTAACATTGTGGATATGATCTTAGTGGCCATTCACGCCACACTCCCACTACTGTGAGGTTGGGGAATTTGGCACCTGGCCAAATCTTTCACAGCAGTGGAATGGGAAAACATTCTACTCCTGGAGGTTGGATCAGTGAAATCCGTTGAGATTTAACTTTAGTCGCTGTGTTGAACTGGTGATTGGGTTTTCTAAGCACAGCGCCATCTACTGTATAGGCAGAGGCATACGGCTCACCACAGCACCAGCCATGGTGAAAGGTGGGCACCATGCATGAGGTGGTTCTTTTGGCACTACCCATGCTTGAGCTCATGGAGTCAGTAGGATGTGGCAGTAGGATGTGGCACATCCCCATACTCACCTACCCCCTGCCCATTCATTGCTGAGGTTACACATTTGCCTCGTCTCCTTCTCTGATTTCAAAAAATACAAAGAACAAAGAAAATCACAGCTTGCACTGACCATGCTGCCTGACTTATCTAAAACCCCCTACCCTTCCGGGGACCATATCCCTCTATTCCCATCCTATTCATGCACTTGTCAAGATGCCCCTTAAAAGCCACTATCGTATCTGCTTCCACTACCGTCCCCGGCAGCGAGTTCCAGGCACCCACCACCCTCTGTGTAAAAAATCTGCCTCGTACGTCTCCTTTAAACTTTGCCCCTCGCACCTTAAACATTGCCCCATAGTAATTGACTCTTCCACCCTGGGAAAAAGCTTCTGAATATCCACTCTGTCCATACCTCTCATAATTTTGTAGACTTCTATCAGGTCTCCCCTCAACCTCTGTTGCTCCAGTCAGAACAAACCAAGTTTCTCCAATCTCTCCTCATAGCTAATGCCCAATATAACAGGCAACATCCTGGTAAAGCTTTTCTGTACCTTCTCCAAAGCCTCCATACCCTTCTGATAGTGTGGCGACCAGATTGAACACTATACTCCAAGTGTGGCCTGAATAATGTTTGAGAAAGCTGCAACATGACTTATCAATTTTTATGTCCTAGCCAATGAAGGCAAACATGCCGTATGCCTTCTTGACCACCTTCTCCACCTGCATTGCCACTTTCAGTGACCTGTGTGCCTGTACACACAGATCCCTTTGCCTATTAATACTCTTAAGGGTTCTGCCATTTACTGTATATTTCCTAGTAATTAGATGTTCCAAAGTTCATTACCTCACATTTGTCTGGATTAAACGCCATCAGTCATTTCACTGCCCAAGTCTCCAGCTGATCTATATCCTGCTGTATCCTCTGATGGTCCTCATCACTATCCGTAAATCCACCAACCTTTGCGTCGCCCGCAAACTTACTAATCAATCCAGTTACATTTTCCTCCAAATCATTTATATATATTCCAAACAGCAAAGGTCCCAGCACTGATCCCTGAGGAATGCCACTTGTCACAGACCTCCATTCAGAAACGTACTCTTCCACTGCTAACTTCTGCCTTCTTTGACTGAATAAGAAGTCTGACAACACCAGGTTTAAGTCCAACCGATTTATTTGATAGTAAACTCACAAGCTTTCGAGGTTTCCCTCTTCATCAGGTGAATGGAGAGTTCTGGCCTCAGACAGTGCATATAACAGCACAGACAGTTTACAGGTTACTGATTAGAATGCAAATCTTTACACCTAACCTGCTGTTCAAGTCTTAACGTGGCTGACAGTGTGAGTGGAAGGAGCACTGATCACAGGTTAAAGAGATGTGTATTGTCTCCAGACAGTACAGTAAGTGAGGTTTTGCAAACCCAGGCAAGTCATGGGGGTTACAGATAGTGTGACATGAACTAAAGATCCCTGTTGAGACCGTCCTCATGTGTGCCAAACTTGGCTATCCATTCACCTGATGAAGAGGGAAACCTCGAAAGCTTGAGAGTTTACTATCAAATAAATTGTTTGGACTTAAACCTGGTGTTGTCAGACTTCTTACTGTCTTTACCCAAATCCAACGCTGGCATCTCCACATCATGACTTCTTTGACCAAGCCAGTTTTGTATCCACCTTGCTAGCTCACCTTTGATCCTATTCAACTTCATCTTCATGTCTCCTCTACACCCACTGCCACTTACGTTGAATCTGTGCCCAGTGGTTGTAGGACAATTCAGAACAATCCTTTGGAGAAGTGGTGGCCCATGGTTCCCAGAGGTTTGCCTTGTGATTACTTTAGCAAAGCACTGGTGTGTTTTCTCAATCCCGTGAATCACATTTTGCTTTGACGCTTTAAGTTTCTTTTGTGATTTGTTTATTGTTTGAAGCAGTAGCTTTTTAAGGGGCTGCTCTTTTGATTTAGAATTGAATAGAATTCTCGCAGTGTAGAAAGAGGCCATTTGGTCCATCAAGACTGCACTGACCACAATCCCATCGCGGTCCATACCATTTCCCTTGCTAGTCCCCCTAGGGACAATTTAGCATTGTCAATCCACCCAACCCGCACATCTTTGACTGTGGGAGGAAACCGGACCACCCACAGGAAACCCAAAGGAGAATGTGCAGACTCTGCGCAGACAGTGACCTGAGCCAGGAATTGAACCTGGGTCCTTGGTGCTGCGAGGAAGCAGTGTTAACCATTGTGCCACTATGCCCTATTTGTCCCTCAGTTTGATTATCTGGTTTACCCCCCAACAAAAAAAAAAGAAAGGCAACTCATGCAGTGCTTTAAAATTGTATGTCCACCTCTAAAATGTAGGTTAGGCTGATTTGGAATGTTGTGTGCAGTTCTGGTCGCCACACTACCAGAAGGAGGTGGAAGCTTTGGAGAGAGCGCAAAGAAGGTTCGCCAGGATGTTGCCTGGTCTTGAGGGTGTTGGTTCTGAGGAGAGGTTGAATAAACTAGGATTGTTTTCACAGGAAAGACATAGGCTGAGGGGAGACCTGATAGAGGTCTACAAAATTATGAGAGGCGTAGATATAGAACATAGAACATAGAACTTAGAACATTACAGCGCAGAACAGGCCCTTCGGCCCACGATGTTGCGCCGACCAGTTACAAAAACAATGACCCACTAGCCTATACCAATCGGTCAGCCATGATCAAAATGAATGGGCCAAATGGCCTACTCCTGCTTCTAGTTTCTATGCTTCTATACAAAGTCCAAGGTGTATCTTGATAAACAGATGAGCGGGAGGTGAACAGAGGGATGGAAACTGTATATTGGTGTAGGCTTGGTGGGCCGAAGGGCCTGTTCCAGTGCTGTATTCTTCTTTGCTCTTCTCTAATACCATAATAGCTCGTTGGTCTGTTTGAAGATTCTCTCAAAGCCCAGGCAGAGACCGTACACTGAAGTACCTCATTAATGCTCTACTGTCTGCTTATCAACATTCAAAATTAATTAAGTCCCTCTATTGTCTGCGGGAAAAGGAGGATCATAGTTCTTCAGAAAGCTGCAACCTCTGATTGATTTATGTGCAAAACGGATGAATAATTTTTATTATTACACTTACATTTTAAAAGCAGATAGGAAATTAAATGCGTTCTGTGGAGTCCTATCTGTCTGGTAATCTGCCAGTGTGTAATTACCTGCCTCTGTCAGTTCCCTCTATCTGTTTGAGTGCACAAAACTAGTTGTGTACGTTCAACGTTGGAATGGCTTCCTAACGCTTGTTCTGTTGCTGTGCTGGGATACATACTAATGTTTCCTGTGTTGCATCTGATCTTTTTTGTTGAATACGATTGTTGCCAACACTAACATTCCCCTCTGCTGTGTCACTCTCAGTCCTGGGAATACATTTGATTTGATTTGTTATTGTCACATCTGTTGAGATACAATGAAAAATATTGTTTCTTGTGCACGTTATATAGACAAAGCATACCGTTCATACAGAAGGAAAGGAGAGGATGCAGAATGTAGTGTTACAGTCATAGCTAGGGTGAAGAGAAAGATCAACTTAATGCGAAGTAGATCATTCAAAGTCTAATCGAGCATGGAAGAAGCTGTTCTTGAGTCGATTGGTACATCTCTTGAGATTTTTGTATCTTTTTCCCAATGGAAGAAAGTGGAAGAGAGAATGTCCGGGGTGCATGAGGTCCTTAATTATGCTGGCTGTTTTTCCGAAGCAGCAGGAAGTGTGGACAGTGTCAATAGATGGGAGGCTGGTTTGCATGATAGATTGGGCTACATTCACATCACTTTGTAGTTTCTTGCTGTGTTGGGCAAAGCAGGAGCCATACCAAGCTGTGATACAACCAGAAAGGATGCTTTCTATGGTGCATCTGTAAAAGTCGTTGAGAGTTGTAGCTGACACGCCAAAATTCTTCAGCCTCCTGAGAAAGTAGAGGCATTGGTGGGCTTTCTTAACTATAGTGTCAGCATGGGGGGACCAGGACAGGTCGTTGCTAGTCTGGACACCTAAACACTTGATGGTCACCAAAGAGACCTGGGACAACAAAAGAAAAGTTGGCGCTGTTTGGGTGTTGACACAAGGTCATATAGTTTCTACAGGGGCTGAGCGTAGATGAGGAGAACATGGCAGAATGCAAAAAAAAGCATGGTAATATGTAGATTCAGAGGAACATAGGAATTAATAGTTGGAAAAGGCCATTGGCCATCTTGGTTGTCTTCGACCATCTTGGCAGTGGCATGGTATGACAACAATGATGTCATAGCAGGCCACTTGAGGGGCCTATTTCTGCTCTTGTCTTTGTGTCCTTACAATGGAGGTGTTGACTAAGGGCGACTATCAATCATTGTCAATTAATCTATCCCAGATCCAGGTGTGATATGAGGAAACCCGAGTGTGGATAGGTTTGAAAACTATAGGCCCTAGGTTGTCCTATTTTTCATTCATTCATGGGACATGGTCATCGCTGGCTAGGCCAGCATTTATTGCCCACTCCTATCTGCCCTTGAGAAGGTGGTGGTGAGTTGTCTTATTGAACTTCTGCAGTCCATATGCTGTGGGTTGATCCACAATGCCATTAGGGAGGGAATTCCAGGATTTTGACCCAGCCTACATTTACACTGTAATGAAATCACTGTGAAAATCACTCTGGTGTCTGTTCGGGTACACTGAGAGAGAATTTAGCATGGCCAATGCACCTAACCAGCACATGTTAGTCACACATCAAGCACCTAACAGCAGTTCACTAGTGTGGAAGAGCTCCAGTCTGTCAGAATAACTCACCTGCAAAACAAGTGCTGCCAGATTCAGTGTTGGAGCGGCAGTCACACAAGCAGGGATAGTCAATTGTGTGTGAAAGCCAACAGCTCACTTTGATCTTGATCTGATGGATAAAAGGATAAGCTATCCAAACCATTACAAAAACCTCAAACTGCTCTGGTTGTTGGCAGCACGTGGGAGGAAACTGGAGCACCAAGAAGAAACCCATGCAGACACAGGGAAACTCCACACATATAGTGATCCATGCCGGGAATCGAACCAGGGTCCCTGGTGCTGTGAGGCAGCAGTGCTAACCACTGTGCCACCCTGCCAACCCCAATGAGGCCTATGAGGTGGGTCTCTTGGAGTATGAGCTCCCTGATTGACGTAATGATTGACTGCCCAACCAGGGAGTCTCACGTGTGCATATAACGGGGAATATCTTGCCTACTGGACATTCTGGATTCTGATATTGTACCTAAAGCACTTGAAGAGTGGAGACAAGTTTGCAAATAAGGGGAATCTGGTGAAAGGACCCCGGCCTCTGAGGAATTATTTCACTCTCTCACAAGCTGGTTAGTTTTTATTTTAACTTTGCAATTTGTTGTTCTGACAGTGATGTACATTTGCTCAGCAATTGCTTCTCGCCTCAGAAGCTATTTTTTAAATTCAGTTTACTTTAGCGCTGAACGGTATCTGTCTGAAATCTGTACACAGGGTCCCTGAGTGAGAATACATGCAAATGTGTACCCCCTCACCGCCCCCACCGAGTGAACAGTGTGCCTGCTCTGACTGACACAGAGAGATCGACCGTTTTGGATTTGGGGTCATGTTAGTCACACGTCAAGCTCCGAACAGCAGTTCAGCCAGCGTGGAAGGACACCAGTCTGTCAGCATAACTCACCCGCAAAGCTGCCGGAATCAGTCTTGGAGTGACAGTCACATTTATGTGTGAAAGCTAACAGCTCGCTTCAATCTTGGTCCGATGGGTAAGAGGAGAAGCTATCTGAATTATTACAAATACCCCAAACTGCTCTGGTGATTGGAAGCATTTTTGAAAGGATTGTTCATCTTTGGTGAGAAAACCTCTGCTAGTTGTTTAACAAGCTCAGAATCGTGGACTCCTGGCCGTGTAGGGAGAAGCCATTCGGCCCATCAAGCCTGCGCTGACCACAATCCCACCCAGGCTAGGATCTTCTGATCTCGTGGGTTTCGTCCGGGTGCCCCAGGTTCCTCCCATGGTCTGAAAGTTGTGTGGGTTAAGTGGATTGGCCATGATAAATTGCCCTTTAATGTCAGGGGGACAAGGGTAAATACATTGGTTGTTGGGGTAGGACCTGGGTGGGATGGGGGTCAGTGCAGGCTCGATGGCTGAATGTCCTCCTTCTGCACTGTAGGATCCTATGATAACAAGGATGAGAATTTTAAAATCAAGATATTGCCTGACTGGAAGTCAATGCAGATTGAAAGCAAGTAACAATAAGAGGGTGGCACTTGCCGTGAGATATGGAATAGGCTGAAGAGTTAATTCTAAGTTTAGTGAGGGTAGAATGTGAAGGAGCAGCCAGGAGTGTATAGCCAAGTTTAGTGGTAACAAAGGCATGAGTGAGAGAAGAGCAGCACAGTTCCAAGTTGGCGTGTATTTTGAAGGGGAACCTGCAGGTGCTGAGGTTTCGCATGCATCTACTGCCTTTGATCTTTCAGCTGGCAGGGATAGATGGTTTAGAAAATGCTGTCAAAGGAGACTTGGCAAGTTACTGCAGTCCATTCTTTTTAATGTATTATTGTCATATATATTAGCACATGGTGCAAAGTATTGTTTCTTGTGCCCTATAGAGACAAAGCATACTGTTCAGAGAGAAGGAAAGGTGAGAGTGCAGAATGTAGTGTTACAATCATATCTAGGGTATAGAGAAAAATCAACTTAACGTGAGGTAGGTCCATTCAAACTTCTGGCAGCAGCAGGGAAGAAGCTGTTTTTGAGTCGTTTGGTACATGAACTCAGACTTTTGTATCTTTTTCCCAACGGAAGAAGGTGGAAGGGAGAATGTCCGGGGTGCGTGAAGTCTTTAATTATGCTGGCTGCTTTTCCGAGGCAACGGGAAGTGTAGACAGTGTCAATGGATGGGAGGCTGGTTTGTGTGATGGATTGGGCTACGTTCATGACCATTTGTAGTTTCTTGCAGTCTTGGGCAGAGCAGGAGCCATACCAAGCTGTGATATAACCAGAAAGAATGCTTTCTATGGTGTATCTGTAAAAGTTGGTGAGAGTCGTAGCTGACATGCCAAATTTTCTTAGCCTCCTGAGAACGTAGAGGCATTGGTGGGCTTTCTTAAACATAGTGTCGGCTTGGAGGGACCAGGACAGTTTGCTGGTGATCTGGACACTTGAAGCTCTCGACCATTTCTACTTTGTCCCCACTGATGTAGAAGGAGCACGTTCTCCACTACACTTCCCGAAGACTGTGTATCATGTGCACTGACTGTATGGTTGCTCAATTTTCTGATGAAGGAAAGATAGGAGAATAAGTTGTGAAGAAGATGTAAGGTTTTGGATTTTTCTCATTCAAGGGGATAGCGGGAGACAGGAAAATTCCTAGCTTGGTCACCAACTTCAGAAGTATTTGTCCACAAAGGCAGGATCTTCACTGTTGGGGGACAGGAATGGGTTGGAGTCAGGCCAGTTAACCCAGGAAGAAGTTTGGAGGTCAACATAGAGATTGCCGGCCGTGGAGGTGAACTATTTAAAAGGCCCATCTCACTGGAGTGGGATTTGGTCCCAGTTCAACTAAAAATGCCAACGCCTCTCCAGCCCTCACCCCTCACACCCACTCATTCCCCAGGCCAACCACGTCATCTCATTCCACCACCTATACCACTGGGCCCCTTCTCTAAAAGATCAGGTGTAGGACCAAGCCTGAGATTGGGTGTAAGGACTGTTCTTGTTAAGTTGGATCTTGTTTGTCTCTTTTGTCGGGGCCACAAATTGGATACGACTTGAAGTGATCTTTGAAGCAGGCAAGGAGATAGATCAGGGCCTTGCCCCATCCACAGTGCATGTTGTCTTTGTCACTCTGAGAAAGGAATAACTCCTTTGCCTAGGGGGCATGAGGGACTATGTTAGAGGGGAGAGGGTGGGAGGGCAGAGATTGGGGGCATGAGGATTGAGCTTTTGAACTTTCCTTTTGAAGGATCCCCTTATGCAGACCTGTGTTCATGACTTCTGAGGAGCCGAGAACCACAACTCCATGGAAACCTGGCCCAACTCCACAAGGGAGCCAGCCAAACTGGGAGTGCCGGCTATGGAACCGGCCTGCGGGCTGAAAATCACTCCTGAAAATCCGGCAGTTTGGGAATGGTGTTGGAAATCCTGGAATCAGTTCCGGTCCATCATTTTTAAAGGGCTTCCGGGTCATCCTGATTGGGTGGAAATCCGGGTCAAGGAATCTCCAAAGGGATATAGATCTGTTGGGTGAATGGTTTAAAAAGAATTGGCAGATGGAGTGCATTGTAGGAAAATGTGAACTTGTCCATTTTGGCAGGAACGCCCAACTTGTCCATGCCACCCCTTTTTCTTTTAGCTACTAAGCTAGCCCCAATTGCCCATGTTTAGCCCATATCCCTCTATACCCATCTTACCCATGTAACTGTCTAAATGCCTTTTAAAAGACAAAATTGTACCTGCCTCTACTATTGCCTCTGCTAGCTTGTCCCAGTCACCCACCATCATCTGTGTGAATAAATTGCCCCTCTGGATCCTTTTGTATCTCTCCCCTCTCATCTTAAACCTACGCCCTCTAGTTTTAGACTCCCCTATCTTTGGGAAAAGGTATTTACTATCTAGCTGATCTATACCCCTCATTATTTTATAGACCTCTATAAGATCACCCCTCAGCCTTCTATGCTCCAGGGAAAAAAGTCCCAGCCTATCCAGCCTCTCTTTATGACTCAATCCATCAAGTCCCGATAGCATATCAAAAGGCAACACATTATTTCAATAGAAAGAGATTGCAGAACTCTGAGGTGTAGAGGGATCTGGGTGTCCTGATCCACGAATCAGGAAAAGTCAATAACAGGTGATTTGGGAGGCAAACAGAATATGTTTTATTTTGAGGGATCTTAAGACCCAGGCCAGAAACTCTAAGGTGTTTTATGAAGGTGGCTTAGACCCTAAATTTTTACATTTGATTTTGCACGAGTGAACGTAAGATGTTTCACTCCAGGTATGATGCAAGTGACCCACTAGGAAGCTTTTATCAAACAAAGTTTATTTAAAAAACACAGATACAAAAATAACAAAAAGAAATTAGCAAAACTTTTACCAATTACAAGATTTAAACATAGTGCTCTATAAACCCGAACAGCTAGCTACCTCTGTTGTTCCAAGTAAACAAGATCATCGCATAAACATATACCCCTTTTTAGACTTGGCACAAAAAACAAGTATGCTCATGTGATGCCGAGTTTTGCAGCTTTTTAACACCTGTAGTGAATCGATCCTTCAAACGTTGGATCAACTCTCTGAGGCTTCCCAGTCCTGGAACTTTCCAAAAACCTCTAGAGAGCGAGAGAGAATGTGAGCCTTCATCCACTCAGCTTCTAATAGCAACTGAGAAACAAAATTAAAACATGAACTTTTCTGTGGAAAATCTGTCCCCAGGCATATCAAGCCCCATTCAGCAAGCCCAAAGGACCATTAAATCCCAGAACACTGCATTAGACCCGATTAAAATCAGCATTTCAATTATACTGCCTCAGCAGCAATGAAGGACACCAGTCACAGACATCATGGTGCCGACAACTTTCAGTACCTGCTAGAAACATCCAACGAAGGATCACAATTAAAATACATTTCTTAAAGCACAGTGTCATCACAGGGGAATGGAACATAAAAGTAGAAATGGTTCTGTTGCAGTTTTATAGGGCATCATTGAGACCACATCGAGAGCACTGTATCTAGTTTTGCCCTCCTTATTTAAGAAGGGGCATATTGCATTAGAAACAGTGCAGAGAATGTTCACTTGGCTTATTCATAGAATCCGACAGTATAGAAGGAGGCCACTCAGCCCATCGAGCCTGTACCGACCACAACCCCACCCAGCCCTATTCTCCTAATCCCACACATTTACCCTGCTAATCCTCCTGACACTAAGCTCAATTTACCATGGTCAATCCACCTATCTCTGGACTGTGGGAGGAACACAATCTCACAACACCAGGTTAAAGTCCAACAGGTTTATTTGGTAGCAAAAGCCACTAGCTTTTGAAGCGCTGATTCTTCATCAGGTGTGGGAGGAAACCAGAGCACCCAGAGGAAATCCATGCAGACATGGAGAGAATATGCAAACTCCACACAGACAGTGGCCTGAGGCCAGAATTGAACCCGGGTGCCTGGCGCTGTGAGGCAGCAATGCTAATGGAGGCAGAATCATAGAATCAGAGAATCTACTGCACAGAGACAGGCCCATCGGCCCAAACTGGTCCATGCGGACTAAAAAGCCCATCTAAGCTAACCCCATTTGCCTGCATTTGGCCCATATCCCTCTAAACCTTTCCTGTCCATGTCTCTATCCAAATGCCTTTTAGATGTTGTCAATGCCCCTGCCTCAACCACTTTGTCTGGCAGCTCATTCCACACACGTACCACCCTCTGTGTAAAAAAGTTGCTCCTCCAGTTCCCATGAATTCTTTCCCCTCTTAATGTAAACCTATGCCCTCTAGTTCTCGATTCCCCAACTCTGGGAAAAAAGACTGAATGCATTCACGATGAGTACATGGGATTTAATGGGATTGAGGGTTATAGGTAGGCCTAGTAGGTAGGGATATGATCAGCATAACTTGTGGGCCGAAGGGCCTGTTTGTGCTGCAGTGTTCTATGTTCTATGTACCCATGCCTCTCATGATTTTATACACCTCTATAAGATCACCCCTCAGTCTTCTATGCTCCAAAGATAAAAGTCCTATTCTGTCCAATCTTTCACTGCAACTCAGTCCCTTGAGTCCTGGCAACATCTCTTCTGTACTCTCTTCAGTTTAATAAAAAAACGTTTATTTATTAGTCACAAGTAAGGCTTATATTAATACTGCAATGAAGTTACTGTGAAACTCCCCTAGTTGCCACAGTTGAGTAGCTGTTTAGGTCAACCAACACATCTTTTGGATTGTGGGAGGAAACCTGAACACCCAGAGGAAACCCACACAGACACCGGGAGAATGTGCAGACTCCGGACAAATAGTGACCCAAGCCGGGAATTGAACCCTGGTCTTTGGAGCTGTGAGGCAGCAGTGCTAACCAATGTGCCGCCTCATCTTATGTATCTTACCTTATAGCGACACCTTTCCTATAGCATGGAATTAAATATATTTAAGATAGAGGTGGGTAAGTTGTTGACTGACAAGGATGTCAGAGAGTAGATAGGAAAACAAAGGCTACTATCAGATCAACCATGATCTTATCAAATGAAGGAACAGGTTGAAAGGGCTGAATGGCCTACCCCTGCCCAAATTTATGTATTTGTTAACTCTGCTTTTCTCTTGACAGATGCTGCCTGACTGACCTTCTGTTTTTATTTCAGATTTCCAGTTTCTCAAGTATTTTGCTTTCGCTAACCAACTCGACAAGAAGGTAGCATTGGGACTATAATGAGGTGAAGTGTGAAATTATCTACTATTGTAGCAAGTATAGATAAGTCCGTACACGTGAATTACAGCATGTTAACATACAGATACAGAAAGCAGTCGGGAAGGCAAGAGGAAATGAAATCTTGTTACAAGGGAATTGGAGTACAAGGATAATAAAATATTATAGTGATTACACAGGGCAGACCATAACTTTGGATAATTCTGTTCTCCTTCCCAAAAGAAGGATAAAACAACTCTGAAGTGATTGCACTTTGCAGTCTGAGGCTTTGGGATAGACCATTTAGGATGGAGGTGAGGAGACATTTCTTCACCCAAAGAGTGGTGAGCCTGTGGAATTCATTACCACAGGAAGTAGTTGATGCCAAAACATTGAATGTACTCAAGAGGCAGCTGGATATAGCACCTGGGGCGAATGGGATCAAAGGTTAAGGGGAAAAAGCAGGATTAGGTTATTGAATTGGACGATCAGCCTTGATCATAATGAATCGCTCAGCAAGCTCGTAGGGCCAAATGGCCTCCTGCTGATCCTAAATTCTAAGTTTCTATGGGTTCCTGCGATGAGAGGGCTGTCCTGTGGGGAGAGATTGAGCAGAATACAGGCGGCACAGCACCACAGTGGTTACCATTGCTGCTTCACAGCTCCAGGGACCTGGGTTCGATTCCTAGCTTGGGTCACTGTCTGTGTGGAGTTTGCACATTCTCCTCATGTCTGCATGGGTTTCCTTTGGGGTGCTCTGGTTTCCTCCCACAGTCCAAAGATGTGCGTGTTAGGTTGATTGACCATGCTAAAATTGGCCCTTAGTGTCCTGAGATGCTTAGGTTAGAGGAATAAATATGTAGGGTTAGGGGGGTAGGACCTTAGTGGGATTGTGGTCAGTGCAGACTTGATGGGCTGAAGGGCCTCTTTCTTCACTGTAGGGTTCTATGGTTCAATATGCCTGCATTTTTTCGGGGGTTTAGAATAGTGAAAGGTAATTGCGTAAGATCCTGAGAAGGTTTCACAGGCTAGATACCAGGAGAGGCAGAGACCTTGTGGTACTATCGCTAGACTATTAATTCAGGAATTCAGCCATTGTTCTGGGGACCCGGGTTCGAATCCCACCACGGCAGATGGTGGAACTTGAAACCAATAAAAAAGATCTGGAATCTACTGATGACCATAAAACCATTGTCGATTGTCAGAAAAACCCATCTGGTTCACTAATGTCTTTAGGGAAGGAAATCCTCTGTCCTTGCCTGGTCTGGCCTACACCTGACTCCAGAGCCACAGCAATGCAGTTGACTCTGAAATGGCCGAGTAAGCCATTCAGCTCAAGGGCAATTAGGCATGGGCAGTAACTCTGGCCTAAACGTTGACGCCCACATCCCATGAAAGAATTGAAACGTGCTGAGAAGATCTATCCCCTGGTTCGGGGGTTCACATCAAGCAATTATAATCTCCTGAGGGATTGACTCCTTATCAATGAGGATGAGATGAGGAGAAAGGTCTTCATTCAAAGGCCTGTGAATCTTTGGATTCTCTAACACAGAGCTCTGTGGATGTTCCATCCTTAAGAAGATTTAAGATATGGATTGGCAAATGTTTGGACTCTGAGGGAGACAGCAGAGTCAAGTGGAGTTGAGAAAGATCAGTCATAGTCTTATTTGAATGATGGATTAGGCTTAAGGGGCCCTATGATCTTCTCATTTTTTTAATCTTTTATATCCTTATTAAGGAGACACCAGAGCAGATGGTCCAAATTTTGGCTAAATATGTTGGTTTTAAGAGGAAACAGTGGGTGGCACAGTGGCACAGTGGTTAGTGCTGCTGCCTCACAGCGCCAGGGACTTGAGTTCGATTCCCGGCTTGGGTCACTGTCTATGCGGAGTCTGCAAGTTCTCCCCGCGTGGGTTTCCCACGGGTGCTCCAGTTTCTTCCCACAGTCCAAACATGTGCTGGTTAAGTGCATTCACCATGCGAAATTCTCCCATGGGGCCAGAGTGTGGGGACTAGGGGATTTTGACAATAACTTCATTGCAGTGTTAATTTAAGTCTACTTGTGACACCAATAGATACACTCAAACTAAAAATAAGACAAGCACGGTGGCACAGGGATTTGCACTGCTGTTTCACAGTGCCAGGGTCTCAGGATCAATCCTGGCCTCGGATCACTGTCTGCGTGGAGTTTGCGCTTATCCTCGTGTCTGCGTGGGTTTCCTCCGGGTGCTCCGGTCTCCTCCTATAGCCCAAAGATGTGTGGGTTAGGTTGATTGGCCATGCTTAATTGTCAGGGGGAAAGCATGGAGTTAAGGAAGTAGGGCCTAGGTGGGATTGTGGTCAGTACAGACGCAATGGGCTGAATGGCCTCCTTCTGTTTGCATAGGGACCCTATGATTCTACGAATTGGTGACATGCAACAGGAAGGGAGGAGGGTGGAGTTGGCGAGTGTGAGCAGCTTAGCAGAAAGAATGGCAGGAGCCACCAAGAGGGTTAACACAAGAAAGACAATTTACATTTAGCAATGATGGCAAACTTGTACAGTGTGTTGAATCAATTGTGATAGCTGTGGGCACTGGTATTGCTTCGTGTAACATCTCCCGTCAAGAAATGACACCTGGTGATTAAACAGTGATGACAAGTACAAAATAGTTCTGGTAATGCAGATGACATGTTTGCAGAAAGGCCGTGGTGCGCGGATGAAATTAATTTATTTTTTTCAGAAACAATATCGGAGCAAACACAAATCAGCGCAGGGAAGGCAAGACGTCAGCACAGCTCTGTGATTAGCACACCCGCTTCTGAATCTGAAAGCTAACACGATAAGCAGCACCCAACTCTGGCGCAGTACTGAGGGAATGCTGCCTGGCGGAGGAGCCTTAGCTAAGGCGAGATGTTAAACCTATCCTCCTAGATAAACTTCAAAAAGAGCCAATGACAGGATTTTTTTGAACATAGAACATAGAACATTACAGCGCAGAACAGGCCCTTCGGCCCACGATGTTGCACCGACCAGTTAAAAAAAAAACAACAACAATGACCCACTAACCACTGGGGAATGCTCCCCAATCCTCCTTCAAGAAGGCAGCTTCTCAAGGGCAACAAGGGATGGGCAATAAATGCTGGCCAGCCCATGTCCCATGAATGAATAAAAAAAAATTGATCCCTCAAATCCATGACAGCTACCATCTGGAAGGACAAGGGCAGCAGTTACATGGGAACACCACCACATGCAAGTTCCCCTCCAAGCCACTCACCGTCCTGACTTGGAAATATATCACCGTTCCTTCGCAGTCGCTGGGTCAAAATCCTGAACTCCCTCCCTAACGGCATTGTGGGTCAACACACAGCACGTGGACTGCAGCGATTCAAGAAGGCAGCTCACCACCACCTTCTCAAGGGCAACTAGGGATGTGCCATAAATGTTGGTCTGGCCAGTGACACCTGCATCCCGTAAATGAATACGCCGTGACTTGTAGCCACTGATACTTGGGGAGGTCACTGGGTTAGGTTGATTGGCCATGCTAAGAAATTGTCCCTTAGTGTCCTAGATGCATAGGTTAGAGGAATTAGTGGGTAAGATATGTAGGGATATGGGGGTGGTACCTGGGTGGGATTGTGTTCGGTGTAGGCTTGATGGGCTGAAGGGCCTCTTTCTGCGCTGTAGGGTTCTATGATTCTATGAGGTGGTGGCATAGTGTTGTTAGATTCTTAGGGGCCAGGCAAATGCTCCAGAGATATGGGTTCAAATCCCACCACAGCAGCTGGTGGACTTTCAATGAGGAATTAAAAGTTAATTTGAGCGATAATGACTGTCTATTGTCAGAATGCACTTTAGTAAAGGGGAGGCAGTGGCATAATGGTATTTTCATTGGACTAGTAATCCATGGTAATGCAGTGGTGACCCGAGTTCAAATCCCACCACGGCAGACGATAAAATTTGAATTCAATAGAAATCTGGAATTAAAAAACTAATGATGTCCATGAAACCATTGTTGTAAAAACCCATCTGGTTCACTACTATCCTCTAGGGAAGGAAGTCTGTCACCCTTATTTGGTTTGGCCTACAGATTTAAAGCAGTGTGGTGGAGTCTTAAATGTCCTCAGGGATGGGTGATAAATGCTAGCAACACCTACATTCAATGAACAAATCAAAAACAGAATTTGTCATTCCCCAGCAATGTGCTTGACTCTCAATGCCATTTGAAATAGGATACTAGCAGTTATTTCAAGCTGCCACAGGTCTTTAGAAAAAGGAATGGAACTGGATGGACCAGCTGGCATTGACCTGGACACACCCAATTCTGTTGACCTTGTCAAATCGTCCTTGCTAACACCTGGGAGCGTGTGCCAAAGTTGGACGAGCTGCCCCAAACTAGTCAAACAACAGCCTGGCACAGTTGCACTCACAAACTTTGATTTGATTTGATTTATTATTGTCACACACAGTGAAAGTACTGTTTCTTCAACCTATATAGACAAAGCACACCGTTCAGAGAGAAGGAAACAAGAGAACGCAGAATGTAGTGTTACAGTCATAGAAAGGATGTAGAGAAAGATCAACTTAATGCGAGGTAGGTCCATTCAAAAGTCTGACAACAGCAGGGAAAAAGTTGTTCTTGAGTCGGTTGGTACGTGACCTCAGACTTGTGTATCTTTTTCCCAATGGAAGAAGATGGAAAAGAGAATGTCCAGGGTGCGTGGGGTCCTTAATTATGCTGGCTGCTTTGCCGAGGCAGGGGGAAGTGTGGACAGAATCAATGGATGGGAGGCTTGTTTGTGTGATGGATTGGTCTACATTCATAATCTTTTAATCTTGTGGTCTTGGGCAGAGCAGGAGCCATACCAAGCTATGATACAACCAGGCAGGATGCTTTTTGTGGTGCATCTATAAAAGTTGGTGAGAGTCATAGCTGACATGCCAAATTTCCTTAACCTTCTGGGAAAGTGGAGGCATTGGTGGGCTTTCTTAACTACAGTATTGGTATGGGGGGACCAGGATAGGTTGTTGGCAGTCTGGACACCTAAAAACCTGAAGCTCTCAATCCTTTCTACTTCATCCCTATTGATGTAGACAGGGACATGTTCTTCTTTACGCTCCCTGAAGTTGATGACAATGTCCTTCGTTCTGTTGACATTGAGAGAGAGATTATGGTTTCCGCACCAGTTCACCAGATTCTCTATCTCATTCTTGTCATTGTTTGAGATCCGACCCATTACTGTGGTGTCGTCAACAAACTTGAAAATCGAATTGGAGGGGAACTTGCCACACAGTTATAGGTGTATAAGGAGTATAGTAGGGGACTGAGAACACAGCCTTGTGGGGCACCGGTGTTGAGGATGATTGTGGAGGAGGTGTTGTTGCCTATCCTTACTGATTGTGGTCAATGAGTTAGGAAGTTCAGGATCCAGTCACAGAGGGAAGAGCCGAGGCCCAGGCCACGGAATTTGGAGATGAGTTTTGTGGGAATAATGGTGTTGAAGGCTGAGCTGTAGTCAATAAATAAGAGTCTGACATAGGTGTCCTTGTTAGGACCTTCGTGGACTTCATAGCGAGGGGGATTGTCCTTCATAGCGAGGGGGATTGAATATAAAAGTAGGGAGGTCTTGCTGCGGCTGTATAGGGCATTGGTGAGGCCGCAGCTGGAGTACTGTGTGCAGTTTTGGTCGCCGTACTTACGCAAGGATATTTTGGCCTTGGAGGGAGTGCAGAAGAGGTTTACTAGGCTGATGCCGGAGTTGAGGGGGTTGAGCTATGAGGAGAGGCTGAATAAACTAGGCTTGTACTCGTTAGAGTTTAGAAGAATGAGGGGAGATCTCATTGAGACGTGTAAGATGATGAATGGGATGGATAGGACAGAGGTGGAGAGACTTTTCCTGCTCAGAAAGGACAGTAGGACTAGAGGGCACAGCCTCAAGATAAAGGGGGGGCGCGGTTTAGAACGGAGTTGAGGAGGAACTTCTTCACTCAAAGGGTGGTGAATCTCTGGAATTCTCTGCCCGTTGAAGTGGTGGAGGCTGCCTCGCTAAATATTTTTAAGACGCGGGTTGATGGGTTTTTGATAAGAGAGGGGATTAAGGGTTATGGGGAGAGGGCGGGAAAGTGGAACTGAGCCACGACAGATCAGCCATGATCTTATTGAATGGCGGGGCAGGCTCGAAGGGCTAGATGGCCTACTCCTGCTCCTATTTCTTATGTTCTTATGTTCTTATCTAGGTGTTCTAGGGTTGAGTGCCTTGCATCATGCTATACCTTAAATCACACCTTACAGACAATGTCATGGAAACTTCCATCCTGGGTATGTCCTATCCCAGCAGAGGTGACGGCACATTCATTTACAGTTGGGAGGAATAGCCCTGGGTGGTCTCTACATTGGCTTCAGACCCCTACAAAAGCTTCAAGGCATCAGGTCAAAGGTGGACAAGGTCATCCCCTGCTGGTTGCTGCCACCACCTACTGCCCTCTCCCACACTCCCTCATCATCACCTCCCCTTCCTCGGCTAGTGAATCGGCACTCCTCCATGTTGAACACCGTTTGCAGGACACGCTTAGTGTGGACAAGGGTGCGGAATGTACTCTGGGCGAAGACTTCAATGTCAATCACCAAGAGTGGCTCGATAGTACCACGATAAACTGGGCTGGCTAAGTCTTAGAGGACATAACTGCTAAACTGGACCTGCGGTGTGTGGTGAAGGAACAATATATTGGATCTCATCCTCACCAATCTATCTGTCATAGATGTACCTGTCCATGGCAGTATTGGTTGGGGTAACCACCGCACGGTCTTCTGGAGATGAAGTCCTGCCTCCAATGTGTCAAGTGGGCTAGATTTCAAACTGATCTAGTAACTCAAGTCTAAGAATCCATGAAGGGTTGTAGACCATCAACAACAGCAGAATTGTACCCAACTACAATCTGTAACCTCATGGCCCGGCAGCATCGTGGGCACTATGGTTAGCACTGATGCCACACAGAACCAGAGACCCGAGTTCGATTCCCGGGTTGGGTCGATGTCTGATAGGTTTAAGGTGAGAGAGGAGAGATGCGAAAGGATCCAGAGGGACAATCTTTTCACGCAAAGGGTGGTAAGTGTCATGAACAAGCTGCCAGAGGCAATAATAGAGGTGGGTACAATTTTGTCTTTTAAAAAGCATTTCGACATGGGTAAGATGGGTATAGAGGGATTATGGGTCAAACATGGGCAATTGGGACGAGCTTAGTGGTAAAAACTGGGTGACGTGGACAAGTTGGGCCAAAGGGCCTGTTTCCATGCTGTAAACCTCTGTGAATCTAAACTTGAGATCCCTCACTCTACCATGACCACCGAGCCAGGCATTCAAGCCTAGTTCAATGACAAATGCAACATGCCAGGAGCAATACCAGGCATACCTAACAATGAGGTATCAATCTGGTGAAGCTACAACACAAGATACTTGTGTGCCAAAGATGTAGGCAGCAAGTGATAGACGGCGATTCCACAACTAATGGATCAGATCCAAGCTCTGTAGTCCTGCCACATCCAGTTGTGAATGGTGGTGGACAATTAAACAGCTCACTGGAGGAGGAGGCTCCACAAATATTCCTAATGATGGAGGAGACCAGCACATCAGTGCAAAAGATAAGGCTGAAGTATCCGCAGCAATCTTCAGCCAGAAGTGCCGAGTGGATTATCCATCTCAGCCTCCTCCAGTGTTCCCCAGCATCTCAGATGCCAGTCTCCAGCCAATTTGATTCACTCAATGTGATGTCAAGAAATGATCGAAGGCATTGAGTACTGCAAAAGCAATGGGGCCCTGACAATATTCTGCCAATAGTATTGAAGACTTGCGCTCCAAAAATTGCCCCTAGCCAAGTTCTTCCAGGGCAGCCTCAACATTAGTATCGACCCAGTAAAATGGAAAATTTCCTTGGTATGACCTATCCACCAAAAGCAGGATAAGTCCAACCCGTCCAATTACCGCCCAACCAGTTTATTATTGATAATGGACAAAATGGTGGAAGAGTATGTACTCGATGGAATTTAGAAGGATGAGGGAGGATCTAATTGAAGCATACAGAGTTCTGAGAGGCCGAGATAGAGTGGACGTGGAGAGGGTGTTTCCATTCGCGAGAGAGACTAGAACTCGAGGGCACAACTTCAGAGCTCCTTTAAAATTGAGATGAGGAGGGAATTCTTCATCCAGAGGGTGGTGAATCCATGAAACTCTTTGCCACAGAGGGCTGTGGAGACCAGGTCATGGATTATCTTTAAGACAGAGATAGATAGGTTCCTGGTCAATAAGTTGTTATTGATCAAGAACCTATCAATCTAGGGTTGTGGGGAGAAGGCAGGAGAATGGGGATGGGAATCATATCAGCCATGATTGAATCATAGAATCCTACAGTGCAGAAGGAGGTAATTCAGTCCATCGAGTCTGCGCCAACCACTATCCCACCCAGGCCCGATTCCCAAAACCCCATATGTTTACCCTGCTAGTCCCCTTGACAGTAAGGGTCAGTTCAACATGGCCAATCCACCTAACCCGCACATCTTTGGATTGTGGGAGGAAACCGGGGCACCTGGATGAAACCCACGTAGACATGGGGAGACTCCACACAGTGACCCAAGCTGGGATTCAAACTCAGGTCCCTGGAGTTGTGAAGCAGTAGTACGAATCACTGTGCCATGGCAGAACAGACTTAATGGGCCGAATGGTCTAAGTCAACTCCTTTATACTATGGTCTTATGGATTGTCGCCAGCACATCAAGCAGCACTTACTGTGGAAACAATCTGCTCACTAACATTCAGCTTGAGTTCCAGCAGGATCACTTAGTATTATTTTTTCATTTATCCAATTCAACCCAATCAAAGTCGAATTCAAAGTCTCAGCAAGTGAGACATTCCCGATCCAAGCTGACAAGACAGGACTCACTACTCCCTGTCTTGGGCTTGATCTACGTGATCCAATCTGATTGGAGCAGGCATTGCATCAAGGCTCGATCTCATTTGCATCTTGGCCAAGATGCCGTTTTAAAAAGATTGCTTCAAATGAAGCCTCAGTGTAAGCTCACAACTTCAACCCAGTGCAGGATGCCAAGACTACACATGATCTTACCCAAAAGGCCGAGAAATGGTGGTGTCACCACAGTCTTGGCTCAAACATGGACAAAAGAGCTGAATTCCAGAGGTGAGAGTGACATCAAGGCAGCATTTGGCCGAGTGTGGCATCATGGACTCCGAGCGAAACTGGAGCAGAAAGTGTTGTGAAAAGCACAAAGTCACATTTTACGTCAATGTGAAAGCATGACACGATTATTTTCCCTCAGCGATGAGCTGTGCTTCCCAACTTTGAGCACTGGGAATATCATTATAATAAATTTACATATCATTATCAGGCCCAAAGATCGGAATCATTCCTCCACTTGAAAAAACCCATCCATGGCAGCACGGTGGCAGAATGGTGTGAAGCATGGCATGGTGCCCAAGGTGTGCATCTGGCTAGCAATCCTCCCAGGGGAGGTCAGCTGACTGCAGTAGACACTATCCTGGCATCAAGCTGACCAGGCCCAGACAGGGATGGCACGGTGGCACAGTGTTTGGCACCGCTGCCTCACCGCGCCAGGAATCCAGATTTGATTTTTTTTTTAATGTTTACTTACTAGTGTCACAAGTAGACTTGCATTAAAACTGCAATGAAGTTACTGTGAAATTCCCCTAGAAACCATACTCCAGCGCCTGTTAGGGTACATAAGAACATAAGAAATAGGAGCAGGAGTAGGTAATCTAGCCCTTCAAGCTGCCCCGCCATTCAATAAAATCATGGCTGATCTGAAGTGGATCAGTCCCATTTTCCCGGTACACTGAGGGAGAATTTAGCATGGCCAATGCATCTAGCCAGCACGTCTTTTGGATGGTGTGGGGAAACCAGAGCACCCGGAGGAAACCCGCGCAGACACAAGGAGGACATGCAGACACTGCACAGACAGTGACCCAAGCTGACGATATCAGACTCCAGATCTACAGACCCCTAACAAACAAAGAACAAAGAAAATTACAGCACAGGAACAGGCCCTTCAGCCCTCCAAGCCTGAACCAACCATGCTGCCTGACTTAACTAAAGCCCCCGGCCCTTCCAGGGAATATATCCCGTCTATATTCCCGTCCTGTTCATGTATTTGTCAAGACGCCCCTTAAAAGTCACTACTGCATCCATTTCCACTACCTCCCCCAGCAAAGAGTTCCAGGTGCCCACCACTCTCTATGTAAAAAATCTGCCTTGTACATCTCCTTTAAACCTTGCCCCTCACACCTTAAACCTGTGCCCCCTAGTAATTGACTTTCCCACCCTGGGAAAAAGCTTCTGACTATCCACTCTGTCCGTGCCTCTCATCATCTTGTAGACTTCTATCAGGTCTCCCCTCAACCTCCATCATTCCAATGAGAACAAACCAAGTTTCTCCAATCTCTCCTCATAGCTAATGCCCTCCATACCAGGCAGCACTCTGGTAAATCTTTTCTGCACCCTCTCCAAAGCCTCCATATACTTCTGGTAGTGAGGTGACCAAAATTGAACACTATATTCCAAGTGCGGCCTAACTAAGGTTCTATAAAGCTGCAACATGACTTGCCAATTTTTAAACTCCATGCCCGGGCCAATGAAGGCAAGCATGCAGTATGCGTTCTTGACTACCTCCTCCACCTGTGGCCTGTGAACCTGTACACCCAGATCCCTCTGCCTATCAATAATCTTCAGAGTTCTGCCATTTACTGTGTGTTTCCTATCTGTATTAGACCTTCCAAGATACATTACCTCACGTTTGTCCGAACTGGCAAGTCTGGCAAAGTGAAATCACGCTCAGCTCCAGGGCTCGTGTGCTCCAGCCCAATTGGCCAAGCAGGTCACATGACCTTCCAAGAGCTATTTTGTACAGAATCCCTACAGAAGTGCAGAAGGAGGCCATTCAGCCCATCGAACCTCCCCTTCAAGCGACACAAGCCCGCAGACGTTATCCAGGAAATTCCAGGCTGGAATCTATTTATTCAAGTTCTGTCACTTGAGGATAGTTGCATTATAAAAATTATGTGCTTATTACTTTAGTCTCTGTAGGGTGGCACGGTGGCACAGTGGTTAGCACTGCTGCCACACAGTGCCAGGGACCCAGGTTTGATTCCCGACTTAGTCGGTGCGGAGTTTGCATGTTCTCCCCATTTCTGCGTGGGTTTCCTCCGGGTGCTCCGGTTTCCTCCCATAGTCCAAAAGACATGCTGGCTAGGTGCGTTGGCCGTGAAAAAAAGTTCTCCCTCAGTGTACCCGAACAGGCGCCAAAGTGTGGCGACTAGGGAATTTTCACAGTAGCTTCGTTGCAGTGTTAACGTAAGCCGACTTGTGACACTAATAAATAAACTTTAAACAAAACAGACTTCAGAAGAGATTGATGGGACATTTATCAATCATCTCCATTTTGATCAGTAAAGTTTAAAATTTGTTTTTTAGTCACAAAGTAGGCTTACATTAACACTGCAATGAAATTACTATGAAAATAATAAAAACAAAATGTTACAGCTGCTGGAATTTGAAAATAGAACAGAAGATGCTGGAAAACCTCAGCAGGTCTGGCAGCACCCGTGGAGAGAGAATTGGGCCAACATTTTGAGTCTGGATGACCCTTTGTCAGAGCAGGGTGTGAAAATCCCCCAGTCACCGCATTCCATCATCTTTTTCGGGTACGCTAAGGGAGAATTTAGCATAGCCAATGAATCTAACCAGCACATCTTTCAGGCTGTGGGAGGAAACAGGAGCACCCGGAGGAAATCCACGCGGAGAACTTTCAGACACCTCATAGACAGTCACCCAAAGCCAGAATTGAACCTGGGTCCCTGGCGTTGCGAGGCAGCAGTGCTAACCATTGTGCCACCCAGTAACAGTGGCATCAATATATGCAACCTTAACAATATTGTAGATACATAGAGTGGCACGGTGGCACAGCGGTTAGCACTGTTGCCTCACAGCGCCAGGGACCTGGGTTCAATTCCCGGCTTGGGTCACTGTCCATGTGGAGTTTGCACTTTCTCCCCATGCCTGCATGGGTTCCCTCTGAGTGCTCCGATTTCCCCCCACAGTCCAAAGATGTGCGGGTTAGGTGGATTATTCCTGATAAGTTGACCCTTAGTGTCAGGGGGGATTAGCAAGGTAAAGAAGCAGGGTTATGGGATTGTGGGCGGTGCTGGCTTGATGGGCCAAATGGCCTCCTTCTGCACTGTAGGGATTCTATTCTACATCCTAATAACCATGTAAAATAACTGACCAAATTACGTTTGCTTTGGATCTTAGTGACAGCATGCACAGTACAAGAGGGTTAAAGTAAAATATCTCCCTCTGTGATGCCTTTCAGTGGATGTTTGCTTCCCTGTACAAACGTAACTAAAATGAATGGAAACATGTCTTTTGTTTATGATTATCTCACATGCTGGCTTCAAATCAAACCAAAGAGTGAAAATGGCAGATATTCTCTTTCAGATATGTCAAGAACACAGTGTGGGGGATCCACTGTGTAAGAAGGTCGACATTTGTAACTACGTCTACGAGCAACTGTGGAACAAAACAATTAAACTTGATTCTTAATGGAAAGGGGGAATATCCAGATAAGTGTGGGAGGGAATACATTCAGTTAAAGTGCATCTCTCAGGATAGCGAAGTGTTTTTATCAATTTTGGCAGATGTTTTAAATTAAATGTCTCTTACCCTCCTCCTAACAGATCATTCTTCCTTCCTCACTGATCTCCTGACAGGCAAAAGCAGAGACTGCCTGGTAGCAGCAGTGTGGGTTGATAGTCAGCCAAAGAAAGGAAAAGTCTTGTATTTATATAGCACCGTTCACCACCTCAAGGCTCCTCAGAATGCTTTACAGCTAATGTACGGGCAGCACGGTGGCACAGTTAGCTCTGCTGCCTCACATCCCTCGGGACCTAGGCTCAATTCTCAGCTTGGGTCACTGCCCGTGTGGAGTCTACATTTTTTTAAATTCATTTGTGGGACAAGGGTGTCGCTGGCTGGCCACCATTTATTGCCCATCCCTAGTTGCCCTTGAGATGTTGAGCTGCCTTCTTGAAACATTACAGCTGGCATGCTGTGGGTTGACCCACACAGACATTCGGGAGGGAACTCCAGTATTTTGACCCAGTGGCTGTGAAGTATGACTTCACTATGCCTTTAAGAGATGTTTTAAAAAATTATGTTCTCTGGAACCCTCAGTCTCAGCTTTCATTATTATTAGGAGGCAATGGGAAGTGTAGACAGAGTCAGTGGATGGGAGGCTGGTTTGTGTGATGGATTGGGCTATATTCACGACCTTTTGTAGCTCCTTGTGGTCTTGGGCAGAGCAGAAGCCATACCAAGCTGTGATACAACCAGAAAGGATGCTTTCTATGGTGCATCTGTAAACGTTGGCGAGAGTCGCAGCTGACATGCCAAATTTCTTTTGTCTCCTGAGAAAGTAGAAGCATTGGTGGGCTTTATTAACTAACCAGCATGTCTGTAAAATGTGAGAAGAAGCTGGAGCACCCAGAAGAAACCCTCGCAGACACGGAGAGAACGTGACAACTCTGCATAGACAGTGACCAAGCTGGGAATTGAACCCGGGATCCTGACGCTGTGAGACAGCAGTGCTAACCACTGTGCTACCATGCCCCCCTCCCCAATAAAAAATATTGCTAATTTTCTTTCTAAATATGTTAACTATATTTGAAGTAAACTTTGTTTGATTAAAGCTCCCTCGTGGGTCATTTGAATCATCCCTGAAGTGAGACCTATCATGCTTATCCTAGCCAAATTTTAAGTGCAAAACTGATGATCCAATTGGGCTCCAGAGAACACATTGGATGTTTCTGACCTGAATTATAACAACTGGGGGCTTGTCCGGGATTAAAATCTATGTCTCTTGATTGATGTGGGGTTTTTGAAATCAAAGATAGTGAGCATATTGTTGTTTTAGAACATAGAACATAGAATGCTACAGCACAAACAGGCCCTTCGGCCCACTAGCTGCGCCGATCACATCTATACCTACCAAGCCATAGAACTATCTGTGACTCCCAATCCCATTAGATCCCATATATTCATCCAGAAGTCTTTTAAAAGACCCCAGAGAGTTTGCCTCTACCACCACCGACAGCAGCCGATTCCAATCACTCACCACCCTCTGAGTGAAAAACTTACCCCTAACATCTCCTCTGTACCTGCTCCCCAGCACCTTAAACCTGTGTCCTCTCCTAGCGACCATTTCAGCTCTGGGAAATAGCCTCCGAGAATCCACCCTATCTATTCCTCTCAACATTTTATAAACCTCTATCAGGTCGCCTCTCATCCTTCATCTCTCCAGGGAGAAGAGACCCAGCTGCCTCAACCTATCTTCAGAAGGCATGCCTCCCAATCCAGGCAACATCCTTGTAAATCTCCTCTGCACCCTTTCAATAGCTTCCACATCCTTCCTGTAGTGAGGAGTCGCATTCCTGTTGAGTTTTCTCCTCGGGAGTTGCATTCAGGTTTAAATCGGGAGTGGAATAATAGCTTTTTCAGAGTCAACGGATGGGAGACTGGTTTGCACGATGGAATGGGCTACGTTCACAACCCTTTGTAGGTTCGTGCGGTCTTGGTCAGAGCAGGAGCCATACCAAGCTGTGATACACCCGGGTAGGACACTTTCTGTGGTGCATCTGTAGAAATTAGTCAGACTGCCCCAACTGTGCCTGACAAAAGCAGCCTGAAAATGGTCGGTTACAAACACACCAAACAGCCTTGAAACACTGAAAAGAAATACACATTCTGGCAAGCATTTAGAAAAACAGGCGACATAAATAAAATTGCATCAAAACATGCTGCAGAATATTAAACACATCGAGGCATATTGGATCATGTTTCAGCCCATTGTAAGTTCTTTGCTTATGTATTTAATTCCTTTATTTTCCTGTAACCTCTCTGTGCTTGCCTTTCAGAGGGTTTTGCAACCTGACTATCTTTTTTCATCTCCGAGACCTTCCAACCTCGTGTCGCCCCCGCCTTGGGGGAAAAAAAGTGAAACAAAATAATTATCAGACGTGCTCGGAATTATGTGGAGCAGACGCGAGCCACAGCCACAATTAGGATCCTCGTTTTAATCTGTTTATGCACTTTCTTTTGTCCAAGGTTGAATGAAAAAGGAATACATTTCCTACAGCATTAAACAACTTCATGTACAGCCACTCAACCTCTCCTTACAAACTCATTAATGCCTTCCGTCTGCGGCAGCCTGGATCAAACAGCATGGAGCGCTCTAACATGCTGTTTGTTAGGGGCATCTCTCTAAATAACTCAAGTCATATCAGAGTATAACAGAAAGATACAGCACTGAAGGAGCCCATTTTGCCCATCATGTCTGTGCTAGCCCATAGGCAGGGTTACCCAATCCCCTTTCCTTTCCCCTGCACCCTCTAATTTTTTTTTATCTCCGACAAGTGTTTACCCAACTCTCTATTGAAAGTAAATCCACTATCATTTCAGCAAGCACATTATAGATCATAACAATACGGTGGCACAGTAGTGTCCCTAGGTTGGGGGAATATAGTGGGGTAAATGTGTGGCATTATGAAGATAGGACGTGGGTTTGAGCCAGGGTAAGATGTTCTGTTGGAAATTTGGTGCAGATTCAATGAGTCAAATGGCCTCCTTCAGAAACACTCTAGATAAAGAAATGCTTTCATCATACCACATCGGATTCTTTTGGGGTATAGAATATAAGAGCTGGAGTCTAATGTTGCAGTTGTACAGAACGTTGGTTAGGCCGCATTTGGAGTACTGCGTCCAGTTCTGGTCGCCTTACTACCGGAAGGACGTGGAGACTCTGGAGAGAGTGCAGAGGAGGTTTACCAGGATGTTGCCTGGTATGGAAGGACTGATTGAGCAAATTGGGGCTGTTTTCCCTTGAAAGAGGGCGACTGAGGGGGGATCTAATAGAGGTATATAAGATTATGAAGGGTATAGATAGAGTAAACAGAGTTAAGCTATTTCCTATGATAGAGACATGTAGGACAAGGGGCCATGGGATTAAGGTGAGGGGGGAGAGGTACAACACAGATATTAGAGGGAGGTTTTTCACACAGAGGGTAGTGGGGCTATGGAATGCTCTGCCAAGTAAGGTGGTGGAGGCAAACACGTTAGAGTCTTTAAGAGTAACTTAGACAGGCACATGAGTGGGTTGGAGATGGGTGGATATAGGAGATTGTTTTAAATAAGGGTCATTTGCATTGGGGCGTCCCTGGTAATGTAAATGGGTATGGTATGATAATAATGTTTTTTCTTTTCATTCACAGGTTTTAAGTCGGTCCACCTTGTGTCCAACGAGGGGCATACACGTGATGGGTCGTACTGGGGCTGCCCTTGGTTGTTCAGGATTGGCCTAGTGTTTCATGTCGTTAGTGTGTGCCTAAACTGGACCAGATACTGGGCAAGTCGACAGCTCAGTGACTATCACTGATTGCTGTGCAGACACATGGATTTGGGTCGGTGTCGGTGGGAGTTTGCGCATTCTCCCCGTGCTTGCGTGGGTTTTCTCCGGGTGCTCCGGTTTCCTCCCACACCCCAAAGATGTGCTGTTAGGCTGATTGGCAGGAATAAATTGTCCCTAAATCAGTTTCCCTCAATCTGGATGGCCATAAAAGATTAGACAGGGGTCGTGGGGGGAGAGGGGGACTGGTGGTGTTGAGATGGCGGCGCGGGCTCGTTGGGCCGAAGGGCCTGTTTCCCGGGCTGATTTTGTTCTTTGCTCTTCTTTGTTCTTTGTTCTTTTGGCAAATTCTAAGTCCAGGACGAGCATGAAAATGGAAAAGCTTCTGACTCATTTTTTGGGCAAATCCAAATTCTTACCCACTCAGCGTAAGAAAAATGTGCTCCACTATGGGGAGGGGATAGGTTTTAAATTGCCAGCAAGCCTGCTGTAGCAATAGAGGGAGCCATTGCGCATGCGCAAACTCTGCCTGAGACTGAGATGTGCCAGGCCTCTGCTGCTGCAGCTGGCCTCGACCCAGCTGCCTATCACCCTCTCCCAAGCTACTGTGGGTTTGAGGCTGATTGTGAGCCCCACCCCACTGGAAATATCACCCCCAACCCCACTGCCACCGAGACTGATTGCCCCCTCCCCCGCCATAATCGCTGCAGAATGGCAGAAAGGCATCCCCCCCTACCTGATTGGCTCACCTCCAGTTTGGCCCTGCCCCCAAAGGCCCCTCCCTCTCAGTCGCCACCTGTGACACTGACTAGCAGGCAGTACCAGGGTGCCAGGCTGGCAGTGCCAGGTTGGTACTGCCCAAGGAGCAACATCCTGCTCCTGACTTCCCAGGGGGCCTCAATGGCCTCCGGTGCTCCCAGAGAAGTCATCACAATCGATCCCTGATCATGGGGACCAGCTATGGTTCTTTCTGGTGAGGCCACAGAGGCAAGTGAACCTGGACAATAGCTTTCTGGGCTCATTAAATCATTGTAAATTTCCATTTAAATAAATTATTTGCCTGAAATGGGCGGGAGACTGAATGCGCCGGATATCCAGTGCCGGTAAGATCATGAGACGCGGGAAATCGGGTGTGCACCTGATTTCCTGGCTCACTCTGCCCATCGACCAATGGCGTGCAATAATAAGATCGCCCCCTTTAAATCTCTGTCCTTTGGTTACTGCCACTTCTGTGACTGGAAACATTTTTGCCTTATTTATTCTATCATAACTTTTCATGATTTTGAATGCTTCGTCCAAATATTCTCTTACCCTTCTCTACGCTAAGAAAAGTCTCTCAACACAATCATCTCTGCGTCTCATGAGCAGTGCTGGGATGTTCACCGAGGATTGCACAGTGTTCAGCACCATTCACGCCTCCTCAGATACTGAAGCAGTCCATGTCCAAATGGAGCAAGGCCTGGGCACTATCCAAGTTTGGACTGACGAGTAGCAAGTAACATTCATTAGTGTACAAAATTATGAGGGGTCTGGATAGGGTGAACAGTGGGAAGCTTTTTCCCAGGTCGGAGGTGGCGATCACGAGGGGGGTCACAGGTTCAAGGTGAGGGGGGGGAGGCGAGGTATAACTCAGATATCAGAGGGACGTATTTTACACAGAGGGAGGTGGGGGCCTGGAATGCACTGACAAGCAGGGCGGTGGAGGCGGACGCACTGGGATCATTTAAGACTTATCTGGAAAGCCACATGAACAGACTGGGAATGGAGGGATACAAACGAATGTTGGACCAATGAGCGGTGCAGGCTTGGAGGGCCGAAGGGCTTGTTTCCTGTGCTGTATTGTTCTTCGTTCATGCCAAACAAGAACCAGGCATTGACTATCTCCAAGAAGAGAGAGTTTAAATGTTTCCCCTTGACATTTGATGCCTTTACCATTACTAAATCTGATACAATCAATATCCTGAGAGCTATCACTGACCAGAATCTGAACGAGAACAGCCATACTGTGGTGACAAGGTAGTTCTGAGCCTGACCATTCTTTGGTGAGTAACTGACTTCCCAGGGCCTGTCCACCATCTACAAGGCACAAGTGATGGAATATTCTCCAATTGCCTGGATGAGCGCAGTTGCAACAATATTCAATAAAGAGCAATACTGTCCAGCACAAAGCAAGCTGCTTGATTGGCACCCCATTCTCCCCCTTAAACATTCATTCCCTCCACTGCTGATGCAGGGTGGCAGCACCATTAAGTAGTGAGTCGTCGAGGCTCCATCAATAGCACCTCTCAAACCCATGACCTTTACCACCTTGAAACAAGGACAGCAGAAGCATGGAAGTATCACCTCCTGCAATTTCCCCTCTGTACCAGCACAGAGGTCTAGTGTTGTGAGACTTCTTACTGTGTTTACCCCAGTCCAACGCTGGCATCTCCACATCCTGGCATGGTAGCACAGTGACGAGCTCCGTTGCCTCACAACGCCAGGGAACTGGGTTTGATTCCCAGCTTGGGTCACTGTCTGTGTGGACTTTGCATGTTTTCCTCCTACAGTTCAAAAGGTGTGCAGGTTAGGTTGATTGGCCACGCCAAATTGTCCCTTAATATCAGGGAGATTGGGACTGTGAATACGTAGGGTTACTGAGATGGGACCTCGATGGGATTGTTGTCAGTGCAGGTTCAATGGGCCAAATCCCTACAATGTAGAAGGAAGCCATTCAGCACCAATCACAATCCCACCCAGACCCTATTCCTGCAACCCCACATATTAACCCTGCAAATCTCTCTGACACTAAGGGGCAATTTAGCATGGCCAATCCACCTAACCTGTACAACTTTGGAGTGTGGGAGCAAACTGGAGCATCCGGAGGAAACCCACGCAGACATGGGGAGAATGTGCAAACTCCACACAGACAGTAACCTGAGGCTGGAATTGAACCCAGATCCCTGGTGTTGGGAGGCAGCAGTGCTAATCACTGTGCCATTGTGCTCCTTCTGCGCTGTACGGATGCTATGACTCTAGGAGGTGGGAGAGTTGTTCAGCTATTTATGCCAACTCACTTACTTTCTATTTTTTTATATAGGCGTGCAAACTAGAAAGAACCACATCAAATGATTTCGCTAGCATGAGCCATGTCAGTGATTTTGGTTTCTTTATGTAGCAAAGCGTGAAAATCAAAGTTGTGAATGAGAGCCTTGATGGTCATGGCAACTCAGTAAGACTGCTGAGAATGCTAGAACTCTATCCCTGGCATGCTTAACTTACACCTTACAGTGATGTAGCCATGGAGTCCTCTAATGACCACGGACCAACAAAATGATTGGAGAGCATGACTTAATTAAACTTCTGTGCTATAATTGCTGCAATTCTTTCTTGTGTGTAATGTTTACTCAGCAAGGGAAGAAGAAATAGAGATATCCATGGCACTCTGCTGGGCAGAGGCCAGGCAGATGTGCCCAACATTAGAGATTGGAGCAGCACGGTGGCACAGTAGTTAGCACTGCTGCCTCGCAGCGCCAGAGACCCAGGTTCAATTCCAGGCTTGTCTGAGTGGAGTTTGCATGTTCTCCCCATATCCATGTGGGTTTCCTCCGGATGCTCTGGATCCCCCCACAGTCTGAAAGCCTGGTTAGGTACATTGGCCATGCTAAATTCTCCCTCAGTGTACTCAATATAGCCTTCAGTAACTGATGGGGTGGCATGGTGACACAGGGGTAAGCATTGCTGCCTCATAGCGCCAGGGACCTGAGTTCAATTCCCGACTTGGGTCACCGTCTGTGCGAATTCCGCACATCCTCCCTCTGTCTGTGTGGGTTTCCTTCAGGTGCTCCGGTTTCCTTCCACAGTCTGAAAGATGTGCTGGTTAGGTGAATTGGCCATGCTAAATTCTCCCTCAGTGTACCCGAACAGGCACCGGCGTGTGGCAACTAGGGGATTTTCACAGTAACTTTATTGCAGAATTAATTTAAGCCTACCTGTGACACCAATAAATACTAATAGACAATGATGGTGAATTCAGAGCCTGCTACTTCCTTACACATGCTCACGTGAACCATCTAAAACTCCGAGAGATTTACTTCTCCTTTTCTTTTCCCAGTCTGCAGTTTTGATTGACTGCATTCCTCCAAAAATAACCATTTGGCTTCAGAGAAAAGCAACTGCATCAATTAAACAAAATGTTAAAAACCTGCAAGGAGTGGGGCAATTCTGGAAGAGAAATAAAATTCACTTGGAATCTTCCGGAAATTTACAAAGCATCTTTGATGAATTCAGAACAGCCCAAAGTCAGTGGAGCACCTTTGAAGAGCAGTTGCTACTATTCAGGAATGTGGCAGTCGATTCACACACAGTAAGATCCCACAAACAAGGGGAGTTTGCATCTTCTCCCCGTGATGGCATGGGTTTCCTCCGGGTGCTCCGGTTTTACAGATTCATAGAATCATAAAATTCTACAGTGCAGAAGGAGACCATTCAGCCCATTGAACCTGCACCGACAACAATCCCACCCAGGCCCCATCCCTGTGATCTCATATATAAAGAACAAAGAACAAAGAAAATTACAGCACAGGAACAGGCCCTTCAGCCCCCCCAAGCCTGCATTGATCATACTGCCCATCTGAACTAAAATCCCCAACCCAATCCCTATAACCCCATGCATTTACCTTGTTAGTCCCCTTCACACTAAGTGTCAATTTGGCATGGCCAACCCACCTAACCCACGCATCTTTGGACTGTGGGAGGAAACCGGAGCACCCATAGGAAACCCACGCAGACACGGAGAGAATGTGCAATCTCCACACAGACAGTGACCCAAGCTAGGAATTGAACCCTGATTCCTGACGCTATGAGGCAGCAGTGCTAACCACTGAGCTACCCACAGTCAAAAGATGTGTGGGTTAGGTTCACTGGCCATGCTAAATTGACCCTTGGTGTCCTGGTATGCATTAGCGGGGTTAGTGGGGTAAATATGTGGGATTACAGGGATAAGGCCTAGGTGGGATTGTTGTTGGAGCAGACCTGATGAGCTGAATGTACTGTTGAGATTCTATGAGATAATCAAACAGATATATTTAGATTGAGGAATCATTGTTAGTCAGGACAATTTTCTCCCGCTCCTAGATTCTCCTTTGAATTTGCTGTGGGATTTTTTAACATTCAAATATATATATATATTACACCTGGAGGTCATCACCTTGAGAAACAGCAGCCCAGATTGCAACCACACCAGACAGCCCATCAGAAAATAGCAGAACTGCTGAAAACCATAAGCCTAAAGGGGGTTATTAGCATCTCCTCAGAGATAACGAGATGCAATTTTCTATGAACCTGCTTTTTGAGCTCTATTGTCTAAGGGTTACAGACAGGCATAGGGTCAGCCATTTTAAAAGGGCCTTCGCCCCCTGATCCTATGCTTGCCGGTTGGATTGTATGTTGTAGTGTAGCTGCAAATAAGGGATCTTGCATGTGAAGACCCCATAGCTGTGCAGGTTGCACACGTCCTATTCCAGCCCATGGTCCACTTTCTCATGTGGGTATCACATGTAATACTCCTGGCTTCCGCATACTTCTGCTTGATTCACCAAACACATTCTATGACACCTAAAATCTAGTCAAAGTCATGAGTACAGCAGACAGTTGCAAAGTTGAGTAGAGTAATTGTAGATTGGTGTTTGCAAAATTATAAAATATGATTTGATAAGGTCCCCCATGCAAGACTTCTTGAGAAGGTGAGAGGGCATGGGATCCAAGGGGCTATTGCCTTGTGGATCCAGAACTGTGTTGCCTGCAGAAGGCAGAGAGTGGTTGTGGATGGGTCTTTTTCTGCATGGAGGTCAGTCACCAGTGGAGTGCCCCAGGGGTCTGTTCTAGGACCCTTGCTGTTTGTCATTTTCATAAATGACCTGGATGAGGAGTGGAGGGATGGGTTAGTAAGTTTGCCGATGATACGAAGGTTGGTGGTGTTGTGGATGGTGTGGAAGGATGTCAGAAGTTGCAGCAGGACATAGATAGGATGCAAGACTGGGCGGAGAAGTGGCAGATGGACTTCAATGTGGATAAATATGTAGTGGTCCATTTTGGCAGGACCAATGGGATGAAGGAGTACAATATCAAGGATAGGAGTCTTAGCTGGGTTGAGGAGCAGAAGGATCTTGGGGTCCGGGTCCATAGGACTCTTAAATCAGCCTCGCAGGTGGAGGATGTGGTCAAGAAGGCATATGGTGTACTGGCCTTCATTAATCGAGGGATTGAGTTTAGGAGTCGGGAGGTAATGCTGCAACTTTATAAGACCCTCCACTTGGAGTACTGTGCGCAGTTCTGGTTGCCTCACTACAGGAAGGATGTGGAAGCTATTGAGAGGGTGCAGAGGAGATTTACAAGGATGTTGCCTGTATTGGGAGGCATGCCTTATGAAGATAGGTTGAGGGAGCTTGGTCTCTTCTCCCTGGAGAGACGAAGGTTGAGGGGGCGACCTGATAGAGGTTTATAAAATATTGAGAGGAATAGATAGGGTGGATTCTCTGAGGCTATTTCCCAGGGCTGAAATGGTCGCTACAAGAGGACACAGGTTTAAGGTGCTGGGAAGCAGGTACAGAGGAGATGTTAGGGGTAAGTTATTCACTCAGAGGGCAGTGAGTGAGTGGAATCGGCTGCCGTCGGTGGTGGTAGAGGCGAACTCACTGGGGTCTTTTAAAAGACTTCTGGATGAGTATATGGGATTTAATGGGATTGGGAGTTACAGATAGATCTATGGCTTGATAGGTATGGATGCGATCGGTGCAACTTGTGAGCCGAAGGACCTGTTTGTGCTGTAGTGTTCTATGTTCTATGTTCTATGAGGGAAAGCATTGTATGGTCCCTTTAAAAGGTGGTGCTTTTCGATGCTTAGTGGGTGAAAAAAAACGCAAGTACTCAGACTGAAACATTTATATCGAAGGGCCAGGCAGCAGTGTTGCCAAAGCAACAAGCAGGCTTTGAATTTTTTGAATTCAGACATTCAAATTTGAATTAGGCGTTTAGATACCAAGAACTTATGAAATTTAAATTTGATGGCTTTGGCCAGTTTGGGGGATATTGATATGGCATCACTGGTATAAAAAAAGATGGCAGTGCGACAGGGGAAGAGAGCTACTGCCTTCTGTTACAGCTCACAATGATTAGCTCAAAGCCACATCTTGATAGGAAAGGGACCATAGGAGAAAGAAGTTCCAGACAGAAGAATCAACAGAAAAGGCCCAGAATATTCTGGAAGATGCAAAACCTGGTTGTAATTTAGAGAGTGACTAAAATTTTATTTTTTTGTTATCAAGTGGGAATTGTATTTATCTGAACAGCATTCCACTGAAATCTCGTTTTACTCGGTCTGTTAATCGTTTAGTTAACCTGTTTGGTGTTAACTAGATAAATAAATTGTTACTTGTTGACTTTGGACAGAATGCCAAGGAGTTAGTTTGATCTGATTTGATTTGATTTGGTTTATTATTGTCACATATATTAGCATACAGTGAAAAATATTGTTTCTTGCACACTATACCAATAAAGCATACTGTTCATAAAGAAGGAAACGAAAGAATGCAGAATGTAGTGTTACTGTCATAGTTAGCATGTCAATAAAGATCAACTTAATACAAGGTAGGTCCATTCAAAAGTCTGATGGCAACAGTGAAAAAGCTGTTTTTGAGTCGGCTGGTACATGACCTTTTTCTTGACAGAAGAAAGTGGAAGAGAGAATGTCTGGAGTGCATGGGGTCCTTAATTATGCTGGCTGCTTTCCCGAGACAGTGGGAAGTGTAGACAGAGTCAATGAATGGAGGCTGGTTTGCATGATAGATTGGGCTACATTGTAATTCCTTGTGGTCTTGGGTAGAGCAGGAGCCATACCAAGCTGTGATATGACCAGAAAGAATGCTTTCTATGGTGCATCTGTAAAAGTTGGCAAGAGTCATAGCTGGCATGCCAAATTTTCTTCATCTTCTGTGAAAGTAGAGGCCTTGGTGGGCTTTCTTAACTTTAGTGTCGGAATGCCGGGTTCAGGACAGGTTGTTAGTAATCTGGACACCTAAAAACTTGAAGCTTTTGATCATTTCTACTTTGTCCCTGTTGATGTAGACAGGGGAATGTTCTTGGGCTCTTTGAACCATTAGGATTTGCTGAACAGCAGATTGCACCAGTGCACACTCATTTTTTTGAAATTTATTTATGGAACATAAATGCTGGCTGGCCAGCATTTATTGCCCATCCCTAATTGCCTGAGGGCAGTTGAGAGTCAACCACGTTGCTGTGGCTCTGGAGTCACATGTAGGCCAGGCCAGATAAGGACGGCAGATTTCTTTCTCTGAGGGGCAATAGTGAACCAGATGGGTTTTTCCGACAATCGACAGTGGTTTCGTAGTTATCAGTAGATTCTTAATTCCAGATTTTTTTTATTGAATTCAAATTCCACTACCTGCTGTGGCGGGATTCGAACCCAGGCCCCCAGAACGTTAGCTGCGTTTCTGGATTAATAATCTAGCTACAATACCACTAAACCATCGCCTCCCTCATAACAGACTATGAGGCGAGGTTCTCCTCTTTGAGTGTTTAGGTGTTAGTTCCCGGAGGTGGGAGGGGGCGACCCACCTCCACTTTATATCACAGACGACCAAAGTTACCTGTACAATGCGTGGCCTCACATTCCACTGCGAGGTGTGAGGGCAGAAGTGAGGGCGAGGGATGTTAAATAGTAGCCAGCATGTGCTGGAATAGGAGGCACAGTAACAAGTCTCACAACACCAGGTTAAAGTCCAACAGGTTTATTAGTTAGCACAAGCTTTTGGAGCCTTGCCCCTTCATCAGGTGAGTGGGGTTTGTGCTCACAAACAGGGCATATATAGACACAACCTCAATTTACAAAATAATGGTTGGAATGCGAGTCTTTACAGGTAATCAAGTCTTAAAGGTGCAGACAATGTGAGTGGGGAGAGGGTTAAAGAAATGCGTATTGTCTCCAGCCAAGACAGTTAGTGAGATTTTGCAAACCCAGGCAAGTTGTGAACAAGATGGTGCAGAGGTCGGGTGTGCCAAAGCCACGACGGATTTGTAAGTGAGGCTGAAGAGTCAACAGTTGGTAAATAATGGGGCCGTTAGCTTGTCCTGTCAGCCAACAAGCAGTGAGTTTGATTACTACACTTAGAAACGTTTATTGTCTTACTTCTGAGCTGCGGGTCGGATGGAAATGATTGCAGTAGCCTATTATTCAATATGTATTTTTTTTTCGTACCTTATGTGCTTGGATGCTGAATTATATCAAATGGCTTTCAATATTACCAGAGCAAATGTCAAGCATTGCCTCCAGGTAGTTCCTTTCCCATTTGAAATCCTTCATGAGAGAAGTTAACAAGATGGAGTAATCCCATTTCTCAGTGAAACATTAATAAAATGGATGTTCTTGTACTCATTCACAGCTCTTTTGAATTCTTTATGTCCTGTCATATTTACTTAGCAATGAAGTGCTGGAGCTTGCACTGGAGGCTCTCTTTCCACATGCTTTGAATTAAAGACGCTGAGAACTTTCTAACCTCCCTACATCCTGCATGACATCCATCTAGCCAGGCCCTCGGGGCCACCATTCATGCACCCTCGCTACCAGTTAATGAGAGCCGAGATGAGGCAGTTGAGAGTTGGTAAAATGAGCATCTGTGTTCGGAGACCAGGGAGTCATCGGAACCTCAGAGGATTCAATCCCCTGGGGTCCGCTCCACCGTACGGTTAGGCAATGGTGGGAGAGCAGCAACAAGCAGTCAAACGGGTGAAAAGAAACAAAGGCCTGTGGCCTTCCATAGAATCCCTGCAGAGCAGAAGGAGGCCATTTGGCCCATTGAGTTGGCACCAACCACAATCCCACCAAGGCCCTATTCCAGTAACCCATCCATTTACCCAAACTAATCCCCCTGACACAAGGGCCAATTTTAGCATGGCCAATCAACCTCACCCACACACCTTTGACCTTGGTGGTACTTCAGTTCAAATCTTTAAAGCTTGCCTCACATTAAGACTCCACGCACTAATCCTACAGATTTTGGAGTAAAATGAACTCCCCTGCCCCGACTTCAGGTACGCAAAAATATTAACTATCTTGGATATAGCTATAAATGATCAATGTGCAGATGATTGCATTGCCTTCATCCACTTTTGATTGATTTGGTTTGATTTATTACTGTCACATGTATTAACTTACAGTGAAAAGTACTTTTTCTTACTCAATATACAGTCAAAGCATACCATTCACAGAGAAGGAAAGGAGAGAGTGCAGAATGTAGTGTTATAGTCATAGCTGGGGTATAGAAGAAGATCAACTCAGTGCAAGGTAAGTCCATTCAAAAGCCTGACAGCAGCAGGGAAGAAGCTGTTCTTGAGTCGGTTGGTACATGACCTCAGACTTCTGTATCTTTTTCCCACTGGAAGTGGAAGAGAGAATGTCTGTGGGGCATGGGGTTCTTAATTATGCTGGCTGTTTTGCTGAGGCAGTGGGAAGTGTAGACAGAGTCAATGGATAGGAGATGGTTTGCGTGATGGATTGGGCTACATTCACGACTTTTTGTAGTTTCTTGCAGCCTTGGGCAGAGCAGGAGCCATACCAAGCTGTGATACAACCAGAAAGAATGCTTTCTATGATACATCTGTAAACGTTGGTGAGAGTTGTGGCTGGCATGCCAAATTTTCTTAGCCTCCTGAGAAAGTAGAGGTGTTGGTGGGCTTTCTTAAACACAGTATCAACATGGGGGGACCATGACAGGTTGTTGGTGATCTGAACACCTAAAGACTTGAAGCTCTCAATCCTTTCTACTTTGCCCCCATTCATGCAGACAGGGGCATATTCTCCTTTACGTTTCTTGAAGTCGATGACAATCTCTTTTGTTTTGTTGACATTGAGGGAGGGATTATTGTTGCTGCACCAGTTCACCAGATTCTCTCATTCCTATACTCTGTCTCGTCATTGTTTGAGATTCGACCAACTACGGTGATGTCATCAGCAAATTTGAAAATCGAATTGGAGGGGAATTTGGCCGCACAGTCATAGGTGTATAAGGAGTATAGTAGGGGGCTGAGAACACAGCCTTGTGGGTCACTGGTGTTGAGGATGATCGTGGAGGAGGTGTTGTTGCCTATCCTTACTGATGGTGGTCTGTGAGTTAGGAAGATCCAGTCGCAGAGGGAGGAGCCAAGGCCCAGGCCACGGAACTTGGAGATGAGTTTTGTAGGAATAATGGTGTTGAAGGCTGAGCTGTAATAGGTGCTCTTGTTATCTTGGTGGTCCATGGTTGAGTGCAGGGTCAGGAAAATGGAGTCTAATGTGGACCTGTTGCAGTGGTCGGCAAACTGTAGTGGATCCAGGTAGTGCAGGAGGCTGGTATTGATTCGTGCCATGGCTAGCCTTTCAAAACACTTCATAGTGATGGATGTCAGAGCCACCGATTGATAGTCATTAAGGCACGCTGCTTGGTTTTTCTTAGATACCAGGATAATGGTCAGCTTCTTGAAACAGGTAGGGGCCTCAGATTGTTGCAGAGAGGTTGAGAGTGTCAGTGAATTCTCCCAGGAGCTGATGTGCGCAGGATCTGAGTGCTTGTCCATGTACCCCATCTGGACCACTCGCTTTCCATGGGTTGACCTTTGAGAAAGCTGCTCTGACATCTGCAGTGGTGACCCCAGATACAGGTTCATCCAGGGCTTTCAGGGTGGAGGGCATGGTCTCGCTGACCTCTTGCTCAAAACGGATGTAGGATGCATTAGGAGGGGTGCGTTGGAGCCGGGGATTTTACATACCTTCATCTTGCAGCATGTACATCTTGCAGAGCTTGCCATAATTGGCAGGGTTGGTGTGTGGCTAGTCTGGGACTCAGCCTGGTACTGTCTCCTGCCATCTTTGATAGATCTCCTTACATCGTATCTGCCTTTCTTGTCAGGGTCAGTATCGCCTGACTTGAACACCTCAGACCTGGACTTCAGCAAGCAGTGGATGTCCCTGTTCATCCATGGTTTCTTATTGGGGAACACACAAATTTGCTTCTTTTACATACTTACTAATGAATTCAGTTATTGTACTCGTTCAGGCTGGTCGCAGAGTTTTTAAATATTGACCAGTCCACTGATTCCAAGCAACCCCTGTAGGAGATCATAAGATTCCTCAGACCAACATTGCATGACGTTCTTTAATGGATTCTCCTGTTTCAGTTTTTGCTTGTAAGCCGGGACCAGGAGCACAGCCTGATGGCCTGATTTACCAACGTGTGGGTGGGTGGTAGAGCAGTAAGTATGCTTGATATTTGTGTAGCAGTGCTGTAGGGTGTTTGGGCCTCTGGTGGAGCAGGAGACGTTCTGGTGGTAACTTGGGAGTGCGCTCTTGAACTTGGTCTGATTGAAGTCCCCAGCCACGATGAACAAAGCTTTGGGATGTTTCGTCTCAAGGTTATTTGTAGTGGTATATATTCCATCCAGCGCGGTCTTCATGTCCGCCAGCGATGGGACGTAAACTGCCATCAGGATAATGGAGGTGAATTCCCGCGGAAGGTGGTAGGGGCGGCATTTTAGCATTGGGTGTTCTAGGCCTGGGGAGCAGAAAGTTGCCAGTGTTGCTACATCTAGGCACCACGAGTAAGCAGATCCCATCTCCCCTAGCCTTGCCTGAGGCCACTGGGAGGTCCATTAGATGGATTGAGAAGTCCCCTGGTTGTAGGGCCCTGTCTAGTGAAGCAGGAGTGAGCCGTGAAACAGAGTACACCGCAGTATTATGTGGATATGTGTGAGGTTATCCACTTCGGTAGCAATAATAGGAAAGCAGCTTATTATTTGAATGAGTGTAAATTGAGAGAGGTGGATACTCAGCGAGACTTTGGTGCATCAGTTGTTGAAAGTAAGCATTCAGCTACAATAGGCAGTAAAGAAGGCAAATGGTACATTGGTCTCATAGCGAGAGGATTTGAGTATAGCAATTGGGATGTTTTGCTGCAATTCTGTAGGGCATTGGTGAGGCCACACCTGGAGTATTGTACGCAATTTTAGTATCCTTGCCTGAGGAAGGATGTCCTTCCTATAGGGGGACTACAGCGAAGGTTTATCTGGCCAGATTCCTGGGATGGCAGGTCTGTCATATGAGGAGAAACTAAGGATTACATTCACTGGAGTTCAGAAGAGTGAGAGGGAATCACAGAAACTTATAAATTCTAACAGGATTAAATGGGGTAGATTCAGAAAGAATGTCCCCACTGGTGGGGCATTCCTACCATCCAGACTCTGGAATGCGTTGGACACTCCCCATACCTTAGCAGTCTCTTGTCAAGGAGATCCAACAGCAGAATACCACAGCCGTCTACAAACTATGGCAATGAGTGTCTGACAACAACAACACCTGTAATTCCACAGAGCACTCCTATACTCCATTGAGACCCCAGACATTCCCTCTTCCACCTTCTCCCGTCAAGAAAAGGATATCAAAAGTCTGACATCACGTGACAACCAACTCAAGAACAGCTTCTTCCCTGCTGCCATCAGACTTTTGAATGGACCCACCTCACATTAAGTTGACTTTTTTCTAGATCCTAGCTATGACTGTAACACTACATTCTGCTCTCTCTCCTTTCCTTCTCTATGAACGGTATGCTTTATGTACAGCACGCAAGAAACAATATTTTTCACTGTATACTAATACATGTGACAATGATAAATCAATTCAAATCAAATGCTCTGGAGATTTAGGGTTCGAATCCCACCATGGCAGACGGTGAAATCTGAGTTCAATAAAAATTTGGAATTAATAAGTTTAATGATGACCATGTAATGATGAGTACATGGGATTTAATGGGATTGAGGGTTATAGGTAGGCCGAGTCGGTAGGGATGTGATCGGCGCAACTTGTGGGCCGAAGGGCCTGTTTGTGCTGTAGTTTTCTATGTTCTATGTAATCATTGTTGAATGTTGCTAACCTGGCTATAAGAATCTGCCATCTTGGTCATCTCTGGACAGCTCTGATGAAGGGTCATCCAGACTTGAAATGTTGGCTCTATTGTCTCTCCTTAGATGCTGTCAGACCTGCCCAGATTCCGCAGCATTTCCTGTTTTCTTTCCTTACCTCGTCATCTTCCCCTTACCGCCAGATCCGCAGAAATGTAGTCGACACTTACGTGCCCTCTGAAATGCCCACTGAGTTCATGGGCAGTAGATGCTGCCCTGACCAGCGATGCCCGCAATCAATCAAAACAACACTGAATTTGCTTCCCTTTCGGAGAGTAGATTTCACACTGCTGTATCAAACACGCTCTTGTGTCAAACAGATTCTTCTCCCTGGCATCTTTGCCAATTATCTCAGATCTGAGTCCTCTGGCCTCCCACCCACCTGCCAGTGGGAGCAGTTCCACCATATCCACTCGATCAAAAGCCCTGGCGGGGAAGAACGTGACAGGCAGGCAGGCCTCTGAGAGCTTCGTTTGATCATAAGCGGCGCGGGGAAAGTGAAACGCGGAACACGGCTCCCAATTAAAGAGTGGAAGTAGAACGAGAGGGCACGAGAACTTCACCGGGGAAAAGTGAATCGGAGGCTCGTCACAATCAGTTCTTCCTCACTCGATGGGAGACGTAAGGAACGGATTTCTGGACGACACAAAAACTCAGGAATCATTTAAAGAAGGGATGTGCATTCATGGGGCTAAATTTAATGATCGTGTTCGTGGGCACATTAAACCAGCAGAAAGCTGCAGCAACAGACACTTCCAGAAGCTTGGAAGGATTAAATGTCTGCCAGAAATTTGATTCGGCATATCTAAAATTTATTTATTAGTCACAAGTAAGCTTACATTAACACCGCAATGAGGTTTGTGTGAAAATCCCCTAGTCGCCACATTCTGGCTCCTGATCGCGTACACTGAGGGAGAATTTAGCATGGCCAGTGCACCTAATCTGCATGTCTGTAGGCTGTGGGAGGAAATCAGAGCACCCGGAGGAAACCCACGCAGACACAGGGAGAGCATGCAAACTCCATACAGGTGGTGACCCAATCTGGGAATCAAACCTGGCTTCCTGATGCTGTGAGGCAACAATGCTAACTACTGTGCCACCATGCCAACCTCTGTATCCTTATCTGAAGGGTAATCTACACCAAACCCATAACAGAAGGCCGGGGGTGGCACAGTGGTTAGCACTGTTGTCTCACAGCGCCAGGGACTCGGGTTCGATTCTAGCCTCCTGTGTGGAGTTTGCACGCTCTCCACATGTCTAGATGGGTTTCCTGCGGGAGCTCCGGTTTCCTCCCACAGTCCAAAGATGTGCAGGGTAGGTGGATTGGCCATGCTAAATTGCCCTGAGTGTCAGGAGGCCTAGCTAGGGTAAATGCATCCAGTTATGAGGATAGGGGCCGGCTGGGATTGTGCGCTGTGCAGACTTGATGGGCCGAATGGCCTCCTGCACAGTATGAATCTAAGTGGCAAATCTGCGGAAGATCCTTTCATTTGATTTATTATTGTCAATTGTATTGGGATAGAGAGAAAAGTATTGTTTCAGGCATGCTATCATGGCCCTACACTGCAGAAGGAGGCCCTTCAGCCCATCGAGTCTACACCAAACAACAATCCCACTGAGACCCTATCCCTGTAACCCCACACATTTACCCTGCTAATCCCTCTAACCTATGTATATTGGAAGAAGAAGGGGCAATTTAGCATGGCCAATGCACCTACCCCACCCATCTTTGGAATGTGGGAGGGAACCCAGGCAGACAGGGGGATAAATATGCAAACTCCGCACACACAATCACCCAAGACAGGAATTGAACCCATATCCCTAGAGCTTTGAGGCAACAGTGCTAACCACTGTGCCATTGTGCTGCTATATAGACAAAACCATTCATAAAGTACATAGGGGAGAAGGAAAGGAGAGAGTGCAGGGTATAGTGTTAGTCATAGATAGCACGTAGAGAAAAACCAGGGCTGGTACAGTGGCACAGTGCTTAGCACTGCTGTCTCACAGCGCTAGGGACCCCATTCGATTCCAAGTTCAACTTGGGTCACTGTCTATGTGGATTTTGCACATTCTCCCTGTGTCTGCGTGGGTTTCCTCCGGGTGCTCTGGTTCCCCCCACACTCCAGAGATGTGCGGCTTCAGTTCATTTGACCATGCTAAGGGGGATAAGCAGTGTGAATGCGCGGAGTCACAGGGAATAGGGCTTGGGTGGGATTGTTGATGGCGCAGGCTTGGTGGGTGGACTGGCCTCCTTCTGCACAGTCGGGATTCTATGATTCTCTCTGATGTGGTAGTCCACTCAAAAGTCTGTTGGCAGCAGGGAAGAAGGTGTTCTTGAGCCAACTGGTACGTGTCCTCAGACTTTTGTATCTTTTTCCCGGCGGAAGAAGGTGGAAGAGAGTAGGTCCCAAGCATCAACAATGATGACGTGAACTGTCAGATGCAAGGCATCGTCACTAATCCTGCTTCAGACTCTTTAGTCATGAAAGCACTCACAGAAATCATTTATAGCTTGAATGTACTTAGGCAGCAAGAAGTCTACCACAAGGGTGAATGATTCTCTGATGTTCATTTTTAAAAGTTATTTTCAGTTTTATAATTTCTCACAGGCAGAGGGCCAGATACTTTTAGTTAGAAAGCTTATAAGCAAGTTAAATCCAATTTCAACTGTATTGTCAAAACTGCACAACTCAGCTGAACTCTTAAATTCAGAAGAGAGTATCTTTTAATCCAGGGGGAAACGCAATTAAAAATTACTCTCTAATACATTGTTACATTGAAGCATATGCATTTGTGATTGAGCAAATGGGTTATAATGGAAACAAGGGGCAGAATTTTACAGCCCCGTTGCAGTAGGGGGCAGGATCCGTCAAACCGCTCCAAAGTCCATTGATTTTAGTGGGACTGGAAAATCTCACTGGTGGGAAGGGCTGGAAAATGTCACATAAAATTTACATTGGAAAAGCAGAGCAACATGCATCCAGATTGTTGACTGCACCCAAAGCAGAAACACCCGCCTCCCCCCACTGATGGCTGGGATTTTCCAGTCCTGCCTGGGCGGGAATGGAAAATTTGTGGAGCCAGCCCCTGACTGGCGGTGGCGGAGCACTGGAAAAATCTGGGCTGGAAAAACTGTGATTGTGTTGGAGGGGATGCAGAGGAGATTCACCAGGATGCTGCCTAGGATGGGAGATTTAAGTTATAAAACCATAGAACCCTACAGTGCAGAAAGAGGCCCTTCAGCCCATCAGGTCTGCACTGACCACAATCCCACCCAGGCCCTACCCCCATATGCCTACATATTTACCCACTAATCCTGCTAAACTATGCATCCCAGGACACTAAGGGGCAATTTTAGCATGGCGAATCAACCTAACCCGCACATCTTTGGACTGTGGGAGGAAACCGGAGTACCCGGAGGAAACCCACACAGGCACAAGGAGAATGTGCAAACTCCCCACAGACAGTGACCCGAGCCGGGAATCGAACCCAGGCCCCTGGAGCTGTGAAGCAGCAGTGCTAACCACTGTGCTACCATGCCACCCCACGGAGAGGTTGGATCGGCTTGGATTGTTTTCATTGGAGCAGAGAAGACTGAGGTGCAACATGATTGAGGTGTACAAGATTATGAGACACATGGACAGAACGCATAGGGAGCAACTGCTCCCCTTAGTTGAAGGGTCAGTCTCGAGAGGGCATAGGTTCAAGGTGAGGGGCAGGAGGTTTCAAGGGGAGGTGAGGAAAAACCTTTTTACCCAGAGGGTGGTGACGGTCTGGAATGCGCTGCCTGGGAGGGCGGTAGAGGTGGGATCCTCACATCCTTTAAAAAGTACCTGGATGACCACTTGACTCAAATTAACATTCAGGGCTGTGTCCAAGTGCTGGCAGGTGGGAGTTGGTAGGTTAATGTGTCGATGCAGACTCAATAGACCCAGGGGACATTTCTGCATTGTCTGATTCTGTGATTCTATAATATTCCGTTTTCATGTTGGATGTGGAACAAATATTGACCAGGGCAAGGAGGGATTCCCTTGCACTTCCTGAAAATATCAGAGAATCATATAGTGCAGAAAGAGGCCATTGAGTCTGTGCTGACAACAATCCCACCCGGGGCCCTATTCCTGCAATCCTACATTTTTACCCTGCTAATCCATCTAACCTATGTATGCCAGGATGCTAAGGGGCAATTTAGCATGGCCAATGCACCTAAACCGCACATCTTTCGACTGTGGGAGGAAACCGGAGAAAACCCGTGCAGACATGGGGAGAATGTGCAAGCCCCACATAGACAGTGACCCAAACCAGGAATTGTACCCGGGTCCTTGGCACTGTGAGGCAGCAATGCTACCCACTGTGCCGCCCACCGTGGGTGGCTGTGGGGCCAAGTGGAGCTCAGGGTTGAGGGCTGGAAATTGGATCAAAACAAGGAAACAATTGCTCCCTTTTTATAGACCTCTTCATTTTAAGATGATGACTCTCAACAATTGAACTATCCCAATCACTTAAGCTTCTCATAAATAAAACACCACATGAGCTCCACACTGTTACAATATTTATACAGCTTATGAATCTAACATAACACAGTTGTTTCATACACTCGGTTACACTTGTACAACATTGCACCAGGATAGGGGCAGCGTCACCTTCCTCTCCTCGAGCCACATTCATAAAGCAGGAGCTAATTCACTTTGATTTGTTGTGCTGTTTGGTTCTGTGCCCCTGTGGGCGCGGTGGGGGGGGTTGCTGGGAAAGCGTACCAAATGAGGTGGCTGAGGCAGACACAATTGCGACTCTTAAATCGGCCTCGCAGGTGGAGGAGGTGGTCAAGAAGGCGTATGGTGTACTGGCCTTCATTAATCGAGGGATTGAGTTTAGGAGTCGGGAGGTAATGCTGCAACTTTATAAGACCCTTGTCAGGCCTCATTTAGAGTATTGTGCGCAGTTCTGGTCGCCTCACTATAGGAAAGATGTAGAAGCTATTGAGAGGGTACAGAGGAGATTTACAAGGATGTTGCCTGGACTGGGAGGCATGCCTTATGAAGTTAGGTTGAGGGAGCTGGGACTCTTTTCCCTGGAGAGACGAAGGTTGAGAGGCGACCTGATAGAAGTTTACAAAATGTTGAGAGGAATAGATAGGGTGGACTCTCAGAGGCTATTTCCCCGGGTTGAAATGGTTGCTACGAGAGGACACAGATTTAAGGTGCAAGGAGGGAAGTTCAGAAGTGATGTTAGGGGTAAGTTTTTCACTCAGAGGGTGGTGAGTGAATGGAATCGGCTGCCGTCAGTGGTGGTGGAGGTGAACTCGCTGGGGTCTTTTAAAAGACTTCTGGATGAGTATATGGGGTTTAATGAGATTGAGGGTTATAGATAGGTCTGTAGGTTGGTAGGTGTTGATGTGATCGGCGCAACTCGTGGGCCGAAGGGCCTGTTTGTGCTGTAGTGTTCTATGTTCTATTTAAGATTTATCTGGATGGATAGGCACATGAACAGACGGGGAATGGAAGGATACAAACGGTTGGTCTAGGTAGGACAACGTGATTGGCGCAGGCTTGGAGGGCCGAAGGGCCTGCTCCTGTGCTGTACTGTTCTTTCTCCTTTGGCTATTTCTTGCCCTTGAGGAACTGCAATGAAGTTTTCCCAGACTGATTCCTGGGATAGCGGGACTGACATACGAGGAGAGACTGAGTTGGTTCGGATTGTATTCGCTGGAGTTTAGAGATATGAGGCGGGGGAGAGAACCTCATAGAAACCAAAAAACCTCAAACAGGACTAGAAAGGGTAGATGCAAGGAATATGTTCCCAATGATTGGCAGGGATGAGGGGGGTGGGTAAGGATATTATCTGAGGATGCAGGGCAGAGCAGTTAGGACAGAGATGAAGAGAAGTTTCTTCACCCAGAGAGTGGTCAGCCTGTGGAATTTGTTCCCACAGGAAGCAAATAAGGCCAAAACATTGTGACCGGAATTTCCCTATCCATGGGAATTGCTGCAGGCGGGGAGGCAGGCCATGCAAGGGTCCATTGAGCTTGGGCGCGATTTTCCTGTTTTGGGGAGAGCATGGCCATAAAATCCCACCCTGTGTTGTTCAAGAAGCAGTCAGATATACCGCTTGGAGCGAAGGGGATCAAAGGATATGGGGGGAAGGGGGGATCAGGCTATTGAGTTGGATAATCAGCCATGATCATAATGAATGGCAGAGCAGATTAGAAGGGCTGAATGGCCTATCCTTGCTTCTATTTTCTATGTTTCTATGGCTAGCGATGGCCTAATTCCAAAAATGAATGCACTGCTGCCTCACTGTCTGCGTGGAGTTTGCACATTCTCCCCATGTCTGAGTGGGTTTCCTCCGGGCACTCCGGTTTCCTCTCACAGTCTGAAAGACGTGCTGGTTAGGTGGATTGGCTGTGCTAAATTGTCCCTCAGTGTATCCGAACAGGTGCCAGAGTGTGGCAGCTAGGAGAATTCCACACTAACTTCATTGCAGTGTTAATGTAAGCCTTACTTGTGACATTAATAAAGAAACTTTACTTTACTTTATACTTTATGTCTTTTGCCTCCATTCATACTGCTGAATTGTAGAATGATGTAGCACAGAGGTGACCATTCAGCCCATCGGGGTTTCGAAAGAGCTGCCAACCCTTTTCTTGGAAACTCTTCCAGGACTCATTTCTCCCCTGTAAAATAATGCCACAGCAAACAACTTGTCATCAACTTAGACCATCAGACCATAAGACCACGAGACAGAGGAGCAGAATTAGACCACTCGGCCCATCGAGTCTGCTCCGCCATTCAATCATGGCTGATACTTTTCTCATCCCCATTCTCCTGCCTTTTCCCCATGACCCCTGACCCCCTTATTAACCACGAACCTACCTATCTCTGTCTTAAAGGCACTCAAATGACCTGGCCTCCACAGCTTCCTGTGGCAAAGAGTTCCACAGATTCTCCACTCTCTGGTTGAAGAAATTCCTCCTCATCTCCGTTTTAAAGGATCGTCCCTTTTAGCCTGAGGTGGTGCCGTTTGGTTCTGACATGTGGTCACCCCTGCTGGTTCCTTATTCCCATTGAAACGAGAGACAAGCTGATGATGTCCATGTGAAAAAGGCATATGGTTCCTAAGGAGGAGGGCGTGGAGAATGAGAACTAGCTTCCTCTGTTGTACGTGTGTTAAGATTAATTACAATTCAGCCTTAAACAATGAAGGAATGACAGCATTTTCAAACAATTCCACAACTTTCTAGCAGCTTGCATGTTTCGAAGCAATCGCTCTGAGGAAAAGCCAGTGACCTGAAACGTTGACCCTGTTTCCTTCTCCACAGATACTTAACAGCCCTATTTCATGTTTCCTAACTATTTTTCTGTCTTTTCGTTCCATTATTTGGCTTTTGCGTCTCAGTTTTGATGAGCGAAAGTTGTCTGACACGGTTCCCGCGGGCTGAATTCTCCGATTGCGCTGTTCTAAAAGCCGGGGATTCCTACCCGACTGCAAATGGAGCGCCAGATTCTCCCATCGTAACCCGCAACCTTTCTGGTGGGTTGGGTCGGGAGATGTGCATGTCGGCCATTTTGGAAGCTTCCCACGAGCATTTACGACCCGCGCGCATCTCCCAACCCGGAAAAAAATGGCTCCGCCAGGAACGCGCGGAAAACCGGCAGAGAGCGAGGTTAATCATTTGAATCTGTTTTGAGTTTATTTTAAATCTATTTTGCATTTGATTATCGGGCCCAGCTTGTCCCGTGCTGGGCCTGATAACACCTTCCATTCCGCCAGGAATAATTCATCCCGGCAGAGTTTAGAGTAGCTCCCCACATTCAGGGAACTAATGGGGGACCCCGCCGAAGTGAAGGGGGCGCAATCGGGGCCCCCAGGTGGCGGGGGTGCAGTTCCCCCTGAACATGGGCACCCTGGCAGTGCCAGCCTGTGCCCACGGGGTTTCACATTGTCTGGAACCTGCCTCTTAAAATTCCAGGATGGGAGAATTCCGGCCCATATTTCCGGGGAGGTGATGGCTTAGTGGTGTTATCGTGAGACTATTAATCCAGAAACACAACTAATGCTCTGGGGATAAAAGCGATATTCTGCGAATGCTGGATTCTGAAACAAAAACAGAAAATTGCTGGGAAAATCCCAGCAGATCTGACAGCATCTATGAGGAGAGAATAGAGCCAGGGTTTCAAATCTAGATGACCCTTTGCCGCTAAGAGCTTGACGAAGGAACATTCAGACTCAAAACGTTGGCTCTATTCTCTCCCCATGGATACTGTCAGGCCTGCTGAGATTTTCCAGCATTTTCTGGTAATGTTTCTGTGGTTCCCAGGTTCAAATCCCACCATGGCAGTTGGTAGAATTTGAATTCAATAAAAAGAAATCTAGAATTAAGAATCCACTCATGACCATGAAACCAATTGTCAATTGACGGGAAAATCTATCTGGTTGACTAATGTCTTTAAGGAAGGAAATCTTGCCTCCTTATCTGGTCTGGCCTACGTGTGACTCCAAAGCCACAGCAATGTGGTTGACTCTCAACTGCCCTCCAAGGGCAACTAGAGATGGGCAATAAATACTGACTAGCCAGCCACACCTATGTCCCATGGATGAATAAACAAAAATTACAGCAGCCTGATTTGCGATGCAGAGTGGTGCCAACAGCACGGGTTCAATTCCCATACTGGCTGATGTTATTCTCAACATTACCCCTCGCCTGAGGTGAGGTGGTCACTACCAGTCAGTTCTCCCCAGCAAGGGAGAGAGCAGCCTGCTGTCATCTGGGATGATGGCAATTCTTACCTCATACTTCAAAAGTTAACTGTAAAGAGATTGTGATTTGATTTATTATTGTCACATGTATTAGGGGCAGCATGGCGGCACAGTGGTTAGCACTGCTGCCTCACATTGCCAGGGACTTGTGCTCAATTCCTGACTTGGGTCACTGTCTGTGTGGAGTCTGCATGTTCTCCCCGTGTCTGTGTGGGTTTCCCCCGGGTGCTCCGGTTTCCTCCCACAATCCGAAAGACGTGTTAGTTAGATTGATTGATCGTGCTAAATTCTCCCTCAGTGTATCCCAACAGGCACCGGAGTGTGGCAACTGGGGGGATTTTCACAGTAACTTCATTGCAGGGTTAATGTCAACCTACTTGCAACACTAATAAACATTAGACTAGAATGTACCTATGTCTCAGGTGCTGCACAGTTCAAGAAGACAGCTCACTACTACCTTCTCAAGGGCAATGAATGCTGGTCTAGCCAGTGAGACCCACATCCCATATATGAATAATAACAAACTGATTGAATTTTTTCATGTTGCAGCTTTATAGAGCCTTAGTTAGGCTGCCCTTGGAATATAGTGTTCAATTCTACCATACTACCAGAAGGATGTGGATGTTTTGGAGAGGGTACAGAAAAGATTTACCAGGATGTTGCCTGGTGTGGAGGGCATTAGCTACAAGGAAAGGTTGGAGAAACTTGGTTTGTTCTCATTGGAGCGACGGAGGTTGAGGGGTGATCTGATAGAAGCCTACAAGATTATGAGAGGCATGGACAGAGTGGATAGCGAGAAGCTTTTTCCCAGGGTGGAAGAGTCAATTACTAGGGGGCACAGGTTTAAGGTGCGAGGGGCAAGGGTTAAAGGAGATGTAGATGGCAAATTTTTTACACAAAGAGTAGTGGGTGCCTGGAACTCATTACTGGGGGAGGTTGTGGAAGCGGATACAATAGTGACTTTTATGGGACATGAATAGGATGGGAATCGAGGGATATGGTCCCTGGGAGGGTAGAGACTTTATTTAAGTAGGGCAGCATGGTCAGTGCAGGCTTGGAGGGCCAAAGGTCCTGTTCCTGCGCTGTAATTTTCTTTCCTGTTTGTTCTTTGTATTGGGATACAGTGAAAAGTATTGTTTCTCGCGCACTACACAGGCAAAGCATTCTGTTCATAGAGTAGGAAGAAGGAAGCAGGAAAGTGGAGGGCATAATATTGCAGTTACTGATAGATTGAGGGAAAAGATCAGCTTAATGTTGTACAGTCATATCTTGGATGTAGAGAAAAATCAATTTAATGAAAGTTAGGTCCATTCAAAAGTCTGACAGCAGCAGAGAAGAAGCTATTCTTGAGTCAGCTGGTACCTAATCTGAGGCTTTTGTATCTTTGTCCCAATGGAAGAAGGTGAAGAGAGAATGTTTGGGGTGCATGGGATCATTGATTATGCTGGCTGCTTTTCTGAGGCAGCAGGGCATGCAGGCAGGGTGAATGGATGGGAGGCTGGTTTGTGAGATAGACTGGGCTTTGTTCATGAACCTTTGTAGCTTCTTGCAGTGTTGGTCAGAACAGGAGCCATACCAAACTTTGATACAACCGGAAAGGATGCTTTCTATAGTGCATCTGTAAAAGTTGGTGAGAATCGTAGCAGACAAGTTTTGGTGTGTCCTGAAGTTGTGAAAAGTGCTACATAAATGTAAACCTTTCTTTCTATTTCCTTGTTTTTGTCTCATTGAAAGTTCAAGAAGAGAACATCTCACAACAACACCAGAAATAGGAACAGGGGTGTAGACCATATGGCCTGTCGAGCCTGCTCCACCATTCGATACAACCACTTCTCTTCCACTCTCCTCCCTACTCCTCATATGCATCAAATCCTTAAAATCCATCTCTCCCAGCCTGAAATATATTCTACGATGGAACATTTGCAACTCCCTGGGGTAGAGAATTCCAAATATTCACCACCCTTCGAATGAAGTGGTTTCTCCCCGTCTCAGTCCTAAATAATTGGCCCCTTATTTTGAGACTGTGCCCCTGTATTTTAGATTCCCTGACCAGCAGAAATAATCTCTCAACATCCGCGTTATCAAGACAGTTGAGATAAGCCTTCTGTGCACACTGTGACCCAGGAGTAAGATAGTGGTCTGATGTGATGATGCTCTGCTTTTAAGAAATGTATTTTAATCATATTTCTCTGCAGTTTCTTTTAGCAGGCCTGTTTTTTTGTATCATTGCCAGCATGTCTGTTGAAGGCCTTTTTGCTTATTTTTAATTTGGACCTAATGCAGTGCCCTTGAGTTTTACGACCCTTTTGAATTGTTGGGGGAAGACTGACTGGCAGATTGAGGTCAGGTGCTTTCTTCACAGAGGAATCCAAGGGTTCACTTTCAGTTTTGGCCACTGGCTAGTTGGAAACGATTTGAAGTCCACGTCATAAACAATATTTTTGTCTCTCTCCTTGGTACTGGAAGTTCTGCTGGATAGCCAGGAGCTGTTGGGACCATAGGATGCAAACAGTATTTCTGTGTCTTTCCCTGGCATTGGAAATTTAGGTCTTGATGGTTGGCTAGCTAGTAAGTAGAGGCAAGGAATTCCTTGGTCACTTAAAGTGGCTTGTTGTCGAAAAGCAAGAGGCCAGTGGTGGTTCCATCTTTACCTCGAGGTGTGCTGGGAGCTCCAGGACAGAGAAGTCAGAGTTTCAATTCTCCATCCAGAAGAATAATTCACAGCAGGTGTTGCAAAGCTGCAAGATCCAGCATCGCGTAAGCATACTTACTTTCTGTGCTAAGCCGGATGGGAGTATGTTAAAATCATAGAATCTGCAGTGCCGAAGGAGGCCATTTAGCCCATCGAGCCTGCAGCAACAACAATCCTACCCAGAACCCGTCCACGTAATCCCAAATATTTACAGTCCTAACCTCCTGACACTAAGCGGCAAATTATCATAGCCAATCAACCTAAGCTGCACACCTTTGGAGTGTGGGAGGAAACCAGAGCACCCGGATGAAACCCATGCAGACATGGGGAGAATGCGCAAACTCCACACAGACAGTGACCCAAGGCTGTAATTGAACCTGGGTCCCTGGTGCTGTGAGGCAGCTGTGCTAACCACTGCACCACCGTACTGCCCCAATAACCATAACCTCTTATTCTTTCCCTTTAACTAGATATTTCCCCTTAAATGCATTAATATTCAGCTCAACTGATCCATGCAGTTGTGAGTTCCACCCTCTGAATCATAGATGCTTAGAATCCCTACAGTGCAGAAGGAGGCCATTTGGCCCATCGAGTCTGCACCGTCCACAGTCCCAACCCAGGCCTTATCCCCATAACCCCATGCATTTACCCTAGCTAGTCCTCCTAACATTAAGGGGCAATTTAACATGGCCAATCAACCTAACCTGCACATTTCTGGAGTGTGAAAGGAAGCTGGAGCACCTGGAGAAAACCCACGTAGACACAGGGAGAATGTGCAAACTCCACTTAGGCAGCGGCCCAAGGCTGGAATTGAACCCAGGTCCCTGATGCTGTAAAGCAGCAGCGCTAACCACTGCGCCACTGTGCCGCCCCACACTGAGTAAAGGAAAGTATGGCACAGAATGGAGCGCCACTGGGAACACTAAAGTAATCCAGGATGAATGTTAGAGATAGAGGATACAATCCAGATACCACACTCCCTGGTTATCCCCTGCAAATACCCACCCTTGCTACAGAGGCCTCCTAAGCAGCACCCTAAGGCACCCTTCACTTCCCAATCTGCCCCAGAAACAAGTATCCTGGAGCCCCAAGAGGAAAGAGAACATACCTCAAGTGTTACCCATACATTATCCATGAGGGGCAGCGAGGTGGCAGGCATGACTTAGGAATGGGTTGTGCACCATGCACAGGTTAATGGAGAGCGGTGAGGGAGGGGTAGCAACTGATGTTGCGGAGCAAAAGGGATAGACAGAAGTTCAAAATCAGTCAGAAGGGGAGGAAATTGGATGGCCGGTGAGATAATTATTGAAATAATTGAAACTTTTAGCGGTTGCTCACTTTTTCTCCCTTAATCAGCAGTAAGTGCTGCTGCAGAATTCCTGGCTCCCTATCTGGGGCGGCACGGTGGCACAATGGTTAGCACTGCTGCTTCACATCTCCAGGGTCCTGGGTTCAATCCCTGGCTCGGGTCACTGTCTGTGTGGAGTTTGTACATTCTCCTCGTGTCTGCATCGGTTTCCTCCCACAGTTCAAAGATGTGCAGGTTAGGTTGATTGGTCATGCTAAGAAATTGCCCTTTAGCGTCCAGGGATGCACAGGTTAGAGGGATTAGTGGGTATAATATGGGAGTAGGGCCTGGGTGAGATTGTGTTTGGTGCAGAATCGAAGGGCCTCTTTCTGCACTGTAGGGTTCTATGGCCTATCTGTTCAATTTTACCATCTGTCCTGGTTTTTTACACCACTCTAGGCCAGTTTATGTTAAATAATTCTTCCCACAGAGCCCCTACAAAAGTTCACTGATAAGTGTATTAAGAGACCCAAGCCGGGAATTGAGTGCGGGTCCCTGGCACTACGAGGCAGCGGTGCTAACAACTGTGCCACCGTGTTGCCCTTTTGCCGGGGAATAGGGAAGATGGGATGGGGCCTTACTTTACAATGTAGGATGATCCTGGAATAACGAGCAGTGATAGCAGAAGGGGGCAGGATCACGAGTGTTTTAGAATGGCCTAGGCAGATGACCTTGTCTTCTCAAGATTGTGTCCCTTGAACTAAAGAGATTGAAGATAGAATCATAGAATTCTACAGTGCAGAAGGAGGCCATCGATTGACCACAATCCCATCCGAGCTCCATCCCCATGCATTTACTCTGGCTAGTCCCCCTCACACTGAGAAAGAATTTAGCGTGGCCAGTCTAAATAATCTGCACATCTTTGGACTGTGGGAGGAAACCAGGTCATCCAGAGGAAACCCACACAGACATGGGGAGGATGTGCAAACTCTACACAGACAGTAACCTGAGGCCGGAATTGGATCTGGGTTCCTGGTGTTGTGAGGCAGCAATGTTAATCACGTGTTACTGATAATATCGATCACGCTGTGCGGGTATAAGCCATGTACCGGACATATTATCTGGAATGGGAGTTATTTTCCTCATCCAAACATCACTGCTCTGCGCAACTCAATTAAAGTGTAGGAACTTCTGAAGTGTAAGGCCCCTGTTCATTAGTGAAGAAATATTGATTGGATTTTTAGATTTAATAGCGAAATGTGCCGCTTTGCATCATATCGTATAATCTCCATTAATTAGCACCACATGGAACCTATCCCCCTGAAATCCTTTGTAATGCATCTGTCATATTGAAAATGATTAGCTTTTAAATGTATTCACGATAGCAGAACATTAAGCAAATGGCTTTGGGGCATTTGAATCCCCTGATGGCATCAGAAAGGTCATTAGACCTCTCTCGATTTTTATTTCCGAGTTACAGTTTTTGTTGCACGGTTTGCAAGTTCTGAACTCATCAAGCAGTTTAACGGCTGTGGAGATAAATGAAAAGAAATGGTGCCAAGCTCAGGCTTAAATCTTTCATTCTGCCTGGGCTGATATTCATTGGGTCTCGCTGAGCCGTATGCTGGGCAGGGAGTTGAGGCTCTGTCTTTGGTTGTAGTGTTCCGTTTCTATCTAAATTCCACCTTCAGTCTCGGCGAAGCAGAGACTGAACAAAAGCACAAAAGCAGAGCACTGCAAATGCCGAGAATCAGAGATAAAATGCTGGATAAACTCAGCAGGTCTGGCAGCATCTGTGGAGAGAGAAACAGAGACTCCATGTGACCCTGCCACAGATTGGAAAAGGGATAGATTCACAGAGTCGCAGAGGTTTACAGCATGGAAACAGACCTTTTGTCCATCCTGCCTGGTTTTCATCACTAAGATAGTCCCAGTCTGAGTGAAGTCTGCATGTTCTCCCCATATCTGTGTGGGTTTCCTCCGGGGGCTCCCATTTCCTCCAAAAGATGTGCTGGTTAGGTGCACTGACCATACTAAATTCTCCCTCTCTTTACCTGAACAGCTGCCAGAGTGTGGTGACTAGGGGATTTTCACAGTAGCTTCTTTGCAGTGTTAATGTAAGCCTACTTGTGACAATCATAAATAAACACTAAAAAAAATTTAAAGTTGACCATATCCCTCTATACCCATTTTAAAACATAAGAACATAAGAAACATAAGAAATAGGAGCATGAGTAGGCCATCTAGCCCTTCGAGCCTGCCCCGCCATTCAATAAGATCATGGCTGATCTGTCGTGGCTCGGTTCCACTTTCCCACCCTCTCCCCAAAACCCTTAATCCCCTCTCTTATCAAAAACCCATCAACCCGCGTCTTAAAAATATTTAGCGAGGCAGCCTCCACCACTTCAACGGGCAGAGAATTCCAGAGATTCACCACCCTTTGAGTGAAGAAGTTCCTCCTCAACTCCGTTCTAAACCGCCCCCCCTTTATCTTGAGGCTGTGCCCCCTAGTCCTACTGTCTTTTTTGAGCGGGAAGAGTCTCTCCACCTCTATCCTATCCATCCCATTCATCATCTTATATGTCTCAATGAGATCTCCCCTCATTCTTCTAAACTCTAACGAGTACAAGCCTAGTTTATTCAGCCTCTCCTCATAGCTCAACCCCCTCAACTCCGGTATCAGCCTAGTAAACCTCCTCTGCACTCCCTCCAAGGCCAAAATATCTTTGCGCAGGTACGGCGCCCAAAACTGCACACAGTACTCCAGCTGCGGCCTCACCAATGCCCTATACAGCTGCAGCAAGACCTCCCTACTTTTATATTCAATCCCCCTCGCTATGAAGGCCAGCATCCCATTCACCTTCCTGACCACCTGCTGCACCTGCAAGCTGGGTTTTTGCGACTCATGCACAAGGACCCCGAGGTCCCTCTGCACCGTTGCCTGCTGCAGTTTTTCGCCACGTAAGTAATAGTCCTTCCTACCATTCTTCCTACCAAAGTGGACCACCTCACACTTGCCAACATTAAATTCCATTTGCCATTTCCTGGCCCATTTGCCCAGCCTATCTAGATCCTTCTGCAGACTCTCCACACCCTCCGCACAATTTGCCGTTCCCCCAATCTTGGTGTCACCAGCAAATTTCGACACCATACACTTGGTTCCCTCCTCCAGATCATCTATATAAATGGTAAAAAGCTGAGGCCCCAGCACCGACCCCTGGGGCACTCCACTAGTCACCATATTTTACCCGTGTAACTGTCTAAATGCCTTTTAAAAGACCTCTACTACTATCTCTGGCAGCTTGTTCCAGGCACTCACCATCCTCTGAGTGAAACGATTACCCCTCTGGACGCTTTTATATGTCTCCCCTCTCACCTTAATCCTATGCCCTCTAGTTTTAAACTCCCCTACCTTTGGGAAAAAATGTTTACTATTTAGCTGATTTATGGCCCTCATCATTTTATAGATCACTACAAGATCACCCTTCTACACTCCATAGAAAAAAGTTCCAGTCTATGTAGCATCTCCTTATAACTCAAACCATCAAGCCCCGGCAGCATCCTAGTAAATCTTTTCTGCACTCTTTCTAGTTCAATAATATCCTTTCTATAATAGGGTGACTAGAACTGTACATCGTATTCCATGTGTGGCCTGGCCAATGTCTTGTACAACTTCAACAAGACGTAATGTGATGAGTTACGTTCTTGGAGAGGGGCAGAATGGAAAATTAGGGATTTGACAGAGTTAAGGAGAGATTGACAATTTGATTGACATCTCTATGTAACTATATAACTATCCCTGACTTTCCAATCTGTCCCTTTCCAAGTATATAACATCACATTTCTATCCCTTTTCTGGTCTGTAGAAGGATCAATGGACTTGAAATGTTGAGTGAGATTGTACGTCCTTGCTGTGCCCGACGATTAGTATGGCAAACTGGGAAAATAATATTGCCCTTTGGCACTGATTGGCAGTGCCAGTTTGGCATAGGCACAGTGCTATGTCCCTCCGGTGGGGGCTACACTCTCCTTTGATACCCTGGGGCGATCATTGTGACAGGTTCATGCCTGGATGAACCTCTTGCAAATATTGCTGATAGAACGTAGAACATTACAGCACAGTACAGGCCCTTTGGCCCTCGATGTTGTGCTGAGCTACGTCCAAACCCAAAATCAAGCTATCCCACTCCCTATCATTCTGGAGTGCTCCATGTGCCTATCCAATAAATGCTTCAAAGTTCCTAAAGTGTCCGACTCCACTATCACAGCAGGCTGTCCATTCCACACCCCAACCACTCTCTGAGTAAAGAATCTACCTTGGACATCTCTCCAATATCTCCCACCATGAGCCTTATAGCTATGCCCCCTAGTACAGCCACGATGTGATGTCACAGTGCGGTGTGAATATATGGCAGGGATTTAATATCGGACTATTAATCAAGTTAATGCCTGAACCAGATTACATCGCTAGCGAGGACCGGTGAAAATCAGAATTTGTGATCTTGCCGGTGAGATTCGCAACTTCTGGATCAAGTCACATCTCGAGCCAATGTCGGCATCCTTGCTGACAACACTGATGGTGAACAGGGCTTAAGATCCTGCCCGTAATCTTACACTGGCGGCTTTCCCATGTCAATGCCAAAGTCACTGGCACCAAAGTCCTCAAGATAGAGAAACTTGTAGAGGCAGCACAGTGCACAAACATCCACAGTGGTTAGCACTGCTGCCTCACAGTGCTAAGGATGTTGGTTCGATCCCTGGTTTGGGTCACTGTATGTGCAGAGTTTGCACGTTCTCTCCTTGTCTGCGTGGGTTTCCTCTGGATGCTCCAGTTTCCTCCCACACCTTAAAGACATGCTGATTAGGGTGCATTGGCCATGTTAAATTCTCCCTCAGTGTACTTGAACATGTGCCAGAGTGCGGCAACTAGGGGATTTTCACAGTAATTTCATTGCAGTGTTAATGTCAATTGATTTGACTAATAAATAAACTTCAACTTTCTCACTTTGGTGCTGGGGGAGGCCTGGTTGTTGCTGGTGGTGATGCCGAGTTTTTCAAGTTACTGCAAAGAAGTGTCCCGACAACTAAACAATAAGGAACACTACAGACATTTACCCGCAGATCCGACCAAGGAACACACTCGTCAACTCAACACTCTGATCAAGACCTTTGATCCGGACCTTCAGAGCACCCTCCGTGCTCTCATTCCACATACTCCCCACGTTGGAGATCTCTACTGCCTCCCAAAGATACACAAGGCAAACACACCTGGCTGTCCCATCGTATCGGGCAATGGGACCCTATGTGAGAACCTCTCCGGCTATGTCGAGAGCATCCTGAAACCCATTGTACAAAGAACAAAGAACAAAGAACAACCCAGCACGGGAAACAGGCCCTTCGGCCCAACGAGCCTGCGCCGCCATCTTAACAAAGCATTTTCCTACACCTACCTTGACCCTTGTGTATGCGTATGGTACCCCTATTGTAACCAGATTCAGGGGAGAATAGTTTAGGGACAATTTGTTACACCAATCAGCCTAAGAGCACATTTTTGGGGTGTGGGAGGAAACCGGAGCACCCGGAGGAAACCCACGCAACCACGGGGAGAATGCACAAACTCCCACAGACACTGGCCCAAATCCATGTATCTGTACAGCTAGCAGTGATAGTCACTGAGCTGTTGTGGTGCCCATCTGCTGGTCCAGGATTAAGCACACACAACGACGCGAAGTACTAGGCCACTCTCGAAACATCCAAGAGCAGCCCACGCACGACCCCCGAGTGCATGCCCCTCGTTAGACAACAAGGTAGACCGAACTCCCAGCTTTTGTCGCGACACTGCGGACTTCCTACAGAAACTCAGCACACATGGGGCAGTTGAACCAGGGACACTCCTCGTCACAATGGATGTCTCGGTGCTCTACACCAGCATCCCCCACGACGATGGCATTGCTGCGACTGCCTCAGTACTGAATGCCGACGACTGCCAGTTTCCAGATGCAATTCTATAACTCATCCGCTTTATCCTGGACCACAATGTCTTCACCTTCAACAACCAGTTTTTCATCCAGATACACGGAACAGCCATGGGGACCAAATTCGCACCTCAATATGCCAACATCTTCATGCACAGGTTCGAACAAGACTTCTTCACCACACAGGGTCTTCAACCGATGCTATACACTAGATACATCGATGACATTTTCTTCCTTTAGCCTCATGGTGAAGAATCACTGAAACAACTATATGATGATATCAACAAGTTCCACCCCACCATCAGACTCACCATGGACTATTCTCCAGAATCAGTTGCATTCTTGGATACACGCATCTCCATTAAGGACGGTCACCTCATCACCTCACTGTACTGCAAGCCCACAGACAATCTCACAATGCTCCACTTCTCCAGCTTCCACCCTAAACACGTTAAAGAAACCATCCCCTATGGACAAGCCCTCCGTATGCACAGGATCTGCTCAGATGAAGAGGATCGTGACAGACACCTCCAGATGCTAAAAGATGCCCTCATAAGAACAGGATATGCTCGACTCATCGATCGACAGTTCCGATGCGCCACGGTGAAAAACCGCACTGACCTCCTCAGAAGACAAACACAGGACACGACATCTTCTCCGGAGTCGTCAACATGTCATTGATGAAGACGAACATCTCGCCAGGGCCATCCCCACACCCCCACTTTTTGCCTTTAGACAAGCACTCAACCTCAAACAGACCATTGTTCGCAACAAACTACCCAGTCTTCAGAGGAACAGTGACCACAATACCACACAACCCTGCCACAGCAACTCCTGCAGACATGCCGGATCATCGACACGGATGACATCATCACACGTGAGAATACCATCCACCAGGTACACGGTAAATACTCTTGCAACTCGGCCAACGTTGTCTACCTAATACATTGCAGGAAAGGATGTCCCGAAGCATGGTACATTGGGGAGACCATGCAGATGCTACGACAACGGATGAATGAACATCGCTCAACAATCACCAGGCAAGACTGTTCCCTTCCTGTTGGCGAACACTTCAGTGGTCACGGGCATTCGGTCTCTGACCTTCGGGTAAGCGTTCTCCAAGGCGGCCTTCACGACACACGACAGCACAGAGTCGCTGAGCAGAGACTGATAGCCAAGTTCCACACACATGAGGACGGTCTCAACAGGGATCTTGGGTTCATGTTGCACTATCTGTAACCCCTGTGACTTGCCTGGCTTTGCAAAACCTCACTTACTGTACTGCCTGGAGACAATACTCATCTCTTTAACCTGTGCTTCATGCTATCTCCACTCACATTGTTGGCATCTTTAAGACTTGAACAGCAGGTTAGTTGTAAAGACTCGCATTCTAATCAGTAATCTGTAAACTGTCTGTGGTGTTATATGCTCTGTCTGAGGCCAGAACTCTCCATTCGTTTGATGAAAGGGCAAACCCCGAAAGTTTGCGAGTTTACTATCAAATAAATCGGTTGGACTTAAACCTGGTGTTGTCAGACTTCTTTCTATGTTTCGATGCAGATGGACCACCCACACACATAATCCTCTGTGTGATTGACTGGGGCGTAGTGACACTTGGGGCAGGATTGTCCCATCCAGCCCACCATAGTGGGCAGGACACAGACCATGCAAAGGCCTGTAGGCAGGATCATCCGGCTTTGGGGCGAGCACGGCTGTAAAATCCCACCCTTGGTGTTTGTGGATCCAGGATCTACGTACAGTTTAGAGTAGGAGCACAGGGGAGAAAATGTCCCTTTCTACATCAACAGGGACGAAGTGCAAAGGGTCGAGAGCGTCAAGCTTTTTGGTGTCCAGATCACCAACAACCTGTCCTAGTCCCCCCATGCCGACACTCTAGTTAAGAAAACCCACCAACGCTTCTACTTTCTCAGAAGACTAAGGAAATTTAGCATGTCAGCTACAATTTTCACCAAGTTTTACGGATACACCATAGAAAGCATTCTTTCTGGTTGTATCACAGCTTGGTATGGCTCCTGCTCTGCCCAGGACCACAAGGAGATACAAAGGGTTGTGAATGTAGCCCAATCCATCACGCAAACCAGCCTCCCATCCGTTGACTCTGTCTGCACTTCCCACTGTCTCGGAAAAGTAGCGAACATAATTAAGGATCCCACGCACCCTGGAGATTCTGCCTTCTGCCTTCTTCCGTCGGGAAAAAGATACAAAAGTCTGAGGTCACGTACCAACCGACTCAAGCACAGCTTCTTCCCTGCTGCTGTCAGATTTTTGAATGGACCTACCTCGCATTAAGTTGATCTTTCTCTGCACCCTAGCTATGACTGTAACACTACATTCTGCACTCTCTCCTTTCCTTCTCTATGAATGGTATGCTTTGTCTGGAAAGCGCAAGAAATACTTTTCACTGTACAACAATACATGCGACAATAATAAATCAAATCAAATCGGAAACATTAGAAACATAGAAATAGAGAAGATAGGAGCAGGAGGAGGCTATTTGGCCCTTTGAGCCTGTTCCACCATTCATTACGATCATGGCTGTTCATCCAACTTAATAGCCTAATCCTGCTTTCTCCCCATAACCTTTGATCCCATTCGCCCCAAGTGCTATATCCAGCCGCCTTTTGAATACATTCAATGTTTTGGCATCAACTACTTCCTGTGGTAATGGAGTCCACAGGCTCACCACTCTTTGGGTGAAGAAATGTGTCCTCATCTCCGCCCTAACTGGTCTATCCCTAATCCTCAGACTGTGATCCTCAAATGATTTCTGAATCTACTCGATGTAGCCTGTCTGTGACTCCAGGCTGGAAAGACAAAGCCAGCTGAACGCACTCTGCTGTATTCGCCATTTAGTCATGATGTGGAGATGCCGGCATTGGACTGGGGTAAAACAGAAAGAAATCCCACAACACCAGTTTAAACTTCTGGAACTCCCAGCCAGCTGAAGAAGGGGCAGGCTGTCCCGAAAGCTTGAAGCTTTTGCTACAAATAAACCTGTTTGGACTTTAAACTGGTGTTGTGGGATTTCTTTCTGTTTTGCCTTTTAGCCCATTGTTTCCTCATTATACAAAGCGTTCCGGGCTGATTAGTCCATTGAGTGACAAGAGGACAATGTTTTGCGAGCAGAATCGAACATTGAAGTGATGTTTGCTGCAGGGTTTGTGTTCTCCTCTCTTGCTGCCATGTACAAAATGAGAAAATGTGGCTTCAGACGGAGATTTATGGAGGAGGCTCTTGAGTCTGCCAGGCACTAATTCAATTGAGTTCTTCGTCTGAAGACACTCCGGTGGTTTGTTCACGTCAGATGAAACCTTTCGATTAGATTAACTTCTGATTGGTCTTGAACTCGCTGACAGTTATCTATTGTGCTTATACTGAATAGATATGATCCGTTTGCAATATAAGTAATAGCATGCTTAACCCCCAGAGAACTGGGAGCCACATTTCAGCAGTGCAGGGTAAAGCTGGAAGTCAGAGAAAAGGACCAAATCCACGACAGGTCTGACAGCACCCGTGGAGAGAGAACGAGAGAGAAATTGAATTAACAAGCAGATTTTCCCAGAGATAGGAAATAGTCGAGTGCCGGAACAAGTTTTTGGGTCAACTGTGGCTCAGTTGTTAACACTAGAGTTGTTTACAAGATTAAAAATAAAGTTTATTTATTAGTGTCACAAGTTGGCTTACATTAACACTGCAATGAAGTTACTGTGAAAGTCCCCTTGTCGTCACACTCCGGTGCCTGTTCGGGTACATCGAGGGAGAATTTAGCATTGACAATGCACCTTAACCAGCACGTCTTTTGGACTGTGGGGGGAAACCGGAGCACCCAGAGGAAACCCACACAAATACAGGGGAGAACATGCAAACTCCACACAGACAGTGACCCAAGCTGGGAATTGAACCCAGGTCCTTGGTACTGTGAGGCAGCAGTGGGAACCACAGGCCACCATGCAGTCCAATAATGAGATTATGAGAGTCTTGGACAGAGTGGATAATCAGATGCTCTTTCCTAGGGTAGAAAAGTCAAGTACTAGGGGACGTAAGTTTAAGGTGCGTGGGAAAAAGTTTAGAGATGTGCGAGGCAAGTTTTTTTACACAGAAGGTGGTGAAAGTCTGGAATGTGCTGTCCGGAGAGTTGGTGAATGGAGGTATGATAGTGACATTTAAGGGGCATCTAGACAAATACATGAATAGGATGGGAATGGAAGGATATGGACTCCCTAAATTCATACGGTTTTAGTTTAGGCAGGCATCATGATTGATGCAGGCTTGGAGGGCCGAAGGGCCTGTTCCTGTGCTGTACTGTTCTTTGTTCTTTTTGTTCATTCTGTGTGTGCATGCGTGTGTGTGTGTGTGTGTGTGTGTCTGTGTGTGTGAGTGTGTGTGTGTGTATTTGTGTGCGTGCATGCATGTGTGTGCATGCGTGTGTGTGTCAGTATGTGTGTGGGTGTGTGTGTCTATGTGCGTCTGTGTGTGTGTCTTTACGTGCAAGTATGCGTGCGTCTATGTGTCTGTGTTTGTGTCAGGAGTAGATGTTACAAATTCTCATGTCCTAAGTGGGGTGAGCCTTGGCATGGAGATCAGGGGTGTGATGACTACCATAGTTGAATTACTGATGAGCCCACCAACATCCCGGGGGTGAATATTGATCAGAATCAATCAGGGGTCGGCACAGTAAGAAGTCTCACAACACCAAATTAAAGTCCAACAGGTTTATTTGGTAGCACGAGCTTTCAGAACGCTACCCCTTCATCAGGTGAGATGGAGTTCAATTCACAAACAGGGCATAAATAAACACAAACTCAATTCCAAGATAATGGATGATACGTGAGTCTTAGCAGGTAATCAATTAACGGGTAAACAGGTACAGACAATGCAAGTGGAGAGAGGGTTAATTACAGGTTATAAAGAGATATGAATTACCTCAAGCCAGGACAGTTAGTGAGGCACCCTCGTAAGAACATAATATGGCACTCAACACATCTATCGACAATTCCGATGCGCCACATCGGAAAAACAGCACCGACCTCCTCAGGAGACAAACATAGTGGACAGAGTACCTTTTGTGGTCCAGTACTTCCCCGGAGCGGAGAGGCTACGACATTTTCTCTGGAACCTTCAATATGTCATCGATGAAGGTGAACATCTCGCCAAGGCCATCCCCACACTCCCAGTACTTAAGACCTCAAACAGACCATTGTACGCAGCAAACTACCCAGCCTTCAGAACAATGACTATGACACCACACAACCTTGCCACAGCAACCTCTGCAAGACATGCTGGATCATCGACATGGATGCCAGTATTTCACATGAGAACACCATCCACCAGGTACACGGTACATACTCTTGCAACTTGGCCAAGTTTGCCTACCTGATACCCTGCAGGAAAGGACGTGCCAAGGCATGGTACACTGGGGACACTCTGCAGACACTATGACAACGGATGAATGAAAACTGCTCGACAATCACCAGGCGGGAGCGTTCTCTTTCTGTCGAGGAGTTCCCTTCAGCAGTCACAGGCATTCAGCTCCTGATCTTCCCATAAGCGTTCTCCAAGGCGGCTTTCAAGACACATAACACAGAATTGCCAAGAAACTGATAGCCAAGTTCCACGCACATACCTCAGCCAGAATCTTGGGTTTGTGTCACACTATCTGTAACTCCCACAACTTGCCTGGACTTGCAAAATCTCACCAACTGTCCTGGCTTTAACTCACCTCTTTAACCTGTGCTTAACCCTCTCTCCACTCGTATTGTCTGTACCTGGAAAAACTTGATTACCTGTTAAGACCCCCATTCCAACCATTATCTTGTAATTGAGTTTGTATCCATGTATGCCCTGTTTGTGAACCCAACCCTTCCCTCACCTGATGAAGGAGTAGCGTTCCGAAAGCTCGTGCTACCAAATAAATCTATTGGACTTTAACCTGGTGTTGTGAGACTTCTTACTGTGTATATATGTGCATATGTGTGCATGTGTGTGCATGTGCGTTTGAGAGTGTGTGCGTGTGTGCATGAGCATGCATGCGTGTGTCAGCATGAAAGCAGGCCCTTCGGCCCAACTTGTCCTTGCCACTTTTTTTTACTATTAAGCTAGCCCCAATCACCGTCATTTGGTCCATATCTCTCTGTACCCATCTTACCCATGTCATTGTCCAAACACTTTTTAAAAGACAAAATACTACCTCTGGCAGCTTGTTCTAGACACTCACTAGCCTCTGTGTGAAAAAAATTGACCCTCTGGGCACTTTTGTATCTCTCCCTTCTCACCTTAAACCTATGCCCTTTAGTTTTAGACTCCCTGCCTTTGGGAAAAGATATTGATCTATGCCCCTCATTATTTTATAGACTTCTATAAGATCACCCCTCAGCCTCCTATGCTCCAAGTCCCAATCTGTCCTGCCTCTCCTTATGACTCAAACCACCAAGTCATTGTAGCATCCTAATAATTTCCTTTCTGCACTCTTTTTAGTTTAATCATAGTTAGAAGTCTGACAACACCAGGTTAAAGTCCAACAGTGTTAGTTGCAATCATGAGCTTTCAGAGCACTGCTCCTTCATCAGGTGAATGGACATGGAGCGGGCTCCACACACTTGAGGAAGGAGAAGCGCTCTGAAAGCTTGTGATTCCAAATAAACCTGTTGGACTTTAACCTGGTGTTCTGAGACTTCTTACTGTTCCCTAACTGTAACATTACTGTGAAGGGACCAGAACAGGTCGTTGGTGATCTGGACAAATACAAATGTGAAGCTCTCGAATATTACTACTTGGTAGGGTGTTGGGGAGAGTTGTTGAACAAAGAGATCTAGGGGTACAGATTCGAGGTTCCTTGAAAGTGGAGTCACCGGTGGACAAAGTGGTGAAGAAGGCATTTGGAATGCTTGGTTTCATTGGTCAGAACATTGAATACGGAATCCAAACTTATATCTGTGAGGTTGAAATCTGGGGCAGATGCTTTGATCTTCATAAAGAATGGGAATAGTTAACAAGAAAAGTGAGTGAAGCGAAGAAAGACTTAGTCGATAACAAGTTGCAAGAAGGTTGAACGAGGTCAGGACTCAATTGGCAATGGGTGACAGAATGGGTGATTGAGGATAGGACAGAGTTGGCAACAGGCACGGGAGGGATGATTGACAGCAGGGGACAGAATTCAACCAACAAGGGGCTGGCTGCTGTATTCTGGAAGGGTGAAGATTAATTGTGAGATGACCATCCTTCCTCAGAGAACCAAGAGAATAAAGAAAAATACAATACGGGAACAGGCCCTTTGGCCCTCCAAGCCCTGTGCCAATCATGATGCCCAAACAAAATTAAAGAAAAACCTTCTGCTCTTATCCCTCTATTTCCTCCCTATTCATGTACCCATCCAGGAACCTCTTAAATGTTGCTAAGCTTGCCTGCTTCCACCACCTCCTCTGGCAGCACGTTCCAGGTACCTACCACTGCCTGCGTTAAAAACTTCCCCCACACATTTCCCTTAAACTTTTCCCCTCTCACCTTGAACCTGCGCCTCCTTGTAATTGACACTTCCACCCTGGGAAAAGGCCTCTAACTACCCACCCTGTCTATGCTCCTCATAATTTTGTAGACATTTAACAAGTCTCCCTCAGCCTCTGTCTTCCCAGTGAAAACAACCCTAGTTTATTCAACCTCTCCTCATAGCCAACACTCTCGAGACAAGGCAACATTCTGGTTACGTCCTTCCAGCAGTGTGGTGGCTGGAACTGCACGCAGCAATCCAAATGAGGCCTAACCTAGGCCTTATATCGCTGCAACATGGTTTGCCTTCATCTGAACTCAATGGGTAGAATTTTACAACCTCATTGTGCCCAATTTGCGGCAAGGACAATGTTGTAAAATTGATGACTGGCAGGAATGGCACCCATTTTTGCACCCATTCCATTTTACCAATAAAAAAATCAGCACAGTCAGGAGCCCAATATGCGGGTTAGGTGGATTGGCCATACTAAATTTTCCCTTAGTGTCCCAGAATGTGTAGGCTAGGTGGACATGATGTGGAGATGCCGGCGTTGGACTGGGGTAAACACAAGCTTGAAAGCTTGTGAGTTTACTATCAAATAAATCGGTTGGACCTAAACCTGGTGTTGTCAGACTTCTTACTAGGCTAGGTGGAAGCAGGGGAGGCAGTGGCTTAGTGGTATTATTACTAGACTATTAATCCAAAAACTCAGTTAATGTTCTGAGACTGGGTTCAAATCTCACCACGGCAGATGGCAGAATGTGAATTCAATAAAAAATATCTTGAATTAAGAATCTATGATGAAAAATAGAAAAACCCACCTGGTTCACTAATGTCCTCCAGCGAAGGAAACCTGCAGTCTTTCATCTGGTCTGGCCTATATGTGATTCCAGAGCCACAAGAATGAGGTTGACTCTCAACTGTCCTCCAAAGGGTAACTAGGGATGGGCAATAAATGCCAGCCAGTGATGCCCATGTCTCACGAATGAATAAAAAAAAATTAGCAGGGTGGGGTTACGAAGACAGGGCCTGGATATAATAAAAAGATGGGTCAGTGCAGGCATAATGAGCTGAATGGCCTTCTTCTGCACCATAGGCTTCTATGATGCCAAGAAGAAGTTCCCAGTATGGGTGAGTCCACAACAAGAGGTATGAATATAAGATAGACACTAACAAATTAAGCAATGGATTTAGGAGAAAATTCTTCGTATGGACTGGCAAGAATGGAGAGCTGGCTGCCAGATGGAATGGTTGAAGTTGATAGCATTGACGCATTAAAGAAGAAGTTTGATCCATATGTGAAGGAGAAGAGACACAAATGGCCTGTTTCAATGCTGCAGATTCAATGTAATTCTATTTTTAAATAGAACACCCTGGAGACAGCTATATATCTTTAGATTTCCCTAGAATATCCGCTCCTCTCTCTCCGATTTTGTTATGCATATTCCATTCCTAACTAGTTGAACTTTCATATATTTTTATGCTCTGGAATACAGTGCCTGAGATGGATGCAGGTTCAATTATAACTCTCCGACAGGAACTGTATCATACAATCCCCACAGTGCAGCAAGAGGCCATTTGGCCCATCGGGCTTGTGCTGGCAACAATCTCACCCAGGCCCCACCTTGCTAAATCCGTGTATTTTAAAATAACATTTATTGGTGTCACAAGTAGGCTCACATTAACACTGCAATGAAGTTACTGCGAAAATCCCCAAGTCGCCACACTGGGGGAAAATGTAGCGTGGCCAATGTATCCATTTACAATGCACCTATTTACCCTGCTAATCCTCCTGACACTAAGAAGCAATTTAGTATGGTCAATCCATCTATTCCGCACATGTTTTGGAGTGTGGGAAGAAACTGGAACACCCAGAGGAATCATGCGCAGACACGGGAAGAAGGACCCTGAGGAAACAGATAGTGAGCCAAGGCCGGGATTGAACCCGGGTCCCTGATGCTGTGAGGCATCAGTGCTAATCATTGTGTCACTGTGCTGTCCTCTGTACTTAAAAGTGGAAAGTGACAGGATCCATACCAGGATATCAGGGCTAAGTGAAGGGCGGGAGGTTCAGGGCGATGTGAGGAAAAGTTTTTCCACCCAGAGGGTGGTGATGGTCTGGAATGCACTGCCTAGGAGGGGGGGTAGAGATGGGGTGCCTCATATCCTTTAAAAAATACCTAGATGAACATTTTTCATGTTATAACATTCAGGGCAATGGACCAAGTGCCGACAGAAGGGATTAAGTGGGAGTTTAGTTGTTTCTACTGTGTCAGTGCAGACCCGATGGGCCTAACGGCCTCCTCTCATAGAGTCTCTACAGTGCAGAAGGAGGCCATTCGTCCCATCGTGCCTGTACCGACAACAATTCCACCCTGGTCTTATCTGCATAATCCCATGTATTTATCCCACTAATCCCCCAGGCACTAACTGGCAATTTAGCACGGCCAATCAACCCGCACATCTGTGGAACGTGGGAGGAAATTGGAGCACCTGGAGGAAACCCGCGCAGACACGGGGAGAATGTACAGACTGCGCACAGATGTGACCCGGGGCTGGAATTGAACCCAAGTACCTGGCGCTGTGAGGCGGCAGTGCTAACCACCATGCTGCCCCTCTGTACTGCATTAGTCTATGATTGGTGAGCTGTTTCAGACAGCCAGCACAGGAAACTTGGGCTGAATGGCCTCTTTCAGTGCTGTATAGTTCTGGGGCATTCAGGGTCAATTCAATGCTTGCAGCAATACCCAAAGCTGATATTTTTCACAGAAATTTAATGAGTCAATTTTCCCTTTCTATTTCGAAACCATGGAAATAACATGGTTAATGCTCTGTAATCTTGTGTCTCTCCCAACCCCCACGATCATCACACATTTTCATTTTGTACATCTAATCCATATAGTGCAGAAGGAAGCCACTTGTCCCACAGACCACAATCCCTGTAACCCCTTGTATTTACCCTGCATATCTTCCCTGACACTAAGGGGTAATTTAGCATGGCCAAACCACCTAACCTGCGCCTCTTTGCCCTGTGGGAACACCCATGCAGACATGGTGCAAACTCCACACAGGTGGTGACCCGAGGCTGGAATTGAACCAGTGTCCTTGGTGTTCAGACACAGAAGTGCTGACCACTGTGCCACAGTGCCGCCCGCCTCCTTACAGTGAATGGAGCAGTACCATTGAACAAAGAACAAAGAACAACACAGCACAGGAAACAGGCCCTTCGGCCCTACAAGCCCGCGCCGCCCATTTTAACACTCAGTGAGTGCCTCATTCCAATCCTTCTTCTACCTACGGCTTTTTTCTACGTCTCGTGGACTCCACAATAAAGGGATGCAAATTTAGAGAATTATATGTGCACCAGATTAAGGGAGATCCAATTTAGGGACAATCTATTGACACCAATCAGCCTAAAAGCACGTTTTTGGGGTGTGGGAGGAAACCGGAGCACCCGGAGGAAAACCCATGCAAGCACGGGGAGAATGTGCAAATTCCCACAGACACTGACCCAAGCCGGAGATCTGACCCGGGTCCCTGTAACTGCACAGCAAACAGTGATAGTCACTGAGCTGTCATGTTGCCTGTCAATTGGTCCAGTTTAAGCGTACACTAACGACGTGAAGCACTAGGCAACTGTCGAAGCAACATCCAAGAGGTTATTAGTGGGAGATGTTGGTGTTTTATTTTGTGTCTACACTTAAACAAACTGCAGAGTACTTTATACCAAGCACTTCGCTGTTCTATATATAGGAAACTATGTCAATTTGCCTATTGTTACCTGGAAACAGCTCGGCCTATTACTTTTAAATGAAGCGACCGCTCTCCTCCAAAAGATTTTCCTTCTTTGATGCGCCATTTGAATGTCATTATTAATGAATGTTACTTACGCAGCTTTGAATGAGAAAAGAACCTTAGTCTCTGATTGTATTTCTGGGACTCTGGGTGGATTTCAGAATATATTTTTTGTAGAGTGAACAGTGAACTATAAAACACCATTACATCAATGCCCTGTTAGTCAGGCAATGGGTTTTTTTGTATGGAGCGGGGGGAGGGATAATTCTGGAATGGTTATGTTACTGTGATATGGTTAAACACTCGCAGGAACTGTTCAGGAGAGTTTATTCAGGAAAATTTGACACAGAGACACAAAATATGGTCAGGCAGATAAATGAAAGCCTTGGCCAAATAAATTTGAATAAGTGCCTTAAAAGAAAGTTGTGACGTGGAGAGGCAGGAAGATTGTGAAATCCAAGACCTTGGACCTAGTTAGTTGAAATCACTGTCACTGATGGTGGAATGGCAAAAATTGGTAAATGCAGTAAGAAGTCTCACAATACCAGGTTAAAGTCCAACAGGTTTATTTGGTAGCACAAACCACAAGCTTTCAGAGCACTGCTCCTTCATCAGGTGAGTGGGAGTTCTGTTCACAAACAGGGCATTTAAAGACACAAACTCTATTTATAAAATAGTGGTTAGAATGCGAGTTTTTACAGGTAATCAAGCCTTAAAGCTATGGACAATATGAGAGAGAGCATTAAGCACAGGTTAAAGAGATGTGTATTGTCTCCAGACAAGACAGTAAGTGTGATTTTGCAAGTCAAGGCAAATCATGGGTGTTACAGATAGTGTAACATGAACCCAAGATTCTGGTTGAGGCCATCCTCATGTATGCGGAACTTGGCTCTCAGTCTCTGCTCAGCGATTCTGTATTGTCGTGTGTCCAAGGCCGCTTTACATAAGAACATAAGAAATAGGAGCAGGAGTAGGCCATCCAGCCCTTCGAGCCTGCCCCGCCATTCAATAAGATCATGGCTGATCTGTCGCTGCTCAGTTCCACATTCCCGCCCTCTCCCCATAACCCTTAATCCCCTCTCTTATCAGAAACCCATCAACCCGCGTCTTAAAAATATTGAGCGAGGCAGCCTCCACCACTTCAACGGGCAGAGAATTCCAGAGATTCACCACCCTTTGAGTGAAGAAGTTCCTCCTCAACTCCGTTCTAAACCGCCCCCCCTTTATCTTGAGGCTGTGCCCCCTAGTCCTACTGTCCTTTCTGAGTGGGAAGAGTCTCTCCACCTCTATCCTATCCATCCCATTCATCATCTTATACGTCTCAATGAGATCTCCCCTCATTCTTCTAAATTCTAACGAGTACAAGCCTAGTTTATTCAGCCTCTCCTCATAGTTCAACCCCCTCAACTCCGGTATCAGCCTAGTAAACCTCCTCTGCACTCCCTCCAAGGCCAAAATATCCTTGCGTAAGTACGGCGACCAAAACTGCACACAGTACTCCAGCTGCGGTCTCACCAATGCCCTATACAGCTGCAGCAAGACCTCCCTACTTTTATATTCAATCCCCCTCGCTATGAAGGCCAGCATCCCATTCGCCTTCCTGATCACCTGCTGCACCTGCAGGCTGGGTTTTTGCGACTCGTGCACAAGGACCCCGAGGTCCCTCTGCACCGTCGCCTGCTGCAGTTTTTCTCCACGTAAGTAATAATCCTTCCTACCATTCTTCCTTGGAGCCTTGGAGAATGCTTACCTGAAGATCAGAGGCCGAATGTCCGTGACAGCTGAAGTGTTCCCCAACAGGAAGGGAATGTTCCTGCCTGGTGATTGTCGAGCGGTGTTTATTTATCTGTTGTCGTAGCATCTGCACGGTCTCCTCAGGTGTACCATGCCTCAGGACACCCTTTCCTGCAGCGTATCAGATAGACAACGTTGCAAAACTATGTACCGTGTGCCTGGTGGATGGTATTCTTACGTGAGATGGTGACATCTGTGTCAATGATCCGGCACGTCTAGCAGAGATTGCTATGACAGGGTTGTGTGGTGTCTTAGTCACTGTTCTCCTGAAGGCTGTAAAAAGTCTGACAACACCAGGTTTTAGTCCAACCAATTTATTTGATAATGCTCACAAGCTTTCGAGGTTTCCCTCTTCGTCAGGTGAATGGAGAGTTCTGGCCTCAGACAGAGCATATAAAGCACAGACAGTTTAGAGATTACTTTATATGCTCTGTCTGAGGCCAGAACTCTCCATTCACCTGACGAAGAGGGAAACCTCGAAAGCTTGTGAGTCTATTATCAAATAAATCGGTTGGACTAAAACCTGGTGTTGTCAGACTTTTTACTGTGTTTACGCCAGTCCAACGCCAACATACCCACATCATGACTCCTGAAGGCTGGGCATTTTACTGCAGACAATGGTCTCTTTGAGACTGTGCAGGTGTTTGAAGGCAAGAAGTGGGGGTGTGGGGATGGTCCTGACGAGATGTTTGTCTTCATCGATGACATGTTAAAGTTCCCATACATGCGGACAGCCTCAACTGGGATCTTGGGTTCATGTCACACTATCTGTAACCCCCTTGACTTGCCTAGACTAGCAAAATCTCACTAACTGTTTTGGCTGGAGACAATACACCTGTGCTTAATCCTCTCTCCACTCACATTGTCTGTACCTTTAAGACTTGATTATCTGTGGAGACTCACATTCCAATCATTATCTTGTAAATTAAAATTGTGTCTTTATATGCCCTGTTTGTGAACAGAACTCCCACTCACCTGACAAAGGGACAGCACTCTGAAAGCTAGTGGCTTTTGCTGCCAAATAAACCTGTTGGACTTTAACCCGGTGTTGTGAGACTTCTTACTGTGCTTGCCCCAGTCCAACGCTGGCATCGCCACATCATAACAATTAGTGATGCAGACTTGAACATGGAAAATAGAGCAGCACAGCACAATGTTGTGCCGAGAATTATGCCAAATTAAACTAATCCCTTCTGCCTGTCCTGGGCCCATGTCCCTGTATTGCTAGCATATTCACACACTTATCTAAAAGCTCCTTAAACACTCCTATTGTATCTGCCTCCACCACCACCCCTTGCAGTGCATTCTACATGCCTGTCATCCTCTGTGTAAAACTTGCCCCTCACATCTCCATCGAACTTTCCCTCTCTCACCTTAAGAGCATGCCCCCTAGTATTAGAATTTCCACTCTGGGAGAAAGATTCTCACTATCCACTCTATCTCTGCCTCTCATAATTTTATAGACTTTGATTAGGTCTCCCCTCAGCCTCCACCACCCCAGAGAAAACAACCCTAGTTTGTCCAGCCTCTCCTTATAGCTCATTCCCTCTAATCCATGCTGCATCCTGGTAAACCTCTTCTGCACCATCTCCAAAGCCTCAATATCCTTCCTGTAATGTGGCAACCAGAACTGAACGCAATACTCTACCAGTGCGACCTAACCAAAGTTTTATAAAGCTGCAATATGACATCCTGACTCTTAAACTCAATGCCCCGACCAATAAATGCAAGCATGACATACACCATCATTACCCTATCTACTTGTGTGGACATTTTCAGGGAGCTATGGACTTGAACCCCAAGAGCCCTCTGTACATCAATGCTGTTCAGGATCCTGCCATTTAAAACAATGACAAAGAACAAAGAAAATTACAGCATGGGAACAGGCCCTTTGGCCCTCCAAGCCTGCACCGACCATACTGCAACTTAACTAAAACCCCCGACCCTTCCCAGGACAATATTCCTTCATTCCCATCCTGTTCATGTTTTTGTCAAGAAGCTCCTTAAAAGTCACTATCGTATCCACTTCCGTTATCTCCTCCGGCAGTGATTTCCAGGCACCCGCTACTGTCTGTGTAAAAAACATCTCTCTTATAGTTCCTTTAAATCTACGCCCCTCGCACCTTAAACCTGTGCCCCCTAGGAATTGACTCTTCCATCCTGGGAAAAGCTTTAACTGTATACTTATCCTAAACATCTGAGCTCCCAAAGTGCAGCACCTCACACTTGCCTGGATTAAACTCCAATTGCCATTCCTCCACCGATATCTGCAACTGATCCATATCCCTCGATATCCTTTGACAACTCAAGGCCAGAATTGCAGAGTTCTTGGAAGACTGTTTAAAAAAGTTTATTTACTAGTCACAAGTAAGGCTTACATTAATACTGCAATGAAGTTACTGTGAAATTCCCCTAGTTGCCACAGTTCAGGTCAATGCACCTAACTGATACATCTTTCAAACTGTGGGAGGAAACCGGAGCACCCGGAGGAAACCTACGCAGGCATGGGGAGAACATGTAAACTCCACACAGACAGTGACCCGAGCCAGGAATTGAACCCGGGTCCCTGGTGCTGTGAAGTAGCAGTGCTAACCACTGTGCTACCGTGTAGGGGTGAGGGCTGGCAAGGTAAGGGTGTTGGTCTTCTCAAGCAGAGCGGAAATATATCATAGAATCATAGAATCATAGAACCCTACAGTGCAGAAAGAGGCCCTTTGGCCCATCGAGTCTGCACTGAACACGATCCCATCCAGGCCCTACCCCCATATCCCTACCTATTATATCCACTAATCCCTCGAACCTACGCATCTCTGAACACCAAAGGGCAATTTCTTAGCATGGCCAATCAACCTAACCTGCACATCTTTGGATTGTGGGAAGAAACCAGAGCACCTGGAGGAAACCCACGCAGACATGGGGAGAATGTGCAAACTCCACACAGACAGTGACCCAAGCCGGGAATCGAACCCAGGGCCCTGGAGCTGTGAAGCAGCAGTGCTAACCACTGTGCTACCATGGAGTAAAAGAGTTATATGGGGTAAAAGATTTTAAGCTTATTGTTGGACTTTGTACCTCAAGCCAAAATGCACATCAATTCAGATTCAGAGTAAAATGATCAAAATATTAGCCCTCTGAATCAAAATAGACTCAAGCCTTAAGACACGTATGGGTGACTAATCCCAGGATCAAAAGGGCAAATGCTTTACCTACCAAGAAATGATTGGCGCAAAGGTCCGAATCTTGTTGGAGGAATGATTCCAGCGCTCACCCAAGCAAAGCAATCTGCCTGCGGGCTTGATCAATGAGTGCTCCTGGGCTCCCAGTTGGATACTGTTGTTCTGTTATGAACCTGATACTGCATAAAAGCTCCCCAAAGCACATTTTCTCTGAGTAGTTTAACAACAAAATTCTGATGACTACACAAGTTGTAACCTCAAGCGATGAGGGAAACATTTCACGAGAGTTTGTTATTTGCTTGGGGAAGTGCCAAGGTTTTATGCATATGCACTCACTGCCATGCCCTTAAAGGCAAAAGGGGAAGGAATTTTTGGCAGTTCACTTTTAAGATGATTATGTGGCAGCTTCAGATCTTCAGTCAGTGCAAATTAGGTTTAACAGATTGAATTTGTTAGAATCACACAATGCGGAAGGAGGCCATTTGGCCCATCGTGTCTGCACCGACCACAATCCCACCCAGGCTCTTTCCCCACATTCCCCTGCATTTGCCCTAGCTAGTCCCCCTGACACTAAGGGGCAATTTAGTGTGGCCAATCCACCTAACCCGCACATCTTTTGGACTGTGGAAAGAAACTGGAGGAAACCCACACAGACACAGGGGAACCAACAGCGATCCAAGCCAGGAAATGAACCCGGATCCCTGGCGTTGCTAGGCAGCAGTGCTAACCACTGTGCCACTGTGCTTTCCTGTGTCCCATGCTGCCCTATTAGTGTCACAAGTAGGCTTGTATTAACACCGTAATGAAGTTACTTTGAAAATCCTCTTGTTGCCACACTCTGGCCCCTGTTTGCATCATGATATGATCAGTATGATCAGTATGATCAGCCATGATCTTATTGAATGGCGGGGCAGGCTCGAAGGGCTGGATGGCCTACTCCTGCTCCTATTTCTTATGTTCTTATGTTCTTATGCTCTTATGACGTGGAGGTGCCAGCGTTGGGCTGGGGTAAACACAATAAGAAGTCTCACAACACCAGTTTAAAGCCCAACAGGTTTATTTGGTAGCAAAATCCTCTAGCTTTCGGAGCACTGCTCCTTCATCAGCTAACTGGGAGTTCTGATCACAAACAGTGCATATAAAATACCAGTCTGGGTACACTGAGGAAAAATTTAGCACCTAATCAGCCCATCTTTTGGGCTGTAGGAGGGAAAACTTGCGGAAGGATATATTGGCCTTGGAGGGAATGCAGAGGAGGTTCACTCGGCTGATACCGGAGATGAGGGAGTTGGACTATGAAGAGAGACTAAACAGACTAGGTCTGTACCCGTTGGAGTTTAGAAGCATGAGGGGGGACCTTGTAGAGACGTATAAGATAATGAAGGGGATGGATAGGGTAGAGGTAGAGAGATTCTTCCCTCTTAGAAAGGACAGGAGGACTAGAGGGCACAGCCTCAAGATAAGGGGGGAGGCAGTTTAGAACGGAGTTGAGGAGGAACTTCTTCACTCAAAGGGTGGTGAATCTCTGGAATTCTCTGCCCGTTGAAGTAGTGGAGGCTACCTCGCTAAATAGATTTAAGTCACGGGTAGATAGGTTTTTGACAGACAAGGGGATTAAGGGTTATGGGGAGAAAGCGGGAAAGTGGAACTGATCCACTTCAGGTCAGCCATGATCTTATTGAATGGCGGGGCAGGCTCGAAGGGCTAGATGGCCTACTCCTGCTCCTATTTCTTATGAAAACTGAGGAACCATATATGTAGGGAGATGGTAGGTAGGTCCTAGGTGGGATTGTGGTCAGTGCGCACTCAATGGGTCAAATGTCCTGTTTCTGCATTGTAGGGCTTTTATGATTCTAACCCAGAGGAAACCCATGCAGACAAAGGGAGGCTCTGCAGACACAGACAGTGACCCAAGCCGGGAATTGGACATGGATCTCTGGTGCTGTGAGGCAGCAGTGCTAATCACTGTGCAACCGTGTCGCAAGGAACATAGGATTTAATATTTGCTGTAGGCCATTCAGCCTTTGAGGCTACTCCACTAATTAATACCATCATGGCTGATCTGGTTGTGGTCTCAACTCCTCTTTCCTGTCTTCTCCCGTTGTCTAACAAAAATCTGCCTAACTTGGCTTCGAATAAATTCAGTGACCCAGTCTCCACTGTTCTCTGGGGAAAAGAATCCTTCAGGCTAACCATTCTATAGGCCCCCGAATAATGATCTGGAGGTGGGGCGGGCTGTTAACACGCAAATAAGTGCGGCGTGCAGGAATGGGACGGCAGTAGTTATGGGAGATTTCAATCTGCATATTGATTGGTCGACCCATGTTGGACGAGGTGGGCTCGAGGAGGAGTTCTTGGAATGCTGCCGGGATAATTTCCTTGAACAGTGTGTGTTGGAGCCGACGAGGGAGCGAGCTATCTTGGATCTGGTGCTATGTAATGAGGCGGGTAGAATTAGGGACCTTGCGGTGAAGGATCCTCTTGGAGAGAGTGATCATTGTATGGTGGAGTTTCTGGTGCAGATGGAGGAGGAGAAAGTGGGTTCCCGGACACGCGTCCTTTGTTTGAATAGAGGGGAGTATGGTAGGATGAGAGAAGAATTGGCGAATGTGGACTGGGGGAGTGCGTTGGAAGGTAGGTCTGCTGAGGAGCAGTGGAGGATCTTTAAGGAGATCTTTCTTGGTGCTCAGCAGAAATTTATTCCGATGGTTAAAAAGGACAGTAGGAAGAGAGGTAATAAGCCGTGGATAACGAAGGAGGTGAAGGAAAGTGTTAAATGAAAAGCGGAGGAATTTAGAGTAGCTAAGAGCAGTGGGCGAGAAGAGGATTGGGAAAGGTTTAAATGTCAACAAAGATTGACAAAGAAGTTGATAAAGGAGGGTAGGAGAAGCTATGAAGCTGGGCTAGCACTTAATATAAAAAAGGATAGCAAGAGTTTTTATAAATATATAAAAAGGAAGAGGCTGGCAAGGGTGAATGTTGGTCCTTTAGAGGATGAGAAAGGGGAGCTAGTGGTAGGGGATGGGGATATGGCTAAGGTCTTGAATAACTTTTTTGTTTCTGTCTTCACGGAGGAGGACGTGAATAATTTGCCGGGTGTTAGCGATGGAAAGGTGGTAGGAATGGAGGGTCTTAATGACATTACTGTTACTAGAAAGGCGGTGCTCGACAGACTGGAGGGGCTGATTGTGGACAAGTCCCCAGGACCGGATGGAATGCATCCGAGGGTTCTGAAAGAAATGGCGGAGGTTATAGTGGATGCCTTGGTGGTTATTTTCCAGACGTCGCTGGATTCCGGGGAAGTGCCGGAAGATTGGAAAACGGCTAATGTTACGCCGTTGTTTAAGAAGGGTGCCAGGCAAAAGGCGGGGAATTATAGGCCGGTTAGTTTAACGTCTGTGGTAGGTAAAATGTTAGAATCCGTCATTAAGGAGGAAATTGCGAGGCATCTTGAAGGGAATTGCTTGATAGGGTGGACGCAACACGGTTTCATTAAAGGGAAGTCGTGTCTGACAAATTTACTGGAGTTCTATGAGGATGTGTCTAGGGCAGTGGATAGAGGAGAGCCGGTGGATGTGGTCTTTCTGGATTTTCAGAAGGCGTTTGACAAGGTACCTCACAAGAGGTTATTGCAGAAGGTCAGGGGACATGGAGTTGGGGGTAGGGTGTTAGCGTGGATAGAGGATTGGTTGTCAAATAGGAGGCAGAGAGTGGGGGTCAATGGGTGCTATTCGGATTGGCGGTTGGTGACTAGTGGGGTGCCCCAGGGGTCGGTGCTGGGGCCTCAGCTATTTACCATTTATATAGATGATCTGGAGGAGGGAACCGAGTGCAGGGTGTCAAAATTTGCTGATGACACCAAGATTGGGGGAAAGGCAAATTGTGCGGAGGGTGTGGAGAGTCTGCAGAAGGATCTAGATAGGCTGGGCGAATGGGCCAGGAAATGGCAAATGGAATTTATTGTTGGCAAGTGTGAGGTGGTCCACTTTGGTAGGAAGAATGGTAGGAAGGACTATTACTTACGTGGCGAAAAACTGCAGCAGGCGACGGTGCAGAGGGACCTCGGGGTCCTTGTGCATGAGTCGCAAAAACCCAGCCTGCAGGTGCAGCAGGTGGTCAGGAAGGCGAATGGGATGCTGGCCTTCATAGCGAGGGGGATTGAATATAAAAGTAGGGAGGTCTTGCTGCAGCTGTATAGGGCATTGGTGAGGCCGCAGCTGGAGTACTGTGTGCAGTTTTGGGCGCCGCACCTGCGCAAGGATATTTTGGCCCTGGAGGGAGTGCAGAGGAGATTTACTAGGCTGATACCGGAGTTGAGGGGATTGAGCTATGAGGAGAGGCTGAATAAACTAGGCTTGTACTCGTTAGAGTTTAGAAGAATGAGGGGAGATCTCATTGAGACGTATAAGATGATGAATGGGATGGATAGGATAGAGGTGGAGAGACTCTTCCCGCTCAAAAAAGACAGTAGGACTAGGGGGCACAGCCTCAAGATAAAGGGGAGGCGGTTTAGAACAGAGTTGAGGAGGAACTTCTTCACTCAAAGGGTGGTGAATCTCTGGAATTCTCTGCCCGTTGAAGTGGTGGAGGCTGCCTCGCTAAATATTTTTAAGAAGCGGGTTGATGGGTTCTTGATAAGAGAGGGGATTAAGGGTTATGGGGAGAGGGCGGGAAAGTGGAACTGAGCCACAACAGATCAGCCATTATCTTATTGAATGGCGGGGCGGGCTCGAAGGGCTAGATAGCCTACTCCTGCTCCTATTTCTTATTAAGAGAGATATCTTATTCTGTACACTGGGGGAGCGGCTGGAGGAGTAGTATTGTGGCTGGATTAGTAATCCAGAGACTCTGGGTAATGCTTTGAGAAGTCTCACAACACCAGGTTAAAGTCCAACAGGTTTATTTGGTAGCAGATGCTACTAGGTTTCGGAGCGCTGCTCCTTCGTCAGGTGAGTGGGGAGTTCTGATCACAAACAGAGCATATAAAGGCACACACTCAGTTTACAGAATACTGAATAGCTGCTCACTTGTATCTTTGTAAACTGCCAGCTCCAAGTGGAGAGGATCTCCAAGAAGATTGCCTTCATCAATTGAGGAATTGAGTTTAGGAGTCGGGAGATAATGTTGCAGCTGTATAAGAACATAAGAAATAGGAGCAGGAGTAGGCCATCTGGCCCTTCGAGCCTGCCCCGCCATTCAATAAGATCATGGCTGATCTGTCGTGGCTCAGTTCCACATTCCCACCCTCTCCCCATAACCCTTAATCCCCTCTCTTATCAAAAACCCATCAACCCACGTCTTAAAAATATTTAGCAAGGTAGCCTCCACCACTTCAACGGGCAGAGAATTCCAGAGATTCACCACCCTTTGAGTGAAGAAGTTCCTCCTCAACTCCGTTCTAAACCGCCCCCCCTTTATCTTGAGGCTGTGCCCCCTAGTCCTACTATCCTTTCTGAGCGGGAATAGTCTCTCCACCTCTATCCTATCCATCCCGTTCATCATCTTATACGTCTCAATGAGATCTCCCCTCATTCTTCTAAACTCTAACGAGTACAAGCCTAGTTTATTCAGCCTCTCCTCATAGCTCAACCCCCTCAACTCCGGCATCAGCCTAGTAAACCTCCTCTGCACTCCCTCCAAGGCCAAAATATCCTTGCGTAAGTACGGTGCCCAAAACTGCACACAGTACTCCAGCTGCGGCCTCAACAATGCCCTATACAGTATAAGGCCCTGGTCAGATCCCACTTGGAGTACTGTGCTCAGTTCTGGTCGCCTCATTACAGGAGGGTTGTGGAAGTTATTGAAAGGGTGCAGAGGAGATTTACAAGGGTGTTGCCTGGATTGAGTGGCATGCCTTATAAGGGTAGGTTGAGAGAGCCCGATCTTTTCTCCTTAGACAGACGAAGGATGAGAGGTGACCTGATAGAGGTGTATAAGATGCTGAGATGTATTGATCGAGTGGATTCTCAGAGGCTTTTTCCCAGGGCTGAAATGGTTGCCACAAGAGGACACAGGTTTAAGGTGCTGGAGAGTAGGTACAGAGGAGATGTCAGGGGTAAGTTTTTCACTCAGAGGGTGGCGGGTGCATGGAATCGACTGCCAGTGGTGGCGTTGGAGACGGATTCGATAGGGTCTTTTAGGACACTTTCGGATAAGTACATGGGACTTAGTAAGATAGAGGGTTATAGTATGCGTTGTAGGTAGGGACATGTTCGGCGCAACTTGTGGGCCGAAGGGCCTGTTTGTGCGTAGTTTTTCTACGTCCTATATTTTAAGATCACGCATATCGACACAGACATCAAGTTTTTACAAAGATGCAAGAAAGCAGCTAATCAGTATTCTATAAACTGAGTGCGTGCCTTTATATGCTCTGTTTGTCATCAGAACTCCCCACTCACCTGATGAAGGGGCAGCGCTCCGAAAGCTAGTGGTATTTGCTATCAAATAAACCTGTTGGACTTTAACCTGGTGTTGTGAGACTTCTTACTGTGTTTACCCCAGTCCAATGCCGACATCTCCACATAACACTTTGGGAACCAGATTTCTTATCCTGCCATGGCAGATGGTGAAATTTTGAATTCAATAAAAATCTGGAATTAAAAAGTCTAATGATCGTGAATCGATTGCCGTAAAAACCCATCTGGTTCACTAATGTCCTTAAGGGAAGGTAATCTGCTGTCTTGATCTGGTTTGGTCTACATGTGACTCCAGAGCCACAGCAATGTGGTTGACTCTCAGCTGCCCTCCAAGGGCAACTAGGGATGGGCAATAAAAGCTGGCCAGCCAGCGACACACATGTCCCACAAATGAGTAAAACCATAAATTCAGCCCAAATCATACATTTCAGATTAGTGAGGCTGGAAAGTGCCAATGTTCTGACTCAAGTGTAGTGGCACGAATGGCATATTGGGTGCAAACCAATGCCAAAAATGAACACTATTGGCAAAGTGTCTTTGTCAGTGAGTTGAGACTTCCAACCAAAAGAATCCTAGCTCCCAGACACTGCTGACACCAGCGGGGAAAACTCTGGCCGAGACGTTACAACTGCATGATTTTCCCATCCCCCTGCAGTGAGCGGAGATTTGACTGGGCGCCAAATTCTCCAGCCTCGCTGCAATGGGAGCATGGCGTGAACGGCCGTTCCTCTGGTTTGCCCGCTGGAGGGACGTGGTGGGGGGGCACTTAGAGTGCTGGCAGGAGGGCCGTGCCCTAACTGGAGTGAGATGTCGCAGAGGTAGGCCGAAATTTTCCAACGGTTCGTGCCTCACTGCGGCAGCAAGCAAGGATGGAGAATAGGCGCTGGTGTGGTATACTGTCCAGAGCGAGGGGTCGGGGAATGGGATGGATGGGGTTGAGATTCGGAAGGGACACTTACTTTACTTAAGTCATAAATAAACAGATTTGATATTTATTTAAAACGGTTTGAACCAGCCGTCTTTCCCTTGGCAACGGATATGCTTGTTGCCTTTAAGAAAAGAGAACTGACAGTCATGTTGAGATAGGCAAGCATTGAGATGCAGTGGACTGGCTGTGGAGCTGATTATCTGGGGAGAATTACACACACATAAGTCACAAAACAAAACCTGTTGTTATAAGTGATTTAAGTCCGCTTAGCATAGAGATAGCTTCAGGCGTTTTTATTGACACAAAATAATGATGCATTTGGGGAATTTCTTATCCGTTTCTGCAATAATAAATCATCCTTTAGATCGAGTAGCGATGGCAGGCGCAGCTACACCAGGAGTGGCTTCAGGCCGTGGAGTGGGTCCTTTTTCATTAAGTGAGGATTGTAATGAAACACCTTTTGACTCTGGCTCAGCACGACGTGATGCCAAGTGGGAGCCTTCACACAGAGGATCGGAGGAAACTCTGCAGCCACGAAAGGGAAAAGAAAAATTGAGAGAATAAGTCGTCCAGCTCAAATTTGGCTGCAGGGGCAAAAAAGCCCAGACAATGTGAGCATCTCAACCGCGAGAGGCAAGGAAAGAAGCCCTGATCCATGCAGTCTGCGTACCAATAACCCTGCACCACCCCCCCCCCACACCCCTCCCCCACCACCCCCCACCCCTCCCCCACCACCCCCCACCCCTCCCCCACCACCCCCCACCTCCCGTCTCCTACTTTGTGCCTCTCAGTTCATACACACTGCACCCAACTCGAAACCAGTCTGTTCAGGCACCAGGCATGCGGTGGAGTATCAGCAGTGTCCCCCTCAGGCATTCTCCCATCAAAACTATACCGGCCGGTGGGTTTTTATCGCGTCACTGTTTTGTGGGATCTTGCTGTGCACAAAATCGCTGCTGCGTTTTTTTTAAAGTCATCGGGTTGAGACTTCCAACCAAATTATATGAGAGCTTCATCCTATAAACTATTGAACGCCATACGCGATCAGGGAGAAGATCGGACAGAGAAGATAGGGAGAAAGGGGTCTCAGGTATCGACGGTGGACCTCAGAGACATGGCAGTGGTCAGGCCTGGAGACGTCAAGAGGAATCAATGTAGGATGCTATTAGGTGGCACGGTGGCACCATGGTTAACACTGATGCCACACGGTGCCAGGGACCCGGCTTCGATTATACTGAGGGAGAACTTAGCATGGCCAATGCACCAAACCAGCACATCTGTTAGACTGTAGGAGGAAACCGGAGAACCCACACGGACATGGGGGGAATGTGCAGACTCCACACAGACAGTGACCCAAGTTGGGGATCGAACCCTGGATGCTGGCACGGTACGGCAGCAGTGCTAACTACTGTGGGGTGGAGAGTTTTAGTTATGAAGAGAGATTGGATAGACTGGGATTGGTTTCCTTGGAGCAGGGAAGACTGAGGGGGAACGTAATTGAGATGTATAAAATTATGAGGAGCTTGGGTAGAGTAGACAGGAAGAAACATTATCCCTTATCGGAGGGACCAAGTGGGCATATATTTAAAGTAAGGGACAGGAGATTTAAGAGGGGAGATGAGGAAAATCTTTTTTGCCCTGAGGATGGTGGGAATCTAGATCTCATTTCCTGAAAGGGTGGTGGAGGCAAAGACCTTCATAGCTACAAGGTTAGCAACGAAGGACTGGAAAATGGGAATATAGTAATTGGGTGGTTTGTTTTTGACTGGCAAAAGCATGATGAGGCCGAAGGGCCTTTTTTCTATGAGTTAGACCTCAATGGCTCTATAACCCATTGAGCACCACGCAGGATCAGGAAGAAGATAGGTCAGGGGGCTTGGAGAAAGGAGTCTCAGATATAGAAGCTGGACTTCAGAGACATGGCGATAGTGAGGCCTGGGGACGTCAAGAGGGCTCAATGTGAGATGCCATTAGATTCATAGAATCCCTACAGTGCTAAAGGAGGCCATACGGCAGATTGAATCAGTACTGATAATAATCTATCCAGGCTCTAACCCTGTAACACCACATAGTTACCTTCCAATCCCACTGACACTAAGGGTCAATGTAGCATAGCCAATCCACCTAATCCGCACATCTTTGGATTGTGGGAGGAAATGGGAGCACCCGAAGGAAACCCACACAGGCACAGGGGGAATGTGCAAACTCCACACAGGTAGTGACCCAAGCTGGGAATTGAACCCAGGTCCCAGCGTGAGACACTGTGTCACCAAGCCACCCCACCTTCGTACAATAAACTAATGGGAACATAATGCCATTTTGCCAACATAATGTAAACCTGTCAAGAACATAAGAACATAAGAACATAAGAAATAGGAGCAGGAGTAGGCCATCTAGCCCTTCGAGCCTGCCCCGCCATTCAATAAGATCATGGCTGATCTGTCGTGGCTCAGTTCCACTTTCCCGCCCTCTCCCCATAACCCTTAATCCCTTCTCTTATCAAAAACCCATCAACCCGCTTCTTAAAAATATTTAGCGAGGCAGCCTCCACCACTTCAACGGGCAGAGAATTCCAGAGATTCACCACCCTTTGAGTGAAGAAGTTCCTCCTCAACTCCGTTCTAAACCGCCTCCCCTTTATCTTGAGGCTGTGCCCCCTAGTCCTACTGTCTTTTTTGAGCGGGAAGAGTCTCTCCACCTCTATCCTATCCATCCCATTCATCATCTTATACGTCTCAATGAGATCTCCCCTCATTCTTCTAAACTCTAACGAGTACAAGCCTAGTTTATTCAGCCTCTCCTCATAGCTCAATCCCCTCAACTCCGGTATCAGCCTAGTAAACCTCCTCTGCACTCCCTCCAGGGCCAAAATATCCTTGCGCAGGTGCGGCGCCCAAAACTGCACACAGTACTCCAGCTGCGGCCTCACCAATGCCCTATACAGCTGCAGCAAGACCTCCCTACTTTTATATTCAATCCCCCTCGCTATGAAGGCCAGCATCCCATTCGCCTTCCTGACCACCTGCTGCACCTGCAAGCTGGTCAAAATGTTGGACAAATCTCCCTTCAATCTCTTATTCCTGAAGTAGAACAATTCCAGCTTTCCAATCTAACCTCCGAGCCTTGCAACTCAACCACCCTCCCCCCACCCACACTGCATCCCCTCAAGGACTCCAAGATGCACCATAGAAAGCATTCTTTCTGGTTACCTCATAGCTTGGTATGGCTCCTGCTCTGCCCAAAACTGTAAAGAGCTACAAAGGGCTGTGAATGCAGCCCAATCCATCATGCAAACCAGCCTCCCATCCACTGACTCTGTCTATACTTCCCGCTGCCTCAAACAAAACAGCATAATTAAGGACCCCACACACCCCAGACATTCTCTCTTCCACCTTTTTCCGCCAGGAAAAAGGCACAAAACTCTGTAGCAACCAACTCAAGGACAGCTCTTTTCTTGCTGCCATCAAACTTTTGAATGGACTTTCTTTGCATTAAGTTGACTTTCTCCACACCTCAGCTATGGCTGTAACACTACATTCTGCACTCTCTCTTTTCCCTCTCGATAAATGATATGTTTTGTCTGCATGGCACACAAGAAACAATACTTTTCACTGTATCACAATACACGTGACAATAATAAATCAAATCAAATCAAATCAAATCAAAATCCTTCCTAAAGTGTAGTGACCAGAGCTGGATGCAATGAGTTGGGGCCTAAGCAGAGCTTTATAATTTGTATAGCTCTGGTTAATGTGCAGGTTCAGTCAGCAGTTAAGAAGCAAATGTAATGTTAGCATTCATGTCGAGAGGGCTAGAATACAAGAGCAGGGATGTAATGCTGAGGTTGCATAAAGCTCTGGTCAGACCCCATTTGGAGTTTTGTGAGCGGTTTTGGGCCCCGTATCTAAGGAAGGATGTACTGGCCTCAGAAATGGTTCAGAGGAGGTTCACAAGAATGATCCCTGGAAGGAAGAGCTTGTCATGTGAGGAACAGTTGAGGACTCTGGGTCTATACTGGTTGAAGTTTAGGAGGATGAGGGGGTCAATAGACCATGTAAAGGTCCATTGATCTCGGTCTGGTTTCTCCAGTTTTGAGGTGAGCATAGCAGGTGAATCCTGCCCCATCTGTCTGGAGGATTTCCTCAATATCTTGTATTGACATAGTACCATCAACAGATTGAAACATAGCAGGGGAAGATTATCCCCAAAATAATTGGCACCAACGTGCACCGGGAGATGCTGGGCTGAATAAACAAGTGCTTAATCTAATGTGTTATGGTGATAGGACCTGGGTGGGATTGTGGTCCATGCAGATCAGATGGGCCGATTGGCCTCCTTCTATATTGCAGGATTCTATGATTCTATGACTCACAGTGCCAAGGACCCGGATTTAATTCCAGTCTTGGATCACTGTCTGTGAGGAGGTTGCACATTCTCCCTGTGCCTGTGTGGGTTTCCTCCCACAGTCCAAAGCTGTGCGGGTTAGGTGGATTGGCCATGCTAAATTGCCCCTCAGTGTCAGGGGGATTAGCAGGGTGAATGAGGGTTACGGGACCCGGATTTAATTCCAGTCTCAGATCACTGTCTGCGTGGAGGTTGCACATTCTCCCTGTGCCTGTGTGGGTTTCCTCCCACAGTCCAAAACTGTGTGGGTTAGATGGATTGGCCATGCTAGATTGCCCCTTAGTGTCAGGGGGATTAGCATGGTGAATGAGGGACGGGAATTGGACCTGGGTGGGATTGTGGTTGGTACAGACTCGAAGGGCTGAATAACGTAGGGTTTCTATTACTCAGAAGGTAGTAAGAGCGTGGAATGCACTGCCTGCAGCAGTAGTGGACTCACCAACTTCAAGGGCATTCAAATGGTCACTGGATAGACATATGGATAATATTGGAATAGTTTAGGTTCGGTCTGTGTGGAGGTTGCACATTCTCCCTGTGTCTGCATGGGTTTCCTCCAGTTTCCTCCCACAGTCCAAAGATGTGTGGGTTAGGTGGATTGGTTCCACTGGTCGGCGCAACATCGAGGGCCAAAGGGCCTGTACTGCGCTGTAGTGTTCTAATTTCTATAATCTAGCATGGGTTTAATTCCCACATCGGCTGAGGTTATTCATGAAGGTCCCACTCTCTCAGCCTTGCCTCTCACCTGAAGTGCGGTGACTCTCAAGTTAAATCACCACCGGTCAATCTCTCTCTCCCAAAGGGGAGAACATCCTCTGGGACGGTGGCGATATTGCTTTGCATTTTTCATAGGGATTGGTAGACAATGTACACCAGCGAGTCCAAGGGCAATGGATGAATAGTTGGAGGCTAATGCACAGATTCGAACAACGCCTGAGTGGTTCTGAATCTGTAAAGAGACTGAGTTATTGAACTGGAGAATGTATGCTGAATGCTTTGAAGTTGGTTTAATGACCTTGACTATTAATGACCATTTGCCAAACCACATTGGAGGTGCAAATCTCGAAAAATCAGATTCCAGCTGCAAATGCTAATAAATTGCCGACAAGAAAGTCTCCCCACCATGGGAAAGTGAAGCAATTAGCATTTATGTCTGGTATAATTAAAATTAAATAAAAACTTATAGATTAGCATCCAGGATTTGATAAACAGAAAAAGTTTTGCCCAGACCTATTACCAGTTGTAAGTATTTATATCGCTTTGACAATGACATGGGAAATTGGATGGCATATTGTTTTTCCCCCAAAAGCAGTCCTATGTCATAGAACCATAGAATGCATAAGGAGGCTATTTGGCCATTGTATCTGTGTTTGCTTTTTGCAAGTGCTTTACAATTAACCCACTTGCTGGGTGGCACAGTGGCACTGTGATTAACACTGCTGCCTCACAGCACCAGGAACCCAGGTTTGATTCCTGGCCTTCCATTCCAACAGGATTACTGTCTGTATAGAGTTTGCACATTCTCCCCATGTCTGCGTGAGGTTTCCTCCGGATGCTTCGATTTCCTCCCATAGTCCAAAAATGTGCTGGTTAGGTGCACTGGCTATGCTCAAATTCAGTGTGCATGAGCAGGTTGCCGGAGTTTTGACAACTAGGGGGTTTTCACAGTAACTTCATTGCAGTGTTAATGTAAGCCTACTTGGGACATTAATAAATAAGCTTAAAACATTCCATTGCCTTCCCAATTTCCCGCTGAACTTTTTGTGATTTATGAACAAAGACCCCCAAATCCTTCCATGCTGCAGCTTTCTGCAGTCTTTCTCCATTTAAATAATATTCAGCCCCTTCATTCTTTCTACCAAAGTGCATAACATCGCATTTTCCTACATTATATTCCATCTTGTAAGTTGCTGTTCATGATGGGAGAGCAATACGAGGAGCCATTCATGTGGGGTTAATGAGGTCTTGTGGCAGAATGGGTACTGTCTTCATCTCCGAGCCGGGGATGCTCGGTTCAAGTCCCACTCCAGGACTTGACGGTCAAAGAAATTGCATTCATAATACGACGAAACAGAATGAATGTCAACTTGCAGATCACTCCAACATAGGCCAATGGTGGGCAGTAAGAATGGGAAATATTCCTGATTTGCCAGATGATGGAAAGAAAATTGGAGCTACTCCAATCTCTATTTGTAGCTTCAGGGTACAACATACATATAAAAGTACATATTGGCACAGTAACTAAGCCTGCTTGGGGAGTGGGGGGGGGGCGGTCAGTGGTTGGCTTAGTGGGTTGGATGGCCAGCTTGGATCAGATTGCTGCCAACAGCATAAGTTTTGTCAGACACCCTTTTATTGATTACAGCTCAAACTTCAACACCATTGTCCCAACAAAATTCATCTCCAAACTCCATGGCTTAGGGCTCAGTTCCTCCGTCTGCAACCAGATCCTAGACTTTCTAACCTACAGATCACAATCAGTAAGGATAGGCAGCTACACTTCCTCCACAATCATCCTCAACACCCGATACTCCACAAGGCTGTGTTCTCAGCCCCCTACTAATGCTCCTTATACACCTATGACTGTGAAGCCAAATTCCCCTCCAACTCAATTTTCAAGTCTGATGATGACAGTGGGTCAGATCTCAAACAATGATGGGGTGGAGCGCAAGAAGAAGATAGAGAATCTGGTGAACTGAATAATATCTCCCTCAGTGTCAGTAAAACAAAGGAGATAGTCATCAACTTCATGGAAGCATCATGGAGGACATGCTCCTGCCTACATCAACGGTGATGAAGTGGAAATGGTCCAGAATTTCAAGTTTCTAGGTGTTCAGATCACTGAAATTCTCTCCTGGTCACTCCCTCTATAGTTATGAAAGCCCACCAACATTACTTTCTCAGGAGGCCATGGGAATTCACGATGTCCGCTATGACTCTCACCAATTTTACAGATGTAACATAGAAAACATCCTTTCCAGATGTATCACATTAGAGTCATAGGGGCATCTATGACTTTCCTTTCCGGATATATCACAGCTTAGAGAGATAGAGGTTTACAGTATGGAAACAGGTCCTTCAGTCCACCATGTTCATGCTGCCCTTTTTTTAAAAACCCCTAAGCTAGTCCGAAGTGCCTGCGTTTGGCCCATATCCCTCTATACCCATGTAGCTGTCTAAACGCTTTTTAAAAGACAAAACTTTATTCGCCCCTACTACTACATCTGACTGCTGTTCCAGACACTCTCCATCTTCTGTATGAAAAAATTGTCCCTCTGGATACTTGTGCATCACTCCCCTCTCACCTTAAACACATGCCGTCTAGTTTTAGACTCCCCTACTTTTGGGAAAAGATATTGACTATCTAACTGATCAATACCCCTCATTATTTTATAGGCTTCTGTAAGGTCACCCCTCAGCATCCTATGCTCCAGAGAAAAAAGTCCCAGTCTATCCATCCTCTCCTTATTACTCAAACAATCAAGTCCCGGTAGCATCCTAGTAAATCCCTTTTACACTCTTTCTAGTTTAATAATATCCTTTCTATAATAGGGTGACCAGAATTGCACACGGTATTCCAAGTGTTCCCTTACCAATGTCTTGTACAACTTCAACAAGACGCCCCAACTCCTGTATGCAATGTTCTGACCAATGAAGTCAAGCATGCTGAATGCCTTCTTCACCACTCTGTCCACCTGTGACTCCACTTTCAAGGAGCTATGAACCTGTACCCCGAGATCTCTTTGTTCTGTAACTCTCCCCAGCGCCCTACCATTAACTGACTAAGTCCTGCCTTAGTTCAATCTACCAAAATGCATCACCTTGCATTTATTTGACTTAAACTCTATCTGCCATTCGTCAGCCCACTGGCCTGATTGATTAGGATCCTATTGCAATCCGGGATAACCTTCTTTACTGTTCACTATGCCACCAACCTTGGTGCCATCTGCAAACTTACTAACCATGCCTCCTATATTCTCATCCAAATCATTAATATAAATGACAAATAACAGTGGACCCAGCACTGATCCCCGAGGCACACTGGTGCCTTACTGACTAAAAATCCATCTATCTCAGCCTTATATATGCACAAGGACTTTGTCTTCACAGCTCCTTCTGAGAGAAGAAATTCCTCCTTATCTGAGTCTTAAATTGACTTCCCTTTATTCTGAGACTGTGCTCTCTGGAGAAACATCCTCTCTGGAGAAGAATCCTGGTCAGCATGGTTTCATGAAAGGGGAGCCATGTCTGACTGACTAGTGAGTTAATAAGCTTGGTATGGCTCCTGCTCTGATTAAGAGCTCAGAAAACTACAAAGGGTTGTGAATGTAGCCCAGTCCATCACACAAACCAGCCTCCCATCCATTGACCCTGTCTACACTTCCCGCTGCCTCGGAAAAGCAGCCAGCATAATCAAGGACCCCACGCACCCCAGACGTTCTCTCTTCCGCCTTCTTCTGCTGGGAAGAAGTATACAAAAAGAGTCTCGCCGGTGTGGGAAGTTCATGTTTGGATTGCACTGGCAACCCTTGAAGTAGAGCTTAGGGAGGCTGACTAGTCTTCCAGCTCCGACCGCCTCCGCATACATCCCAGTCAATGCAGGTTGGATTTGAACGGATTTAATCTGGTACATTCCCTGTCCCAGCCTGGTTCTGGTGATTCTTACATCTCAGTCACGTCTGGGCCTAGTTGGTGAACCTTGTAATCGAAGCTGGCATTTAGGGAGTGTTCAATTATTGTCCTTGAGACGGAATATTAAGCACTTGCCAATTCAGGTGGATATTAAGGACGCAAGGTGAAGATCAGACAGTCTGGTCACATTTTCTGCCTCTTATATTAGAGTAGGTGACAAATCTATTTTAGACCCAGTGTGCTGGTTATTTTCGCTGTCTTAATCTATTATCCCCAAGATCAACTAACTTGGCCAGAGCCGCAAATGCAAACTCAAGTTTATACCCATGTTACTACAGTTAAAACTAATTAAGTTTATCCTTCCGAGCAACAGACTAAGATGCAAGTCTCTCTTCCTTGAATCCGAATGTTTTTTTTTGCTTGCTAAATAATTTCCTTATCATATCCGGTGCAGGACAATGTTATTCCTCAGCATTAGCACAATAACCTCGTGACATTTTAAATCAATGCAGTGTAATCACACGGCAGGCTTTAACTGTGATTAACACTGCCCCTCCTTATTGAGCCTATAACATGGGTTATAAAAAAAAATGATGGATCACGCAGGGTAAATAATGAGGTTGTAATTTAATCTGCGTCTTGGAATGTTGTCCACTCAGCCTTCATTGCTGTGGCTAGTGACGCTATCTGCATTAATTAAATAAAGCTGAAATTAAATTAGATGCTTGCTACTTACTTTCCTTCGTAGAATTCCATACATTAACCCATTTCACATTCCCTGTGGTATCAATGCAAACAATCTAAATGCATAGAATTCAATATTGAATTTATCGCACCTAACCAGCTCTGAGGGGTGAAGGTTAAAATTAAAGTTTTATTTATTAGTCACAAATAGGCTTACATTAACACTGTAATGAAGTTACTGTGACAATCCCACACTCTGACGCATGTTCGGGTACGCTGAGGGAGAATTTAGCACGGCCAATGCACCTAACCAGCACGCCTTTCAGGCTGTGGGTGGAAACCAGAGCACCCAGAAGAAACCCACGCAGACATGGGGAGGGGAATGTGCAAACTCTGCATAGATAGTGACCCAAGCCGGGAATCGAGCCCGTGCCCCTGGAGGCAACAGTGCAAACCACTGTGTCACCGTGCTGTGAATTATGAATTCTAAACCAAGGATTTCCGTTTTGGAGTTAAGGTAACTATCTTACATTCTTCTTCATCCTGAGTTCTCAACCTGAAGGCGGGTCTAACCAACCCCTGCCCCATGACCTCCACCACGGGAGGTAGACCCTGAATCCACCCCAGCCAGAATGGGGAATCAAACTTTGAACTGATTTCATTTAATTGGATTGGATTTATTATTGTCACATGTATTGGGATACAGTGAGAAGTATTGTTTTTTTGTGAGCTGTGCATCCACTACATATAGTACATAAGGGAGAAGCAAAGGAGAGAGCGCAGAGTATCATGTTATAGTCATAGTTAAGGTGTAAAGATCAAGTTAATATGAGGTAGGTCCATTCAGAAGTCTGATGGCAGCAGGAAGGAAACATAGAAACTAAAAGCAGAAATAGGCCATTCAGCCCTTTGAGCCTGTATCGCCATTCATTTTGATCATGGCTGATCATCGAATTCAGTATTGTGATCCCTCTTTCCTCTCATATCTCTTGATCTCTTTAGCCCCAAGCACTATATCGACACGGTGGCACAGTCGTTAGCTCTATTGCCTCACAGTGCCAGGGATTCGGGTTCAATTCTGGCCTTGGGTGACAGTTTGTGCGGAGTTTGCACATTCTCCCCGTACCTGTGTGGGTTTCCTCTGCATGCTCCGGTATCTTCCCATAGTCCAAAAATCTGCGGCCATGCTAAATGAACCCTAACGTTAGGGGGATTAGCTGGGTAAGTATGTGGGTTTATGGGAATATGGCGTGGGTGGAATTGTGGTTGGTGCATACTTGATGGGCTGAATGGCCTTCTTCTGCACTGTAAGGTTCTATGATCTAATTTCTCCTTGAAATCAGGCAACATTTTGGTCTCAACCACTTTCTGTGGTTTGAATTCCATACATTATCTCCCTCTAGATCAAGAAATTTCTCCTCACCTCAGTTCTAAAAGGTTTACCCCTTATCGTCAAGCTCTGATCCTTAGTTTTGGACTCCCCCACCACTGGGAACATTCTTTCCGAATCTGTCTAACTGCTGCAAACAATGACAACACCTGGTAACCTCATACATAGCGCTCGTACCAGGATTTGCCTCTCACCAGTCTTTCCAGCCACCAGTAAACGCAAACCGTGTGAAACTACCCCGGTGCCAACGGATTTGTTGCCTGTCAACCATCTTGTGTGGTCGGAAGGTTGCTGATGAGGACTTAAAAAGATAGGGGTGAAAAAAGTTCACGGTAAGTTTCGTTTCGAAACCCACCGCTGTGCCGTTATGTTTACATAGTTGTGTCTGGTGTCATTCGATTCCGTAGCAGAGATGGTGAAGTTATGAGGAGAGGCTGAGTAGACTGGGACTATACTCATTAGAATTTAGAAGAATGAGGGGAAATCTTACAGAAACATATAAGATTATGAAGGGAATAGAAGCAGGGAGGTTGTTTCCACTGGCAGGTGAAACCAGAACTAGGGGGCATAGCCTCAAAATAAGGGGCAGCAGATACAGAACAGAGTTGAAGAGGAACTTCTTCACCCAAAGGGTTGTGAATCTGTGGAATTCTCTGCCCAGTGAAGCAGTTGAGGCTACCTCATTGAATGTTTTTAAACAACAATAGATTTTTGAAGAGTGAAAGATTTATGGGTTATGGTGAGCGGGCGGGTAAGTGGAGCTGAGTCCACGAAAAGATCAGCCGAGATCTTATTGAATGGCGGAGCAGGCTCGAGGGGCCAAATGGCCTACTCCTGCTCCTAGTTCTTATGAGGGTAATCTCTGCTGGTCTGCTGCAATGATATTATCCATCGATTTCTGTCACTCCGAAGTGCTTCCAGTGAACAGTTAATGATGATCCTTTTAACTGGAGTTATTTAGCAATAAAAGTGTCCCCCTCAGTGGTAATTTTATCAGGAACGAAATCCTATAATGGATTAGATGAACGTACGCTCCCTGGAGTGGCAGGGTAATTATTCTTGACTGAAAGCCAATTTACGACCATTCTTGTGATGGCCACAAAACTGCACCCACCCAAGCAAAGATACTGAATGAACAGAAATGCATTTCCCATGCAGGGGTCGGGGGAGGGCGAGGGCGTTTGGTGGTAGTCATTAAAAAAAAATGAGTTTGAGTTGTTCGAGTTTCGTCTGCTTGTTTGAAAGTAGCAGAGATCATGCGAAAATGTAAAAGAGCAAATTCACTTCTTCCAAGCTTAAGGAAGATCCTGTGGAAATATGCCGCAGTCACTGTGTGCCATAGAAACTAGAAGCAGGAGTAGGCCATTCAGCCCTTCCAGCCTGTCCTAGCATTCATTTTGATCATGGTTCATCATCGAATTCAATATCCTGATCCCCCACTTCCCCCATACCCCTTGATCCCTTTAGTCCCTCCAGCTAATTTCTTCTTGAAAGCAGACAACATTTTGGCCTCAACTACATTCTGTGGTGGTGAATTTCACACATTCATCACTCCCTGGGTGAAGAAATTTCTCCTCACCTCGGTTTACCCTTTATCCTCAAACTATGACGCCTAATCCTGGACTCCTCCACCACCGGGAACATTCTTTCTGAATCTATCCTGTCTAACCCTGTTAGAATTTTATAAGTTTCTATGAGATCCCCTCTCACTCTTCTGGGCTCCAGTGAATGTAATTCTAACCGATTCTGTCATTGGAAACACAAAGGGAAATACAGGAACTGAAAATGCTTCTATCATTTTATTCCTGTCATGGAAGCCTGCAAACAAGATTTTTTTTTCACCCATTGGAGAACAATCTTAAGTTCTGCTCAGTCTCTGTGAGAATCTGTAGAATCGAGGACCATATCAAGAAAACTTAAGTCAGTTAAATGGCTTTTCTTAGGGCAGGTTTTTAAAAATTCTTCTGGAAATCGTTGGCAATGCCAGCTTTATGACCCATGCTTAATTGTCCTTGAACCAAGTGGTATGTTGGGCCATTTCAGGGGGTAGCTCAGAGTCAACCTGACAACACGACAGCTCAGTGACTATCACTGTTTCTGTGCAGTTACAAAGACCTGGGTCAGATCTCCGACTTGGGTCGGTGTCTGTGGGAGTTTGCACATTCTCCCCATGCTTGCGTGGGTTTTCTCCGGGTGTTCTGGTTTCCTCCCACACCCCAAAAACGTGCCTTTAGGCTGATTGGTGTTAACAAATTGTCCCTAAGTTAGACCTCCCTTAATCTGGCGCACATACAATTCTCTAAGTTTGCACACCTTTATTGTGGAGTCCAAGAGGCGTAGATAAAAGTCATGGGTAGAAGAAGGATTGGAATGAGGCACTCACTGAGTGTTAAAATGGCGGCACGGGCTTGTTGGGCTGAAGGGCCTGTTTCCTGTGCTGTGTTGTTCTTTGTTCTTTGTTCAACCACACTGTTGTGGATCTGGAGCCAGATACCAGTTAGGGTGTTAGAAGGGGTAATCGGGGGAGGGGGGCAGTGTGGAGGTGGGGTGGAATGAATGTCATGGGAGATCTATAGTACACTATAATTACCCAGGAATTAGTAGTGGTTTTAATTCTTCCTAACCTTCCCTGGAAAACCATTCTGAGGTGGTGGGGGCAGAACTTAGTATCATTTTCCCGATGGAACAAGGTGGAAGAGAGACTGTCTGGAGCGCATGGGGTCCTTGATTGTGCTGGTTGCTTTTCTGAGGCAGTGGCAAGTGTAGACAGAATCAATGGATGGTTTGCGTGGTGGACAGGGTTTTGTTCATAAAACTTTGTAGTTTCTTGCAGTCTTGGTCAGAGTAGGAGTCATGCCATGCTGTGATACATCTGGAAAGGATGCTTTCTATGGTTCATCGGTAAAAAGTGGTGAGAGTTGTCTCGACCATGCAGAATTTCTGAACTTGCAACATCTCACTTAGTGTCCTGTCTGGAGACAATACACATCTCTTTAATCTGTGTTTAATGCTATCTCCACTCACATTGTTTGCACCTTTAAGACTTGAATAGCAGATTAACTCACATTCTAATCAGTATTGGGTAAACTGTGTATGCCTTTATATGCCTTGTTTCTGATCAGAACTCTCCATTCACCTGACGAAGGAACAGCATTCCGAAAGCTTATGGCGTTTACTATCAAATAAACAAGTTGGACTTTAACCTGGTGTTGTGAGACTTCTTACAATGTTGAAGCACTCATGCAAGCTTCAAGCGTCAATCAGTATTCACCTGAGATGAGACAGGACATTCAGCCTCCGATCTTCTGGTAAGCCTTCTCCAAGGTGGCCTTCTAGACAAACAAGAACCTCAACTCACCGGATGAAGGAGCAGCACCCCGACAGCTCATGATTCCAAATAAACCTGTTGGACTTTAACCTGGTGTCATGAGGTTTCTTACTGCATTCACCTGAGATGGTTGAGGCTTGAGAGAGAGTGATTTCCTTTGCGTTAATGCATTCTTTGGAAAGCTGCAGTGAAACTGTTATATTACATGGAACAAAAGTGACAAGGACTGTTTCTATCATTGGACAAATGGTTTTTGGGAGGTGTACAGATCAGATTGGACATCTGGTCATTTGTAGCTAGGTGAATTGTGACCCAGAGATATAAAAGCATCAATTATCCATCATCCCAATAATATTGCAATGTATATAATTACCACCAGTTAACAATACCCCAATTATCCAACAGCACAGTTACTTGTACAGTGCCGAGACGCCACTGCAATTATCCCCGATCCTCATTATCCACTATCCCAAATATCAGCTGCTGCAATTTTCCAAAATCCTAATTATCTACTCACTAATTATCCAACCTCCCAAGAGCTCGCTCCCCTCATTATCTCGACTCAAAAGCTATCCGCTGGAATTGAAACACGACAAGCCTTATGGAAGACGTCAATATTGCATTGTACTTCTGATGGTTTTGAGAGGGTCAGCAGGTGAAAGGTTCTTTCGCTGGTTGGCAAATGCAGCAACAACCATCACAATCAGCGATGAAAAAGAATCCACTTCTTTGAACAGCGGGCTGTTAGAACTCGGAACACATTTTCCCCGGATGGCTAGTGATGTAAGATCCACAACATTCAAAACAGAATGAATAAAGAACAAAAGATCGAAAAGTTTTAAAATTTATTCATTACTGTCACAAGTAAGGCTTACATTAACACTGCAATGAAGTTACTGTGAAAAATCCCCTCGTTGCACACTCTGGTGTCTGTTTGGGTACACTGAGGGAGAATTTAGCATAGTCAATGCACCTAACCAGCACATCTTTTGGGCTGTGAAAGGCACAGTGGTTAGTACTGCTGCTTCACAGTGCCAGGGACCCAGGTTCGATTCCTAGTTTGGGTCACTGTCTATGTGCAGTTTGCACATTCTTCCCATGTCTGCACGGGTTTTCTCTGGGTGCTCCAGTTCCCGCCCACATTCTGGTTCGGTGCATTGGCCTGAACAGGCCCTGGACTGTTGCAACTGGGGGAATTTCACAGTAACTTCATTGCAGTGTGACTGTAAGCCTTACTCGTTACTAATAAATAAACGTTTCTTATGAGGAGCACCTGGAAGAAACCCATACAGACATGGGGAGAATGTGTTGATTCCGCACAGTGATTCAAGCCAGGAATCGAACCTGGGTCCCTGGTACTGTAAGGCAGCAGTTCTAACCACTGTGCCACTGTGACACCCATGGGGGGGGGGGGGTGAGGATTTTGGGATTCAACTGGACAGTGGCAATTGGGGTTCAGCATTGTGGGCTGGTGGCTTCCTTTGGCAATGGTCAGACCAGCCCCCTCCAGCCATGTGTTTTCCAGTAGTGGAGGCGGCTCCCCATGGGCCGCTGTGGGATCTTCCTGTTCCTCTAAGGTGGATAGCATTTTGTATGATCTTGTCAATGGGATACCTGTCTTTGGGAGTTGCCTTCAATGGGACTGGAAGACCCCACTGGTGGGAATGTTTACAAAATCCCACCCAATTCTCTGATTCAGGAACATTTATTTTCCTTTTATTAAAATAATTGATATCCAATCTATTTATTGAGGTGGGAACTGAAGGTCGAGCTTGCTATTATTTAAAGTCCCCAGCTGTCTTTCAATATTCATTCTTAATCAAGTCCAGAAACAACCACTGGCAACTCAACACCCCCCTGCATCCACTCACTCCCACCTCCACTGCCACTGCCAGACCCATTCATCTCGTTGTTTAGTGCAGAGTCCACAAGTCCTTTAGTTCCTCAATAACGTTTATGGGTGACATGGTGGTTAGCACTGTTAGCAAGCGTGACAATGCATCAGCATTGGCATGGCGCTCCGACTGATGGTACTTGATCCCTCAGGAATGTGCCAACTGTATGAAGGACCATTGTTGGAGTCTGCACACTGCAAGCAAGGGAGTACCATTATGCAGTCCAAAAATAACTATCAAAGAATGTACTCTCTTAGCAATGTGAAATGACGACCATAAAAGGTAGGTGAAATTTGCTCACTCCAAGGATAAAGCTCAGCGCTTCCTTCTCTTCTGAGTGTGATTTGATTTCCCACTCCAGTGCAAAAGCTATTAGTCTCTTATCCCCTGCAGGTAGTGCGTGTGACACCATCACTCCAGCTCCATACGCCAATATATCACATCAATGTGATAACCTTGGATTGAAATGTGCCAACACTTCTGACTTCTTCAGTGCTTTTTTGGCTGACTTAAATTCTTTTTCACTCTGGTGCCCATTGCCAAGCCTGATTGAGGTGCAACCAATAATGCAATGGTTTAAGCAGGGTTGTTAAATTCGAAGTAAATTTGCTATCGTAGTTAATGAACCCTTGGAATGATCTTAACTGTGTTACATTTGTTCGTCGTGGAGCCTCCATGAGAGCCTCTATCATCTTAACTGCCTTGAGTATATCGTTACTATTGCGGGAAGGCGATAGCCTCGTGGTATTACCGTCAGGTGATTCATCCAGAAACTCAGCGAATGTTCTGTGGACCCAGGTTCGAATCCCACCAAGGCAGATGGTAAAATCTGAATTCAATAAAATAGATCTGGAACTAAGAATCTACCGATGACCATGAATTGATTGTCGGAAAAGCCCATCTGGTCCACTGATGTCTTTCAGGGAAGGAAATCTGCCGTCCTTACCTGGTCTGGCCTACATGTGACTCCAGAGCCACAGCAATGTGTTTGACTCCTAACTGTTCTCTGAAGAAGAACAACTAGGGATGGGCAATAAATGTTGACCAGCCAGCGACGTCCATGTCCAACATTTTTTTTTATTCGTAGGTGGGAATAATTCGTTGTAAGTGAATAAAAAATAAATTTAAAAAAACATTGATTATATGGTCTAAGTATTATATTGACATTTGAAAGAAATCACACTTGTGTTTCCTGATGTGAAGACCGTGCATCTGAAAACATTTCAATGTGTTTTCTAGGTTACGTAAGTTTTCCTGTTTCTTGGTACCGATGATTGATATATTGTCAACATAACATTGAACCCCCTGTAAATCACTCAAGATCTGGTCTATGGACCTTCGAAATAAAGCAGTTGCTGAAGTTATCCCAAATGTAATCTCTTCTAGTGGAATAGGTCTTTATGTGTTATGATGAGGAGCAGGTATTGAGATTCAACTGCGCCATTCATTTGCAGATAGGCATGTGATTGGTCAATTTTGCTGAACTTCAATCCTCCTGCTACAGTGAGAAATAAAGCCTCAAACAATGATGACAGGTGCTGATCCATGTACAAAACTGGATTGATCGCTGTTTTGAAATCTCCACAAATATGTATAGACCTATCCTGCTTCATTACTGGCACAATGGGGGTTGCCCAGTCACTGGTAATGATGAGTTTTAAGACTCCTGTATCTTCAAGTCTCATTAATTCAGATTCTACATTTGGATGGATGGCACAGGGCATTGTTCTAACCTTGAGGATCTATTTTGTTTTATCTTGAATGTCACTGGAACTTCTTTCAGGAACCAAGTGTCCTCTACACAACTGTATTCCTCTAAGATATTCTGTAGATCTGTTAGATTTGATTTGATTTATTATTGTCATACATATGAGCATACAATAAAAGTATTGTTTCTTGTGCGCTATGCATACAGCGCAAACCATTCATAGAGAAGGAAAGGAGAGAGTGCAGATGTAATGTTACAATCATTGTTAGGGTGTAGAGGAAGGTCAACTTAATGCAAGATAGGTCCATTCAAAAGTCTGATGGCAGCAGTGAAGAAGCTGTTCTTGAGTCAGTTGTGTGGACAGAGAAAGAACAGCTGCAACAATGATTTAACAACAATAATGGCAATTGTGGCTTTAAAGTGGCTATTCTGGCTGAGAGCTAAGCATGCTGGGAATTTTGGTCAACTTGCAGATTAAAATCAGATGCGGGTGGTAAAGAGGATGTGCTCTGGAAGCTGTGATCTGAAGCTTCCTGTGTTGGTCAGATCAGGGAAGTTGTTTACATTAAATGAGACAATGTGGCTCTGATTTTTATGGCTGTTATGCATGGGACATGCAAAATGAGCTAAGCATCATGGCATCACCCAAAAGTAATTTCAATGGATGTTTGAACCATGTGGCCAGTTTCTGGTTACACAGTTGGCTGGATGACAGAGAATCTTCCAGATGCAAGTGAAGAATTGTGGATAAAAGACATGAGAGTTATTTGTTTAGCAGCGATTACTCAAAGAGAACAACCATCGCAAGAAGAATTGTACCCTGAAGGATACTTCAGAGACAAGAAGATAGATTCGATAGTGAGGATATTTCTTGGCCAAGATTTTCCTAACTTGGTAGTATCTATTTTCAGTTAAATACTGATTGTCAGTTAAAGTTAAAGTGCAGTTTAAGAGTTAAAGTTCAGTTGAAAGTTGATTTTCAGTTGGAGTTAAAGTTCAGTAAAGAGTTAATGAGTTGTGACTGTTTGAGTTTGTACTAGGAGTGTTAAATAAAAAAAAATTGAATTATGTCCTTGTTTATCTCATTAAACTGGAATGCTTGGAAGGTATTTAAATTAAAGCTGTATAACAGTTGGTACGTGAATTCAGAATTTTGTATCATTTTCTCGAGGGTAGAAGATGGAGGAGAACATGTCCGATGTGCGTGGGGTTCTTAATTATACTGGCTGCTTTGCCGAGGCAGCGGGAAGTGTAGACAGAGGCAGTGGATGGGAGGTTGGTTTGCGTGATGGATTGGACTACATTCATGACTTTTTGTAGTTTCTTGCAGTCTTGGGCAGAGCAGGAGCCATATCAAGCTGTGATACAACCAGAAAGAATGCTTCCTATAGTGCATCTGTAAAAGTTGGTGAGAATCGTAGCAGACATGTCTAATTTCCTTAATCTTCTGAGAAAGTTATAGGTTGATCTTTCTCTACAAGCTAGTTATGACTGTGACACAATATTCTGCACCCTTTCCTTTCCTTCTCCCTGCTATACTCTATGAACTATATTTTGCCTGTATAGTTCACAAGAAATAATACTTTTCGCTGTATCCCAATAAATGTGACAGTAATAAATGAAACAAAATAAATCAACTCGCTGTGTGAAAGGAATTGTCCTCTGCATCTTTTTCCCAAATTCTTAAACATTTTTGCCCAATCCATAAATTAATGGAAGTAGCTTCTTGTGCTGTCTAACTGATGTAAGTCTGTTATAAGCTTGTACGCTTGATTTCCCCTAATCGATTTGTTCCAAGGACAACAGTCCAGCTTTTCTAACCTAGCCTTGGAATTAAAATCCCTCACCACTGGAAGCATTCTGTTAAGCCTTCTCTGCATCCTCTAAATGGCCATCGTATCTTTTCGAAAGTGGCCTGAACTGGACGCTGTCCTCTAATTGTGACCTAACTGGAGCTTTATAAAGATTCAGCATATCTTCCACTGCTTTCCTACTCCATATTTCCAAAACCCTAGCTGTTAATCAATCAAAGTTAAATTTAATTTTCTAACAGTGAGCTCAGCAGTAAAACAGTTTACACAAGTGCTTAAGGCAGCAGCAATCAATAATTACAGCCTTTAAAGCACAGGATTAGCATTGTGGCAGCAGAATGTGAAGTTGACCTCTGCCACTTGAGGTCCTTGCTCAGGTAAAATGCTTTCTTCTAGATGTTCAGCGACTAAGAGCTGACTTTTTATCTATTCAACCATGGGCGTCACTGGCTGGCCAGCATTTATTGCCCATTCCTAGTTGTAGAGGTTTACAGCATGGAAACAGGTCCTTCAGCCCAACTTGCCAATGCCGCCCCTTTTTTAAAACCCCTAAACTAATCCCAATTGCCTGCATTTGGCCCGTATCCCTCTATACCAATCGTACCCATGTAGCTATCTAAATGCTTTTTAAAAGACAAAATTGTACCCGCCTCCACTACTACCTCTGGCATCTTGTTCACCGCCCTCTGTGTGAAAAGATTGCCCCTCTGGACACTTTTGTATCTCCCCCCTCTCCCCTTAAACATATGCCCTCTAGTTTTAGACTCCCCTACCTTTGGGAAAAGATACTGACTATCTAGCTGACCTGTGTCCTTCATTATTTTATAGACCTCTATAAGATCACCCCTCAGCCTCCAGAGATAAAAGTCCCAATCGACCCAGCCTCTCTTTATAACTCAATCCATCAAGCCCCAGTAGCATCCGAGTAAATCTTTTCTGCACTCTTTCTAGTTTAATAATATCCTTTCTATAATAGGGTGACCAGAATTGCACACGGTATTCCAAATAGCCTTACCAATGTCTTGTACAACGTCAACAAGACGTCCCAACTCCTGTATTCAGTGTTCTGACCGATGAAACCAAGCATGCTGAATGCCTTCTTCACCACTCTGTCTACCTGTGACTCTACTTTCAAGGAGCTATGAACGTGTACTCCTAGATGGCTTTGTTCTGTAACTTTCCCCAATGCTCTACATTAACTGAGTAAGTCCTGCCCTTGTTCAATCTACCGAAATGCATCACCTCGCATTTGTCTAAATTAAACTCCATCTGCCATTAGTCAGCCCACTGGCCCAAACTGATCAAGATCCAGTTGCCCTTGAGAAGGTGGTGGGGAGCTGCCTTCTTGAATCGTTGCAGTCCATGTGCTGTGGGTTGACCCACAATGCTGTTAGGGAGGGAATTCCAGGATTTTGTCCATGAAGAAACAGCAATATATTTCCAAATCAGGATGGGGAAAGGCATGGAGGTGGACTTGTAGGTGGTAGTGTTCCCATATATCTATTGCCCTTGGCCTTTTAGATGGAAGTGGGCATGGATTTGGCAGATGTTGTTTAAGGATCTTCGGTGAATTGCAGCAGTGCATCTTGTAGATAGAACACACTGCTGCTACTGAGCATGGGTGGTAGAGGGATTGAATATTTGTAGATGTGGTGCCAATCAAGTATATTGCTTTGTCCTGGTGTTGTCAAGCTTCTTGAGGGTTGTTGGAACTGCACCCATCCAGGCAACTGGGGAATATTCCATCACTTTCCTGACTTGTGCCTTGCAGATGTTTTGGTATTGGCTGGGGAAAGTAAAAACGCCTGCATTTATTTTGCACCTATTACAGTCAGAGAATGTCCTCATACCACCGGAGTTCTTTTGAAGTGTGGTCACTGGTTGTAATGTGGCAAATGTGACAGCTGATTTGTGCACAGCAAGCTCCCACAAATAGCAGTGAAATAATGAAAGATCATCTGTTTTGGTGATGCGCTGGCACAGTGGTTAGCATTGCTGCCTCACAGCGCCAGGGACCCGGGTTCGATTCCAACTTCGGGTCACTATCTGGAGTTTGTACATTCTCCCCATGTCCGAATAGACTCCCCCCAGGTACTCCAATTTCCCCTGCACTCCAAAGCTGTGTGAGCTAGTTTAATTGGCCATATTAAATTCCCCCTTAGTGTCAGAGGGACTTGCGGGATAAATATGTGGGGTTATGGGGAAACGGATGGGATTGTTGCCAGTGCAGGCACCATGGGGCATCTTCTGTACTGTGGAGATTCTATATACCCGAACAGGCACCAGAATGTGGCGATTAGCGGATTTTCACAGTAACTTCATTGCAGTGTTAATGTAAGCCTACTTGTGACACTAATAAATACATATCCATTCACTGCAGCGGGACTGGAAAATCCTGATGGCTCGAATGGCTGGAAAATTCGGTCCATGAAAATTTATGGTACCTTTGATGACCTCAGGGTGTTTATCTTCGCAGCCAGTGGAGCACTCTTGAAGTCTAGTTACGTCTAAGAAGCACTTCAGGCAATATGTGCACAGCAAGCTCCCAAGAACAGCAACAGGCTCATGACAGGGAATCCTACCTTCTGCAAAGATGTTTGTCTCTAGGATAAGAATTGAACAGGACGTTAGGGGTAACTCCACTGCTTTTGTTCAAACTAAGGTTGTCCAGGGGTGCAGGAGCAGAAGTAGGCAAACCCAGCCCTTCCAGCCTGCTCTGCCATTCAATCAGATCCTGGCTGATCTCTCCCTGGTCTCAAATCCACTTCCCCGCCTTCTCTTTTATCCCTTTAACCTGTTTTTAATCAGAAATGTATCCATCTCCTTCTTGAACAATTCAGACTCCACCACGCTCTGCGAGTTCCACCAATTCACCACCCTGCGTGAGAGATCGTTCCTCATCATTTCTACAATATTAAGGGAAGTAAAGTCTATTTATTAGTCATGTAGGCTTATTAATACGGCAATGAAGTTACTGTGAAAACCCCCTAGTCACCACACTCTGGCGCCCGTTTGGGTACACTGCGGAAGAATTTAGCATTTTACCAGCCCGTCTTTTGGACTGTGGGAGGAAACTGGAGGAAACCCACGCAGACACGGGGAGAATGTGCAAACTCCACACATACAGTGACCCAAGCCAGGAATTGAACCCGGGTCCCTGGCGCCCTGGGGCAGCAGTGCTAACCACTATGCCATCCCTGTTATACATTCATCCATGAGGATGGGGCTCTTATCATACTGGGTTGAAAGTCTCCACTGATGAACAAGCGGGGTAGCTGTCCGCTGGCCTCAGACACCATTCCGGAGAGCGACAGTGATTACAGTGCTTCTCCAGTTGCTCTTCTCAGTTTGAACTGCACAAAGACTCAGTGTCAGCTCCCAAAAGGCCTGCAGTGCTACATAATTATACATGAAAGGGAATGAGCAAGATAGACTGACAATTATTGTAATTAAAACATGTGATTAACCTGCCATCCATCCGCTGATCCAGTAAAACATTCTCATTCAAAGTGGCTGCCGATTGTGCTGTTGATGCTTGTTTACAATACAGACGATTAATTATTCAAATGAGGAGCTGCCATTCTGAAGATGATATCTTCATTATTAATGCAAATGTTTCCATCCCCTATGCTAATCCCCTCTCAGCTGCGCGAGACAAACTGCACCGTTCAGCATTCTCCCTTCATGCCTCACAGCCCCAGGGAACTTGGGTTCGATTCCCGGCTCGGTTCACTGTCTGTGCTGAGGCTGCATGTTCTCCCCGTGTCTGCATGGGCTTCCTCCGGCTGCTCCAGTTTACTCCCACAGTCTAAAGATGTGTGGGTCAGGTTGATTAGTTATGCTAAATTGACCCGAACGTCAGGGGATTAACAAAGTAAATATGTGGGGTTGCGGGGAGTTGGGCCTGGGTAGGATTGTGGTAGGTGCTGACTCGAGGGGCCAAATGGCTTCTTTCTGCACTGTGGGGACTCTATGAAATTCCACTACCTGCTGTGGCGGGATTCAAACCCAGGTCCCCAGGACATTAGCTGTGCTCCTGGAATTAATAGCCTAGCGATAATACCACTAGGCCATCAAATCCTCTTTCGTGCTGCAGAGCTTCCTGTTGACCTTAAATGGATGGTGAACATGCTCTAAAGGCACTAATTTGCCAATCATGTTTTCTGATTACTGTAAATGCCCCTGGAGGCAAAGTTTAGAGGTGCATTTTGCACCTTTTCTCCCACTCCTGCTCAGCAGTCAGTTTTCAATCTCTGGATAAAAATGGTGTCAGGTGTCGTCCTTATGTCGGACTGCTGGAGATGTAGGTTGTCACTAATATTTGGATTTTCAATCAAGCTGGAGGTTTTTTTTACTGGAGGCACACCTGTCTCTTTTTTCCCCACCTGACTGTTCGCCAGCTTTCGGAGTCTGCCTCGGCCTAATTATTCCATTGTTATTCATCACATATGCTCCTGACTGACTGTTATTCTTAATAACAATCATATATTATCGTGCTGACCTGCCTATCTTCATCAACCTCTCACCAAGGCTGTCACCAAATCAGTCACGCAATGTACAAATGAGGTAACATGTGTCAAAATATGGCCTCTGTGATGGAAGGGGTTTATTGAGTTTAATTTAATAGATGTCTAAACCGGAATGTTTAAGCTGTTTCCCATTTCTCTTCTCTGGGGCCTTCTCCTGTCATGGGGCCACTCACCCATCAAGAAGGTTGGCATGGTAGCCCAGTGGTTAGCACTGCTGCTTTATAGCTCCAGGATCCTGGGTTCAATTCCCGGCTTGGGTCACTGTCTGTGTGGAGTTTGCACATTCTCCTCATGTCTGTGTGGGTTTCCTCGTGGTGCTCCGGTTTCTTCCCACAGTCCAAAAGATGTGCGGGTTAGGTTGATTGGCCATGCTAAAGCTGTCCTTAGTGTCCTGAGATGTGTAGGTTAGAGGGATTAGTGGCTAAATATGTGAGGATATGGGGTTAGGGTCTGGATGGGATTGTGGTTGGTGCAGGCACGATGAGCTGAATGGCCTCTTTCTGTGCTGTAAGATTCTGTGATAAGGTCGGACAAGTATGTGCTTCCCCCCACAGGAACCAGGATGTAGCTCTCCCTACGCTTTATCCCTCGAGGTAACCCTTTAGAGCAGGGATGAGGAGGAACTTCTTCAGCCAGTGGGTGGAATCTGCCAATCTGTGGAATTCATTGATTTCTAGGGCAAGAGGTCAAAGCCTTAGGATAAGGGGTAGCAAATTTAAAACAGAGTTGAGGAGAAACTACTTCTGCCAAAGGGTTGTGAATCTGTGGAATTCGCTACCCCAAAGTGCGGTGAATGCTGGGACATTTCAGGAGAAGTGAGACAGATTTTTAATTGGGAATGGGTTGAAGGATTATGGGGAGAAGGCAGGAAAATGGGAATGCGGAGCATATCAGCCATGATCGAATGGCAGAGCAGGCACAATGGACCTAATGGCCGAATTCTGCTCCTATATCTTATGAACTATTTCATTTGATTTATTATTGTCACATGTATTAGTATATAGTGAAAAGCATTGTTTCTTATGCACTATACAAAGCATTACTGCTCATAGAGTACATAGCTAGCTTATTAATTAGTTGCAAGTCAGCTTACAGTAACACTGCAATGAAGTTACTGTGAAAATGCCCCAGTCGTCACACTCCTGCACCTGTTCGGGTACACTGAGGGAGAATTTAGTGCAGCCAATCCACCTAACCACCTCAGTTTTGGACTGTGGGAGGAAACTGGAGTACTTGGAGGAAACTCACACAGACACGAGGAGAACATGCAAACTCCACACAGACAGTGACCCGTGCCGGGAATTGAACCCAGGAGCTTGGAGCTGTGAAGTAGCAGTGCTAACCACTGTGCTACCGTGCCACCCACTGTTGAGGGGACAAGGAAAGGAGACAGTGCAGAATGTATTGTTGCAATTACAGATATGGTGCAAAGCAAGATCAGCTTAATATATGGTAGGTCCACTCAAATACACAGAAAGTCCATTCCAAATGTAGTAGGCCCATTCAAAGTTGGCTTAGCCATTGCTTTCCGCATCCTGTAACTGAATAAAAAATAAATAATTTCCACTGGAATATATTTTCTGACAGGGGCTGTTCCTGTATGAACACTAAGTGAGGTTAGACGGTTGGACGTATGCAATTCAAGTACAACAGAAGTCTATGGGGGCCAGGTCATTGAGTGTATTTAAGGCAGAGATAGATAGATGGTTGATTTTTTTTTTCATTCATTCAGGGGATGTGGGCACCACTGGCTGGCCAGCATTTATTGCCCATCCCTAGTTGCACCCGGATAGTTGAAAGTGAACCATTTAGCTGTGGCCCCAAAGTCACATGAAGGCCAGACCAGTTAAACATAGTAGATTTCCTTCCCTAAAGGACATCAGTGAACCAGATGGGTTTTTCCAGCAATGGTTTCATGGTCATCATTAGATTTTTAATTCCTGATATTTTTTATTGAATTCAAATTCTGCCATGGTGGGATTTGAACCCAGGTTCCCAGGAGTATTAGATGTGTTTGTGGATCAATAGTCCAGCGATAATACCACTAGGCCATCATTTCCCTTTGATTCGCAATGGGATCAAAGGTTATGGGGAAAAGGCAGGAGAATGGGGGTGAGAATCATATCAGCTATGAATGAATGGCAGAGCAGGCTTGATGGGCTGAATGGCCTAATTCTGCTCCAATATCTTATGGTCTTATGGGAACTGACTACTTCTCAGCAGCCTGGTTGAGATATTTCCACGTTTTGGAAGGGTGGTCACCTACAGACAAATGCCCACTAAAATGATTGATAATGACCTGCTTGCTGCCCAGAAGAGGTGAATGGGATGGGTGCCACAGACCCAGAAGGAGGTGCTTCAGCCCATCTATCTGAAGGTCTATCCAGTTTGTCCCACACCCTTGTCCTTAACTCATCGAGTGGCTTTTTAAAGTTTATTTATTAGTGTCACAAGTTGACTTACATTAACAATGAAGTTACTGTGAAATTCCCCTTGTCACCACACTCCAGCACCTGTTCGGGTACACTGAGGGAGAATTTAACATGGCCAATGCACTTAACCAGCACGTCTTTCAGACTGTGGGAAGAAACCAGAGCCCCCAGAGGAAAGCCACGCAGACACAGGGAGGGATTACAGACTCTGCACAGAGAGTGTCCCAAGCCGGGAATCGAACCCAGGTCCTTAGCACTGTGAGACAACAGTGTTAATCATTGTGCCACTGAGCCAGAATTAGAATTTCTCTTCCTTCCTTAGGTTAGACCCAGTTCCCTTTTGGGAATTTCCACTGGATTTTCTCCGGTCATCTTTTCAGTGTATTCAGGATCTGAAGAAAAGTCATGCTCGAATTGGGGAACTCTTCCCTCCACAGATGCAGCCTGGCATGCTGAGTATTCATGGTGTGGAGATGCCAGCGTTGGACTGGGTTAAACACAGTAAGAAGTCTTGTAACCTGGTGTCGTGAGACTTCTTATTGCTGAGTATTTCCAGCACTTTCTGTTTAATTTCAGATTTCCGTTATTCTTTGATTTCATTCAAAATCATGAAAACTTGCTGCAAAGATGGGTGAAAACTCTTTCCCCATCTCCTAGCTTTTTTTTTGGTACCAATTCTCTTAAAGCTTGGCTGCCCCTTTGGTTGCCATCCTTCCTGCTGTAAAGAAGTGCTTATCCGTAACTGTTCAAGCAAATCTCCCCGCTCAAACAATCCCAAGTTGTCTGGCCTCTCCATGTAACTAAAATCCCTGAATGTGAGAACACTGCTTGATAATGTGAGAGGGGTGTGGGGGGATAGCGGGGTTGGAAATAGAACATAGAACATTACAGCGCAGTACAGGCCCTTCGGCCCTCGATGTTGCGCCGACCAGTGGAACCAATCTAATGACCCTCTAACCTAAACTATTCCAATGTTATCCATATGTCTATCCACTGACCATTTGAACGCCCTTAAGGTTGGCGAGCCCACAACTGCTGCAGGCAGGGCATTCCACGACCTTACTACCCTCTGAGTAAAGAACCTACCTCTGACATCCGTCCTATAATTACCACCCCTTAATTTAGAGCTATGTCCCCTTGTGTTAGCCATCACCATCCGAGGTAAAAGGCTCTCACTGTCCACCCTATCCAATCCTTTGATCATCTTGTATGCCTCAATCAGGTCACCTCGTAACCTTCTTCTCACCAATGAAAATAACCTCAAGTCCCTCAGCCTTTCCTCATAAGACCTTCCCACCATACCAGGCAACATCCTGGTAAACCTCCTCTGCACCTTTTCCAATGCCTCCACATCTTTCTTATAATATGGCAACCAGAACTGTACACAATACTCCAAGTGGGGCCGCACCAGAGTTTTGTACAGTTGTAACATGACCTCACGGCTCCAAAATTCAATCCCTCTACCAATAAAAGCTAACACACCGTACGCCTTCTTAACAACCTTATCAACCTGGGTGCCAACTTTCAGGGAGCTATGCACATGTACCCCATGATCCCTCTGCTCGTCCACACTACTGAGTCCTTCCATTAGCCCTATATTCTGTACTCCTGTTATTCTTACCAAAGTGAATTACCTCACACTTTTCTGTATTAAACTCCATCTGCCACCTCTCAGCCCAGCCAGCTCTGCAGCTTATCTATGTCCCTCTGCAAACTGTAACGTCCGTCCTCACTCTCTACAACTCCTCTGACTTTGGTGTTGTCAGCAAATTTACTAATCCATCCTTCTACACCCTCATCTAGGTCATTTATAAAAATGACAAACAGCAGTGGTCCCAAAACAGATCCTTGAGGTACACCACTTGTAACTGCACTCCAGGTTGAATATTTCCCAGCAACTACCACCCTCTGTCTTCTATCAGCTAGCCAATTCCTGATCCAAACTGCTAAATCATCCTCAATCCCATGCATCTGCATTTTCTACAGTAGCCTACCATGGGGAACCTTATCAAACGCTTTGCTAAAATCCATACTCACCACGTCAACTGCCTTACCCTTATCCACTTCTTTGGTCGCCTTTTAAAAAAACTCAATAAGGTTTGTGAGGCACGACCTACCCTTCACAAAACCATGTTGACTATCCCTAATCAATTTATTTCCCTCTAGATGATTATAAATCCTATCCCTTATAATTCTTTCCAAAAATGGTAGTGGCATGGTGATATTGCCACTGGACTAATAATCCAGAGATCTCTGGAGAGCCTGGAGACGCAATAGTTCTAATGATCACTACAAAACCATTGTTCATTGTCATAAAAACCCATCTTATTCACTAATGTCCTTGAGATGAGGAAATGTGCCATCCTTACCTGATCTGGCCTACACGTGACTCCAGATCCACAGCAATGTGGTTGACTCCTAAATGGCCTACTGAGCCATTCAGTTCAACAGCAATTAGCAATGGGTAATAAATGTTGGCCCAGCCAACAATGCCCGCAACCTTTATAGAATTCATAGAGTTTATTGCACGGAGACAAGCCCTTCGGCCCAAACTGGTCCATGTTGACCAAAAAGCCCATCTAAGCTAATCTCATTCGCCTGCATTTGGCCCATATCCCTCTAAACCTTTCCTGTCCATGTATCTAACCAAATGCTCTTTAAACATTGTCAATGTCCCTGCCTCAACCTCTTCTTCTGGCAGCTCATTCCACACACGTACCACCCTCTTTGTAAAAAAGTTGCTCCTCAGGTCCCCATTAATTCTTTCCCCTCCTAACTTAAACCTGTGCTCTCTAGTTCTCGATTTCCCAACCCTGCAAAATAGACTTTCATCCCACCCATGCCTCTCATGATCTTATATCCCTCTGTACGATCACCCCTCAGTCTCTTACGATCCAAAGAATAAAGTCCCAGCCTTTCCAATCTCTCCTTATAACTCAGTCCCTGAGTTCTGGCAACATCTTTGTAAAAACTCTTCTGCACTCTCTCCAGTTTAATAACATTTTTCCTATAGAAAGGCAAGCAAAACTGAACACAACACTCCAGGTACAGCCTCACAAACATCCTGTACAACTGCAACATAACTTCCCAATTTCTATATTCAATGCCTTGAAGGCCAACAGTCCAAAAGCCTTCTTCACAGCTTCAAATGAAAAATAAATAATTTTCAGTGGGATATATTTATTGACAGAGGTTGTTCCTGTATGAACACTGGGTTAGGTCGGATGATTGAACCTTGGCAATTCTATCGCTAAATAGCGCTGTGAAGAAATTAGCACAAGGTGTGTGAGCTCAAAGGGAAAGCAACAGTTGGGAAATCTAGCAAGCTATTTCTTTTTGAATCTGACTGATTAGTTGACATGTTTTAAAATTCTCATTCTTGTTTTCAAATCTCTCCATGGCCTCACTCTGTCCGTATCTCTCTAATCTGCTCCAGCCCCACTAAAGTTAATTTATTAGTCACAAGTAAGGCTTACGTTAACGCTACAACAAAGTTACTGTGAAGTTCCCCTAGTCGCCACACGCTCAGGTTAATGCACCTAGCCAGCACGTCTTTCAGAATGTGGGAGGAAACTGGAGCATCCAGAGAAAACCCACACAGAGGCATGGAACGTGAAAAATCCACACAGACAGTGACCCGAGGCCGGGAATCGAACCAGGGTCCCTGGTGCTGTGAAACAGCAGTGCTAACCACTGTGCCACCCACTGCCCTCTAAGATATATATATATACCCCTCTAATTTGGCTTCTCGTTCATTCCTAATCATAATGGCTCCACCAAAAGGGAGAATGTTGGAAAGTCTCAGCAGGTCTGGTGACATCTGTAAGGGGAGAAAAGAGCTGACATTTCAAGACCAGTTGACCCTTTGTTGAAGCTCTACCATTGGCAGAAGTGCTATCAGTTGCTTGGACTCCAAGTTCTCGATTACCTTCTCCCATGTGCCTACCAGCCTGGCCTCTGAAAACCCATCAGCAAACCTTCCCCCAGCCCTCCCCCCAAACTAGGGCTGTATGAGGAGGAGCCATGTCAGGGGTGGCCAGGAACCTTGTGGGCTAGCCACCAGCATACACGCCCTCCTGCAGAACACGCACCCTGTGTTGGGCCATAAGATACAGCCCTGTGTCTTCAGAGAGTGAGGTTTTGTGAATTACTAAGGAGAGGCTGGAAAGACTGAGCCTTTGTTTTCCCTTGGAGTGTACAAGACTTAGGGGATGATCTTATAGTAGTCTATAAAATAATGAGATCAGCTAGATAGTCAACATCTTTTCTCAAAGATAGGGGAGTCTAAAACGAGAGGTCATAGGTTTAAGGTGAGAGGGAAGAGATACAAAAGGGTCCAGAGGGTGGTAAGTGTCTGGAACGAGCTGCCAGATGTAGTAGTACAGACGGGTACAATTTTGTCTTTTCAAAAGCATTTAGACAGTTACATGGGTAAGATTGGTATAGAGGGATATGGGCCAAATGCAGGCAATTGGGACTAGTTTAGTGTTAAAAAAGGGTGGGGTGGCATGGACAAGTTGGGCCGAAGGGACTGTTTCCATGCTATAAACCTCTATGACTCCATAACTGTATGCCAGCATCCCCTTTACAGGTAACTCCCAATCCATGGGAATTTACAAACTGGTTTCAATTATCGTAATGTGGGATTAGAGAAAATTTCTCATTGCTTACCAGCCCTAGTTGGTTCTTTGTTTGCCAAATTTTATTTTTGTCCTTTCCTGAGAAATGTCCTGTAGGCTGGGGAGGAGAGGGACAGGAAGGAGGGCGCCATTATGTAGGGAGGACTCAATGGAAGAGATTAGTCGTGACGCTTCAGATGTGGGGTGGTGCCTTGAGTTATTTTCCTGCCTCTCGCACATTAAGCACACGCCAATTTGTGACTCCAAGGTTTAAGATTTAAGGGTGGGCACAGTGGGTAGCACCACTGCCTCACAGCACCAGGGACCACAGTTCAATTCCCAAAGATGTGCGGGTTAGGCGGATTGGTCACGTTAAATTGCCGCTTCGTGGCAGGGGGTAGCAGGGTAAATGGGATTGCAGGGATAGAACTTGGGTGGGGTTGTGGTCGGTGCAGACTCAAAGGGCCAAATGGCCTCTTTTTGCACTGTAGGATTTCTATGATTCTATGATCATTCAAAGGTTTACATTAAAACTGCAATGAAGTTACTGTGAAAATCCCCCAGTCGCCACACACCAGCACCTGTTTGGTTACGCTGGGGGAGAATTTGGTATAGCCAATGCACCTAACCGGCGCATCTTCCAGATAGTGGGAGGAAACCGGAGCATCTGGAGGAAACCCATGCAGATACGGGGAGAACATGCAAACTCCACACAATAATCTACCCAGGCCTTAACCCTGTAACCGCACATATTTACCTTCCAATCCCCCTGATGCTAAGGGGCAATTTAGCATGGCCAATCCATCTAATCTGCGCATCTTTGGAGTGTGGGAGGAAACCGGAATGCCCGGAGGAAACCCACGCAGACATGGGGAGAAGGTGCAAACTCCACACAGACAGTGACCCGAGCTGGGTATTGAATACAGGTCCCTGGTGCTGTGAGGTAGCAGTGCTAACCACTGTGCTACCATGCCTCCCTTGACTCTATGATAAGGAGGAGAGGACGGGTTGTAAGGAGTGATTCCTGCATCTGACGGATACAGCTGTGTTTAACTGTTCCCCAGCTCCGACCTGCAGTCGGAACTGCCAATTATCACTTCATTCCTTCACCACGTGCGGCGTGGATTCATGCTGCGGATGTCACATTGCTCTCCGGTGTCATTGGTGTATTGGAAGGCTTAGCTGGTTGGAGCTACTTAGAGAGAGCCACATCTGCTACTTCCAGCAGCATGAGTAAGCAGCGAGTATGTCAAACCACAGTAGGCCGAGAATTAATCAGTACACCCAGTCGCTTATTCCTTCCCCCTAATCCCTCTGAGTTCGCAAAGCTATATGTCCAAGGATGAAGGGGGTGGAGAAAAGGGGAAAAAGGTCATGGAGGCACGGGGAGGGGGTGGGAAAAAGCGGATATTTGAATTACGCTCTTCTTCTGAAGGGAGAGGGGGCAATGTTGCCATAGCTACACGTCTTGCATAAATGTGTTGCAGTACTTACACACAGAGGGTGTAATGACATAATTGGACCATGATGGTGGTGTTGTGCTGCCAACTCTATTTGGCAATAAAGTTCCTTTTCCTGTGATTTCTGTTCATGCCTGAGAGATCAGTTCATCGGAATAACGTGGACTAGAAAGGTGCCTCTCTTAGAACTGCCAGTACAGGCCATTCGGCCCAACTGGTCTACGCTGGAAAATCTCAGCTGGTCTGACAGCATCTGTGGAGAGAGAATATTTCGAGTCTGGGTGGCCCTTTGAAGGTTAAGGCTCGGAACTCATCTGAAGGGGCTCCTTTGGCACCATATTCGGAGGAAGAGCAGGGAAGTATCCAAGCTAAATTACTTTCACAAGGATATGCTTTATTTGCAAATATCTGAAAGAATATTACAAACATGTCAAAATGGCTCTCACTCAAATAACCAAGAGAACAAAGAGAAGTACAGCACAGGAACAGGTCCTCCAAGCCCGTACCGATCATGACGCCCAAACTAAAATAAAACCTTCTGTCCTTACTCAGTCCATATCTCTCTATTCCCTCTCTATTCATGCACCCATCCAGATGCCTCTTAAATATTGCTAATGTGCCTGCTTCCACCACCTCCTCTGGCAGCACGTTCCAGGCACCCACCACTATCTGCATGGAAAATGTTCTCCACTTATCTCCCTTAAACTTCCCCCCCTTTTACCTTGAACCCCCTTGTAATTGACACTTCCATCCTGGGAAAAAGCCTCTGACTATCCACCCTGTCTCTACGCCTCTCATAATTTTGTAGACCTCTATCGGGTCTCCCCTCAGCCTCGATCTTTCCAGTGAAGACAATCCTGGTTTATTCAACCTCTCCTCAGAGCCAACACCCTCGAGACCAGGCAACATCCTGGTGGACCTTCTGTGCACTCTCTCCAAAGCTTCCATCTCCTTCTGGGAGTGCGGTGACCAGAACTGCATGTAATTCTCCCAATGCGGCCTAAGCTTTTATAGATGATTTCCCAACTCCTGTACCCAGTGCCCCACCAAAGTGCGATAATGGGGGCGATTTTACCATTTTGAATCTAAGTGCTGAATATGGATGCAGTTCAGATCCGACTTGGGAACCTGTTCTCAGGCGCCCCCATATGCACTCAGCCTGAAAAAAAAATTGTATGTCTGAATCAATGCTGTGGGTGGGGCTCATTGCGCCCGAAACACTGCAGCTCCGACCAGAGCCTTCAACTGCGCGTGTGCAGTGGAAATATAAATTTGAAAAACGCTCCTCTGTCGCATCATTCCCGGGCCGTGGATAAAGCATCCCGGGAGCTAAAAACCAAAAGCGACGGCCCCCACAGACATCGCCCCACCCCCACAACATAACCCCTTATCCATCCATCCACCCTCCACCCAGGCCAATCGTGATCTCCTGCCCCCCTTTTCTACCCACCAATTGCCCACAGAGTGGCAGCGGAACTGCCCCCCCCTCAACCAACTCCCGTCCCTGCACTTCTCGGGCCCCCTGCCTCCCTCCTCCACCGACCCCCTCCGCCAGAGAATGATCTGGCCCTCCCTCCTACCCCCCCACCAGAGAATGATCTGGCCCTCCCTCCTACCCTCCTACCAGAGAATGATCTGGCCCTCCCTCCTACCCTCCCACCAGAGAATGATCTGGCCCTCCCTCCTTCCCTCCTACCAGAGAATGATCTGGCCCTCCCTTCTACGCCACCCCCCCCCCTACCAGAGAATGATCTGGCCCTCCCTCCTACCCCCCTACCAGAGACTAATCTTGCCCTTCCTCCTACCCCCGCCACCAGAGAATGATCTGGCGCTCCCTCCTACCCTCCCCCCCCCCACACACACCAGAGAATGACCTGGCCCTTTTTCCTACCCTCCCTACCAGAGAATGATCTGGCCCTCCCTCCAACCCCCCTACCAGAGAATGGTCTGACTCTTTCTCCTGCCTCCCTACCAGAGAATCATCTGGCCCTCCCTTCTCCCCCCCACCAGAGAATGATCTGGCCCTCCCTCCTACCACCTCCCCCCCCCCCCCCCCCCCCCCCCCCCCCGCCCCCGCACCAGAGAATGATCTGGCCCTTTCTCCTACCCCCCCTACTAGAGAATGATCTGGCCCTCCCTCCAAACCCCCTACCAGAGAATAGTCTGACCCTTTCTCCTGCCTCCCTACCAGAGAATCATCTGGCCCTCCCTTCTCCCCCCCACCAGAGAATGATCTGGCCCTCCCTTCTCCCCCCTCACTAGAGAATGATCGGGCCTCCCTCCTCCCCACCGCCACACCACACTGCCCCTTTCCCCCGCCACCGCCAATCTGAGTGAGAGAGAAACCAGAAGCTCTGAACTTACCTCCTCAGAAGCTGGAGCGCCCGAAACAGAATTTTGCCGAGCATGCCTGAATGGGCGAATGTGTTGGTCAAGGGGGAAATGCAGATCCAGCTCATTAAGTCAATTTAAATGCATTCAAATGCGTTTAAATTGACATTGCACCCGTTTTGGGCACAGTTCCAATTGCAGCCATTTTCGGGCCTTGGGAATCTGTGTGGACGCTGGCGGGGATTGTGCTATTCACGTCACACCAACTTTACCAAGATTTCGCGCCCGAAAATGGACGCAACGCAATGGCAAAATTGGGCCGAATATTCAAGTTTTGTACTAAGATCATGTGGGTTCTGAAGTGATTCTGCACAGTCAAAGAAACTTTACAGATATTTTAAAATGGTAATTCCAAATGCGACAAAGGTGGAATCATAGAACCCTTACTGTGCAAAAGGAGGCCATTCAGCCCATCGAGTCTGCACCAGCAACAATCCTATCCAGGCTCTATCTCCATAACCCCACACATTTACCCTGCTAATCCCCCTGATGCTAAGATACAATTTAGCATGGCCAATCAACCTAACCCACACACATTTGGATTATGGGAAGAAACCGGAGCACCAGAGAAAACCCACACAGACACGAGGAGAACATGCAAACTCCACACAGACAGTGGCCTGAGGCTGGAATTGAACCCAGGTCCTTGGCGCTGTGAGGCAACAGTGCTAACCACTGTTCCACCGTGCAGCCCTAGTGGTATGTAAGTTTTCCAAGTGGGTTAAGTCACACTCTGAGGTTCTTCAATACAATTGTGATACATGTAATATTCACTGTAAACATTCAATGTGGGTCATACAAGCACAAGGGGGTTCTATACAATTACATTTTCCTCGGTACTCTATGATGGGAAGGTTTCAGACAACAACCTTTCCCCGTTGCTGTTCCATGCCAGCTGCCCGAAGCAGGAAAAGGCAGGAGAATGGCTTGAGAAACTTATCAGCCATGACTAAATGAGTCAGAATGGTGGCCCAGTGGTTAGCACTGCTGCCTCACAGCACTAGGGACCCGGGTTCGATATCCGGCTTGGGTCACTGTCTGTGCAGAGTCTGTACGTTCTCCACACGTCTGCACAGGTTTCCTCCGGGTGCTCCAGTTTCCTCCCGCAGTCTGAAAGATGTGTTAGTAAGGTGCATTGGCTATGCTATATTTTCCCTCAGTGTACCTGAACAGGCAGCGGAGTGTGGCAACTGGAGGATTTTCACAGTAACGTCATTGCAGTGTTAATGTTAGCCTACTTGTGACACTAATGAATAAAAGCAAATTACTGCGGATGCTAAAATCTGAAGACAAAAGAGAAAATGCTGGAAAATCTCAGCAGGTCTGGCAACAGCTGTAAGAAGTCTCACAAGACCAGGTTAAAGTCCAACAGGTTTATTTGGTGGCAACATCCGCTAGCTTTTGGAATGCTGCTCCTTCGTCAGGTGAGTGGGAGTTCTATTCACAAACAGGTTGTATCACAAGTTGTGAATAGAACTCCCACTCCAAAAGCTAGTGAATTTTGCTACCAAATAAACCTGTTGGGCTTTAACCTTCTGTTGTGAGACTTTTTACTGTGTTTACCCCAGTCCGGCATCTCCGCATCAGCATCTGTAAAGAGAGAAAAGAGCTGACGTTTCGAGTCTAGCTGACTCTTTGTCAAAAATAAAAATGAATGGTGGAGGGGACTCCATGGATAAAGTGCTCCTTTTAAGATCTTTAGTGCATCCCTCAGCGCGTAGTCCTGGGCTTTGGAATGCAGTCCAAGCGAATGCATGTCCCGCGACAAGATCACCATCTGCTTGTTACTGCATTGTTGTTGATGGAGCCTGTTTTTCTATGTTTCCCCACGCTGAGTAAACTTTTTTTTAAAAAACTTAATTGTCTGTAAAACACCTTGGGGTACGCTGAGGTGGATGAAAGGTGTTGTAGAAATGCAAATCTCTCCTTATTGTGGCACGCAGGTTGTGTTGTAGACAGCAACCATTATCGAAAGTCAGCCTGCAGACTAACCAAAGTAAATACACCCTTCTCTTAATTAACATTTAGTAATAGAGTGTTACAAGGAACATGTATTATTCATATTGTATGTGTAGTGGCTTATTGTTTACTCTACATCTGGTCCTGTTGATTCCTTCAAAAATTGCTTTGCTGTTTACTTGTTACAAAATGGGCTTGTTAATTATACAAAACCACTATTGTTCCAGACGCCCAATTAAGGGACTTGTGTAGCTACAATTTTACACAAGCTGGAAATATCCCTCAAGTGGAGCAATTGTGATTGAACTGAAAGTTATAGGGTGGATGTGTAAACTATTAAAATTAATCGCATAATTTCCTGCATCTAAGCAGCCAATTCCCCAACAGCAAGGAGCTGGAAGCAGCAGAAATCCTTTCTCTCACTCCCAAACTGGCTGGAATCTGAGATCAGCCAGCAAAGAACAGAGAACAGTACAGCACAGGAACAGGCCCTTCGGCCCTCCAAGCCTGCGCTGATCATGGTGCCAGCCTAAACGAAAACCGTACTCAATTGCAGACTGCAAATCCTTTGATTCCCATCCTATTCACGTATTCGTCTAGTTGCCCCTTAACTGTCGCTTTCGTATCTGCTCCCACCACCTCCCCAGGCACCACGTTCCCGACATTCACCACCATCTGGGTAAAAAACCTTGCCTCGCACATCTCCTCTAAACATTTCCCCACACACCTTAAACCTCTGTTTCTTAGTACTTGATTTTTGTACCTTAGCAAGGAGCGTCTGACTAACCACTCTGTCCATGCCATTCATAATCTTGTAAGCCTCTAACGACCTCCTCGTTCCAGTGAGAACAAACCAAGTTTATCCAATCTCTTCTCATAGCTAATATCCTCCAGACCAGGCAACATCCCAGTAAACCTCTTCTGTACCCTCTCCAAAGCCTCCACATTCTCCTGGTAGTGTGGCAACGCAATATTCCAAATGAGGCTTAACTAAGATCCATCAAGTGAATTGAATTGATTTGATTTATTATTATCACATGTATTGGGATACAGTGAAAAGTATGGTTCCTTGCGCGCTTTACAAACAAAACATACCATTCACAGAGGAAAGGAGAGACTGCAGAATGTAGTGTTACATTCATAGCTAGGGTGTAGAGAAAGATCAACTCAATGCAAGGTAAGTTCATTCAAAAGTCTGACAGCAGCAAGAAAGAAGCTGTTCTTGAGTCGGTTGGTACGTGACCTCAGACTTTTGTATCTTTTTCCCAACAGAAGAAGGTGGAAGAGAGAATGTCCGGAGTCTGTGGGGTCATTAATTATGCTGGCTGCTTTGTTGAGGCAGTGGGAAGTGTAGACAGAGTCAATGGATGGGAGGCTGGTTTGCATGATGGACTGGACTACATACACAGCCTTTTGTAGTTCCTTGTGGTCTTGGGCAGAGCAGAAGCCATCCCAAACTGTGATACAACCAGAAAGAATGCTTTCTATGATGCATCTGTAAAAGTTGGTGAGAGTCTTGGCTGACATGCCAAATTTCCTTAGTCTTCTGAGAAAGTAGAGGCATTGGTGGGCTTTCTTAACTAAAGTCTCGGCATGGGGGGGGACCAGGACAGGTTGTTGGTGATCTGGGCACATAAAAACTTGAAGCTCTCGGCTCTTTCTACTTCATCCCCATTGATGTAGACAGAGGCATGTTCTCCATTACACTTCCTGAAGTCGATGACAATCTCCTTCATTTTGTTGACATTGAGGGAGAGAAAAATATTGTTTTTTGCGCATTATACAGACAAAATATACCATTCATAGAGAAGGAAACAAGAGAGTGCCAAATGTATTATTACAGTCATAGCTAGGGTGTAGAGAAAGATCAACTTAATGTGAGGTAGGTCCATTCAAAAGTCTGACGGCAGCAGGGAAGAAACTGTTCTTGGGTTGGTTGGTACGTGATCTCAGACTTTAGCATCTTTTTCCCTGTGGAAGAAGGTGGAAGAGAGAACGTCCGAGATGCATGGGGTCATTGATTATGCTGGCTGCTTTTCAAAGGCAGCGGGGGGTGTAGACGGAGTCAATGGAATTAAGGATTATGGTGCAAGGGCAGCAATGTGGATGTGAAGAATGTCAGACTAGCTATGACCCCTGGGGGGCCAAATGGTTTACTCCTGTTATCATAGAGTCATAGAGGTTTACAGCATGGAAACAGGCTTTTCGGCCCAACTTGTCCATGCCGCCTCTTTTTTAAAGTTTAAAGTTTATTTAGTCACTGGTAGGTGTACATTAACACTGCAATAATTCACTGTGCAAATCCCCCAGTCGCCACACTCCAGCGCCTGTTCGGGCCAATGCACCTAACCAGCATATCTTTTGGAGGAAACCCACGCAGACTCAGGAGAATGTGCACAGACAGTGACCCAAGCTGGGAATTGAACCCAAGTCCCTGGTTGTGAGGCAGCAGTGCTAACCACTGTGCTACCATGCCACCCCACTAAGCTAGTCACAATTGCCCGCATTTGGCCCATATCTTTCTATACCTATCTTACCCATGTAACTGTCTAAATACTTTTTGAAAGACAAAATTGTACCTGCCTCTACTGCTACCTCCGGCAGCTTGTTCCAGACGCTCACCTCCCTCTGTGTGAAAGAATTTCCCCTCTGGACCGTTTTGTATCTCTCCCCTCTCACCTTAAACCTATGCCCTCTAGACTTAGTCTCCTCTAACTTTGGGAAAAGATGTTAACTATCTAGCTGATCTATGCCCCTCATTATTTTACAAACCTCTTTAAGATCACCTGTAAGCCTCCTACACTCCAGGGGAAAAAAAGCCCCACTCTATCTACATAAGAACATAAGAAATAGGAGCAGAAGTAGGCCATCTAACCCTTCGAGCTTGCCCCGCCATTCAATAAAATCATGGCTGATCTGAAGTAGATCAGTTCCACTTTCCCGCTTTCTCCCCATAACCCTTAATTCCCCTGTCTATCAGAAACCTATCTACCCGTGACTTAAATATATTCAACGAGGCAGCCTCCACCACTTCAATGGGCAGAGAATTCCAGAGATTCACCACCCTTTGAGTGAAGAAGTTCCTCCTCAACTCTGATCTAAACTGCCCTCCCTTAATTTGAGGCTGTGTCCTCTAGTCCTGCTATCCTTTCTAAGTGGAAAGAATCTCTCTACCTCTCCCCTATCCAGCCCCTTCATTATCTTGTAAGTCTCTATAAGATCCACCCTCAGCCTTCTAAACTCTAATGAGTACAGACCCAGTCTATTCAATCTTTCTTCATAGGCTAGCCCCTTCATCTCTGCTATCAACCTAGTGAACCTTCCCTGTACTCCCTCCAAGGCCAACATATCCTTTCGCAAATAAAGGGACCAAAACTGCACACGTCTAGCCTCTCATAGACTCCTACAATGCAGAAGGATGCCATACTGCTCATTAAATCCCACCAACCACAATCCCACCTAGCCGTTTTCCCTATAACACCATGTATTTACCTTAACTAGCCCCCTGATACTAATGAGGCAACTTAACATGGCCAATTCAGCTAACCTACACATTTTTGGAGTGTGGGAGGAAACTGGAGCACCCGGAGGAAACCCACGGAGACACGGGGAGAACGTGCAAACTCCGCACAGATAATGACCCAAGCCGGGAATCAAACCCAGGTCCCTGGTGCTGTGAGGCAGCAGTGCTAACCACAGTGCCACCCACAAGCTGATGGGTGGAGAGATGATAAAATTGCTGCAGCAAGTGAAAGATTGGCTTGAAGTAGACATTGCAAAGGCGTGGGCAGTTCCACCATCAAGTTTATCCACCACAATAAATCACAAGGCGAACATCTTGGTACAATTCACCAAAAAGGCATTCTCTCCAGCAAGAAGAAAAGAAAAGCTGCCTATCGAGGTGTTGATGTGGAGATGCTGGCGTTGGACTGGGGTAAACACAGTAAGAAGTCTCACAACACCAGGTTAAAGTCCAACAGGTTTATTTGATAGTAAACGCCACTAGCTTTCGGATTGCCGTTCCTTCGTGAGGTGAGGCATCCAGATGTTGACCAGGACTAAGTCTTAGGCAGGAGAGGGGGTGGAGGAATGGGAGAGGTCTCTCCTTATAACTTCCTACTTCTTCTGGTCTTATAGGGGGTTAGGCAGGAATGTGGGGCTGAAGTTACAATCAGGTACTGACCTTACTGAATGATGGAGTGGGATTGAGGGACATGGGGGCTTACTCCTGTTCCTAATTCGTATGTTTGTGTGCACCAGTCTGGGAGAACGCTTTAAAAATTGCAATAAATCACCAACTTAACACCAAACGTTTAAGCAATCAGCAAATTAAGACAATTACCAAATGAAACAAAATAAAGCAAGGGATTTTGTGTCGGCACAATAGCGTTCAGGCAATTACTTTCCAATTTACTGCACTCGAACCAAGCTAGTGATGGTTTGATACACAGTTGGTGTCTTGCAGCTGTTTGATATGCTAACAGTGTTTGCATATCCCATTATTCACAACTAAACAAACAATTTGCTTATCGAGCCCAGCCATCAAAAAGAAAGAGTTGTACTAGGAAGCTTCTATCTATCATCACCCTCCCAACCCTCCCCCACACTCATATCCCCACCACCGCCAACCATTGCTGTTGCTGGGCTATATTGTGGGACTGGGGTTAAAGGGAATGTTTCTGACGGTGGACTGTCTCCCTCCTTCCATGAGTGGCTCATAATTGGCCAGTTCAGGTCTTCGATTTGGGCAAGGATGGCCTTGCTCATCCCAGCATAAAACAACTGCATGATCGGAATGGGCACCACAATTAAGTTACTGTGAGAATCTCCTAGTGGGCGCTTGTTCGGGTACACTGAGGGAGAATTTAGCACGGCCAAAGCACCTAACCAGCACGTCTTTCGGACTGTGGGAAGAAACCGGGGCACCCGGAGGAAACCCACGTAAACACAGCGAGAACGTGCAACTCCGCGCAGACAGTGACCCAAGCCAGGAATCGAACCCAGGGCCCTGGTGCTGTGAGGCAGCAATGCTAACCACTGTGCCACCATGTTGCCCGGCAACAGTTTATCAATAAATAAGGTTAAATCAGAGAAAATGGTAAGAAGGGAAAACGAAAGGCACTTTATTTGCATTCATGAAGCATTCAGAACAAGATAGATCAATTAATGGCCCAGATAGAGATAAATGGATTTGATTTTGTTCCTATTACTGAGATGTTGTTGCCTGGTGACTGAGGTTGAAAACTAAATCTTGCGCAGTGCTTTTGGGTTTTGAAAAGTCAGGCTAAATGGAAAATGATGGTGGTGCGAGGTAGCCCAGAGAATACAGGATGGTGCACAATAAAACCACAAGATACAGGAGCAGAAGTAGGTCATTTGGATTGTTGATTCTGTTCCACCATTAAATCATTGCTGATAAGTTTCTCAGCTTCATTCTCTTGCCTTTTCCCCGTAAGCTTTGATCCCTTTCCCAATCAACAGCCTACCTATCTCTGTCTTAAATACACTCAGTGACCTGGCCTCCACAACCTTCTGTAGCAATGAATTCCACAGGTTCACCATCCTCTGGCTGAAGAAATTCCTCCCCAACTCAGTTCTAAAGGCATGATGTGGAAATGCCAGCGATGGACGGGGTAAACACAGTAAGGAGTCTCACAACACCAGGTTGAAGTCCAACAGGTTTATTTGGTAGCACGAGGTTTCGGAGCGCTCCTCCTTCATCAGATCAGTGGGAGTTTGGTTCACATACAGGGCATATATAGATACTTTAACCTGGTGTTATGAGACTTCTTACAGTTCTAAAGGGTCATCCTTTTCTCTGAGGCTGTGCCCTCGAATCCTAGTTTCTTCAACAAATGGAAACATCTTCCCCATGTCCAATTTCTGCAGGCCTTTCAGTATTCTGTAAGTTTTAGTGAGACCACCACCCCACCCCACCCCCCCCCCCCCCCCCGATCCTTCTAAACTCCATCGGGTACAGACCCAGAGTCCTCAAACACTCCTCATTTGGCAAGCTTTTCAGTCCTGAGATATGTGTGAGGAAGGAACTTGGCTTGGAAGTGGAATCAGTGTAAGAAATAACAAGGGACAAAAAACAGCACTGGGAGTAGTCAGAAATATTGAATGAAAGTAAAAGATAGAGTTAGAAGGAATGCAGGGCACAGCTTGCAAGAAGCCACTCTCTCCGGCGCCATCTTGGGGATGCATGATTAGTTAGTTGAGCAGATGGATTTTTACCACAATTGACAATAATTTCATACTTTAGACTTTTAATTTCAGGTTTTTATTAATTGCAATAACACCGTCTGCCATGGTGGGATTTGAACCTGGGTCCCCAGATCATTACTGTGGGTCTCTGGATTTCTAATTTGGTGACAACACCATCACACCACCTCCCTCAAATTCTCCTAAATCATGGGGTTCCTTCTTCAGGTGCATTCCTAGTGCCCATTTGGTGGTCAACTGAAAAATTAGGCCAAAACCTTTTCTTCTGTGCAAGTGGAAGAATCTAGAACTCAGCAGCGCACACTGTCAGAAAGAAGAAACGTAGAAACAACACAGGCCCACAACAACAATCATAGAAGCCTAGAATTAAGTAATCACACAGCACACAAGAGGCCCTTCAGCCCATCAAGTCTACACTGACACACTAGAAACACCTGAGCTCACACCTAATCCCATCTGCCAGCATTTGGCCCATTGCCCTAATGTTATGATGTGTCAAGTGCTCATCCAGATACTTTTTAAAGGATGTGAGACATCCTGCCTCCACCACCCTCCCAGGTACCATATTTGAGACTGTTACCACCCTCTGGGTAAAAAAAGTTTCCCTCACATCCCCCCTAAACCTCTTTCCCTTCACCTTGAACCCATGTCTCCTCGTGACTGACATTTCAACTAAGGGAAACAGCTGCTACTTATCCACTCTGTCCCTAACCCTCATAGTCTTCTACACCTCAATCAGGTCACCCCTCAGTCCTCTCTGCTCCAACGTAAATGACCCAAGCCTATCCAATCTCTCTTTATAACTTAAATACTCCATCCCAGGCAGCATCTTGGTGAACCTCCTCTGCACCCCCTCCAGTGCGATTATATCCTTCCTATAATGTGGGGACCAGAACTGCACACAGTACTCCAGCTGTGGTCTTACCAAGTTCTATACAGCTCCAACATGGCTTCCCTGCTTTTATCTCGATTGATAAAGGCAAGTGTCTTATATGCCTTTTTCACCACCCTACTAATATTCCCTTCCACCTTCAGAGATCTATGGACAAACACATCAAGGTCCCTTTGTTCCACAGAACTTCCTTGTCAAATTGCTCCTTCCAAAAATGTATTACCTCACACTTTCCAGGGTTAAATTCCATCTGCCACTTAGATCATAGAACCCTACAGCACAGAAAGAGGCCCTTCGGCCCATCAAGTCTGCACCAAACGCAATCCCACCCAGGCCCTATCCCCATATATTACACCCACTCATCCCTCTAACCTACACATCCCTGGACACTAAGGGCCAATTTCTTAACATGGCCAATCAACCTGACCCACACATCTTTGGACTGTGGGAGGAAACTGGAGCACCTGGAGAAAACCCAAGCAGACACGAGGAGAATGTGCAAACTCCACTCAGACAGTGACCCGAGCCGGGAATCGAACCCAGGACCCTGGAGCTGTGAAGCAGCAGTGCTACCAACTGTGCTACCGTGCCGCCCCATTTATCTTCCTGTTTGACCATTCCGTCTATATCTTCTTGTAGCCCAAATCACTCCGTCTCACTGTTAACCACCTATCCAATCTCTGTGTCATTGGCAAACATACAGTGTTTGCTCTCCCTGTGTCTGCATGGGTTTCCTCCAGGTGCTCTGGTTTTTGCCCACAATCCAAAGATGTGTGGATCAGGTTGCTTTGCCTTACTAAATTGCCCCTCGTGTCGGAGAATTGGAAGGGTAAATACATGGGGTTATGTGAATTGGGCCTGGGCAGGATTATGGCTGTTGTGGGCTTGCTGGCCCAACTGGCCTCCTCCTCTACTCTGTAGGGATTCGATGACTCCATATAGTTATGGACCCGCAGTCGCTGAGAACAGTTTCTCCTTATCCACCCGATAAGAACTCCTTAGCACTTTGAATATCTCCATTACATTACTGATCAAAGGAGAACCAATCCAACTCCTCGGATTCCCTCCACCTTCCACATCTCGCTAATTTGGCAGCTAAAATGTTAAGGAGCTATAAACCATAAAAATAACAGCTTCATTAAAGCTTTTTAACTGACCATATCATTTAATTTTTTTTTCGCCTTTAGCTGTTACCCAGCTGCAGAATCTTTCTAACCTGACCTGATGCCAATGGACCTTTGGAACTGTGTGCAGTCATCGTCAAATTGCTTTTTTTCTTTAAGAGGATTAAATTAAAGATTTGGGCGCTATCATCAGGCTTAATTTTACACTACGATTTAATCACATACATTAGACACTAGCACTGAGATTGAAAATCATCACTTATTCCGCAGTTAAAGGGCCGTTTGATAATGTGGATGATTTTCCATTACCCTTTGAGCGGACAAGACGGCAGACTTGAGGCTCGCAGGTCACACACCCACCAGGCTCAACTGGCCACCTCTGAGTCAGCCATTTTGTGGGTTCAAACCCCACTGCAGAGGCTTGAACATAACATCGAGGCTAACACCCCATCCTCTGCAGGGGCAGAGGTACTATCTTTCAGGTGTGATGTTAATCCAATCCTCATCGATCATGCATTGGGTTGGCAAGGTAGCACCGTGATTAGCACTCCTGCCTCACGGCACAAGCCGTCCGGGTTCGATTCCCAGCTTGGGTCACTGTCTGTGCAGAGTCTACAAGTTCTCCTCGTGTCTGCGTGGGTTTCCTCCCTGTGCTCCCGTTTCCTCCCACAGTCCAAGAGGGCGTGCTGTTCCGATACATTGGCCACGCTAAATTCTCCCTCAGTGTGGCAACTAGGGGATTTTCACAGTAACTTCATTGCAGTTGGGATAATAATAAACTTTGAAAAAAAACTGAAAGTCTTGTTTGTTGCCTTTTGGAAAACAGGAATTAGGCACACAAGTAGGCAAATTCAGCCCTTCGACCTGCTCCACCATTCAATCAGATCATGGCTGATCTCTCCCTGGTCTCAAATCCACCTCTTCCCCATATCCCATTACCCCTTTCTATTTATTAAAAATATGTCTATTTCCTTCTTGAAACCGTTTGATGATTCAGTTTCCCCCAAGTTCCACAATTTCGCCACCCTCCGTGAGAAGTAATTCCTCCTTATCTCAGTTCTAAACCTACCGCCTTTCACCCTATACTGAAAGTTTCCTATCCCACCCATCACGGGGATCGTAGTGGGAGGGGGAGAGGTGGCGGGGTGGGGAGGCGGGGGGCGGTGTGGACACCATGCAAAGATCTATTGACTTTGTACAGGACTTTTCAGTTTTGGGGCAAACTTGGTACTGGGTGGCACAGTAGCACAGTGGTTAGCACTGCTGCTTCACAGCTCCAGGGTCCTGGGTTTGATTCCCTGCTTGGGTCACTGTCCGTGTGGAGTTTGTACATTCTCCTTGTCTCTGCATGGGTTTCCTCCCACAGTCCAAAGATGTGCAGGTTAGATTGATTGGCTATGTTAAGGATTGGCCCTTGGTGTCCAGGGATGCGTAGGTTAGAGGGATTAGTGGGTATAATATATGTAGGGATATGGGGGTAGGGTCTGGATGGGATTGTGTTTGGTGCAGACTCGATGGGCCGAAGGGCCTTTTTCTGCACTGTAGCGTTCTATGATTCTAAAATCCCATCCCAAGTATCAGATCAAGCACAAGAAGGGGTGCAATACCCCACCTTGTCAACTTGGATCTTTGTTGTCTCTCTCAAGGGGACCTTGAATTGGATTCAATTGAATTTTGAATTTGTTTCTTGGAGCAAGTAGGGAATGGATTTGTGTTTGACCAGTCCACCCTGAGTTTTGGCTTCGTAACTTTAAGGATGGAGTAAAAATCCCATGGTGCCATTCCAAATAAGGGTAAAGAATTTGTCCAAGACTCCAACAAACATCAAAGCGTTGTGAGCGTCGCCCAGTCCATCACGCAAGCCAAACTCCCATCCATTCACTCCATCTACACTTCCCACTGCCTCGGAAAAGCAGCCAGTATAATTAAGGATCCCATGCACCCCGGGTATTCTCCCTTCCAGCTTGTTCCATCGGGAAAAAGATACAAAAGTCTGAGGTCACGTACCAACCACTCAAGAACAGCTTCTTCCTTGCTGCTGTCAGACTTTTGAATGGACGCGATAAGTTGACCTTGCTCTACACCCTAGCTATGACTGTGACACTACATTCTGCACTCTCTCCTTTCCTTCTCTATGAACGGTATGCTTTGTCTGCTTAGTGCGCAAGAAACAACACTTTTCACTGTGTGCCAATGCAGGTGACAATAATAAATCAAATCAAAAATATTTATCCATCAAGTAAAGCAGACGATCTGGTGTTTATTTCATTTTTATTTGGCACCTCGCTGTGCTGTGTTTTCTATGTGTCAATGGTGACTACATTTCAGAAAGTGCCTCATCGCTTTCGGATATTGAGAAGATCAAATTATTTATTTCTTTCCACCGCCACTTTCTGCCCTTTGTTCTCTGTTAGAATGAGTTGAATCATTCTGGTTCATTAACAATGGCTTTGTTCCAGGCAGCAAGGAATTAGTGAAATCATATTTTAGCTGCAAAATATCCAAATGACTTGTGTTGAGATTACACTGCAGCCTCAGTAATGGATCTATGAATGTGTTGTATGGAATTCTTCAGCCTGCTGTAATGAATGGAATATTAAAATAACGGATTAAAGAAATCCACTTAGGCTCATTTATAGCAGCCGCACAGTTCATTTCATTGAATCATAGAATCCCTACAATGCAGAAGGAGACCATTTGCCCCAACGAATCTGCACCGACCACAATCCCATCCAGCCCCGATCCCCATATCCCCACCTATTTACCCTGCTAAACTCCCTGAAACTAAAGGGCAATTTAGCATGGCCTATCCACCTGACCCGCACATCTTTGGTGTGTGGAAGGAAACCGGAGCACCTGGTGGAAACCCACGCAGGCATGGGGAGAATGTGCAAACTCCACATGGACAGTGACCCCAGGCCAGAATTGAACCTTGGTCATGGGTGCTGTGAGGCAGCCATGCTAACCACTGTCATTTCAAACACAAGAATGAATTAAAATTTATCTATTAGTATCACAAATAGGCTTACATTAACACTACAATGAAGTTACTGTGAAAATCCCCCAGTTACCATGTTCTGGCACCCGTCCTTCTCAATCTACCTAACCAACATGTCCTTCAGATTGTGGGAGGAAGCCGGAGCACCTGGAGGAAACCCACACAGACACGGGGAGAACATGCAGACTCCATGCAGATAGTGACCCAAGCCGGGAATCGAACCGGGGTCCCTGAACTGCTCCTCAATACATAGCTTGTTGATAAAACCTTGGAGCAGGATTTTACAGCTGCTCCCTCCAGCTGGTTGGATCTTCCAACCCTGCCTGAGTCAAAGGGGATCAGAATGCATCATTACATCTACCCCAGGGAAAACCACCAGAGCGGGACTGGAAAATCCCGGTCTTACCGTCCCTTTCTCCTCCTTCCGTGTTTCTAATTCCCAAGATAAAGCTCCTTGTCCAAATTTATATTCGAATGGTCTTTCCTCAGAACCATGGCAATGATGATAACTGAATTCTACCTGTGGAGGCTGTTGGATAGTTTGGTTTTGTACCACAGCTTCTCCTGGAGTGAGACTCCTTTGCTTCCACCTCTTCCAGGACGTTCACTGGCTCCTCCTAGTGTTGAGAAAGATTGAGAGCTGGCCAATTTCATAGAATTCCTACTGTGCAGAAAGTGGCCATTCCACCCATCGAATTTGCACCAATTCTCCAAAACAGCATCTTCCCTAGGCCCACACACCCACCGCATCCGAGTAACGCAAACCTTTACCTCACTAATCCCCCTAAACTACATATCCTGGGACGCCAAGGGGAGATTTAGCATGGACAATCCACTTAACATGTACAATCCACTTAACCTACACATCTTTAGAGTGTGGGAGGAAACCGGAGCACCTGGAGGAAACTCATGCAAACATGGGGAGAACGTGCAAACTCCACAGAGACAGTCATCCAAGGCTGAAATTGAACCCAGGTCCTTGGCGCTGTGAAACTGCAGTGCTAACCACTGTGCCACCCGTTGTGAGACCTCAATCCCACCTGGAGCTCAGGATGTAGCACTTCACCCCCACTCACCTACCCTCACACACTCATTCAACCCTCACTTATTCGCCCTCACTCACTCACGCTCATCCACGTCGAGGATTGAACCCAGGTCCCTGGCGCTGTGAATGGTAGTCATGATGTGGAGATGTCAGCGTTGGACAGGGGTAAACACAATAAGAAGTCTTACAACATCAGGTTAAATTCCAACAGGTTTATTTGTAGCAAACACCACTAGCTTTCGGAACTGGCTGACGAAAGAACAGTCAGTTCCGAAAGCTCGTGGCATTTGCTACAAATAAACCTGTTGGACTTTAAGCTGATGTTATGAGACTTCTTACTAATGCTGTGAGGCAGCAGTGCTAACCATTGCGCCACCATGTCTCCTATATCCTTCCCTGCATTCACATCCCTCCCATCTGTCCCCATTTCTACCACAGCTAAGGCCAGGAATATTAATGGGAATTTCCCCACAAGTGGCAAATGGAGTGACAGATTGCAGCTAAGGCCTCCTCTTCCATCTGCTTGTTAAGATCTGCTGGGGCTGGTCTGATCCAATGTTTCTTTTATTATTCCTTTGTGGGACATGGGTGTCGCTGGCTGGCCAGCATTTATTGCCCATCCCTACTTGCCCTACTTGCCCAAGGGCAGTTGAGTATGAACCACATTGCTGTGGCTCTGGAGCCCCATGTAGGCCAGACCAGGTAAGGACGGCTGATTTCCTTCCCTAGTGAACCAGATGGATTTTTCCAACAATTGACAATGGTTTCATGGTCATCAGTAGATTCTTAATTCCAGATTTTTAAAAAGTTAATTCAAATTCCACCATCTGCTGTAGCAGGATTCGAACCCAGGTCTCCAGAACATGAGTTGAGTTTCTGGATTAACAGTGTGTAATAATACCACTGGACCATCACCTCCCCTACATTCAGAACCCCGTTGATGTGGCCCCCACCCTTTTAGGATCAACACATTTCTCTGTCAGTTTTCCCAAGGGCTACAGGCAGTTATTCCTGCCTGCTGGAATCCTGTTAGGGATCCACCAGGAAAGTTTGTTGATCCCTGATCCGGAGCTGTATTGTGGAGAGTGGGGTGGGTGCGTGGGGGTGGGGGGTGGAGTGGCAGAAGCAAAATCCATTACAAACTTTACAAAGCAAAATGGTCTTTGGATCAAGGTTACATTTCGATTCTAATAAAGTGAAGTAACACTAAGATGTTATATCCTTTAATTTCCTTAACTGTCTGATAATGCATAAAACACAAAACTGAGTGTGCATCTTGTTATATATTTAACAAGTTAAGGTGTTGCTCTAACACATGATTTGATAGCGATGTCATTAGGGTGTTGTACAGACTGCCTCAGAGAGCTTCCAGCCAATTCGATTGGTTGGCAGTCCTCTAGGCCCAGCAGTGCCAGAAGCTGCAGTGGACAGTGCTGGAACTGCAAGGAACTGCCACCAAAGACTGAGGGGGTAATCTTACCTTTATGACCCACCGGCCAATGGCTGGGGTGAGAAGATCACGAAAGAACCGAGTGCCAAGAAATCAGGTTCATGTCTGATTTCTCGCTTTGCGATCTTACTGGCATGAGATATCTGGCAAGATCAGCCTTTGCACCCAAAAAGGGTGCTAGGCTGATTATAATCTTTAAATTCTATGTAAAATAGAATTTAAATATTACCAGCAAGCCCAGAACGTTATCGTGATGCCCTCGCTGGTAGGACCAGATACCATTGAGATTGGGACAATGCCAGCTTGACACTCTGGCACTGCCCACCAGGCTCCCTGGCACTGCTAATCTGGCACTAGGCATTGTCAAGGTGGGGGGGGTAGGCGGTGGAGGGGTCTTAGGGGTTGGGACCAACTAGGGGCAGGGTCAGATGGGGCAGGCCAATTGGCCGGGGACTGCTTTGCGCTCGGTATCCAGCGATTGCTGGGGGAGATCCGCTGCCATTCTCCAACCATTGATCGGGGGTTGAGCCATTGCTGCTCCGCAACTGGTGATTGGCCAGTCTGTGCACTGGGTGTGTTTCACCGTAGAGCTCCATGGTAGTGGGTGGATGGGCCTGAGAGGGGGAGGGGGTGATCGGTCGGGTGCAAGGGGGGATTTAGCTGCAGCTCCCCCTCCCCCCATCCAGGGTGGGGAATCGGTCACTTGTAGCTGCGGATGACTGTCACTCTCGGATCTCTGTGTTCTGTGAATGTTCATGCGCGATGGCTCCCTCTACTGTTATCTTACCACTTTCCGGCCAACTAGGACCATCCCCCTCCCCCTGCTGGCGAGGAACAAGTTTGGCCACACTTCTTGACAAAGTTAGATCAGATTCAAATTTCATCTCACCCAAAAAAAAACAGCTTGATTCTCTCCTCTTTTCAGGCTTGTTTGGCACTTAGATATTTTTTGGTAAGATCCCCTCCCCTCCCCCTCCCCCCCTCTTCCCCTAACAGCCCCTGGGAATTTAAGCTCCGGGTAAGATTTGATTTGATTTATTATTGTCACATGTATTAATATACAGTGAAAAGTATTGTTTCTTACACGCTATACATACTGTCCATAGAGAAGGGAAGGGGAGAGTGCAGAATGTAGTGTTACATTCATAGCTAGGGTGTAGAGAAAGATCAACTTAGTGCGAGGTAAATCCATTCAAAAGTCTGACATTAGCAGGGAAGAAGCTGTTATTGAGTCAGTTGGCATGTGACCTCAGACATTTGTTTCTTGTTCCTGACGGAAGCAGATGGAAGAGAGAATGTCTGGGGTGTGTGTGGTCCTTAATTATGCTGGGTGCTTTGTCAAGGCAGCAGGAAGTGTAGACAGATTCAATGAATGGGAAGCTAGTTTGCGTGATAGATTGGGCTACATTCCCAATCCTTTGTAGTTTCTCGCAGTCTTGGGCAGAGCAGGAGCCATACCAAGCTGTGATACAACCAGAAAGAATGTTTTCGATGGTGCGTCCGTACTGTGATCTCAGGGTGAGGAGGAAGGGTGAGGACTGAGGAGATGGGCAGAGGCAGGTAAGGGTGTTGATGGAGAAACCATGGATGGGAAGAGTGAATGGAGGGAGATGACAGCGCTTGCGGGGGTCAGACTTTGTGGGAGGCGGAGTGCCCTTCAAGTTAGAAGGAGTTTGTTGATGGAGGCGTTCCCCTCTTCCCACTGGAGACTGAGCGGCGTCACCTGCTGAGCTTCCCTCTGCCCCTGAATACCCTCCACCAACCTGAATATAAAATAGGATAGCAAGAGTTTTTATAAATATATAAAAAGGAAGAGGCTGGCTAGGGTGAACGTTGGTCCTTTAGAGGATGAGAAAGGGGAGCTAGTGGTAGGGGATGGGGATATGGCTAAGGTCTTGAATAACTTTTTTGTTTCTGTCTTCACGGAGGAGGACGTGAATAATTTGCCGGGTGTTAGCGATGGAAAGGTGGTAGGAATGGAGGGTCTTAATGACATTACTGTTACTAGAGAGGTGGTGCTCGACAGACTGGAGGGGCTGATTGTGGACAAGTCCCCAGGACCGGATGGAATGCATCCGAGGGTTCTGAAAGAAATGGCGGAGGTGATAGTGGATGCCTTGGTGGTTATTTTCCAGATGTCGCTGGATTCCGGGGAAGTGCCGGAAGATTGGAAAACGGCTAATGTTACGCCGTTGTTTAAGAAGGGTGCCAGGCAAAAGGCGGGGAATTATAGGCCGGTTAGTTTAACGTCTGTGGTAGGTAAAATGTTAGAATCCGTCATTAAGGAGGAAATTGCGAGGCATCTTGAAGGGAATTGCTTGATAGGGCGGACGCAACACGGTTTCATTAAAGGGAAGTCGTGTCTGACAAATTTACTGGAGTTCTATGAGGATGTGTCTAGGGCAGTGGATAGAGGAGAGCTGGTGGATGTGGTCTTTCTGGATTTTCAGAAGGCGTTTGACAAGGTACCTCACAAGAGGTTATTGCAGAAGGTCAGGGGACATGGAGTTGGGGGTAGGGTGTTAGCGTGGATAGAGGATTGGTTGTCAAATAGGAGGCAGAGAGTGGGGGTCAATGGGTGCTATTCGGATTGGCGGTTGGTGACTAGTGGGGTGCCCCAGGGGTCGGTGCTGGGGCCTCAGCTATTTACCATTTATATAGATGATCTGGAGGAGGAAACCGAGTGCAGGGTGTCGAAATTTGCTGATGACACCAAGATTGGGGGAAAGGCAAATTGTGCGGAGGGTGTGGAGAGTCTGCAGAAGGATCTAGATAGGCTGGGCGAATGGGCAGGAAATGGCAAATGGAATTTAATGTTGGCAAGTGTGAGGTGGTCCACTTTGGTAGGAAGAATGGTAGGAAGGACTATTACTTACGTGGCGAAAAACTGCAGCAGGCGACGGTGCAGAGGGACCTCGGGGTCCTTGTGCATGAGTCGCAAAAACCCAGCTTGCAGGTGCAGCAGGTGGTCAGGAAGGCAAATGGGATGCTGGCCTTCATAGCGAGGGGGATTGAATATAAAAGTAGGGAGGTCTTGCTGCAGCTGTACAGGGCATTGGTGAGGCCGCAGCTGGAGTACTGTGTGCAGTTTTGGGCGCCGCACCTGCGCAAGGATATTTTGGCCCTGGAGGGAGTGCAGAGGAGGTTTACTAGGCTGATACCGGAGTTGAGGGGATTGAGCTATGAGGAGAGGCTGAATAAACTAGGCTTGTACTCGTTAGAGTTTAGAAGAATGAGGGGAGATCTCATTGAGACGTATAAGATGATGAATGGGATGGATAGGATAGAGGTGGAGAGACTCTTCCCGCTCAAAAAAGACAGTAGGACTAGGGGGCACAGCCTCAAGATAAAGGGGAGGCGGTTTAGAACGGAGTTGAGGAGGAACTTCTTCACTCAAAGGGTGGTGAATCTCTGGAATTCTCTGCCCGTTGAAGTGGTGGAGGCTGCCTCGCTAAATATTTTTAAGAAGCGGGTTGATGGGTTCTTGATAAGAGAGGGGATTAAGGGTTATGGGGAGAGGGCGGGAAAGTGGAACTGAGCCACAACAGATCAGCCATGATCTTATTGAACGGCGGGGCAGGCTCGAAGGGCTAGATGGCCTGCTCCTGCTCCTATTTCTTATGTTCTTATGAATACTGAGCCTGGGTGGGAAACAGTGGCCATCAGCTGGACCAGGCCTTGCCTACCCCACACAAATATTCCAGAGAGTGTGGGGCAACTGGGAGACCATTGGGAATGCCATCCCAGGAATATTACAGCAGTCCGCCCAGCCACACCCTCCAGCCTGCAAACCTGCTGCCTGTAGAATGTCAAAATCTGCCCCGCAGGTACTTTATTGGACATCCTGCAGCCAGGAAGTCTCGATTGGAGACTTGGGCAGAGAAATGGCAGATGGAGTTTAATCTGGATAAATATGAGGTAATGCATTTTGGAAGGTTTAATACAAATAGGAAATATACAGTAAATGGCAGAACTCTTAAGAGTATCGTTAGGCAGAGGGATCTGGGTGTACAGATACACATGTTACTGAAAATGGCAACACAGCTAGAGAAGGTAGTCAAGAAGGCATATGGCATGCTTGCCTTCATTGGCCAGGGCATTGAGTTTAAAAATTAGCAAGTCACATTGCAGCCTTATAGAACCTTTGTTAGGCCACACATGGAATATAGTGTTCAATTCTGGTCTCCACACTACCAGAAGGATGTGGAGAGGGTCCAGAAAAGATTTACCAGGATATTGCTTTGTATGGATGGCATTAGCTATGAGGAAAGATTGGAGACACTTTGTTTGTTCTCACTGGAATGATGGAAGTTGAGGGGCGAGCTGATGGAAGTCTACAAGATTATGAGGGGCATGGACAGAGTGGATAGTCAGAAGCTTTTTCCCAGGGTGGAAGAGTCAATTACTTGGGGGGCACAGGTTCAAGGTGCGAGGGGCAAGGTTCAAAGAGATGAACAAGGCAAGTTTTTTACACAGAGGGTGATGGGTGCCTGGATCTTGTTGCCGGGGGAGATAGTGGAAGCAGATACTACAGTGTGTTTTAAGGACGTCTTGACAAATACACAAATAGGATGGGAATATGGGATATGGTCCCTGGAAGAATAGAGGGTTTTATTTCAGACCAGCAGCATGGTCAGTGCTGGCTTGGAGGGCTGAAGAGCCTGTTCCTGTGCTGTAATTTTCTTCATTCGTTGAAGTACACTATGTAAATATATAAATGGAGCTTTCTCCTTCTATTCTAAACAATGGACATATTTTATACCCCACCCACCCTGCTTCATAGTTTCCCGGCAGTGGAGGTGGTTTGCCATTAGCCGGCAGCAGGATCTTCCAGTCCCGCCGCTGTCAATGGGGTTTCCCAGTGTTTGTACCTTCTATACGGGGAACCCGCAGCAGAGGGTGCATCACCGTCAGCGGAACTGCAAGACCCACTGGCAGGAATGTCTACAAGGTTTTGGCCATGTTTCAGTTTTCTATGCAGGAGGCCCAGCGATGCTCTTGTGATGGTAAGTTGAATGGTTTGGGCTGGTTAAGATAGACCATCGCCATGGAGGTGTTGGCCTAGTGGTATTATCACGAAATTATTAATCCAGAAACTCAGCGAATGTTCTGGGCACCTGGGTTCGAATCCTGCAGGCAGATGGTGGAACTCAATTCAATAAAAATTAAATTGGAATTAAGAATCCACTGATGACCATGAAACAGTTGTCGATTGATGGAAAAACATCTGGTTCACTAATATCCTTTAGGGAAGGAAATCTGCCGTCCTTACCTGGTCTGGCCTACATGTGAGTCCAGGGCCACAGCAAAGTGGTTGACTCTCAAATGCTCTCGGGAAACTAGGGGTGGGCAATAAATGCTGGACAGCCAGCGACGCCCATGTCCCATGGATGAATAAAATAAAACAAGCTCCAGCAATACCCCAATATGCACCTCTCCTAGGACCTCGGGACTGGATCTTCCCAGCTGCCAATTGGTGTAAAACAGGGAACAGTAGCATTGGTTGGGCAATAAAATATCATTAGCCAGTCTCTGAAATTATGGCAAACAAGCGTGCACAGAATTCAGCACGCCATTTTGAAATTCCTGATGATGCCATTGAGCTTGTTAGCAACCCAATCCACCCGCAATTCCTTTTATCGCCCGCTGCTTATTTTTGGGCATTAGCTGTAAAAATCGTCTGGGAGCGTTTTACTATGATGAGGTGGCACAGGCATGGAAAACAAGGCCCAAGATCGGAGCAGCAGATTCTGCTGGTGAAGGTGACAGGCCATGCGTCAGTGGCACATGGCGGTACAATGGTTAGCACTGCTGCCTCAACAGTTCGATCCCTGGCTTGGGTCACTCTCTGTGCAGAGTCTGCACTTTCTCTGTGTGGGTTTCCTCCGGGTGCTCCGGTTTCTTCCCAAAGTCCGAAAGATGTATAGGCTATAGATTGGTATAGGCTAGTGGGTCATTGTTTTTGTAACTGGTCGGCGCAACATCGTGGGCCGAAGGGCCTGTTCTGCGCTGTAATGTTCTATGTTCTATGTTCTATGTTCTATGTGCAGGTTAGATGCATTGAAAATGCTAAATTCTCCCTCAGTGTACCCGAACAGGCGCCGGAGTGTGGCAGCTGGGGGGTTTTTGCGGTAACTTCATTGCAGTGTTAATGTAAGCCTACTTCTGACTAACAATAAAATAAATATTTTAAACCGTTTGAGCTTTCTTGAGCATTTAATAATAAATAGAGATTCAGGGAACCTTTAAATTTGTTGTTGCGATTAAATTCCTGTGAATGACATTAGCCCTCTGCTACATGCTGTCCTGGCCTACAGCCCAGTCTGGTGCGGAGTTCCCTCCTCGCCCAGCACGCTCCCTGCAGCATCCCGCTCCCTGCCTCCTCCTCACCCCCAGCCATTTCCTGCTGCGAGAATTGACTCTTTCCTGTCGGAATACAAGATTCAATAAAAGCAAGTTACTACGCGTGCTGGAATCTGAAACAAAAAGGGGAAAATCTCAGCAGGTCTGGCGGGGCGATGGGGAGGGGAGCGTGGGGTGGGGAGCGAGGAAACTACTGACCAGCTTTAACAGAGGGTCATCTGGGCTCGAAACGTCAGCTCTTTTCTCTCCTTACAGATGCTGCCAGACCTGCTGAGATTTTCTCTTTTGGATACACGATCCAATACTTAATTCACTGGACTACATTGACCCTAGTGTCAGGGGATGGATGAGGTAAATGTGCGGGGAAAGGGCAGACTGGATGGCCCGAATGGCCTCTTTCTGTACTGTATGGGTTCTACGGTGCTATGACTGCAAGTGCGGGGTTGGGATTGAGGTGAGCACCGAGATTCCATCCATCCTCCCTCACTCTGCTAGAGTAACTTTAGAAATCCAACCCTCTGTCTGAGCTGATGGCCTGGATGGAGGGGGTAGGGAGTGAGGAAGCAATTCGCACTGTGTGTGTGTGTGCGGAGTTCTCAGCTACCTTGCTCCGAGACTGCTCACCATCACTGGCTGGATCCCCAAGAAAGAAACGAGGGCACGTGACACACAATAATCTGCCTGAGATAAGCATTTGCGGAGAGAAGTGAATGGATGTTAAAAATAAACACACACACATTATTGTTGGAGGGCATCCATCCCATCTGGCTCCACTTCCGCTGCAGAGACTGACTGTATCCGCCTGTGACACCTGTGCTGGGGTCTCATCAATAGTCGCTGACGTCAATTATTGAGGACGGCGCCTCCACTTTGAGCTCTGAGATCAATCGGCCCTTTTGAGTTCCCTCGCAGCTCGGAGCTGACAACATCCCCCAGTTTCACAGATTGCCGGAAAGCTGTTACAGTTCATTATCACATTGCTACTGGTGAGATGCGGAGCAGGTGCGGAAAGCACTTTCACAGCCCGGTTTGACGCGAGCTGTCGTTTGTTTTCTTGGTTTGTGCTCCGAGCTGCAGTCGGACTGCAACGAGGTGGCGAGCATGAGGCAGCGTAACCCCAGTGAAATCCACTGCTCTGCACAAGGAAAAGACCAGTGCTGCCTCTCCCTAACTGTACTCAATGGCCTTTATGGGCAGCACGGAGGCACAGCGGTTGACACTGCTGCCTCACAGGGCCTGGGTTCAATTCCAGCCTCAGTTCACAGTCTGTGTGGAGTTTGCACATTCTCCCCATGTCTGCATGGGTTTTTCTGGGTGTTCCAGTTTTCTGCAAAGAGGTGCAGGATAGGTGGATTGGCTATGCTAATGTAAGATCCTGCTCCTATATCATATTGTCTAAATTGCCTCATAGTGTCAGTAAGGTAAATACGTGGCATTTCAGGGGTAGGACCCGGATGGCACTGTTGTTGGCAGAGGCTCAATGGGCCGAATGGCCTCCTTTTTTTTAATTCATTCATGGGACATGGGCATCGCTGGCTGACCAGCATTTATCACCCATTCCTAGTTACCCTTGGAGGGCAGTTGAGAGTCAGCCACATTGCTGTGGAGTCACATATAGGCCAGACTGGGCAGATTTCCTTCCCTAAAGGACTTTAGTGAACCAGATGGGTTTTCCCGACAATGGTTTCATGATCATCAGTAGATTCTTAATTCCAGATATTTTTTATTGAATTCAAATTCCACTAGCTGCCATGACAGGATTCGAACCCGGGTCCCCAGGACATTAGTTGAGTTTCTGGATTAATAGTCTAGTGATAATACTACTTGGCCATCGCCTCCCCTTTTGCTCTGTTGGGATCCTATGAACCCTTCTACCATTCTACTTCGCTGACTCACTGGTCAGAAACAAAAATATATCTATACATATATATCCATATTGTTACCCAATATCTTTCATTTTCACTTTGCTGTTTGTTGGGAGCTTGCTGTGCACGTTGGGTCTGTCTACATTATCACAGTCACCGAAATTAATAACCACTTCACCCGCTGTAAAACACTTTGGGATGTCCTGCCATTACCAAAGGTGCTTTATAAACAGGTTAGGTGGCATGGTGGTACAGTGGTTCGCACTGTTGCTTCCACAGTGTGGAAACCTGGTGTTGTCAGACTTTTTACTTGCTTCACAGCGCCAGGGACCTAGGTTTGATTCCAGCCTTGGGTCACTGTCAGTGCGGAGTTTGCACATTGTCCCCATGTCTGCATGGGTGACCTTCGGGTGTTCCAGTTTCCTCCCACAGCCCAAAGATGTGCAGGTTAAGTGGATTGGCCGTGCTAAATTGATCCTAGTGTCAAGGGGACTAGTAGGGCAAATATGAGGGGCTACAGGGTTGGGACCTGGTGGGATTGTGGTCAGTACAGGCTCGATGGGCTGAATGGCCTCCTTTTGCACTGTACAGATTCTATGATTCTGACTAGTTGTGACGCTAATAAACAAACTTTAAAACTTATGAATGCAATTCTTTATTTCATCATTGCTATGGGTGGAATTCTCCCATTTTGAGATTGAATATGGTGGCTGGGGCGGGAACATGGGAAAGTTTCCCGCTGTGCAGGTTGGAGGGAAAAGCTGTCAAATCTTCCAGCCGCGACCTCATTAATTATGTATCCGGATCTTTCACATCGTGTTTGCCAGCAGGGCAGGCCTGGATGTAGTCCACCGTGATGTCTGGGCGCCATCTTGAAAAGGCGTCCAACATCACTGACCCACCATTGAAGAAAGAAGATGGGGCTCCTGAAGATGGAGATAAATCTCCAGGAACATTCTGAGATGAGGAGGTGGACCCTCTCCAGGACAGTGAATCTGGAAGGTCTGTAGAGGGCGCTGGTGAGGCCACACCTGGAGTATCGTGTGCAGTTTTGGTATCTTTACCTAAGGAAGGATGTCCTTATTATAGATGGAGTATAGTAAATGTTTACCAGGCTGATTCCTGGGATGGCAGGTCTGTCATATGAGGAGAGACTAAATTGGTTAGGGTTACTTTCACTGGAATTTAGAAGCGTGAGAGGGGATTTCATGGAAATTCATAAAATTCTCACAGGGTTAGACAGGTTAAATACAGAAAGAATGTTCCCGATGGTGGGAGAGTCCAGAATTAGGGGTCATAGTTTGAAGATAAGGAGTAAGGCTTTTAGAACTAAGGTGAGGAGAAATCTCTTCACCCAGAGAGTGATGAATGTGTGGAATTCACTCCCACAGAAAGTAGTTGAGACCAAAACGTTGTCTGATTTCAAGAGGAAATTAGATAGAGCCCTTGGAGCTCAAGGGATCGAGGGATGGGCTGTACATTGGCACAATGGTTAACAGTGCTGCCTCACAGCACCAGGGACCCAAGTTCAATTCCGGCCTTGGGTCACTGTCTGTGTGGAGTTTGCACATTCTCCCTGTGTCTATGTGGGTTTCCTCCAGGTGCTCTGGTTTCCTCCCACCCTCCAAAGATGTGCGGGTTAGGTTGATTAGCCATGCTAAATTGACCTTAGTGTCAGGGGGACTAGTGGGGTAAATGTGTGGGTTTATGGGAAAAGGGCTTGGGTGGATTGTGGTCAGTACAGACTCATAAGAACATAAGAAATAGGAGCAGAAGTAGGCCAACTAACCCTTCGAGCCAATGGGCTGAATGGCCTCCCTCTGTATTGTTGGGGTCCCATGACATGGGAGGAAGCATTGAATTTGATGATCAACCATGACAAAGATGAATGGCGGAATAGGCTCGAAGGGCCGAATGGCCTACTCCTGTTCGCTGTATCTCTGTTTCTAAGGTCCAAGTCCACATGCTGACCCCACCCCACTGCTGTGATGGTCTAGGGTGCAAGGAAGGTGGCGCTGCTGGGGGGGGCGGTGATTAGGCAGGGCGGGGGGGGGGGCTTGTGGGAGGGGAAGGGGAGGCTGCAGGGGGCAGGTGGGGTTGCGTGCATCAGGCCTTTACCTGCATCCCATTAATGAGATGCAAATGAGCTTCACGCCGGACCCTGGCTGATTGTCCGACCCACCATGGCGGACACCGACAGGCGATCCCGCGGTAAATTCAGGCCGAGGTGAAACCGAGTTCTGAGCCTCCCGTCGTGGTCGCCATGCCCACCATCGAAGCCATCCTGCTGGGGCTTGGGAGAATTCCACCCGATATCTTTATATTTCAGTCTATGTTGAGGGAGGTTCTCGATGTGGCACGGTGGCACAGCGGTTAACACTGACACCTCACACTGCCAGGGCCAAGGTTCAATTCTAGCCTCGGGTCACTGTCTGTGTGGAGTTTGCACTTTCTCCCAGGGTCTGCGTGGGTTTCCTCCGGTGCTCCGGTTTCCTCCCACAGTCTAAAGATGTGCAGGTTAGGTTGATTGGCTGTGCCAGGGGGATTAGTAGGGTAGATGTGCGGGGTTACGGGAATGGGGCTTGGGCAGGATTGTGGTCAGTACAGACTCGGTGGGCCGAATGGCCTCCTTCTGAACTGTGGGGATTCTGCGATTTTGACTCGAGTTTCGAATTCCTTATTATTGAGTGGAGATAAATATTTAATTTTATTCAAGCTCGAGGCTTTAGTAGTTGCTACAACTATGGTTTTTACATGTTCATTTAACACTCGCTGTGGGTTTATGTGCAGTCCATTTAATACAGCCTGGAACAGCCAAACATTACGGCATGAACAAGATGATTGGGTGTTTGATTTATGCCAGATGCGACTGCCTCACATTTACTGTTCTCTTTCTGAAACATAGCAATGAACAAAGGGAGTCTTCAGCAAACAGGGCCAAGGAGAATCCTAAGGCTTTTTATGTATATATTAGGAGCAAGAGGGTAACAAGAGAAAGAGTAGGTCCACTCAAGGACAATGGAGGGAAGTTATACATGGAGTCACAGGAAGTGGGTAAGATCCTTAATGAGTACTTTGTATCCGTATTTACCAAGGAGAAGGACATGACAGATGTTGAGGTCAGGGATACTTGTGTGAACGCTCTTGAGTACATCAATGAATCAAAGGCGGAATTGTTGATTATCCTAAACTGCATTGAAATAGACAAGTCCCCGGGGCCGGATGGGATCTATCCCAGATTACTGTGGAAGAGAAAGGAAAAAATAGCTGGGGCATTAGCAGATGTCTTCATATCCTCTTTGACAACAGGCGCGATTCCCGAGGATTGGAGAATAGCCAATGTTATTCCCTTGTTTAAGAAAGGAAGCAGGGATATTCTAGGAAATTATACGGCAGTGAGCCTCTTGTCACACACCCACATACACCCATTCATACACGCTCACACACACCCACTCACACACATAAACTCAGCCACACACACACCCACTCACATACATACACTCACCCACACACATACCCACTCACACACTTACACTCATCCACGTACACACACCCACTCACACACATACACTCACCCACACACACACCCACTCACACACATACACTCACCCACATTCACATCCACTCACAGACATACATCCATTCGTACACATCCATATACATGCAGTCATCCACACACACACTCACTCATGCACATACACTCATCCACAAAGATACACACACGTACACTTATCCACACACTCACACATACTCATATACACACACACACTCACATATACATACACATCCACATACACATAGACTCATCCACACACACACTCACTCACACACTCTCACACACACACATGCACACACGCGTGCACACACACGTGCACACACACATGCACGTGCACACACACACGCGCACACGCGTGCATGCACGCACACACACACAAGCACATGTGTGTACACACACACACACACACACACACACACAGTCATCCACAGATCCACCCACACATACAGACACATTGACCTATATCATCACTCACACTTGCCTAGATGTAGGTTCGCGCAGACACACACGTACCCACGTACACACAGGCACGCAGAACCAACAAAGAAGCTGATTGTCATTTTGAATGCAATCTTTTTTCCGCTTTAATCTCTTTTATAGCCAATCTGTTTTGGCTCAAAGTGAAGCAAGGGCCATCGAGATGAATGGGGAAAATTTACACTCTGATGGGACTTTTTCAGATCATCTCTTGCCTTGCACATTCCTTAGCTGCCAGAGAGAAGCCTCCTGCTGTTGTGTCTGCACAAATTCAATTTGAATGATGCAACGTTACCCTAAGGGCCTGCAAGTGAAGATAGCGTCTTATGTCTACAGAAATGACTCATGCATCCTTTACCTGCTGAGAGTCAGATTTATATAACACAGTTTAATTCATTTTAAGTCACTTTTCCTGATTTCAATTCACGATCGTTTCTTAATGCAAATGCAGTCAGCTATTAATTCCCAACATATAGATAGACCGCTAGCCATCATCTACATCTTACATTACCACTGTAAGTGCGCTTTAGAAAAGATTTTTTTTTTAAAAAGCTGCAGAATAATTTAATTCTGTCCGCAGCAAAGCCTTCTAAGTTAAATGCAGCGTGCCAATTGGGTTAACTCTGTGTCAAGGGTTGGATTCCTGCGAGGCTGAATGAACCAATATTTGCAGTCAGCAATGGGATCCAATGTAAAATAACCTGGGCTGACAGGATCTCTGTTCCTTCCCCTCCCCTCACTCTGATGTTGGCTGCGCTGCATGAATCAGACCCCCACCCACTCAGCCTTCATCTGCTTCCTGTCTCGGACCATGGGCTGACTGCAGTAAAGTGAGAAAAACAAAACATACATAAGAAATAGGAGAAGGAGTAGGCCATCTAGCCCTTCGAGCCTGGCCCGCCGTTCAATAAGATCATGGCTGATCTGAAGTGGATCGGTTCCACTTTCCCGCTTTCTCCCCATAACCCTTAATTCCCTTGTCTGTCAAAAACCTATCTACCCGTGACTTAAATATATTTAGCGAGGTAGCCTCCACCACTTCAACGGGCAGAGAATTCCAGAGATTCACCACCCTTTGAGTGAAGAAGTTCCTCCTCAACTCCGTTCTAAACTGCCGCCCCCCCCACCTTATCTTGAGGCTGTGCCCTCTAGTCTTGTTGTTCTTTCTTAGTGGGAAGAATCTCTCTACCTCTACCCTATCCATCCCTTTCATTATCTTATACGTCTCTATAAGATCCCCTCTCATCCTTCTAAACTCCAACGAGTACAGACCCAGTCTATTTAGTCTCTCTTCATAGTCCAACCCCCTCATCTCTGGAGCTTTAGCTGGTGGAATTTGAAACATGGAAACGTTACAGTGCAGAAGGAGGCCATTTGGCCCATCGAGGTTTCACCAACCACAATCCCACCCAGGTGCTATCCCCATAACCACCATGCTGACACTATAGTTAAGCAAAATGACTCTACTTTCTCAGAAGACTAAGGAAAATTGGCATGTCAGCTCCGATTCTCACCAGCTTTTACAGATGCACCATAGAAGCCTTTCTTTCTGATTGTATCACAGCTTGGTATGGCTGCTGCTCTGCCCAAGACCATAAAGAACTACAAAAGGTCGTGAATGTAGCCCAATCCATCTCGCAAACCAGCCTCCCATCCATTAACTCGGTCTACACTTCCCTCTGCCTCGGCAAAACAGCCAGCTTAATTAAGGACCCCACACACCTTGGACATTCTCTCTTCCACTTTCTTCCGTCGGGAAAAAGATACAAAAGTTTGAGGTCACGTACCAACCAACTCAAGAGCAACTTCTTCCCTGCTGCCATCAGACTTATGAATGTACTTACCATGCATTACGTTGATCTTTCTCTACATCCTAGCTATGACTGTAACACTACATTCTGCATTCTCTCGTTTCCTTCTCTGTGAACAGTATGTTTTGTCTCTGTCATGCGCAAGAAACAATACTTTTCACGGTATGTTAATATATGTGACATTAATAAATCAAATCATAACCCAATACATTTACCCTAGCTAGTCCCCCTGACATGAAGGGCAATTTATCATGGCCAATCCACCTAACCCACACATCTTTGGAATCATAGAATCCTGACACTGTAGAAGAAGGCCACTCGGCCCATTGAGACTACACTGATTCTCTGTCAGAGGCATGGTGCAATTCTCCAGCAACCAAACCAAAGACATTTCTAGCTCTGGAAGGTTGCATCATTCTTTTCCTTTCCCAATTGGAGTAACCCCTAATTCCAGAACTGATACTCATGGTAAGAGAAAATTTGAGATTTTTCCCATTGGCCAAAGCTGGGTGGGTCTTCCAGCCTTGATTTAATCCCCATAAACTTGGGCCTGAATTTTACCCCATGTTGGGCGCGCATAGCAGATGGGGCTGGAAGCAGCCATGTTTCTCACTTGAGTCCGAGATTGACCAAAAGAGGCGAGATCAGTCCCAAAGCGTAACAACCTTATAAACATCAACCGCAAGAAGGCAGTTAACAGTCACCTTCTCAAAGACCAACTAGGGAAAGGCATTAAACACTGGCCTAGCCAGTGATACCCACACCCCATTAGTAAACTTTTGGCTAAATGGGATGAAACGTTCTGGGTTGAAAGGATTAGGCTACTGAGTCGGATGATCAGCCATGATCGTGATGAACGGCAGAGCAGGCTCGAAGGGCCAAATGGCCTTCTCCTGCTCCTATCTTCTATATTTCTATGAATAAAAAGACCCTTCATATTTGTAACATTACTCATAGCTCGTATGTTCTATGAACTTATCAGAGTGGTGCCAATGCCCATGTAACCCTGGAACATTTCCGATATGCCCCTCCACTGTACCAGTCAATGTCACCCACCACCAAACAGGATCTCCTGCACAACTCAAATAGGGATTTGCATTCTGCCCAAACCTGGCACCCTGCAGCTCCTAATGGGATGAGAATTTGTCCTACACTGTCTACATTTCGAATCTTTCCTGAATAACATTGTACTGACTCTACTTGCCAAGAGACTGTTTGTTAAATTCAAATATATTTATCCAGCGGCAATATACCGTGATTGAATTTCTGAAACTTGGACAATAATTCTCACCCTTGTGTTTAATCCCTCCGCGGGCCTTCTCCTTCCCTAACTCTGTAATCTCCTCTGAACCTGCAGCCCTCCAAGAATTCCGCATTGCTTTAATATTCCCCTCTTATCTATTATGTCCCTCACGCACACATTGGCACTTTTCAACCAACTGATCACCAAGGGCTCTGGAAATTCATCCCCAAACTTCATCTGTCTCTCCATCCTCGAGACATTGCTTCAAATTTATCTCTTTGACCAGGCAGGCAATGGTGTAAAGATGTTGCTGGACTACCAACCTTGGTACTTGGGTTCAAATCTCACCAGGACAGATACAAGTTTGAATCCAATTTTGTTTTAAAAATCAGGAAATAAAAGTCAAATGATGACCATGAAACCCTTACCGATTCTTGTAAAGACACGTCTACTTCACCAATATCCTTAAGGGAAGGAAATCTGCCATCCTTACTTAGTCTGGCCTACATGTGACTCCAGAGCCACAGCAATGTAACCGACCCTGACATGCAGCCAATTCAATTAAAGATTGGCAATAAATGCTGGCCCAACTGGTGAATGAACAGAGGTTAAAAAAAAGTATTTGGATACCTCTATATTTGGGTGGAAGTGTCAATTTTTGCCCGAATATGTTATTACATTAAAGGTACTATATAAATGCAGGTCATTGCTGTAAGCACTGGACTAAGGGTGTGATGACAGATTGGCCAATGCAGGGCCCGATGCCTGTCTACACAATAATTGGCAATCTATCCAACAAGCCGAGGTTCCTCTGTTCCCATTTGCAATCTGGGTGCTTGTCAGTCTGTTCTTAAATTGCAAAGACTTAAGTCCCTGTTGTATTTAATTCTTTCTGGTGATGCTTGAACAGAAAACCGCAGAAAGAGAGACACTTGCTGGAGACAGGAACAGCTTCTGTCATGTCCTAATTTGCTTTGCAGTGTCAAGGGTCTGTATGATGATGATCAATGTGCAGGAAAGCAACTCTCGGGCTCTCACTCACTGCACTTCATAATCTTTAACTGTTGGTGGCCCCGTTTTTTTATTCACAATGGCTGGAAATTTCTTCACTGCTGCTCCCTCTCCACCGCGAAAGCATTGGTGGGAAATGTGACGGAACGTTGCAGTAGAATTATGGCAGAATAAGACCAGCTCACATTAAGATATATTTGGAGGGTAAGGATGCACAAGCTCATTGCGAAGGAATTATTTGGACAATCATTCCTTTGAATCGTACGTAATTGGAAATCATTAAAGCTTGCATTTTGGTCTATCCAATTCAAATGGGAGCTGTAAAATTAATGGAAAACCATCAGGAGCATCGACACAGAGAGATCTGGGAGTAGAGATTGGTGATTCTGTGGAACTCTTTGCTGCAAAAGGCTGTGAAGGCCAGGTCATTGAGTGCTGCTAAGACAGAGGTAGATAGGTTCTTGATTAATAAGAGGGTCAGGGGTTTGGGGAGAAGGCAGAAGAATGGGGATGAGAAAAAAATCAGCCGTGATTGAATGGCGGAAGAGACTTGATGGGCCGAATGGCCTAATTCTGCTCCTATGTCTTATGGTCTTATAGTACAGGTCCACAGATCCTTAAAAGTGGCAGCACAGGTGGATAAGGTGGTGATGAAAGCATATGGCATGCTTGTCTTCATCAGAAAGGGCATCGACTATAAAAGTTGGAAAATTATGTTACATTTGGAATACTGTGTCCAATCCTGGTCACCATATTACCAGAAGGACATGGAGGCTTTGGAGACAGTACAGAAAAGATTTACCAGGGATGTTGCCTGGTACGGAGGGTATTAGGTATGAGGAGAGGTTGAATAAATTGGGTTTGTTCTGCCTGGAAAGATGAGGTTGAGGGACAACCTGATCGAAGTTTATAAAATTATGAGGGATTTCGATAAGGTGAACGGTTGGAAGCTTTTTCCCAGGGCGGAAATGATAATTATAAGGGGGCACAATTTCAAGGTAAGGGGGGAAAGGTTCAGTGGAGATGTGCGGGGGAAGTTTTTTACACAGGGGGTTGTGGGAGCCTGGAATGCACTGCCAAGTGAGGTGGTTGAGGTAGATACGTTAGCCACATTTAAGACTTATCTTGATAGGCAAATGAGCAAGCAGGGAATGGAAGGATACAGCGGTTACTTTAGATGGGGAAACATGATCAGTACAGGCTTGGAGGGCTAAAGGGCCTATTCCTGTGCTGTACTTTACTTTCTTTGTTCCGACAATGCAGGAGAAGGCCATTTGGCCCATTGCTTCTGTGTCAGCTCTTTTAAAAGAGTTGTCCAATTAATCACTCGAGCTTCTCTGACTTTACAACAATGACAATATTCGTATATGAAGAGCTTTGGGAAGATCTTGAGACGCTGAACAGTGCTGTTCCAATGAAAGTCTTTTGTAGCCACTTGCAGCAGAGCTGAGATAGGGAGAGATGGGCAGCAACATGGGCAGAAACATTAACTGTTGCATTTTCCCCAAGTTTAAATTTCATTTGCAATATTGTGCACAATTCTGGTCACCAGACTATCAGAAGAATGCAGATGCTTTGGAAAGGGCACAACAGAGGTTTACCAGGATGTTGCCTGGTCTGGAGGTTAATTCCTGAGTTGAGAGGCTTAAAAGGAGAGACTGAGTAGACTGGGGCTATACTCATTGGAATTCAGAAGAATGAGGGGAGATCTTATAGAAACATATAAGATTATGAAAGGAATAGACAAAATAGAAGCAGGGAAGTTGTTTCCACTGGTGGGTGAAACTAGAACTAGGGGGCATAGCCTCAAAATGAGGGAGAGCAGATTTAGGACTGAGTTGAGGAGGAACTTCTTCACTCAAAGGGTTGTGTGTCTGTGGAATTCCCTGCCCAGTGAAGCAGTTGAGGCTACCTCATCGAATGTTTTTAAGCAAAGATAGATACATTTTTGAACAGTAAAGGAATTAAGGTTTATGGTGAGCAGGCGGGTAAGTGGAACTGAGTCCACAAAACTAGCGAAGCAGGCTCAAAGGGCCAGATGGCCTACTTCTGCTCCTGGTTCTTATGTTCTTATGTATTAGCTATGAGGAGAGATTGGATATACTCGGTTTGTTCTCATTAGAATGACAGAGGTTAAGGGTTGACCTGATAGAGGTTTACAAGATTAGTGTGGCATGGACAGAGTAGATAGTCTGATGCTCTTTCCTAGAGTAGAAAAGTCAAGTACTAGGGGACATAAGTTGAAGGTGCATGGGGAAAAGTTAAGAGGAGATGTGCGAGGCAAGTTTTTTACACAGAGGGTGGTGAATGTCTGCAATGCATTGCCCGGATAGGAGGTGAGAGCAGGTAAGATAGTGACATTTAAGGGGCAACTAGATAAATACACGAATAGGATGGGAATGGAAGGATAGGGGACTCTGTAAGTGCATACGGTTTCAGTTTAGGCAGGCATCATGATCGGCACAGGCTTGGAGGGCCGAAGGGCCTGTTACTGTGCTGTACTGTTCTTTGTTCAGGCAACTAGTTTAAGGAAAAAGACCTTCAGCAGATACGATGGCACAGTGGTTAGCATTGCTATCTCACAGTGCCAGGGACCAGGGTTCAATTCTGGCCTTGGATGCCTGTCTGTGTGAAGTTTGCACATGTCTGTGCAGGTTTCCACTGGGTGCTCCAGTTTCCTCTCACACTCCAAAGAGGTACAGGTTAGGAAGATTTTCCCTTAGTGTCCCACGGTAATGAGATTGGATGGATTAGCCATGGTGAACGTATGGTGTTATAAGGCTGGGGAAAAGGGCCTGTGTAAAACATTCTTTTTTCACAAGTTTATTTATTAGTGACAAGTAGGTTGACATTAATACTGCAATGAATTTGTGTGTAACCTCTATAGTAGTCATCACATTCCAAAGCTTGTTTGGGTACACTGAGGGAGAATTTAGCATAGCCAATGCAACTAACCAGCACATCTTTCGGACTGTGGGGGAAAACCGGAGCACCCGGAGGAAACCCGTGCAGACACGGAGAGAATGTGCAGACTCCACACAGACAGTGACCCAAGGCCAGAATTGAACCCTGGCCCCTGATGCTGTGAGATAGCAGTGCTAGCCACTGTGCCACCATACTGCCCGAGAAACATTTGTGAGAATATCCATTGATTGCTATCCCGATTGAGCTTTTGTTTCTTATTCATTTGTGAGACATGAGCATTGCTGGCTGGCTAGGATTTATTGCCCACCCCTAGTTGCCCTTGGATGGAGTTGAGAGTTAACCACATTGCTGTGGCTCTGGAGTCACATGTAGGCCACACCAGGGTAAGGATGGCAGATTTCCTTCCCTAAAGGACATTAGTGAAACAGATGGTTTTTTTCCGACAATTGACAATGATTTCATCATCATCAACAGATTTTTAATTCCAGATTTTTTTACTGAAATCAGATTCCACCACCTGTCATGGTGGGATTGGAACCCGGGTTCTCCAGGCAGGAGAGCTGGGTCAGAGAAATTTCCTCATGGATTGCTCCATCATAGATACATTTGTGAGAGTATCCTCTGATTGCTAACCCGAGTGAGCTCACGTCTTTTAAAAATGTATTCATTTGTGGGACGTGGGCATTGCTGGCTGGCCAACATTTATTGCCCATTCCTAGTTGCCCTTGAGAAGGTGGTGGTGAGCTGCCTTCTTGAATCGCTGCAGTCCATGTTCTGTAGGTTGACCCACAATGCCATTAGGGAGAGAATTCCAGAATTCTGGCCCAGCGACTGCAAGGGATATATTTCCAAGTCAGGATGGTGAGTGGCTTGGAGGGGAATTTGGAGGTGGTGGTGTTCCCATTTATCTGCTGGCCTTGTCCTTCCACATGGAAGTGGGCATGGGTTTGGAAAGTGCTGTCCAAGGATCTTTGGTTAATTGCTACTGTGAATCTTGTAGATAGTACACACTACTGCTACTGAGAGTCAGTGGTGCCAATCAAGTGGGCTGTTTTGTCCTGGAAGGTGTCAAGCTTCTTGAGTGTTGTTGGAGCTGCACCCATCCAGGCAAGTGGGGAGTATTCCATTACACTCCTGACTTGTAGATGGTGGAAGGACTTTGGGGAGTCAGGAGGTGAGTTACTCGCTGCAGTAGAACATAGAACTTAGAGCACTACAGCACAAACAGGCCCTTCAGCCCACAAGTTGAGCCGATCATATCCATACCTACCAGGCCATAGGACTATCTGTAACTCTCAATCCCATTAAATCCCATATACTCATCCAGAAGTCTTTTAAAAGACCCCCGCGAGTTTGCCTCTACCACCACCAATGGCAGCCGATTCCACTCACTCACCACCCTCTGAGTGAAAAACTTACCCCTAACATCTCCTCTGTACTTGCTCCCCAGCACCTTAAACCTGTGTCCTCTCGTAGCGACCATTTCAGCCCTGGGAAATAGCCTCTGAGAATCCACCCTATCTATTTCTCTCAACATTTTGTAAACCTCTATCAGGTCGCCTCTCAACCTTTGTCTCTCCAGGGAGAAGAGACCTAGCTCCCTCAACCTATCTTCATAAGGCATGCCTCCCAATCCAGGCAACATCCTTGTAAATCTCCTCTGCACCCTCTCAATAGCTTCCACATCCTTCCTGTAGTGAGGCAACCAGAACTGCGCACAGTACTCCAAGTGGGGTCTGACAAGGGTCTTATAAAGTTGTAGCATTACCTCCCAACTCCTAAACTCAATCCCTCGATTAATGAATTATTCCTAGTCTCTGACCTGCTCTTGAATCTGTTCCTTTTGCCTTTCCAAGTTCAATCAAGAGAAGGAGAGGAGGAATTCTTTCTCCCGTTCATGGGGCCTTCACAGCATCAACTGTTGGCTATCCTTTCCCATCGGAGTGGGGACAGGAGGAACCTCAGCCAGCTGTTGCCCGGTTGATGTGATGGAGGTGGCTGTGTGCGATTTTATTTTTATCTGCAGAATATGCTGAAGGCCTGAGGGGACTGCTGAATAATTGTTAAGCTCTCCTACTAATGTGGAGCCTGCAAAGGGAGATGAAATCAAATCATGAGAGACAAAGTATAAACACAGCAGATATTGGAAATATGAAATAAAGAAAAGTGCTGCAAATGCACAATCAACAACTGTAATGTGAATGGGCAGATTCAGCTTGCGAGTCAAAGCACTTATTCTGAAATAGCCTGTCTAACAGCACTGTGGGTGTACCTACACCAGACAGGCTGCTCAGTTCGAGAAGCCAAAAGATCAGAATTGGGCCATTCGGCCCATCGGGTCTGCTCCACCATTCAAACATGGCTGATAAGTTTCTCAGCCTCATTCTCCTGCCTTTTCTCCATGACCTTAGATCCCCTTACCATTCAAGAACCTATCTATCTCTGTCTTAATTACACTCAATGACCTGGCCTCCACAGCCTTCTGTGGCAATGGGTGGCACAGTGGCACAATAGTTAGTATGGCTGCCTCACAACGCCAGGGTCAATTCTGGCCTCGGGTGACTGTGTGGAGTTTGCACGCTCTCCCCATGTCTGCACGGGTTTCGTCCGGGTGCTCCAGTTTCCTCCTGCACTCCAAAACTCTGCAGTTTAGGCTGATTGGCCGCGCTAAATTGACGCTTAGTGTCGGGGCACTAGCAGAATAAATGCATAGGGTTACGGGGACAGGGCCTGGGTGGGATTGTTGTCAGTGCAGACTCAATGGGCCAAATGGTTTCCGTCTGTACTGATTCTATGGATAAATTCCACAGGTTCACCACCTCCTGGCTGAAGAAATTCCTCCTCATCTCAGTTTTAAAGGCTCATCCCTTTACTCTGAGTCTGTGCCCTCGGATCCTAGTCTCTTCTACTAATGGAAACATCTTCCCCACATTCACTCTATCCAGGCCTTTCGGTATTCTGTAATCTCACCACCAACTTCTGAAGGGCAATTATGTGGGTATTGGCCCACGACCAAATAAAAAAGAAACATTGTTGTTTTTCTTTTCTACTCTGTAATATATAAGTCTTAGAAGCCAATTCTCCTTTATATTCCCTTTCTCATCAACAGCCTGTTTTAACAGACTTTCACCAGAATGATTCTGGGAACAAAAGCTTTGATCTTTGAGGAGCGTTTGAGGACTCTGGGCCTGTCTTCAATGGAGTTTAAAAGAATGAGGAGGGATTGAACATAAGAACGTAAGAACATAAGAAATAGGAGCAGGAGTAGGTCATCTAGCCCTTCGAGCCTGCCCCGCCATTCAATAAGATCATGGCTGATCTGAAGTGGCTCAGTTCCACTTTCCCGCTTTCTCCCCATAACCCTTAATTCCCCTGTCTATCAGAAACCTATCTACCCGTGACTTAAATATATTCAGCGAGGCAGCCTCCACCACTTCAACGGGCAGAGAATTCCAGAGATTCACCACCCTTTGGTTGCATTGAAACGTATAGAATACTAAAAGGTCTGAATAGAGTGGACAGAGGGAAAATGTTTCCATTAGTGGGAGAGACTAGGATCCGAGGACACAGCCTCAGAGTGAAGGGACAACCCTTTAGAACTGAGATGAGGAGGAATTTCTTCAGCCAGAGGGTAGTGAATTCACTGCCACAGGTCATTGGACAGCATGGCGGTACAGTGGTTAGCAATGCTACCTCACAGTATCAGGTTCGATTCTGGCCTTGAGTCACCATCTGCACGTTCTCCCTGTGTCTGCATGGGTTTCCTCCCTCAGCCTGAAAGACGTGCAGGTTAGGGTGCATTGGCCATGCTAAATTCTCCCTCAGTGTACCCGAACAGGCGCTGGAGTGTGGCGACCAGGGGATTTTCACAATTAGCTGCAGTGTTAATGTGAGCCTACTTGTGACACTAATATTATATTGAAGTGGATAGATTGGTAAGGGAATCAAAGGTTACAGGGGAAAAGGCAGGAGAATGGGGTTAAGAAACATATCAGAATGATGGAGCAGACTTGACAGGCCAAATGGCCTAATTCTGCTCCTCTATCTGATGGTCTACCTGTGCGCGGGCACCCCTGGGTTGCCCTGCTCCTGCACTATTTTGAAAACAGCCTGGGCAATAATCGACCTGATGGTTGCACCCTGTAGCAGTAAGGGGGAGAACATCGAAAAGTATTTCCTCTTTATCTCACCCCTCGAATTGGATAACTGAACATTTTGCTGAGTAACGTTCATACTTGACTTAGTAAGATAAACCGCGTCTATTTAGGGACTGATTCATGCTTGCATCTGGACATCATTCGCCACAGGATAAAGCAAACAATTGCGATGCAATTGGATTTGTTCCCTTCACCGTTTAAATTAAAGCAATCTTCTATTTATTTACTTATGATCTGATGCAATGGCCTTTACATACGAGACTATAATTACCTAAATTAAATGAACACTCCCTTCGGGTCGAACTAAGAATTTTTTTTTCCCTTATGAAGAGCACACTAGTTACCATTTGAGGCTTTATTGATTTCCTAGATTGAATGGGATTGCACTTAATGGGTGTTTAATGAGACAGAGTCAGTCTGAATGATCATTCCATGCCATCTGTGCTGAATTTGGCTTTGCGCTCCCCTTCCCTTGACTTAATTTGACATTGTATCGGTGATTTTGGGCAGCACGGTGGCACTGTGGTTAGCACTGCTGTCTCACGGCGTCAGGGTCCCAGGTTCAATTCCAGCCTCGGGCCACTGCTGGCGTGGAGTTTGCACGTTCTCCCCATATCTGCGTAGGTTTTCCCCGGGTGCACCGGTGTCCTCCCAGAGTCCAAAGGTGTCTGGGTTAGGTGGATTGACCGTGCTAAGTTGACCCTAGTTTCAGGGGAATTAGCAGGGTAAATGCAGGGGTTATAGGGGACAGGGCCTGGGTGGGATTGTGGTTGGTATAGACTCGATGGCCAAACTGCTGCAGGGATGCTATGGATTTTTAACTTCTGATCATAGCAGTTCGCTGGCTGGGGCAGTGAATTTAATGAGCAGCCATGATCAAAATGAATGACAGAGCGGGCTTGAAGGGTCGAATGATTGGATTTGATTTATTATTGTCACATGTATGGCTTTAAAAAGAGCTTGCCTTAGAGAGTTCGACCTCAATGTTTCCAGAGGAGAAGTTGGAGTGGAGACTCATTACAAAAAGCTTGAAAGTATAAGGATTTTTACCATACTTTTTTTTGGAGTTTTTTTCAAACTGGGAGTGTAAAACAGGAAGTAGGCCCCAGTGACCCCTGGGAAGGTTTTCCTCCCCCCAATAAATTTGAATGGAGAGGAAACCCGAGAGTCTAGACTTCTAGATTCTCCCCCCACCCCCCTCCTCTAACCTAAAAGAAAGGCTTGAAGTGAGGGCACGTAGCTTAATTTTTTTTTCCCTCGAGACTGTCCAGGCGACTGACGTCAACCAGTGGTGAGTGGGGGGTATGAAGAGCGGGCAGTGGAGTGAGAGGGAGCAGAGTGAAGGCTGAAGGGCTTTGACTCAAAACGGGCTTCGACGGGAACAATCAGAGGCGAAAGTAGTTTTTTTTTCCTTTTTGGAAAGCTTAATCTTGTTTTTCCCCAGAAAAAATGCCAGTCAAGATGTTGGAATGCTCCTCTTGCAGGACGTGGGAGATCAGGGAGACCACCAGTATCTCTGACGACAACAGCTGCAAAAGGTGCATCCAGCTGCAGCTGCTAGCAAAGTGTGTTAGGGAACTGGACAAGGAGCTTGACGACCTCTGTCTAATTCAGGAGAATGAGAAGTATATAGAGAGTAGCTTTAGGGAGATAGTTACACCTAAGCAGCAGAGCACAGGAAAACGGGTTACTGTAAGGAGAGGAAATGGAAATGTGAAAGGACAGGCAGAGCAGGATTCCCCTGTGGCCATACTCCTCCACAACAGCTATACTGAATTAGATACTGTTGTGGGGGATGCTTTACCTGGGACAAGCTGCGACAGCCGGAACTCTGATACTGAGCCTGGTTCTGCAGCGCAAAAGGGTGGGAGGAAGAAGAGGAGAGCGGTAGTGATAGGGGACTCAATGGTCAGAGATATGGACAGGAGGATCTGTGGTCGGGATAGAGACTCCCACATGGTTTGTTGCCTCCCGGGTGCCAAGGTCAGGGACGTCTCTGATCGCAGGCACAGCGTTCTAAAGTGAGAAGGTGATCGGCCAGACGTCGTGGTACACATCAGTACCAATGACGTAGGTAGGAAAAGTGAGGAGGTCCTAAAGAGAGAGTATAGAGAGCTTGGGAGGAAGTTAAAAAGCAGGATCCCGAGGGTAGTAATCTCAGGATTGCTACCTGTACCACGTACCAGTGAGGGTAAGAGTAGGATGTTTGGGCGGATGAACACGTGGCAGAGGAACCGGTGTAGGGGGCAGGGTTTCCGATTCTTGGATCACTGGGACCTCTTCTGGGGCAGGTGTACAAGAGAGACGGATTACACCTAAACTACAAGGGGACCAATACACTTGCAGAGAGGTTTGCTAGTGTTATTGGGGAGTGTTTAAACTAGATTTGCAGGGGAATGGGAATCAGAGTGCCAGAGCAGATAGTGGAGCAGATAGTGGAGTAAGAAGACAGGTTAGTTCAAGCAAGATCACAAATGGAAGGGTTGAGTGTGGTGGAAATAATCTTTTAAGGTGTGTCTATTTCAATGCCAGGAGTATTGTGGGGAAGGCAGATGAGCTGAAGGCGTGGATTGACACGTGGAAATATGACATTACAACCATTAGTGAAACTTGGCTACAGGAGGGGCAGAACTGGCAGCTCAGTGTTCCAGGGTTCCAATGTTTCAGGCGTAATAGAGGCGGAGGGATGGGGTGGCATTGTTGGTCAGGGAAAATGTTACAGCGGTACTCAGGCAGGATAGATTAGGGAGCTTGTCTACAGATTGGTGGATCAGATTCTTGAGGAGTATAAAAAATGCAAGAAGCTACTTAAGAGGGAAATCAGGAGGGATAAAAGAAAGCATGAGGTTGCTTTGGCAGACAGAGTGAAGGAAAATCCAAAGAGCTTCTATAGTTATGTTAGGAGCAAAAGGATATGAGGCATAAAATTGGTCCTCTTGAAGACCAGAGTGGTAGACTGTGTATGGAACCAAAAGAGATGGGGGAGATACTATCCGTATTTACTGAGGAAACGGGCATGGAGTCTACGGAAATTGGGCAAACAGGTAGGGAGGTCATGGAACCTTTACAGATCACAGAGGAGGAGGTGCTGGCTGTACAGAGTGGATAAATCCCCAGGACCGGACAGGGTTTTCCCACGGACTTTGAGGGAGGCTAGCGGTGAACTTGCAGGGGCCCTGGCAGGCATATTTAAAATGTTAATATTCACGGGGGAGGTGCTGGATGGTTGGAGGGTGGCTCATGTTGTTCTGTTGTTTAAGAACATAAGAACATAAGAAATAGGAGCAGGAGTAGGCCATCTAGCCCTTCGAGCCTGCCCCGCCGTTCAATTAGATCATGGCTGATCTGTCGTGGCTCAGTTCCACTTTCCCACCCTCTCCCCATAACCCTTAATCCCCTCTCTTATCAAGAACCCATCAACCCGCTTCTTAAAAATATTTAGCGAGGCAGCCTCCACCACTTCAACGGGCAGAGAATTCCAGAGATTCACCACCCTTTGAGTGAAGAAGTTCCTCCTCAACTCCGTTCTAAACCGCCTCCCCTTTATCTTGAGGCTGTGCCCCCTAGTCCTACTGTCTTTTTTGAGAGGGAAGAGTCTCTCCACCTCTATCCTATCCATCCCATTCATCATCTTATACGTCTCAATGAGATCTCCCCTCATTCTTCTGAACTCTAATGAGTACAAGCCTAGTTTATTCAGCCTCTCCTCATAGCTCAATCCCCTCAACTCCGGTATCAGCCTAGTAAACCTCCTCTGCACTCCCTCCAGGGCCAAGATATCCTTGCGCAGGTGCGGCGCCCAAAACTGCACACAGTACTCCAGCTGCGGCCTCACCAATGCCCTATACAGCTGCAGCAAGACCTCCCTACTTTTATATTCAATCCCCCTCGCTATGAAGGCCAGCATCCCATTCGCCTTCCTGACCACCTGCTGCACCTGCAAGCTGGTTAAAAAAGGTTCCAAAAGAAATCCGGAAAATTACAGGCCAGTAAGTTTGACGTTGGTGGTTGGCAAGTCATTGGAAGGTGTGATAAGGGATGGGATCTACAAATATTTGGATAGACAGGAACTTATTAGGGAGAGTCAACATGGCTTTGTGCGTGGTAAGTCATGTTTGACCAATCTTTTGGAGTTTTTCGAGGAGGTCACCAGGAAAATGGATGAAGGGAAGGCGGTGGATGTTGTGTACCTGGATTTCAGCAAGGCCTTTGATAAAGTCCCTCATGGGAGGTTAGTTAGGAAGGTTCAGTTGCTAGGTATAGATGGGGAGATGGTAAATTGGATTAGACACTGGCTCAAAGGAAGAAGTCAGAGAGTGGTTGTGGAAGATTGCTTCTCTGAGTGGAGGCCTGTGACTAGTGGAGTGCTGCAGGGATCGGTGTTGGGTCCATTGTTATTTGTCATCTGTATCAATGATCTGGATGATAATGTGATAAATTGGATCAGCAAATTTGCTGATGATACAAAGATTGGAGGTGTAGTGGACAGTGAGGAAGGTTTTCAAAGCTTGCAGAGGGACTTGGACCAACTAGAAAAATGGGCTGAAAAATGCAAGTGGAATTTAACGCAGTCAAGTGCGAGGTATTGCACTTCGGAAGGAAAAACCAAAGTAGAACGTACAGGCTAAATGGTAGGACTCTGAAGAGTGCAGTTGAACAGAGGGATCTGGGAATACAGGTGCAGAATTCCCTAAAAGTGACGTCACAGGTGGATAGGGTCATAAAGAGTGCTTTTGGTACATTGGCCTTTATAAATCGGAGTATCGATTATAAAAGTTGGAGTGTTACGGTAAGGTTATATAAGGCATTTGTGAGGCCAAATTTAGAGTATTGTATACCGTTTTGGTCACCTAGTTACAGGAAGGACGTACATAAGGTTGAAAGAGTGCAGAGAAAGTTCACAAGGATGTTGCTGGGACTTGACAAGCTGAGTTACAGAGAGAATGGAATAGGTTAGGACTTTATTCCCTGGAGCGTAGAAGGATGAGGGGAGATTTGATAGAGGTTTATAAAATTTTGATGGGTATAGATAGAGTGAATTCATAAGAACATAAAAACATAAGAAATAGGAGCAGGAGTAGGCCATCTAGCCCTTCGAGCCCGCCCCACCATTCAAGCAAGCTTTTTCCACTGAGGCTAGGGGAGAAAAAAACCAGAGGGCATGGGTTAAGGGTGAGAGGAGAAAAGTTTAAAGGGAATATTAGTGGGTGGGTGGGTGGCGGGGGGGGCTTCTTCATGCAGAGAGTGGTGGGAGTGTGGAATGAGCTGCCAGATAAAGTGGTAAATGTGGTGTCACTTTTAACATTTAAGAAAAACTTGGATGCGTTCATGGATGAGAGGGATGTGGAGGGATATGGTCCAAGTGCAGGTCAGTGGGACTAGGCAAAAAATGGTTCGGCTCAGACAAGAAGGGCCAAAAGGCCTGTTTCTGAGCTGTAGTTTTCTATGGTTCTATGGGAAGTGGGGGAAAGAGTTGGGGGGGGGTGAAAAATGAAGAAAGACAATAAAGAAATAAAAGGTAAAGAACAGTAAAAAATTAAATACAAAAGAGTGAAAACAAAGGGGGCCCCCAGAGCATTAGCTGAGTTTCTGGATCAATAGTCTAGTAATAATACCACTTGGCCATCGCCTGCCCTCACAGGCTATGGACATGGCTCTCCTGAGAATTAATTTGTTTTGCATCTTCTCTTTTTCCTTCCTGGATACTTCCTGGGATTTGCATTTGGGGCTGGAATTCCCCCACCCTGCCTGCTATGGGGATTGTAGGGGGCAGAGGGGTGGGGGCGGAGGTGAACGATGCAAAGATCCATTGACCTAGGGTGGGATTCTCCGGTTTTGAGGGGAGCGCGGCCGGAGAATCCCATCCCATTCTTCAAACTATCGGGATGAAGTGCGGCGAAGCTCATTCAGATGACTTTTGGTTAACAGAAATGCTAACACCTAAGGGATTAAAAGCCACAGTCTGTCATGGTGCGAGAGTCCTTCTGTTTATAGTTCATAATCACACTTTCCCTTTCCTTTCCTGCATGTGAGAGATGATGAATTCTGTGTCTATTTCAATGTGACTCACACACAAAAAAAAGAAAGAAACCAACTTGATAAGTCATACAAGTGTCTTATCTTGTGACTAAACAGGCTCTGGATCGGTTAAAAGTTCAGACACAGGACAGTCAATCCAAGGTAGACTTTGTCTGCCCAAGAGTGATCCCACAAATCAAATAGAAAGCAACACTGGTGATGCAGAGGCACAGTGGTTAGCACTGCTCCCTTACAGTGCCAGGGACCTGGGTTTGATTCCTGGCTTGGGTCACTGTCTGGATGGAGTTTGCACGTTCTCTCCATGTCTGCGTGGGTTTCCTCCGGGTGGTCTGGTTTCCTCCCACAGTCCAAGGATGTGTAGATTGGCCATGCTAAATTGCCCCTTAGTTTTAGTGGGACTCGCTAGGTCAAATGCATGGGGTTATGGGGATAGGACCTGGGTAGGATTGTGGTCAGTACAGACTCAATGGGCTGAATGGCCTCTGCCTGCACTATAAAATCATAGAATTGCAGAAGGAGGCCATTTGCCCCATCAAGCCTGCACTGACAACAATCCCACCAGGGCCCTATCCTCACAACCCCCTACATTTATCCCTCTAAGGTACGCATCCTGGGAAATGAAGGGGCAATTTAGCATGGCTAATGCATCTAACCCGTGCATCTTTGGACTGTAGGAGGAAACCAGAACACCCAAAGGAAACTCATGCAGACACGGGGAGAATGTGCAAACTCCACACAGACAGTGACTCAAGGCTGAAATTGAACTCGTGTCCCTGGTGCTGTGATGTAACAGTGCAAGAATTCTATGATTGCCTGTGTGGAGTTTGCACGTTCTCCCCGTGTCTGCGTGGGTTTACTCCAGGTACTCCGGTTTCCTACCATAGTTCAAAGATATTCAGGTTAGGTGGAGTGAACATGGTAAATTGTGCCTTAGTGTCCAAAAGTGTGTAGGTTGGGGAGATTAGCGGGGTAAATGAGCAAAGAACAAACAAAATCACAGCACAGGGACAGGCCCTTTGGCCTCCAAACCCATGCCAATCATGAGGCCCAAACTAAGCTAAAAAAAATCTTCTTTCCTTACTCGGTCCGTATCCCTCTATTCCCACCCTGTTCATGCACCTATTCAAATGCCTCTTTAACGTTGCTAATGTGCCTGTTTCCACCACCTCCTCTGGCAGCACATTCCAGGCACCCACCACTCTCTGTGTGAAAAACATACCCGCACATCTCCCTTAAACTTTCCCCCTCTCACCTTGAACCTGAGCCCCCTTTGTAATTGACACTTCAACCCTGGGAAAAAGCCTCTGACTATCCACCCTATCTATGCCTCTCATAATTTTGTAGACCTTTATCAGGTCTCCCATTCTGCTTCCGTCTTTCCAGTGATAACAATCCTAGTTTATTCAACCTCTCCTCATAACCAACACCCTCAAGACCAGGCAACATCCTGGTGAATCTTCTTTGCACTTTCTCCAAAGCTTCCATGTCCTTCTGGTAGTGTAATACTCCAAATGTGTAAACAGTGTAATACTCCAAATGTGGTCTAACCAAGATTTTATATAGCTATGACATGATTTCCCAACTCCTGTACTCAGTGCCCCAGCCGATGAAGGCAGGCATGCCATATGCCTTCTTATTCACCTGTGTTGCCAATTTTAAGGAACTATGGACCTGCACACCCAGATCCCTCTGTATGTTAATGTTCCTAAAGATTCTGCCATTTACAGTATAATTCACACCTAAATTTGATCCTCCAAAATGCATCACCAAGCATTTGTCCAGATTAAACTTCATCTGTCATTTCTGTGCCCAAGTCTCCAATCAATCTGTATCCTGTTGTATCCTCTGACAATCCCCAGCACTATCAGCAACTCCATCAATCTTTGTGTCATCCGCAAACTTACTAATCAGACCACTCACATTTTCCTCCAGATCATTTATATGTATTACAAACAGCAGAGGTCCCAATACTGCTCCCTGCGAAACACCACTATCTACAGACGTCCATTCTGAAAAACATCCTTCCATCGCTACTCTCTGTCTTCTATAACCAAGTAAAAAGTCTGACAACACCAGGTTTTAGGTTGTCAGACTTTTTACTGTGTTTACGCCAGTCCAACGCCGGCATACCCACATCATGACTTCTATAACCAAGCCAGTTCTGTATCCATCGAGCCAGCCCACCCCGAATCCTATGTGATTTTGGTTTTTGTAGTAGTCTGCTATATGGGACCTCGCCAACACCTTGCTAAAGTCCATATAACCTACATCCACCGCCCTTCTTCCATCAATTTTCTTTGTCACCTCTTCAAAAAACTCAGTCAAGTTGGTGAGACATTTGTCCAATTCCATCCAACATGACCCTAAATAAAGTGGAGTTACGGGAGTAGAGAAGGAGGGTATGCCTGGGGCAGAGTGTCAGTGCAAACTCGATGGGCTGAACGGCCTCTACTGCACTGTAGTGATCCTATGATTCTATGAATCACCGGGAGAATATCCTGATAAATCACGGGCCTGTGATTTCCCAATGCGTGCTTCCTGCCTGTGTAATTTCCAGTTTGGAACACTATCTGGAATTTTACACCCCATGGGAATGGGTGATAAGAAGGGGGGGTTGTGGAGTGGTTGATGCAGGGCTGTGCGTAAAATCAGGTGGGATGGAGACGGGATGGAGATATTGTTCCCATCATCTGCCTGCCTCCACTTCTGCTTCTGGTTGTGTTGGCACCACAGACTAATATCACAGAATTACAGGATATTAGAGTGCAGAAGAGGCCCTTCGGCCCATCGAGTCCACACTGATTCACGAAATGCTCTGACCTGCCCACCAAATGCCATTTGCCAGCACTTGGCCTGTAGCCCTGAATGTTATAATGTGCCAAGTGCTTATCCAGATACTTTTGAAAGGATGTGAGGCATCCTGACTTCACCACCCTCCCAGGCAGCACATTCCAGACCATCACCACCCTCTGGGTAAAAAGGTTTTTCCTCAAGTCCTCCCTAAACCTCCCACCCCTCACTATTAACCTGCGTCTCCCCGCAACTGACCGTTCAGTTAAGGGGAACAGCTTTGCCATCCACTCAGCCCGTGCCTCTCATAACCTTGAACGCCTCGATCAGGTCACCTCTCAGTCTTCTCTGCTCCGACGAGAAAAACCCAAGCCTAACCAACCTCTCTTCATAACTCAAGTGTTCCATCTGTTTTGTGCCATTTCTAGCACCAGCCAACACAGGCCTGACCTGCTGAAATAGAGTTGAGAATGAAAATGTTTAAATCAAAATAATGCAAAGAGGGGTCTTGAAGATTTCAAGTGATGGAGTTGTGCTTATTATCTCTGGTGGTTTACCAGTGGTAGGGGAGGTGTCCACCCTTGGGCCAATTTAGGGATCAAACTGGCCACAAAAGAGCCTCTTCCCATTGCTTATCCATTATGAGTAGCGGGGTGCCTACACCACTTGGTGAAGCTGTCTGACTAATCTTGGTCACCTGGTTGTGGCCTTCGAGTGGTGGCCATTTTATTCAATGGAGGCCTCCTCAACAGCGATCGTTGTCTCTGCCTGTTGTCTCCGCTGCCCCCCACCCCCAACCCCCTCCTCCCTGAGGTCTTGCGATTGTGCCACACCATTTGGCGCATCCAGTCAGACAAGCCCCAGCGAGACTGTCTCGCTCGCCTTTGAAACAGCCTCCATGTGCTGCTCGGTGGGGTTGGGCTCCTTGCAGTTCCAGCAGCGGCCACCATGCTTGCTGGCACCACTGAGATTGGAGAGCTACCGGACCTCAGCACGGCTGGCCATTCTGAGAAGCGCGACATCTCATCCGCCCAAATGGGAGTGGGAAGGCAAGTGGTGAAGATGGCACAAAAGCCGGAACTCTACCACCTCGCCCAGAATCGGAGCGGGCGAGGGTCCGACAACAGAAATCTCCGTTGAACTCGGGTGGGAATTTCCGACCTTGCCCGAATGAGCCCGTAAAATCCCACCCATAGAGTCTACAGAAGGATATAGACAGATTAAGTGAGTGGGCAAAACCTCAGATGGAATATAATACAGGAAATGTGAAGCTATGCGCTTTGGTAAGAGGAATAAAGGAACTGAATATTATCTAAATGGAGAAGGACTGCAGAAAGTTGCAGCACAGAGGGAGTTGGGGACACTTCTGCATAAAGCTAGCATGCAAGTTCAGCAGATAATAGGGAAAGTGACCAGAATGTTCGCCTTTATTTCAAATGAAATGGATCATAAAAATAAGGAAATCTTGCTAAACCTATCCTAGTGGGACTATACCTTGAATACTGAGAACAGTTTTGGACCTCTTATCTAAGGGAAGATAAACTGGCATTGAAGACAGTCCAGAGAAGGTTCACTAGGTTCATTCTGGGTACGGGGGCGGGGGGGATTTTCTTATGAGGAGAAGTTGAGTAGGTTGGGGCTGCTCATTGGAATGTGGAAGAATGAGAGGCTATCAAATTGAGACATATAGAATTCTTTGGGGACTTGATAGGGTAGATGCTGAGACATTGTTTCCCCTTGTGAGAAAGGTTAAAGTTTAAACTTTATTTATTAGTCACAAGTAAGGCTTACTTGTGCAATAAACACTGCAATAAAGTTACTGTGAAATTTCCCTAGTCGCCAGCAGTCCAGCGTCTGATCAGGTCAATGCACCTAACCAGCACATCTTTCAGAATGTGGGAGGAAACTGGAATATCCGGAGGAAACCCATGCAGGCACAGGGAGAATGTGCAGACTCTGCACAGACAGTGAGCCAAGCTGGGAATGAAACCCAGATTCCTGGAGCTGTGAAGCAGCAGTGCTAATACTGTGCTACTGTGCTACCCTGAGTCTAGGCCCAGAGGGCATTAGCTCAGAAGAAGGACTCAGGCGGTAGTGAATCTGTAGAATCCTTTATTGTAGAAGGTTGAAGGCTGGGTCACTAAGTATGTTCAAGGCTGAAATAGTCAGATTTTTAATCAGTAACTTACCAAGCACCTAGCCAAGCTAGTATAGGTACAACATGAACATCTACCCAGCAACGGAGAAACATACTGTCGTACTGTGACAACGGAGAAACGTACTGTCGTACTGTGACAACGGAGAAACGTACTGTCGTACTGTGACAACGGAGAAACGTACTGTCGTACTGTGACAACGGAGAAACGTACTGTCGTACTGTGACAACGGAGAAACGTACTGTCGTACTGTGACAACAGAGAAACGTACTGTCGTACTGTGACAATGGAGAAACGTACTGTCGTACTGTGACAATGGAGAAACATGTGTACTGTCCAGAAAAGCAAGAAAAATCCAACCCAGCCAATTAGTACTCCCTCTTAAACATCAATAAAAGTGAGACCAACACAAGTGGCACATAGCAATAACCTGCTCACTGACACTCAGTTTTGATTCTGCCAAGAGAAGCTGAAATCCTAACCTTATTACAGCCTTGGTTCTACATGAACAAAAGAGTCAAACTCTACAGACGAGTGTACTTGACATCAGTGCAGCACTTAACTGAGTGTGGTATCAAGGAGCCCCAGCACACCTGCAGTTCGAGGCCATATTGTTGGGGGCACATAAAGGACAGACTGTCCTGGGGCTGGGGTCACACTCTCTGGGACATATTGAACAGACTGTCCGGGGGCTGGGACCTCACTCTCTGGGACATATTGAACAGACTGTCCTGGGGCTGGGACCTCACTCTCTGGGACATATTGAACAGGCTGTCCTGGGGCTGGGGTCACACTCTCTGGGACATATTGAACAGGCTGTCCTGGGGCTGGGGTCACGCTGTCTGGGACATATTGAACAGGCTGTCCTGGGGCTGGGGTCACACTCTCTGGGACATATTGAACAGGCTGTCCTGGGGCTGGGGTCACACTCTCTGGGACATATTGAACAGGCTGTCCTGGGGCTGGGGCCACACTGTCTGGGACATATTGAACAGGCTGTCCTGGGGCTGGGGTCACACTGTCTGGGACATATTGAACAGGCTGTCCTGGGGCTGGGGTCACACTCTCTGGGACATATTGAACAGACTGTCCGGGGGCTGGGACCTCACTCTCTGGGACATATTGAACAGACTGTCCTGGGGCTGGGACCTCACTCTCTGGGACATATTGAACAGGCTGTCCTGGGGCTGGGGTCACACTCTCTGGGACATATTGAACAGACTGTCCTGGGGCTGGGGTCACGCTGTCTGGGACATATTGAACAGGCTGTCCTGGGGCTGGGGTCACACTCTCTGGGACATATTGAACAGGCTGTCCTGGGGCTGGGGTCACACTCTCTGGGACATATTGAACAGGCTGTCCTGGGGCTGGGGTCACACTGTCTGGGACATATTGAACAGACTGTCCTGGGGCTGGGGTCACACTGTCTGGGACATATTGAACAGACTGTCCTGGGGCTGGGGTCACACTCTCTGGGACATATTGAACAGGCTGTCCTGGGGCTGGGGTCACACTCTCTGGGACATATTGAACAGACTGTCCCGGGGCTGGGGTCACACTCTCTGGGACATATTGAACAGACTGTCCTGGGGCTGGGGTCACACTCTCTGGGACATATTGAACAGGCTGTCCTGGGGCTGGGGTCACACTGTCTGGGACATATTGAACAGGCTGTCCTGGGGCTGGGACCTCACTCTCTGGGACATATTGAACAGACTGTCCTGGGGCTGGGGTCACACTCTCTGGGACATATTGAACAGACTGTCCTGGGGCTGGGGTCACACTCTCTGGGACATATTGAACAGGCTGTCCTGGGGCTGGGGTCACACTCTCTGGGACATATTGAACAGACTGTCCTGGGGCTGGGGACACACTGTCTGGGACATATTGAACAGGCTGTCCTGGGGCTGGGACCACACTCTCTGGGGCATATTGAACAGGCTGTCCCGGGGCTGGGGTCACACTGTCTGGGACATATTGAACAGGCTGTCCTGGGGCTGGGGTCACACTGTCTGGGACATATTGAACAGGCTGTCCTGGGGCTGGGGTCACACTGTCTGGGACATATTGAACAGACTGTCCTGGGGCTGGGGTCACACTCTCTGGGACATATTGAACAGACTGTCCTGGGGCTGGGGTCACACTCTCTGGGACATATTGAACAGGCTGTCCTGGGGCTGGGGTCACACTCTCTGGGACGTATTGAACAGACTGTCCTGGGGCTGGGGTCACACTCTCTGGGACATATTGAACAGACTGTCCTGGGGCTGGGGTCACACTCTCTGGGACATATTGAACAGGCTGTCCTGGGGCTGGGGTCACACTCTCTGGGACATATTGAACAGGCTGTCCTGGGGCTGGGGTCACACTCTCTGGGACATATTGAACAGGCTGTCCTGGGGCTGGGGTCATGCTGTCTGGGACATATTGAACAGGCTGTCCTGGGGCTGGGGTCACACTGTCTGGGACATATTGAACAGGCTGTCCTGGGGCTGGGGTCACGCTGACTGGGACATATTGAACAGACTGTCCTGGGGCTGGGGTCACACTCTCTGGGACATATTGAACAGACTGTCCTGGGGCTGGGGTCACACTCTCTGGGACATATTGAACAGACTGTCCTGGGGCTGGGGTCACACTCTCTGGGACATATTGAACAGGCTGTCCTGGGGCTGGGGTCACACTCTCTGGGACATATTGAACAGGCTGTCCTGGGGCTGGGGCCACACTCTCTGGGACATATTGAACAGGCTGTCCTGGGGCTGGGGTCACACTCTCTGGGACATATTGAACAGGCTGTCCTGGGGCTGGGACCACACTGTCTGGGACATATTGAACAGACTGTCCTGGGGCTGGGGTCACACTGTCTGGGACATATTGAACAGGCTGTCCTGGGGCTGGGACCACACTCTCTGGGACATATTGAACAGGCTGTCCCGGGGCTGGGGTCACACTCTCTGGGACATATTGAACAGACTGTCCCGGGGCTGGGGTCACACTGTCTGGGACATATTGAACAGACTGTCCTGGGGCTGGGGTCACACTGTCTGGGACATATTGAACAGGCTGTCCTGGGGCTGGGACCTCACTCTCTGGGACATATTGAACAGACTGTCCTGGGGCTGGGGTCACACTCTCTGGGACATATTGAACAGACTGTCCTGGGGCTGGAACCACACTCTCTGGGACATATTGAACAGGCTGTCCTGGGGCTGGGGTCACACTCTCTGGGACATATTGAACAGACTGTCCTGGGGCTGGGGTCACACTCTCTGGGACATATTGAACAGGCTGTCCTGGGGCTGGGGCCACACTGTCTGGGACATATTGAACAGACTGTCCTGGGGCTGGGGACACACTGTCTGGGACATATTGAACAGGCTGTCCTGGGGCTGGGACCACACTCTCTGGGGCATATTGAACAGGCTGTCCCGGGGCTGGGGTCACACTCTCTGGGACATATTGAACAGACTGTCCTGGGGCTGGGGTCACACTGTCTGGGACATATTGAACAGGCTGTCCTGGGGCTGGGGTCACACTGTCTGGGACATATTGAACAGGCTGTCCTGGGGCTGGGGTCACACTGTCTGGGACATATTGAACAGGCTGTCCTGGGGCTGGGGTCACGCTGTCTGGGACATATTGAACAGACTGTCCTGGGGCTGGGGTCACACTCTCTGGGACATATTGAACAGACTGTCCTGGGGCTGGGGTCACACTCTCTGGGACATATTGAACAGACTGTCCTGGGGCTGGGGTCACACTCTCTGGGACATATTGAACAGGCTGTCCTGGGGCTGGGGTCACACTCTCTGGGACATATTGAACAGGCTGTCCTGGGGCTGGGGTCACACTGTCTGGGACATATTGAACAGACTGTCCTGGGGCTGGGGCCACACTGTCTGGGACATATTGAACAGGCTGTCCTGGGGCTGGGGTCACACTGTCTGGGACATATTGAACAGGCTGTCCTGGGGCTGGGGTCACACTCTCTGGGACATATTGAACAGACTGTCCTGGGGCTGGGGTCACACTCTCTGGGACATATTGAACAGGCTGTCCTGGGGCTGGGGTCACACTCTCTGGGACATATTGAACAGGCTGTCCTGGGGCTGGGGTCACACTCTCTGGGACATATTGAACAGGCTGTCCTGGGGCTGGGGTCACACTCTCTGGGACGTATTGAACAGACTGTCCTGGGGCTGGGGTCACACTCTCTGGGACATATTGAACAGACTGTCCTGGGGCTGGGGTCACACTGTCTGGGACATATTGAACAGGCTGTCCTGGGGCTGGGGTCACACTGTCTGGGACATATTGAACAGGCTGTCCTGGGGCTGGGGTCACACTCTCTGGGACATATTGAACAGGCTGTCCTGGGGCTGGGGCCACACTCTCTGGGACATATTGAACAGACTGTCCTGGGGCTGGGGTCACACTGTCTGGGACATATTGAACAGGCTGTCCTGGGGCTGGGGTCACACTCTCTGGGACATATTGAACAGACTGTCCTGGGGCTGGGGTCACACTCTCTGGGACATATTGAACAGACTGTCCTGGGGCTGGGGTCACACTCTCTGGGACATATTGAACAGACTGTCCTGGGGCTGGGGTCACACTCTCTGGGACATATTGAACAGGCTGTCCTGGGGCTGGGGTCACACTGTCTGGGACATATTGAACAGACTGTCCTGGGGCTGGGGCCACACTCTCTGGGACATATTGAACAGGCTGTCCTGGGGCTGGGGTCACACTCTCTGGGACATATTGAACAGGCTGTCCTGGGGCTGGGACCTCACTCCCTGGGACATATTGAACAGGCTGTCCTGGGGCTGGGGTCACACTCTCTGGGACATATTGAGCAGACTGTCCTGGGGCTGGGGTCACACTGTCTGGGACATATTGAACAGACTGTCCTGGGGCTGGGACCACACTGTCTGGGACATATTGAACAGGCTGTCCTGGGGCTGGGGTCACACTCTCTGGGACATATTGAGCAGACTGTCCTGGGGCTGGGGTCACACTGTCTGGGACATACTGAACAGGCTGTCCTGGGGCTGGGACCACACTCTCTGGGGCATATTGAACAGGCTGTCCTGGGGCTGGGGTCACACTGTCTGGGACATATTGAACAGACTGTCCTGGGGCTGGAACCACACTCTCTGGGACATATTGAACAGACTGTCCTGGGGCTGGAACCACACTCTCTGGGACATGTTGAGCAGACTGTCCTGGGGCTGGGGTCACACTCTCTGGGACATATTGAGCAGACTGTCCTGGGGCTGGGGTCACACTCCCTGGGACATATTGAACAGACTGTCCTGGGGCTGGGGCCACACTGTCTGGGACATATTGAACAGACTGTCCTGGAATCGAATGTGGAACCTGGAGTAATTGATGTGAACAGTCCTGCTGGAGCTGAATCGGAGCTGGATGTGGAAATAAAGAAATGATGGCAGTGTGACATAAAGTAAGATAAAAGGCGTTCCACTCGAAGCTCAGAGACCAGCAGAAACCAATTGGGCTGAATGGACTGTTTCGCTGTTGTTAGTTCTCTAGCACATTAAGTAATATTTTAGTGGAATAGTCAGTCCTTTTAGGAAGTGAAGAAGTCTGTTTAAGATGTGGAAATGGCTGTCAATGGAATTTGCTGTACTCCAAGCCCTTGTGATTCAGCTGTCTCAGTGTGAAGATCCCATCAGCGCAGCAACCTCCCTCACACTGGTTACCCACGAAGCTGCCTGCTATTCTGGGGTTATCTGTCAAACAGCCGCCTGACTCCCATCTCTTACGGCCAACCTTTCACTTCCACAGCCTTCATTAAAGAAGTGACGCAGCGAGATTTGCTTTAGTTTCTCAATCCCCCATTTTCCTTATTGTCTGTTCCGCTCCACTCTAACAACAGCCTGTTCCTTTCTGAGCTTGGCTCTCTCCCTGGTTAAACCCTCCGTCCTCAATCTGAGCCTCTGCCCGCGGAACCAAACTCTGCTCACCTTGTGTCCTGTACCTGAAGAACATGCTGTGGGACAGTTTGATTTGATTTATTATTGTCACATGTGTAATATACAGTGAAAAGTATTGGTTCTTGCGTGCTGTGCAAAACATACCGTTCATAGAGAAGGAAAGGGAATAGTGTAGAATGTAGTGTTACAGTCATAGCTAGGGTGTAGAGAAAAGCCAACTTAACGCAAGATACGTCTATTCAAAAGTCTAATAGCTGCAGGGAAGAAGCTATTCTTGAGTCCGTTGGTACATGGCCTCAGAATTTTGTACCCTTTTCCTGACAGAAGAAGGTGGAAGAGCAAATGTCTGGGGTGCGTGGGGTCCTGAATTATGCTGGCTGCTTTGCTACGGCAGTGGGAAGTGTAGACAGAGTCAATGGATTAGAAGCTGGTTTGTGTGATGGACCGGGCTACATTCATGACCCTTTGTAGTTCCTTGCGGACTTGGGCAGTGCAGGAGCCATACCAAGCTGTGACACAGTCAGAAGAAATCCATTCCTTCTCCCCTATGTAGTTTAAATTTTAAAGTTTATTTATTATCATCAGAAATAGGCTTACATTAACACTGTAATGAATTTGCTGTGAAAACCCCCTAGTCGCTACACTCCGACACCTGTTTGGGTACACTGAGGGAGAACTTAGCATGGCCAATGCACCTAACCAGCACGTCTATTGGACTGTGGCAGGAAGCACCCAAGAAAACCCATGCAGACATGGGGAGAAAGTGCAGCCTCCGCACAGACAGTGACCCAAGCCAGGAATCGAACCCAGGTCCCTGACGCTGTGATGCAGCAGTGCAAACCATTGTGCCATCGTGTCGCCCTAAAGTGCTATATAAGTGCAAATTGTTACAGCATTGTGGCAGTACAGCTGAAGGTCATGCCTGCAGCAATGAAGTGAAGAGCTGAGGGTGAGAGGAGGGGAATGTGTATTTGCCCCCGAGTGAGATGAGGCCTATTTGCGAGCGAGTCTTCTCCAACCCTTGTGATTCCAACTGACAAAAAAAACCTTGACTGAGAACCCTCATGAAGATTAAATATAGTTTGAGGCTCATGAATTAATATCTCGGAACACTTATGAACTAATGACATTGAAAGATTAGATTGTAGGCAGGAGCGATTGAAAAGGCTGTGACACCACAACTGACATTAAATATTATTTTTCACACTGCACATCCCTCTCTAACATTATGCTTCAGTTTGTGTGGGTGGTAAGTGTTGTCAGATACTTCTCAACATTTCTGATGTATTTTGATCCAATCTGCCAGTTCGCCTAATGCCTTCTTCTCACTTGGTGTCAGGATTGCCTTCCCTGCCTTGCTTGATGGATGACCATCGAGAGAACATTGTCCAAATTAATCAGCTCTCATCTCTGCCCGTCCTCCCACAGACTCCACCGTAGACCCAATCCAATCTGTGAGCTTTTCATTAAACTCCAGAAGGTCCATCAGACAGAAATTTAAAGACACCACTCGAAGCATTGAGCAAAGGAATAAGCAATGTCTACATAGAGAATCCCTACAGTGCAGAAGGAGGCCATTTGGCCTATCAATTCTACACCGACCACAATCACACCCAGGCCCTATTCCCACAACCCACATATTTACCCTGCTGGTCATCCTGACACTTGGGTCAATTTAGCACGGCCAATCAACTTAACCCTCATGTCTTTGGACTGTGGGAGGAAACCAGAGCACCCAGAGGAAACCCACGCAGACACGGGGAGAATGTGCACACACTGCATACAGACAGTGACCCAAGCCGGGATTCAAACCCAGGTCCCTGGTGCTGAGAGGCAGCAGTGCCAACCACTGTGCTAACATCGTTAAGATGGGTATTGAGGGATATGGGCCAAACATGAGTAATTGAAACTGGTTTAGTGGTTTAAAACACAGGGCAGCATGAACAAGTTGGGCTGAAAGGCCTGTTTCCATGCTGTAAACCTCAATGACTCGATGACTCTATGATACATCGGGCGGGTATTTTGATTTGGTTTGATTTATTGTTGTCGCATATATTGGAATACAATGAAAAGTATTATTTCTTGCGTGCTATACAGACAAAGCATACCATTCATACAGTACATAGGGGAGAAGGAAAGGGGAGGGTGCAGAATAAAGAACAAAGAACAACACAGCACGGGAAACAGGCCCTTTGGCCCAACGAGCCCGCGCCGCCATTTCAACATTGTGAATCCCCTCTTCCACCCATGACCCTTGTCTATGATTATGGCACTCCACATTGGAGTCATAGTGAGAAAGCTCAGCTCACTATAGAACAAAGAACAAAGAAAATTACAGCACAGGAACAGGCCCTTCAGCCCTCCAAGCCTGCACCGACCATGCTGCCTCACTGAACTAAAACCCCCTACCCTTCCGGGGACCATAGCACTCTATTCCCATCCTATTCACATATTTGTCAAGGCGTTCCTTAAAAGTCACTATCGTGTCTGCGATATCGGGTAGGTCCATTTAAAAGTCTGGTGGCAGCAGGGAAGAAGCTGTTCTTGAGTTGGGTGGCAAAAGCACACATGCACACAGGCAGACACATGCACACACGCAAACATACATGCTCATGTAACACACATGTGAACGTACACACACACACACACACACACACACACACACACACACACACACACACACACACACACACACACAATGTAACTGGTTACTTGCACTGCACAATTTATCCTTCCTGCTTGCAGTACTTTCTATGTACTACAGTACAAATGCCTTTATCCAATTCCATGCTGTAGCTACACTGAGCTGTAAAACAGCCAAGGCAGGAGTTTCGTATGAACTTAATCCTTTATGGTCGAAATAGACCAAAGGCATAAAAACACTCTTTCCATTTGCTGGACAGTGGAGAAAGCAGTTGTCTGAATCAATTTTACCCTGCGCTAACATGTTTAATGTATTAGACCATACTTGATGGTTGCTTGCACAGAATTGTATTGATTTCATCATGCAGACTTTAACAGATTTATCTTAATTGAAAAACAGATGAGCTGTTGCACAGGGAGAGTGCTGGGAATGGCTCAGTTTGCCTCTGCCATCATACTGAGGTGGCAGGAGAACGTTGAATTCACAGTTTGATGGATGCTGATATTTAGTCAGTTCCGACAAAAGGGCTGGCAATGACTTGCACCCGCATAAAACAAAAAATTAAAATCCATATGCCATAAAAATACTGGGTGCCTGGGAGATGCAAACGGAACTCTAATCTTAGACTGATGATTTTATGATTTATTCCTAAATCACAATTAGATTCCAATCTGTAATCAGTCCCCGATATCCATTATTCCATATATAAACCATCTGAACCCCTGGATTAGATTCCAGTCTGTAATCACTCCCAGGTATCCATTATTCTATATATAAACCATCTGAACCCCTGGATTAGATTCCAGTCTGTAATCACTCCCAGGTATCCATTATTCTATATATAAGTCATCGGAACTCCTCGATGAGATTCCAGTCTGTTATCACCCCCAGGTCTACGTTACCCAAATGATAAAATGATACGGAACATAAGAATTGTTTTGGCTAATTAAAAGAGGAATCTAGTTTGTCCCATTCTCCTGTGTTTTTCTTCTGCATAAGTCTACCTATTTTGTCATTTTGTGTTTAGATGCGATTTCTTTCTGAAAGTTATTGAAACTGCTTCCACTGACCTTTGAGGCAGTTTATTCCAGATCATAGCAATTTGCTGAGTGAAGATTTTTTTCCTCCTGTCACCTCTTGGACTGTTTGCCAATTACCTTAAATCTGTCCTCTGATTACTGACCTTTTGTCACCACATACAGTTTCTCCTTATTGACCAGCAAAATCCTTCAAGCTTTCGAATGCCTCAATCAAATCTCCCCTTAACCTTCCTGCTACAGTAAAACACTACAATAAAGGCAAAACACTGTTGATGCTGGAGTCTGAAACAAAACTTGGCTGTACACATGGCTGTGTGGCCAAACTCCCCTCCAATTCAATTTTCCAATTTGCTGATGACACCACCGTAGTGGGTCGGACTTCAAACAATGACGAGACAGAATACAGGAATGAGATAGAGGATCTGGTGAACTGGTGTAGCAACAATAATCTCTCCCTCAATGTCAACAAAATGAAGGAGATTGTCTTCGACTTCAGGAAGCGTAAATGAGAACATGTCCCTGTCTACATCAACAGGGGCAAAGTAGAAAGGGTTGAGAGCTTCGTGTTTTTAGGTGTTCATCTCACCAACAGCCTGTCCTGGTCCCCCCACGCCAATACTATAGTTAAGAAAGCATACCAATGCCTCTACTTTCTCAGAAGACTAAAGAAACTTGGTACGTCAGCCACGACTCTCACCAATTTTTACAGATGCACCATACAAAGCATTCTTCCTGGTTGTATCAAAGATTGAATGGTTCGTGCTCTGCCCAAGACCGCAAGGAACGACAGAAGGTGGTGAATGTAGCCCAATCCATCACACTAACCAGCCTCCCATCTATTGACAGTATCTACACTTCCCACTGCCTTGGCAAAGCAGCCAGCATAATTAAGGACCCCACTTATCCCAGATATTCTCTCTTCCACCTTCTTGTGGCACGGTAGCACAGTGGTTAGCACTGCTGCTTCACAGCTCCAGGGTCCCGGGTTCGATTCCTGGCTTGGGTCACTGTCTGCGTGGAGTTTGCACATTCTCCCCGTGTCTGTGTGGGTTTCCTCCGGGTACTCCAGTTTCCTCCCACAGTCCAAAGATGTGCAGGTGAGGTTGATTGGCCATGCTAAGAAATTGCCCCTTAGTGTCCAGGGATGGGTAGGTTAGAGGGATTAGTGGGTAAAATATATAGGGATAAGAGGGTAGGGCCTGGGTGGGATTGTGTTCAGTGCAGACACGTTGGGCCGAAGGGCCTCTTTCTGCACTGTTGGTTTCTATGATTCTTCCTTTGGGAGAAAGATAAAAAGTCTGAGGTCAAGTCCCAACTGACTCAAGAGCAGTTTCTTGCCTGCTGCTGTCAGACTTTTGAATGGACCTACCTTGCATTAAGTTAATCTTTCTCTACACCCTAGATATGACTGTAACACTTCGTTCTATACTCTTTCGTTTCCTTCTCTATGAGCGGTATGTTTTGTCTGTATAGCACGCAAGAAACAATACTTATCACTGAAAAAAACTGGAAAATCTCAGCTGGTCAGAGTATCTGTGGAGAGATACAGGGACCCAGATCAACAAATCCATGCTGATCAACTCACACTTTTCTATGGACTACTAATTCCGCCACTAATGGGGTGGCACGGTGGTTAGCAGTGCTGCCTCACAGTGCTAGGGACCCTGGTTCAATTCCCAGCTTGGGTCACTGTCCGTGTAGAGCCTGTACATTCTCCCTGTGTCTGTGTTGCCTCTCATAGCCTGAGAAGCATGCTGGTTAAGTGCACTGATCATGCTGAATTCTTTCTCAGTGTACCTGGACAGGTGTTGGAGTGTGGCAACTCGAGGATTTTCACAGTAACTTCATTGCAGTGTTAATGCACCTGTTTCACTAAAAAATAAAACGTGAAGCCTGCCTCCAATAGACTGCACTATACCATTTGTAGCAGGTAGGTCGTGCCTTACTAACCTTATTGAGTTTTTTGAGAAGGTGACCAAAGAGGTGGATGGGGGTAAGGCAGTTGACGTGGTATACATGGATTTTAGTAAGGCGTTCGATAAGGTTCACCATGGTAGGCTTCTGCAGAAAATGCAGATGTATGGGATTGTGGGTAATCTAGGAAGTTGGATCAGGAATTGGCTATCAGATAGGAGACAGAGGGTGGTGGTGGATGGTAAATATTCATCATGGAGTGCAGTTACGAGTGGTGTGCCTCAGGGATCTGTTTTGGGGCCACTGTTGTTTGTAATTTTTATTAATGATCTGGATGAGGGTATAGTTGGGTGGATTAGTAAATTTGCTGATGACACCAAAGTTGGAGGTGTGGTAGATTGTGAGGAAGGGTGTCATAGTCTGCAGGGAGACTTAGATAGGTTGCAGAGCTGGGCCGAGAGGTGGCGGATGGAATTTAATGCGGAGAAGTGTGAGGTAATTCACTTTGGTAGGAGCAACAGATGTGTCGAGTATAGGGCTAACGGGAGGACTTTGAATAGTGTGGATGAACAGAGGGATCTAGGTGTGTGTGTACATAGATCCCTGAAAGTTGGGAATCAAGTAGATAAGGTTGTCAAGAAGGCGTACGGTGTCTTGGCGTTTATTGGTAGGGGGATTGAATTTAGGAGTCGCAGTGTAATGTTGCAACTGTACACTACTCTAGTGCGGCCGCACTTGGAGTACTGTGTGCAGTTCTGGTCCCCGCATTACAAGAAGGATGTGGAGGCGTTGGAGAGGGTGCAGAGGAGGTTTACTAGGATGTTGCCTGGTATGGTGGGGAGGTCCTATGAGGAGAGACTGAGGGATCTAGGGTTGTTTTCGTTGGAAAGAAGGCGGCTAAGAGGGGATCTTATTGAAACATATAAGATGATTAGAGGTTTAGATAGGGTGGATAGTGATAGCCTTTTTCCTCGGATGGAGAAAGCTAGCACGAGGGGGCATGGCTTTAAATTAAGGGGGGGTAGCTACAGGACGGATGTCAGGGGTAGGTTCTTTACCCAGCGGGTGGTGAGGGATTGGAATGCCCTGCCTGCTGCAGTTGTAAATGCGTCTAGTTTGGGTGCGTTTAAGAGATCTCTGGATAGGTTTATGGACGAAAAGGGATTGGTATAGGCTAGTGGGTCATTGTTTTTGTAACTGGTCGGCGCAACATCGTGGGCCGAAGGGCCTGTTCTGCGCTGTAATGTTCTATGTTCTATGTTCTATGAGACCACTCCAGAGATAAGATTACCTTTTCAGAGTTCATGTGATGCCCTCAAATCATTAACTCTATTTCTCTCTCCATAGATGCTGCCAGACCTGTTGAGTTTTTCTGGCATTTTCCGTTATATACTAGATTTCCAGCATCTGCAGTATTTTAGTTTTATCAACATTGATCTGTTGGGCTGAATGGTCTGTGCCATGCATTTAATGTAATGCAATGAAACCCCAGTTTTTCTTGTCCCTCCTTGTAACTGAAGTCTTTCATCTCATTCTAAACCTTTCCTGTGCCCTCTTTAAGGCCTTGTTATCCTCTCAAAAGTTTGCTGTCTCAAACTGGCCATGAAACCACGGTTTAGGCTTAGCTAGTTTGGTATCGAGCGTTGATTAGATTCCAGCCTGGTGTTCACTCCCAATCAGCCCAGTGCATCATCTCCCGAAAAGGTGAACTGGATCACTAGAAGGGAAAGGGCCAAAGGATCTGGGAATACAGGTACAGAATTCCCTAAAAGTGATGTCACAGGTGGATAGGGTCGTAAAGAGTGCTTTTGGTACATTGGCCTTTATAAATCGGAGCATCGAGTATAAAAGTTGGAGTGTTTCGATAAGGTTATATAAAGCATTGGTGAGGCCGAATTTAAAGTATTGTGTACAGTTTTGGTCACCTAGTTACAGGAAGGCTGTAAATAAGGTTGAAAGAGTGCAGAGAAGGTTCACGAGGATGTTGCTGGGACTTGAGAAGCTGAGTTACAGGGAGAGATTGAATAGGTTAGGACTTTATTCCCTGGAGCGTAGAAGAATGAAGGGAGATTGATAGAGGTGTATAAGATTTTGATGGGTATAGATAGAGTAAACGCAAGTAGGCTTTTTCCACTGAGGCTGGGGGAGATAAAAAAACCAGAGGGCATGGGTTAAGGGTGAAAGGAGAAAAGTTTAATGGGAATATTAGGGGGGATTCTTCACGCAGGGAGTGGTGGGAGTGTGGAATGAGCTGCCGGATAAAGTGGTAAATGCGGGGTCACTTTTAACATTTAAGAAAAACTTGGACAGGTTCATGGATGAGAGGGGTGTGGCGGGATATGGATCAAGTGCAGGTCAGTGGGACTAGGCAAAAAATGGTTCGGCTCAGACAAGAAGGGCCAAAAGGCCTGTTTCTGAGCTGTAATTTTCTATGGTTTCTATGGCAGCAGGTACATGGGAATGCTATCACCTTCCCATATTCCCCTGTGTCCAGCAGCATATATACTTGAGGAAGTAGTGGGTGGCATGGTGGCACGGTGGTTGGGCACTGCTACCACACAGCACCATTAGTGAGAGGCAAATCAGCTTTGCGCCAGGCCCCGCTGGGTTTGCCACCGTGGGCACCAGCAGAAAACACAGCAGCAAAATCACGCTGGCACACAAAACCGATCTCTGCACTCCCACCAAACTTCCACTCCATCCGCCCCACCGTGGAAACTGCTGGCTGGGCAGCGGGGGGGGTTGCTGCTCGGGCTTCACTGCTGTGTAACACCATTGGGTTGTCAGCATTCTTTCTCATCTCTCCCTTCTTCTAATTACTTGTTCGAAATCCTGCGCAGCAACAAGCTTCCAGAACCTTCTAATTAGGGCATCTGAAACCAGATGTGCTGCTCCCTTCAAACACTGACAATCTGAAATAATAAATGTTTCCCAGCAACTGGGAGTGGTGTCCGTTCCATTTGCGACTGCTAATTCAGATATATTTGGGCTGGCTCTCTAATGATTTTCTTGAATGTCTTGATCTCCTATCAACAGGTTCATTAGCAGCGAAGATGATGTTTTTGAGAGCAATGTTGTGATTGCATCATTGCCTGACCTCTTATTTTGAAGTTTTCTATCACCCTTTGAAGATTGTGAGCGGCGGAAAATAAAAAATTTTAAATGCAGAGATTGCCAAGGGTAACAACGTTGCTTAACTACAACGGGCAGGCAAGGTGGTCTATGGGTGGAAGGGTCATCTTGTTCCATGATCTTTCAGGCCCTCACTGAAAAGTCAGTAGTGATAAGACAGCACAGTATCACAATAGCTAGCACTGCGGCTTCATAGCTCCAGGGTCCTGGGTTCGATTCCTGGCTTGGGTCACTGTCTGTGTGGAGTTTGCACATTCTCCTCGTGCCTGCGTGAGTTTCCCCCGGGTTGGTCCGGTTTCCTCCCACAGTCCAAAGATGTGCGGGTTTGGCCATGCTAAAATTCCCCCTAGTGTCCTGAGATGCGTAGGTTATAGGGATTAGCAGGTAAATGTGTAGGGATATGGGGGTCGGGCCTGGGTAGGATTGTGGTCGGTGCAGACTTGATGGGCCAGATGGCCTCTTCCTGCACTGTAGGGTTTCTACGATCCTATGTACTTCAAAATATCAACTGGCGTCATCAACTTCAGGAAGCGCGGTAGAGAACATGCCCTTATCTACAGCATTGAGGACGAAGTAGAAATGGTCGAGAGCTTCACATTTCTCAGTGTCCGGATCACCAACAGCTTGTCCTGGTCCCTCCATGCCGACACTATAATTAAGAAAGCCCACCAATGTCTCCCCTTTCTCAGAAGACGAAGGAAATTTAGGCATATTTCCTCCGAAACTCACCAACTTTTACAGAAACACCATACAAAAGCATTGTTTCTGGTTGTATCACAGCTTGGTATGGCTCCTGCTCTGCCCAAGACTGCACAAAACTACAAAGGGTTGTAAATGTTGCCCAGTCCATCACAAAAACCAGCCTCCCATCCATTGACTCCATCTACAATTTCCCACTGCCTCGGCAAAGGAACCAGCACAATCAAGGACTCCACCTTCTTCCATTGGGAAAAAGATACAGAAGTCTGAGGTCACGTACCAATTGACTCAAGAACAGCTTCTTCCCTGCTGCTGTCAGACTTCTGAATGGACTTACCTTGCATTAAGTTGATCGTTCTCTACACCCTAGCTATAACTGCAACACTACATTCTGCACTGTCTTCTTTCCTTCTCTATGAACAGTATGCTTTGTCTATATGGGACTTAATAGGATTGAGGGTTATAGGTAGGCCTAGTAGGGAGAGATATGATCAGCGCAACTTGTGGGCTGAAGGGCCTGTTTGTGCTGTAGTTTTTCTATGCAAGGTGGTGGAGGCAAACACGCTAGAGTCGTTTAAGAGTAACTTAGACAGGCACATGAGTGGGTTGGAGATGGGTGGATATAGGAGATTGTTTTAAATAAGGGCCATTAGCATTGGGGCGTCCCTGGTAAGGTAAATGGATATGGTACAATAATAATTTTTTTTTCCTTTTCATTCACAGGTTTTAAGTCAGTCCGCCTTGTGTCCAACGAGGGGCATACACACGATGGGTCGTACTTGGGCTGCTCTTGGTTGTTCGAGATTGGCCTAGTGCTTCATGTCGTTAGTGTGTGGACCAGATACTGGGCAAGACGACAGCTCAGTGACTATCACTGATTGCTGTGCAGACACATGGATTTGGGCCGGTGTCTGTGGGAGTTTGTGCATTCTCCCTGTGCTTGCGTGGGTTTTCTCCGGGTGCTCCGGTTTCCTCCCACACCCCAAAGATATGCTATTAGGCTGATTGGCAGTAATAAATTGTCCCTAAATCAGTTTCCCTCAATCTGGATGGCCGTAAAATATTAGACAAGGGTCGTGGGTGGAGAGGGGGACTGGTGGTGTTAAGATGGCGGCGCGGGCTCGTTGGGCCGAAGGGCCTGTTTCCCGGGCTGTTTTTGTTCTTTGTTCTTTGTATATAGTGCCCAAGAAGCAATATTTTTCACTGTATGCCACTGTGACTCTGGCACCTGTTCGGTTACACTGAGGGAGAATTTAGCATGGCCAATGCATCTAACCAGCACGTCTTTAGGACTGTGGGAGGAAACCGGAACACCCGAAGGAAACCCACGTAGACACAGGGAGAACGTACAAAACCCACACAGACAGTGACCCAAGCCAGGAATCGAACCCAGGTCTCTGGCACTGTGAGGCAGTAGTGCTAACCTCTGAGCCACCCAATTATGGGCATTCATCAAATAATCAAAGTCCGTCAACCCAATATGATTTCATGTTGAATTCTGGGACACCAGCTCATAACATGACTTGGTCTTAGCATCATCGTCAATTTGACAAGGGTGAGAAAACATATGGCCCTTAAACCAGTGATGCAAGTTTGGACAATGCTGGTGTGGAACCATTTGCCTCTCTGGCAATTAAAATTATCAGCTGTGCTCTCTAAATTCAGAGATCGACCGTGCAAAGAAAAGCAGGTGCTAAAATATTCAGCCTTGTGCATTGATTTGGTGCAGTTTAACTGTGATATTTAAAAGAAGTCACTTCCTTTCACAGCATGTAACCACCTTTGATTTTGTAAGTTTGGAAATAAGTTCTGTAATTAGCTTTGGTACTTTTCAATGTTAATATCTGTGAGTAGAATGTGCTGTGTTAAATTCAGCGCACCAATAACTTTCAGACCTTGGTATTGTTGGGGTGGAATTTTTTTGCCCACTCATTGAGTAGTGTGCCACTCAATTATGGGCATTTACGTGGTTGGGTAATATGAATGAGAGGCAAAAAAATCAGGCGGCGCAGTGGTTAGCGCTGCTGCCTCACAGTGCCAGGGACCTGGGTTCAATTCCCAGCTTGGGTCACTGTCTGTGCAGAGTCTACACTTTCTCCCCGTGTCTGTGGGTTTCCTCCATGTGCTCTGCTTTCCTCCCACAGCCTGAAAGATATGCTTTTTAGCTGCATTGGCAGTGCTAAATTCTCCCTCAGTGTACCCAAACAGATGCCAGAGTGTGGAGGCTAGGGGATTTTCACAGTAACTCCTTTACAGTAAGACTATCTGTGACTGATAAATAAACTTTAAAATTGGGCTCATGCCTAATTTCTCACCTTTCCCTATATTGCCTGCCTTGTTCTGCTGGCACAATCAGAGATTTAAATATGCAAAAGTTAATTTTAATGTTATTCGTGAGGCTGGGGACTTAATAGTCAAGCTCACTTAGTTTTCTGATCTTGTTGTTGAAGGTCCTTTCTAGAGTGGGGGAGGGGTGAGTTGACATTTTTAAAAGTTTATTAGTGTCACAAGTAGGCTTAGATTAACACCGTACTGAAGTTACTGTGAAAATCCCCCAGTAGCCACATTCCTAGTAGCCTGTTTGGATACAGTGAGGAAGAATTTAGCATGGCCAATGCACCTAACCGCCCCCCCACCTTTTGGCCTGTGGGAGGAAACCAGAGCACCTGGAGGAAACCCATGCAGACACGGGGAGAACGCACAGACTCCAAACAGCCAGGGACATACACTGGCAATCCAACCTGGAACCCTGGCACTGTGCAGCAACAGTGCTAACCACTGTGCTGCCGTGCCACCCTTACACAGTATATGTGAGTAGTATCCTGGGATATCAGAGCACATGCACAGTCTGCAGCTGCCTTCCTGGTGTGACTAGGCCCTGTCCACTCCCCCTACTGGCAGGAATCAGATTATGATCGCTGTATAGCACAGAGTGCTGTAAATTCTTGAAACTCAGCTAGCTGGAAAAAAATGAGGCGAGAAAAACTCTTGTTTCCCCCGCTGGTTCAACACTTAGAATTGTTGGCTATAAAGCCCTTCGCAATATCTTGAGGTTGTGAAAGGTGCTAAATAAATGTAAATTTTTCTTTTTGTCTCAAGGTTCCCATTGTGTTTGATGCCTCTTGATCAACATAACATTTCCACCTCTGAATAGTTATTTGTTTTTTATTTCTATGGTTGCTGCTAGACCTGCTGACTGTTCCCAGCATTCTCTGTTTCTTGTGTCAGCTGTTTGTCAAGTATTGTCTTGCAATGATTCAATCAAACATACTAATCTCAAAATATTGATTAAACTAAGGAGCAATTATAACACAAAAGAACAGTTCGAAATTCATTTCTTACAAAAAAAGTCTAATTGGTCCCAATTCTAGTTGTTATAAAAGTAATTGTCATCACCCCTGTCTTACTGGAGAATAATTTTCACAACTCTTCCGCTGTGAAACAATTTTTTTCTGTTTTTAATTACACCTCAGACTGCTCATGTGATGATTATATCCTCTTTACAATTACCCTCTGTCTCTCTTTCTTTGTGTCTCTCACTTTCTTTCTCTCTACCTGCCTTGAGACTATTCCTCTCTGGGGTGACACAGTGGATGGCACTGCTGCCCCACAGCGCCAGGGATCCAGGTTCAATTCTGGCCTTAGGTGACTGTCTGTGTGGACTTTGCACGTTCTCCCTGTGGGTTTCCTGCAGGTGCTCCGGTTTCTTCCCACAGTCCAATGATGTGCAGGTTAGGTTGATTGGCCATGCTAAATTGGCCCTTCGTGTCAGGGGGAATAACAGGGTAAATACATGTAGTTATGGAGTTTATTTGTTTTCTGTTTATACAGATGCTGCCAGACCTGCTGACTGTTCCCAGCATTCTCTGTTTCTTGTGTCAGGTATTTGTCAAGTATTGTCTTGCAATGATTCAATCAAACATACTAACCTAAAATATTGATTAAAGTAAGAAGCAATTATAACACAGAAGAACTGTTCGAAATTCATTTCTTACAAAGAATGTCGAATTGGTTCTAATTCTGGTTGTTATAAAAGTAATTGTCATCACTCCTATGATACTAGAGAACAATTTTCACAACAATTTTCACAATTGTGAGGATGGGATTGTTGTCGGTGAAGGTTTGATGGGCTGAATGGCCTCTTTCTGCACCGTACAGATTCTATGATGCTCTCTGGCTCTCAGATCCTCTCTCTCTCTTTCTCTCTCTGACCCTTCTCTGGTCTGGAGATGGCCAATCATTGCAAACCTATGTTCACAAGACGTGGAGCATCCACAAGTCTGAGAGCATTGTGGATAACACATTTAGGGAGGTGGCCACAGCGCGGCTGAAGGCACTTGAGGAAGGAAGGGAACGGATGACCACCAGGCAGACCAAAAGATGGAGGTAGATAGTTCAGGAGTCCCCTGGGTCTTGCTCGCAAATCAACATTTTGGCAGCTGATGAGGACACTGGTTCCTCCAGAGAGTGCAAGTACCTTCTTCCATTGGGAAAAAGATACAAAAGTCAAGTACCAACTGATTCAAGGACAACTTCTTCCCAGCTGCCATCAGACTTTTGAATGGGCCTACCTTGCACTAAGTTGATCTCTCTCCATACCCTAGCTATGACTGTAAATTTTGCACTCTCTCATTTCCTTCTCTATGAACAGTATGCTTTGTATAATATGCAAGGAATAATACTGTATACTACGACATGTGACAATAATAAACCAAATCAAAAAAATAGTTTACAGAAAGTCGCAATGTAGTGGTCTTCCAGAAAAGGAATAGAATATAGATCATAGAAAAACTACAGCACAAACAGGCCCTTCGGCCCACAAGTTGCACCGATGATATCCCTAACTACTAGGCTTTCCTAAAACCCTCAATCCTATTAAGTCCCATACACTCATCCAGGAGTCTCTTAAAAGACCCTATCGAATTTGCCTCCACCACCACCGATGGCAGCCGATTCTACTCACCCACCACTCTCTGAGTGAAAAACTTACCCCTGACATCTCCTCTGTACCTGCTCCCCAGCACCTTAAACCTGTGTCCTCTCATAGCAACCATTTCAGCCCTGGGAAATAGCCTCTGAGAATCCACCCGATCTATACCTCTCATCATCTTATAAACCTCTATCAGGTCACCTCTCAACCTTCGTCTCTCCAGGGAGAAAAGACTGAGCTCCCTCAACCTATCCTCATAAGGCATGCCACCCAATCCAGGCAACATCCTTGCAAATCTCCTCTGCACCCTTTCAATAGCTTCCACATCCCTCCAGTAATGAGGTAACCAGAACTGTACACAATACTCCAAGAGGGGTCTGACCAGGATCTTATAAAGCTGCAGCATTATCTCCTGACTCCTAAACTCAATCCTTTGATTGATGAAGGCCAGCACACCATATGCCTTCTTAACCACATTCTCTACCTGCGAGGCCGATTTAGGAGTCCTATGGACCCGGACCCCAAGGTCCTTCCGAATGGGGACAAAACACAAATGGACCTCTTTAGAAAAAGAGATTTCCACATTCAATAGGTGAAAAAAAAATTGGTAGAACGCTCCCAAGGATTAATGGCTTCCAGAGAGATTGGAGAATTTTTTTCTCTTTAGAGCAGAGAAGGTTGAGAGGCGATTTGAGGAAATGTAGAAAATCATGAACAGTACGGTTGAGTAAATAAAGAAAAGCTGTTACCAACTGGGGAAGTGATGGCCCAGTATCGCCAGACTAGTAATTCAGAAACTCAGTTAACATTCTGAGGACCTGCGTTCAAATCCTGCTGCAGCAGATGGTAGAATTTGAATTCAATAAAACAAAAATCTCTAATTAAGAATCACTGGTGACCATGAAACCAATATCGATTATTGGAAAATCCCATCTAGTTCACTAAAGTTCCTTAGGGAAGGGAATCTGCCATCTTTACCTGGTCTGGCCTACATGTGACTCCAGAACCACAGCAATGTGGTTGCTCTTAACTGCCCTCTGAAATGGTCTAGCAAGTAGAAAGGCAACTAGGGATGGGCAATAAATGCTGGCCCAGCCAGCGACACCCATGTCCCACGAATGAATACAAATAAAAATTACTGAGTTAGGAAGGATTAGAAGCATCATGAAGAAGGTTTATTTTGATACAGTGAGTGTTTTGATTTAGAATGTACTGCCTGAAATGGTAACAGATTTAAATGGTAACTTTCAGAAGAGAATTGGATGAATACTTGAAACAACTTTGTCGAGGCAGCGGGAAGTGTAGACAGAGTCAATGGATGGGGAGGCTGGTTTGAGTGATGGACTGGGCTGCATTCACGGCCTTTTGTTGTTCCTTGCGGTCTTAGGCAAAACAGGAGCCATACCAAACTGTGGTACCACCAGAAAGAATGCTTTTAAGGTGCATCTGTAAAAGTTGGTGAGAGTCTTGGCTGACATGCGAAATTTCCTTGGTCTTCTGAGAAAGTAGAGGCTTTGGTGGGCTTTCTGAAATATAGTATTGACATGGGGGGGGACCAGGACAGGTTGTTGGTGTTCTGGACACCTGAAAACCTGAAGCTCTCGACCCTCTCTACTTCATCCCCATTGACATAGACAGGAGCATGTTCTCCTTTACGCTTCCTGAAGTCGATGACAATCTCCTTTGCTTTGTTGACATTGAGGGAGAGATTATTGTTGCCTCACCAGTTCGCCCGCTACCCAATCATGGCCCCCTCACTCCTTCCCCCCACCAATCACATGCAGAGTGGCAGTGGTCCCCTTCATCCCCCCCTCCCCCACTGATCACAAGCAGAGTGCAGCAGATCCCCATCCGTCCCCCCCTCCACCAATCACATGCAGAATGGCAACGGATCACCTTGTCTCCACCGCTCCTGCCCTCCAGCACTCCCCATGCCCCCACCAGAGAGCTACCTGACTCCCCCTCACCCCCGCCCTCCACTTCCCCTGCCCAATTTGAGTCACAGAGTCGCCGGAAGCTCAGAACTTACCTCCTCAGAAGCTGGAGCGCCCAAATCAGACCTTTGTGGACCATGTTCGGATTGCGCCAGATCTGGACGGGTGAACGTGGTGGTAAAGGGGGAAGTGTTGGTCAGGTTGGGCGTGCAACCCTTTAAGTCAATTTTAAATTCATTTAAATTGACGTCGCGCCTGTTTCAAGTGCGGTCACAATGGCGGCCATTTTGGGCCTTTGGTAAAGGGGAAAGGGCACGGACACGGGTGCAGATTGCACTACTCGCCTCACGCCCTATTATACCAAGTTTTTATGCCCAAAAATGGGCGCAACCTGATGATAAAATTGGGCCCAACGTTCCGAATAGGCACCATCTCACCGTCCTGGAATGCATTACTTAAAGTTAGGTCAATAATTAACTAAATTACAAACTATATCCCTTAATTAATTCCATTAGTCATTACAAGCAGGCAGGTGCCATTCCCAAATCCATATATTGAGGACATCACATGAGCCAATCAATAATTTCCTTGCTAGAGTTTTCTTTTTAATTAATCAAAAATCGTTCGCCCGACTGTGAAGCTATTAATCTCCAGATATTAAACACTTAAGGGAAGATTTCATTTTAAAAAAACATTCATTTAAATGGAGGGCCTGTTGGGCAGATTCCTCTTCAGCTTGAATTGTACTTGAACATATTGCTTTTCCATGGGATCCGGGCCGTTCAGTTCATATTTGATTTATTTCTTTGTCTCCCATCCCAGTACAGCCTTCATCGCCACTCCCCTTAGCCCAAGAGAGGCGATGGTCCATCCCCAGTTGCTCTTACTCAGAGGGCAGTTGAGAATCAACCACATTGCTGGGGCTCTGGAGTCACATGTAGGCCAGACCAGGTAAGGATGGCAGATCTCTTTCCTTATAGTGAACCAGATATTTTCTTCCCACAATGGTTTCATAGTCATCAGTAGATTTTTAATTCCAGATATCTTTTATTGAATTCAAATTCCACTATCTGCCGTGGTGGGATTCGAACCTGGGTCCCCAGAACGTTAGCTACATTTCTGGATTAATAATCTAGCGATAATACCAGTTGGCCATCGCCTCACATTGATTAATCTTCTCCATAGAGAATTGACTCATATGAATACAGACCTTCCATCCAAGGTACATCCATCACTGTCTAGAAGCCACACTTTATTACAGAGACAAAACAAGTTAAAGGAAAAAGAGAGAGCGAGGAAGGCAGACATTTCATCACAGCTTCTGCTGACCTGGAGCTTTGAGTTGCCCAAGTGTCAGTGACGCTCTGGTAATGTAACAGCAACAGCAAATATAATCGCGAGCTTTGCATCCAGCATAGTTCCACTACTTTCTAGATACTTTCTTTTTGCACTGCACTATTTTATTAAATAGATGGTATTATTGCTGGACTATTAATCTAGAAACTCAGCTAATATTCTGGTGGACCCAGGGTCGACTCCCACCATGGCAGATGGTGGAATTTGAATTCAATTAGAACTATCCCATAGGAAGGATATGGACTCTGTAAATACATATGGTTTTAGTTTAGGCAGGCATCATGATCGGTGCAGGCTTGGAGGGCCGAAGGGCCTGTTCCTGTGCTGTATAGTTCTTGTATTTAGAACTAAGAATCTACTGATGACCATGAAGCCTTTGTCAATTGTTGGAAAAGCCCATCTGGTTCACTAATGTCCTTTAGGGAAGGAAATCTGCCGTCCTTACCTGGTCTGGCCTACATGTGACTCCAGAGCCACAGCAATGTGGTTGACTCTCAACTGCCCTTAGTAAACTAGGGATGGGCAATAAATGCTGGCCAGCCAGTGACACCCATGTGCCACAAATGAATAAAAGAAAAATCTGTTGACAATTCTTGCCTTGTAAGTCTGACATTGGCTCTCTAGGAGGAGGTGAAGCCAGGGCAATGCCCAAAATTGAAATGGCTGTCGTAGCAAAGCCATCATTGCAGGGGACATCCTTGGTGTTTGCCCGTTCCAATGGGTCAATACCTCCGAATTATATCTTTAATTCTCGTTCTATGCTTCTGAAACTGCATTCTAATGCTTTTAAACTCTAACAGTGCTCGAATTCAATCTCTTCCAAATTTGGCGATCGTTGGACCCTGGAGACACCTGGCCTGATACTGACCCAGATTCTGTGCGTCCTGCAGCTGGTGCTGCAGTCCCAGGGTTGGGGATTTCCCGACACCTGTACCCAGTGCACAAGAAAATGGCCTAGAAACCTGGGCCTTCACTCTGCAGCACGGCTTGGTATGGCTCCTGCCCTGACCAAGACTCCAATAAACTACAAACTGTCATAGCCCAATCAATCACGCAAACCAGCCTCCCATCCATTGACTCTGTCTACACCTCCCACTGACTCGGAAAAGCAGCTAACATAATTTTAGTTTAGTTTAGTTTGTGTATTAGTGTCACAAGTAGGCTTACATTAACACTGCAATGAAATTACTGTAAAAATTAAGGACCTCACACACCTCAGACACACTTTCTTCCACTTTCTTCTGTCGGAAAAAGATTCAAAAGTCTGAGGTCACGTACCAACCGATTCAAGAACAGCTTCTTCCCTGCTGCCATCAGACTTTTGAACAGACTTACCTCACATTAAGTTGATCCTTCTCTACACCCGAGCTATGGCTGTAACATTACATTCTGCACTCTCTCCTTTCCTTCTCTATGAACAGTATGTTTTTCCTGTATAGCGCAAGAAACAATACTCTTCACTGTATATTAATACATGTGACAATAATAAATTTAATCAGATCAAATCCAGCCAGGGAGCCAGTTCTCTGTTTGTGGTTGGGGGATTTACGGTTTTCCCCCAACCTCAGAAACATCTAGTCTCCTTGTTGCAAATGAGAAACCCTCAAACGATGTTGTTCAATCTTCAGTATGTGACCCAGGCCTCGGCCTCTAGAAGGCTCTCACTACAGCAAACTTCCATTTCCAGTTTGCCTCTGGTCACCAATCCCCTGGCTGACAAATTTTAGGCCGGGCCTAGGGGGACCTATGGATCAGAGGTAGCTGCTTCCCAGCCCTGTCTGCTATCTCCTGCAATGATCACTGGGTTTGGCAAAGGCAGAGGCCCCACTCCTTACAAAACCATTACCAAACTCTAGCCATGTCCAACACCTGATGTATATTGAAGTCCGAGCTTTTTTTGTGTCCTTTACACAGGGTTCTCAACAATGTTTAGTCCTGCTGACCTCAACAGCAGAATAATACTTCACTTTTCCACATGATATACTGTTCCTCCACTCACGCAGCATACCTGTCTCTCAACCTTTCTCTCAACCGCATTATACGTCTCTCAACCTCATTAATGTCTCCCAACCATATTACAAGAAAGATGTGGAGGCATTGGAAAGGGTGCAGAGGAGGTTTACCAGGATGTTGCCTGGTATGGTGGGAAGGTGTTATGAGGAAAGGCTGAGGGACTTGAGGTTGTTTTCATTAGAGAGAAGAAGGTTACGAGGTGACCTAATTGAGGCATACAAGATGATCAGAGGGTTAGATAGGGTGGACAGTGAGAGCCTTTTCCCTCAGATGGTGATGGCTATCACGAGGGGACATAGCTTTAAATTAAGGGGTGGCAATTATAGGACGGATATCAGAGGTAGGTTCTTTACTCAGAGGGTAGTAAGGGCGTGGAATGCCCTGCTTGCAGCAGTTGTGGACTCGCCAACTTTAAGGGCGTTCAAATGGTCAGTGGATAGGCATATGGATAACATTGGAGTAGTTTAGGTTAGAGGGTCATTAGATTGGTTCCACTGTCGGCGCAACATCGAGGGCCTGTACTGCGCTGTAATGTTCTATGTTCTATTTTTCTGGCATTGCCCAGCCTTTTGTCTGCTTCTATAGGTAATTATTCCAGGAACAATCTGTCACCATGGATGTATAGCTTGAGGGATGCAGTGGCGTAGAGACATTATCGCTAGCAATCCAGAGATCCATGATAATGTTCTGGGAACCCGGGTTCAAATCCCACCAGGGCAGATGGTGAAATTTCAATTTAGCAAAAAATTTGGAATTGAAAGTCTAATGAGGTGGAGGTGCCAGCATTAGACTGGGGTGAGCCCAGCAAGAAGGCCCACACCACCAAGTTAAATTCCAACAGGTTTATTTGCAATCACAAGCTTTCGGAGCACTGCTCCTTCATCAGGTAATGCACTGTCACATACAGAGGGAACACCACTCCACAAGCTCGTGATTCCAAATAAACCTGTTGGACTTTAACTTGGTGTTGTGAGACTTCTTAGGATAGAGGTGGAGAGACTCTTCCCGCTCAGAAAGGACAGTGGGACTAGGGGGCACAGCCTCAAGATAAAGGGGGGGTGGTTTAGAACGGAGTTGAGGAGGAACTTCTTCACTCAAAGGGTGGTGAATCTCTGGAATTCTCTGCCCATTGAAGTGGTGGAGGCTGCCTCGCTAAATATTTTTAAGACGCGGGTTGATGGATTTTTGATAGGAGAGGGGATTAAGGGTTATGGGCAGAGAGCGGGAAAGTGGAACTGAGCCACGGCAGATCAGCCATGATCTTATTGAATGGCGGGGCAGGCTCGAAGGGCTAGATGGCCTACTCCTGCTCCTATTTCTTATGTTCTTATGTAAACCATTGTTGGAAAAAGCCACCTGGTTCACTAATGTCCTTTAGGGAAGGAAACCTGCCGTCCTTACCTGGTCAGGGCTCCACGTAACTCCAGAACTATGTGGTTGACTCTTAAAGTGCCCTCAGCAATGGACAATAAATGCTAATTCAGCCAGCGATGCCCTAATCCCATGGATGAATTAAAAAAAAACACAATATCTCGCATGTACACACACAACTTAGGATTACCAATCCACCTATCATGCACATCCGTGGACTGTGGGAGGAAACCGGAGCCCGCAGATAGGCAGAGAACATGCAAACACAGATAGTCACCCAAGGCAGGAATTGAACCCGTGTGCCTGGCACTGTGAAGCAGCAATGCTAACCATTGTGCCACTGTGTGCCCCGTGCAGCGCATAGATCATCTGCTATATTGTAAGAAATGTCATATACAGAAATATACAGGCACCTCTAATATGATCAGAGGGTTAAAACCAGGGTAACATGGCTTTGTGAACAGCTGCTTTGTACACATCCTTGGGGTGTCGTTTTGAAAGCAACCTATATTAATGGATTTCAATCTCAAAGCCTAACTGCCAGTAACACTCCTAAGTTCAATCAGTTTCAATCTGGTTTCAAAGCAAGTCCACGGCACAAAGCTGCCCATAAATCTGCACTAACTGGCACTAACAATCGTCTCATTCACAGAGGCCAGAGGGGATGGTGATTGCACGCATTGGATTTGCCGTGATGACGCTGGCGGGGAACTCTGCTGGGGCTGGCTACAAGAAATATTGTCGCAATCGTATGTGGCAGGGCTCACTCAGCATTTATCTAGGGCATTCCTGGGGCTGCCAGGATGCTGGCAAGGTGGAAAAGAACAGAAATGTTTTCCATTTCGCGCAAAATAATAACTGTTCCTCCTCTTTATAAATGACATCCAAGTTGGAAGATTAACGCAGACCAGCCTGTCTGTAGATGGCTGCCTAGTCTATAGTGCCGTTATTGAGGCAGCAAACAAGGTTAGGTCCAAATACTCTCGTCACCTGGGCCAATGGCTGGAATTTTAACGGCATGGTGTCCACCCCGATTCTGGAGATGGGTGAGGCTCGGGGAAAGGCATTCTCCGGTGGTTTTGAGCGGGATCGTACGAAGCTGGGGCGGACGCTATGGTAAAAGTCCACCTAATGTGTGGCAAATGAAGTTCAACGTGGAGTAATCTAGAGGACAAAAGGAGGACATTCAGCCCGTCAAGCCTGCACTGACAGCAATCCTGTCCAGGACCTACCCCACATATTAACCAGTCCCCCCCGACACAAAGGGGCAATTTAGCATGACCAATCCGCCTAACCTGCACATCTTTAGAGTATGGGAGCAAACCGGAGCACCCAGAGGAAATCCACGGAGAGAACATGCAAACTCTGCACAGACAATCACTCGAGGCTGGAACTGAACTTGATTCCCTGTTACTGTGAGGCAGCAGTGCTAACCATTGTGCCATTGTGCCGCCAATGTAATATCATGCAAATTAGCAAATGCATGTTGTCCAGTAAAATGTGGGAATAATGATACTGGGCTGAACTGGTCTTGTGTACTCTAAAATTGAACACCTTTAGAACAGGGAAATAAAAATACTGTCTGAACTGGTTTGGGCACATTCCAAATCCTCTCTCCACAAAGTTGAGCACTTTCTTTGCTTTGTAAACCCGTCAGAAGACCTCATTGCTGCACACTGAGAGTTGTTCACCATGATTCCCCTCCCTTGAAGTTACTGAATAATGCGTTTCCTTAGGAATGCGCGTCTGAAATAATTTGAACTGGAATGTACAAAGTTAATTTGTAGCCTCTGAGGTCTCTAACACACTTGGGTTGGTGAAACGGAACTTCCATCACTCTTTAAGGACACTAAAGGACATGTTGTACCAGACATTGATTTGGCCTCATTCAGGGCAGGATTTTCCAGCCCTTTCTGACAGCCAGATTTTCCAGACCCGCTGACATCAACAGTGATTTAAATGGATCTTGTTGTGGGAATATCCGGTGTAGCCAAGTCGGAAAGTCTTGACGTTTGAGTACGGTGCAGCCACTTGGGGCTCATAAACAGCTAAAAATATTCCCCTTCTTCAGAAACCTCAATGCCAGCCTGCTCCTTTCATTACAAACCATAATCACCAAGACCCTAGTATCTACCAAGTGGTCACCTTGTGAGGCTGGCACAGCGTCCAGAACCAAAGAAACACATTAGAGGCATTTAAGATATCAGCTCCCCTACGAAAGTGGGATTTTGGTAGGCTAGGAGTGTGAAACCTAGAGTGTGCAGATTACACTGGGTGACAGCTAATCTAAACACTGTGGATTTTTTTTTGTCAGGGTACTTCTTTCGAAAGGTAAGGCATATTTTTGGAGAGGCAATAAACCCTTTGGAAGTTTTAAAAGGAGACATGGTTGTGTGTAAGAAGTTCATATATTCATTTGAACTGTCAAAACTGTCAAAGAAATGTCAAATCTGTCAAATAACTGTCAAGTCGTCAATGAACACAAACAAAAACAGGAAATGCTGGAAAATCTCAACAATTCTGACAGCATCTGTGGAGAAAGAACAGAGTTAATACAAATAGAGAAAGCTTGTTGACAGTGTGAGAGGGAGGATAAGCAAGTGATAGAGAAGGGGGGTGCTCAGACCGAAGGTTTGAGATGCGTCTATCTTAACGCAAGGAGTGTTGTGAACAAAGTGGATGAGCTTAAAGCGTGGATCACTACTTGGAAATGTGAAATGGTGGCCATTACAGAGATTTGGATGACTCAGGGGCAGGACTAGTTACTTCAAGTGCTGGGTTTCAGATGTTCCAGAAAGGACAGGGAGGGAGACAAAAGAGGTGGGGGATTGGCACTGCTGATCAGAGATGGTGCCATAGCTGCAGAAAAGATGGATGCTACGGAAGGATTGTCTACAGAGTCTCTGTGGGTGGAGGTTAGGAAGAGGAAGGGGTCAATAAGTTTACTGGGTGTTTTCTATAGGCTGCCCAATAGTAACAGGATGTTGAGGAGCAGATAGGGAAACAGATACTGGAAAGGTGTAATAATAACAGAGTTGTTGTGATGGGGGGTTTTAATTTCCCAAATATTGATTGGAATCAACCAAGAATAAGGGGTTTAGATGGGGAAAAGTTTGTTAAGTGTGTTCAGGAGAGTTTCTTGACACAGTATGTGGATAGACAAAGAATAAAGAACGAAAACAGCCCGGGAAACAGGCTCTTCGGCCCAACAAGAGGAGAGGCTGTACTTGATTTGGTATTGGGAAATGAACCTGGTCAAGTGTCAGATCTCTCAGTGGAAGAGCATTTTGGAGTTAGTGATCATAATTCTATCTCATTTACAATAGCATTGGAGAAAAGTAGGATCAGACAAGTTAGAAAAGTATTCAATTGGAGTAAGGGAATTATGAGGCTATCAGGCAGGAAATTGAAGGCTTAAATTGGAAAGAGGTTTTTCAGGGAAATGTACGGAAGAAATGTGGCAAATTTTCAGGGAATATTTGTCTGGAGTTCTGCATAGCAACATTCCAATGAGACAGGGAAGTTATGGTAGGTTACAGGAACTGTGGTGTACAAAGGCTGTAATAAATCTCATCAAGAAGAAAAGAAAAGCTTACAAAAGGTTGAGAGAGCTAGGTAATGTTAGAGATCTAGAAGAATATACGGCTAATAAGAAGGATCTTAAGAAGAAAATTAGGAGAGCCAGAAGGAGTCATGAGAAGGCCTTGGCAGACAAGATTAAGGAAAACCCCAAAGCATTCTACAAGTATGTGAAGAGCAAGAGGATAAGATGTGAAAGAGTAGGACCTATCAAGTGTGACAATGGGAAAGCTTGTATGGAACCGGAAGAAATAGCAGAGGTACTTAATGAATACTTTACTTCAGAATTCACTCTGGAAAAGGATCTTGGTGGTTGTACTGCAGACTTGCAGTGGACTGAAAAGTTTGAGCATGCAAATATTAACAAAGAAGATGTGTTGGAGCTTTTGAAAAGAATCAAGTTAGATTAGTTGCCAGGACTGGATGGGATGTACTGTGGGAGGCAAGGGAAGAGATTGCTGAGCTTCTGGCAATGATCTTTGCATCATCAATGGAGACAAGAGAGGTTCTGGAGGACTGGAGGATTGCGGATGTTGTTCCTTTATTCAAGAAAGGGAGTAGAGATAGCCCTGGAAATTATAGACCAGTGAGTCTAGCCTCAGTGGTTAGTAAGTTGATGGAAAAGATCCTGAGAGGCAGGACTTATGAACATTTGGAAAGGTATAATATGATTAAGAATAGTCAACACAGCTTTGTCAAAGGCAGATCATGCCTTACGAGCCTGATTGAATTTTTTGAGGATGTGACTAAACACATTGCTGAAGGAAGAGCAGTAGATGTGGTTTAAATGGACTTCAGCAAGGCATTTGTTAAGGTGCCCCATGCAAGGCTTATTGAGAAAGTGAGGGGGCATGGGATCCAAGGGGACATTGCTCTGTGGATCCAGAACTGGCTTGCCCACAGAAGGCAAAGAGTGATTATAGATGGGTCATATTCTGCATGGAGGTCGGTCACAGCGGAGTGCCCCAGGGATCTGTTCTGGGACCCTTACTCTTTGCGATTTTTATAAATGACCTGGATGAGGAAGTGGAGGGATCGGTCGGTAAGTTTGCTGATGACACAAAGGTTGGAGGTGTTGTGAATAGAGTGGAGGGGTGTCAGAAGTTGTAGCAAGACATTGATAGGATGCAAGACTGGGCAGAGAAGTGGCAGATGGAGTTCAACCCAGATAAGTGTGAAGTGGTTCATTTTGGCAGGTCAAATAGGATGGCAGAATATAATATTAATAGTAAGACTCTTGGCAGTGTGGAAGATCAGAAGGATCTTGGGGTCCGAGTTCATAGGACACTCAAAGCAACTGCGCAGGTTGAAGCTGTGGATAAGAAGGCGTATGGTGTACTGGCCTTCATCAATCGAGGAATTGAATTTAGAGATAATGTTGCAGCTATATAGGACCCTGGTCAGACCCCACTTGGAGTACTGTGTTCAGTTCTGGTCACCTCATTATAGGAAGGACATGGAAGCCAGAGAAAGTTTGCAGAAGAGATTTGCAAGGATGTTGCCTGGATTGGGGAGCATGCCTTATGAAGATAGGTTAAGGGAGCTCGGCCATTTCTCCTTGGAGAGACGAAGGATGAGAGGTGACCTGATAGAGGTGTATAAGATGTTGAGAGGTATTGGTTGAGTGGATAGTCAGAGGCTTTTTCCCAGGGCTGAAATGGTTGCCACAAGAGGACACAGGTTTAAGGTGCTGGGGAATAGGTACAGAGGGGATGTCAGGGGTAAGTTTTTCACTGAGGGAGGTGGGTGAGTGGAATGGGCTGCCGGCAACGGTGGTGGAGGCAGATTCGATAGGGTCTTTTAAGAGACTTTTGGATAAGTACATGGAATTAGTAAGATAGAGGGTTATAGGTAAGCCTAGTAATCTCTAAGGTAGGGACATGTTCGGCACAACTTTGTGGGCTGAAGGGCCTGTATTGTGCTGTAGTTTTTCACTGTTTCTATGTTTCTGCATTTTGCACCCTCCCTTTTCCTTCTCCTCTATGTACTCTTTGAACGGTATGTTTTGCCTGTGTAGTCTGCAAGAAACAATACTTTTCACTGTATAACAACAGATGCGACAATGATAAATCAAATCAAAGAGTGAGATATTGTTCAGTGTAAAAGGGTTGCTTTGTGTCCCTACATTTAAAAAAGACACTTTATTTAACACTAGTTAGAAGAGAAGGGCTGCTGGGTCTGGCCACATCTCAGCCAATACACTCCAAAAGCAATTCCTTTTGTGTGAGAAGTGCTTGGAGATGTTTTGAGGTGATAAGTTGCTATATGAATGCAGAGATTGTAACTTTCTATAGGTCTTACACAGTACCAACTGAATGAATTTAAATGAGAATTTTTTTTTCATGGAAGATAATTATTTTGGATTCCACTTTGTGGCATGCCGAACCAATTTCATCTCTGCCCCTGGATAAAAAGCTTCAGCATTGTGCTGTCGATAGCTCTGCTTCTCTGTTCAGCTCACAGTGTCAATGCCAGCTTACTTGTAGGGGCATTAACACTGAGTTAAGCAGTGGGAGGGGGCAACTGCGGAGAATGTTGCTCCCTGGACATACACCTTATAGCCCCTTCGAAGCAAGCCAGCATCTCTCTCCAGCTTTTCTCTTTCTCTTCACTTTTGGAATGGTTTAATTTTAAACTCTGTTCAATAAAAGGAATTAATTTCAACATCGTACCAGTGCTGTCTTCTTCTGTTCTAAAGAATGAATGGACCCTTCATAGGGTTTCACACTCTGACTATATGACTTCCCTATGAATGGTATGTTTTGTCTGTATAGTGTGCAAGAAACAGTACTTTTTACTGTATAACAAGGCACCCTTATTGAAAAGAATATCCTCGGATAATTGGCAGGTAAGCACAGGGGGGACAAAGAGGATGTCACTGTTGGCATGGCGGTAAAGATGAGTTCTGCGAACTTTTTTGACTTCATTCATAGGATGTGGGCATCATTGGCTGTACCATCGTTCATTGCCCATCTCTGATCACTCTTCAAAAGACCATATCGCAGATGGAGTTAGCTCAGCAGGGGGCAGCTTCTCTTCAGGGGGGAGAGAGGGGCTGAGGAGAGAGGAGGCCAGGTGCTCGCAGGCATCACCTCAGGGGGGAGGCGCAGGTACAGGTCGTTCGGGGCCAGCAGGGAGGGCAAGGAGGACGGCCATGGAGAAGGCATTACGACCTAGCTGCCAGGGTAGCAATCTGCCTAACTGAACATGACGAAAGAGGCTCTGGCTTTCAATGGAAGCCGTCACGTCCACTTGCCACATGATTGGGCCCGGGATAGTCTCCATACGTGTTTTAACTCATTTGGGAGACATGGGCGTCGCTGGCTGGCCAGCATTTATTGTCCATTCCTAGTTGCCCTTGGAGGGCAGTTGAGAGTCAGCCACATTGCTGTGGCTCTGGAGTCACATGTAGGCCAGGCCAAGTAAGGACGGTAGATTTCCTTCCCTAAAGGATCTTGGTAAACCAGATGGGTTTTTCCGACAATCGATAATGAATTTGATTTGATTTGATTTATTACTGTCACATGTATTATCATATAGTGAAAAGTGTTGTTTCTTGTGCGCTATATAGACAAAACATACCACTCATAGAGGAGGAAAGGAGTGCAGAAAGTAAAGTTACAGTCATAACTAGGGTGTAGAGAGAGATCAACTTAATGCAAGGTAAGGTCAGTGCAACATCGAGGGCCAAAGGGCCTGTACTGCGCTGTAATGTTCTATGTTCTATTCAAAAGTCTGACAGCAGCAGGGAAGAACCTGTTCTTGAGTCGGTTGGTATGTGACCTCAGACTTTTGCATTTTTTTCCCCGAAGGAAAAAGGCAGAAGAGAGAATGCCTGGGGTACGTGGGATCTTTAATTATGCTGGCTGCTTTTCCAAGGCAGCGGGAAGTGTAGACAGAGTCAATGGATGGGAGGTTGGTTTGCATGGTGGATTGGGCTAGGTTCACAATCGTTTGTAGATTCTCGCGGTCTCGGGCAGAGCAGGAGCCATACCAAGCTGTGATACAACCAGAAAGAATGCTTTCTATCGTGCATCTGTAAAAGTTGGTGAGAGTTGTAGCTGACATGCCAAATTTCCTTAGCCTTCTGAGAAAGTAGAGGCATTGGTGGGCTTTCTTAACCCTAGTGTCGGCATGGGGGGACCAGGTCAGGTTGTTGGTGATCTGGACGCCTGAAAACTTGAAGCTCTCGACCCTTTCTACTTCATCCCCATTGATGTAGACAGAGGCATGTTCTCCTTTATGCTTCCTGAAGTCGATGACAATCTCCTTCATTTTGTTGACATTGAGAGAACGATTACTGCTGCCGCACCAGTTCACCAGGTTCTCTATCTCATGATCATCAGTAGATTCTTAATTCCAGATATTTTTTATTTGAATTCAAATTCCACCATCTGCCACGGTGGGATTTGAACCCAGATCCTCAGAACATTAGCTGGGTTCCTGGATTAATAGTCCACTAATAATGTTGTCTGGATTGGGTGGCATGCCTTATGAGGATAGGTTGAGGGAGCTTGGTCTTTTCTCCTTGGAGAGACGAAGTATGAGAGGTGACCCAATAGAGGTTTATAAGATGTTGAGAGGTATAGATTGGGTGGATTCTCAGAGGCTATTTCCCAGGGTTGAAATGGTTGCTACAAGAGGACACAGGTTCAAGGTGCTGGGGAGTAGGTGCAGAGGAGATGTCAGGGGTAAGTTTTTCACTCTGAGGGTGGTGAGTGAGTGGAATCGGCTGCCGTCGGTGGTGGAGGCAAATTCGATAGGGTCCTTTAAGAGAATTCTAGATGAGTACATGGAACTTAATAGAATTGAGGGTTATAGGTAAGCCTAGTAGGTAGGGATATGATCAGCACAACTTGTGGGCCGAAGGGCCTGTTTGTGCTGTAGCTTTTCTATGTTCTATGTTCTATAATATATGAGTGGACACCAGTGCCTGTGGCTCTGAAGGTCATTGTTGTCCTTTACCTTTTATGCTTCCGGATGTTTCCAGGGGTCAGTGGGTGACCTTTGTTGAGTCTCCCAGTCAGTTGTGCACAGATGCGTCAGGCTGTGACTAATGCTCTGTCCAGGCGGGTAACGACACATATCCACTTCAGGATGGACCATGCCAGCAGGCTGAGTGAGCCAAAGGCTACTATAGGGCTCTCCTGCATTCTGAGTGCCATCAATTGTACCCATGTGACCATCAAGGTACCCATTGGCCAGCCAGGTGTCTTTGTCAAGAGGATGAGGGCATCGCTGCACAAATGTTTAAATAGATTGTGACTACAGGACCCATATTCTGCAGGTTTGTGTGGGATACCCTGGCAACCCCCAAAAGTCAAAGTTTTACTTATTTATTACTTACAATTAGGCTTGCATTAACACTGCAATGGAATTATGGTGAAAATCCCAGAGTTGCCACACACCGGCGCCTGTTCGGGCACACTAAGGGAGAATTTAGCATGATCAATGCATCCTAAACAGCACAGGACTGTGGGAGGAAACCGGGGCACCCGGAGGAAACCCATGCAGACACGGGAAGAATGTGCAAACCCTCACAGTCAGTAATCCGAGCTGGGAATTGATTCTGGATCCCTGGTGCTATGAGGCAGCAATGCTAACCATTGTGCCACCATGCCGCCCAATGCCTACGTACTGCACCACTCACAAGTGTCAGGACTGTTTGTGAATCCCTGTAGGCTGGTTGGTGGGCGACAATGGGTATCCTCTAAAAAGGTGACTGACGATGCCACTCAGGCACGGGAGGACAGAGACTGAGAAAAGATACAATGGCTGTCATGTGCCCACAAATCCTGAGGTGCAGAGGACAATAGCGATTCCAATACCTGGGTCACTCAGGGAGAGGGACTCTGCAATACTTGCTGGGTGCTTTTTTGGTTCATTGCCATTGTATGCTGTGCTCTGTTTAATCAAGCTCTTCCAAAGGGGAGCCTCTGGACCTGGCGGACTCTCAGGCAGATGCGCTTATTTCAGAGGAAGAATCCAGTGATGATCAGTTGGGGAACCTGAGCAGTGAAGACAAAGAGCCAGACATGAGGAACCTGGAGGGACATTAGGGAGGCCTTAATACAAGGTTTCTTCAGCTTGGTAGCCAAGGTTTTTCTCTGGATGATTTTCCCTTGGGGATTCTCACAGTAGGTTGGGTCACTGTCTGTGTGGAGTTTGCGCATTAATCCCATGTCTGCGTGGGTTTCCTCCCACAGTCACAAGATGTGCTGGTTAGGTGGATTGGCCACAGTAAGTTACCCCTTATAGAATCATAGAACCCTACAGTGCAGAAAGAGGCCCTTCGGCCCATCGAGTCTGCACCAAACACAATCCCACCCAGGCCCCATCCCCATATCCCTACATATATTTTGGCCCTGGAGGGAGTGCAGAGGAGGTTTACTAGGCTGATACCGGAGTTGAGGGGATTGAGCTATGAGGAGAGGCTGAATAAACTAGGCTTGTACTCGTTAGCGTTTAGAAGAATGAGGGGAGATCTCATTGAGACGTATAAGATGATGAATGGGATGGATAGGATAGAGGTGGAGAGACTCTTCCCGCTCAAAAAAGACAGTAGGACTAGGGGGCACAGCCTCAAGATAAAGGGGGGGCGGTTTAGAACGGAGTTGAGGAGGAACTTCTTCACTCAAAGGGTGGTGAATCTCTGGAATTCTCTGCCCGTTGAAGTGGTGGAGGCTGCCTCGCTAAATATTTTTAAGAAGCGGGTTGATGGGTTTTTGATAAGAGAAGGGATTAAGGGTTATGGGGAGAGGGCGGGAAAGTGGAACTGAGCCACGACAGATCAGCCATGATCTTATTGAATGGCGGGGCAGGCTCGAAGGGCTAGATGGCCTACTCCTGCTCCTATTTCTTATGTTCTTATATTATACCCACTAATCCCTCTAACCTACACATCCCTGGACACAAAGGGACAATTTCTTAGCATGGCCAATCAACCTAACCGGCACATCTTTGGACTGTGGGAGGAAGCCAGTATACCCAGAGGAAACCCACACAGACACAAGGAGAATGTGCAAACTCCACACAGACAGTGACCCGAGCTGGGAATCGAGCCCAGGATACTGGAGCTGTGAAGCAGCAGTGCTAACCATTGTGGTACCGTGCTGCCTTAGTGTCAGGGAGACCAGCTAATTGCCTGATTGTCACACGCCAGAAATCTATTCAATGAAAAGCTGAACATTTTTGTTTGAAAGACGTGCTGGTTAGATGCATTGGCCAAGCTAAATTCTCCCTCAGCGTCCCCCAAACAGTGTGGCAATTAGGGGATTTTCACAGTAACTTCACTGCAGTGTTAATGCAAGCCTACTTGTGACTCATAAATAAACTTTAAACTTAAAAGGTTTGGCTCGCTGGAAGGGAATTAAAACAAAAGCAGCAAAAACTGGCAAATAAAATGACTGGTGCAAACTGTTCTTTTCTTATTGAGAAGGGCAAGGCCTCCTTCACAAACATTTCAAACTAAACTCAGGCCCGTGAACCCAGTGTCGCGTTACTGCTTCTCGAAGAATGTCTGCTGCCAGAACTGTCTCTCAGGAAGCACTGATGAGGCCAAACCTCCCAAATACACAGGGCATTCCAGGGTATGTGAGCAAAATAATAATGACACTTGATGAATTTAAATGCGGAATCTTACATGGTTGACTCCTTTGGCTGAGAACTGGACATTGCATAGTGAAGAAACACCCAAGATACCTCACCCTGTGCTCACTTAAACTTACAGTTGTGACTGTGGCGTCTTGGTGTTGACCCCCTCCTCCTCACCCTGCCCGCTCCCCCCCCCCCCCCGTGAGCCCTCACCCCCTCGCTGAGAGGCAAGTTGCTGACTGAGCTGTCCTGCTAGCCCTGATGACAAGTGCCGTGGTGCCACAGTGTGCCAAGGACCTGGGTTCGATTCTGTGTGGAGTCTGTATGTTCTCCCCGTGTCGGCGTGGGTTTCCTCCGGGTGCTCCGGTTTTCTCCCACACTCCAAAGATGTGCAGAATCTGGGACAATTCCCTCAGTGTCAGGGGAATTGGCAAGGTAAATATATAGGGTTACGGGAATAGGGCTTGGATGGGGTGTTGTCGGTGCAGTCTTGATGGGCTGAATGGCCTCCTTCTGCACTGTAGGGATTCCACGATTCTACGATCATGATGGCCTTCCTCTGGCCAGCTGGGCATCAAAGATGGCTGGCAGCTCGTCTGCTCAAGTGAGGGGTCTCTGTACCTCCCCGTTCACCGTTGCTGTATGGGGCTCTAGCTGAGAGGCTGGGTCTCTCACACTGGCCGTGACCTCCTGAGGCCATTTCATGTTGGGGGGTTTGCAGCTCTAAGACAGAGCCCCGGTTCTGCTCTGGGAGCTGCCCCTCCAGGAGAGTCACCGCCCTCGCAGTGGATGAGGCTGCGCACCCGGAGCTCAGGATCAGCACAGCACTCACGCTCCACGTGGACTCCTCCCTGACAGAGACCCTGGCATGTCGACCCTCAGGGATCTTCACCAGATCTTCCCGAACAACCTGCTGGGCATCCAGTATCTGCTGTCTAATTGACAATGCCAGAGGCTCATCGAGTGCCTCAGATTGATAGAACCTCTGGGGGAGGTGACGGCCTGGTGGTATTATCACTAGACTGTTAATCCAGAAACCCAGCTAATGTTCGGGACCTGGGTTCAAATCCCACCACGGCAGATGGTGGAATTTGAATTGAATAAATATATCTGGAATTAAGACCATAAAACCATTGTTGATTGACGGAAAAAACACATCTAGTTCACTAATGTCCTTTATTGTTGGAAATCTACCACCCTTACCTGGTCTGGCCTACATGTGACTCCAGAGCCAAAGCAATGTGGTTGACTCTCAACTGCCCTCCAGAGATGGGCAATAAATGCTGGTCCAGCCAGCGATGCCCATGTCCCATGAATGAATTAAATAAAAACACACTGCGCTGCTTCTCAAGGTAGAGCATCTTACCCAGGTCTTATCCCTGAAACCCCACGTATTTATTCCACTATTATTGGGGCAGCACCATAGCGTACTGTTTAGCATTGCTGCCTCACAGTGCCAGGGACCCGGGTTCAATTCTGGCCTTGGGTGATTGTGTGTGGGGAGTTTGCACATTCTCCCCATGTCTGCGTGGGTTTCCTCCGGGGGCTGCAGTTCCCTCTCACATTCTGAAAATGTGCAAGTTAGGTACACTGACCCAAACAGGTGCCGGAGTGTGGCAACTAGGGGATTTTCACAGTAACTTCATGGCAGTGTTAATGTAAGCCTTACTTGTGGTTAATAAATAAACTTTAATTAATTCACCTAACCCGCTCATCTTGTGACACTAAGGGGTAATTCAGCTTCGCCAATTCATCGAACCTGCACATCTTTGGAGTATCGGGAAAAACTGGAGGAAACCCCCGCAGACACGGGGAGAACATGCAGACTCTGCACAGACAGTGACCCAAACCGGGAATTGAAGCCAGGTTCCTGGCACTGTGAGGCAGCAGTACTAACCACTGTGGCACCATGCCATCCAGCAGTCACCCGAGTGCTGACCCCCTCGATACTCATGGTCTCCATCATCTGCTCAAATGAGAGTGCTGTGCCCTCACCACTATGCACTGCCATCTGAGCCACCATGCTCTTGCCCACGGATATGCCAGTATCTGCGTTGGTTCTCGATGTCAGGGAGAGGATGTGTATTGTCACCAGCGCCTCCTCTGGTGTTACTGGAGGGTCCTGTGGGTCCCAACTGCCTCTGGAGGATGGTTCATCCAAGGGAAGGAAATAATCGGCTTGCATTACCCACCTCACGGTCAATGTCCAGGCTGCGTGGCCAGGTGTGGAGTGATATTAATGACATCACGGTGACTTTGTGATCACTGATTCAATTGACATTCTTTCTCAAAAAGCCCTTATGAAAGATGAGATGACCCTACGTTCTTTCCATTCTCTTCCCATCCTACCGTCTTCTGGAAAACTAAAGATCTAGCTATGGCTTAGTAGTCACACATTAGCTTCTTGAGGGACAGATATTGGCAAGGACACCAAACGGAACTCCCATGCTCTACCTTGTTAATAATGATGAGATTCTTTAACATTGACCTGAGGGGCAGACAGAGCCTTGGTTTAACATCCAAATGCTCTAAGTTATAAAGATCCATCAGTGCTGGAAGATTATGGGGACAGATCCCACTCTAGATACTTGAGCTCAAAGTCTAGGCTGATGTTCCGGTGTCGCACTGAGGAACGTTATACACATTTGGATGTTAAACCAAGGCTCTGTCTGCCCCTCAGGTCAACGTTAAAGATTCTCATGATTATTTAGTAGATAGAGCAAGGGAGTTCCGTTTGGTGTCCTTGCCAATATTTATCCCTCAACCAACACATATAAAGGGATTAAGACATTAACATTTGTGGGAGCTTGCTCTTCTCAAGTCGAACGCTATTTTCCTTGTGCTTAGTGCCGATTGCACTGTATCAGTTGTTAAGGAACTATTGGAAGCCCTGAAGTTGTGAAATTTGCTGTATAGAATCATAGAGGTACACAGCCCAGAAAAAGACCCTTCAGCCCATCGCCTCCGAGCCAGCCAAAGAGAGACCAGCTGACTATTTTAATCCCATTGTCCAGTACTTGACCCATAAATGCGAGCTCATCCATTTTGGTAGGAATAACAGCAAAATGGACTATTATTAAAATGGTAAAAAATTGCAGCATGCTACTGTGCAGAGGGACCTGGGTGTCCTGTGCAGGAATCTCAAGGAGCTGGTTTGCCGGTGCAGCAGATAATTAAGAAGGTAAATAGAATTTTGTCCTTCATTGCTAGAGGGATGGAGCTTAAAAACAGCGAGGTTATGTTGCAGCTGTATAAGGTGCTGGTGAGGCCACACCTGGAGTACCGTGCGCAGTTTTATTCTCCTTACTTGAGAAGGATACACTGGCACTGGAGGGGGTGCAGCGGAGATTCACTAGATTGATTCCGGAGTTGAGAGGGTTGGCTTATGAGGAGAGACTGATAGACTGGGACTATCCTCATTGGAATTCAGAAGAATGAGGGGAGATCTTATAGAAACATATAAGATTATGAAGGGAATAGATAAGATAGAAGCAGGGAAGTTGTTTCCACTGGCAGGTGAAACTAGAACTAGGGGGCATAGCCTCAAAATAAGGGGGAGCAAATTTAGGACTGAGTTGAGGAGGAACTTCTTCACCCAAAGGGTTGTGAATCTGTGGAATTCCCTGTCCAGTGAAGCAGTTGAGGCTACCTCATTGAATGTTTTTAAGGCAAGGATAGATCAATTTTTGAACAGTAAAGGAATTAAGGGTTATGCTGATCAGGCGGCTAAGTGGAGCTGAGTCCACAAAAAGATCAGCCATGATCTTATTGAATGGCGGAGCAGGTTCAAGAGGCCAGATGGTCTACTCCTACTCCTAGTTCTTATGCTCTTATCGCCTTGGCATCACAAGTGTACATTTAAATACTTCTTAAATGTTGTCTCCATCACCCTTTCAGAACGTGAGTTCCAGACTCCCATCACCCTTTGGATGAGGAAGATTTTCCTCACATCCCCTCCAAACATCCTATCGCTTACCTTAGATATATGCTGCCTGGTCACTGATCCCTCCAACGAGGGGAAAAGTTTCTTCCTGTGTCTCTCGTAGTTTTATATATATATATCAATTGTGTACCCCTTCATACAAGTTCTTTCTTCACTTCTTCTGGGAAGGTAAGTTCTGAGACAAGTGATGGTTTCAGACAGCATTTGAGGAACATTGATATAACAAGTTGGACTAGATTGGGCCACGGTCAATATACACATAGGAACATAACATAAGAACATAAGAACATAAGAAATAGGAGCAGGAGTAGGCCATCTAGCCCCTCGAGCCTGCCCCGCCATTCAATAAGATCATGGCTGATCTGTCGTGGCTCAGTTCCACATTCCCGCCCTCTCCCCATAACCCTTAATCCCCTCTCTTATCAAAAACCCATCAACCCGCGTCTTAAAAATATTTAGCGAGGCAGCCTCCACCACTTCAACGGGCAGAGAATTCCGGAGATTCACCACCCTTTGAGTGAAGAAGTTCCTCCTCAACTCTGTTCTAAACTGCCCCCCCTTTATCTTGAGGCTATGCCCCCTAGTCCTACTATCCTTTCTGAGCGGGAAGAGTCTCTCCACCTCTAGAACATAGAACATAGAACATAGAACATTACAGCGCAGAACAGGCCCTTCGGCCCACGATGTTGCGCCGACCAGTTACAAAAACAATGACCCACTAGCCTATACCAATCCCTTTTCGTCCATAAACCTATCCAGAGATCTCTTAAACGCCCCCAAACTAGACGCATCTACAACTGCAGCAGGCAGGGCATTCCAATCCCTCACCACCCGCTGGGTAAAGAACCTACCCCTGACATCCGTCCTGTAGCTACCCCCCCTTAATTTAAAGTCATGCCCCCTCGTGCTAGCTTTCTCCATCCGAGGAAAAAGGCTATCACTATCCACCCTATCTAAACCCCTAATCATCTTATATGTTTCAATAAGATCCCCTCTTAGCCGCCTTCTTCCCAACGAAAACAACCCTAGATCCCTCAGTCTCTCCTCATAGGACCTCCCCACCATACCAGGCAACATCCTAGTAAACCTCCTCTGCACCCTCTCCAACGCCTCCACATCCTTCTTGTAATGCGGGGACCAGAACTGCACACAGTACTCCAAGTGCGGCCGCACTAGAGTAGTGTACAGTTGCAACATTACACTGCGACTCCTAAATTCAATCCCCCTACCAATAAACGCCAAGACACCGTACGCCTTCTTGACAACCTTATCTACTTGATTCCCAACTTTCAGGGATCTATGTACACACACACCTAGATCCCTCTGTTCATCCACACTATTCAAAGTCCTCCCGTTAGCCCTATACTCGACACATCTGTTGCTCCTACCAAAGTGAATTACCTCACACTTCTCCGCATTAAACCTCTATCCTATCCATCCCATTCATCATCTTATACGTCTCAATGAGATCTCCCCTCATTCTTCTAAACTCTAACGAGTACAAGCCTAGTTTATTCAGCCTCTCCTCATAGTTCAACCCCCTCAACTCCGGAATCAGCCTAGTAAACCTCCTCTGCACTCCCTCCAAGGCCAAAATATCCTTGTGTAAATGCGGCGACCAAAACTGCACACAGTACTCCAGCTGCGGCCTCACCAATGCCCTATACAACTGCAGCAAGACCTCCCTACTTTTATATTCAATCCCCCTCGCTATGAAGGCCAGCATCCCATTCGCCTTCCTGACCACCTGCTGCACCTGCAGGCTGGGTTTTTGCGACTCATGCACAAGGACCCCCAGGTCCCTCTGCACCGTCGCCTGCTGCAGTTTTTCGCCACGTAAGTAATAGTCCTTCCTGCCATTATTCCTACCAAAGTGGACAACCTCACATTTGCCAACATTAAATTCCATTTGCCATTTCCTGGCCCATTCGCCCAGACACATGTGTCTATAAGGTATCAGGATTTTAACAATCTAGACAGTTACACAGACAAAACAATTAAACACATGCTGAGGAGTGTCTGACAGTTGGACTCACAGAGGGCAATCTTATCGGCCGTTCACACCACATTCCCGCTACAGCGAGGTCAGGGAATTCAGTATCCAGCCAAATTTTTGTTCACTGCAGCGGGATGGGGAAATCCCAATGGCTGTAAGGGTCCAGCCAAAGTGTTGATGTTGCTAATCACAGAGGCTCCAGTTTGACATTGAACCAGGGGCATCATGAGCCGATTGGCTTTGACAAAGGCGGCATGGTAGCGCAGTGGTTAGTACACAGCATCAGCGACCGCTGTTCAGTTCCGGCCTCGGATCGCTGTCTGCGTGGAGTCTGCCCATTCTTCATGTATCTATGTGGGTTTCCTCCGGATGCTCCAGTTCCCTCCCACACTACAAAGTTTATTATTTGTTCTTATTCATTAGTGTCACAAGTAGGCTTACATTAACAATGCAATGAAGTTACTGTGAAAATCCCCTCGTCACCACACTCCGGCACCTGTCAGTTACACTCGGGAAGAATTTAGTACGGCCAATGCACCTAACCGGCACGTCTTTTGGACTGTGGGAGGAAACCAGAGCACCCGGAGGAAGCCCATACAGACATGGGGAGAATGTGCAGGTTGGGTTGATTGGCCATGTTAAATTGCCTCTTCAGGGGAATTAGCAGGGTAAAAACATGGGGTCTCGAGGATAAGGCCTGGATGGGATTGTTGTCAGTGCAGCCTCAATGGCTCCTTCTGTACCGTAGGGATTCTATGACACAAGTGGCAGTGACTGCACCTTGAATAAGATTTCACGGGGGGGGAATGACCCAGTCTGTTCATGTGCTAACATTTCATTTCACACAGGGACATGGTTGTATGTATTTCAAAGGGTTTATTTCTGAACTTCCCTGTTACAAGAAAGAACAAAAATGAAGACAGGCAAGAGAATATTAAACAAGGGCTGTGCCCGAGTAAACCTTCGAATGCCATCTGCTGTTTTACCTAATTAATATCTGTAACATGCTCGTGTTTAATAAAGTGCCAGTGTTTACAGGACACAGTATATTAAAGGATTTTCCACATAAGCAGACTACATGGATTAGCAGATGGCAATGGCATCTACTTAGTAATTAAAGTTATTGAAGTCACATCCTCAGAAGCAAACGGGTTTAACAAGCAGTGGAACAGGAGAGCGAACATTTTCTTAATCACCTGCCCCAGCCTCCTGTCACTTTCCTTCGGCAATTATCACGGTGGGAAGCAGAGAGTGAGATTATCACCCGGAGGGCACTGAGTTTCCTGTAAATCCAATTTGTAAACTGCTCGGTCACAGCTGAGTACCTGACTCGGTGCGTCCATCTCTCAGGCAGTGAGAACTTTCTTTGATACACCCTCTATATGGAGGAACTGGGGCGCTGTAAATGGGTGGGTGTGGGGTGGTGAGATGTGCAATTGGTATGGTACATTGGCGAGACCATGCAGACACTATAACAACAGTAAACGAACACCGCTCGACAATCACCAGGCAAGTGTTCTCTTCCTATCGGGGAACACTTCAGCTGGTCAAAGGCATTTGGCCTCTGATCTTCGGGTAAGCGTTCTCCAAGGCGGCCTTCAAGACACACAACAACTCAGAATCACTGAGCAGAAACTGATAGCCAAGTTCCGCACACATGAAGACGGCCTCAACTTGGATTGTGGGTTCATGTCACACTATTTGTGACTCCCATGACTTGCCTGGGCTTGCAAAATCTCTCTAACTGTCCTGTCTGGAAACAATACACACCTCTTTAACCTGTGCTTAACCCTCTCTCCACTCACATTGTCTGCACCTGTAAAGGTTTGATTACTGTTAAAACTCGCATTCCAACCATTATCTTGTAATTGAGTTTGTGTCTACATATGCCCTGTTTGTGAAACAAACACTTCATTCACCTGATGACGGGACAGCGCTCCGAAAGATCGTGCTATCAAATAAACCTGTTGGACTTTAACGTGGTGTTGAGAGACTGCATACTGTGTCTTTCCTTATAGGGGCATAACATGGAAGAGTTGATTTGATTTGATTTGATTTGATTTATTATTGTTGCATGTATTAACATACAGTGAAAAGTATTGTTTCGCTCTAAAGACAAAGCATACCGTTCATAGAGAAGGAAAGGAGACAGTGCAGAATGTAATGTTACAGTTATAGCTAGGGTGTAGAGAAAGATCAACTTAGTGCAAGATAGGTCCATTCAAAAGTCCGACAGCAGCAGGAAAGAAGATGATCTTGAGTTGGTTGGTATGTGACTTTTGTATCTTTTTCCCAAAGGTTGAAGGTGGAAGAGAGAATATCCAGGGTGCGTGGGGTCCTTAACTATGCTGGCTGCTTTGCCGAGACAAAGTGTAGACAGAGACAATGGATGGGAGGCTGGTTTTCGTGAAGGATTGGGCTACATTCACAATCTTTTGTAGTTTTTTCAGACGATTGGAGACGAGACAATGTAAGAAGGGTAGCAAGAATAACCCAGATAATTACAGGCCGATGATCCTTACATCAGTGGCAGGGAAATTATTGGAGAGGATTTTTTGAGACAGGATTTACTCCCACTTGGAAATAAGTGGGTGTATCAGCGAGAGGCAACATGGTTTTGAGAAGGGGAGGTCGTGTCTCACTAACTTGATCAAGTTTTTCGAGGAAGTGACGAAGATGATTGTTGAGGGTAGGACGGGGGATGTTGTCTACCTGGATTCATAAAGGCCTTTGACAAGGTCCCTCATGGCAAACTGGTGCAGAAGGTGAAGTTGCATTGGATCAGAAGTGAACTGGCAAGGTGGATAAAGAACTGGCTTGGTCATAGGAGACAGAGAACAACAGTGGAAGGATGCGTTTCTGAATGGAGGTCTGTGACAAGTGGTGTTCCTCAGGGATCTGTGCTGGGACCTTTGCTGTTTGCAACATATATAAATGATTTGGAGGAAAATGTAACTGGTTTGATTAGTAATTTTGCGGACGATACAAAGGTTGGTGGATTTGCAGATAGCGATAAGGACCATCAGAGGATACAGCAGGATATAGATCGTTTGGACACTTGGGCCGAGAGATGACAGATGTAGTTTAATCTGGACAAGTGTGAGGTAATACATTTTGGAACATCTAATACAGATAGGAAATATACAGTAAATGGCAGAAGTCTGAACTCTATCAGGAGTACTGATAGGCAGAGGGATCTGGGTGTACACAGGTCACTGAAGGTGGCAACAGAGGTGTAGAAGGTAGTCAAGGAAGCATATGGCATGCTTGCCTTCATCGGCATTGAGTTTAAAAATTTGCAAGTCATGTTGCAGTTTTATAGAACCTTAGTTAGTCCGCACTTGGAATATAGGTATTTGAATCATCGATAGTCACGGGTGCCTGAAGATTGGAGCGAGGCAAACGTTGTGTCCTTGCTTAAAAAGGGATGCGGGGAAAAGCCTGGGAACTACAGGCCAGTGAGCCTCTCATCTGTGGTGGGTAAATTGTTGGAAGGTATTTTGAGAGACAGGATCTGTGGGCATTTAGAGACGCAAGGACTGATTAGGGACAGTCAGCATGGCTTTGTGAGTGGAAAATCTTGTCTCACAAATTTGATTGAGTTTTTTGAAGGGGTAACCAAGAAGGTAGATGAAGGTAGTGCGGTTGATGTTGTCTACATGAACTTTAGCAAGGCCTTTGACAAGGTACCGCATAATAAGTTGTTGCATAAAGTTAAATCTCACGGGATCCAGGGTGAGGTATCTAAATGGATACAAAATTGGCTTCTTGACAGAAGCCAGAGGGCAGTTGTAGAGAGTTGTTTTTCAAACTGCAGACCTGTGACCAGCCTCAGGGATCAGTGCTGGCCCCACTGTTATTTGTCATTTATATTAATGATTGGGTGAGAATAAAGGGGGCATAGTTAGTAAGTTTGCAGGTGACACCAAGATTGGTGGCATAGTGGACAGTGAAGAAAGTTATCTCTAGTTGCAATGGGATCTTGATCAATTGGGCCAATGGGCTGACAAATGACAGATAGAATTTAATTTAGGCAAATGTGAGGTGATGCATTTTGGTAGGTTGAACCAGGGCAGGACTTACTCAGTTAATGGTATGGCACTGGGGAGAGTTACAGAACAAAGAGACCAAGGGGTACATGTTCATAGCTCTTTGAAAGTGGAGGCACAGATGGACAGAGTGGTGAAGAAGGCATTCGGCATGCTTGGTTTCATCGGTCAGAACATTGAATACAGGAGTTGGGATGTCTTGTTGAAGTTGTACAAGACATTGGTAAGGCCACACTTGGAATACTGTGTACAATTCTGGTCACCCTATTATAGGAAGGATATTATTAAACGAGAAAGAGTGCAGAAAAGATTTACTAGGATGCTACCGGGACTTGATGGATTGAGTTATTAGGAGAGGCTGAATAGACTGGGACTTTTTTCTCTGGAGCGTAGGAGGCTGAGGGGTGACCTTATAGAGGTCTATAAAATAATGAGGGGCATAGACAAGGTATTTTTTCCCAAAGGTAGGGGAGTCTAAAACTAGAGGACGTAGATTTAAGGTGAGAGGGGAGGGATACAGAAGTGTCCAGGGGAGCAATTTTTTCATACAGAGGGTGGTGAGTGTCTGGAACAAGCTGCCAGAGGTAGTAGTTGAGGCGGGTACAATTTTATCTTTTAAAAAGCATTTAGGCAATTACATGGATATGATGGGTATAGGGGGATATGTGGGCAATTGGGATTAGCTTAGGGGGTTTTAAAAAAAGGCGGCATGGACAAGTTGGGCCAAAGGGCCTGTTTCCATGCTGTAAACTTCTATGACTCTACAGTGTTCAATTCTGGTCGCCACACTAACAGAAAGATGTGGAGGCTTTGGACAGGGTACAGAAAAGATGTGCCAAGATGTTATCTGGTATGGAGGGCATCAGCTATGAGGAGAGGTTGGAGAAATTTAGTTTGTTCTCACTGGCATGACAGAGGTTGAGGGGCGAGCTGATAGAAGTCTACAAGATTATGAGGGGCATGGACAGATTGGATAGTCAGAAGTTTTTTCCCAAGCTGGAAGAGTCAAATACTGAGGGGCATAGGTTTATTGTGCAAGGGACAAGGTTTAAAGGAGCTGTACGAGGCAGATTTTTTACACAGAGAGTACTGGGTGTCTGGAACTTGCTGCTTGAGGAAGTAGTGGAAGCCGATATGATAGGGACTTTTAAGGGGCATCTGACAAATACATGAATAGGATGGGAATAGAGGGATATGGTCCCAGAAGGATAGGGGTCTTTAGTTAAGTTGGGCAGCATGGTCAGTGCAGGCTTGGAGGGCCGAAGGGCCTGTTCCTGTGCTGTAATTTTCTTTGTACAGGCAGTGGGGGAGGGTTTCTGGTGTGATTGTGAATTAGGTACAGGCAGTGGGGTTAGGATTTGGAGTATTTGTGAATTAAGTATTGACAGTCGGCAGGGGTGGGGGGGGTGTGCTGTTGGATGTTTGTGAATTAGGCACAGGCAGTGAGGGAGGGGTTTCTTGCATTGTTTGTGTATTAGGTACAGGCAGTGAAGATGGGGTTTGGTGTGTTTGTGAATTAGGTACAGGCAGTGGGTTGGGGGGAACTGTTGGGTGTTTGTGAATTAGGTACAGGCAGTGAAGATGGGGTTTGGTGTGTTTGTGAATTAGGTACAGGCAGTGGGTTGGGGGGTACTGTTGGGTGTTTGTGAATTAGGTACAGGCAGTGGGTTGGGGGGAACTGTTGGGTGTTTGTGAATTAGGTACAGGCAGTGGGTTGGGGGGAACTGTTGGGTGTTTGTGAATTAGGTACAGGCAGTGAAGGTGGGGTTTTGGGATGTTTGTGAATTTGGTACAGGCAGTGGAGGTGGGATTTGGGGGTATTTGTGTGTAAGGTACAGGCGGTGGGGAAAGGAGATGTTCCTGCATTAGGTGCAGGCAGTGAGAAAAGATTTTGGAGTATTTGTGAATTAGGCACAGGCAGTGGGAATGGGATTTGGGGGTGTTTGTGTGTAAAGTACAGGTGGTGGGGGAAGAAAATGTTTCTGCACTCGGTACAGGCAGTGAGGAGGTGTATTCTCACACAATCCAGAGTCAGCTCGTTCCTGCAGAGGAGTCAGCAAAGCAGGCAGGAGAAATGGGTTAATTGAATAAGTTGCTGGAAATTGGCTCTTATGAGTTTTTATTGTAATAGATGCGTGCATTGCTTTTATTTTTTCCGAGGCAGTATATGTTGGCTGTATTAAAATAATTTAAATGGCTGCGGGATATTGTGTCAAGCGTGAATCAAATCTTTGGAAAGTAGGTTCCAAATGCGATTGAAAAGGAAGGCATTGAAAGGACTGCAATAAAATTTATTAAATGTGCACCGCTAGAATATCTCCGGCTGGTTATTCAAGATTCCCATGGTGCTAGGAAGATCATCACAGCTAATTGAGAAGCCTGGATGCAGGGAGACATTAACTTGGGGCTGGTTTTTAGGGTGGACTGTGGGATTAGGGAGCATTCTTTTACTCCAGCCCCCATCATGTCAACACACTGATTCAAGGACAGACAAGCAGTTAGGGTGGGAAAGGTGAGGGGTGGGGGGACTCCGCGCCTATTTATGTGGGAGAGAGGTTAGGCTGTGATCCAGAATTTGGCCAGGAACACCTATCACTCTCACGTTACGTTAGCTAAAAAAAAGACCCTGAAGTCTACTCCAGTGCTATGTGCAGCTATGGTCCCAATGGGACGCAATAGGGCAGGTGTACTTTCACCAGATGTATAATCCAGAGACGCAGGGTACAAATCCCAATGTGGCAGATGTTAAAATTTGAATTCACTAGAAACATGAAGTTAAAAATCTACTGTGACCCTGAAATCTACACTTCCCGCTGCCTTGGAAAAGCAGCCAGCGTAATCAAGGACCCTGCACAACCCCAGCTTCTTACATCAGGAAAAAGACCATAAAACCATAAGAACGTAGGAGCAGAATTAAGCCACTCAGCCTATCGATTCTGCTCTGCTATTCAATCATGGCTGATGTTTTTCTCATCCACATTCTCCTTCAGACAAAAGTTTGAGGTCACGTACCAACCGACTCAAGAACAGTTCCTTCCCTGCTGCCATCAGACTTTTGAATGGACCTAATCTTGTATTAAGTTGATCTTTATCTAACTCTATGTGCAACACTACATTCTGCACCCTCTCCTTCCCTTCTCCCCATGCACTCTATAAGTGATATGCTTTGTCTGTACAGTGCACAAGAAACAATACTTTTCACTGTATCCCAATACGCGTGGCAATAAGAAATCAAATCAAAATTTCTATGCTTCGATGTGACATCACTGATAGGGTCCCCCCATGCTTGGTGGTTAGCCTGACTAAGAAGCAAGTCCTGAACTGGCAAGGGATTGGGGTCTGATCCCACAGTGAGGAGCTACCTGGGGAAAGAGGGGGTGCAATCCCTGGGTGAAGAGTAGATGAAAGGCCTGAGTGTGTGGCAGCTGGTCTGGGGGCGGGGAGGGGAGGGGAGAGGAGGGGGGGGTGGCTGGGGCTTGGGGGGGCTGGGGCTGGGCCTGGGGCTGGGGGGATGCTGGGGGTGGTGGCAGAGACAGATCAGAGGACTGGGTGTGGTGGCTCAGAGGCTGTTTGAGGTCGGAGGTCTCAGATTCGAGGCTTGTTAGAGGGGTTGGGGCTTGAGAAAGATCACAAGGGTTGCGGGGAAGGTACTCAGCAGATAAGTGGGAAAGCCACTCACATCTAAGAGAGCAGCAATTCGCAACTTCCTGAGGCTCAGAAAAATCCAGAACCTCGGAGCTAATAGGTAAGCATGAGGTATGAATTCTTATTATAATGTAAGCCTACTTGTGACACTAATAAATAAACATTAAACTTCAGGTATGTGATCTGCTCACAGGCAGTTCCATGGCTCCGTGGTGTGCTGCTGCTTCACCCTGTTTTCCTGGCCGTTTCTTTTGCCAGTGATGGTTTAACTCATTTAAAGTTTATTTATTAGCATCACGAGTGGGCTGACATTAACGCTTCTTGAAGTTACTGTGAAAATCCCCTCGTCGCCACACTCCGACGCCCATTCGGGTACACTGAGGGAGAATTTAACTTGGCCAATGCATCTAACCGGCACATCTTTCAGACTGTGGGAGGAAACCGGAGCACCCGGAGGAAATACACACAGACAAGGGGAGAAGGTGTTAACTCCACATGGCACTATGAGGCAACAGTGCTAACCGCTGTGCCACCATGCTGCCCAAGAGCAAGTTACAGCTTTGAGCTGGTGTTCTTCTGAATTACACTCTAGCCGTCTAAGCTAGCCAGCTCCCCATTGAATAAATCATAGAACCATAGAGTCCCCACAGTGCAGGAGGAGGCCAATTAACTCATTGATGCTCTGACAGAGCATCTTACCCATGCCCTATCCCCATAACACCATCTATTTACCCCATTAATCCCCCGAACCTACACATCTTTGGACACTAAGGGACAATTTAGCACGACCAATCTACCTAACCCACACATGTTTGGACACTAGGGGGCAATTTCACATGGTCAATCCACCTAACCTGCACATCTTTGGAACATGTTGATCCCAGTTCTTTTCCCACAACTTGTGGTGCTCTAAGGCAGATGTTTGTCTATTTCCATAGCTCGTAATTCCTGGAACAGGTCACTAGTCTGGTGCCAGGGCCTTATAGCTTGAGGGATGCCACTTCACATCAAATGTGCTCTTACAGCCAGCCATGGGCACACTTGGAAGGATTTGCAGGTTGACACTCCACCTGTTTGCCTGTATTATGAATGCACCTTCCTTCACCATCAAGTCCTGGGGTGGGACTCGAATCCGGAGCTTCCGGCTCAGAGGCAGGGATGCTAACCACTGTGCACAAAGCCTATTGAACTAATGTAGCTTGTCCAAAAAGACATCACATTTCACAAGGGCTAGATTTTAAGGAATGTCTTAAAGGGAGAAAGAAAAGTGGAGAGGTAGAGAAGGAACTCTCGAACTTTGGCCCGAACAGCTGGAGGCACAGTCACCTATGGTGAAGGGATAACCATAGGGCTGGCAACAAGTTTGGAAACCAGAAAGTAATAAGCCTGGAAGAGATGACAGGGACAGGGAGACGGAAGTCCACAGAGGGATTTGGAAACAGGGATTCGGATTTAAAAATCAGGGCTTGGCCGGGAATCAACATAGGTCAGTAAATACAGGGGCGACAGGTGAACTAGACTCGGTCCAAGTTAGGACAAGGGTAGCAGAGTTTTAGATATTTTAAATAATGTTCAAATACAGAAATAGAGCAAAGAACAAAGAAAATTACAACACAGGAACAGACCCTTCGGCCTTCCAAGCCTGCACTGATCTTTCTGCCCATCTGAACTAAAACCCCCTACCCTTCCGGGGATCCTATCCCTCTATTCCCATCCTATTCATGTATTTGCCAAGCCGCCCCTTAAAAATCACTATAGTATCTGCTTTCGCTACCTCCCCGGCAGCGAGTTCCAGGCACCTACCACCCTCTGTGTAAAAAATCTGCCTCACACAAATCCTTTAAATCTTGCCCCTTGCATCTTAAACCTATATCCCCAGAGACATTGGCTCTTGCATTGTTAAAGCTTTGCCTCCTTTTGCTCTGGATCTGCTTCTTTATCCTCTCCAGCAGCAATATGTAGTTAAAACAGAAAATTTGATAGCTTTGCAAACTCAGCCACCGTGTTGCCTAGGTTCCCTGTTAATTACTGGAACAAACGTACACTGGGCAGTTTTCCCTTACGGAAGCAGGGGGTAATAGGCTGAGAAATGAAACATCAGGAAAACGCAAAAAATATATTTTTTTCACGGACCCTTGGGAATGCGAGAAGAAAACGTCAGCATCTGCGAGGCTGGCTGCGTTCGAAAACAGACCCCTAACAAAGAATACCAATTACCAAACAGCCGATAAATTCCCACCGGAAATTCAGCCATTGATTCTGCAGAATCTGCCAAGCAAAACTTCACTTTCTTTGACAGCAGATTGCAACAGTTCAGAGATCAATGCTCTGTCTCGCTTGCCTAAGCCACTTCCCTTCATTCCAGATCACTGAGTCAGTGGCATCGATCCATCTCCAAAGGGTAGTACTTCTTTCAGCTCCCCTCTCCTGCATGCTCTCTGCACGCCACATACTTATCTGCTTTTGACCCGCGTTTTTCTCCTGTGTTCCTGGCCTGAGGGACATCCTGTACACCATCCCTGCCGGGCAGTGGAAGGTGAGGCTCCAGGGAAGTGATTTGATTTGATTTATTATTGTCACATGTATTAGCAGGGAGTGAAAAGTATTGTTTCTTGCGCACTACACAGACAAGGCATAATGTTCGTAGAGAAGGAAAGGAGAGAGTGCCGAATGCAGTGTTGCAGTCATAGCGAGGATGTCGAGAAAGATCAACTTAATGCGAGGTAGGTCCATTCAAAGGTCTGATGGCAGCAGGGAAGAAGCTGTTCTTGAGTCGGTAGGTACGTGACCTCAGGCTTTAGTATCATTTCCCGGCAGGAGAAGTTGGAAGAGAGAATGTCCGAGGCACGAGGGGTCCTTAATTATGCTGGCTGCTTTTCCAAAGCAGTGGGAAGTGTAGGCAGATGAGGTGTTGCCCGGGAAGCAGGTTTATTTCTCTCTTTTCCACCATAACAATGGTGTGACAAAACGCAGCCTGGTGGGGAAATATCAAAAAATAGGAATTTTTGTTTTAGTTTATTTATTAGTGTCGCAAGTAGGCTCACCTTAACACTGCAATGAAGTTACTGTGAGAATCCCCCAGTCCAGCGTCCGTTCCGGTACTCTGAGGTAGAATTTAGCGTGGCCAACGCACCTAGCCAGCACGTCTTTCAGTCTGTGGGGGGAAACCAATACAAACACGGGGAAAATGTTCAGATTCCACATAGACAATCCCACCCAGGCCCTATCCCCACAACTCCATATATTTACCTTGCTAATCCCTCTGATACTAGGGTCAATTTAGCAAGGCCAATCAACCTAACCTGCACATTATCGGAGTGTGGGAGGAAACTGTAGCACCCAGAAGAAACCCACGCAGACACAGGGGAATGTGCAAACTCCGCACAGACTGTGAGCCGAGGCCAGAATTAAAACCAGGTCCCTGATTCTGTGAGGAAGCAGCGCTAACCACTGTACTACCATGCTGCCCTGATAAACTGGTAAAATGACAGCCTTGTCGTAAACAAAACATAGCAAACTGCTCAGTGCACCGGCAATATCAAGCAGCGAGCTGAGGTTCAGTACCATGGGATGTCTACCCTCCCTCCAGCTCCCAATACACTGAGCCTGATCTAGGTTTATTTATTATTAAGCTTACATTAACACAGCAATGAAGTTATTGTGAAAATCCCCTAGTTGCCGCACTCCAGCGCCTGTTTGGGTACACTGAGGGAGAATTTAACATGGTCAATAAAGCGTGGTGTGAGAACATCAGAAAGTACAATTTGTTTTAGTTTATTTATTAGTGCCACAAGTAAGCTTACCTTAACACTGCAATAAAGTTATTGTGAAAATCCCTTAGTCGCCACACTGAGGAAGAATTTAGCATGGATAATGCACTTAACCAGCACATCTTTCGGACTGTGGGAGGAAACCGGAACACCAGGAGGAAACCCACATCGACACAGGGAGAATGTGCAAAATCCACACAGACAGTGACCCAAGCCGGAATCAGACCAAGGTTTCTGGTGCTGTGAGACAATAGTGCAAACCACTGTGACCATGCTACAATTTGATTTGATTTGATTTATTATTGCCACATTAACATACTGTGAAAGTATTGTTTCTTGCACACTATACAGACAAAGCACACTGTTCGTAGAGAAGGAAATGAGAGAGTGTAGAGTGTAGTGTCTCAGTCAAAGCTCAGATGTAAAGAAAAATCAACCTAATGTGAGTAGATCCATTCAAAAGTATGATGGCAGCACACAGTAGGTTGGCAAATATTCTGAAACTGTTCTTGAATCGGTGGGTACGTGATTTCAGACTTTTGTATTTTTTCCTGACGGAAGAAGGTGGAAGAAAGAATGTCGAGGGTGTGTGGGATCCTTGATTATGCTGGCTGCTTTGCTGAGGCAGCGCGGTGTGTAGATGGAGTCAGCAGATGGGAGGCTGGTTGCGTGATGGATTGGGCTACATTCACGACCTTTTGTAATTTTTTGCAGTTTTGGGCAGATCAGGAGCCATACCAAGCTGTGATACAACCAGAAAGAATGCTTTCCATGGTGTATCTGTAAACGTTGGTGAGAGTCACAGCAGACATGCCGAGTTTCCTTAGTCTTCAGAGAACGAAGTAGTGTCGGCAAGGGGGACCAGGGTGGGTTGCTAGTGATCTAGACACCTAAAGCTTGAAGCTGTCAGCCTTTTCTATTTCATCCCCATTGACATAGACAGGGGCATGTTCTCCTCTACGCTTCCTGCAGTAGATGACAATCCCCTTCATTTTGTTGAAATTGGGGGAGAGATTATTGTTGCCGCACCAGTTCACCAGATTCTCTATCTCATTCCTGCACTCTGTCTCGTCATTGTTTGAGATTTGATCCACTATGGTGGTGTCATCAGCAAACATGAAAATCGAATTGGAGGGCAATTTGATCACACAGTTATAAGTGTATAAGGAGTATAGTTGGGGGCTGAGGACTCTGCCATGTGAGGCACCAGTGTAGAGGATGAATGTGGAGGAGGTGTTGTTACCTATCCTTACTAATATCCCACCACAGCATGTGATAGAATCTGAATTGAAGATGGCCGGAATTAAGAATCCACTGATAACCATTGTTGATTGTCGGAAAAACCCATCTGGTTCACTAATGCCCTTTAGGGAAGGAAATTTGCCGTCCTTACCTGGTCTGGCCTACATGTGACTCCAGAGCCACAGAAATGTAGTTGACTCCCAACTGCCCTTGGGCAACCAGGGGTGGGCAATAAATTGCTGGCCATCCCACGATGCCCATGTCTCACGAATGAATAAAAGAAAGAAGGCAGTCTGGGCGTTTCAGAATATTTGCCAACCTACTGCGGGCATCTCGCGCACCAAGGTCAGCCGAATTTATCAAGCCTTCCAAGGAAACAAGAGCAACCAATTAATCCTTGTCCTTTTCCTCGGGTGTTGAAGATTTTTTTTTTAAAAAACAGTGCAAAGGTAGAAGAAAGAATTTGAATTTATTGTGGGATATGCAAAACTAATATTTCATCTTTATCCTCATAATTAATGATACACCGGTTGGTTCCCCAAGAAGCGTAGTGTCTTTTTGAAATCTGTTAATTAGCTGTATTTGGGCTTCCGCAAGCCCTATTCAGCAAGTTTTCTTTCTTTGTAACGTGCCCTCTGATAAAACAGAACCAAGAATGATACTGATCAGAAGCCTCACATTCAGCACTTTTATAAATACCAGGATACAATTCAATTATTCTGTGATCCTGGTGCCCACAGGGTCTGTATTTCTTGACCTTAACATCCCCCCCAACTTACAGTACAGAAAGGTAAGTCTAAAACAATGCCAAAACATTGAACGTATTGAAGAGACGGCTGGATATAGCACTTGGGGCAAATAGAATCAAAGGTTAAGGGAAGAAAGCAGGATTAGGCTATTGAGTGAATAGTCAGCCATGAATGGCAGAGCAGGCTCGAAGGGCCAAATGGCCTCTTCCTTCCATGTTTCTACAGAAAAGGAAAATGATTGTCAGTGTTATTAGCGATTGGACATGGCATCAGGGGATAGATATTGGGGTGAAATTCCTGGTCCTGCTAGGCCAGATTGCTAGACCATTTCAGAGGGCAATTGAGAGTCAACCACCTTACTGTGGCTCTGAGTCATATGTGTGCCAGACCGGGTAAGGATGGCAGATTTCCTTCCCGAAAGGACGGTATCATAGAATCCCTGCAGTGCAGAAGACGGCCATTCGGCCCATTGAGTCTGCACCGACCACAATCTCAACCAGGCCCTATTCCCATAAACCCATGTATTTACCCTGCTAATTCCCCTCTCACTAGGGTCAATTTAGCATGGCCAATCCACCGAACCCACATATCTTTAGAACCATAGAACATTACAGCACAGAAACAGGCCTTTTGTCCCTTCTTGGCTATGCCGAGCCATTTTTCTGTCTTAGTCCCACTGACCTGTACTTGGACCATATCCTTCCACACCCCTCTCATCCATGTACCTGTCCAAGCTTTTCTTAAATGTTAAAAGTGACCCCGCATTTACCACTTTATCTGGCAGCTCATTCCACACTCCCACCACTCTGTGTGAAGAAGCCTCCCTAATATTCCCTTTAAACTTTTCCCCCATTCACCCTTAACCCACGTCCTCTAGGTTTTTTCTCCTCTAGCCTCAGTGGAAAAAGCCTGCTTGCATTCACTCTATCTATACCCTTCATAATTTTATACACCTCTATCAAATCTCCCCTCATTCTTCTACACTCCAGGGAATAAAGTCCTAATCTATTCAATCTTTCTCTGTAACTCAGTTTCTCAAGTCCCGGCAACATCCTTGTAAACCTTCTCTGCACTCTTTCAACCTTATTGATATCCTTTCTGTAATTAGGTGACCAAAGCGGCACACAATACTCTAAATTCATCCTCACCAATGTCTTATACAACCTCACCATAACATTCCAACTCTTATACTCAATACTTTGATTTATAAAGGCCAACGTTCCTTTGTTTGGACTGTGGGAGGAAATCAGAGCACGAGGAGGAAACCCACGCAGACATGGGAAGGATGTGCAGACTTCATGGAGACAGTGACCCGAGGCTGGAATTGAACCCGGCCCCTGGCACTGTGAGGCAGTCGTGCAAACCACGGTGCCACCATGCCATCCACAATTCATTAATGAACCAGATAGCTTCACTAGTACCCAAGCGAGCTTTCAAATCCAAGATTTATTGGCCAGATTAAAGATCCACAAGTTTCTGTGGTGGGATTTGAAGATGTGTTCCCTTAGAGCATTGGCCTGGGCCTCTGGATTAGGATGTAAACACTGCGCCAAAATCTCCCCATGGATTACACATAGAATGTAGAGATTAAATATAGAAGGAGGTTGAAGTTACAGCCACCTTAGCCATGATATTACTGAATGGCAGAGCAGGCTTAAGGGGCTGAATGACCCACTCCTGCTCCTAGTTCATATGTTCGGATGTAACTGGTTTAAGATTCCTGCCTAAACTACTCTATAGCGATTCATTTTGGTAGGACGAACTTGAATGCGGATTATAGGGTCAACGGCAGGGTTCTGAGGAATGTGGAGTAGCAGAGAGATCTTGGGGCTCATATCCACAGATCTCTGAAGGTTGCCACTCAAGTGGATTGAGCCGTGAAGAAGGCCTATAGTATATTAACGTTTATTAACAGGGAGTTTGAGATTAAGAGCTGTGGGGTTATGCTGCAACTGTACAGGACCTCGGTGAGACCACATTTGGAATATTGTGTTCAGTTCTGGTCACCTCACTATAAGAAGGATGTGGAAGCATTGGAGAGAGTGCAGAGGAGATTTACCAGGATGCTGCCTGGTTTGGAGGGTAGGTCTTATGAGGAATGGTTGAGGGAGCTGGGGCTTTTCTCTTTAGAGCAGAGGAGGATGAGAGGCAACTTAATAGAGGTTTATAAGATGATGAGGGAGATTGATAGAGTGGATGTTCGGAGGCAATTTCCTCGGGTGGATGTAGCTGTTACTAGGGGGCATAACTTTAAGGTTCATGGTGAGAGATATAGGAAGGATGTCTGAGGTAGATTCTTCACTCAGAGAGTGGTTGGGGTGTGGAATACACTGCCTGCTGTGATAGTGGAGTCGGACACTTTAGGAACTTTCAAGCGGTTATTGGATAGGCACATGGAGCACACCAGAATGATAAGGAGTGGGATAGCTTGATCTTGGGATTGGACATAGCTTAGCACAACATTGAGGGCCGAAGGGCCTGTACCGTGCTGTACTGTTCTAAATTGTATGTTCTATATCATGGCAATGCTGGAATTGTGAAGTGTGATGTTCCTGAGCCCTTATAATGAAATCAGTCAGAAAGAAATCTTGCAATCATATTGGAAGCATACATTACAATTTAACTGAGTGTCTACTTTGGATTGGGAAATACGGGCTCTGTAAAACTATCACACATCAACTGGCTCGGATCTGGAAGGCAATGCACGAGAGAGAGGGATAAGAGCAGATTCAGTCGTGCCTTTCAGAAGAGAACTGGATAATTATCTAAAGAGAAAATAATAGTTATACGCTGCAGAGGAAGGGTGGTGGAGTAGGACTAGCTGAGTTGCACTTTGAGTCATAGAGATTTACAAGGCGGAAACAGGCCCTTCGGCCCAACTTGTCCATGCCGCCCTTTTTTTAACCAGTTTTAAGCTAGTCCCAAATGCCCACATTTGTCCCACATCCCTCTATACCCAATTTACCCACTAGAAGTTGGTTATTCCAGATGCACTGGGCTAAGTGGCCTCCTTCTGATTGATTTGATTTAATTTATTATTGTCATATGTACTGGAATACAGTGAAAAATACTGTTTCTTATACGCTATACAGACAAAGCACACTGTTCATAGAGTACACAGGGGAGAAGGAGAGGAGAGGTGCATAATGTAATGTTACAGTCATAGCTAGGGTATGGAGAAATGTCAACTTAATGCAAAGTAGTACATTCAAACGTCTGATGGCAGCAGACTGAAGAAGTTAGAACATAAGAACATAAGAAATAGGAGCAGGAGTAGGCCATCCAGCCCTTCGAGCCTGCCCCGCCATTCAATAAGATCATGGCTGATCTGTCTTGAGCCAGTTGGTACATGACCTCAGACATTTGTATTTTTTTCTAAGCTGTGACCATTCTCTGGTAACTAGGAGCAGGAGTAGGCCATTTGGTCCTTCGAGCCTGCTCGGCCATTCATTATGATCATGACTGATCATTGAATTCAATATCCTGATCCCTCCCTTCCCCCATATCCCTTGATCCCTTTAGCCCCAAGAGCTCTATCTAATTTCTTCTTGAAATCAGACAACGTTTTGGCCTCAACTACATTCTGTGGTCGTGAATTCCACACATTCACCACCCTCTGGATGAAGAAATGTCTCCTCACCTCAATTCTGAAAAGGTTTATCCCTTATCCTCAAACTATGACCCCTAGTTCTATGATTCAATAATTAGACACAAATTAACGTTGAATTAAAGAAGGAGACATTGGAATAGGCAACCAAATAGTCAAAGACTCTTTGACTATTTGGAGAATGAGGTAAAGAGAGAGATACAAGGAGTTTTGGAGGGAAGTGAGGGAGCTTACCGGCCATTCACATCGCTTGGCATGTGTGGGACCTTGCAGCGCTCGGGCTGGCTGCTGTGATTGCCTGATTAAAATTGTGATGATTGTATAGGCCGCTTTCCCTGGAATTTAGAAGATGAAGGCGTGGTTTGGACAAATCACATTCTACTCCACTCTCCATAGCAACGCTGAAGACCAGAATCCCTCAGGCATTATTCTCATTAATGATGGTGGACACAGCCAATTACACCTTCAATCTTTAACTTGTAATTTGAATATCTCCTTGCCCATATTTTTGCAGCTACATGATTATTGTTGCTCTGATTGTTATAATTGTTCCAGCTGATTGTTAAAATTATGCATGGTTCCGAGTGTGGATTTGGAGTACAGTAGCAGAAAGTAGTTTGTAATCGTCAGAGAATCACGACAGTGCAGAAAGAGGCCATTTGGCCCATCAAGCCTGCACCGACCACAATCATCCCACCCAGATCCTACCCCCGTATTAACCCTACTAACCCCCCTGACACTCGGCTCAATTTAAGCATGGCCAATCAACCTAACTTGTACATCTTTGGACTGTGGGAGTGTCTACTTTGGATTGGGAAATACGGGCTCTATAAAACTATCACACATCAACCGGCTCGGATCTGGAAGGCAATGCACGAGAGAGAGGGATAAGAGCAGATTCAGTCGTGCCTTTCAGAAGAGAACTGGATAATTATCTAAAGAGAAAATAATAGTTATACGCTGCAGAGGAAGGGTGGTGGAGTAGGACTAGCTGAGTTGCACTTTGAGTCATAGAGATTTACAAGGCGGAAACAGGCCCTTTGGCCCAACTTGTCCATGCCGCCCTTTTTTTAACCAGTTTTAAGCTAGTCCCAAATGCCCACATTTGTCCCACATCCCTCTATACCCAAGCATGGCCAATCAACCTAACTTGTACATCTTTGGACTGTGGGAGTGTCTACTTTGGATTGGGAAATACGGGCTCTATAAAACTATCACACATCAACCGGCTCGGATCTGGAAGGCAATGCACGAGAGAGAGGGATAAGAGCAGATAAGAGGAAACCGAAGCACCCAGAGGAAACACACAGATACCGGTAGAATGCACAGACTCCGCACGGACAGTGATCCAAGGCGGGAATTGAACTGGGGCCCCTTGTGTTGTGAGGCAGCCATGCTAACCACTGCACCACCGCGCCGCCCTGTCATTTGATGGGATTCAAAATAATAAGAGGGGGACTTCATAATTGCATAATTAGCAAATATGTCAGTAGCTTTTGGAGTTGGTCAGAAACAATCTCGGCCAGTCTGTGGCCTTCGAGAATTTTGAAAGAATTCCCTCACGACGCATCCTGTTGTTACTAGTTTTATCATCAGCAACTTCACCGAGACACAATACTGTTAGAGCCCAGTCAATAATTGTCATCCGAATTTAGTCTAAGGTCAGAATGGTTCCAGTGGTACACTTACCAGAAAAATGATAGAAGGATAGGGACCAGAACAAGGAGGAAACTGCAGCAGTGGCAGAGAATAAATAGAGGCCCAAGATCGAGGCCTAAACATTTACCAGGAGGAGGTGATGCAGTGGGGACTGGGCCTAACACGCATTGAAAAATCAGGAGTAACAGCACAGATTGGGCAGCATGGTGGAACAGTGTTAACACTGTTGCCTCACAGCCCCAGGGACCAGGGTTCGATTCCCGGCTTGGGTCACTGTCTGTGTGGAGTTTGCATGTTCTCCTCGTGTCTGCCTGAGTTTCCTTCGGGTACTCCAGTTTCCTCTCACATTTTGAAAGATGTGCTGGTTACGATGCATTGACTCGAACAGGTGCCAGACTGTGGTGACTAGGGGAATTTCACAGTAACTTCATTGCAATGTTAATGTAAGCCTTACTTGTGACTAATAAATTAACTTTAGATATCTATTCTTCAAGACTAGGTTTAAAGTTTATTTATTAGTATCACAAGTAGGCTTACATTAACACTGCAATGAAGTTAGTGTGAAATTCCCCTAGTCGCCAAACTCCGGTGCCTATTCGGGTACACTGAGGGAGAATTAAGCATGGCCAATGCACCTAACCAGCACATCTTTCCCAATGTTTGTATATATATAAATATATCTATAAATATATGTACATGTATAAAGATAGGGCAGAGTGGTGGGCCTGGGTAAGTTACTCTGTCAGAGAGTCAGTGCAGACTTGATGGGCCGAATGGCCTCCTTTTGCACGAGCCGGATTCTATTCTATCTGATATGTATTTCTACGAGGGATAGACTAAGTTACTATTCTTAGTTACAGGTACGATAAAACAAATCATTTATGTGCTCACAGGGGAAGAAGGTAAGTGATTGATAAGTTATTTTACTCATTCAACTTCTACTAAGTGGCTGGAATGTGTTGCCAGAGGAGGTGGTAGAGGCAGCTACAATAGCAACGTTTAAGAAGCATCTTGGCCAATACATAATTAGGCAGAGAATAGAGGAATGTAGACCATGTAGGGGCAGTATGGTCCAGGGATCTGGGTTCAATTCCCGGTTGTCTGTGCAGAGTTTGTGTCTGTGTGTGTTTCCCCTGAATGTTCTGGTTTTCTCCCACAGTCCAAAGATGTGCGATTTAGGTTGATTTGGCCATGCTAAATTGATCCTTAGTGTCAGGGTAAATAATTGGGATTACAGGGATAAGGCCTGGGTGGGATTATTGCCAGTGTAGGCTTGATGGGCCAAATGGCCTCCTTCTGCACTTCAGGGATTCTATGATGCTATCACTTGGTTCCCTCATGGCTGCGAATTCCAATCTTCTCTGAGCTGAAAATTCTCACACTGGTATTAATAACATTTGGCGTGTCTGCAGAACATGCAAGTGCTTCCAGCATCTTCCAGCTCTATGAGTATTTTTTGCTTTGCATGCAAGGCCACTAATTGGCATAAAAGCTTGCTTCTTCTTAAGCGTGTTGTAATTGGCCACTTGTGAACCCACCCTGGCAATGTGTCACAGGAGTAGCTCCAATGATTTGAGCTGTCTTCTGGTGACTTGAAAGCATCAAAAGTCGAATAAATGATTCCCTGAGTCTTGGGATAATAGAACTAAGTAGTCGGGATGTGTTGAATGTTTTGTTCAGAACAACTACTCTTTATTTATTCATGGGACATGGGCATCGCTGTCTAGCTACCACTTATTGTAAGAAGTTTCACAACACCAGGTTAAAGCCCAACAGGTTTATTTGATAGTAAACACCACGAGCTTTTGGAATGCTGTTCTTGACGAAGCAACAGTGTTCCAAAGCTAGTGGCGTTTATTATCAAATAAACCTGTTGGACTTTAACCTGGTGTTGTGAGACTTCTTACTGTGTTTATCCCAGTCCAACGCCAGCATCTCCACATCATGATCACCATTTATTGCCCATCCCTAGTTGAGAGTCAACCACATTACAGTGGCTCTGGAGTCACACCTCAGCCAGACCAGGTAAGGACAGCAGATTTCCTTCCCTAAAGGAGCATTTGTGAACCAGATGGGTTTTTCCGACAATAGTTTCATAGTCATCAGTAGATTCTTAATTCCTTATTTTTTTTTTGTTGAATTCAAATTCCACCAACTGACATGGCGGGATTCGAACCCAGGTCCCCAGAGCTGACCTTCTGGATTAATAGTCTAGCGATAATACCACTAGGCCATCACATCCCCAGGAAACTTAGGACTCCAATTCTAGCCATCTGTGCGAACATTCTACAGCTACCTGCGTGCATGGTTAAATATAGGAAGGCTGGTGGCGAACAGAGTTAGGACCTGTCTGATAATTGCACCAAGGCGATTACTGAAATGATTCACCGACAGGAATCCATTTTGAATTCCTGTAAGGCAGCTGGACCAGTTCCATCACCATTGCAACCCCAAGCAGTTCAATCTGTGTAAGTCATCGCAAGAGATTGAGAAAACATGAATATTCCAGTTGGAAACCAGAGTCACATGATGACAATACTGAGGCTCTTCAGCGTCTGGCCACCAGCCCCACATTATAAGCCTATCAGCATAATCTTATCGTAAAGCGACAGTGACTATATTGTTGTCATGGAGATTCAGCAACCTGATTCGGATTCAATTTCAGTTTCTCGGTCCTCCCAGGCCTGTTACAGCGCTGCTTATCACACCCAGGAAGGTTGAATCAAATGTAATATTTTGCAAACACCTCTTGTGCTCATTGTCAATGACTGAGTGAATTCCTGTTTCTTCTATTTTTTCATTACACGATAGACTGGGTGACACGAAAGGTGAAGCATTAGCCTTGTGCTTTTGGGTGCCTCTTGGTCCCTTGATTCTGAAGAATGAGCAGAATACAATAGAATACCTATAGGGTAGAAGGAGGTCATTCGGCCCATTGATCCTGCACCGACAGCAACCCCACCAACCCCATAACCCTGCATATTTACCCTACTAACCCCTCTGTCATCCCTCTAACATTGTGGAGTCCAATAGGCGTAGACAAAGGTCATAGCTAGAAGAGGGCACTCACAATGTTAAAATGGCGGCACGGGCTCGTTGGGCCGAAGGGCCTGTTTCCCGTGCTGTGTTGTTCTTTGCTCTTTGAGCATTATGGCATGGCATGGGATGGCACAGTAGTCATGATGTGGGGGTGCCGCTGTTGGACTGGGGTAAACACAGTAGGAAGTCTCACAACACCAGGCTAAAGTCCAATAGGTTTATTTGGTGGTAAACACCTCTAGCTTTCGGAGCGCTGCTCCTTCGTCATTCTCCCCACTCACCTGACGAAGGAGCAGCGTTCCGAAAGCTAGTGACGTTTACTACCAAATAAACCCGTTGGACTTTAACCTGGTGTTGTGAGACTTCTTGCTGTGGCACAATGGCACAGTGGTTAGAACTGCTGCCTCACAGCGCCAGGGATTCGGGTACAATTCCGGACTCGGGTGACTGACTGGAGTTTGCACATCGTTCCCTCCCTGTGTCAGTGCGGGTTTCCTCCGGGTGCTCCGGTTTCCTCCGATAGTCCAAAGATGTCCAGGTTAGGTTGATTGGCCATGCTAAATTGACCCTAGCATCAAGGAATTAACAGGGTAAATAGGCGGGATTCTGGGAATAAGGCCTGGGTGGGATTGTGGCTAGTACAGACTCAATGGGCCGAATGGCCTCCCTTAGCTCTGTAAGATTTTATGCTTAATCAACCGAACCCATACATTTTTGGACTGTGGGAGGAAACCGGACCCCCGAAGGAAACCCAAGCCGACATGGTGAGAATATGTGAGTGTGTCCACTTGTCTGCCCGTTGATAAAGACCCACCTCGAATGCGGGCCATCTCATTCTGTTTTTGACTGGGCCTGGGGAGACACAAAACTTCTCCGAAATTTGAATATTACTCGGACAGCCCCAGTGACGGGGAAGTCAATGGTTAGCACTACTGCCTCACGGCACCGGGGACCTGGGTTCGATTCCCAGCTCAGGTCACTGTCTGTGTGGAGTCTGCATTTTCTCCCCATGTCTGTGTGGGTTTCCTCCGGGTGCTCCAGATTCCTCCCACAGAGCAAAGATGTAAGGGTTCGGTTGATTGAGCATAGGATCCTACAGAGCAGAAGGAGGCCATTTGGCCCATTGAGTCTGCACTGACCACAATCCCACCCAGGCCCTATTCCTATAATCCGCCTATTACCCTGTTAATCCCCTGACACTAGGGCCAATTTATCATGGCTATGCTAAATTGCCCTTCAGTCTACCTGAACAAGCGCCAGAATGTGGCAACTGAAGGATTTTCACTGTAACTTCGTTGTAGAGTTAATGTAAGCCTAATTGTGACTAGTAAATAAATAAGTAAGTGTAAGGAATGCCAAAGAATCATAGAATCCCTATAGTGCGAAAGAAGACTATTCAGCCCATCGAATCTGTACTGACAACAATCCCCCCCAGGCCCTATTCCAATAACGCCATACATTTAATTTAGCATGGCCAATCCACCTAACCCGCACATCTTTGGACTGTGGGAAAAAACCCGGAGCATCCAGAGGAAACCCACGCAGACATGAGGAGAATGTACAAACGCCATACTGGGTGGGGGAGAGGCTGAAATCAGGAATTCGTGCTGCGGAACTTTGTTGAATGACATTTGGGAATGTTAGCTTGCTACGGACAACAGGGTTCCTCCATACGGACTTCCCTCATCCTGATGGCTGCAAAAGGAGGGCATAATCAGGAAAGGCAATGGTATTGTCACTGGATGCAGAGGTCTCCAGTTCAATTAACTCATCAGGCGAGCTCCAGGTACCCATTACTCTGGTGCTATGGATCTGGGGACCTGGGTTGAAATGGTGAAATTTGAATTCAGTACAAAATCTGGAATTAGTCTAATGATAACCATTGTTGTAAAAAAAGAACATTGGGTTCACTAGGGGAGGAAATCTGCCTTCCTTACTTGGTCTGGCCTACATGTGATTCCAAATTCACAACAATGTGGCTGAGTCTCAAATGCCTTCTGTAATGGCGGATAGTTTGAGATGGGCAACAAATGCTGCCCCTGCCAGCGATGCCCACATCCTGCAAATCAATAAAAATAAATATGGATGAGTTAAACCAGGAAATTATGATTGGCTGATGTTCATGTTTTAATGGAGGAAGAAACTACACATGAGGCTAATTCCACAGCTTATAAACCCTGTAGAGAGAAAAATAAATCCAGAATCTGTTGATTTATGGAATCATCAAATCCCTACAGTGCAGGAGGAGGCCATTCAGCCCATCAAGTCTGCACTGACCATGATCCCACCCGGGCCCTATCCCAATAACTCCATATAAGATATATAGATATATAACTCCATATACAGACATATAAGGTAATGAAGGGGATAGATAGGGTAGAGGTAGAGAGATTCTTCCCGCTTAGAAAGGATAGCAGGACTAGAGGGCACAGCCTCAAAATAAGGAGCGGGGGGGCAGTTTAGGTCAGAGTTGAGGAGGAAACTCTTCACTCAAAGGGTGGTGAGTCTCTGGAATTCTCTGCCTGTTGAAGTGGTGGAGGCTACTTCGTTGAATATATTTAAGTCACGGGTAGATAGGTTTTTGACAGACAAGGGAATTAAGGGTTATGGGGAGAAAGCGGGAAAGTGGAACTGATCCACTTCAGATCAGCCGTGATCTTACTGAATGGCGGGGCAGGCTTGAAGGACTAGGTGACCTACTCCTGCTCCTATTTCTTATGTTCTTATATATTTGCCCTAGCTAGCCCACCTAACACTAAGGGGAAACTTATCATGGCCAATCCACCTAACCCATACATCTTTAGACTGTGTGAGGAAACCAGAGCTCCTGAAGGAAACTCAAGCAGACACAGGGAAGAACATGCAAACTCCACATAGATAGTGACTCAAGCCAGGAATCGAACCCAGGTCCCTGGCACTCTGAGCAGCTGTCCTAACCACTGTACCACTGTGGTACCCCATGACATAAGAACATAAGAAATAGGAGCAGGAGTGGGCCATCTAGCCCTTCGAGCCTGCCCCGCCATTCAATAAGATCATGTCTGATCTGTCGTGGCTCAGTTCCACTTTCCCTGATGACACGAAGGTTGGTCGTGTTGTGGATGGTCTGGAAGGATGGCAAAAGTTGCAGCAGGACATAGATAGGATGCAGGACTGGGCGGAGAAGTGGCAGATGGACTTCAACGCAGATAAATGTGTAGTCGTCCATTTTGGCAGAACCAACGGGATGAACGAGTACACTATCAAGGGCAGAAGTCTGAGTAGTGTTGAAGAGCAGAAGGATCTTGGGGTCCGGGTCCACAGGACTCTTAAATCGGCCTCGCAGGTGGAGGAGGTGGTCAAGAAGGCGTATGGTGTACTGGCCTTCATTAATCGAGGGATTGAGTTTAGGAGTCGGGAGGTAATGCTGCAACTTTATAAGACCCTTGTCAGGCCTCATTTAGAGTATTGTGCGCAGTTCTGGTCGCCTCACTATAGGAAAGATGTAGAAGCTATTGAGTGGGTACAGAGGAGATTTACAAGGATGTTGCCTGGACTGGGAGGCATGCCTTATGAAGTTAGGTTGAGGGAGCTGGGACTCTTTTCCCTGGAGAGACGAAGGTTGAGAGGCGACCTGATAGAAGTTTACAAAATGTTGAGAGGAATAGATAGGGTGGACTCTCAGAGGCTATTTCCCCAGGTTGAAATGGTTGCTACGAGAGGACACAGATTTAAGGTGCGGGGAGGGAGGTTCAGAAGTGATGTTAGGGGTAAGTTTTTCACTCAGAGGGTGGTGAGTGAATGGAATCGGCTGCCGTCAGTGGTGGTGGAGGCGAACTCGCTGGGGTCTTTTAAAAGACTTCTGGATGAGTATATGGGGTTTAATGAGATTGAGGGTTATAGATAGGTCTGTAGGTTGGTAGGTGTTGATGTGATCGGCACAACTCGTGGGCCGAAGGGCCTGTTTGTGCTGTAGTGTTCTATGTTCTATGTTCTATGTAAAATATCCTTGCGCAGGTGCGGCACCCAAAACTGCACACAGTACTCCAGCTGCGGCCTCACCAATGCCCTATACAGCTGCAGCAAGACCTCCCTACTTTTATATTCAATCCCCCTCGCTATGAAGGCCAGCATCCCATTCGCCTTCCTGACCACCTGCTGCACCTGCAAGCTGGGTTTTTGCGACTCATGCACAAGGACCCCGAGGTCCCTCTGCACCGTCGCCTGCTGCAGTTTTTCGCCACGTAAGTAATAGTCCTTCCTACCATTCTTCCTACCTCACACTTGCCAACATTAAATTCCATTTGCCATTTCCTGGCCCATTCGCCCAGCCTATCTAGATTCTTCTGCAGACTCTCCACACCCTCCGCACAATTTGCCTTTCCCCCAATCTTGGTGTCATCAGCAAATTTCGACACCCTACACTCGGTTCCCTCCTCCAGATCATCTATATAAATGGTAAAAAGCTGAGGCCCCAGCACCGACCCCTGGGGCACCCCACTAGTCACCAACCGCCAATCCGAATAGCACCCATTGACCCCCACTCTCTGTCTCCTATTTGACAACCAATCCTCTATCCACGCTAACACCCTACCCGCAACTCCATGTCCCCTGACCTTCTGCAATAACCTCTTGTGAGGTACCTTGTCAAACGCCTTCTGAAAATCCAGAAAGACCACATCCACCGGCTCTCTTCTATCCACTGCCCTAGACACATCCTCATAGAACTCCAGTAAATTTGTCAGACACGACTTCCCTTTAATGAAACCGTGTTGCGTCTGCTCTATCAAGCAATTCCCTTCAAGATGCCTCGCAATTTCCTCCTTAATGACGGATTCTAACATTTTACCTACCACAGACGTTAAACTAACCGGCCTATAATTCCCCGCCTTTTGCCTGGCAGCCTTCTTAAACAACGGCGTAACATTAGCCGTTTTCCAATCTTCCGGCACTTCCCCAGAATCCAGCGACGTCTGGAAAATAACCACCAAGGCATCCACTATCACCTCCACCATTTCTTTCAGAACCCTCGGATGCATTCCATCCGGTCCTGGGGACTTGTCCACAATCAGCCCCTCCAGTCTGTCGAGCACCGCCTTTCTAGTAACAGTAATGTCATTAAGACCCTCCAGTCCTACCACCTTTCCATCGCTAACACCCGGCAAATTATTCACGTCCTCCTCCGTGAAGACAGAAACAAAAAAGTTATTCAAGACCTTAGCCATATCCCCATCCCCTACCACTCGGGCCCCTTTCTCATCCTCTAAAGGACCAACGTTCACCCTAGCCAGCCTCTTCCTTTTTATATATTTATAAAAACTCTTGCTATCCTTTTTTATATTAAGTGCTAGCCCAGCTTCATAGCTTCTCCTACCCTCCTTTATCAACTTCTTTGTCAATCTTTGTTGACATTTAAACCTTTCCCAATCCTCTTCTCGCCCACTGCTCTTAGCTACTCTAAATTCCTCCGCTTTTAATTTAACACTTTCCTTCACCTCCTTCGTTATCCACGGCTTATTACCTCTCCTCCTACGGTCCTTTTTGACCATCGGAATAAATTTCTGCTGAGCACCAAGAAAGATCTCCTTAAAGATCCTCCACTGCTCCTCAGCAGACCTACCTTCCAACGCGCTCCCCCAGTCCACATTCGCCAATTCTTCTCTCATCCTACCATACTCCCCTCTATTCAAACAAAGGGCGCGTGTCCAGGAACCCACTTTCTCCTCCTCCATCTGCAACAGAAACTCCACCATACAATGATCACTCTCCGCAAGAGGATCCTTCACCGCAAGGTCCCTAATTCTACCCGCCTCATTACATAACACCAGATCCAAGATAGCTCGCTCCCTCGTTGGCTCCAACACACACTGTTCAAGGAAATTATCCCGGCAGCATTCCAAGAACTCCTCCTCGAGCCCACCTCGTCCAACATGGGTCGACCAATCAATATGCAGATTGAAATCCCCCATAACTACGGCCGTCCCATTCCTGCACGCCGCACTTATTTGCGCGTTAACAGCCCGCCCCACCTCCAGATCATTATTCGGGGGCCTATAGACGACACCCACCAGCGTCTTCCTCCCTTTGCTGTTCCTAATCTCCACCCACAACGATTCCACTTTCTGCTCTTTGGCTCCGATATCATCCCTTGCTACCACCTTGATACTATCCTTAATCAGCAGAGCTACGCCACCCCCTCTTTCCTCCTGCCTATCCTTCCTAAACACTTGATAGCCCTGTACATTCATCTCCCAGTCCCTGTCACCTTGCAGCCACGTCTCTGTAATGGCCACCAGATTGTATCCATTTGTGTCGATCTGCGCCACCAGCTCATCCACTTTATTCCGAATGCTTCGTGCATTCAGATAAAGCGCTTTCATCCCAGCCTTCACCTGGACCCTATTTGCCGTAACGCCACCAATTGGGACATCCTCGGCCTCCTCCCTTACCTGTACCTTATCCTTAACTTTAGACCTCGTAACGTCACCTACTCTCGCACCCTCCCCCCCCACTTAGTTTAAAGCCCTGTCTACAGTCCTCTTTACTCGATTCGCCAGCACTCTGGTCCCAGCACGGTTCAGACCAACCCCATCCCGCCCGAACAAGTCCCACCTACCCCAATACTGGTGCCAATGCCCCATAAATTCAAACCCATTCCTCCCACACCAATCCCTGAGCCACCCATTCACTTCCTTTATCCTGTCAACCCTACGCCCGTCTGCACTCGGTTCAGGCAGTAGCCCAGAGACGACCACCTTGTCGGTTCTACTTTTTAATTCCATTCCCAGCTTCTCATACTCCCACAGTGGCAAACTGTTGATGAGGTTAATTCCACAACTTGTAGACCCTGTAGAGAGAAAAATAAACCCAGAGTGGACTTGTCTTTCTTTAGGCTGTTAAGATTGTGTTCTATATGCTGTGGAACACTCTAATATCATATTTACTTAAGACTGAAGTAGCCAGACACGACTTGTTAAATTTCAGTAGCTTTGTATAGTGACCCAGTTTGTAGGTATAACATACCAAATGGTGTATCACTTCAGTAATCCTGGACTGTCTGACTGGCCTGCTGGGCCTAATGGCCTTTGCTGCCTCTGAGTCTGGCTGTAGGAGGAAGAAATTATTGACGAGGCTTAATTCCACAGCTTATAAACCCTGTAGAGAGAAAAATAAATCCAAAATCTGTGGATTTATGGAACCCTGACTCTGTCAAAAAAAAGGCCTGGCTAATATAGCGGGCATTCATCTGCTCCGAGTGTGGGAAGGGATTCAGTCAGCCTTCTCCAAACTCGCTTTCTTCAATCAACCTCGCTTTCTTCAATCAACGGCCTTTCAAACCGTGAACTTCCAGCTTGTTGCTACTGGGTTGGAGACAATTGAACAAAGACTTTGATTTGATTTATTATTGTCACCTGTATTAATATACAGTGAAATGTAAGGACAGCAGATTTCCTTCCTTAAAGGATACTAGTGAACCAGATGGGTTTTCCTGACAATCGACAATAGTTTCATGTTCATCAGTAGATTCTTAATTCCAGATATATTAGGCTCGTGAATGTAGCCCAGTACATCACACAAACCATTGACTCTGTCTACATTTCCCACTGCCTCGGCAAAGCAGCCAACATAATTGAGGACCCCGCGCACCCTGGACATTCTCTCTTCCACCATCTTCCGCCGGGAAAACGATACAAAAGCCTGAGGTCACGTACCAACCGACTCAAAAACAGTTTCTTCCCTGCTGTCGTCAGACTTTGGAATGGACTTACCTCGCATGAAGTTGATCTTTCTCCGCACCCTAGCTATAACTGTAACATTACATTCTGCACTCTCTCCTTCTCCTCTGGGTACTCTATGAATGGTATGCTTTTCTGTACACCGCACGAGAAACAATACTTCTCACTGTATCCCAATACATGTGACAATGATAAATCAAATTTCATCATCTGCCATGTGGGGTTCTAACCCAGGGTTTTTCCTTTTCCCTCTCATACTTATTAGGTTAGTGCCTGTTTAGTTTTAAAACTTTTGAATCATATCTCCACATCAACCTGGTTTTCCATTTCTAAGGCAAGATTTTGCCCCTTTCATACTCCTGATACACTAACCTTCACGTTGAGAAGCAGGCTGTCCGTCACTCCCTCACTGAGCGACCTCACAGATTGAACCGACAATACAAAATACAATAATTACAGACTGCTGAACGCACTTGTACAAGAGCTGATAGGATCATATTTAATATCACTAAATCCCTGCAAAGTAGGTCAGCAGTCTCAACGTAAAAGCCAGAAGCAGCTAAAAGTTGAGCAAACCTAACATCCAAGAGGATTTTATTTACCCACATTGTAGCAATGGGTGGCACGGTAGCACAGTGGTTAGCACTGGTGCTTCACAGCACCCAGAGACCTGGGTTTGATTCCCGGCTTGGGTCACTGTCTGTGTGAGTTTGCATGTTCTCCCTGTATCTGCATGGGTTTTCTCCAAGTGCTCCGGTTTCCTCCCAAAGTCCAAATGGTGAGGCCATGTTAAATTCTCCCTCAGTGTACCTGAACAAGTGTGGCGACTAGGGGATTTTAACAGTAACTTAATTGCAGCGTTAATGTAAGCCTACTTGTGACATTAATAAATAAAATAAAAATGTAGCTCAAGAGGCAGTTCATGTACTTTCATCCTCATGTTTTTTTTATATTCAATCATGGGACATGGGCGTCACTGGCTGACCAGCATTTATTGCAAGATATTATTTATTCCCTCATTGTCCACAGGAGGGCAGTTGAGAGTCAACAAATTAGTGTGGCTCTGGAGTCACATGTAGGCCAGACTGGGGAAGGACAGCAGATTTCCTTCCCTAAAGAACATTACTGAACCTGACGGGTTTTTCTGACATTTGACACTGGTTTCATGGTCATCAGTAGATTCTTAATTCCAGGTATTTTTTATTGAATTCAAATTTTGCCATCTGCTGTGGCGGGATTCGAACCCGGGTCCCCAGAGCATTAGCTGAGTTTCTGGATGAACAGCCTGGTGATAATACCATGAGACCATAGCCTCCCCACAATGAAGATGGTTTTGCTGAGAAGTGTATCTTTCTGAGAACTGAGTTGACTCCCGTCAATCTGTTTGGTAATATATACAATATTATAATCCCTCAGTAATGTCCTCTACATATATAGTCCTCACTGGGATGGCACGGTGGCACAGTGGCGAGCACTACTGCCTTACAGCGTCAGGGACCCGGGTTCGATTCCCAGCTTGGATCACTGTCTGCACGTTCTCCTCGTGTCTGTGTGCTCTGGTTTCCTCCCATAGTTCAACGATGTGCAGGTTAGGTGGATTGGCCATGACAAATTGGCCGCTTAGTGTCAGGGGGACGAGAAGCGTACTTGTGTGGGATGGAGCCTGGGTGGGATTGTGGTCAGTGCAGGCTCGATGGGCTGAATGGCCCCTTTCTGCGCTGTAGGGATTCTATGAATTTTGTGATTCTTCCCCAAGGGCATTTCTACACCTATAATCACCATGACACTGTTGCTGGACTGATTGTACGTGACATCTGTCTGTGGCCACTGATTACTGTTCAATGGGGAAAACTGTACAACACATTCTCCTCGAGGCACATCTCCAAGTAACACACTGCTGAGGCTCGCTGGGAAGCAGTCCTGTCTGATTGGCAGAAGGTTCGGTTCAAGTGTCTCCCTAGAGACTCATGCACAAAATCTAGCCTGACACTCCAGTGGAGTAAGTACCGCACGCTCATGGCTGCTGTCTTTCAGATGAGACGTTAAACTACCTGCCTTCCCAGCTGAACATCAATCCCACTGCACCGTGTTGACAAACAGCAGGAGATTTTCGACCATCAAACCTTGTTATCCTCTCACGTTGCTGCTGGTGGGATCTTGCTCTGCACCAATTGGTTGCCACTTTTCCCACGTTGCTGGACTAGACTTGACCAGAAGAAATAGGAACAGGAGCAGGCCATTCGGCCTCCGGAGCCTGCCGCACCATTCAATAGGACCATGGCTGATCCGACATTCCACACGCACACTTTCCGGTCCTTTAGCCGTAACATTCAATTTCCCCTCTGATCAAAAAGCTATCTGTCTCAGACTTAAATATACAGTCAGACTCTGTCCCCACAGCTATATTCAGCAATGAATTCCAAAGGCTCACAAACTCCCGAGAGAAGCAATTCCTCCTCACCTCAGTCTTAAATTTACACCCCTTTATTCAGGGACTATTCAGAATACATGACAACACTTCGGATAATCCTGAGGAATGTGCTTGTGCAAGAAAACTCCTGAGGTGTGAAACAGTATGGGACAATTCCTGAGTTGTGGAACAGTGTGAGACAATTCCTGAGGTGTGAATCAGTGTGAGAGAATTCCTGAGGTGTGAATCAGTGTGAGACAATTCCTGAGGTGTGAAACAGTGAGAGACAATTCCTGAGGTGTGAAACAGCGCGTGGCAATTCCTGAGGTGTGAATCAGTGCGAGACAATCCCTGAGGTGTGAAACAGTGCGAGACAATCCCTGAGGTGTGAAACAGTGCTGGACAATTCCTGAGGTGTGAATCAGTGCGAGACAATCCCTGAGGTGTGAAACAGTACGGGAAAATTCCTGAGGTGTGAATCAGTGTGAGAGAATTCCTGAGGTGTGAATCAGTCTGAGAGAATTCCTGAGGTGTGAAACAGTCTGAGAGAATTCCTGAGGTGTGAAACAGTACGGGACAATTCCTGAGGTGTGAATCAGTGTGAGACAATTCCTGAGGTGTGAATCAGTCTGAGAGAATTCCTGAGGTGTGAATCAGTCTGAGAGAATTCCTGAGGTGTGAAACAGTGTGAGACAATTCCTGAGGTGTGAAATAGTGTGAGACAATTCCTGAGGTGTGAATCAGTGTGAGACAATTCCTGAGGTGTGAATCAGTCTGAGAGAATTCCTGAGGTGTGAATCAGTGTGAGAGAATTCCTGAGGTGTGAAACAGTGTGAGACAATTCCTGAGGTGTGAAACATGCGAGACAATTCCTGAGGTGTGAATCAGTGTGAGACAATTCCTGAGGTGTGAATCAGTGTGAGAGAATTCCTGAGGTGTGAATCAGTGTGAGACAATTCCTGAGGTGTGAATCAGTGTGAGAGAATTCCTGAGGTGTGAATCAGTGTGAGACGATTCCTGAGGTGTGAAACAGTGTGAGAGAATTCCTGAGGTGTGAATCAGTGTGAGACGATTCCTGAGGTGTGAAACAGTGCTGGACAATTCCTGAGGTGTGAAACAGTGCGAGACAATTCCTGAGGTGTGAAGCATTGAATTATTCCTGTGGTATGAAACAACATGAGACAATTAAGTGCAGGCCTTTCTATCTGAGGGAAGTGGAGTTCCCAGCCTGTGTGCTTACTGCCTTACCTCAGTTGCTAATCTCACACAATAAGAAGTCACACAACGCCAGGTTAAATTCCAACAGGTTTATTTGGAGTCACGTGTTTTTGAAGTGCTTCTCCTTCCTCAGGTAGGTGAGCAATCTCACACAATATTGTGGGCTCTCGGTGCAACTAAGTAAGTTAAAGTTTACTTATTAGTCACAGCTGGGCTCACATTAACACTGCAATTAAGTTACAGTGAAAATCCCCACATTGCCACACTCCGGCGCCTGTTTGGGTACACTGAGGGAGAATTTAGCATGGCCTGTCCTTCTAACTTGCTCACCTTTGGAGTGTGGGAGGAAACAATAGCATGCAGAGGAAACCCATGCAGACACGGGGAGAATGTGCAAACTCCTCACAGACAGTGACCGAAGCCGGTATTCAAACCCGTGTCCCTGGCAATATGAGGCAGCAGTGCTAACCACTGTGCCAGCCTGACTCCCCAACTAAAGTGAAAACCACCTTATTAGTATTCACCCCATAAGCGAAGAAGAAATAAAAACACTGGCAGCTCAAATACGGCCACTTAGCTGAAGAACCGGAGGATCAATGCTTGTGACTGAAATGGCATCAAGGGCCTCTCGGATATTTGCACAAAGTAAAGCAATGACAACAACATGGCCTTATGGAGCTCGCCAGTAACATATTCCAACATGATTTAAATTGTGGAGGAAAAGAATCAGGATGAACTAAAACGCAAATGACACGGAATGCTGGGGGCAGAACACACTATTCCGACAACGGAACAGCAACTGGGGCCTTCGACTGCTTTTGCTCACAATTTCGTATTACAAGCGGTGACTTAAATTAGGCTTGGTCTTTGCCGCCAGATTAAATAGCACAGATGGAATTGAAAGTGACAGAGTTTCCCAAATGGCTTTTCACAGTGACTTCAACAGACCAAATTCAATATGTGTTGGCCATCTGAGACGTAGCTATTGATTATCTGTCTCAGCCAATGAGCGTGCAATCCCACTGCTCTCTCCATGGTTGTTGGGTTACTAAGTCATCACTTCATTTTAAGTGCACTAGTAAGTTTATTATTCTGTTCCTCTGGACTTCCATTGTAATAAGTATCTCAGCCACATTTTTTTTATTCCCACCGTAGTCGCTGTTCATTTTCCTTTCCTCTTCCGTTGTATGTTTGCAACTAACAGTTCACAGCCGTCAGGTAATGCGTTTGATGGGCCAATTGCCATAGAGCCAGAGAAAAGCCACAGCACGGAAGGAGGCCATTTGGCCCAGCTTGTCCGTGCCAGCCCGAGGACGTCCAGGTGTCCCTTCTAATCCCATGGTGGCACAGTGGTTAGCACTGCTACCTCATAGCACCAGGGATTCACGTTCAATTTCAGCCTTGGGTCACTGTCTGTGCAGAGTCAGCACATTCTCCCTGTATCTGTGTGGATTTTCTCCACAGTCAAAAGACATGCAGGTTAGATGGATGGGTGTTGCTACATTGCTCCTTAGTGTCTGATATGTAATTTAGTGGATTAGGAGGGTAAATACATGGGGTTGCCGGAATTTGATTTGATTTGATCTATTATTGTCACATCTATTAGTACACTGTGAAAAGTATTGTTTCTTGTGTGTAATACAGACAAGGCATACCATTTATAGAGAAGAAAAGGAGACGATGCAGAATGTAGTGTTACAATCATAGGTAGGGTGCAGAGAAAGATCAACTTAATGTGAGGTAGGTCCATTCAAAAGTCTGATGGCAGCAGGGATGAATCTTCTTGAGTCGATTGTTGTGTGACTTTAGGCTTTTGTATCTTTTTCCTGATGAAAGTAAGTGGAAGAGAGAACGTTCGGGGTGTGTGGGGTCCTCAATTATGCTGGCTGCTTTGCTGAGGCAGCAGGAAGTGTTGACAAGGTCAATGGTTGGGAGGATGGTTTGAGTGATGGACTGGGCTTCATTCATGACCCTTTGTAGTTTCTTGCTATCTTGGGCAGAGCAGAAGCCATGCCAAGCTGTGATATATCCAGAAAGAATGTTTTCTATGGTGCATCTATCCAAGTTGATGAGAGTCATTGCAGACATGATAAATTTCCTTAGAAAGTAGAGAAAGTAAAGGTGAGCTTTCTTAACTATAGTGTTGGCTGTAGTGGAGGGATCAGGGCAGGCTGTTGTTGATCTGGAAACCTAAAAACTTGAAGCTCTCAACCATTTCTACTTCATCCTCATTGATGCGGACAGGGGCATGTTCTCCACTACACTCCCGGAAGTTGATGACTCTCTCCTTCGTTTGTTGACATGTGGTGAGTCCAGCTGAGTTTCTGATCAATATTAACCCCAGGGATGTTGACAGGAGGGGATCTGGTGATGATAACACTATTGACCGTCAAGGTGTTGATACGAGATCCATTCTGCCCTCTGAAAAGACCTTATAGCGCTCCTTGAGCAACAGCAGGACAGTTCTGCCCTCTGTTGTTCCAGCGCTTACCCTTCAACCAACTTACTCATCGTTCTTCGTGAATGTTTGCTGTGTATAAATTAACAGCTGTGCTTCCTACATTGTGAGAACTAGCTGCCCTTGGAAAGCAATGAACTTGGAACATTATGTACTTGGGGCAGTACAGTGGCACAGTGGTTAGCACTGCTGTCTGACAGCACCAGGGACCGAGGTTCAATTCTGGCCTTGGGTCACTGTCTGTATAGAGTTTGTACATTCTCCACGTGTCTGTGTGGGTTTCCTCCAGGTGCACCAGTTTCTTCCCACAATCCAAAAATGTGTGGATCAGGTTGATTGATAATGGTAAATTGACCCTAGTGTCAGGGGGATTAGCAGAGTAAGTGCATGGCGTCACGGGAATAGAGCCTGGATGGGATTGTGATCAGTGCACACTTGATGGGCCAAATGGCCTCCTTCTGCACTGTAAAGATTCTATGATTCTGTCAGGCTCTAAGTAAATGCACGCCTGTCGATGTCTCAGAGTGGCAGGTACAGTGAATAAGTCGGATCAGAAAGTTGTGATGCTAAAGTAGGTGATTACATCCCAGACAGAAGGTTACCCAATGTTGAATCTTATCCAATCCAATCTAAATCCAATGGCCTGATGTAACCAATGTTCCCCTGAAATCACCCAGCTGAAGGCACAAATGCTAAATCAAGTATGAAGCTTAAGTATATAATCTCTCTCTAAGCAGGTTTCCCCTGATTAGTCCTGTGCATTCTGTACACAATAACACGCGATCACAAGCCACTCGGAAATTGAAAATTGGGAATGGCATCCAAACTCTGGACTAGCTGGAGGAATCGGGTGGTGTGGATCCCTAATACGCTCGGTGACCCAGGAGTGATGGTGGTGTCGTGGTGAAGTTAGCGAATTAGACTCCAGGTCTAGGTTGACATAGGGTGAATGGGGTCAAAGGTTATGGGGAGAAAGCAGGATTAGGCTATTGGGTTGGATGATCAGCCATGATTGTGATGAATGAAGGAGCAGGCTCAAAAGACTGAATGGCCTCCTCCTGCTCCTCTCTTCTGTGTTTCTATGACAATGCTGGTATATGGGTTCAAATTCCACCATGGCGACTGGTGTTTTGATTTTGATTTGATTTGATTTGGTTTATTATTATCACATGTATTCATATACAGTGAAAAATGTTGTTTCTTGTGTGCTATACAGACAAAGTGTTCAGTTCATAGAGGAGGAAAGGAGAGGGTGTAGAATGTAATGTTACAGTCATTGCTAGGGTTCAGAGAAAGATCAACATAGTGTGCGATAGGTCCATTCAAAACTCTAATGGCAGCAGGGAAGAAACTGTTCTTGAGTTGGGTGGTACGCGACCTCAGATTCTTGCATCTTTTTCCCGATGGGAGAAGGTGGAAGAGAGAACGTCCGAGGTACATGGGGTCCTTAATTATGCTGGCTGCTTTTCTGAGATACCGGGAAGTGTCGATGGAGTCAATAGATGGGAGGCTGGTCTGCATGATGGACTGGGCAACGTTATATTAAACATTGAATTTAAAACTAGAGGGGCAATTTTGTGGGACTGGCAGCGGGGGGCTCAAGATCCAGCAAATCTTGCCAGCAAGATCACGGTTTCTGATTTTTGCCACCCTGGCTGGCAATGTCATGAGTGAGAACCTGATTTGCATTCATTTAAATAAATTTGAGTATGATTAACTCTCCCCGACCCCATCAGATCTTCCCCCTTCACTTTGATGTTATTAAACTGGAGAGAGCGCAGAAGAGATTTACAAGGATGGTGCCAGCACCCAAGGGACTGAGTTATAGGGAGAGATTGGACAGGCGAGGACTTTTTTTCTTTGGAGCTTAGGAGACTGAGAGGTGATTTTATAGAGGTGTATTCGAGCATGAGAGACATGGATAGGGTGAATGCACTCAGTCTTTTTCCCAGGGTTGGGGAATCGAGAACTAGAGGGCACAGGTTTAATTTAAAAGGGGAAAGAATTAATGGGAACCTGAACAGCACATTTTTTACATAGAGGGTGATACGTGTGTGGAATGAGCTGCCAGAGGAAGTGGTTGAGGCAGGGACATTGATAACGTTTAAAAGGCATTTGTAAAGACACAGGAAAGGTTTAGAGGGATATGGGCCAAATGCAGGCAAATGGGGTTGGCTTAGATGGGCATTTTGGTCAGCATAGGCCAGTTTGGGCCAAAGTGCCCTATCTCCGTACCATTGATTCTAAATTTTCGTACCTCGCCCTCACCAGCGTCATTTTGGCGAGGTTTACGGCAGGTTCAACCAGACCTGAACCTCTTTAGAGTATGCCACCAGGGGCACAAAGGTGAGAATAGCCCCCAGTGGAGAGGGATGTTGCTAGGTGGTTCCCCCTGGCACTGCTTGGCACTGTCAGGTTGTCACAGTGCCAATTGGGCGGTATCAACTTGTGCTGGGATCGTTACCAGGGGCGTATCCTGATGGGAGCCCCATGGAGGAGGGAAGTGATTGGGCGGGGGGGATGGGGGGGGCAGCAAGCATGCATAGTGGGAGGGACAAAGCACTCACCCAAAGGGGGAGTAAACGCCAGCGATGACTGTTGGGGGAAGATGTTGGTGTTGTTGAGGGAGGAGATGAGAGGAAGGATGGGGGAGTGGTGTGGAGGTTATTTCTTGGTCTGATTGGAACACCATTTAAAAAAATAAATGCCCTGATCTCTGTGCAGCTGACATTACTGGCATGTTTAGCCCCCACTCTGCGAAATGATGGTGAGAAACATTCTACTTTATGTTGACAGAATGCCACAAGTTGGGGTGAGAACACCAGCCTGTTTCTCTGGAGAGAAATACATGGGTTTTCAATCAGATCCTTTGCCACTCTTTGGGAAAATTCCACACTAGATTTTATTTTTATCCATTCACTGGCCAGCATTTATTGTAAGAAGTCTGACAACACCAGGTTTAAGTCCAACCGATTTATTTGCCTCAGACAGAGCAGTCTGAGGCCAGAGCTCCCCATTCTCCTGACGAAGGGGCAAACCCCGAAAGCTTGTGAGTTTACTATCAAATAAATCGGTTGGACTTCAACCTGGTGTTGTCAGACTTCTTACTGTGTTTACCCCAGTCCAACGCCGGCATCTCCACATCATCAGCATTTATTGCCCATCCCTAGTTGCAGTTGAGAGTCAACCACATTACTGTGGCTCTGGGGTCACATGTAGGCCAGACCAGGTAAGGACGGCAGATTTCCTTCCCTAAAGGACATTAGTGAACCAGATGGGTTTTTCCTGACATTGACAATGGTTTCATTGTCATCGGTAGATTTTAATTCCCGATTTTTTAAAAAAGATTTCAAATTCCAACTTCAAACCCTGATCCCCAGGACATTGCTGAGTTTCTGGATTAATAATCTATCAATAATACTACAAAGCCATTACCTCCCCTGGCCAGCTGGTACAGTAATGCCTCTTAGGGAAGGAAATCTGCCCTCCAAACCTGACCAGACTCACAGCAATGTGCCTGACTCTTAACTCCCGAGCAAGAGAGACTAAATCAGTTAGGATTGTATTCACTGGCGTTTAGAAGTGAGAGGAGATTTCATAAAAACATATAAAATTCTAACAGAGTTCAACAAGGTAGATTCAGAAAGAATGTTCCCAATGGTGGGGGAGTCCAGAATCAGGGGTCACAGTTTGAGGATAAGAGGTAAACCTTTTAAACTGAGGGGAGGAGAAATTTCTTCAACCAGAGGGTGGTGAATGTGTGGAGTTCCCTACCACAGGAAGTAGTTCAGGCCAAGACGTTGTGTGATTTCGAGAAGGAATTAAATATAGCTCTTGGGGTTGAAGGAATCAAAGGACCTGGGGGGAAGGGGGAATCAGGATATTGAATTCGATGATTAGCCATGATCAAAATGAATTATGGAGCAGGCTCGAAGGGCCAAATGGCCTACTCCTGTTTCTAGTTTCTATGTTAAACCTCTCAACTCAAGGGCAATTAGGGATTGGCAACAAATGTTGGCCTTGCCAGGATTGTCTACATGCCATACACCAGTCGCTGAAGGTAAGCATGCAGGTGCAGCAGGCGGTAAGAAGGCAAATGGTATGTTGGCCTTCATTGCGAGAGGTTTCGAGTACAGGAGCAGGGATGTGTTGTTGCAATTGTACAGGGCCTTGGGGAGGCCACAGCTAGAAGTTTGTGAAGGACGATCTTGCTTTCAAGGGGGTGCAGCTAAGGTTTACCAGGCTGATTCCAGGGATACAGGAGGAGAAATTTACCAGGTTAGGATTGTTTTGCTGGAGTTCAGATGAATGAGGGGGGATCATATGGAGTCTTATAAAATTCTAACAGGTCGAGACAAGGTAGATGTAGGGAGGATGTTCCCGATGGTGGGAGAGTCCAGAACCAGGGGTCACAGTCTGAGGATTCGGGATAGACCATTTAGGCTGGAGGTGAGGACACTTTTCTTCACCCAAAGAGTGGAGAGCCTGTGGAATTCATCATCGCAAGAAGTAGTTGACGCTGAAACATTGAATATATTCAAGATGTGACTGGATATAGCATTTGGGGTAAACGCAACCAAAGGTTATGTGGAGAAAGCAGGATTATGTTACTGTGTTGGATGATCAGCTATGATCGTAATGAATGGCAGAGCAGACTCAAAGGACGAAATGGACTTCTCCTGTTCCTATCTTCTCTGTTTCTATGATGGAATAAAGATGGGGCAGTCACTGGGAATGAAAGAAAATTAATTCAGGCAGTGCTTAGGAACTTATTACAGCCCCTTACATACTACTGAAATCCTGAAGTCAATGTAAAGATGTGTGATCCTGTATTCGCATTTCTGAGTGCCACTCAAAAATTGCCTCTCTGTTTATAAAACTCATCTTTGAGCTTGCTCCACCATTCATTTTGATCCAGCAGGCAATTTTCACACAGACAGAGTCTACAAACAGCAACATGATAATAACCAGATCATCTGTTGCTTGAACAGTAAATCTGAACCCGGCCCGGGGGAGAATTCCTCAATTCCTGTTTGGAATAATGCCATGAGATCTTTCATGTCAACCTAAACAGGGCCTTGGATTTTTGTCATCCGGATAGTGCCTTTGACAATATTATACAACAGTGAAGTGCCAGCACCTTACTTGCAGTCTCTCTCCATTCGAATAATATTCTGCTGTTCGACTTGCCAATGCCTACCATGTACTAAGAGTCACTCATATCGCAAAAGACTAAAGACACATCCGGGTCTGATTATGTTCTGAAGGACATTAAGGACTCGGTATTAAATTCATAGATTCATAGAATCCCTATAGTACAGAAAGAGGCCATTCGGCCCATCGAGTCTGCACCAATCACAATCCCACCCAGACCCTACCCCCATATCCCTACATATTTTACCCACTAATCCCTCTAACCTTCACATCTCAGGACACTAAGGGCAATTTTTAGCATGGCCGAATCAACCTAACCTGCAAATAGAGTTGATAAAGAGTTAAGAACAAAGAAAAGTACAGCACAGGAACAGGCCCTTCAGCCCTCCAAGCCTGTTTTTTTTAATTCATTTGTGGGACATGGGTGTCGCTGGCTGGCCAGCATTTATTGCCTATCCCTTGTTGCCCTTGAGAAGGTGGTGGTGAGCTGCCTTCTTGAATCGCTGCAGTCCAGATGCTGTGGGTTGACTCACAATGCCGTTAGGGAGGGGATTCCAGGATTTTGACCCAGTGATTGAGAAGGAACGGCGATATATTTCCAAGTAAGGACGGTGAGTGGCTTGGAAGGGGACACACAGGTGGTGGTGTTCCCATGTAACTGTTGCCCTTGTCCTTCTCGATGGGAGTAGTTGTGGGTTTGGAAGGTGCTGTCTAAGGATCTTTGGTGAATTTCTGTGATCATGATGCCCTAACGAAATGAAAAATTGATAGGCAAGTTCCACAAACCTGAGGACGGCCTCAACCGGGACCTTGGGTTCATGTCACACTGTCTATAACCCCCTGACTTGCCTGGGTTTGCAAAATCTCACTATGTGTCCTGCTTGAGACAATACACACCCCTTTAACTTGTACTTAATCTTCTCTCCACTCGCAGTGCCTGTACCTGTAAATACTTGATTATCTGTTCAGACTCACATTCCAACCATTATCTTGTAAATTGAATATGTCCCTATATATGACCTGTTTGTGAACCCAATCCTCCACTCACCTGATGAAGGGGCAGCGCTCCAAAAGCTCATGCTACTTGTTGGACTTTAACCTGGTGTTGTGAGACTTCTTACTGTAAATGGAAAAAAAGCCTTCAGCCCTCACTCAGTCCGTATCCCTCTACTCTCTCTCAATTAATGTACCCACCCAGATGCCTCTTAAATGTGCCTGCTTCCATCACATCCTCTGGCAGCGCCTTCCAGGCGCCCACCCACTCTCTGCCTGAAAAACATCCCTCGCTCATCTCCCTTAAACTTTCCCCTCTCACCTTGAACCTGTGCCACCTTGCAATTGACACTTCCACCCTGGGAAAAGTCCTCTATCCACCATGCCTATGCCTCTATCAGGTCTCCCCTCAGCCTCTGTCTTTTCAGTGAAAACAATCCTAGTTTATTCAACCTCTCCTCATAGCCAACACCCTCGAGACCAGGCAACATCCTGGTGATCCTTCTTTGCACTCTCTCCAAAGCTTCCACATCCTTCTGGTGTAGCGTGGTGACCAGAACTGCGTACAATGCTCCAAATGCGGCCCAGCCAAGGTTTTATATAGCTACAACATGATTTCCCAACTCTTGTACTCGATGCCCCAGCTGATGAAAGCAAGCATGCCATATGCCTTCTTAATCACCCTTTGAGCGCCTGTGTTGCCACTTCGAGGGAATTGTGGACCTGTGTACCCAGATCTCTCTGTATGTTAACATTCAGTAAGAAGTCTCACAACACCAGGTTAAAGTCCAACAGGTTTATTTGGTAACAAAAGCCACTGGCTTTCGGAGTGCTGCTCCATCGTAAGGTGAGGCCTCTAACTATGTTTACAAAGAAATAAGAACAACACAGCATGGGAAACAGGCCCTTCGGTCCAATGAGCCCGCACCGCCATTTTAACATTATGAGCGCCCTCCTCTACCTATGACCTTTGTCTACACCTCCTGGGGAATATTGAGAGAAGACTAATTTAGGGATAATTTGTTACACCAGTCCAACTCCAGCATCTCCACAACATGTTAATGTTCCTCAGGGGCCATCTACAGTATAATTCACACCTAAATTTGATCCTCCAAAATGTGTCAGCTCGTATTTGTCTAGATTAAACTCCGTCTGCCATTTCTGTGTCCAAGTCTCCAATCTATTTGTATATCCTCCGACAATCCCCGGCACTATCAATAACTCCACCAATCTTTGTTACGCCAACAATCCAAAAACATTTCAGTATTTTTTTGCAGCTACCAACCCATAGGTTTGTTCGGTTTGATTTCATGATTTGTTATGATGAGACCTGACCTCCCCCTCTTTGGCTGCTAGCCCTGTGTTTATTCTTCATTCATGATACGTGGACGTCATTGGCTGGGCCAGCATTTAGTGCTCATTACTGAAGGTATTTAAGAGTGAACCATGTTGCTGTGGCTCTGGAGTCACATGTAGGCCAGACCAGGTAAGGACAGCAGATTTCCTTCCCTGAAAGACATTAGTGAACCAGATGGTTTTTTTCTGATAACCAACAATGGTTTCACCTCATCAGTAATTCCAGCTTTTTATTGAATTCAAATTCCACCATCTATGAGATTCGAACCCAGGTCCCCCAGAACATTACCTTGGGTCTACTGGGTCCGGCAACAACATCACTACGCCACCATTTCACCTTAACTGATATGGCAGGTTGCTTGGAAGCATTTCAAAGCATTTATAGGTGGTACAGTGGCACAGTGGCTCACACTGCTGTCTCACTGTCAGGGGACCCAGGTTCGATTTTGGTCTTGGGTCATTGTTAGTGCAGAGTTTGCACGTTCTCCCTGTGTCTACGTGGGTTTTCTCCAGGTGTTCCGGATTCCTCCCACAGTCCGAAAGACGTGTGGGTTAGGTTGATTGGCTAAACTGCCACTTAGTGTCTGGGGGACTAACTAGGTTAAATGCATGGGGTTATGGGGATAGGGCCTGGATGGGATTGTGGCCAGTGCAGGCTCGATGGGCTGAATGGCCTCTTCCTGCACTGTCGGGATGCTATAAAAGCATGTTTGTCAGCTGAGATCCAGAGGCCAATGCCACAGAGCGGGCATCAAATTTGGAAAGTGTAAAACAGAAGGTGGCATCGATCTGAAGTGTCGGTAGACACTTCTGAAATTTTGTCGATTCTGCAAGAGGCAAGAATGTCTAAAGGGAGCTACAATTCATGGAGAGTTGTTTAAACACACAGGCGTTTTATTGCATGCGTAGGTGTGGAAATCTAAATTCAAATCGCTCTTATAACCATGAGCACGCATATAATCGAAAAAGGTTTGGAATAATGTTGCACAGGATTGCTATTATCCCCAAGCAGCCCCGGCATTGTTCTGTCTCTATGGAAACTAAGCAGTTCCTGCAGCAAACTTCACCCAGTATATTGAAAAATCCTATCTAACTGAGGGGTTTGATATAGGCTGGGCTACATGTCAAAGCAACTAGAGAACCAGGTACTGCAGCTTTTAACTGAAAATTAAAGCCCGCCAGAGGGTGTTTCCTGAAACCAACAACAGCCTGCATGTATATAGCACCTTTAAGCAAAGTGACTCATTCAACAGGAGGGCAATCAGACAAAAGTTAACAAGACAAGGAAATATTAGGATAGACGCTTGAGAGAGAGGAGCTATTGACAGGAAGACAGAGGAGTAGGAAAGCAGAGACGTTAAGTGAAAGAATAAATACGTGGAGCTACAGGGAAAGAGCCTGGGTGGGATTGTTATTGGTGCAGGCTCGATGGGCCGAATGGGCACCTTCTGCACTGTGCTGATTATAATGCCAGTTAGGGTGTAGAGGCAAAAGAATGTGTGAGTTGGGTGGATTGGCCATGCTAAATTGATGCTTAGAGTCAGGGGGTAAATACATGGGGTTACCAAGATAGACCTTGGATGAGATTATTGTCAGTACAGGCTTAATGGGCTGAATGGCCTCCTTTTACACCGTGTGGATTTTATTATTCTATGATTCTGAGGTGAAGGGACAACGTAAGTATATAGTCATAGAGATTTACAGCATGGAAACAGGCCCTTCAGCCCAACATGTCCATGCTGCCCAGTGTTTACCACTAAGCTAGTCCCAATTGCCTGTGTTTATCCCATATCCCTCTATACCCATCGTATCCATGTAACTGTCTAAATGCTTTTTAAAAGACAAAATTGTACCTGCCTCTACTACTATCTCTGGCAGCTTGTTCCAGACACTCACCACCCTCTGTGTGAAAAAATTGCCCCTCTGGACCCTTTTGTATCTCTCCCCTCTCACCTTAAACCTATGCCCTCGAGTTTTAGACTCCCCTACCTTTGGGAAAAGATATTAACTGTTTATGCAGATTTCCTTTTTTAATGTAAAGAATCTGGCAACACCAGTATTTACTGCCCTTCCTTGGTTGTGCAGATGGCCGATATTGGCTTCTTCTGGCACTTAAGGGGGCATTGGGGAATTGGCATGGTGTTTTTTTTCACTGGTAGACCCAAGTTCGACTCCCACTACGGCAGATGGTGAAACCTGATTTCAATTAAATCCTGGAATTAATAGTCTAACAAATGCAAGGCATTGTTGGTTGTTATAAAAACACATCTGGTTCACTAATATCCTTTAGGGAAGGAAATCTGCTGTCCTTACCTGGTCTGGCCTACATGTGACCCCAGAGCCATAGCAATGTGGTTGACTCTCAACTGCCCTCTGAAATGGCCCAGCAGAAAAAATACACCATGCCATTGCACCATGCCCCCTTAAGTGCCATAACAAACCAATATCAGTTAGCCACTCAGCACAAGGGCAATTAGGGATGGGCAATAAACACTGACCTAGCCAGTGATGCCTACATCCCATGAATGAATAAATAATGAGCCAACCACATCATTGTGGGACAGGATTCACATTTAAACAAAGTGATAAAAAGAGGGTGCCGCTTCATGCTCTCATCCAGACCTCAAAAAATTCATCAACTTCGCTTCCAGTTTTCCATCGCCTTCACCTGGTCCATCTCAGACACTTCCCTTTCCCTGCCTCGACCCTTCTGTCCATTTCCGACAATAGACTATCTACCAATATCTATTACAAGCCCACTGACTCCCACAGCTATCTGGACTACAGCTCTTCACACTCCACATCCTGTAAGGACTCCATCCCTTTCTCTCAGCTCCTTCGCCTCCAGTTGTTCCGATGATGCCACTGTCCAAAGTGCTGCTTCTAACATGTGCCCCTTTCTCCTCAACTGTGGATTCCCATCTACAGTTGTCAGCAGGACTCTCCACAGCGTGCAGTCCATCTCTTGTGCCAAGGCCTTCACCCCTTCCCCTCCCTCCCAGAACAAGGATAGAATCCCCCTTGTTCTCACATTTCACCCTGCCAGCCCCCGCATGCAAAGTATAATCCTCCACCATTTTCACCAACTCCAGCGTGATGCCACCGCCAAACACATCTTCCCTTCACTCCCTCTGTCAGCATTTCGCAGAGACCGTTCCCTCCGGGATAACATAGACCACTCCTCCACTATACCCAACACCTCTCCTGTCACTCATAGCACCTTCCCATGCAATCGCAGAAGGTGTAACACCTGTCCCTTTACCTCTTCCACGCTCACCATCCAAGGTCCAAAACATTCATTCCAGGTTAAGCAGCGTTTCACTTACACCTCTTTCAATTTGGTCTATTGCATTCGCTGCTCCCAATGTGGTCTCCTCTATATCGGAGACACCAAGCGTAGACTGGGTGATCGCTTTGCTAAGCATCTCTGGTCCGTGCGCAATCAGGGCACTGGCCTTCCAATTGCTTACCATTTTAACACACAATCTTGCTCCTATGCCAACATGTCTGTCCTTGCCTTGCTGCAATGTTCCAGTGAAACTCAAAGGAAACTGAAGGAACAGCACATCACCTTCTGGCTACGCACTTTACAGCCTTCCAGTCTCAACATCGAATTCAACAAATTCAGATGATACGCTCTATCCCACATCGACTCTTTTGTTTTCACTCTATTTTATTTAATTTTTCACTGTCCTCGACCTTTTATTTCTTTATTGTCCTTCTTCATTTTTCATACCCCCTCACTCTTTCCCCCTACTTTATCCCCCTTCATTACCCTTTCTCCCCCCCCGCTTCCCCTTTTCTACATTTTCCCTCATCTCCCCCCCAACACCCCCTACCACCCCACCTCCCCGCCATCTTTATCTGTCACAGCTTACAATTTATCTGCCGTTTGGCCATTCAAACCCTTTATTCTCTCTGTGGACAGCTATGAGCAGTCTTTTCCCCTGATTTCTGTGGCTATGACTCATCTTTCATTCCCACACCTTTCAGTATAAATACCTCCCACTTTCTATGCTTTTAGCTTTGAAAAAGCGTCATCAGGACTGGAAACGACAGCTCTTTTCTCCCCTTACACATGCTGCCAGACCTGCTGAGATTTTCCAGCATTTTCTCTTTTGCTTTCAGATTCCAGCTTCCGCAGTAATTTGCTTTTATCCGGTGATAAAGGAGGGCAGCATTCCTGCCTATAGAGACATTTGCGCATGAGTTGCTTTTTTTTAATGACAATCAGACAATTTTACTGGTATCAGCATTTCCTTTCCAAAGTTTTAAAACTGAACTAAAACCCTTAAGGTTGAATTTCAATTCCAGGATGGTGATGACTATTTAATACTAAGTCTTCTTTAAAAATTCATTTATGAGATGTGAGCACCTGTAGCTGGGCCAGATTTTATTACCCATCCAAAACTGGCGGCACAGTGGTTAGCACTGCTGCCTACACAGTTCCAGGGACCTGGGTTCGATTCCAGGCTTGGGTCACTCTCTGTGTGGAGTCTGCACATTCTCCCCATTTCTGTGTGGGTTTCCTTGGGGAAATTCTCCCTCAGTGTACATGAACAGGTGCCAGAGTGTGACGACAGGGGGATTTTTGCAGTAACTTCATTGCGGTGTTAATGTGACAATAATAATTAAACTAGCCTCTTGTTTTATCTACTGATGATGCTATCAAGTTAGAAAGAAAGACTTCATTTATACATCATCCATCATGACAGGGAATGAAGTACTTTTTGAAGTGTAGCCACTGTTGTAACGTAAGAAATTCAGAAGCCATTTTATGCACAGCAAGATCCCACAAACATCAATGCGGTAAGGACCAGATATCCTGTTTTTGTTACATTGATTGAAGGGTTAGTGTCAGTGCAGACATGAGGATAGTTCCCCACTCATGTCTTGGGATTATTAGCATCCACCTGAATGCCTCAATTACAAGCTACAGCTAAAAGAAACAGCGCATCTGAGTGTGCAGCATCCCTCCATATTGGAGTGCCAGCATTGACTTCTGTGTTCAAGTCTTAGAGTGGGAATTGAAACTGCAGCAGTCATGGTGAGAATATAAGCGAAGAAGCTTGACGAAGGATTTTGCCAGGTTAAATCAGGGGATATGAACAAAAAATGGTACAGCACAGGCCCTTTGGCCCACCAAGCTCGTGCTGACACATGATGCCTTTCTGAACTAAAGACCATTTGCCTCTACATGGTCTGTATCCCTCTATTCCCTGCCTATTCATGTATCTGTCAACATGTCTCTTAAACATTGCTATTGTATCTGCTTCTACCACCTCCTCTGGCAGCGCATTCTAGGCACTTACCACCCCCTGTTTAAAAAAAAACCTTTGATTTGATTTATTATTGTCACATGTAGTGGGATACAGTGAAAAGTATTCTTTCTTGCGTGCTATACAGACAAATCCTACCGTTCATTGAGAAGGACTGAATGCAGAATGTAGAGTTACACTCATAGTCTCCCCTGCCCCCCACTTTTACCTTAAGCCTATGTCCCCTAGTAATTGAGATTTCCATCCTGGGAAAAACACTCCTACTATCCACTCTGTTCATGCCTCTCATAATTTGTAAATTTCTATCCGGTCACCCCCCTCAGTCTTCAACGTTCAAATGAAAATAAACCACGTTTGTCCAATCTCTCCTCATAGCTAATACCCTCTAAACTGGCCAACATCCCAGTAAACCTTTTCTGTATGCTCTCCAAAGCCTCCACATCCTGCTGGTAAAGTAGCGACCAGAACTGTACGCAACATTCCAAATGCGGCCTAACTAAAGTTCTATACAACTGCGATATGACTTACCAATTTTTGTACACTGTGCCCTGACTGATGAAGGCAAGCATAGACCATCCCTCATGACAGTCAATGAAATACTTTTTCAAGTGTAGTCACTGTTATAACGTAGGAAATACAGAAGACATTTTATGCACAGCAAGATCCCACAAACATCAATGTAGTAAAGAACACATTGTCTACTTGTGTTGTCATTTTCAGGGAACTGTGGATCTGTACGCCCGGATCCCTCTGTAAATGTAAATTCTTCTCAGGGCTCTGCCATTTACTGTATACTTCCCTTCAGCATTAGACCTTCTAAATTGCGGATTTGTTCGGATCAGATGCCATCTACCATTTCTCCGGGTACATACGGAATAGAGTAGAACAGGAATATAAGTGTAGAGGAATATGAAATTAATTCGCTTTGGTAAGTAGAGAAAAAGAATAATTTAAAATGGCGAGAGATCGGATTGTATTTGAGGGATCTGGATGTTCAGAATGGACAGAAAGTTCATATCTGTTCTGCCTCTTCATTAAGACATTGTGACTCAATAGGATGCAGCTCCATAGACAAGCTGGTGCCATTCTGAATGGCTGGTAACAAGCTGCTTTCAGACACTAATATCAGTGTTGCTGCTCTTCAAGGAAAGCCTCAGATTGCCTTTGAAATGGTTTATTTGTCCTCCCTGGAACACTGGCTATTAGAGAGTAGAGAAAACAACACTGGAAAAAGAGATGCTTTTCCAGACAGTGATAAAGAATCCCTACAGTGCAGGATAAAGGCCATTAGGCCCACTGTACTAACAACAATCCCACCCAAGCCCCATATATTTACCCTGCTAATCCCCCCGATACGAAGGGATCCCCTTGACACTAAGGGGCAACTTAGCATGGCCAAATTAGCCATGTATGGGGAGGCAATGCCCTAGTGGTATTATTAACTCGACTATTAATCCAGAAACTCAGCTCATGTGCATGGCCAATTTAGCATGGCATGTGAAGGCGACGGCCAAGTGGGATAATCACTAGACTCTTAATCCAGAAACTCACAAATTTCTGAGTTCGAATCCCACCAAGGCAGGTAAATTTGACTTCAATATAAAATATCTGGAATTAAGTATCTACTGATAACTATAAAACCATTGTCGGAAAAACCCATCTGGTTCACTAATAATAGGGAAGGAAATCTGCCACTCTTACCTGGTCTGGCCTAACGTTTCTGTGGGTCCTCCAGACCCACAGAAATGTGGTTGACTCTCAGCTGCGCTCTGAAATGGCCTAGTGAGCTGCTCAGTTGTATCACCACCACTTTCTCAAGGGCAACTAAGGATGGACAATAAATACTGGCCAGCCAGTGATGCCCATGTCCCATAAATGAATTTTTAAAAAATCAACCTAATCCACACCTCTTTGGAGCGTGGGAGGAAAGTGGAGCGCCCAGAGGAAACCCATGCAGAGACAGGGAGAATGTGCAGAGTCCACACAGATCGTCACCCAGGGCTGGAGTTGAACCCAGGTCCCTGAAGCTGTGAGGCAACAGCGTGAACCACTGCGCCACCGTGCTGCCTCCAATCTTTCAAAGTTGATTTAGCAGGAGTTTTACCTGAATGCTTGTGGGGCTGGCTTCATAAAGGCTGGCAGCATTAGTTCAATCCTCCTCCCATTGAATCAGGAGGATGTGACGGTGGCATTGCTGGTCAAATTTCTCTAATATTCTTCTCTGTGGCTGATACACAGTCCAGGTCTCCATTCAGTACAGGAGTGTGGTGACAAAGGACTTCAGCTGACTTGTTGAGATCTTTGTTGACGAACATTCTGTAGTTTGTTGAAGACTGAGATGGCGCTTGATTTAGAGGGAGCAGAGGGATGGTTCGCTATGCGGATTCCTGGGGTGAGCTGTAAATATTTGTCCTTTGCAGAGAGATCAGGATCTCATAGAAACACATGCAATGTTTCTGGAGCTTGATGGATTAGATGCTGGGAGGATTCACACTGAGAAATCTATAATTAGGGGGTGACAGTCTCAGAAAAAGAGAGAAGGAGTCTCTTCACTCTTCACCTCAGGGTGGCATGGTGGCACAGTGGTTAGCACTGCTGCCTCACAACGATTCCTGGCTTGGGTCATCATCTGTGCAGATTCTGCACATTCTCCCCGTGACCATTCTAAATTAAAGTATATTTATTAATCACAAGTAAGATTCACAATAATACTGCAATGAAGTTATTGTGAAATTCCCTTGGTCGCCACACAGTCTGGTGCCTGTTCGGGTCAATGCACCTAACCGGCATGTCTTTCAGACTGTAGGAAGAACCCAGAGCATCTGGTAGAAACCCACTCTCCCGAACAGGTGCCAGATTGTGGCGACTAGGGGATTTTCACAGTAACTTCATTGCAATGTTAATGTAAGCCTACTTGTATCAATAATAAACAAATTTAAGCAAAGAATTTTGAATCGTTGAAAGCCAGATAGCTGGAGGTGGTCAGTATATTTAAGCCAGAGGGGGAATGTGGGAAGGTGCATGGAGCTAGATCAGACATGATCTTACTCAATGATGGAATCGGCCACAGGATCCAAACGGCCAACTCCTGCTCCTATTTAGCTCTCCAAATCCATAAGATGGGAATATGACGTTCAAAGCCCCTTCAGTCCGTTCCATTATTTACTTAGACAATTGGTACCACTTTACATTATTTGAAATACCTCAACTAGCCCACTGAACCATAAAACCATAGAGTCCCTACAGTGCCAAAGGAGGCCATTCAGCCCATCAGCTCTGCACTGACTCTCTGAAAGAGCATCTTACCCAGGCCCAATCCCTTAACCCCATGAGGTTACCATGCATTTGCCATGGCTAATCCTCCTAACTTACACACCCAGCAGAGTGACACAATGGTTAGCACTGCTGCCTCACAGCGCCAGAGACCTGGGTTTGATTCCCGGCTTGGGTCACTGTTTGTGCAGAGTCTTCCCATTTTTCCCCATTTCTGCGTGTGCTCCAGGTGGTCTGGTTTCTTCCCACAGTCTGAAGGATGTACTCGTTAGAGTTTAGAAGGATGAGGGGAGATCTCATTGAGACGTATAAGATGATGAATGGGATGGATAGGATAGAGGTGGAGAGACTCTTCCCGCTCAAAAAAGACAGTAGGACTAGGGGGCACAGCCTCAAGATAAAGGGGGGCGGTTTAGAACGGAGTTGAGGAGGAACTTCTTCACTCAAAGGGTGGTGAATCTCTGGAATTCTCTGCCCGTTGAAGTGGTGGAGGCTGCCTCGCTAAATATTTTTAAGAAGCGGGTTGATGGGTTCTTGATAAGAGAGGGGATTAAGGGTTATGGGGAGAGGGCGGGAAAGTGGAACTGAGCCACAACAGATCAGCCATGATCTTATTGAATGGCGGGGCAGGCTCGAAGGGCTAGATGGCCTACTCCTGCTCCTATTTCTTATGTTCTTATATTATGATGAATGGGATGGATAGGATAGAGGTGGAGAGACTCTTCCCGCTCAGAAAGGACAGTAGGACTAGGGGGCACAGCCTCAAGATAAAGGGGGGGGGTGGTTTAGAACAGAGTTGAGGAGGAACTTCTTCACTCAAAGGGTGGTGAATCTCTGGAATTCTCTGCCCGTTGAGGTGGTGGAGGCTGCCTTGCTTAATATTTTTAAGATGTGGGCTGATGGGTTTTTGATAAGCGAGGGGATTAAGGGTTATGGGGAGAGGACGGGAATGTGGAACTGAGCCACGACAGATCAGCCATGATCTTATTGAATGGCGGGGCAGGCTCAAAGGGCTAGATGGCCTACTCCTGCTCCTATTTCTTATGTTCTTACGTTCTTATGTGCTGGTTAGGTGCACTGGCCATGCTAAACCCTCCCTCAGTGTACCTGAACAGACGCCAGAGTCTGGCAACTAGGGGATTTTCACAGTAACTTCATTGCAGTGTGAATGTAAGCCTACTTGTGACTAATAAATAAACTTCAGCTTTTAAAAAACCTTTTGGACACTAAGGGGCAATTTATGTGATTTGATTTGATTTATTGTTGTCACATATATTTGCATACAGTGAAAAGTATTGTTTCTTGTGCGTTGTACAGACAATGCATACCGTTTATAGAGAAGGAGAAATGAGAGATGTAGTGTTGCAGTCATAGCTGGGGTGTAGAGAAAGATCAACTTAATGCAAGGTAGGTTGATTCAAAAGTCTGATAGCAGCAGGGAAGAAGCTGTTCTTGAGTCAGTTGGTACGTGACCTCAGACTTTTGTATCTTTTTTCTGTTGGGAGAAGGTGGAAGAGAGAATGTCCGGGGTGCGTGGAGTCCTTAATTATTCTGGCTGCTTTTTGGACGCAGAGGAAAGTGTAGACAGAGTCAATCGATGGGAGGCTGGTTTGTGTGATGGATGGACTTCATTCACACGACCGTTTGTAGTTCTTTGCGGTCTTGGGCAAAGCAAGGAGCTGTGTTACAACCAGAAAGAATGCTTTCTATGGTGCATCTGTAAAAGTTGGTGATTTGCGATGGCCAATCCAACTAATCTGCACATCTTTGGACTGTGGGAGGAAACCAGAGCACCTGGAGAAAACCCACAGAGGCATGGGAAGAATGTGCAAACTCTGCATAGACAGTTGTGAAAGCAACACTGCCCAAACTTACAGGTTACTGAAAGGCCTGAATGGACCGGACATGGGAAAGATGCTTCTATTAGTGAGAGAGACTGTGGTCTGAGGGCATAGCCTCAGAGTTAAGGGATGATCATTTAGAACTGAGATGAGAAGGAATTTCTTTAGCTAGGTGTTTGTGAATCTGTGGAATTCATTGCCACGGAAGACTGAGGAGGGCAAGCTATTGAGTGTATTTAAGACAGAAATAGATAGATTTTTGATCAGTGAGGGGAAAAGGTGGGAGGAGGGAGTTGAGAAACTTATCAGCCATAGAATCATAGAATATACAGTGCAGAAGGAAGCCATTCAGCCCATCGAGTCCACACCGACCACAATCCCACTGAAGCCCTATCCACATAACCCCATGCATTTACCTTAATCAGTCCTCTTGACACTAAAGACCAATTTACCATGGCCAACCCACCTTAACTGCACACCTTTGTACTGTGTGTGTGTGTGTTGGGGGGGGGGGGGACCAGGGCACCCGGAGGGAACCCAAGCAGACATGGGGAGAACGTGCAGATTTTGCACAGTGACCCAAGCTGGGAATCGAATCCGAATCCTTGGTGCTGTGAGGCAGCAATGCTAACTATTGTGCCGTGCAAGCATTTCATGGCCATCCGGTTATGTGGCCCATGACTGAATGGCGGAGCAGACTCGATGGGCCAAATGGTCTAATTCTGCGCCTGTATCTTATGGTCTGACACACAGGCCCCCGATTACAAGTGTCTGATTGAGCTAACCTCATCTCCCAGCCTATAAGGGAAAGTGCAAAGATGGGGGACAATCTGAAAGAAAAGGGATAGGCACAGCAGGAGTTAAGCAAACAGGGTGGGCTTAATGAATAAAAGGCAATTACTGTGGATGCTGGAATCTAAAACCAGAAGAGAAAAGGCTGGAAAATCTCAGCAGGTCTGGCAGCATCTGTAAGGAGAGAAAAGAGCTGACGTTTCGAGTCCAGATAACCCTTTGCTTTTGGGCTTAATGAATAATAGATAGTTGTGACAATATATAACAGGGCAGAATGAAGGCATGGCAGACAGCAGGGATGTTGTAAGTGCTGTATATGCGTCGACTCCTGATGGAGTATGTGAAATGTAGCAGCTAAGTCGAAGGCGAAGTTCAAACTGAGGAATATGAAAAGTTTACGTTACATCCACGATCTAATTCGAGGCAAGTGGCAGCAACTTGGTGCTGTTAAATAATGTGGCCCAGAGCCTGTGGAATCACAACACAATGAAGATATAAAGTCCCAATAAAGACCCAGCTGAGTGGAGCTATAACTGGATGGCCGTGAAACACTTAGAAGTGGAGGATGATTAATGAGCACCCTTCCTGCAGTATAATGGCAGAGCGAAGCAGGGCTAAAGGTGACGTTCAAAGTCAAGATGAAGAAAAATGTCAATTTTGACCCTGACAATTCATGCACTACGGCCAAAGAAGGCTCCTTCTGAACATGCCAGAGCTCATTTGTCATTACTCACAAATGGATAAGATCACCACCTTATGTAAGATCTTTATCGTGATCTAAGGAAGATTTGGCACAGAGGAATCCTGAAGCCAGGACCGGAATTTTACCAGCCCGCCCACTACGGGAATCGGAACGGGCAAAGGGCGGAGCATGGGAAGGTCCATTGACCTTGGGAGAGATTTTACAGCTTCGGGATGAGCGAGGCCATATAATCCCACCCAAGGAAGCTGCAAATGAGCCAAGATTCAAAACTGAATGAGAGAGACACTTACGTGGGTGACTGTCTGTATGGAGTTTGCATGTTCTCCATATATCTGTGTGGGTTTCCTACGTGTGCTCCAGTTTCCTCCCACAGCGTGGGTCAGGTGGATTGGCCATGCTAAGTTGCCCCTTATTATCGGAGGGTTAGCAAGGTAAATAGGTGGGGTTACGGGGATGGGGCCCGGGTAGAAGTGTTGTTGGAGTAGATCCGATGGGCCAAATGGCCTCGTTCTGTACTGTAGGGATTCTAGAATTCATTGCCGACTGCCGTAGGAACGCATCTGGTTCACTGATGCCCTTTAGGGAAGGAAGTCTCTTACCTGGTCTGCTCTACCTGTGACTCCAGAGCTATAGCAGTGTGATTGACTATCAAGTGCTCTCAGAAATGGAGAGCTGTCAGGGATGGGCAATAAATGCTGACCCAGTCAGTGACGCCCACATCCATTAAGTGAATTAAAACAAAATCTACCTTTCAGAAGTAGGCCGTTGGTTGCGAAATACTTCGGGATGTCCTGAGATTGTGGGGAGACACTGCACGAATTGCGAGCTTGTTCTGCCCTCACGTTCTGTAGAACCGAGTGACTGGCACTTTGCAATGGTCCTGATTGAACGCTGGATTGTCAATTTGATCTGATTCAATCTCACCACAGCCCACTGAACTCTAATGTAAATCCACGGCTCGGAATTCTTTCAGACCACATTGAGTGGTTCATGGGGAACCTGGTTGTTTGGAGAGATGCAGAAATTGAAGTCTTTGCGCTGGCCTAATTGAAGGTGTTATTTCCAAATAAACACTCGAGATAGTGTGCGGTAATGCGAAAACGCTCTCCCCTCAATACAATATTCCCATATAAAGAGTGGACGCTGCAGTGTAGTGGGCGGAAAGTACTTACTCTTATCATTGTCCTCCACTTAATTCCTTCAGTGAATGGAATGCAAGTAAAATGCTTATCAGAAATTACGAGTTATAAGAGCTTGATACTGTGGCTTCGTAATATCAGCTTCTTATTACCGAGCGATAATTCAGACCCTATCACCAATAATCCAGATATTGAATTAATTCTGGTGGGAAATTGCATTTTCATTTTGATATTATATCTGGGATGATGCCAGGAATGGGGTAGGTTTCAAATTACGGTGCTTTGAAGGTTGATAAAGTTTTCTGTGCACTGACTGCTGACAATCGATGTCACGGCCTGTATTCACCTGCATACGGCTATCGGCCACTGGAGACCACTCAGTGAGGACCAGGCATTGCAGACTCCCCTGCTCCCAATTAGGGTGGGGTGGGTTGGGAACCGGGAACGCATGCGCATCTCCCACAGCCGGCGAACGATCGCCAGTCAGACTGCGCTGGAAACCTGCGGGAAGGCAGGTAAGTAATTTAAATCTTTTTTAAAATCTATTTTAAATAGGTAGATTTGTTAATTATCAGGACCTGAAAGGTCCCGATCGAATCTCCCACCCTGCCAGAAGCACTTTATTCCAGCGGGGATCAGACCAGTTCCCCATACTTGGGGAACTAGCGGGAGACACCACTGGAATGAAGTGGGGGGGGGAGGGCAATCAGGGCCCCCCAAGGGGGTTGGGTGATGAGGGAGTGGTGCCCCCTGGGTATGGGCGCCCTGGCAGTGTCAGCCTGTGTCCCCGGCACTGCCCAAGGGGCAAAGTGCCCATGCCCAGGGGGGACCTTGGCACTGCACATCAGGCTTGGGGCAGGGCCAAGGGGGCAGTGCTTATTGTGGGCAGGGCCGAGGGGTGATTGGTGGATGTGGGGGCCAACTGCCACTCTACATTGGGACTGGTCTGGGATGGAGAGGTGGAGAGGTGGGAGGCCCTGTACTCCTGGGTTTTTAATGAGATTCACGGCCGGGACCTCTTCAGTGCACAGAGTGCCTAGATTAAGGTGAGAAGCTGATCTGTCAGAACTGTCGTGATCTAGAACAATTTTCCCACTAATTCAGCACTTTTGGGAGAATTGCCCACTATAGTCCAAGTGCAGCCTAACTCAGGTTCTATAAAGCTGCAACGTGACTTGCCAGTTTTTAAACTCAGTGCCCCAGCCAATGAAGGCAAGCATGCTGTATGTCTTCTTGACCACCTTCTCCACCTGCATTGCCGCTTTGAGTGGCCTGTGTACCTGTACACCCAGATCCCTCTGTCTATCAATATTCTTAAGGGTTCTGCAATTTACTGTATATTTCCTATCTGTATTAGACTTTCCAAAATGCATTACCTCACATTTGCCCGGATTAAGCTCCATCTGCCATCTCTCCGCCCAAGTCTCCAACCGATCTATATCTGACAATCTTAATCATTTCCTGCAAATCCACCAACCTTTGTGTCATCCACAAAGTTACTAATCAAACCAGTTATATTTTCCTCCAAATCATTTATATATATTACAAACAGCAAATGTCCCAGCACTAATCCCTGAGCAATATCACTTGTCACAGCCCTCCATTCAGAAACGCACCCGTCCACTGCTACCCTCTGTCTTCTTTGACCGAGCCAGTTTTGTATCCACCTTGCCAGCTCACCTCTGATCCCATGTGACTTCACCTTCTGCACCAGTCTGACATGAGGGACCTTGTTAGAAGCTTTACTGAAGTCCATGTAGACAACATCCACTGCCCTACCCTCATCAATCATCTTCGTCACTTCCTCGAAAAACTCAATCGAGTTAGTGAGGCACAACCTCCCCTTCACAAAACCATGTTGCCTCTCACTAATATGTCCACTTATTTCCAAGTGGGAATAACTCCTGTCTTGAAGAACCCTCTCCAATAATTTCCCTACCACTGATGTAAGGCTCACTGGCCTGTAATTACCTGGATTATTCTCGCTATCCTTCTTAAACAAAGGAACAACATTGGGTCTTCTCCAGTCCTCTGGGACCTCTCCTGTGGCCAGTGAGGATACAAAGATTTCTCTCAAGGCCTCAGCAATTTTCTCCCTTGCCTCTCTCAGTATTCTGGGGTATATCCCATCAGGTCCTGGGGATTTAGCTACCTTAATGTTTCTCAAGATGCCCAATACCTCCTCCTTTTTAATCTCAACATGACTCAAACTATCCACACATTCTTCCCCAGACTCATCACCTACCAAGTCCTTCTCTTTGGTGAATACTGATGTAGAGTATTCATTTGGTACCTCACCCATTTCCTCTGGCCCCATGCATAGATTCTCTCCTTGTCCTCGAGTGGAGCAACCCTCTCCCTGGCTACCCTCTTACTCTTTATATAAGTATAAAAACACCTTGGGACTTTCCTTAATCCTGCTGGCCAATAACTTTTTGTGTCCCCTTTTAGCCCTCCTTACTCCTTGCTTAAGTTTCTTTCTACTTTCCTTGTATTCCATACTTGCTTCATGTGTTCCCAGTCTCCTAGCCTTGACAAATGCTTCATTTTTCTCTTTGGCTAGGCTCTCAATATCTCTCGTTATCCAAGATTTGCAAAACTTGCCATACTTATCCTTCATCCTTACAGGAATATGCTGGTCCTGAATCCCTATCACCTCACACTTGAAAGCCTCCCACATGCCAGAAGTTGATTTGCCCTCAAACATCTGCCCCCAGTCTACATTCTTCAGTTCCTGCCTAATATTGTTGTAATTTGCCTTCCCCCAATTTAGTACCTTAACTTGAGGATTACACTTATCGTTATCCATCAGTAGCTTAAAGCTTTCTGAATTGTGGTCACTCTCCCCAAGCTGCTCCCCTACTGAAATGTCGACGACCTAGCTAGGCTCACTCCCCAATACCGGGTCCAGTATGGCCCCTTCCAGAGTTGAACTATCTACATACTGTTTCAGGAAGTCCTCCTGGATGCTCCTTACAAACTCTGCCCCATCCACACCCATTGCATTATCTGAGCCCCAGTCAATATTGCGGAAGCTAAAATCTCCCACCACAACAAATCTGTTACTTTTACACCTTACCAAAATCTGCCTACATATCTGTTCCTCTATCTCCCGCTGGCAGTCGGGTGGCCTATAGTAAACCCCCAACATTGTGACTGCACCCTTCCTATTCCTGAGCTCTACCCATATTGCCTCATTGTATGAGCCCTCCGAGATGTCCTCCCGCAGTATAGTTGTAATATTCTCCTTAACCAGAAGTGCAACTCTCCACCCCTTTCACATCTCCCTCTATCCCGCCTGAAATATCTGTATCCAGGAATGTTAAGCTGCCAATCCTGTCCTTCCCTTAACCAATTCTCTGTAATAGCAACAACATCATAGTTCCAAGTACTAACCCAAGCTCTAAGTTCACCTGCTTTACATGCTATGCTTCTTGCATTGAAACAAATGCACTTCAGTCCAACAGATCCTCTTTGATTCACAACCACACCCTGCCTACTCTTTGTCTGAATCTTACTGTCCCTGCTCTCTGGTTCCCCTTCAGTTAATTCACCTTTGCTTTGGTTCCCACCCCCTACCAAACTAGTTTACACCCTCCTGCGTGACGCTACACACTCACTCACCACCACCCCCCCCCACTTCCACCCCTACTTTCAACACACTTCAGCTATATTTGCAACCTCCAATTGCAAATGGGTGGCCCGGTGCTGCAGTGGTTAGCCCTGCAGCCTCACAGTGCCAGGGACCCAGGTTCAATTCCCGGCTTGGGTCACTACCTCTGTGAAGTTTGCACGTTCTCCCCGTGTCTGTGTGGGTTTCCTCCGGGTGCTCTGGTTTCCTCCTACGGTCTGAAAGGTGCGTTGGCCATACTAAATTCTCCCTCAGTGTACTGGGCTGGGGGATTTTCACAGTAACTCCATTGCTTTGTGAACGCAAGCCCACTTGTGACTAATAAATAAACTTTAAACAAATCACCACTTGCCTGTAAGTCCACAGCGAGATCCTTGGCGAATCTTTCCCTGTGATGGGCTCAGGGTGGCGTGTTGCCATGCTAGAACTGTTTACTTTGCTATGTGAGGCAATTCATAAATGCGGTGATTTGCTATATTAATCTTTCCTGCGATAACGACAATAATAACCTACTCGTAAATTAGTCACCACCGAGATATTACGGTGCAGGCAGATTATAATCAGCTGCCTGCTCAGCTGGTGCATGTTCTGTATTCATATATTGCAACTTCACAGGCTTAATGTGGCTGAGGATTTCACAGCTGAACGATCCTGTGAGCTGGCAGTGTGAATTATCATAGTCTCTTTATCTCAGGATCATCCAAATTCAAAGGAACGAAACCCAGAGAGAGCCCGCCAGCTATTTCACCTGCAGCTCAAAAAGAACATTTAAGAGATCCTTTCAGTTTTCAAAGGGGTACCTTTTCCACGGATAATGTGCAGGGAGAGGCTGAGTGGCCACCGTCGTCAGCGACAGATTACAAAGACCTTGGGGCGGGATTTTCCAGCCGTCCTCGCTCCCAAGACCGGAAAATTCCGCCCGAGGCCCATGGACCTCTTCATGGTCCTCGCCAGCCCGCTACGATTCCACCGTGCCGCCCCCATCTGACTCGCCATGATGTTTGCCCAATGTTGATATGGGCGGCACAGTGGCACGGTGGCTAGCTCTGCTGCCTCACAGTGCCCAGTTCAATTCCGGCCTCGGGTTACTGCCTGTGAAGAGTCTGCACCTTCTCCCCATCTCTGTGTGGGTTTCCTCCCACGTACCAGAGATGCGCTGGTTAGATTGATTGGCCTTGCTAATTTGCCTCTGAGTGTCAGGGGGACTAGCAGGATAAATACCTAAAGTCATGGGGGTAAGATCTGGGTGAGAATGTTCTGGCGTTTGATGGGCTGAATGGCCTCTTTCTGAACTGTCAGTGTTCTATGATTCTATGTTACTGGATGTGACCACAATGGGAATTTAGTGAACTTTTATCGTCCCCTTTTTCAAGCAAAGATACACTAGCAATGGAGGCAGTGCAGAGAAGGTTCACTAGGTTGATTCCATTTCTTATGCGGTAAGGTTGAGTAGGTTAGGCCTGCGCTCATTGGAGTTCAGAACAATGAGAGACAACCTTATTGAGGTGTATTTGATTCTCAGAGGGCGTGACAGGATGGATGCTGAGAGGTTGTTTCTGTTTCGTATGTGGGGCTTCGCCCCTTTAAGTGGATGGGTCAGGTGACCTGGGGGTGTGGGGTGACTGCCCCTACAGCTAATCGAGGCCTGGAGTGCGAGGAGTACAGTTCTTTAATAGACCCAATTGTTCCTATGCCTTTCCCTTGGTGGATTCCATTAGAGCTACCTCCCTGGTAGTCTCAGGCTTCATAGTTTCCCCTTAGAACCATAGAACACTACAGCTCAGAAACAGGCTGTGCTGAACCATTTTTCTGCCTAGTCCCACCTGGGCCATATCCTCCACACCCCTCTCATCCACGTACCTGTCCAAGCTTTTCTTAAATATTAAAAGTGAGTCCACATTCACCACTTCATCTGGCAGCACGCTCCTACCACTCTCTGTGTGAAGAAGCCCCCCCCTAATATTCCCATTAAACTTTTCCCCCTTCACCCTTAACCCATGACCTCTAGTTTTATTTCTCCCCTAGCCTCAGTGGAAAAAGCCTGGTTGCATTCACTCTATCTATACCTCTATCTCCCTTGTGGGAGACTCTAGAAGCAGAGGGCATAATCTCAGAGTAACGGGTCACCCATTTAAAACAGAGAACAAAGAATTAATAATAAAGGCAAAAGAAGGACTGAACAAATTTGATTGACTTTAAGTATTAGCATTACTGAGGTGGGTTTTGGCAGTGGCAGGCACCTCAGGATAGAATATGATTGAGAAATTATGTTTCGAATGCCACTACCATGCAAAGAACAAAGAAAATTACAGCACAGGAACAGGCCCTTCGGCCCTCCAAGCCTGGACCGACCATACTGCCCGTCTGAACTAAAACCCCCTACCCTTCCGGGAACCATATCCCTCTGTTCCCATCCTATTCATGTATTTGTCCAGATGCCCCTTAAAAGTCACTATTGTATCTGCTTCCACTACCTCACCCGGCAGCGAGTTCCAGGCACCCACCACCCTCTGTGTAAAAAAATTGCCTCGTGCGTCTAGAGATGAGGAGGAATCTTTTCTCTCAGCGAATCTGTGGAATTCTTTACCACAGAGCGTTGTAGAGGTTAGGCCATTAATAAGCTCAAGGCTAAGATCAACAGATTTTTAATCAGTAAGGAAATTGAGGGTTACAGGGATAAGGCAGGCAAGTGGAGTTGAGGATTATCATATCAGATCAATCATAGAATCATAGAATCCCTACAATGCAGAAGGAGGCCATTCAGCCCCTCGAGTTTCCACCGAATGTAATCCCACCCAGGCCCTATACTCATAACTCTGTCCATTTACCCTGGATAATCCCACTGACACTAAGGGGCAATTGAGCATGGCCAATCTACCTAACCTGCACACCTTTGGACTATAAGAGGAAACCGGAGCACCCGGAGGAGACCCAAGCAGACACAGGGAGAATGTGTAAACTCCACAATAACAGTGGCCCAAGCCGGGATTCGAACCCGGGTCCCTGGCCCTGTGAGGCAGCAGTACTAACCAAGTGTGCCACCGTGCTACCCAGTCATGATCTCATTGAGTGGCAGAGCAGGCTCGATGGGCTGAATGGCCTACTTCTGCTCCTACATCCTATGGTTTTATGGTTTTATCAGTCATGAACTTTTAGAATGGGGGGAACAGGATCGTGGGTCCGAGTGGCCTACTTCAGCTCCTATAATGTTATGCTCCACTCGACAAGCATCCCTCTCAAGGCTGTACGAGCATAACTAAATGAAGCAGTTGCCTCTCATTTTCTTTTTCGGAGTCTGCTCTCCTAAATGCATCGATGCAGTTGAATGAGAAAGATTTACCTATCTCCACTCTGTCAGAGCAACAACAGCAGTAAGGCAATGCAGAATTTCAAATGCAAAGTTCCGTCGACACGGGTAGCTGTTTTGACACATTGGCATCTGTCGACAGTTGTTCAGCAATTGGAATATCAATCGGCGCTCTACCTTGACTGCATCGATTGGAGACTGACAATTTCTAGGCATGATCTCTCTTACTTTCCATTATTTTACTCGAGGTCGTCTTGATTGGCTCTGCATTATAACTGCTGTGTCTCCCTCTGTTGTGTGTGCTGGGTTAGATCGTTGAGATGCAAAGCATTTAGAGTAAAGTCACGCATCTCTGGGTGTCTTCAGAGAGGATGCAGTGACCTCTAACGTAGTGTGCAAATTCTGCCACTGAGTTGCCAATCAGTTTGCAGCTTTGAAAGATAAATCTTCTGTTTTAGCCACAGCTTGCTGCTTCCCATCCCAAGTATTGCCTGCGGCCACTATTCAAACCGTGACGGTGGGAATCACCAGCTTGTTTGAAGAAACTGCCTTTCTCTTGAGGGGAGGCAGGGTGACACTGCTGCACCAGGGACTCTAGTTCAATTCCCCGCTTGGGTCACTGCCCTTGCGGAGTTTGCATGTTCCCCCCGTGTCTGCCTGGGTTTCCTCCGGGTGCTCCGGTTTTCCTCCCACAGTCCAAAGATGCGTGGGTTAGGTTGATGGGCCATGGAAAATTGCCTCTTAGTGTCGGGGGAGACAAGCAAAGCAGATACGTGGGGTTGTGGGGATAGTGTCCGCGTAGGATTGTGGTCAGTGCAGACTCAGTGGGCCAAATGGCCTCCTTCTTCATTCTGCACTGTAGGAGTTCACTGATCCCATGATTCTATCTCCCAGTTGATTATGTTCCCTTGGGAAGAACCACAAATTGAAACCACATCCTACAGGTGGTTCTGAGCCACCACTGGCTGCCCTGAGATTGGAATTGGACCCACACAAAAAAAAGGTGTTGATTTCCTTCTTGGGCACATGAGGTGAAAACCATTCAGAGCCTTGTACATGTTCCATTATCAACTAAATCCTGACTGACTAGTACTTCAGTGGTCTTGACTGAAGTGGACACTCACATCATCCATCTGCCACAGCTCTCAGTCTCCTTATCTGAGGAAGGATGTTCTTGGGGGAGAGGAAGTGCAGAGAAGGTTTACCAGGCTGATTCTGGGGATGGTGGGACTGAGGCCTGAAGAGGGATTGAGTAGGTTAGGATTGTTTTCACTGGTGTTCAAATGAATGAGGGGGAAATTCATAAAGACTTATAAAATTCTAACAGGGCTAAAAAGGATGGATGCAGGAAAGATGAGCCCAAAGGTAAGATGTCCAGAACTAGGGACCACAGTCTAGGGATACAGGATAGACCATTGAGGACAGAGATGAGGAGATATGGAATTCGTTACCACAGAAAATAGTTGAGGCCAAAACAGTAAACATTTTCAAGAAGGAGTTACATATAGAAATATGGGATGAGGGGGATCAAAAGTTATGGGGAGAAAGTAGGATTAGACTGTTGAGTTGGATGGTCAGCCATGATCAGAATGAATGGCAGAGCAGGCTCAGAGGGCTGAATGGCCTCCTCCTGCTCTTATTTTCTATGTCTCTATGAATTAATCTCCACCCTGGAAGGGAAATGCCCTTAAGGCGGTGGCATAGCGATATTGTCACGGGACAAGTAATCCAGAGACCCGAGGCCCTGGGGACCAGGGTTCAAATCTCACTGGTGAAATTTGATTTCAATAAAAATCCAGAATTAAGAATCTACCAATGACTATGAAAGCATTGTCAATTGTCTGAAAAACCCATCACGTTCACTAATGTCCTTTAGGGAAGGAAATCTACTGTCCTTACCTGGTCTGGCCCACATGTGACTCCAGGGCCACAGCAATGTGGTCTTAAAGCCGAACAGTTCAAGAGCAACTAAAGATGGGCAATAAATGCTGTCATAGACAGTGATGTCCACATCCCATCAATGATAAAAAAAACTGCGTGGTGGTGGCATTCAAAACATAATTTCTCAACCATATTCTATTCTGAGGTGCCTGCCCATGCCAAAACCCACCTCAGAAATACCAATACTTAAGGTCTATCAAATTGGTTAGTTCCTTCTTTTGCCTGTGCCTGAAATGCCCAAACTCCAAGTCCCCAACTATTTGAACATAAGAACATAAGAAATAGGAGCAGGAGTAGGCCATCTAGCCCTTCGAGCCTGCCCCGCCATTCAATAAGATCATGGCTGATCTGAAGTGGATCAGTTACACTTTCCCGCTTTCTCCCCATTACCCTTAATTCCCTTGTCTATCAAAAACCTATCTACCCATGACTTAAATATATTTAGCGAGGTACCTCCACCACTTCAACGGGCAGAGAATTCCAGAGATTCACCACCCTTTGAGTGAAGAAGTTCCTCCTCAACTCCGTTCTGAACTGCGCCCCCCCTCCCGCCCCTTATCTTGAGGCTGTGCCCTCTAATCCTGCTATCCTTTCTAAGCGGGAAGAATGTCTCTACCTCTACCCTATCCATCCCCTTCATTATCTTATACGTCTCTATAAGATCCCCCCTCATCCTTCTAAACTCCAATGAGTACAAACCCAGCCTATTTAGTCTCTCTTCATAGTCCAACCTGCTCATCTCCGGCATCAGCCTAGTGAACCTCCTCTGCACTCCCTCCAAGGCCAATATACTCTTCCGCAAGTGCGGCGACCAAAACTGCACACAGTACTCCAGCTGCAGCCTCACCAGTACCCTGTACAGTTGCAGCAAGACCTCCCTGCTTTTATATTCTATCCCCCTCGCTATAAAGGCCAACATTCCATTTGCCTTCTTGATCACCTGCTGCACCTGCAGACTGGGCTTTTGCGATTCGTGCACAAGGACCCCCAGGTCCCTCTGCACCGTAGCATGCTGCAGCTTTTCACCCTTTAAATAGTAATCCCTCCTACTATTATTTCTGCCAAAGTGGATAACCTCACACTTGCTAACATTGTACTCCATCTGCCAGGTCCTCGCTCAGCCTATCCAGATCCCTATAGGGATCCAGATCCCTATCCAGATTTGTTCATAGATTGAACTTGATTGTGCAGTTGGCATCTAGTTTGACTTTGAGCTGAGCTTCAAACCTGAAATTCAATCTATTATCAAACTATCAGTAAAACATAGAAGCATAGAAAATAGGCCATTTGGCTCTTCAAGCTATTCAACATGGTTATGTCTGATGGGCAGATGCTGGCTTTGGACTGGGGTGGGCACAGTAAGAAGTCTCACAACACCAGGTTAAAGTCCAATAGGTCTATTTGGATCACAAGCTTTCGGAGTGTTACTCCTTCCTCAGGCGAGTGAGGATTCAAATCCCCACTTCACAATCTACTCACCTAATGAAGGTGCAGCGCTCCGAGAGCTTGTAATTCCAAATAAACCTTCTGGACTTTAACCTGGTGTTGTGAGACTTCTGACGATGATTATGTCTGATCCACTATCTCACACTCATTGCAAGAGTCTAGAAGTGTTCTATTTCCTTCTTAACTATATTCAGTGATTTCACCTCCGTAGCTTTCTGGGATAGAGAATTCCGTAGATTCACCACCCTGTGAGTGAAGAAACCTCTTTTCTTCTCAGTCCCCAATTTGTCTACCCTGTATCTTGAGACTGTGTCCCCTGTTCAGCCACAAGAAACAACATTCCTACATCGGTCTGTCTGTCTTTGTCAGAATTTCATATGTTACAATGAGACCCTCTCTTATTCTTCTAAATTCCAGTGAATAACAGGCCCAGTCAACCTAATCTCTCCTCATACAACAATCCTGCCATCCCAGGAATCAGTTTGGTGAACCTTTGCTGTTCTCCCTCTCTGCCAAGTATATCTTTTCTTTCATTCGATTTATTATTGTCACATGTAACGGGATACAGTGAAAAGTATTGTTTCTTGCATGTTATACAGATAAAACATACCGTTCAAAGAGTATATAGGGGAGAAGGAGAGAAGAGGGTATAGAATATCGTGTTACAGTCATACCTAGGGTGCAGAGAAAGGTCAGATTAATATATAGTATTTCTTGTATAAGGAAACCAAAACTTCATACAATACTCCAGGTGTGGGCTCAGCATGGCCCTGTACAAATGTAGTCAAACATCCTGGTCCTGCACTCAAGTCTTCTTGCAATGGAGGCCAACATATCATTTTTTAAGATTTATCTATTAGCGTCTCAATTAGGCTTACATTAACACTGTAATGAAGCTACTGTGAAAATCCCCAAGTCGCCACACTCTGGCACTTGTTCAGGTACACTGAGGGACAATTTAGCATGGCCAATACACCTAACCAGCCCATCTTTTGGATTGTGGGAAGAAGCCGGAGCAGGCCCATGCAGACACGGGGGAATGTGTCGACTCCGCATAGACAGTGAATCAAGCCGGGAATTGAACCCGGGTCCCTGGTGCTGTGAGGCAGCACGGCTATCCATTGCGCCACCGTGACTTTCTAGCTGCTGGCTGCGCTTGCATTGCTTGCTTTCAATGAGTGGTGCATGAGGTTGCCGAGGTCCCTTTGTACATTAGCATTCCCCGATCTATCACCATTGAAATCATATACCACCAGTCAGAATTGGTATTGTTATTGAACTAATTAACCTTGTCATTATCATTGTCAAACTTGACATTTTTTTTACAGCCTTTCTCAGCCAGACTTTGGAAATCATTTCTTCAGTTTAATGGTTACCCCATTTGTCTAACACGCAAAAAAAAACTCCAGCCAAATGTTTATGTTCAGTCTCACACAAAAACCCAAATGAGTTAGGGGCAGGATTCTCTAATGTTGTTCGCCATATCACTGCTTCCAGCGAGAATGGAGAATCTGGCATTCCAGCCAAAATTCTATCCACTGCAGCGGCACTGGAGAATCCCAGCTGTGGGTTAGGCTAGAGGTTTGCAGCACCAAACTCCTCCTGACCCGTGATGAGTCTCATTTTCTAACAATTCTAACCCTCTCAGACCCCCGCTGGCTTTCCAATTACCCAAGAATTTGTTCCTTCAATGGTCTTTCTCCTGCTGACAGACTTAGCCACCTCCAGCTTGATGCCCCAGCTCCCATGTTCCACCTTCATTAGTTGAGACCTTTTGCACACCTTTACTGTCCCTCTGCACCATCAACAACAGAGCCTCCTGTCTTTACCATAAAATCACAGAGTCCCGACAGTGCAGAAGGAAGCCATTCAGCCCATCAAGTGTCTGCCAACCCTCCAAAAGAGCATCTTACCCAGGTCCATACCTCCATAACCCTATACATTTACCATGGCTAATCTATTTAACCTACACACTTTGGGCACCAAGAGGCAATTTAACATGGCCAAGCTATCCATCTTTGGACGGTGGGAGGAAACCGGGGCACCCAAAGGAAACCCATGCAGACACGGGGAGAATAGAAACTCTGCACAGACAGTGATCCGAGGCTGGAATCGAGCCCAGGTCCCTGGCACTGTGAGGCAGCAGTGCTAACCACTGTGCCACCATGCTGCCCCATGATGATCTATTATGCCTCCTCATTGTGAACCCGAATTTTGGAAAATCCTTCTGAAGTCCCTTGGTTTCGCTACATAGATCCCCACCTTTCATGGCCCCCACAAAACCCACCTTGGTCTCACTTTTGACCACTTCTTTCAGTTCCTCCTCCCTATTTTGTTTCTTGTATTATTATTGCCCGACTGCCTTAAGTCAATCAGTTGGGCCAGTGGTGAATGGCAGATGGAGTTTAATTTAGATAAATGTGAGGTGATGCATTTTGGTAGATTGAACCAGGGCAGGACTTACTCAGTTAACAGTAGGGTGTTGGGGAGAGTTACAGAACAAAGAAATCCAGGGGTGTAGGTTCATAGCTCCTTGAAATTGGAGTCACAGGTGGACAGGGTGGTGAAGAAAGCATTTGGCATGCTTGGTTTCATTGGTCACAACATTGAATACAGGAGTTAGGATGTTTTGTTGTTGTTGTACAAGACATCGGTAAGGCCACACTTGGAATACTGTGTATAGTTCTGGTCACCCTATTATAGAAAGGATATTATTAAATTAGAAAGAGTGCACAAATCTGCTAAATAGTCAACATCTTTTCCCAAAGACAGAGGAATCGAAAACTAGAGGATATAGGTTTAAGGTGAAAGGGGAGAGATAGGAATGAACATAGAACACTACAGCACAAACAAGCCCTTCGGCCCACAAGTTGCGCCGATCATATCCATACCTACCAGGCCTATCTATAACCCCCAATCCCATTAAATCCCATGTACTCATCCGGAAGCCTCTTAAAAGACCCCAGCGAGTTCGCCTCTACCACCACCGACGGCAGCCGATTCCACTCGCTCACCACCCTCTGAGTGAAAAACTTACCCCTAACATCTCCTCTGTACTTGCTCCCCAGCACCTTAAACCTGTGTCCTCTCGTAGTGACCATTTCAGCCCTGGGAAATAGCCTCCGAGAATCCACCCTATCTATTCCTCTCAACAACTTATAAACCTCTATCAGGTCACCTCTCAACCTTCGTCTCTCCAGGGAGAAGAGACCTAGCTCCCTCAACCTACCAACCTACCCTGGAATGGGTCCAGAGGGGCAATTTTTTCAACAAAGGGTGGTGAGTGTTTGGAACAAGTTGCCAGAGATAGCAGTAGAGGTGGGTACAATTTTGTTTTTTAAAACGCATTTAGACAGTTACATGGGTAAGATGGATACAGAGGGATATGGGCCATATGCAGGCAATTGGGACTAGCTTAGTGGTAAAAACTGGGTGGTATGGACAAGTTGGGCCAAAGGGCCAGTTTTCATGCTGTAAACCTTTATGGTGACTTGAGGAAAAGTTTTTTGATAGAATCATACAGTGCAGAAGGAGGCCATTCGGCCCACCGAGCCTGCGCTGACCACAATCCCACTCAGGCTCCATTCCCACAACCCCATGCCATTACCCTAGCTAATCATCCTGACACTAAGCGGCAAATTAGCATGGCCAATCCACCTAACCTGCACATCTTTGGAGTGTGGGAGGAAACCGGAGCACCCAGTGGAAACCCATGCAGGGAGAATGTGCAAACTCCTCACAGACAGTGAGCCAAGCCGGGAATCGAACTGTGATCCCTGGCACTGTCACCGTGTAGCCGGAATTTTTAACACAGTGAGTCGTAAAGATTGCATTGCCTGATGGAATGTTGGATAAAGATTCAATAGTTGCCTTGAAAAACAATTGGATAAATGTTTGAAGGAGAACATTTGAATTTGGGATTTGGGAAAAAAACAGGGAATGGGATTAACTGGATTCCTCTCTGGAAGAACTAGCACGTATCCAGGGGGATGGCTGGCTTTCACATACTTAGGGTGGGATTATCTCAGAAAAATTCTGTATTCAACTTGTGGGAAAATAGAAAGTTTTCCTGCCCATTTTTCCAGTGAGGAAAGTGATGACAATCGACAGCAACACAGAGGCTATAATGTGAATCCTACCAATAGGGGCAGCATAGAGTCTCAACTTGACTGAGAAGCCGGCTGCTGAGTTTTAGGTGCGCCATTGCACAGGTGTTCCAGTCACCCAGTATATTGTGTACACACAGTGTATACAGCATACAGGGAGATCTGTCACTTACTCCCCTCCACCTCCCACCCCCCACCCTTCCACCTCCACTGACCTCACTCCCCTGTCCCCAATCACTGCAGCCTTCAATCACCACCCCCCCGATCGCCACCCCTACCCCTCGATCGCCACCCCCGCAAATTAGCCGCCATCCCCTCAATGGAGAGTTTCCCCCTTCCCTGCTATCGTATGGACCTCCCCCCCACCTCTGCCTCATCAGACTCTGCCACCCATCAGGCCCTGCCCCCAAGGCCCACCCCTGACAGGCCCACTTCCATCAGGACCTGCCCTATCAGGCCCTTCCCCCTTGGCACTGCCAGGATGCCCAAAACGCAATGCCAGGCTGGCAGTGTCAGACTGGCAGGCTGGCACATGGGCACTGCCCATGCCTGTCCCCAAGCACCTAGGGGGCTTCAATGGTCTCCAGGCCCTCCAGGGGGGCCATCACATCTGGTCGCCATTGGTAGAAGCCTTATGTAATTGCCATCTTGCCCCTTGAGGGGACTAATGTATGTAAGCCCTGACGATGGCAACCTGGGTTCATTAATAACACATTAAATATCATGAATATTTAAATCAACTGGCAAGATTGGGGAGGAACGAGAGAACGGATGTGAACCCAATTGAATGGTGTGGCAAGCCGATAAGATCTCCGATTTGATGATCCTTTTTGTTTATTAATTCATGGGACACAGGCGCTGCTGGCTGGCCAGCATTTATTGCCCATCTCTACTTGCCCGAGGGCAGTTGAGAGTCAACCACATTGCTGTGGCCCTGGAGTCACATGTAGGCCAGACTGGGTAAGGACAGCAGATTTCCTTCTCTAAAGGACATTGTGAACATTCTAAGTGAAGCAGGCCATCGACCGGCTGCCACTCATTTTAATCCATCAGACAAAGTCACAACTGACCCCACGAATGGGTCACTAGTCTGATCACAGGTTTGTGCTTTACATAGACAAGCTGCCGTCATTGCCTGGCACAAAAACTGAGTCCATGGTCCCAGAAATAGCTCGTGAGAAACACTCAGAGATGTGCCACACTGAGGTAAATCTTTTTTTAGTGGTTTCACAACCCTTTTCACAGGTACATCTTGAAGGCTTTCGTCCTTTGTGCCTCTATAATGATTGGTTCCGCTGCACTGCGGGGTTTTTTTTCGTCATCTGATTCTTTCTCTAACCCATCTTTCGGATAAGGCATTAAACTCAGGCCCTGGCTGCCCTCTTCGCTCAATGGAAATGATGCCAATGGCACTATTTTTTAAAAGTTTATTTATTAATGTCACAAATTGATTAACACTGCAGTGAAGTTTACTGTGAAAGTCCCTTGTAGCCACACTCCGGCGCCTGTTCAGGTACACTGAAGGAGAATTTAGCATGGCCAATGCACCAAACCAGCTTGTCTTTCAGACAGTGGAAGGAAACCCGGAGGAAACCCACGTAGACACAGGGAGAACGTGCGGACTCTGCATAGACAGTGACCCAAGCCGGGATTCGAACCCGAGTCTCTGGCATCATGAGGCAGCCAGTGCTAACTTGCCACCCAACTATAACAGGGGAATTCACACAGCAATCCTGGTCAATATTTATCACCAAAGCAAAGGATTCTGGCTATTATCCATTGCTACTTCCGAGAAAATGCTATCCTCAAATTGCTCATGTTGTTATTGAGTCTTTCATGGGATGTGGGCGTTGTTGGCAAGGCCAGCATTTGTTGCCCACCCTGAGTTGCCCCTGAACTGAGTGGTTCGCTAAGTCACCCCACAGGAGCAGTTAAGAGTCAACCACATTGCTGTGACTCTGGAGTCACATGTAGGCCAGACCAGGTAAGGATGGCAGATTTCCTAATGGGCATGAGTGAACCAGATGGGTTTTTATGACAAGTTTTGTGTTCACGGTAAGAAGTCTCACAACACCAGGTTAAAGTCCAACAGGTTTATTTGGTAGCAAAAGCCACTAGCTTTCGGAGCGCTGCCTGCCCCTTCCTTCCAACACCCCGAAAACTAGTGGCTTTTGCTACCAAATAAACCTGTTGGACTTTAACTTGGTGTTGTGAGACTTCTTACTCTGTTTACCCAGCCCAACGCCGGCATCTCCACATCAAGTTTTGTGTTCACCATGACTGAGACTAGCTTTCAATTTTAAATTTATTAACTGAATTCAAATTTCACTAGTTTCCCCAGTAGGATTTGATCCTATGTCCCCAGAGTATTAGCCTGGGGCTCATCCAGATGACCATAGCTCCACCACCTCCCCGCACAAGGCTCTCCTCAGCGTTTTCATCCCAATCTATCAATGTGTCCTTCATTTCTTTCTCCCCAATGTGTTTTTTTAAATTCATCCGTGGGACATGGGCGTTACCAGCTGGCCAGCATTTATTGCCCATCCCTAGTTGCCCGAGGGCAGTTGAGAGTCAACCACATTGCTGTGGCTCTGGAGTCACATGTAGGCCAGACCAGGTGAGGATGGCAGATTTCCTTTCCTAAAGACATTAATGAACCAGATGGGTTTTTGTAACAATTCACAATGGTTTCTTGGTCACAATCATTGAGATTAGATTTCAATTCCAGCTTTTATTCACTGAATTTATTTTTCTCCAGTTGCAATGGTAAAATATGCCATGGAAACCATCCTTTCCAGGTGTAACACAACTTGGTATGGCTCCTGCTCTGACCAACACTGCAAGAAACAACAAAGTGTTATGAATTTATCCCAATCCATCACACAAACCGGCCTCCCATCCATTGACTCTGTCTACACTTGCCGCTGCCTGGGAAAAATAGCCTGCATAATCAAGGACCTCATGCGTTCTCTCTTCCACCTTCTTCCGTCAGGAAAAGATACAAAAGCCTGAGGTCACATACCAACTGACTCAAGAACAGCTTCCTCCCTGCTGCCGTCAGACTTTTGAATGGACCTACCATATATGAAGTTGATCTTTCTCTGTGCCATAGCTATGACTGTAACACTACATTCTGCACTCCTTTCCTTCTCTATTTTTTTAATGTATTTGTGGGACATGGCTGTCACTGGCTGGCCAGCATTTATTGCCCATCCCTAGTTGCCCTTGAGAAGGTGCTGGTGGGCTGCCTTCTTGAATCGCTGCAGTCCATGTTTTGTGGGTTGACCCACAATGTGTTAGGGAGGGGATTACAGGATTTTGTCCCAGTGACTATGAAGGAATGGTGATATATTTCCAAGTCAGGATGGTGAGTGGCTTGGAGGGGAACTTGCAGGTGATGGTGTTCCCATGTATCTGCTGTCCTTGTCCTTCTAGATGAAAGTAGTCGTGGGTTTGGAAGATGCTGTTTAAGGATCTTTGATGAATTGCTGCAGTGCATCTTGTAGATAGCCCACACTGAGTGTTCAGTAATTGAACCCGAGTCCCTGGCACTGTGAGGGAGCAGTGTTAACCATTGTACCACCCTGCCATCCATTATGCTACCCAATATATTTGCCTTTGCATACCCTAACCCACATCTATTTCCACCTTTAAAGCTATCTGCCATCCTAGCTATCTCAGCTCCTCCTCAATGTTTTCTCCCTCGCAATTCATTTTAGTTCTCTTTGGTTCTGTTTAGTCTATTTCACACGTCTCTTTTCCTTCAGTATTGTACAGAACTCAGCTTCAGTCTGTACCCGATTAGCATTAGAGGAAAAGGCAGCCATTAGAAATACTTCATTGTTCATTAGAAGTTTAATATGTCTGCAGTAAATCTGATGAAAAGATATCGGAGGGCTGATTTAACCAGCAGGCCATGTGAACGGACTGGTGTGAACTTGCAAAGCTCAGACAAAAGTTCTGCCAGACTTTATCACTTTGTTCTGAGTTCCTGTTCTCTTGTCTCTTTTCCTTGAAACTCTTATCCCCAGGCCAGAGTCACGACTGATAGAAAGTTAATTGTTCTGACATTCCTTTCTGCTAAGTTATTTTTTATTTTATCCTTTCATGAGATGTGGCAAGGCCAACATTTATAAGTTATAAGTGAGTTTATTTATTAGTCACAAGTACATTAACACCACAATGAAGTTAGTGTGAAAATCCCCCAGTTGCCACATTCCCGGTGCCTGTTTGGGTACACTGAGGGAGAATTTAGCATGGCCAATGCACCTAACCAGCACATCTTTCAGACTGTGGGAGGAAACCGAAGCATCCAGAGGAAACCCGTGCAGACACGGGGAGAACGTGCAGACGCTGCACAGTCGGTGACCCAAGCCGGGAATCGAACCCAGATCCCTGGAGCTGTGAGACGGCAGCGCTAACCACTGTGTCACCCATTCCTAATTGCCAAACCTTTTAAAATAACCAAACTTAGTACAATTTGAAGATCCGAGGCTGATTGTGCCGGATGTCTGGCGCTGGTAAGATTGCGAGGGGTTTCTCAAGTCTCCCATGATCTTACTGGCTCACCCCGTCCATCGGCCAGCAGGGCGCGATAAGGAAGACGCCCAGTACTCCACACCACCTCCTCCCCCAACACTGAGAAAGTGGAAGCAGTTAGAATCAGTTTGTACCAGGTAATCCAGGGGCAAGAAGCTTTCCACGGAAACTGCCAGAACAGCTAGTACAACAGAGAGACAGAAAGCAAGCCCCAGATTATAATGTCCCAGAATCCAGGGGAGTGAGGTCAAAAGAATATCCCAGAAAAACAGTTGAGTCAAAGGAACAAAGAATCAGAATCTATTTGATGTAGTGAAAACTAAGAGCAAAGAAAAGGCTCTGAACTAAACAGACAACTGCAAAAGCAGATTTTAAAGTTGGCTGGAGGAATAGCCAGATATCCCCAGTGATCTTATAGTTTGTGATGTCTTCACAAAGCCTGTGAAGCATTAATGTCCTGTTGATGTGGGTAACAGAGAAATGGTGTGGAAATGTCAATGTATGTGACACTCCAGGGTAAAGGAATATTGAAAGAAGAGCTTGAAAACCTGGATGTGGATCTTTGGTGAAGGCATCAGAGAGGAAGATTCCAAAACATGGTCTTCGAGAGTGAAGGATTGGAAACCCTCATGTGAAAGTCAGAGTTCCAGTGAAACCAGTTAGCTCACAGTGTGACAAGCACCTGGGGGAATTTGAACCCGGTCTCACATGAGTTTACACTTTATCCCTGTGTCTGTGTGAGTTTTCTCCAGGTGCTCCAGTTTTTTCCCACTGTCTAAGTATGTATGAGTTAGTTGGCTTGGCCATACTAAATAGACCCTAGTGTCAGAGGGATTGGCTGCGTAAATGTGTGGGGTTACGGTAATAGGGCCTGGGTGGGATTACGGTCATGCCAAATTATAAATTCATAAACTCATTAGTTATAGGGGCAGAATTAGACCATTCAGCCCATTGAGTCTGCTCAGCTATTCAATTATGGCTGATATGCTCCTCATCCCCATTTTCCTGCCTTCTATCCATAACCCTTCAACCCAAACCAATTAAAAATCTGTTGAACTCCTCCTTAAATTTACTCACAATTTCCAAATTGTGCTTCCCCGGAATGCATATTCTGCTCACTCTGAATTTAGAATATTTTTCTCAAGTACTTTCAGAATAAAACAAATAAAAGGATATTGCTGTTCAACTTTCTTTTACAGCAGTTATCAATCAATGTTTAATAGATGGTGATTGATGGCTTTAAGTAGACTGGTAGACTTATTCCATTAGTGAGTCAAGGGATTATTCACAGATTTATACTTCATAAATAAAGCACATACATGATTCCACAGAGACTCTTTACCCCATGAACAAATGTAATTTATAGGGAGTTTTAATAAAAGTGATTTGTTCTGCTATTTAAATTGCTTTGATGTACCATAGATGTGGTACCAGTAAAGTATCTTGAAGATACTTCCAGAATACATGCATTATTCATTAAGGGAAACATTAAAATGTATTGCCAACAATAGGGCACTCTTTAAAAATCACACTACAGAAGACCCTGTAAACAAAACCATCTTGTCATTAAGTTTTATTTACCTGGTAGTCACGAGGGGGCCAAGATTCAAATTTAAAGTCAAGTTTATTTATTAGTCACGAGTAAGGCTTACATTAACACTGCGATGAAGTTACTGTGAAAGGTGAAGGGCAGAAGGTTCCGGGAGAATGTGAGGAAAATGTTTTTTATTTGGTTTGATTTGGTTTATTATTGTCACATGTATTAACACAGAGTGGAAAGTATTATTTCTTGCACACTATACAGACAAAACATACTGTTGATAGAGAAGGAAAGTAGAGGGTGCCGAATGCAACGTTACGGACACAGCTAGGTAAGTCCATTCAAAACTCTGGCAACAGCAGGGAAGAAGCTGTTCTTGAGTCGGTTGGTACGTGACCTCAGATTTTTGTATCTTTTTCCCAACAGAAGAAGGTGGAAGCGAGGACATCTGGGGTGCGTGGGGTCGTTAATTATGCTGGCTGCTTTGCCGAGGCAGCGGGAAGTGTAGACAGAGTCAATGGATGGGAGGAGAGTGGTGACGGTCTGGAATGCGCTGCCTGGGAGGGTGTTGGAGGTGGGTTGCCTCACATCCTTTAAAACATATCTGGATGAGCACTTGGCTCACCGTAACATTCAAGGCTATGGGCCAAGTGCTGGTAGATGGGATTAGGAGGGAACTCAGTTGTTGCTAGTGTGTCGATGCGGACTGGATGGACCAAAGGACCTCTTCTGCACTGTATGATTCTTTGATTATTACAATGAGCAAAGGGCTCTGTTGCAGAATATTCAGCTACTAACAAGAATTCACACACATCACTAATAACAAGATTATCTGATCATGATCACGCTGCTTTCTGTAGATCCTTGCTGTGTGGAAATTGGCTGCTGCATTCCTCATTACAAAAGTGACAACCCTTTTGCTAAAAAAAAAGCCTGCAGACGAAGAGTTGTGAGGCTGGGGGAGGGAGAGGAGGGGGTGGAGAATCTCATTGTGGTGATGCACACAGCTATGAGCAGCTTAGGGCGGCATGGTGGCACAGTGGTTAGCACTGTTGTCTCCCAGTGCCAGGGACCTGGGTTTGATTCCCGGCTTGGGTCACTGTCTCTGCAAAGCCTGCGCATTCTCCCTGTGTCTGTGTGGGTTTCTTATTTCTGTAGTTAACTGCAACACCCAGAGGAAACCCACACAGACATGGGGAGAACGTGCAAACTCCACGTGGGCAGTGATCCAAGCCTAGAATTGAACCCAGGTCCCTGGTGCTGTGAGGCAGCAGTGCTAACCACTGTGCCACTGTGCCTCCTCATTAGGTGACACACTTCCCTATAAACCCATGAATATCAAAGTCAAACAATAGTTTGCAGTTTTGACTTGTGTGGTCTGAAACCAGCTAAGATATAAGTAGCAAAGGTAGAAAGCTGCACCTGAAGCAAAGAAGGTGTTCACCGTGCAGAACATAGCTTGTGCTTTGACAGAAGACTGAGCTTCTGAAGATATAGAGGAGGCTGGAAGATTTGCCTAGCTTGGGGCTAGAGAAGCTGATCCAGAGTATAATGCTCATTATCATGCTGGCTTTAGAATTACCAGGTTGAGAAAAGTGAAAAGAAAGAAACGCAGTGGAAGGTGGTGGGAAGTGTGAAATGTATGCTGTAAGAATGGTTATTCCGAGGTGAATGTGATAGATGAGAAGTAAAAAAAATCTGCTTACTTCTGTAGTTTGAAGTAGAAGTTTCCAACAAAAAATAATAGTATAGAGTCAATCGTGTATTTTAGTCATTTCTTACAATAAAAGTTTTTAAAACATGAAATCTTGATGTGTCACTCTTTCAGCTGTTGAGTGGAAGTTCAAATTTCTCTTTCCAAGTTATTGGTCTCTCTGGAGATTGTTACAATAGTAATTGCAGTCACTGACTTCTCGTTAAATTTATTATTTGGCTTAATGCAGCCTGGGCCTCTGCTCAGAATATTAAATTAGTTCCTATTATAATAATATGGTCATCAGTAGTAAAGTGATAAATGACAGGCCTGACTTAGTGCACAACTGCAGTACACACAGTAGCTCCTTTAGTTGCCGTTGTGGTGATAGCAACAACAACAACAACTTGAAATTATATAGCACCTTTAAAGTCGATAAGAATCATAGAATTCTACAGTGCAGAAGGAGGCCATTCGGCCCATCACGTCTGCACCAACCACAATCCCACCCAGACCTTTTCCCCCTAACCCCATGAATTTACCCTAACTCATCCACCTGACTCTAAGGGGCAATTTAGCATGGCCAATCCACCTAACCAGAGCACCCGGAGGAACCCACGCAGACACAGGGAGAACATATAAAACTCTGCGCAGACAGTGACCCAAGCTGGGAATCGAACCTGGGTCCCTAGCACTGTGAGGCAGCAGTGCTAACCACTGTGCCACCACACCGCCATAATTGCTCCAAGGAGTTGCAGAGGCGCATCATCAATGGACATTGGGTGGGGTTTTCCAGCCACACTCAACCCAAGGCTGGAAAATCCTGCCTGAGGTCAACAGATCTTTGTATGGACCATGTCCCACCTGCTACAATCCTCATGGTGGGTGGGTCAGTAAAATTCTGTTCATAGAAACCCAACAGTGCAGAAAGAGGCCATCTGGCCCATCAAGTCTGCACCGACCACAATCCATCCAAGGCCACGATACCCGCATATCCGTGCTAATCCCTCTAATCTATGCATCTCAGGACATTGAGGGGCAATTTTTAGCATGGCCAGTCAACCTAACCTATACATCTTTGTACTGTGGGAGGAGACCAGAGCACCCAAAGGAAACCCACTCAGATATGGGGAGAATGTGCAAACTCCACACACGCAGTGACCCAAGCCGGGAATCGAACCCAGGTCTCTGGAGCTGTGAAGCAGCAGTGCTAACCACTGTGCCACCCAACTTGTTGTTTCTTGATCCCAATAAAGATGGCTGATGTTCATTAAAGTTGAAGAAGAAGGGTGGGGGGGGGGTGGTGGGTGGGGTGAAGGTGGTGATTGCAGACATTAGGGCCTAGCTAGCTAAAGGCATGGCCATCAGAGAGATGAAAGAGGCTGAGGTGGACAAGAGGATCATGGGGTTCCTGGAGAATTGCAAAGCTGGAAGAGTTTCTGAAGATATAGAGGAGCAAGGCAATGGAAGGGTTCGAATAAAAGGGCAATCATTTCAAAACTGAGGCACAGATCAACTGAGAGAAAGTGTAGGTTCGTGAGCACAAGGATGATTCTGGGTCCATACTCGATGGAGGTTAGAAAGATGAGAGGGGGATCTAATTGAAACTTACAGAATACTGAGAGGCCTAGATAGCGTGGGGCATGGGGAAGATATTTCCACTAGTGGGAGAGACTAGAACTAGAGGGCACAACCTCAGAGTGAAGGGACACTCCTTTAAAACTGAGATGAGGAGGAGTTTCTTCAGCCAGAGGGTGGTGAATCTGTGGAACTCATTGCCACAGAGAGCTGTGGAGGCCGGGTCATTGAGTGTCTTTTAAGCAGAGATCGATAGGTTCTTGATCCATAAGGGGGTCAGCGGTTATTGGGAGAAGGCAGGAAAATGAGGATAAGAACCATGTCAGCCATGATTGAATGGCAGAGCAGACTAGATGGGCTGAATGGCCTAATTCTACTCCTATATCTTACGGTCTCGTGATGAGTAAATGGGATTCGGTGCCATTTAAGAATTGGGAGCTTACTGTTGGATGAACTCACACATTATGGAGATCATAGGATCACAGAATCCCTACAGTGCAGAAGAACCGAGGCCTGGAGTGCAGGCTGCCAGCAGGGTTGGAAAGACAAGGAGAGGAAATAGGCAAACAGAGTGACTGAATGTATAGTCAAAGCATGTTCAACAGTGACTCTGAAAAGATAATTGGTCAAACACTTGATAAAGGAGAATTTTGCGGAGCTATCGAGAATAAACAGTGGACTATCATAGAATCCCTACAGTGCAGAAGGAGGCCATTTGGCTCATCAAGCCTGTACCAACAACAATCCTCATTCAGGCCATATCCCCATAAACCCATGTATTTACCCTGCTCGTCCCTCTGACACTAAGAGGCACTTTAGTATGGAAAATCCACCTAACCTGCATATCTTTGGAATCATAGATTCATTGAAACCTTACACTGCAGGAGGAGGCCATTCGGTCCATCGAGCCTGCACCGGCAACAATCCCACCCAGGTCCTATTCCCGTAACCCCACTTATTTACCCAGCTAATCCCCCGGCACTCGGATCAATTTGGCATGGCCAATCAACCTAACCTGCACATGCTTGGGCTGTGGGAGGAAACTGGAGCACCCAGAGAAAACCCACGCAGATATGGGGAAAATGTGCAAACTCCACACAAACAGTGACCCAAGGCGGGAAGACGAATCTGGGCCCCTGGCGCTGTGAGACAGCAGTGCTAACCGCTATGCCACTGTGCCCATAGGGCAACTTGGCTATCTCTTTACGAGAGACAGTACAGTCCAAAGATGTGTGGGTTAGGTGGATTGGCCATGCCAAGTGATCCCTTAGTGTCAGGAGGACTAGCAGCGTAAATGCACTGGGTCATGGGGATAAGGCCTGGGTAGGACTGTGATCGGTGCAGACTTGGGGGGCCGAATGGCCTCCTTCTGCACTGCCTGATTCTATGATTCTATGATATGATTCTATGACACAATGGACCAAATGGCCTCATGATCATCTGTTTATTTTTTATCACTCCAAGGATGCGTGCTTAGTGCTGACAGAGCTTGGATACAGGAGGAAGGACTGAGCCAAGGAGGTGCAGGAAGGGGATGTATTATACAGATTTGACTTCCTGAGAGAGTTAGATTTGGAGCTAGCGTGATTAATATTGCTTTCATCAGGCTGAGGACAGATCAGTACGGAAGTGTAAATGATATAACCAGACCGAGCTTCAAAGAAACAGTACACCCTCTGCGCCCCCCCCCAACTATTTTTCTCACCTATGTTCTATCCATTCCCCAGTGCATGGCGGCTACAGAACGCTTTCACTTTAAGGCAGTAACACAGATAATAGAATGATCAATCTCTCCCTGTCGATCTGCCTTCTCATCTCTTTACCTCTCTGCATTAAGAAACTTCCAGGAGGTCATTCTGCTTTGCTACAGGGGCTGTTTATATCACTCTCTCCATCTCTCCCTCTCATTATCTATACTTCAGTGTCTCTTTCTACCGAGTCTTCTGAAAAGACAAAGCAATCTAACCAGCATTGAAAGGACATGAATGAATCAGGGGGCAGGGCCAATATATTTGCTGCTCGCAATGTGGTCTCCTGTACACTGGGGAAACCAAAGGCAGATTGGATGACGTCTGTCGACAGTTTGAGTCCTTGACTGCTGTGCAGGTTTCCAATGAAACTCAACACGATCTTGAGAAACAATTCCTCATCTTTTGATAGCGTATGCCACATCCACTTGAGCTCAAAATCCAATGCAATAAGAGCAAGTAAAATTAGGTAGTAAAGAAGGCAAATGGTATGTTGGCCTTCGTAGCAAGAGGATTTGAGTTTATGTATAGGGTGGCACGGTGACACAGTGCTTGCACTAGTGGGGTGCCCCAGGGGTCGGTGCTGGGGCCTCAGCTTTTTACCATTTATATAGATGATCTGGAGGAGGGAACCGAGTGTAGGGTGTCGAAATTTGCTGATGACACCAAGATTGGGGGAATGGCAAATTGTGCGGAGGGTGTGGAGAGTCTGCAGAAGGATCTAGATAGGCTGGGCGAATGGGCCAGGAAATGGCAAATGGAATTTAATGTTGGCAAGTGTGAGGTGGTCCACTTTGGTAGGAAGAATGGTAGGAAGGACTATTACTTACGTGGCGAAAAACTGCAGCAGGCGACGGTGCAGAGGGACCTCGGGGTCCTTGTGCATGAGTCGCAAAAACCCAGCCTGCAGGTGCAGCAGGTGGTCAGGAAGGTGAATGGGATGCTGGCCTTCATAGCGAGGGGGATTGAATATAAAAGTAGGGAGGTCTTGCTGCAGCTGTATAGGGCATTGGTGAGGCCGCAGCTGGAGTACTGTGTGCAGTTTTGGGCGCCGCACCTGCGCAAAGATATTTTGGCCTTGGAGGGAGTGCAGAGGAGGTTTACTAGGCTGATACCGGAGTTGAGGGGGTTGAGCTATGAGGAGAGGCTGAATAAACTGGGCTTGTACTCGTTAGAGTTTAGAAGACTGAGGGGAGATCTCATTGAGACGTATAAGATGATGAATGGGATGGATAGGATAGAGGTGGAGAGACTCTTCCCGCTCAAAAAAGACAGTAGGACTAGGGGGTACAGCCTCAAGATAAAAGGGGGGCGGTTTAGAACGGAGTTGAGGAGGAACTTCTTCACTCAAAGGGTGGTGAATCTCTGGAATTCTCTGCCCGTTGAAGTGGTGGAGGCTACCTCGCTAAATATTTTTAAGACGCGGGTTGATGGGTTTCTGATAAGAGAGGGGATTAAGGGTTATGGGGAGAAAGCGGGAAAGTGGAACTGAGCAGCGACAGATCAGCCATGATCTTATTGAATGGCGGGACAGGCTCGAAGGGCTAGATGGCCTACTCCTGCTCCTATTTCTTATGTTCTTATGTTCTTATGTAACACCAAGTTCCTGGCTTCGATTCCCACCTTGGGTTACTGGAATCTGCACACTCTCCCCATGTCAGCTTGGATTTCTTCCAGGTACTCTGGTTTCCCCCCAAAGTCCGAAAGATGTGCTGGTTAGATTAGGTCATAGAATCCGACAGTGCAAAAGGAGGCCATTCAGCCCATCAAATCTGTACTGACCATAATCCCACCCAGCCCTATTCCCATAACCCCAATATTTAACCTTCTAATCCACCTAACCCACACATCTTTGGTCTGTGGGAGGAAACTGGAGCACTTGGAGGAAATCCACGCAGACACGGGGAGAATGTGCAAGCTCCACACAGACAGTTGGCCATGCTAAATTTTCAATCAGTTAAAGTCTAAAATTTATATATCACAAGTAAGGCTTACATTAACACTGCAATGAAGTTACTGTGAAATTCGCCTAGTCACCACACTTTGGCACCTAATCAGCACCTCTTTCAGACTGTGGGAGGAAACCAGAGCACCCGAAGGAATCCTATGCAGATGTGGGGATAGCGTGCAAACTCCAAACAGATGGTGATCCAAACTGGGAATCGAACCCAGGTCCCTGGGACTGTGAGGCAGCAGTGCTAACCATTGTGCCACCAAACAGATGCCAGAGTGTGACGATTAGGGGATTTTCATAGTAACTTCATTGCAGTGTTAATGTAAGCCTACTTGTGACACAAGTGCATACAGCTTAACTTAAAAGTTCAAAAAATGTTTTGCTGCAATTGAATAGGAAATGGCAGAACCCTTAAGAGCGTTGATCGGCAAAGGGATCTGGGAATAGAGGAATATGGTCCCTGGAAGATCGGGGCTTTTAGTTAAGCTGGGCAGCATGGTTGGTGCAGGCTTGGAGGGCCGAAGGGCCTGTTCCTGCGCTGTAATTTTCTTTGTTCTTTGTTCATTGTTCTATATTCACTAGAGTTCAGAAGAGCAAGAGGGGATCTCATAGAAATGTACAAAATTCTAACAGGGTTAGACAGGGGAGATTCAGAAAGAATGTTTCCGATGGTGGAGGAGTCCAGAACTAGGGGTCATCATTTGAGGATAAGGGGTAAACCTTTTAGAACTGAGGGGAGGAGAAATTTCTTCACCCAGAGGATGGTGAGTGTGTGGAATTCACAACCACAGAATGTAGTTGAGGCCAAAACATTGTGTGATTTCAAGAAGAAATTAGACAGAGCTCTTGGGGCTGAAGGGATCAATGGATATGGGGAGGGGAGGGATCAGGATATTGAATTTAATGATCAGCCGTGATCAAAATGAATGGCAGAGCAGGCCCAAAGGGCCGAATGGCCTACTCCTGCTTCTAGTTACTCTGTTTCTATGGTTCTAACAACTTCAGGTCATGACCTCCATCCCCATTTGTCTTGCTCAGTCACCGCAGGTCACCATCCTGCTCCGTTTAGCTCAATGCCACTCCTTGCATCCGCTGATGCTGGCATTTCTCCCTTTGCCGCAATGTCGCTCCCTCCCCCTCCACCCCCCCCCCCCCATACTTTTTCTGAATGTTTCTCCGCATCTTTTCAGATATCTTGTCACCATAACTTCCTGCTGTTTCTCTCTGAGAAAAGAAAGCCGCGATAAATCCTTTGAAAACGCCGGGAGGAGGCCAGTGAGCTTACCACTCGCAGTTAGTATCCTGTGGGCAAACAACATCGCGGCTGGGAAGCAGAGAATCTTGCATTCCGATCATTATCTGAAAGTTAAGGACACAATATAACCCTTGACGTTAATGACTATTTGCCGCTGACTATTTTCTTGTAGTGCACTCCAATATTTTGCAGCCGGTCGCGTGAAGCAATGTGCTTATGCATTTCGCTCTTGTTCTAATGTTCTAATCCCCTAATAGCCCAGCGCTTATTGTTACCTATGATTGATGGCATGTTGGAGGAGGATTCATTAAAAAAAAAGACTACTTTGAGTGATAAAGCCAAATCTCTACCTCCACAAACTGCACTGGGCTATGAAAGTTACTGTGCCACATTAAAGTGCACTCACTTGTCACAGAGTTTGATTAATGGTTTTTTTTTTGCACCAATTGAATATCCATTAATGTTAATTACAGAGACAGCACTCAGCCTGATGACACTGCTTGAAATAAGAGTCATATTAACAGCACAACTAAACGTCCTTAACACTACGCAGTCAAAGAGTAAATGAGTCCTCGAAAGAATTGGATAATGAGCCATGATTACTCTACGGTTGGGCCCAATATCAAAAAGGAACTGAAGATTGCACAGATAAGGAGAGGAAATAAATGCCGTAGATGCGGGAAATCTGAAGTCAAAACAGCAAATGCTGAAAAAACTCGGCAACAAGAATTTTGCCACCCTGCCCTGCCACGGGAATCAGAGCAGGCACGGGACAGACAATGGAAAGGTCCGGTGACCTCAGGCGAGATTTTAAGGTGTCAAAATGGGCGAGGCTGTAAAATCCCATCCAGCATGTCTGACAGCACTAGTGAAGAGAGTTACAGAGTGAACGCTTAAAGTTTAAAGTTTATTTATTAGTGTCACAAGTAGGCTTACATTGATACTGCAATGAAGGTACTGTGGAAATCCCTCAGTGGCCACACTCTGGCGCATGTTCAGGTACAATAAGAGAGAATTTAGCACGGCCAATCCACCAAACCAGCACATCTTTCGGATTGTGGGAGGAAACCTACACAGACACAGGGAGAATGCACAGATTCTACACAGACAGTGATCCAAGCCAGGGAACGAACAAGGGTCCTTGGCACTGTGAGGCAGCAGTGCTAACCATTGTGTCACCGTGCCGCCCTTGAATGGAGCTTAAAGAAATTAAATCAGTACAAAAGGGAAAAGAAAAAGCAAAGCAAATTGGAGAGGCCGTTTTTTTATTGCCAGCCTCTATACTGAGCCTTGAATATATGATCTCCAAAACAAACTGAAAAAACTGAACACACAAGTTCCAATCTATATTTTAATTCTTATCTTGTTCTTGTGAGTGTCCTTCACAGTCTGCCTCTGTCCAGAGAAAACAGGTTTTGTTGCTGTTGTTATCGAAACTTGCTTTGCTTGCTGTGTACTTTTCAGGCATGCAGTCAATTTTCAGCCATCCCAGCATGCCTTCTGAGTTTCAAAATGAGTCAAGTGTTAGTTAAGCCCTACGGTCCAGCATTTAAATGTAGTTGCATTGGCAGAAATATCTTAAAATGAAGTCTTTGCATAGACTGAAGCAAACAGGGCTAAGAATACATTGGATTTCTCAGAGATGGTGGGCACTCAGTATGTGGGCACTTTGGGCCTAGATTGAAGCTGATTTTCAGATTTTTCAAATTATGACAACTGACACAAACCATTTGCTTTCGGATGTCAAAGTTCATCCTTTGGCATTTGTTACAGGTTAATAAAAGATTCCAAGAGAGGTTAAAAAAAACGATGTGTGAAAATCATCAAATCATACTGCAGGGAAGGAGGCCATTTGGTCCATCATATCTATGCTAGCTCCATGAAAGAGCTTTCCACTGCTCTCCCTCACGCCCATTCTTCATTGGCCCTGCATTTTTCCTTTTCAGGAAATTTCAATGGAAATTTTCCATTGAATCTGCTTCTACCATTCTTTCAGGCACTGGTTTGTAGATCATAGCAATTGGCTGCATCTGAAAAATTCTTCTCATCTCTCTTTTAGTTATTTTACCAATTATGAAAGGGTGGCACGGTAGCACAGTGGTTATCACTGCTGCCTCACAGTGCCAGTAACCTGGCTTAGATTCCAAACTTGAGCCTTTTATTCTTTCATAAGATATGGGCATCACTGGACCAGCATTCTTTGTTCTTTGATATCTTTTATTTGCTGTCTATCCCTAATTGCCCTTCAGCTGAGTGGCTTACTTGGGCATTTAAGAGTCAATTGCATTACTGTGGCTCTGGAATCACATGTAGGCCAGATCAGGTAAGGAAGGCAGATTTCCTTCCCTAAAGAATATTAGTGAACTAGATGGGTTTTTCCAACAGGTGGCAATAGCTTCATGGCCATCAGTAGACTCTCAATTTGAGACATTCTTTATTGAATTCAATTGGATGAGTGACTGTGTGGACAGTGTTGGCACGTTCTCCCCATGTCTGCATGGGTTTCCTACAGGTGCTCTGGTTTCCTCCCACAGTCCAAAAGATGTACATGTTAGATGGAAATTGCCAGGCTAGATTCCCCTTTCGTGTCCCAAGTTGTATAAAATAGTGGGGTAAGCAGGTTAAATACGTGGGGTTACAGGGAAAGGACCTTGGTACAATACTCTGTTGGAGGGTCGGTGCAGTCTGGATGGGCTGAATGGCCTCCTTCCGCACCGTTAATATTCTATGATTCTATTTGAAATGTGTGTCCTCTGATTAGCTAGTGGAAATAGTTTTAACTGGAACTTAACTTACTTACTTTAACCGGTATTTAGCCTACTTACCCTACTATCTTATACATCTTGGGACACTAAAGGGGAATCTAGCCAGGCAATTTCAATAACCCGCACATCTTTTGGACTATGGGAGGAAACCGGAGTACCTGGAGGAAACCCAATCAGACACGGGGAGAATGTGCAAATTCTGTCCAAACAGACACTCATCCAATTGAATTCAGTTAAAAAAAATCAATATCTGGAATTAAGAATCTACTGATGACCATGAAACTATTGCCGATTGTTGGAAAAACCCATCTGGTTCACTAATGTCCTTTCGGGAAGGAAATCTGCCGTCCTTACCTGGTCTGGCCTACATGTGATTCCAGAGCCACAGCAATGTGGTTGACTCTTATACGCCCAAGTAACCAGTCAGTTTAAGGGCAATTAGGGATAGGCAACAAATGCTGGCCCAGTGGTAACTGCAACAAACCATGGGAACACTGGAACCAATATCTGGATGATAAGGGCACAAGGCTAATCCTCAACCATTCATCTCAATGCCTTGTCAAGGATCAATGAGGCATTTACCACCCAAACCCTGCTAAGTCCTGTGGCACCTAAGTGTTGTCCGTCTTAGGCCAACCAGTTTGAACTATTTTATATCATTGAAATTTAGAAGAATGAGAGATAATTTCAAAGAACAAAGAACAGCACAGCAAAGGAAACAGGCCCTTTGGCCCTACAAGCCCACGCCGCCCATTTTAACACACTCAGTGAGTGCCTTATTCAAGTTTTTCGTCGATTGTCGATGTTTTTGTCGACCTCTAGTGCAACTCTACAATAAAGGGGGTGCAAATTTAAGGAATTATATGTACACCAGATTAAGGGAGATCCAATTCAGGGGCAATTTATTGACACCAATCAGCCTAAAAAGCACCTTTTTGCAATGTGGGAGGAAGCCGGAGCACCCGGAGAAAACCCACGCAAGCACAGGGAGAATGTGCAAACTCTCACAGGTATTTCATTGAAGCATATAGAAGTCTTCAGGGGTTTGACTGGGTAAGTGCTGAGAGAATGTTTCCCCTCATGGGAGAGTCTAGAACCAGAGGGCATAGTCCCAGAATAAAGGTACGCCAATTTAAGACTGAGATGTGGAGGAATTTCTTCTCCCAGAGGTTCGTGAGGCTTTGGAACTCCTTGCCACAGGGTAGAATGGGGGTAGAGTCCTGTGTATATTTAAGGCTGAGATAAATAGATTTTTAATCAGTAAGAGGATCAAGTGTTACAGGGAAAGGATAGGAAAGTGGACACGAGGAATGTTGGATTGGCCATGATACTATTTAGTGGTGGAGCAGGCTCGAGTGGCCGAATGGCCTACTCCTGTTCCTATTTCTTATGGTCTTGAATCAACCATTCAGAATATTTTAGTATCTGCACTTTCAACGTCCCATCAGGATCTGCCTGAACAAATTAACCCATTGATTTCAAAATCAAATCCTGAATCAATAATTGTTTATGCACATTCAAACAGAAGCATCTAATATGCAAATAATCAGTTGACCAGATTAATTGATAAATTCTGCAACAACAAAAGAGATGCGTTCATGTAGCACCTTTAATGTGGTAAAACATTTCAGGAAGCTTCACAGGAACATTATCAAATACAATTTTACACCAAGCCACATAAGGAAATAAAGCGACTGTTAACAGGTACCTTGCAAGGAGTATCTGAAAGGAAATAGAGTGATATAAGACACACGGTGGCACAGTGGTTAGCACTGCCGCCTCACAGCATCAGAGGCCCGCTTTCAATTCCGGCCCCGGGTGACTGTGTGAAGTCTGTACATTCTCCCCATGTCTGCTTGGGTTTCGTCTAGGTGCTCCAGTTTCCTCCCACAGTCCAAAGCTGTGTGGGTGAGGTTGGCCATGCTAAACCACCCCTTAGTATCAGGGGGATTAGTAGGGTAAATATGTAGGGTTACGGGGATAGGGTCTGGGTGGGATTGTTGTCGGTGCAGACTCGATGGGCCGAATGGCCCACTTCTGCACAGTAGGGATTCTATCAGTTGGAGAGGTGGAAAAGTTAGGGAGAAAGTTCCAGAGTTTAGGATCTAGGCAAGTGCTAATAACACATTATGAAAGCAGTTTCATTCTGTCACAGCTTTTAATGTGCTTGCTGATTATAACTGAGATCAGTGTCTGAAATAGATACGAATTAGTGAGATTAATTTAGTATTAAACTTTTTAGATAATTGACAGGTTTGCATTAGTTGGTTAATCACTGGAACAGATCAAAGCTTGTAGGTGATGTAGTATAAGGGGGGTCAATGTTGCATTTTTATAATGATACAAAGGTATCACTCACTTGTAAGGGATTGTATAAGCAGGTTGTGGGTTCATTTATTAAGGTTAAGCACATAGAAGCATTTATATACAGGCACAGTGCACAGTGGTTAGCACGGCTGCCTCACAGCACCAACAATCCGGGTTCAGTTCCAGCTATGGGTCACTGTTTGTGCGGAGTCTGCATGTTCTCCCCTTAAATGGCTCTTCCTGTGACAAAAAAAAAATCAGGCTCTTTATACCTGCTGGATACAGGGATATGGTTACCCTGACAACAGCACCATGCTGCAATCTTTCGTGATTGATATCCTTTTCTCATTCTTCTTGTTTTATTTGTGGCTGAATCCTGCTTCACGACTACATTTTAATTTTTGGTGCCACAGCTGACTACAGGCTCCTGTCCAACCTGGTGAACAGTACCATTTTGCATACATTGTGACACTTCTGCACTCTTCTCAGCACTTGCCATTGCCGGCACTATCTACAATGCTCATTTAAAATTTATATCTGCCTCTGCTTGTAACTTCTGTTGAATAGCTTCATTATTCACCCCCGCAGACTAATCTGTCCCCCAGCATATCATTCAAAGTGGCTCCAAACTTTCAGCGTTCCAAAATTTGCCTCAACTTGGTGATGTAAGTATTTTTCTCTGAGTTTCTCCCCTTGAATTAAACACAATTCTCTGTGATATGACCAATGGTTTTGAATGAGAATAGATCTTTACCAATTAAACAGTCGCAGTGGATGACATGGAGTCAGGAGAACTTGTGGTTGTGAGACTGCAAATCAAATTGTAAGCCTGGGTCTCACACATACTGAGGAGGACTGTCATTCTCTTCTCTTCCTCCTTTATTTTGTTGGCTTGTAAGAAATAGTCCAAGTGTGTCCAGTCCTCCATGGAGGCAGCGAAAGGATCCATCCGTCCAAATAGGGGAATTTTTGTAACTACTCTTCTTTGTCTCAGCTTCACTCAAGTTCAATAAAAACTTTATACTCACAGTTTGAGGCCCGCTTTTACCCTGGTCGCCAATGTATCACCAGTTAAGGTTAACAAAAAGACCTGTATTTACAAGTAAAAATTGTACATCGCCTAGCAGCCTCATGGCTGTAGTCAACTCCATAAGAAAGTGCAGGAATAAAAAGCCAAGTTCAACAGGGTGATTCCCCCACCCTGCTCCCCAATTGGGTTCCCTGGGTCATGTGACCCTTCCTCTGCAGATGGATCTGAAAAGGGACAATCACTATAACCCTGAAATCTTCTTAATTAGAACTTCCATTTAAACATAATCTCCCAAGTCTTGTCCTACAACCCGTGCTCCCTAGTTCAGGGAATGAGTTTCTGCTGGCACTTGTCAGGTAGGCATGAGGGAGCGCTGTTTGAACATAAGAACATAAGAACATAAGAAATAGGAGCAGGAGTAGGCCATCCAGCCCCTCGAGCCTGCCCCGTCATTCAATAAGATCATGGCTGATCTGTCGTGGCTCAGTTCCACATTCCCGCCCTCTCCCCATAACCCTTAATCCCCTTGCCTATCAAAAACCCATCAACCCGCGTCTTAAAAATATTTAGCGAGGCAGCCTCCACCACTTCAACAGGCAGAGAATTCCAGAGATTCACCACCCTTTGAGTGAAGAAGTTCCTCCTCAACTCCGTTCTAAATTGCCCCCCCTTTATCTTGAGGCTGTGCCCCCTAGTCCTACTGTCCTTTCTGAGCGGGAAGAGTCTCTCCACCTCTATCCTATCCATCCCATTCATCATCTTATCTGTCTTTGCGACTTCTTGCCCCTATGAAAGTGAACAGCTGCCCACCTGTCCCTTTCAAATCCTAGTGGGAATGAGCACTAGAGGGCACAATGTAAGCCATGGGGAGGCCTTGACCTGGTGGCATTATTATTAGACAATCAATTCAGAAAGTCAGCGAATGTTCTGGGGACCTGGGTTCAAATCCCACCACGGCAGATGGTGGAATTTGAATTCAATAAAAAAACTTGGAATTAAGAATCTACTGATGGCCATGAAACCATTGCTGACTGTCAGAAAAACCCTGCTGATTGACCAATAGCCTCAAGAAGGAAATCTGCCTGGTCTCACCTACTTGTGACTCCCGAGCCACAGCAATGTGATTGACTGTCAACTGTCATCGGTCAGCTAGGGATGGGCAATAAATGCTGGCCAGTCAGTGACGCCCATGTCCCACTGATGAATAAAGAAAAAGTACAACAGATGGTGGAATTTGAATTCAATAAAAAAATCTGGAATTAATAAACTACTGATGACCACGGTAGCACAGTGATTAGCATTGCTGCTTCACAGCTCCAGGGTCCTGGGTTTGATTCCTGGCTCGGGTCACTGTCTGTGTGGAGTTTGCACATTCTCCTCGTGTCTGCGTGGGTTTCCTCCGGGTGCTCCGGTTTCCTCCCACAGTCCAAAGATGTGCGGGTTAGGTTGATTGGCTGTGCTAAGAAATTGCCCCCTAGTGTCCAGGGATGCGTAGGTTAGAGGGATTAGTGGGTATAATATGTAGGGATATGGGGGGTAGGACCTGGTGGGATTGTGTTCGGTGCAGACTTGATGGGCTGAAGGGCCTCATTCTGCACTGTAGGGTTCTATGATTCTATGAAACCATTGTCGATTGTCTGAAAAACCCATCTGGATCACTAATGTCCTTTAGGGAAGGAAATCTGCCATCCTTACCTGGTCTGGCCTACATGTGACTCCAGAGCCACAGCAACATGGTTGACACTGAACTGCCCTCGGCCACTAGGGATGGGCAATAAATGCTGGCCAGCCAGTGACGCCCATTTCTCACGAATTAATGAAAAAAAAACTAAGCTGGCTTGACCAAGTGTTGTTAAGCAGTGGAACTTCAAGGACCCTGATACTTTTACAGAGTACACCTCTTGTTGGGCAGTGCGATGACATGCTCAATAGCTCGGTCAATAATGTTATTGAAATCCTTTCCTTACTAACTGTGTTTTAACAGTTTATTCGTTATTCTGTAACCACATCTGCTAGTTTTAGCACCATTACCTTTCATCTTAAATCTCCGTGTATTCAACCTCATTGGTGATTTATCTCCCTGAAGCACTCAACCACCAGTTCTCTCGCATCCTTGAAGAATTCCAGTAAATATGACCAATCTCTCATCAATCTGATTAGATGTGGAATGAATGCTTTTTCTCTTTTCAGTCTCTCCCTTTGTGACAGATTCCAGTCTTTGACCCCTATAGATGTCACGTAAAATCTAGAATCACGTTTCTTCAGAGTGTGTGACAAGTTGATTAAAAAACAAACATTAGCCACATTCCAGCCCTCCAGGACTATTGCATTCAAGCAACTGATAGACAAAATATTATTTGCAGCTTAATTTTCTCCCACTTCCCACCAAAGTCCTTAGGAGACTAAAGAAATTTGACGTGTCAGCTACGACTCTCACCAACATTTCCAGATACACCATAGAAAGCATGCTTTCTGGTTGTATCACAGCTTGGTATAGCTCCTACTCTGTCCAAGACGACAAGAAACTACAAAAGGTTGTGAATTTAGCCCAACCCATCACACAAACCAGCCTCCCATCCATTGACTCTGTCTACACTTCTCGCTGCCTCGCATAAGCAACCAGCAGAATTAAGGATCTCGCACATCCCGGACATTCTCTCTTCCACCTCTTCCATCAGGAAAAGGATACAAAAGTCTGAGACCATGTACAAATTAAATCAAGAAGTAGCTTCTTCTCTGCTGCCATCAGACTTTTGAGTGGACATACTGGGGGCAATTTTCCCACCCTGATCATCATAGGAATCATAGTGGGTGGGAGTTGAACCATGCACAGGTCCATTCTCCTCGGGTGCGATTTTCCATCCATTATTTGTTAAGCTGATCTTTCTCGACACCTTAGCTATGACTGTAACACTGCAGTGTGCACTCTCTCCTTTCCTTCTCTCTGATGTACTCTATGAATGGTATGGCTTGTCTGAATAGTGCACAAGAAACAATACTTTTCATATCCAATACATGTGACAATAATACATTAGATCAAATGCTGTATGAGCCATGGTTCAGTTACATAGCACTCTCACTCCTGAGTCAGAAGCCTCTGGGTTCATGTCCTACGCCAGTGCAACGCTGAGGGAGTGTTGCATGGTCAGCAGTATCAGCTTTTGGATGAGCCATTTAGCCATGGGCCCATGTTCTATTTCAGATAGATATAAAAGATTCCATGGTACTATGCCAAACGGAACAGTTGAGTTTTCCCTTTAGAGTCCACAACAGCATTTAATCTTCAATCAACATAATAACTAAATTGTCTGATCATTGTCTCATTTGTATAACTTAGACTTATTCATGGGACATGGGCATCACTGGCTGGCCAGCATTCTTTAAGCTACAGAGCTATGGGTTGGGTGCAGAAAGATAGGGTTAGAAAAAACATCCAGATGTCTTTGGGTCAGTACAGGCAAATGAGCTGAATGACTCCCTTCTGTGCTGTGATTCTATAGAGAGTTTCTTTTGGAAATGTAGGCTAGAATTCTCCAACCTTGTCTGCAGCTGGCATTCTCTGGTCCCACTACAGTGAATGAATCTTTGGCTGAGCACCAAATTCTCCTTTCTCACTAGCAGTGGAGTGTGTGAAACTGAAGAATTCCAGCCATAGACTTTTCGCACAAGACTGGTACATTTTACTTTGGTTATCTTTAACACTCTGCTCACCCCACACCCTATCCATGTTTCTCCATCTCTTCCCCCATCGCCACAACATTATCTAACAACAAAATGGCAGTTTTCATATTCATGCCACGCAAGTGCCAGACAATGACCATCTCCAACGTGAATGAATCTATTTCCCCATCATTGAATCTACATAGTGTAATGATATTGTACCTTAAAGAAAGATATTTGTGTCATGTTTCTTGTGCAGGATATTTTTTCAGCAGTCTGTTCTATTTACCCAGTGCCACATTGCCTATAACCATAGGTTGATTCTGCAGAAGTATGTTTGATCTTACTTCCTGGAAACTTTGTTTTAATCTGGGCAAAAGCAGTGCTGTTATTTTAGTACTTTCCCTGAGGTTTTTCAGAATAGGGCTTGATTAGCTTGATTGACAGGACAAATCATGTGACTGGGTGGGGCTACACTCACAAAGGAAAGTCAAATCAGTTGCTGTTTAGGATCTTTAGAGAGAAATTGCCTGTTTGTCTCTGTCTCTCTCTTGATTTAGGGACCAGGATCTGCCAGAAAATGAGGAGAGAGGAGGAAGTGGGGTGGGGAGAGGAGGCCTCAGCCTCTCAATCTGCATAACAGGTTTGAGGTTCTTGCTTCCAGTCTGAACGAGGACGAGGGAGGTGAGGTTGGTGAGCAAGCTGCACACGGTACAGTGATGCAGCAGGACATAGGCAAGGAGAAGGTGAAAAGGAACGTAGTTGTAATTGGGGATAGTGGGGTGAAGGGTATTGACACTGTCCTTTGTCACAACGACAAAGTGCACAGAAGAGTGTGTTGTCTGCCTGGTGCTCGGGTCCGGGATGTCACAGCTGGGCTACAGAGGAACCTGGAGTGGGAGGGTGAGAATCCGGTCGTTGTGGTACATGTGGGTGCCAACGACATGGGCAAAATGCGAACTGAGGATCTGGGGAGGGAGTATGAAAAGCTGGGAATGGAATTAAAGAGTAGAACCGACAAGGTGGTTATCTCTGGGCTACTGCCTGAACCAAGTGCAGACGGGCGTAGGGTTGACAGGATTAAGGAAGTGAATGGGTGGCTCAGGGATTGGTGTGGGAGGAATGGGTTTGAATTTATGTGGCATTGGCATCAGTATTGGGGTAGGTGAGACCTGTTTGGGCGGGATGGGGTGGGTCTGAACCGTGCTGGGATCAGAGTGCTGGCAAATCGTGTAAAGGGGACTGTAGACAGGGCTTTAAACTAATTGGGGGGGGGGGGGAGGGTGCGAGGGTAGGTGACATTACGGGGTCTAAAGTTGAGGAGAGGGTACAAGTAAGGGTAGAGGCTGAGGATGTCCCAATAATAAAGGGAGTAGGGGGCGTGAGTATGGTTGGTGGCGTTCCGGCAAATAGGGTCCAGGTGAAGGCTGGGATGAAGGCACTTTATCTGAATGCGTGAAGCATTCGGAATAAAGTGGATGAGCTGGTGGCGCAGATCGGCACAAATGGATATGACCTGGTGGCCATTACAGAGACGTGGCTGCAAGGTGACAGGAACTGGGAGCTGAATGTCCAGGGGTATCAAGTGTTTAGGAAGGATAGGCGGGAGGGAAAAGGGGGGGCGTAGCTCTGCTGATTAAGGATAGCATCAGGGTGGTAGCAAGGGATGATATTGGAGCCAAAGAGCAGAAAGTGGAATCGTTGTGGGTGGAGATTAGGAACAGCAAAGGGAGGAAGACGCTGGTGGGTGTCGTCTATAGGCCCCCGAATAATGATCTGGAGGTGGGGCGGGCTGTTAACGCGCAAATAAGTACGGCGTGAAGGAATGGGACGGCTGTAGTTATGGGGGATTTCAATCTGCATATTGATTGGTCGACCCATGTTGGACGCGGTGGGCTCGAGGAGGAGTTCTTGGAATGCTGCCGGGATAGTTTCCTGGAACAGTGTCTGTTGGAGCCGACGAGGGAGCGAGCTATCTTGGATCTGGTGCTATGTAATGAGGTGGGTAGAATCAGGGACCTTGCGGTGAAGGATCCTCTTGGGGAGAGTGATCATTGTATGGTGGAGTTTCTGGTGCAGATGGAGGAGGACAAAGTGGGTTCCTGGACACGTGTCCTTTGTTTGAACAGAGGGGAGTACAGTAGGATGAGAGAGGAATTGGCGAATGTGGACTGGGGGAGCGCGTTGGAAGGTAGGTCTGCTGAGGATCTTTAAGGAGATCTTTCTTGGTGCTCAGCAGAAATTTATTCCGATGGTCAAAAAGGACTGTAGGAGGAGAGGTAATAAGCCGTGGATAACGAAGGAGATGAAGGAAAGTGTTAAATTAAAAGCGGAGGCATTTAGAGTAGCTAAGAGTAGCGGGTGAGAAGAGGATTGGGAGAGGTTTAAATGTCAACAAAGATTGACAAAGAAATTGATAAAGAAGGGTAGGAGAAACTATGAAGCTGGGTTAGCGCTTAATATAAAAAAGGAAAGCAAGAGTTTTTATAAGTATATAAAAAGGAAGAGGCTGGCTAGGGTGAACGTTGGACCCTTAGAGGATGAGAAGGGGGACTTAGTGGTAGGGGATGGGGAAATGGCTGAGGTCTTAAATAACTTTTTTGTTTTGGTCTTCACGGAGGAGGACGTGAATAATTTGCCGGGTGTTCGAGATGGAAAGGTGGTAGGACTGGAGGGTCTCGATGACACTACTGTTACTAGGGAGGCGGTGCTCAACAGACTGGAGGGGGGCTGATTGTGGACAAGTCCCCAGGACTGGATGGAATGCATCCGAGGGTTCTGAAAGAAATGGCGGAGGTGATAGTGGATGCCTTGGTGGTTATTTTCCAGACGTCGCTGGATTCCGGGGAAGTGCTGGAAGATTGGAAAGAGGCTAATGTTACGCCGTTGTTTAAGAAGGGTGCCAGGCAAAAGGCGGGGAATTATAGGCCGGTTAGTTTAATGTCTGTTGTAGGTAAAATGTTAGAATCCGTCATCAAGGAGGAAATAGCGAGGCATCTTGAGGGGAATTGCTTGATAGAGCAGACGCAGCATGGTTTCGTTAAGGGGAAGTCGTGTCTGACGAATTTACTGGAGTTCTATGAGGATGTGTCTAGGGCGGTGGATAGAGGAGAGCCGGTGGATGTGGTCTTTCTGGATTTTCAGAAGGCGTTTGACAAGGTACCTCACAAGAGGTTATTGCAGAAGGTCAGGGGGCATGGATTTGGGGGTAGGGTGTTAGTGTGGATAGAGGATTGGTTGTCAAATAGGAGGCAGAGAGTGGGGGTCAATGGGTGCTATTCAGATTGGCGGTTGGTGACTAGTGGAGTGCCTCAGGGGTCAGTGCTGGGGCCTCAGCTATTTACCATTTATATAGATGATCTGGAGGAGGGAACCGAGTGTATGGTGTCGAAATTTGCTGATGACACCAAGATTGGAGGAACGGCAAATTGTGCGGAGGGTGTGGAGAGTCTGCAGAAGGATCTAGATAGGCTGGGCGAATGGGCCAGGAACTGGCAAATGGAATTTAATGTTGGCAAGTGCGAGGTGGTCCACTTTGATAGGAATAATGGTAGGAAGGATTATTACTTACGTGGAGAAAAGCTACAGCAGGCGACGGTGCAGAGGGACCTTGGGGTCCTTGTGCATGAGTTGCAAAAACCCAGCTTGCAGGTGCAGCAGGTGGTCAGGAAGGCAAATGGGACGCTGGCCTTCATAGCGAGGGGGATTGAATATAAAAGTAGGGAGGTCTTGCTGCAGCTGTATAGGGCATTGGTGAGGCCGCAGCTGGAGTACTGTGTGCAGTTTTGGGCGCCGTACTTATGCAAGGATATTTTGGCCTTGGAGGGAGTGCAGAGGAGGTTTACTAGGCTGATGCTGGAGTTGAGGGGATTGAGCTATGAGGAGAGGCTGAATAAACTAGGCTTGTACTCGTTAGAGTTTAAAAGAATGAGGGGAGATCTTATTGAGACGTATAAGATGATGAATGGGATGGATAGGATAGAGGTGGAAAGACTCTTCCCTCTCAGAAAGGACAGTAGGACTAGGGGGCACAGCCTCAAGATAAAGTGGGGGGGGCGGTTTAGAACGGAGTTGAGGAAGAACTTCTTCACTCAAAGGGTGGTGAATCTCTGGAATTCTCTGCCCGTTGAAGTGGTGGAGGCTACCTCGCTAAATATTTTTAAGACGCGGGTTGATGGGTTTCTGATAAGAGAGGGGATTAAGGGTTATGGGGAGAGGGCGGGAATATGGAACTGAGCCACGACAGATCAGCCATGATCTTATTGAATGGCGGGGCAGGCTCGAGGGGCTAGATGGCCTACTCCTGCTCCTATTTCTTATGTTCTTATGTTCTTATGAATTGCTTCCTCTGAAGTTCTGCTCTTTGCAGATGGATCTTTCTCTGGAGGCTGCTGTATGCATGTTGGAAGACAGGTGCCTTTCTGTATCTGTCCGGAGAAGCTGAAAGGTTGGAAATGTAACACCCACATGAGCATATCTGTTTGCATGCCAACTGATTCTGAAGAAGGATATATGTCCATGGGAATATTGCTCACATTGGAACTATAGAGGTAGCTATCAGTTAAGAATTATACGTTGTCCTACTTAAGTATTTCAATTGATAAAATTTACCCTCATTATTTTTGTTTTAACTGTGTTGTGAAATAAAATTTGTTTTAATAAAAGCTTCCTAGTGAGTCAATCAGATCATACATGGACTCACCTGATCAAGGGGAAAAAACCCGAAAGCTAGTGGTGTTGGCTACCAAATAAAGCTGTTGGGCTTTAACCTGGTGTTGTGAGACTTCTTACTGTGCTTACCCCAGTCCAAAGCTGGCATCTCCATATTATACATGTAACATCAACGCCCTGAGGGTTCCTACTGACTGAGAAGTGACCGGAACTGACCATATAAATACTGTGACCACAAGCACAGGTCAGAGGTTAGGAATCCTGTGGTGAGTAACTCACCTCCTGACTCCCCGAAGCCTGTTCACCATCGACAAGGCACAAGTCAGGAAGGCGATGGAATACTCTCCACTTGCCTGGATGAGTGCAGCCCCAATCACTCAATCATGCTTCAGATCAAATTTGTGATGGAGATTTGAAAAAGCTTTCAAAGGAGAATTAAGTACATCTTTGAAAAGAAAATGAACTGTTGGGCTATGGGGAAAGGGAAAAGTGATTGGGACTAATTCAAGAACACTTGCAAAGTCAAGATGGATCAAAGAGCCCCCTCTGTGCTGTAACTTCATATGATTTTCAGTAAGGTTGCATTTACATTGTATCGGTGGTTCTAATGTTGGCGTTAAATCTATTTTATTCATTTGTAGGACACGGGCCAGCATTTATTGCCCATCCTTAGTTGCCCGTGAGAGAAATTGAGTGTCAACCCACATTGCTGTGGCTCTGGAATCACATGTAGGTCAGACCAGGTAAGGACGGATTTCCTTCCCTAAAGGTCGGCAGTGAACCAGATGGGTTTTTCAACTCCACGCACCCCGGACATTCTCTCTTCTACCTTCTGCCATCAGGAAAAAGGTACAAAAGTCTGAGGTCACGTACCAACCGACTCAAGAACAGCTTCTTCCATCAGACTTTTGAATGGACCTACCTCGCATTAAGCTGATCTCTCTCTACACCCTAGCTATGGCTGTAATACGACATTCCGCACTCTCTCATTTCCTTCTCTATGAACGGTATGCTTTGTCTGTATAGCGCGCAAGAAACAAAACTTTTCATTGTATACTAATACATGTGACAATAATAAACCAAATCTTTTGTTTCATTATCATCATTAGATTCTTAATTCCAGGTAGTTTTAATTTCCACCATCTGCCTTGGCAGGATTTGAACCCGGGTCCCCAAAACATTAGCTGAGCTTCTAGACTAATAGGGCTAGCGATAATATCACTGGGCCATCACCTCCCCTGTACTTAGGTTTGAACCAAGTGGAAGCTTTCTTACTGTAATCAGATTCTTTCCAATTTCACTCCTGAATGATTTAACTGTAAATTAAAGATCTGATCTCTTTGTTTTGAACGCCCCCGGCTAACAGCAATAGCTCGGATTGAGAGAAGCCAAAATTTGCCTCACACGTTTAGAAGCAGTCACACATTGGAACATACAAACTGGAGCAGAGGCCATTCAGTCCTTTGAGTATGTCCTCCCTTTCAAATAGCCCATAACCATGCCAGGACTTGATCCCATAGAATCCCTACAATACAGAAGGAGGCCGTTCAGCCCATTGAGTCTGTACCAACGACACTCTCATTTACCCTGCTGATCCCCCTGACACCAGGGTCAATTTATCATGGTCGATAAACCTACCCCACACATCTTTGGATTGTGGAAGGAAACCAGGGTGCCTGGAGAAAACCCACGCAGACACGGGGGGAATGGGCAGGTGATGGTTTGAGTTAGAAGGAGAGGTTGGATAGACTGGGACTTTTTTCTTTGGAGCGTGCAAGGCTGAGGGGTGATCTTATAGAGGTCTATAAAATAATGAGGGACACAGATCAGTGAGGTGGTCAACATCTTTTCCCAAAAGTGGGAGAGTCTAAAACTAGGGGACATAGGTTTAAGGTGAGAGGGGAGAGATACAAAAGGATCCAAAGGGGTATTTTTTTTTCACACAGAAGGTGGTGAGTGTCTGGAACAAGCTGCCAAAAGTAGAGGCGGAAACAATTTTGTCTTTCAAAAAGCATTTAAACAGTTACATAGGGACGATGGGTACAGAGGGATATGGGCCAAACGCAGGCAATTGGGACTAGCTTAGTGGTAAAAACTGGGCAGCATGGACAAGTTGGGTTGAAGGACCTGTTTCCATGTTGTAAACCTGTATGACTCTAACCAGCCCGTATCCCTCTTCCTTATCTTTTGATGCCCTCACCTGGCATAAATCTTATCATTGGGTGTGCCAAGGTCCCATTGCGGTGAAGTTGGAGATTTTGGTGGGGAAAATCTTGCCAGCATGAGTGGTGATAAGATTCTGGACAATCGCCCTCTGGAAAATTTCAATTGGCCCACTGCCATTTGGAAGAAACAATTTTGTATTTCCACCAGCCTTAATGTGATAAAACACTTGCTGATTTCGTTCCTGAATAATGGAGCTATTATTTTTATGATAACGTCTCATTTTGTCTGAGATCCCCTCACAAAAGAAATGGTTCATCTCTATCTAACCCTCAATCAAATCACTGCTGAATATTCTAATCTCCTGGGTATCTGCGTGGGTTTCCTCCAGGTGCTCTGGTTTTCTCTCACTTTCTGAAGATGGGCTGATTAGGTGCATTGACCTGAACAGGCACCAGATTGTGGCAACTGGGGGAATTTCACAGTAACTTCATTGCAGTGTTAATGTGAGCCTCACTTGAGACTCATAAATAAACTCAATATGAACGGAGTTGATGCAAATGGTCTTGATGAGTGAACCCTTTAAGCTCTGGTATTCTCCTGCTGAACTCGCACACACTCCAAGATGGATAGATCCTTCCAGACTTGGGCCTCCCAACGCTAAATGCAATAGTCCAGGTGACATTGGACTAAAGTTTTGCACAGTTAGCTATAATTCGATCTCTTGGATTGAACCCTGGCACTGTGAAGTAGCAATGCTAACCCCTGTACCATTGTGCCCCTTAGATATTGATACAGCACGAGCCAAAAGGGATCGAAACATAGAAACGTAGAAGATAGGAGTAGGAGGAGACCATTTGGCCTTTCGAGCCTGCTCTGCCATTCATCAGTTGAGGGGGTTGAGCTATGAGGAGAGGCTGAATAAACTAGGCTTGTACTCCTTAGAGTTTAGAAGAATGAGGGGAGATCTTATTGAGACGTATAAGATGTTGAATGAGATGGATAGGATAGAGGTGGAGAGACTCTTCCCGCTCAAAAAAGACAGTAGGACTAGGGGGCACAGCCTCAAGATAAAGGGGGGGCGGTTTAGAACGGAGTTGAGGAGGAACTTCTTCACTCAAAGGGTGGTGAATATCTGGAATTCTCTGCCCGTTGAAGTGGTGGAGGCTGCCTCGCTAAATATTTTTAAGACGCGGGTTGATGGGTTTTTGATAAGAGAGGGGATTAAGGGTTATGGGGAGAGGGCGGGAAAGTGGAACTGAGCCACGGCAGATCAGCCATGATCTTATCGAATGGCGGGGCAGGCTCGAAGGGCTAGATGGCCTACTCCTGCTCCTATTTCTTATGTTCTTATGTTCTAACTCAGCAGCCTAATCCTGCTTTCTCCCCATAACATAGAACATTACAGCACAGTACAGGCCCTTCGGCCCTCAATGTTGTGCCGAGCTATGTCCAAACCCAAAATCAAGCTATCCCACTCCCTATCATTCTTGTGTGCTCTATGTGCCTATCCAATAACCGCTTGAAAGTTCCTAAAGTGTCCGACTCCACTATCACAGCAGGCAGTGTATTCCACACCCTCTCTGAGTGAAGAATCTACCTTGGACATCCCTCCTATATCTCCCACCATGAACCTTATAGTTATGCCCCCAATAACAGCTACATCCACCCGAGGAAATAGTTTTTGATCCCATTCGCCCCAAGTGCTATATCCAGCCGCCTCTTGAATATATTCAATGTTTTGGCATCAACTATTTCCTGTGGTAATGAATTCCACAGGCTCACCACTCTTTGAGTGAAGAAATGTCTCCTCATCTCCGTCCTAAATGGCCTATCCTGAATCCTCAGCTGGTGGGAAGGCGGGATCAGGCTATGGGCTTGGATGATCAGCCATGATCATACTGTTTGGTGGAGCAGTTTTGAAGGGCTGAATGGCCTACTTCTACTCCTATTTTCTATGTTTCTATGTTGCTGATTATTTGAACAGTTTTGCTGGATTATGTGAGATTTAGAAACCCACTCCAACTATCCATCTATCAACGGCACAAAATGCAAAGCTAAAAACAAGCTAACAATGTCAGATTCCTGTCTCAGGGGTTTCAGACAGTGTCGAACAGTCATTACTGAGTCTTCCTTCAGTGAGGAGCCTTGCAGAAACTGGCACTGATGAGGAAAATCTGTTTCCTGGACAAATCCATCAAGGCAAGGCTTTCTGTTAGCTGACAAAGCCAATGTGTCAGGTCGAACCTTCGCAATTAGGGCATGCAAGCCAATTATAAAAAGGCCTGGGGATGGGCGAGAAGGAGGTCAGAGGTCAAGGAAACAATGGGCCGTAACATTGTAAATTGAGGCAGGAAAGTTTGCAATGGGGCAGAGAAAGAGAGAGACAGAGACAGAGAGAAAGATTTATTACATAAAATTCAGACATCCTCGGATAGGTTTTTTTATTGCATGGGCATTTAGAGTCATATGCTGGAATTTTATCCTCTCGTTTGCCCACGGCTTGTCAGATACCACCGGAGGCCAACAGAGAATGCCATCCTGTGAGTCTCGCCCGCCCCGATTCTGGAGCAGGTGAGGTGGTGAAATTCTGTCCATAGAGTCGTAGAAGTTTACAGCACGGAAACAGGCCCTTCGGCCCAAATTGTCCATGCCACCCGGTTTTTAACCACTAAGCTAGTCCCAATTGCCCGCGTTTAGGGGACAGGCAATTCTAGATTTGGTGATCTGCAATGAGGCTGACTTGATTAGGGAACTTAAGGCGAAGGTTCACCAGGTTGATACCGGAGACGGGGGTCGGGGGGGGGCGGGGTGTGGTTAGCTTACAAGGAGAGATTGAGTAGATTGGGCCTGTACTCATTGGAGGTTAGAAGACTGAGGGGGGATCTTATAGAGACATATAAGATAATGAAGGAGCTAGGTAGGGTAGAGGTAGAGAGATTCTTTCCACTTAGAGAGGAAACAAGAACTAGAGGACACAGCCTCAAGATAAGGGAGGGGTCAGTTTAGAACAGAGTTGAGGAGGAACTTCTCCTCTCAGAGGGTAGTGAACCTCTGGAATTCTCTGCCCATTGAAGCAGTGGAAGCTACCTCGTTAAGTGTGTTTAAGTCACAGGTAGATAGATTTCTGATTGATAAGGGAATTAAGGGCTATGGGGAGAAAGCGGGTAAGTGGAACTGAACCACTTTCAGATCAGCCATGATCTTATTGAATGGCGGGGCAGACTCGAAGGACTAGATGGCCTACTCCTGCTCCTATTTCTTATGTTCTTAGGGAGCAAGGACCGCATTATGATAGAATTTACCCTGCAGTTTGAGAGGGAGAAGGTGGAATCAAATGTAATGGTATTACAATTAAATAAAGGTAACTACAAAGATGTGAGGGAGGAGCTGGATTGGAAAGGGAGCTTAGCAGGGAAGACGTTGGAACAACAATGGCAGGAGACACAACGGAAATTCATGCTTAGGAGAAGGGAACATACTAAGGGGAAGATGAGGCATACATGGCTGACGGGGGAAGTTAAAGACAGCATAAAAGCAAAAGAAAAAGCAGAAAAGTGGCAAGGATTAGTGGGAAGCCAGAGGATTGGGAAACCTTTAAAAGCAAGCAGAGGATAACTAAAAAAAAATGTAAGGGGGGAGAAGATGAAATATGAGCGTAAGCTAGCTGGCAATATAAAAGAAGGTAGGAAGAGATTTTTTTCAATATATAAAAAGTGAGAGAGAGCAAAAATAGCCATGGGTCCACAGGAAAATGAGGCTGGAGAAATAATAGAAAAAAAACAAAGGCAGAGGAACTGAATGGTTACTTTGCATCAGTCTTCACGGTGGAAGTTGCCAGTGAGAGGTCAGAGCTCCAGGAGGGTCAGGGGGCACAAGTGAGTGTAGTGGCTATCACGAAGGAGAAGGTTCTGGGGAAACTGAAAGGTCTAAATGTGGATACATCACCTGGGCCAGATGGATTACACCCGAGGGTTTTAAAAGAGCGAGCTGAGGCAATTGTGGAGTCATCAGTGGTGATCTTTCAGGAATGACGGAAGGCAGGGAAGGTACCAGAGGACTGGAAAATAGTGAATGTAACACCACTGTTTAAGAAGGGAGGGAGGCAGCAGACAGGAAATTATAGGCTGGTTAGTTTGGCTTCAGTCACCGGAAAGATTTTAAAGTCCATTATTAAGGATGAGATCACAGAGTACCCTGGAAGTGCATGATAAAGTGGGACTGAATCAGCACGGCTTTGTCAAGGGGAGGTCATTTTTGACAAATCTGTTAGAGTTCTTTGAGGAGGTAACAAGGAATTAGATGATAGAGAACCAGTGGACGTGATTTATTTAGATTTCCAGAAGGCCTTTGACGAAGTGCCACATTGGAGACTGTTAGATAAATTACATGCCCATGGTGTTAAGGGTAAGATCTTGGCATGGATGGAGGATTGGCTGACTGGCAGAAGGCAGAGAGTGAGGATAAAGGGCTCTTTTTCAGGATGGCAGCCTATGACTAGTGGTATGCCTTAGGGGTCAGTGCTGGGACCACAACTTTTCACAATACACGTTAACGATTTGGAGGAAGGAACTGAACGCACTGTTGCTAAGTTTGCAGGTGATACAAAGATATGTAGAGGGGCAGGTAGTATTGAGGAAGCGGGGGGGCTGCGGAAGGACTTGGACAGGTTAGGAGAGTGGGCAAAGAAGTGGTAGATGGAATACAATGTGGAAAGGTGAGATTATGCACTTTGGAAGGAGGAATGGAGGCATAGACTATTTTCTAAATGAGAAAATGCTCAGGGAATCAGAAACACAAAGGGACTTGGGAGTCATTGTTCAAGATCCTCTTAAGGTTAACGTGCAGATTCAGTCGGCAGTTAGTGAGGCAAATGCAATGTTAGCATTCATAGAACATAGAACATTACAGCGCAGTACAGGTCCTTTGGCCCTCGATGTTGCGTCGACCAGTGGAACCAATCTAATGACCCTCTAACCTAAACCATTCCGATGTTATCCATATGCCTATCCAATGACCATTTGAACTCCCTTAAAGTTGGCGCGTCCACAACTGCTGCAGGCAGGGCATTCTACGCCCTTACTACCCTCTGAGTAAGGAGGGCTTCATGTCGAGAAGGCTAGAATACAAGAGGAGGGATGTACTTTTGAGGCTGTATAAGGCTCTGGTCAGACCCCATTTGGAGTACTATGAGGAGTTTTGGGCCCCATATCTAAGGAAGGATGTGCTGGCCTTGGGAAAGGTCCAGAGGAGATTCACAAGAATGATCCTTGGAATGAAGAGCTTGTCGTGTGAGAAACAGTTGAGGATTCCTGATCTGTTGTCGTTGGAGCTTAGAAGGATGAGGGGAGGGGGGTCTTACTGAAACTTAAAGGACATTGCGAGGCCTGGATAGAGTGGATGTGGAAAAGATGTTTCCACCAGTAGTAAAGACTAGAACCAGAGGGCACAGCCTCAGGCTGAAGGGATGATCCTTTAAAACAGAGATAAAGAGGAATTTCTTCAGCCAGAGAGTGGTGAATCTGTGGAACTCTTTGCCGCAGAAGGCTGTGGAGTCCAGGTCACTGAGTGTTTTTAAGACAGAGATCGATAGGTTCTTGATTAACAAGGGGGCCAGGAGTCATGGGGAAAAGGCAGGAGAATGGGGATGAGAAAAATATCAGCCATGATGGAATGGCAGTGCATACTCGATGGGCCGAGTGGCCTAATTCTGCTGCTATGCCTTATGGTCTAATGGACTTATGGTTTAGCCCATATCACTCTATACCCATTTTATCTATATAACTGTCTAAATGCTTTTTAAAAGTCAAAATTGTATCCACCTCTAACACTACCTCTGGCAGCTTGTTCCAGACACTCACCATCTTCTGATGAAAAAATTGCCCCTCTGGACCCTTTTGTATCTCTCCCCTCTCACCATAAACCTATTCCCTCTAATTTTAGACTCCCCTACCTTTGGGTAAAGATGTTGACTATCGAGCTGATCTTTGCCCTCCTTATTTTATAGACCTCCATAAGATCACCCCTCAGCCTCCTACACTCCAGGGGATATAGCCCCACTCTATCCAGCCTCTCCTAGTAACTCAAACCATCAAGTCCCAGTAGCATCCTAATAAATCTTTCCTTCATTCTTTCTAGTTTAATAATATCCTTTGTATCGGGTGACCGAAACTGGACACAGTATTTCAAGCGTGGCCTTATTAACGAACAAAGAACAAGGAAAATTACAGCACAGAAACAGGCCCTTCGGCCCTCCAAGCCTGCACCGACCATGCTGCCCAACTGAACCAAAACCCCCTGCTCTTCCGGAGACCATATCCCTTTATTCCCATCTTGTTCATGTACTTGTCAAGGCACCCCTTAAAAGCCACTATCGTATCTGCTTCCATTATCTCCCAGGCAGCGAGTTCCAGTCACCCACCACCCTCTGGGTAAAAACTTTGTACAGCTTCAACCAAACGTCCCAACTCCTGTATTCTGCTCCTGCCTGTCATGTTTAGGAATACGTTATGTGTGTATGAAGCTCATTTTGGAGACAGAATTCCACAGGTAGTTTGTGTCCTGCATTATTCAGCGAGATGCCTCACAGTTAGTGGGGAGAGCAAATGCGAGATGTTTGTTTATTTGAAAAGAAGGAAGATTTGAAAAGCTTGAGCTCCGTGAGGTATGTGCATGTCCCCTCCATCTGTGTACACATTTTGAAAACCAGTGGAAGTAATTAATTCAGCGCAGTAAACAAGAGAATGGACCAATTACTCACACCTAACACAGTGGCTAGAGGCTGAAGCATCCCATACTGCCCTTAACCTGCCTTCATATTGCGGCAACAAGAGTAGGAGAGGACACTAATGGACGGGATTAACAAGAAGCAACAGAGCAGGCCTCCAGACCAAGAGCGAGAGCTAAGCTAGGAGCATTGCTTTTCTTTGCAATCAATTCCTCGGGTATTGGAACACAGAGTGAAATTCCAAAAAAATGCCAATGATAACAAACAGCCCAAGTGAAACAAATTGACTGCAATAGGACATGGATTAGTAACAGAATCCCAGAAGTGTAAGGGAGTTCATTTTGATAGAATGGAGAGGTACAGCCAATATATACTCAGTGGAACAGTTCCCCAGCACTGAGGGACTTGTGGGGGGGGGTTACATGCATTAAACGGGAATTCTCCAACCTCACCTGCGGCTGGGGTTTTCCAATACCGTTGCAGTGAATGGAGACGTAGTTGAGCGCCAAACTCTCCATTCTTGTAGGGAGAAAGTGAGTACTCTCTTGGTTGCCGGGAGATAGGGCCTGGGGAACGGGACTGGGCAGGGTAGCAGTTGACCTTCCAGCACCCAGAGCAGAGGAGTCCCATGCCATAGAACCATAGAATCCTACAGTGCAGAAGGAGGCCATTTGGTCCATCGAGTCTGCATTGACCACAATTCCATCCAGGCCCTATTTCCATAACCCAACATATTTATTAGGTTCACTAGGCTGATACCAGAGATGAGGGGGTTAGACTATGAAGAGAGACTAAATAGACTGGGTCTGTACTCATTGGAGTTTAGAAGAATGAGGGGGGATCTTATTGAGACGTATAAGATAATGAAAGGAATGAATAGGGTAGAGGTAGAGAGATTCTTCCTGCTCAGAAAGGATAGTAGGACTAGGGGGCACAGCCTCATGATAAGGGGGGCGCAGTTTAGAACGGAGTTGAGGAGGAACTTCTTCACTTAAAGGGCGTGAATCTCTGGATTCTCTGCCCGTTGAAGTGGTGGAGGCTACCTCGCTAAATATATTTAAGACACGGGTAGATAGGTTTTTGATAGACAGGGAATTAAGGGTTATGGGGAGAAAGCGGGAAAGTGGAACTGATCCACTTCAGATCAGCCATGATCTTATTGAATGGCGGGGCAGGCTCGAAGGGCTAGATGGCCTACTCCTGCTCCTATTTCTTATGTTCTTATGTTCTTACGTACTCTGCTAATTCACTGACTAAGTGGCAATTTAGCATGGCCAATCAATCTAACCCGCATACCTTTAGACTGTGGGAGGAAACAAGAGGACCCGGAGGTAACCCACGCAGACACACAGAAAATATGCAAACTCCATACAGACAGTAACCCAAGCTGGGAATCGAACCCAGGTCCCTGGTGCTGTGAGGCATCAGTGCTAACCATTGTGCCACCTGCCACCCCAGCAAGGGGCCATGCTGCAGAGTGACAACATTGGACTGGTTAAATGCATTGAAGATTTGTGTTCAAAAAGAGGAGAACTGAATCGACAAATCTTGCCAGAGGAGAAAGAGAACAAGCTCCAGAACGATATCCGCATTTTAACAGAGAAACTTGCCAAGGTCAACGAGAATCTGGCACGCAAAATGGCAACCTGAAATGGATTCGATAGAATTATTGCTTGTTGTCGCTTATATGAAGATCCTCAAAAGCTCCCAGACACTGCCAGGCTGTTCTGAAGTGGGAAGCAGAGACTATGGTTCACGTTACTGAAAATGGTGACAAAATGGATGGCACAGTGGTTAGCACTGCTGTCTCACAGATCCAAAGACCTGGGTTCAATTCCAGTTGGGTCATAATCTCTGTGGAATATTGCCCTTGTGTCCGCATGGTTTTCTTCCGGCTGCTCTGCTTTTATCCAAAGATGTACAGGTTAGGTGGATTGGTCATGCTAAATTGTCCCTTAGCTCAGGTAAATGCATGGGTTATGGAGATAGGGCCTGGATGGGATTGTGGTCCCTGAGTGCTGATGCCAGTGTCCCATGAATTGAAACTCCTCCACCATAAACCATGCTTTGAACCAAGTGTTTAATTCTCTAATCTGCTTGTCCCTATGCCAACTGGTGCCCGACTCAGGTAACAATCCAGAGATTTTACCATTGATGTTCTGCGTTTTAATTTGGACCCTAACTTTTCAAATTTTCTTAGCAGAACATCATTCTGAGTTTGATCTATACTCTTGGTTCCCATCTGGACAATGACAACTGGATCCTCAGCTCGCCACTTCAAGTTCCTCTCTGGCCATCAGGAAATATTATGCCCAGATAACTTTCCCTGTACCTGATTCCCCATACCTGATGTCTGCAGCTTAGCCTCCTGCTCGCTGACTCTAAGCTGAGCCTCCTCAAGCCATTGACATTTACTGCCATGTGTTTGCGTTGCATTACACTGGTGTCCAGGGAACCCCACATTCCACAGTCGCAACACATCACCCACCCTGCCATCATTACTGTGTGTGAGATAATTTATTGCTTTTAAAATGAATGAATTAACAAAGAACAAAGAACAAAATCAGCCCGGAAAACAGGCCCTTCGGCCCAACGAGCCCGCGCCACCCATTTTAACACACAGTGAGTGCCTTATTCAAGTCTTTCATCTACATTTTTGTCTACATCCAGTGGACTCCACAATAAAGGCGTGCAAATTTAGGGAATTATATGTGCTCCAGATTAAGGGAGATCCAATTCAGGGACAATTTATTGACACCAATCAGCCTAAAAAGCACGTTTTTGGGATGTGGGAGGAAACTGGAGCACCCGGAGAAAACCCACGCAAGCATGGAGAGAATGTGCAAACTCCCACAGACATTGATCCAAGCCGGAGATCCGACCTGGGTCCTTGTAACTGTACAGCAGACAGTGATAATCACTGAGCTGTCATGTTGCCCGTCAATTGATCCAGTTAAAGCGTACACTAACGACGTGAAGTGCTAGGCAACTCTCGAAGCAACATCCAAGAGTAACCCTCTCACGACCCACTGCGTGTATGCACCTTGTTGGCCAACAAGGCGGACTGAATCACCTGCGGATGTAAAAAGGAGACATCAACTACTCCTAATAAGCTTCACTACTGCTGCTACGAAACCTTACCAGTCGTAAAACCTTATAGTTACCAACAATATGTACTGGCCCTTAAAAGATAAACAAGCAAAATGAGAAGAACATTCACCAATACAGCACTCACCTGGTTTCCTGTAACATCACACTTGATTTTCTCAGAATGAGGACAGCTCACAGACTGAGTACCCCCTGCCCCCCATCAACAGTAGCAGCCCCGGGTCTCTTGAGCTCATTCAAGGTTCTGGGTCAGCTCTCAGTCTTGCCACCCGCTCCAACTCCCCCGCCCCTCACCACTTTCCTTCAGCCTCGGTTTCAGCCCTGAGCCTCTATCCTTGTTGCGCTGTTTTAAGTCCCCCAGGTCAGGTCTCATTGAAATCTTCATGACCATCTGAGAGTGTAGTGGCATAACTGGAAAGTCAATAGACTAGTAATCTGGAAGCCAAGGTGAATTATTAAACTGGAAAGAGTGAAGAAAAGATTTACTAGGATATTTACTACTGGAGCTTGATGGTTTGAGTTATAAGGAGAGGTGAACCGACTGGGACTTTTTTCCCCTGTACCGTAGAAGGCTGAGGGGTAATCTTATCGTGGTCTATAAAAAACAATGGCCACAGATCAGCTAGATAGTCAATATCTTTTCCCAAAGGTAAGGGAGTCTAAAATTAGAGGGCATAGCTTTAAGGTGAGAAGGGAGAGATACAAAAGTGTCCAGAGGGGAAATTTTTTCACACAGAGGGTGGTGAGTGTCTGGAACAAGCTGCCAGAGGTAGCAGTAGAGGCTGGTACAATTTTGTCTTTTAAAAAACATTTGGACAGTTACATGGGTAAGGTGGGTATAGAGGGATATGCGGGCCAAATGCAGGCAATTGGGACTAGCTTAGTTGTATAAAAATAAGGGTGGCATTGACAAGTTGGGCCAAAGGGCCTGTTTCCATACTGTAAAACTCTATGACTCTGGGGCATGGGTTCAAACCCACCATGGCAAGTGGTGAAACTTAAATGCAAATTAATAAAATCAGAATATAAAGCAAATTTGAATAATAGTGTACATGCAACTATCATTGATTGTATTAAAATGCTATCCAGTTCTCTTATGTCCTTACGGGAAGGAAATCTGTCATATTTAGTTGGTTTGGCCTACACATGATTCCTGAGCCACAGCAATGTCATTGCCTCTCGGCATGATGGGAAACAAATGCTGCCTTTGCCAGCTAGGCCCAGCTAAGAATGATGGGAAAAATATAATGCCAGGAGTAGGACTGAACTCATCACCTTCAGATGTGAGCGTGCAACTAATTGAGCCACAGTTGATAATTGCATATTTATTGGATCAGAGCGTCTATGCTCTATCAGCATAGAGTATAAAGGTAAGGAAGTTTTGTTGCAACTAAACCAAGCATTGGTGAGGCCGCACCAGGAGTATTGTGCAAAATTTTGGTCTCTTTATTGGAGGAAGGATGTAGTGGCATTGGAGACAGTTTGTCGGAGGTTCATTCCATTGGTTCCAGAGATAAAGGGTTTGCCGTACGAAGAGAGATTGAACAGTTTCGGCCTATATTTAAAAGAATGAGGGGAGGTCAAATTGAGGTATACAAAATGATAAAGGTATGGATAAAATAGACGTGGAGTGGATGCTTTCTCTTGTGGGGCATTCTAGGACAAGAGGTCATAGTGTTAGGATCGAGGATCGCAAATTTACAACAGAGTTGAGGAGAAACTACTTCTCCCAAAGGGTTGCGAATCCGTGGAATTTGTTACCTCAAAGTGCAGTGGGTACTGGGGCAGTGAGTAAATTTAAGGAGGAGTCAGACAGATTTTTAATTGGCGATGGGTTATGGGGAGAAGGCAGGAAAGTGAGGATGAGGAGCGTATTAGCCATGATTGAATGGTGGAGCAGACTCGATGGGCCGAATGGCCTAATTCTGCCCCTACGTGTTATGAATTTATGAACGTAAGCCAGTTGGGGTTGTACAAATCTTTTCTTCTTGTAATTCATGATGAAAATTAGTCTGGGAACATCACACTGTCTACCTCACAGATTCAATCAATTAATCCCACTTAACAACTGTACTAATCTGTGCTCACTTACACCATTTAAATGAACAAAACTTGTGTTAGCTGTGCTGGGCTTCCAAAGTTTTAACGTAGAAACATAGAAACTAGAAGCAGGAGTGGGCCATTTGGCCCTTCAAGCCTGCTCCACCATTCATTACGATCATGGCTGATCATCAAATTCAATAGTTTAGCTCTGAGAGGTTGGAGAAACTTGGTTTGTCCTCACTGGAATAACAGAGATTGAGGGGTGACCTGATAGAGGTCTACAAGATTATGAGTGGCGTGGACAGAGTGGATAGTCAGATGCTATTTCCTAGGGTAGAAAAATCAAATACTAGGGGCCATAGGTTTATGATGCATTGGGGAAAAGTTTAGAGATGTGCGAGGCAAGTTTTTTACTCAGAGTGTGGTAAATGTCTGAAATGTCAGGAGAGGCAGTGGGAGCAGGTACGATAGCAACAGTTAAGGAGCATCTAGATGAATTCATGAATAAAATGGGAATGGAAGGATACGGAATCCGTAAGTGCATGTGGTTTTAGTTTAGACAGGCATTAAATCGGCACAGGCTTAAATGCAGAAAAAGCATTCTTGTAGAGGGATCTTAGCACATTTCAATTAATAATTTTCATTGCATCCCACCCAAAGGGCAAAATCATCCAGCTGTCCATGCCGGTGGGATTTTCCCATCCTGCTGCAATGAATGGAGATTTAGCTGAGCGCCAAATTCTCCATCTTCACTCGTTGGGAGCAGCAGTCGGGAGTGAATGGCTGGTAAGACAGCACCCGATACGCCTTTACATTATATACAAGGTGGAAACACTTTGCAGTAGAACAGGACTGACATTCCGCTGGAGCTATGCTCTGTTCAGCCTCCCAGTGTCACCTCCCTGGCACAATGGCCCAAGGAAACTTAACCATCGCTTTCCCTGAGGTTGCCCAGATCACTTGCCGGAGTCGGAGTGGGAACGCCCGGGGAATTTCGGCCTTTAAAGCCCATTGGATAGTGTTGATCAGCCCTGTGTGTCGTTATGTAGACCAACAGAGCGCCCAGCAAGATCCCACAGCTTTAGCTGGGCAGATTACAGGCTCGGATAACAGGAGGGGCGGCTGCCACTCTTCTCTTAATGCCTGGCTTTTACTATTTCCGAATGGAGGATTAAGAGAAGCAACTTGCTGTTATCGTAGAATCATAGAGTAGAATCACAGAATCCCTACAGTGCAGAAGGAAGCCATTCGGCCCATCGAGCCTGCACCGACAGCAATCTCACACAGGCCCCATCCCTGTAAACCCGCTTGTTTACCCTGTCAATCCCCTTGACACTAAGGGGCAATTTAGTATGGCCAATCAACCTAACCCACACATCTTTGGACTGTGGGAGGCAACCAGAGCATCTCGAGGAAACCCACGCAGACACAGGGAGAACGCGCAAACTCCAGACAGACAGTGACCCAAGGCCGGAATCAAACCCGGGTCCCTGGCGCTGTGAGGCAGCAGTGCTAACCACTGTGCCACCGTGCTGCCCCAGTGGGTTAAACACACAGAAAGTTAACTTCTTTGTGGAATTATTTGTTGCTGTTTGGCTGAGAAGGAAGATGAGACAAACTCGCTGGGGTCTTTCAAGAGACTTCTGGATGAGTACATGGGATTTAACGGGATTGAGAGTTATAGATAGGCCTGGTAGGTATGGATATGATCGGCGCAACTTGTGGGCCGAAGGGCCTGTTTGTGCTGTAGTGTTCTATGTTCTATGAGAGCAGGACAAATGTGCGTGAGTGATGTGTTACCATCTGAGACCGTTTCAGAGTCCATCCTGAGTAACAAGTGCAACACAAGAAGTCTCATCAGTCACAGCAGCTTTAATGCTCTCGGTTTCTTTCAAATTTAAAAAAAAACTACATTACGACAAAGTCTCGCGGTACAATTCCTTTTCTCTCTTGGTATAAAATAAATTAAAGCACGGTTTTCCAATCAAACCATCGGGACAGTCAGAGAACAACAAAAAAAAAACGAGAATCTGTATGAGGCACCCCGTTGGACCCCGATGAAGGGAACTGTGTCCATGAGTAAGCAGCAATTGCAAATGGCGGATCGGGGGGGGAGGGGATGGGAATGACCGGAAAACACTGACGTCATGAAGCAGTGATGGCGGTGGCCCACGAGAAGGAAGTTTCACGTACAGACAAGTCATTGAGCACAGCGCAGGGTGACTTTCCCTTTCAGTCTGAGGCTGGAGGGAAGGGGAAAGAAAAGAAGTATATATATAATATATATATATTTATTATATATATTTATATATATATATATGTACACTGGGGTTTTGTGGTTATTCGACAACATTTCCGGAAATATTTATACAAGCTGTCTTCATGGCCAGTCAACTGCGGCCTAGCACGTCCTCCCTCTCGCTAATGAGTGTCATCAAGGGTCAGGGGGCAAAGGTTGCTTCAGCCATATTGGCCCTCTTATCAGCTGGTAACGATGTCCCCTCAGATCGAAGCTGTACGCAAGGCGCACCTTTTTTTAATTTGCATTGAAACAGCGTCGCCTGTTCAGAGGGTTTGTGAGGTCAGGCGATCCTTAGACACAATGTCCACCCTCCCTTTCTTTGGCCCACTCCTCCTCTCACGTTTGACCTCCTTCGCTCTTTAGCCCCTCGGTGCGTTGAGATGACCCGGGTCAATCGAAGGGATAGAGCCTCCATTTTGATATTCGCCACTGGTTCCTCTGTTCCCCCCATCACCACCCCCCCCAACATCGCCCCACACCCCCCCCACCACCACCCCCCTCGTATAGCTCACAAAAACAACCTCTCACTGATGTGGCCTCCCACAGATTTTGAAGGATGCGTAGGACCAAAAGATTTCAAATTAACACTTGGGAGGCCGGGTTAACTTGGCAAAACAAGGTCAGAAACCATCCATAGGACCCCCAGGGTTGCTTTGCAAGGTTCTGCAAAGAGAGGCAGCTTTCTTTCCAGAATGAAAGCAGAATCCTCGCTGTGAAGGGGAGGGGATGGGGTCGGGGGTGGGGGCGGTGGTGGGGGGAAGGTTTAAATGGCTACACATTCAAGCAGTACATTCTCATCGTCACAGACTCAGACGCCAGCAAACGGCCCAGGTTCGAGCGGTAGGTTGATGCCTCATTCCGATCAAGCAAAGCTTTTTCTCATGAGTGAGATTATTTTTTCTCTCTCTTCGTTACAACTGGGAAGGCCTTCACTCGGCACCAAGCGTACCCGTGTTTGACAACACTGGCTGCGAGGCAGGATTAGCCTCACTTCTCCTTTCACTCTGCCAGCTTTGGGTTTGGGCGGTACACTCGGATGGCGTTGTGGGATTTGGAGTACACTCCAAGTGAACAGCTGCAGCTCCCGTAACAACTGGACAAGCACATGTGTATGGGTGAAGCACCTGCTGTGGTGGGAGGTTTATACTAGATGTGCACGAATGGTATATGAAGAGTGCATGTATGCATTTGATGTGTGTATGTAGTCGATCTGTGTGAATATGTGTGTGTTATTTTGTGATGGGATGTATGTGTCTGATACATGTGTGTATAAGTGTATGTTTTTATATGATTGGGGTATATGTATGCGTACATTGTGTGTTTCTATACTGTGGAGAGTATATGCCTGGTACCTGTGTGTGTGTGTGTGTGTGTGTGTGTGTGTGTGTGTGTGTGTGTGTGTGTGTGTGTGTGTGTGTGTGTGTGTGTGTGTGTGTGTGTGTGTGTGTGCAGGCTTATATATGCTTGGGAATATGAGTCTGGTACATCTGTGTGTATATGTGCATGTTTATATGTGATTTGGGGTATGGATCTGGTCATGTGACAGGGGTATATGTCTGGTACACGTGTGTATATGTGTGGGGGTATGTGTCTGGTACATGTGTTTACACATATGTGTGTTTACATGGGTTTGGGCAGTATGTATTGATCCATGTGTATTTACATATGTGTGCTTGGTAGCTGAACATCACAATTCTTTAAAGGGGATACACATTCATTTAAATTTTCCAATCATCCGAAACATTCTAATTTCACTCAGATTCCTTGCCACGTCTCTAAGGCTTCCTTCCTGTCTGACTGCATGTTCGCATTTCGTTCACCCACCGGTACCCAGGATGGCCCTGGTACATCAGGAATGTCTGAGCCTTACATTCTCATGTAGGACAGGTTCTCAGTGCGGGTGTTTAAAGGATCAGCCTCAGTACTCACACACTGGTGGGGGGTGGGACGAGACAGATCTCGTCTTGTTGATCTGTCCGAGTGGGAAAAACGTGTAAAATTACGTGAGGAACCAGTCAGAATTGGTTGCTGCATGTCAGGGGAGGCGATGGCCAAGTGGTATTAACGCTGGGCTGTTAAGCCAAAGACTCAGCTAATGTTCTGGGGGCCCGGGTTCGAATCCCGCCACGGCAGATGGTGGAATTTGGATTCAATAAAAAATATCTGGAATTAAGAGTCTGCTGAAGACCATGAAACCATTGTCGGAAAAATCCATCACTAACGTCCTTTAGGGAAGGAAATCTGCCGTCCTCACCAGTAACCAGCTTTAGACCAGTGACGTAACCATTATGCTATCATACAAGAACAATATAGCAAAGATCCCCCTCAGGTTAGTTAATACTGATACAGGAGAGACTCCAGAGGGGGAATTCGGGTTCAAGGTGCGGGCAATCTCCCTCTTAAAGGGAATACGCAACTGTGAAGGTGTTCCCTCACAGGTCTGCCTTGGAAAACCCCAGAAATAAAAGCCCTCAGAGCCAAAGCTGCAGCATGCTTGGAAAGGACTGACTCACTGCGGAAGCTCACTGGCAAAGGTCTCCCTCGCTAATCCGGGGATTACAGGTAACAACAGACCGGCACTCAACCCGACTATTCGACTGCCTTCCCTCCTTCATTCCAGATTTCTACAACTCCAAGAAAAAGTGCTTCCGGAATCATCTTTCAATAATCCATCTCTAATCTTAAGGTTTTACATCCACATTCTGGGACATCCACCAAGTAGAACAGTGGCCGGAATTCTGTGGCCACTCACACTGGCGGGAATCTCCTGTCCTGCCGGCAGCGCACCCCCTCCCACCCTGCCCATGGGTTTCCTGGCACCGTGGAGTGATGCCAGTGGGAAATCCCATTGATAGTGGGCGGGATTGGAGAATCCTGCCATGCGTAAACAATGTCCTACCCCACGTTGGCAGGAAGCACGCATCAAGGAGGCCGGAGAATCTCGCCCAGTTTCTCTCCATCTCTCCTATAAGATCCTTTAATCACCCCATTTTATGAGCCCACACCCCCGCCAAAAAAAAAGGCCTCTGAAGCTTTCAAGACTGGTATCTTTCGATTTTTGTTTGGGAAGAGTATGAAGAGTTCGGCAGAAAAGTGGATGATTGGAGTTGAGATGCAGACAGGCTTGAATGTAGAAGTAGGCCTGAATTCAAAATGGCCACCTCCACTCCTGTTGTTCAGTCCCACTGCCCCACTCTGATCTGACAATATTGGATCATTGGATTCTAACGGGGTGATCAAAATAACTCTTAGAAACAATTAAAGGCTTAACCGATAAGGCAGCGTGGTACTAAGTCTTTAGCGATTGGAAAATTTCAGCTTTAACTGTCGAAATTGGGCCTGGAATAGGAGCTGGAGAGGGGAGAGAAGAAATAAGTCCTCTGTTCCTGGGAGCTAATCATTGTGTCCATTAACCAGAGCTTTTCTATGGACTGTTATATGTTACATTCATCTTCCTCCTTTTAAGATACCTATCCAGTTCCCTCTTCTACATTTAAATCTCCACCTCTTACTGTGAAGTGTTCTATCATCTAATGGCTTCCCCCAACCAAATTAAAGCATTTATTTTAATCCCTCCCCTTCGAGACCTATTACTGATTTTTCAATCGCTTGTTTTTAATTTTCTGAATAAAGAACAAGGGGTGCCCTAATACAGGGCTTCCCAATTATTAGGGATTTCAGAGTAATCATCGAATCCCCACAGTGCTGAAGGAGGCCATTTGGCCCATCCAGCCTGCACTGACTCTCCCTGACAGAGTACCTTACCCAGGCCTGTTCCCCCATTCTATCCCTGAAACCCCATACATTTACCATGGCTAATCCAGATAAGATAGACATCTGGGGACACTAAGGCATAATTTAGCATGGCCAATCCCCCTAACCGATACATCTTTGGATACGTCATAGAGTTTGAGAATCCTACAGTGCAGAATAAGGCCATTTGGCCCACCGAGTCTACATTGACTACACTCCCACCCAGGTCCTATCCCCACAATCCCATGCAATAACCCTAGCTCAGGCCACCAGTCACTGATTGGCAATTTAGCATGGCCAATCCACCTAACCCGCACATCTTTGGACTGTGGGAGGAAACCGGAGCACCCGGAGGAAACACAGGCAGGCGCGGAGAGAACAAGCCAACTCCATGCAGACAGTGGCCCAAGGGCAGAATTGAACCCGGGTCCCTGTGCAGCAGAAGTGCTAACCAGTGTGCCACTGTTGTTGGGTGGATGGAGAGAAGATGTTTCTTCAGGATAAGCATCACAAGACTACATCTTGAGCATCCCTTTTAAGATAGAACAACTCCAAAGGGGGGTGATCATAGTGAGTAATAAACTCAGGAGAGATTTCTTTCCCCAGAGTGGTTAGAGTGTGGAACCCGCGACCACAGAGAGTAGTTAAGGCAAATAGGACAGATGCACTTGAAGGGGAAGACAGGTAGGTGCATGAGGGAGAAAAGAATAGAATAATATACAGGTAGGATTCAGAGAGGCAGGGTGCAAGAATGCTCTCAACACAGGCAAAGACCAGTAGGGTCGAGTCTCTGTTCTGGAGGTTCTGTGTAATTTTATCCTCTCAAAATCTTTCACTATTTCAATAAAAGAGATCACCTTCCTGTTCTGTGTCATTTCTGGTTTTGATCTCTTGATTGGATCCTCTGTTTTGGTTTGACTACTCTTGCCTCGGGCCTACCCAACATCCTGTACAAACTAACCATGGCTTCCTTCCTTTTACATTCGATGTCTCCCAGTGCAAGAAAAAAACACACACACACGTGCGCTTGCACACGCACACACACACACAACCCTATTTCACAATCGGAGCCTTTGGGTGTGACGCACCCTCCGGTCTTCGGTCGCCTGATAACTGACGGGAGTCGAGGGCTGAATGGCCTCGTTGAGGAGTTACCCAGTGGGCAGCCAGCACCCATGGAAACCCCTCGTACTCCAGCAAGAGTCAAAGCCTCGGGGAGTGGAAAGAGGAAAACAGAAGTGGGGAAAAGGTGGTGAGGTGTTTGGAGGAGGGGGAGTGGAGGGGGCGTGGAATGAGTGGTGGGGGGTGAAGACCTAACTTGTTTTTTTAGCACCGCAGTGCCGTTGAGAAGTGACGCTGTACTCACATTGCAGCCTCCCTTCCTTTGGTTAAGTGTTAGTCCGGGGACTTGCAACTAATGGCGGTGTGGTACAGGCCGTGCGTTGACATGTTGACGTCAAATTAGGCTCAGATTGCACAGCTAAGCCCTGGTGCCAATCCGTCCCCTTATGCCACCACCCCCCCCCGCCCCTTCGCCAGCTGGCGCAGCCTGCGTTATGAAAGGACCGTGGGCAAAAAAATTCGATTGTTTCCCTTTCCGGAAACCGACACTCTGCACTCAGCGAATCTCCAGACCTCTCTCGCTCTTCCTGCCCAGCGGCCTGGCATTTCCTGAAGCACTCAAAGCCACCCCCCCCTCCCCCACCCACCCACTCTCTCTCCGCCCTCCCCCTCCCCCCACAAACCCCTACCCCCCCCTACCCCCCCCCCCCCCCCCCCACACAAAGGGGCTCTCCCTCTCACGGTTGGTTTGTCAGCAGTCTTGCCCCGAGTCCTCCCGTTAAACTGTGCTCTCCATCACCCAGTCCGAGCTGGAGTACACTCCCTTGGTGATCTCCAGGTCGTCCTCGTCGTACTGGACGAGCACGCCGTTCACCGACAGGCTCCTCTTAGTCCAAATGTTGGTGATCCTTTTGGGGTAGGTGTAGCACTGGGTCGAGGCGAAGTCGCCCATGTCGAAGGAGTGGCTGCGTCTCGTCTTCCCCTCCATGGGCAGGGTGAGGAGCTTGTTGAGCCGGGACTCGCTGCGGCCCAGCAGGGGCTCCTTGTCCGAGTAGTGGGCCAGGGTGGAGGCCTTGGAGTTGTAGTCCTCCTCCTTGCGCTGGCACCGCAGGTCGAGGGAGGCGAAGGCCCCCATGAGGCGGTCGATGTTGTGCCTGGATCTGGACGTGGAGCGCCACTTGCGGGAGAGGGTGCTGCTGTCGCTGTGCAGGCTATAGCAGTCCTGGCTGGAGCCCGAGGACGAGGACAGGCTGCTGTGGAGCGAGCCACAGTTAAAATCCAGCAGCTCGTCGTGCCCCGCCGCCTTGGGGTTGAACTGGGGCAGGATGCCGTTGTGGATGGGGAAGGCGGCCGTGGTTTGCGAGCACTCGTCGCTGACGGTGGCCATCTTCTCCTGGCCGTTACAGAACTTGTACTTGAGCATGAGGGTGATGATGAAGACCAGCAGCGAGGCGACGATGATGCCCCCTATCACCAGGATCATGGTCCCGCCGAGGAAGTGGCTGTGGAAGGACTTGCACTGATTGTAATCCTCTCTGGTCATGAACTGGATGCACCCGACCACGTTGGTGGCAGTAAGCGTGGTGGCCGTGTCGTCCCATATCGCCAGGACGCAGAGGTCGTAGCCGGCTCCGGACACCAAGTTCTTCACCACAAAGGCCTTGTTCGAAGCTGGGATCATCCTGAAAAGAATAGAACGACGGCATCACGGTTAGCCTTGGGAAAATTAGATTCACAACGCCTTACTCCCCATCGCAAAACGCATGAGGATAGAATCATCGAATCCCTACAGTGCAGAAGGAGGCCTTTTGGCCCATTGAGCCTACACTGACAACAATCCACCCAGGCCTATGCCACTATCCCCACATATTTACCCAGCTAGTCTGTCTGACACTAAGGGGCAATTTAGTTTGGTCAATCCACCTAACCTGCACATAGAACATAGAACACTACAGCACAAACAGGCCCTTCGGCCCACAAGTTGCGCCAATCATATCCCTACCAAACCAGGCCTATCTATAACTCCCAATCTCATTAAATCCCATGTACTCATCCAGACGTCTCTTAAAAGACCCCAACGAGTTCGCCTCTACCACCACCGACGGCAGCCGATTCCATTCACTCACCACCCTCTGAGTGAAAAACTTACCCCTGACATCTTTGGAAGGATATATCGGGGTGGGATTTTTTTTTATTCATTCTGGATGGGACATGAATACTTGATCTGATTTATTATTGTCACATGTAGACCATAAGATCATAAAACATAGGAGCAGAATTAGGCCATTCGGCCCATCGAGTCTGCTCCACCATGGCTGGTACTTTTCTCATCCCCATTCTCCTGCCCTTTCCCCATAACCCCTGACCCCCTTATTAATCAAGAACCTATCTACCTCTGTCTTAAAGACACTCAATGCCTCCACAGCCTTCTGCGGCAAAGAGTTCCACAGATTCACCACTCTCTGGCTGAAGAAATTCTTCTTTGTCTCTGTTTTAAAGGATCGTCCCTTTAGCCTGAGGTTGTGCATTAATACACAGTGAAAAGTATTGTTTCTTGCGCGCCACACAGACAAAGTATACCGTGCATAGAGAAGGAAATGAGACAGTGCAGAATGTAGTGTTACGGCCATAGATAGGGTGTAGAGAAAGATCAACTTAACGCAAGGTAGGTCCATTCCAAAGTCTGACGGCAGCAGGGAAGAAACTGTTCTTGAGTTGGTTGGTAGGTGGAATAGACAGGGAGTAGAGGAATAAGGGCAGAAGGTTTAATTTCAGGGCTGCAATATAAAAATCCTTGGAACTGAGAAAGGCAAATTCCATTTTCCGGTCCTTATTTCTGTCATCTGCTCCCCTTTCTTAGATAGATTTCTCTTTCCAATTGGCGATTGCTACTCTGAATTTTTCTTTTTGATAAAACACACATAAAATGCACATAACGTATTGTTATAGTTACTCAATTGAAAAAAAAACACTTTGAAATTCGACAGTAGCCCACGGCTTCCTCATTCCCGAAGAAAATTAATCTTGTCACAGTAAATGTACGGTACATGCCATCTCATTAAGGTTTAATTTGATTATGCTCCCATTCATTTATTCAGAAAAATTAAAAATGTAAATGACGTGCCTCGGATGAGATATTGTTCATCACTGGCAGTGAAGGGGAAAGACTGTGGTTAACTTGAAGAGATTATGTTATATTGCATTACCCTGAATGTCCACGCCTGGCCACTCAGCCTGACTGATTTGTGCCAAAAACTTATGCTCTACGCCTTCCATACTAGTTCCTCTTCCCCTCACCCCCGACCCTATTACTGGAACTTTACAGCCCCGTTTGCCACAGGAATTGGAGCGGGTGCAGGGTGGGCAAGAGGAAGAACATAGAACATAGAACACTACAGCACAAACAGGCCCTTCGGCCCACAAGTTGCATCGATTGTATCCCTACCCACCAGGCCTATCTATAACCCTCAATCCCATTAAATCCCATGTACTCATCCAGAAGTCTCTTAAAAGACCCCAGCGAGTTCGCCTCCACCACCACCGACGGCAGCCGGTTCCACTCACTCACCACCCTCTGAGTGAAAAACTTACCCCTAACATCTCCTCTGTACTTGCTCCCCAGCACCTTAAACCTATATCCTCTCGTAGCGACCATTTCAGCCCTGGGAAATAGCCTCCGAGAATCCACCCTATCTATTCCTCTCAACAACTTATAAACCTCTATCAGGTCGCCTCTCAACCTTCGTCTCTCCAGGGAGAAGAGACCTAGCTCCCTCAACCTATCTTCATAAGGCATGCCTCCCAATCCAGGCAACATCCTTGTAAATCTCCTCTGCACCCTCTCAATAGCTTCCACATCCTTCCTGTGGTAAGACGACCAGAACTGCGCACAGTACTCCAAGTGGGGTCTGACAAGGGTCTTATAAAATTGCAGCATTACCTCCCGATTCCTAAACTCAATGCCTCAATTAATGAAGGCTAGCACACCATACGCCTTCTTGACCACATCCTCCACCTGTGAGGCCGATTTAAGAGTCCTATGGACCCAGACCCCAAGGTCCTTCGGCTCCTCAACACTGCTAAAAGGTCCGCCTGTGGCACGGTGGAACAGTGCCTAATACTGCTGCCTCGCAGCGCCAGGGATTCAGGTTTGATTCCTGGCTCGGGTCACTGTCTGTGGAGTTTGTACATTATCCCTGTATCTGTGTGGGTTTCCTCCGGGTGCTCCGGTTTGCCCCCACAGTCTAAAGATGTGCAGGTTAGGTGGATTGGCCATGCTAAATTGCCCCTTAGTGTCCCAAGCTGTGTAGGTTGGGGAGATTAGTGGGGTAAATGCTTGGGGTTACGGGGAACAGATCTGGGTGGGATTGTCCCTTAGTGTCAGGGGGATTATGTGGGGTTACAAGGATAGGGCCTGGCTTGGATTGTTGTCAGTGCAGACTCGATGGGCCAAATGGCCTCGGGTGGGATTTTACAGTTTCGGAACAAGCAAGGCAGTAAAATCCTGTCCAATATCCTTCTATGCTCACGATTGCAAAACGCATCAATCACCTCCTCCAGCAATAAGCTCCACACCTCCATCACTCCTTGTTTAAAGATGTTCCTCCCACTTTGTTTTTCTTTTACATATATTTTGGAATGCTGTGAGTCTATCCCATATTTGTGTCACTTGTCTTGGTCTCGCTAACAGTTTCTTGCACCGTAGTTCAGTTAGCAGCATCCCCCTGTCTGCGTGGGTTTCCTCCGTGTGCTCCGGTTTCCTCCCACAGTCCGAAAGACATGCTGGTTAGGGTGCATTGGCCATGCAAAATTTTCTCTCAGTGTCCCTGCTGGAGTGTAGCGACGAGGGGATTTTCACAGTAACTTCATTGCAATGTTAATGTAAGGGTAATAAGCAAACTTTAAAAATCTGCAAACTTTAAGTCGTAAGGTTATAGGGTCAACTCCCACAAACTCCAGGCCATGTGTTCAAGGTTGCTATTCCAGTGCAGACCTGAGGGAGCGCTGTGGTGTTGTTTTTCTGGATGAGATGTCAAATTAAGGCTCTGCTTCTTGCTTGGGTGAATGTGAAAGTCCCGGGATGCTATTTTGAAGAACTATGGGAAAGGGCAGGGGAATTGTCCTGCAGGATAGCGGCTATACTGACCAGATCATTTTGCACTGTACGTCACCCACACTCATGAAGGGATCGAAGGCCTTAATTTTGGGCCCAGAAAGATTTTCATTCTGCCTCGGACTACACTGGAAGGTTAAGGTGCCTCAACTATTTGAGCAACAGATCACGGTCCCTCCATGCAGTCGCAACACGAGAGGTGTTCACCACTAACAGGATGCTACAATCAAGCCAAGGCAATGTTCTGCCTCTCACATGCGTAAGTAATGTGTTTATGAATTTCAGTGTCAGTGTGATGCCAGGTAGGTAATACTGGTGCATTGCATCAAGTGGCATGTCTTAGCCATTGTTCACAATGTGTAAGGTACAGAATGTACCCATCCAGCCTGTGCTTCCAAAACGCAAAATGCAGTGTCCAACATTAGACGTGATTTTTCCATAGGACAACAGTTGTTAAATAATCCTCATGCTAAGAATTAAACTGACAACCTATTTAGGATTGTTTGTTAGTTTTGCAATGTGGCAAATTTTCACGTTCTGGAAGCTACATATGTTAACACACAGGGATCTGTTCTTTACAGACAGGAAGAACATGTAGACACATTGCACCTAGAAAGTTGATGATTTTCCAAGAGCATTGCTGAACTTCCATAATAATAGATTTCAATATTTTGGTGATGATTGATGTGAGGCTAACCAATGTGTAGTTTCAACACCTTTCTCCTGCTCCTTTCTGGAATTGTGATATTACATTTGCAGCATGGTAACACAGTGCTTAGCACAGCTGCCACACAGCACCAAGGACCTGGGCTTGATTCCTCGGCTTGGGTCACTGCCTGTGTGGAGTTTGTACATTCTCCCCATGTCTGCATGGGTTTCCTCCTGGTGCTCCGGTTTCGTCCCACACTGCAAAGATGTGCAAGTTAGGTGGACTAGCCATGCTAAATTGCCCTTTAAGTGTCAGGGGGCCTAGCTAAAGTAAATGCATGTATTTATGGGGATAAGGCCAGGGCGGGATTGTGATCAGTGCAGACTCGATGGGCTGAATGGCTTCCTTCTGCATTGTAGGATTCTATGATTTTATGATAACTTCCAATCCAATGGGACTGATCTAGAATGTAGGGAATTTTAGGAAAATATTAATGTTTGCTGGAAGTGATATATATTCAATCACCAGAAGAGCAGAAGGATCTAGGGGTCCGGGTCCACAGGACTCTTAAATCGGCCTCGCAGGTGGAGGAGGTGGTCAAGAAGGCGTATGGTGTACTGGCCTTCATTAATCGAGGGATTGAGTTTAGGAGTTGGGAGGTAATGCTGCAACTTTATAAGACCCTTGTCAGGCCTCATTTAGAGTATTGTGCGCAGTTCCGGTCGCCTCACTATAGGAAAGATGTAGAAGCTATTGAGAGAGTACAGAGGAGATTTACAAGGATGTTGCCTGGACTGGGAGGCATGCCTTATGAAGTTAGGTTGAGGGAGCTGGGACTCTTTTCCCTGGAGAGACGAAGGTTGAGAGGCGACCTGATAGAAGTTTACAAAATGTTGAGAGGAATAGATAGGGTGGACTCTCAGAGGCTATTTCCCCGGGTTGAAATGGTCGCTACGAGAGGACACAGGTTTAAGGTGCGGGGAGGAAAGTACAGAAGTGATGTTAGGGGTAAGTTTTTCACTCAGAGGGTGGTGAGTGAATGGAATCGGCTGCCGTCAGTGGTGGTGGAGGCAAACTCGCTGGGGTCTTTTAAAAGACTTCTGGATGAGTATATGGGGTTTAATGAGATTGAGGGTTATAGATAGGTCTGTAGGTTGGTAGGTGTTGATGTGATCGGCGCAACTCGTGGGCCGAAAGGCCTGTTTGTGCTGTAGTGTTCTATGTTCTATGTTCTAGGACCTGTCCTCTGCAAACAAAAGGAATATGTCCAGGGAGAATAGAGTCAACATTTCGAATCGGGATTATCCTTCAACTGAGTTTGAAATGTTAGCGCTATTCTGCCTCCACAGATGTTGTCAGAGATTTTCCAGCATTTTCTGTTTGTGTTTCAGATTCCAGTATCCGTAGTATTTTGCCTTTAGGGATATGTCTAAGCCCCTGGCATCTTTTTTGGATTATCCAGGAGCTTGGGGAGCTGAAAGTTCTCTCTTGCTTCCTCATGGCAACACCTTGGCCAATCAGAGTCGACTTGCTGACCAATCATCATCCTTAACTCCTGTAGGATAAATCGCTGTGGTTGTTTGAAATTTGACATTCCCGTATTTGACCTGATGAGTGCAAGATGGTAATTTTTGACACATGTATGTGGGCGGGTTCTCTGGAAGGAGAGCCATGCAAAACTTTGATTTGTTTTGATTTATTATTGTCACATGTATTAACGTACAGTGAAAAGTATTGTTTCTTGCGTGCTATACAGTCAAAACATACCGTTCATAGAGAAAGAAAGTAGAGCATCGCCAACTTTAAGGACGTTCAAATGGTCAGTGGATAGCATTGGAATAGTTTAGGTTAGAGGGTCATTAGATTGGTTCCACTGGTCGGCGCAACATCGAGGGCTGAAAGGCCTGTACTGCGCTGTAATGTTCTATGATCTATGAGAGTGCGGAATGTAGTGTTACAGTCATAGCTAGGGCATAGAGAAAGATCAGCTTAATCCAAGGTAAGTCCATTAAAAGTCTGACGGCAGCAGGGAAGAAGCTGAGTCAGTATGTGATCTCAGACTTTTGCTTTTTCCCGCTGGAAGAAGGTGGAAGAGATTTAGCTCGGGTAAAGCTCGCACAGCCCCGCCTGAGGCCAACGGACAATTCTGTCTGAAAGTCTCGCCCACCCCGATTTTGGAGCGAGCGTGCCGGTAAAATTCCGGCATATGTCCAGGGTGCGTGGGGTCCTTGATTATGCTGACTGCTTTGCCGAGGTAGCGGGAAGTGTAGACGGAGTCTGTGGATGGAGGCTGGTTTATGGGATGGATTGGGCTACGTTCACGAACCTTCATTCACAAAATGCCGTGGAAATCGGCAAGGAGATGCTTCTAGCAGCCAATGATGAGTTACTTCCATTACCGGAAATCACACGGTGAGTGGGGTGAGGGGGTGGGGGGGGGAGGGGGTGAGAATGGGGGTGGGGAGAATCCCATCCCTGGAGTCCTTCAAGCTACAATCCAATGGGAAGATGGGGGTGCTAAAGAGAGTGTGGTCATGATGCTTTTTGATGGATGAGCAAAGGTGAGCCACAAGGGTTTCATCAAACAAGCATAGCTAATTGGCGAAAAGCCAGTAAAGATAACAATGGGGATGATCAAATGTATTATGGATAAAATAAGTGTTTTCTTTTCAAAGGCAAGAGCCTCAGGTGAGATAGTGGAGGCGGCTGTATATTCTGGAGCTTTGCTTCATTACCCACCTGGGAGGAAAGATCAGAGGTCAACGATATGTGCAGAATAGGGGTGGGTGACCTCTTCAAGTGGAAGAATCAGATCGTGAATTGTATCTGACAAGGAGCTGCTGCCTCAGCTCTTCAGAGGTCAGAGCATTTGTCTTTATCCAAATGCCTTCGGTGACCTGACAAGTGAACAGGGACATCTGCAGTCAGCAGCCCTCCATCAAGGTGAAAGTCTCAGGAATATACTTGGCTCTACACTCCCACAGTAAGCTGCGACATGCTTGCTTTGGCAATATTATGTTTGTGCGGTGCCTCAATTTTCAAACTCTTGCCCCAAGTTTTCAGATCCCTCCATGGCCTTATCTCTGTACCCTTCTCCAGCCTTGCCATAACAACCTGAGGTTCCCAGTTAGATCACCCTTGACTGACTCCTTGGGTGACTCCAGGGTTTTTGCCAAGGTTATAATTTGAGATGACACAATTAGAGGGATATGGGCCAAGTGTGGGCAACTGGGACTAGCTAGGTGGGGCACCATGGGCCGGTTGGGCCGAAGGGCCTGTTTCCGTGCTGTATTGTTCTATGATTCTGTGAACAGGATTTTCCGTTGCACTCGTCCCAAGACAGGACAATCCCAGCTGAGGTCATCAGATCTTTGCATGGTCCATGTCCCGCCTGCTACGATTCCGGTGACGGATGGGACAGGAAAATTCCACCCTATGATAGACGTTAGTTGGGCTGCACTTGGAATATAGGCCGGAATTTTACTGCCTCACCCGTCCCAGAATTGGGGCAGGCGAGGCTCGTAGAATGGCATCCCCTGTTTGCCTTGGGTGGGATCTTACAAGCCTCGGGCAGGCAAAGCGGTAAAATTCCAGCAATAGTGTTCAAGGATGTGGAGGCTTTGGAGAGGGTACAGAAAAGATTTACCAGGATGTTGCCTGGTATGGAGGGCATCAGGTATGAGGAGAGGTTGGAGAAACTTGGTTTGTTGTCACTAGAACGACAGAGGTTGAGGGGTGACCTGATAGAAGTCTACAAGGTTATGAGAGGCATGGACAGAGTGGATAGTCAGAAGCTTTTTCCCAGGGTGGAAGAGTCAATTGCTAGCGGGCACAGGTTTAAGGTACGAGGGATAATGTTTAAAGGAGATGTACGAGGCAAGTTTTTTGCACAGAAGATGGTGGATGCCTGGAACTCGTTGCCGGGGGAGGTAGTGGAAATAGATACAATTGTGACTTTTAAGGGGCATCTTGACAAATACATGAATAGGATGGGAATAGAAGGATACGGTCCCCGGAAGGGTAGGGGGTTTTAGTTCAGATGGGCAGCATGGTCAGTTCAGGCTTGGAGGGCCGAAGGGCCTGTTCCTATGCCGTAATTTTCTTGGTTCTTTGTTCTTTATGACTATAATGTAGCAAATTATTAATGAACAGGGTTTATGAACAATAAGGATCATAAACACAAAGGGTTTAATGGCACGATGAATAAAGGTCCATCCTTAACAATGCCCTAACTCCAACTGAAACATTCAGGCCCCTGGGATTGCTATCCATCGCTCCCGATTGTCTCAGGCTCACACGTTTGCGCTCCCAATAAGGTGGCCCATGAAAGATCACCCCTTAAAGGGGCCACACGACCACAGTCGGACACTTCGCCTTCAGGAAGGCGGATGGGATGCTGGCCTTCATAGCGAGGGGGATTGAATATAAAAGTAGGGAGGTCTTGCTGCAACTGTACAGGGCACTGGTGAGGCCGCAGCTGGAGTACTGTGTACAGTTTTGGTTGCCGCACTTACGCAAGGATATTTTGGCCTTGGAGGGGGTGCAGAGGAGGTTCATTAGGCTGATACCGGAGTTGAGGGGGTTGAACTATGAGGAGAGGCTGAATAAACTAGGCTTGTACTCGTTAGAGTTTAGAAGAATGAGGGGAGATCTCACTGAGACATATAAGATGATGAATGGGATGGTTAGGATAGAGGTGGAGAGACTCTTCCCGCTCAGAAAGGACAGTAGGACTAGAGGGCACAGCCTCAAGATAAAGGGGGGCGGTTTAGAACGGAGTTGAGGAGGAACTTCTTCACTCAAAGGGTGGTGAATCTCTGGAATTCTCTGCCCGTTGAAGTGGTGGAGGCTGCTTCGCTAAATATTTTTAAGACGCGGGTTGATGGGTTTTTGATAGGCAAGGGGATTAAGAGTTATGGGGAGAGGACGGGAATGTGGAACTGAGACATGACAGATCAGCCATGATCTTATTGAATGGCGGGGCAGGCTCCAGGGGCTAGATGGCCTACTCCTGCTCCTATTTCTTATGTTCTTAAGTTCTTATGCTTAGGAACTTTCAAGCTATTATTGGCTAGGCACATGGAGTACACCAGAATGATAGGGAGTGGGATAGCTTGATCTTGGGTTTGGACATGGCTCGGCACAACATCAAGGTCCAAAGGGCCTGTACTGTGCTGTAATGTTCTATGTATGTTCTATGTTCTATGTTCTACCCTTCGTTAGATTATCCTGGAATCACAGCAACTTTGAATTACTCTTTGAATGACGTGCTGCCTTACATCAACTTTGAACTTGTCTTTCACCACCGAGCACCTTTTGTATTGTGACCATGATTTATCAGAATGGTGCTTAGGATTAACCTTTGCAATTCCATATTGCGGGACTAAAAGGTTAACTTGTCCATTATACATTTCATCCAATTTTTATTGCTATTGAAGTCTACATAGAATTAATCTGGAAAGATGCATTGACTGCCGCACTGAGCACTCAGATGAAAGGTTACCCCCAATGTCTTTCCAGAAAGTTCCTGTTTCTCACTCACATCCCAAGCATCAGAACATCTGGTTTTCTTTTCTCATCTTACATCAAAAATTCCTTCATGGATATTAACATGATCAAAGGATTTAAATTGCCTCTCAGGATGTGTGAGTTAGGGGAATTAGTGGAATAAATAGTTTAAGTTTATTTATTAGTGTCACAAATAGGCTAACGTTAACACTGCAATGAAATTACTGTGAAAATCCCCTGGTCCTCACACTCCGGCGCATGTTTGGGTACACTGAGGGAGAATTTAGCGTGGCCAATGCACCTAACCAGTACATCTTTCAGACTGTGGGAGGAAACCGGAGCATCCGGAGGAAACCAACGCAGACACAGGGAGAATGTACAGAATCCACACAGACAGTGACTCAAGCCAGGAATTGAACCCAGGTCCCTGGCGCTGTGAGGCAGCAGTGCTAACCACTATGCCACCTTACAGGGATAGGGATGTGGGATATTGCAGGAAAGTGCAGTTGAGGTAAAAGATCAGCCACAAATATATGTGGTGGCAGAACAGGCCTGAGGGGCTGAATGGGCTTCACCTGCTCTTACATCTGCATGTTGTTCTAATTCATAGAACCATAAAAGTCTACAGCACGGAAATAGGCCCAGCTTATCCATGCCGTCCTTCTTTTTAACCATGAAGATAGTCCCAATTGCCCACATTTGGCCCATATCCTTCTATACCAATCTTACTCATGTAACTGTCTAAATGCTTTTGAAAGACAAAATTGTACCCTCCTCTACTACTACCTCTGGCAGCTTAGTCCAGACACTCACCACCCTCTGCGTGAAAAAATTGCCCCTCTGACTGTTTTGTATCTCTTCCCTCTCACCTTAAACCTATGCCATCTAGTTTTAGTCTCCCCTACCCTTGGGAAAAGATGTAGACTTTCTAACTGATCTATACCCCTCATTATTTTATGCATCTCTATTAGATCACCCCTAAATAGAAACCAAAGAAAATTTACAGCTCAGAAACAAGCCTTTTTACTCTTCTTGTCTGAGCCAAACCATTTTTTGCCTAGTCCCACTGACCTACACTTGGACCATATCCCTCCACACCCCTCTCATCCATGTACCTGTCTAAGTTTTTCTTAAATGTTAAAAGTGACCCCGCATTTACCACCTTATCCGGCAGCTCATTCCACACTCGCACCACTCTCTACATGAAGAAGCGTCCCCCCCATCCCCACCACCCCTAATATTCCCTATAAACTTTTCTCCTTTCATCCTTAACCCACGCCCCCTGGTTTTTTTCTCCCCTAGCCTCAGTGGAAAAAGCCTACTTGCATTCACTCTATCGATACCCATCAAAATCTTATACACCTCTATCAAATCTCCCCGCATTCTTCTATGCTCCAGGGAATAAAGTCCTAACCTATTCAATCTCTCTCTGTAACTCAGCTTCTCAAGTCCCAGCAACATCCTTGTGAACCTTCTCTACACTCTTTCAACCTTATTTACATCCTTCCTGTAACTAGGTGACCAAAACTGTACACAATACTCTAAATTCAGCCTCACCAATGCCTTATATAACATTGCCATAAATCTCCTATGCTCCAGTGAAAAGAGTCCTAGTCTATCCAGCCTCTCTTTATAACTCAAACCATCAAGTCCCTAGTAGCATTCTAACAAATATTTTCTGCACTCTTTCTAGTTTAATGATATCCTTTCTATAATAAGGTGAGCAGAACCGTACATAATATTCCAAGTGTGGCCTCACCAATGTTCCATACAACTTCAACAAGACGTCCGAATTCCTGTATTCAATGTTCTGACTGATGAAACCAAGCATACTGAACGTCTTCTTCACCACTCTGTCCACCTGTAACCCCACTTGCAAAGAGCTATGAGCACGTATCCCTAAGAGAATCATCATACAACCCTACAGTGCAGAAAGAGGCCATTCAGCCCATCGAGCCTGCACTGAACACAATCCCATCCAGGCCCTACCCCCATATCTCTACATATGATACTCACTAATCCCTCTAACCTACGCATCCCTAGACACTAAGGGGCAATTTCTTAGCATGGCCTATCAACTTAACACGCACATCTTTGGACTGCGGGAGGAAACCAGAGTACCCGGAGGAAACCCACGCAGACACAAGGAGAATGTGCAGACTCCACACAGACAGTGACCTGAGCCGGGAGTCGAACCCAGGACCCTGGAGCTATGGAGCAGCAGTGCTAACCACTGTGCTACAGTGCTGCCCTAGATCTCTTTGTTCTGTAACTCTCCCCAACGACCTACCATTAACTGAGTAAGTCCTGCCCTGGTTCGATCTACCAAAATGCATCATCTCGCATTTATCTAAATTAAACTCCATCTGCCATTCATCAACCCACTGGCCCAATTAATCAAGATCCCGTTGCAATCGGAGATAACCTTCCTCACTGTCCACTGTGCCACTATTCTTGGTGTCATCTGCAACTTGCTAATCATGCCTCCTATATTCTCATCCAAATCATTAAGATAAATGACAAATAACAGTGGACCCAGCACTGATCCCTGGGGCACACTGCTGGTCACAGGCCTCCAGTTTGAAAAACAACTCTCTACAATTACTGCTGTCTTCTGCCATCAAGCCAATTCAATTACCCGACATTCTACACTGCTTCAAAACCATTTTCCCCATTCCTTGAGAATTAGAAGTGAAGGCAGTATGCAAAGAGAGCTTGGACCAGAACACTACAGAGCTTTAGAATGCTCACACAGACTTCCACTCTGCTGTCTGCCAACATATATATCAGCATTCAGTTTAATGTGCTTTCTGCAGCTCTGCAATGAGTGTAAATGGACCACGTTGACTCTGTTAACCAAACCAAATCACTTTCAACTCTTTTCCACTGAGATCATTCTGCATTTCTGTCACTTCTCCATGTTTTCTTTCAATGTACAATATCTTTAACTTCTGTCACAGTAGCACGGTGGTTAGCACTGCTGCTTCAGAGCTCCAGGGTCCTGGGTTCGATTCCTGGCTCGGGTCACTAGGCTGTGTGGAGTTTGTATGTTCTCCTTGTGTCTGTGTGGGTTTTCTCCGGGTACTCCTGTTTCCTCCACAGTCCAAAGATGTGTGGGTTAGGTTGATTGGCCATGCTAAGAAATTGTCCCTTAGTGTCTAGGGATGCATTGGTTCGAGGGATTAGTGGGTAAATGTGTAGGGATATGGGGGTAGGGCCTGGGTGGGATTGTGTTCGGTGCAGACTTGATGGGCCGAAGGGCCTCTTTCTGCACTGTAGGGTTCTAAGGTTTCAAGTTGTTAGTTTTGCCTACTTGCTATATACCTTCGATAATTCTTCCTCTGCTTCATCTGACTCTGCCCCATCAGAATTCATAGAATTACTGTAGTGTGGAAGGAGGCCATTTGGCCCATCTGCATCGACCACAATCCCACCCAGGCCCCACCCCCATAACTCCATGTGTTTACCCTGCTAATCTCCCCGACATGAAGGGACAATTCAGCACGGCCAATCCACATAACCCCCACATATTTTGAACTGTGGGAGGAAATTGGAGGAAACCCATGCCAACATGGGTGCAAACTCCACACAGTGACCCAAGGCCGGAACTATACCCATGTCCCTGGCGCTGTGAGGCAGCAGTGCTACCCACTGCACAACCGTGCTGGACAGAAACCCTGGTTTCCGGCCTAAGCGCATCTTGGTTTTAAAATTCTCATTTTTGTTTTCACTTCCCTCCACAGCCTTAGCCCCCGATACCTTTGTAACCTCCTTCAGCCCCGTCCACCTCTGAGCTATCAACTCTCCTCTAATACTCACCTCTCGTACGTTCCCAATTTCAATTGCACTGCCATTGGTTGTCATGCCTTCAATTCCCAAGACCCAAGACTTTGGAAACCCTTCCTGCTTGGGCAGGATTTTCCAGAAATTCCTGCCCAGATCTGTTCTTTTTCAGTCAAATTCTCCGTCCCACCGGTGAAGATTCCCATGGCAGGCAAGACAGGAAGTTATAGGCCCATATCTCTCTCCCTCGCAAGCTCACTTTCCTTTATTAAGATACTTCTTCAGAATTACCTCTTTGACCAGGCTTTTGGTCATCTGACCTAAAATTTCCTTATTAGGCTCAGTGTCATTTTTGTTTTATAATGTTCCCACATAGATCTTGGTGACTGAGGTGAGGAGAAATTTCTTCACCCAGATTGTGGTGATTTTTGTTTTTATTCATCTGTGGGACATGGGCGTCGCTGACTGACCAGCATTTATTGCCCATCCCCAGTTGCCTGAGGACAGTCGAGAGACAACCACATTGCTGCGGCCAGTTTTGCAATGCTGAGTTTGCCCGTTCTCTCTGTACCTGCATGGGTTTCCTCCGGGGGCTCTTATAATGACCCACAAAAACTCCAAGGTGTTTCAAGGCTATGGGCCAGATGGGATGAGAATAGAAATGGCCAGAAAATCTGAGCAGGTCTAGCATCTGCGGACAGAGAATAGAGCCAACGTTTCGAGTCTGGAGGACCCTTCGCCAGGGCAGACTTGAAACATTGGATCTTTTTTGTCTCCCACAGATGCTGTCAGACCTACTGAGGTTTTCCAGCACTTCATGCTTTCATTTCAGATTCCAGCAACTGCAGTATTGTTCTTTTATGCTGGTGGATGGGATTGGGTGGGAGTTCAGGTGCGATGGGCTACATGGCCTCTTCTGCACAGATTCTATGATTCTTCCTCCTTGATTTATTCAACTTTTTATTCTGCAACTCCCAAAGCCGCCATTACAATCACAAATCTCTGGCCCATTTTTCTGTTTTTTTTTGTTTGACTCTTTTTTTAATTCATTCATGAGACATGGGTGTCGCTGGCTGGCCAGCATTCATTGCCAATCCCTAGCTGTCCTTGGAGGGCAGTTGAGAGTTAACCACATTTCTGTGGCTCTGGAGTCACATGTAGGCCAGACCGGGTCAGGATGGCAGATTTCCTTCCCTAAAGGACATTAGTGAACCAGATGGGTTTTTTCTGACAACGGGTTTCATGATCATCAGTAGATTCTTAATTCTAGATATTTAATCTGTGGAATTCACTTCACAGAAAGTAGTTGAGGCCAAATCCTTGCCTGATTTCAAGAAGAAATTCAATATCGTCCTTGAAGATAAAGGGATCAAAGGATCTGAGGGGAAGGGGGGGGATCAGGATATTGAATTTGATGATCAGCCATGATCAAAATGAATGACGGAGCAGACTCGAAGGGCCAAATGGCCTACTCTTGCTGCTAGTTTCATTATGTTAAAGGGAGGCAATGGCATGATCGCGAGACTATTAATCCAGAAACTTAGCGAGTGCTCTGGGGATCTGGGTTCGAATCCTGCCATGGCAACTGGTGGAATTTGAATTCAATAAAAAATATCTGGAATTAAGAATCTATTGATGACGATGAAAGCATTGTCGATTGTCGGAAAAACCTGTCTGGTTCACTAATGTCCTTTAGGGAAGGAAATCTGCCGTCCTTACCCAGTCTGGCCTACCTGTGACTCTAGAGCCACAGCAATGTGGTTGACTCTCAACTGCCCTCTGAACAAGGGCAACTAGGGATGGGCAATAAATGCTGGCCAGCCAGCGACGTCCATGTCTCACAAATGAATTTTAAAAAGTGCTATATAAATGGACGTTGTAAATGTAAAGACAAAATACTGCAGGTGTTGAAGTTTGAAACAAAAGCAGAAAATGCAGGAAAATCTCAGCAGGTCTGACAGCATCTGTGGGGAGAGAATAGAGCCAATGTTTTGAGTTTGGGTGACCCTTTGTCAGAGTTGAAGGGAAGTTGTCAATCTTGTTCTTTTACATGCAGACATGTCTCTTGGCCCATCTGGTCCATGCCTCCTCCCATTCTGAGGCCTCTAACCCCACCAGTCTTGCCTATTCCTTCCTTCCACTAATGGGAGAGACGAGAACTCGAGGGCACAACCTCAGAGTGAAGGGACGCGCCTTTAAAATTGAAATGAGGAGGAATTTCATCAGGCAGAGGGTGATGGATCTGTTTGCCACAGAAGGCTATGGAGGCCAGGTCATTGAGTGTCTTTAAGGCAGAGATAGATACATTCTTGATCAACAGGGGTGTCAAGGGTTACAGGGAGAAAGTTTATTTATTCGTGTCACAAGTCGACTTACATTCACATTGCAATGAAGTCACTGTGAAAATCCCCCAGTCGCCATACTCCGGCGCCTGTTTGCGTACACTGAGCGAGAATTTAGCATGGCCAATTCATCTAACCTGCACATCGATAAGGTGTAGGTTCGATGGGCTTTAGATTGGTTTCACAGGTTGGCCAAAGGGCCTGTACAGCACTGTAATGTTCTATGTTCTACATCTATGGAGAGTGGGAGGAAACCGGGGCACCCGGAGAAAACCCACGCAGACATGGGGAGAACATGCAAGCTCCACACAGACAGTGATCTGAGGGCGGATTGAACCGGGGTCTCTGGCGCTGTGAGGCAGCAGTGCTAATCATTATGTCACGGTGGTTATGGGCAGAAGGCAGGAGAATGAGGATGAGGATCATATCGGCCATGATTGAATGTCGGAGTAGACTCAATGGCTGAATGGCCTAATTGAGTTCCTATTTCTTATGGTCTCCCTTGCGTACTGATCTAGCTTCCACTTTGACTTTGCCCCACATTTGCCCTAAATTTGGTGTCCCTGAAAGCTTGTTGCTGAATTACCTGTAAACCAAGACTTCATCAGACGAGCTGTTGTACTGAAGTTGATACATTTTAACCTTTGGCGCTGACTTGCCCACTGACCACTTGACCAAGGCGGTGCTGGCCGTCACCTGGGAGACCATGACCTTCTTCTCCAGCGTGGTCTTGGTCTCGCCTCGGTGCGACTTGGTGGAGCTGGTGATGTCGGAGAGCCGGGAATCGGGCTGCAGGGCCCGGCCGGTGCTGTTGCTGAGGTGAGGGAGCTGGACGATGGAGAGCTCGACCGAGGCGGTCGACTCGCCGGCGGCATTGGCTGCGATGCAGGTGAAGGTGCCGTAGTCCTGGGAGGTGGTGATGAGGATGTCCAGGGTGCCGTTGTCGTAGATGACGGTGCGGGAGGAGTTGCCGAGGATCCTGTCGTCGGGGGCCACCCAGTGGATGACGGGCCGGGGGTCGCCGATGGCCTTGCACCGCAAGGTGGCCGTCTGCCCTTCCAGGACCAGCACCTTGAGGCTGTGCTGGGTTATCAGCGGCTGCTCGCACACAAACTCTTCCTCAGAGATATACCAGAAGTACCTCCCCTTGAGGTGGGCCGGTGAGGCGCAAGTCTCCATGTCGTCCTCGCGGCTCAGACGGCGGAGCCAGAGGAGCTCGCAGTTGCAGTGCAGCGGGTTACCGCCGAGACTAAGCATCAGTGGCGGGAAGTAGGGCGTGGTGGACATCAGCAGCATCTCGGACCTGGCGAAGATGGGGTCGGGGGGGAGCTTCTGCAGCCGGTTGGAGATGAGGTCCAATCGGGCCAGCTTCTGCAGGTCGGTGAAGGTGCCCTCGGGGATGTAGTCGATGAGGTTGTGGTCCAAGCTCAGGGTGTGCAGGTTGGTCATCTTGCTGAGGGCTTCCCACGGGAGGTTCACCAGGTTGTTGTAGGAGAAGTCCAGGTCTTCCAGGGTCAGCAGGAAGTCGTCCAGGGCTCCGTCCGCCACCCTGCTCAGCTGATTGTTGTTCAGGCTCAGGTGCTGTAGGTTCAGCAGGCCCCGGAAGACATTCCCGCCAATCTCCGTCAACCGGTTGGCATCCAGGTGCAAGGACCGAAGGCTTTCCAGGTCGATGAAGGAGAAGGGCTGGATGTAGTCGATGGTATTCCTGGACAGAGTCAGGTCTACAAGGCCACTCATATTGGCAAAGTCGTGCCGGTTGACGGCGAAAATGAAATTGCCCCCCAGCCGGAGCTCAACCGTTCGTCGGTCAATGTTGGGTGGGACAAACAGAAGGCCCTTGGAGGGGCAGAGCGTTCCCAGCGACTCGGACAGGTTCTGACAGACGCAGTATTTGGGACAAGCATAGGCTGCCATTGCCATTCCAATCACCACCAGGCTGTAGAGCAGGCTTTCCATTGTCGCTCATGTAGAGGTATCTGAAATAGAGGCAAACAGGGTAAGCATTCAGAGTATCTACCGCATGGCCAATAAGTACAGTATAGAGTCATAGAGGTTTACAGCATGGAAACAGGCCCTTCAGCCCCACTTGTCCATGCTACCCCTTTTTTTAACCTCCAAGCTGTTCCCAATTGCCCGCATTTGGCCCATATCCCTCGATACCCATCTTACCCAAGTAATTGTCCAAATGGTTTTTTAAAATACTCTATTACTACTTCTGGCAGCTTGTTCCAGATACTCACCACCCTCTGTATGAAAAAAATGCTGCTTTGGACCCTTTTGTATCTCTCCCCTCTCATCTTAAACCTATGCCCTCCAGTTTTAGACTCCTCTATCTTTGGGAAAAGATATTGACTATCTAGCTGATCTATGCCCCTCATTTCTTTATAGATGTCTATAAGATCGCCCCTCAGCCTGCCATGCTCCAGACAAAAAAGTCCCAGTCAATCCAGCCTCTCCTTATAACTCAAACCATCAAGTCTAGGTAGCATCCTCGTATATCTTTTCTGCACTCTTTCTAGTTTAATAATATCCTCCATACAACAGGGTGACTAGAACTGTAATCCGATAGTAATCCAAGTGTGTCCTTACCAATGTCTTGTACAACATTACAAATGTCTTAAAACATTGGTTTCTCTGAGACATTGGTCTCTGCGTTTCTATACAAGAGTATAGAAACACAGAGAGACCTGGGTGTGCAACTCCACAAATCCTTGAAGGTGGCAGCACAGGTGGAGAAGGTGGCAAAGAAGGCATATGGCATGCTTGCCTTTATAGGACGGGGTATAGAGTATAAAAACTGGAGTCTGATGTTGCAGCCGTATAGAACGTTAGTTCGATCTCTTTTGGAATACTGCATCTAGGTTTGGTCGACACACTACCAGAAGGATGTGGAGGCTTTGGAGAGAGTGCAGAGCTTTACCAGGATGTTGCCTGTTATGGAGGGTCTTAGATATGAGGAGAGATTGGGTAGATTGGGGTGGTTCTCCCTGGAAAGACGGGGAATGATGGGATACCTAATAGAGGCGTATAAAATTATGATAGAGTGAACAGTGGGAAGCTTTTTCCCAGGTCAGAGGTGATGAACACAAGGGGTCACAGGCTCAAAGTGAGAGGGGTGATGTTTAACTCAGATATCAGAGGGACGTTTTTTTACACAGAGGGTTGTGGGGGCCTGGAATGCACTGCCAAGAAGGGTGGTGGAGGCTGGGATCGTTTAAGACTTACCTGGATAGTCACATGAGCAGACTGGGGATGGAGGGATACAAATGAATGGTCTAGTTGCACCAATGAGCAGCACAGGCTTGGAGGGCCGAAGGGCCTGTTTCCTGTGCTGTATTGTTCTTTGTTCTTTGTTCAACAAGACGTCCCAACTCCTGTATTCAATGTCCTGACCAAAATCAAGCATGCTGAATGCCTTCTTCGCCACTCTGTCAACCTGCGTCTCCACTTTCAAGGAGCTATGAACCTGTACTCCTAGATCTCTTCATTCTGTAACTCTCCCCAGTGCCTAACTATTAACTGAGTAAGTCCTGCCCTGCTTCAATCGACCAAGATGCATCACTTGCATTTATCTAAATTAAACTCTATTCTGCCATTCGTCAGCCCACTGGCCCAATTGATCAAGATCCCGTTGCAATTCTCGATAACATTCTTCACTGTCCATTATGCCACTATTATCCATTAAACTCCATTCTGCCATTCGTACTTCACTGGCCCAATTGATCAAGATCCCATTGCAATCCTAGATAACATTCTTCACTATGCCACCAATCCTGACATCCTTCTGTGAATTGTGATGTTAAATGTTGGAATCCTTATTTCTTCCCTACTTCTTCAATACAATTATCACTCACTATCTAAACTCTCTTCCTCTAAAGCTCAATCACACCTCCCTGCATTTGCCTTTCTCTGTCACATCCCTGACAGCGTGACAGCCTGAATTCTCGAGTTGTCAATGGGTAGCATGGTGGCAAAATGGTTAGCACTGCTGCCTCACAGTGTCAGGGACTGGGTTCGATTCCCGGCTTGGGTCATTGTCTGTGCAGAGTCTGCACATTCTCATCGTGTCTATGTGGGTTTCCTCCCACAGTCTGAAAAGCAATGTTGGTTAGGTGCATCGGCCATGCTAAATTCTCCCTCACTGTACCTGAACAAGCGTCGGAGTGTGGCGCTGGGAGATTTTCACAGTCACTTCATTGCAGTTTTAATTTGTTAGTGACTCAAATAATTATATAAGAATGGTTCTATGATTATGTGGGGTTAGGGGGATAGGACCTGGGTGGGATTGTTGTCAATACAGACTCGTTGGGCTGAAGGGCCTTCTTCTGCACTGTAGGGATTCTATGTCAACTCTGGTTGTGAAGTTTCTCTGGAGGTTTCGACACATGTTCTCCCACGTCAAACAAACAATCCCAAACAAATAGCCCCTTCGTGCTCACCAACCCCCCATTTTTGGAAATTAATAAAAAAGATTATCACTTCAGCTTGTAATGTGGCTCACTTGCGCTTCTAGAAGCTGCATGTATTCATGTGCAGGGACCTGTCCTCTGCAGGCCAAATGAACAAGTCCAGGAATGGTGCTTTGTTTAAAGCAAAGCAAAACCTGGGATAACAGTTCCTTGGTGCTTCTCTGTGGCAACACCTTGACCAAATCAGAGTCAATTGCCAACCAATCAGTTTCCCTCTCCTCATGCAGTATAAATTATATCCCCCTTTGAAATTTGGCACTCTTGTGTCTGTCCTGATGAGTGCAAGATGAAAAGATTCAACAGGATGTGTCATTTTACAGCAATACTCAAGTTCCTTGTTACTGGTGGAACAGTGGGTTAGCACTGCTGCCTCACAGCACCAGGGACCCAGGTTCGAATCCCGACTCGGGTCATTGCCTGTGTAGAGTCTACATGTTCTCCCTGTGTCTGCGTGGGTTACCTCTGGGTGCTCCGGTTTCCGTCTACATTTCAAAAGCCGTGCTGGTTAGGTACATTGGCCATGTTATATTTTCCCTTGTGTACCTAACCAGGCAGCAGAGAGTGACGGCTATGGGATTTTCACAGTAACTTCATTGCAGTGTTAATGTAAGCCTACTTGTGACAATAATAAATAGACTTAAAACTACTTGACAACTATTAATAAAAGAAAAACAAAATCGTTCTTTTTAGCTTCTTTGTTAGTAGCACAAGTAGGCTGACATTAACACTGCAATGAAATTACTGCGAAAATCCCCTAGTGGCCACATTCCGGTGCCTGTTCGGATACACTGAGGGAAAATTTAGCATGGCTAATGCACCTAACCAGCACATCTTCCAGACTGTAAGAGGAAACTGGAGCACCCGGAGGAAACCCACACAGACACGGGGAGAACATGCAGACTCCACACAGAGAGTGACCCAAGCCGGAAATCAAACCTGGGTCCCTGACTCTGCGAGGCAGCAGAGCTAACCACTGTCCCGCCATGCCCCCTATGTGATTGATATTCTCCTTTGGAGATTAATCTTTAGCTTGCGGGACATGCTAGAACAATCTTGGAGGTCTGCTGGTACTGTCTGTAACATTGATGAAGAGACGTTTACAGTGAATTATCCACTTCGTGTTTGGATCCTGGGCCTGGTGAGATGGATTGAAATGGACATTCCCGATTCAATATATCTTTATGTTTTCCAATTAATTCTTTCCCACAGCCTCAGAAAGAACTGTCGACTCTCAGGCATTAGGCCCTGCCAAACTACAGAATGCAAACGTCACTCAACAAGGTAAGGGGAGCCGATGGCCTAATGTTATTATTGCTAGACTATTCATCCGGAAACTCAGCTAATGTTCTGGGGAACCAAGTTCGAACCTCACCACGGCAGATGGTGAAAGTTGAGTTCAATAAAAAATTTGGAATTAAGAATCTACTGATGACAATGAAACCATTGATGAATGTCGCAAAAACCCATCTGGTTCAGTTGATTTATTTACAGAAGGAAATCTGCCGTTCTTACCCAGTCTGGTCTATATGTGACTCCAGAGTCACCGCAATGTGGTTGATTCTTAAATGCCCTCAGGAATGGGCAATGAATGCTGGCCCAGCCAACAACACCCACATCTCATGGAGGAATTAAAATAAAGACAGTATTTTTCAAAATAAATGTAGATATTTGATTTAAAATAAAAACAGAAACTGCTGGACAACAATAATCTCTCCCTCAAATTCAGACTTCAACACCATTATTCCCACAAAACACATCTCCAAACTCCGTGGCCTGGGCCTCGGCTCCTCCCTCTGTGACTGGACCCTGAACTTCCTAACTCACAGGCCACAATCAGTAAGGATAGGCAACAACACCTCCTCCACGATCATCCTCAACACCGGTGACCCACAAGGCTGTGTTCTCAGCCCCCTACTATACTCCTTATGACTGTGCAACCAAATTCCCCTCCAATTCGATTTTCAAGTTTGCTGACGACACCACCACAGTGGGTCGGATCTCAAACAGTGTTGAGCCAGAGAACAGGAATGAGGTAGAGAATCTGGTGAACTGGTGCAGCAACAATAATCTGTCCCTCAATGTCAACAAAACGAAGGAGATTGTCATCAACTTCAGGAAGAGTAAAGGAGAACATGCCCCTGGGATGAAGTAGAAATGGTCGAGAGCTTCAAGTTTTTAGGTGTACAGATCACCAACAACCTGTCCTGGTCTATCCATGCTGACACTATAGTTAAGAAAGCCCACCAATGCCTCTACTTTCTCAGACTGAGGAAATTTGGCATGTCAGCTACAACTCTCACCAACTTTTACAGATGCACCATAGAAAGCATTCTTCCTGGCTCTATCACAGCTTGGTATGGCTCCTGCTCTGCCCAAGGCCGCAAAGAACTATAAAAGATTGTGAATGTAGCCCAGTCCATTACGCAAATCAGCCTCTCATCCATTAACACTGTCTATTCTTCCTGCTGCCTCACCAAGCTGCCATCATAAATAAGGATCCCACACACCCTGGACATTCTCTCTTCTGCCTTCTTCCTTAGGGAAAAAGCTACAAAACTCTTACCTTGCATTAAGCTGATCTTTCTGTACACCCTAGCTATGACTGGAACACTAAATTCTGCACTCTCTCGCTTCCTTCTCTATGAATGGTATGCTTTGCCTGCATGGCGCGCAAGAATTAATACTTTTCACTGTATGACAATACATGTGACAATAACAAATCAAAGTGAACACGAAATTCCACAGGTTGAATTGGGATACAGCTGACTTACTATTTAAATTGCAAACCTTTAAACAGCACACGGAACGATGGTTTCTTAATTCAAATAAGCAATAAAAAACATCACCTGACAATTGGCAACGAAGGTCTTCACAGACTGAACACGTCAGAATTAACAGCGGAAGAGCTGGATAAAAAAAAATCCCCAAAAGATACAGACTTACACTGGAAAACCAGTTCAGAATCATCTGAAAACTTCCATATTCACTGACCAGACTTCGTGTCATTCTGACAAGCGCCAACCGAATCCATAGACCAGCTCGTCAGCAGATGCAGAGTAAAGGATACGTGCTGTGATTTATCAAATGCAGAGCCAGCACACAGAATTGTGATCGCACCTGCTCCCATGGATGCTTTCCAGAAAGTTCCGCCAGGCTAGCCCAAAAGATATATAGTATTGAACAGCTACTCAAGGATGGATGTAAGTGCAACGTACAACCCTCTCATCTTTGGGGCACGGTGGCACACTGGTTGGCAATGTTGTTTCACAGCAAAAAGTCTGACAACACCAGGTTTAAGTCCAACCGATTTATTTGATAGTACACTCACTATAGCTTTCGGGTTAGTCCCTTCGTCAGGTGAATGGAGAGTTCTGGCCTCAGTGTTTACCCCAGTCCAACGTCGGCACATCCACATCATTGTTTCACAGCGCCAGGGACTCGGGTTCTAGTCCCGGCTTGCGTTGCTGTCTGTGTGGAGGCTGCACATTCTCCCCATTTCTGTGTGGGTTTCCTCTCACAGGATGCTAAATTATCCGTTAGCATCAGAGGGATTAGCAGGGTAAATATATGGGGTTATGGGGAAAGGGCCTCGATGGGATTGTGCTCGGTGCAGTCTCAATGGGCTGCCTTCTCCACTGTAGGGACTCTATGACCCTCACAAGTTGACAGCATCTAAATTACTATCCCAATTATTGATCCAAGTACCAGACCTCCCAAGACACATGGGAAGTGTGGCCTTCCTCATGAGCCAAGGAAATGCCCGTAGAATCCCTACAGTGCAGGAGGAGGCCATTCAGCCCATCAAGTCTGCATCAACTCTCTGACAAAGCATTATACCAAGGCCTAACCCTGTAATCCAGTATATTTACCCATTTTAGGGCACTAAGGGTCAATTTAGCATTGTTAATCCACCTAACCTGTATATTGTTTGGAGTATGGGAGGAAACTCACACAGACACAGGGAGAATGTGCAGACTCCACACAAACAATGACCCAAGCCGGGAATTGAACCCAGGTCTCTGATGCTGTGAGGCAGCAGTGCTAACCACTCTGCCACCGTGCTGCTTCACTTTTAAGAACATAAGAACATAAGAACATAAGAAATAGGAGCAGGAGTAGGCCATCTGGCCCTTCGAGCCTGCCCCGCCATTCAATAAGATCATGGCTGATCTGTCGTGGCTCAGTTCCACTTTCCCGCCCTCTCCCCATAACCCTTAATCCCCTCTCTTATCAAAAACCCATCAACCCGCTTCTTAAAAATATTTAGCGAGGCAGCCTCCACCACTTCAACGGGCAGAGAATTCCAGAGATTCACCACCCTTTGAGTGAAGAAGTTCCTCCTCAACTCCGTTCTGAACTGCCCCCCCTTTATCTTGAGGCTGTGCCCCCTAGTCCTACTGTCTTTTTTGAGCGGGAAGAGTCTTTCCACCTCTATCCTATCCATCCCATTCATCATCTTATACGTCTCAATGAGATCTCCCCTCATTCTTCTAAACTCTAACGAGTACAAGCCTAGTTTATTCAGCCTCTCCTCATAGCTCAACCCCCTCAACTCCGGTATCAGCCTAGTAAACCTCCTCTGCACTCCCTCCAAGGCCAAAATATCCTTGCGCAGGTGCGGCGCCCAAAACTGCACACAGTACTCCAGCTGCGGCCTCACCAATGCCCTATACAGCTGCAGCAAGACCTCCCTACTTTTATATTCAATCCCCCTCGCTATGAAGGCCAGCATCCCATTCGCCTTCCTGACCACCTGCTGCACCTGCAGGCTGGGTTTTTGCGACTCATGCACAAGGACCCCGAGGTCCCTCTGCACCGTCGCCTGCTGCAGTTTTTCGCCACGTAAGTAATAGTCCTTCCTACCATTCTTCCTACCAAAGTGGACCACCTCACACTTGCCAACATTAAATTCCATTTGCCATTTCCTGGCCCATTCGCCCAGCCTATCTAGATCCTTCTGCAGACTCTCCACACCCTCCGCACAATTTGCCTTTCCCCCAATCTTGGTGTCATCAGCAAATTTCGACACCCTACACTCGGTTCCCTCCTCCAGATCATCTATATAAATGGTAAATAGCTGAGGCCCCAGCACCGACCCCTGGGGCACCCCACTAGTCACCAACCGCCAATCCGAATAGCACCCATTGACCCCCACTCTCTGCCTCCTATTTGACAACCAATCCTCTATCCACGCTAACACCCTACCCCCAACTCCATGTCCTCTGACCTTCTGCAGTAACCTCTTGTGAGGTACCTTATCAAACGCCTTCTGAAAATCCAGAAAGACCACATCCACCGGCTCTCCTCTATCCACCGCCCTAGACACATCCTCATAGAACTCCAGTAAATTTGTCAGACACGACTTCCCTTTAATGAAACCGTGTTGCGTCTGCCCTATCAAGCAATTCCCTTCAAGATGCCTCGCAATTTCCTCCTTAATGACGGATTCTAACATTTTACCTACCACAGACGTTAAACTAACCGGCCTGTAATTCCCCGCCTTTTGCCTGGCACCCTTCTTAAACAACGGCGTAACATTAGCCGTTTTCCAATCCTCCGGCACTTCCCCGGAATCCAGCGACGTCTGGAAAATAACCACCAAGGCATCCACTATCACCTCCGCCATTTCTTTCAGAACCCTCGGATGCATTCCATCCGGTCCTGGGGACTTGTCCACAATCAGCCCCTCCAGTCTGTCGCGCACCACCTCTCTAGTAACAGTAACGTCATTAAGACCCTCCAGTCCTACCACCTTTCCATCGCTAACACCCGGCAAATTATTCACGTCCTCCTCCGTGAAGACAGAAACAAAAAAGTTATTCAAGACCTTAGCCATATCCCCATCCCCTACCACTAGGTCCCCTTTCTCATCCTCTAAAGGACCAACGTTCACCCTAGCCAGCCTCTTCCTTTTTATATATTTATAAAAACTCTTGCTATCCTTTTTTATATTAAGTGCTAGCCCAGCTTCATAGCTTCTTCTACCCTCCTTTATCAACTTTTTTGTCAATCTTTGTTGACATTTAAACCTTTCCCAATCCTCTTCTCGCCCACTGCTCTTAGCTACTCTAAATTCCTCCGCTTTTAATTTAACACTTTCCTTCACCTCCTTCGTTATCCACGGCTTATTACCTCTCTTCCTACTGTCCTTTTTAACCATCGGAATAAATTTCTGCTGAGCACCAAGAAAGATCTCCTTAAAGATCCTCCACTGCTCCTCAGCAGACCTACCTTCCAACGCGCTCCCCCAGTCCACATTCGCCAATTCTTCTCTCATCCTACCATACTCCCCTCTATTCAAACAAAGGACACGTGTCCGGGAACCCACTTTCTCCTCCTCCATCTGCAACAGAAACTCCACCATACAATGATCACTCTCTCCAAGAGGATCCTTCACCTCAAGGTCCCTAATTCTACCCGCCTCATTACATAGCACCAGATCCAAGATAGCTCGCTCCCTCGTCGGCTCCAACACACACTGTTCCAGGAAACTATCCCGGCAGCATTCCAAGAACTCCTCCTCGAGCCCACCTCGTCCAACATGGGTCGACCAATCAATATGCAGATTGAAATCCCCCATAACTACTGCCGTCCCATTCCTGCACGCATCAATGCTGCAAGGGATGTGGCAGAAAGGGCCATTGGCTGTGACAGTGTACCTGAGAAAAGGCTGATGTAGCTACAAAGATTCAAACAGACCATCCACTACTCTTCCTTCAGGCAATAAGAATAACAACCTTATGGTCCAGGGTGGCATGGTGGCACTGAGGCTAGCACTACTGCCTCACCTGTCTAGGGGTCTGGGTTCAATTCCAGCCTTGGGTGACTGTCTGTGAAGTGTTTGTAAGTTCTCCCCGTGTCTGTGTGGGTTTCCTCTGGGTGCTCTGGTTTCCTCCCACGCTCCAAAGATGTGTAGGTTAAGTGCATTGGCCATGTTGAATTGCCTCTTAGTGTCAAAAATGTGTAGATTAGCTATGGGAAATGTGTGGGGTTACAGGGATAGGGCAGGGGAGAGTTCTGGGTAAGATACTCTGCCAGAGAGTTGGAGCAGACTTGATGGGTAGAATGGCCTCTTCTGTACTGTAGCAATTCTATGCTTCTATCTGATATCCTGTCAGAAAGATACACATGAGGTTGATTGACAAACCAGGAAATGACAATGATGTGCACATCGAGACAAAGAAACAAACGCAAGTTTCACCCTCATTCTCGTGGAGAATGCAGAATCCATAGCACCATCTGAAGTGTTTTCTAAGATTTGAATTTGGTTTGATTTGATTTATTATTGTCACATGTATTAACATACAGTGAAAAGTACTGTTTCTTGCATGCTATACAGACAAAGCATACCATTCATAGAGAAGGAAAGGAGAGATGCAAAATGTAGTGTTACAGTCATAGCTAGGGGTTAGAGCGAGATCAACTTAGTGCAAGGTGGGTCCATTCAAAAGTACTAATTGCGCTGCAGCAGTCTGCTCTTGTCCTCTTTGAATGATTCTGTCTTTCTCCATTTCCCCTTGTCCAACACTTAATTTGTTTTGTCATTGAATGCTGTACTTAGATCAACTGACATGACTTACATTCTCTTGCAAATGTAATTTTTGTTGCAATGTTCTGGACATTTCAGTGTTAGGTTATGAACTGAGATGATAGGATTACTTTCTGAGGTTGACCTGCCACATAATATCTGACTGATTCCATGGACTGTCACAGCATGTCAGTCGATCTGCAACCACTCCATTATGTAGGATATCTATGACATCCAGAGGTTTGATTCTGCTGGAATTCCAGGACCTCCATGGCACCTAAACATGGAATTAGTGAGCTGCTGTTCACTGAAAATTGTGCAGTAGTAGGTTTTGCCATGCCTTCTGTGAATGTGGATGCATGTCTTTTAGACTGTGGAGAGGTGGCATGTTGGCACTTACCCCATGCCAATTTTGGCCAACAGCAAGTGGTTCCAACTTTCTTCAGGAAGATAAGGTCATGAATGTGGCCCAGTCCCTCACACAAACCATCCTCCCATCCATTGACTCTGATGAGCAAGGAGCTGTTCTTGAGTTGGTTGGTACGTAACCTCAAACTCTTGTATCTTTTTCCCAATGGAAGAAGGTGGAAGAGAAAATGTTCGAGGTGCGTGGGGTCCTTAGTTATGCTGGCTGCTTTGCCGAGGCAGCAGGAAGTGTAGTCAGAGTCAATGGATGGGAGGGTGGTTTGCGTGAGGGACTGGGCCACATTCATGACCTTATCTTCCTGAAGAAAGTTGGAACCATTTGCTGTTGGCCAGAATTGGTATGGAGTAAGCGCTAATGTGCCACTTCTCCGCAGTCTAAAAGACATGCATCCACATTCGCAGAAGGCTGTGGAAAAACCTACTACTGCACAGTTTTCAGTGAACAACAGCTCACTAATTCCATGTTTAGGTTCCATGGAGGTCCTGGAATTCCAACAGAATCAAACGTCTGGATGTCACAGATATCCTACATAATTGAGTGATTGCAGATCGACTGGCACAGTCCATGGAATCAGTCAGATATTATGTGGCAGATCAACCTCAGGAAGTAATCCTATCATCAGTTTTGACAAAGGGTCATCTGGATTTGAAACGTTAACTCTTTTCTCTCCTTACAGATGCTGTCAGACATGCTGAGATTTTCCAACATTTTCCCTTTCAGTTCCATCTTGTACCCGATTTGTTTCATACTGTTTTCAACAACTTCCTTTGGGGTGATCTGTTCACCAGGATCTCTTTCCAGATCACATGGAAAGCATTACATGCACTGCACAAGGATGCAAAGTATCACTGTCATTCTGGGAAGAATAAGGCAAGAACATTGAATCATACAGCACATGAGAGGCTTTTCGGACCATCAGGTCTGCAGCGAAATACGAGAAACACATGACCTCTTACCTAATCTCCTTCTGTTGGTGTCTCTCATAATCTTGTACACCTCGATCAGGTCACCCCTTAGTCTCCTCTGCTCTAATGAAAACAACCCAAGCCTATCCAATCTCTCTTCATATCTTAAATGTTCCAACCCAGGCAGCATCCTGGCGAATCTCCTCTGCACACCCTCCAGTGCAATCACATCCTTCCGATAGTTTAGATCATAGAACCCTACAGTGCAGAAAGAGGACCTTCGGCCCATTGAGTCTGCACCAAATACAATCCCACCCAGGCCCTACCCCCATATCCCTACATATTATACCCACTAATCCCTCTAACCTACCCATCCCTGGACACTAAGGGGCAATTTCTTAGCCAATCAACCTAACCCAAACATCTTTGGACTGTGGGAGGAAACCGGAGTACCTGGAGGAAACGCACACAGACACGAGGAGAGTGTGCAAACTCCACACAGACAGTGACCCGAGCCGGGAATCGAACCCAGGACCCTAGAGCTGTGAAGCAGCAGTGCTAACCACTGTGCTACCATGCCGCCCAGTTTGGTGACCAGAACTGCACACAGTGCTCTAGCTGTGGCCTCACCAACATGATCACAATCTGCACTTATTGAGGCAAGTGCCACATAATAAAAGATCCGTGTTCAATAGTCTAAAATGTTGCAGAACAATTTCTTTGGTTTTGATCATTCCAGTGCTGGCATCTGTCCCGATCCAAGTAAAATGGAGGATAAATGAAGGAGTTGCCATAGCAATGCCTCAAGATAAGGACAATCTTAATTTCTTGCTGTAGCTGTACAGAACCTTGGTTATGCCTCATTTACAATATTGATACAATTCTGGTCGCCACACTACCAGAAGGATGTGGCTGCTTTGGAGAGGGTACAGAAGAGGTTTACCAGGATGTTGCCTGGTATGAAGGGTATCAATTATGAGGAGAGGTTGGAGAAACTTGGTTTGTTCTCACTGGAACAACGGAGGTTCAGGGGCAACATGATAGAGGTTTACAAGATTATGAGTGGCATGGACAGAGTGGGGTCAAAAAGTCAAGTACTGGGGGATATAGGTTTAAGGTGCATGGGGAAAAATTTAGAGGAGTTGTGTGAGGCACGTTTTTTACACAGAGCGTGATGAATGTCTGGAACGCATTGCCCAGGGAGGTGGTGAGAGCAGGTATGATAGTGGCATTTAAAGGCCAATGAGCCAAATACATGAATAGAATGGGAATGGAAGGATACGGACTCTGTAAGTATATACGGTTTTAGGTTAGGCAGGCATCACGATTGGCACAGGCTTGGAGGGCCAAAGGGCCTGTTCCTGTGCTGTACTGTTCTTTGTTCTTATCTCCATATATTCCCAATTTGACTCCAAAATCATCCTCGCTCAGAATTATTGAGAATGAATGTCGCTTTCCTGTGGCAAGAAGGCTACAAACACCTCTCGGAAGCGTCGAAACCAGTCATTATCAGAAGTATTGATATTGCAGCTTTATAATCCTAGAGAGACAACTGTTCTGGTGATAAATACCCCACAGAAATATTTGTGAAAACGCAGAATACATAAAAGGAAAACCGATTGCATTTGCTTCAAAATCTCTGAGTGTAATCTGTTGTAAAGATTTTTTTTTAAAGTTTATTTATTAGTGTCATAAGTAGGCTTACATTAACACTGTAAAGAGTCTCACAACACCAGGTTAAAGTCCAACAGGTTTGTCCAAAAAGTCCAACAAGACCTTTGATCCGGGCCTTCAGAGCACCCTCCATGCTCTCATCTCACACACTCCTCGCTTTGGAGATCTCCTGCCTTCCGAAGATACACAATAGAACATAGAACATTACAGCGCAGTACAGGCCCTTCGGCCCTCGATGTTGCGCCGACCAGTGGAACCAATCTAATGACCCTCTAACCTAAACCATTCCAATGTTATCCATATGCCTATCCACTGACCATTTGAACGCCCTTAAAGTTGGTGAGTCCACAACTGCTGCAGTCAGGACATTCCATGCCCTTACTACCCTCTGAGTAAAGAACCTACCTCTGACATCCGTCCTATAATTACCACCCCTTAATTTAGAGCTATGTCCCCTTGTGTTAGCCATCACCATCCGAGGAAAAAGGCTCTCACTGTCCACCCTATCTAACCCTCTGATCATCTTGTATGCCTCAATTAGGTCACCTCTTAACCTTCTTCTCTCTAATGAAAATAACCTCAAGTCCCTCAGCCTTTCCTCATAAGACCTTCCCACCATACCAGGCAACATCCTGGTAAACCTCCTCTGCACCCTTTCCAATGCCTCCACATCCTTCTTATAATGCGGCGACCAGAACTGTACGCAATACTCCAAGTGCGGCCGTACCAGAGTTTTGTACAAGACCAACACACCTGGCCGTCCCATTGAATCATGGAATGGGACCCTGTGAGAGAACCTCTCCGGCTATGTCGAGGGCAACCTGAATTTTTTTTTAAACCTGTTGGGCTTTAACCTGGTGTTGTGAGACTACTTACTGTGCCTACCACAGTCCAATGCCGGCAACTCCACATCATGGCGACATTAATACTGCAATGAAGTTAGTGTAAAAATCCCCTCATCGCCACCACACTCCGGCACCTGTTCGGGTACGCTGAGTGAGAATTTATCATTGCCAATGCACGTAGCCAACAGTTATTTCAGACTGTGGGAGGAAATAGAAATTAGAAATTATAGAAACCCTACAGTGCAGAAGGAGGCCATTTGGCCCATTGAGTCTGAACCGACCATAAACTCACCCAGGCCCTACCCCCATTTCCCCACATATTTACCCGCTAATCCCTCTAACCTACGCATTTCACGACTCTAAGGGACAATTTTTAGCATGGCCAATCAAACTAACCCACACATCTTTGGGCTGTAGGAGGAAACCGGAGCACCCGGAGGAAACCCATGCACACATGGGGAGAATGTGCACAGACAGTGACCCCTGTGAGGTAGCAGTTCTAACCACTGTGCCATCCACAAATGTAACCAATGGTAACATGCTGAGGGTCAGCTGACCAGGTATAAGTAGAAAGCAGATGGGGATTGTGGGAAGGTTGTGTGGCTCAGGGTGCGGCCCAAGAGCTGGTGTGGGATGTTCCTATGGACCTTCCAACATATTTTCTGGCTCACTTGTTTTACTTTTGAGCTTCTGGGGATTCCCTTGAATGTTTGTATAAGGATGTGCATGTTATTGATGTTATTCTCTTTTAATCTACAGGTGCTTTGGTCCGCCTTGTTGTCCAACAAGGGGCATACATGTGATGGGTCATACGAGGGCTGCTCTTGGATGTTTTGAGAGTAGCCTCGTGCTTCACGTCATTAGTGTACACTTAAACTGGACCAGATACTGGGCAACACGACAGCTCAGTGACTATCACTGTTTGCTGTGCAGATACATGGATTTGGGCCTGTGTCTGTGGGAGTTTGCGCATTCTCCCTGTGGTTGCGTGGGTTTTCTCCGGGTGCTCCGGTATCCTCTCACACCCCAAAGATGTGCTCTTAGGCTGATTGGTGTGACAAATTGTCCCTAAATTAGTGGAATGCCATGAGCATAGACAAGGGTTATGGGTGGAGAGGGGACTCATAATAAAATGGTGGCGCGGGCTCATTGGGCCAAAGGGCCTGTTTCCCATACTGTGTTGTTCTTTGTTCTTTGTTAAACCTTTCTCTTTTATTTACTCTGTGAAGTTGGTTATTTTGTTGCTCGCAACTGAAGCATCTGAACATCAGATTCAGTGTTTGAATCACCTGATTTGATTTGATGTAATCTTGTCACCGTATTGGAATGCAGTGAAAAGTAGCTGATGTTTCCCACTCGATGTTCGAGTAGTTGGATTGCGTTATGTGTTCATCCGGCAGTAAGGATTCTTCAGTTGCAAGCAATAAAAGAACTAACTGCACAGAGTAAATCAAAGAGAAAAGTTTAATAAAGAAGCATCATTACACCAACACTTGGGCCACACCCTGAGTCACACAACCTCCCACAACCCCCATCTGCTTTCTATTTATACTGGTCAGGTGACCCTCAGCATATTGCCATTGGGCAGCACGATGGCACAGGAGTTAGCACTGCTGTCTCACAGCACCAGAGATCTGGGTTCGATTCCTGGCTTGGGTCACTGTCTGTGTGGAGTCTGCACATTCTCCCCGTGTCTGTGTGGGTTTCCTTCACATGCTCCAGTTTCCTTTCACAGTCCAAAAGACGTGCTGGTTACGTACATTGGCCATGCTTTATTCTCCCTCAAACAGGTGCTGGAATGTAGTGACTAGGGGATAGAACACTACAGCACAAACAGGCCCTTCGGCCCACAAGTTACGCCGATCATATCCATACCTAGCAGGATTTTCACAGTAACTCCATTGTAGTGTTAATGTAAGCCTACTTGTGACACTGATAAATAAACCTTTATTTGTGTTCCCTGCCCACTATGCAGACAAAGCTTACCATATATAGAGAAAGAAAGGAGAGGGCACAGAGTGTAGCGTAGAGTTTTAAAAGCACAGAACAAGAGTAACATATAGAATTAGCGGGTATGTTGGGCACATCTTGCAAGAAACTGCCACGCTCCGTCGCCATCTTGGAATCTTATAAAAACATAAGAACTAGGAGCAGGAGTAGGCCATCTGGCCCCTCGATCCTGCTCCGCCATTCAATAAGATCATGGCTGATCTTTTCGTGGACTCAGTTCCACTTACCCGCCCACTCACCATAACCCTTAATTCCTTTACTGTTCAAAAATGTATCTATCCTTGCTTTAAAAATGTTCTGCGAGGGTGTGAGATAGTGGTGGGGGATGGGAAAGTCAAAGGGATTGACAGGCGGTTCTGTGGGCAAAAGCGGGACTCCAGGATGGTAGTCTGCCTCCCTGGAGCAGGGGTACAGGATGTTTCAGAAAGGGTAGAGGGAATTTTGAAGGGTGGAGGGACTGAGTCTGATGTGATAGTGCACGTAGGAGAGAAGGATGTAGGAACAAAGTGCAGGGGGGACATACGTAGGCAGTTCAGGGAGTTGGGGGCTAGGCTGAAATGTAGGGCCTCCAGGGTGGCGTTCTCTGGGCTGCTGCCGGTGCCTGGGGCTAGCAGGGCTAGAAATAATGAGATACTCCAACTAAATGCGTGGTTGAAGGATTGGTGTAGGGCAGAGGGTTTTAGATTCGTAGACCACTGGGAAGTCTTTATGAAAGAGGGGCAAATATACAAGAGGGATGGGGTACAGTTAACTGGGAAGGGCATGCATATCTTAGCTGGAAGGTTAGCTGGAGTGTTTCGGCAGGGTTTAAACTAATATGGAGGGGGGGTGGGGAGGTGGACGGAACTGGGATTGGGGATAGGGTAAGCCCGGAGGGTAGGAAGAAGGATCGGATTGTTTCTGAGGGTCTTCGGTGCATGTGTTTCAATGCTAGGAGTGTGACTGGCAAAACAGATGAACTGAAGGCATTAATGTTCGAAAGGAAGTTGGAAGTGGTGGCGGTGACAGAGACTTGGTTAAAGGAAGGGCAGGACTGGCAGTTGAATGTTCCTGGGTATAAGTGCTTCAGGCGTGATAGGGGTGGGTCGCTGAGAGGTGGGGGAGTGGCGTTGTTAGTTAAGGATTGCATCATAGCAGTGCAGAGGGAGGGAGGAATAGAGGATATAGGAATCGAGTCGCTATGGGTGGAGTTGAGGAATAGGAAGGGAGATGTTACTATGTTGGGTGTGTACTACAGACCGCCCAACAGCCCGAGGGCTGTGGAAGAAGGGATAAGCAGGGACATTCTAGATAAGTGCAGGAAGAATAGGGTGGTGGTAGTGGGAGATTTTAATCTCCCCGGGGTAGATTGGAAGGTGCCGAGATCAGAGGGTGCTGACGAGGAGGAATTTGTACAGTGTGTAATGGAAGGATCCCTGGACCAGTATGTGGATAGCCTGACCAGAGAGGGGGCTATACTGGACTTGGTTCTGGGGAATGAGCCTGGGCAGGTGGTTGACGTTGAAGTAGGAGAGCATGTGGCTAACAGTGACCACAACTCTGTCTGGTTTAAGATATTAATGGATAAAGATGAAGCCTGTCCTAAGGGGAGGGTGTTAAACTGGGGGAGGGCTAGATACAACTGGATTAGGCAGGATCTTAAAGATACGGACTGGGGTAAGCTGTTTGATGGCAGGTCGACGGTGGGTATGTGGGAGTCTCTCAAGGGAAAACTAAAATCTTTGCAGGAAAGACATGTGCCGGTCAAGAGGAAGGATGGGAAGGGTAGGATTAGAGAGCCGTGGGTAACTAGGGATATTGAGGACCTGGTCAGGAGGAAGAGGGAGGCATACATTAGATCTAGGCATTTGAGGACAGAGATAGCGTTAGAAGAATACAGAGAATGTAGGAGAGAACTTAAAAGGGGCATCAGAAAGGCAAAAAGGGGCCACGAAATGGCTTTGGCGGGTAGGATTAAGGAAAATCCTAAGGCATTTTACTCCTATGTTAGAAATAAAAGGATGGTTAGAGGGAAGATTGGTCCTCTCAGGGACAGAGGAGGGGAACTATGCTTGGAGCCTGGGGGAATGGGGGAGATCTTGAATGAATACTTTGCGTCGGTATTCACGCAGGAGAGGGGCCTGATGTCTGGTGCTGTGCTTGAGGAGTTTGAGGATCCGTTGAGGGAAATAGTCATCACGAGGGAAGAGGTGTTGGGACTTTTAGACAGTATAAAGACGGATAAATCTCCGGGGCCTGATGGCATCTATCCCAGGCTGCTAAGGGAGGTGAGGGATGAAATTGCTGGGCCTCTGACGCAAATCTTTGTCTCTTCTTTGGACACAGGTGAGGTCCCAGAGGATTGGCGGATTGCAAATGTAGTACCGTTGTTTAAAAAGGGTCAGAGGGATAACCCAGGGAATTATAGGCCGGTGAGCTTGACTTCAGTTATAGGCAAGCTAATGGAGAGGATCCTCAAGGATAGGATGTATGAACATCTGGAGCGCTGCAATCTGATCAGGGATACGCAGCATGGCTTCGTTACAGGGAGGTCGTGCCTTACGAATCTAGTGGAATTTTTTGAAGAGGTGACAAAAACGGTTGACGAAGGACAAGCCGTTGATGTCGTCTATATGGATTTCAGTAAGGCGTTTGACAAGGTCCCTCATGGTAGGCTGATAGAAAAGGTGAAGGCTCATGGGATACAAGGCCAGGTATGTAGATGGGTGGAGAACTGGCTTGGGAGGAGGAGACAGCGAGTAGTAGTGGAAGGCTCCTTTTCCAATTGGAGGTCTGTCACCAGTGGTGTGCCGCAGGGCTCGGTACTAGGACCTCTTCTATTTGTAGTATATATTAATGACTTGGAAGAGGGGGTAGGTGGTGTGATCAGCAAATTTGCTGATGACACTAAGATGGTTGGATTGGCGGGTACTGAGGAGCAGTGCCTGGCAATGCAACAGGACATAGGCAGGCTGGTAGATTGGGCAGATAGATGGCAAATGGAATTTAATCCGGAGAAATGCGAGGTGATGCACTTTGGCCGGAATAATGTGGAGGGGAGTTATACGATAAAAGGTAGAACTATCCGGAGTATAGATACGCAGAGAGACCTGGGGGTGCAAGTGCACAAGTCCCTGAAGGTGTCGGTGCAGGTGCAGAATGTGATGAGGAAAGCGTATGGTATGTTAGCCTTCATAGGAAGGGGTATAGAATATAAGAGTAGGAGTCTGATGTTGCAGTTGTATAGAACGTTGGTTAGGCCTCACTTGGAGTACTGCGTCCAGTTCTGGTCGCCGTACTACCGGAAGGATGTAGAGATCCTGGAGAGAGTGCAGAGGAGGTTTACCAGGATGCTGCCTGGTATGGAAGGGTTGTCTTACGAGGAAAGATTGAACGAACTTGGGCTGTTTTCCCTTGAGAGACGTCGGCTGAGGGGGGATCTAATAGAGGTTTATAAGATTATGAAGGGGATAGATAGAGTAAATGGTGGTAAGCTTTTTCCGCTATTAGAAATGGATAGAACGAGGGGTCACGGGCTTAGGGTGAGGGGGGCTAGGTATAAGACAAATATTAGAGGGCAGTTTTTCACGCAAAGGGTAGTGGGGGTGTGGAATGCACTGCCGAGTAAGGTGGTGGAAGCAGGCACGCTAGGGTTGTTTAAGAGTCACCTAGACAGTCACATGAGCGGTCTACATATAGGGGGATATAGCAGGCCTTACTAAACATTGTAGGCTTGGGATTCCGTTTTTGCCTCAGGGATGTTACAGTCTTTGCCTGTTTAATAATGAATTTTTTGTCTCCACAGGCATTTAAGTCCACCTTGTTGACCAGCAAGGGGCATGCATGCGGCAGGTTGTAGTGGGCTGCTCTCGGATGTTGCTTCGGGAGTTGCCTATTGCTTCATGTCGTTAGTGTGCTTAAACTGGACCATCTCGAGGGCAACATGACAGCTCAGAGACTATCTCTGTTGCTGTGCGGACACATGGATTTGGGCCTGTGTCTGTGGGAGTTTGTGCGTTCTCCCCGTGGTTGCGTGGGTTTCCCCTGGGTGCTCCGGTTTCCTCCCACATCCCAAAGATGCGCTTTTAGGCTGATTGATTGGGTAACAAATTGTCCCTATATTGGACCTCCCTGATCCTCGCACATTAGGCGTAGACTAAAATCATGAATAGGTCACTGAGACAATGGGACGGCGGCGCGGGCTCGTTGGGCCGAAGGGCCTGTTTCCCGTGCTGTGTTGTTCTTTGTTCTTTGTTCTTTGATAGCCTCAACTGCTTCACTGGGCAGGGAATTCCACAGATTCACAACTCTTTGTGTGAAGAAGTTCCTCCTCAACTGAGTCCTAAATCTGCTCTCCCTTATTTTGAGGCTATGCTCCCTAGTTCCATTTTTACCCGTCAGTGGAAACAACTTTCTTCTATCATTTTCATAATCTTAAGTGTTTCTATAAGCTTTCCCCTCAGCCTTCTGAGTTCCAATGAGTATAGCCCCAATCTACTCAGTCTCTCCTCATAAGCCAACCCTCTCAACTCCGGAATCAACCTAGTGAATCTCCTCAGCACCCCCTCCAGTGCCAGTATATCCTTTCTCAAGCAAGGAGACCAAAACTGTACACAGGTACACAGTTCAGTTATCCTAACAATTATCCTAACTCTTTAGAAAAAGATTTGTGATAGAGACTGACCACGAACCTCTGGAGATGATTTGATCAATACCATTAACCAATGCACCACCAAGATTCCAACTTGTCTTAATAAAATTCAAGCTTACAACTGTGAGATTAGGATCCAAGCCAGACAACCAGATAGTCTCATTGGATACCCTGAGCAGGTTGCTAAGATATATCCTTAGATCTCCACTTGATTTCATTAACATCATACTTGAAGATATTCTCCAAACTGATTTACTATCTTTTGCGTAAGCAAATGTCTAAGATGACACGGTGGCACTATGGTTAGCACTGCTGCCTCACACCTCCAGGGACCCACGTTCGATTCCCGGGCTTGTGTCACTGTCAGTGTGGAGTCTACGACTAGGGGACTTTCCAGTATCTTCTTCGCAGTGTTAATGAAAACCGACTAGTGACACAAATAAAAAAGACAATTTTGACCTTATTGGGATGAGCTTGACATCTTAGAAACCATAGAAAATTACAGCTCAGAAACAGGCCTTTTGGCCCTTCTTGTCTGAGCCGAACCATTTTTTGCCAAGTCCCACTGACCTGCACTTGGACCATATCCCTCCACATCCCTCTCATCCATGAACCCATCCAAGTTTTCCTTAAATGTTAAAAGTGACCCCGCATTTACCACTTTATCCGGCAGCTCATTCCACACCCCCACCACTCTCTGCGTGAAGAAACTCCCCCCGCTAATATTCCCTTTAAACTTTTCTCCTTTCACCCTTAACCCATGCCCTCTGGTTTTTTTCTCCCCTAGCCTCAGTGGAAAAAGCTTGTTTGCATTCACTCTATCTATACCCATCAAAATCTTATACACCTCTATCAAATCTCCCCTCATTCTTCTACGCTCCAGGGAATAAAGTCCTAACCTATTCAATCTCTCTCTGTAACTCAGCTTCTCAAGTCCCGGAAACATCCTTGTGAACCTTCTCTGCACTCTTTCAACCTTATTTACATCCTTTTGGTGACTTGAGTTAGAAGCGTAGAAACTAGAAGCAGGAATAGGCCATTTGGCCCTTCAAGCCAAAGAAACTTCTTCTCATCTAAGTTTCAAAAGATTTACCCCTTTTCTTTATGACCCCTAGCTCTGAACTCCCCCATCATCGGGAACATTCTTTCTGAATCTACCCTGTCTAACCCTGTTAGAATTTTGTAAGTTTCTATGAGATCCCCTCTCACTGTTCTAAACTCCAGTAATTATTTAAGGGTAGGCAGGCTGTTTCACTGGAATTTTTACAAACTGATATTCTGCAATAACTTCTGCACTCGCAAATGAGCGATGTTCAGATGAAAAGACTTATAAGAGAAAATAAAAGCTTCAGAGATTGCTGAGGGAGCGTTCTGTCAGTCAATAGGAGTTTTAAAAGTTAAGAAAGGATGGCCTTTTGATTTGATTTGATTTGATTTGATTTATTATTGTCACACGTATTGGGCTACAGTGAAAAGTATTGTTTCTTGCACGCTACACAGACAGAGCATACCATTCATAGAGAAGGAAAGGAGATAGTGCAGAATGTAGTGTTACTTGTAGACCTGCCAGGTTTATACAAAAACTTAAAAGTGTGGAAAAGGCACAGAGAGAATAGTTGATAATTAAAATAAAGTTGACAGTCTTAGTCATAGAATCCTACAGGGCAGAAGGAGGTTATTCAGCCCATCGAGTCTGAACTGGCTACAATCTCACCCAGGCCTACCCCTGTAACCCCACGCATTTACTCTAGTGAGTGTTCCTGACACTAAGGGTCAATTTAGCATGGACAATCCACCTAACCCGCACATCTTTGGACTGCAGGGGGAAACTGGAGCACTTGCAGGGAACCCAGGCAGACACAAGGAGAATGTGCAAACTTCCACACAGACAGTGACCTGAGGCCAGAATTGAACTCGGGTCCCTGGTGCTATGAGGCAGCAGTGCACTGTGCCATTTTGCCACTCCTAAAGCAGTATTGCATTTAAGTAATTAATTGAACCAGCAATCATAGGAAGAAACAAAGGGCAGTGGGCGGGAAGTTAGAGAACACCCCAGATTGAGGGAAACTCTCAAAAAAGTGCCATAAATAACAAAGGAAGAGGCAGTGCTAGAGGCGGATTCTGAGGAAGGATGTTCTTGCTCTCGAGGGAGTGCAGCAAAGTACAGGCTGATTCCAGTGATGGTGGGACTGATGTACGAGGAGAGGTTGACTGGTTTAGAATTGTTTTTGCTGGAGTTCAGATGAATGAGGGGGGGATCTCATAGAGTCTTATAAAATTCTAACAGGGCTAGACAGGATAGATACAGGGAGGATATTCCCGATGGTGGGGGAGTCCAGAACCAGGGGTCACAGCCTGAGGATTCAGGGTAGACCATTTAGGACAGAGGTGAGGAGACGTTTCTTCACCCAAAGAGTGGTGAGCCTGTGGAATTCATTACCACAGGAAGTAGTTGATGGCAAAACATTGAATGTATTCAAGAGGCGGCTGGATATAGCACTTGGAGCGAATGGGGTCAAAGGTAATGGGGAAAAAGCGGGATTAGGCTATTGAGTTGGATGATCAGCCATGATCGTGATGATTGGTGGAACAGGCTGGAAGGGCCAAATAGCCTCCTCCTGCTCCTATCTTTGATGTTTCTATGTTTCAATAATAAGACCTCAGACAAGAGGCAACACCAAAACTCAGGTGAGAAAATGAAGATGTCAGGGAAGATGCAACGGAAGACTCCACAAACAGGATTCAGAAAGAACTTGAAAGGAGGGTTGTGGAAGATTCCGGAAAAAGAACACCAAAAGCCCACAAGAGAGCAATGAAAGACCCTAAAGGGAGGACAACGGTGAAGAAAGATCCCAGGAGGGCAATGATAAACCTCAGAAAGGGGGCAACAAAAGACACTAAGTGACCAAATGAAAGGCCACAAGAGAATTACAGAAAGGACAACAAGTTAACAGCTCGTCACAGACAGACCTGACCAACAATGAAGCTAAAAAGGTTTAGCCGAAATTAAAACAGTTACAAATGAAGGCCACAATTTTCCATCTCTTCATGCTGGCAAAATCTCCTGGTTGGGCCAACGGTGCCCCCTTGCTCCGGGTTTCCCTACGGAATGGGGAGCAGTCAATAGGAAACGCTAGGTTAAAGAAAAAAGTGAATTTGATCGCAGAACCAGCAATTTAGACAGGGGAAGAAATTCAAGTTATGTGCCAGAGTGCTGAATTGGTCACGTGAATGGAAAAGTAGCTAGCCTGTTTGGAGGAGTTCCACACAAGACTATATTTGGAACTGTACATAGTTAAAACCCATCCATACAAGTGTTAACATTTAAACACACAACTGTCAAGATCTCAACAATGAACCATCACCACTGCGACAATAAAACCCATAGTAAGTGCAAAATATGACATGGTGGGCATCAGCATATGAAATTTCAGTAGTAGGATCAAGTTAGCTCCCTGGAATGATTGTCTCTAAGACAAAGGACATGGGCAGATTGGATAGTGGAAGAGGGCGGAAGAGTCAGTTACTAAAGGGCATAGGTTTAAGGTGCGAGGGGCAAGCTTCAAAGGAGATGTACGAGGCAAATTTTTTACACAGAGGGTGGTGGGTGCCTGGAACTCGCTGCCGGTAAGGTAGTGGAAGCAGATACGATAGTGAGTTTTAATGGGTGTCAGGACAAATACATGAATAGGATGGGAATTGAGGGATATGGTCCCTTGAAGGGTGGGGGCATTTTAGTTCAGTCGGGTGGTATGGTTGGTGCAGGCTTGGAGGGCTGAAGGGCCTGTTCCTGTGCTGTAATTTTCTTTGTTCTTTGAACACAACACTCTCGTGGTCTGTACTTTTGCAGTTATTTACAGACTCCATACATAAGGTATTCAAAAGCCAGCCTCTCCGAAAATAAAAAAAAGGACCTGGTGTTACCAAGCAACAGGCAAACTTCAGAGAGAGCTGCCAGATATGATGGATGGATGCTGGCTGCTCCCTCTGAAATGCTGTGTTAAGCTTGGTGTTGCACTGATTTATAAACGAGACCACCATATCCACTTTAATTGAATTTTTTTTGTTATTCCGAAGTATCATTTACTTGCACTCACATTAATGTCTCTTGAATGATGGACTTATTACCAAGAATGGACAACAGAGATGTCAGAGTAAAGAGAAATCAGCTAAAAGTATATGGCATCATGGAAGTCATTCATCATCCCAAAAATGGGCTAATCCTCAGGCCGCAGCAACCATGATTTAGATTGGGTTGGATAAGGAACTAAGCGGCGAGTTGGCTTTTTCATCCCACAGTTCGGGGAATAGAGCTTATACAGCACTGGGATCATGGGATTTCTACGTCAGAGGATGGCCACTCAGTCACAATGCACATCTGGAGAGCTGGTATGGACATAATGGGCCAAATGGCCTCCTCCTGTGTCATAACAATTCTAACCCTGTCAGGCCAAAACATTTTATTTTATTCATGGACAAAAGAGCTGAATTTCAGAGGCGAGGTGAGAGTGACAGCCCATGACAACAAGGCCACATTCGACCGAGTGTGGCATCAAGGAGCCCTGGAGCTCAAGAGCAAAACGGGCATCAGTGGGTATCGGGGGCAAACTGTCCACCGTTTGGAGCCATAGCTGATACAAAGCTCAGCTCCAGGACATCTCTGCAGGAGTCCCTCAGGGTTTGTGCCCCAGGCCCAATGATCTTCATCTGCGTCATCAATGATCCTTCCTCCGTCATTAAGGTCAGAAGAGGGCATGTTCGCCAATGATTGCACAGTGTTCCGTGCCATTCGCGACTCCTCAGATACTGAGCAATCCATGTTCAAATGCAACAAGATCTGGATAATATCCAGACTTGGGCTGTCAAGTGGCACACATGTAGGCCAGACCAGGTAAGGACGGCAGATTAAGGGTAGCACAGTGGTTAGCATGTAGTGGCTACATTTCCTTTAAACTTTGCCCCTCACATCTTATACCTGTGCTCCCGAGTAATTGACTCTTCCATTCTGGGAAAAAGCTTCTGATTATCCATTCTGTCCATGTCTTTCATAATCTTGTAGACTTCTATCAGGTCGCCCTTCAACCTCCGTCGTTCCAGTGGGAACAAACCAAATTTTTCTAACCTCTCCTCATAACTAATGCCCTTCATATCAGGCAACATCCTGGTAAATCTCTCAAAAGCGTCCACGTCCTTCTGGTAGTGTGGCGACCAGAATTGAACACCATATTCCAAGTGCGGCCTAATTAAGGTTCTATAAAGTTGCAACATGACTTGCCAATTTTTTAACCCAGTGTCCTGACCGATGAAGGCAAGCATGGAGGCAAGAAGAGGCAAGAGCATATTGTCCAGTGACAACACCACTTCGCCAGCAGCTCTCCTCCCCTCCATATTCCTGCCTTTTCCCCATAATTATTTGAATAACAAAAAGAAAGGATGTCCCCGATGGTGGGGGTGTTCAGAACCAGGGGTCATAGTCTAAGGTTATGGGGTAACCCTTTGAGGACTGAGATGAGGAGAAACTTCTTCACCCAGAATGTAGTCCGCTGGTGGAATTCACTACCACAGAGAGCAGTTGAGGGCAAAGCACTGTGGGTGGGATTTCCTGGCTATGCTCATCCCAAGGCCGGAAAATTCTATCCACAGCCTGGGATAGGATTTTCCCTATCCTATAGGGACCTTTGCATGGTCCATGTCTCACCCACGGACACGGGCGGGACAACGGACCTTTTCATGGTCTGTGTCCAGCCCACAATGATTCCCATGGCGGACAGGACAGGAAAATTCCATCCTGTATGTTGTCAAGAGAAGGTACAAAAGAACAAAGAACAGCACAGCACGGGAAACAGGCCCCTCAGCCCTACAAGCCCGTGCCGCCCATTTTAACACTGAGTGAGTGCCTCATTCAAGTCTTATGTCGTTCGTTGACGTTTTTGTCTACCTCCAGTGGAACTCCATAATAAAGGGGGTGGAAATTTAGGGAATTCTATGCACGCCAGATTAAGGGAGATCCAATTAAGGGACAATTTATTGACGCCAATCAGCCTAAGGTACTTGGGAACTTGGGCCAAATTGGATCAAAGGACATGGAGGGAAGGTGGGATCATGCTATTGAGTTCACTGATCATCCATAATCAGAATGAATGATGGAACAGACATAAAGGGCTGAATGGCCTCCTCCTTTTCCTATTTTCTACATTTGTACCATTCCTGAGGGTCTTGGGAGTTCTTGTTCAGGACTATCTTAAGGTTAGCATACAGGTTCAGTTGGCAGTTCAGAAGGCAAATTCAATATTAGCATTCATTTCTAGAGGGCTAGAATACAAGAGCAGGGATGTACTGCTGAGGCTCTGATCAGACCCCATTTGGAATATTGTGATCAGTTTTGGGCCTCATACCTAAGGAGGGAGTCCAGAGAAGGTTCACAAGAATGGCCCGAGGAATGAAGGGTTTGTCATATGAGGAACGATTGAGGAGTCTGGGTCTAAACTCGGAGTTTAGAAGGGTGAGGGGGGGATCTTATTGTAACTCACAGAATACTGAGAGGATGTGGAGAAAATGCTTCCACTATTGGAAGAGACTAGAACTCGAGGGCAAAACCTCAGGCTAAAGGGACGGGCTCCGTTAAAACTGAGGTGACAAGGAATTTCTTCAGCCAGAGGGTGGTGAATCTGTGGAACTCATTGCCACAGAAGGCTGTGGAGGCTAGATCATTGAGTGTCTTTAAGACAGAGATAGATAAGGAAATCATGGATTACAGGAGAAGGCAGGAGAATGGGGATGAGAACCATGTCAGCTATGATTGAATGATGGAGTAGACTCGATGGGCTGAACGGCCTAATTCTGCTCCTATATCTTATGGCCTTATAGTAGTGATGATGTGGGTATGCCGGCGTTGGACTGGCGTAAACACAGTAAAAAGTCTGACAACACCAGGTTTTAGTCCAACCTATTTATTTGATAATATACTCACAAGCTTTCGAGGGGACTGCCTCTTCACCTGACGAAGAGGCAGTCCCCTCGAAAGCTTGTGAGTATATTATCAAATAAATAGGTTGGACTAAAACCTGGTGTTGTCAGACTTTTTACTTATAGTAGTGGCCAGAATTGCTCACAGTATTCTAGGTGTGGAATAGCCAGGGCTTTGTACTGTTGATGCATGACTTTTCCCGCTTTGTATTCTAGTCCTTTAGCCGACGGAGATACAATGTTGGCTAGATTCTGCAATCCTCAATGTACTGGAGTATTGGGTTAACACAACAACATAGCTCATTCAAAGAGATGGAAAATATATTCAGGGCCCAATGGCCTCTTTATCTAGTGCACAACTGCAAAAGTACTTCACTGGCGCATATACCAGTTTTGAGTAAGTGAAAGATAAACATCTTTCCTCGTGTCTGTGAGATTAAAGACCCTCTCTCTGAGAAGGAGCTCTAGACTCCTGCCTATTACACACTGCTGTTTCCCTGTCCATCCCTCCCTCTGAGTAAGGGGGCCTCTGATTCTACACTGCTGGCTTCAGATCCGTACCCCAAATTATGACGTTCTGACGCTGATGGCCGGTTACTGTCCCTTGGATCTTTTGCCATTTGTTTTCTTCACTGGTTGGTTCAAGTCCCAATTAGAGTGTGGAACTTTGCGGTCACATAGAAACTAGAAGCAGGAGTAGGCCGTTCAGCCCTTCGAGCCTGTTCTGCTATTCGTAACGATCATGGCCGATCATCGAATTCAATATCCTGATTTCCCCCTTCCTCTCATATCCCTTGATCCCTTTAGCCCCAAGAGCTAATTTCTTTTTGAGATTACACACGTTTTCCACTCAACTATATTCTGTGGTAGTGAATTCCATACATTTACCACCTTCTGGGTGAAGAAATTTCTCTTCACCTCAGTTCTAAAAGGTTTACCCCTTATCCTCAAACTATGACCCCCTGGTTCTGGACTCCCCCACCATTGGGAACATTCTTTCTGAATCTCCCCTGTCTAACCCTGTTAGAATTTTATAAGTTTCTGTGAGATCTGCTCCCACTCTTCTAAACTCCAGTGAATATAACCCTAACCAACTTAATCTCTCCACATGTAACAGACCAGTCATCCAAGGAATCAGCCTGGTAGACCTTTGCTGTACTCCCTCTATAGCAAGGACATCCTTCCTCAGATAAGGACACCAAAACTTCACACAATACTCTAGATGTGGCCCCACCACACCTTACACCACTCTTGCTCTATATGATCTATGATTCAAAAATATTGTGAATCTTAGGAGTTGTTCAACTCAGCGGGCTATGAATGCTCAGTGATTGAGTACATTTAGGACAGACATTTATGGATTTTTAGTCATCGAGGAAATTGATTTGGGATTGGGAAGAAAAAGAGGAGTTGATAAAAAAAATTCAGCCATCATTTTATTGACTAGAAGTCCAGGCTTGCCAGGCCACAACACAAGGCCTACTCTGGGTTGCATAGCCTACTCTAAGTCTATTGGCCTAGTCCAGGCTATATTGCCTACTCCAGGCTACATGGCCCACTCCAGGCTGCATCGCCTACTCTAAGCCGCATGGCCTAGTCCAAACTACGTTTCCAACTCCAGGCTGCATGGCCTACTCCAGGCTGCAAAGCCTACTCCAGGCTACATGGCCTACTCTAGGCTGCAAGGCCTATTCTAGGCCACATGGCCTAATTCAGACCACATGGTGTAATGCAGGCTACATGACCTAATCCAGGTTGCATGGCTTACTCCAGGCTGCATGACCTACTCTAGGCCAAATGCCTACATCAGGACACACCGGGCCGCATGGCCTACTCCAGGCTACATGGCCTTTTCCAGGCTGCATTCCTTACTCCAGCTCTTGTTCCCTACGTACTTATCAAGTTTTCATTTTTCCTTTCTGCTGGTTTACTTTGATCATCGAAGTCAAATTTCACTTCTGGGCTGTGAAAAAAGGACTTTTTCTTCCCCGTGTTTTACGGACTGCATTCTGTGCTTTGCTGGACACTGGGCCTGTGGGAGCACTCAACCAAATGCACTGCTTGACGTAATTCCAAGCACTTTAATGCGCCGTTGGTACACTGACCTTTTCCTTTCACAAGAGTGGTCAGATAATTCAATGATGAAGGTACATGCCTCTCTTCGATAGATTTCCTGAAGCAGCTAAGTGACAGTGATGGGCGGTTAAATGGTGTCACACTGCTCCCCTAAAAGACATTATCAAAGGGAAAGAAAAGCACAGCTGTGTTTGATCTCGATAAAAATTAAATCCTTGTTTCTTTCCTGATTGTTTTTTAAATCTGCCCTTTAAAGTTTATTTATTCCTTACAAGTAAGGCTTACATTAACAGTGTAATGAAGTTACTGTGAAATTCCCCTCGTCGCCACACTCCAGCGCCTGTTCGGGTCAATGCACCTAACCCGCATGTCTTTCAGAGGAAACTAGAGCACCTGGAGGAAACCCACGCAGATACGAGGAGAATGTGCAAACTCCACACAGGCAATGACCCAAGCCGGGAATCGAACCCAGATCCATGGCGCTGGGAGGCAGCAGTGCTAATCACTGTGCCATCATGCCGCCCCAGTTACACATCTGAGAGGCATGGGTTTGGGGCTGACTTAACATAGAACATGGAAAACTATAGCACAAACAGGCCCTTCGGCCCACAAGTTGCACTGATGATATCCCAACCTTCTAGGCCTACCTATAACCCTCAATCCCATTAAATCCCATGTACTCATCATGACTTGGGTGCATTACTTTAAAAACTTGCACAAATAATTGTCCAGCTTAGAAGCCAACACTGGATTCACATTACAGTAAGGTCGGTACTTCCTAGGAATCATTTTACATAAGAACATAAGAACATAAGAAATAGGAGCAGGAGTAGGCCATCTAGCCCTTCGAACCTGCCCCGCCATTCAATAAGATCATGGCTGATCTGTCGCTGCTCAGTTCCACTTTCCCGCCCTCTCCCCATAACCCTTAATCCCCTCTCTTATCAAGAACCCATCAACCAGCTTCTTAAAAATATTTAGCGAGGCAGCCTCCACCACTTCAACGGGCAGAGAATTCCAGAGATTCACCACCCTTTGAGTGAAAAAGTTCCTCCTCAACTCCGTTCTAAACCACCTCCCCTTTATCTTGAGGCTGTGCCCCCTAGTCCTACTGTCCTTTCTGAGCGGGAAGAGTCTCTCCACCTCTATCCTATCCGTCCCATTCATCATCTTATACGTCTCAATGAGATCTCCCCTCATTCTTCTAAACTCTAACGAGTACAAGCCTAGTTTATTCAGCCTCTCCTCATAGCTCAACCCCCTCAACTCCGGTATCAGCCTAGTAAACCTCCTCTGCACTCCCTCCAAGGCCAAAATATCCTTGCGCAGGTGCAGCGCCCAAAACTGCACACAGTACTCCAGCTGCGGCCTCACCAATGCCCTATACAGCTGCAGCAAGACCTCCCTACTTTTATATTCAATCCCCCTCGCTATGAAGGCCAGCATCCCATTCGCCTTCCTGACCACCTGCTGCACCTGCAGGCTGGGTTTTTGCGACTCATGCACAAGGACCCCGAGGTCCCTCTGCACCGTCGCCTGCTGCAGTTTTTCGCCACGTAAGTAATAGTCCTTCCTACCATTCTTCCTACCAAAGTGGACCACCTCACACTTGCCAACATTAAATTCCATTTGCCATTTCCTGGCCCATTCGCCCAGCCTATCTAGATCCTTCTGCAGACTCTCCACACCCTCCGCACAATTTGCCTTTCCCCCAATCTTGGTGTCATCAGCAAATTTCGACACCCTGCACTCGGTTCCCTCCTCCAGATCATCTATATAAATGGTAAATAGCTGAGGCCCCAGCACCGACCCCTGGGGCACCCCACTAGTCACCATCCGCCAATCCGAATAGCACCCATTGACCCCCACTCTCTGCCTCCTATTTGACAACCAATCCTCTATCCACGCTAACACCCTACCCCCAACTCCATGTCCTCTGACCTTCTGCAGTAACCTCTTGTGAGGTACCTTATCAAACATATCAGCCATAAGAGTACACGGGGGAGAAGGAAATGAGAGGGTGCAGAATGTAGTGTTACAGTCACAGCTAGGGTGTAGAGAAAGATCAACTTAATGTAAGGTAAGTCCATTCAGAAGGCAGTAGGGAAGAAGCTGTTCTGGAGTCGGTTGGTACACGACCTCTGATTTTTGTACCTTTTTCCCAACAGGAAAGTCAATGGTTATTGGAGTGGGGATGTTGGGGGGGATGGTGGGGATGCGGGGGCAGAATGTTGGGTAGACAGGAATGTGGAGTGAAAGCCACAAGCAGATGGCGCTGTTACTACCAAATGCAATTCTTTCTTATTCAGTCAAGCTGGACGGCACGGTGGCACAGTGATTAGCACTGCTGTCTCACAGGGGATTTTCACAGTAACTTCATTGCAGTGTTAATGTAAGCCTACTTGCGATACTAGTAAAGAAACTTTCTTTGCTTTCAGATCAAGACTCCCACAGATAAAAGGACAGTTTGTCAGCCCCACCATCTAAACCACAAAATCTACAGATGACAGGGAACATGAGAAGAAACCTCTCCCAGGTTTATCGAGGACCCTAAGTTGCACAATAATTCTGTCAAGCATGGTTTTCACGCACTAACTTCAGAAGTTTGACCTCGAGAGCTGAATTCTGTGAGATCTTTGCCTGAGATCTATGGATCTTTAAATGATCCGCCACATTTTCTGTCCCACCCACAACGATTCCCACAGTGGGGAGGACCAGAAAATTTACCCACTTATGTCTGTAAGCTAATAAGACTTCAATGGTTCCATCCACAATCCACGCGGGGAACACCAAATGAGCAGTGGGGCTTGCATGTATATTTGTATGCCAGAGACAGTCTTGTCCCCCTTGGGTCAAAGGTGTTACAAAAAGTAACAACGTCAGGAGGGACAGAAGGAGCAAAGGACAGGCATTTAGCCAACTCCTTTCCCATTTTCAGAACATTGCAACCAATGGGATACTTTCTTTATCGGGTACATTTTCCTATTGTGGCACAGTGGTTAGCACTGCTGCCTCACAGTGCTAGGGACCTGGGTTCAATTCCTGGGTCACTGCCTGTGCGAAGTCTGCACATTCTCCCCATGTCTGCATTGGTTTCCTCCGGGTGTTCCAGTTTCCACCCACAGTCTGAAAGACGTGCTGGTTAGATGCATTGGCCATGCTAAATTCTCCCTCAGTGTACCCGAATAGACGCTTGAGTATGGCGAGTAGAGGATATTCACAATAACTACATTACAGTGTTAATGTAAGCCTACTTGTGACACTCATAAATAAATATAAACTTAAATGCACAGGTCAGACCAGCAGATTTCCTTCAGTTAATGGGTCATGGGTTTTTGCAGCAAGGTCATCATTACACTTTTAATTCAGACCTTTTTGAAATTAAATTCACATTTCACCATTGGCCACAGTGGGATTTGAACTTGGGTTCCCAAAACAGTGAACACTGGATGATCAGTCCAATGACATACCACTCTGCCAACACGTCACCTCCTGAATTACTTGCCTCTAGGACAACTGCCAAGGAGGCCGATGCAAGATCCTTAAGTTATTCCTCAAAGTGCAAATAATGCCATCTAAATAAGATATCCAATTAATCCCCTCCTAGTGATTTCTCCTTAATCACTCCCCTCCTCTCCCCTCTCACAGAGGATGCCTCTGTCCCTCCTTCACAGTGCCTCCCGAAGCGCTGGGATCTGTGCAGATCACACACACACACTGACACACACACACTCACACATATACAGGACGCTTATGCAGGGAGCTGGAAGGAGAGAGCAAATGTGTGAATCCTTGCTGGCACTGAGATGTGTAATGGTGGTGGGGAGGGGGATGTTAAAGGTGCTTCTTTTGCTGGTGTTTGCCAGCAGTTAGTTTGTTGGGGAGGAGGGTCAGGTGGTGGGTGGTTGTGGGGAAGGTGAAGGGGGAAGGTTGGAGAAGAGACAGAGATTGGGGTGAAGGAAACTTCTCACTTCTTTAAAAGCACAGACTAAGCCACAAACCATTTCATTTCTGGGGCAGAGGTGGGCTGGGTGAGGGGAAGGCAGAGGTTTCTATCAGTTCGTAAGAACATAAGAACGTAAGAAATAGGAGCAGGAGTAGGCCATCTAGCCCTTCGAGCCTGCCCCGCCATTCAATAAGATCATGGCTGATCTGCCGTGGCTCAGTTCCACATTCCCGCCCTCTCCCCAAAACCCTTAATCCCCTCTCTTATCAAAAACCCATCAACCCGCATCTTAAAAATATTTAGCGAGGCAGCCTCCACCACTTCAACGGGCAGAGAATTCCAGAGATTCACCACCCTTTGAGTGGAGAAGTTCGACAGGGTCTTGCACCTTGTCTGTAACTACAGAGATAGCCCCTTCCTCCACACCAGCAAAGCTAAACAATGGGGTGGCACAGTGGTTAGCACTGCTACCTCACAGCGCCAGGGACCCAGGTTCAATTCCAGCCTTGGGTCACTGTCTGTGTGGAGTTTGCGCGTTCTCCCTGTGTCTGCATGAATTTCCTCCGGGTGCTCCGGTCTCCTCCCGCAGTCCAAAGATGTGCGGGTTCGTAGCATCCTACAGTAGAGAAGGAGGCCATTTGGCCCATTGAGTCTGCAATCCCACCCAGGCTCTAACCCCATGCCTAGCTAGTTCCCTTGACACTAGGAGGGCAACTTAACACGGCCAATCCGCCATACCCACACGTCCTTGTAGTGTGGGAGGAAACCGGAACACCCGGAGGAAACCCATGCAGACACGGGGAGAATGTGCAGACTCCACACAGAGAGTGATCCAAGCTGGGAATCGAACCAGGTCGCTGGTATTGCGAGGCAGCAGTACTCACCACTTTGCCACTGTGCCATCCCAGGTGGATTGGCCGTACTAAATTGCTCCTTAGTGTCAGGGGGATTAGAAGGGTAAATATATGGGATTATGGGGATGGGGCCTGAGTGGGATTGTTGTCGGTGCAGACTCGATGGGCCAAATGACCTCTCTCTGCACTGTAGATTCTATAACTCTATCTGTGATTCCAAAATCCCATTTCCCTACTCTTTTCTCTTAACCCTGTTCGCCTTTCCTTCGCAAGAATGTATCAAAGTCCCTTTTGAATGTGATTGTCGAATGGATTATCCGTTCGGGCGGTGAGGTTCAAATCATAACCACGAGCTGTGTTAAAAAAATTGTTGCCGTGCTTCTCCACGAGAAGTTTTGCCTTCAGTCTGTGTTGTTTGATGACCAACTCTGCTGCCTGTGGGAACGATTTCTCCCTAACTACTCTGTCAAACCTCCTTGTGATTCTGAAACGTCCCCGTATAAGGTATTATCTGGGCAAACGTTAAGCAGGTCACACCGTTTCGTGAGGAACTCACTAATAAGGGGTTGCGCGCACCATGAAAACCGCTGGCGTAACTGTCCCACTGCAAACAAATTCAACGTCTTATCAAGCGAGGGTTCGCAGTAAGCATCAATCATTGTTAATTAACTATCACGGGCAGTAATTCACCTATTTATTTTCCTAAAACAAATAAATAAAGCTCAGTGCCACCATCTCACTAGACAAAGGAACAGGCGCAAGATATGGATGGAGCTCATCTGTAAGTGCTCCCAATGGGCTACCTTTTAAATATTCAGTAAATGCATCATATTATTCAAATTCTATCACAATGTCCTTTAAGTACATATGGAGCTTGGGAGAATCACAGTAATGGAAGGATTTAAGATTTCTCTACTCAGTAAGTAGTTTTGTTTCACTGTTCGTTCTCAGAAGTACATGCTTAGGAAAGGATTAGAGGCATATGGGCCAAACGAGGGCACTGGGACTAGCTGGGAGGGCTCTATAACTAAAGTAAAGTTAATTTGTTAACCACAAGTAAGGCTCACATTAACACTGCAATGAAGTTACTGAGAAATTCCCCTTGTCGCCACAAACCTTGGCGCCTGTTGGGGTCAATGCACCTAACCAGCACGTCTTCTGGACTGTGGGAGGAAACCGGAGAAAGCCCACACGGTCACGGGGAGGATGTGCAAACTCCACGCAGACAGTGACCCAAGCTGGGAATCGAACCCGGGTCCCTAGTGCTATGAGGCAGCAGTGCTAACACTGTGCCACCATGTCGCCCCTGGTCAGCACAGACTGTTTGGACCGAAGGGTCTGTTTCCCTGCTGTATTACTCGATAACTCTTTGACTCTACGGCTGGATGCTACCACCCTGCCCGCCACAGGATCTGAGTGGATGAGGGTCCAACAACGGAAATGTCCATTGATCTCGAGCAGGAATTTTCAACCCCGCTCAAGCAACGCAGTAAATCTTGCCCTTTAACATGGGTAACACTGGTAAGGTTGTCCATCCTTAATTACCACGACTATACTAAGAGTTAACCATGTTGTGTGGTTACTCAATTAGTGTTCTGGGGTCTTGGGTTCGATTCCCACCACAGCAGCTGGTGGAATTTGAATTCAATAAAAAAAACTAGAATTAAGAATCTGTCGATGACCATGAAACCATTGTCAATTGGCGGAAAAACCCATCTGGTTCACTCATGTTGTTTAAAGAAGGAAATCTGCTGTCCTTACTTGGTCTGGCCTACATGTGATTCCAGAGCCACATGACTTAGTGGTTGTATTGCAGCTTGGTATGGCTCCTGCTCTGACCAAGACTGCAAGAAACTACAAAGGATCGTGAATGCAACCCAGTCCATCGCTCAAACCAGCCTCCCATCCATTGACTCCGTCAACACTTCCCGTTGCCTCAGAAAAGCAGCCAGCATAATTAAGGACCACAGACATCCTGGACATTCTCTTCCACCTTCTTCCGTCGGGAAAAAGACACAAAAGTCTGAGGTCACTTACCAACCGACTCAAGAACGGCTTCTTCCCTGCTGCTGTCAGACTTATGAATGGATTTACCTTGCATTCAGTTGATCTTTCTCGACACCCTAGCTATGTCTGTAACACAACATTCTGCACTCTCCCTTTTCCTTCTCCCCTAGGTATTCTATGCAAGGTATGCTTTGTCTGTATAGCATGCAAGAAACAATACTTTTCACTGTATACTAATACGTGTGACAACAATAAGTCAAATCACGTCAACTGGAGCTTACTATCTCATTAGAAAGAAGGCACCTATGACCGTTCAGCACTCCCTCAGTATGGGGCAGATTGAAGCTGACATCTCATAAAAAACTGTTTCCATTTTACGCACTGTCTGGTTTCAGGGTTGATTAAGCCAGTTACCTAAATGATTCATCGTCATTTACTAACTGTTCAGTGATTTTGCTGAAAAATTAACAGTGCATGAACGATGTGCACCATTATTAATGTTTAACATGCCACCCGCTTGTGGTGGGGAAGTGAATTATGTATCGACACCAGTTTCTGGCTTGACTCTATCATGTGTTTCGCAAAGAGGGCAGATCACAGTTAACCTCACCGTGAGTTCCTGTACTTGCACATTAACTGCCCATTAACCTTGGCATGGAATGTGAAGCCAAGTGAATAATAGAACGAGTGCCCCTTATTATTAATGACTGCCAATCAACCAGTCTGACCCACAAAATGAACCATTAAAAGTCTCATTCCTTCAGGTGGTGAATTGTTGCAAATTTTTATAGTGCAAATTTGCATTTCTTTTTAAATCTTCATTTTCCTCTCACTCTGAATTTAATTTTTAACCTTTGGAGCGGCATGGTGGCACCGTGGTTAGCACTGCTCCCTCACAGCGCCAGGGACCCGGGTTCGATCCCTGGCTTGGGTCACTGTCTGTGCGGAGTCGGCATGTTCCCCCTGTGTCTGCGTGGGTTTTCTCCAGGTGAACATAGAACATTACAGCACAGTACAAGCCCTTCGGCCCTCAATGTTGTGCCGAGCTATGCCCAATCCCTAGATCAAGCTATCCCACTCCCTATAATTCTGGTGTGAATCGGGTGCTCCGGTTTCATTCCACAGTCCGAAACACATGTGGGTTAGGTGGATTGGCCATGCTAACTTGCACCTTAGCATCAGGTGGTTTGGCTAGGATAAATGCATGGGGTTATGGGGATAGGGCCTGGGTGGGATTGTGGCCGTTGCCGACTCAATGGGCTGAATGGCCTCCTTCTGCACTGTAGGATTCTATGATTCTTGTATTCCCTGATTTTATCTGTCATTCTGTATCAGGTGGACTCTTAGAGGCTTTTCTCCAGGGCTGAAATGGATGCCACAAGAGGACACAGGTTTAAGGTGCTGGGGAGCAGGTACAGAGGAGATGTCAGGGGTAAGTTTTTCACTCAGGGGGTAGTGGGTGAGTGGAATCGACTGCCGTCAGAGGCGGTGGAGGCAAATTCGATAAGGTCTCTTAAGAGATTTCTGGATGAGTACATGGGACTTAATAGGATTGAGGGTTTTAGGTAAGCCTAGTAGGTAGAGATAGGATTGGCGCAACTTGTGGACCGAAAGGCCTGTTTGAGCTGTAGTTTTTCTATGATTCTATGATTGGCATTGAGTTCACCCATTCTAATTCACCCTCCTCAATCCTCTACCTGCACATTTTTCAGAGCAGTGAAAGTTTGCCAGGCTGATTCCAGGGATGGCGGGACTGATGTATGAGGAGAGATTGACTAGGTTAGGATTGTTTTCGCTGGAGTTCAGACGAATGAGGGTGGGGGAATCTCATAGACCTTAATAAAATTCTAACAGGACTAGACAGGGTAGATGCAGGGAGGATGTTCCCAATGGTGGGGGAGTCCAGAACCAGGGGTCACAGCCTGAGTATTCAGGGTAGACCATTTAGGGCGGAGGTGAGGAGACATTTCTTCACCCAAAGAGTGGTGAGCCTGTGGAATTCATAGAACATAGACAATAGAACACTACAGCACAAACAGGCCCTTCGGCCCACAAGTTGCGCCGATCACACCTATACCTACCAAGCCAGAGAACTATCTGTAACTTCCAATCCCATTAGATCCCTTATACTCATCCAGAAGTCTTTTAAAAGACCCCAGCGAGTTTGCCTCTACCACCACCGACGGCAGCCGTTTCCACTCACTCACCACCCTCTGAGTGAAAAACTTTCCCCTAACATCTCCTCTGTACTTGCTTCCCAGCACCTTAAACCTGTGTCCTCTCATAGCGACCATTTCAGCCCTGGGAAATAGCCTCCGAGAATCCATCCTATCTATTCCTCTCAACATTTTATAAACCTCCATCAAGTCGCCTCTCAACCTTCGTCTCTCCAGGGAGAAGAGACCTAGCTCCCTCAACCTATCTTCATAAGGCATGCCTCCCAATCCAGGCTACATCCTTGTAAATCTCCTCTGCACCCTCTCAATAGCTTCCACATCCTTCCTGTAGTAAGGCGACCAAAACTGCGCACAGTACTCCAAGTGGGGTCTGACAAGGGTCTTATAAAGTTGCAGCATTACCTCCCAACTCCTAAACTCAATCCCTCGATTAATGAAGGCCAGTACACCATATGCCTTCTTGACCACATCCTCCACCTGTGAAGATGTCCTATGGACCCGGACCCCAAGATCCTTCTGCTCCTCAACACTGCTAAGACTCCTGCCCTTGATATTCATTATCACAGGGAGTAGTTGATGCCAAAAGATTGAATATATTCAAGAGGCGGCTGGATATAGCACTTGGGTCAAAGGTTATGAGGAGAAAGCAGGATTAGGCTATTGAGTTGGACGATCATGATGAACGGAAGAGCAGGCTTGAAGGGCCGAACGGCCTCCTCCTGCTCCCATCTTCTATGTTTCTCTGATTAATCAAATTGATTTTTTCATATCATCATTCATCTGGGTCGCAGATGTCCAATTGCCTTCACTTCATTCATTGAATCCCTACAGTGCAGAAGGAGGCCACTCGGCCCAGTGAGCCTGCTGCAACATTAATCCCACCCAGGCTCTCTCCCCGCAAAATACAATGAGTATTTTTACTCATTCATGGGATAAGGATCTCGCTGGCTGGGTCAGCAATTATTGTCCATCCTTAGTTGCCCTTCAGAAGGCTGTGAAGCAGCAGTGCTAACCACTGTGATACCGTGCCCTGGACGGCACAATGGCACAGTGGTTAGCACTGCTGCTTCACAGCTCCAGGGGCCTGGTTCGATTCCCAGCTTGGGTCACTGTTTGCACATTCTCCTTGTGTCTGCGTGGGTTTCCTCCGGGTGCTCCGGTTTCCTCCCACGTTCCAAAGATGTGTGGGTTAGGTTGATTGGCCATGCTAAAATTGCCCTTAGTGTCGTAAGATGTGTAGGTTAGAGGGATTAGTGGGTAAATATGTAGGGATATGGGAGTAGGGCCTGGATGGGATTGTGGCCGGCACAGACTCCATGGGCTGAATGGCCTCTTTTTGTACCATATGATTTCTATAAAGGTGATGGTGAACTGCTTTCATGGACCACTGCAGTCCACATGCTGTGGGTTGGTCCACAATGCTGTTACGGAGGGAATTCCAGGATTTTGACCCAGTGAAGGAACAGCGACATATTTCCAAATCAGGATGGTGAGTGGCTTGGCGGACAACTTGCAGGTGATGGTGCTCCCATGTATCTGCTGCCCTTGTCCTTCTAGATGGAAGCGGCTGTGGGTTTGGAAAGTGCTGTCTAAGGATCTTTGGTGAATTGCTACAGTGAATCTTGTAGATAGTACAGATTGCTGCCACTGGGCTTCGGTGGTGGAGAGAGTGAATGTGGTGCCAATCAAACGATCTATTTACTCTGCTAATCCCCTTGACACTAACGGGCAATTCATTATGGCCAATCAACCTAACCCTGACAGCTTTGGAGGAAACCAGAGCACATTCATAGGGGAGAATGTGCAGATTCCACACAGACAGCGACCTAAGGCCGGACTTGAATCCGGGACCCTGGCGCTGTAAGGCAGCAGTGCTAACCACTGTGTCACCATGCTGCCTTTACTCTTAGTTCCTACGCACAGTAACTGTTTTGAGCTGAAGGGTGCAGATAACTATCTAACTGGGCAGGCATCAGGACTTCACTTCTGCATATTCTGTTCCAACGAGTGGGACATTCTGATTCTTCCTGCCGGTGGGATCTTCCAGTTCCGCCAATAGCGAAACCTCCTCCCACTCTTTTAATGGTTTCTCTGATGGCAGGACAGGCAAGCCACACAAAACACCGTAGGCCTCAGCGGGACTGGAACATCCTGCCAGCAGCCAAAGGCAAGCTGCCTCCGGCGCTGGAAAACATGCCGGAAGAGGCCAGGAAATCCCGCCCCGCTGCCTCAGAACCACAGACTCAAATTTGCAATGCTTAACCGAAGTTAGGGAATGTCTCTAAGTGTCTGGTAGGTAGGGATATGATCGGCGCAACTTGTGGGCCGAAGGGCCTGTTTGTGCTGTAGTGTTCTATGTTCTCTGTTCTCCAGTTAGTACTGGGAAATTTTACCAGGGCCACATTTTAACAAGTTATCCAAGACTTCAAATCAAAACAGAGAGTCCACAGATACCTATTTGCATGAGGCCTATTTGTTAGTGTCACAAGTGGGCTTTCATTAACACTGCAATGCAGTGTGGCAAGGTTAGCACCGCACTGATTCCAAAATGATTGCAGAATAAGGGAAGGATATCAAGGGGAAACAGAAGGGAAAGTGAGGTGGACTTTGAGTTTGGAGTTATTTGAGTGTAGCTACATGATTTAGCTATAACCTTCAACGATACAAGAAGACTTGTTAACGGTTGTCAAGTCAAGCACTAAAATAGAAGTCTGGCTGAGGCTCCTGTGACAACTGTTATCATCGGCCTCTGCTTTCCTGTTTAACAAGAGCAATGGGAATTGTTTTCTTACAGCACACTTCCCTCTGTAATAATAAAAGAGGGACATGTGTAACATTGACACCGATCTGCCAACATAGCAGACCAGGCTGTGGGCGGCATGGTGGCACAATGCTTAGCACCGCAGCTGCACAGCGCCTGGTTTGCTTTCTGGCGAGAGCCACTGTCTGTATTGGGTTTGCATATTCTCCCCGTGTCTACGTGGGTTTCCTCTGGATGCTCCGGTTTTCTCCCTTAGTCCGAAAGATGTGGCCCATCGCGTTTGCAGCCAACCTGCACATTTTTGAACTGAGAGAGGGAACAGGAACACCCGGAGGAAACCCACGCAGACACGGGGAGAACGTGCAAGCTCCACACATACTGTGACCCAAGCTGCGAATCAAAACCAGGTCCCTGGCATTGTGAGACAGAAGTGCTAACCACTGTGTTACCGTGTCACGCCAAGCCCATGCTAAATTCTCCCTCCGTGTACCCAAACAGGGGCCGGAGTGTGGCGACGAGAGGTTTTTCACAGTCTCAAACACTCCTTCCAGTTGAGGCAGGTAGTCACGTGTACTTTTTTTCTGGAAACGATAAGGTTGTTACAGTTAATGGGCAATGCCATCTCATGTCTGAGATGTTCTTTACTCGAAACTTTTGGGGTACAAATCTTGCCCACCCAAGTCTGGATCTTATCCATGGACATAAGCAGCTTTGTTATTTGAAGCGCAGAATGTATAAATGAGGACTGTGGAATGATAAATAAACAGTCTGACCTCTGACCCTTACAAGGGGCAAACACAGTAAGAAGTCTTGCAACACCAGGTTAAAGTCCAACCAGTTTACCCCAGTCCACCGCCAGCATCTCCACATCCTTACCAGGAGGTCAGGGGTTATGGAGAAAGGCAGGATGAGAAAAGTATCAGCCATGATTGAATGGTGGATCAGACTCAATGGGCCAAGTGGCTAATTCTGCTCCTATGTCTTATGGTCTAGGGGGAAGTTATTGAAGAAGCAGCTGAAGATCAGTGTTCTCAGAGGATTTCCCTGGGGGAAAACCTGCAGCAATGTCCTGGGGCTGAGATGGGCAGTTTCCAACACCCACAGCCATCTTCTTTTTTGCCAGGCATGACTCTCCAGTCTTGGGAGAGTTTTCAATTGCACCCCCGTGATTTCAGTTTAGCTAGCGTTCATCGGTGCTATCTAAGATCAAATGGTGCCACCGTGTTAAGGGCAGCTGCTCTCACCTTTTCTCTGGCATTCAGCTATTCCTTTCATGTCTGGATCAAGGCTGGAATGAGATCAGAGGCCAAAGTGGTTCTGGCAGAACCCAGAGTGAATGCTGATAAGCGAGTTATTGGCATGTAACTGTCGCTTGATGACACTTTTGATTACTCCTTCCATCATTTTGTTGAGAAAGTGGGAAGAGGTTTATAGGCCATTGCTTGGCTTGCTTTGATATATCATTTTTATTTGTGGATGGAACACAGCTAGCCAGATTCCTACAATGCTTATAAATGTCAGTGTCTTAGTGGAACTGCAGCCATTTGGCAAGGGAAGTGTGGGTTTCCTCCGGGTGCTTCAGTTTCCTCTCACAGTCCAAAGATGTGTGGGTTAGGTTGATTAGCCATGCTAAATTGACTCTAGTGTCAGTGGATTAGCAGGGTTATGGAAATAGGGTATGGATGGGACTGTGGTCGGCACAGATCTGATGGGCTGAATGGCCTCCTTTTGCACTGTAGGGATTCGATGACTTTGTGATTCAATGTAGATATTTTTTCAGTGAAGTGGACAAGTCAGGGCCTAAAGCCTTTCCGACATGCACTCAGCCATTTCAGAATGTCCAATGGAGTGAACTGAACTTGCCTAACCTCATAAGGAGGCTGAGCAGAATTGTTTAAAATTAAAGTTAAAGTTTATTTATTAGTCAGAAGTAGGCTTACATTCACATAGTAATGAAGTTACTGTGAAAATCCCCTAGTCGTCACACTCCAGCGCCTGATTGGGAAAATTTCAGGGAAAATTTATCATGATAGTCTGCACATCTTTGGACTGTGGGAGGAAACTGGAGCACCCAAAGGAAACCCATGCAGACATGAGGACAATATGCAAACTCCACACAGACAGTGCCCTAAAACGGGAATCGAACCAGGTCCCTGATACTATGAGGCAGCAGTGCTAACCACTATGCCACTGTGCCACCTCTCCTAATCTACTGAGCACCTTTAGCTTATGTGATCTGGTGATGTTTCCCAAGGCTTAATTTTGTTGGTTGCCTAGTTGACCATCATCCTTGATTGGAGGGGATAAGATTGCAGAGCTTTATAGCAGTGGTTCACAATCTGAGAGCAATAGATTGGAATGTTCCAACATGGCTCAGAATCTGGGAACAATAGACTGAATAGTTCAGACACTGGATCAGAATGTGGGAACAATGGAATGGAATGTTCGCACAATGGTTCAGAATCTGGGAACAATACATTGGAATGTTCCACCAATGGGTTAGAATCTGAGGACAATGGATTGGAATGTTCCAACAATTCTTCAGAATCTGAGAACAATGGATTGAAATGTTCCAACACTAGATCGGAATGTGGGAACAATGGATTGGCATGTTGGAACAATGGTTCAGAATCTGGGAACAAAGGAATGGAATTCGCACAATGGTTCAGAATCTGGGAACAATACATTGGAATGTTCCAATAATGGTTCAGAATCTGGGAACAATAGATTGGAATGTTCCAACAATGGATCAGAATCTGGGAACAATGGATTGAAATGTTCCACCAATGGGTCAGACTCTGAGGACAATGGATTGGAATGTTCCAACACTGGATCTGAAACTGGGAACAATGGATTGGAATGTTCCAATAATGGTTCAGAATTTGGGAACAATACATTGGAATGTTCCACCAATGGGTTAGAATCTGAGGACAATGGATTGGAATGTTCCAACACTGGATCTGAAACTGGGAACAATGGATTGGAATGTTGGAACAATGGCTCAGAATCTGGGAACAATGGAATGGAATATTCGCACAATGGTTCAGGATCTGGGAACAATACATTGGAATGTTCCAACAATGGATCAGAATCTGGGAACAATACATTGGAATGTTCCAACAATGGATGAGAATCTGGGAACAATACATTGGAATGTTCCAACAATGGTTCAGAATCTGGGAACAATAGATTGGAATGTTCCAACAATGGTTCAGAATCTGGGAACAATAGATTGGAATGTTCCAGCAATGGATCAGAATTTGGGAGCAAAGGATTATAAAATGTTCCAACAATGGATGAGATGAGAGGTGAAATGGGAAATGAGAAGAAGGCTGTGTAAATTAAACCTGCTCCTGTTTATAACTGGCAAGCAGTTGGAAGCTCATTTTGGGCTCAAGTTTGACAATGAGGTCGGAAACAGTCAAGTTCATTCCCAGAATGTTGCCCAGGTGAAGGATGGAATCAATAGCGAAGCAGCAGTGTTTGTGGTGGGGATTGAAAATAATGCAAAATGCTGGAAAATCTCAAGGGGTCGGACAGCATCTGTGGAGAGGGAATAGAGCCAATGTTTCAGGTGAGGATGACCCTTCGCCCAGACCCAAAATGCTGGTTGTATTTTTTCTCCACATGTGCTGTCAGATCCACTGAGATTGTCCAGCATTTCCTGCTTTTGTTTCAGATTCCAGCATTCCCAGTATTTTGCTTTAATTGAAAATAATGCCTTCAATCTTCCAAATATTTAACTGGAGTATTTATTGCTTAACCGATGTTGGACATCAAATAATCCAGTAGGAGTGGAGGAGATGAGAGAGGTGTTGGGGAGATTGAGTTGCATGTCATCGGAGCATGTGTCAAATGATGACTGCAGCATATAGATGAGAAATAGGAGGAGGCAAAGGATGGATCCTTGGGAGATGCCATGGTAATGGTCTAGGAGCAGGATGAGAAACCATGGATAATGATTCTCCAGCAATGATTAGATGGGTAACAATGGAACCAGGTTAGAACAAACCCATCAGCTGGATGATGGTCGAGAGACCTAGGGAGAGATCAACTGTGCCAAAGACTGCAGGCAGGTCAAGAAGACTGAGGTTGGTTTGCCTTTGTATCAAATGTTGTTTGTGATAAGAGGCAGTTTAGGATTGCGGCAGGCACAGGAAGCTGATCAGAGGATTCAGATATGGAATTGCAGGAAAGATGAGCAGGAATCTGGGAGGAAATGAAACAATCAAAGATGTTGGAGAGGAAAGGGAGATTGAAGATAGTACAGTATTTTGTAAAGACAAGGTTTCTCTTTTTGAAAGGGAATGGCAATGACTGCTCTTTTTAAGTTTGATTTATTATTGTCACATGTATTGGTATACAGAAAAGTATTGTTTCTTTTGCGCTATACAAAACATACCACTCATAGAGTACATAGGGGAGAAGGAAAGGAGAGGGTGCAGAAAGTAGTGTTATGGTCATAGCTAGGGTGCAGAGAAAAATCAGCTCAACATATGGTAGGTCCATTCATAAGTCTGAAGGCAGCAGGGAAGAAGCTGTTCTTGAGTCCATTCCACAGCAGGAGGCTAGGAAAATCCGGAAATGCTGAAGGATTGAGGTAGGGATTTGGGGAGGCAGAGTTTGGAGAAATTAAAGGACAACAGGAGAGATGGTTCTCAGAGAGATGGAGAGAAAAGAAGTCAAAAAAGAGGGAAGAAAATAAAGTGGAGATGGAAGTAATGTGCTCATGTCTGGAGCAATACCCAAAGTTCATGCACAGATTCCACTTGAAAACCAACCAGCACTCTCTTCCCCACCCAGTATAAAGTCATTGTTTCTCCTGACATCAGTCCTGATGAGTGCAAGATGAAAAGATTTGAAAATGTCTCTTTTCAATAATATCCAAGTTCTGTGCCACCAAACAATTAAAAGAAACAGAATGAAATTTTAAATGAGATAGGTTGCTGAGGGGAACATGGATTAGAATGCACCTATCCTACGTGGGGGGAATGGATAGCTCAGTTGACTAGGCTGTTAAAGTACAACGTTTATTTATTAGTCACAAGTAAGGTTTACATTAACACTACAATGAAGTTACTGTGAAATTCCCCGAGTCGCCACACTCGAATGCCTGTTCGGGTCAATGGTCCTAACCAGGACGTCTTTCAGACTGTGGGAGGAAACCGGAGCACCCAGACGAAAACTGCGCAAACACAGGGAGAATGTGCAGACTCCGCACAGACAGTGACCCAAGCCAGGAATGGAACCCAAATCCCTGGCATTGTGAGGCAGCACTGCTAACCACAGTGCCACTGTGCCACCATAGATACATGGATCAGATTCATGCCAATAGCACAGGGTTGGATCCGCAATTTCTATTCGTTCTGAGACAGACTCTGGGCCTACCACCTTCCTCCATCGTAGCAAAAACACTTTGCTGAGAGAGAGAGAGAGACACACACACACATACACAAACACACACACAGATGCGCACACACGCACACACACATACACGCACATGTACACTTGCACACACATGCACAAAGATACACAGATACACACACATAGATACACACAGATACAGATACACACAAGGTACAAACGTGCACAGATACACACAGATACATACACTCACACAGATATACACATACACACGCAGATATACACAGATCCACACACACAGATAAATACTGACACACACACACAGATACACACAATACAAACACACAGACAGAAACATACATATACACAGATATACACGGACACACACAAAGACAAACACATACATACACACAGACACACGCAGATACACACATACATACATACATACATACACACAGGTATACACCAATACACACACAGAGACACACGATACAAATGCACAGACAAAAACGCACATATACACAGATATACACTGATGCACACAAATACAAACACATACATACACACGGACACACGCAGATACACACATACACACACACAGATATAAATCAATACACACACAGAGACACACAATACAAACACAGACAGAAACGCACATATACACAGATATACACTGATGCACACACACACACACACACACACACACAGTTACACATTTGCCAAAATCTTGCTCCCACTTACACAAACAGAATCTTATGATCTGCTGACAGCACACCACTGTCGCAGCTTTCCCTCAATGGAAACCCACATTGACAATGGTGGGACCATAAGATCCTGCTGCCAGCAAGCAATGCACTGCCTCCTGCCATGGTGAAACATAATACAGAGCAGGAGGAAAATCCTACCCATAACCTTAAAGGGGATAAGTGGTAAAGGACTTATCCAGGATCTTCTAAGTTGTTGTGCATGCATGCATACCTTCAATGGACCATTATTCCTTTATAACCTTCTCCTGGGCTGCTTCTGTATGTTTCCTTTGTTTCATTTTCCTCACCTCTCCCTCAGTTTTTCCAAATAGCTAAATATGATTAATGAGTACTATACTGTGGTTTACTGGCAACATTCACCAGGATGTATGTAATGGTCTTCCCTAGAAGAATACTGCTACTTTGTAACTAGCTGAACTGTGGTGTAACATGACTCAATTAGAGTATAAAACACAGGGCTTTAAAGTTCTCTGGAGGAATTTCTACAGTGCAAACATTATTCTGCTCCTTCTCATTATTCTGTAAAAGTTTGGCATTCTCATTCAAACTTCCACAAAGATTTGTGGTCCATTTCCAGTCATCATTGAAAAGTGTGAGTACAGTAAAGACACACTAAAAAAAACTAGTAGAATTGCATTTTGGAAGGTCTAATTCTAGAATCCCTACAGTGCAGAAGGAGGCCATTGGCCCATCAAGTGTGCTCTGACCACAATCCCACCCAGGTCCTATTCCCACAGCCCCTCATATTTACCCTGCTAATCCCCCGACACTAGAGTTAATTTAGCCAATCAACCTAACCCGCGCATTGTTCTGGGAGGAAACCGGAACGTCTGAGAAAACCCAAGCAGACACAGGGAGAACGTGCAAACTCCACACAGACAGAGGCCGAACTGAACCCTGGCTGTGATGGAGCAGTGCTAACCACTGTGCCACAATGCCGCCCTGTCTAATGCAGGATGGAAATTTACAGTAAATGGCAGAACCCTTAAAAGTATTAACAGAGACAGGGATCCAGGCAAACAGGTCTGCAATTTCCTGAAAGTGGCAACACAAGTGGATAAGATGGTCAAGAAAATGTATGGCATGCTTGCCTTCATCAGTTGGGCATAGAGTATAAAAATTGGCAAGTCATGCTGCAGATGTACAGAACTTTGGTTAAATCACATTTGGGATACTGTTTACGTATCTGGTCGCCACACTCCAGAAGGATGGGGGTGACACTGTGGCACAATGGTTAGCACTGCTGCCTCACAGTGCCAGGGATCTGGACTCAATTCCCACCTTGGGTCACTGACAGTGTGGAGTTTGAGCCAGAGTCCTGGTGAGTTGCATAACCAAGACTACAGAGAGAGAGAGCTTTAAATCAATTAGTGGAGAGAAAGATTTCATGTGAGGGGAGATTTGGAAAGTTAAAGAGAAAGGGTAGGACAGTAGTTCAGGGTAGTGATATGGGTCATAGTAACCAGCGTGTGACAGGGAAGGGCATGGTGCCACAGTTGTTAGCATTGCTGCCTCACAGAGCTAGGGACCTGGGTTCAATTCTGGACTCGGGTCACTATCTGTGCGGAGTTTGAACATTCTCCCTGTGTCTGCGTGGCTTTCCTCTGGAAGCTCCTGTTTCCTCCCATAGTCCAAAGATGTGTGGATTAGGTGGATTGGCCATGCTAAATTGCTCCTTAATGTCAGAGGAACTAGCTACGGTAAATGCATGGGGTTATGGGGATAGGGCCTGGGTGGGATTGTGGCTCGTGCAGACTCGATGGGCCGAATGCCGTCCTTCTGCACTGTAGATATTCCATGATGGGGAGGCTTTGAAGACGGGGCATAGGCTCCAGGAGAAACTATTTTTTACACAAAGGGTGGCAAGTGCCTCGAATGCAACAATGGTTTCATGGTCATCTAACATGCAGGATTCGAACCCAGGTCCCCGGAACATTAGTTAAGTTTTTGGATTAATAGTCTAACGATAATACCACTTGGCCATCGTCTTCCCTTACATTCAAGTAAATATAATCTTTCAAAGTGAATAGCTCAGTCCTCACCTTCCATCAGACACTTTCACAGAACAGAAGAAATCAGAACTTCAGACAAAATGCTTTCTTATCTCTGCTCAACTGCTGAGACACACACAGACACAGACACTCACACACACAGACACACACACACAGACACACACACACACACACACACACACACACGCTCTCACACACACACACTCACACAACATACCCACACACGCACGCACACACACATACACACCCCACACACACACATTCATACACACCCCACACGCACCTCCCCCACACACACACACTCACACTTTCACACACACAGTCACACACACACACACACACACACACACACACACACACACACACACACACACACACACACACACACACACACACACACACACACTCCCATATGCTGCACTGTCAGAGGTGACATCCTATAGGATGAACAATTAAAGTGAGACATAATGTACAATAGTTAGCATTGCTGCCTTACAGTGCCAGGGACCTGGGTTCAATTCCCGGCTTGGGTGACTCTCTGTGTAGTGTCTGCAGGTTCTCACTGTGTTCTGTGACAGTTTCCTTTGGGTACCCCAGTTTCCTCCAACAGTCTGAAGGATGTGCTGGCTAGGTGCACTGGTCATGCCGGAGTGTGGCGACTAGTAGCTTCATTGCAATGTTAATGTGAGCCTACTTGTTTCTAATAAATAAAGAAATATATAAGCTTCCACTGCACTATCTTGAAATCACGCAGGGCATTTTTCCCTTACACTTTGGACATTATTTATCCGTCAATAAACATGGCTGGAATTATCTTTGTGTTGTATGAGTGAGCTTGAAGTATGCAGATTGGCTGGGAAAGATGCTCTTCTATAGAGTTGGTGCAGACCCGATGGACTGAATGGCCACCTTTTGCACTGTAGGGACTCTATTGGATTCAATGGAAAAGGCAACAAAACTTTTATTTTCATTATCTGCTCCTCCCCCTCCCAACCCCCAACCCCTGTCTCAAAATGTCTTGCAGTCCAACTCGCCATAGGAACTGTCGCAGACTGGATGGGTAAGTTGATGGACTAGTAAAGGTCCGTTGAGTTTGGGTGAGAATTTCTGCCCCTGGGGTAGGCGGGCCTGGAAAATCCTGCCCCGTGTGAAGAAATATGGACCATTCAATCAGCCGGTCCTTTCCCTCAATGTGTATATGCGTTGCTGCTCAGAATGTTCCTGATCATGTGTACCACATTATACTGACTCTGAATACACTTCCCGCTACCTCAGAAAAGCAGCCAGCATAATTAAGGACCCCACGCACCCCATACATTCTCTCTTCCAAAGATACAAAAGCCTGAGGTCACATACCAACTGACTCAAGGACAGCTTCTTCCTTGCTGCTGTCAGACTTTTGAATGGACCTACTTCGCACTAAGTTGATTTTTCTCTACCCCCTAGCTGTGACTGTAACACTACATTCTGCACTCTCTCATTTCCTTCTCTATGAACGGTATGCTTTGTCTGTATAACACGCCAGAAACAATACTTTTCACTGTTTGTTAATACATGTGACGACAATAAATCAAATCAAAATCAAATTACACGAAAAAAATAACAGCATTGCAGAGCTATTGAAGAATAATGATGAAGGCAGCTGATATTTGATCTTCTTTACTTCGCAGAACATTGGGCCTTGTGACCCAATCACTAAGCATATTAATAGGAAAAATGGGATTTCCAACTGTGCGAGTTGAAAGTGGATTGCAATGAAACATGACGTGACGATGATTCTAGGAATTGAGAAACGAGCTTCTTCCTCTTCAAGGTGAACTTGTTGATGCTTTCAGTAACAGTGGCTAGGGCCAGTGTCCCGCTGAGCAGTATAACCAAGACTACTGAGAGGGTTTTAAATCAAGTAGTGGGGAAGAGAGAATTCATGTGAGGGAAAATTTGGAACGTTAAAGAGAAAAGATTGTGATATGGGTAATAATGACCAGCTTGTTACTTACGTGGCGAAAAACTACAGCAGGCGACGGTGCAGAGGGACCTCGGGGCCCTTGTGCATGAGTCGCAAAAACCCAGTCTGCAGGTGCAGCAGGTGGTCAGGAAGGCGAATGGGATGCTGGCCTTCATAGCGAGGGGGATTGAATATAAAAGTAGGGAGGTCTTGCTGCAGCTGTATAGGGCACTGGTGAGGCCGCAGCTGGAGTACTGTGTGCAGTTTTGGTCGCCGCACTTACGCAAGGATATTTTGGCCTTGGAGGGAGTGCAGAGGAGGTTCATTAGGCTGATACCGGAGTTGAGGGGGTTGAGCTATGAGGAGAGGCTGAATAAACTAGGCTTGTACTCATTAGAGTTTAGAAGAATGAGGGGAGATCTCACTGAGACATATAAGATGATGAATGGGATGGATAGGATAGAGGTGGAGAGACTCTTCCCGTTCAGAAAGGACAGTAGGACTAGGGGGCACAGCCTCAAGATAAAGGGGGGGCGGTTTAGAACAGAGTTGAGGAGGAACTTCTTCACTCAAAGGGTGGTGAATCTCTGGAATTCTCTGCCCGTTGAAGTGGTGGAGGCTGCCTCGCTAAATATTTTTAAGACGCGGGTTGATGGGTTTTTGATAAGCGAGGGGATTAAGGGTTATGGGGAGAGGGCGGGAATGTGGAACTAAGCCATGACAGATCTGCCATGATCTTATTGAATGGCGGGGCAGGCTCGAAGGGCTAGATGGCCTACTCCTGCTCCTATTTCTTATGTTCTTATGTTCTTATGTGATAGGGAATGACATGGTGGCACAGTGGTTCGCACTGCTGCCTCACAGCGCCACGGATCTGTGTTCAATTCTGGTCGCTGTCAGTGTGGAGTTTGCACATTCTCCCCATTTCTGCATGGGTTTCCTCTGGGTTCTCCGGTTTCCTTCCACAGTCCAAAGATGTGTGGGTTAGGTGGATTGCCCCTTAGTGTCAGGGGGACTACTTAGGGTAATTAGGTAGGGTTAAGGGGATAGGGCCTAGTTGGGATTGTTGTCAGTGCAGGCTCGAGGAGCTGAATGGCCTCTTTCTGCACTGTTGGGATTCTTGGATTGAGCATGTAAACAGGAATTCTCCAATGTCATATGCCCTTTCAGCGGGAATAGAGAAATTGGCGCTCAGCCAAATCTCCATTCACAACACCGAGACTGGAGAATCCCAGCCGCAAGCAAGGCCAGATAATTGCAGTCAAGGTTGCCACAACATATGAGTAAGAAAAGATAGTTTTCAAGTAAGAGGTGGAGGAGGGGAAACCATTCTTCCCCATTCCAACCTTGTTTGCTAGCGCAATCTTACATTTCTATGCTCTGTCCTTTCCTGTCTCACTTTGGTTTGTCCTTGAGGGGAGATTTCGAAATCCACAGATATAAGCGGAGACAATGTTAAAGTATATCAATATAGATAAAGAGAGGGACGGGGAAGGACAGAGACTGTAACAGTTATGGTGCATCAGAGAGTAATGTCCATCCAGGGAATAGTGGTAGAAAAATAAAATTGAAATAACTATATCTGAATGCGTGGATCATCCACAATAAGATAAATGAACAGATGGCACAAATAGCGATAAATGGTTTGGATCTAATCGCCCTTATACAGGCACGATTATACGGTGATGAAGGTTCGGAAATAAATATTCCAGGGTACACAACATTAGGTTAGGAATTGTAATAGATTAAAAGAAGAGTCTTATAATGTTGCAAAGAATAGAAGACAGGTGAGAATTGGGAGTGTTTTAGAAACCCAAGTACAAAAAGAGCAAAGATAAAAGAAAATTACAGCACAGGAACAGGCCCTTCAGCCCTCCAAGCCTGCACCATCCCCTTACCCCTTCCCGGGACATAAGAACATAAGAACATAAGAAATAGGAGCAGGAGTAGGCCATCTAGCCCTTCGAGCCTGCCCCGCCATTCAATAAGATCATGGCTGATCTATCGTGGCTCAGTTCCACATTCCCGCCCTCTCCCCATAACCCTTAATCCCCTTGCCTATCAAAAACCCATCAACCCGCGTCTTAAAAATATTTAGCGAGGCAGCCTCCACCACTTCAACGGGCAGAGAATTCCAGAGATTCACCACCCTTTGAGTGAAGAAGTTCCTCCTCAACTCCGTTCTAAACCACCCCCCCTTTATCTTGAGGCTGTGCCCCCTAGTCCTACTGTCCTTTCTGAGCGGGAAGAGTCTCTCCACCTCTATCCTATCCATCCCATTCATCATCTTATATGTCTCAATGAGATCTCCCCTCATTCTTCTAAACTCTAACGAGTACAAGCCTAGTTTATTCAGCCTCTCCTCATAGCTCAACCCCCTCAACTCCGGTATCAGCCTAGTAAACCTCCTCTGCACTCCCTCTAAGGCCAAAATATCTTTGCGCAGGTGCGGCGCCCAAAACTACACACAGTACTCCAGCTGCGGCCTCACCAATGCCCTGTACAGATGCAGCAAGACCTCCCTACTTTTATATTCAATCCCCCTCGCTATGAAGGCCAGCATCCCATTCGCCTTCCTGACCACCTGCTGCACCTGCAGACTGGGTTTTTGCGACTCATGCACAAGGACCCCTAGGTCCCTCTGCACCGTCGCCTGCTGCAGTTTTTCGCCACGTAAGTAATAATCCTTCCTACCATTCTTCCTACCAAAGTGGACCACCTCACACTTGCCAACATTAAATTCCATTTGCCATTTCCTGGCCCATTCGCCCAGCCTATCTAGATCCTTCTGCAGACTCTCCACACCCTCCGCACAATTTGCCTTTCCCCCAATCTTGGTGTCATCAGCAAATTTCGACACCCTACACTCGGTTCCCTCCTCCAGATCATCTATATAAATGGTAAAAAGCTGAGGCCCCAGCACCGACCCCTGGGGCACTCCACTAGTCACCATCCGCCAATCCGAATAGCACCCGTTGACCCCTACTCTCTGCCTCCTATTTGACAACCAATCCTCTATCCACGCTAACACCCTACCCCCAACTCCATGTCCCTCGACCTTCTGCAATAACCTCTTGTGAGGCACTTTGTCAAACGCCTTCTGAAAATCTAGAAAGACCACATCCACCGGCTCTCCTCTATCCACCGCCCTAGACACATCCTCATAGAACTCCAGTAAATTTGTCAGACACGACTTCCCTTTAATGAAACCATGCTGCGTCTGCTCTATCAAGCAATTCCCTTCAAGATGCCTCGCAATTTCCTCCTTAATGACAAATTCTAACATTTTACCCATCCTATTCATGTATTTGTCAAGATGCCCCTTAAAAACCACCATTGTATCCGTTACCCACTACCTCCCCAAGCAACGAGTTCCAGGCACCCAACATCCTCTGTGTAAAAAAAAAATTGCCTCATACATCTCCTTTAAACCTTGCCCCTCGCACCTTAAACTTATGCCCGCCAGTAATTGACTCTTCCACCCTGGGAAAAAGCTTCTGACCATGTTAACACAAAGGGAAAAAAGTAAAATGAGAGTGAACTGACAAGAAACATAAAGACAGATAACAAGAGCTATTACAAGTGTTAAAGAGGAAGGGAGTGGCTAAAGTAAATGCAGAAGCAGGGGCAGGAGAAATTATCACGGGGAATGGCAAAGACTTTGAACAAACGTTTTGTGTCTTTCTGCACAATAAGAGGACATCCGAGGGGGTAACCAGAGGTAATTGGTATCAGTAAAGGAAATGTACTGGCAAAAGATCAAAGGTTTAAAATGTAACGAATCCCCAGGACCTGAAGGCACAGATCCGAGAGTTCCAAAGAAGATTGCTGCAGATTGGAAGTCGTCAGATCTAGGAACGTAGGAATTCAGCTCTTTGAGCCTGTTCTGCTGCCATTCAACAAGATTGTGGCTGATTGCTGACCTAACTTCATATACCTGGCTTTGGCCTAAATCCCTTAATACCTTTGCTTAACAAATATTTATCTATCTCCAATTTAAAATTGCTAACTGATCTCGCATCAACTGCTTTTTCTGGCAGAGAGTTCCAAATTGCTACCACCCTTTGTGTGTAGAAACTTGAATATTCCTAACTTGAATAGTCTGGCCTTAATTTTTACACTATACCCCCTAGTTGGAGAATCTCCAAGCAGTGGGAATAATTTATCTTTATCCGCCCTGTCTTTTCCCGGTAGTACCTCTGAACAAAGAACAGAGAACAAAAGAAAATTACAGCACAGGAACAGGCCCTTCAGCCCTCCAAGCCTGCACCAACCATGCTGTCCAACTGAACTAAAACCACCTACCGTCCCAGGGAAAAATATTCCCCCATTCCCATCCTATTCATGTATTTGTCCACATGCCCCTTAAAAGTCACCATTGTATGTGCTTCCACAACCTCCCCCGGCAATGAGTTCCAGGCACCCACCGCTCTCTGTGTAAAAAACTTGTCTCATACATCTCCTTTAAACCTTGCTCCTCACACCTTAAACCAATGCCCCCTAGTAATTGATTCTTCCACCTGGAAAAAGCTTCTGACTATCCACTCTGTCCATGCCTCTCACAATCTTGTAGACTTCTATCAGGATGCCCTCAACCTCCAACGTTCCAGTGAGATCAAACCAAGTTTCTCCAACTTCTCTTCATAGCTAATGCCCTCCAGAATAGGCAACATCCTGGTAAATCTTTTCTGTACCCTCTCCAAAGCCTTCTGATAGTGTGGCAACTAGAATTGAACACTATATTCCAAATGTAGCCGAACTAAGGTTCTATAAAACTGCAACATGACTTGACAATTTTTAAATGTAATGCCCCAGCTGATGAAGGCAAGCATGCCGTATGCCTTCTTGACTACCTTCTCCACCTACGTTGCCACTTTCAGTGAACTTTGTACCTGTACACCCAGATCCCTCTGCCTATCAATAACTTTTTAAGGGTTCTCCCATTTACTGTATATTTCCTATCTGTATTAGACCTTCCAAAATGCATTACCTCACACCTGTCTGGATTAAAATCCATCTGCCATCTCTCTGCTCAAGTCTTCAACTGATCTCTGTCCTGCTCTGTCCTCTGATGGTCCTCATCGCTATCCACAATTTCACCAATCTTTGTGTCATCCGCAAACTTCCTAATCAAACCAGTTACTGATCCCTGAAGAATGCCACTTGTCACAGCCCTCCATTCAGAAACACACTTTTCCACTGCTACCCCTCTGTCTTCCATGACCGAGCCAGTTTTGTATCCACTTTGCCAGCACACCTCTGATCACATGCGACTTCACCTTCTGCACCAATCTGTCATGAGGGACCTTGTCAAAGGCCTCACTGAAGCCCATGTAGACAACATTCGCTGCCCTATCCTGAAGACTTCGATCAGATCACTGCTTAAAATTCTAAATTCTAGAAGAAAATGTATAACAGTGCTGTTCAAGAAAGGCAGGAGGAACAAAAGAGGCAACTACAGACCAATTACTGTGGCAGCAAAAATAACTGGAATTAAGAATCTACTGATGACCATGAAACCATTGATGACTCTGGACAAAACTGATCTGGTTCCCTGATGTCCTTTCGGGAAGGAAATCTGCGTCCTTAACTGGCCCTACATGTGACTCCAGAGGTGCAGCAATGTGGTTGACTCTCAACTGCCCTCCAAGGGCAATTAGGGATGGGCAACAAATGCTAGCCAGCCATCAATGCCCATGTCCCATAAGATAGGGATTCATTGAATTGAAGGGTCCTATATTAGTATGACTAGACGATTGATTAATGAACAGGAAGGCCACAGTGGTGCAGTGGTTAGCACTGCTGCCTCACAGCATCAGGGATCCGGGTTCGATTCCCAGCTTGGGACACTGTACATTGTCTGCATGGGTTTCCTATGGGTACTCCAGTCTCCTCCCATAGACAGGGAATGTGCTGGTTAGGTGCATCAGCCATGATAAAATGACCCTCATCTTCCAAAGATGTGTAGGTTAGGGTGACTAGTGGGGTAAATACAGGGGGTTACAGGGTTAGGTTCTGGGTGAGATGCTCTGTTGGAGTGTCAGTGCGGACTCGATGGGTCAAATGGGCTGCTTCTGCAATGTAGAACATAGAACATTACAGCGCAGAACAGGCCCTTCGGCCCACGATGTTGCGCCGACCAATTACGAGAAAAGCAATGACCCTCGAACCTAAACCAATCCCTTTCCATCCATAAACCTATCCACGGATCTCTTAAACGCCCCCAAACTAGGCGCATCTACAACTGCAGCAGGCAGGGCATTCCAATCCCCCACCACCCTCTGGGTAAAGAACCTACCTCTGACATCCGTCCTATATCTACCACCCCTTAATTTAAAGCTATGTCCCCTCGTGCTAGCTTTCTCCATCCGAGGAAAAAGGCTATCACTGTCCACTCTATCTAAACCTCTAATCATCTTGTATGTTTCAATAAGGTCCCCTCTTAGCCGCCTTCTTTCCAACGAAAACAACCTCAAATCCCTCAGTCTCTCCTCATAGGACCTCCCCTCCATACCAGGCAACATCCTGGTAAACCTCCTCTGCACCCTCTCCAATGCCTCCACATCCTTCCTATAATGTGGGGACCAGAACTGTACACAATACTCCAAGTGCGGCCGCACCAGAGTTTTGTACAGTTGCAACATGACGTTGCGGCTCCTAAATTCAATCCCCCTACCAATAAACGCCAAGACACCGTATGCCTTCCTAACAACCTTAGCGACTTGATTTCCAAGTGGGGATTCTATTCTTATGAGAGGGTGACTGACGAAACTGACTCCAGTAAACTGTTCAATTGCTGAAGGGCCGTATGAAGCATTTCATGTTGTATGTTCTGAAGTGGCCAACATAATTGGATTCTGGAGATGCACTTCAGGGGAGAGAAGTGATTGGATGTGACAGTGAGAAAGTAGGTAAACTGGGATTCAGATTAATCATAACAGAATAGGCTTGTAAGACACAATGGCTTCTTACTGTTGCTGTGTTCCTTTGCCTCTTGCTGCCAGTCATTTCTACAGAATTTAAGCATTTAAACACTAATTAAATTCATAATTAAAAACCTCTTACCATAGAAAAAGTTTTGTGTGGACCTCATATTCTTCTTTCCTTCAGAAATGAAGTACTATAGGTGGCATAGTGGCACAGTGGTTAGCACTGCTGCCATGTGGCACCAGGGACCCAGGTTGAATTCCCAGCTTGGATGACTGTGTGGGGTCTGCACATTCTCCCCGTGTCTGCGTGGGTTTCTTCCGGTTGCTCCAGTTTCCTCCCACAGTCCAACAGATATGCTGGTTAAGTGCATTGGCCATGCTAAATTCTCCCGCAGTGTACCCAAACAGGCGCCGGAGTGTGGTGACTATGGAATTTCATAGTAACTTCATTGCAGTGTTAACGTAAGCCTCACTTGAGACTAATAAATAAAACTTTAACTTTAAACGTTAACTTGCCTTTGAGAAAGTACAACAAAAGTTTCATTGCACTGATTTTTGGGGTGGGGACGATTGCCCAACGAGGGTAAATTGAATGGATTAGGTCTATGTTCTTTGAATCCTCGAAAAATGAGAGGCGGTTTCACTGCAACGTATGAAATTCTTAAATGGTTTGACAAAGAAAATATTCACCCCCCCCACCCCCGCTGCGCCCAGGCTGGCAAGTCCAGAAAGCGGGGTCAGACCCTTAGAATAAGGCGTCAGCCATTTAAGACTGAGATGAGGAAAAATGTTTCACGCAAATCATTGCAACCTTTGGAATTCTCCACAACAAAGATTGGATGCTTAGCTATTAAGTATGTTTAAGTCAGAGATCAATAGTGGGGGCGACTGTGGCATAGTGGACTAGTGATCGACAGACCCTCTGTAACGCTCTGGGGACCCGGATTCGAATCAAATTCAATAAGAATCTGGAATTAAAAGCCATGAAATGGCCATGAAATCATTGCCAGTGTCATGGGCGGTACGGTGGCACAGTGGCTAGCGCTGCTGCCTCACAGCGCCAAGGACCCGAGTTCGAATCCTGGCTTAGGTCACTGTCTGTGTGGAGTTTGCACATTCCCCCCCTATGTCTGCATAGGTTTCCTCCCGGTGCTCCAGTTTCCACCCACACTCCAATGATGTGTGGGTTAGCTGGATTAGCCGTGCTAAATTGCCCCTTAGTATCAGGGGGATTGGCCAGAGTAGAGTATGGGATAGGGCCTGGGTAGGATTGTGGTCAGTGCAGACTCGATTGGCCAAATGGCCTCCTTCTGCACTGTAGGGTTCTCTGATTCTGTGTTGTAAAAAATCTGGTTCACAAATGTCCTTTAGGAAAAGAAATCTTTTGTCCTCTCCTGGTCTGGCCTACATGTGACTCCAAGATACAGCAAGAGTGGCTGACTCTTAAATGACCTCAGGGATGGACAATAAATCCTGGCCCACACATCCCATGAACAAATTAAAAACATTTTTTTGGATACTCAGGGAATGACAGAATAGGGCAAAGTACGGGAAGGTGTAACTGAGATATGATATTAAATGGCTCATGGGGACCTGGTCTTCTTCTATTCTTATATTCCTGCGAGAAAAGGTGCTGAATTTATCATGTCAGAGAACACAAGCCCTCTTGCCCTCCGAATACTCTCGACCTATACACTCTATCGTGCACTGATGACAAATTGACACATCACAGGGAGGATGAGTAGACACTGCCAAGCTGCAACAGTGCAGAGAATATGGAAGAACTTCAGTGATGAGTATGTCCTTAAGAGGCCATGCCAAACTCTGACCCCCACCACCTCTTGACCCATCCGCCTACTCGAACACCCTGGCCCCAAGGGTTTTCCAAATCTCCTCCCATACGTTTAGTGGGAAGTCAAAGAATGCTTTGACAATTAGCGCTTTATCTCAGTGCTTGTGAGGGGTGGGGAAGGAGTGGCATTGTGGTTTCACCAATCTCCTGCCCAAGTCCCCGTCAAGAGGTAAACAGGGTGGTGTAGAAGGCCTTTGGCACTCTGGCCTTCACCAGTCAGGGTATTGAGTTAAGGAGTTGGACTATTATGTTACAGTTGTTGCTGAGGCCACATTTGGATTATTGTTTACAGTGTGGGTCATAGACTCATAGAATCATTTAAGCGTCAACCAGTCTTGCTGTGGCTCTGGAGTCACATGTAGGCCAGACCAGGTGAGGACGGAGGATTTCCTGCCCTAAAGGATATTTGTGGACCAGATTTTTTACGAACAATCACAGAATCAGAGAATCTTACAGTGCAGAAGAAGGCCGAATCCCATTGAGTCTGCAGTGACCACAATCCCACTCATCCCCATAACCCCATGCATTTATCCCACTGACACTAAGGGACAATTTAGCATGGCCAATCCACCTAACCCATGCATCTTTGGACTGTGGGAGAAACCGGAGCACCCAGAGGAAACCCACGTAGACACAAGGAGAATGTGCAAACCCCACACAGGCGGTGGTCCCAGACAAGAAATCGAACCCAAGTCCCTGGCACTGTAAGGCAGCTGTGTTAACCACCGTACCACCGTGCTGCCCTCATAAAGGAAATACATGAATAAACTAGAAAGAGTGCAGAGAAGATTGACAAGGATGTTGCCAGGACCGGTGGGCCTGAGTTATAGGGAGAGGTTGGCCAAGACTTGACTCCTTGGAACGTAGGAGAATGAGTAGTGACCTTATGGAGGTGTATAAAATCATGAGGGGCGTTGATAGGATGGACATTGGGTGGGATTATCCAACCGCATGTGTCCCTATATCAGAAAATCCCGCCCGAGGTCAATGGACCTTTCCATGATCCATCCTTCGCCTGCTCTGATTCCCATGGTAGATGGGACTTGCCCCATAGTCTTGTTCCCAAGGTAGGGAACTTGAAAAGTAGAGGGCATAGGTTTAAGGTGAGAGGGGAGAAATTTAAAAGGGACCCAAGGGACAACTTCTTCACCCAGAGCGTGATGCAGATATGGAATGAGCTGCCACAGAAAGTGGTTGAAGCAAATACAATAGCAACAGATAAAAAAGCGTTTGGATAAGTACATGGATGTGAAAGGATTGGAGGGATATGAGCCAAATGCAGAAATTAGGAGTAGCTGGGAGGGCACCATGGGCAGCACGGACCAGTTAGGCCAAAGGCCCTATTTCTGATCTGTATTGCTCTATGACTCAATGATGGTATGTTGGCCTTCATAGCGAGAGGATTTGAGTATTGGAATAGGGGTGTTTTGCTGTAAGAATATAGGGTGTTGATGAGGTCAGACCTAGAATATATTGTGCAGTTTTGCTTCCTTATCTGAGGAAGGATGTCCCTGCTATAGAGGGAGTACAATGAAAGTTTAAGTGGCTGATTCCTGGGATGGCAGGTCTGTCACATGAGGAGAGACTAAGTCAGTTAGGATTACATTCACTGGAGTTTAGAAGAGTGAGAGGGGATTTCACAGAAACTTATAAAATTCTAACAGGGTTAGACAGAGTAGATTCAGCAAGGATTTTCTCAATCGTGGGGAGAGTCCAGAACTAGGTGTCATAGTTTGAGGATAAGGAGTAAACCTTTCAGAACTGAGGGGAGGAGAAATTTCTTCACCCAGAGGTTGGCGAATGTGTGGAATTCACTTCCACGGAAAGTAGTTGGGGCCAAAACGTTGTGTGATTTCAAAAAGAAATGAGATATAGCTCTTAGGGCTAAAGGGATCAAGGGATACGGGGGGTGATCAGGATATTGAATTTGATGATCAGCCATGACCAAAATGAATGGCGGAGCAGGCTCGAAGGGCAGAGTGGCCTACTCCAGATTCTACTTTCCATGTTCTACAATCCTCAGAAATATGGAAAACTCCTTCGGAGATCCTGGGCCTCTGTCTCTCCCGTCCCTCAAAAGGAAAGGTAGGGAAATGGTTTTGAGTTGATATTCATTGGGCAGCTATTAGAAATTGTGGGGGTGAAACACAGCAGACAGCTTATACCAAGTATCAGCCCACCGACAATTTCTGAGGTGAAGAATGATAATAATGCTCAGCAAAACAATCTCAATTAAGATGTTTTTAAATCATTCGTGGGACATGGGTGTCTCTGGCTGGCCAGCGTTTATTGCCCACCCCTAGCTGCCCTTGATAAGGTGGTGTGAGCTGCCTTCTTGAGTCGTGGCACTCCATGTTCTGTGGGTTGACCCACAAAGCCATTAGAAAAAGAATTCCAGGATTTTAAGCCAGCGCCTGCGAAGGAACAGGAATATATTTCCAAGTCAGGAAGGTGAGGCTTGGAGGGGATCCTGCAAGTGGTGTTGTTCCCATGTATCTGTTGCCCTTGTCCTTCTGGATGGAAGTGGTCGTGGGTTTGGAAGGTGCTGTTTAAGGATCTTTGGTGAAATGCTGCAGTGCATCTTGTAGATAGCACACACTGCTGCTATTGACCGTCGGTGGTGGAAGGAGTGGATATTTGTAGGTGTGGTGCCAATCAAGCAGGCTGCTTTGTCCTGGATAGTGTCAAGCTGCTTGAGTGTTGTTGGAGCTGCACCCATCCAGTGAAGTGGGGAGTATTCCATCACACTCCTGACTTGTGCTTTGTAGATGGTGGACAGGCTCTGGGGAGTCAGGAGGTGAGTTACCCGAATTGGTAAAAATCGGTAGCAGATTTGGTGATTTTCTTCAACAGTGAATGGTTGTGATCTAGAATGCATCAGCTGAAAAATGTGTTGAAAGTAGATTCAATTAGAATCCCAAAGGGAAATACTTGGATTGGTCATTTTTGCAGGGATGTGGGGAAAGAATTTGGGGGCCGGGGTGGGGGGGAGGGGCGCAAAGGCTGGGTTGGACTAATTGGATGTTTTTCCAAAGAGTTAGCACAGGCATAATGGGCTGAATGAATCATAACTCCCCTACAGTGCAGAAGGAGGCCATTTGGCCCATCAGGTCTGCACTGACTCTCTGACCGACTATCTTACCCAATCCTTCTGCTCCGCCCTATCCCCGCAGATTTATCACGGCTAATTATTCTTACCTACACATCTCGGGACACTAAGGGGCAATTTAGCATGGCCAATCCACCTAACCTGCGCATCTTTGGAGCGTGGGAGGAAACCGGAGCGCCCGGAGGAAACCCACGTGGATCTGGGGAGAATGTGCATAGTCACCCAAGCCAGGAATCAAACCCAGGTCCCTGGCGCTGTGAGGCAGCAGTGTGAACCACTGTGCCACCGTGCCGCCCAAATGGCCTCCTTGTGTGTTCCCTGCCTGACACTAAGGTGAAATTTTCCTATCCCACTCATCACGGGAATTGTAGTGGGCCAGACACAGACCATGCAAAGACCTGTTGACCTTGGGGCAGGGATTTCCAGCCTTGGGGGCAAGCGCGGCGGGATAATCCTGCCCTGAAGTATCTACGGCACGGGGCAATCCCTGTTCCAATCTCTTTGCTTGCTCTACTTCGCCTGTTGGGGTTCTGGCTCCAGTCAACCTGTGGCAAAGCCACGAGGAAAGGAAGGGAAGAGAAAAGAAGACAAATAACAGGAGGGATTTTCGCCTGATGTGCCACTCGACTTGTCATCCTGTTTCTGATTGTGATGAAGAGGAACCATTTCTCAGCTGAGTGCGGCAGACAATAAGCGACAAGATATAAAGGGTAAGTGCTGAGCTGTGGTGCAGCTTGCCCAGGCTCAGTGAGCATATCAGGAAATTGCACCTTGTCAGCCTGTGATTTTCTGTTCTCAGTGATGGATGGATGAGAAAGTCAGCGGCGGGGACCTACACCACTCGGCAGACATGTTCTCACTGAAGCGGAAAATCGCCCATAAAATAAAACACCAATATTCAAATCTCTGAATCCTCTGCGGCAAAGCTAAGACATGTTCCTCCAGGCGGAAACGTTCGTCTTAACCCGTTCTGTGCTGCGAGGCAGCAACTCCTTCAAGGGTCCGCCGCAGCTTTACAAGACTGAGCCACAGGTGGCACAGTGGGTAGCACTGCTGCCTCGAAATGACAGGGACCCCGGGTTCGATTCCCAGCTTGGGTCACCATCTGTGCGGAGTTTGCACATTCTCCCCGTCTCTGCGTGGGTTTCCTCCGGGTGCTCTGGTTTCCTCCCACAGTCTGAAGATGTGCAGATTAGGTAGATTGGCCATGCTAAATTGCCCCTTAGTGTCAGGGGGACTAACTAGCGTAAGTGCATGGGGTTATGGGGATAGAGTCTGGGTGAGTTTGCGATCAGTGCAGACTCAATGGGTCGAATGGCCTACTTCTGCGCTGTAGGGATTCTATGATTACATGCTGGTTCGGTAAATTCTCCCTGAGTGCACCCGAACAGGCATCGGAGTGTGGTGACTGTTGGGGTACAGGAAGGGAGAATTTAACATCTAACCAGCGTGCCTTTTGGACAGTGGGAAGAAACCAGAGTATCCAGAGGAAACTCACGCAGACACATGGAAAACATGCAGACTCTGCACTGACAGTGACCCAAGCCAGGGATTGAACCCAGGTCCCTGGTGCTGTGAGGCAGCAGATCTAACTACTGTGCCACTGTGTCGCCCGGTTAGATGGAATATGGGAAACGTATGGGGTTACAGGGATAGGGTGGGAGTGGGGCCTGGGTAAGAAACTCTGCCAGAGAGTCGGTCCAGACTCGATGGGCCAAATGGTCTCTTCTACACTGAACGGATTCTATGATTCTAATTAGTCACACTCCAGTAATGAAAGAGAGAGGCAAAATTGAAGAATGAAGACTGAGGAACACTAGCATAGTTTAAAAATGTTGACTTTAATGCTGAATGCCAACACTTCTACTTTCTCAGAAGACCAAGGAAATTTGGCATGTCAGCTATGGCTCTCACCAACTTATACAGATGCACCATAGAAAGCATTCTTTCTGGTTGTATCACAGCTTGGTATGGCTCCTGCTCTGCCCAAGACTGCACGGAACTACAAAAGGTCATGAATGTACCCAGTCCATCACACAAACCAGCTTCCCATCCACTGACACTGTCTACACTTCCCATTGATTCAGCAAGGCAGCCAGCATAATCAAGGACCCCACGCACCCCAGGCATTCTCTCTTCCACCTTCTTCCTTCGGGAAAAAGATACAAAAATCTGAGTTCATGTACCAGCCAATTCAAGAACAGCTTCTTCCCTGCTGCCGTCAGACTTTTGAATGAACCTACCTCACACTAAGTTGATCTTTCCCTACACCCTAGCTATGACTGGAACACTACATTCTGCACTCTCTCATTTCCTTCTCTATGAACGGTATGTTTTGTCTGTATGGCGCACAAGAAACAATAATTTTCACTATATGTTAATATATGTGACAATAATAAATCAAATCGAATGAAGTGAATATTATTTTACTTTTACAGTGATTGGAACATGTGATCCTATTGGATGACAACTGTCAAAATAGCAATAAACCGTGTTTCATCATCTTGTGATTGCCAAGATAACTAACACTAATTCTTTCTGCAATTAAACCAGCTATTGGAGCAAATCCTCTTAAATTCACATGTGTTGGCAAAAAATGATACCAACGGAATCACTTCTCTCCCTCCCTACCCATCCTATACATGCACAAACACATATGCACATAGGGGAGGTGATGGCCTAGGTGCTAGACTACTAATCCAGAAACTCAGTTAATGTTCTGGGGATCTGGGTTCTAATCCCACCATGGCAGATGGTGGAATTTGAATTCAATAAAAAACTATCCGGAATTAAGAATCTACTGATGACCATGAAACCATTGTCGGATAAACCCATCTGGTTCACTGATGTCCTTTAGAGAAGGAAATCTGCTGTCTTTATCTGGTTTGATCTACATGTGACTCCAGAGCCACAGCAATGTGGTTGACTCTCAACTGCCCTTGGGCAACTAGGGATGGGCAATAAATGCTGGCCAGCCAGCAACACCCATGTCCCACAACTGTATAAGAGAAACATTCAAACACACAGAAGCAACCATTCACAAACACATTTGCACACACACACACATTCAAAGCAAAACTCTGATCACATATGCTCATTAACGCATGCATGTAGAGACTCACCCTTAGGAACATGCACAGACGCTTGTGCATACAAAAGAACCCACACGTGGAAGCGAACCTCATTTACAAATACAAACCACAGGCTAGGTTAAGCAGTTAAAATCTGAGTTTTATGATGCTGCTTGGCAAGTTATCGTATAAGGACAGTCATGGAGAAGCAGCAATGTATGAATTTAACATTCACCAAAGGTCTTTATCTATCTATTTATTGCGTTCTATGTAACATGATGAAGTACCAGAAATATGGCTGTTTAGTCTATCTATCTGATTGTCTGTCTGTCTTCTATATGCCTATTGCTATCTATCTACTTTTGATTTCCTCCTTTATTGATAAGCTAACATATTACTCCCTTTATCCGACTATTTGTGTATCGATCTATTCTGAATAGTCACAACCAACTGGAGAGGCCAGAACGCTCATGTTCTGAAATCAGTAAGATTTTAAAGGACCAAGAGCAAGCCAGTCAAACTGAACTAGTTTGGATTAACTCCGACTTATGACTCTGAGCTACGGCTAATAAGGATTTTGTGTATGTAGGTTAATCCGCCCTCCTCGAACAAACACTTAGCTTACTAGACATCTGCCTGCGACAACTCAACCCTCGCTGTGCATTTCTCAGCTCTCATCCAGCAGAATTGGTTCTAGATTCACAGGGCTGGTCATGAAATGTTCAATCGGATATGGCTCTGCCTACATCAAAGGAAATGAAATGGAAGTGGTCAGGTTTCTGGGTGTTCAGATCGCCAACACCCTGTCCTGCTTCCTCCATGCCCACCAATGTCACTACTTTATCACTAAGAAGTCTCACAACACCAGAATTTCCTTCGCCTTTTTAGGACGGCAAAGGAAATTCAGAATTTCCGCTATGACTCTCACCAATTTTCATAGATGCACTATAGAAAGCATCCTTTCTGATTGTATCACAGCTTGGTATGTCTCCTGCTCTGACCAAGACTGCAAGGAACTACAAAGGGTCATGAAAAAAGCCCAGTCCATCATGCAAACCAACCTCCATCCATTGACTCTGCCTATACTTCCTGGCTGCCTAGGGAAAGCAGCCAGCATAATCAAGGACCCCATGCACCCCGAACATACTCCCTTCCACCTTTTTCCATTGGGAAAAAGATACAAAATTCTGAGATCATGTACAAACTGACTCAAGAGCAGTTTCTTCCCTGCTGCTATCAGGCTTTTGAATGGACCTATTTTATATTAAGTTGATCTTTCTCTACACCCTAATTATGACGGTAACACTACATTCTGCACCCTTTCCTTTCCTTCTCTGCTCTGTACTTTATGAACAGTATGCTTTGTCTATGCAGTGCACAAGAAACCATACTTTTCACTGTATCCCAGTACGTGTGATAACAATAAATCAATTCAGTTCAATGTAGCATCAGGGATGGGGCTGAATCATATAGAACAGGAAAGCCCAAGCAGTGACGCCCCCACACTATTTTACATGTCAACAGCAGTTATTAGTCAGCCATCAGTGGGTTATACTCGCCTGGATGAGTACAGTTTCAACAACACTCAAGAAGCTTGCTATCATCCAGGAAAAAGCAGCCCACTTGAGTGACACCTCCTCCATCACCTTAAACATTCACTCCCCTCATCACTGATGCACAGTAGCAGCAGTGTGTACAATCTACAAGCACTGCAGAAACTCACCAAAGCTCTGTTGCCAGCACCTTCTGAACCCAGAACCTCTACCATCGAGGAGGGCAAAGTCAGTAGATACCTAGGAGGTTTCCCTCCAAGTCACTCGCCATCCTGACTTGGAAATATATTGCCGTTCCTGTTACTGGGTAAAGATCTTGGAACCCCTCCTCTGACTCCCCCCGTAGTGTGGATGTACCTACACTTCATGGACTGCAATAACTCATGAAGGAGCTCACCACCACCGTCTTGAGGGCGCGTGGAGATGGGCAAGAAAGGCTGGCCTCACCAGTGACACTGCAAATGAATAAAACATTAGACAGAAAGTTGTAGATTCAAGTCTAACCCCAGAAAGAGGATTTTTCCACAGAGCAGGAAGGGGGTGACTGATAAAATAAAGCTTGAGGCCTTTCCACCACTTCACCATCTCCCTACCAACCCTGAAATGTCTTCCATATGACAGTTGTTTGATTTGATTTATTATTGTCACATGTATTAACATCTAGTGAAAAGTATTGTTCCTTACGCACATACAGACAAAGTATACCATTCATAGAGAAGGAAACGAGAGAGTGCGGAATGTCATGTTACAGCCATAGCTAGGGTGTAGAGAAAGATCAACTTAATGTGAGCTAGGTCCATTAAAAAGTCTGACAGCAGCAGGGAAGAAGCTGTTCTTGAGTCGGTAAATAACCTCAGACCTCTGTATCTTTTTCTCAACGGAAGAAGGTGGAAGAGGGAATGTCCGGGAGGTCCTTAATTACGCTGGCTGCTTTTCTGAGGCAGTGGGAAGTGCAGACAGAGTCAATGGATGGGAGGCTGGTTTGCGAGATGGATTGGGCTACATTCATGACTGTCAGTAGCTCCTTGCAGTCTTGGGCAGAGCAGGAGCCATACCAAGCTGTGATACAGCCAGAAAGAATGCTTTCTGTAGTGCATCGGTCAGAGTTGTAGCTGACATGCCAAATTTCCTTAGTCTTCTGAGAAAGTAGAGGGTTTGGTGAGCTTTCTTAACTATAGTGTCGGCATGGGGGGGACCAGGACAGGTTGTTGGTGATCTGGACACCTAAAAACTTGAAGGATCATGTAGTCTCCTTGGGTTTTGAAACTTATGCAGTCTGGTTAATACAGTTAATGCCATGAGGCTGCCTCTGGAGGCAGACACCTTAAGACCAGTCTAATAGAGGTTTTCACTGAGTAAATACTGATGAAGGCCACAGTCCTTATACGTGAAACACAGGCACCCGGCCTTCAATCCACTGAGTCACTTAAGTAGCTATTTATTGGACCTCATTCTGCCTTTGCCATTCCTTTAGGTAGAGTAGGGTAAGGCACAGGCTGGATGTATAGCCCAGCAACTCTCAAAGCCTTGGATTAAATTGGGCAAGAACGGGGAGTACCTCCCTTAGGGACACCCCGACACCCAGAGGACTCACTGATCCCACGATCAGACACGGCCAAATACTCCCGGCTAGATTCTCCAATCCCGTCTGTGACGGGACCCATTGCGAGTGAGAACGGAAAATTTGGCAGCCGAGCCGTGAACAAGAATGGAAGATTTTGGCCAATATAAATGCAAATCTTTATTTATTAAGCACTAAGCCAGTAGAATGATCTCAGTAATGGCAGCGTCCATAACTGAGGTGAAAGCACCTATCACAGAATCCCTACAGTGCAGGGGGAGACCATTCAGCCCATCGAGCCTGCACTGACAACAGTTCCACCCAGGCCCCATTCCCATCACCCCACATATTTACCCTGCTAATCCCCCTGATACTAGAGGGCACTTTAGCATGGCCAGTTACCCTAACCCCCACATCTTTGGACTGTGGGAGGAAGCCGGAGCACCTGGAGGAAACCCATGCAGACACAGGGAGAACATGCAAACTCCACACAGTCACCCAAGGCCAGAATTGAACCCGGTCCCTGGCGCTGTGAGGAAGCAGTGCTAACCATTGTGCCCCCGTGCCACCCTTTAAGCCCGGGTAGAGGCAGTCAGGAAGCAAAACCACCTGTTAAACTAAGGGCAGCACAGTGGCACAGTGGTTAGCATTGCTCTGCTGCCTCATAGCGCCAGGGACCCAGGTTCGCTTCCCTGCTTGGGTCACCGTCTGCGTGAACTCTGCACGTTCTTCCCGTGACTGCGTGGGTTTCTTCCGGGTGCTCCGGTTCCCTCCCGCAGTCTGAAAGAAGTGCTGGTTAGGTGCATTGGCCATGCTAAATTCTCCCTCAGTGTACCCGAATAGGCGCCAGACTGTGGTGACCAAGAGATTATCACCATAACTTTGTTGCTGTGTTAATGTAAGCTTACTTGTGACTCTAATAAATAAACTTTAAACAATATTGATGCCGTAAAGGACAGACCAAGGTTTAAAATTGACAGTTCTGCAAAATGTGATTCCTTCCTTTAAAAAGGGAGCTAACATTTTAAGTTGGCTTTGATGGGGAGGGGCAATGTTGGGACCACTTGTGCAGTCTGCCCTTCTACAAGTTTTTAATGTTCAGCTTTTAACTACCTCTCTGTCTCCTATTTTCCCTGTCTCAATGAGGATATTAAAAACAATGTTGACTTTGCTGGAAGAACTGTTCTGTCACTTCCTTAAGCACCAATTAACAACTCTTTTACATGACGTACTTGGCCAGATGTAGCACTGAGCGAGCAATTTGCATTCTTCTGATTGCCTCAGCGGTGACTTGGTGCAAAGCAGCAACACTGAGTCAGCTCACTGAATATAGCGAACTCCTACACTGGTGTACTGTTATCAGAATGAACACTTTAACAACAAAACTCAAGCTGTAAGACTATAATACCACCTCACCTGGCACCCCCTCCAGTCTGTGGCTTTCTCTTTGATTAGCTTTGTTAACTCATGCTCTCCTACAACCCAACATTAAAGCTTCAAGTGGCACCTTTAAAATATTGTTGATATTGATTTGATTTATTATTGTCATCGTATTAACATACAGTGAGAAGTATTGTTTCTTGCGCGCTGTACAGACAAAGCATTCCATTCATAAAGAAGGAAAGGAGAGAGTGGAGAATGTAGTGTTACATTCATAGCTAGGGTGTAGAGAAAGATCAACTTAATGCGAGGTAAGTCCATTCAAAAGTCTGACAGCAGCAGGGAAGAAGCTGTTCTTGAGCCGGTTGGTACGTGACCTCAGACTTTTGTATCTTTTTCCCGGCGGAAGAAGAGGGAAGAGAGAATGTCCGAGGTGCGTGGGATTCTTAATTATGCTGGCTGCTTTGCTGAGGCAGTGGGAAGTGTAGACAGAGTCGATGGATGGGAGGCTGGTTTGTATGATGGACTGGGCTACATACACGACTTTGTTAGTTTCTTGCGGTCTTGGGCAGAGCAGGAGCCATACCAAGCTGTGATACAACCAGAAAGAATGCTTTCTATGGCGCATCTGTAAAAGTTGATAAGAGTCGTAGCTGACATGCCAAATTTCCTTCGTCTTCTGAGAAAGTGGAGGCATGGGGGGACCAGGACAGGTTGTTGGTGGTCTGGACACCTAAATAATCCTTTAATGAAATGTCAATTGAATTGATTTAGATTGACATGTTGTTGTCACATGGTAGGCGATGAAATGTATTGTTTCTTGCATGATGTACAGATAAAGCATACTGTTCATAGAGTACAAAAAACCAAAGAACAAAGAAAAGTACAGCACAGGAACAGGCCCTTTGGCCCTCCAAGCCTGTGCCAATCATGATGCCTGCCTAAACTAAAACCATGTGCACTTACAAAGTCCGTATCTTCCATTCCCATCCTATTCATGTATTTGTCTATTTGGCCCTTAAATACTATTATCGTGCATGGTCCCCCGGGCAGTGCATTCCAGACGTTCACCAGTTTATGGAGGAGAAGGAAAGGATAGGGTGCAGAATATAGTGTTACAGTTACTGAAAGGGTAAAGCGAAAGATCAGCTTAATATGAGGCAGGTCTGTTTAAGAGTCTGATCGCAGGAGGGAAGAAGCTGTTCTTGAGTCAGTCCATACATGACCTCAGACTTTTGTATCATTTCCTCAGGCCTCCGCTGGTCTGGTCTACCTGTGACTCCAGAGCCACAGCAATCTGGTTGACTCACAGCTCCCCTCCGAAATGGCAAACCGTTCAGTTTCAAGGGCAACTGGGGATGGGCAATAAATACTGGCCCAGCCAACGATGCCAATGCATACCTTGGCATCGCAAGTGCATATCTAAATACTAATGAGGGTCTTTGCCTCTACAACCCTTTCAGGCAGTGAGTTCCAGACTCCCTTCACCCTTCGGGTGAAAAAGTTGATGGGCTGAATGGCCTCCTTCTACGATTCAAATGAACTACTTTTTGCGTAAGCAGATTCCACAAGTGGTAATGACCAGAAAATCTATTTTCTTGTCTGACGTTAGCTCAGGGGTAAATATTGCACTGGGAGAACTCTCTGAATCTTTTCCAGCGAGTGTCATGAGATCGTTCACCTGTGCCTGAAAAAGGGCAAGTAAGACCTTAACAAAAAGTCCAAAGATATGTGGGTTAGGTGGATTGGCCATGCTAAATTGCCCCTTAGTATCCTGGGATGCGTAGGTTAGAAGGATTAGGAGGGTAAATATGTGGGATTACAGGATTAGGGCTTGGATGGAATTGTTGTTGGTGCTAACTCAATGGGCTGAATGGCCTCTTTCCGCACTGTAAGATTCTATGATTCCTATGATTTCTACAAAATGATTCATCTATAAGAAGGTGCAGCGCTCCAGCCTAGATTTGGAGTTGTGTAGTTTTTCAAATTCCCAGGCTAGGTGACCTCCTCTCAGCTGAAAATGGCAAAGGAGGATTGGGAAGTTGAGGCAGATTGCAGATAAATTGGCTGAAATTTTCTGGCTGTGTTTGTCTCAAGACCGGAAGATCTCCAGCTGCGGTCAACGTACCTTTGTATGCTTCGAGACCTGCCCGTTACGATTCCTGTGGCAAGTGGGACAGTAAAATTCAACCCATCCCTTTTTTTAAAGGAGGAAGTATGTAGCTTAATCTGAAAATGAACTTAAGCCTTAAAATGCAGCTCAGTTTCTCCAAATGAAGGAACTACATGGACATATTGATAGAACCAAGTAGAAGTATGGAAACAAAACAATCCCACAAAGAACAGTGGAATTGTAATCAACACTATTCCGTCATTCCAACAGTTTCATCTTCTTCCATAATTTCATTATTCCATCCATCGACTCTGTCTACACTTCCCGCTGTCTTGGAAAAACAGTCATCATAATTAAGGACCCCACACACCCCGGACATTCTCTCTTCCACCTCCTTCCATTGGGAAAAAGATAGAAAAGTCTGAGGTCATGTACCAACTGACTCAAGAACAGCTTGTTCCCTGCTGCCATCAAACCTTTCACAGAATTACACAATCACTGTATACTACAGTACAGAAGAGGACCTTCGGCCCATCGAGCCTGCACTCAAAGGCCCTGACCTGCCCAGCTAATCCTACTTGCCTGCACTCGACCCAAAGCTGTTGTGGCTAGCCAAGTGGTCATCCAGGTACTTTTTAAAGGAGGTGAGGCCACCTGTCTCCACCACCCTCCCAGGCAGCACATTCCAGACCATCACCACCCTCTGGGTAAATACATTTTCCTCAAATCCCCCCTAAACCTCCCACCACTCACATTTAGCTTGTGTCCCTTTGTAACTGACCCTTCAACTAAGGGGAACAGCTGCTCCCTAACCGCTCTGTCCATGCCCCCCATAATCTTCAACACCTTTTGAATGGTCCTACTTTATATTAAGTTGATCTTTGTCTGCACCCTAGCTATAATTATAAAGCTATAATTGCGCTCTCTTCTTTTCTTCTTCCCAATGTACTCTATGAATGGTATGCTTTGACTGTATAGCTCAGAAGAAACAATATTTTTCACCGTATCCCAATGCATGTGACGATAATAAATCAAATCAAATTTCTTGCCTTATCTCTCTTATGATAATCATTCGGTCGTTGAAAAAGATTGCCCTAGAGAGCTTAACGTACAGTACTGTAGGCTGGGGGGCTTTCCCGTCATAAGAAAATGCTGGCTAAGCCAGCATTCATTGCCCATCCCTAATTGCCCCTGAGAAGGAGTAAAAATCCTGTGAAACCGGAGCACTCAGAAGTCTGCTGTTCACCATTAAAGTGGAAGTTGCTCTGACAAAAGTAAGGTTAATTTCCTCATGTTAACTACTTTCTCAGAAGCCTAAGGAAATTTGGCATGTCCGCTACAAGTCTCACTAATTTTACAGATGCATCATGACTCTGTCTACACTTCCCACTGCCTCAGCAAAGCAGCCAGCATAATTAAGGACGCCATGCACCCCGGACATTCTCTCTTCCATCTTCTTCCTTCGGGAAAAAGATTAAAAAATCTGAGATCATGTACCAACTGACTCAAGAACAGCTTCCTCCCTGCTGTCATCAGACCTTTGAATGGACCTATCTCACATTAAGCTGATGTTTCTATATACCCTAGCTATGACTATAACACTACATTCTGCACTTTCTCCTTTCCTTCTCTATGAATGGTATGCTCTCAGTACAGTGCACAAGAAACAATACTTTTCACTGTATGCTAATACATGTGACAATGATAAATCAAATCAAAAGTATCACAACTTGGTATGGCTCCTGCTCTGTCTAAGACATCACACAAACCAGCCTCCCATCCATTGACTCTGTCTACACTTCCCGCTGCCTCGGCAATGCAGCCAGTATAATCAAGGACTCCACGCATCCTGAACATTGTCTCTTCCACCTTCTTCCATCAGGAAAAAGACATAAAAGTCTGAGGTCACATGCTACCCCACTTAAGAACAGCTTCTAACCTGTTACTATTGAATGGACCGACCTTGTATTAAGTGGTCTTTCTCTGCACCCCAGCTATGTCTGTAACACCAATTCTGCACTCTCCCCTTTCCTTCTCCCCTACACTCTATGAATGGCAAGCTTTGTCTGCACAGCGCACAAGACACAATATTTTTCACTGCATCGCAGTACATGCAACAATAATAAATCACATCAAATCAAATCAAAAACTTTACCTTATCTGAATATTCTATTCCGTTTGGAATTCCAAAATGAACGCCAGTCTGATGTTATTGTGTCCCATTCCTCAGGCACACAATAAACCAGACAAGAAAATATATCACCGTCCCTTCACTGTCACTGGGTCAAGTTCCTGGAACTCTCACAGCACTGTGGGTGCACCTACAGTTCAGAGGTTGCAATGGTTCAAGAAAGGAGCTCACCACCATCTTCCCAAGGGCAATTAGGGATGGACAATAAATTCTGGCCTTGTCAGCCACACTTATATCCCATGAATGAATAAAAGGATGCCATCGGGTAACGAAAACCACGCATAGGGAAAATTTAGCCAGGCTTGCTGAAGTTGCCTCACCATTCAGGGTTGTTGTACTGCAATTGTATAAGGCAGTGATGAGGCCACACCTGGACTACTGTGTGCTGTTTTATTCATTTAGTTCAGATTGTGAGCAGAAACCAGAGGAAGACCATGCAGGGATGGGAAGAATATGCGGACTGCAGATTGTGACCCAGGACAGGAATCGAACCCTGGCCCCTGGCACTGTGAGGCAGCGGTGCTAACCACTGTGCCATCCTTTTGGTCTCCTTATCTGAGGAAGGATTGTCCTTGTTATAGAGGGAGTGCGGCGATGGTTTACCAGGCTGATTACTGGGATGGCAGGTCTGTCATGTGAGGAGGGACTAGGTCGGTTCGGATTATATTCACTGGAGTTTAGGAGAGTGAGAGGGAATCTCATAGAAACTTATAAAATTTTAACAGGGTTAGACAGGGCAAATTCAGAAAGAATATTCACAATTTTGGGGGAGCCCAGAACTAGGGGTCGTAGTTTGAGGAGAAAGAGTAAACCTTTTAGAACTGAGGTGAAGAGAAGTTTCTTCACCCAGAGGATGTGGAATTCACTACCACAGAAAGTAGCTGAGGCCAAAACGTTGTCTGATTTCAAGAAGAAATTCGATATAGCTCTTGGGGCTAAAGTGATATGGGGGGAAGGGGAGGATAAGGATATTGAATTTGATGATCAGCCATGACCAAAATGAATGGCAGAGCAGGTTCAATGGGCTGAATGGCCACCTCCTGCTTTCAGCTTCCACGTTCCTGTGTTTCTATCCTGCAGCATTAAGTTGAAAGAGAAAGGAACTCTTGGAAACGTGTGGCCTGACATTAATCCTTAACATTTCTGCAGTGACAAAAATCAATTCAGTTCAGAAGGAACGAGAGCCAAAGACATTGCAACAAGAAGAAAGCTGTAAATCTCAATCGCTTGCTCACTGATGAGATCTTCTGCCAAGTGTGATAATCCTCCGACAAATGTTTACAGCCACATGTCACAACGTGCTGGATGTGTTATACCGTCTCACTTTGTCACTTCTTGCAGTGGGAGGATGCTGTTGCGTCTCTTTGCTGCAGTGCATTCTGGGACGGATGACATCGCCTGTTCTATTTCCATTTGCCGAATATTTTGTTTACCCGTTTTGCCCCTGCGGGATGTAGCCTTCTGATCATGTGTTGCTGCACTATGGTTGTTTTTACACCTCTTTCAAGCGTCTAATCTTTGCGCCTATATATTTAAAGTGTCACCTTCACTGTCTGGCTGCTCTCTTCCAATAGGCCCCTCAGGCCTGTTCCACCACTCATATAGATCATGGCTGATCCTGGGGACGGAAGGGTTGACCAATGAGGAGAGGTTAAACAGTCTGGGCTTGTACTCGTTGGAGTTCCGATGGATGAGAGGGGATCTCATCGGGGTTTATAAAATTCTAAGAGGGATTGATAAAGTAAATGTGGACCAAATGTTTCTACTTGTGGGGCAACCAGCAAACAAAGAACAAAACAAAGAACAGGACTAGAGGGCACAGCCTCAAGATAAAGGGGAGGCGGTTTAGAACGGAGTTGAGGAGGAACTTCTTCACTCAAAGGGTGGTGAATCTCTGGAATTCTCTGCCCGTTGAAGTGGTGGAGGCTGCCTCGCTAAATATATTTAAGACACGGGTAGATAGATTTCTGATAAACAAGGGAATTAAGGGTTATGGGGAGGAAGCGGGAAAGTGGAACTGATCCACTTCAGATCAGCCATGATCTTATTGAATGGCAGGGCAGGCTTGAGGGGCTAGATGGCCGACTCCTGCTCCTATTTCTTATGTTCTTATGTTCAAAGAAAATTACAGCACACGAACAGGCCCTTCTGTTCCAAACCTGCACTGACTACACTGCCTGACTTACCCTACCCTTCCGGGGAACATATCCCTCTATTCCCATCCTATCCATGTACTTGTCAAGAAGCCCCTTAAAAGTCACTTCCGTATCCGCTTCCACTGCCTCCCCCGGCAACGAGTTCCAGGCACTCACCACACTCTGTGTAAAAAGTCCGCCTCGTATATCTCCTTTAAACCTTGCCCCTCGCACCTTAATTCTATGCCCCCTAGTAATTGACTCTTCCACCAACATATTAGCCATCTCATCCTGTCCACCCAGATGGAGTGGGGCGCACTGAATCTCAAATACACTGTGGCCTAAAGAACATCAATGGATACGGACTGAGTAAGGGCAGAAGTTTTTTTTTAGTTTAGTTAGGGCATCATGATTGGCATGGGCTTGGAGGGTCAATGTACTTTTCTTTGTTCTTTGTCACCGGTGGCCCAGGCTCATATTCTGGGGAAACAGGTTCAAATCCAGCTGGTGGAGTTAAATTCATAGAATCACAGAATCACTACAATGCAGAAGAAGCCATTCGGCCCATCGAGTCTGCACCGATCACAATCCCATGCAGGCCTAGCCCCATAACCCCACACATTTACCCTGCTAATCCCCCTAATACCAGGGCCACCTTTTTAACATGGCCAATCAACCTAAACCGCATATCTTTGGACTGTAGGAGGAAACCGGAGCACCCGGAGGAAACCCACGCAGACACGGGGAGAATGTGCAAACTCTGCACAGACAGTGACCTAAGCTGGGATTCGAACCTGGATCCCTGATGCTCTGAGGCAGCAGTGCTAACCATTGTGCCACCATGCATTCACTGGGGAAAGGGGTTCAAATCAGGCTGGTGAAGTTTAAATTCAGTAAATAATCCAAAATGTAAAATTAGTCTTTGTAACGGTAACCCTGGCAACTATCAGTAATTGTCGAATAAACCCATTTGGTTCTCTCGTGTCCTTTAGGGAAGGAAATCTGCCGTCCGTACCAGGTCTGGTCTACATGTGACTCCAGAGCCACAGCAATGGGTTGACTTTTAACTATACTCTAAAATGGCCTAACAAACCAAAGGCAATTTGAGATGGGCAATGAATGCTGGCCTCGCCAGCAACACCCACGTCTTGTACAAAGATAAAGAGAAAAACAAGCCCTGGCATTGAGAAGATAGACTCTAATTTACAACAGTTCACAGCCTCACAACATTCCAAATATCGTCACAGTTATTTTTTTTTGTACAGTAATCTCCCACAGCTAGCAATATGATATTGAGCAGATAATCTGTTTAGTGAGTCTGGTTGAAGGATAACTTTCCTTTATTATATTTTCACAGGGTATGAATGTCACTGGCTAGACCAGCACCCTTAGTTGCCCTTGAGAAGGTGATGATGAGCTACCTTCTTGAACCACTGCAGCCCACATGGTGTAGATACATCTACGATGCCATTAGAAAGGGAATTTTGTGAATCTGACCCAGCGATAGTGAAGGAGCAGCAATACATTTCCAACTCAGGATGATGAGTGATTTGGAGGGAACTTGCAGGTGGTGGTGTTCCTATGTATCTGTTGCCCGTCTCCCTAACGAACCCTTGACTACCCTACCTAATCACTCAACTAACCCCCAACCCCGATTAACTATGTGACGACCAAATTGCTCCCATTCCCCCAACTGCTGCCCTCACCCCCTGATTAACACCCCGCCCCAACCACACAACTACCTCCATTCCGCCAGTTATCACCCCGTCCCCTGACTATCATCCCGGGCTCCCTGAACACCCCACCTAGCCATGTAATCCCACTTAACTGCTTGGGCAGCACCGTGGCACAGTGGTTAGCACTGCTGCCTCACACAGCGTGAGGGACCCGGGGTTCGATTCCGGCCTTGGGTCACTGTGCGTGTGGAGTTTGCACATTCTCCCCGTGTCTGTGTGGGTCTCCTCCGAATGCTCCGGTTCCCTTAGACAGTTCAAGACGGGTTAAGTTGATAAGCCATGCTAAACCGCCCCTTAGTGTCCCAGGATGTGCAGGTTAGGGGGATTGGCAGGGTAAATACATGGGGTTACGGGCTGGGTGAGATTGTTATTGGTGTAGGCTCAATGGGCCAAATGGCCTCCTTCTGCACTGTAGGGATTCTATGATTCTATGATTTCTTACCAGGTATGGATGGGAAAAGTAGAGTTCCAGTCTAAGGTATGTTAAGAGGGAATGCAGTGGCTATCTGACGGTGATTTTCATCCACAAAATATTCAGCCCATTAACTTTCAAATGTCACCATGCAGTACAGAGCTTAAATACTGATCGAAAAGAGATGTGCTGTCGAAGCTTCTCATCTTGCACTCATTAGGATAGAATCACAAGAGAAAAAGAAATCTAAACAAAAGCTTGGGGACAGCCATTCCCTGCTTCATTCCCCAAGGCAATGCTACCAATCAGAATCAATATATTTGGTTTGAAATTATACAAAAGCTTTGCAGTTAACTGTTTGCTGGTACATTATCAATGGCAATGCATCTGTCAGTCCACTTGCCAGTACTTTCTTCTTGTGTCATATAAATTGCTGTTCTCTTTGAGATTTGGTATTTTGTGCATATGGAAGATCTTATGAGGAAAGGCTGAGGGACTTGAGGTTGTTTTCGTTAGAATGAAGAAGGTTACAAGGTGACCTAATTGAGGCATACAAGATGATCAGAGGGTTAGATAGGGTGGACAGTGAGAGCCTTCTTCCCCAGATGGTGATGGCTAACACGAGGGGACATAGCTTTAAATTGAGGGGCAATAGAGATAGAACGGATGTCAGAGGTAGGTTCTTTACTCAGAGGGTAGTAAGGGCTTGGAATGCCCTGCCTGCAGCAGTTGTGGACTCGCCAACTTTAAGGGCATTCAAATGGTCATTGGATAGGCATATGGGTAATATTGGAATAGTTTAGGTTAGAGGGTCATTAGATTGGCTCCACTGGTCGGCGCAACATCAAGGGCTGAAGGGTCTGTACTGCGCTGTAACATTCTATGTGTTCTGATGAGTGCAGGATGAAAAGCTTCGACAGCACGTCTCTTTTTTTCTCCAGCAAAACTCAACTTCTGTATGGGAACGAGGTAAATACTCGTGGAGGAAAAGTGTTGCAGAGCTATGGGGAATGGGAAAGTAAGTGGCATTAATTGGAAAGCTGTACCAAAGTGTTGACGCAGGCACAATGGGTGGAACGGCCTCCGTCTGCGCTGTTATTCTAAGGCAGATGGAAGCGAGCCTCAATGAGAATTGCGGCTCGGTGTTGTTTATCAGGCCCGGCACTGCGGTGAGATACCAAGTGTTAACAGAGGGGGTTACCAGCTGCTGTGATTAATTATTCAGCGGTGACTATTTTTGTTAATGTTAATTTTACTCACAGAACCACAGGAAGCAAGGTAGAACCTGACTACCTCGATGGAGCTTGGCTGCGATCACTGCTAACTTCTTTTAGGTTGTGGATCTCATTGGTTGAATGCGTCTGGCAAGGCCCTGCAAGAACTCAACAACCGTTGCCAAGGTAACCCAGGGCTTCTCCCCGGAGCTGTTTTCCAAGCGCTAGAATGTCTCAGTCTACAAGCACCCAGCTTTCGTGACTCAAAACAGCTGCGTCGTGATGGACTGCCGCCATTTTTCTTTTTTATTCATTCGTGGGGCATGGGCATCGCTGGCTGGCCAGCATTTATTGCCCATCCCTAGTTGCTTTTGAGAAGGTGGTGGTGAGCTGCCTTCTTGAATCGCTGCAGTCCACATGATGTACAATGGCATAACTATATGGTTCATGGTGGGAGATATAGGAGGGATGTCCGAGGTAGATTCTTTACTCAGGGAGTGGTTGGGGTGTGGAATGCACTGCCTGCTGTGATAGTGGAGTCGGACACTTTAGGAACTTTCAAGCGGTTATTGGATAGGCACATGGAGCACACCAGAATGATAGGGAATGGGATAGCTTGATCTTGGGTTTGGACATAGCTCGGCACAACATTGAGGGCCGAAGGGCCTGTACTGTGCTGTACTGTTCTATGTTTGATGTGGGTTGACCCACAATGACGTTAGGGAGGGAATTCCAGGATTTTGAACCAGCAACAGTGAAGGAATGGTGATATATTTCCAAGCCAGAATGGTGAGTGGTTTGAAGAACTTGTAGGTGATGGTATCCCATGTATCCCTTGGCCTTGTTCTTACAATTGGAAGTAGTTATGGGTTTGGAAGGTGCTGTTTAAGGATCTTTGGTGAATTGCTGCAGTGCATCCTGTAGATAGGACATACTGTTGCTACTGAGAGTCGGTGGTGAAGGGAGTGGTTGGCCATGCTTGATTCTCCCTCAGTGTACCCAAACAGGGGCCGGAGTGTGGCGATTAGGGGAATTTCACAGTAACTTCATTGCAGCATTAATGTAAGCCTACTTGTGGTTAATCACTAAACTTACTGAGGGAGAATTTAGCATGGCCAATGCACCTAACCAGCACATCTTTCAGACTGTGGGAGGAAACCAGACCACCTGGAGGAAATCCATCAGACACAGGGAGAATGTGCAAACTCCACACAGTCAGTGACCCAGGAATTGAACCCGGATCCCTGGCACTTGTGAGGGAGCAGTGCTAACCACTGTGCCACCGTGCCACCCCTGAGAGTATGGCATCGCCACTTCATTGAAATAGCAACTAAGGATCTTTCCCATTCAACTGGGAGGAAGCCGACTTGTCTTCAGTTGAACACCTCATTCTCAAAAGTGGTCTCACTGGCAATGCAGCACTCTGCTGGAGGGTCAGCTTGGATTTTGTGCTTGGGTCTCTGTCGTGGGACTTGTCAATTCATAAGAAGTTGGAGCAAAAGTTGGCAGTCAGCCTCTCGAGCCTGCTCCACCATTTAATACGCCAATGGCTGATCTCACCTTGACCTCATCCCCACCTTCTTGTCCACTCTCCATAATCCTGCAACCTGCTTCTAATTAAAAACCTAACTCAAATTTGTAAGTATTCTGTGGTCCACCACAGTCTGGGTAGAGAATTTCACAGACTCACAACACTTGGAGTGAAATAATTCCTCCTCCTTTCTGTTTTAACTCTGCCACCCCTTAGCTTAAAACTCATTCCAGAATGTTCAACAAGAGGAAACATCCTCTCTACATTTCCATTGTCAATTCCTTTAGCATCCCCTGTAAACCTCAATCAGATCTCCTCCCATCCTACTCAACTTCAGTGGGCATGGGCTCAATTGCTCCTCACAACACAGGTCTGTCATCCCTGGAATCAATCTAGTGAACCACCTTTATTGCATTTACATCCTTCCTCAGGTCTACATCACTGCAGATGAAGTGGAAATGGTCGAGAGCTTCAAGTTTTTCGGCATCCAGATCACCAACAACCTGTCCTAACTCCCCCCATGCCTACACTTTAGTTAAGAAAGCTCGCCAACGCCTCCACTTTCTCAGATGACTAAGGAAATTAGACATGTCCGCTACAACCCTCACCAACTTTTACAGATGCACCATAGAAAGCATTCCTTCTGGATATATCACGGCTTGGTAAGGCTCCTGCTCTGCCCAAGATCACAAGAAACAATAAAGGGTCATAAGTGTAGCTGAATCCATCACGCAAACCAGCCTCCCATCCATTGACTCTGTCTGCACTTCCCACTGCCTCAGAAAAACAGCCAGGATAATTAAGGACCCCAGGTACTCTGGACATGTTCTCTTCCACCTTCTTCCATCGGGAAACAGATACAAAGGTCTGAGGTCACATACTAACCGACTCAAGAACAGCTTTTTCCATGCTGCCATCAGACTTCTATAACCTTGCATTAAGTTGATCTTTCTCTACACTCTAGCTGTGACTGTAACACTACATTCTGCACTCTCTCCTTTCCTTCCCTACGTACGGTATGTTGTGCCTGTATAGCACACAAGAAACAATACTTCTCACTGTATGCTAACACGTGACAATAATAAACCAAATCAAATCAAATCAAATCAAAATCTGCCAAGTCCAGCAAAATAGTCCAGTGATGAGTTCACTAAACCACCACCTCCCCTAGACATCAAAGAGAATAACACATCACTTATTCAAGAGGGAGATGTATCTAAAACTTATTATTTGGAATTTTATATCTTGTATATATTATGAAAAGTGGCATAACCCATATATATAATTATAATAAAACAGCAACAGCAATAAAAATTAGCATTTAAGTAGCACCTTTAACATGGGGAAACACTCACAATGATTCATAGCAATGTAATCAGATAACGAATGGATCTTAAGTTAAAGAAGCAGGTTTTGTGAGGAATCACCACGAGCTTGGTCGAGTGGTAGGTTTTAGACAAGATCTTAAAAAGGAAAAGGATTACTGGAAAAGTTTAGATGGGAGACCTGGATTGTTGAAGGCACAACCAACAATGCTGGGGCAAAAGGAGAGAAGGATGGACAGGTGGCCAGAGTTGAAGAAATGAAGTGCTTAAGGGGTGTTCTAAGGCTGATTTGATGTGATTTATTATTGCCACATGTATTAGAATATAAATAATATGTATTAGAATATAAAAGCAGGGAGGTCTTGCTGCAACTGTATAGGGCATTGGTGAGACCGCAGCTGGAGTACTGTGTGCAGTTTTGGTCGCCACACGTGCGCAAGGATATATTGGCCTTGGAGGGAGTGCAGAGGAGGTTCACTAGGCTGATACCAGAGATGAGGGGGTTGGACTATGAAGAGACACTAAATAGACTGGGTTTGTACTCGTTGGAGTTTAGAAGGATGAGGGGGGATCTTATAGAGACGTATAAGATAATGAAAGGGATGGATAGGATCGAGGTAGAGAGATTCTTCCCGCTCAGAAAGGACAACAGGACTAGAGGGCACAGCCTCAAGATAAGGGGGGGGCAGTTTAGAACGGAGTTGAGGAGGAACTTCTTCACTCAAAGGGTGGTGAATCTCTGGAATTCTCTGCCCGTTGAAGTAGTGGAGGCTACCTCGCTAAATATATTTAAGACGCGGGTAGATAGGTTTTTGGTAGGCAAGGGAATTAAGGGTTATGGGGAGAAAGCGGGAAAGTGGAACTGAGCCACTTCAGATCAGCCATGATCTTATTGAATGGCAGGGCAGGCTCGAAGGGCTAGGTGGCCTACTCCTGCTCCTACTTCTTATGTTCTTATGTTCTTATTAGTATAAAGTGAAAAGTATTGTTTTTGCGCGGTGTATAAAGCATACCATTCATAAAGTATGCTGTGAAGAAGGAAAGGAGAGGATGCAGAATATAGTGTTACAGCCATAGCTAGGGTGTAGAGAAAGATCAACTTAATATAAGGTACATCGATTACAAAGTCTTACAGCAGCAGGGAAGAAGCTGTTCTTGAGTCAGTTGGTACGTGACCTCAGACTTTTCTATCTTTTTCCTGATGGAAGAAGTTGGAAAAGAGTATGTCAAGGGTGCATGGGGCCCTTAATTATGCTGGTTGCTTTTCTGAGGCAACAGGAAGTGTAGGCAGAGTCAATGGATGGGAGGCTGGTTTGTGTGATTGACTGGGCTTCACTCATGACATTTTGTAGCTTCTTACGGTCTTGGACAGAGCAGGAGCCAGATCAAGCTGTGATACCACCAATAAGAATGCTTTTTAAGGTGCATATGTAAAAATTACATAGAACATAGAATGATACAGCACAGTACAGGCCCTTCAGCCCTCAGTGTTGTGTCAAGCTTTGTCCGAACCCAAGATCAAGCTTCCCACTCCCTATCATTCTGGTGTGCTCCATGTGCCTATCCAATATCCGCTTGAAAGTTCCTAAAGTATCCGACTCCTCACAGCAACCAGTCCATTCCACACCCCAAACACTCTCTGAGTAAAGAATCTACCTCAGACATCCCTCCCATATCTCCCACCATGAACCTTATTATTATGTCCACGAGTAACAGCTACATCCACCCGAGGAAATAATCTCTGCACATCCACTCTATCAATCCTTCTCATCACCTTATAAACCTCTATTAAGTTGCCTCTCATCCTCCTCTGCTGAAAAGCCCCAGCTCCCTCAATCTTTCCTCATAAGACCTACCCTCCAAACCAGGCAGCATCCTGGTAAATCTCCTTTGCACTCTCTCCAATGCTTCCACATCCTTCTTATAGTGAGGTGACCAGAACAGCACTCACCAAAGTCCTGTACAGTTGCAGCATAACCCCACAGCTCTAAAACTCAAATCCCCTGTTGATGAGAGTCGAGTGGACATGCCAAATTTCCTTAGCCTTCTGAGCAAGTAGAGGCATTGGTGAGCTTTCTTAACTACAGCGTTGTCATGGAGGGACCAGGACAGTTCGTTGGTGATATATTCTTTTCCATCTTCTTAAATGAACAAAGAACAAAAAACAGTCTGGCACAGGAACAGGCTCTTCTGCCCTCCAAGCCTGTGTTGATCACATTGCCCTATCTAGACCATACTAGCATTACGCATTCTTTCTGGTTGTATCACAGCTTGGGTATATCTCCTGCCCTGCCCAAGACCGCAAGGAACTACAAAGGGTCTTGAATTTAGCCCAATCCATCACGTAAACCAGCCTCCCATCCATTGACTCTGTCTACACTTTCCACTGTCTCGGAAAAGTAGCCAGCATGATTAAGGATACCACACACCCTGGACATTCCCTCTTCTACCTTCTTTTGTCGGGAAAACGATATAAAAGTCTGAGGTCATGTTCCAACCGACAGTCAGACCTTTGAATGGACCTACCTTGCATTAAGTTGATCTTTCTCCACACCCTAGCTATGACTGTAACACTACGTTCTGCACCCTCTCCTTCCGTTCTCTATGAATGGTATACGTTGTTTGTATAGCGCGCAAGAAATAATACTTTTCACTATATCCTAATACATGTGACAATAATAAATCAAATCAAAATCAAGTAAGGGGACCAAAACTGTGCGCAATGCTCCCAACCTTCTGACTCAAGAGACAGGGCAAATTATGACTGAGACCAACTGTAACATCTCCATTACTTTTTCCAGATGAGTAAAGCTAACTCAGTTCAGGTTGATAATCTAACAGTGGCATACCTGTGGCTCTTACCAGGAGCCAGCACAGGAATGATGGGCTGAATGACCTCCTCCTCTGCTGCAAGCACTCTGTGATCCTATACAATTCTCACCGCCACATCACCTGGTTCCGCCCAAGCACTACGGATTCCTTATCTTTGGAAATTTAATTGCCGATTGACATCAGTGTTAAATTTTATTTGCCAGGAAACCCAAAATACAATTGAACCAATTGTTGGAGTTGGATCAGATTCCATTTGTGTGAAATGTTTCAGTTTAGTGTGTGGCAATTTTGCATTTAAGATGTCCCTGGAATTAAACACAGAAGCATAGAAACTAGAAGCAGGAGTAGGCCATTCTGCCCTTCAAGCCTGCTTCACCATTCATTTTGACAGCTGATTATCAAATTCAATACCCTGATCCCCCTTCCCCACCCCCCCACCCCTTAATCCCTTTAGCCCCAAGGACTATGTCTAATTTCTTCCTGAAATCACATAATATTTTGGCTTCAACTGAGGGTGGTGAGTGAGTGGAATTGGTTGCCGTCGGTGGTGGTAGAGTCAAACTCGCTGGGGTCTTTTAAGAGACTTGTGGATGAGTACATGGGATTTAATGGGATTGGGAGTTACAGATAGTTCTATGGCCTGGTAGGTATGGATATGATCGGCGCAACTTGTGGGCCGAAGGGCCTGTTTGTGCTGTAATGTTCTGTGTTCTATGTTCTACTCCCTCTAGTAGTGAATTCCACACATTCATCACCCTCTGAGTGAAGAAATTTCTGCTCACCTCAGTCCTACAACGTTTACCACTGATCCTCAATCATTTTATCCACTCATTATCCTGATTTGGAAATATATCGTCATTCCTTTGCAGTCACTGGGTCTGAATTCTGGAATCCCCTCCTTAACAGCATCGTGGGTCAACCTACAGCACGTGCAGCGTTTCGAGAAGGCAGCTCAGCACCACCTTCTCAAGGGCAACTAGGGATGGGCAATAAATGCTGGCCAGCCAGCGGAGACCATGTCCCACGAATGAATAAGAAAAGAAACAACACCTAGTTCTGGACTCCACCATCATCCGGAACATTCTTTCTCAATCTAAGTCATAGAGACATAGAGGTTTGCAGCATGGAAACAGGCCCTTCGGCCCAACTTGTCCATGCCGCCCTTTTTTTTTGAAACCCCTAAGCTAATCCCAATTGCCCTCATTTGGCCCATATCCCTCTATACCCATCGTACCCGTGCAACAATCTAAATGCTTTTAAGAACATACGAACATAAGAACATAAGAAATAGGAGCAGGAGTAGGCCATCTAGCCCTTCGAGCCTGCCCCGCCATTCAATAAGATCATGGCTGATCTGTTGTGGCTCAGTTCCACTTTCCTGCCCTCTCCCCATAACCCTTAATCCCCTCTCTTATCAAGAACCCATCAACCCGCTTCTTAAAAATATTTAGCGAGGCAGCCTCCACCACTTCAACGGGCAGAGAATTCCAGAGATTCACCACCCTTTGAGTGAAGAAGTTCCTCCTCAACTCCGTTCTAAACCGCCTCCCCTTTATCTTGAGGCTGTGCCCCCTAGTCCTACTGTCTTTTTTGAGCGGGAAGAGTCTCTCCACTTCTATCCTATCCATCCCATTCATCATCTTATACGTCTCAATGAGATCTCCCCTCATTCTTCTAAACTCTAACGAGTACAAGCCTAGTTTATTCAGCCTCTCCTCATAGCTCAATCCCCTCAACTCCGGTATCAGCCTAGTAAACCTCCTCTGCACTCCCTCCAGGGCCAAAATATCCTTGCGCAGGTGCGGCGCCCAAAACTGCACACAGTACTCCAGCTGCGGCCTCACCAATGCCCTATACAGTCTTTTTAAAAGACAAAATTGTACTCACCTCTACTACTACCTCTGGCAGCTTGTTCCAGAGTGAATAAAGTATGTTTGGGATGAACACTATCTCAAATATCTGTAAGGTGCTGCATCATATCTTTCAGGTCAGGAGGTCCCTGTGTCAAAGTCTTGGTTTGGGACCTCGTGTGTGGTACCCCAGTCTAAACATGTGACTGCCATTACAACTCTCTTAAAAAGCGAACTGTCATTTTGATTTGATTTATTTTTGTCACATATATTTGTATATCGTAAAAAGTATTGTTTTTTGTGCACTATACAGACAAAGCATACTATTCATAGAGAAGGAAAGCAGAGAGTGCAGTATGTAACGTTACAGTCTGGATGTAGGGAAAGATGAACTTAATGCAAGGTAGGGCCTTTCAAAAGTCAGATGGCAGTAGATAAGAAGCTGTACTTGAGTTGGTTGACCTCAGACATTTGTATCTTTTTTCTGATGAAAGAAGGTGGAAGGGAGAATCGAACAAAGAACATAGAACACTACAGCACAAACAGGCTCCTCAGTCCACAAGTTGCGCCGATCACATCCATACTTACCGAGCCATAGAACTATCTGTAATTCCCAATCCCATTCGATCCCATGTACTCATCCAGAAGTCTAAAAGACCCCAGCGAGTTTGCCTCTACCGCCACCGACGGCAGCCGTTTCCACTCACTCACCACCCTCTGAGTGAAAAACTTACCCCTAACATCTCCTCTGTACTTGCTCCCCAGCACCTTAAACCTGTGTCCTCTCGTAGCGACCATTTCAGCTCTGGGAAATAGCCTCCGAGAATCCACCCTATCTATTCCTCTCAGCATTTTATAAACCTCTATCAGGTCGCCTCTCCAGGAGACTCTTTGTCTCTCCAGGGAGAAGAACCCTAGGTCCCCCAACCTATCTTCAGAAGGCATGCCTCCCAATCCAGGCAACATCCTTGTAAATCTCCTCTGCACCCTCTCAATAGTTTCCACATCCTTCCTGTAGTGAGGCGACCAGAACTGTGCACAGTACTCCAAGCGAATGTCTGGGGTGCTTGCGGTTCTTAATTACGCTGGCTGCTTTGCTGAGGCAGTGGGAAGTGTAGACAGAGTCAATGGATGGGAGGGTGGTTTGTTTGATGGATTGGGCTACATTCACAACATTTGGTAGTTTCCTGCGGTCTTGGGCTGTGATATAACCAGAAAGAGTGTTTTCTATGGTGCATCTGTAAAAGTTGATGTAAGTTATAGCTGACATGCCAAATTTCCTTAATCTTCTGAGAAAGTAGAGGTGCTGGCGGACTTTCTTAACTATAGTGTCAATATGGGGACGAGGATAGATTGTTGGTGATCTGTATACCAAAAGACTTGGAACTCTGACCATTTCTACTTCATCCCCATTGATGTAGACAGGGGCACGTTCTTGTCTATGCTTCTTGAAGTCAATGACAATCTCCTTTGTTTTGTTGACATTGAGGGTGAGGTAATTGTTGCCACACCAGTTCACAGATTCTCTATCTCATTCCTGCACTCAGCCTCGTCATTGTTTGAGATCCAACTGCTGTGGTGTTGTCAGCAAACTTGAAAATCGAATTGGAGGGGAATTTGGCCATATGTGCTCAGGAAGTGTCATAACTGCCTGTATCGACCGACCAGAATCCTGCACTGACCCGTCAGCTCACTCTCATAATCAACAATGCCGCAATTTCTCAATGTTCCTGAGCTCCAACAAGACACTTGGTTTATAGATTCCTTCTAGTGCAGAAGAGGCCATTCGGCCTATCAAGTCTGACCTTCTCTCTGACAGAATATCTTTCCCAGACTCTCTCCCCCTGTAATCACATACATTTAGCATGGCTAATCTTATCTAACTTTAACATCTTGGGACACAAAGGGGCAATTTAGCATGGCCAATCCACCTAACCTGCACATCTTTGGGCTGTGGGAGGAAACCGGAGCACCCAAAGGAAATCCATGCTGATGTGGGGAGAATGTGCAAACTCCACACAGACAGTGATCTGAGGCTGGAATTGAACCCCAGTCCCTGGTGCTGTGAGGCTGCATTGTTAACCAGTGTGCCACCCAACATTTATCTCCCTTATTTTGATGGCCTTGTAAAGGAGGGACAGAGACGCTGCTTCTCTTTCAATGGCACTAACCCACAAACGTTGACTTGAGGTTGTGTTGTGTGGTAATTGCGTCTCAGTTTCATTTTTCTCTGACCTTACACCGTCACACTGGAATTAAGGGGCACGTTCCTCAGAAAGGCCACAAAGCTACAGCCCCAAGACCAACTTGGCATCGCAAAATAGCTGCACCAAAGAATAATTACAGCACATTAACACCAATTATGTGCAGTCCTGCCAGTGCAGCAATATTCTAACACTACATTAACATGGGGCTAGCACAGTGGTTAGCACTGCTGCCACACAGCACCAGGGACCTGGGGTTCGATTCCCACCTTGGGTCACTGTCTGCGTGGACTCTGCACATTCTTTGCATGTCTGCATTGGGTTTCCTCTGTGTACTCTGGTTTCCTCCCACAGTCTGAAAAATCTGCTGGTTAGGTGCATTGGCCATGCTAAATTCTCCCTCAGTGTACTCGAACAGCTACTGGAGTGTGGCGACGAGGGGATTTTCACAGTAACTTCATTACAGTGTTAATGTAAACCTACTTGTGATGCTAATAAATAAAACTTAAAAAAAAACTGTACACACACCAGAAAATATACATCTACTAGTGTGTCAATACCAATACTAGTATCAATAATTTCAAAAAGTAATTGAATGGGTACTCAGAGGAAATAACCTTGCAGAACTAGTTTCATTTATGTATTAGTGTCACAAGTAGGCTTACATTAGTACTGCAGTGAAGTTACTGTGAAAATCCCTGAGTTGCCACACTCCAAGGCCTGTTCGGCTACCCTGAGGGAGAAGTTAGCATGGCCAATGCACCTAACCAGCATGTCTTTCAGACTGTGGGAGGAAACCGGAGCACCTGGAGGACATAGGGGGAGCATGCAGACTCCACACAGACAGTGGCCCAAGTTGGAAATCGAACCCAGGTCTCTGGCGCCACGAGGCAGCAGTGCTAACCACTGTGCCACCGGGCTGTCCTTGGCTATGGGGATGGAGTGGGGGGAATGGGACTGGATTGCTCTATGGAGAGCTGGCATTGACGCAATGGGCCAAATAGCCTGCTTCATAGCTGTTACAACCATGTTACAATGTATAAACAGCTGCAGTACACTCTGGCAATAATCAGCCTCTAAGCACCGACCAGGGATATGAGAATCTAACTACATCTGAGCACCTATGAGAACCTGCTAATTGACTGAGAAGCTAAGAGTATATAAGGTTAATTTATGTTCTATAATGATTACAGAGAAACAAAACTGCTCTGGGGATCTGCCAACCTGCTCAATGTTATGAGTGAGGTGGTTCCAGGTGAAATACATAATCATTGTTACTGTGGAAGAACTGGAGGTTCCCCTCCCCGCATCTCACAAGAATTCATCTTCCTGATACCTCAGACTTCAAGCAGTTAATCCATCGCAGCATGACATTTAGGCTGGCGTTGCAATAAATGATCTTTCTGTTCTGGGAGAATCTCACCATCATTTATCAGGTTGGTGCGGGAGAACGCAAACGGGAGACACGTCATTAATTCGACCAGTGGAGGAAGTTTTAATTAGGTCAAAGTCTCCTTTGATATCAAAGCGTTAGATTGTAGATTCGTTCTGGTCTCATTTGAAGTAAAGTTTATTTATTAATCGCAAGTAGTCTCACATTAACACTGCAATGAAGTTATTATGAAAATCCCCTAGTCACCACACTCTGGTGCCTGTTCAGGCACACTGAGGGAGAATTTAGCATGGTTAATGCACCTAACCCACGTACGTATCTTTGGACTGTGGGAAGAAACCGGAGCACCCGGTGGAAACCCACGCAGATACGGGGAGAATGTGCAGACCCTGCACAGACAGTGATCCAAGTTGGAAATCAAAGCGGGTCCCTGATGCTGTGAGGCAGCAGTGCTAACCACTGTGCCACCGTGCCATTTTGGGACATTTTCTGCCCTCCTTTCCTTCTGATTTTAGATGAACATCGCAGGTGCTATTATGAATTGACATTGCCAAGAGCGATCCTCATTAAACACCACCTTTCATTCCGAGAGCACGTTCCACGTGGCAAAAATGATGCTGATTCACTTCACAGGAGTGTTGTTTTTGTTTCTGTTCCTGCACCTGGTGGCGCACGAGGCAGACTTTCATCTCTTTCCATCGCTCGTCTTTCCTGGAACAGGTTACTAATCAGAGGCTATAGATTGAGGAATGCCACTCCACGTCAAGCATGGCTGTCCAAGACTCACTCCTGCACTTTTTGCCAGTCATTGGCATGTGTTGAAAAGATTTATAGATTGGCTGTGTCATGAACAATACCTTACCCGGCCATCAGGTTCTGGGCTGGGATTCGAACCTGGAACTTCTGGCTCAGAGGCAGGGACGCTACCATTGCGCCACAAGATTGGCTGCAGGAAATGCGGCCCACTTAAAGACATCCTTGCTGCAGAAGGCCCTCGCCCATGTCAGCCCTCACCTCCAACCTGGTAATCAGCAACAACACTGGTTGGGTTTCATACTGGCAGCAGCCACTACCTCTGCAATGGCAGCACGGTGGCACAGTGGTTAACATTGCTGCCCCTCAGCACCAGGGACCGGGTTCAACTGGGTCACTCTCTGTGTGGTGTTTGCAAGTTCTCCCCGTGTCTGCGTGGGTTTCTTTCGGGCCTTCCAGTTTCCTGCCGCAATCGAAAGATGTGCAGGTTAGGTGGATTAGCCATTCTAAATAGCCCCTTAGTGTCCAAGGATGTGTAGGTCAGGGGAATTAATGGGATAAATGTGTGGGATTACTGGGATAGGGAATTTGGGATTGGCTCGGTAAGATGCTCTGGCAGGGAGTTGGTGTAGAACTGGTGGGCCAACTGGCCTCATTCTGCACTGTAGGGATTTTATGATTGTAAAAATAATATAGAGACATTGGAAAGTGTGCAGAGATTTACAAGCATGATACTAGAAACGTGTGGGTGTATATGTCACAGAAGGATTGATAGGTTGGGTCTCTGCTCTCTCGCGAAAAGAAGGCTAAGGGGTAACCTAACAGAATGTAACTATGTCAGGATACAGGGCAGCTCTCCCAAGTTTGGCACAAGGTCCTCAGATATTACTGAGGGACAGTTTGCAGGAATTGTGCTGGTCGTGTCTACTATCTACGTCATTGCCTGACTTTGTTCTTGTTGGAGTTCTTTCTAGGGATTTAATACAACTGAGTGAGTGGCTGAGAACATATTCCATATCAGCCAGACGAGGTCAGGATGGAAGGGTCTTTCTCCAGAGGTTAAGAAAATTTGGTACGTCTGCTACAAATCTTACCAACTTTTACAGATGCACCACAGAAAGCATCTTTTCTGGTTGTATCACAGCTTGGTATGGCTCCTGCTCCATCCAAGACCGCAAGAAACTACAAAGGATTGTGAATGTAGCCCAACCCATCACGCAAACTAGCCTCCTCCCATCAATTGACTCTGTCTGCACTTCCTGCTGCTTTGGCAAAGCAACCAGCATAATCAAGGACACCATACACTCCGGACATACTCTCTTCCACTTTATTCCATTTGGAGAAAGATACAGTGGTTAGCCCTGCTGCCTCACAGCTCCAGGGACCTGGGTTCGATTCCTGGCTTGGGTCACTGTATGGAGTTTGCACATTCTCACCATGTCTGTGTGGGTTTCCTCCGAGTGGTCCGGTTTCCTCCCATACTCCAAAAATGCACAGGTTAGGTGGATTGGCCCTTAGTCTCCCAGGATGTGTAAATTAGAGGGATTAGCGAGGTAAATGTGTGGGGTTGTGGGGATAGGGCCTGGGGTGGGATTATTGTTGGTGCAGACTCGATGGGCTGAATGGCTCTCTTCTGCACAGTAGGGATTCTATGAAAAGTCTGAGATCACGTACCAACCTACTCAAGAACAGCTTCTTCCCTGTTGCCATTGGGAAGTTGGGATTGGCTCAGGTAAGATGCTCTGTCAGGGAATTGGTGCAGAACTTTTGAATGGACCTACCGTATATTAAGTTGATCTTTCTCTACACCCTAGCTATGACTGTAACAGTACATTCTGCACTCTATTGTTTCCTTCTCTATGAATGGTATTCTTGTTTATGTAGCGCTCAAGAAACAATACTTTTCATTGTATACTAACACATGTGACAATAATAAATCAAATCAAATCAAATTCCATAAAGGGTGTTTTGGTGACTCAGAAGGGTTTTACAGAAATCCACAAGTTTCATGGTCACCAGTACTGAGACTAGCTTTTTATTCTCGATCGTGCTAACTGACTGAATTTGGATTCCTGGGAGGGTAGTATCTGAACTGGCATTTACAGATCATTGGAGGAACCCATTGAGAAACATCACCGCGATGTTACCAAGTCCAATACCGAGTCTGACAATGTGGTGTTTGACTGAAACCAAAATTAACGAGGGTCAAAGGGAAAACTGCCCAGTGGCTGAACTCATAGCTAACACAAAGGAAGATGTCAGTGTTTGAGGCAAATTATCATAGCCTGAGGGCATCTCTGCCTGACTTGCTGGGGGAAGCATCCTCAATCTTTCCCTTACTTCATGAATAACCTGTCCACTGCTGTCAGGGTAATCAGACAGGCTCCAAGTCTATTTGTTATTTATCCAATAACAAGGTGAGCCATGCCCACCAACAGCATCTGAATGGCAGCCTTGCCTGGGCTGACAAGAGCCAGGCACTGACTGCTTAGACAAACAATGATCTAGTCATTACTTTAACCTTCAATGCCACTGCCCTCCCCAAGTTCGATGCCATCAACATCCCAGAAGGAAAAAAACAGTGAAAATCTGGAAATAGGAATACTGGTCCTGCAATCCTTAATATGGAACGCCTGGAAAAATGTAGAAATAAGAATACTGGTACTGTATTTTTCCCGTTGGGATCTGAGTCATAGAATTCTACAGTGCAGAAGGAGACCTATCAACCGTTCCATTCTACATCTACTGTCTGAAAGAGAATCTGACCCAGACCCATTCCCCCACAACAATCATGGCCAATCCAGCTGACCTACACATCGATTGACACAGGGCAAATTTACCACGGCCAATCCACCTAACCTGCACATCCTTGGATACTAAGGGGCAATATAGCACGGCCAATCCACCTGACCTGCACATCTTTGGACACTAAGTGTACATTTAGCACAACCAATCCACCTGACCTACACATCTCTGTTCACTAAGGGGCAATATAACATGGCTAAACCACCTAACCTGCAAATCTTTGGATACTAAGGGGCAATTTATCATGGCCAATCCACCGAACCCACACATCTTTAGACTGTGGGAGAAAACCGCGGTACCCAGGGGAAACCCACGCAGACATGTGGATAACATGCAAACTGCACACGGTCAACCAAGTATGGAATTGAACCAGGGTCCCTAGCACTGTGAGGCGGCTGTGCTAATTATTGTGTCACCCATCAGTTTAAACATGCCAATACCATAGTAACAAGATAAAGGGAAACTTTAGGCATTCTCAGATGATTGGTTCCCCTCTTGACCCCTCAAAGCCTCTCCAACACCTACAGGCCCTATGGCGGAGGTAGGATGGAGTCACCAATAAAAAGAGGGGTACAGCTGCATCAACATTCAAGAAGGTCAACGTCATCCACAACAGAGCTGTTACCTTGACTGGTGTCCTTGCCACTGGACTAAATATTCACGCCTGTCATGAACCGCGGTTACAGTGCCTACTATTTATAGGATGCACTGCAGAAACTCACCAAGGTTATATCAACAACCGCTGCCTTCCCGAGGAGGACAGGAACAGCAACTACATGGGAATATGATGCCCTCCCAGTTCCTCCAAAGCCTCACGCCATCCCAAAGCAGACATATAGGGCGGGATGTTCCTCCCTCTCTGTGGCGGGTTTCACCGTGGTGGGAGAGGGAACTAATGGTCCCACCATTGTCGTTGGGGTTTCCTATTGAACACACTCCTCGATGCCGGGAAACTTGTGCCGGAGGTGTGGTGTTGTCTGCAGAAGCACAAGATACCGCTGTGTAAATGGTAGCAAGATCTCGGCAAATTTTTTCATTCACTGGGTCTAAATCCTGGCATTCCCAAGCGAGCAACGTCAAGCTGATGGGATTGGGAATGGACAGGGTCTCGGGAAGGGGAACCCCGGGATTGGGGTGGTGGTTGGGGCGGGGGGGGGGGGGGGGTGGGGGGGTGGGAGGGGGAGGAAGCACAATAAATACTGCCACTGTGCTGATATGGAAATGGTCGAGAGCTTCAAGTTTGTAGGTATCCAGATCACCAACAACCTGTCCTGGTCCCCCCCATGCTGTCGCTATAGTTAAGAATGTCCACCAAAGCATCGACTTTCTCAGAAGACTGAGGAAATTTGGCATGTTTGCTACGACTGTCACCAACATTTACAGGTGCACCATAGCAAGCACTCTTTCTGGTTGTATCACAGCTTGATATGGCTCCTGCTCTGACCAAGGAACTACAAAAGGTCATGAATGTAGCCCAGTCCATCACGTAAACCAGCATCCTATCCATTGACTCTGTCTACACTTCCCACTGCCTTGGAAAAGCAGCCAGAATAATTAAGGACACCACACACCCTGGACGTTCTCTCTTCCACCTTCTTCTGTCAGGTAAAAGATACAAAAGTTTGACATCACGTTCCAAGAACAGCTTCTTCCCTGCTGCCATCAGACCTTTGAATGGATCTACCTTATATTAAGTTGATCTTTCTCTACATCCTAGCTATGAATTCAACACTATATTCTGCACCCTCTCCTTTCCTTCTCCCCTGTGTACTCTATGGACGGTATGTTTTGTCTGCAGATGGGGGGAAGAAACAGTACTTTTCACTGTTTACAAACATACGTGACAAGAATAAATCAAATCAAAACGGCGGTACAGTGGTTAGGATTACTGTGTCACAGCGCCAGGGACCTGAGTTCGATTCGCAGTTTAGGCCACTGTCTGTGTGGAGTTTGCACGTTCTCCATGTGTCTGCGTGGGTTTCCTCCGGGTGCTCTGATTTCCTCCTAACTCCAAAGATATGCAGGATTGGCCGTACTAAATTGACCCTTAATGTCAGGGAGACTAGCTAGGGTAAATGCATAGGGTTACGGGAAGAGAGACTGAGTGGGATTGCGGTCGGTGCAAAGTCGATGGGCCAAATGGCCTGATTCTGCACTGTAGGATTCTATGATTTTACATGTTTATCGGTTTTTATTTGACATTTGCCACTGCGATGTCACAGCTGCGAAGGGGCTGTGTACAGAGCTGGACAGGGTGCAGGAACAACAGCGAAGGGAAATGGGAGGATTGGGTATTAGCATCTAAACGGGTCACATGTCTTGGTGCACTACATTCAGAGACTGATGGGCTCTGGCAGACAGCGGGCTCTCAGCTGCAATTCTCCCCACTCACTGAGCTGTGAATATAATCCCAGTCATGGCAACGTGACGAAGCCATACTCAGAGGCCAGGGGGCGTCAAGCCAGGAAGGGAGGAAAAAACTGTGAAGAGAATCCTGTTGGCACATTTGAGATCAGCCCAGTGGGGGAGCAGCCTGTCTTCCTTCTTAACCGCAGATAACCCAGATGGGCTGGGAGAGTGAGGAGAAATAGCTGAGATAAATAGGAAGGAGAAAATCAAAATCTACAAATGTCAGGACCCTGATGTAAGAATACAAAGTGCTGGAACGTAGAAACAGAGAAATTAGAAGCAGGAATAGGCCATTCGGCCCTTTAAGCCTTCTCTGCCATTCAATTTGATCATGGATGATCATCGAATTCACAAGGTGGCACAGTGACATAGTGGTTAGCATTGTTGCTTCACAGGGACCCGGGTTCAATTCCAGCCTGGGGTGGCTGTGTGGAGTTTGCACATTCTCCTTGTGTCTGCGTGGGTTTCCTCTGGGTGCTCTAGTCTGAAAGGCATTCAGGTTAGGTGGATTGGACATGCTAAATTGACCCTTAGTGTCAGGGGGATTATCAAGGTAAATACATGGGATTACAGGGATGGGGCCTGAGTGGGATTATTGTTGGTGTAGACGTGATGGGCAGAATGGCCTCCTTCTGCAGTGTAGGGGTTCTATGGAAATTCAATACCCCCCAAATCTCTTGACCCCTTTAGCCCCAAGAGCTATCTCTAATTTCTTCTTGAAATCACACAGCATTTTAGAACCACATTAGTCCATTATCAACAGTAGGGAAGGAGGTCTTGTGGCACAATGGCATGTTGGGAGTATCCCTGCCTCTACACTAGAAGTTCCAGGTTCAAAATTAATGTTAGAAATTGTTAGTCACAGAACGCGTGCTCATAATACGGTTCAACGGACTCATAACCAGCTCGGCAATCTTTTCCCTACCTATCCCCGAAGGGTTTCATTGGTCAGAACGTTGAATACAGGAGTTGGGAAGTCTTGTTGAAGTTGTATAAGATATTGGTAAGGCTGCACTTGAAAAACTGTGTATAGTTCTGGTCACCCTATTATAGAAATGATATTAAACTAGAAAAAGTGACTTTGTGACTTTTAAGGGGTGTATTGACAAATACATGAATAGGATGGGAATAGAGGGATATGGTCCCCGGAAGGGTAGGGGGTTTTAGTTCAGTTGGGCAGCATGGTAAGTGCAGGCTTGAAGGGCCAAAGGGCCTGTTCCTGTGCTGTAATTTTCTTTGTTCTTTGAGTGCAGAAGAGATTTATTTGGATGCTACCGGGACTTGATGGTTTGAGTTAGAAGGAGAGGCTGGATAGACTGGGACTTTTTTCTCTGGAGCACAGGAGGCTTAGGGGTGATCTTATAGGGATCTACAAAATAATAAGGGGCATAGATAAGGTAGATAGTCAACATCTTTTCCCAAAGGTTGGGAAGTGTAAAACTAGAGGGCATAAGTTTAAGGTGAGAGGAGAGAGATACAAAAGGGTCTAGAGAGGCAATGTTTTCACACAGAGGGTGGTGGGTGTCTGGAACAAACTGCCAGAAGTACTGGTAGAAGCAGGTACATTTTTGTCTTTTAAGAAGCATTTGGACTTTTATATAGGTAAGATGGGTATAGAGGGAGATAGGCCAAACGCAGGCAATTGGGACTAGCTTAGTGATAAAAACAGGGCAGCATGGACAAGTTGGGCCGAAGGCCTGTTTCCTTGCTGTAAACCTCTATGACTATGACTCAATGAAAGCAGTGCATGTGTGTGTGTGAAGATATGCTTTAAAAGGTATACAAGAATTGGTAAGATGGACAAAGAAACATTGTTCCCATTAGTTGATAGTTCAAGGATTAGAGGATATAGATGAAGCATTTTGAGCCAGGGGACATATGGCATGCGTGCCTTCATCACTTGGGGCATAGTGAATAAAAATTGACAGGTCATTTGCAGCTGTATAGAACTTTAGTTAGGCCACGTTTAGAATATTGCCTGAAAAAAAATGGTGCCAGAGTGAGGCAACTTCTTGTAAGCTGTCCCCAGCCTACCTTTTTATTCCATCTTTTACTCCTGTTCTATGCTCTTAAAACTACATTCTGCACTCTCTCCTTTTGTCCTCCGCTGTGTACTTCATGTTTTGTCTTTATAACATGCAAGAAACAATACTTTTCACTATATACCAATATATGTGGCGATAATAACTCAAATCAAACCAAACAGTTCTGGCCACCAAACTATAAAAAGGATGTGGAGGCTTTGAAGAGAGCACTGAAAACACTTACCAGGGTGTTGCCTGGTTTGGAGGAGAGATTGGCCAAACTTGGTATATTTTTACTTGAACATCAGAGGCTGAGGAGAGACCTGATTGGAACTTACAAAATTTTGAGAGGCATGGATAGCTGGAGTCTTTTTCCAAAGGTAGAAATAGGGGAGATAGGGTTGAGGTAAAATGGGGAAAGTTTAAAGGAGATGTGAGAGGCAGGTTTTTAAACAGAGGGTGGTAAGCGACTAGAATGCGCTACCAGAGGAAGCGGCAGAAGCAGAATTAGAATCCCACAGTGCAGAAGGAAGCCATTCGGCCCATCAAATGTCTGGACTAACCTGGCTGGGAAGTCCTCCCCACACAAATGGTGTTTAATTTAGGAAGGAGTCATGTGTCAAAGAACAAAAAACAAAGAATCTTACAGCACAGGAACAGGCCCTTCAGCCCTCCAACCCTGCACTGACCATGCTGCCCGACTAAACTAAAACCCCCTACCCTTCCGGGGACCATATCGCTCTATTCCCATCCTATTCATGTATTTGTCAAAACACACCTTAAAAGTCACTATTGTATCTGCTTCCATTACCGCCCCCGGCAATGAGTTCCAGGCAGCCTCTATGTAAAAAATCTGCCTCGTAAATCTCCTTTAAAACCTTTCCCCTCGCATGCTAAACCTGTGCCCCCCAGTAATTGACTCTTCCACCCTGGGAGAAATTTCTGACTATCCACTCTGCCCATGCCTGTCAGGATCTTGTAGACTTCTATCAGGTCTCCCCGCAACCTCCGTCGCTCCAGTGATAACAAACCAAGTTTCTCCAACCTCTCCTCATAGCTAATGCCCTCCATATCAGGTAACATCCTGGTAAATCTTTTCTGTACCCTCTCCAAAGCCTTCACATCTTTCTGGTAGTGTGGAGACCAGAATTGAACACTATATTCCAAGTGCGGCCTAACTAAGGTTCTATAAAGCTGCAATATGACTTGTCAATTTTTAATCTCAGCATCCCGTCCAATGAAGGCAAGCATGCCGTATGCCTTCTTGACTACTTTCTCCACCTGCATTGCCACTTTTAGTGACCTGTGTACCTGTACACCCAGATCCCTCTGCCTATCAATATTTTTAAGGGTTCTGCCATTTATGGTATATTTCCTATCTGTATTACACCTTCCTAAATGCATTACCTCACATTTATCTGGATTAAACTCCATCTGCCCAAGTCTCCAACTGATCTATATCCTACTGTATCCTCTAATGGTCTTCATCGCTATCTGCAAATCCTCCAACTTTTGTATCATCCACAAACTTATTCCTCCAAGTCATTTATATATATTACAAACAGCAAAGGTCCCAGCACTGATCTCTGAGGAACATCACTTGTCACAGCCCTCCATTCAGAAATGCGCCCTTCCACTGCGACACTCTCTCCTTTGACCGAGTCAGTTTTGTATCCACCTTACCAGCTCACCTCTGATCCCATGCGACTCCACCTTCTGCACCAGTCTGCCATGTGGGACCTTGTCACAGGCCACAAAGGTGCTAGTGCAGGCTTGATGGGCTGAAGCGCCTGTTCTTTGACAGGAAATGTGGTGGGGAGGAGTGGGATGTGAGGAAGAACCTACTTCGATGCAACCCAACGAAATGGCCTGGAATCTGCCGCCTATGATGGTCCTGTTTGGAATACTCAGGCCCATGTCTGGATTTGGGAATTTCCTGGATTGTAGGATAACATGAGAATGCCGAACCACAGGTTTGCGAACCGGAAAACACTACAGATATAAATATTTGCGAGAAGCATAAAACATGATAAAAGCAGCAATTTTTTTTCCCTCTATTCAAATCCATTCCATCCTTCTGATGCTAAAATACAAAATTGAGCCAAATTGTCAAGAGGTGAGTCGCTTGAATCTGTTCAGACATTTTCCAGACAATTGGTGTTTCTGGGCGATACATTTTTAGGACAGTGCAGGAATGAATTAAGGTTGATTGACAGGCTTGGGTTGTTTTCGGTGGAGCAGAGCAGACTGAGGGACGACGTGATCGAGGCGTACAAGATTATGAGGGACAGGGAGAGTGGATAGGGAGCAGTTATTCCCTTTAGTTGAAGGGTCAGTCACGAGGGGACACAGATTCAAGGTGAGGGGCGGGAGGTTTAGGGGGATGAAAGGAAAGGCTTTTTTACCCACCGGTTGGTGACAGCACTGCCTGAGAGGGTGGTAGAAGTGGGTTGCGTCACATCCTTTAATAAATGCCCGGATGAGAACTTAGCACATCATAACATTCAGGGCTATGGGCCAAGTGCTGGCAGATGGCATTAGATGGGAGGTCAGGTGTTCCTTGCATGCTAGTGCAGACTCGATGGGCTGAAGGGCCTCTCCTGCACTAAATGATTCTTTGATTCTGTGATTTCAAAAGGAGGTTTGGTGGGCACTTGTGCGAAATAAACTTACACGGCTATGGGGGTGGCATAGTGGTGAGCACTGCTGCCTCACAGCGCCAGGGACCCAGGTTCAATTCCCACCTTGGGTCACTGTCTGTGTGGAGTCTGCACGTTCTCCCCATGTCTGCATGGGTTTTCTCCAGGTGCTCCAGTTTCCCCCTACATTCTCAAAGATGTGCAGATTAGGTGGATTGCTAAATTGCCCCTTGAAGTGTCAGTTAGGGGGATTAGTGGGGTAAACACATGGGGTTACAGGGATAGGGCCTGGTTAGGATGCTCTGCTGGGGGATTATTGCAGATTCAATGGGCTGAATGGCCTCCTTCTGCACTGTAGAGATTCTATGAATGCTATGAACGTTCCACTATGTCCCCTTGATAAAATGAGGATAGTGCCACGAATAACAGACAGTCCATCCAAACTTATCTCCTAAAACAGAGAAATGTTGACTTGAAGTACTGGGAGAAGCTGTGAATCACGTCGAGTACCCATCAGTTACTGACTGCTTATAGTCAACGGCTTGGCATTGCACAGCTGCTCGCCAAGGTTGCCCAGGCAACAACAGCGACTTGTTTTGAGATGGCACCTTTAATGTCGCAGACTGTTCCAAGATGCTTCACAGGAACTGTACCAGACAGAAATTCCCAATCAGAGGAATCTCAAAGCACAACCCAGCCATCAGGGATACCCTGCCCAGCTGGGATAGACATCTGGAATAGTGAATGACTGAGCCCAGAGACAGATCCACCAGAACTTGTACACTTTACACACCCTCTGTGTAAAAAAACTTACCTCGTACATCTCCTTGCCCCTCGCACCTTAAACTTATGCCCCCCAGTAGTTGACTCTTCCACCCTGGAAAAAAGCTTCTGACTATCCACTCTGTCCATGCCCCTCATAATGTTATAGACTTCTATCAGGTCATCCCTCAACCTCTATCGTTCCAGTGAGAACAAGCCAAGTTTCTCCAACCTCTCCTCATTGCTAATGTCCTCCGTACCAGGCAACATCCCAAATTACATTCTAATGGCACCTAACCGATAGAATATTGAAATCTATGTAAAGGTGTGAAGCTGTTTTACTTATCCACTTATCTGTTCATACATTAGAAAAGTTAGGGTCGGTGCTTTTGAGTGTAATTGAATTTTTAATGGCATATTCATCTTAATTGCTGCCAAACAATCTCAGTGGCACAGAAAATTTAATTTTTAAAATTGTGGAGGCCAATCCCTTCGGAATATAATTATTGTTGGGTGCTTTTAAAAGAATCAAAAAATGAAATATTTGCAAAATCTGCAATGTCATGTTAAATTTTAGCATTTTATTCAATTACAAAGAAAACCTCCCTAACTTTCTCCAACTTCCAACTGGGTAGCATGGTGGCACAGTGCTTAGCACTATTGCCTTACAGCACCAGGGACCCGGGTTCAATTCCCGACTTGGGTCACTGTCTGTGACCATTCCGCCCGTGTTTTCGTGGCTTTCCTCCCACAGTCCACAGATGTACAGGTTAGATGGATTAGCCATGCTAAATTGTCCCTTAGCGTTGAGCCCATTTTGAACAAGTGGTCAGCGGGAGCATGCCCTCCATCCTGGATGAACCTGTATCTGGGGTCACCTCTGAAGATGTCGGAGCAGCTTTCTCCAAGGTCAACTCACGGAAAGTGACTGGCCCCGATGGGGTACCTGGACATGCACTCAGATCCTGCATGGATCAGCTGGGGGCGGGGGGGGAGGTGTATTCACAGACATCTTCAGCCTCTCCTTACAATAATCTGAGGTCTCTATCTGCTTCAGGAAGACAACCATCATCCTGGTACCTAAGAAAAACCAAGCAGTGTACCTTAATGACTATCGGCCGGTGGCTCTGACATCCATCATTATGAAGTGCTTCGAAAGACTAGTCATGGCTCGAATCAATTCCAGCCTCCCGGACTACCTGGATCCACTACAGCTTGCCTATTGCCACAACAGGTCCACAGCCTACACCATCTCCCTGGCCCTGCACTCAAGCCTGGAACACCTAGATAACAAGGATACCTATGTCAGACCCTCTAATCTAATGACCCTCTAACCTAAACTATTCCAATGTTACCCATATGCCTATCCACTGACCATTTAAACACCCTTAAAGTTGGCGAGTCCACAACTGCTGCAGGCAGGGCATTCCATGCCCTTACTACCCTCTGAGTAAAGAACCTACTTCTGACATCCATCCTATAATTATCACCCCTAATTACATATCACCACTCATTGTGGCAATGAGTTCCATAGATTCACCACCCTCTGGGTGAAGAAATTCCCCCTCATCTCATAGTGTGCAAGAAGCAATACTTTTCACTGTGTGCTAATACATGTGACAATAACAAATCATATCAAATCAAATCCCCTCAGGGTCTTAGATGTTTCAATAATTTGAACCCGCAAATTATCTGAAGCCCGGTGGGTTTGGACCCCGTCTGTCTAACCTTCCACATGTGATAATCCCTTCATCCCAAGAATTAGTTCAGTGAACCTTCATATCCTTTCTTAAATAAGCAGACCAAAATTGTGCATAATACTCGAGATGTGGTCTCACCAATACTCTTTGCAACTGTTGTAAAACTTCCCCACTCTTATATTCCATTCCCTGGACAATAAAGACCAACATCCTAATGAGTTGCTGTACCTGATTACCAGCACTTTTGTGACTCATGTACCAGGACACCCAGTTCTCTCGATATCATAAAGTTCTCTTTCTATATAAATAACATGCTTTCTTTTCCACTTTTCTTGCCAGAGTGGACACATTTTCCCACACTATAATCTGTCTGCCAGATTTTTGCTCACTCACTTTACCTATCTAGAATCATGGAAACTAGAAGCAGGAAGAGGCCATTTGGCCCTTCGAGCCTGTTCCACCTCCATTCATTATGATCATGGCTGATCACCGAATTCAATATCCCGATCCTGCCTTCCTCTTGATCCCTTTAACTCCAAGAGTGATATGTAATTTATTCTTGAGATCACACAATATCTTGGCCTCAACTACTTTCTGTGGTAATGAATTTCACACATTCACCACCCTCTGGGTGAAGAAATTTCTCCTTACTTTAGCTCTAAAAGTTTTTTTTAATTCATTCGTGGGACAAGGGCGTCACTGGCTGGCCAGCATTTATTGCCCATTCCCAGATGCCCTTGAACTGAGCAGTTTGCTGGGCCATTTCAGAGGGCAGCTGAGAGTCAACCACATTGCCGTTTACTCCTTATTCTCAAACTATGACCCCTAGCTCTGCAGTTCCCCACCACTGGGAACATTCTTTCTGAATCTACCCTGTCTAATCTTGTTAGAATTTTATAAGTTTCTATGAAATCCCCTCTCACTAATCCAAATTCCAATGAATATAATTCTAACAGACTTAGTCTCTCCTCATATATCAGCCTGGTAAGCCTTTGTTGTGCTCCCACTATAGCAAGGACATCCTTCCTCAGATAAGGACAGCAAAACTGCACACAATACTCCAGGTGTGACCTCACCAACATCCTATACAATTGCAGCAAAACATCCCTATCGCTACACTCAAATTGTCTTGCTATGAAGGCCAATATACCATTTGACTTCTATCCTGCCTGCTGTACCTGTGCGCTTACTTTCAGCGACTGATGCACGTGGACTCCAATGTCTCTTTGAATATCCACCTCTCTCAATTTACACCCATTGAGATAATAATCTGTCTTCCTATTAATTCTGCCCGATGTGGATGACCTCACATCTATCCACGTTATACTGCATCTGCCCACTCACTCAGCCTATATCCCTTAGTAACCTCGTCACAACTTACTCACCTACCTATCTTGGAGTCATCAGCAAATTTAGAAACTGCAGATTTGGTCCTTTGTCCCAAGTTATCAAGATAGATTGTAAGACCAAGTTTTGGACAGCAGTCCTAGTACCTTTTTATGTGGCAAATGTTTTTGCAAATGACCCTGTGAAGCACATTGGGAAACTTATACTGCTGATCAAGTCCTCAAAGTCCATTAAAATTAGCTGTAGATTCAGACGCCATCACCGCTCCATTTTGAGTGTTTCCATCAATGATCACTCTGAGTGAAAAGAATGCTTCTCATTATAGGATCTATGGTGCAGACAGGGGCCTTTTGGCCCAGCGAGTCTGCACTGACCACAATCCCACCCAGGCCTATTCCCATAACTCCATGCATTTACTGTCACTAATCCTCCTGACAGCAAGGGACAATTTAGCATGGCTAATCCACCTAACCCGCACATCTTTGGACTATGGGGGGTGGATACTAGAGCACCCTGAGGAAACCCATGCAGACACGGGGAGAACATGCAAGCTCCACACAGACAGTGACCCACGCCGGGAATCGAACCTAGGTCCCTGATGCTGTGAAGCAGAAGTGCTAACCATTGTGCTGCCCTCTTCTGGTCTCTTCCTTCTGGGCCTTTTAATCAATGATTTTGAATCTCTGCCCACACCAGAGTGAATGGTTTTTCTCTATCCAAATATACAGACCTTGCTTGAAAACCTTCACTTGGCCAGCTCTGAACTTTCCCTGCTGCAAAACAATTAACAGACATTAGCGGAGCCCTGGCATCCTCAGACCTAAGTCTAAGAAACACTGCTCTTGACCACCTTAACACCCCACCTTAAGTTTTTAGGTGTAGATCACCAACCTATCCTGGTCCCCCCATGCTGACACTATAGTTAAGAAAGCCCACCAACGCCTCTACATCCTCAGAAATCTAAAGAAATTTGGCATGTCAGCTATGACTCTCACCAACTTTTACAGATGCACCATTGAAAGCATTCTTTCTGGTTGTATCACAGCTTGGTATGGCTCCTGCTCTGCCCAAGACTGCAAGGAAGTACAAAAGGTGGTGAACAAAGTCCAATCCATTACGTAAACCAGCCTCCCATCCATTGACTCCGTCTACACTTCCCGCTGCCTTGGAAAAACAGCCAACATAATTAAGGACCCCACACACCTCAGACATTCTCTTTTCCATCTTCTTCCATCGGGGAAAAGATACAAAAGTCTGAGGTCATGTACCAAGCAGCTCAAGAACAACTTCTTCCCTGCTGCTGTCAGACTTTTGAATGGATTTACCTTGCATTAAGTTGATCTTTCTCTACACCTTAGCTATGACTGTAACATTACATTCTGCACTGTCTCCTTTCCTTCTCTATGAATGGTATGCTTTGTCTGTATAGCACGCAAGAAACAATACTTTTCACTGTACACTAATACATGTGACAATAATAAATCAAAATCAAATCACCTTTTACTGTGGCCTCATATACATTGCCTTTTGATGTTAGAGAAGGCTACTCATTCTTAGTGCTGTCATTTACCCCTGCCTATACCCTACCTGCACCATGTGCTGTTAGTCCCTCTGCCAGTAAAATCTTGCTCTAACGGGAAGTCTGTGCAAGGAGCTCACCAATTCTCGGTGTTTATAGTGGCTTCCACACATTTGTTAAATTTAACTATGGTTGTGCCGATGAAGAAAGCTAAGGGAAACAGACACTGAGCAGGATTGGTTAGCAGATAATAGTAGTGGTTAGCACTGCTGTCTCACAGCACCAGGGACCCAGGTTCAATTCCGGCCTCGGGTCACTGTCTGTGCGGAGTCTGCACGTTCTCCCAGTTTCTGCGAGGGTTTCCTCCGGGTGCTCCGGTTTCCTCCTACAGTCTGAAAGACGTGCTGATTAGGTGCATTGTCCATGCTAAATGTGTGGGTTAGGTGGATTGGCCATGCTAAATTAACCCTTAGTGTCAGGGGGACTAGCAGGATAAATATGCCGGGTTATGAGGATAGGCCTTGGCTGGGATTGTTGTCAGTGAAATCTCGGTGGACTGAATGGCTTCTTTCTACACTGTAGGGATTCTATGATTGGGGATGGGGGGGGTTGGGGTGAGGTGGGTGGAAGGGGGTGCAGGGCTTGTCCTAAAGTTACTGAAGGCCCTAGTTGAAACTAGTGCTACAGAGTCGGCAAACAGAGATTGCAATCGAAGACCAAAACACAAAGGTTACACAGTTACAGAAAAATCATTAATCTTTGCTCTGGCCTGAAAAGGAATCAACATGAACTACAAGTGATTTTATCTCAGGGCCTGTGACTTTTGCAGCAATCTGTTTCATGCAGGGGGTTATCTCGGGTTCAAGGCGAATACTTTCCCCAACTGTGGCGATGTAGAAATTCTGTTCAAGTTCCCCTGCTCGCCTGATAAACGTTTGGCAGTAATTAACATTTCCATCAATTTTACATCATTGCGATAGAGCAGAGATCGGCCAATCTTTCTTCCAATTCTAATTGTTAGCAATAATAGCAGATCAACTAAAGCATTGCAATTGGGTGGCATGGTGGCACAATGGTTAGCATTGCTGCCTCAGAGCAACCAGGGACCTGGGTTCAATTCCCGGCTTGGGTCTCTGTCTGTGCGGAGTTTGCACCTTCTCCCCGTGTCTGTGAGGGTTTCTTCCAGAAGCCCTGGTTTCCTCCCACAGTCCAAAGATATGTGGGTTAGGTGGATTGGCAGTGCTAAATTGACACCTAGACGTGCTGATAATGTGCACTGACCATGCTAAATTATTCCTCAGTGTACACAAACAAGTGCTGGAGTGTGGCGACTGGGAGATTTTCACAGTAACTTCATTGCTTGTGACTAATAAATAAACAAACTTCAGAGTGCCACTTGGAACTATAGAAAAGTTACAGTACAGACTAGACAGTGGGAATCAGATATATTGACCTTTTGGCTAAGATCAAGCCCAAGATGGAGTGCAATGTCTTATCTTGTCAGCTTGGTCTGTTTATGGAGACCATGAATTGGATTCAGTTGGGAATCTGATTTGTTGTTTGGAGCAAGCAAGGAGATGGATTTGGGTTTGCCCAGAACATTCTGAGCTTTGGCTTTGCCATTCTCCTCCTGCCAGTGTGGGTTTCCTCCCACAGTCCCAAGATGTGCGGGTTAGATTGATTGGCCATGCTAAATTGCCCCTTAGTGTCAGAGGTACTAGCTAAGGCAAATGCATGGGATTATGGAGATAGGGCTTAGGTGGGATTGTGTTCGGTGCAGACTTGATGGGCCGAATGGTCTCCTTCTGCACTGTAGGGTTTCTATGTAATTTTAAGGGCGGAACAAAAAATTGTTAAAAACTAGGGAGATGGTGGCACAATGGTAATGTCATGGGGTAAGCAATCTGGAGTTCCAGGTTAATGCTTTGGGGACCTAGGTTCAAATCTCACTGCATTATCTGTGCCAAAATTTTACCAGCACAGCTTGCAGAACGGCATTCTGCATTGGCCTCCCGTGGGACCTTACAAACCTTGGGTGGGCAAGATGGTAAAATTCCGCCACTGGTGAAATTTGAAGTCAATGAATAAATCTGGAATAGTAAGTTAATGTCAGCAATGATGACCATACAAGTATCATCGATTCTCATAAAAGCCCATCTGGTTCACTGACATCCTTAGCGAAGGAAATCTGCCATCCCTTACCTGGTCTCATTGATCCTTAACTACCACCTAAAATAGCCTAGCCTCAGTTCATGGGCAATTAGGGATGGGAAACTAATACGGGTCTTGCTGGCAACGTCTACTTCCCCAGAAAAAAGTATTAAAACTTTAGGGAAGGAGCAAAAAAATTCCCCATCAACTCAAATTTCAAGTTTGCTGATGACATCACCGTCACAGGTCAGATCTCAAACAACGATGAGACAGAAATGGAAAAGAGATAAAGACCCTGGTGAACTGGTGCAACGACAATAACCTCTCCCTCAATGTGAGTAAAATGAAGGAGAAGGTCATTGACTTCAGAAAGCAGAGTGGAGGACATGTCCCAGACTACATCAATGGGAACAAAGTGGAAATGGCCAATTTCTCCAAATGAAGGAACTACATGGACATACTGGTTGAGGGGGAGGAGTACAGAAACAAAACAGTCCCGCAAGGAAGGGTGGAACTGTAATCAACACTGAGCCGTAATTCCAACAGTTTTAGCTTCTCCCATAAATTAATTATCCCACTCATAGACCCTGTCGAAGCAAAGGAGATAATCATCTGTAAAAGTTGGTGAGAGTGGTAGCGGACATACCAAATTTCCTTAGTCTTCTGAGAAAGTAGAGGCATTGGTGGGCTTTCTGAACTATAGTGTCGGCATGGAGCGAACATGCCCCTGTCTACATCAACAGTCATGAAGTGGAAACGGTTAAGACCTTCAAGTTTCTAGGTGTTCAGATCACCAACAATTTGTCCTGGTCCCTCCATGCCAATGCTATATTTAAGAAAGCCCACAAATGCCTCTACTTTCTCAGAAGGCTAAGGAAATTTCATGTTTCCGCTACGACTCTCATCAGCTTTTACAAATGCACGATAGAAAGCATTCTTTCTGGTGTATCACAGCTTAGTATATAAGTATATAAGAACATAAGAACTAGGAGCAGGCCATCTGGCCCCTCGAGCCTGCTCTGCCATTCAGTAAGATCATGGCTGATCTTTTTGTGGACTTAGTTCCACTTACCCGCTTGCTTACCATAACCCTTAAATCCTTTACTGTTCAAAAATTTATCTATCCTTGCCTTAAAAACATTCAATGAGGTAGCCTCAACTGCTTCACTGGACAGGGAATTCCACAGATTCACAACCCTTTGGGTGAAGAAGTTCCTCCTCAACTCAGCCCTAAATCTGCTCCCCTTTATTTTAAGGCCATGCCCCCTAGTTCTAGTTTCACCCGCCAGTGGAAACAACTTCCCTGCTTCTATCTTATCTATTCCCTTCATAATCTTGCATGTTTCTATAAGATACCCCCTCATTCTTCTGAATCTCAATAAATATAGCCCCAATTTACTCAGTCTCTCCTCATAAGCCAACCCTCTCAGCTCCAGAATCAACCTAGTGAATCTCCTCTGCACTCCCTCCAGTGCCAGTATATCCTTTCTCAAGTAAGGAGACCAAAACTATACACAGTACTCCAGGTGTGGCCTCACTAGCACCTTGCACAGCTGCAATATAACCTCGCTGTTTTTAAACCCCATCCTTCTAGCAATGAAGGACAAAAAACTACAAAGGATCATGAATGAAGTCCAGTCCATCACTCAAACCAGCAACTCATCAATTGACTCTTTCTACATTTCCCACTACCTCAAAGAGTCAGCCATAATAATCAAAGATCCCATGCATCCTAGCCATATTCTCTTCCATCTTTGTCCATCAGGAAAAAGATACAAAAATCTGAGATCACCTTCCCAACCAACTCAAGATCAGCTTCTTCCCTACTGCCATCAGACTTTTGAATGGGCCTACCTCACTCTAAGTTGATTTTTCTCTATACCCTAGCTATGACTGTCACCCTACATTTTGAACTCTCTCTTTTCCTTCTCTCCTATGTAGTCTATGAATGGTATACTTCGTCCGTATAGCCCAAGAAACAATACTTATCACTGTATCCCAATACACATGACAATAATAAATCAATTTAAATCAAAAATTAAAAAATCAAGTTGTACAAGACATTAGTAAGGCCACACTTGGAATACTGTGTAGAGTTCTGGTCACCTTATTATAGAAAGGATATTATTAAACTAGAAAGAGTGAAGAAATGACTCACTAGGATGCTACTGGGGCTTAATGGTTTGAGTTATAAGGAGAGGCTGGATAGACTGGGACTTTTTTCTCTGGAGCGTAGGAAGCTGAGGAGTGATCTTATAGAAGTCTATTAAATAATGAGGGGCCCCGATCAGCTAGATAGTCAATATATTTTCCCAGAGGTAGGGGAGTCTAAAACTAGGTTCAAGGTGAGATGGGAGACATAGAAAAGGGTTCAGAGGAGCAATTTTTTCACCAGAGGGTGGTGAGTGTCTGGGACAAACTGCCAGAGGTAGTAGTAGAGGCAGATACAATTTTGTCTTTTAGAAAGCATTTAGGCAGTTAGATGGGTCAGACGGGTATAGAGGGATATGGGCCAAATAAAGGCAGTTGGAACTAGCTTCACGGTTAGAAAAAAGAGCAGCATGAACAATCGGGCCAAAGAGTCTGTTTCCATGCTATAAACCTCTATGACTCTATGACCCTAAGATAGCAGATTTAAAGTTTGATTCCTTAGGGCTGATGCCCAGGGAGGTTGAGGCCAATTCTGAATAGGTCCATCTGCTTCCAGTGAGAACTCGAGTGAAGAAGCCCCCCCACACCTCAGGCTTGAAGAAGTTCTGGGACATCCTTCTGGGATGGGGAACATTGGCTCCAATACGGCAGTTGCATCTATTCTTTCATCCCTCCTGTATCAGTCTCAGAGGCCCAGTCTCAAACGCCCCAACAGCTCTCCAGCCAAGGTCTGCTTACTCAGAGCAGTAAGAAATCTCACAACACCAGATCAAAGTCCAACAAGTTGATTTGAGAGTAAACCCACACGCTTTCGGGGTTTGCCTCTCCACTCACCTGACGAAGGGGCAAACCCCAAAACCTTGTGGCGTTTACTATCAGATAAACCTGTTGGACTTTAGCCTGGTGTTGTGAGACTTCTTATTGTGTTTACCCCAGTCCGACGCTGGCATCTCCACATCATGACTCAGCGCAGCCCAGTGATACAACCTGGGGCCATCCTGGAACTCTGCACATTTTTGTCATGTAAAATACCTGGCGTGAAGTATCTGTCTGCTGATTGATAAATCGAGGGCATTTGGCTTGAGCTATTTCAAAGTTGAATTATTCATTTAAGAATTCAATAATTCATGGGCCAACACTTGAGGGAGATCGGGCTCTGTGAGCTTAACACGGTAGAAGTCTCCGTGCAGAAATGAAAGCTGCTTTTTTGAGACCCGCTGGCAAGATGCTACTAAGCTCCATGATCACGTGAAATGGAGGACCGAGGTCGAAAATAGCAAAAAAAAACTTCCAGTTCCCTCAGGCTTTAACAATCACGGGGCCTATCATTGTGAACAGCCATGCAGTACTCACCTGCAAGGAATAAATCTGGCGAGGCGAATCCAAATCTCCTTAAGGAGTATAAAATAAATAATCGCTAGTAATAAAAGGAAAGGAACTTGCATTTATACACAGTCGTAATGCCTTTCACAAGCCCTGGTCATCCCAAAGTACTTTACAGCCAATTTGTGATCTGCTCAATTATTAGCTAATTTCGTACATCCAATATTCAAATTGCAGTTAACAAAGACAGACCACACAAGCCATTCATCAAACCAAATTTAATATGACTGCAGCTTTCCTATCATTAAGGATAACCATGTCCCATCTAGCTTTACATGCAAATGAGTGTCCTAATGGGCAGCACGGTGGCACAGTGGTTAGCACTGCTGCCTCACTGCGCCAGGGACCTGGGTTCGATTCCTGGCTAGGGTCACAGTATGGAGTTTGCATGCTCTCCCCGGGGATTTCTTCCCGGTGCTCTGGTTCCCTCCCACAGTCCGACATTCTGTGAGCTTACTGCGAAAGGAAATGCCTTTCTTTGGGCAGCAGGGTGGCACAGTGGTTAGCCCTGCTGCCTCACAGCGCCAGGGACCGGGGTTTGATTCCTGGCTTGGGTCACTGTCTGTGTGGAGCTTGCACGTTCTCCCTGTGGATTTCCTCCGAGTGCTCCGGTTTCTTCCCACAGTCTGAAAGATGTGCTGGTTAGATGCATTGGCCATGTTAAATTCTCCCTCAGTGTACCCGAACAGGCGCCAGAGAGTGGCGACTGGAGGATTTTTCACAGGAACTTCATTGAATGTTATTCTAAGCTTACTTGTGACATTAATAAATAAAGTTAAAAGCTCAGAAGTGCTTCAAATGACAAGTTAGATTGAAATACGAGCAATGCTGCTGACTTGGTAAACATGACAGCACATTCCCAGATATCAGTGTGCTGGACACAGGAAGGAGGTTAGCATTGTCGTGTTTACTAAGCTGAAATGTCTCAAGGAATGAGAACAGGAAGTGGTCATCTGGCTCCTCCAATCAGCTCTGCCATTCAATATGATCCTCGAGCCCAACTCCACTTTCTCTGAAACATAGGAGTAGGCCATTCAGCCCATTGTGGCTGTTCCACCTTTCAAACAGATCATGGTTGCTCATCTAACTCAACACACATACTCCCACATCGCTTGATGACATTAGTATCCAGCAATCTTGCCATATTTATCTGCAACGCATCAATGTAACCAATAAGAACATTGGAATCTATGAGAATATAACCAATGATAACATGCTGTGAGGGTCAGCTGACCAATTGGACAATGTAACCAATGATGTGGTGGTCAGCTGACCCGGTATAAATAGAAAGCAGGTGGGGATTGTGGGACTGGCTCAGGACATGGCCTGAGTGCTGTGTAATGATGCTTCTTTATTGAACCTTTCTCTTTGATGTACTTTGTGAAGTTAGTTCTTACAATGAAGTGTCCTTACAGCTGGATAAACACGACTTGTTCAATAATGGAGCATCACAACTCTTGGGGGTTGAGAATTCAGAATCGTCTAAGTGAAGAAATTCCTCCTCATCTCAATACTAAATGGCCCTCTCCTTATTCTGTGACTGCATCCCTTGGGTCTAGACTCACCAGCCTGGGGAAATATTCTATCCACATCGACCATGTCCTGCGTTGTAAGAAAATTTGTAAGTTCCAATGAGATCATCTCTCATTCTTGGAAATTGTTGAGAATCCAGGCCCAGTTTCCTCAATCTCTCCTCATAAGGCGATCCCGCCAGCCCAGGGATTAGTCTGGTAATCCTCTGTTGCATTCCCTCTAAGGCAAGTATATCCCTTGTTTGATAAGGAGATCAAAAGTGTACACAATGCTGCAGGTGCAGTCTCTCGAAGGCTCTATGTGATTGTGGCAAGACATCTTTACTCAAATTCCCTTAAGATGAAGGCCAAAGCACCATTTGCTTTCTCACTGCTTGCTGCACTTGGTTGAGGCAGACACATTAGAAATATTGAAGGATTATCTGGATAGACACATGAATAGACAGGGAATAGAGGGGTTCAGGTGGTTGGTCTAAAGAGGGCAAAATGATTGGCGCAGGTTTGGGGGGGCCGAAGGGCCTGTGCTGTCCTGGTCTTTGTTCTTTGCACCTGCATTCTAGCTTTTAGTGACTCTTGAAGAAGGACACCCAGGTTCCTTTGGACATTAAAACTTCACAATCTCTCAACATTTAAGAAATACTGTTCTGTTTTCTACTAAAGTGAATAACATTACACTTATTCGCATTACATTCCATCTGCCGCGTTCTTGTCCAGTCACTTAGATTGTCCTTGTTACCTCCTTGTTTTCTGCTCAGAATGTGTGTCCCACCTAGTTTTGTGTGATCAAGAAATTGGGAAATGTAATGTTTTCTTTCTGGTTCTATCACAGCTTGGTATGGCTCCTGTTCTGCCCAAGGCCACAAGGAACTACAAAAGATCGTGAATGTAGCCCAATCCTATCACGGAAACCAGCCTCCCATCTATTGACTTTATCTGTGCTTCCCGCTGTTTCAGCAAAGCAGCCAGCATAATTATAGACCCCACACACACTCCAGACATTCTCTCTCTCACTTCCTTCTGTCGGGAAAAAGATACAAAAATCTGAGGTCATATATCAACCGAATCAAGAACAGCTTCTTCCCTGCTGCTGTCAGACCTTTGAACGGACTTATCTTGCATGAAGTTGATCTTTTTCTACACCCTATTTACCCCACTATATTCTGCACTGTCTCCTTTCCTTCTCTATGACTGCTATGCTTTGTCTGTATAGTGCAAGAAACAATACTTTTCACTGTATGTTAATACATGTGACAATAATATATCAAGTCAAAAGAAGTTTGGCCCCACGTCCAAAATCATTGATATATTTTGTCAATAGTCATGGCCCCAGTATGGATCCTTGAGGTACCCCACTCATTGCATTAAACTCAGTACATTACCCCCACTCTGATGGCTATAATTTTGTTTGCTAACCTCCTGTGTGGGACCTTATCAAAAAACTTCTAAAAATCTACAAATCTACATCCACTAGTTTTCTTTTATCTGTGCTGCAAGTAACATCCTCAGAAAACTTCAAAAAGTTTGTCAATCCTGATTTCTCTTCCATAAATCCATGTTGACTCTGCGCAATCACATCATTATCCGCATAGGTTGGCTTACCACATCCTTTATTATTGATGCTAACATTTTCCCCGCTACTAACGTCAGACTAACAAGTCTGCAGTTCTCTGTTTTCTCTCTCTCCCTCCCTTCTCAAACAGTAGGGTTACATTTACTCCTTGCCAGTCTGCAGAAATCTTTCTCCTTTCGATAGAATTTTAAAGGATAATCACTAATGCATCCATTGTCTCGATAGCCAACTCCTGTAATATTCTGGAATCTAAGTTAGTTGCTCCTGCCACTTGTCGTAGCCCTTCATTCACTTTGTCTCCAAAAATTAGACAAATTCAGCCTTAAGTCAGGCTTGCAAGGATTGTTCCATGGTGGCACAGTGGTTAGCACTGCAGTCTCACAGTGCCAGGGATCTGGGTTTGATTCCCGGCTTGGGTCACTGTCTGTGTGAACTTTGCACATTCTTCCTGTGTCTGCATGGGTTTCCTTCCGCAGTCCAAAAGATGTGCTAGTTAGGTGAATTGGCCTTGCTAAATTCTTCCTCAATATATTCATCAGGTGCTGGAATGTAACAGCGAGGGGAATTTCACAATAACTTCATTGCAGTGTTAATATAAGCCTACTTGTAATGAATAAAAAAACTTTTACTTTCAGGAGGTCCATCGTGTCTACACTGATTCTCCAAATGAGCATCATGGCTTATTCCCTGACTTTTCCCCTGCACCTCTGCACACTGTTCCTACTCACGTAATAATCTAATACTCTCTTGAATGCCTCCGTTGAACCTGCCTCCACCACACTTCCAGGCAGTGCATTCCAGACCTTAACCACTTCCTGTGTAAAAAAACGATTTTCTCACATCACATTAGCTTCTTTTGCAAACCACTATAAATCTGTGCTCTCTCTCTCTTATTCTTGATCGTGTTACAAGCAAGAAAAGTTGCTCCCTAGAGGGTGGCACAGTGGTTAGCGCCAAGAACTCAGGTTCAATTCCAGCCTTGGCCACTGTCTGTATGGAGTTTGCACATTCTCCCCATGTCTGCATAGGTTTCGTCCGGGTGCTCTGGTTTCCTCCAAAAGTCCAAAGCTATACTGGTTAGGTGGATTGGCCATGCTAAATTGGCTCTAGTTCAGGAAGTAAATGTGTCAGATCACTGGAATAGGGCCCAGGTAGGGTTGCGGTTGGTACAGATGCTATGGGCCGAATGGTCCCTTTCAGTACTGTAGGGATTCTATGACATCTACTTTGTCCAACCGCCTCATGATTTTGAACATCTCTGTCAAATCCCTTTCGCTTTTTTTCTCTCTAAGGAGAACAGTCCCAACCTCTCCAATTTACCCTCATAACTGAAGTTTCTCACAGAATCATAGAATTCCTATTGTGCAGGGGGAGGTCATGTGGCCCATTGAGCCTGCACTGACAACATTCCCACCCAAACAGTTGTTTCATTGGCAGTTCTGTATTCAGCAGTGCAGAATGAGTAGTTCTTCAATAAAACCACTTGTGTTGTAATTTGAATCAACTTATGCAAACCAAGTCATTTCTTGCCCGTTAAAACCCACAGTCCTCTAAAATAGTTAGGACATTAGTGGCATGGTGGCACAGTGGTTAGCACTGCTGTCTCACAGTGCCAGGGACTGTGTCTGTGTGTGGAGTTTTCACATTCTCCCCTTGTCTGTGTGGGTTTATCCAGGTGCTCCAGTTTCCTCCCATAGTCTGAAAGACATATTGGTTAGACGCATTTACCCAAACAGGCATCGGACTGTGGCGACTCAGAGAATTTCACAATAACTTCATTGCAGTGTTAATGTAAGCCTTACTTGTGACTAATAAATAAACTTTTTAAAAAAACTTTAAACATTGCACCCATGAACAGTTCCTTATAGAACAGAATTCATAGGATCTCTACAGTGTAGAAGGAGACCATTCAGCCCATCGAGCCTGCACTGATGACAATCCCACCCAGGCCCTATTCCCATAACCCTATATATTTACCCTGCTGTTCCCCCTGACATTAGAGTTAATTTAGCATGGCCAATCCACCTAACGTGCACATATTTGGACTGAGAGAGGAAACTGGAGCACCCCGGGGAAACTTAAGCAGACATGGGGAGAATGTGCAGACTCCACAGGCAGTGACCTGAAGCCAGAATTGAACCTGGGTCCCTGGCGTTGTGAGACAGCAGTGCTAAACATTGCGCCACAATGCTGCCTTCATAAGATGCCACATGAAATGTTTTTTTCTGTGATAACATTTCACGTGGCATTTTATTGAATATTTGCTGAAAATCCATGTGTGCTACATCCACTGGTTCCCCTTTACCCTCTTATACATTTTCAACAAAAACTCTCAGGCTGGCCAAACATGATTTTCCTTTCATAAAACCATGTTGACTGTTCCTAATCATGCTGTGATTTTTTTAAGTGCCCTTTGCAACTTTCTTATAATGGATTCCAGCATGTTCTTGGCGATTGATACCAAGCCAACTGGCCTTCGGTTGCCTTGTTTTGTTTCTCTCTCCTTTCTTGAATAGTGGTGTTGCATTTATGTTCCAACCCACTGGGACAATCTCAAAAGCTAGGAAACTTTGGAAGATCACAGCCAATGCATCCATTACCTCTGCTGCCACCTCTTTCAGAATGCCCCTAAGTATTAGCCCCTGCACACAGGGGATTTGTCAGCTCTTACTGCTGTTAATTTTTTCAGCACTTTTACATCATCTGTCCTGATAAATTATTGCAGGAGCTTCTTCACCAGAAAGACTGCAGCCATTCGAGAGAATGGGGGTAACCCCCTTCTATGTGGTAGGAAGGGATGGATGATAAATGGGAGTGATACCCAGGCAATGAATCACATCATCATTACGGTGCAGAAGGAGGCCATTCAGCCCATCATGTCTGCAAATGGGCATCATGAGTTAGTGTCATTCCCCTGACCTTTTTGCATTCCCCTGCACATTGTTTCTATTCGAGTGATCATCTAATGCTCTCTTGAGTTGAACCTGCCTCCACTATGCTTCCAGGTCGTGCATTCCAGACCCAAACACTGGCTGGGTGAAAACAATTTTTCTCACATCACATTTACATCTTTTGCAAATCACTTTAAATCTGTGCCCTCTCATTCTTGATCCTTTAATGAGCAGGAACAGTTTCTATCTATCCACTCTATCCAGTGCCCTCTTGATTTTGAACATCTCTATTAAATCTCTTAGCCTCCTTCTCTCCAAGGAGAACAGTCCCAACCTCTCTAATCTGTCCTCATAACTGAAGTTTCTCATCCCTGGATCCATTCTTGTAAACCTTTTCTGCACTCTCTCTATAATGATTCACATCCCTCCTACAATGTGGTGCCCAGAACGCTACACAATCTTCCAGTTAAGGTTTAACTAGTGTCTTGTATAACCCCTTTGCTCTTGTACTCTCATGCTGCTAGTAATAGGGGAGGCAGTGACACAGTTGTATTGTCACTGGGCTAGTAATCCAGAGACCCAGCTGGGTTGGGCCCTGACTTTTCAGGCTTTGGGTGGACCCACCATCTCTGAGAAAAATTCCAGCCTTTGGTGCAGGCTTTAAAAAAGATCTTTATTTCAGGAATGAGAAGAAATTGGAAAAGCTAGGCATCTTCTCCTTGGAGAACAGAAAACTGAGAGGAAATTTGATGTATCCAAAATTATGAGGAGTGTGGAAAGAGTATCATAGAATCAGAGAATCCCTACAGTGCAGAAAAGGCCATTCAGCCCATCAAGTCAGTACTGACTTTCTAACAGAGCATCTTACCCACGCCCTTTTCCCCCCATCCCTGTAATCCCCACATATTTCTCATGGCTAATCCATCTAATCATCTAGAACATTAATGACTTTCTGAAAGAGCATCTTACCCCATACATTTCCCATGGCCAATCCACCTAATTACACATCTTTGGACATTAAGGGAGGATTTACCATGGCCAGTCCACCCAACCTGAACATTCTTGGACTGTGAAAGGAAACCCACACAGACACGGGGAAAATGTGCAAACTCCACACAGTAACCCAAGGCCAGAATTGAACCCGGGTCCCTGGCGCTGTGAGGCAGCAGTGCTAACCACTGTGCCACCGCGCCATGAGTAGATAGAGAGGATCTGCTCCCATTGACGAGAGCATCAAGCCGCAGAGGGCACCAATTTGAGATGATTGGCCAAACAAACAACATGAGGAAAAGTTCTTTTTTGTGTAGCAAGTTGTTTGTCAGATTCAATTATGGCTTTCTGAAGGGAATTTGATTAATAATGAATTATCTGTGGAGCAAAGGTTTGCAGAGACTGTGAGGAATAGGCAGGTTGGTGGCATTGGGAGAGTTGCTCCTGCAGGAAGCTGACATAGACATGATGGGCCGAATGTCCTCCTATTGTGCTGCAAACATTCTATTAGTTGACGATATGGGTGGCATGGTGGCACAATGGTTCGCACTGTTGCCTCACAGCACCAGGGACCTGGGTTCGATTCAGGCCTTGGGTCACCATCGGTGTGGAGTTGGCACATTCTCCCTGTGTCTGCGTGGGTTTCCTGCGGGTGCTCTGGTTTCCTGCCAGACACGGAAAATGTGCTACTTCGGTTAATTGGCCGTACAAAATTGCCCCTTAGTGCCAAGGTAAACATATGAGGTTACAGGAAGAGGGCCTGGGAGGGATTGTTTTTGGTGCAGACGTGATGGGCCGAACGGCCTCTTTCTTCACTGTAGGGATTCTATGATCCTGGGAAAAGACTGGGAGAGGAAACCAGACAGGAGAAAGCTTGGCTCTTTCCTATCACCATCAGAAAATGTCACTATTCACTTCAACAAGCCTACCCATGCTGTCTGCCACAGAATTAGAACAGCTCGATCACCATCAGGAGGGCAGCAAGACAAGACCCACCTCCTGGAATTTTTAATTATTAATGATGTTATTAAAGTTCTTGTTAAACCTTCACTGTTTATTCCCTGCCCCGTGATTAATGTTGAATTCTAATGTTGCATTTCGCCTCAATAACACTTGCACATCCGTGTGCATACTTTTAGTCAGAGTGCTTTCTTCAACTGCAAATCTGACAGAATCGCAATTACTGTAGAGCATTTCCATCTTCAAGAATACACATTGCAACTAAGGAGGGGGGCATTACTGACTTGTGAGATGGTCTGATTTGATTTATTATTGTCACATGTATTGGGATACAGTGAAAAGTATTGTTTCTTGTGTGCTATTATGACAAAGCATACCGTTCATAGAGTACCGATGGGAGGAAAGGAAAGGCCGCAGAATATAGTGTTACAGTCATAGATAGGGTGTAGAGAAAGATTGACTTAATATGATTCAATAGTCTGATGGCAGCAGGGAAGAAACTGTTCTTCATAGAATTCCTACAGTACAGACGGAGGCCATTCAGCCCATCAAGTCTGTACCGACCACAATCCCACCCAGGCCCTATCCCCATAACCCCATGCATTTACCCTTAATGTCCCTCTGATATTAATGGACAATTTAGCATGGCCAATCATAAGAACATAAGAAATAGGAGCAGGAGCAGGCCATCCAGCCCCTCGAGCCTGCCCCGCCATTCAACAAGATCATGGCTGATTCAACAAGATCATGGCTGATTCAACAAGATCATTGCTGAATTCAACAAGATCATGGCTGAATTCAACAAGATCATGGCTGATCAATCCACCTAACACGCACATCTGCATGTACACAGAATGTAGTGTTATAGTCATAGCGAGGTTATAAAGAAAGATCAACTTAAAATGAGGTAGGTCCATTCAAAAGCCTGATGGCAGCAGAGAAGGAGCTGTTCTTGAGTCAGTTGGTGTATTGCCTCAGGCTTTTGTATCTTTTTCCTGATGGAAGAAGGTGTAAGACAATGTACGTCTGGGGTGCGTGGGGTCCTTGATTATGCTGGCTGCTTTGCCAAGGCAGCAGGAAATGTAGACAGAGTCAATGGATGGGAGGCTGGTTTGCGTAATGGACTGGGCTACGTTCACAACCCTTTGTAATTTCTTGAGGTGTTGGGCAGAGCAAGAACCAATACCAAGCTATAATACAACCAGAAAGGATGATTTCTATAGTGCATCTATAAAGATTGGTGAGAGTCATAGCGGACATGCCGAATTCCCTTAGCCTCCTGAGAAAGTACAGGCGTTGGTGGCTTTCTTAGCTATATCTTTGGCGTGAAGTTGATACTCCAGTCTGCAGCAGCAGTAAAGGGGAAAAAGTAAATGCATTAAACAGTAAAAATAAGTGCAAGAAAGCACTGAATAAACTGGCAAAATAACCAGCTCAAACCAATGGGAGTTTTAGCACCTGTATTACAGACGCTGCCAGCTAGCTTTCTGGCACAGTGAACTGGTGGTATCTATGGGAACACCAGTTCTGAACTGCTCGCATTTTCCCATTCAGAACGAGCTGCTATTTCTACCAGTATTATGGGAGCTTCAAAGAGCAAAGAACAAAAAACAATACAGCTCAGAAACAAGCCCTCAAGTCCACCAAGCCTGCACCAATATATGGTTTCTATTCCTCTTCGCCTCCCATTCACGTGTCTATCAAGATACACCTTGAATGTTATTAGCACTGCTGCCTCACAGTGCCAGGAATCTTAGTTGATTCGTGACTTGGGTCACTGTCTGTATGGAGTCTGCACGTTCTCCCCATGTCTGCATGGGTTTCCTCAAGGTGCTCCAGTTTCCTCCATAGTCTGAAAAATGTGCTGGTTAGGTGCATTGGCCATGTTAAATTCTCCTTCAGTGTACCCGAACAGGCACCGGAGTGTGGCAACTAGGGGATTTTCACAGTCACTTCTTTGCAGCGTTAATGTAAGACTACTTGTGACACCAATAAATACTCTTTAAACGTTGCTAATGCGCCTGCTTCCACCACCTCCACTGCAGTGCATTCCAGGCACTCACCACCCTCTATGTGAAAAACTTTTCCCACATGTCCCCCCTAAACTTACCCCCTTACCTAAATCTGAGCTCTCTTTCCATCCTGGGAAAAAAGCCTCTAACTATTTACGCCTCGCATAGCTTTGTAGATTTCTTTCAGGTCAACCCTCAGCCTATCTTTCCGGTGAGGACAATCTGAATTTTTCCAACCTCTCTTCATACCTAAAGCCCTCCAGATCATGTGGCATTTTTGTACCTTCTCCAAAGCATCCACTTCCTTCTGGTGGTGTAGCACGTGGAGCTGCACGTAATATTCCAAACATTCCTTCTAGATAAGCCGAAGAAACATTCAGAGCTTCAGACTGTGGCCTCTAAACCCTTCAAGGAACTGTCTTGCCCCTGAATTCATTCAGAGTGAGCATTTGCTCTGTCGCAGCCATTTCTGCTGAAAGGAGCGATTGGAGGAGTGCAGTGTAAAGGGTTGATGCTAAGTACGTAAATAGACAGTCAATATCATCACGAATATAAAACCACCTAACAACAGAGCACGCCAAGGGATAGGTCTAGCTGACGCCTCGTTATTCTGCACATAGTTGCAAGAATGTTCAATAAAAGGCTTAGTTTCACCACATCCTTGGCTCCAGCAGTCCCTCATCCATCCAGGCCAAGGAGAAACTGAGCTAAGACCCAATGATGATGGTGACAGTGGTAAAGATAACAGAAAACACACTGAATAAAGAGCCCTGTGACTGGAGAAAGCATCGAGGGAAATAGCTGCCAGGTGTAACATCAGTGTCCCTTTAAGAAAGGATGTTTTCAAAACATGATTTCTCAGCTCACAGCATCAGTGATGTTATTGCTGCTGGTTTGACCGTAATGAGTCCTGTTATTGCTACTTAAGAGGCAAATGGGGTTGTTTGTGTTTACTCTGGGATTAGTTTTATAATCCTGCATTGTTAGGAGGTTGGCCATTAGCTTTTGGACAGGGTTTTTTTTCGCAGTGAGTCTAAGGTTTCATTTTCAGCTCTGGGCTACGGTTGGGCTTTAACAGGGATCGTAAGCTGAGCAGAAGTCTCTCTCTCCGCGTTTTTTTAGAAATGCTGCTGGGGTCACTGTCTTTGTGGAGTTAAAGCAAAGTTTTGCCTTCCTGAAGGAAAGAATTTGCTGTCAGTAGTTTGCCTGAAGTCCCTGATATTCTGGGAAGCAGTCTTGACTTCAAACTGTTTTGGGATTTAAGAGCATTTAATTGCAGAAATCAACTAAACGGCTTTGATTAGAGTATCACGTGAGCATTAGTCTATGCTGTGTTAAACCTATAAAAGGGTTTTTGCTGTCTATGGGTTTTGGTTTTAATTGGAACAGTGGAGATATTCATTAAGAGTTATACATTATAGTGTTTGTTTTGTTTTTGTCTATAATTGGTAAAAATTCTTGCTAGTTTTCTTATTATACACGTTAACTATATAATTCAATAAACTTTGTTTGATAAAAGCTCCCTTGTGGATCATTGGAATCATACCTGAAGTGAAACATATCATGCTTATCCTAACCAAATTCAAGATGCAAAACTTAAGATTCAGGCAAACTTCATAAAACACTTTGAAGTTTCTGAGCTGAACCAAATCACAAGAAAGGATGGATGGGGAAAACCATAAAGTAAAGTTTATTTATTAGTCACAAGTAGGCTTACATGAACACTGCAATGAAGTTATTGTGAAAATTCCCTAGTCGCCACACTGCGGCACCTGTTTGAGGGGGAATTTAGCATGGCCAATGCTCCTAACCAGCACGTCTTTCAGACTATGGGACGAAATCAGACACCTGGAGGAAACCCACATAGACATGGGGAGAACATGCAAACTCCACACAGACAGTGACCCAAGCCGGGAATCAAACCCAGGTCCCTGGTGCTGTGAGGCAGCAGTGTTAACCACTGTGCCAGCGTGCCGCCAGCAGACCTTAAGAAACGTTGGAGTGAAGAAAAGCCATGAAGAAAATCTTACACTTATCAGAGTGTTTTGAATTCATGGAGGGCTTAGATCTTTTTTATTCTTTTGTGAGATGTGGGTGTTGTTGACTGGTCTGGCATTTATTGATCATCCCCAGGAGTCAACCACATTGCTGTGGCTTTGAAGTCACTTGTTGGGGCCAGGCAAAGACAGTAAATTTGGTGATCATGTTCCAGCATTCTACAGACTCTGGAAGAGTTCCAGTAGATTGGAGGGTAGCTCATGTAACCCCACCTTTTAAAAAAAAGGAGAGAGAGAGAAAACAGGGAATTATAGACTGGTTAGCCTGACATCAGTAGTGGGGAAAATGCTGGAGTCATTTATTAAGGATGTAATGAGCATTTAGAAAGCAGTGACAGTTTCAGTCCGTATCAGCACGGATTCACTAAAGGGAAATCGTGCTTGAAAAATCTTCTGGAATTTTTTGAGGATGTGACTCGTAGAGTGGATAAGCGTGAACCAGTGGATGTTGTGTAGCTGGACTTTCAAAAGGCGTTTGATAAGGTCCCACACAAGAGATTAATGAGCAAAATTAAAGCACGCGGTATTGGTGGTAATGTGTTGATGTGGATAGAGAACTGGTTGGCAGCCAGGAGACAGACAGGATAAATGGGTCCTTTTCAGAGTGGCAGGCAGTGACTAGTGAGGTCCCGGGGGTTCAGTGCTGGGATCTCAGCTACTCACAACATACATTAATGATTTGGATGAAGGAATTGAATACAATATCTCCAAATTTGCAAATGACGCTAAGCTGGGTGGCAGTGTATGCTGTGAGTAGGATGCTAAGATGCTGCAGGGTGACTTGGATAGGCAGCTGAATGGGCAGATGCAATATAATGTGGATAATTGTGAGGCTATCCACTTTGGTGACAAAGACAGGAAGGAAGGTTATTCTCTGAATGGCGGCAGTTTGGGAAAAAGGGAAGTGCATGACCTGGGTGTCATACTTGAACAGCCACTGAAGGTTGGCATGCAGGTACGACAATAGCCTCATGGTCATTTTTGGACTTTAATTCCAGATTTATATTGAGTTCAAATTCCGTGATGGGATTCGAACTGGGGATTACTAGTCCAGCAACAATACCACTATGCCACCAATCCCCCAAGCTGAGAAGTGGTAAACCGGCCATTGTAGGTTGACCAGGTATGGAGCAGCTTTGGGAAGACAAAAGGATTCAGAATTTCCAAACTTACTCAGAGCTCCTGAGAAGACTGAAACAAGTACCCCAATGTAAGAGTATCAGAACCAAGTAGAACCATGGGAAAACCAAGCAGAAGATTTCCTGTGAACTGCAGGTGAAGGGATCATAAGTTCATGACTCAGAAGGACACTTGTATCCAGGAAGATCGACAAATTTGAGCAAGGGAAAGAATAAACAGCACTGGATGCAGAGACATGCATGGCTGTTGAGAAGCATGAACATGGTAAGTTTTATTGAGATGTAGAGCCTGTTGGTGGGGGAGTCCAGAGCTAGTTTGAGGATAAGAGGAAAACCTTTTAGAACTGAGGTGGGGGGAAATTTCTTCACTCAGAGGGTAGTGAATGTGTTGAATTCACTACCACAGAAAGTAGTTGACGCTAAAATGTTGTGTGACTTCAAGAAGAAATTAGATATAGCTCTTGAGGATAAAGGAATCAAGGGATATGGGAGAAAGGGGGGATCAGGATATTGAATTTGATGATCAGCCATGATCAAAGTGAATGGTGCAGCAGGCTCGAAGGGCTGAATGGCCTACTCCTGCTTCTAGTTTCTGTGTTTCGATGTTTTAAATGGGTGACTCCTTACTCTTAGATTATACCCTCTGGTCTTAACCCTCCCTCAAGTGGAAACAACATCTCAAATGTATCCTGTCAAGCCCCCTGAGAATGCTACATGTCTCAATAAGGTCGCCTCTCACTCTTCTAAACTCCAGTGAGTACAGGCCCAACCTGCTCAACCTTCCTCATGAGAAAATCTCTCCATTCCCTGGATTAACCTGGTGAACTTTCATTGGACTACTGAGTGACTGTTACGCACCACTCCAGAATGGTCTGGCCCTGTCTGAATTCCTAATGGGAAAATGGCGGTGCACTCAACCAGTTACCCAGAACAGAGAGCTGGAATTCTCTGATAATTCACATACTACCCCACCAACTTTGACAGAGAACATGGAGAATTTGAATCCTACACATTTCCCCAAGTAGAAGATCATGAAGACTGGTGAAAGCAGCACAATGGTCACCTCTGTGAACCAAGCATGAAGGTGGAATCTTTGGGGAAGAGAGACATAGAATAATGTATTCAATATAGTTAGAGACATGGAGAGGTTGGGGGGAGGGGGACAGTGATGTAGTGCAGACGGTTAATGGTGAGTATATAAATAAACAGTCTAACAATATCAGTGGTGTAAGAATGCATGACTGCAGAGCATGCTGAGAGGCAGTTCAACATGAAGAATCGTGCTAAGCTATAATATGGATATAGTTAGAAAAATGTTCAATAAAAATTGACGTTCACCAACAGCCTTTCCTCCAGCGTTCTCTATCGATCCTGGCCAATGACAAATTAAGCTTAGATCCACAATGATGATAAGAACAGAAGATTGGGAGGAGGCCTATGTGGAGTGTAAATATCGTAGAATCATAGAATCCCTACAGTGCAGAAGGAGGCCATTCAGCCCATCGAATCTGCACCAACCACAATCCCACCCAGGACCTATTGCTGTAACTCCACATATTTATGCTGCTACTCTCCCTGACACTACGGGGCAAGTTAGCATGGCCAATCAACAGAAACTGCACATTTTTGGATTGCGGGAGGAAACTGGAGTACCTGGAGGAAACCCACGCAAGCACTGGGAGAATGTGCAGACTCCACACAGACAGTCACCCGGAGACAGGATCCCTGGCGCTGTGAGGCAGCGGTGCTAACCACTGTGCCACCACGCACATGGAAGGCCCAGGTTCTTTGCTGTACTTGCCAGTGATGTATCTGTCCATGAGACTATCAGTGTGAGTGACCAGTGCACAGTCCTTGTGGAGACAAAGTCCCACCTTCACTTTGACGATACCCACCATCATGTTGTGTTGCATTGTCAATTTGCTAAATGGTATAGACCGCAAATAGATCTAGCAACTCAAAACTGGGCATCCATGAGTCATTGTATGCCATTAGCAGAATTGTATTCAACCACAATCTGTAACTTTTTACATAAGAAATAGGAGCTGGAGTAGGCCATCTAGCCCCTCGGGCCTGCCCCGTCATTCAATAAGATCAGAAAGTGGTTCAGTTCCACTTACCTGCCTGCTCCCCATAACCCTTAATTCCCTTATCGGTCAGAAATCTACCTACCTGTGACTTGGCCCGACATATCCCACACATTACCACTGAGCCATGGGATTAACCCTGATTCAATGGAGAGTGCAGGAGAGTATGCCAGGGGCAGCACCAGGTGTACCTAAAGGTCTTAGGTACCTAAAGGTACCTAAGGTCTTATGAGGAAAGGCTGAGGGACTTGAGGTTATTCTCATTGGAGAGAAGAAGGTTACAAGGTGACCTGATTGAGGCATACAAGATGATCAAAGGATTGGATAGGGTGGACAGTGAGAGCCTTTTACCTCGGATGGTGATGGCTAACACAAGGGGACATAGCTTTAAATTAAAGGGTGGTAATTATAGGATGGATGCCAGAGGTAGGTTCTTTACTCAGAGGGTAGTAAGGGCGTGGAATGCCCTGCCTGCAGCAGTTGTGGACTCGCCAACTTTCAGGGCGTTCAAATGGTCAATGGATAGGCACATGGATAACATTGGAATAGTTTAGGTTCGAGGGTCATTAGATTGGTTCCACTGGTCGGCGCAACATCGAGGGCCGAAGGGCCTGTACTGCGCTGTAATGTTCTATGTTCTAAAAATGGGGTGTCGACCTGACAACACAGGGGTACTTGCGTGGCAAACAGTAGAAGCAGCAAGTAATAGACAGAGCAAAGTGATCCCACAACCAACAGATTGGATCCAAGCTCTACAGTTCTGTCACATTCAGCTGTGAATGGCGGCGGACAATTAAACAACTCACTGGACGGGGCTCCACAAATATCCCCATCCTCAGTGATGGAGGAGCCCAGCATATCAGTGCAAAAGATAAAGCTGAAGTATTCGCAGTCAGAAGTGCCACGTAGGTGATCCATCTCCTCCTGATTTCCCCGGAATCATAGATGTCAGTCTTCAGCTAGTTCGATTCACTCCATGTGATATCAAGAAATGGCTGAAGACACTGGGATACTACAAATGCTTAAAGGGGCCCTGACAATATTCCGGCAATTGTTCTCAAGACTTGTGTCCCTGAATTAGCCAGACCCCCCCCCCAAGCCAAGCCGTTTCCATATAGCTACAACACTGGAATCTACCCGAGTTGGCATCATTGGAGCCTAACTGGAGTCAATGGGAATCGGGAGAAAACTCTCCACAGGCTGGAGTCATACCTGGGACAAGGAAAAATGGTTGTGGTTCTTGGAGGTCAATCACCTCAGTCCTAGGACATTCCATGGGATAATGTCCTCAGCCCAGCCGTCTTCACCTTTCTTCTATCATAAGTTCAGAAGTGGAGGTGTTCATTGACTAGGGGATTTTCACAGTAACTTCACTGCAGTGTTAATATAAGCCAACTTGTGACACTAATAAATAAACTCACCTTCTGACTCCCCAAAGGCTATCCACCATCTACAAGGCAAAAATCAGGAGTGTGATCAGGAATATTCTCCACTTGCCTGGATTGGCACAGTTCCAACAACACTCAAGGAGCTTGACATCATCCAGGACAAAGCCACCTTTCCACTTTCTTAATCACTCACTCCACCACTGACACACTGTGTACTATCTATCTACAGGATGCACTGCAGTAATTCACCAAAGATCCATAAACAGCACCTTTCATACCCAAGAATTCTACCACCTAGGAGGACAAGGGCAACAGACTCATGAAGACACTGCTACCTACAAGCCGCAGACAACATTAATTTGGAAATATATCACCGTTCCTTCACTGACACTGGGTCAAAATCCTGGAATTCCCTCCTGAACGAAACTGGGGGGTGTCCCACCACCACATGGACTGCAGTGGTTCAAGATGGCGGCTCACCATCGCCTTCTGAAGAGCAGTTAGCACTGAATCATAAATGTTGGCCTGGCCAGCAAGGCCCAGATCCCAGGAATGAAGGGAAAAAAAATTACTGTTTGGAGCTTCTAACAAAAGTTCAGCCTGCGATGAAAACAGCCGACAAAGGAAATCCATATTCGCCTTCGATCAATACTGCTAAATAATTTCAGGACATTGCTTCCATCAAGATCACTCTCTGATGTTGTGCTATCAGGTACCTGCCAATAGAGGTCCTCATTGAGCTCTAGACTTGAGTTTCCCCTTGGTGCTGGCATTTCAGAGTATTCTACAATCCTTCAGTCTGTGAGCTAAGGGTACTAACCCTAATTATCAAGACACCGCTGCAAGTAGTACAGGAAAAAAACCAGAGGGGCATTAAGAGTGTCCTTTTGATACCCCGGGGCAGGACTTTCATACATAAGAACATAAGAACATAAGAAATAGGAGCAGGAGTAGGCCATCTAGCCCTTCGAGCCTGCCCCGCCATTCAATAAGATCATGGCTGATCTGTTGTGGCTCAGTTCCACATTCTTGCCCTCTCCCCATAACCCTTAATCCCCTCTCTTATCAAGAACCCATCAACCCGCTTCTTAAAAATATTTAGCGAGGCAGCCTCCACCACTTCAACGGGCAGAGAATTCCAGAGATTCACCACCCTTTGAGTGAAGAAGTTCCTCCTCAACTCCGTTCTAAACCGCCTCCCCTTTATCTTGAGGCTGTGCCCCCTAGTCCTACTGTCCTTTCTGAGCGGGAAGAGTCTCTCCACCTCTATCCTATCCATCCCATTCATCATCTTATACGTCTCAATGAGATCTCCCCTCATTCTTCTAAACTCTAACGAGTACAAGCCTAGTTTATTCAGCCTCTCCTCATAGCTCATACCCACCACGATCAATGAAGGTACGTAGAAACGTAACAGAAACTCGAAGCAGGAGAAGCCATTTGGCCCTTACAACCTGCTCCGCCATTCATTTTGATCATGGCTGATCGTTAAATTCAATATCCTGATCACCATTTCCCCTGCTCCCCAACCCCCCCATATCCCTTGCCTCTTTTAGCCCCAGCAGCTAAAAGGTGTGCAGGTTAGGTTGATAGGCCATGGTAAATTGCCCCTTAGTGACAGGGCGACTAACTGGGTAAGTAAGTGGGGCCACAGGAATAGGAGCTGGGTGGGATTGCGGTTGGTTCAGACTCGATGGGCCGAATGGCCTCCTTCTGCACTGTAGGGATTCTCTTCTATTTGAAGAGCTATATCTAATTTCTTCCTGAAATCAGACAACGTTTTGGCCTCAACTACTTTCTGTGGTAGTGAATTCTACACATTCACCACCCTCTGGGTGAAGAAATTTGTCCTCACCTCAGTTCTAAAAGGTTTACCCCTTATCCTCAAACTCTGACCCCCCTCTAGTTCTGGACTCCTCCAGAATTGTAGACTCTTTCTGAATCTACCCTGTCAAACCCTGTTAGAATTTCATTAGTTTCTATAAGATCCCTTCTCGCTCTTCTAAACTCAATTTGATTTGATTTATTATTGTCGTGTGTATTAATATACAGTGAAATGTATTCTTTCTTGAGTGCTATACAGACAAAGCACACCATATATAGGGAAGGAAAGGAGAGGGTGCAGAATGTAATGTTACAGTCATGGGATATAGAGAAAGATTGACTTAGGTCCATTCAAAAGTCTGCAGGGTAAAAGCTGTTCTTGAGTCGGTTGTACAATCTGAACCAACTCAACATCTCTTCGTATCTCAGACCTGCCATCCCAGGAAACTGCCATCAATCAGCCTGGTAAACCTTCGCTCTATAACAAATACATCATTCCTCAGATAAGGACAAGAAAACTACATACAATATTCCAGGTGTGGGCTTACTAATGCCCTATACGATTGCAGCAAAAGCTAATGGACCTCAAAAATTCCAGAACAGGCTGGCATACCAGTTCCCTGTCCCTGGCAGTTAACCTTTTGATAAGGCAACTTTGGTGCCCAGTCAGGCTCCCTGTCCTCACAACACAAACAACCAATTTGGAAATACATCGCTGTTCCTTCATTGTCACTGGGTCAAGATCCTGGAACCCTCTCCCTAACAGCACTGTGGGTGTACCTACACTCCATCGACCGCAGTGGTTCAAGAAGGCAGCTCACCACCACCTTCCCAAGGGCAGATTCAGAAAGAATGTTTCCGATGGTGAGGGAGTCCAGAACTAGGTGTTACAGTCTGTAGATAAGCGGTAAACTTTTTCGAAGTGAGGTGAGGAGACATTTCTTCACCCAGAGGATGGTGAATGTGTGGAATTCACTACCACAGAAAGTAGTTGAAGCCAAAACGTTGTCTAATTTCAAGAAGAAATTAGATATAGCTCTTGGGGCTAAAGGGATCAAGGGATGTGGGGGGGAGGGAGGGGATCAGGATATTGAATTCAATGGTCAGCCATCATAATGAATGGTGGAACAGGCTGGAAGGGCCGAACGGACCTCTCGTGCTTCTAGTTTCTGTGTTTATATAGTTACGGATGTGTCAAAAATGCTGGCCTAGTCAGCGATGTTCACATCCCAGGAAACAAGGTAACCACCAGGTTAACGATTAACTCACTCAGTCTCCAGTTCCCTAATATACAGGTATCTGCCTGCTGAAGATACATGAAATGGCAAAAATCCTATGGGAAGTCTCTCAGTGGTAGCCAGGCTTTTCTCTCTGCTCTGGAAGTACACTTTCTTAAAAGTGGCTGAGAGGAAACTTTCCCGCTGGAGTGTCTTCTTAGTTACTTATCCTGTGCTGCAGCCTGGTGCACTGATTAAGACTGGGAGGCCTCCAACTGACCTTCTAACTTCCAGAACCCGCCCGCCACACTTCATTGGGAAATGTCTCTGTGCCAATTAATGGGGGGGTGGGGTGGGTACCATCGCCCAAATTTCAATGAGCAACTGTCCGCCCCCTGGGGGTACGTTCGGGATCTACAAACCGTCCTGGCTCCAGGCCCCAAAGAGAAAGTTTCCACATAGATTCAAGATAAGTGGCATTAGGTGTATGGGGAATGTCAGGAAGAACTCAGCTGATCTTTCCCTCCACCCTAGCTATGAACTGCAACACCACATTCTGCGCTATCTCCTTCCCTTCTGTATGAACGGTATGCTTTGTCTGTATAGCACGCAAGAAACAATACTTTTCACTGCACGCTAACACTGCTGCCTCGGATCACTGCCTGTGTGATCACTGTTTGCATGTTCTTCCCATGTCTGCATGGCTTTCCTTCCAAAGATGTGTGGGTTAGGTTGATTGACCATCCTAAATTACCCCTGAGTGTGAGGGGGACTAGCTAGGGTAAATAAGCGTGGTTATGAAAATAGGGCCTGGTTGGGATTGTGGTCAGTGCAGACTCAATGGGCCGAATGGCTTCCTTCTGTATTGTAGGGATTCTATGATTCTATGTAACGACAGTAAATCTGGAATGCGCTCCCAGAGTTGGTGGTGGAGGCAGAGACTTGAAACTCTTTTAGAAAGTACCTGGACCTGCATCTCAAGTGTTGTTAGCTACAGGGTTACGAGCCGGGCGCAGGAAGGTGGGATTAGAAAGGGCACCCGGGTGTCCTCGGGCCGGCATGGACAAGATGGGCCAAACGGTCTCCTTCTGTGCTGCAATTGTTCTATGGTTCTGTGGTTCAGACCAATGTCCTGGCCTTCGCAGCCCTGTGCCCCTGTTCATTTCGCCATCTGCTTATATTAGCGGCTTTATCAGCTGGGCCCGCAGCTTTCAACAGGCTGCTTGTTCCGAGTTGGAATTGACTGCCTGGAAGGGTGGCGGAAGCAGATTTAACCGTCTTCTCCGATGGGACTCTATCCGTATCCCAGAGCCGTGGACAGAGCGTGCACCTAATTGACAGTCAGGTGATGAGTAATTGCTCCAATTCTCCAGTATTAGTGGAGCTGTAACAACAGCAAGTTGAGCATCAGCATTAGACTATTCTTGTCTGATCCAGATTATGTGCTGACATTCTGGGAAGGTAGGCGGAGATTCTGAGGCTCGCTTGCTTCAGACTCGGAAGAATGATCCAATTTTATCTGATTTCTTTCGTTTTGCTTTGAGGTTTTGCCAGGCGGGAGTCTCTGCTGAAGAAGATCTGTCGCTGGCGCTCCATCCCTGGACAGAATAATGTGCAGCCCACTCTCACCCCCACACACACCGAGCATTTATCATATCATAGAATCCCTACAGTGAAGAATGAGATAGAGAACCTGGTGAACTGGTGCAGCGACAATAACCTCTCTCTCTCAATGTCAACAAAACAAAGGAGATTGTCATCGACTTCAGGAAGTGTAAAGGAGAACATGCCCCTGTCTACATCAACGGGCACGAAGTAGAAAGGGTCAAGTTTTTAGGTGTCCAGATCACCAACAACCTGTCCTGGATCCCCCCCCTGCCAACACTATAGCTAAGAAAGCCCACCAACGCCTGTACTTTCTCAGAAGACTAAGGAAATTTGGCATGTAAGTTACAACTCTCCCCAACTTTTACAGATGCACCATAGAAAGCATTCTTTCTGCTTGTATCACAGCTTGGTATGGCTCCTACTCTGCCCGAGACAGCAAGAAACTACAAAAGGTCGTGAATGTAGCCCAATCTATCACACAAACCAGCCTCCCATCCATTGACTCTGTCTAGACTTCCCGCTGCCTCGGCAAAGCAGCCAGCATAATTAAGGATCCCATGCACTCCGGACATTCTCTCTTCCACCTTCTTCCTTCGGGAAAAAGATACAAAAATCTGAGGTCACGTACCAACCGACTCAAGAACAGCTTCTTCCCTGCTGCTGTCAGAGTTTTGAATGGATCTACCATGCATTAAGTTGATCTTTCTCTACATCCTATCTATGCATGTAACACTACATTCTGCAGTCTCTCATTTCCTTCACTGTGAACGGTATGTTCTGTCTGTGTAGCGTGTAAGAAACAATACTTTTCACTGTATGTTAATACATATGATAATAATAAATCAAATCAAGGAAGCCTTTAGGCTCATTGATTCTGCACCATCAGAAATTCCACCCATCCAAGTAACATTTACTGTGTTAATCCCTCTGACACTAAGGTGCAATTTAGCGTGGTTAATCCACCTAACCTACACATCTTTGGACTGTGAGAGGAAACTGGAGCACCCGGAGGAAACCTACGCAGACACCGGGACAATGTGCAAACTCCACACAGACAGTCACCCAAGCCGGGAATCGTATCCGGGTCCCTGGAGCTGCGAGGTAGCAGTGCTAACCAGTGTGCCACTGTGCCACATTTATTTTATGACCTTAACTTCCTGATTGCCAAGTCTGGATGCTGAAACTGATTGGACAGTTCTTTCAAGGAGCAAGCATGGGCACAGTGGGCCGAGTTGCCTCCTTGTGTCTCGCGTGATATCCATTGCCCCACGTCCACTGAAGACACCCCTCTCAACACTGTCACTGTCTCCAAATTACGATACTGCTTGTCTAACATCCAGCGCTTGATCAGCAGAAATTTCCTCCAACAGAGTGGGGAGGTGATGGCCTAGTGGTATTATTGCTAGACTATTAATCCAGAAACTCAGCCAATGTTCTGGGGACCTGGGTTCGAATCCCACCATGGCAAATAGTAAAATTTGAATTCAATTAAAAATACCTGGAATTAATAATATCGCAGAATTCCTACCGTGCAGAAGGAGGCCATTTGGCCCATCAAGCCTGCACCAGCAACAATCCCACCCAGGCCCTATCCCCTAAACCCACTTACACCCCATGTGACACCAAGGGGCAATTTATCATGGCCAATCAACCTAATCCAGAGGACACCCACGCAGGCACGGAGAGAATGTGCAGACACTAAGCAAACAGTGACCCGAGGCCAGAATTGAACCCGGGTCCCTGGCGCTGTGAGGCACCAGTGCTAACCACTGTGCCACCATGCTCCCCAAATTACATCCTCAAAAGTACTTCATGCTTTCTACAGGACACTAGTTAGACCTGAGCTGAAGCATTGTGTAAGGCTCTGGGCACCACGCTATAGAAAGGATGTGAATGCATTGGGAAGACTGCAGAAGAGGTTTACAAGAATGGTTCCAGGGATGAGGAACTTCAGTTATGAGGATAGATTGGATAGGTTGGGACTGTTCTCCTTAGAGAGAAGAAAGCTAAGAGAAGATTTGATGGAGATGTTCAAAATCATGAGGGGGTTTGACAGAGTAGATAGGAAGAAACTGTTCCCGCTTGTTAAAGAGTCAAGAACGAGAGGGCACAGATTTAACGGGATTTACAAAAGAAACAAATGTGATGTGAGAAAACTCTTTTTCACACAGCAAGTGTTTGGGTTTGGAATGCGCTGCCTGGAAATATGGTGTAGACAGGAGCAATTGAGGCATTGAAAAGGGCGTTAGATGATTATTTGAATAGAAAAAATGTGCACAAGTATGGGGAAAAGGCAGGAGGAATTGGCACTAAATCAGGATGCTCATTTAGAGAGCCAGTGCAAATACGGTGGGCCAAATGGCCTCCTTCTGCACTGTCACAATTCTGTGATCTCCTGACACGGCTTGGTGTCAAATGTTACTTGATAATCACCCCTGAGAAGTGCTGTGGGATGTTTCACCACACTGAAGGTGCTATATAAATGCTTTTCAATGTTTCCACAGCACAGTGACACTCTGCCCCTATGATAAACGCACTTCAGTTAAGAAAGCCCATCAACGCCTCTACTTTCTCAAGAGGCTAAGGAAATTCGGCATGTCTGCCACAACTCTCACCAATTTTTACAGATTGAAAGCATTCTTTCTGGTTACATCACAGCTTGGTATGGCTCCTACTCTGCCCAAGACTGCACGAAACTACAAAGGGTCATGAACGAAGCCCAGTCCAACACGCAAACCAGCCTCCCATCCATTGACTCTGTCTACATTTCCCGCTGCCTCGGAAAAGCAGCCAGCATAATTAAGGCAGAAAGGCTGGAAAATCCCAACAGGTCTGACAGCATCTGAGGGGAGAGAATAGAGCCAACATTTTCAGTCTGGGTGACCCTTCATCAGTGGTCTAACTAGGAGAATCAAAATTGTAAAAAGTTATCAGAGCTCGGACGAAGGTTCATCCAGACTGGAAATGTTGGCTCTCTTCTCTCTCCAAGATGCTGTCAGACCTGTTGGGATTTTCCAGCATTTTCCTGTTTCTGTTTCAGATTCCAGCATCTGCAGCATTCTACTTTTAGCATAATCGAGGACCTCACGCACCCTGGACGGACCTTCTTCCACCTCCTTCTGTTGGGAAAAAGATACAGAAGTGTGAGGCCATGGGTCAATGGTCCTGAGAACAATGGACCTGCTGCTGTCAGACTTTTGAATGGATCTGCCTTATATTCAATTGATCTTTCTCTACACCCTAGCTATGACTGTTATGTGGCATTCTGCACTCTCTCCTTTCCTTCTCTATGAATGGTATGCTTTATCTGTACTGCGCGCAAGAAACAATACTTTATATATCTTTATTTGATTTATTATTGTCATATATATATATATGACAATAATAAATCAAATCAAAGTACTCTATGTATGGTATGTTTTGTATAGTGTGCAAGAAACAATACTTTTCACTGTATGTTAATACGTGACAATAATAAATCAAAATAAAAAAAAGTGGACACACTACGTGATTGTAAAGGGAAGCATCATCCTGAGCCTGGGCTGCTGGGCTTTATTGTAGCAGAAGGAGAGACAGCTTTCTTCTTTATCAAACCTGTTTCCTAAATTTAATCTGATGCTGACAACCATTGCTTGAATAAGTGAAATGTTGCAATTCCCAATCCCAAGATCCCGCGCAATGCACAGCAAAGAAAAAAAAATCACGTAACAAATCAGATTAACCTTCGCAGCCCGATTATTTTGTCAACATAGTTTTTGTTTTGTTCTAACAGCGAGTGCTGGAGGAACTCATTGCGGGAGCCGATTGAGGCTGATAGCACAGACTGAGCTGGAAGCACATCAGAACGGCACTGATTAACCCAGGTCGTCCTGCCATTCACGTCATTACTGACTGTGTTGCAGGTTAATCCGCCTCCATCGCGCTGCTGGCCTCAATAATTCCTTCAGGCTATTAATTCCCCACCACTGGCAACGTCTTCACTTAAAGGCGTTGAAAGAGTTGATCGGGAGAGACCAAAATCGGGTGGCACGGTGGTTAGCGCTGCTGCCTCACAGCGACAGGGTCCCAGGTCCAATTCCTGGCTTGGGTCACTATGTGGAGGTGGTACGCTTTCCCCATATCTGCGTGGGTTTCCTCCGGGTGCTCCGATTTCCTCCCACAGTCCGAAAGACGTGCTGGTTAGGTGGATTGGTCATGCTAAATTCTCCTTCGGTGTATCCAAAGGTGCCGGAGTGTAGCGAATAGGGGATTTTCACAGTAATTTCATTGCAGTGTTAATGTAAGCCTACTTGTGACACTAATAAATAAACTAAAGAATAAGTGTTTTGCCTATTTTGTTGCATTTGCTGCGACCCAACAGATCACAATCAGTAAGGATAGGCACTAACACCTTCTCCACAATCATCCTCAACACTGGTGTCCCACAAGGCTGCATCCTCAACCCCTTACTATACTCCTTATAAACCTATGACTGTGTGGCCAAATTCCCCCCTAATTTCCCCTGTCAAGTTTGCTGATGACACCACCGTAGTGGGTCGGATCTCAAGCAATGATGAGACAAAGTACAGGAATGAGATAGAAAATTTGGTGAACTAGTGAGGCAGTAATCTCTCCCTCAGTATCAATAAAGTGAAGGAGATTGTCATCGACTTCAGGAAGAGTTGAGAAGAACATGTTCCTGTCTATATCAACGGGACAAAGTAGAAAGGGTCGAGAGCTTCAACAACCTATCCTGGTTCCCCCTATAGTTAAGAAAGCCCACCAATGCCACTACTTTCTCAGAAGACTAAGGAAATTTGACATGTCAGCCACAACTCTCACTAACTTTTACAGACGCACCATAGAAAGCATTCTTTCTGGTTGTATCACAGCTTGGTATGGCTCCTGCTTTGCCCAAGACTGCATGATACTACAAAAAAAAGGTCATGAATGTAGCCCAATCCATCATGCAAAGCAGCCTCCCGACTCTGTCTACACTTCCCACTGCCTTGGCAAGCAGCCAGCATAACTTAAGACCCCATGCGCCCCGGACATTCTCTATTCTACCTTCTTCTGTCGGGAAAATCTGAGATCACGTACCAACCGACTCAAGAGCTGCTTCTTCCCTGCTGCCATCAGACTTTTGAATGGACTTACCTTGCATTAAGTTGATCTTTTTCTACACTCTAGCTATGACAGTAGCGCTACTTACTGCACTCTCTCCTTTCCTTCTCTATGAATGGTATGCTTTGTCTGCAGTGTGCAAGAAACAATACTTTTCAATGTATGCTAATACCTGTTGACAATAATAAATCAAATGACACAGTGAAAATAGAGACGACTGGGTTAAGTCCCACATGTCAACCACCACTGTAATATTGTATTAAATTTGCATTAAATAACAATCCTCCACTCACTGCATTTTTCTAGAGTAATATCAGGAGCCTTCACTGCAGTTTCAGTCATGGGATCAGTTTGTTGTGCCTAGGTCAAACAGACTTTGTATGCTGAGTAAAATAGACTAAAAGACATTGTTTGTAGTGGGTTCATTCCCACCTCTCATAGAATAGAATCATAGAATCTCTACACTGCAGAAGGAAGCCATTTGGCCCATCAAGTCTACACTGACCACAATCCCACCCATATCCCCATGCTTTTACACTGGCTATTCCCCCTATACTAAGGGGCAATTTAGCATGGCCAATCCACCTAACCTGCACATCTTTCAGACTGTGGAAGGAAACCGGAATACCCAGAGGAAACCCATGCAGACTGGGGAATTGAACCCAGGTCCCTGAGGCTGTGAGACAGCAGTGCTAACCACTGTGCCACCTTGACTAACACAGTGGACATAGTAAGAAGTCTCAGAACACCAGGTTAAAGTCCAACAGGTTTATTTGGTAGCAAACGCCACTGGCTTTCGGAGCGCTGCCCCTTCATCAAGTGAGTGGGAATTCTGTTCACAAACAGGGCATATACAAATAGGCCCTGCTTTCTCTGCAAGACAATGATTTTGATGGTGAGAGCACTTCTTTAAATAGTGGGACTGTAATCTAACTTCAAAGTTCAGGAGTCTTGCAATTCTCCCCTATGAACTTGAACCCAGGAAGAATGATTGAGGGAGTAACAGCCTAATTGCATTTTATAACAGCCACCGTGATGAGGAAAATCTCAGCTTGCTTACTAGGGCGAACCCAGGAAGTTCCTTCACTACCGTCTAAGCCCACATCCTCTACCAACTTGAAGAATGACGGCAGCAGGTACATGGGAACACAATCACCTTCGAGTTCCCCTCCAATCCTCTCAACTGCCCTGACTGAGAACTACATCGCCGTTCCTTCACTATCACCAAGTCAGAATCCTGGAACATATTTTATCCATCTGGCATGGCATTGCCAGCATTTATTGCTAATCCCTAGCTGCCAGAGGGCAGTTGAGAGTGAATCGCGTTGCTGTGTCTCTGGTACCATGTGTAGATCAGACTGGGTAAGGATGGCAGATTTCCTTCCCAAAAGGACATGAGTGAACTAGGTGGGCTTTTCTGACAATGATTTCAGGGTCATCAGTAGATTCTTAATTCCAGATTTTTTCCTTATTGAATTCAAATTCCACCACCTACCCTGGTGGGATTTGAACCCGGGTCCCCAGGACATTAATTGTGCTTCTAGATTAAGTCTAGCCATAATACCACTAAGCCATCATTTCCCTAACAGCACTGTAGGTGTGTACCTTCACCATATGGGCTACAGCGGTTCAAGAAGGCAGCTCACCACCACCAAGGGCAAGTAGAGATGAGCATTCAATGTTGGCCTACCGAGTGAAGCCCACATCCCGAGAATTGAGTTTTAAAGAAAGGTGACTGGCAGGAAGGCAACAGGAGAAGAGGAACTGAACAAATGGTGGAAAAAGAATATTTTGGGCAGCGATGGGTATTCTAATTGCCATGAAAAAGTAGAAACATAGGAGGAGGAGGAGACCATTTGGCCCTTCGAGCCTGCTCCGCCATTCATTATGATCATGGCTGATCATCCAACTCAATAACTCAATCCTGCTTTCTCCCCATAACCTTTGATCCCATTCACCCCAAGTGTTATATCCAGCTGCCTCTTGAATACATTCAATGTTTTGGCATCAACTACTTCCTGTGGTAATGAATTCCACAGGCTCACCACTCTTTGGGTGAGGAAATGTCTCCTCATCTCCATCCTAAATGGTCTACCCCGAATCCTCGGACTGTGACCCCTGGTTCTGGACTCCCCCACCATCGGGAATATCCTCTATGCAACTGCCCTGTCTAGTCCTGTTAAAATTTTATCAGTCTCTAGAGACCCACACCCCCACTCATTCATCTGAACTGCAGTGAAAACAATCCTAACCTAGTCAATCTCTCCTCGAACATCAGTCCCACCATCCCCGGAATCAGCCTGGTAAACATTCACTGCACTCCCTCGAGAGCAAAAACATCCTTCCTCAGAAAAGGAGGCCAAAACTGCACACAATACTCTAGGTGCGGCTTCACCAAGGCCCTGTATAATTACAACAACACATCCCTGCTCCTGTACTCGAATCCTCTCACAATGAAGGCCAACATACCACTTGCCTTCTTTATCGCCTGCTGCACCTGCAGGCTTACCTTCAGTGACTGGTGCACAAGGACACCCAGGTCCCTCTGCACACTCCCCTCTCCCAATTTACAGCCATTCAGGTAGTCAGACATATTGAGAAGGAAGAGTTCTCAAAAGAAGAGGCTGAGTGCCCAAAAGGCAGAGTGGAAGAAGTAGGCTTTTTGATTTGATTTATTACTGTCACATGTATTGGGGTACAGTGAAAAGTATTGTTTCTTACATGCTCTAGAGACAAACCCATACCATTCATAGATTACATAGGGGAGAAGGAAAGGAGGTGCAGGATGTTGTGTTACAGTCATAGCTAGGGTGCAAAGAAAGCTATACTTAGTGCAAGATAGGTCCATTCAAAAGTCTGATGGCACCAGGAAGAAGCTGTTCTTGAGTCGGTTGGTACATGATCTCAGACTTTTGTATCTGTTTCCTGATGAAGAGAGAATGTCTGGGGTAAGTGGGGTCCTTGATTATGCTGGCTGCTTTTCTGAGACAGCCAGAAGTGTTGACAGAATCAATGGATGGGAGGCTGTGCTCTTAAAGGGGCAGCATGCACCGCAACCTACATATATGGCCCTCTGGTTCAGGGCCACATTGATAATTCAGCCCTTCGCACCTCCTCCAGTATTCATTATGATCATAGCTGATCATCCAACTCAATAGCCCGATTCCCCCCCACTACCCCCACAAGTCACATGTAGACCAGGCCAGCTAAGGATGGCAGATTTCCTTCCCTGAAAAGACATGAGTGCCAAAGGAAGTTAGTCACTGCCAGTTGAGAATGAGCACTGGAAGAATGAGAGGGAGTTTAAAGTTTATTTATTAGTGTCACAAGTCGGCTTACATTAACACTGCAATGAAGTTACTGTGAAAATCCCCTGGTAGCCACACTCCAGCGCCTGTTCGGATACGCTGAGGGAGAATTTAGCACGGCCAATGCACCTAACCAGCAAATCTTTCGGACTGTGAGAGGAAACTGAAGCGCCTGGAGGAAACCCACACAGACATGGGGAGAACGTGCAAACTTCGCATAGTGAGTGACCCAAGCCAGGAATTGAACCCGGGCCCCTGGGCGCTCTGAGGCAGCAGTGCTAACCACTGTGCCACCGTGCAGCCCAGTTTCGGGGATATTTGTCTGCATGGACAGTGACCCAAGTTGGGGATTGAGCCTGGGTCCTTGGCACGGTGAGGCAGCAGTGCTAACCACTGTGCCACAGTGCCACCCAAAGTAAGGCAAAGTAAGAAGTCAGAACATTAGATGCCTTTGCATAAAGAGTGGGTGAGGCAGAACCCCTGGCATTTGAAATGGAAAGTCGGATAAATTTATGATGGTAAGGGAGATTCAGGGCTGTGGGAAGAGTGTAGGGCAGAGGGATTAGGTTTACATTATTCCGAGCAAATGGCTGACAAGGACACAATCAGCCAAATAATCTCCCTCTGGACCACAAAATTCAATGTGTTTTGATAGTGTGAGGATCTGATCAGAGCCAGGGACCTTTCTCAGGCAGCCAAACTTTGGAATTCCTTTTTCTTTGCAATGTAATCAAGAACAGCTTTGAAAGTGTGCTGATTTAATAATGGGTGATACAACAACATTAATATACAAATGGTGTAGCAGCCCTGCACTGTCAATTATCTGATATGCTTCACCATTGCAATGATATATAGTTTGTGGAGTATGTTCCTGGTATATCAGCTGAGCAGAACATTACTGACAGGGTTCAGTCTAATTCCCTCTGTGAAATATGTACATAAGTCATCAAACTATTCAGCAAGAAAAGCTTCAGAAAATGCCCAGTGTCAGTTGTAAGGTGCTTTGGATAGAATCATAGAATCAACAGTGCAAAAGGAGGCCATTTGGCCCATCAAGACTGCACTGACAACAATCCCACCCAGGTCCTATCCCCATAACCCCACATATTTACCATGCTAATCCCCCTGACACTCGGGGCAATTTATCATGGCCAATCAAACTGCCCATCTTTGTCTTGTAACATTGAGAATATAACATGGTTAAATGGGACACTGAATATAACATGGTTAGGTGGGTTTTTTTTGACAATTATTTCATGGTCATCAGTAGATTCTTAATTCCAGATTCTTTTTTACTGAATTCAAATTCCACCACCTGCCCTGGCAGGATTTGAATCCGGGTCCTCTATACGGATTTTAGTAAAGCATTTGACAAGGTCCGTCATGGCAGGCTGGTGCAAAAGGTTAAATCTCACAGGATCAAAGATGAACTAGCTAGATGGGTACAGAATTGGCTTGGCCATAGAAGACAGAGGATAGCGGTGGAAGGGTCTTTTTTTGATTGGAGGTCTGTGACTAGTGGTGTTCCGCAGGGCTCTGTACTGGGACCTCTGCTGTTTGTGATATATATAAATGATTTGGAAGAAGATGTCTGATTAGTAAGTTTGTGGACGGCACAAAGATTGCTGGAGTTGTGGATAGAGATGAACATTGTCAGAGAATACAGTAGGATATAGACAGGCTGCAAAATTGCAGTTGGAATTGAATCTAGATAAATGTGAAGTGATGCATTTCAGTAGGTCTAATGCAGGGGGAAGCTATACTATAAATGGCAGAACCGTCAGGAGTATAGACACACAGAGGGATCTGGGTGTGCAAGTCCACAGATCCTTAAAGGTGGCAGCATAGGTGGAAAAGGTGGTGAAGAAGATGTCCACTCTATCCAGCCCTTTCAGTATTCTGTAAGTTTCAATGAGATATCCCTTCTAAACTCAGTTGAGTTTTGTAAGCTCAGTACTGACCCAGAGTCCTCAAATGCTCCTCATACGTCAAGCTCTTCATTCCCGGGATCATTCTCATGAACATCCTCTGGACCCACTCCAAGACCAGCACATCTTTCTTTAGGTACGGGGCCCAAAATTTCTCACAATATTCCAAGTGTGGCCTGACCAGAATCTCATAAATCCTCAGCAGTACATCTCTGCTTTTGTATTCTCGTCCTCTCAAAATGAATACTAACATTGAATGTGCCTTCCTAATTACTAACTCAACCTTCAAGTTAACTGTAGGAGTATCCTGAGCTAGGACTCCCAAGCCCTTTTGCACTTCCGATTTCTGAATTTTCTTCCCATTTAGAAAATAGTCTACATGGTTAACTGGAATGCTGAGATTATAACAAGGTTAAATGGGACAGAGACTGAGAACATAGCACGGATAATTGGTGAGTCTATGGAATTCATTGCCAAAGAAGGGTTTAATTCCAGCCTTGGGTCACTGTCTATGTGGAGTTTCCACGTTATCCCCATGTCTGCGTGGGCTTCCTTCGAGTGCTCTGGTTTCCTCCCACAGTCCAAAGATGTATGGGTCAGGTGGATTGGCCATGTTAAATTGTCCTTTAGCATCCTTAGATACATGGATTAAAGGCGTTAGCGGGGTAAGTATATGGTGGTAGTGGGGGAGCGGGGGGTGTTACAGGGATACGATGGTATGATGGTCTGTTGGTGTGGATTGATGGGCCGAATGGCCTCCTTCTGCATTCTATGATTATTAAATGGTTAAATGGAACAGATTTTGAGAATATAACATGGTTAAATGGAATATTGAGAATACAACATGGTTAAATGGGACACTGAGAATATAATGTGGTTAAATGGGACACTGAGAATATAATGTGGTTAAATGGGACACTGGAGATATAATGTGGTTAAATGGGACACTGGGGATATAATGTGGTTAAATGGAACACTGAATATATATCATGGTTAAATGGTACAAAGACTGAGTGTATAATATGGTTAAATGGGACAGATATTGAGCATATAACATGGCTAAATGGTTTACTGAGAATATAACACTTAAATGGGACACTGAGGATATAATGTGGCTAAATGGGACACTGAATATATATATTGTGGTTAAATGGGACAGACACTGAGAATATAACACGGTTAAATGGGACATTAAGAATATAACATGCTTAAATGGGACAGGGACTGAGTATATAATGCAGTTAAATGGGACTCTGGTGATATAACACAATTGAATAGTAGCCATACTGAAATCTGAACTTGGTGATTGAAGTGACAGTCCTTCAACTATAAGTACTGCATGGTTAAATAGGACAGACTCTGAGAATATCCCACGGTGAAATGTGACAGACTTTGAGCTCTGAAGATACCGTGTTTAAAAGGAATTGACGCTCAACTATGAATGAGGCATGGAGAAGAGGGTCATTCATACCCGATTACACCGTGCTTCAAATGCACAGACTCTCACCCCTGACAGAGACCTGGTTCTGCAGACAACAGTGTCTTAACCATAGATAGCTCTTCTTACCATATTTTGTTGTTTTATAGTTCCTTAGAGACAGACCTTGCCGTGTTATGAAATTGAATTATTCTCCAACTATTAGCCGTGCCTGCTAATAAATTAGTTTACCTATTGTTAAGAGAATCTCTTATTAAGAGAGAGAGAGAAGTGGGAAACGGCACCAGATATTTAATGAGATCACATGTATCGGTTCACTTTTATAGCTGTTCTTTTGCTGTATGATCCCTGACCTGCGTTTGAGGAGAGGTTTCAAAGTGATGCTCAGACTCAGTAAAGTTTACGTCGCACGACATTAACAATAATTGTTATTTTACACAGCTAATAGCCTGATTAAAATACAAAATAGGGCTAATGACTGGTTACAAAGCAACTTCATCCAAGTGTTTAAATATTCATTATACAGAGCAATTATAACAGTTGCTATACGTATATATATATATACTCTAACAGTAGGAGCAAAAAGCATCCGCTTACTTCACTCTTAACCTTGTGAGCATTAACACCAATGGTCTGTTAAATAAGAAACGCGAGAGTCAATTTTCCAGATCGTGACCACGCGCGAGCATCTATTGCCGGGGAGCAGAGGTCAACGCAGGCAACATGGAGGCCCATTAGGTCATGAGGCAGTGATAGCTAACCGGCTACAGAGTGACAATTACAAGCGAGACAGGTGGAGGGACAGCTCTAGTCTCAATGGCATGGGGTAAAAATTGGGCCCAACCTACAGTACATCCAAACTAGGCACCCAACAATGAAATCATAGAACCCTACAGTGCAGAAACAGGCCATTTGGCCCATCGAGTCTGCACCGACCACAATCCCACCCAGGCCTTATCCCCATATCCCTACACATTTACCCGGTAATCCCTCTAACCTTCACATCCCAGGACACTAAGGGCAGTTTTAGCATGGCCAATCAACCTAACCCGCACATCTCCGGACTGTGGGAGGAAACCGGAGCACCCGGAGGAAACCCACACAGACACAAGGAGAATGTGCAAACTCCACACAGACAGTGACCCGAGCCAGGAATCAAACCCAGGTCCCTGGAGCTGTGAAGTAGCAGTACTAACCACTGTGCTACCGTGCTGCCCTTACCACTGTGCTATCGTGGACAGTAAATGAGAAGCCAAAATGGTTTGCAAGTACTTTATGAATGTTGAAGTGCTTGAAACAACAAAGAACAAATTACAGGACAGGAACAGGCCCTTCGGCCCTCGTAGCCTGCACCAACCATGCTGCTCGATTGAATTAAAATCTCCGATCCTTCTGGGGACCATATCCCTCTATTCCCATTCTATTCATGTCAAGATGCCCCTTAAAACTCACTGCTTCCACTACCTCCCCCAGCAACGAGTTCCAGGCACCCACTATACTCTGTGTAAAAAATCTGCCTCGTACATCTCCTTTAAGAACATAAGAACATAAGAAATAGGAGCAGGAGTAGGCCATCTAGCCCCTCGACACTCCCCGCCATTCAATAAGATCATGGCTGATCTGTCGTGGCTCAGTTCCACACTCCCGCTCTCTCCCCATAACCCTTAATCCCCTTGCCTATCAAAAACCTATCAACCCGCGTCTTAAAAATATTTAGCGAGGCAGCCTCCACCACTTCAACGGGCAGAGAATTCCAGAGATTCACCACCCTTTGAGTGAAGAAGTTCCTCCTCAACTCCGTTCTAAACCGCCCCCCCTTTATCTTGAGGCTGTGCCCTCTAGTCCTACTGTCCTTTCTGAGCGGGAAGAGTCTCTCCACCTCTATCCTATCCATCCCATTCAACATCTTATACGTCTCAATGAGATCTCCCCTCATTCTTCTAAACTCTAACGAGTACAAGCCTAGTTTATTCAGCCTCTCCTCATAGTTCAACCCCCTCAACTCCGGAATCAGCCTAGTAAACCTCCTCTGCACTCCCTCCAAGGTCAAAATATCCTTGCGTAAGTGCGGCGACCAAAACTGCACACAGTACTCCAGCTGCAGCCTCACCAATGCCCTATACAGCTGCAGCAAGACCTCCCTACTTTTATATTCAATCCCCCTCGCTATGAAGGCCAGCATCCCATTCGCCTTCCTGACCACCTGCTGCACCTGCAGGCTGGGTTTTTGTGACTCATGCACAAGGACCCCGAGGTCCCTCTGCACCGTTGCATGCTGCAGTTTGTCGCCACGTAAGTAATAGTCCTTCCTACCATTCTTCCTACCAAAGTGGACAACCTCACATTTACCAACATTAAATTCCATTTGCCAGTTCCTGGCCCATTTGCCCAGCCTATCTAGATCCTTCTGCAGACTCTCCACACCCTCCGCACAATTTGCCGTTCCCCCAATCTTGGTGTCATCAGCAAATTTCAACACCATACACTCGGTTCCCTCCTCCAGGTCATCTATATAAATGGTGAATAGCTGAGGCCCCAGCACCGACCCCTGGGGCACTCCACTAGTCACCAACCGCCAATCCGAATAGCACCCATTCACCCCCACTCTCTGCCTCCTATTTGACAACCAATCCTCTATCCACGCTAACACCCTACCCCCAACTCCATGCCCCCTGACCTTCTGCAATAACCTCTTGTGAGGCACCTTATCAAACGCCTTCTGAAAATCAAGAAACACCACATCCACCGGCTCTCTATCCAATGCCTGAGACACATCCTCATAGAACTCCAATAAATTCGTCAGACACGACTTCCCCTTAACGAAACCATGCTGCGTCTGCTCTACCAAACAATTCTCCCCAAGATGCTTCGCTATTTTCTCCTTGATCACGGATTAAACCTTGCCCCTCGCACCTTAAACCTGTGCCCCCTAGTAATTGACTCTTCCACTTTTTTTTGTCACTTCCTCAAAAAACTGGATCAAGTTCGTGAGACACGACCTCCCCTTCACAAAACCATGTTGTCTCTCACTAATACATCCACTTATTTCCAAGTGGAAATAAATCCTGTCTCGAAGAATCCTCACCAATAATTTCTTTACCACTGATGTAAGGCTCACTGGCCTGTAATTACCTGGATAATTCTTGCTACCCTTCATAAACAAAGGAACAACATTGGCTCTTCTCCAGTCCTCTGGGACCTCTCCTGTAGTAAGTGAGGATACAAAGATTTCTTTCAAGGACCCAGCAATTATCTCTCTTGCCTTTCTCAGAATTCTGGGGTATTTCCCATCAGGCTCTGGGGACTTGTCTACCGTATGTTTCTCAAGAACCCCAATATCTCCTCCTTTTTGATCTCAACATGACTCAAGCTGTCTACACACCCTTTCCCAGACTCATCATCCACCAAGTCCTTCTGTTTGGTAAAGACTGACACAAAGTACTCATTTAATATCTCGCCTATTTCCTCTGGCTCCATGTATAGATTCCCTCCGTTATCCTTGAGTGGGCCAACCCTCTCCCTGGCTATCCTCTTGCTCTTTATATGTATAAAAAGCCTTGGGATTTGCCTTAATCCTGCTGGCCAATGCTTTCTCGTGACCCCTTTTAGCCCTCCTTACTCCTTGCTTAAGTTTCTTTCTACTTTCCTTGTATTCCACACTTGCTTTGTGTGTTCCCAGCCTCCTGGCTTTGACAAATGCTTCCTTTTCCTCTTTGACTAGGCTCACAATATCTCTCGTTATCCAAGGTTCCCAAAACTTGCCATGCTTATCCTTCATCCTTATAGGAAGGTGCTGGTCCTAAAGTCCTATCAACTTACACTTGAAAGCCTCCCACATGCCAGATGTTGATTTGCCCTCAAACATCTGCCCCCAATCTACATTCTTCTGTTCCTGCCTAATATTGTTGTAATTAGCCCTCCACCAATTTAGCACCTTAACTTGGGGACTGCACTTATCTTTACCCATCAGTACCTTAAAGCTTACTAAATTGTGGTCACTGTTCCCGAACTGCTCCCCTACAATAGAGGCTTGAAGAGATTTGTGTTTCCAAGATCTTCAAATGTCAGGAGCAGGTTTAAACAATTAAAAGGTTAATACCATTAGGGAGACTGCAACTGGAATATAAACCGGAATTTTATCGGCATGCCCGCCCCAATCCCGGGGGGGTGGGCTAGGCTCAGAGAACGGCATTCTCCATCAGCGTCGGGTGGGATCATACGAACTTCGACGTACATGCCGGTAAAACTCCGCTCAAGATATACAGTTTTGGGATCCTTTCATGGATTCATTCTTCATTCATGGAAGTTAGGCATCATTGGCTGGCATTTATTGCCCATCCTTAGTTGCATTTGAGAGTCAACCACTTTGCTGTGGCCCTGCAGTCACATGTAGGCCAGACCAGGTAAGGACAGCAGATTTCCTTCTCTAAAGGACATTAGTGAACAAGATGGTTTTTTCCGACAATGGTTTCATGGTCATCAGTAGATTCTTAATTCTGGATATTTTTTACTGAATTAAAATTCCACCATCTACCATGGCAGGATTTGAACCTGGGTCCCTCAGATTATTAGCTGAGTTTCTGGATTAATGGTCTAGTGATAATACCACTAGGCCATTGCCTTCCCTGTGAGATGCAGTTGCATTGAAGACAGTTCAGAGGAAGTTCACTAAATTGATTCCAGAGATGAGGTGTTTGTCTTACGAAGAGATATTGGGCAGTTTCGGCCAATATTCCCCAGAGTTTAGAAGAATGAGAGATCTAATTGAGGTATACAAAGTTGATAAGGGGGATTGGCAAAGTAGACGTGGAGAGGATGTTTCCTCTTGTCTGATGGTCTGGAACAAAAGGTCATAGTTTTAGGATAAGTGGTGGCACATTTGAAACAGAGATGAGGAGAAATTACTTTTCTCAAAGTGTTGTGAATGTGTGGAATATACTACCTCAGGGTGTAGTGGATACTGGGACCTTGAGTTAATTTAAGGAAAAGGTAGACAGATTTTTAATTAGAAGGTGTAATAACTCCCATGATCTGCTTAGGGATTATTAATTGGTCTCCCAGATGCATTCATTGAATACGAGCTCCCTGGGGATTGGTGATTTATCAACCAAATGGAGCTCACATACTGAGCCCTGTATAAAGCAAGACTTTGGGAGGGTCCATTAACATTTTAGTCCCAGCTGGGACCTGTTGCATTCACCACAGGCTTGTGGTTATTGTTTATTTTCACTTCGTGCAGTAAAAGAACAATTCGCTCGCAGCCAACCCCTGGAATTATCATAGAAGGTGTACGGTGAACAAGCAGGAAAGTGGAGACGAGGTCAGCCATGATCTTATTAATGGCGGAGCAGGCTCGAGGGGCCAAATATCCTACTCTTGTTCCTAGTTCTTATGTTCTTATGTAATAGAATATTGGCCTTTTTAATCAGGAGAATTAGAATACAAGGGGGTAGAAGTTGTGTCTCAGTTATAAAAAGCCTGGAGTCCTGTCAGCAGTTACGAGCACTACATCTCAGGAAGGCTCGAATGGCCTTGCCTGCACACATTTACCAGGAAGATTTCTAGGGTTAAATTACAAGCCGAGATAACACAAGCTGAATGTATTCTCTGGAATTTAGACGGTTAAGGGGTGACTTACATAAGAACATAAGAAATAGGAGCAGGAGTAGGCCATCCAGCCCTTCGAGCCTGCCCCGCCATTCAATAAGATCATGGCTGATCTGTCGCTGCTCAGTTCCACTTTCCCGCCCTCTCCCCATAACCCTTAATCCCCTCTCCTATCAAAAACCCATCAACCCGCGTCTTAAAAATATTTAGCGAGGCAGCCTCCACCACTTCAACGGGCAGAGAATTCCAGAGATTCACCACCCTTTGAGTGAAGAAGGTCCTCCTCAACTCCGTTCTAAACCGCCCCCCTTTTATCTTGAGGCTGTGCCCCCTAGTCCTACTGTCTTTTTTGAGCGGGAAGAGTTGAAGTCTCTTAAGATATTAAGCAGAACTGATAGAATGGATAGAAATGATTTCTGTTGGTGTTGGGAATCTAGGACTGGGATGGGGCGGGCACAATCAAAACATTGGAGCCAGGAATTCAGGAGTGAAATTAGGAAACACTCAAAGGATGGTGGAAGTTTGGAAAAATCTCCCACAAGAATCAATTGGAAGGGGAGACAATGGCATAGTGGTATTGTCATTGGATTAGTAATCCACAGACTCAAAGTGATGCTCTGGGGACCTGGTTTCAAATCCCGTTCCAACAGATGGTGAAAGTCGAATTCAATAAAAATCTAGAATTAAGAATCTGCTGAAGACTGTGAAGCCACAGTCAATTGCTGGAAAAACCCATCTGGTTCACTCATGTCCTTCAGGGAAGGAAATCTGCCATTCTTACCTGGTCTGGCCTACAGAGCCACAGCAATGTGGTAACTGCCCTCTGTAAAGGGCTGAGGAAGCCACTCAGTTCAAGGATGGGCAATAAATTCTGACCCAGCCAGTGACGCCCACAACCCCTGAATGAATAAAAGAAATTGATGTTCCATTAATTGTTACTTTTTGTAATGACTTCCATCAGGCCATTGAGGTTGGCCTATTGGAATATGAGCTCCCTGATTGATGAGCCACCAGGCGTGTCAGTTCCTCTGGCACTCCCGGAAGTTGACTGCTGGCTGATAGCACTCTGTATTCTGCTGTTGGAATTATAAATAAAGGGATTCTGGTGAAGGAACTTCTGCCTCTGAATACTTATTACACTTTTAAACCTGAGGTTGATTGATTTTTGTCAGCCAAAGATCCTTTGGAATGTGAGACAAACGCAGGACAAATCTTAAGCGTGGCCACAGATCAATCATAACCCCATTGAATGTTGTGGGGGAAGTGATCAGTAGGGGATGGGGGGAGGAAACAGCTGATTGGAAGGGTGGTGGTGACCGGGAGGAGTTGAGGTGAGGGGGAGTGATCAGGAAGGCGAGGTGATGGAGGGGGAAAATAATTGAGATGGAGTGAGGAGATCAGAAAGGGGTGAGGTGATAGGGTGTGATTAGAATCAGAAAATCACTACCATGCAAAGGGAGGCCATTCTGCCCATCCAGCCTACACTGATAACAATCCCACCCAGGCCCTATCCCTGTAATCTCATGTACTCAACCCCGCTATTCTCCCTTAAACTAAGGGATAGTTTAGTGTGGCCAATCCACCTAACCTGCACATCTTTGGATTGTGGGAGGAAACCGGAGCACCTGGAGGAAACCCACGTAAACACAGGGAGAACACGCAGACAGTGACCCAAGCTGGGAATCGAACCCAGGTCCCTGGCGCTGTGAGGCAGCAGTGCTAACCACTGGGCCATCATGTCATGATGGGAGTGATTGGGTATCAGGGTATAGGGTGCAGTGATGAGGGGTGGGGGAGGGGGGATGAGGTGATGGGTGGCGGGGGGGGGATGTTGGAGTGGGGATGTGACCAGGAGGGATGATTGGGATGGGGGGATGATTAGGATGTGTGTTAAGGTGATGGGAGAGGGTTGGTTAGGAAGAGGGATGACCTTTGTTTGAGGGTGTTGCCCTCCTGCTTCTTCCTTCTCCACAGTCAGGTACAGTATGTGGTTATCTCCAATGGTCCCTTTCAGGACAATGGATTAAGTCCCCCTCAGACCTGGTTTTGGTAAATGTAGCAGGTCAAGAAGCTCGTTCCTGGGCCAGACATTCACCTACTCTCTGTACATGCCTGTTTGAGGCTCGGGGCCTCGATACCACCTGCCCATATTGAATGTTTAGGTGCCTATGTTTAATGCCTGTAAAATGAGTGTGGCATCAACAACCAATTTGCCTGAAGAAGTGGAGAGAAACCTTAGGGAAGAAGATAAAAACTCGTCAATACCCGAATTCTACAGTTAGAAGGTGCCTTTAACACAGTAAACATCCTTCACACAAGATGATATGATGGGCACAAGGTTAAGTGCCTGCAAACAAGCAAAATAAAAACTTAAGCCACAAATGTCTCAGGGCCAGTAATACAGGGAGAGCTCTTTATGATCGAAGGAGAATTAATGGCTGCATCGCGCAATTCCTCGATGAGGAATGTTTAACTGTTGCGGTACAGACGAGATAGCAGCTCTGCACATTGCCAAAGGCGTGACTGCAATCTTCATGCATTTTCTAGGTACAAAACCGATACAGTAAGGTTCATGTTAACACACCTGACAAAACTGGTGGATGAAAAATAATTTGGATTGAAAGCAAAAGACGGAATATATATATGTAGTAAAAAAATGTATAGATAGGCAGACACAAAGCAGAGCAGAGACAGATGGAGACAGATGGAGAAAACGGAAAGAGGGAGAGACACAAATAAATGGAGAGAGAGGAACAGACAGATGGAGAGAGAGAGAGAGAGACAGAGGGTCTAATTCTATCTCCTGTTCCCCCCTATTCAGTGGACCCACATGGTTGGAACTGCCTCTGGAAATGTCTTATTTTTTTTTCTCCGCTTGAGTAGTCTTTTCCCACCTATATTTGTGATTCTTCAGATGCCCTATCATTTCAACACTTTCCAGTTCCCTGGCCCAAACGCCTCCTCTTTGCCATGGGCGTACAATCCCACTGCACCTCCAACACCGCCCCCCCCCACCCAAAGCAGGAGGGGCTGAGGGCTCTCCACTTTTGCCTTGTGCAGAGATCAGTACAAACTCTATCCATCAAAACCCTCCTCCGCCTGGCTGAATTTTTTTTCTCACTGAAGAAATTCTCCTTTGTCATAGGAGGCCTACAGTGCAGAAGCGGGGGTGAGGCAAAGGGGAGGTATTGGCCTAGTGGTATTAACACTGGGCTATTAATCCAGAGAGCTCAGCTAATGTTTTGGGGAACTGTGTTCGAATCCTGCCACAGCAGATGGTGGAATTTGAATTCAATTTTTAAAAAAAACCTGGAATTAAGAATCTACTAATGACCTTGAAACCATTGTCAGGAAAACCCATCTGGTTCACTAATGGGGGAGGAAATCTGCTGTCCTTATCCGGCCTGGCTGACATGTGACTCCAGTACCACAGCAACCTCGGGCAACCAGGGATGGGCAATAAATGTTTGCCAGCCAGCAATGCCCATATCCCACGGATGAATAAAAAATGGGAGGAGTCGATTAGACCCATCAAATCTGCACCAACTCTCTGTCAGATCCCTGCCCTACCCCCATAATCCCACACATTTACCACGGCCAATTCCCCCTAACCAACATATCTTTGGACACTAAGGGGCAATTTAGCACGGCCAATCCCCCTACGCCACACATCTTGGAGTGTGGAAGGAAAACAGAGCACCCAGAGGAAACCCACACAGACACAGGGAGAATGTGCAAACTCCACAAGCTTAGGGCAGAATTTTCCTGTCTTGCCCACCACGGGAATCGTAGCTGGAGGGACACGGACCATGCAAAGGTCCATAGACCTTGGGTGGGATTTTTCGACTTTGGAGCAATGGTGGCCGGAAAATCTCGCCCCCACAGTCGCCCAAGGCTGGAACTGAACCCAGCCCCCTGGCGCTGTGAAGCAGCAGTGCCACCCACAATTTGTATGACTTTTTAAAAATGGATTCATTTGTGGGACATGAGCATCACTGGCTGGCCAGAATTTATTGCCCATCCCTAGTTGCCCTTGGAGGGTGGTTGAAATTCAACCATATTGCTGTGGCTCTGGAGTCACATGTAGGCCAGACCAGGTATGGACAACAGATTTCCTTCCTAAAAGTGAATCAAATTTTGTTTTTCCAACAATTGACAACATAGACATCAGTAAGATTCTTAATTCCAGATATTTTTTATCAAATTCAAATTCCACTGTCTACCATGGCAGGATTTGAACCCAGGTCCCCAGAATATCATCTGAGTTTCTAGATTCATAGGGGAAGTCGTGTCTGACAAATTTACTGGAGTTCTATGAGGATGTGTCTAGGGCAGTGGATAGAGGAGAGCCGGTGGATGTGGTCTTTCTGGATTTTCAGAAGGCGTTTGACAAGGTACCTCACAAGAGGTTATTGCAGAAGGTCAGGGGACATGGAGTTGGGGGTAGGGTGTTAGCGTGGATAGAGGATTGGTTGTCAAATAGGAGGCAGAGAGTGGGGGTCAATGGGTGCTATTCGGATTGGCGGATGGTGACTAGTGGGGTGCCCCAGGGGTCGGTGCTGGGGCCTCAGCTATTTACCATTTATATAGATGATCTGGAGGAGGGAACCGAGTGCAGGGTGTCGAAATTTGCTGATGACACCAAGATTGGGGGAACGGCAAATTGTGCGGAGGGTGTGGAGAGTCTGCAGAAGGATCTAGATAGGCTGGGCGAATGGGCCAGGAAATGGCAAATGGAATTTAATGTTGGCAAGTGTGAGGTTGTCCACTTTGGTAGGAAGAATGGTAGGAAGGACTATTACTTACGTGGCGAAAAACTGCAGCAGGCGACGGTGCAGAGGGACCTCGGGGTCCTTGTGCATGAATCGCAAAAACCCAGCTTGCAGGTGCAGCAGGTGGTCAGGAAGGCGAATGGGATGCTGGCCTTCATAGCGAGGGGGATTGAATATAAAAGTAGGGAGGTCTTGCTGCAGCTGTATAGGGCATTGGTGAGGCCGCAGCTGGAGTACTGTGTGCAGTTTTGGGCGCCGCACCTGCGCAAGGATATTTTGGCCCTGGAGGGAGTGCAGAGGAGGTTTACTAGGCTGATACCGGAGTTGAGGGGATTGAGCTATGAGGAGAGGCTGAATAAACTAGGCTTGTACTCGTTGGAGGTTAGAAGAATGAGGGGAGATCTCATTGAGACGTATAAGATGATGAATGGGATGGATAGGATAGAGGTGGAGAGACTCTTCCCGCTCAAAAAAGACAGTAGGACTAGGGGGCACAGCCTCAAGATAAAGGGGAGGCGGTTTAGAACGGAGTTGAGGAGGAACTTCTTCACTCAAAGGGTGGTGAATCTCTGGAATTCTCTGCCCGTTGAAGTGGTGGAGGCTGCCTCGCTAAATATTTTTAAGAAGCGGGTTGATGGGTTTTTGATAAGAGAAGGGATTAAGGGTTATGGGGAGAGGGCGGGAAAGTGGAACTGAGCCACGACAGATCAGCCATGATCTTATTGAATGGCAGGGCAGGCTCGAAGGGCTAGATGGCCTACTCCTGCTCCTATTTCTTATGTTCTTATGTTCTTAATACCTCTTGGCCATTGCTGAGTTGTTCCAAATGAAAGATGTGGCCATGGATAACTGATATGGGCACCAGTTATACTTGACTTTTTGTGGGTTCTGTGGAACATTGTAGTCCTATTCAGCCCCGCTCTCAAAATACATTTTCCGTGACATCAATGACTGTATTGGTGATGATTCCTGCTCTTGTTGAGAACTGGAAAAAATAACCACTTTTACTTCCCGTTTCCACTCCTCTCTCAGCTTCAGATAGTCCATCTCCAACACTTCCCTTCCTTTCCCTGTCTTGCTGGCACTCATTTCTGTGAATAGATAGCCCATCAAAACTAATTCCAAACCCACTGACACTACCTCAACCACCCATCCTCACTCCCATTCCCTGTAAGGACTCCATCTGAGTTTGAGTTATAAGGGGAGGCTGAATAGACTGGGACTTTTTTCTCTGGAGTGTAGAAGGCTAAGGGGTGATCTTATAGAGGTCTATAAAATAATGATGGGCATAGATCAGCTAGATAGTCAACATTTTTTCCCAAAGGTAGGGGAGTCTAAAACTAGAGGGCATAGGTTTAAGGTGAGAGGGGAGAGATACAAAAGTGTCCAGGGGGGCAATTTTTTCACACAGAGGGTGGTGAGTGTCGACGATGAGCTGCCAGAGATAGTAGTAGAGGCGTGTACAATTTTAAAAAGCATTTAGATAGTTACATGGGTACGATGGGTATGGAGGGATATGGGCTAAATGTGGGCAAATGAGACAAGCTTAGCGGCTAGAAAAAAAGGCAACATGGATGATAGGGAGTGGGATAGCCTGATCTTGAGTTTGAACATAGCTCGGCACAACATCGAGGGCCAAAGGGCCTGTACTGTGCTGTACTGTCCTATGTTCTATGGATAATTTGGACAGAAGGGCCTATTTCCATGCTGTAAATCTCTATGACTTTATCACATCTGTTTGGATCATATCTTCGAAAGCAATACTTCCCACATGGCTTCCTCCCTCCGCAGCCGAAAATTCCGCTCCCCCGCAACCCCCCTCCCCACTTCAGTCACAGGGCACTCAACCATGTCCAAAGCATTTGCTGCACTTCTCCCCTCACCCCTTCCCAATCCTCCGAGAATGTCCTCACTGCCCATCCCACCAACCTCCCCACTCAAACATCATCTTCCGCCAACTCCAGCAAGATGCTGCCACCAATCACATCTCCCCTTCCCTCGTCAGTGTTACAGTGAAACTGTTCCCTCCACAACACCTGGTCCACTTCTCTATCAACCCCCCCCCAACCCACCCAACACTTCATCCCCCTCCCAAGCCTCCTTCTTTTGCAATTGCAGGAGTTAACATAGAACATAGAACATAGAACACTACAGCACAAACAGGCCCTTCGGCCCACAAGTTGCGCCGACCACATCACCTACCAACCTACAGACCTATCTATAACCCTCAATCTCATTAAACCCCATATACTCATCCAGAAGTCTTTTAAAAGACCCCAGCGAGTTCGCCTCCACCACCACTGACGGCAGCCGATTCCATTCACTCACCACCCTCTGAGTGAAAAACTTACCCCTAACATCACTTCTGAACCTCCCTCCCCGCACCTTAAATCTGTGTCCTCTCGTAGCGACCATTTCAAACCGGGGAAATAGCCTCTGAGAGTCCACCCTATCTATTCCTCTCAACATTTTGTAAACTTCTATCAGGTCGCCTCTCAACCTTCGTCTCTCCAGGGAAAAGAGTCCCAGCTCCCTCAACCTAACTTCATAAGGCATGCCTCCCAGTCCAGGCAACATCCTTGTAAATCTCCTCTGCACCCTTTCAATAGCTTCTACATCTTTCCTATAGTGAGGCGACCAGAACTGCGCACAATACTCCAAATGAGGCCTGACAAGGGTCTTATAAAGTTCCAGCATTACCTCCCGACTCCTAAACTCAATCCCTCGATTAATGAGTTGTAAGCCCTGTCCAGTTATCCACTCCAACCTCACTGTCCAAGGCCCCACATCTACATTCTGGACAAAGCAGCAATTTACTTGTAAGGGCAGCAAGGCGACACAACGGTTAACATTGCTGCCTCACAGCGCCAGGGACCTGGGTTCAATTCCAGCCTCGGGTCACTGCTTGTGTGGAATTTACATCTTCTCCCCATGTCTGCATGGGTTACTTCCAGGTGCTCTGGTTTCCCCCGACAGTCTGAAAGACTCTGCAGGCTAGGTGGATTGGCCATGCTAAATTGGCCCTTCATGTCCCATTAGCCATGGGAAATGCATGGGGTTATGGGGAAAGGGAAGAGGAGATGACCTAGGTAAGATACTCAGTAAATTAAAGTTTATTTATTCGGCACAAGTAGGCTATACTAACATGGTAGTGAACTTACTGTGAAAATCCCTTAGTCACCACACTCTGACGCCAGTTCAAGTGCGCTGAAGGAGAAGTTAGCATGGTCAATGTACCTAACCAGTATGCCTTTTGGAGTGTGGGAGGAAACTGGAGCGCCTAGAGGAAACCCAAGCAGACACAGGGAGAACGTACAGACTCCATATAGACAGCGACCCAAGGCCAGAATCGAACCGTGGAAGCTGTGAGACAGCAGTGCGAACAACTGCGCCAATATCAGAGTCGGGGCCAAATGGTCCCTTCCGCAATGCAAGAGTTCTATGAGGAGGATATCAAATTCAAACATTGGGTGGGATTTTCCAACCGGGTTTGCCCCGAAATTGGAAAATCCCGCCCGAGGCCAATGGACCTTTCCATGGTCCACGCCCCACGCCGCCCACAAACGCCCCTCCCTGCCCGCTTTGATTCCCGTGGCAGGCGGAACGGGGAGAATTTGCCCCGTTAACTTTGTTCCGTTCGCCACCGTTTTCCAGTATTTTCTAGTTATAAAAATATTTCATCGTGCTTCCTCCACCAAACCCCATCTTAACAGGACCCTTTTGCTTAGCTGGCTAAGGCCTGACTTGGCCATTCGGCTCAACAAAGAAGCGGAGAGCATGAAAAGCGCTTTTCAATCTTATTTTTCAGGATAAAGAGAGGCAGGTATGTTCCTTCAGGCCCTCAAAAAAGAGAAAGGAAAGATTTGGATTTCTGGAGCACCTTTTAGCACCTCAAGAGGTCCTGATCTGAGGCTAATGAAATATTTTGTAGTGATAGATCGCTGCTGTAATGGAGGAAGGTCTGGGTCTCCTCTGCTCCTGTGTTCAACTCTGTCCACCTCTGGATCGAAGCCTGCCAAACACCACCCCCCCTCAAATCGTACCACAGGACCCGAGAATGGGGGCAGCACAAAACAAGGCCATGCGGCCCATCATTTCTGTGCTGGCTCTCTGTTGAGGACCGTGTCAGTGGGTAATTTTTAATTCCATTTTGGGGCACTGTGGGGTGTAAAAGAGGCCTGGGAATTACAGTAGGCCAGGCTTTAAATGGATATGGGTTAGGGTAGGCCTGATATCAGCTCTGAGTTCAACAAAGAGTGAAAGATGGAGGGAAAGCGAGCTGGAAATTGGCACTGACAAGATATATATAGCAAGCACAAAACAGCGAGAGAATAATCCCAGAGCAATACTCAAGCGAAAAAGCAATAACTTTGAAGGAATGAACCCATACCATAATTTTGGATTTGATGTGAATCTTTCCTCCAGGAATAAAGATGGGCTCCACACAGGATTAAGACACCAAGTTATTCTGTAGAGATCCCTGTCCCCTCTAAATATTAAATGCATTACGATTCTCTGTAAATGTCACAGTGGTGATGAAGGTGATCTAATGCCATTTGACAATGCTTTCTTCCCTTCTTTGTCTCCTCCACCACTCTCAAGGTTCCTCCTGGAAATCTTAATGAATATTTAAATGTAGAAAATTAATCCTGTTGGATTGACGGCTGGAAACTAAATTGGTTATGTATCTTGTACCATTTCCGAAGGCAAAATACTGTCAAGGAGTGTGAGAACTCCAACTCAAGGAGTTGAGTTACATTAATGGTGGGTGCAGTTAATGTGAGAAACTCTTTCTTGTGGGAAGACGCTTCAGCCCTTTGAGACTGTTCCGGGATGGCAAAAGCGTGAGAGATGAGGGGTCAGAGTAGCAGAGGGAGGTGGTGTTCAGGAAATTGGCAGAGGAGAAGGGGGTGGCCATGAGTCATAGAGGTGTACAGCATGCAAACAGGCCCTTTTACCCAGATTTTACCACTAATCTAGTCCCAATTACCTGTATTTGGCCCATATCCCTCTATACCCATCTTACCCATGGAACTGTCTAATTGCTTTGAGACCAGGGGACCCTAGACTTCTCCAATGAGTACTGAAGGATCTTAAGCTAGATAAGTACAGAGAGTCATAGAGGTTTACAGCATGGAAACAGACTCTCTAACCCAACTTGTCCACGCTGTCCAGTTTTTATCATTAAGCTAGTCCCAATTGCCCACGTTTGGCCCATATCCCTCCATATCCACCTTACCTATGTAACTGTCTAAATGCTTTTTAAAAGACAAAATTGTACCTGCCTCTACTACTATCTCTGGCAACTCATTCCAGGTGCTCACCCCTATGTGTGAAAGACTTGCCCCTCCGGACCCTTTTGTATCTCTCCCACTTCACCTTAAACCTCTCAGAATACCTTCTAACAACTTACCCACTACAGACATTAGATTCACTAGCCTATAGTTCCTAAGCATGTTCTTGCTGCCCTTCTTAAACAAAGGCACAACATTTGCCACCCTCCAATCTTCAGGCACCTCAACTGTGGTTGTTGATGATTCAAATATCTCTGTTAAAGGACCTGCAATTTCCAACCCCAGTCCCCCACAATGGTCCGGGATAATATGCACAGAGCAGTGATTGTGAGGGAGAGGTAAGAGGATGCTGGGAGTGATATACAAGCAGGGGGTGATGATGGGGAGATCATAGAAGAATCATAGAGTCCTTACAGTGCAGAAGGAGACCATTCCGCCCATCAAGTCTACTCCGACTCTCCAATAGAGCATCTTTCCCAAGCCCACACCACCCCCGCCCTATCCCCGGAACCCCATGCATTTACCCTGCTAATTCCCCCTAATCTACACACTTTAGCTCACTTAGAGGTAGTTTAGCATGTCCAGTCTACTAACCTGCACATCTATAGATTGTGGGAGGAAACTGGAGCACCCAGAGGAAACTCATGTAAACACAGGGAGAAGGTGCAAACTCTGTACAGACTGCAACCCAAGCTGGGAATCAAACCTGGGTCCCTGGCATCGTGAGGCAGCAGCGCTAACCACTGTGCCACCCACATATGATATGAGGGATGAGGAAGGCATTGCTATTGTACAAGCATAGGGGCAGCCTTTATTATCTCACCCACATACTCACGTGAACCTGGAACCTCAGGACAGAATTGTAATGCCCCACCTGCCATGGGAATCATATCGGGTGGGATCATAGAAAGGGTGGCATGTAGGCACAGTGGTTTACACTGCTGCCTCACAGCGCCAGGGACCCAGGTTCGATTCCCGCTTGGATCACTGTCTGTGCAGAGTTAGCGCATTCTCCTTGTGTCTGTGTGGGTTTCCTTTGGGTGCTCCAGTTTCCTCCCACAGTCCAAGAGACATGCTGGTTAAGTGATTGGGCTATGCTAAAATTCACCCTCAGTGTACAGACACCGGAGTGTGGCGACTAGGGGAATTTCAGTAACTTCATTGCAGTGTTAACGTAACCCTACTTGTGACATAAATAAACTTTAACTTTTTTAAATAAACAAAGGTTTGTTGACCTCAGGGTTGAATTTCGCAGTCACAGGAATGGTAGTGGGCGGGACAGGACCATGCAAAGGTCTGTTGACGTCCAGCTGGGTTTTCCAGTCTTGGGGTGTGCGCAGCCAGAAAATTCCACCCACAGGGTTTGTGGGCTATTTAACCATGGGCCACTTGAGTCCAAAGTTATCTTTGCATGCCTTCATACATGGTACACTGGGCTGGAGGCAATCAGAACTAAGAGCCCAAGAACTAAGAGCTCCCCCTGCTCACCTCTTGAGTTCTCGGGCTGCTACCAGCAATGTGCCTCCAGCCTGGTGACGAGACTCAAAAGATTGGTGAAAAAACCCAATCTTGATTCACAAAGATCATTTGTTAAGGGAAATCTGCTGTCCTTACTCACGTCTGATTATACGTTGCTCTCCGGACCACAGCAATGTTGATTCTAAATCGTCCTCAGAAAGGACCTAGCAAGATATTCATTCTCCACCTACTCAAGGGCCAGTCCATCATACAAACTGGCCTCCCATCCGTTGACTCTGTCTACACTTCCCACTGCCTCAGCAAAGCAGCCAGCATAGTCAAGGACCCCACGCACCACAGACATACTGTCTTCCACCTTCTGGGAGCACGGCTTGGGTTACCGGCTGTGCAGAGTTTGCATGTTCCCCCCGTGTTTGCGTGAGTTTCCTCTGGGTGCTCCGGTTTCCAAAGGTGTGAAGGTTAGGTGAGTTGGCCATGCTAAATTGCCCCTTAATGTCAGGGGAATTACCTAGGACAAATGCATGAGGTTATAGGGATACGGCTTGGATGGGACTGTGGTCATTGGGAGATTTGATGGGCCAAATGACTTCCTTCTGCACTGTAGGATTCTATGATTCTTCCAGCAGGAAGAGGGACAAAAATCTGAGGTCACGTACCAACAGACTCAAGAACAGCTTCTCCCCTGCTGCCACCAGACTTTTGAATGGACCTACCTTATATTAAGTTTACCTTTCTCTACACCCTAGCTTTGACTGTAACACTACATTCTGCAGTCTCTCCATTCCTTCTCTGTGTACCGTATGCGCTGTCTGTATAGCGCACACAAAACAATACTTTTCACTGTAAACTAATACATGTGACAATAATAAATCAAATCAGTTAGGGATGGGCAATAAATGCTGGTCTAGCCAGTGATGTTCACATCCCAACAATGAAGGGGAGGCTATGGCCTAGTGGTATTACCGCCAGACTATTAATCAGCCAATGTTCTAGGGACCCAGGTTCGAATCTTGCCACAGCAGGTGGTGGAATTTGAATTCAGTTAAAAAAAAATCTGGAATTAAGAATCTACTGATGACCATGAAACCATTGTTATTTGTCGGGAAAAATCCATCCGCTACACCTTTAGAGAAGGAAACCTGCCATCCTTACCTGGTGTGGCTTATATGTGAATTCAGAACCACAGCATCAAGAGGCCCTCTGAACAAGGGTAACTAGAGATGGACAATAAATGCTGGCCGGCTAGCGACATCCATATCCCACGAATGAATGAAAAAATGATTATCCAAGAAAAATCGTGAGTATGTGATACCCCCCTTCACCCAGTCCCCTCCTGCCCTCCAATCTCCCCTATCCTCCTGTCCCCACCAATTTTGCTGGGAGTACACAACGCAGTCATTTGCAGACAGGTTACGCAGTACCCGAATGAGACACACTAGCGACGTGTTTACGTCTCACATTTTAAGATCATGAAGATTTTGATTGGATGAATGAGGAGAAACCGTTTGCACCAAGAAAGGAATCAACAGCTGGAGAACAGAGCAAAAAAGAACTGGGGGAGGGGGTTGAGACTGAAGGCAGGGGGACAGGCTTTGCTTTAACCTGCTAGTTGTTCTGATCTGGACAGCATAGTATTCTGATGGAAACAGATTTAATCTTAAACTCGGATTAACAGGCCAGCATGTAGAGTAGGACCAGCTGGGTGGCTTTTACAAAGAGACAGCACCTGACGTAATGTGGACTGAATGGCCTCGCTGCATGCTGTACGATTCTATCTCTCCACTACACAAAAAAAAACACAGTTCCTGTGCAACAAATGTCCCTCAGCTGTCATCCTGAATTCTCTCGCAGCTAAATGAGATGGATTTGTGCTTTGCGGAAGTGAACTGATGATGGCATTCCAGAATTAATTCCGGGAAAGGTGTCCCAGTTAACCAGGGCAGGGGACCAGAATAACGTCGTGCAGGAGACTGATGTCTTTCTACGAGAGCCCAAAGCTGTGTAATGTTTCACACCCCCAGGCGGGTATGTTGGTATACCCTGCGACCAGGATGGGCAGCATGCTCTAGCCTGCTGTGAGATCACCAGCTCAATTCGCTCAAAAAATAAAGTCGGGTGTGGAATTACACTGAATAACAACAGCCAGCTGGAACCCTCACTGCAGCAAGACACAGGAAGGCAGAGAGCTAGCACTGGCCCAATGGGCCGAACATACTGCAACATACCGTGATCGTAAAGACAATTAGCCAAAATATAATCGATTACCAGCACCGCCTTCTCAGAGGCAATTGGGGGCGGGTAATAAATGCTGGCCTGTGCCCAGCAATGCCCACATCCCCAACATGAATCAAAAGAAAATACCAGTTGCTCCAGTCTATTTTACCAAAGAACACACCAAATGCATTTCAATCCAAAACAGTACCTGCGTGTGTGTGTGTGGGTGAGTGTGAGTGTATATGTGTGTGAGTGAATGTGTTAGTGTGTATGTGTGTGAGTGTGGGTGAGTGTGTGTGTGTGAGTGAATGTGTTAGTGTGTGTGTGAGTGTCTGTGTGTGTGTGAGTCTGTGTGAGTGAGTGTGTTAGTGTGTGTGAATGTGTGTGAGTGTGTGTGTGAATGAATGTGTTAGTGTGTGTGTGAGTCTGTGTGAGTGTGTGTGAATGTGTGTGTGTGTGAATGTGTTAGTATGAGTGCGTGTGTGTGTATTAGTGAGTGTGTGTGAATGTGTGTTAGTATGTGTATTAGTGTGTTATTAGTGTGTGTGTGTATTAGTGAGTGTGTGAGTATTAGTGAGTGTGCGTGAGTGTGTGTATTAGTGAGTGTGTGTGTGTGTGTGCAGCAAGCAAAAGATCAATTTCACAGCAGCAATGAAACGGTTAAAAGTCGACAGGAGAGACAAAGGCGGAATGTTTCAGCCAGGAAGGGTTCTGTACTGTACCCTCTCCCCGGCTCGGAGCACAGCCAGCCCTGTCAGTCTTTCATCCAGGCGCGGGCAAAAGTGCAAGAAAAAAAGATTGACTGGAACAGTATCAGAACAGAACGTATCATATCTCGCAGGGGTGGGGAGGGGAGGTGGATATGGAATAGGATGGGATTCAGGCTGTATAAGTGGGTGACCCCCCACCGCCATCCAGGATTTTGGAGATTACTAAGGAGTTTGAGAGAGGATTTCCACCACACCCGCCACCCACCCCTCCACACACACACACACACACACATACACACTCCTTAGGGGAGACTAGAGACATGGGGCTATAAATATAAGATAGTCACTAACAAAATCCCCGGGGGGGGGGGGGGGGGTCAGGAGGTAGGTCCATACCTGGAGAATGTACATCCCACTCCCACAAGGAGCTCTTGAGGTGAAGAGGTCAGGTGAATGGGAGGGGAAGGGGGGAGGAGGAATAAATTGATAAGGTTTAGACTCGGCTGGGAGGAAGAGGGTGTGTGTTTGGGGGAGGGGGATAAGGTACGAGCAGGGACCACTTGGGCTGAATGGCCTCTCTGTTGCTGTGAATAATTTGCAAAAAAAAACAGACAGCAGCTGTCTCCCAGGTGAGGAGGGCAGGCACAGAGTAGAAATTTTCCCTATGCAGATACATGACACACACACACACACACACACATGCATACATATACAACAGAGGCGGGCTCTTGGAGCAGAGAACTTGATCCGCTTGTTTCTGAGTTAATGCTGTTCCCAGCTTCAGTGAGGGATTTAGTTGCAAGGAAGGGTACACGTGAAAGGATGGGTGCCAGAAAGAGAGAGAGAGAGGGGGAGAAAGGCTAACATTGCCTGGCATTGCACAACACTCTCTGTTAGCTGGGGTGACGCTGGAAGTTTACTGCTGGCAAACTTCAGCCAGGAGCTGTCCTGTAGTTCATTCAGGCTGTAAACACTATCTCCCGGGCAAGGCACGGCAAGCAGCAACCCTTCACTCACTCGCGGCAGGGATCAGGGGCACTTGGGGCGAACACCCTGTGCCACAAAGCCTGGCAGTTTGGCGTGGAGCTGCCGGTGCCAAGGCTGAGCTGGGCAGTGCAGAGGGGGTTAAATTCAATTCTAAACACACCGGACTGGCATTACTCGTTAGCTCTGGAGCCGAGCCTTACCTTCAGAGGGGGAGCGTTGAGCTTTAGCAGGTTGCTAGGGGCGAAGTACCATCATGTGCGGTCCTTGGGAAGGGTGGCTCTCAAAAGCTACAGGAGTCATTCTCCCCTCGCTGCAGATTCAAGCTCTCCACCGCCGCTCGCTCTCGCCACTCGCAGCTCCCATTTATATCCTGGGTGTAGTGTGTTTGTGGACGGGGGTTGCTTTCCCCCCCTCCTCCTCTGTCTCTTCTCTTCCTCCTCTTTTTTTTATTATTTGTCAGAAAGGTCGGGAACAACTCAAATCCGCGGCTGGGGGATTGTGAAGAATTCTTTTCCCCATTCTGACATGTTAAAGCACTCTGTCAAACCCACACTCCAGCAATCTGCCCAAATCCCAGAGAAACTGAAATACACGCTGCCACCCCCTCTCTCACACACTTCCTCTCTCACACACTCCCTCTCTCTCACACACACTCCCTCTCTCTCCTCTTACACACTCTTTCTCATACACACACACACTCACACACACACTCTCTCTCTCACACTCTCACACACACTCCCTCTCTCTCTCTCTCACACACTCCCTCTCTCTCACACACTCCCTCTCTCTCCTCTCTCTCTCACACACTCCCTCTCTCTCACACACACTCCCTCTCTCTCCTCTTACACACTCTTTCTCATACACACACACACTCACACACACTCTCTCTCTCACACACACTCCCTCTCTCCCCTCTCTCTCACACACTCCCTCTCTCTCACACACTCCCTCTCTCTCCTCTCTCTCTCACACACTCCCTCTCTCTCCTCTCTCTCTCACACACTCCCTCTCTCTCTCACACACCCTCTCTATCCTCTCTCATACACTTCCTCTCTCTTTCTCTCTCACACTCCCTCTCTCCTCTCTCTCGTACACTTCTTTCCTTTCTCTCACACACTCCCTCTCTCCTCTCCCTGTCACACTCGCTCTTTCTCTCTCTACCTCTCTCCCACTCTCTCTACCTCTGTCACACTCCCTCTCAAACACTCTCTCCACCTCTCTCCTTTCTCACTCTCCCTCTCTGTCTGTCACACTCCCTCTCCGTCCTCTCTCTCACTCTACCTCTCTGTCACACTCCCTCTCTCTCTCTCTCTCAAACACTCTCTGCCTCTCTCGCACACTCCCTCTCTCTTACACTCCCTCTCTCCTCACTCTCCTCTCTCTCACACAGTCTCTCTCCTCTCTTTCACTTCCACTCTCTGTACCTCTCTCCTTCACTCTCTCCCACCTCCTCCCCCTCTCTCTCACTCCCACTCTCTGTACCTCTCTCCTTCACCCTCTCCCACCTACTCCCCCTCTCTCTCACTCCCTCCCTCTCACACACATTCTTTTTATCTCTCTCCTGCACCCTCTCTCTCCCCCTCTCTCTCTCACCCACTCTACCTCCCCCTCTTTCACCCTCACTCTCTCCCACCCACTCTCCTTCCCCTTCCCTCTACCTTCTCAATTCTCAATTCCCCCTTTTCCCTCCCTCTCTCAATCCTACTTGTCTTTCAGCCTCTCTCTTTCTCTTTCTGAGCCTTTTCTGCACACCCTCTCTCAGTCCCTCTCTCTTTCAGCTTCTCTCACCATCGTTCTCTCTCTCTCTCTCCTCCCCAGCTTTGAATCCCAGCTATGAGCAGTGCAGCAAGTGGAGAGAGGTGGGGGGGAAACGGAGACACAGGCAAGCAGGGAGACAGCGCTGCAGCCGTCCGCCTTGGAGGGCTGTAGGTGGCAGAGTGAACCCAGTTGACAGCCGAGGGTGCACTGTAAAGCTATCAGTCTCGCTGCTGCCGGGGCTGTGTCCTTAGGACGGGGCTAGGGGAGAGACTCACCGTGCTGGATAAACTGTACCAAGGCACACACACACAGCAGCAGCAGCTCCCACACCCGGGGAGAGAAGCGGCTCTAACATTGTGGACATTGCAAGCAGTCAGACACTCCCTCCTTAAGAGGATTTCTGTGTCATTATGCAGGGAGCCAGTGTCTTCCTATAAGCTGAGCCATTGCTTAAACTGAGCTAAAGTGGCCAAAGTGGGTGTTTACTACCTTGACCCGAGTTTAAGAGGAAAGGGGAAACACAGTTAGTTACTTTGTCTAGCTCACAGTCTCAAAGATTTAAAGTTTATTAATTGGTGTCACAAGTAAGCTCACTTTAAAACTGCAATTAATATACTTGGAAAATCCTTTTTTGACCATGCTAAATTCTCCCTCAGTGTACCTGAACAGGCACCGGAGTGTGACAAGTAGGTTATTAATTAGTGTCACAAGTAGGCTTGGGTCACTGTCTGTGTGGGGTTAGCATGTTCTCCCCGTGTCTGCATGGGTTTCCTCCAGGTACTGCGGTTTCCAAAGATGGGCGGGTTAGGTTGATTGGCCATGCTAAATTGACGCTAGGGAGATTAGGGCTGTAAATATGTGGGGTTATGGGAATGGGAACTGGGTGGGATTGTGGTCAGTGCAGGCTTGATGGGCCGAATGGTCTCCTTCTGCATTGTAGACTATGATTCTGTGACTCATTGGCCATGCTAAATTGCCCTTTAGTGTCCAGGGATGCATTGGTTAGAGGGATTAGCAGGGTAAGCATGTGAGAATACGGGGGTACGGTCTGGGTGGGGTTGTGGTCAGTGCAGACTCGATGGGCCAAATGGCCTCCCTCTGCACTGTAGGATTCTATGACAAGTGGGAATAGATATTCTTGGCGATGGCATGGGAATGTGATGGGAAACTCACTCCAGGGTCACGTACGATACTCAGGTCGTGCACCGCATGGCTTTGACCATGGCCAGGGAAAGATATGTGTCAGAACTATGCCACTGTGCCGCCTTCTTGAACTGCCGGGGGCCACCTGGTGTAGGTTCACCCACAGTGCTATGGAGGGTGGCGGGGGGGGGGAACATTCCAGGACTTTGACCCGAAAGTGAAGGAAATTCATCATAGTTGTGAGTTCTAGGCTTTCAATGAAAACTGCAATGAAGTTACTGTGAAAATCCTCTTTGGCCATGCTAAATTCTTCCTCAGTGTATCTGAACAAGGGTCAGAGTGTGGTGATTAGTTTATTTGTTAGTGTCACAAGTAGGCTTATATTAACACTGCAATGAAGTTATTGTGAAAATCCCTTAGTCACCACACTCCGGCACTGGTTCAGATACACTAAGGGAGAATTTAGCAATACACCTAAGCAGCATGTCTTTCAGACCGTGGGAGGAAACCCACGCAGACACTGGGAGAACGTGCAGACTCGGCACAGACGGTGACCTAAGCTGAGAATTGAACCCAAGAACATAAGAACATAAGAAATAGAAGCAGGAGTAGGCCATCTAGCCCTTCGAGCCTGCCCCGCCATTCAATAAGATCATGGCTGATCTGTCGTGGCTCAGTTCCACATTCCCGCCCTCTCCCCATAATCCTTAATTCCCTCTCTTATCAAAAACCCATCAACCCGCGTCTTAAAAATATTTAGCAAGGCAGCCTCCACCACTTCAACGGGCAGAGAATTCCAGAGATTCACCACCCTCTGAGTGAAGAAGTTCCTCCTCAACTCCGTTCTAAACCACCCCCCCTTTATCTTGAGGCTGTGCCCCCTAGTCCTGCTATCCTTTCTGAGCGGGAAGAGTCTCTCCACCTCTATCCTATCCATCCCATTCATCATCTTATACGTTTCAATGAGATCTCCCCTCATTCTTCTAAACTCCAATGAGTACAAGCCTAGTTTATTCAGCCTCTCCTCATAGCTCAACCCCCTCAACTCTGGCATCAGCCTAGTAAACCTCCTCTGCACTCCCTCCAAGGCCAAAATATCCTTGCATAAGTACGGCGCCCAAAACTGCACACAGTACTCCAGCTGCGGTCTCACCAATGCCCTATACAGCCGCAGCAAGACCTCCCTACTTTTATATTCAAACCCCCTCGCTATGAAGGCCAGTATCTCCCTGACTCTGTGAGGCAGCAGTGCCAACCAAGGTGCCGCCGTGCCATCCTGGATGTTTCAAAGCTCCATCCAGTCAGGGAAGGAAGTTTGAATTGTTGTGATTTAGAAATTTCAGTCACCAATTTGTTCGGATCAAGTTCCTACAAACAACAGTGACCAGATAATCATTTGGAATGATTCTGGTTGAAGAATAAGTGTAGCCCAGGAGAGTAGGAATAAAGAGCATGAATAATCTTTCTTCTATATTAACGGTAGGTGGCACGGTGACGCCTGGCCAGCACTGGACTTGGGGGGTGGGAGAAATAGAAGAAAACTCTGAGCTCCAAGACGCACTGCAGGAATTGACCAAGGATCCTTCAACAGCACCTTCCAAGCCTGCGACTCACAACTATGTTGAATTTCCTTCACTTTCGGGCCAAAGTCCTGGAACTCCCTCCCTCATAGCACTGTGGGTGTACCTACAACACGTGGAACCCAGCAGTTCAAGAAGGCTGCACGGTGACACAGTTCCAACACATATCTTTCCCTGGCCACCGTCAAAACAATGCTGTGCGCAACCTGAGTATCGTACCTGACTCTGGAGTGAGTTCCCCATCACATTCCCGTGCTATCACAAAGAATGTCTATCCCCACTTCCTTCACATCACTGCTACCTTACAATGCCAGAGACCCGGGTTCGATTCCCAGCTCGGGTCACTGCCTGTGCGGAGTCTGCACGTTCCCCCTGTGTCTGCATGGGTTTCCTCCGGGTGCTCCGGTTCCCTCCCACAGTCCGAAAGACGTGCTGGTTGGATGCATTGGTCAGGCAAAATTCTCTCTCAGTGTATCTGAACAAGTGCCGCAGTGCAGCAACTAGGGGATTTTCACAGTAACTTCATTGCAGTGTTAATGAAAGCTTACTTGTGGCACTAATAAATAAACTTTAAGTCTGCCCCTGAAACTCTCATTGATGTCTTTGTTAACTCTGGACTTGAGATCATCCAAACCTCTGCTATCCATGCCTTAACGTATATCAAGTCCCACTTCCCTTTGTCCCTTTTCTCATTGACCTGCACTTAACTTCATGATTGTGTTACTTTGTTCTGGAATTCCTCTGCCAGACAAAATATCTGCTCTGTTTTAAGAACCCCATCATCACTCAACAGGAACCATTTAACAGTTTAAGACCTATTGCCTTTTGAGAGAATCTGTGTAGTGCCTTCTCCAAGGCAAAAATATCCTTGCTGAAGTACGGTGCTCCAAACGTCTCCAGATTCAGCTGTTTGTTCATACTTCAACAATAACTTGAACTTCTGTGAATGTTTTCACACAATACAGAGACCAAGGTGCTTCAGAGAAGCATTACAGAACAAAATATAACACTCAGCCACAAGGGGGTGATTAGGTCCGGTGGTTAAGGGAGATGGATTTTAAGGGTCATCTTTGATGAGGAAACTGAAATTAAATTACAAAGATGTCATGAAACAAAAGGCAAAGAGAATGGGAACAATAATCATAAAGGAACAACGCAGTTTATTACTGTTTATCATTGCTGTCACACCAGTTCAGCAGATTCACCAGTTTGTCCATACTGAGGCAGAGAGGTGGAGGAAAGGAATTCCAGAGCTTAGGATCTGCTCATCCCAGTTGGATTCCAGGGGCCCCTCAGTGGTTAAGCAACACCTTGATGATGAAATTCTCAGCCTAGTTTTTAAATAAGCTGCACGTCCTCACCCTTCCCCATCTCAGTAATCTTCTCCAGTCCGACAACTCTCCAATCCAGGCCTGTTGGGCAGTCCCAATTTTGATGACTCCACTTTTGTGGTTGTGACGACAGTTGCCCAGGCCCAAGCTGCGGAATTCTTTCCCTGCGCCTCCTTGCCTCTTACTTCAGTCTCCTCGTCAAAGATGATCCTTAAAATCCACCTCTTTAACCACCTGACCTCGTCACCCTCTTGGCTGGTGGGCTTTCTTTACTGTAGCATCAGTATGGAGGCACGAGGACAAGTTGTTGGTGATCTGGATACCTAGGGCGGGTGAGACCAGAAATTCCCTGAGGCCAATGGACATTTCCGTTGTCCACCCCTCACTAAGGTCCAATTCTGTCATGGGTGGGGCAGTAGAATTCTGACGCTAGAAACTTGAAGCTCTTGACCATTTCTATTTGTTCCCATTGATGTAGACTTTTCTCAAATTCGATAACTATCTCCTTTGTCTTGTTGACATTGAGGGAAAAGAACAAAGAACAGCACAGGAAACAGGCCCTTTGGCCCTACAAGCCCGCCCCGCCCATTTTAGCACTCAGTGAGTGCCTTATTCAAGTCTTTCGTCGATGGTCGACGTTTTTGTCTACCTCTAGTGGACTCCACAATAAAGGGGGTGCAAATTTAGGGAATTATATGTACGCCAGATTAAGGGAGATCCAATTCAAGGACAATTTATTGATGCCAATCAGCCTAAAAAGCATGTTTTTGGGATGTGGGAGGAAACTGGAGCACCCGGAGAAAATCCAAGCAAGCAGAGGGAGAATGTGCAAACTCCCACAGACATTGATCACAGCTGGAGATCCGACCAGGGTCCTTGTAACTGTACAGCAGACAGTGATAGTCACTGAGCTGTTGTGTTGCCCATCAATTGGTCCGGTTTAAGCGTACACTAACGATGTGAAGCACTAGGCAACTCTCGAAGCAACATCCAAGAGCAACCCTCACACGAGCCACCGCGTGTATGCCCCTTGTTGGCCAACAAGGTGGACCAAATTGCCTGTGGATGTAAAAAGGAGAGATCAATAAATATCAATAGACATACAACAGGCTATACAGACATTAATGGAAGATCCCCAACGTAAGTGACAAGGTGAGCCTTAAAATTTGTTGGACTGCCAATGGGAGTCTATTAATTCCCAGGAATGTCCTGAGGCTCTTGATCTTCAACTGGAACATTCTTTTGTATCCCTCCATTTCCAGTCTGCTCATGCACCTATCCAGGTAAGTCTTAAACAACCCTAGCGTGCCTGCCTCCACCACCCTACTTGGCAGAGATTATTGCTGTTACAGCAGTTCACCAGATTCACCAGTTTGTGGCCAAGTGTTATATTTTGTTTTCTAATGCCCTCTGTATTGTGTGAAAGCATTCACAGAAATTCAAGTTATTATTGAAGTATAGACAAACTGGTGAATCTGGTGAACTGGTGTGTCATGAATTCTGGGCCACTGCATTGCTCCTTTATTATTATTTTTCCCATTCTCTTTGCTTTTTGTTTCATGACACCTTTGTAATTTAGTTTCCCCCGCCCTCTAACCTATCCCTGACCTTCCTTTTTTGCTCCACCTGACCGTCCCATCATATTTCTACTTGTCATTAAAGAAGAAGAAAATTATTAACTCTATTTTTTCCTCCTCAGATGCTGCCTGTTTTCCTCGCGCTTTGACTTTTTATTTCAAAGCTCTAGCATCTGTAGTATTTTGCCTTTATTTCTAGGTGGGAATGACTGGTGATGGGATTTGAAGGAGAACTCTGAGGTAAAATGTAACCAAGGCTTTTCCAGGTCGGCTACAACAGCCTTCCAATGGGTCGGCATAGCTCCACAGCGGTTAGCACTGCTGCCTCACAACGCCAGGGACCCAGGTTCAATCCCGGCTTTGGGTGAATGTCTGTGTGGAGTCTGCACATTCTCCCCGTGTCTGCTTGGGTTTCCTCCGGGGTGCTCCGGTTTCCCCCCCACATGGCAAAGATGTGCAGGTTAGATGGATTGGCCATGCTCAACTGTCCCTGAGTGCTCCAAGGTGTGTAGGTTAGGGGGATTAGCAGGGTAAGTGTGTGGAGCTATGGAGATAGCTTGGGGGTGGGGTGTTGGTGCAGACTCATTGGGCTGAATGGTTGCACTGTAGGGTATTTATGATTTCTCGTCTTCTCTTAAAAAAATTGAGGCATTGTCAGAGCAGAAGCCAGTATAGGTCAGTAAGCAAGAGTGTGATAGAGTGAATTGAGGTAAGTATAGCAGAGTTTTGGATAAGCCCACTTTTAGAATCACCAACATGCAGAAAAACCAAGCAGCGTGCCTCAATGACTATCGGCTAGTGGCTCTGACATCCATCACTATGAAGTGTTTTGAAAGGTTAATCATGGCATGAATCAATTCCAGCCTCCTGGACGACCTGGATCCACTACAGTTTGCCTATCGCTGCAACAGGTCCACTGCAGGCGCCATCTCCCTGGCCCTGCACTCAACCCTGGAACACCTAGATAACAAGGACACCTTTGTCAGACTCCTATTTATTGACTATAGCTCAGCCTTCAACACTATTATTCCAACAAAACTCAACTCCAAACTCCATGGCCTGGGCCCTCGGCTCCTCCCTCTGCAACTGGACCCTGAACTTCCTAACTCACAGACCACCATCAGTAAGGATAGGCAACAACACCTCCTCCACAATCATCCTCAACACCAGTGACCCACAAGGCTGTGTTCTCAGCCCCCTACTATACTCCTTATACACCTATGACTGTGCGGCCAAATTCCCCTCCAATTAGATTTTCAAATTTGCTGATAACACCACCGCAGTGGGACAGATCTCAAACAGTGATGAGACAGAGTATGGGAATGAGATAGAGAACCTGGTGAACTGGTGCGGCAACAATAATCTCTCCCTCAATGTCAACAAGATGAAGGGGATTGTCATCGATTTCAGAAAGCGTAAAGGAGAACACACCCCTGTCTACATCAAAGGGGATGAAGTAGGAAACATCGAGAACGTTAAGTTTTTAGGCATCCAGATCACCAACAACCTGTCCTGGTTCCCCCTACCCCCACCATCCCACCCCCCCAGTTAAAAAAGCCCACCAAAGCCTCTACTTTCTCAGATGACTAAAGAAATTTGACACGTCAGCTATGACTGTCACTAACTTTTACAGATGCACCATCGAAAGCATTCTTTCTGGTTATATCACAGCTTGGTCTGGCTCCTACTCTGCCCAAGACCACAAGAAACTACAAAAGGTCATGAATGTAGCCCAGTCCATCACACAAACCAACCTCCCATCCATTGACTCTGTCTACACTTCCCACTGCCTCGGAAAAACAACCAGCATAATCAAGGATCCTACGCACCCTGGACATTCTCACTTCAACCTTCTGCCGCTGAGAAAAAGATACAAAAGTCTGTGGTCATGTACCAACCGACTCAAGAACAGTTTCTTCCTTGCTGCTGTCAGACTTTTGCATGGACCTACTTTGCATTAAGTTGATCTTTCTTGACATCCTAGCAATGACTGTAACACTACATTCTGCACTCTCTTTTTCCCTTCTATGTGAACGATATGCTTTGTCTGTATAGTGTACAAGAAGCAATACTTTTCAAAGTATCCTGATACATGTGACAATAATAAATCAAATCAAACCAAATCAGATAACGGTTTTTGATCATAGTCCATGCATCATGCTATGGTTTAGGCAGTGAAAGATGCACTGAGAGTAATCAAAATCACAATGTTGTCCCTTTCATATGTCCTCTATTGATGAATTTGATGAAAATGATTAAAAGCTTGAGCATCCCTGTTTTTAAACATAGAACACAGATCTGGGGAAGCTATGGCCTAGTGATATTATTGCTGGACTATTAATCCAGAAACTCAGCTCATGTTCTGGGAACTTGGGTTCGAATCCTGCCATGGCAGGTGGTGGAATTTGAATTCAATAAAAAATATCTGGAATTAAGAATCTACTTATGGTCGTGAAACCATTGTCAGAAAAACCCATCTGGTTCACTAATATCCTATAGAGAAGGAAATCTGCAAGCCTTACCTGGGCTGGCCTACGTGTGACTCCAGAGCCACAGCAATGTGCTTGAACCTTAACTGCCCTCCAAGGGCAATAAATGCTGGCCAGCCAGTGACAGCCATGTCCCACGAAGGAATAAAAGTAATACAGTATAGAAACTGGCCCTTCAGTCCATGATGTCGTGCTGGACATGATGCCAGGTTAAACTAATTCCTCCTGCCTGCCTTTGGCCCATATCCCTCCATTCCTTGCATTATAAAGTTAAACAAATCTGAAAAACAATTGGAGGGAAATGGTAGTTTATGAGATTTGGGAGCATCTTTTTCATCTGGGTTAAATGGAGGAATGAATGAAGGGGATTATGTGACCAACAACAAGTGCTGGGTGGGTCCATGGTTTAAAGTGGAGCCCAGCTTGCTTTACCAGGAAGAAGATGCAAGGTACCAAAAGGGAAAATGCTGGAAAATCTCAGCAGGTCTGACAACACCTATAAGGAGGGAAAAAAGCTGACGTTTCGAGTCCTGATGATCCTGTACAAAGTTTTGAAAAAGGTTCATCTGGCCTCTATGTTTCAACTCTTTTCTCTCCTTACAGATGCTGCCAGACCTGCTGAGATTTTCCAGCATTTCATGTTTTGGTTTCAGATTCCAGCATCCACAGTGATTTGCTTTTTAGAAGATGCAAGATGTTCACACCTATGGACAATGGCAGGCTGATGGGCCGAAGAGCCTCTTCTGCATTGTATGATTCTATGATTATAAATGAGGCTGGAAGATCCACCCAGCTTTGGCTAGAGGAAGAATTTCCAGGGTAACACTTACCCTGAAAATTGGTTTGGGGATTGGAAGTATCTGGCTGGAAAAGGAAGAAGGAAGCAAGCTGACTATGGGTAGGCTGCTCATCTCCAAATCTCAGAGGTATATGTTCGAAATGTCAGACCAATAACCTTTAAAAAGATATTTGAAGTTCCGACTGGAAAAATCACATAACAAGATTTCCAGCTTTCATAACAAACTAAACTAAAAGCAACATTGTCTAAACAATATTCTGTAGGCAATTTATGCTCGGAACTAGAGAAAAGGTTGCAATATAACTTTTAAAATTACCAAAAGTCACCATCTGTACCGCTCAGCCTTATTCTGTCTCTCTTAAGTAGACACTTCATTCTTCAAGAACCAATCTGAAGCCATTATCTAATTCCATGGTTTCCTTCCTTCTTTCTTTTCCAGCCAGATCCCAAACTAATTTTCAGGCTGTCACCCTGGAGATTCTTCCCTCTACCAAAGCTGGGCGAATCTTCCAGCCTCATTTATAATCATAGAATCATACAGTGAAGAAGAGGCCCTTCAGCCCATCAGGTCTGCACTGAAATGTGAGAAACACCTGACCTGCCACCTAATACTAGCACTTGGCCCCTAGCCCTGAATGTTATGACATGCCAAGTGCTCATCCAGGTACTTTTTAAAGGATGTGAGGCAACCTGCCTCTAACACCCTCCCAGGCAGCAATCCCAGACCATCACCACCCTCTGGGTCAAATGCTTTTTTCTCAAATCCCCCATAAACCTCCTGCCAGTCACTTTGAACCTACGTCCCCTTGTGATTGACCCTTCAACTAAAGGGAACAGCTGCTCTGTATCTGCTCTGTCCACACCCCTCAGATTCTTGTACACTTCAATGAGGTCACCCGTCAGTATTCTCTGCTCCACCGAAAGCAATCCAAGTTCTTTCAACCTCTCTTCCATCCTTGCTTATATCTTCTTCTATCTGGAAAAGGGTACAAAATCTGAGGTCACGTACCAACTGTCTCAAGAACAGCTTCTTCCCTGTTGCTGTCAGACTTTTGAATGGACCTACCTCGCATTAAGTTGATCTTTCTTTTCACCCTAGTTATGAATGTAACACTACTTTCTGCACTGTCTCCTTTCCTTCTCTATGTACGGTATGCTTTGTCTGTATAGTGCACATAAAACAATACTTTTCATTGAATTCAAATACATGCGACAATAATAAATCAAATCAAATCAAATTAGTTCAAATCAAATCAAATCCTCACAAACTTTGTCTCTTCAATCCAAGTTCCCACCCACATTCTGTTGTTGGCAACAATTAAGATTAGCCATCGAACTGTACAATGATAAAATCCCTACAGTGCAGAAGGAGGCCAATCAGCCCATTGAGTCTGCACTGATTCTCTGCATGAGTATCTTGTCCGGGCCCACCCTTCCTGCCCTATCCCTGTAAGCCTGTGCATTTACCATGGCTAATCCCTCTAAACTACACATCTTTGGAAATTAAGGGGCAATTTAGCACGGCCAGTTCACCTAACCTGCCCATCCTTGGACTGTGGGAGGAAACTGGAGCACCCAGAGGAGAATGTGTAAACTCCATCACAATCACTCTGCTCTCTCTCTCCCTCTCTTTCTCTCAGATTCTTGCAGACTGACAGTGTCTGTGACGTTCAAGGATACCTTAAGAAAAATGTTCAGTGATTTTCTCTTCCCCTTTCAAAGACTATCTCCATGGTAATGCGGATTACATGGATATTGTATCCAGGTAGAAATCCTAGTTGGCTATCCTTTGGGCACCTTCCTCCAATCTATTTTGAAATAAACAGCTTTAAGTATATCTGTTTATAAATCCTGACATTCCTAAGATCTCCCTGTGAAACTTGGAGACATGATGTAGAGATGCTGGCGTTGGACTGGGGTGGGCACAGTAAGAAGTCTCACAATACCAGGTTAAAGTCCAACAGGTTCATTTGGGAGCAATTGCCACTAGCTTTCGGAACACTCTTCCTCCCACTCACCTGACGAAGGAGCAGCGCTCCGAAAGCTAGTGGTGATTCCGATCAAATAAACCTGTTGGACTTTAACCTGGCGTTGTGAGACTTATTACTGCACTAGGAGACTAGCAGCCTACCCATAGTCAGCAGGAATGGTTCTACCTTCGTCTAGGGCTTTTTGCTGTCATAGGCTCTGGAATTCCCTTTCTGACCTTTTCTGTTTTTTCTCCTTTAAATCACGCGATAAAAATGACATCTATGATCCAACTCTGCTCTACTATCTCTTTATGGGCCTTGGTTTCCGAATTTGGTTGATAATGAACCTTAGGATATTTTACTGTGTTAAAATGTGCTGCCAAGTGACTCCCTTCACCTTAAAAAGTATTCAGTTAATGGCAGGATCCTGAACGGCATTGATGTATAGAGGGATCTTGGGGTTTATCTCCATAGCTCCCTAAAAGTGGCCACACATGTAAAGGAGGTGTGTGGATGCTTGCTTTTATTGGTCAGGACATTGAGTCCAAAGAACAGCACAGCATAGGAAACAGGCCCTTCGGCCCCACAAGCCAGCGCCACCCATTTTTTTCACTCAGTGAGTGCCTCATTCCAATCCTTCTCCTCCCTACGACTTTTGTCTACATCTCATGGACTCCACAATAAAGGGGTGCAAATTTAGAGAATTATATGTGCGCCAGATTAAGGGAGATCCAATTTAGGGACAATTTATTAACACCAATCGACATAAAAGCACTTTTTTGGGGTGTGGGAGGAAACCGGAGCACCCGGAGAAAACCCACGCAAGCACGGGGAGAATGTGCAAACTCACACAGACACCGACCCAAGTGGGAGATCCCGCCCGAGTCCCTGTAACTGCACAGTAAACAGTGATAGTCACTGAGCTGTCGTGTTGCCCGAGTATGAGTCAGGATGTCATGTTGCAGCTTTATAAAACTTTGGTTAGGCCGCACTCAAGAGTGTTGTATTCAATTCTGATCGCCACATCACAGGCAGGACATGGAGGCTTTGGAGAGGGTGCAGAAGAGATCTACCAGGATGCTGCCTGGATTAGAGGGTCTGAGCTATAAGGAGAGGCTGGACAAACTAGGGTTGTTTAGCGGCGGAGGCTGAGGGGAGACCTAATAGAAGTCTATAAAATTATGAGAGGCATGGATAGGTTTGGCAGTCAGAATCTTTCTCCCAGACTTGAAATGTCTAATACCAGGGGCAGGCACTTAAGGTGAGAGGGGTAAAGTTCAAAGGAGGTGTGAGGGATGAGTTTTTTACACAGAGAGTGGTAGGTGTCTGGAATACACTGCTGGGGTGGTGGTAGAGGCAGATATGACAGGGGCATTTAAGGGGCTTTTAGATAAGCACGTGAATATGCACAGAATAGAGGGATATGGACTAAGGGCAGGCGGAAGGGATTAGTTTAATTTGATGTCACGCTCGGCACAACATCGTGGGCTGAAGGGCCTGTTCCTGTGCTGTACTGTTCTACGTTCTATCTTCTAAGTTGTAAGAAATCCAAACAGAAGAAAAGACAATAAGACAAATATTTTCACAGCAGCACACTTTTTAGATCGCTTGCGTGCTCATCTCTTTGGTTATTAATATATTTTGGTGAGAATACTTAAATTAATTTTTCACCACTTCTCCATCATCTGGTTCATTTATTCAATGCTCTGCGTTCCCATGGTGACCACCTGTTCCCTCGGGATTCCAAAAAACAAGACTGCGCACACCGATTTATCACAACAAATATCTTGTAGGTGTATGGCAACGACAGCCAGGCAGTCAGACGTGCAGGAAATAGGGTCCGTGGCTGATAATATCCCAGATGGTGCTGACTGCCCATATGTTACTCCCTTACTTAACCAATTCAATCGGCCTCCGTGGTGAAGCGACACTGTGACAAGGCTATCACACCCAGCAAGTGGGGCAAACCCTTGCTGATCTTGCTGGAATTAAGTGCTGATCCTCTCTCCGCGTTGTTTCAACCTTCAAATCTGATTTTAAAATCGCAAAGCTGTGCTCTCCAAGCGCGCTACATGATCTGCAGGATTTGACACTGTAAACCTTAGCCTCATCCGTACATCCCCCTTTTTTGCACTTGGGGGAAAATATACAGTATGTATGTGTGTGTGTGCACGTGTGTGCATGTGTCTATGAGCCTGGATGAGGATCACTGCTCTTTTCGATATATATTAATGATTTATACTTGGCTACGCAGAGTGCAGTCTCAAAGGTGGCATCTGTCTTGAAACTCAGGTAGTAAGTAACCAACCAGGAGAATAGTATTGGACATCAAGGGGACAGACTTCAGGACTGGACAGGTACCTGGCAGATGGGATTTTACACAGAGCAATATGAAGAGATGCACTTTAGAAGAATCATAAATTCATAGATTCATAGAATCCCTGTAGTGCAGAAGAGGCCATTCAGCCCATCAAGGCCGCACAGACTTTTTGAGGCCGCCTTCCTCATTCCTCCCTGCCCCTCCATCTCCGTCCTATCCCTTATGCTACCATGGTTAATCTAGCTAACCTACACATGGGCGTCACGATGGCACAGTGGTTAGCACTGTTGCCTCACAGAGCCAGGGAACCGGGTTAAATTCCCAACTTGGGTCACTGTCCGTGTGGAGTTTGCACATTCTCCTCGTGTCAGCGTGGGTTTCTTCCGGGTGCTCGGTTTCCTCCCATAGTCCAAAGGTGTGAGGGTTAGGTTGATAGGCTAAAATTGCCCCTTAGTGCCCTGAGATGTGTAGGGTTAGAGGGATTAGTGGATAAATATGTAGGGATATCGGGGTAGGGAATGGGTGGGATTGTGGTCGGTGCAGACTTGATGGGCTGAATGGCTTCCTTCTGCACTGTAGGTTTTCTATGATTCTATAAAGCATCTAATCTGCACATCTTTGAGGTGTGGGAGGAAACCGGAGCGCCCAGAGGAAATCCACACAGGCACGGAGAGAATGTGCAGACTCCACACAGACAGTGACCCAAGTCAGGAATTTAACCCCCTTCCCTCTGTGAGCCAGCAGTTCTAACCACTGTGCCACCATAACAAAAATACAATTCAAGAGAACTAATACATTCCTAAAGAGAGTTGATGAGGACAGAATCATGCAGGCTATACACACACAAATCATTGAATATGGCAGGACAGGGTGAGATGGCTTGGATAAAATTATTTATTTATTAGTGTCACAAGTAGGCTTACGTTAACACTGCAACAAAGTTACTGTGAAAATCCCCTAGTTGCCACAATCCGCCGCCTGTTCGGGTATACTGAGGGGGAATTTAGTATGGCTAGTGCACCTAACCAGCATGTCTTTCGGACTGTGGGAGGAAACCAGAGCATCCGGAGGAAACCCACGCAGTCACAGGGAGAACATGTAGATACTGACTCAAGTCGGGAATCGAACCCAGGTCCCTGACGCTGTGAGGCGGCAGTGCTACCACTGTGAAATCAGACAGCATCCTTGGCATTATTAATAGAGGAACAGAATACAAAAGCAAGGGAATTAAATCTTTCCAATTCACTTGTTAGGTACCAGCTGGAGTTTGTGATCAACTCTACACCGCAATTTCAGAAGGATGTCAAGACGCTGGAGGGGGTGCAGAGCAGATTTGCTGGAATGGGACCACGGATGATTTGGAGAGACTTGAGGAGCTGAAATATTCTCCTTAAAGCAGAGAAGGTGATGGGTAGATTTAATGCCTGGATGGCAGGAGTGTGATGGAATACTCTCCACTGGCCTTCATGAGTGCAGTTCAAACAACACTCAAGAAGCACAAGTATCTTCAGTTACTGAATCTGTCCATGACCAAATGCAACTAGATCTGGACAATATCCAGGCTTGGGCTGACAAGTGACAAGTAACATTCATGCTACACAAGTGCCAGACAATGGCCACCTCCAACAAGAGAGGATCTAACCACCAGCCCTTGACATTCAATGCCATTGCTCTGAATGAATCCCCCATTATCAACATTCTGTGGATCACCAGAAACTGAATTGGACTAGCCATATAAATACTGTGGCTTCCAGAGCCAGATAGAGACTAGGAGTCCTGCAGCAATTAACTCACCTCCTGACTTCCCAAAATCTGCCCATCATCCCTGAGGCACAAGTCAGGAGTGAGATGGAATATTCTCCACTTGCCTGGATGAGTGCAGCTCCAACAACACTCAGGAAGCTTGACACCATTAAGGACTGAGCAGTCCATTTTGTCGGTACTCCTACAAATAACCACACACTTCACCACTAAGGAACAGTGATAGCCATGTGTAACATCCAGAAGATACACGGCAGGAACTCTGCAAGACTCCTTAGGCAACATCTTCCAAAACTATGACCATCTAGAAGCAGAAAGGTAGCGGGTAACTGGGAACACCACCACCTACAAGTTCCCAGCAATTCATTAAATTTACAAATTGTATATCCCATTAAGGAATCTCACAACACCAGATTAAAATCCAACAGATTTATTTGGTAGGACGAGCTTTCGGAGTGCTACTCCTTCATCAGGTGAGTGAAGAGTTGGGTTCACAAATAGGGTATATATAGACACAAACTCAACTACAAGATAATGGTTGGAAAGTGAGTCTTTACAGGTAATCAAGTCTTTACAGGTACAGACAATGCGAGTGGGGAAAGGGTTACGCACAGGTTAAAGAGGGGTGAACTCTCTCAAGCCAGGACGGTTAGTGAGAAATTGCAAACCCAGGCAAGTTGTGGGGGTTACTAAGGAAGACCACGGGGTTATGACGAAACCCACGCAGAACTGGGGAGAACATTCAAAGTCCGCACAGACAGTCACCCAAGACTAGAATTGAATTTGGGTCGCTGATGATGTGAGGCAATATTAATAACAAATAGATCTAAATGAAACTTCTCTGCTGGCTACTTTATTGAGAAGACAATGGACACAAAGAGGTGGTGGGATTTGGAAACAAGCTGAGTAAAGGTAGTTTGGACTGTTTGCTCCTTCACTAAAGATCAGCATAGATTAGTTGGGCTGAATGGACTCGATGATCATGTAACCTGTTGCCAGGGATTGAAAATTGCAACTCTGAGGAACGATTGGTTAGGCTGGGGATTGTTTCCCTTAGAACAGGGGAGGCTTTTATTTTTTATTCTTTTGTGGGGCATGGGTGTCGCTGGCTGGCCAACATTTATTGCCCATCCCTAGTTGCCCTTGAGAAGGTGGTGGTGAACAGCCTTCTTGAATCACTACAGTCCATGTGCTGTGGGTTGCTTTTCCAGCCAGCCATTGCATTTCTTTGTTGGTTGAGACTTTGTAGTGATTGATACAACTGAGTGGCTTGTCAACCGTATTGCTGTGGCTCCGGAGTCACATATAAGCTGACCAGATAAGCAAGGCAGGTTTACTTCCCCAAAAGGATGTTAGTCAGCCAGATTCCCTTACCCATTAGTGGCTTTTCCAACAATGGTTTCATGGTCATCAGTAGATTCCAAATATTTTTTATTGAACTCATATTCCTCCATCCACAGTGGCGAGATTCGAACCCGGGTCCCCAGAGCTTTATTTGGATTTCTGGATTAATAATCAAGTGATAATACCACTAGGCCATTACCTCTCCCTAGAAAAACTATGGTGCAGGAGAAATGAATTCAGCCCATTGTCTCTACATGGCAAAAAGCACCTGCTCCATGGACTTGCAGAATTCAGGAGCAGATCCAGGTATTTTTTGAATGAGTTGAGTGTCTCAGCCAGCTATTTAGACAGTGAATTCTAGACACCCACCACCATCCGGGTGAAAAGGTTTATCCTCATGTCCCCTCTAATCCATCTACCAAAATCCTTGCCCCCTGGTAATATCGTGTCTGTCTACCCTGCCCAGGCCCCTCATCACCCTCAGCCTTTAGGGGTGGAGATAGTCTCATGGTACCTCTGAAAGTTAATCCGATTCTTGAAGTAGCCAACAAAGAGGTTTCACATCAAGGCATTGCTCCCAATATTTTGGGGAGATGGGGGAGTGTTGGGGAGTGAGCAGGGAAGCCAGTGGGGTCAGGGAGGCGCTGCTGCATGTCCAGGGCTGGCAGGCTGCAGTGCACTCAAGCCAGAGTCAGGAGAATGAAGCTAGTGATCCCTGGGTTCTGATCTGGGTTCGATTCTCGGCTCTGGTTGTTGTCTGTGTGGAGTCAATACATTTTTCCCTTGTTTGCGTGGATTTCCTCCGTGTGCTCTGATTTCCTCCTACAGTCCAAAGATGTGTGGGTTAGGTGGATTGGCCAAGCTAAATTGCCCCTTTGTGTCAGGGGGACTAACTAGGGTGAATGCGTGGGATTATGAGGATAGGGCCTGGGTGGGATTGTGGTCAGTGCAGACTTGATGGGCTAAATAGGCTTCTTCTGCACGATATGATACTATTTGCGAGCACTGGGCAGGCTATGGATTTTGATCTGTTGAGGCGGTGAGATCAGTCCCAGGTCAGGTACTGAAAAGTGGTCACAATCTGCAGAAAAGAGAGGTCGGAGGCTTCCTGGATGAGAAACTCACTGGTAAAGGGGCAAGAGAATAGGAAATGGAGTCATACATAACAGGTGGGAGCCAGGCTTTTGAAGTGAAACCTCAGCCTAAAGCCCTCCTGTCCATATTGAGAGGCAGGGGTGGATAAAATGGGAGAGACTTGAAGATGTGGAGGACGGCCTGTCACATTCTCTCGGCTTTGTTCTGTACTTTCCCTCTCCCCACCACCTTCTTTTTCCATCACTCCGTACCTGCAGTATCAGGCATCTTCCCACAGTGGGTAGCATCCCACCTCTGAGATAGAAGACCATGGACTCAGACTATTATTGCAGATTCTTCAGCACTACCCTCTCCCTGCCCTGCCAATTAAACCCCAAGCTGACACCCCAATGTAGTTCCGAGGGAGTGCTGCACTGCTGGGGGAGCAAACCTTTCTTTTCTGGATGTATCACAGCTTGGTATGGCCCCTGCTCTGTCCAAGACTGCAAGAAATGACAAAAGGTTGTAAATGAAGCCCAATCCATCTCACACAAACCAACCACTCGTCCATTCTCTCTGTCTACACTTCCCGCTGCCTCGGAATAGCAGCCAGCATAATCAAGGACCCCACGCATCCCAGACATTCTCTCTTTGGGAAAAAGATACAAAAGTCTGTTGTCACTTTCCAACCAACTCAAGAGCAATTTCTTTCCTGTTGCTGTCAGACTTTTGAATGGACCTACCTCGCATTAAGCTGATCTTCCTCTGCCCTAGCTATGACTGTAACATTACATTCTGCACCCTCTCCTTTCCTTCTCCCCACATATTCTATGTACGATATACTTTGTCTGTACAGCTCACAAGAGACAATGCTTTTCACTGAATCCCAATACATCTGAAAATAATAAAGCAAATCAAATCAAACTTATGGACGTCATGGTGACAACAGTGGTTAGCACTGCTGCCTCAAAGTGCCAGGGACCGGAGTTCGATTTCCGGCTCACGTCACTATCTGTGTGGAGTTTGCACAATGTCTGCTTGGAGTTCCTCCGGGTGCTCCGGTTTCCTCCCACAGTCCAAAGATGTGCGGGTTAGGTGGATTGGCCATGCTAAGATTGCACCTTAGTGTCAGGAGGACTAGCTGGGGTAAAAGCATGGGGTTATGGGGATAGGACCTGGATGGGATTGTGGGATTGTGCAGATTCAATGGGACGAATAGCCTCCTTCTGCATGGTACAATTCTATAATTATATAAGAACAGCTTCATCGTAGCTACCATCAGGCTTTTGAATGGACCTGCCTGATATTAAGTTGATCTTTCTCTACATTCTATGTCTGTAACATTACATTCCGCACCCTCTCCTTTCCTTCTCCACTATGTACTCTATGAACGGTGTGCTTTGTTTGTATGGCTCAGAAGAAATAATGCTTTTCACCGAATCCCAACACATGTGACAATAATAAATCAAACCAAATCAAATTTATGGATGAAATGTTTAACTGTTATTCAATCTGTGCCGCTGGGTGAAAAATATCCCATCGCGCTATTTCACAGCAAAACGGTATAGTTTGCTCTGGTGTTCCTGCTACAATGTTTATCTTGCAACCAACATCGTAAAAACAGATTATCTATCCATGATCACATTTCTGCTTGTGGGAGCCAAACTGAATGCTAATTGGCTGCTTTGTTTCCCACAGGACAATATTCCATAAGTACCTCGATGCGCTGCAACCAGAGGACAAAATCCTGGAAAATCTCAGCAGGTCTGGCAGCATCTGTAAGGAGAGAAAAGAGCCGATGTTTCCAGTCCAGATGACCCTTTGTCAAATCTCAAAGGCATAGAACATGGGAAATATTTATACTGCAGGGCGAAGGAGTGAAAGATGAGACAGAGGGGCTGAAAATAGATAAGTCCCCTGGTCCGGATGGGATCTACCCTAGGATTCTCTGGGAGGCTAGAGAGGTGATTGCAGAGCCTCTGGCTCAGATCTTCAGGTCGTCATTGGTCTCTGGTGTAGTCCCGGAGGATTGGAGGATAGCGAATGTTGTCCCATTGTTTAAGAAGGGGAACAGAGACTTTGCCGGGAATTATAGACCGGTGAGTCTTACTTCTGTTGTGGGCAAGGTCTTAGAAAAAATTATTAGGGATAGGATTTATAGTTATTTGGAGTGTAATGAATTGATTAGAAATAGTCAGCATGGTTTTGTAGCAGGTAGGTCGTGCCTTACTAACCTTATTGAGTTTTTTGAGAAGGTGACCAAAGAGGTGGATGGGGGTAAGGCAGTTGACGTGGTATACATGGATTTTAGTAAGGCGTTCGATAAGGTTCACCATGGTAGGCTTCTGCAGAAAATGCAGATGTATGGGATTGTGGGTAATCTAGGAAGTTGGATCAGGAATTGGCTATCAGATAGGAGACAGAGGGTGGTGGTGGATGGTAAATATTCATCATGGAGTGCAGTTACGAGTGGTGTGCCTCAGGGATCTGTTTTGGGGCCACTGTTGTTTGTAATTTTTATTAATGATCTGGATGAGGGTATAGTTGGGTGGATTAGTAAATTTGCTGATGACACCAAAGTTGGAGGTGTGGTAGATTGTGAGGAAGGGTGTCATAGTCTGCAGGGAGACTTAGATAGGTTGCAGAGCTGGGCCGAGAGGTGGCGGATGGAATTTAATGTGGAGAAGTGTGAGGTAATTCACTTTGGTAGGAGCAACAGATGTGTCGAGTATAGGGCTAACGGGAGGACTTTGAATAGTGTGGATGAACAGAGGGATCTAGGTGTGTGTGTACATAGATCCCTGAAAGTTGGGAATCAAGTAGATAAGGTTGTCAAGAAGGCGTACGGTGTCTTGGCGTTTATTGGTAGGGGGATTGAATTTAGGAGTCGCAGTGTAATGTTGCAACTGTACACTACTCTAGTGCGGCCGCACTTGGAGTACTGTGTGCAGTTCTGGTCCCCGCATTACAAGAAGGATGTGGAGGCGTTGGAGAGGGTGCAGAGGAGGTTTACTAGGATGTTGCCTGGTATGGTGGGGAGGTCCTATGAGGAGAGACTGAGGGATCTAGGGTTGTTTTCGTTGGGAAGAAGGCGGCTAAGAGGGGATCTTATTGAAACATATAAGATGATTAGAGGTTTAGATAGGGTGGATAGTGATAGCCTTTTTCCTCGGATGGAGATAGCTAGCACGAGGGGGCATGACTTTAAATTAAGGGGGGGTAGCTACAGGACGGATGTCAGGGGTAGGTTCTTTACCCAGCGGGTGGTGAGGGATTGGAATGCCCTGCCTGCTGCAGTTGTAGATGCGTCTAGTTTGGGGGCGTTTAAGAGATCTCTGGATAGGTTTATGGACGAAAAGGGATTGGTATAGGCTAGTGGGTCATTGTTTTTGTAACTGGTCGGCGCAACATCGTGGGCCGAAGGGCCTGTTCTGCGCTGTAATGTTCTATGTTCTATGTTCTATGTTCTAGAGCCACAAAAACAAAGGGAAAGGCTGCTAATGGCAGCCCATAGAGAGAATAAAAGCTGTGAGAGGCTGAACAGCAGAGAAGCTGAAATCGGAGGGTGAGCTGTGACAGATGAAGATGTGGCGGGAAGGGTGGATGGGTGGGGGAGAGGAAAAATTGAGAAGCAAAGGGGAAGAAATATCTCCCACTTTCTAAACCCTCAACATGCCCTGGTCCTCCCATGCTGACACTATAGTTAAGAAAGCCAGCCAACGCCTCTACTAAGGAAACTTGGCATATCAACTACAATTCTCACCAAGTTTTACAGATGCACCATAGAAAGCATTCTGTCTGGCTGTAACACAGCTTGGTATGGCTCCTGCTCTGCCCAAGACCACAAGGGACTACAAAATGTCGTGAATATAGCCCAACCCACTACATAAACCAGCCTCCCATCCATTGACTCTGTCTACACTTCCCACTGCCTTGGCAAAGCAGCCAGCATAATCAAGGGCCCCATGCACCCCGGACAGTTCCTTTTCCACCTTCTTCCGTCAGGAAAAAGAGACAAAGTCTGAGGTCATGTACCACTCGACTCAGGAACAGCATCTTCCCTGTTGCTGTCAGACTTTTGAATGGACTTACCTTGCATTAAATTAATCTTTAATCTACACCCTAGCTATCACCGTAACACTACATTCTGCACTCTCTCCTTCCCTTCTCTACGAATGGTATGCTTCATCTGTATAGAGTGCAAGAAACAATACTTTTCATTGTATGTTAATTCATGTGATAATAATAAATCAAATCAAATCAAAGCCTTTTAGCTTTCCCAAAGGGTCATCTGAACTCGAAACATTTGTGTTTTTTTCTCCTTACAGATGCTGCCAGACCTGCTGAGATTTTCCAGCGTTTTCCCTTTTGGTTTCTGATTCCAGCATCCGCAGTAATTTGCTTTTATCCATTTGCTGCAGAATACATTTGGGAAATCTCGAGGTAGAGGAAGGTGCTACAGAAATGCAACACTGCCTTCTGTCCTTGCTGCTGTAATGAGTGTTTATCTGATACAATAACTGCTTCCCTCTCCGCAGATGTTGCCGTGACCCCCTGATGTGTTCCCAGCCTTTTCTGTTTTATATTCCCACTTTGTTTACACAGTCTGCAAACACACACAATCATGTAACAATGCTGCTATAATTATCACCTGGGGATCATTGTGTTTTGTTAATATCTACTAGAGTTAGAGTAGATCGCAGCATGTAATTTTGTTAAGTACCTTGGTTCAAACCGGCATTGTGAGTCACGCTGTTTAAAATGCAGTGTTTGTGAAGTATTGGCCAGATGCAGAGACATGGACCAGTTTTTTCTTTAAATATCTAAAACATGGGATCAGCCTTAGATTCATTTGGTACAAAATATTTTCCCTGTGCTCTCAGTGTAAGTTCATAATTTGACTTGATTTGATTTATTATTGTCGCAAGTATTAGCAAACATGGCATTGTTTCTTGCATGCTACACAATGCATACTGTTCATAGAGAAGGAAGTGAGAGAGTGCAGGAATGTGGAGAGCTTAAAAGAGTTCGAGTGAAGTTTTAGAAGCATAGAACAGGAATAAAAGGTAGAATTACCTGGGCACAGTTTGCAATAAATCACCTCGCTCCAGTGCCATCTTGGGAAAGTTCATAAGGTATAGAAGCACATTTAGGCCATTCGGCCCATCAAGTCTGCTCCGTCATTCGATCATGCCTGATAGTCTCCTCATCCCCATTTTCCTGCTTTCTCCCCATAACCCGTGAATCCATTACCAATTAAAAAATCTGTCTAACTTCTCCTTAAATTTATTCACTTTCCCAGTATCTACTGCACTTTGGGATAGTGAATTCCACAGATTCACAACCCTTTGGGAGAAGTAGTTTCTCCTCAATTCTGTTTTAAATTTGCTACCCCTTATCCTAAGACTATCACCTCTCTTCCTAGAATGCCCCACAAAAGGAAGCATCCACTCTACATCTCCTTTATCCATACCTTTTATCATCTTGAATACCCCATTTTGATCTCCCCTCATTCTAAATTCCAGAGACTATAGGCCCAAACTGTTCAATCTCTCTCCATACGACAAACCTCTCATCTCTGGAATCAATCTAGTGAACCTACTCTGAACTGCCCCCAAAACCACTACATCGTTCCTCAAATAAGGGAACCAAAACTGTGCACAATACTCCAGGTGTGACCTCATCGATTCCTTTTATAATATGACTTCAGAGGTGCAGGGATAGCTAGAGGTAGGATATACAGGTCAACAACAGAAATAGGCAATCCAACCTCTCAGGTCAATTTAGGAAAGTTAGGCCTCATTTATCCCCTTAATGCACCCAAAATTGTTCTAGACTCCAGGTAGAGTGATATATTAGTAGGGAGAAACAGAAAGAAAGATGAACAGAGAGGTGAAGGACCTGCAAGCAGTAAAGGCAGAGTTACAGTTAGAGATATGGGCACAGGTAAGAGTAGAGTTACAAGTAGAGTGACAGGTAAAGATTTGGGTAGATTACAGGTAATGGTAAGGATTGAGTTACTGGTGTAGACAAGGACAGAGTTAAGGTTAGAGAGACAGGTAAGCATAGATGTATAGGACAAATTTACAGGTAGAATTACAGGTAAGCATATGGATAAAGTTACAGGGAAAGGTATAAGTAGAGTTACAGGTAGAGTTACAGTTAAACAAAAGGATAGACTTATAAATACAGTTAAAGTTAAAGGTATGGGTAGAGTCACAGATAAAGATATGATAGAGTTACAGGTAAAGGCATGGGTCAAGTTACAGGTAAAGATATAGACGGAGTTACAGGTAAAGGTATGGGTCGAGTTACAGGTAAAGATATGGATAGAATTACAGATCCAGTTTCAGGTAAAGATATGGATGGAGTTACAGGTAAAAGCATGGGTAGAGTTACAGGTAAAGATATTGGTAGAGTTACAGATCCAGTTACAGGTAAAGATATGGATGGAGTTACAGGTAAAAGCATGGGTAGAGTTACAGGTAAAGGTATGGATACAGTTACAGATCCAGTTACAGGTAAAGGCATGGATGGAGTTACAGGTAAAAGCATGGGTAGAGTTACAGGTAAAGGTATGGATACAGTTACAGATCCAGTTACAGGTAAAGGCATGGTTAGAGTTACAGGTAAAGGCATGGATAGAGTTACAGGTAAAGGTATGGATAGAGTTACAGATCCAGTTACAGGTAAAGGCATGGATAGAGTTACAGGTAAAGGTATGGATAGAGTTACAGATCCAGTTACAGGTAAAGGCATGGATAGAGTTACAGGTAAAGGTATGGATAGAGTTACAGGTAAAGGTATGGATAGAGTTACAGATCCAGTTACAGGTAAAGGCATGGATAGAGTTACAGGTAAAGGTATGGATAGAGTTACAGGTAAAGGTATGGATAGAGTTACAGATCCAGTTACAGGTAAAAGTATGGGTAGATTTACAGTTAAGGTTTGGGTAGAGTTACAGATAAAGGCATGGGTAGAATTACAGGTTCATTTGGAATCAAGAGCTTTCGGAGTGAACCCAGCTGGAGTGAAATACACCTGATGGGGTGAGAGATGATAGTGGGCTCGAAGAATTCAGTCCCGACCCACTAATCACATTAAAATCACGTTAAAAATAGATACAAGGTACTTCCCTGGTGTCCCTGCTGGTTTCCAGCGTGGCTCAGGTAGCGGCAAATATCCGGCGCTGGGAGATGCAAGCGCAGTGGGAACACATGTGCGAATCCTGTGAATCAGCCGATACACGATTCTCCTGGCCCACTGCGCTAAAAAATATATGTGCAGCGGGATGGAAGAATCGTCCTTCACATTTCTTCAAAGTACTTCATTTGACTGTGAAGCAGTCTGAGATACACTGAGGTCATGAAAGATGCTACATTAAAACAAGTCTTTCATTGTTTCCATGCAGAAAGGTCATAGAAACATGGAAACATCGAAGATAGGAGCAGGAGGAGGCCATTCGGCCCTTCAAGCCTGCTCCACCATTCATTATGATCATGGCTGATCATCCAACTCCAATAGCCTAATCCTGCTTTCTCCTCATGACCTTTGATTCCATTCACTCCAAGTGCTATATCCAGCTGCCCCTTGAATATATTCAATGTTTTGGCATCAACTACTTCCTGTGGTAATGAATTCCACAGGCTCACCACTCTTTGGGTGAAGAAATATTTCCTCAACTCTGTCCTAAATGGTCTATCCCGAATCCTCAAATTGTGACCCCTGGTTCTGGACTCCCCCACCATCAGGAATATCCTCCCTGTATCTATCCTGTCTAGTCCTGTTAGAATTTTATAAGTCTCGATGAGATCTCCCCTCATTCGTCTAAATTCCAGCGAAAATATTCCTAACCTAGTCAATCTCTCCTCGTACATCAATCCCACCATCCCCGGAATCAGCCAGGTAAATCTTTACTGCACTCCCTCGAGAGCAAGAACATCCTTCCTCAGAAAAGGAAACCAAAACAGCACGCAATATTCTAGGTGTGGCCTCACCAAGGCCCTGTATAATTACAACAACACATCCCTGCTCCTGTGCACAAAACCTCTTGCAATGAAGGCCAACATACCATTTGCCTTCTTTATCGCCTGCTGCACCTGCATGCTTACCTTCATCGACTGGTGCACAAGGACACCCAGGTCCCTCTGCACACTCCCCTCTCCCAATTTACAGCCATTCAGGGTAGTAATCTGCCTTCTTACTTTCACTTCCAAAGTCATGGCTGGATTAGTTCTAGACGGTGGTTTGTAATTTGCACAGTTGGTGGCTGGGAGCAGGTTGGTTCACATTGGTTTTTTAAATTGAACATTTGAAGGGTCAATGAGTTTGAGGGGTTCAGATCTGTGGGCCAGTGTGCTTGACACAAACCCATTACATACTCTCGATGTTCCTTAAACCCAGGGCAGGCAATATTAGACACACCCTGAGTGTGAGATGGTCGACCTAAGCCATCAATACATCAATGAATATGCATTAGGCACCATCTGGATTAATTGAGTACACCACAGAGTATATAGAGCAGAGGGCTGCTAACATATTATGGGGCAAGTCCTCAATCTTACACTACCAGTTACACACCTCTGGAATTTGTGAATACTCAGTCAGCAGAACTTGCTGCCCATTATTTACTGGAGTTTAGAATAGTGAGGGGATCTCACAAAAACTTACAAAATTCTAACAGTGTTAGACAGGGTAGATTCAGAAAGAATGATCTCCATTTATGGAGGAGTCCAGAACTAGGGGTCATAGTTTGAGGACAAGGGGTAAACCTTTTAGAACTGAGGTGAGGGGAAATTTCTTCACCCAGAGGGTGGTGAATGTGTGGAATTCATTACCACAGAAAGGCCAAAGTGTTGTGTGATTTCAAGAGGAAATTTGATATAGCTCTTGGAGCTAAAGAGATCAAGGGATATTGAGGGGACGGGGCGGATAAGGATATTGAATTTGATGATCAGCCATGATTAAAACGAATGGTGGAACAGGCTCGAAGGGTCAAATGGCTTACTCCTGCTTCTAGTTTCTATATTATGTAATGAGAAAAGGTAATTAAAGCATAATTTAATAAAAAAAGGACATGGGTTGCTTGCATTTATTAGCTGAGGCATAGAATATAATGGCAGGGAGGTTCTGGTGAGTCTTCAAGAAATGCTGGTAAGGCCTCCACTGGAGTATTGTGTGCAGCTCTGGTCTCCACACCATGTTATTGCAATAGAGAGGGTGCAGAGGAGATTCACCAGGAGACTACCTGGGCTGGACATTTCAGCTATGAAGAGAGACCGGATAGGCTGTGGGTGTTTTCCTCAAAGCAGAGAGGCTGAGGCAGAATGATCGAGGTGTACAAAATTAGGCAGAGTTAGAGTAGGTCGGAAGAAACTTTTCCCCTTCGTAGAGGGGTCATTAACCAGGGGGCTTAGATTTAAGGAATGAGGCAGGAGATTTAGGGGAGATTTGTAGAAAAACCCTTCCACCAAGAGGAATTTGGAACTCACTGCCTGAAATGGTGGTAGAGGCAGGAATCCTCACAACATTAAGAAGCATTTAAATTAGCGCTTGAAATGCCATGGTATATAAGGCTGCGGACCGAGTGCTGGAAAATGGAATAGAATAGGTAGCTGTTTGATGGCTAGCGCAGAGATGATGGGCCGAAGGGCTTCTTTTTGTGTCATAAAACTCTATTACCATAACCCCAACATGAGCATCTGATAGCAGGTTTGTCTCTAATTGCTGTGGTCCAGTCACAGAGTTCTCTCTAAGCTGCAACAGGTAAGATCCCATGCAGGCCACACACTAGTTGTCCCCTTCAAATTACCATGTAAAAAATTTAAATAGGCTGATCATTTAAAGAAATCTCCTCCGCACTTGGAAAGAAAATTAAAGGGAGTGTTGCTCAGTGGGAGAATATTTGCCTCAAAACCAGATTATTGCCCTGCCTAGGTCATTGCTGGAGCCACAGCTATTTGCTATGTTCCTTAACAACTGAGATGATTGGGTGGAAGACTATTTATGTCAAGTTGCTGATGACGCTAAGGTAGGCAATCAAGTTTAAAGTTAAACTAATAGTGTCATAAGTGGTCTTACATTAACATCGCAATGAAGTTACTGTGAAAATCCCCTAGTTGCCGCACTCTGGCGCCGGTTCGGGTACACTGAGGGAGAATTTAGCATGACCAATGCACCAAGCCTGCATGTCTTTTGGACTGTGAGAGGAAAGCAGAGCATTTGGAGGAGCCCTATGCAGACACGGGGAGAACATGCAGACTCCACACAGACAGTGACCCTAGAAAGGAATCAAACCTGGGTCCCTAGCACTGTGAGGCTGCAGCGCTAACTGCTATGCTACCATGTGCCCCCAAATCTGCTTCTATCAACCCTTCAGGTGGTGAATTTTGGGCCAGAATAACGCACTTGGTCAAAGATGATATTGCTTACTCCTCCTTCTTTATGAGGTTGTGCCGCACACATTCCCTGATCTCCCATTCAGAATGAATGGTGAACAATCATGGGGAAACACGGATCCACATTCCCATCATGCGGCCTGGTGAAATGTGTTTCCGTGACAATTTGTGTAAAATAACCCAAACTACATCGAGATTCAAGAGGGGTGACATGGTGGCGCAGTGGGGTGGCACGGTGGCACAGAACTGCTGCTTCATAGTGTCAGGGACCTGGGTTTGATTCCCACCTTGGGTCACTGCCTGTGTGGAGTCTGCACATTCTCCCCGTGTCTGCATGGGTTTCTTCTGGGTGCTCCGGTTTCCTCCCACACCCTGAAAGACGTGCTGGTTATGTGCATTGCACTGGACTGTGGCGACGAGGAGAATGTCACAGTGGCTTCATTGCAGTGTTAATGTAAGCCTTACTTGTGACTAATAAATAAACTTTAACTGTTGATCTTACCAAAATATTTCAAAGTGCCAAGCAAGCAAGAAAATGGGAGAAATTCACGTCAGTTCTTTGGGGACTTAAGAATTGAATCTCGCCTAAATTAACTCCACCAGCAGGGCGAGTGGGTGGGGGCTAAATCACCCGGAAGCTGACTGGGTGCAACAGAGGCACAACTGCGCATGTGAACATTTCTGTGAGAGCAAAGCATTGAAATCTGTCACTGCCTCTGCCAGCTGTAACCGGCCCGCATGGCGGAAAGCATCCTCTCCTTGGCTGCTGCCGGGGCCCCATGGCCAATTACCACCATCCCATGCTGCACCCACCCCGCCCCCCCCGCCCCCCCACTCAAAATGATTTCCACAGCCTCCCCAACCTGGGCCGATTATACCCCATCCCCCCTCCCCGATCGTTGGTGCAGGTGGTAGCTGTGCCCCCCTCTCCCAACGAATGGTCCACTTCCTATCTGGCTCTGCAATCTTAGGCCCCACATCCTCAATCTCCTGGTACTAGCTGGACCTGAGCAGGCCAAAGTGCCAGACTGGCAGTGCCATGGTGCCTGGCTGGCACTGCCCAAGAGGCATTCCCCCTCTGCCCCTGACCTCCTGGGTGGGTGGGGGAGGAGGGTGGGTAGGGGGACCTCAATGGCCTTTAGCTCTACTGGAGAGAGGTGATCATGACAGGTGCCCTTTAATGGGGGCCATGTGTGATCTTTGCTGGAGAGAACCTCCACTGTCACAGCCGCTAAGGCAATAGAGCTTTGACAATTCCACTCTGGGCTCACTAATTCTGTTCAAATTAAGTTTAACATATATTCAAATATTACAATCAGCCTCGTGCCCTAATAGGCTGATCTCGCCAGATAACCGGCTCTGGTAAGACTGTGAGAGGCAAGAAATCGGAATGAATCTGATTTCTTGGGTCTCTCGCGATGTTACCGACTCACTTCACCCATCAACCAGCAGGGCACAAAGGTAAGATCACTCCCATGGAGTTTGGATTGGTATAGAAAATAAGATTGTCTGGAATTAGATATACTTCTTTGTAGAGATGGGGAAGAGGCTTGGAGTTGAAGGATCATATATCCTCCCTGCCTCCCTTTTCCCTGAACCTGTGCTTACTGTAAAATCATCAATTCTCAGATATCTTCCAGTTGCAACAAAAGCTCACCAATGTGAAATGTTACCTCTGCCTCTCCTCTTTCTCTCTTTCTTGCCCTCCCTCTCTCACTCTATTTCCACAGTCGCTGCCGGACTGGTCGGATACTTTCCAGAATTTTGTGTTTTAATTACAGATAATAATTGCCCATTTATCTCCATTAAGAACTTACAGAACAGCAAAGCAGGCCTGAGGGATTGCAAGGTCTACTTCTGAGATGGCCAATTGGTATTACCATTAGATTACTAATCCAGAAACTCAGCTAACGCTCTGGGAACCGGGGTTCGAATCCCGCCACGGCAGATGGTAGAATTTGAATTCAATAAAAAAAGTCTGGATTTAAGAATCTACTGATGACCATGAAACCATTGTCAAAAGAAACTTAGCTGGTCCACTAATGTCCTTTAGGTAAGGAAATCTACCGTTCTTCCCTGGTCTGGACAATACGCCTTCAAGTTTATTTGTGTCATAAGTAAGCTTACATTAGAATCATAGAAACCCTACAGTGCAGAAAGAGGTCATTTGGCCCATCGAGCCTGCACCGACCACAATCCCACCCAGGCCCTACCCCCATATCCCTACATATTTTACCCGCTACTCCCTCCAACCTATGCACCTCAGGACACTAAGGGGCAATTTTAGCATGGCCAATCAACCTAACCCACACATCTTTGGACTGTGGGAGGAAACTGGAGCACCCAGAGGAAACCCACGCAGACACAGGGACAATGTACAAACTCCACACAGAATTAACACTGCAATGAAGTTACTGTGAAAATTCCCGAGTCGCCACAGCCCAGCACCTGTTCGGGCATGCTGAGGGAGAATTTAGGATGGCCAATGCATCTAACCAACACACCTGTCAGACTGTGCGAGGAAACTGGACCACCCGGAGGAAACCCACACAGACATGGGAAGAACATACAGATTCAGCACAGAGAGTGACCCAAGCAAAGTATCGAACCTGGGTCCCCTGGTGCTGTGAGGCAACAGTGCTAATCACTGTGCCACCGTGTTGCCCTAGGCCTACATCTGTGATAGCCTAGTGGTATTATTACTAAACCATTAACCCTGAAACTCAACTCCTGCTCTGGGAACCCACGTTCGAATCCCACGACGGCAGGTGGTGAAATTTGAATTCAATGTGAAACTATTCATTAATTGTCAGAAAAATCCCATCTGTTTCACTATGTCCTTTAGGGAAGGAAATCTGCCGTCCTTACCTGGTCTGGCCTACATGTGACGCCAGAGCCACAGCAATGTGGTTGACTCTTAACTGCCGTTGGGCAACTAGGAATGGGCAATAAATGCTGGCCCACAAATGAATAAAAATAACAATTTCTTTTCTTTGTCGATGATTCTTATGTAGCGCAGATTCCAGGAGGATTGAAGTTAGCAATGCTTAACACTGCAGCTCAGCACAGATAATTGTCCCTGACAATGTTCTGTGTTTTGCCAGGCTTTCTTCCTTGCCTCCCTCTGCTATTCTGCAGTAACCGTTTACATTGCCCCTGGGCCCACCCTCTGTTTCTATACTTATCCTACTGTCACCTCCTTGTGTTTTTTTTGCACCATCATACGTTTTGTCATTTCATCGCCCCTGCCATCCACAGACCTCCCCCTTTTATCATTTTCCAGCCTCCCTGTTTAAAATCCATTAATTTTCAAATATCTTCCAGTCGTGACGAGAGATCACCAACCTGAAATGTTACCCCTGTCTATCTCTCTCTCTGTTTCCTCAGATATGTCCGGATCTGTTGAGTGTTGTCTAATGTTCCCTGTTTTCACTACAGATAGTAATTGTCCATTGATAATTGAAAGGACTTGACCTTGCGCATGATATATGAATAACAGGCAAATGTATTTAAAATGTGCAGTATATTAGGAGGGTATAATTATTAGTACAATCAATGTGAGGGCTGCAGTGGAACATAGTGTTTAGTGTCGCACTCACTTGAGTCTTGCCTTGATCAATGGGACACAACGGATTCTAACTGCAGCAAACCAGCCCAACAAGTTAGAAGGTACCTTTTGACTGATTACATGTTGCGCAGGCTATTACAACCGGATTCTGTCTCTTACACATAGCCACAGGCCAGTAGTGCACCCTATGTGTCGATGCGCACAGGATCAAAGAGTGCAGAGGGAGGCCATTCAGCCCATTGTTCCTGCACCATAGCTTTGCAAGAACTTTCCCGTTAATCACACTTGCTGTTTGTTAGATTAATTTTCAATCTGAGTCATAGAAGTTTACAGCATGGAAATAGGTCCAACTTGTCCATGCTGCCTTTTTTTAACTACAAAGCTACTCCCAATTGCCCACATTTGGCCCATATCCCTCTAAAACCAGCTTACCTATGTAACTGCCTAAGCACTTTTTAAAAGACAAAATTGTACCCGCCTCTACTGCTACCTCTGGCAGCTTGTTCCAGACACTCACCACCCTCTGTGTGAAAACATTGCCCCCCTGGACACTTCCATATCTCTCCCCTCTTGCCTTAAATCTATGCTTTCTAGTGTTAAACTCCCCTACCTTTGGGAAAAGATATTGAAATCTAGCTGACCCATGCCCCTCATTATTTTATGGACCTCTATAAGACCACCCCTCAGCCTCCTACACTCTGGTTTCTCTTGATCCCGAGAAAAAAAGTCCCAGTCAACCAGCCTCTCCTTATAACTCAATCTATCAAGTCCCAAAAGCATCCTAGTAAATCTTTTATGCACTCTTTCTAGTTTAATAATATCCTTTCTATAATAGGGTGACCAGAGCTGTGCACAGTATTCCAAGTGTGACCTTACCAATGTCTTGTACAACTTCAACAAGACATCCCAATTTCTGTATTTAATCTGTCTATACTATCCTGACCAGAAACGCATTACAGATCACAATAACTTGCCACATAAATAATAAATTCCCCCTCATCAATTACTGGTTATTTTATGGTTTGAACTTTGAATAATGAGAAATACTGTGAGCCTAGTCAAAGAGAAAAAGGAAGCATTTGTCAAAGCCAGGAGGCTGGGAACACACAAAACAAGTGTGGAATACAAGGAAAGTAGAAATAAACTTAAGCAAGGAGTAAGGAGGGCTAAAAGGGGTCACAAAAAGCATTGGCCAGCAGGATTAAGGAAAATCCCAAGGCTTTTTATACATATATAAAGAACGATAGGATAGCCAAGGAGAGGGTTAGCCCACTCAAGGACAAGGGAGGGAACCTATGTGTGGAGCCAGAGGAAATGGGCGAGGTATTAAATGAGTACTTTGCGTCACTATTCACCAAAGAGAAGGACTTGGTGCATGATGAGTCTGGGAAAGGGTGTGCCGATAGTTTGACTCATGTTGAGATTAAAAAGGGGAAGTATTGGAACTCTTGAGAAACATTAAGATATACAAGTCCACAGGGTCTGATGGGATGTACCCCAGAATACTGAGAGAGGCAAGGGAGGAAATTGCTGGGGCCTTGAGAGAAATCATTGCATCCTCACTGGCTACAGGGGATGTCCCAGAGGACTGAAGAATAGTCAATGTTGTTCCTTTTTTAAAAAGGATAGCAAGAATTATCCAGATAATTACAGGCTGGTGAGCCTTATGTCAGTGGTAGGGAAATTATTGGAGAGGATTCTTTGGGACATGATTTACTCCTATTTGGAAATAAGTGGATGTATTAGTAAGCGACAGCATGGCTTTATGAAGGGGATGTCATATCTCGCTAACTTGATCGAGCTTTTTGAGGAAGTGATGAAGATGATTGATGAGGGTAGGGCAGTGGATGTTGTCTACATGGACTTCAGTCAGGCCTTTGACAAGGTCCCTCATGGCAGATTTGTGCAGGAGGTGAAGTCGCATGGGATCAGAGGTGAGCTGACAAGGTGGATACAGAACTGAAGACAGGGGGTAGTAGCGGAAGGGTGTGTTTGTGAATGGAGAACTGCAACAAGTGGCATTCCTCAGGGATCAGTGCTGAGATATTTGCTGTTCGTAATATATATAAATGATGGAGGAAAATATAACTGGATTGACTGGTAGATTTGTGGACGACGCAAAGTTTTTTGGATTTGTGGATAGCGATTAGGACCATCAGAGGATACAGCAGGATATAGATCGGATGGAGACTTGAGTGGAGAGATGGTAGATGGAGTTTAGTCCAGACGAATGTGAAGTAATGCATTTTGGAAAGTCTAATACAGATGGGAAATACACAGTAAATGGCAGAACCCTTAAGAGTATTGATAGGCAGAAGGATCTGGGTGTACAGGTACACAGGCCATAGAAAGTGGCAATGAAAGTGGAGAAGGTAGTCAAGAAGGCATACGACATGCTTACCTTCATTGGACGGGGCATTGAGTTTAAAAATTGACACATCATGTTACAGCTTTATCAAGCCTTAGTTAGGCCGCATTTGGAATATAGTGTTCAATTCTGGTCGCCAGTATCTGAAGTATGTGGAGGCTTAGGAGAGGGTGCAGAAACAATTTACCAGGACGTTGCCCAGTATGGAGGGCATTAGCTATGAAGAGAGGTTGGAGGAACTTGGTTTGTTCTCACTGGAACAATGGAGGTTGAGGGGAGGCCTGATAGAAGTCTACAAGATTATGAGGGGCATGGACAGAGTGGATAGTCAGAAGCTTTTTCTCAGGGTGGAAGAGTCAACTACTAGGGAGCACAGGTTTAAAATGCGAGGGGCAAGGTTTAAAGGAGATGTATGGGGCAGATTTTTTTATACAGAAGGTGGTGGGTGCCTGGAACCCGCTGCCGTGGAAGGTAGTGGAAGCAGATATGATAATGACATTTAAGGGGCCTCTTGACAAATACATGAATAGAGTGGAAATGGAGGGGTATGGATGGAAATAGAGGGGTTTTAGTTAAATTGGGCAGAATGGTCGGTGCAGGCTTGGAGGGTTGAAGGGCTTGTTCCTGTGCTGTAATTTTCTTTGGTTTTGTTTTGGTTGACATAGCTATGGGGTATTAAACTGCCCTCTCAGCTCTCAGGCCCCATTGCTTCCAAAAAGAGCAGAGAAGGTCTCTCCATGCCCTGGCCAAAGTTTATCCCTCAACTAATATTAATAATGCAGATTGTCTGGTCATTATCTAATTGGTCATCGTGGGGCATATGCCATGGATTCACTACCACCTTTCCTCCATGTCACTTGTGACTACCACACTGCACTGGCTATAAAGAGCCTCAGGTCATCCTGAGGACATGAAGGGCACAGCATAAATACAAAGTCTTTCTTTCTTGCCTGAAATGTGAACAAGGCATTTGAGGAGAATGCTGCCTTTGGCCAGAAATGCTACAGATCATAGAACCAGAGAAAAGTTACAGCACAGAAGGAGGCCATTTGACCCGTCTTGTCCATGTTAGCGCAAAGGGTGGCCCTTAATAACCCCACCTTCCTACATCCAACAAGTAACTCTGTGGCGTAAGGTGCTGATCCAGGTATGTTTTGAAAGAGTTCAGGCTCTCTTCCTCCACCACCAATTCAGGCAGTTGATAGGTACTCACCGCCCTCTGCGGTCCACTACAATTCTGGCAAATTAGCTCTGGCAGAGTGAGAACTCAGTGTCAGTTGGGTGGTGCTATAACAATATCTACAAAATATCACTTATGGTGAGACCCACTTTCGGATATTTGACAGCCCAGCCAAAATTCCATTAACAATCCTGGTTGTGGGCAAGGCTGGAAAGTCCAGCCCTTAAACATCAAGCTACGTAAGGTGATATTAGGACAGGTAACCATGATGGCACAGAGATTACCACTGCTGCTTTGCAAACGTGATGCCACTGTTTAAAAAAGGAAGTAGACAATAGACGGGTAACTATAGGCCAGTTAGTTTGACTTCTGTAGTAGGGAAAATGCTTGAATCTATCATCAAGGAAGACATAGTGAGACATCTGGATATAAATTGGTAAGACGCAGCATGGGTTCATGAAGGGAAGGTCAAATTTGACAGATTTGGTGGAATTCTTTGAGAACATTATTTGCGCAGCGGACAATGGGGAACCTGTGGATGTGTTGTGTCTGGATTTCCAGGAGGCATTTAACAACACGCCGCACCAAAGACTGCTGCATAAGATAAAGGTGTACAGTGTTACGGGTAATGTATTAACATGGATTGAGGATTGGTTAACTAACAGAGAGCAAAAAGTGAGGGTAAATGGGTGTTTTTCTGGTTAGCAATAAGTGACTAGTGTGCCTCAGGGATTGGTATTGGGACTGCAATTGTTTATGGTTTACATAAATGATTTGGAGTTGGGGACCAAGTGTAACGTGTCAAAATTGGGATGTTCAAGCCAGACTTATTATATATTTTAAAATATCTCTTTACACTCTATTTTCTACCTCATCTTTTTAGTCACTCTTTTGCTGTCTTTTCTATTCTTCCGAAAGTCTGATCCATCATAGAATTGTACATTTCTTCTTTCAACTTAAGTGTTAACCACTATGCCACTGTGCTGCCCTGATTGCACTCATTCCTCACCCTTGGAGTCAAGCTGCCTGCTGAGGTTCTGAAGGGTTGAAGCACTTTATTCAGGTGGAGTTGAGAGGACCAACTGTGGGAAATTGGCCATTGTGTGATAGGGGAAAATGTGCAGCTCATTGCAAAGGAGCTCACATTTTTTGATTTTGATTTGATTTATTATTGTCACATGTATTAACAAACAGTGAAAAGTATTGTTTCTTGCATGCTAAATAGACAAAAGATACCGTTCATAGAGAAGGAAAGGAGAGGGTGCAGAACGTAGTATTATAGCCATAGCTAGGGTGTTAAAGAAAGATCAACTAAATGCAAAGTAGGTCCATTCAAAAGTCTGACGGCAGCAGGGAAGAAGCTGCTCTTGAGTCTGTTGTACATTTGTAACTCAGACATTTGTAACTCTCTCCTGATGGAAGAATGTGGAAGAGAGAATGTCCAGGTTACGTGGGGTCCTTAATTGTGCTGGCTGCTTTTCCAAGACAGCAGGAAGTGGAGACAGAGTCAATGGATGGGAGGTTGGTTTGCGTGATGGATTGGGCTACTTTCATAGGGGTAAGTGCATAGGTGGACGTCCCAGCCCTGAGAGGGCAGTGGGTCAGGGTATTGTGTGGGCTTTGCACCACTCACTTTGATGTCCTCTTCCTTTTGGGAAACCATGGAATCAGTGAGCTGGCAATTATTTTGAGAAGCAGCAGCAATTTTGATGTTCCGCCACATGTGGTCAGGACCAGCATCCAACAGAGGAGGGGGAAGGCCGGGCCTCTTGATCTTCCAGGAGCTGGGCAACAGATAGTGAAGCCTGAGAGGAGAAACTATCGGCCTCGGGCAAACTGCCAGAGAACTTCTTACCTCCACTTGTCAGATGTCCAGTGCCAGGGAAGATTGAGTCTGTCTCAGGAGATGGTAGACCAAGTGATTCAAGAGTCGGCACCACATGGACTGGGAGGCCACCCATTGCCTGTGGCCCTGAAAGTCACTGGCACTCTTAGCCTCTATGCCAGAGGCTCATTTCAGGGTTGCACTGGTGACCTGTACAGCATCACCCAGTTAACTGTACGCAGTGCAGAAAGGAGGTCACAGATGAGTTATTTGTGAAGGCCCATCTGTACATCAACTGTGACTGGGACCAAGCCCTTCGCTTTGGGGTCTTACAGCTATGGGGCTATGCGGGTCTTACATCTTTGGGGTCTTACATCTAAGCTTTGGGGTCTTACACCTAAGCGACTATGGGGCCTGCAGGAGGTCATCGTGAAGGTTCCATCATTCATGGGCGAGTGTTAAAGCGATTGGCTGAATGCTGCAGGAGAATGATGATGACTCGCAGTGAGGGCAGAGCCATGCTCCTCTTATCCTCTGCAAAATGCCTGAGTCCTGCCTGACAGAGAGCTGAATGTGACCTGCCACTGAACAGGGTTATCTAGGGGCCCATCTCAGCTGTGACTGCCCCCTCTGGGGTCAGGGGTGGTTTTCTCCAACTGACTGATGAGTTGGACAGACTCTCAGCATACTTTTTGGCATTTAACAGCCACATAGCTGGAGAGTGCTGGTAGACATGAGAAGGCTGAGTGTTGCTTGGGAGGTTTGGTCGGGGGTGGAGTGCCAGACCCAGTAAGGGTGGCAGATTTCTAAAGGACATTAGATTGATTACACAGTGATTGATTACAGAGTGATGGATGGTGAAGCAATCGATTACAGATCAATCATTTACAGAGTGATTGATTCCAGTGATTCATTCCAGGGACATTTATTGCAGAGTGATCATCTTATGAAGTTATTGATTTCAAAGCAATTGATTACAAAGTTCCCTGTTGTCAGGTGACTGATTACATGGTGACTGATGGGTGATTGCTTAAAGAGATATTGAATACAAGGTGATTGACCACAGAATAATTGATTGTTGCTGATTGATCAGAGTGATCAAAATACAGAGTGACTGATTACAGGCTGCTGATTACAGTATCCCATTCCTGTGTAGGGGCTTAATAGATGATTAATTATAAAATTATTGATTGCAGGGTGATCAATAAAAGCATGATAGATTCAGGGTTATTGAATGAAGGATATTTGATTGGGAATACAGTGCGATAGATTACAGGATGATATTTATAAATGATTACAGGATGATAGATTACAGAAATTGATTAGGATGTGGAGATGCTGGCGTTGGATTGGGGTGGGCACTGTCAGTAATCTCACAACACCAGGTTAAAGTATATTTGGTAGCACTAGTTTTCGGAGCACTGCTCCTTCAGCAGGTGAGCGCTGGACTTGTTTCACAAACAGGGCATATATAGACACAAACTCAATTACAAGATAATGGTTGGAATGAAAGTCCTAACAGGTAATTGTTAAGATAAGGGGGGGCAGTTTAGGATGGAGTTGAGGAGGAACTTCATCACTCAAAGGGTGGTGAATCTCTGGAATTCTCTGCCTGTTGAAGTGGTGGAGGCTGCCTCGCTAAATATATTTAAGATGCGGGTAGATAGGTTTTTGGTAGGCAAGGGGATTAAGGGTTATGGGGAGAAAGCGGGAAAGTGGAACTGAGCCACTTCAGATCAGCCATGATCTTGTTGAATGGCAGGGCAGGCTCGAGGGGCTAGATGGCCTACTCCTGCTCCTATTTCTTATGTTCTTATGTCGTTAATGAAGTCTTTACGGATACAGACAATGCGAATGGAGAGAGGGTTAAGCACAGGTTAAAGAGGTGTGACTTGATTAAAAGATGGTTGATTATAGGGCAATTAAATATAGAATAATTGGGCACAATTTGATTGATTGCAGGGCAGTTGTGAACGATCACAGATTGAATCATTATAGGGTAACCAATCACAGAGTTTCATTTACTTTTTATTCATACATGTGTGTCTCTGGTTAGCCAGCATTTATTACCCATCCCTACTTGCCCTTGGAGGGCAGTTGAGATTCAACCACAAAGCTATGGCTCTGGAGTCAGATGTAGGCCAGGCTACGTAAAGACGGCAGATTTCCTTCCCTAAAGGATATTAACGAACGAGATAGGTTTCTCCAAAACGGATTCTTGGTTATTAGTAGATTCTTAATTCCAGATTTGTTTTTACTGAATTCAAATTCCATTATTTGTCATGGCGAGATTCAAATCCAGGTCCCCAGAACATGAGCTGAGTTTCGCTGGATTAATAGTCAAGCGATAATACCATTAGGCCATCGCATTACAGGGTGACTGATTACAAAGGATCTGATTGCAGGGCAACTGATTACAGAGTGATCAATAATAATACAATTAATTACAGTTACTGATTACAAATTGATTGATTATAGAGTGATCAGGTACAGAGTACCTCATTGACCTGGCCATTTCAGAAGCAATTTCAGAGCCAACCACATTGCTTTGGGTCTGGAGTCACATCCAGGGCTGACCAGGTCAGAATGGGTGATTAAGCTTTTGCAACAATTGACAATAGTTTTCCAGAGTTTTACTGAATTCAAATTTTATCTTTTGCCATGGTGGGATTCGAACCCAGATCTCCTAAGCTTTACCACGGGTCTCTTAATTACTAATCCAGTGCCGTTGCCTCCCCACTTGTTGCAGGATTCCTGGTCTCTAACCTGTTGTTGTAGTTACAGCATTTATATGACTAGTCCAGTTCAATTTCTGGTCAATGGTAACCCCCCAGGATGTTGATAGTAGGGATTCAGCGATGGCAATGCCATTGAATGGCAAGAGGCAATGGTTCAATCTTCCTTTGCTGGAGATGATATTTGCCTGCCACTGTGTGGTATGAACTTGCCAGTTCTCAGTCCAAGTCTGAATGTTGTCCAGTGCTTGCTACATTTGGACATGGACTGCTTCAGCATCTGGGAAGTTGTGAATGGTGCTGAACATTGTGTAGTCATCAAAAAACATCCCCATTTCTGACCTTATGATGGAGAGAAAGTTATTGAAGAAGCAGCTGAAGATGGCTGGGCTGAAGACACTACCCCAAGGGGTAGTGAAGATGAAGATCCTGCACAAGGATGTGTTTGATCCCACTTCATTTAATAGCTGCATTTACTTTTTTGAGTAAAAAATTCCTACAGAAATGTTTCAGGACTGAAATGACTGACTTCCCACAAACACAACAATTGGGTTCGGACATAGCTCGGCACAACATCGAGGACCGAAGGGCCTGTACTGTGCTGTCCTGTTCTATATTCTATCTTCCTCTGTGTTGGCTGTGACTCCAAGCAGTGGAGAATTTCCCTTCCTGAGTCCCATTGACTTCAATTTTGGTATGTACAATGCAGCAAATTCCTCACAGTATATTTTTTTGAAATCTTTTCATACGTAGAAGAATCATCGAATCCCTACAGGTGCAGAAGGAGGCCATTCTGCCCATTGAGTCTGCACCAACCACAATCCCACCGAGGCCCTATTCCCATAACCTCACACCTTTACCCTACTAAAACCCCCGACACTAGGGTCAATTTATCATGGCCAATCAACCTAACTCACACGCACATTTTTGGACTGTGGGAGGAAACCGGAACACCTGGAGGAAACCCATGCAGACATGGGGAGAATGTGCAAACTCCCCACAGACAGTGATCCGAGGCTGGAATCGAACCCAGTCCCTGGCACTGTGAGGCAGCAGTGCTAAACATTGTGGCACCATGCCGCCCAGAGGTACACATGTAAACATTTATCATTGTGGCTACTTCCTAAAATTTTAAAGTTAGACAACAACGTTTAAAAAATGACTGAAGTTATATTTTTCAGTGATGTTCAAACCACAAGAGTTAATCTGGCAGTATCAAAGGAATGTGTGCCTCGTTATCTCTGAAGGAACGCTAATGACCCTGTCGACTGTAAAGACTGAATTCAAAGGGAGTTATACAAAGGCCATCTACACTTTATAACCGGACACGGCTACTGGAATCTACTAGTCTGCTAGGATAAGGAGCCTTCAACCTTTGCTTGTAATTCCTTATGGGCGGCGGAACATCAACAATCTGAAGAACTCAGACAAAGGATTATGCAGCCTTTGTCAAAGCCACAATGGAGAGGTGGGAGTCACGTGACATGACTCCATAGCTGAAGGATTTAGCAACATTGCCTTGTGGAGCTACAACGCTCAGTCTGCCATCTTCCCATTCACTAAGCAGCAGCTCAGAGAAAGGGGCCTCTGTCCAGGCTTGAATGCATAGCCCAAACTATATTGTTTCCACTGGAACTTGTGAACTTCTATACCATTGTCTACAAGACTGATTCATTGCTGTGTGCCTATCTCAGAGTGGAAGACATTTCTTTTGGAAGAGTGAGTTACCCAGTTCAGCCTGCTGACCTCTGTGGAGGAATTCACCATTGGACATCTGACTCTGGACTCTGGGCGCAGGTGAAATTATCATTAAAAAAAGTAAAGTTTATTTATTTGTGTCACAAGCAGGCTTACGTTCACACGGCAATGAAGTTACTATGAAAATCCCCTAGTCGCGATATTCTGACACCTGTTCGTGTACGTTGAGGGAGAATTTAGCATGGCCAATGTACCCTAACCTGCACATTTTTGGACTATGGGAGAAAACCGGAGAACCTGGAGAAACCCATGCCAATACAGGGAGAATGTGCAGGCTTCACACAGACAGTGACCCAAGCCGGGAATCGAACTCGGGTCCCTAGCACTGTGAGGCAGCAGTGCCACCATGCCCATATTTTCCCTTTATTTTCTCTTTAAATCTTTCTTTCTTTCTATCTTCCTCTTTTATTGTGAGAATGCACCGCGGGGTTACTTAACGACATCCCATTCCTCTGTTTTGAGTGCGTGCAGATAAATGAACCCTCTGAATTTACCCTAACCCGAGTTCTCTGTGGGGGTTTATTGATAAAAACTGGATCCCTCTATGTTGCTGGAAGTGTAAGTCTTCAGTAGTATCCCCGGAATATTGGCAGGGCCCATTGCCTTTGCACAATCCAATGTCCATTGTCTTTCTTAATGTCACATTGAGTGAACTGAATTGGTTAAAGACTGACATCTCTGATGCTGGGGACCCCCTGTGCAGGCTGAGATGGATCATCCACTCAGCACTTCTGGCTGAAGATTGCTGAAGATTGTTTAAGACTTATCTAGATAGCCACATGAACAGACTGGGAATAGAGGGATACAAGTGAATGGTCTAGTTGGGCTCATGAGCAGCGCGGGTTTGGGGGGGCTGAAGGGCCTGTTCCTGTGCTGTATTGTTCTTTATTCTTTGTTCAAATGCTTCAGCCTTCGTACTTACGCACTGGGCTCCCCCATCATTGAGGATGGGGATATTTGTGGAGCCTTCTCCTCCAGTGAGTTCTTTAAACCACCACCATTCACAGCTGGATAGGGGCAGAACTGCAGAACATAGAGGTCGCCATCAGACCAGCTTTCAATTGCAGATTTATAAATTGAATTCAAGGTTCACCAACTGCCATTTGAACTTGCGTCCCCAGAGCATTAGCCTGGCCCTCTGGATTACTTATCCGGTGGTGGCACAGTGGTTAGCACTGCTGCCTCACAGCGCCAGGGAGCCGGGTTTGATTCCTGGCTTGGGTGGCTGCCTGTGGAGAGTCTGCATGTTTTCCCTGTGTCTCTGTGGGTTTCCTTCGGGTGCTCTGGTTTCTTCCCACAGTCCGAAAGATGTGCTGGTTAAGTGCATTGGCCATGCTAAATTCTCCCTCAGTGTACCTGAACAGATGCCGAGTGTAGCGACTAGGGGATGTTCACGGGAACTTCAGTGCAGTGTTAATGCAAGCCTACTCGTGACACTAATAAATAAACTTTAAAACAGTGACATTCCCAATACGTCACAACCCCACCTGATTGAAGAGTGATCAATGTCCAAAGGATCAATGGCAGAGCAATCAGTTACAGAATAATAGATTGCAGAGCAATTGATTACAAAGCAATTGATTGTTAAGCAATTGATTACCAAGTGATTCTCTGTTTCATTAGTGAGGGTTTATCATGCACAACCCTGCATTAATTTTTTGTTAATAAATAATTGTTCATTTCTTTAACTTGTTCCCCATTTCTCACAATGTAAGGATTGTTGAGGATTATGTTCTTGGCAAATATTTGAACTTTAATTCCATTAACTTTTGAATTCCAGATTTATTTGGAACAGAAATGTCGGAGTTAGAAGCAGGAATAGGCCATTCGGCCCTTCGAGCCTGCTCCGCTGTTCATTTTGATCATGGCTGATCATCGAATTTAATATCCTGATCCCCTCTTCCTCCCATATCCCTCGATCCCTTCAGTCCCAAGAGCTATATCTAATTCCTTCTTGAAATCACACAATGTGTTGGCCTCAACTACATTCTGTGGTAATGAATTCCACACATTCACCATTCTCCGAGTGAAGAAATTTCTCCTCATTTCAGTTTTAAAAGGTTTACCCCTTATCCTCAAATTGTAATCCCTAGCTCTGGACTCCCCCATCACTGGGAACATACCTTATGGATCTGACCTGTCTAAAATTTTATATGTTCTTATGAGATCCCTTCTCACTCTTCTAAACTCCAGCGAATATATTCCTAACCGATTTCGTCTCTCCTCATATGACAGACCTGCCATCGCAGGAATCAGCCTGGTAAACCTTCACTGTACTCCCTCTATAGCAAGAACATCCTTCCTCAGCTAAGAACACTAAAACTGCACACAATACTCCAGCTGCGACCTCACCAACACCCGATATAAAATCTATATTGCCAGTATGATGTCCTTTACATCATCCCTCAAGAATCCTCACAGTCTTTTGCCAACTTGAAATAGCCAAGGTCAAAAGTTCTTTACAGGCATAGTTTATCAGGCCCCCAACAGTAGAGACTTTATAGGACAAAGTATACTAGAAGAAATAGTGCTGGCTTGTAGGAAAAGTGCTACAATCATCATGGGTGATTCTAATCTTTATATAGATTGGACAAATCAGATTTGCAATGGTAGCCTGGCATTTGTAGAAGAGATTCTGCTATCTTTAGTGCTTTGGGATTGAATTGTCCCTCCAACTTAATGATATTTACTTTGAACGACACATCTTTGCCTGTTGGAAGCAAGAATATTTACTGGTGTCATATAAACACTCTGGCCCAATCTCTGTTTGCAAGATTGCTACCTTGCACTCAAGAATTGACTTCCTCTGAGCTTGGACCCCTTGATTTTCATTTTCAAAATACTATTAACTCCGAAAAATAAATCCATGCTTTCAAAGCGTGAACTGAATGGTTCTTTTATTCCAAGTTTTCCTGTGGGAGCTGCCATGTTGTCGCATTTTTTTTAAAGTTTATTAGTGTCACAAGTAAGGCTTACATTAACACTACACTGTAGTGACTGTGAAAATCCCCTAGTCGCCACCCTTCAGGGTCAATGTACCTTAACCAGCATGTCTTTCGGACTGTGGGAGGAAAGCGGAGCACACGGAGGAAACCCATGCAGACATGGGGAGAACATGCAAACTCCACACAGACAGTGACCCAAGCCAGGAATCGAACTCAGGTCCCTGGCGCTGAGAGGCAGCAGTGCTAACTGTTGTGCCACTGTGCCGCCTGCAGAGTAACAGGATACTTACAGTGGCTGTCTCAAACAGTGATACAGAGGCTAGGTCAGCCGAGGCAAAACAGACTCACCCAAAGCTAGTGGGTGGATAGTTGAGTCAAATAGATAATTTGCAGCATAGAATCACAGAATCTGTACAGTGCAGAAGGTGGTCATTCAGCCCATCGAGTCTGCACTGACCACAATCCCACCCAGGCCCTATCCCTGTAACCCCATGTATTTATCCTGCTAATCTCCCTGACACCATGAGGCAATTTAGCATGGCCAGCACACCTAACCTGCACATCTTTGGACCGTGGGAGGAAACCGGAGCACCCAGAGGAAACCCACGCAGACACGGGGAGGAAGTGCAAACTCTACACAGACAGTCACCTAAGACCAGAATTGAACCCAGGTCCCTGGCTCTGTGAGGCAACATTGCTAACCACTGTGCCACTGTGACAACCAAATGGTGTTAGCAACTCAGTCAACAAACTCCATCCATGCCATTTTTGAGAAATTAATTTATGGAATATGGTCATTGCTGGCAAGCCAGCATGCATTGCCCATTCCCTAATTGCCCTTGAGAAGGTGAGCTTCCTTCTTGAACAGCTGCAGTGGTGTTGGTGGCCTAGTTGTATTATCACTGGACTAGTAATCCAGAGGCTCATGGCAATGCTTTGGGGACCCGAGTTCGAATCCCACCATGAATTCAATAAACGTAGAATCCCTAAAGTGCAGAAAGAGGTCATCTGGCCCATCAAGTCTGCACTGACCACAATCCCAATCCCCTTATCCCTACACATTTACCCTCTAACCTAAGTATCTCAGGACACTAAGGGGTAATTTTAGCATGGTCAATCAACCTAACCCACACATCTTTGGACTATGGGAGGAAACCAGTGCACCTGGAGGAAACCCACACAGACACGAGGAGAATGTGCAAACTCCACACAGACAGTGACCCGAGCCGGCAATCAAACTCAGGTCCCTGGCGCTGAGAGGCAGCAGTGCTAACCGCTGTGCTACCGTGCTGCCCACAGCTGGAATTAAAACTCTAATAGTGACCATGAAATCAATGTTGATTGTCAAAAAAGCCCTCTGGTTCATTAATGCCCTTTAGGGAAGGAAATATGCTGTCCTTACCTGATCTGGCCCACATTTGACTCCAGAGCCACAGCAATGTGGTTGACTCTCAACTGCCTCAGGAATGGGCAATAAATGTGATGCCCATACCCCATAAGTGAATTTAAAAAAAGGTACACTGGAGAACAGGAAGACTCAGTGCGATTGAGCTGAAATCTCAAACCATTAGAACAGTGGGATCCAGTGGGAGCTATTTGATCTTGTTCATTACAGTCCTGTGAGACCAATTAAGCCGCATTGAGGGTGGCATGGTGGCACCATAGTTAGCACTGCTGCCTCACAGCACCAGGGACCTGGGTTCAATTCCTGGCTTGGGCCACTGTCTGTGTGGAGTCTGCACGTTCTCCCTGTGTCTGCATGAGTTTCCTCCAATTGTTCTGGTTTCCTCCCAAAGTCCAAAGATGTGTGGGTTAGGTGGACTGTCCATGCCAAAATTAGTGTCCCTAAGTGTCAGGGGGACTAGCTAGGGTAAATGCATGTGGTTGTGGGGATCGGGCCTGGGTGGGATTGTGGTTGGTGCAGACATGATGGGCCGAGTGGCCTCCTGTAGGATTCTATGATTCCTGGCTATTTGCTGCTAATAATTTTGTACTTGGAGTCTATCTTGTCCCCCACAATCTGCTATATATTGGAAGACACTAAGATGGCCAGTTCATGCATTTATCATTGTGTACTGCGTGCTTGTAACATATGATTATGTTATGAGGCTGATATCACAGCAAATAGAGGTTTGATGAGGCATTGGGTGGGATGCTTCACTGTTATCTCCTCGAACCCAGTTTGACAGATCTCAGGGAGGAATTTCCCAGATTCCTGATTAGGAGTCATGTTTATTCTGCTTCCATTGGGAAGTTGGGTGGCTGATGGCGGGTGTTGGGTGTGATTGGTTGAGTTGCATCATGACCACGCCATACTGATCCAGTTGGGGAGCTGGGCTTTATGTGCTATAAAAGAAAAGCAGATTTGTAAGATTTTAAGGAAATTTAGCATGTCAGTTACGACTCTCACCAATTTTTACAGATGCACCATAGAAAGTATTCTTTCTGGTTGTGTCACAGTTTAGTATGGCTCCTGCTCTGACAAAGACTGCAAGAAACTACAAGGGGTTGTGAATGCAGCCCAATCCATCATGCAAACCAGCCTTCCACCCATTGACTCTGTCTACACTTCCCGCTGCCTCTGCAAAGCAACCAGAATAATTAAGTACCTCATGCTCCCTGGTCATTCTCGCTTCCACCTTCTTCCATCGGGAAAATGTACAAAGGTCTGAAGACATTTAGCAACCGACTCAAAAATGAACTTCTTCCCCACTGCCATCAGATTTTTGAATGGACCTACCTCCAGTTGATCTACCTCTGGACCTACCTCCAGAAAGTCGATCTTTCTCTACACACTAGCTATGACTGAAACACTACATTTTGCATCCTCTCCTTTCCTTGTCTATGAATATTATGGTTTCATGAAGGGGTGGTCATGTCTCACAACTTGATTATATTTTTCGAGGAAGTGATGAAGATGATTGATGAGGGTAGGGCATTAGATGTTGCCTACATGGACTTCAGTAATGCCTTTGACAAAGTCCCTCATGGAAGACTTGGGCAGAAGATGAAGTCGCATGAGTTCAGAGGTGAGCTGACAACGTGGATACAAAACTGGCTTGGTCAAAGAAGGCAGAGGATAGCAATGGAAGAGTGCATTTCTGAATGGAGGACTGTAACAAGTGGCGTTCCTCAGGGATCAATGCTGAGACTTTTTCTGTTTGTAATATATATATAAATGATTTGGAGGAAAAGGTAACAGGATTGATTAGTAACTTTGCAGATGACACAAAGGTTGGAGGATTTGCAGATAGCGATGAGGACCACCAAAGCATACAGCAACATATAGAGCAGTTGGAGACTTGGGCGGAGAGGTGGCAGATAGAGTTTAATCTGGACAAATGAGCGGTAATGCATTTTGGAAGGTCTAATACAAATAGGAAATATACAGTAAATGGCAGAACCCTTAAGAGTATTGATAGAGGGATCTGGGTGCACAAGTATACAGAGTACTGACAGTGGCAATGCAGGTGGAGAAGGTAGTCAAGAAGGCATACAGGATGCTTGCCTTCATTGGCCGGGGCATTGAGTTTAGAACATAGAACATAGAACACTACAGCACAAACAGGCCCTTCGGCCCACGAGTTGTGCCGATCACATCAACACCTACCAACCTACAGACCTATCTATAACCCTCAATCTCATTAAACCCCATATACTCATCCAGAAGTCTTTTAAAAGACCCCAGCGAGTTCGCCTCCACCACCACTGACGGCAGCCGATTCCATTCACTCACCACCCTCTGAGTGAAAAACTTACCCCTAACATCACTTCTGAACCTCCCTCCCCGCACCTTAAATCTGTGTCCTCTCGTAGCAACCATTTCAACCTGGGGAAATAGCCTCTGAGAGTCCACCCTATCTATTCCTCTCAACATTTTGTAAATTTCTATCAGGTCGCCTCTCAACCTTCGTCTCTCCAGGGAAAAGAGTCCCAGCTCCCTCAACCTAACTTCATAAGGCATGCCTCCCAGTCCAGGCAACATCCTTGTAAATCTCCTCTGTACCCTCTCAATAGCTTCTACATCTTTCCTATAGTGAGGCGACCAGAACTGCGCACAATACTCTAAATGAGGCCTGACAAGGGTCTTAAAAATTGGCAAATCGTGTTGCAGCTTTATAGAACCTTAGTTAGGCTGCACTTGGAATATAGTGTTCAATTCTGATCGCCACACTACCAGAAGGATGTGGAGGCTTTGGAGAGGGTGCAGAAAAGATCTACCAGGATGTTGACTGGTATGGGGGGCGTTAGCTATGAGGAGAGATTGGAGAAACTTGGTTTGTTCTCACTGGAACGACAGAGGTTGAGGGGAGATCTGAAAGAAGTCTAGAAGGTTATGATAGGTATGGACAGAGTGGATAGTCAGAAGCTTTTTCCCCAAGGTGGAAGAGTCAATTATTAGGGGACATAAGTTTAAGGTGCAAGGGGTAAAGTTTAAAGGAGATGTATGAGGCAGATTTTTTACACAGAGGGTGGTGGGTGCCTGGACCTCACTGCCGGAGGAGGTAGTGGAAGCAGATACAATAGTAACTTCTAAGGGGCGTCTTGACAAATATATGAATAGGATAAGAATAGAGGGATTTGGTCCCTGGAAGGGTAGGGGGTTTCAGTTCAATCTGACAGCATGGTCAATGCAGGCTTGGAGGGCCAAAGGGCCTGTTCCTGTACTGTAATTTTCTTTGTTCTTTGTTGTGCTTTGTCTGTATAGCACAAGAAACAATACCTTCCACTGTATACAAATACATGAGACAATAATAAATCAGTAAATAAATCAATAAAGATGGTACACACTGCTGGCATTGTGCACCAAGATTGAAGGGTGTGAATGTTCAAAGTGGTAAATGGGATATCGATCAAGTGGGCTGCTTTGTCCTGGATGGTCTAGAACCTCTGCCATTTCCATAGCCCAACAATTTCTTTCTCTTCAACTGATGGATACCGGGCGAGCAGGCATTGTGAATCCTGAGGGCCATACCTTTGTACAGGTTGCAAATTTAACCTTCTTCTGCGAGTAGGTCAGAGGTCACATTTCACATGGGTCAGATGTCGAGCAAAGCTCTGTCTGCTTAACCCCAAATTCACAAAGCACTCTGAAATACCAATGTGGCGATCTTCCATATACCTTGACATCTCTGATTGAAGTTTCAAGTTTAGTGCCTGAGGAAGCACAATTTTATACAGCAAGCCAGCGTCTCTCGGAGCTAAGAGAGGGTAGGATATTGCAAATACCCAGATGAAAGACTGTTTATCCTTTTCCAATTATGTCCATTCCTCTGTTGCTATGACTACCCAACCTAAACACAGGACTCTTAAAGTCAAGACAGAGAATATTTTCCACCCAACGCTCTGGATTGGATTTGAAACTAAATCCCAGAGGTGAAGGGCCATTGTGCCAATCAGTCCCTGAATAACAGATTTTACATCACGTCTCCACAAAATCCATTTCACTTACAATGAAAGAAATGAAACATTCCACGTTGACTTGAACTTCATTCCTGGGGAATGGATGTTTCTTTCATTGCCAGAATCTGGGGAGATGATGAGCTGACCTTTTGAGTGCCCTTGTTCTGTTCAGACAACAAAAACGTTTGTTCTTAATTGGCAGCAAAGGTGCCCCAGATTCAATCAACACTTGGGTCGCTCTGATTATAATTGGAGGACCCTTTCCCTGACACCTAAACCATTTTCTTAAATCAAACTGCAGGTTAAAATACCATGAACAGTGGTGGATAAGTTTACACCCCCAACTTTTCACCCACAACACTTTATACTCACCGTCTCTTCAATCTCAATTTCTCCCCACAAGTGCATGCTTTACTTACCAATCGCTTGTGACTGGACGTAAGGGAAGCAGACAGGCTATCCAGGCAGTGTTACACAAGTGCTTATGCCAAGTCCACCCCATACCCATACTCCTACACCAGTCATTCACTTCTATACTCCACCTATAAGTCAACTGTTTTTGGAGGGATTTTTTGAGGCTTCAAAGTTCAACTTGTGCGTTGACCTCTATGGTAAATAATATCCTACATACATTTTATAATAAATTATTTGCATATTATGTAAAATAGCACAGACTAAATTGTTCTTTCTCCGCACCCTAACTATGACTGTAACACTATATTCTGTGGCACAGTTGGTCATTAGCACGGCTGCCTCACAGTGCCAGGGACCCAGGTTCAATTCCCAGCTTGGGTCACTGTCTGTACGGAATCTGCATGTTCTCCCCGTGTCTGCTTGGGTTTCCTCCGGGCGCTCCGGTTTCCTCCCACACTTCTAAAGATGTGTGGGTTACGTGGATTGGCCATGTTAAATTGACCCTTAGTGTCGGGGGATTAACAGGATATATAAGTGGGGTTGCGAGGATGGGTCCTGGGTGGGATCATCGTCAGTGCAGGCTGATGGGCCAAATAGAAACATAGAAAAACTACGGCACAATACAGGGCCTTCGGCCCACAAAGTTGCCTCCTTCTACACTGTAGGGATTCTATGAACCTATGATTCTTTCCTTCTCCCCAATGTACACTATGAACGGTATGCAATTGTCTGTATAACACACGAGAAACAGTAATTTTAATTGTATACCAATACATGCGACAATAATAAAATCAAATCCAATATTATTGCACCCATCATATTACATACTTTTTTAATTCATTCACACGATGTGTAGCATCACTGGCTGGGGGTATTTATTACCCATTCCTAATTGCCCTTGATCTCGATAGGTTGCTCAGCCATTTCAGAGGGCAGTTCAGAGTTAACCTCACTGGTGTTCTGTAGATCAGTTGAAGATGGCAGATTTACTTCCCTAAAGGATGTTAGTGAATCAGGTGGGTTTTTCCGACAATTGATGATGTTTCATGGTCAACATTAGACTTTTACTTCCAGATTGAATGCAAATTTCACCACCTGCAATGGAGGGAGTTGAACCCAAGTCCAGCAAACTAGTCCACTGTGCTCCCACCTCCCCTCAAAAAGGGAGAGAATACCACATTATTTTTTCAAAAGGATGATGTATCTAAAACTTACTATTTGGAATATTATACCTTGTATCTATAATGAAAAGTGGCATAACCCATATATATAATTATAATAAAACAGCAACAGCAACAAGAATTTGCATTTAAGTAGCACCTTTTAACATGGAGAAACACTCACAATGATTCAAAGGGATGTCATCAGATGACAAATGGATATGAAGTCAAAGAAGCAAGTTTTGTGAGAAATCACCGTGGGCTTGGTCGAGTGGTGGGTTTTAGACAAGATCTTAAATGAGGAAAGGAAGATTGGAAAAGTTTAGATTGGGGACCTGGACTGTTGAAGGCAAAACCAACAATGCTGAGGCAAAAGGAGACAAGGATGGATAGGTGGCCAGAGTTGAAGAAACACAGAGCTCTGGGGATGTTCTAAGACTGATTTGGTTTGATTTATTATTGTCACATACACTAGTATACAGTGAAAAGTATTGTTTCTTGCTCACTGTACAGACAAAACATACCATTCATAACGTAGATTGGGCAAGAGGAAAAGAGAGGTTGCAGAATATAGTATTACAGCCATTGCTGGGGTGTAGAGAATGATCAGCTGAATATAAAGTAAGTCAATTCAAAACCAGATCTCAGACTGCTGTATCTTTTTCCTGATGGAAGAAGATGGAAGAAAGAATGTCTGGGGTGCGTGGGATCCTTGATAATTCTGGCTGCTTTTCAGAGGCGGCAGGAAGTGTAGACAGAGTCAATGGATGGGGGCCTGGTTTGCATGATGGGCTGGACTATGTTCACAACCCTTTGTGGCTTGTTGTGGCCTTGGTCAGAGCAGGAGCCCCAAGCTGTGATACAACCAGAAAGAATGCTTTCTATGGTGCATCTGTAAAAGTTGGTGACACTTGCAGTAGGTATGCCAAATTTCCTTGGCCTCCTGAGAAAGTAGAGGTGTTGATTAGCTTTTTTTAACTATAACGCTGGCATGGAAGGACCAGAACAGGTTGTTGGTGATATACTCTCTTCCACTTCTTATAAGAACAAAGAACAGTACAGCACAGGAACAGGCCCTTCAGCCTTCCAAGCCTGCGCCAAACACATTGTCCTATCTAGACCAACCACTTAAGCATCCTTTCTGGTTGTATCACAGCTTGGTATGGCTCCTGCTCTGCCCAAGACTGCAAGGAAACTACAAAGGGTCATGAACGTAGCCCAATCTATCACGCAAACCAGCCTCCCATCCATTGACTCTGTTCACATTTCCCGCTACCTTGGAAAAGCAGCCAGCATAATTAAGGACCCCATGTACATATTCTCTCTTCCACCTTCTTCCATCCGGAAAAAGATGCAAAATTCTGAGGACACGTGCCAACCGACTCAAGAACTTCTTCCCTGCTGCCATCAGACTTTTGAATGGGCCTACCTCATATCCAGTTGACCTTTCTCTACACCCTAGTTATGACTGTAACACTACATTCTGCACTCTCTCCTTTCCTTCTACCCTCTGTACTCTGTGAACGGTATGCTTTGTCTTTATGGCACACAAGAAACAATACTTTTCACTGTGTCCATATACTTGTGATAGTAAGAAATCAAATCAAATCAAATTGAAGGGGGACGGTCTGGACAACTGTGTAAAGGGTGCGGGGAGAGGCCTAACCGGAGGAGGAGGAATAGTTCATCAGTCTCAGAGGATATCACTTCAGGCTTTATTCTTTCAACGTGAAAACCTGACTGGTGAGATCCAAATGTGGAGTTGTGGGAAAGCTAATCATGGATTTGGAAGGTGACAACACACTCAAGGGGTTTGGAAAAGGCAATTAGGAAGTTGAGTGCCATTTTGGAAGGGTGGTGAAAGGTGAGATTTTCAACTGGATGATTTCTTTTAAGCCCATTTTGAAAGTGGGGGGCAGTATCTGAGGTGAGGGAGCCACTAGGATGTCAACTCTCCAGAGGACCGCAAAGGAAGTTAGGTGAGTTTAGTAAGAGTGGGTTCAAAGGAGCAGCACGTGGTTCTCATGGAGAAGAGAAAGAAGGAAGGCCCTGCGTTTAGAGAATACCTTCAAAAAACACAAGGGGCAGAATTTTCCCATCCTGCCCCAGGGAGCGTAGCGGGTGAGGGGCAGTTTGTGGGAAGATCTGTTGATGCCGGGCGGAATTTTCTGTTTTCGGGGTGACCACAGCCGGAAAATTCCTCCCAAGGTGTCCCAGAATGCTTTGCAGTCCAAAACATTGCCAATATTGTAAACACAGCAGCCAAATTACGCACAGCAAGATCCCACACGTGATAGTGACCAGATAATCTGTTCTTAGGCTTTTTCAAATTTATTTGTGGGATCTTGGCTTCACTGGCTGGCCAGCATTTATTGCCCATCCCTTGTTGCCGGAGGGCAATTGAGAGTCAACCACATCGTTGTGACTCTGGAGTCACATGTAGGCCAGACCAGGTATGGACGGCAGATTTCCTTCTCTAAAGGACATTAGTGAACCAGAATCAGTGGATTCTTAATTCCAGATGTTTTTTATTGAATTAAAACGCCACGATCTGCCGTGGCAGGATTCGAACCCAGGTCCCCAGAACATCAGCTGAGTCACTGGATTAATAGTCTAGCGATTATACTACTAGGCCGTCACAGGTGTTGGGTTTGAGGTGGCCAAGAGACTAAGGGGAGGGGGGGTGGAGGGTGGGAACTCCCATGGCCTTCTTCGCGAGGATGCTGGGAGATCTTTGACATCCACTTGAGGAGTCAGGGGATCAGGGGTTATGAGGAAAAGGCGGGAGAATGGGAATGAGAAGAAAATCAGCCATGATTGAATGGAGAAGCAGACTCGATGGGCCCAGTGGCCTAATTCTAGTCCTATGTCTTATGGCCTTAACTTAGCTCAGAGGAAAGTGGGGGAGTTGACTGAAACTGGGACTGATTGTGAACTGATTGAGCCTCGCGAGTTTCGATCACGAAGCATCGCGAGATGTGAGGGCCGGTTGAAGTGGGTGACATTATGTGTCTCTGCTTCGTGACTGGGTTTGATCTATGCCGGTGGATACTGCGAGCGGTGGCGCAGAAGGAAAGGAAGAGATTTATCACCTCAAATCACGCCAATTCTTGCAAGTAATTTTGGGAACTGTGCTATATCTTTGGGCCTCACTGATTCCGATTGAAAATTAAGGGATGAATTATTGGCAGTTCGGCAGCGTGGAATTGTGCCCAATAGGAGCTGGATTGAGAATGTCACAGATTTATTTAACTTAACAGCCATTCGAGCCAGGAAACGTCCATCCAATTGATCAGTGTTCAATTCAACACTGGTTCTCGAAAGGGAAATAATAGTTATTTATATACAACGTCTTCAGGCCATTTGGATGGATAATGAAATCATGCTCTTGCTTAACATCTATTATTCCTTCTGAATCACTATTCCTTCGCTATTCTCCTCCACCCCCGTCCCCCCCCCCACCCCCCCCACCCCCGCCATCATTCTTTTCTCCAATTTGATTAGAGTACCCACTCAACAGGGCAGTTCAGAAACCACGCTGAGGGCCTTTGAAAATGGCTGCCATGAGATGAGAATGGTTTGTTGGTGTGTCTCCTATTGGTGGAATCTCACTGGAGCCTAAACCTGCGTGAAATGGTTTTTGAGACATTTTAACAAGGCAATAACAACTCTGTACGATGTACGTACTCCCTGATTAACTTCAATCATTCCAATAGTGCCTGCTGATGATGATCTTAGAATCATAGAATCCCCACAGTGCAAAAGGAGACCATTCGGCCCATCGAGCTGCCCTGACTCTCTGACAGAGCATCACACCCAAGCCCTATCCCCGTAATCCCAAATATTTATCCCGCTAATGCCCCTAACCGATCCATCTTGAGATTTAGCATGATCAATCCAGCTAACCTACACATCTTTGGAGTGTGTGAGGAAACTGGAGCAACTGAAGGAAACCCACACAGACACAGGGAGAACATAGAAACATAGAAGATAGGAGCAGGAGGAGGCCATTTGGCCCTTCCGAACCTGCTCCGTCATTCATCATGATTGTGGCTGATCGTCCAACTCAATGGCCTAATCCTGCTTTCTCCCCATAGATCCCATTCGCCCCAAATGCTATATCCAGTTGCCTCTTGTATACAGTCAATGTTTCCTATGGTAATGAATTCCACAGACTCACAACTCTTCGGATGAAGAAATGTTTCCTCATCTCCATCCTAAATGGCCTACCCTGAATCCTCAGACGGTGACGCCTGGTTCTGGACTCCCCCACCATCAGGAATATCCTCTCTGCATCTAACCTGTCCAGTCCTGTTAGAATTTTATAAGTCTCCATGAGATCCCCCCTCATTCATCTGAACTCCAGGGAAACCAACCCTAACCCAGTCAATCTCCCCTCATACATCAGCCCTGCTATCCCCGGAATCAGCCTGGTAAACCTTCACTGCACTCCCTCGAGAGCAAGAACATCCTTCCTCAGAAAAGGAGACTAAAACTGCACACAATACTCTAAGTGTGGCCTCACCAAGGCCCTGTATAGATGCAACACGGCATCCCTGCTCCTGTACTCGAAACCTCTCACAATGAAGGCCAACATACCATTTGCCTTCTTTACCGCCTGCTGCACCTGAATGCTTACCTTCAGTGACTGGTGCACAAGGACACCCAGGTCCCTCTGCACACTCCCCCCTCCCAATTTACAGCCATTCAGGTAGTAATCAGCTTTTTGTTTTTGTTTCCAAAGTGAATAACCTCACATTTATCCAAATTCTACTGCATCTGGCATTGATTAGCCCATTCACCCAACCTGTCTAGATCATGCTGAAAGATCATAGACTGAATCATAGAATCCCTACAGTGCAGAAGGAGGCCATTTGGCCCATTGAGTCTGTACCCACCACAATCCCACCCAGGCCCTTTTGCCATAATTCATATGTACCCTACTGATCTCCCTGACATTAGGGTCAATTTAGCATGGCCAATCAACCCAATCTGCATATCTTTGGGCTGTGGGAGGAAACTGGAGCGCCCGGAGGAAACCCACGTAGACACGGGGGAATGTGCAAACTCCACACAGACAGCGACCCGAGGCTGGAATCAAACCCGGGTCCCTGATGCTGTGAGGCAGCAGTGCTAAGCACTGTGCCACCGTGCTGCCCTATAACATTTCCCGTCATCAGGCATCTCAGTACACGTCATTCAGGAACTTGCAGTCTGGATGGTGTTGCCTTGCAATGTCTCTAACAGTACCCTACGCCAAACATGAGATCTGGATGCTTCTAGAGAAGTAAACAGATCAGAATTCTCTGCTCCCCTGAGGACATATTGACAGGGTGGTAGTGGGGAGGGGGGGCATGTTGTAAAACTGAGTGTAATACATAGGAACATAGGAATTAGGAGTAGGATTGGGCAAATTCAGCCCTTCACGCCTGCTCTGCCAATCAATCAGATCCTGGCTGATTTCTCCCTGGTCTCAAATCCATCTACCTATAAGGACATAAGAACATAAGAAATAGGAGCAGGAGTAGGCCATCTAGCCCTTCGAGCCTGCCCCGCTATTCAATAAGATCATGGCTGATCTGTTGTGGCTCAGTTCCACATTCCCGCCCTCTCCCCATAACCCTTAATCCCCTCTCTTATCAAAAACCCATCAACCCGCGTCTTAAAAATATTTAGCGAGGTAGCCTCCACCACCTCAACGGGCAGAGAATTCCAGAGATTCACCACCCTTTGAGTGAAGAAGTTCCTCCTCAACTCCGTTCTAAACCACCCCCCCCCTTTATCTTGAGGCTGTGCCCCCTAGTCCAACATTCCTTCTGAGCGGGAAGAGTCTCTCCACCTCCATCCTATCCATCCCATTCATCATCTTATACGTCTCAATGAGATCTTCCCCCATTCTTCTAAACTCTAACGAGTACAAGCCTAGCTTATTCAGCCTCTCCTCATAGCTCAACCCCCTCAACTCCGGCATCAGCCTAGTAAACCTCCTCTGCACTCCCTCCAAGGCCAAAATATCCTTGCGTAAGTACGGCGCCCAAAACTGCACACAGTACTCCAGCTGCGGCCTCACCAATGCCCTATACAGCTGCAGTAAGACCTCCCTACTTTTATATTCAATCCCCCTTCGCTATGAAGGCCAGCATCCCATTCGCCTTCCTGACCACCTGCTGCACCTGCAAGCTGGGTTTTTGCGACTCATGCACAAGGACCCCGAGGTCCCTCTGCACTGTCGCCTGCTGCAGTTTTTCGCCCCGTAAGTAATAATCCTTCCTACCATTATTCCTACCAAAGTGGACCACCTCGCACTTGCCAACATTAAATTCCATTTGCCATTTCCTGGCCCATTCGCCCAGCCTATCTAGATCCTTCTGTAGACTCTCCACACCCTCCGCACAATTTGCCGTTCCACCAATCTTGGTGTCATCAACAAATTTCGACACCCTACACTCGGTTCCCTCCTCCAGATCATCTATATAAATGGTAAATAGCTGAGGACCCAGCACCGACCCCTGGGGCACTCCACTAGTCCCCATCCGCCAATCCGAATAGCACCCATTGACCCCCACTCTCTGCCTCCTATTTGACAACCAATCCTCTATCCACGCTAACACCCTACCCCCAACTCCATGTCCCCTGACCTTCTGCAATAACCTCTTGTGAGGTACCTTGTCAAACGCCTTCTGAAAATCCAGAAAGACCACATCCACCGGCTCTCCTCTATCCACCGCCCTAGACACATCCTCATAGAACTCCAGTAAATTTAAGAACATAAGAACATAAGAAATAGGAGCAGGAGTAGGCCATCTAGCCCTTCGAGCCTGCCCCGCCATTCAATAAGATCATGGCTGATCTGTCGTGGCTCAGTTCCACTTTCCCGCCCTCTCCCCATAACCCTTAATCCCTTCTCTTATCAAAAACCCATCAACCCGCTTCTTAAAAATATTTAGCGAGGCAGCCTCCACCACTTCAACGGGCAGAGAATTCCAGAGATTCACCACCCTTTGAGTGAAGAAGTTCCCCCTCAACTCCGTTCTAAACCGCCTCCCCTTTATCTTGAGGCTGTGCCCCCTAGTCCTACTGTCTTTTTTGAGCGGGAAGAGTCTCTCCACCTCTATCCTATCCATCCCATTCATCATCTTATACATCTCAATGAGATCTCCCCTCATTCTTCTAAACTCTAACGAGTACAAGCCCAGTTTATTCAGCCTCTCCTCATAGCTCAATCCCCTCAACTCCGGTATCAGCCTAGTAAACCTCCTCTGCACTCCCTCCAGGGCCAAAATATCCTTGCGCAGGTGCGGCGCCCAAAACTGCACACAGTACTCCAGCTGCGGCCTCACCAATGCCCTATACAGCTGCAGCAAGACCTCCCTACTTTTATATTCAATCCCCCTCGCTATGAAGGCCAGCATCCCATTCGCCTTCCTGACCACCTGCTGCACCTGCAAGCTGGGTTTTTGCGACTCATGCACAAGGACCCCGAGGTCCCTCTGCACCGTCGCCTGCTGCAGTTTTTCGCCACGTAAGTAATAGTCCTTCCTACCATTCTTCCTACCAAAGTGGACCACCTCACACTTGCCAACATTAAAAATTTGTCAGACACGACTTCCCTTTAACGAAACCGTGCTGCATCTGCTCTATCAAGCAATTCCTCTCAAGATGCCTCGCTATTTCCTCCTTGATGACGGGGGGAACTTAGTGGTAGGGGATGGGGATATGGCTGAGGTCCTGAATAACTTTTTTGTTTCTGTCTTCACGGAGGAGGATGTGAATAATTTGCCGGGTGTTAGAGATGGGAAGGTGGTAGGACTGGAGGGTCTTAATGACATTACTGTTACTAGAGAGGGGGTGCTCGACAGACTGGACGGGGCTGATTGTGGACAAGTCGCCAGGACCGGATGGAATGCATCCGAGGGTTCTGAAAGAAATGGCGGAGGTGATAGTGGATGCCTTGGTGGTTATTTTCCAGACGTTGCTGGATTCCGGGGAAGTGCCGGAAGATTGGAAAGTGGCTAATGTTATGCCGTTGTTTAAGAAGGGTGCCAGGCAAAAGGCAGGGTCGACCCATGTTGGACGCGGTGGGCTCGAGGAGGAGTTCTTGGAATGCTGCCAGGATAGTTTCCTGGAACAGTGTGTGTTGGAGCCGACAAGGGAGCGAGCTATCTTGGATCTGGTGTTATGTAATGAGGCGGGTAGAATTAGGGATCTTGCGGTGAAGGATCCTCTTGGGGAGAGTGATCATTGTATGGTGGAGTTTCTGGTGCAGATGGAGGAGGAGAAAGTGGGTTCCCGGACATGCGTCCTTTGTTTGAACAGAGGGGAGTACGGTAGGATGAGAGAAGAATTGGCAAAGTGGACTGGGGGAGCACGTTGGAAGGTAGGTCTGCTGAGGAGCAGTGGAGGATCTTTAAGGAGATCTTTCTTGGTGCTCAGCGGAAATTTATTCCGATGGTCAAAAAGGACAGTAGGAGGAGAGGTAATAAGCCATGGATAACGAAGGAGGTGAAGGAAAGTGTTAAATTAAAAACGGAGGCGTTTAGTTTGCCTATGTCCTGCTGCATCACTGTACCGTGTGCAGTTTGCTCACCAACCTCACCTCCCTCGTCCTCGTCCAGACTGGAAGCAAGAGCCTCAAACCTGTTATGCAGATTGAGAGGCTGAGGCCTCCGCTCCCCACCCTGTCCCCCATATCCCTTTAACCTGCGTTTTAAATCAGAAATATATCTATCTCCTTCTTGAAACTACTTAGTCGCTTAATAATTCAGCTTCCACCATGCTAAATCCTGCCCAACTGACCTCCCCCTCCAGCTGCTGTGACCCTCACTGTCAAGGACTGGCTGCAGTTCCAGTAGTGACCACCAATGCCAATGGAGCTGTTGGAATCAGGAAAGCAGTCGGCCATCTGGTGGTCTGATAGTTTTTGGGGATGGGACGTCCTCTCTAGACAGGGATGGAAGTTTCAGTCTGAGTCAATTAGTCCTCAGCTAAGCAAATATTGGCTGCCTGCTAAGCTGCTGGAGCAGAAATGCATTTGCCAATGACTTTATTCCAGAGGTAAGATGCAGGAACAAGGCTTCAATGTAACATTCAGCTCTAGGGGACTCTTTCTCAACATGAATAGGACATTATCTATCTCCTTCCTGTACTCCATCTTGTCATTGTTTGAGATCCGTAAGGGGGTCAGGTCTCAAACAGTGACGAGACAGAGTACAGGAAAGGGATAGGGAATCTGGTAAACTGGTGCAACAACAATAATCTCTCGCTCAATGTCAGCAAAACAAAGGAGATTGTCATTGACTTCAGAAAGCATAAAGGAGAACATGCCCTTCTCTACATCAACTGTGATGAAGTGGAAATGATCAAGAACTTCAAGTTTCTAGGTATCCAGATCACCAATAACCTCTCCTGGTCCCTTTACACTGATGCTATAGTTAAGAAAACCCACCAATGCCTCTACTTTCATAGGAGGTTGAGGACATTTGGCATTTTCACTGCGATCCTCACCAATTTTTATAGATGCATCATAGAAAGCATTCTTTCCAGATGTATCACAGCTTGGTATGGCTCCTGCTCTGACCAAGGCCACAAGAAACTACAAAAGGTTATAAATGTAGCCTATTCCATCAGGCAAACCAGCCTCCCATCCATTGACACTGCCTACGCTTCCTGCTGCCTCGGAAAGGCAGCCAGCATAATTAAGGACCCCACGCATTCTCTTTTCCACCTTCTTCCATTGGGAGAAAGACACAAAAGTCTGAGGTCACGTACCAACAGACTCAATAGCAATTTCTTCCCTGCTGCCATCAGACTTTTGAATGGCCCTACCATATATAAAGCTGATCTTTCTCTACACCCTAGCTATGATTATAACACTACATTCTGCATGCTCTCCTTTCCTTCTCCCCTACGTATTTTTGATTTTGTTTGATTCTGATTTGATTTGATTTATTATTGCCATGTGTATTGGTATACAGTGAAAAGTATTGTTTCTTGCGCATTATACAGACAAAACATACTCTTTATAGAGAAGGAAAGGTGAGAGTGCAAAACATAGTATTATGCTCATAGCTAGGGTGTAGAGAAATGCACGCTATGAATGATATGTTTTTGTCTGTATAGTGGACAAGAAATAATACTTTTCACTGTATCCCAATACATGTGACAAATCAAATCAAATTGGATGCATCTGATATGCATAGGGGAGAAATGGGGGATCAGGATATTGAATTCAATAATCAAGCCATGATCTTATTGAATGGCGGGGCAGGCTAGAAGGGCTAGATGGCCTACTCCTGCTCCTATTTCTTATGTTCTTATGATGAATGGCACAGCAGGCTCGAAAGGCTAAATGGCCTACTCCTGCTTCTAGTTTCTATGTTTCTATTTGAGGGGAGATTTGACACTCTCACGAGAGGGGGAATAGGAGGTCATGTTCATTGGGTTAAATGAAATGAAGATTGGGCAGTGGTCCATATCAAGTGTACAGAGCAATAGGAGCCATGGGCTCAATGGCCGGAAATGTATGTGGGTGAGTTAAAGTTGCAGAGCGGGACACTGACGGAGAATGTGCTTTCTCTCTGTTGTCGTTCTGCTGTAGAAAGTGACTCTTTGTGAGCCCACTGCTTCCTTGTAATTAATTCATTGATGGAAACAAAGTGAGAACTCGTGGACTCTTGGTACATTACTCTTTTTTTATTGGGGTTGTAACTGGTGAGACAATTTGCTTCAGTAACTTGCAATGAAATCAGCCAAAGCAGCTATTAAAGGTTAAGTGGGTTGTCTTTGGTTGGCCGATTGTTTGTATTGGGCAATTCTCTCTAACCACCCGTAAAATGAGTTAATTTGTGACTGGTGGTAAATTAACATTTGGGAATGTAACAAAATCACACCCCATCATTCAGATGGGCAATTCAAGTTAATTTCCTCAAATTCTCATCTAATGACTACAATCTGAGTGTTTGCATATTGTTAATTTAACTCACCCTTGTTTTTCCTCAGGAAGAAAGTTATCATAGAATTCCTATAGTGCAGAAGGAGGCCATTCGATCCATCGAGTCCACACCAACCACAATCCCATTCAGGCCCTACCCCCATAACACCACCGATTAGAAATATTCACTTAGGATCTCACCCATCCCTTGTGGATCTGCACATAAATGACCTTGTTGATCCTTAAGTGACCCCATTCTCTCCCTGCGTACTCTTTTGGCCTTTATGTATTTATAGAAGCTCTTTGGATTCTCCTCTGCCAAAACAATCTTGTGTCCCCTTTTTGTCCTCCTGATTTCTCTCTTTCTTCTACCACTACACCCCCCCTATACCCTTCAAGGGATCCACTTGATCCCAGCTGCCTATACACATCATGTGCCTCCTTCTTCTTGATCAGGGCCTCAATATCCTGAGTTCCCTATATCTACCAGCCTTGCCCTTCACTCTAAGGAGAATGTGCTCGCTCTGAACCTTACCCTAGCTGGATCCATCTGTCACTAAGGGGCAATTTAACATGGTCAATCCATCTAACCCGCACATCTTTGGACTATGGGAGGAGACTGGAACACCCAGAGGAAACGCATGCAGACATAAGGAGAATGTGCAAATTTCACACAGAGAGTGACCCAAGCCGGGAATCGAACCTGAGTCCCCTGCACTGTGAGGCAGCAGCGCTAACCACTGTGCCACTCCACACTTGGCCTGGCACCAGTAGCAATTTACATTTTAACAAATTACTTTGAAAGCTGGTTTATAAAGTCGCTTGAAATAAATAAACTGTGGGAAGTTGGTAGAAAGTTTTGTGAATATCTAGTTCATGGGTCATCTGTTTTAGCAGATAAATTGTAGGTATGAGAATCAAAGCTTTAATTGCAGAGAGCTCGGGGGCGGGGTGGGGGGGGCAGTGGGAAAAAAACTCATTTAAAACTGGTAAACATCTGACGTGACTGCAATGTTAGCAAGCTGGGAGGTTATATCACTGCAAAGATCAGGAGGGAAGCAACAGAACCATAAAACTGCAAAGGGGGAAAAAATGTAAGCAATGCAGTGACAAACAGAAACTGAAACTGGAATTAGAAAAGGCAACGTCAAAAGGATCCCCCTCTGCTCTTAAGGAAAGAAAAACTGAATGTGGGGCTAGGAAACCAAAGCTTCCGAGCAGATTGAAACAGATTTAGATGATATATAGGGCTGAGAAGCATCCAAGCGGCAGTTGTCACTTTGAAGTGCAGTCTGAAACTCACTGCTGATTGGATTTTGATTTGATTTGATTTATTATTGTCACATGTATTAACATACAGTGAAAAGTATTCTTGCGTGCGATATAGACAAAGCATACCGTTCATAGAGAAGGAAAAGATTGAGTGCAGAATGTAGTGTCATAGCTAGGGTGTAGAGAAAGGTCAACTTAGGGTGAGGTAATTCCATTCAAGAGTCTGATGGCAGCAGGGAAGAAGCTGTATGTGGGCCTCAGAACAGCCAATGAAAAGTATTGTTTCTTACACACTCTACAAAGCATACCATTCATAGAGAAGGAGGCGAGAGAGAGTGAAGAATGTAGTATTACAGTCATTGCTAGAGTGTAGAGAAAGGCGAACTTAGTGTGAGGTAAGTCCATTCAAAAGTCTGAGAAGAACTTTTCTTGAGTTGGTTGGTATAGAACAAAGAACAAAGAGCAACACAGCATGGGAAACAGGCCCTTCGGCCCAACGAGCCCGCACCGCCATTTTAACAATGTGCTTTTCCTCCTCCACCCTTGACCCATGTCTATGCTTATGGTACCCCCATTGGAAACCAGATTAAGGGGAGAATAATTTAGGGACAATTTGTTACACCAATCTATGTGACCTCAGGCTTTTCCATCTCTTTCCTGGTGGAAGAAGCTGGAAGAGAGCATGTTCAGGATGCATGGGATCCTTAATTATGTTGGCTGCTCTGCCGAGGCAGCGGGAAGTGTAGACAGAGTCAATGGATGGGAGGCTGGCTTGCGTGATGGATTGGGCTACATTCACGACTCTTTGTAGTTTCTTGTGGCCTTGGGCAGAGCAGGAGCCATACCAAGCTGTGATACAACCAGAAGCCAAAGCCTCCATGTCCTTCTGGTACAATTTTGTCTTTTAAAACGCATTGAGGCAGTTACAAGGGTAAGATGGGTATAGAGGGATATAGGCCAAATACCCACAGAAGATTTCCAAATTAAATAACTGATAGGTCAACCTGTACTGTAAAGCATAGAGTCATAGAACTTTGCAGCATGGAGGTAAGCCCTTCGGCCCAACTTGTCCACGCCACCCAGTTTTTAACCACTAAGCTAATCCCAATTGCCCGCATTTGGCCCATATCCCTCTATACCCATCGTCCCCATGTAACTATCTAAATGCTTTTTAAAAGACCATATTGTACCAGAAGGATGCAGAGGCTTTGAAGAGAGTACAGAAAAAGGTTTATCAGGATGTTGCCTGGTATGGAGGGTATTACTTATGGGGAGAGATTGAATAAACTGGAATTGTTCTCTCTGGAAAGATGGAGTCTGAGGGGTGACTTGATAGAAGTTTATAAAATTATGAGGAGTACAGATAGGGTGAACAATTGGAAGCTTTTTCCTAGGGCAGAAATGACAATTACAAGGGACTACAAGTTCAAGTTAAGGGGGGAAAGGTTCAGTGGAGATGTGCGGGAAAAGTTTTTCACACAGAGGATGGTGGGGGCCTGGAATGCACTGCCAACTTGAAGCAGATACATTAGACACATTTAAGACTTATTTGGATAGACATATGAACAGACGGGGAATAGAGTGATAAAGACAGTTGATCTCGATAGGAAAACATGAATAGTACAGGCTTGAAGGGCCAAAGAACCTGTTCCTGTGCTGTACTGTTCTTTGTTCTTTATATCCGCTTGTACTATTACCTCTGGCAGCTCATTCCAGATACTTACCATCCTCTGTGTGAACAAGTTGCCCCTCTGGGTGCTTTTGTATCTCTCCCCTCAAACCTATGCCCTCTATGGACTCCCCGACCAGAATGAAAAAACTTGACTTCATCACTCACTTGGTGGAATGTCAGCAAGGCTTCATCTTAGCTTGAATTTTGTGAGGGAACGGAAGTTGGAGGTTTGTCTTGTCTGAACACAAGTATCTGAACAGATGAATTAGTCATACGTTCACAGACATAGAGTTATACAGCACAGAAAGTCCCTTCAGTCCATCGTGTCTGTGTCGACCATCAAGCATCAACCTTTGTTAATCCCCTTTTCGAGCACTTTGTCCATTGCCTTGTATACTGAGATGTTTCAAGTGCTCATTTAAATGCTTTTTAAATGTTATGAGGATTCCTGCCTTTACCACCTTTTCATGCAGTGAGCTCAGGATTCCCAATGCCCGCTGGGTGAAACCCCCCTAAACCTGCCCATTATAGAGTCATAGTTGTTTACAGCATGGAAACAGGCCCTTCGGCCCAACTTGTCCTTGCCACCCTTTTTTTTTAAACCTCTAAGTACACAGGTTCAATTCCAGCCTCGGGTCATTGTGTGTGTGGAGTTTGCACATTCTCATCGTGTCTATGTGTGTTTCCTCCGGGTGCTCCGGTTTCCTCCTACTGTCCACAGATGTCGGGGTTAGGTGGATTGGCTGGGCTAAACTGCCTCTCGTGTCAGAGGGATTGACAGGGTAAACATGTAGGATTATGAAAATTGGCCTGGTTTGGATTGTGGTCGGTACAGACTCAATGGGCTGAATGGCCTCCTTCTGTACTGTAAGGGTTATATGATTCAGACATGATTCTGCTGGCTGCTTTCCTGAGGCAGCAGAAAGCGTAGACAGAGTCACAAGAGCATAAGAACATAAGAAATAGGAGCAGGAGTAGGCCATCTAGCCCTTCGAGCCTGCCCCGCCATTCAATAAGATCATGGCTGATCTGAAGTGGATCAGTTCCACTTTCCCGCTTTCTCCCCATAACCCTTAATTCCCTTGTCTATCAAAAACCTATCTACCCATGACTTAAATATATTTAGCGAGGCAGCCTCCACCACTTCAACGGGCAGAGAATTCCAGAGATTCACCACCCTTTGAGTGAAGAAGTTCCTCCTCAACTCCGATCTACACTGCCCCCCCCTTATCTTGAGGCTGTGCCCTCTAGTCCTGCTATCCTTTCTAAGCAGGAAGAATCTCTCTACCTCTACTCTATCTGTCCCCTTCATTATCTTATACGTCTCTATAAGATCCCCCCTCATCCTTCTAAACTCCAACGAGTACAGACCCAGTCTATTTAGCCTCTCTTCATAGTCCAACCTGCTCATCTCCGGTATCAGCCTAGTGAACCTTGAGTCGAAGGATGGGAGGCTGGGAGGATGGTTTGTGTGATGGGTTGGGCTTCGTTCACAACCCTTTGTACTTTCTTGTGGTCTTGGGCAGAGCAGGAGCCATCCCAAGCTGTGATACAACCAGAAAGAATACTTTCTATGGTGCATTTGTAAAAATTGGTGAGAGTCGATACTATTTATCTCAAATCCTCATGTGATGACAGGTTTCACATTCTCAGCTCTCTCTCGCTGGATAAAGAAAAGATTCTAGAGATTGAATGTTACCTGGTGTTGATTGAGCTGCAAAATCTTTTATTTGGCCCATAAGAAGGATGTTGTTTCTTCCAACAAAAGACTTAGCTGTGTGAAATTCTCTGCATGCTCTTTGACAACACATCTGAAGAAACTAAGCCTCTGAAGCTCACTTCTGCTGCAGGAAGGAAAGGACACAGAGAAAGAAGCTTATCCTCTTCAGAAGGTGAAGGCAATGCTTTGTAAAGGCCTATTAAATAAGGATGGAAGAGAAAAATGAACCTACAACGCAGGAAAATGCAGTGAACTCACCTCATGAATGGATGACATGGTAAGCAATGAGCCTGTGGTTCTGAGAAGTGATTTTCAAATGCGATTACACACTGTGCTTCTGTACCAAATGTGGCTCCCTAGGGTGGCACAGTGGTTAGCACTGCAGCCTCACAGCGCCAGGGACCCGGGTTCGATTCTGGCCACGGGTCGCTGTCTGTGTGGAGTTTGCACGTTCTCCCCATGTCTGTGTGGGTTTCCTCCAGGTGCTCTGGTTTCTTCCCATGCTCGAAAGATGTCCAGTTCAGGTGGATTTACCACGCTAAATTGACCTAGTTTTGGAGGGATTAGCAGGGTAAATGTGTGGAGTTATAGGGGTCAGGTTGGATAGCTGTCGGTGAAGGCTCGATGGGCCGAATGGCCTCTTTTGCACTGTAGGGATTCTATGATTCTATTCCATGAGGATAAAACATTGAAGCAGTTGGGTCAAGAACATAACCCTGGTGTGCTGGGCTCCTCCATCATTAACGATGGGGATATATGTGAGACCTCCTTCTCCAGTTGGTTGTTTAAATTGTCCACCACCGTTTATAGAATCATAGAATCCTGACAGTGCAGAAGGAGGCCATTCAGCCCATCGAGCCTGCATCATCAACAAACACACCCAGGCCCTAACCCCATAACCCCACATATTTACCTTGCTAATCTCACTGACACTAAGGGGCAATTTAGCATGGCCAATCCACCTAACCCAACGCATCTTTGGAGGAAACCCATGCAGACACAGGGAAAATGTGCAAACTCCACGCAGTCACCCAAGACCGGAATCGAACCCGGGTCCCTGGTGACGTGAGGCAGCAGTGCTTATCGCAGTGATTGCGATGGACTGCAGCGTTTCAAGAAGGCAGCTCACCACCACTTTCCCAAGGGCAACTAGGAATGGGCAATAAGTGCAGGCCTCGCCAGCGATGCCCATGTCCCACAAATGGATGCAAGAAACCACTGTGCCTCCATTTTACTTGATTGGATGAGTAGTTTAGAGGCCTGGACAAAAGATTTGGAGACTTAAGAAACTCATATTAGTAATGGTCACCATAAAATTGTAAAAAGTCTGACAACACCAGGTTTTAGTCCAACCTATTTATTTGATAATATACTCACTAGCTTTCGGGGTTACCCCCTTCGTCAGGTGAATGGAGAGTTCTGGCCTCAGACAGAGCATATAAAGCACAGACAGTTTAGAGATTACTGATTAAAATGCGGATCCTTACACCTAACCTGCTGTTCAAGACCTGAAGTGGCTGATAATGTGAGTGGAAGGAGCACTGATCACAGTTTAAAGAGATGTGTATTGTCTCCAGACAGTACAGTAAGTGAGGTTTTGCAAACCCAGGCAAGTCATGGGGGTTACAGATAGTGCGACATGAACCCAAGATCCCTGTTGAGACCGTCCTCATGTGTGCGGAACTTGGCTATCAGTCTCTGCTCAGCGACTCTGCGCTGTCGTGTGTCGCTGTCGTGATAGCCAAGTTCCGCACACATGAGGACGGTCTCAACAGGGATCTTGGGTTCATGTCGCACTATCTGTAACCCCCGTGACTTGCCTGGGTTTGCAAAACCTCACTTACTGTACTGTCTGGAGACAATACACATCTCTTTAACCTGTGATCAGTGCTCCTTCCACTCACATTATCAGCCACTTCAGGTCTTGAACAGCAGGTTAGGTGTAAGGATTCGCATTCTAATCAGTAATCTCTAAACTGTCTGTGCTTTATATGCTCTGTCTGAGGCCAGAACTCTCCATTCACCTGACCAAGGGGGTAACCCCGAAAGCTAGTGAGTATATTATCAAATAAATAGGTTGGACTAAAACCTGGTGTTGTCAGACTTTTTACTGTGTTTACGCCAGTCCAACGCCGGCATACCCACATCACCATAAAATTACCAGATTGTCATAAAAACCCATCCACTTCAGGGAAGAAATTGCAGTCCTTATGTGGTCTGGCCCACAGGGGACTCTAGACCCACAGCAATGTAATTGACTTTCATTTGCCCTCCAAAATGGCCCAGCAAGCCACCATTTTCTCAAGGGCAATTAGGGATGGGCAATAAGTGCTGGCCTTGCCAACGTCCTTTGATTGAAGAATAACAAAACAAACAACCTTTCATGGAATCAGAGCCAAAATTCTGAAACCTTCTATTTATCAGAACCTTTCAACACACAATTTAGGAGGGCCAATCACTACCTTCTCAAGGCAAAGAATATGAAATGCCAGCCATGCCAGCAACACCCACAATCCCAAAATAAACTTGAAAAGATTTTTTTGTTATGTTCACCATTAGGCTTGCAGTAACACTACAATGAAGTTACAGTGAAAATGTCCTGCTGGCCACACTCTGGCACCTGTTCCGGTACACTGAGGGAGAATTTAGCATGGCCAATGCACCTAACCAGCACGTCTTTGGATTATAGGAAGAAACCAGAGCACCCAGGGGAAACCCACGCAGACACGGGGAGGATATGCAGACTCCGCACAGACAGTAACACAACTGGGAATCAAATCCAGGTCCTTGGTGCTGTGAGGCAGTGGTGTTAACCACCATCCCAAGGGAAAAGTGGTCTTGTTACTATTCTTAGTAATGGAAGTGCAAGAGAATTTCCTTGTCCAAATATTTTAGCAGACAGTTTCAGACAATTACATAGAAACATTATTTTTAGTTGTATCACAGATTGGTATGGCTCCTGTTCTGTCCAAGACTGCAAGAAACTACAAATTGGTGTGAACGTAGCCCAGTCCATCACACAAACCCAACTCCCATCTATTGACTCTGTCTACACTTCCCGCTGCCTCAGCAAAGCAGCCAGCATAATTAAAGGCCCCACACACCCCAGACATTCTGTCTTCTACCTTCTTGCGTCAGGAAAAAGATATAGAAGTCTGAGATCACGTACCAACCAACTCAAACAGTTTTTTCCCTGCTGCCAGCAGACTTTTGAATGGACTTAGCTCACATTAAGTTGATCTTTCTTTATGCCCTAGCTATGACTGTAACACTACATCCTGCACTCTCTCCTTTCCTTCTCTCCTGTGTACTCCATGAACAGTATGCTTTTCTATGCAAGAACCAGTACTTTTCACTATATACTAATATGTGTGACAATAATAAATTAAATCAAATAAAAAAAATCTTTCAGCTGCGATAAAAACATTGGAGTTCTGATTGACACTAACCTCAAAACAGAGCGAAGCTTTCCAGTTTGTTGAATGGGCAAAAGAACTGGGAGATGGCTTTTATCAACCTCGATAACAATACTTCTCAGAACATAGAGAGATCGAAGAGAGAGAAGATTTATGTTGTTTTCCCAGATACTTAATTAGATTTTATGACAGGCAGAAGATAAAGTTCTTAATTATGAGCAAACAGATGGCAAGGCATCCTCATTCTTAAACTGCAACTTCAGGTACGAGAGTAATAATAGCCAAGGACATTGAAGCATGAGAAAGATAAGGAAGGATGTTTAGCTCATTTCCTTTAGTTATACAGATGATTGTCATCACCCTATTTAAGAGTCTCCTCAGAATGAGATTGAGGTGGGTCAGTTCTTATGAGATAAGCATATGTGACAAAGGTGGGTAAATGGATTTGAGTTCCAATTTACTGTTGAACTGGGAAACATTCTCAAAGGGTTGAAAGGTCCACTCGCATCTAATTTTCCAAGCAACAGCTTGTGTCTACGTTTTCTAAAAATCATTCATAGGATGTGAACAATGCTTGACAAAGCCAGCATTTATTGCCCATCCCTAATTGCCCTCCAGAAGCTGCCTTCTTGAATCGCTGCAGCCCATGTGGTGTAGGTATACCCTCCTGTGCTGTTAGGGAAGGAGTTTTGGAATTTTGAGCCAGTGGCAATGCTGTTCCAAGTTAAAGTTGATGGGTGGGATTTTACAGCCTCGCTCATCCTGAAACCCGAAAATCCCACCCGAGGTCAACAGACCTTTCCATTGTCTGCCTCTTGCCTACTCCGATTCCCGTGGTGGGTGGGAGGGTAAAATTCCAGTCAATGTGTGGCTTAATGGAGAACTTCCAGGTGGTATACTCCCATGTGCCTTTCTTGTTATTCATTCATGCAACATGGGCATCTCTGGCTGGCCAACATTTATGGTCCATCCCTAGTTGCTATTGCACTGAGTGGCTTACTGGGCCATTTCAGAGGGCAGTTGAGAGTCAACCACATTGCTATGGCTCTGGTGTCATATGTAGGCCAGACCAGGTAAGGATGGCAGATTTCCTGCCCTGCAGGGACATGAGTGAACTGAATTTTACTCACCTGATCCTTTGAGGTGGTAGAGATTGTAGATTTGGAAGGTACTGTCTAAGGAGACTACAATAAGAAGTCTCACAACACCAGGTTACAGTCCAACAGGTTTATTTGGTATCATGAGCTTTCGGAGTGCTGCTCCTTCATCAGACGAGATTCATCTGATGAAGGAGCAGTGCTCCGAAAGCTCTTGATACCGAATGAACCTGCTGGACTTTAACCTGGTGTTGTGAGACATCCTATTGCGTCCACCCCAGTCCAATGCCGGCATCTCCACATTAAGGAGGCTACAAACACGCCTAATCTAGAAAACATCCCAGGATGAATTAGCGAGGAACTGTGTTGATGGGAATATACTCAAATTAGATAAAAGAATGTGAGCCAAGTCAGGCTGGAAAAGTTGAATGAGGTGATGTGAAAGCTGGGTGGTAAAGATGGGTTTACAGAAGACTTTTCAAGATGATTGGAAAGGAAAGAGACTTCAGGAGAGAAGGAGACTAAAGACTTTGGCACCGATGGGAGAATGAAGTGAAGAGAAAGGTACAGTTGGATACAGTCCGAGGGGGTATCAGGTCGCTGAGTCTGAAATATCACAAGTAAACCACAGCGAGGTAAAAGAGATACATCTAAATGTTACAGAATAATTTAACACAATAAATAAATAAACTATAAAGCTTTCTATAGCTTATAGCCCGCCTGTTGAAACCAAAAAACTTGACAACGTTCCCAAGTTTGAAGACTTAAAGGTTCTGAACAGAAAATGCTGGATACACTCAACAGCTCTGGCAGCATTTTTGGAGCGAGAAACAGAGTTAACTTTTTGAATCCAATGAGTTTAAATGTTATTGTCACAAGTAGGCTTATATTAACAATGGAGTTATTGTGAAAATCGCCACACTCCGGCGCCTGTTCGAGTGCACTGAGGGGGAATTTAGCATGGCCAATGCATCTAACCAGCACTTCTTTTGGACTGTGGGAGGAAACGAGAAAACCCGGAGGAAACCCACACAGACACAGGAAGAATGTGCAGACTCTGCACAGAGACTGACCCAAACCGGGAATCGAACCTGTGTCCCTGACGCTGTGAGGCAGCAGTCCTAACTATTGTGCCACCCTGCTGCCCTACAGAACCTTGGCAGAATGCTGACCCTTCTACAGGAACTAATAGCAATAAATATGTGCGGAATTATATACTTGGAGAGAGGCAGAATGGAAAGTCAGCGATAGCTAAGGAGACTGACAAAGATGTCATGAGCTTGAGACAAGGGGGCTGTTAATGGTGCCATTCGGGTACAGTGTTAATAGTGGCAAAGCTGGGATATCAGGATGTGTTAATAGGAAAACAGAGGTCAGTGGGAGCAAATCTGAGCAGCAAGGGAGTGTGGCCATGCGAGGGAGGGGTGGAGTAGTACTAGGGCAAGCCAGGGGAACCAAATAACAGAAAACAAAAGGGTTGGACAGGAAAGCTTACAAGTATTAAACTCAGTGTTGAGTCTGGAAGGCTGTCAGGGATCTAATCAGAAGATAAGGTGTTGCTTTTCCAGTTTGTGCTGAGTGCGTTTCCAGCCTCCACAATGTTTAATTTTTATTAAATGCTCTGATGTCTATCTAGCGCCTGTAAATGTAGCCACAATATCGGTGTTACATGTGCTGCTAAAGAGTGGACATTTACCCATTGAGTGGACACACTCAACGGGTAAATGTCCACTCTTTAGCAGCACAGGTTTATCTGCTACCAAATAAACCTGTTGGACTTTAACCTGGTGTTGTGAGACTTCTGTGTTTACTCCAGTCCACATCTCCACACCATGTTTCCTCTTGCCCCAGGGTTTGAGTAGATAAACCAGGTGAACATGCCAGTAACATATCAAAGGTCCAATCCCGTCTCCACTGATGCTACCAGACTGTTTCCAGCATGTTCTATTGTTTTACCAAGGATCTGCAGCATTGTTGAGGTTGGGTGGGAGGTGCCTGATCTTTTACATTTGTCAGAGGGAACACTGGAGAGGACCAGAGGATACTCCTGGTGTTCCGGCCAATCTCTACCAAAATGGAATGGTCTTTCCCGGGTCTAATTTGTTATGAGATCCGTCCTTGCGCAAATTAGCTGCAGTATTTGGCAACAGTAGGGGGCGCGATTCTCTCAAAAAAAACATTCTAAGTGCCGAATTCATGGGAAAACTGGAGGAAATCCTGCCGTTTATTTCCAGTGGGATTCTCAAAATAAATCTCCCCGCCCCTGAGCACTGCAGAGCGCACCAGCTTTACCGCAGGCCAGCCCTGTGACCCACCCACCCCCCAAATCTGACCACCCCATCCCCCATTGGACTGCTGGACATCCCAAGGCCAACACTACTGTCTCCTCCCACCCTCCTCCCCTTCCCTCCCTCTGCCACTGATCCTTATGCAGAGTGACAGAGGGAACCTCCACCCTTACAATCAGCCTCCTTTCCACCCTGCCCCCTCAGGCCCTGCCCATTGCTCGGAGGGCAGTGCCAAAGTGTCAGGCTGGCACTGCCCAGGGGGAGGCTCTCTTAACAACTCGACCTCCTGGGGGGACCGCCATGGCCTCTCTTCACTCCAGCAGGGTTGGACCACCAATTCCCCATTAATAGGGAGCTATTATAAACCACCCTGGCATGAACTACTCTTGGTGTGGGAGGGAGAGGCTAGTGGGCCTGGAGACTTCTTAAGCTGGAGACGTGGGGAGAACTGTGGAGGCTGGATCACTGAGTGTCTTTAAGACAGAGCTAGATAGGTTCTTTGTCAATAAGGGGATAAAAGGTTATGGGGAGAAGGCAGGAGAATGGGGATGAGAATCATATCAGCCATGATTGAATAAAGGAGCAGACTCAATGGGCTGAACAGCCTAATTCTGCTCCTGTATCTTATGGAGGCTGTGGCGTCCAGTGGGGAGCCTGCTAAATGGCCTCCGCCAATGCCTCCCAGCTAGAGCAGTGCAGCAGTGCTTAAACTGGAATTAAGTGGCTATAATACACAGTGAGGATTTGAAAGATATCACCTGATTTTAACCTCACACCCTTAACTGACAGTGAAAATTGGTTCAGGTAAGAGTAGAAACTCACACGGGCATGTCCAATGTTTGGAAGTTTGTTTATTTGTGTCACAAGTAGGCTTATGTTAACACCACAGTGAAGTTACTGATAAAATCCCCTAGTCATCACACTCTGGTGCCTGTCTGGGTACACTGAGGGAGAATTTAGCAAGGCCAACGCACCTAACCTGCACATCTTTCGGATTGTGGGAGGAAGCCGGAGCACCTGGAGGAAACCCACGCAGACACGAGGAGAATGTGCAAACTCCACACAGGCAGGGATTCAAACTGGGAATCGAACCCAGGTCCCTGGCGCTGTAAGGCAGCAGTGCTAACCACTGTGCCACCGTGTATCCAAGGTTTAAAGTGGAGATTATATAAATGCACTAAAAATATCTTGCCGCAGATGCCAGAAATCTGAAACAAAAACAACTTCTGAAGAAGTCACATTAGATTTGAAACACTAACTCTTTTTTACCACAGATGCTGCCAGACCTGCTGAGTATTTCCAACGCTCGCTGTTTTTTCATTGTCAAATTCATGTTGTTTTTAACTACAGCTCTTGGGAAGCTCTAACACCCTGTTTTTAGATGAAAGGGATTAACTCCTTTGTTGCAAAGTCATTCAACGTGCAGAGTTTTGTACTGATAATTGTATGATTGTGTAGTGCACTGTTTTGACTGCAGAAGTTTAAGTTGTGTTATTATGCTTCTGATCAGCATGTCTCTTGTTGTTCGATGTAGCGTCACATGAATTTGCTTTGTTTTGTAGTGAGCTTGATGTCTCTCAGGTTTGCTAAGTGTAGTTCTTATCCACACTGCGCTGAAACCCCACTTGTTTGACCCTCCGCCTGTCAGTTTGACAGAGGCTGAGATTGTGAGTCCACCACAATGGTGTGGCCAATTTCTTCTCAAACTCCACTTTCAAGTCTGCTGACGACGCCACCGTAGTGGATCGGATCTCAAACAATGACGAGACAGGGTTGAGATAGAGAATCTGGTGAAAGTGTGGCGACAATAATCTCTCCCTCAATGTCAGCAAAATGAAGGAGATTCTCATCAACTTCAGGAAGTGTAATGGAGAACATGCCCCTGTCTACATTGACAGATACGAACATTCAAGTTTTTAGGTGTCCACATCACCAACAACCTGTCCTGGTCCCTCCATGCTGACACCATAGTTAAGAAGGCCCACCAATGTCTCTACTTTCTCAGAAGACAAAGGAAATTTGGCCTTTGGTTGTATCACAGCTTGGTATGGTTCCTGTTCTTCCCAAGACCGCAAGAAACTACAAAAGGTCATGTATGTAGCCCATCACACAAACCAGCCTCCCATCCATTGACTCTGTCTACACTTCCTGCTGCCTTGGAAAAGCTGCCAGCATAATCAAGGATGCCACACACACCAGACCTACTCTCTTCCACATTATTCCTTTGGGAAAAAGATACAAAAGTCTGAGGTCACATGCCAACCAACTCAAGAACAAACTTTTCCCTGCTGCCATCAGACTTTTGAATGGACTTACCTTGTATTAAGTTGATCTTTCTCCACACATTAGCTATGACTGTAACACTACATTCTGCATTCTCTCGTTTCCTTCTCTATGAATGTTATGTTTTGTCTGTATAGCATGCAAGAAACAATACTTTTCACTGTATATTAATACATGTGACAATAATAAACCAAATAAAATCAAAATCAAATCAAATGTCAGCCATGACTCTCACCAATCTTTACAGATGCACCAAGGAAAGCATTCTTTCTGGTTGTATTACAGCTTGGTATGGCTCCTGCTCTGCCCAAGACCACAAGAAACTTCAAAAGGTCATGAATGTAGTCCAATCCATCACACAAAACAGCCTCCCATCCGTTGACTCTGTCTACGCTTCCTGTTGCCTCGGCAAAGCAGCCAACATAATTAAGGACCCCACGCACACCGGACATTCTCTCTTCCACCTTCTTCTGTTGGGAAAAAGATACAAAAGCCTGAGGTCACATTCCAACTGACTCAAGGACAGCTTCTTTCCTGCTGCTGTCAGGCTTTTGATTGGACCTACTTATATTAAGTTGATCTTTCTTTACACCCTAGCTATGACTATAACACTACATTCTGCACTCTCTCCTTTCCTTCTCTATGAACAGTCTGCTCTGTCTGTATAGCGCACAAGAAACAATATTTTTCACTGTTTATGTTATACATGTGACAAAAATAAATCAAATCAAATCCAGGAAAAAAATTGCTACTTTGACTGTGGGTAGTCTGAATGTTCTCCACGTATCTGTGTGGGTTTCGTCCGAGTGCTTCGGTTTCCTCCCACAGTTTGAAAGACGTGCAGGTTTAGCATTGGCCATGCTAAATCCTCCCTCAGTGTACCCGAACAGGCGCCAGAGTCGCAGTAACTTAATATCAGGAGATAATAGCCTTCTTGTGACACTAATAAATAAACTTAATTTTTATCCTCCCACCATGTATTTTATAATACCTGACGAAGTTACATAATATCAGGCTAAAATGCACTGAAAATTATCCTTTGACATCATTGTAGTGAATAGAGTGAAATAGAAAAATAAGATTGTAGAGTCATAGAGATTTACAGCATGGAAACAGGTCCTTTGGCCCAACTTGCCCATGCCACTCAGTTTTTACCACTAAGCTAGCCCCAATTACCCACATCTGGCCCATATCCCTCTATACCTATCTGACCCAAATAACTGTCTAAAAGCTTTTTAAAAGACAGAATTATACCTGCCTCTATTACCACCTCTGGCAGCTTGTTCCAGACACTCACCATGCTCTGAGTGAAACGATTACCCCTCTGGACTCTTTTGTGTCTCTCCCCTCTTACTTTAAACCTGTGCCCTCTAGTTTTAGATTCCCCTACCTTTGGGAAAAGATGTTGACTGTCTATTTTATCTGTGCCCATCATTATTTTATAGACCACTATAAGGTCACCCCTCACCCTTCTACACTCCAGAGGAAAAAGCCCCAGTCTATCCAGCCTTAACTTACAACTCAATGCATCAAGTCCCGGTAGCATCCTGGTAAATCTCTTCTGCACTCTTTCTAATTTAATAACAGCAAATCGATTCATGTGGAAGCTTAAAGCTACAGGCCCCATTTGCTCACGTTCTTTGACATTTTTATACCCTTTTTAAAGTGTATTTGTTCATTGATATGCATGAAGCTGGCTAGTCTCCATTTGTTGTCCATCTCCCAATGGATGTTGGTTGGAAAGTCCGAGATCTTGTTTCAGGGACAATGAAGGAATGATGATGTATCTAAGTTGTCGTTAAAAAGATGGTGATGGATCTTTACTTTGAATCACTGTGGCTCGCATGGTGAAGGGTGTTTGCTGACTAGATGATGAGCGTCTTGAGTGTTGTGGTGGCTGCAAGCATCCACGGAAATGACAATTTGTGTATCATAGAACTATAGAATCCCTACAGTGCAGGATGAGGCTATCCAGTCCATTAAGTCTGAACCAACAACAATCCCACCCAGCCCCTATCCCCACAATCCCACGTATTTACCCTGCTAATCCCCCTGACACCAAGGGTCAATTTAGCACCTTTGGACTGCGGGGGGAAACTGGAGCACCCGGAAGAAACCCAGACAGAAACGGGGAGAACATGCAAATTCCACACAGATAGTGACCCAAAGTGAGAATTGAACCCAGGTCCCTGGCACTGTGAGGCACCAGTGCTAACCATTGTGCCACCATGCCACCCCATGGTGAGGTTTTTAAGGGTCAGGAGATCTGCCTTGCAGGGTACCCAATATGAGTTTTAATAGCCATGGCATTGATATGTCTGGCCTAATTCAGTTAGTAAGAAGTCTCACAACACCAGGTTAAAGTCCAACAAGTTTATTTGATAGTAAACCCACAAGCTTTTGGAAAGGCTGTTCCTTCGTCAGATGAGTGGAAAGTTCTGATCAGAGGAGGTTTCTGACCATACGCACGATCTCCAAGTAGATCACGCAGTTCGACACAGACATCAAGTTTTTACAAAATATGTCCTTCTCTGATCATAACTTTGCACACACCTGATGAAGGAACAGTGTTTCCAAAAGCTTGTGGGGTTTACTATCAAATAAACTTGTTGGACTTTAACCTGGTGTTGTGAGACTTCTTACCATGCCTACCACAGCCCAACGCTGGCACTTCCACATCATTGTATGATTTTAGCAGGACTTCTATATTTTTATACTCTGTTCCCTTTGAAATAAAGCCAACATTCCATTTGTCTTCTCAATTACCTGCTGAACGTGCTTGCAAGCCATCTGTAATTTATGCACAAGGACCCCCAAATCCCTCTGTGCTGCAACCTTCTGCAGTCTTTCTCCATTTAAATAATATTCAATTTCTTTATTCTTCCCACCAAAACGCGTCACTTCACATTTTTCTACATTTTTATTCCATCTGCCAAGATTTGGCTCACTCACTCAACCTGTATATATATGTCCCTCTGTAGCCTCTTTGTGTCATCCTCACCACTTACCCTCCCACTTATTTTTGTACCACCCATAATAGTACAATCACTTCTCTTGTCCGAGTCAATTTGATTTGATTTGATTTATTATTGTCACATGGATTAGTATGCAATGAAAGGTATTTTTTCCTGCGCACTATACAGACAAAGCATACCGTGCACAGAGAAGGAAAGGACAGAGTGCAGCATTTAATGTTACAGTCATAGCTGGGGTAGAGAGAAAGATCAACTTAATATGAAGTAGGTCTTTTCGAAAGTTTGATGGCAGCATTTTAAAGCTGTTTTTGAGTCGGTTGGTATGTGATTTTCATTGATATATGTTGTAAATGATTTTTGGTCCTCTAATTCAATGTCATATTCTTGTTCTTTCCCCATACCCCTTGATGTGTTTAATGTCTAGATATTTATCTATTTCTATAATTTCATGAGGGAGAAACAAATAGAATGTTGGGGGGAGAATGCCTGTGTGGAACAAACTCTGGCATAGACCATTTGGAACAAATGTCCTGTTTCCGTGCTCATAGGATCCTGACAATGTAGAACGAAGCCATTTGGCCCATCAAGTCTATACCAATGACAATCCCTCCCAGCCCCTATCTCCATAACTCTACATATTTACCCTACTAGTCTTGAGGAGTATACTTTTACCGAGAAGGAGGTGCTGGAAGTCTTAAAGCACATCAAGGTAGATAAATCCCCAGAACATAATGAAGCGTATCCCAAAACATTGTGGGAGGCTAGGGAGAAAATTACGGGTCTCCTAGTCGAGATACTCAATTATCAATAGTCACGGGTGAGGTGCCTGAAGATTGGAGAGTGGCAAATGTTGTGCCTTTGTTTAAAAGTGCTGCAGGGAAAAGCCTGGGAACTACAGGCCAGTGAGCCTCACATCTGTGGTGGGTAAGTTGTTGGAAGGTATTTTGAGAGACAGGATCTACGGGCATTTAGAGATGCAAGGACTGATTAGGGACAGTCGGCATGGCTTTGTGAGTGGAAAATCATGTCTCACAGATTTGACTGAATTTTTTGAAGGGATAACAAAGAAGGTAGATGAGGGCAGTGCAATTGATGTTGTCTACATGGACTTTAGCAAGGCCTTTGACAAGGTACTGCATGGTAGCTTGTTGCACAAGGTTAAATCTCACAGGATCCAGGGTGACGTATCTAAATGGATACAAAATTGGTTTCTTGACAGAAGGTTGTGGAGGATTGTTTTTCAAACTGAAGGTCTATGACCACCGATGTGACTCAGGGATCACTGCTGGGCCCACTGTTATTTATCATTTATATTAATGATTTGGATGAGAATATAGGGGGCATGGTTAGTAAGTTTGCAGATGACACCAAGATTGGTGGCATGGTGGACAGTGGGAAAGGTTATCTCCAATTGCAACGGGATCTTGATCAATTGGGCCAGTGGGCTGACAAATGGCAGATGGAGTTTAATTTTGGTAGATTGAACCAGGGCAGGACTTACTCAGTTAATGGTAGGGTGTTGGGGAGAGTCACAGAACAAAGTGATCTAGGGGTACATGTTCATAGCTCCTTGAAAGTGGAGTCACAGGTGGACAGAGTGAAGAAGGCATTTGGCATGCTTGGTTTCATTGGTCAGAACATTGAATACAGGAGTTGGGACATCTTGTTGAAATTGTATAAGATGTTGGTCTACTGTGTGCAATTCTGGTCACCCTATTATGGAAAGAATATTATTAAACTAGAAAGAGTGCAGAAAAGATTTACTAGGATACTACCAGGACTCGATGGTTTGAGTTATAAGGAGAGGTTGGATTGACTGGGGCTTTTTTCTCTGGAGTGTAGGAGGCTGAAGGGTGACCTGAAAGAAATCTATAAAATAATGAAGGGCATAGACAAGGTAGATAGTCAATATCTTTTCCCAAAGGTGGGAGAGTCTAAAACTAGATGACTTTGGTTTAAGGTGAGGGGTAGAGATACAAAAGTGTCCAAAGGGGCAATTTTTTCACATAGAGGGTGGTGAGTGTCTGGAACAAGCTGCCAGTAGTAGAGGTGGGTACAATTTTATCTTTTAAAAAGCATTTAGATAGTTACAAGGATAAGATGGGTATAGAGTGATATGGACCAAATGTGGGCAATTGGGATTAGCTTAGGGGTTTAAAAAAAAAGGCTGCATGGACAAGTTGGTCTGAAGGGCCTGTTTCCATGCTGTAAACCTCTATGGCTCTATGATACTAAGGGGCAATTTAACATGGCCAATCGACCTAACCCACACATCTTTTGACTGTGGGAGGAAACCAGAGCAGCCAGAGGAAATGCAGAGAAAGTGCAAACTCCAGATAGACAGTGACCCAAAACGGGAATCGAATCCGAGCCCCTAGTGCTATGAGGCAGCATTGCTAACCACTGTACCAACGTGCCGTTCTGTTGTGCTGTCCGTTACATAAAAAATTCATTGCCACTTACCAGGGAATGGAGATAAGGGCCTATTTGCTGACACATGAGGATTTTGCACTGATAGCGTACGTTTGTGAAATAGTTCCTTTGGACTATACCCAGTCTAGAATCAGCAAAGCCGAGTTGGGATCTTCCTTTGTAAACTGCCCTGATGGCAATCTCATTGTTACAAACACATGAGGAGAGGCGCAATGATACCCCAATTCCCGATCTTTAACCCTGACTGTAACAGTGTTTGTGAATTTAGAGAGAATGTGCTTTGCCAGTGCTGCATGAGTCCCACTATTTAAGCTTTCAGATTGTAAAGAATTAGTCGAGTAGGTTTCCTTAAGTTAGACAAAGAACAAGGTAACTTATTGAAGTTATTCCCTGAATTAAAGAAAACTAGTTAAATCTAAACCACCATTCCTACATCACACACATTCATTGAGTCATAGGCTGGAATTTTACTGCCCCGCCTGCCATGGGAATTGGAGCGGGCGAGGGGCAGCCAATAGAATTGACCTTGGGCATAATTTTACGGTTTTGGGACATGCAAGGCCATAAAATGCCGCCCATAGAGTTATAGAGCAAAACAATGCAGAAACAGGCCCTTTGGCCCAACCAGTGCATGCTGGCCATGGTGCCTTCCCAGCTAGACCCAACTGCCCACATTTAGCCCATATCCCTCTAATCCTTTCTGATCCACGTACTAATCCAAATACTTTTAAAATAAATAACTAAATAGATATTAACCTTTTCTACGCCCTTCATTATTTTATAGATCTCTTTCGGGTCACCCTTCAGCCTCCTACACTCCAGAGAAAAAAGTCCCAGTCTATCCAACCTCTCCTTATAACTCAAACTGAAGCCACACACAAACATACACTAATACAGATGGCAGAATAAAAGGGTAGACTTAAGACAGCTCGTGAAGAAGATAAAACAATGAAGTATATGGTAAGCTGTTCTTTGATTGTTCTCCATGAGGTGATTCCACATTGTGGCTGTTTTGTTTAGTTGTCTTCCTGCATGGACTTCTATATTTTATTGCTGAGAAATCTTGGTCTGGGTTCGGTTTCGCTTCTCAGGATGGTTACTTTGCAAATCCGGGCACAATATTTCTGAGAGACAGAGATGGAGAGGGCAAACGGCTTCAGTCAGATTTAGCACTGCCATTCTCTGGCGTTTTCTCTTGCTGGGCAAACAATCTTTTTAAATATCCCTCTGGTTGCATATTTCAGGGTAACTCCAGGAGTCTGCAGCAGTCATTATTTCAGACACATTTTGACCTCTCATTTCAGAAGTATTAGAAATTGAATCTTTAAAAAAAACACACTGGCATAGCAGTGTGCTGAACAGACATAGAAATGTTGTAGCAGCACAGAGAAGAATTGTACTGTTGTACTCCCCACATCACCGCTGACAGTCACGAACTGTAATTATTAGTTATTAAATTAGATTAATAACTACTGCATAGGTGTAATAGTTCTAAAGTAAATAGAACCTTCCTCTCAATGTTGGGGAATTATTACTGAGGAGATGAGCTACAAGGTAGTGTTCATCACGACGAGGATATGTTATTTGAAGTTTGAGCAACTTGCTTGCTGGAATAAATTAAATTTGTGATGGGGGTAAATAAAGAGAGAGAAAGAGGAGGCTTCAGTAGGAATACATAGACAGAAATAATGATCGACTGGATGAAGGCATAAATACAATGGAGTTTAGGGATGGAGAGAATGAATCCAAGGATACAAACCTCGCTGGGTCCATTCATTCGGTTTGAAGAGACGAGAGGACAGCGCTGGTTCGGGTTTTCAAGTGGTTTTCTTTTATTGAAAAGAACATAAAGAATTAACATAACAGAAGCAAAGAAAAGAGGACATGGAGACTAGCTTCTTGACCAGGCCCTACACAGTAGGGCCTACTGGTATTGTAAAAACATAGAAACATATAAGATAGGCCATTCGGCCCTTCGAGCCCGCTCCGCCATTCATCACGATCGCAGCTGATTATCCAACTCAATAGCCTAATCCTGCTTTCACCCCATAAACTTTGATCCCATATCAAGATGCTATATCCAGCTGCCTCTTGAATACATTCAATGTTCTGGCATCAACTACTCCTTGTGGTAACGAATTCCCCAGGCTCACCACTCTTTGGGTGAAGAATTGTCTCCTCACCTCCGTCCTAAATGATCTACCCCGAATGCTCAGACTGTGACCCCTGGTTCTGGACTCCCCCAAAAGCGGGAACATCCTCCCTGCATCTACCCTGACTAGTTCTGTTAGAATTTTATACATCTCTATGAGATTCTCTCTCATTCATCTGAACTCCAGCAAAAGCAATTCTAACCAAGTCAATCTCTCCTCATTCATGAGTCCCACCATCCCCGGAATCAGCCTGGTAAACCTTCACTGCTCTCCCTCGAGAGCAAAAACATCCTTCCTCAGAAAAGGAGACCAAAACTGCGCACAATATTCCAGGTGTAGCCTCACCAAGGCCCTGCATAAATACAACACATCCCTGCTCCTGCACTCGAAACCTCTCGCAATGAAGGACAACATACCATTTGCCTTCTTTATCGCCTGCTGTACCTGCATGCTTACCTTCAGTGACTGGTGCACAAGGGCACGCAGGTCCCCCTGCACACTCCCCTTTCCCTATTTACAGCCATTCTTTTTTTTTGCTTCCAAAGTGAATAACCTCACCCTTATCCAAATTATACTGCATCTGCCACGGATTAGCTCACTCACCTAACCAGATCATTCTGAAGGATCTCTGCATCCCTGTTACAATTCAGCCTCCCACTCAGTGGGAGGCATCATCTGCAAACTTTGAGTTGTTACATTTTGTCCCCTCATCCAAATCATTAGTATATATTGTGAATAGCTGGGGTCCCAGCACCGATCCCTGTGGCACCGCACTAGTTATTGCCTTCTCCAAATCCCATGCGCTTTAATCTTGCACGATAATCTCTTGTGTGAACTTTGTCAAATTCTAAATATACCATATCGAATGGCTCCCCCTTGTCAATTCTATTAGTTACATCTTCAAAGGTTTCCAACAGATTTGTCAAGCGTGATTTCCCCATCATAAATCCATGTTGACTCCATCTGATCCTGCCACTGCTTTCTAAATGCTCTGCTATAAAGTCCTTCAGAATAGATTTGAGAATTTTCCCCACTACCGATATTAAGCTTACTGGTCAATAACTCCCTGTTTTCTCTCTACCTCCCTTTATGAATATTGGAGTGACATTAGCTACCCTCCAATCCGCAGGAACTGTTCCAGAATCTATAGAATCCTGGAAGATGACCACCAATGCATCTAATATTTTGAGAGCCTCTTCCTTAAATACTCTAGGATGCAGATTATCAGATCCTGTAATCGCTAGACTATTCATCCAGAAACTCATCTAATGTCCTGGGGACCTGGGTTCGAATCCGGCCACAGCAGATGGTGGAATTTAAACTCACTAAAAAATATATCTGGAATTAAGGATCTACTGATGACCATGAAACCATTGTCGGAAAAATCCATCTGGTTCACTAATGTCCTTGAGGGTAGGCAATCTGCCGTCCTTACCTGGTCTGGCCTACATGTGATTCCAGAGCCACAGCAATGTGGTTGACTCTCGACTGCCTTCTGAAATTGCCTAGCAAGCCACTCAGTTCAAGGGCAACTTGCGATGGGCAATAAATGCTGGCTGGCCAGCGATGCCCATGTCCCACAAATGAGTAATAAAAACATGCACTGAAATGAGCAGAATTCCAGAACTGAACTGAACTGAACACACACACTAAAATCAAAATATATATCAACCTATACCTTAAAGCTGCAAATGTTTTTCACATGCTGTTTCTGTCGAGAAAAAAACATCCTTGCAGCTGCTGTTATAGGAAACTGGTGTTTGCCTGCCTTGTGTATCCTTCAGGCCTTCTGATTTGACATGTTGTCAAGTTAGCTGCAATTGACCCTACAGTCGAGCATTTAAGTGTAATTGTGCACAGGCAGAAATATCTTAAAATGAAGTCTTTGCATAGACTGAAGCAAATGGAGAGATGCAAACACAGGATAGCTCAGACCCTTCACCACATCTGGCACACAACTGATGAAGCCATTCATCGCTGTGTCTGGCTGAAATAGATCAAGCACTGTCACGATCTTGTGCTCCTCTCCCTGATCACACCATGGCCCTCCTGGGGAGCAAAGATCTTCTCTGTGTTACCAACTTTTCCACCTTCAACCATTCCCGCAACTGTGCCTACCTCAGGGCCTGTCTTGGTGCATCTGCTAGTGTCCAACTGTACAGAGCTGGTGTCATCAACACACTCCTGTACATAGTGAAACCTGGACTATCTACCAGTGACACATAAAGGTTAAAGTTCATTTATTATTGTTACAAATAAGGCTTAAATTAACACTAAAATAAAGTTACTATGAAAATCCCATAGTCACCACACTCTGGTGTCTGTTCGGGTACATAGAGGTAGAATTAAGCATGGCCAATCCACCTAACCAGCACATCTTTTGGACTGCAGGAGGAACCTGGAGCATCTGGAGGAAAACCATACAGACATGGGGAGAACATGCAAACTCCATACAGACAGTGACCCAAGCTGGGAATCGAACCCAGGTCCCTGGCGCTGTGGGGCAGCAGTGCTAACCCACTGTGCCACCGTGCCACCCTAAGACAGCGAGAGAGGGCAATGCCTCTGCCGCATCCTCCAGATTCAATGGGAGGGTCGTAGAATAAACACTATTGTTTGTCTTGAAGCCGACTCTACAAGCATTCAGGCAAAACTCCGGCAAAATCAACTTCAGTGGAATGGACACTGTATCTGGGTGACTGATCTGGCCCATCAGATCCTGATTTATCAACTCTCAGGCAGCGACCTGTCATTCAAAATGGCGACCACTTGTCCATCGAGCTGCCTCAGACTTTGAGACACAACAGCTTAACGCTGAGGCCAAGCTGTGGCAGAGACTGAAGAGAAAGAAAGCAAATCCTGCACTCCAGATCCCACGACCCCATGTGTCCAAAGATCTGTGTGCGGATCAAGAATCGGTTCTGTCCAGTCACAGGATGACACATGGCCCAAAACCCATGACCCTGAGGAGAAGCAATCCCCAACTGAAGGATAGTTGAAGATAATGGCACTGACTGCCTCTGCTGCTGAAACAACTTCACATGCGTGTTGCTAGTGGGAAAATCCGTGCCTTTTTCATTTCCAGATTTGACTAGGATGGTATCTTGGCACTGCTGCCTCACAGCGCCAGGGACATGAGTTCAATTCCCAATTTGGGTCACTGACTGTGTGGGATCTATACATTCTCCCAGTGTCTGTGTGGGCTTCCTCCGGGTGCTCTAGTTTCCTCCCACAGTCTGAAAGACGTGCTGGTTAGGTGTGTTGCCCATACTAAATTCTCCCTCAGTGTACCCGAACAGGCGGCGGAGTTTGGCAACTTGGGGATTTTCATGGTAACTTCATTGCAGTGTTAATGTAAACCTACTTGTGACCCTAATAAATAAAACTAAACATTAAAACTATATTCTAATGATTTCTTCTTGTCCTTCACACTTGGTAAGCTTCAGCTTATCCACAACACACAGCACCTTTTCCTTCTCCTTGCACTGAGCCCTGATCAGCCCCCTCTCCTGTACTTGCCGAGCTACACTGCTTACAGATATCTCCAATTTCAAATCCTTATCTCCACATCCCTCAAGGTCCCACCCCTGTAACTAAAGTCCCCAGAGTTCTTCATTGCTTCAGATCTGACCACTGTTACATCCCTTCCTCCCCAAACCCACTAATGATGCTGTATCTTCAGCTATAGGAAATTCCATAAGTCACTCCACAGCCTCAGCCCTGTCTCTTCCTTCAACTCCCTCCATAAAATAATGATCTCTTCACCAAGCTTTTAGTCATTGCTCTGTAACAACTCCTTCTTTGGGCTCCTCTTAATTTCCTGCAGTCATTGACAATTCACTATTAAGTTTATCTATAAGTGTCACGAGTGAGACTTACATTAACAGTGCAACAAATTTGCTGTGAATATCCCCTAGTTGCCACACTCCGGCGCCTGCTCAGGTACACAGAGGGAGAATTTAGCATGGTCAATGCACCCAACCAGCACATCTTTGGACTGTAGGAGGAAACCCACAGACACATGAGGAGAATGTGCAGGCTCTACACAACCAGTGACCCGAGGCCGGGAATCGAACCCAGGTCCCTGGTACTGTGAGGCAGCAGTGCTAACCACTGGGCCACTGTTGTTGGGTAGGAAGGCTGCAGGTATATGGTCAAGTCTTTCAAAATACCTGAGGCCGTGATAATCCTCAGAACTTTCATGGGGATTCCTGAATCGATCTCCCTGTAGGACTGATGGAATATGAGTTCCCATGGTAATAGGCTACTGTCCACTCAGGTGGAACTTGACTCCCAAGCCCTAGGTAAGGCAGACGCCTGAGCGGGCCCAGTGATCTATCACCCTAGATAAGACTCATGCATTTGCACCACAGAGTTCTGGTTTTACTTTCAATTTATGAATAAAACATATTTTCTTTCCAGTCAGCTTCCTGAGTTATGACAAGAGCCTTTTTTTCATTCCTTTGTGGGACATGGGCATCGCAGGTTGGACCAGCATTAAGAGTTGGACGGCAGTTGAGAGGTGAGCATATTGCGGTGGCTCTGCAGTCACATGTAGGCCAGACCAGGTAAGGAAAGCAGATTTCTCTGTTCTAAAGGATATTAGTGAACCAGATGGGTTTTTCCGACAATCGACAACGGTTTCACAGTCAACAGTAGATTCTTAATTCCCGACATTTTTATTGAATTCAAATTTCACCATCTGCCGTGGAAGGATTTGAACCTGGGTCCTCAAAACGTTAGCTGAGCTTCTGGATTAATAGTTGCATGATAATGGCACTAGGCCATCACCTTCCCTGGCTGGAAAGATGGATATACTGAAGGGAATAAAACTGAGAGGATAGGTAGCCTTCATGACCAAAGGTGGTAGAGGCAAAAGAAGAAGAGAGAACAAATCAAGGAAGGAGCGAGAGGCTGAAGGCTCGAGGGGGGAAGTCACTGTTGTACAGAGGGGATTAACTGTAAACGCCTGGAAGCTGAGAGGTTAGAATTAACAGTGAATACTATTGAGAAGCATGGACAATATGTGGGATAACGTGGTGGCACAGTGGTTCGCACTGCTCTCTCATAGCACCAGGGACTTGGGTTCGATTCCCAGCTTGGGTCACTATCTGTCTGGAGTTTGTACTTTCTCCCCATGTCAGTGTGGGTTTCCTCTGGATACTCCGGTTTCCTCCCACAGTCCAGAGATGTGTGAGTCTTTGGACTGCGAGAGTCCAAAGGTGGATTGGCCATGCTGAATTGCCCCTTAGTGTCAGACGGATTAGCAGGGTGACTATATGAAGTTGCAGAAATAGGGCCTGGGTGGGATTTTGGTTTGTGCAGACTTGATGGGCCAAATGGCCTCCTTCTGCACAGTATGATTTTATGATTCAAAGGCACATTCAAGGGAAAATCTGATCTTGTGTTGTCGGGTTTTTCAAATCCTTCAGAACGTTCTGGAAAATGGCAGAGGGGCTGACATGACGTTTGGGGGTCAGTCATCCATGGGTAAGATGTCAGTAGTCCTCTAATGAATGCTTGCAGTCAGTCGACTCTCTGGCACTTGATGACTTCTTGGTCAATTGTAAGTGTTTTCCTATCTTGCTGTGGATGTGTTGCTGTTTGCGATAACCACTGAAACCCTTGTAAATATGCTGAGGGAATACATCAGAGACCTGGAGCTTCTTGTCAAGATTGCTCAAGGATGAAGTGGAGAGCTTCCTGTCAACACTCCAAAGTAAGGAAGCCCTCAGGAATTATCAATTCTTAATAAGCTTGCTGACAGTGGAAGATTATAGCTTCCTCCAGTGCAAGGCCTGCTACCTTCTCGCATATGTTTAATAACGTATTAACTTGCCTCCTCATAGGCCGCATCCTCTCTGCCTGTCATCGCCACCTCAGCAAGTCTGAGGATTACCTCAGTCATTTCATTGTGTTGTCCTGTGGTCAGCATTGCCAGCACAGCTGGCGCCCGGCCTGAAACCAGGCTGCTTTTAACCTCCTTTAAATCTCTGTTTTTCCCTACAATAATTGTGCAGATGGATCTAATTGATCAGCCAGGGGTAAACAGGGGCACAGGGGGCACTAAACAGGCATAAAATTGCATACTCAGAAGGTCTTAATGCCTAGTTCATGTGTGGGGCCTCATCAGCTCTTTTTCTGCCTGAACCATCATGGAGCCATAATGACCCTGCAAGCCCCGTCGGCCATTTTGGATATCTTGGTGCCCATTTTCTGCCTGAAAACAGGTACTATTAATTTCAAGGGCCCACTGTTTCATGCTAGTTAGATGGCTCAATATTAAAGGAAAAGCTATTAGGTAAGATGCGAAATGGGCCCCTGGTTTTTGTTTCCACTTAAGGATTTGGCATTTTTGAAATTCGCACACGTTTAGAATTATACCTTGTTATCTCCTATGATGGGATGACAGGGTGGCATGGTGACACAGTGGGTAGCTCTGCTGCCTCACAGCAAGAAGTCTCACAACACCAAGTTAAAGTCTAACCAGTTTATTGGATAGTAAACCCACAAGCTTTCGGGGTTTGCCCCTTCGTCAGGTGAGTGGAGAGTTCTGGTCTCAGACAGAGCATATAACAACGCACGCAGTTTAAAGGGTACAGATCAGAATGCTAGTCTTTACAGCTAACCTGCTGTTCAAGTCTTAAAGATGCAGACAATGTGAGGGGAGAGAGCATTAGGCATAGGTTAAAGAGATGTGTATTGTCTCCATACAGTACAGTAAGTGAAGTTTTGCAAACCCTGGCAAGTCATGGGGGTTACAGGTACTGTAACATGAACCCAAGATCCCGGTTGAGGCCGTCCTCATGTGTGCGGAACTTGGCTATCAGTCTCTGCTCCGCGATTCTGCGCTATCGTGTGTTGTGAAGGCCGCCTTGGAGAATGCTTACCCGAAGATCAGAGACCGAATGTCCGTGACCACTGAAGTGATCACCAACAGGAAGGGAACAGTCTTAAAATCTTAACGGTCTCAAACCCAGGCAAGACTGGAAGAATGCTTCCTATGGTGCACCTGTAGAAGTTGGCGAGAGTTGTAACAGACATGCCAAATTTCTGTCATCTTCTGAGAAAGTAGAGGTGTTGGCGGACTTTCTTAACCATAGTGTCAGCATGGGGGAACCAGGACAGGTTGTTGGTGATCTGGACACCTAAAAACCTGAGGCTCTAGACTATTTCTACTTTGTCCCCATTGATGTAGGCAGGGGCATGCCCTCCACTATGCTTCCTGAAGTCGATGACTATCTCCTCATTTTGTTGGCATCAAGGGAGAGATTATTGTCGCCACACCAGTTCACCAGGTTCTCTACCTCATCATTGTTTGAGATTCGACCCACTAAGGAGGTGTCATCAGCAAACTTGAAAATTGAGTTGGAGGGGAATTTCAGAGGTTCAGAGGGAAGAATGGTTGGGCAGAGAACTGCAACTTCCTTTCCAACCATCCCTTGTCCCCCCCCACCCCGCCCTCCTGACTAGCCCCCAACCTTTTACCTACTTTTAGTATCTCCAGAGCTTCTCTAAAGTTAGTAGGGGGTAGGGATATGGAAAGGTGTGGGGACTCAGGAAGTCCTGTCATCTGTTTCTGCCCAAGGTAAACACATAAGGAGGTTTTCCATTCCCAGGCTCCTTTGTCTTATAGGTTCAGTGGAAGGACACCCGGGCACAGGGGCACCCAAAGGACCTACTCCCGTTCTTTTGGTCCCTTCATTTGCTCTCCAATCAGAAGCTCTAAGAGGGTTTTCAGCACTAAAGAAAGTCCTGAGAAATATCCAGCCATCAGGAGTGCCCCAGGGATCTGTTCTGGGACCCTTGTTCTTTGTGATTTTTATAAATGACCTGGATGAGGAAGTGGAGGGATGGGTTGGTAAGTTTGCCAATGACACGAAGGTTGGTGGTGTTGTGGATAGTCTGGAGGGATGTCAGAAGTTGCAGCACGACATAGATAGGATGCAAGACTGGGCGGAGAAGTGGCAGATGAACTTCAACCCAAATAAATGTGTGGTGGCACATTTTGGCAGGTCAAATGGGATGAAGGAATATAATATTAAGCGAAAGGCTCTTAGCAGTGTGGAAGATCAGAGGGTTTTGGGGTCCGGGTTCATAGGACTCTCAAATCGCCTTCGCAGGTAGAGGATATGGTTAAAAAGGCGTATGGTGTACTGGCCTTCATTAATCAAGGAATTGAGTTTAGGAGTCGGGAGATAATGCTGTAGCTTTATAAGACCCTGGTCAGACCCCACTTGGAGTACTATGTGCAGTTCTGGTTGCCTCATTACAGGAAGGATGTGGAAGCTATTGAAATGGTGCAGAGGAGATTTACAAACTGTTGCCTGGATTGGGAGGCATGCCTTATGAGGATAGGTTGAGAGAGCTCGGTCTTTTCTCCCTGGAGAGACGAAGGATGAGAGGTGACCTGATAGAGGTGTATAAGATGTTGAGAGGTATAGATTGGGTGGATTCTCAGAGGCTTTTTCCCAGGGCTGAAATGGCTGCCACAAGACGACACAGGTTTAAGGTGATGGGGAGTAGGTATAGAGGAGACGTCAGGGGTAAGTTCTTCACTCAGAGGGTGGTGGGTGAGTGGAATCGGCTGCCGTTGGTGATGGTGGAGGCAAATTCGATAGGGTCTTTTAAGAAACTTCTGGATGAGTACATGGGACTTAAAAGGATTGAGGGTTATAGGTACGCCTAGTACGTAGAGATATGATCGGCACATCTTGTGGGCCAAAGGGCCTGTTTGTGCTGTGGATTTTTTATGTTCTATGTTCGATCTCTTAGCCAGATCAGGGACCCATCAGGCCAAATCTTTCATTTCTCTTTTCGGCAGTCCCTTAGGATCTGGGGTGGCTTGCATCCACTTCAGCGTGGTAGGTTCTGAGATGGGTTGATAAGTCCAATGCGAGAAGTGTACACTCTGTCATATGCAGGGCAAAAAGCTGGGGAAAGTTTGGCTAGATGAGTTGTTTGAAGATTTGTAACTCTCTCTGATACGCTAACTTTGGCCCTGTGGGTTCCTGGCGAAATTTCTCAGTCTACTCGCTGCCTTCTCAAACACCACAACTTCCCTGTTTTAGTCCATCATTAGTCAGGCACCCACTTGAGTGATTGGAATTGATGTATGCGGAGCGATTGACTAGATTAGGATAGTTTTCACTGGAGTTCAACGAATGAGGGGGGATCTCATAGAAACTGATAAAATTTGAACGGGGTAAACAGGGAAGATGCAGGGAGGATATTCCCCATGGTGGGGGGGAGTGGTGAACCAGGGGTCACAGTCTGAGGATTCAGGGTAGACCATTTCGGATGGAGGTGAGAAGACATTTCTTCACCCAAAGGGTGGTGAGCCTGTGGAATTCATTACCACAGGAAGTAGTTGATGCCAAAACATTGAATGTATTCAAGAGACGGCTGGATATAGCACTTGGAGCGAATAGGATCAAAGGTTATGGGGAGAAAGCAGGATTTAGGCTATTGAGTTAGATGTTCAGCCATGAGCGTGATGAATGGTGGAACAGGCTCGAAGGGCCGAATGGCCCCCTCCTGTTCCTATCTTCTATGTTTGACCACTTCAGGGATGTTTTGAGCATTTCTTGTGTCCTTCTGGGAACCTCCTACCATGTAAGAAGCCTCAGAACACCAGGTTAAAGCCCAACAGGTTTATTTGGTAGCGTAAGCCACTAGCTTTCAGAGCACTGCTCCTTCATCAGGTGAGTGAAAGTTCTAAACACAAACAGGATTAAATTGAGATTAGAACTCCCACTCATCTGACGAAGGGGCAGCCAGCACTCCGAAAGCTAGTGGCTTTTGCTACCAAATAAACCTGTTGGGCTTTAACCTGGTGTTGTGAGACTTCTTACTGTGTTTACCCCCAGTCGGCATCTCCACATCAATCTCCTACCATGACAGACTTCCAAGTGGAGCAGTTGCTTCAAGGGTCCATTGTCAGGGGTGCGAACAACATGACCCAACCAGCAGAGCAGGTTGTGAATGACTAGCGCCTCGATGTTGGGCAAATTGGCTTGGATCTAACTATCCAGAATTCAAAGCATCAAAAATAACACATATTGACTTCAGAATTCTGCTGCCATGCCAACACACCCAGAAGCCAATCACATCTTGGAATCGAGTACAAGACGTGACTAACAGTCTGTATTGACACAAAACAAGTTCACTGCACAAGATGGAAGGTGACTTGACTTCTGACTTACTCAGCCCTGGACTCAAGCTCTGAGAAAAATGGCATATTTTGAAAAGAAGGTTGAAAATAATCGCCAGAAACGGAATGTTTACAAGCAGTCTACTGTTAAAATGTGTCTCATTGTGTAAGGTTACACAGGAACTTGGACCATCCATTCAGCTCAGGGGAAACTGAACTGAAACCAAATCGCAGTCCAGGAGACTTCCCATCACCAAACTCTGTACACACAAAGATCAAAGGACAAAGAACAAAGAAAATTACAGCACAGGAACAAGCCTTCGGCCCTCCGAGCCTGCACTGACCATGCTGCCCATCTGAACTAAATCCCCCTACCCTTCCAAGGATCATATCCCTCTGTTCCCATCCTATTCATGTCTTTGTCCAAATGCCCCTTAAAAGTCACTATCATATCTGCTTCCACTACCTCATCGGCAGCGAGTTCCAGGCACCCACCACCCTCTGTGTAAAAAACTTGCCTTGTACATCTCCTTTAAACCTTGTCCCTCGCACCTTAAACCTGTGCCCCCTAGTATCTGACTCCTCCACCCTGGGGAAAAACTTCTGACACCCTGAACCGTAATCTATAAACCCAGAACCCGTCACATCACCAAACAGTGTGCACTCTCTGAACTATATTATACAAACCTGGGACTTCTGATGACACCACAAATCCTGAATGGTGTGCACAAACATTCCTTCTACCTTCTAAACTACCTTCTTTACTCAGAGGGTAGTAAGGGAGTGGAATGCCCTGCCTGCAGCAGTTGTGGACTCGCCAAGTTTAAGGGCAGTGGTTAGGTATATGAATAATATCGGAATAGTTTAGGTTAGAGGGTCATTAGATTGGTTCCACTGATCGGCGCAACATCGAGGGCCGAAGGGCCTGTACTGCGCTGTAATGTTCTATGTTCTAACATAGAATCATAGAGTCATAGAGATTTACAGCATGGAAACAATTTGTCCATGCCGCCCCTTTCTTTTAAAACCCCTAAGCTAATCCCAACTGCCTGCATTTGGCCCATATCCCTCTATACCCATTTTACCCGTAGGATTATCCAAATGCTTTTCAAAAGATAAAATTGTACCCATCTCTACTACCACCTCTGGCAGCTTGTTCCAGACACTCACCACCCTTTGTGTGAAAATATTGCCTCTCTGGACCCTTTTGTATCTCTCCCCTTTCATCTGAATCCTATGCCATCTAGTTTTAGACCCCCCTACCTTTGAGAAAAGATATTGACTATCTACCTTGTCTATGCCCTCATTATTTTATAGCCCTCTAGAAGGTCACCCCTCAGTCCCCTGCGCTCCGGAGAAAAAATTCCCAGTCTATTCAGCCTCTCCTTATAACTCAATCCATCAAGGCCCGGTAGCATCCTAGTAAATCTTTTCTGTACTCTTTCTAGTTTAATAATATCCTTTCTTATAATAGGGTGACCAGGATTGTACACAGTATTCCAAGTGTAGTCTTACTAATGTCTTGTACAACTTCAACAAGACGTCCCAACTCTTGTATTCAATGCTCTGACTGATGAAACCAAGCATGCCGAATGCCTTCTTCACCACTCTGTCCACCTGTGATTCCACTTTTAAGAAGCTATGAACATGTACCCCTAGAACTCTTTGTTGTAACTCTCCCCAACGCCCTACCTTTAACTGAGTAAGTCCTGACCTGGTTCAATCTACCAAAAAGGATCACCTCACATTTGTCCAAATTAAACTCTCTCTGCCATTTGTCAGCCGGCTAACCCAATTGATCAAAATCCTGTTACAACTGGAAATAACTTCCTTCACTGTCCGCTATGCCACCAGTCCTGATGTCATCTGCAAACTTACTAACCATGTCTCCTATATTTTCAGCCAATCATTAATATAAATTACAAATAACAGTGGACCCAGCATTGATCCCTGAGGCACACCTCTGGTCACAGGTCTCCAGTTTGAAAAATAACCCTCTACAACCACCCTCTGGCTTCTGTCAAGAAGCCAATTTTGTATCCATTTAGTTACCTTACCCTGGATCCTGTGAGATTTAACCTTATGCAACAACCTACCATGTGGTACCTTGTCAAAGGCCTTGCTAAAGTCCATGTAGACAATATCAACTGTACTACCCTCATCTACCTTCTTGGTTACCCCTTCAAAAAACTCAACCAAATTTGTGAGACATGATTTTCCATTCACAAAGCCATGCTGATGGTCCCTAATCAGTCCTTGCATCTCTAAATGCCTATAGATTCTGTCTCTCAAAATACCTCCCAACAATTTACCTGCCACAGATGTGAGGTTCACTGGCCTGTAGTTCCCAGGCTTTTCCCTGGCATCCCTTTTTAAACAAAGGCACAACATTTGCCACTCTCCAATCTTCAGGCACCTCACCCGTGACTATTGATGATTCAAATATCTCGGCTAGGGGACCGTAATTTCCTCCCTAGCTTCCCACAACATCCTGGGATACACTTCATCAGGTCCCGGGGATTTTTCTACCTTGGTGAACTTTTAGACTTCCAGCAGCTCCTACTTGCAGGACTTGTAGGACAACACAGCCCCCTCACAGTCACAGACCCCACGCAGTCACTGAATCGTGTGGCTCAAGGATGGCATGGTGGCACAGTGTTAGCACTGCTGCCTCACAGACACAGGTACATGGGTTCAATTCCCAGCTTGGGTCAGTGTCTGTGCAGTTTGCAAGTTCTCCCCGTATCTGTGTGGGTTTCCTCCTAGTGCTCCAGTTTCCTCCCATAGTTGGAAAGACATGCTGGTTAGGGTGCATTAGCCATGTTAAATTCTCCCTCAGTGTACCCGAAAAGGTGCCGGAGTGTGGCAACTAGAGGATTTTCACAGTAACTTCATTGCAGTGTTAATGTAAGCTCACTTGTGATACTGATAAATAAGCTTTAAATTTTACTATTGAATCACTGTGGCTCGCGTGGTGAAGGATATTTGCTGACAGGGTGATGAGCTCCTTGAGTGTCATGGTGGCTGCAACCACCCGCAGAAATGGTGACTGACTTGTGCCTCTGTGGATCATAGAATCCCTACAGTGGAGAATAAGGCCATTCAGCCCATCAAGTCTGCACCAATAATTATCCCACCCAGCCCCTATCTCTATAATCCCATGTGCTAATCACAGTAATTTAATCACAGTGTTAATGTAAGCCTACTTGTGACATTAATACATAAATAACACATAATTTCAATTGATGACATTGTAATTTTGTGCGGAGTGATGTGGGCTAACTAGGTCAGAGTGCTACATCCCCTATCTCAATGACCCGACTGTTTTTCTTTTAATGTTACGTCATTTTATTTGACAATTCTAACAAGTAACTCAATATCAGCAAGAGGATCCAAAAAGGTTTCTATACACCAGATGGCCGAAGCATTGCGACACTGATGTACCCCCTCCTTTCCCCAGTTCCATCTCTCCCATGCTGCCATCCAGATCCCGAGGAAGTGAATCAGTATCCCTCGGCTGGATACTTGATGCCTGGCTACGGGAAGGCTTGCCCACCCTCAAATGCCAACTCTCCTGTGAAGAAACAGCCTTCTGTTCAGCTGGCTTTTCCTCCGGTGGGCTAATAGAGCACAGTGAAACATTTGACACTCAACATTCCTCTGGATGCTCCTCTGTCTCTCAAAGATGTGCAGGTTAGGTTGATTGGCCATGCTAAATTGCCCCTTAGTGTCAGGGGGGCTAGCAGGGTAAATAGGTGGGATTAAGGGGATAGGGCCTGTGTGGGATTGTGGTCAATGCAGACTCAATGGGCCAAATGGCCTCCATCTGCACTGTAGAGATTCTATGAAGATGACAGCCCATACGTGGCTGAACATGGCAGTAACTTTACAGCAACCCAGGACACTTGGTATCCATGCAGTTAGGACAATGCACCAGACGTTCCTTCTTGAGTTCCCTCTGCTCCTCCTCGGAAGATTGATGTAACAAACCTTTTGCCAGAGGCACCTTCACTTCATCCACTTTGTGCTGATTTTTGTCGCCCACAGTCCACAAATAAAGAGATTTATTGAATTCACAACTGGTAATAGAAGCAATTGAACTGGGATTTGGGAAAAAGCCACTTTTTGTTACCCATTCACAGAGTGTGAACATTGCTGGCAAGGCCAACATTTGTTCATAAGAACATAAGAACATAAGAAATAGGAGCAGGAGTAGGCCGTCTAGCCCTTTGAGCCTGCCCCGCCATTCAATAAGATCATGGCTGATCTGTCGTGGCTCAGTTCCACATTCCCGCCCTCTCCCCATAACCCTTAATCCCCTCACTTATCAAAAACCCATCAACCCGCGTCTTAAAAATATTTAGCGAAGTAGCCTCCACCACTTCAACGGGCAGAGAATTCTAGAGATTCACCACCCTTTGAGTGAAGAAGTTCTTCCTCAACTCCGTTATAAACCGCCCCCCCTTTATCTTGAGGCTGTGCCCCCTAGTCCTACTGTCCTTTCTGAGCGGGAAGAGTCTCTCCACCTCTATCCTATCCATCCCATTCATCATCTTATACGTCTCAATGAGATCTCTCCTCATTCTTCTAAACTCTAACGAGTACAAGCCTAGTTTATTCAGCCTCTCCTCATAGCTCAACCCCCTCAACTCCGGCAAGAGCCTAGTAAACCTCCTCTGCACTCCCTCCAAGGCCAAAATATCCTTGCGTAAGTACAGCGCCCAAAACTGCACGCAGTACTCCAGCTGCGGCCTCACCAATGCCCTATACAGCCGCAGCAAGACCTCCCTACTTTTATATTCAATCCCCCTCGCTATGAAGGCCAGCATCCCATTCGCCTTCCTGACCACCTGCTGCACCTGCAAGCTGGGTTTTTGCGACTCATGCACAAGGACCCCGAGGTCCCTCTGCACCGTCGCCTGCTGCAGTTTTTCAATGGTCCCCATCATCTGATGAGAAGGTGGCGGCAAGCTACCTTTTTTACCCACTTCAGCCCCAAAGATGTAGGTACACCCACTGTGCTGTTAGGGAGGGAATTCAAGGCTTTTGACTCTGTAACAATGAAGGAGCAACGATGTGGACTGTCGGAGGAAACCAGAGCACCCAGAAGAAACCCACGCAGCCATGGGGAGAATGTGCAGACTCCGCACAGACAGTGACCCCAGATATTGCACTTGGGGCAAAGGGAATGGGGAGAAGGTGGGATCAGACGATGGAGTTGGGAGTCAGCCATGATCATAACGAATAGCAAAGCAGGTTGATATATTACCAAACATCTTTCAAAGTCCAAATACACAATATACCACAAGTACCCACAATACATTCATTAACAGCATGGTGCCACAGTGGTTAGCATTGCTGCCTCGCAACGCTACGTGGATGCGTGGATTTCCTCCGAGTGCTCTGGTTTCCTCCCACAGTCCAAAGGTGTGCAGGTTGGGTGAATTGGCTATTGTAAAATTGCCCCTTACTGTCCCAAGATATGGAAGTTCTGTGGGTTGGGGTTTTTAATCATAGAACATCTTCAGTCAAGAAGGAGGCCATTTGGCCCATCAAGCCTGCAGCAGCAACAATCCCTTTCCCCAACCTTACCCCCGTAACCCCATATATTTACGCTCCTAATTCTCCTGACACTAAAAGTGAGGGAAACAGTCTGTGTAAGATACTCTGTCAGAGAGTCGGTGAAGACTGGACAGGCTGAATGGCTTCCTACTGCACTGTAGAGATTCTATAAACATACATAGAATCCCATGATGTGTCCCTGGGGTGACTTATTATGATAAAGGCATCATACAATTGCAGGATGGTGTTGGAAATTCCCAGCCTCACTGAGCGAAACTCACAGATTGGTCAATGTGCAAAGGAACAGAAGCTGAAACTGCAGTGATTATGACGCACTGACCATTGCTATAAATACAGCATTGCCTCACCCTGGGAGATCACAAGGATATATCTGATTTGATTTGATTCATTATTGTCATATGTATACAGTGAAAAGTATTACTTCTTGCACGCTGTACAGATAAAGCATACCGTTCATAGAGTACATAAGGAAGAAGGAGAGGGTGCTGAATATAGTGTTACAGTCATAGATAGGGCTCAGAGAAAGGTCAACTTAATACAAGGTAGGGTATGAACGTCTGCTTGTATCACAGGTTGGTATGGCTCCTGCTCTGCCCAAGACAGCAAGAATTTACAGAAGGTCATGAATGTAACCTAATCCATCACACAAACCAGCCTCCCATCCATTGACTCTGTCTATACTTCTTGTTGCCTCAGAAAAGCAGCCAGCATAATTAAGGACCCCACACACTCCAGACACATTTTCTTCCACCTTCTTCCGTCAGGAAAAAATGTCTGAGATCACCCAACCGACTCAAGAACAGCTTCTTCCCTGCTGCCACCAGACTTTTGAATGGACCTATCTCGCGTTAAGTTGATCTTTCTCTACACCCTAGCTATGACTGTAACACTACATTCCGCACTCTGTTGTTTCCTTCTCTATAAATGGTATGCTTTGTCTGTGTAGCGCACAAAAAACAATACGTTTCACTGTATGTTAATACATCTGACAATAAATGAAATCAACTCAAAAAGAGGTCACAAAGATATATTAGATTTGATTGGATTGAATTTATTATTGTCATATGTAAAGAGTGAAAAGTGTTGTTTCTTGCATGCTATTCAGACAAAGTACACCATCCATAGAGTATATAGGGGAGAAGGAAAGGAGGCGATGCTGAATATAGTGTTATCGTCATAGAGAGGGTGTAGAGAAGGGCATTCAAATCGTCATTGGATAGGCATATCGAAAATATTGGAATAGATTAGGTTAGAGGGTCATTAGATTGGTTCCACTGGTCGGCGCAACAGGCTGAAGGGCCTGTGCTGTGCTGTAATGTTCTACGTTCTATGAGAAAGATCTGCTTAATATAAGGCAGGGTATGGAAATATCATGCTGTGGGGCAGAATGGAGGTTGCTTTAATCTGCTTCTGACCTTGCGAGCAGTGCTTGGTGCTGGCACTGGACTCCGGAAATGGACTGATTTTCCATCCTCTTTCCCTTTGACAGGCACAATAACTCTCGGAGAATGAAATGTATTGCATAACCTCTGCCTATCCATTTCAAGTGCTGAAGGCTTGGGAAAAAAAACATTAACAGTGTTATAAAGTGAGGCTGCTGGATGATGCAGAATACCTTTCTTAAAGCATTTACCGGGAGAGATAGAGATTTATCTTGACAGGTGATGTCCTTTTGTATCAGCCCATTCTCTGATTTGCAAGAGAGAGAGAGAGAGAAAATAGTGTGCACATAAATCGCCTGGCTATGGGTTATTTTTAATAATCTGATTATGCATAGAGTTCCTCCAATCTCAAAGCTACTGAGCTCCCTGGGACTTGGAAATAAAAGTAGAATGCAGCGCAAAAATAATATTGCTTCCTGCGGAGATTTGGAATAATGATTAGAGGAATATAAAAATCGGAAGGCACAGTGAGAAAGGAAACACAATTGGGAACATTTCTCAGAAGAAAGAGTTCAGTTACAATAATTATCGCTAAAGAAAGGAACGGATCTGCTTTGTATTCAGGGGAAATTTGCCTCACCAGATATAGGGTGCGTCATTAATCCATCTGATATGCAATTCATAGAATCCCTACACTACAGAAGGAGGCCCTTCAATCAATGCCGAACACGATCTCACCCTGTCCCCACTCCCGTAACCCCACGCGTTTACCCTGCTAATCCCCCGATTACACTTGAAAAACGTTCCATAGAATTCATAGAATCCCGACAGTGCAGAAGAGGCCATTCAGCCCATTTAGTCTTGAAATTCCACAATCCCATCTAGGTCCTATTCCAGTAATCGCACATATTTACCCTACTAATCCCCCTGACACCAAGTGGCAATTTAGCACGGCCAATCAACCTATCTGCACATCTTTGGATTGTGGGAGGTAACTGTAGCACCCAGAGGAAACCCGTGCAGACACGAGGAGGATGTGCAAACTCCGCACAGACAGTAACTCGAGGCCAGAATTGAATCCAGGCCCCTGCTGCTGTGAGGCAGCAGAGCTAACCACAGTGCCAGAGTCAATTTAGAGCCAATTTAACGTGGCCAATGCACCTAGCCTGTACATCTTTGGGCTGTGGGAAGAAAACAGAGCACCCAGAGGAAACCCATGTAGACATGGCGAGAATGTGCAAACTCCACACAGACAGAGACCCAAGGCCAAAATTGAACATGTGACCCTGGCACTGTGAGGCAGCAGTGCTAACCACTGTACTGCCCCAATAGGATCCTTGGGAAGGTCTATTATGATTCCTAATGAATAAATGACAAATGTTTGATGACCTGTTCAATACTAATCTCTATTCTATGATTAGGCCGTCAATAACTGGGAAGGCCGAATTGGTCCATGGGGAAATCTATGTTAGGAGTAATTAATGTTTGCCCAGGAAGGGGTATTTTAAATCAACCAAGCAAGCTTCAGAAGGAAGGAAAGCAGGGAGAAATAACATTTATAGACCACCTTTCACAATTTGGGGCATCCTCTCAGTGGCACTGTGGTTAGCACTGCTGCCTCACAGCACCAGGGACCTGGATTCAATTCCGGTCTCGAGTTACTGTCTGTGCGGAGCTTGCACATTCTCCCCGTGTCTGCATGGGATGGGTTTCCTCCGGATGCTCCAGTTACCTCCCATAGTCCAAAGATGTGCAGGTAGGTTGATTGGCCGTGCTAAATTGTCGCTTAGTATCAGGGGGATTAGTAGGGTAAACATGTGCAGTTACTGGGATAGGACCTAGGTGGGATTGTGGAATTGCAGACTCAGAGGGCTGACTCTACTGCACTCTAGGGATTCAATGGATTCTATGGAACATTTTTCAAGTGTAGTCGCTTGTAATTCAGAAAAACGCTTCAGCAATTGTGAATGAAAAGAACTCAGACAAGACTGCAATAAGGTCATGGCTGGATCACTTCCTAATCAGAAGTGTTCTCTTATCCTATTCCCATTTGAATGTTCCATAGAGACACAGAAACGAAAAGCAGGAATTGGTCATTCAGACCTTCAAGCCTGCTCTGCTATTCACCTTGATCATGGCTGATCATTGAATTCAATTTCCTGATCCCTTCCTTTCCCCCGTATCCCTTGATCCCCTTAACCCCAAGAGATATATCTAATTTCTTCTTAAAATCAGACCATGTTTTGGCCTCAACTATTCAATGTTTCCATTGGATCTCGCAGAGAACATTTGAGACTGCAACACTTTCAACAGAAAGAATTTATTCATTCTTGTGATGTGGGTATCGTTAACGAGGCCAGCACTTACCGCCCAACCTTAATTGCTAGTGGTGGTGTGTTACCCTCTTAAACCACTGCAAGTGGCATAGATACGCCCACAGTGCTGTTGGGGAGACAGTGTCAAAGTTTTGACTCAGCAACAATGAAGGAACGGTGATTTATTTCCAAATCAGCATAGTGAGTGGCTTGGAGGGGACATTGCAGGTGGTGGTTGCCCGTGTATCTGCTGCCCTTGTCCCTCTAGCTGTTCGAGGTCACAGGTTTGGAAGGTGCTGTTGAAGGAGCTTTGGTGAGTTGCTGTAGAGCTAAGTATGTATGATATACATGGTTGCCACTGTATCGGTGGTGGAGGTAGATGGGATGCCAATCAAGGAGACTGCTTTGTCATGGAATGTGTTGAGCTTGAATGTTGTTGGAGCTGAACTCATCCAGGCACATGGAGAGATTATGCCTTGTGCCATATAGAGAGTGGGCATTCTTGGGGAGTCAGGAAATGAGTTATTCATTCTATTTTCACACACTCCCTCTGTGTTGGCTTAAAGCTGGTGGTGATTGCTACAAATAAACCTGATGGGCTTTGACCTGGTGTTATGAGAATTCTTACTTGGCTAGTGAGGACAGACTGAGTATACTGGGACTATACTCATTGAAATTCAGAAGAATGAGGGGAGTTCTTACAGAAACATATAAGATTATGAAGAGAATAGATAACTTAGAAGCAGGCAGGTTGTTTCCAATGGCAGGTGAAATTAGAAAAAGGGGCATGGCCTCAAAATAAGAGGGGACAGATTTAGGACTGAGTTGAGGAGGAACTTCTTCACCCAAAGGGTTGTGAACCTGGAATTCCCTGCCCAGTGAAACAGTTGAAACTGCCTCGTTGACTGTTTTTAAGGCAACGATAGATACATTTTTGAACAGTAAAGGAATTAAGGGTTATGGTGAGTGGGTGGGTAGATGGAGCTGAATCCATGAAAAGACCAGCCATGATCTTATTGAATGGCAAGGCAGGCTCGAGGGGCCAGATGGCCTACTCCTGCTCCTAGTTTTTTTTATGTCCTTATGTTCTTATGTGTCATCCTCGCCACTTGCCTTCCCCTCTATTTTTGTGTCATCTGAAAACTTTGCAATGGTCCATTCACTTTCCTCATCCAAATCATGAATATACATTGTAAATAATTGTGACCGTAACACTGATCCCTGTGATATACCTCTAATTACAGGTTGTCACCCTGATAATGCACATCTTATTCTGACCCTCTGCCTTCTATCAGTTAGCCAACCCTCTATCCATGTTAGTATACCACCCCCAACACCATAGACTTTTCTCTTATTCAGTAATCTTTTATGCAATTATGTTTCAATTTTTTTTTAGAAATCCGAGTATATTACATCTACTGGTTCCCCTTTATTTATCCTGTTCATTATCACCTCATTTTATTATAATAAATCTGCCTTCATGAAGCCCTGCTGACCCTGTTTGATTATATTATGTATTTCTAAATGCATTGCACTTACATTCTTTATAATGGATTCAAACATTTTTCAAATGACAGAAGTTAAGGTACCTGCCTACAGCTACTTGTTTTTAATCTCCCTCTCCTCTTGAATAAGGGAATTACATTAGCAGTTTTCCAATTCTCTGGGATATTTCCAGAATTTAAGTATTGTTGGAAGATTACTAACAGTGCATCCACTATCTCTGTCGCTGCACCCTTTAATGTCCTGGGATAGAGTCATAGAGATTTACAGCATGGAAACAAGCCCTCTGGTCCAACTTGTCCATACCGCCCTTTTTCTAACCATTAAGCTAGTCCCAATTGTCCACGTTTGGCCCATATCCTTCCATACCCATCTGACCCATATAACTGTCTAACTGCTTTTTAAAAGACAAAATTATACCCACCTCTACCACTACCTCTGGCAGCTTGTTCCAGACACTCACCACTCTCTGTATGAAAAAATTGCCCCTCTGGACCCTTTCGTATCTCACCCCTCTCACCTTAAACCCATGCTGTTGAGTTTTAGACTCCCCTAGCTTTGGAGAAATATGTTGACGATCTTGCTGATCTATGCCCCTCATTATTTTATAGACCTCTTTAAGATCAGAAAAAAAAATCTTGGTGTCATCTGCAAACTTACTAACTATATCTCCTATATTCTCATCCAAATCATTGGTATAAAAGACAAATAACAGTGGGCCCAGCACTGATCCCTGAGGCACAGGCCTCCAGTTTAAAAATAACCCTCTACAACCACCCTCTAGCTTCTGTCATCAAATAATTTTGTATCCAATTGGCTACCTCATCCTGGATCCTGTGAGATTTAACTTTATGCAACAACCTACCATGAGGTACCTTGTCAAAGGCCTTGCTAAAGTCCATGGAGACAACATCAACTGCACTGCCCTCAACTACCTTCTTGGTTACCCCTTCAAAGAACTCAATCAAATTTGTCCAGGTGACTTATCAGCCTTTAGCCCCATTAGTTACCCCAGTACTTCTTCCCCTAGAATAGGTACCGGAGTGGTGATTTGGGGATTTTCACAGTATCTTCTTTGTAGTGTTAATGTAAGCCTACTTGTGACACTAATAAGTAAATAAACTTTAAACTTTTAGTGATTGTTATTGTATTTATATCCTCCTCCCGCTTCTGCCCCTTGATTATTTTGAATTTTTGGAATGTTATTAGTGTTTCCACAGTGAAGACTGACACAAAGCATTTGTTTAAATTTGTTGCCATTTCCTGGTTCCCCGTTATTCTTTCCCCAATCTCTCTCTCTGTCTCTAAGGGGTGTATGTTCACTTTGGCCTCTTTCTTCCTTTTTATATATTTAAAGTTCTCACGATGTATTTTTATAATACTTGCGAGTTTACCCTCAATTTATTTTCTGACTTTTTAATTATTTTTTGGTCATCTTTTATTGGTTTTCTTTTAAACTTTTTCCAATCCTCTGTGTTGCCACAAATTTTTGTTACATTGTATGCTTTTTTATTTCAGTTTAATACGATCCTTAACTTCCTTCGTTAACCATGGTTGATTTATCCCCTTCCTAGAATCCTTGTTTCTACTCCATTTTGTTCCTGCGATCCCTCTGCGCTGATGCTACAGTTAAGAAAGCCCAACATCTCTACTTTCTCAAGAGTCTAAGGAAATTTGGCACGTCCACTACAACTCTTACCCATTCTACAGATGCGCCGCAGAAAGCATTCTTTCTGGTTGTATCACAGCTTGTATGGCTGTGGTACCAAGGGTTATGAATGCAGCCCAGTCCATCACGGAAAGCAGCCTCCCATCCATTAACTCTGTCTACACTTCCCGCTACCTCAAAAAAGAAGCCAGCACAATCAAGGATCCCACACAATCCCAGACACATTCTCTTCCACCTTCTTCCTTTGTACAACAGTACTAACCCCAGAATGCATGACCTCCTGGCAAAGCTAGATGGTAACTTGGATAACACCGCATCATAAAAATTGACTCAAGAATAGTTTCTTCCCTCAGATTTTTGAATGAACCTACCATATATTAAGCTGATTTTTTTCTCTTAACTTTAGCTATGATTGTGACACTGTATTCTGTGCTCTCTCCTTTCCTTCTCAACTCTGCACTTATGAATGGTATGTTTTGTCTGTTAGCAGTCAAGAAACAATATTTTTCACTGTATTCCAATACATGTGACAATAACGCAAATTGGATCAAATCAAATCAAAATCACTTCACACTGACTCCAGTTATAAAATCAAACAGTACAAAAGGAGGCCATTTGGCCCATTGAGTCTGCACCGACCCCCCAGACCCCATCCCATAACCCCATGTATTTACCCTGCTCGCCCCCTTGATACTAAGGGGCAATTTAGCATGGCCAATCCATCTAACCCGCACATCGTTGGGCTGTGGGAGGAAACCAGAGGAAACCCATACGGGCACGGGGAGAATGTCCAATCTCCACACAGACAGTGACTCGAGGCCGGGTCCCTGGCGCTGTGAAACAGCAGTGCTAACCACTCTGCCACCATGCCACCCCGTGTTGTTCTTTGCCTCCCCATTTGAGCGACTGTAACTGAGATTCACTCAGCACGGGCTGATCTGTGCCTTAAATTGGATTATTCTGATGTCCTGATGATTGTGCTCCTGTTCCTGTCACGGGCTGGGTTGTGGTGAGATGTTGTCCTCTGTTAAATGTGCCTTTTGACAGGACTCCCCGTCCACCATTGTATTAGCCAAATGATGTCTCCCCTGTCAGATTGGTGCTCTGGTAATTGGGAGATTTAAAAAGACAGAGAGGGGAAGAAGCTGGGAATGGTTTGTGCAGCTGGAATGACTCATTGATGGTTTGTGACAGCTCCATCTATTTCTTTCAGCTGCTGTTCTCTTCCTTCTAATTTTTCACATTTCCGAATTCTGTGGCATCTACTTGCAGCGATGGTGTTTTCTCTTCAAGTGTCACTTAAATCTTGCTCCAGAATCCCTGAAGCAAACTCAAAGGTCCACTATTTGCTGGAAAGCCCCAAGAGACACCTTGAGATTGTTTTAAAGTTTAAAATTTCTTTATTATTATCGTCACAAGTAGGCTTACATTAACACCGCAATGAAGTTACTGTGAAAATCCCCCAGTCGCCACACTCCGGCACCTGTTCGGATACACTGGGGGAGAATTTAGCACGGCCAATGCACCTAACCAGCACGTCTTTTTGACTGTGGGAGGAAACCGGAGAACCCGGAGGAAACCCACAAAGACACAAGGAGAAGGTGCAAACTCCACACAGACAGTGACCCACGCTGGGAACTAAACTCGGGTCCCTGGCACCGTGAAGCAGCAATGCTAACCACTGTGCCACTATGACGCGCTAAAAAGTGCTACAGAAATACAAGTTCTTCACTTGATGGATTGCATTATGGAAATGCTGACCTCTTAAGCCCCGAATAACCTTAATTGCTAGAATTCACGTTTTTTATTTTGTTAATTTATTCACAGGCAAAGCCCCAATTTATTGCCCATCACTAACAGTGTTTGAGAAGGTGGGTGGGAGCTGCCTGCTTGAATTTCTGCAGGACTGTTGGGAGGGATGTTCCAAGGTTTTGACCCAGTGCCGATGAAGGTATGGTGATATAATCCTGGTGATGTGTGTGATTCCTGCACCCAGTTTTGCAGGGGGAGCAGAATTAGTTCATGTGATGTACTTGCCACACTTGTATATCATTTTGAAGCATCCCCTCTATCTCTGTACAGTCACATTAAACCCTGGTCGCTGAGGTTTCTAATCTCTGCTAATGTTCTGGGGGCTGGAGTTCAAATCCCGCTACGGTGGACTTTGAATTCAATAAAAATATCCGGAATTAAGAATCTACTTATAAAGTATACTTATTAGTTACAAGTAAGGCTTACGTTAACACTGCAATGAAGTTAATGTGGAATTCCCCTTGCAGTCACACTCCGGTGTCTGTTCGGGTTAACGCACCTAACCAGTGCATCTTTCAGACTGTGGGGGGAAACCAGAACACTATGCAGACACAGGGAGAACATGCAAACTTCACACAGACAGTGACCCAAGCTGAGAATCGAACCCGGGTTCCTGGCAGCGAGAGGTAGCAGTGCTAACCACTGTGCTACCATGATGCCATGAAACTATTGTTGATTGTCAGAAAAACCCATCTGGTTCACCAATTTTCTTTAGAGCAACTAGGCATGGGCAATAAACGCTGGCCAGCCAGTGACACCCACGTCCCATGAAGGAATAAAAAGAAATGGTTCGGGAAGACAGCTCACCACCTACTCAAGAGCAATTAGGGATGTGCAATAACTATTGGCTTCGACAATGACGCCCACATCATGTAAATGATTAAGAGAAAAGTTCCCTGGTCAGCACACACATGCCACAAAGACATGGAAGAAAATGTTTCTGACCCCCTTATACACCAATGACTGTGGCCAAATTCCCCTCGAACTCCATTTTCAAGTTTGCTGATGACACCACCTTGGTGCGTCAGATCTCAAACAATAATGATAGAGTACAGGAAAGAGATAGAATTGGTCCAACCACAGTATTCTCTCCCTTAATGTCTACAAAATGAAGGCGCTAGTCACTGACTTCAGGAGGCATAGTTAGGAACGTGCCCCTGTCTACATCAATGGGGATGAAGTGGAATTGGTCGAGAGCTTCATGTTTTTAGGTGTCCAGATCACCAACAACCTGTCCTGTTCCTCCCATGCCAACACTATAGTTAAGAGACCCCACCTATGCCTCTGCTTTCTCAGAAGGTAAAGGAAATTTGGCATGTCCGCTATGCCTTTCACCAATTTTTACAGATGCACCATAGAAAGCATTCTTTCTGGTTGTATCACAGCTTGGTATGGCTCCTGCTCTGCCCAAGACCATAAAAAAAGACAAAGGGTCATGAACGAAGCCCAATCCATCAGACAAACCAGCCTCCCAACCATTGACTCTGTCTCCACTTCCCACTGCCTCAGAAAAGCAGCCAGCATAACCAAGGACCCCACGCACTCTTAACATTCTCTCTTCCGCCTTCTTCCGTTGGGAAAAAGGTATAAAAGTCTGAGGATACGTACCAAGCGATTCAAGAACAGCTTCTTCCCTGCTGCCATCAGACTTTTGAATGGGTGCGCCTTATATTAAATTGATCTTTCTCTACACCCTAGCTGTGACTGTAACACTACATCCTGCACTCTTTTGTTTCCTTCTCTATGAACGGTATGCTTTGTCTGAATAGCACGCAAGAAACAATGCTTTTCACTGTTTGCCAATACATATGACAATAATAAAATAAAATCATATCAAATGTAGCAAAGTGTGATGGGGTAAGTACTGGAGGGAAGCCTGTGTGATCCTGCCACCAACCGTGAAGAGTTTCTGGCCTACCGTCTTCAGTCCTGGTCATCCTTTTCTTCAAAAAAAAAGGTTTTCCCTGTATGTGAGTATTTATTGCAAGGTGCTGTCCCTTCCATGAACTGATGTGGAGATGCCGGCGTTGGACTTGGGTAAGCACAGTAAGGAGTCTCACAACACCAGGTTACCCAAATAAACCTGTTGGTCTTTAACCTGGTGTTGTGAGACATCTTACGGTGTCTACCTTCCATGAACTACCAGGCATGTTGGTTTGGCAACACATAATTTACAGGCCATTTGGCCCAAAGGATTTAGGTTACTCTTCGACAAACAGTATATCCTGTCAGCATATCCTTGTAAACCTGCCCAGAATCTGGTTCAGTGGCGAGCGACTAGATTTGGTATGGATTACAGGTTTTTTTCACACGAGCGAACCTGCCTGATTTCCTGACAATCCAACTGCCTGATGGTCACATCGATTGACACCAGCTTCTTTAGAGCAAAACAGGTTGTCAACTACCCGGCTGGGGCCATGGTCTCAGCACCCACTGGATCACTTGTCATGTCAACATACCGTACCCAGCCCATGTGATAGAGAAGGGGATGAGATAGTTATCTCCCTGAATAGATAGGGATAGGGATAGGGATAGATAGGGAACATATAGATACCCTTATGTGGCGTGCCTCTGTCTGCAGACGGCCCCAAAGGTCCCCAACTCATGGTAGAATTTAAGAAGCAGGAAATATACAACAGCAGGACATCTTGGAAACACTGTGAGCAGGTCAGACAGAAAAGTTACAGTTTAGAAAGAGGCCATTCAGCCCATCCTGTCTGAGCCAAGCCTAAAGAGAAAAATAGATGCTTATTTCACTCTCATTTTCCAGCACCTGGTCCAGAGCCTTGGAGGTTACAGCACTTCAGGTGCAGATCTAGCTACCTTTTCAATGTGTGGCACATTGGTTACCATTGCTGCCCCACAAGGGACAGGAGTTCAATTCCCGGCTTGGTTTACTTTCTGTGTGGAGTTTGCACATTCTTCCTGTGTTTATATGGGTTACCTCGAGTGCTCCAGTTTCCTCCGACAGTCCAAAGATATGTGGGCTAGGTTGATTGGCCATGCTAAATTGCCCCTCAGGGGTATTAGGAGGGTAAATATGTGGTGTTACGGGGATAGAACCTGGATGGGATTGTGGTCGGTGCAGACTCAATGGGCCAAATGGCATCCTTCTGCACTGTAGGATTCTATGATTCTATGATTCCAATGAATGAGTTGAGCGTTTTAGACTCAACCACTAGCTTAAGCAATGGCAAACAGGTATGGTCCCTGGACTAGAAATCCAGAAAGCCAGGGTAATGTTCTGGGGACCAGGGTTCGAATCCCACCTTGGAAGATGGTGAAATTTGAAACCAATAAAAATCTGGAATTAAGAATCCACTGACAACCATGAAACCATTGAATATTGTTGTAAAAAAGAATTTGGATCACTAATGTCCTTCAGGGAAGGAAATCTGCCGTCCTTACCTGGTCTAGCCTCCATGTGAATCCAGACCCACAGCAATCTTAAATGCTCTCAGGGATGGGCAATAAATGCCGGCCCAGCCAGTGACACTCACATCCCATCAACTAATAAGAATTATAGAATCCTACAGTGCAGAAGAAGGCCATTCAGCCTCATTGAGTCCATACTAGCTCTATCCCCATAACCCCATGTTTTTAACCAAGCTAGCCCCCCAAACAGGGGCAACTTAGCATGGCCAATCCACCTAAACCACACATCTTTGGACTGTGGGAGGAAACCGGAGCACCTGGAGGAAACCCACGCAGACACGGGGAGAACATGCAGGCTCCACACAGACAGTGGCCCAAGCCGGGAATTGAACTTGGATCCCTGGTGCAATGAGGCAGCAGTGCTAACCACTGTGCCGCCCATAGTTACGGATCGCACGTTGCTCATGATTACGCTGAAAGAAAAATAACTCTGTGAAAAAACACAAACGTGAGAGTTTTTTTTGGAGTTTGGGAGACAGGTGATGAATAGGAAAGTTAACAAGCCCCAAGAAAGCTTCAAGAAGGGCTCTATTTCCCACAGGTAAAACATTTAATAGCTCACTAATTAACATCTTGCCAAAAAAGAATGATGAATGGCTGTCTAATTAAGAAGCGGACAGAGGGTTTTAAGGGATAAGAACAGATCAAGCATTACACTTGGGCACCATAGTTCCTGAGCTGCCAAGGATCATGGAGATATCATGGTCGTTATTTGAAGTGATTTAATTTGATTTGATTTATGATTGCCACGTGTACTAATATACAGTGAAAAATATTGTTTCTCGCGCTCTACAGACAAAATCTACCGCACATAGAGAAGGAAAGGAGATTGTGCAGAATGTAGTGTTACAGTCATAGCCAGGGCGTAGAGAAAGATAAGCTTAATGCAAAGTAAGTCCATTCAAAAGTCTGATGGCAGCAGGGAAGAAGCTGTTCTTGAGCTGGTTGGTACATGACCTCAGACTTTTGTATCTTTTTCCTGTAGGAAGAAAGTGGAAGAGAGAATGTACGGGATGCGTGGGGTCCTTGGTTATGCTGGCTGCTTTTCTGAGGCAGTGGGAAGTGTAGACGGAGTCAATGGATGGGAGGGTGGTCTGCGTGATGGATTGGGCTACGTTCACGACCCTACAGGTAGACAAGTTAGGAACACAAATAGTGCCCGATATATAATGCATAACGATATACAAGCATACTCTCTATGTTTATACACAGTAACATAGAAAAATAGAAGATAGGAGCATGAGGAGGCCATTTGGCCCATCGAGCCTGCTCCTCCATTCATCATGATCATGGTTGATCATCCAACTCAATAGCCTAATCCTGTTTTCTCCCCATAATCTTTAATCTCATTTGCCCCAAGTGCTTTATCTAGGCAAGAATTCTGAAACTCCTTCTGATTGTTGCATCCAGGAGAGGGCTGCCCCAGGCCACGGATGTTTCTGTGCAAAGATGTGTGGATTGGCCACGCTAAATTGCCCCTTAGTGTCAGGGGGGCTAGCGGGGGTAAACGCATGGGGTTTTGGGGATAGGGCCTGGGTGGGATTGTGGCCGGTGAGGACTCGACGGGCTGAATAACCTCCTTCTACACCGCAGGGTTTCTCCGATTCTGCCAGGCCCAGTCAGTCTGACAGCTCCATCTCATTCCTGTTTATCTTGCTGACTCGAGCTGCCAGGACTTTGCGAGCCTAGAGGTTTGGACAGGGCTGATCTTCGCACTATTGCCGCATTAGGAGGTAAATCCTAAATCGCTGCATCAAAATCTGTTAGTCACAGCAGCTAAATGTAAATCGCGAAGAACGCGGATTTAAACTTCACAAGTAGGCCCGCCAGGCTCTGAGTGTATCGGCTTCTCCAGTCCTGGCAGGTGTTGACCCTAGAGGGCGCAGACAAAACTGCGCAGAAGCTTACACTCAGATGATGGATTGTTTGGAGAGATGCCATAAGCATGTATTATCCATGGCATGTCGCCAGATTGAACTCAGCGAATTGAATGTTTTTCTCCTTATCGGTTACGAAGAAAGATGGTCACTCTGTTTTTCTCTCTCTCTCTCTCCACAGCTTGGTGTACAGTTCTGGTCACCACAACCCAGGAAGGACACCATTGCTCAGGAGGGAGTGCAGAGGAGGTCTACAAGAATGTTGCCAGGCCTTGTGGAAATGAGGAGAGATTGGAAAGGCTCGGCTTGTTTTCTTAGAAAACGTTGACCTCAGGGGCATAAAACTGCTAAAGTTAGGGTGAGGGAGCACATTAAAAAGGCACCGCGATTCTAATGATACACAGTATTGAATGAATGCTGACTAAACTATAAATTAAACACTGAATATTTTCACTAAACCATTCCCGCGATGTCATACTCTTGTTTTAATCTTTGCTATATACTTAAATGAGCCGGTTTATTTCATTTAAAGCTGCCAATGTTGCACTCTGTAGTGGTTTAAATTCTTCAAGTGGCAATCACCATTTCCTCACCCAATCTCGGCTGGTGATGTCCATCGGTGCTTGGTCTCGACTGCCCATTCTTCACGGTGGCTGCGTATTTATGTCCTTTATGGCCTCTGCGATTATCCTCGTGATTGCATTCCCTCTCGAGAGATTGCATGCCTTCCTCGCTGCCTGCAGTCCCCGCATCCGTGTCACATCCCGCGATTGCAGTCCACGGATCAAGGACTTCAGATCTCGGGAAGCGATCTGAGGGGCCCGTGAGGAACACCCCTTTGAAAAGGTGCCATTTTTGAAGAATGTGCTCAAGGAGAGCAGTCGCGCCTCCTGCTTCCTCTCCAGCTACACCACTGGTTGACCTTTTATTTAAATATTCATTGATGGGATGTGGGCATCGCTGGGCCTGTATTTGTTGACCATCCCTGAGGGTCAACCTGTTGCTATGGCTCTGGTGTCACATGTAGGCCAGACCAGGTAACAATGGCCGATTTCCTTCCCTGAAGGACATCAATGAACCAAATTTTTTTTTTCCGACAATCAACATAGACTTTTGATTCCAGATTTTTATTGATGGGGGGAAGGTTTAGAATGGATTTGAGAAAAGACTTTTTACCCACAGGGTGGTGACGGTCTGGAATGCACTGCCTGGGAGGGTGGTGGAGGCAGGATGCCTCACATCCTTTAAAAAGTACCTGCATGAGTACTTGGCACGTCATAGTATTCAAGGCAATGGGCCAAGTGCTGGCAAGTGGGATTAGATGGACAGGCCAGGGTCTTTCATGCATCAGTCCCAACTTGATGGGTTGAAGGGCCTCTTCTGCACTGGAGTATTCTGAGAATTCAAATTTCACCATCTACCACGGTGGGATTGGAACCCGGGTCCCCAGAACATTGGCTAAGTTTCTGGATTAACAGTCTAGCGATAATATCACTAGGAAATTATATCACACAAAATGCAGGAAAAACCTCAGCAGGTTAGGCAGCATCTGTGTAGAGGGTCAGATTTTCACCATGCCGGGCACTGTTCAAAAACCATTAAATTTCTAAGTTCCGCCATTCCCTCCCCTCCCCTGTCCCCACTGCCAACAGCCCCCACACACACACACACACACACACACACACACACACACACACACACACACACACACACACACACACACACACACACACACACACACACACACACACACACACACACACCCCAGCCCCTCTCCCAACCCCCCAATCTGACATTTCTCATCTTCATGGGGTGGGACTGCACTCAGGCCAGAGATCATCATAGTTCACAGACACAGCTTCCATCTTTGCATCGGTTCCACTAATGTCCGATTTTTTGGAACCCATTTGCATGAATCTCGGAGTGTGCAAGACCAGACCAGGTAAGAGGACTCCCGAACTTGGTGGATCTTTTGGATAATGAGGGGCACCTCTATGGCAAGGTAGACTACACCATTGGATATGGTCCCAGGATTGAACACGGAAGTTGGGACATAATGTTGAAATTGTACAAGACGTTGGTGAGGTCACATTCGGAATATTATGTATAGTTCTGGTCATTCTATTACAAAAAGGATATTATTAAAGAAAGAGTGCAGAAGAGATTGACTAGGATGCTACTGAACATAAGAACATAAGAAATAGGAGCAGGAGTAGGCCACCTAGCCCTTCGAGCCTGCCCCACCATTCAATAAGATCATGGCTGATCTGAAGTGGATCAGTTCCACTTTCCCACTTTCTCCCCATAACCCTTAATTCCTCGAGATAAGGATGCTGGGACTTGATGGTTTGAGTCATAAGGAGAGGCTGGGTAGACTGGGACATCTTCCCCTAGAACATAGGAGGCGTGGGGGGATCTTATCAAGGTCTATAAAATAATGATGGGCATAAATCAGCTAGATAGTCAACATCTTTTCCCAAAGGCAGGGGATTCTAAAACTAGAGAGCATGGACAAAGTAGAGATACAAAAGGGTACAGAGGGGTCATTTCCAGTTGAAGACAAACCAGTGTTTTATTAAAGTTCACCACAGCATTCTTGCTTTTGAACATAGAACATTACAGCGCAGTACAAGTCTGTCGGCCCTCGATGTTGCACCGACCAGTGGAACCAATCTAATGATCCTCTAACCTAAACTATTCCAATGTTATCCATATGCCTATCCGCTGACCATTTGGATGCCCTTAAAGTTTGTGCTCTATTGTCCTCAATTGGGAAAGGACAGGTTGTTAGAAATGATCTTTTTTGAGTTTGATGGAATGACCCATTAACATGGGGAAGTGTGACAATGCCTTTGTTTGGTTTCATTGCATGAAGGTCATGCAGCTCAAAATAAGTGAGTCCAAATTCTGTTCTCGCAAAGGAAGATGGTTATGGTGATTGGAGGGTCAATTATCTCAGTTCCAGGACATCACTGCAGGCGTTCCTCAGTGTAGTGTCCCAGACCATGTTCAGCTGCTTCATCAATGACCTTTCCTCCATCATAAGGTCAGAAGTTCACTAATGTTCAACACCATTCACACCTCTTCAGGTACTGAAGCAGTCCGTGTCTAAATGCAGCAAGATCTGGACAATACTCAGGCTTGTGCTAACAAGTGGTGAATAACACTGAAGCCACACAACTACCAGACCATCTCCAACAAGAGAGGATCTAACCATTTCCCCTTGAAGCCCCCACTAACAATATCCTGGGAATTACCATTGACCAGAAACTGAGTTAGAATAGTCAAATAAATACCACTGCTACAAGAGCAGGTCAGATGTTGGGAATCCTGTGGTGAATAATTCACCTCTAAAGCTTGTCCATCATCTAAAATAATGTGGAGATTCCGGTGTTGGGGTAAACACAGTAAGAAGCCTCACAACACCAGCTTAAAGTCCAACAGGTTTATTTGGTAGCAAAAGCCACTAGCTTTTGGAGTGCTGTTCCTTCATCAGATGAGTGGGATTTCAGTTCACAAACAGGGCATATAAAGACACAAACTCAATTTACAAAACAATGGCTGGAACTGAGTCTTTACAGGTAATCAAGTCTTAAAGGTACAGACAGTGTGAGTGGAGAGAGGGTTAAGCACAGGTTAAAGAGATGTGTATTGTCTCCAGCCAGGACAGTTAGTGAGATTTTGCAATCCAGGCAAGTTACAGATAGTGTGACATGAACCCAAGATCCCAGTTGAGGTCATCCTCATGTGTGTGGAACTTGGCTATCAGTCTCTGCTCAGCGAGTCTGAACTGTTGTGTGTTGTGAAGGCTGCCTTGGAGAACGCTTACCCGAAGATCAGAGGCCGAATGCCCATGACCGCTGAAGTGTTCCCCAACTCTTGCCTGGTGATTGTCAAGCGGTGTTCATTCATCCATTGTTGTAGCGTCTGCATGGTCTCCCCAATGTACCATGCTTCGGGACATCCTTTCTTGCAACGTATCAGGTAGACGACACTGGCCGAGTTGCAAGTGTATGTGCCATGTACCTGGTGGATGGTGTTCTCACATGTGATGATATCATCCGTGTCGATGATCCGGCACGTCTTGTAGAGGTTGCTGTGGCAGGATGGTGTGATGTCCTGGTCACTGTTCTTCTGAAGGCTGGGTAATTTGCTGCAGACAATGGACTGTTTGAGGTTGTGCCGTTGTTTGAAGGCAAGAATGGGGATGGCCTTGGTGAGATATTCGTCTTCATCAGTGACGTGTTGAAGGCTCCAGAGAAGATGTCGTAGTTTTTCTCCTCCGGGGATCTTCGGGTAAGCATTCTCCAAGGCGGCCTTCATGACATACAACAGCACAGAGTAGCCGAGCAGAGGCTGATAGCCAAGTTCCGCTCACATGAGGACAGCCTCAACCAGGATTTCGGGTTCATGTCACATTATCTGTAACACCCACAACTTGCTTGGGTTGCAAAATCTCATATACATCTCAACACACATTTCTTTAACCTGTGCGTAACCCTCTCTCCACGCATATTGTCTGTACCTTTAAGACTTGATTACCTGTAAAGACTCGAATTCCAACCATTATTCTGTAAATTGAGTTTGTGTCTTTATATGCCCTGTTTGTGAACTGAAATCCCACTCATCTGACGAAGGAGCAGCGCTCCGAAAGCTAGTGGCATTTGCTATCAAATAAACCTGTTGGATTTTAACCTGGGGTTGTGAGACTTCTTACATCATTTACAAATCAGGAGTGTGATGGAATTCTCTCCATTTATCTGGATGGTTGCAGCTCCAGCAGCACTCAGGAAGCTCCATACCCTCCAGAACAAAGCAGCCCACTTGATTTGTATGCCTTTCACAAACATTCACTCCCTACCCCACTGATGAACAATGGCAGCCATGCGTACTATCTACTGCCTCAGGAACTCACCAAGGTTCCTTGGGCAGCACCTTCCTAATCGATGACTGCTATCATCTAGAAGGGCAAGGACAGTAAATACTTGAGAATGCCACAACCTGGAAGCTCCTCTCCAAGCCTTCCACCACTCTGACTGGAATTATATCACTTTTCCTTCATTGTCGCTGGATCAGACTCCTGGAATTCCCTCTTTAACAGCACTGAGGGTGTACCTACACCACATGGACTGCAGAGGGTCAAGAAAATAGCTACCGCCACCTTCTAAAGGGCAACTAGGGGTGGGCAAAAGATTTTGGCCGAGATAGCGACATTCATGTCCCATGAATAAATAAAAAAAACCACGTAGCAATAAGAAATCAACCCAAATTAGATCAAACATCTGGCACTCATAATGTGTCCATTTTTTCCAATGCAGGTCAGGTCACGGCTACCAGCAGGAAAAAGAAGACATTTTCAACACTCCCTCCCTTTCCCCCACTCTCCCAGAGCCCTGGTCGCAGATGCCGATGGAGGTTGCCATGGATGGCAGGGTTGTCATGGGATTTTGAACCAACAACTGTGAAGGAACGGAGATATATTTCCAAGTCAGGATGGTGAGTGGCTTGGAACGGAATGATGTTCCCATGTATCTGGCCCCCTTGTCCTTCTAGTGGTCGTGGGTTTGGAAGGTCTGTGGACATTTGGTGAATTAGTATACGGTGAAAAGCACTGTTTCTTGCATGCTGCACAGGCAAAGCATACCATTCATAGAATACATAGGGGAGAAAGAAAGGAGAGGGTGCAGAATGTAGTGTCACAGTCATAGCTAGGGTGTAGAGAAAGATCAACTTAATGTAAGGTAGGTCCATTCAAGGGAAGCAGGGAAGAAACTGTTCTTGGATGGACTGGTATGTGATCTCAGACTTTTGTATCTTCTTGCTGATGGAAGAAGGTGGAAGAGAGTATGTATAGGTTGTGTGGAGTCCTTAATTATGTTGGCTGTTTTTCCGAGGCAGCGGGAAGTGTAGACAGAATCAATGAATGGGAGGATGGTTTGAGCGATGGACAGGGCTTCATTCACAACCCTTTGTAGCTTCTTGCTGTCTTGGCCAAAGCAGGAGCCATGGCAGGACAAGATCAATCTTTGCTGGGCTGCCACTCTTTGATGTGGTTAACCTATCAGCATCATCAGGGCTCAAGTTTAAAAATGGTTGTGTTGACATAATAACTGTGGGCCATCTACGGGCGGGGGAGGTGGGGGCATGTGATAGGATGGAGAATGGGGAGACAGTCAAGTCCAGGTTGGAGCTGACTTGGGGATGATTGGTGCTGAAAACAAAGGCTTATAAAGAAGCTTAGTAAATCATAGAAAGAACTATAGAAACCCTACAATACAGAAAAAGGCCCTTCGGCCCAACGAGTCTGCACCAACCACAATCCCACCCAGGCCCTAGCCCCAATCCGTCCATATTTTACCCACTAATCCTCGCTAACCTATGCATCTACGTTCAAATTTAGCATGGCCAATCAACCTAACCCGTACATCTTTGGACTGTGGGAGGAAACTGGAGCGCCAGAGGAAACCCAAACAGACACGAAGAGAATGTACAAACTATACACAGACAGTGACCCAAGCTGGGAATCGAACCCAGGTCCCTGGAGCTGTGAAGCAGCAGTGCTAACCACTGTGCCGTAAAGGTTGCTGGGTTCGGGCGACCGTTGTTATTGATGAGTGATGGGGTGGATTCAAGGCTCATTCCCCTTCTTGTTCATCAACCTAAAAACGGTTCAGCCAGTGGTAACACAGCAGAGTACAGTTCAGTCTCCCTCACAAGAACAACCTCATCGAGTCTCTTGGCGATAAGAGTACCTGGAAATTCGTCAGTCCCTTTTGTTAAAAATTTAAATTGCCTTTGCCCACTTAATGGAGCAGACAGTGCTTCACAGATGACTGGGCTGACAACACAATGAGACCACTTTATCTGCAGCATGACAATTTTGGGTAGAGTCACACAAATGAGCAGAGTTGTCAACACAAAGAAAAACCTTTGCTAGAAAGATATAGATTTATTAATAGAATCACCGCGCCAGAGAAAACTGGAGGGACAGTGCCGCGTGACAGATAGTATAATGGGACTGTGTTTAGCTGTCTTTGTTCTAACTTGTGTGAACTGTTTCACCTTGTGTCCCACTCCACCCTCCTCACCGTCACATTATCCAAATTCTTCTCCCTTCTCATCTCAGACACTGCCAGCCTGCCTCCTTGAACAGCACCTTCCAAACCCTACTACCACCTAGAAGGAAAAGGGCATAGCAACATCACCACTTGCAAGTTCGCCTCCAAGCCACTCACCATCCTGACTTGGAAACATATCGTCATCCCTTCAATGGGTCAAAATCCTAGAACTTTCCTGGATTTTAGTACAAGGGTAGTCAGGTCTTGCTTCAATTGTATAGGTGATTGGTGACAGCAGACCTGGAACATTGCAGGCAGATTTTGTCCCATTACATCAGAAAGGATATTTTTGTTATAGAGAGACCGCAATGAATGTTCACCAAACTTGTTCCGGGGATGGCAGGAATGTCTCATGAAGAGAAATTTGGCAAATTGGGTCTGCATTCTTGAGAGTTTCAAAGAATGAGAGGCGATCTCATTGATGTGGTTCTGGTTTGATTTGATTTATTATTGCCACATGTATTTGTATACAGTGGAAAGTATTGTTTCTTGCACGCCATACAGATAAAGCATACTGTACATACCGGAAGAAGCAAGAGGGTACAGAATATATTGTTACAGTGATAGCTAGGGTGTAGAGAAAGATCAACTTAGTGCAAGGTAGGTCCATTCAAAAGCCTGATGGCAGCAAGGAAGACGCTGTTCTTCAGTTGGTTAGTACATGACCTCAGATTTTTATATATTTTTCCTGGCAGAAGTGAGTGGAAGAGAATATGTCCAGGTTGCGTGGGGTCATTGCTTTTGCTGGCTGTTTTTCCGAGGCAGCGGGAAGTGTAGACGGAGTCAATGGATGGGAGGCTGGTTTGCTTGATGGACTGGGCTTCATTCACAACCCTTTGTAGTTTCTTGTGGTTTTGGTGGGAGTAGGAGCCATACCAAGCTGTGATACAACCAGAAAGAATGCTTTCTATGGTGCATCTGTAAAAGTTGATGAGTGTCGTAGCTGACATGCCAAATTTCCTCTGTCTTCTGAGAAAGTAGAGGCATTGGTGGGCTTTCTTAACTATAGTGTCGGCATTGGGGGGGACCAGGACTGGTTGTTGGTGACCTGGACACCTGAAAACATGAAGCTCTCAACCATTTCTGCTTCATCCCCATTGATTTAGACGGGGGATATAGGAACATCACCACCTGCAAGTTCCCCTCCAAGCCACGCACCATCCTGTCTTGGGAATATATCAACATCCCTTCACTGTCGCTTGGGCAAAATCCTGGAGTTTTCCTTGATTTGAGTACGGGGGGTAGTGAGGTCTTACTTCAGTTGTATAGGTGATTGGTGAGAGCAGACCTGGAACCTACAAGATACTTAAAGGAATAGACTGGGTAGATGCTGGTGAGATGGTTCCCCTTAGGATTCTAGAACAAGGAGAAACAATTTCAAAATAAGGGGGACCAAGATGAGGGAAAAAAATTTTATACAGAGGGTTGTGAACCTTTGGAATTCTCTGTATGACTGAGCTGTGGAAGGTCTATCATAAATCCCTTAATACCAAGGGGGTCCCCTTAAGAAACTATTCCACAGCCAGGCGTCAGGATACACAGATCTTTGTTCAGTCTACTTGCTCCACACTTCAAACGTTGACTGTCCTCTCAGGGTGGTTTCCAACCAGCTCACCACACATCCCAGGTCACATGACCCATTCCCTTAAAGGGATGATACCCCAAAGTTAAAAGTTAAAGTTTATTTATTACTCACAAGTAAGGCTTACATTAACATTGCAATGAAGTTACTGTGAAATTTCCCCCAGTCGCCACATTTGGGTGCGTGTTCGCGTCAATGCACCTAACCAGCGCATCTTTCAGAATGTGGGAGGAAACCGGAGCACCCGGAGGAAACCCACGCAGTCACGGGGAGAAGGTGCAAACTCTGTACGGACAGCGACCCAAGCCAGAAATCGAACCCGGGTCCCTGGCACTTTGTGGCAGCAGTACTAACCACTGTGCCACTGTGCCACCCCAACACATTTAACCCAATATACTTAACAGAGTAAGTTTAAGGTGGAGATTGATATACGTCTAATTAACAACAACAATAAGGCTTGTGGGGATAGTAAAGAGACATTGAAGACACTGATCAGCCATGATTGTATTAAATTGTGGGGCAGGCTTGATGGGCTGAATGGCCTACTCCTGCCCAACTAATTCAACTTGCCAGCACTTGACCTGTAGCCTTGAATGTTATGGCGCGCCAAGCACTCATCTGGATACTTTTTAAAAGATGTGAGGCATTCCATCACCCTCCCACGCAGACCATCACTTCCCCCTGAGTAAAAAAGGATCTTCCTCAAATCTCCCTCAACCTCCCTCGCGGAGGTTGACTCGGAACCTCTCGTATTGAAGGCTAACATACCATTTGCCTTCTTTACCGCCTGCTGCATGTGGTCTCCTACACCTTGGCCCTAAGACTGCAATAGCAGCAAAAAAACACTTGCAGGCTGGGAACATCTCGAGATTTAAGCCCATATTGAGTGCCTCATTTATCCTTTATTTTTCCTAATCCTCATTGAGCACCATGTGCAATGTTGATGCTCCCCTTCGCATTGCGTTATCCAACTATTATTTGATCTGATGCCCTCGGGTGCCTTCAACACCTATTGCACAGTAGGACTCCCTTCAATGTTCACACAGAGAGAAAATGTTACCGTGCCATCGATTCACATCAGAGCTGTTTGATTGCGGTGATGGTTCTCGGGCGCGTCACACTTCATTTCAGGTCATCTGCCAATTTGCCAGAATTCATTCTTTATCTTGATTTTTAAAGCCAATAGGCCAAGTGTAATTTTGTCTGACAACTCTTTGCGCTGAGACTGAAAACTGAAAAGAATATTTACTTTGGCTTTAAATAAGGCGTATAGGTGGTTAACATCTCAAAACTGAATAACGTAGAAATTTCATGGACTTAATTTTCTGAGTTATAATTATCTATCATTTAAGGTAACTTAAGAGGAACACAAAGCATAATGCTGTGAGCGGTTAAACATGTTTTTATAACTGATGGAGATGTTTCCAGTCATGAGGGGACAAAAATCAGTTCTCTAAAATAAAAATGCATTTTTCTGATTTTGAAGGGTCTTGAATCATCCAAACAATCTCGACAACCCCACAACAGAAAACTAGCAATGATTTCATCAAAAATACTCCCATGAAATGGCAGCTTTCTTGCGGGCAGCCATTAAGGTGGATCAAGGGTAGAAATGAGATAACTCACATTTGTTCAGTATGAGTTAGTCTTTGCAATGCAAACTCTGATAATCTGGTCTCCATCCATCTGCTTAGACCATTGCAATCCTTTTCATTTCAGTAAGCAGGTTGCTTCATTGTCTGTATGACGAATGGCCTTATTCTAACCGGTCATCATCCCATTACACATCTCCATTATCAAACCTGGGAAACGGCACCCAAGTTACTTCGGAGAGAGTGCAGAGGAGGTTTACCAGGATGTTGCCTGGTATGGAGGGTCTTAGCTATAAGGAGGGATTGGGTAAACTGGGGTTGTTCTCCCTGGAAAGGTGGAGAATGAGGGGAGACCTAATAGGGGTGTACAAAATTATGAAGGGTAGAGATAGGGTGAACAGTGGGAAGCTTTTTCCCAGGTCGGAGGTGACGATCACGAGGGGTCACAGGCTCAAGGTGAGAGGGGCGAGGTTTAACTCAGATATCAGAGGGACGTATTTTACACAGAGGGTGGTGGGGGCCTGGAATGCACCGCCAAGTAGGGTGGTGGTGGCTGACATGGTGGGATCATTTACGACTTACCTGGAAAGCCACATGAGCAGACCGGGAATGGAAGGATACAGACGAATGGTCTAGTTGGACCAATGAGTGGCACAGGCTTGGAGGGCCGAAGGGCCTGTTTCCTGTGCTGTACTGTTCTTTGTTCTTTGTTCAACTCAAAGGTGAGTCAGGGCTGTGGTCAGGGTCACTCAGCTACTGTTGTCATTACTGCCTTGGATCAAACATAGACAAAAGAGCTAAACTGAAGAGGTGAGGTGAGAAGGACTGTCCTTGACGGAGTCTGACATCAAGGAAACTTGTAAAAATGAAGTCAATAGGTATCAGGAGGAACACTCTTTGCTGTTTGTAGAACCACTTACTATGAAAAGAGGAAGGTTATGCTTGTTTACCTCAGCTCCGGGACATCTCTGCAGGTGTCCCTCAGGGTAAAGTTTAAAGAGCCTAAATGTGTCACAGGGAGAGCGCTGGGATATGGCATTGAGATAGAAAGCTTAATGTTTATTTATTGGTGTCACAAGCCGGCTTACATTAACACCGCAATGAAGTGACTGTGAAAATCCCCTAGTCGCCACACTCCGGCGCCTGTTCGGGTACACTGAGGGAGCATTTATCAAGTCCAATGCACCTAACCAACACGTCTTTTGGACTGTGGGAGGAAATCAGAGCACCCAGAGGAAAGCCATGCAGATATGGGGAGAATGTGCGAACTCCACACAGACAGTGACCCAAGCCGGGAATCAAACCTGGGTCCCTGGTGCTGTGAGGCAGCAGTGCTAACAAATGTGCCACCCTGCTACCCCGTAGTGTCCTAGGCCCAATCATCTTCAGCTGCTTCATCAATGACTTTCCCTCCATCTTAAGGTCAGAAGTGGGAATATTTGCTGTTGATTGTACAATTGTTAACAACATCTCTCACCTCTCCTCAGGGACTGAAGCAATCCATGTTCAAATGCGGCAAGACACGGATACTATTCAAGCTTGGGCTGATAAGGGGCAAGTAACATACGCACCACACAAGTGCCACACAACCGCAACCAAAATGCATGGAATCATAGAATCCGTACAGCGCAGGAGGGAGATATTCGGCCCATGGGTTCGATACCAACAATAATCCCAGCCAGTTTCATTCCCATAACCCCTAGTATTTACCCCACTAGACCTCCTGACACTAAGGGGCAATCTAGCGTGGCCAATCCACCCAATCTGGACATCTTTGGACTGTGGGAGGAAACAAGAGCATCCGGAGAGAGCCCACATAGACACAGGGAGAATGGGCAGACTCCACACAGTTAGTCACTGGAGGCCAGAATCGAATCTGGGTCTCTGGCGCTGTGAGACAGCAGTGCTAACGACTGTGCCACCGTGCCACCCTAGTTATGTCATGCCTCCCTCCTTCCCTGAGCCAGAACCCCCTCTCTGCTGTGATTTGGATTGATGTCCTATAATCTAGAATCCCAGCCTGCAATTGGGAACACCCTTTCCCCGCTGACATCCCCCACTCACTCTTAACTCTCTCCTCAGTACAGTACAATGGAACGGTAGCAGAGTAGTTAGCACTGCTGCCTCACAGTGCAAGGGACCCGGGTTCAATTCTGGTTTATATAAGAACATTAGAAATAGGAGCAGGAGTAGGCCATCTAGCCCTTCGAGCCTGCCCCGCCATTCAATAAGATCATGGCTGATCTGAAGTGGATCAGTTCCACTTTCCCGCTTTCTCCCCATAACCCTTAATTCCCTTGTCTGTCAAAAATCTATCTGCCCGTGACTTAAATATATTTAGCGAGCAGCCTCCACCACTTCAACGGGCAGAGAATTCCAGAGGTTCACCACCCTTTGAGTGAAGAAGTTCCTCCTCAACTCCGATCTAAACTGCGCCCCCCCCCCTTATCTTGAGGCTGTGCCCTCTAGTCCTGCTGTCCTTTCTAAGCGGGAAAAATCTCTCTACCTCTACTCTATCCATCCCTTTCATTATCTTATATGTCTCTATAAGATCCCCCCTCATCCTTCTAAACTCCAACGAGTACAGACCCAGTCTATTTAGTCTCTCTTCATAGTCCAACCTGCTCATCTCTGGTATCCGGTTTGGGCCACTGTCTGTGCTGAGTCTGCACATTCTCCCCGTGTCCGCATGGGTTTCCTCCGGACACTCCAGCTTCCTCCCACAATCTGAAAGACGCGCTGATTAAGTGCATTAGTCATGTTATATTGCTGCTTAGAGTCCTGGGTGGTGTAGGTTAGAGGGATTAGTGGGGTAAATATGTGGGGTTATGGGGGTAGGGCCTGTGTGGGAATGTTGTCAGTGCAGACTCAATGGGCCAAATGGCCTCTTTCTGCACTGTAGGAATTCTATGATTTCTATGAATCATCTCTGCAGGTTTCCATCCCTGGTGGATTCGGCTTCCCACTTGAAAGGCATGGCAGGAGGGTGGGAAGAGATTTTAATCTGCAGTCAATGTTCCATGACCTGCTGGAAGTCTAAAGTTGCTGGGCAAGTATTTTCTTCCATTCTCTTTGTGGGCGGCACAGTAGCACAGAGGTTAGCACTGCTGCTTCATAGCTCCAGGGCCCTGGGTTCGATTCCCAGCTCGGGTCACTGTCTGTGTGGAGTTTACACATTCTCCTCATGTCTGCGTGGGTTTCCTCCTGGTGCTCCGGTTTCCTCCCACAGTCCAAAGATGTGCGGGTTAGGTTGATTGGCCGTGCTAAGGAATTGCCACTTAGTGTCCAGAGATGCATAGGTTAGAGGGGATTAGTGGGTATAATGTGTAGGGATATGAGGTAGGGCCTGGGTGGGGTTGTGTTCGGTACAGACTTGATGGGCCGAAGGGCATCGTTCTGCACTGGAGGGTTCTATGATTCTTTTCAGAAATGTGTAAAGGAATATAGAGTGTGGGATTTTCTGTCCCGCTTATTATCCTGGCAGGATCATCCTGACCCACTGAAGTCAATGGAGGTGTGAATGTCTGGCCTCATTCGCTGTGGGAAGACTCGCTGCAATGGGCTGGAAAGTCCTGGCCAGAGACAGAGAAGCTACGGAGAGAGAGGGTTCGATTTGCAAGCGTAAGCCAGTAAATCTCTCCTGCCTTCAGATTTACTGGACAAATCTGGCCAATGTATTTCCTTACTCTTAGAAAACTTGCACTAATTATATTGGTATCTGACTTTGCTAATTGTGGCTGCTAAACATTTGCCTCACGATACGGTTCTCCAAATTGTTGACATCATGAGGAACGTCGAGCACTTGTGAGTTCTCAACACAGGAAGATGTTTGTAGGTTCTCCCATGTCTGCATGGGTTTTCTCCGGGTGCTCTGGTTTCCTCCCACACCCCAAAAGACTCTGCAGGCTAGGTGGATTGGCCATGCTAAGTTGCCCCTTAGTGTCAGAAGGAGTAGATAGGGTAAATGCACGGGGTTATGTGGATAGGGTCTGAGTGGGATTGTGGTCTGTGTGGTGGGCCATGTTAAATTGCCCCTTAATGTCAGAGGACTAACTAGGGTGAAAGCATGAGGTTATGGGGATAGGGCCTGGGTGGGATTGTGATTGGTGTGGTTGGCCATGCTAAGTTACCCCTTAGTGCCAGGGGGATTAGCGCGGTAAATATATGTGGTTATAGGAATAGGGTCTAGGTGGGGTGCTATGTCAGAGAGTTGGGGCAAATTCGATAGGCCAAATTGCACTGTAGCAATTCTATAATTCTATGACTCTGAGCTAGTATAGTGTAATGGTGCGGTGGATGTCAACAAGTGAGTTGACAGACTGTTCTTGAGGAAGGATTGAAAAACAATGAGTACTGCAAAGCATGAATTTCTATGGCCACAGATAAATCTTGAAGTGGAGAGGATAGATTCTTCCCCGAAAGGGCCAGGCTTTAAATCTCAACAATTGCTCTTACGTTTAAAGCATGCTTGCCTGAAAATGTGATGCCCTGAGCGATTAAGCAGTTGAATTGAAAATGCATTCTGTAAGATTGAATTTAATTTCATTCTCTAGTCCTGTTCGCACTTTCTGGCATCGTGACGGATTAGGAGATCAAAACCCATCTGCATTGCAGTGCTGGCCATGTTTCCCACTCCAGAGCTTGTTAGCATGTAACCAATGATAACATTGGATCTGTTGTGGTGTGACCTGTGTTAACATGATGTGAGGGTCAGCTGACCTGGGATATGATAGCATAACCTTATGATAGTTACAATAGCATTACATTCTCCAAGTGCCTACTTCTTGACTCTCAAATTATTATTTATTTAATAGTGTCACATGTAGGCTTACATTAACACTGTAATGAAGTCACTGTGAAAATCCCCTAGTTGCCACACTCCAGCACATGTTCACGTACACTGAGAGAGAATTTAGCATGGCCAATGAACCTAACCAGCACGTCTTTCAAAGGGCCTGCATGGGATTGTGCTTTGAGGGATTGAATAGCCTTTTTCTACAACATATGGTTACATCTGTGAAAAATCTAATGATGACCATGAAACCATTGTTGGAAAAAACTCACCTTGTTCACTAACATCCTTTAGGGAAGGAAATCTGCCATCCTTACCTATTCTGGCCTACATGTGACTCCAGATCCTCAGCAATGTGGTTGACTCGCTAATATGCTCCGAAAATGGCCCAGCAAGACCCTCAATTCAAGGGAAATGCCAGATGGGCAAGAAATACTGGTCCAACCAGTGATCCCACATCCCATGAATGAATTTAAAAAAACTCTGAAAAAGGGATATGAAGATTAGGAGGTGAGAAGAAGAGAAGGCATCCCTGCGTGGGTAAAAGCCTTGGGGGAGAGAGGGCAGCCCTCTTGGAGTCACTCCCTCATACTTTCAAACATTGGAGACAAAGCTGGCAACCTGTACACCTCAATTGCTATCGTGGGAGCACAGCGAAGGTTTACCAGGCTGATTCCTGAGATGGCATGTCTGTCACATGAGAAGAGACTAAGTCGGTTAGAATTATATTCACTGGAGTTTAACAAAGTGAGAGGGGATCTCATAGAAACTTGTAAAATTTTAACATGGTTAGGCAGAGTAGATTCAGCAAGAATGTTCTCAATGGTGAGGGAGTCCAGAACTAGGGATCATAGTTTGAAGATAATAATCTTTCCCTCAATGCCAACAAAATGAAGGAGATTGTCATCAACTTCAGAAAGCATAGTAGAGAACATGCCCCTGTCTACATCAATGGGGACGAAGTAGAACATGTAGATGAGAAAGTCTACCAATGCCTCTACTTCCTCAGAAGGGGAAGGAAATTTGGCATGTCAGCTACAACTCTCACCAACTTTTACAGATGCACCATAGAAAGCATTCTTTCTGGTTGTATTGCAGCTTGGTATGACTCCTGCTCTGCCCAAGACCACAAAAAACTACAAAAGGTCATGAATGTAGCCCAATCCATCATGCAAACCAGTCTCCTATCCATTGACTCTGTCTATACTTCCCGCTGCCTTGGTAAAGTAGCTAGTATAATTAAGGACCTCCTGCATCCTGGACGTTCTTGCTTCCACTTCCACTTCAGATCAGCCATGATCTTATTGAATGGCGGGGCAGGCTCGAAGGGCTAAATGGCCTACTACTGCTCCTATTTCTTATGTTCTTATGTTCTTCTGTCGGGAAAAAGATACAAAAGTCTGAGGTCATGTACCAACTGACTCATCAATGGCTTCTTCCCTGCTGCCATCAGACTTTTGAATGGAGCCACCTTGCATTAAGTTGATCTTTCTCTATACCCTAGCTATGACTGTAACACTATATTCTGCACTCTCCCATTTCCTTCTCTATGAACTGTATGTATTGCCTGTATAGCATGCAAGAAACAATATTTTTCACTGTATACCAACATGTGACAATAATAAATCAAGTCAAACCAAAGAACAGCTTCTTCCTTGCTGCCATTATACTTTTGAATGGACCTACCTCATGTTAAGTTAATCCTTGTTTCAATTCTAGATTTAACTGTAACATTACATTCTGCACCCTCTCCTTTCCTTCCCTATGTATGGTATACTTTGTCTCCTGCATTAGAGATTATTGTGCAAGATTAAAACACATGGGATTGGAAGAAGTGTATTGAGATGGATAGAAAACTCTCTGGTTGGCAGAGAGAAAACAAAGATTAGGAATTAATGGGTCCTTTTCAAATTGGCAGGCAGCAACTAATGGGACAACAGAGGGATTGACGCTGGGACCTCAGTTTTCTCAATATATTTAATGATTTGGATGAGGGAACAAAACGTAACATCTCAAAGTTTGCAGATGATACCAAGTTGGGTAGGAGGGTGAATTGTGACAAGGATGCAGGGATCCTTCAGAATGATCTGGACAGGTTGGGTGAGTGGGCAAATCAATGGCAGATGCAGTGTAATTTGGATAAATGTGAGGTTATTCACTTTGGAAGCAAAAACAAGAAGGTAGATTACTACCTGAATGGCTGTAAATTGGGAGAGGGGAGTGTGCAGAGGGACCTGGGTGTCCTTGTGCACCAGTCAATGAAGGTAAGCCTGCAGGTGCAGCAGGCAGTAAAATGGTATGTTGGTCTTCATTGTGAGAGGTTTTGAGTACAGGAGCAGGGATGTATTATTGCAATTATACAGGGCCTTGGTGAGGCCACACCTAGAGTATTGTGTGCAGTTTTGGTCTCCTTTTCTGAGGAAGGATGTTCTTGCTCTCGAGGGAGTGTAGTAAAGGTTTACCCGGCTGATTCTAGGGATGGCGGGACTGATGTATAAGGAGAGATTGACGAGATTAGGATTGTTTTCGCTGGAGTTCAGATGAATGAGGGGGAATCTCAAAGAGATTTTATAAAATTCTAACAGGACTAGACAGGGTAGATGCAGGGAGGATGTTCCCAATGGTGGGGGAATCCAGAACCAGGGGTCACGGTCTGAGGATTCAGGGTAGACCATTTAGGACGGCGATGAGGAGACATTTCTTCACCCAAAGAGTGGTGAGTCTGTGGAGTTCATTACCACAGGAAGTAGTTGAATACATTGAATGTATTCAAGAGGTGGCTGGATATAGCACTTGGGGCAAATGGGATCATAGGTTATGGGGAGAAAGCAGGATTAGGCTATTGAGTTGGACGATCAGCCATGATCGTAATGAATGGCGGAAGAAGCTTGAAGGGCCAAATGGCCTCCTCCTGCTCCTATCTTCTATGTTTCTCAGTCTGTACTGGGCCCAAGAAACAAAATTTTTCCGACAATAGTTTCATGGTCATTATAGATTCTTAATTCCAGATATATTTTTTATTGATTTAAAATTCCACTATTTGCTGTGGTGGGATTTGAACCCAAGTCCCAGAACATTAGCTGAGTTTCTGAATGAACAGTCTAGCGATAATACAAAGAACAAACCACTACAAAAAGAACAAAGAAAATTACAGCACAGCCACAGGCTCTTCGGCCTTCCAAGCCTGCACCAACCATGCTGTCCAACTTAACTAAAACCCCTGCCAGGGACCATATCCCTCTATTCCCATCCTATTCATGTAATTGTCTAGAAGCCCCTTAAAAGTCACTACCACATCTACTTCCACTACCATCCCCGGCAACGAGTTCCGGGTATCCACTACTCTCTGTGTAAAAAAATCTGCCTCGCTCATTTCCTTTAAACCTTGCCCCTCACATCTTAAACCTCTGTCCCCTAGTAATTGACTCTTCCACCCTGGGAAAAGGCTTCTGACTATCCACTCTGTCCATTCCCCCCATAATCTTGTAGACTTCTATCAGGTCTCCCCTCAACCTCTGTCGCTCCAGTGAGAACAAACCAAGTTTCTCCAACCTCTCCTCATAGCTAATGCCCTCCATGCCAGGCAACATCCTAGTAAATCTTTTCTGTGCCCTCTCCAAAACATCCACATCTTTCTGGTAGTGTGGCGGCCAGAATTGAACACTATATTTCAAGTGCAGCCTAACTAAAGTGCAGCCTAACCATCTCCCCATCAAAAGAAGAATTCCTGATTTACTAAGTGCCAGGCTGTTAAGAACATAAGAACATAAGAAATAGGAGCAGGAGTAGGCCATCTAGCCCTTTGAGCCTGCCCTGCCATTCAATAAGATCATGGCTGATCTGAAGTGGATCAGTTCCACTTTCCCGCTTTCTCCCCATAACCCTTAATTCCCCTGTCTATCAGAAACCTATCTACCCATGACTTAAATATATTCAGCGAGGTAGCCTCCACCACTTCAACGGGCAGAGAATTCCAGAGATTCACCACCCTTTGAGTGAAGAAGTTCCTCCTCAACTCTGATCTAAACTGCGCCTCCCCTCCCCTTGTTTTGAGGGTGTGCCCTCTAGTCCTGCTATCCTTTCTAAGTGGGAAGAATCTGGCATCTGGGGTCCTGAGATACTCAGAAGAGGCAGCATAATGTGGCTCCGGTTTAAGCAATATAGAATCGCTACAGTGCAGAAATAAGCCATTCGGCCCATTGCAGTGACTGGAATCCCACTCAGCCCCTATCCTCGTAGCCCTCACGTATTTACCCTGCTAGTCCCCCCGATACTAAGGTACATTTTACAGTGGCCAGTAACCTGCACATCCTTGGAGTGTGGGAGGAAACTGGAGCACCCGGAGGAAACCCACGCAGACACAGAGAGAACGTGTAAACGCAACACAGTGACCCAAGCCGGGAATGGAATCCAGATCCCAGGCACTGTGAGGCAGCAGTGTTAACCACTGTGCCACCATGCCACCCAGAAGAACAACAGGAGTGCTGCGAAGCCTGCACTTACGACAATAAGTTTGACTGCTATCAAAGATGTCCATTAAAATGCACTGCATAACATTAATTGTCATCAGCTTCTTTGTTCCATGCCTGTGGTGTACATTTTTCTTTATCTCACTCACCTGCCTGTCACTAGACATCCATTTTGTGCTGACTAAAGGCTTAAGTAAATCCGTCTTTAACCCTTTTCTTCTCTCGATCCAACAACATGTTCATGTGTTACCTCTGCACCAGGGCAAAAGTGTACAGGCTGCAACAAAAGGAGAGTCAACAAAATAAATAACCACATCCGCAATAAAATACAGACCTTACCAGAGAACAATGTTTCCTGGAGAATAATTAAATGTTATGAAAAATTTGTCAAAAAGCATTTATTTCTACGATTTATGCAACATTTAATTTAATTGTGTTTCACCAGTAATGTTTAGAAACTTGTAGCTTTCACTGTCCTTCGGTTCCTTCACAAGATTTTCTTAATTGCACACCTCATTATTGTGATGTGCGCCCAGACATATATTCCTCCACCTTCACAAGGGAAGGGACTCTCACCAGTTTATTACAGATGCACCATAGAAAGCATTCTTTCTGGTTGTATTACAGCTTGGTATGGCTCCTGCTCTGCCCAAAACGGCAAGGAACTACAAAGGGTCATGAATGTAGCCCAATCCCATCACGCAAACCAGCCTCCCATCCACTGACTCTGTCTACACTTCCTGCTGCCTCGGAAAAGCAGCCAGTATAATTAAGGGTCCCACGCACCCAGGACATTCTCTCTTCTACCTTCTTCCATCGGGAAAAAGATGCAAAAGTCAGAGGTCATGTACCAACTGACTGAAGTAAGAAGACTCAGAACGCCAGGTTAAAGTCCAATAGGTTTATTTGGAATCACCAGCTTTCGAAATGCTGCTCCTTCATCGGGTGACTGTTGACTCACTTGATGAAGGAGTAACGCTCCAAAAGCTTGTGCTTCCAAATAAACCTGTTGGACTTGAATTTGGTGTTGCGAGACTTCTTACAGTGCTCACCCCGGTATGTCCACATGTGACTACAACCGACTCAAGGACAGCTTCTTTCCTGCTGCCATCAGACCTTTGAATCGACCTACCATATGTTAAGCTGATCTTTCTCTACACCCAAGCTATGACTGTAACACTATATTCTGCACCTTCTCCTTCCATTCTCCCCTATGTACTCTCTGAACAGTATGTTTTGTCTGTATATTGGGCGGCACGGTAGCACAGTGGTTAGCACTGCTGCTTCACAGCTCCAGGGGCCTGGGTTCGATTCCCGGCTCGGGTGAATGTCTGTGTGGAGTTTGCACATTCTCTTCATGTCTGCGTGGGTTTTGTCTGCGTGCTCCGGTTTCCTCCCACAGTCCAAAGATGTGTGGACTTGGTTGATTGGCCATGCTAAAATTGCTCCTTAGTGTCCTAAATGCGTTTAGGTTGGAGGGATTAACGGGTAAAATACATAGGGGTATAGTGTAGGGTTTGGGTGGGATTGTGGTGAGTGCAGACTCGATGGGCTGAAGGGCCTCTTTCTGCGCTGTAGGATTCTATGATTCATAACGCACAAGAAATGATAGTTTTCAGTGTACATGGATATACACAATAATAAATCAAGTCAATAAGGCTTTAGGAGTCGGTTTTCTAATTACATAAATTGGGTTCTACTGGGATATGTGACAACTGTCTTTTCGAGCAGAAACACGGAATGGTGATGGCAGCACTAGCCAACTGGCAGGAACCAGCACCAGCTGTTCCCAACCAGGAAAACCCAACTGGGATCAATTGGTTCCACTCACCAGTTGACAACTGTTACGACTATTTTTGTGAAACTTTTTCCTTCTTGGATTACCATTCAAAGGACAGGGGTTCCAATCCCACCACGGAATCATCGATCCCGCCCCCCCAAACCCCATTTCCATCTCTCCCTGCACACTCTTTAGAACTGTGCCACTGAGTCTAGGTAGCCTCTCCTTTACTGTGTAATTCGATGTACTTTTACATTTGAGTTTATTTCAATTTGGAGAGATGTCTGCACAATATCACTGCGTGGCCTTTAGGCTTCCTGTAACTAGCAATGTCAAACTCTGTTATAAATTACACGCATCTTTACAGCAAGTGCATCCATTTATAGTTTGGACCATTATTTTACTGTGACTGAATGCATCAAATTTTCATTATTGTCACATGGGATTCCAGAACAATTCACCTTAACTTAGAAATCAAAAGGAAAGATTAACCAGCTTTTCAATTCATGACACAAGGCCTCACACATGATGGCACAGTGATTAGAACTGCTGCCTCACAGTGCCAGGGACCTGGGTAAAGAAGGCATATGGCATGCTTATCTTTATTGGGCAGGGCACAGAGTATAAAAGTTGGCATATGATGTTGCACTTATATAGAACGGTGGTGAGGCCACATTTGGAATACTGTGTCCAGTTCTGGTCGCCAAACTTCCAGAAGGACGTGGAGGCTTTGGAGAGAGTGCAGAGGAGGTTTACCAGGATGTTGCCTGGTATGGAGGGTCTTAGCTACGAAGTGGGATTGGGTAAACAGGATTGTTTTCCATGGAAAGACGGAGGTTGAGGGTCATAGAACATAGAACATTACAGCGCAGAACAGGCCCTTCGGCCCACGATGTTGCGCCGACCAATTAAGAAAAAAAGCAATGACCCTCTAACCTAAACCAATCCCTTTCCATCCATAAACCTATCCACGGATCTCTTAAACGCCCCCAAACTAGGCTCATCTACAACTGCAGCAGGCAGGGCATTCCATTCCCCCACCACCCTCTGGGTAAAGAACCTACCTTTGACATCCGTCCTATAACTACCCCCCCTTAATTTAAAGCTATGTCCCCTCGTGCTAGCTTTCTCCATCCGAGGAAAAAGGCTATCACTGTCCACCCTATCTAAACCTCAAATCACCTTATATGTTTCAATAAGGTCTCCTCTTAGCCACCTTCTTTCTAATGAAAACAACCTCAAATCCCTCAGTCTCTCCTCATAGGACCTTCCCTCCATACGAGGCAACATCCTGGTAAACCTCCTCTGCACCCTCTCCAATGCCTCCACATCCTTCCTATAATGTGGGGACCAGAACTATACACAATACTCCAAGTGCGGACGCACTCCAAGTTTTGTACAGTTGCAACATGACGTTGCGGCTCCTAAATTCAATCCCCCTACCAATAAACGCCAAGACACCGTATGCCTTCCTAACAACCTTTTATTAGGTCGACCTAATAAAAGTTTGTAAAATTATGACGGGCATAGATAGGGTGAACAGTTGGAAGCTTTTTCCTTGGTCGGAAATGACAAACACAAGGGGTCACAAGTTCAAGATAAAGGGTGGAGGGGACAATGTTCAATACAGATATACACAGAGGGTAGTGGGGGCCTGGAATGCACTGCCAAGCAAGGTGGTTGAGGTGGACACACTAGAATCATTTAAGACTTATCTGGATAGGCACATGAATAGACTGGGAATAGAGAGATACAAACGGATGGTCTAATTCGGAACATATGATCGGTGCAGGCTTGGGGGACCGGAGGGTCTGTTCCTGTGCTGTATTGTTCTTTGTTCTTTATCTGATTCCCAGCTTGGGTCACAGTCTGTGTGGAGTTTGCACATTCTCCCTGTGTCTGCGTGGGCTTCCCCCAAGTGCTCGGGTTTCCTCCCATAGCCCAAAAGACGAAGGGGTTAGGTGCATTGCTCTCTCAGTGTACCCGAACAAGTGCCGGAGTGTGGTGACTAGGGCGTTTTCATTGCAGTGTTAATGTCAGCCGACTTGTTACTTGTTTAATAAACTAAAAACTCAATGATGTAAAATACTACAGTGCAGAAGGAGGCCGTTTGGCCCATTGGGTTAGCACTGAACACAATCCCACCTTGGCCCTATCCCCATAGCTCCACATATTTACCCTCGCTAGTTCCCTGACACTAGGGTCAATTTAGCAAGGCCAATCCACCTAACCCACACATCTTTGGACTATGGGACGAAACTGGAGCATCCAGAGGAAACCCACGCAGACTGGGGAGAACATGCAGACTCCACACAGGCAGTGCTCCAAGCTGGGGATTGAACTGGGTCCCTGGGTCTGTGAGGCATCAGTGTTAACCCCTAGCAACCGTGTCACCCACCTCCTAATGGTGAAACCTTCTGCTAAATGGCTGCTGATGATCTCCTTATATTGCTTCAGATATTATCCATATATATAGATAGATAGCCATATATATAGATATATATATGTTATATAGCTAACTATCTGTATTGCTCTATATGTTGTCTCTGATGTTGAAACTTATGTATGTTGGGCATGCGCCTGTAACAGAACCAGTCAGGTGACCTGGGACATAAGCTCCACCCTGGGTGGCGCTTGTTAACACAGTAAAAAGTCTGACAACACCAGGTTTAAGTCCAACCGATTTATTTGATAGTAAACTCACTAGCTTTCGGGTTAGTCCCTTCGTCAGGTGAATGGAGAGTTCTGGCCTCAGTCAAAGCATATGAAGCATAGACAGTTTACAGATTACTGATTAGAATGCGAATCTTTACACCTAACCTGCTGTTCAAGTCTTAAAGTGGCCGACAATGTGAGTGGAAGGAGCACTGATCACAGGTCAAAGAGATGTGTATTGTCTCCAGACAGCACAGTGAGTGAGGTTTTGCAAACCCAGGCAAGTCACGGGGGTTACAGATAGCGTGACATGAACCCAAAATCCCTGTTGAGACCGTCCTCATGTGTGTGGAACTTGGCTATCAGTCTCTGCTCAGCGACTCTGCGCTGTCGTGTGTCGTGAAGGCCGCCTTGGAGAATGCTTACCCGAAGGTCAGAGGCTGAATGCCCATGACTGCTGAAGTGTTCGCCAACATTCCTGAAATTGTCTATGAAAGGGCTCTAGGTATTGTGTCAATAAAAGGGTTTTGATGGTGAGACTCCCATCACAAAACGGATTTGGTCAATGAAGTTCTCTTCATAAAACCATTTCTGATGGCACGATTTGCTTCATAAAATATGAAAATGATCTTATTCCTAATAACATTCCTAATCAGTAATCTGTAAACTGTCTGTGCTTTATATGCTCTGTCTGAGGCCAGAACTCTCCATTCACCTGACGAAGGGACTAACCCTGAAAGCTAGTGAGTTTACTATCAAATAAATCGGTTGGACTTAAACCTGGTGTTGTCAGACTTTTTACTGTGTTTACCCCAGTCCAACACTGGCATATCCACATCATGGCGCTTATTAAGCCAGTTTTGTGCTGATTGTGCTCAAGAATAGATGTGTTGATAAACAGTTCCATTTGGTTTACTTCCACTTACCTCGTGGTCTTTTATTAGTCCGTATTAGACCTTCGTACATAATAGTAGTGTAGGGACACTGTCACTAACGAGCAACGCAGAGAGCAAGATAGTGCTTTGGGGGGACCCAGGTTCAAATCTCACTGTGGCAGATTATGGAATTTCAACTCAATAATAATCTGCGGTTAGAAATCCAATGGTAACCATTAAACCAATACGGATTGCTGGAAAAACCCATCTTGTTCACTAATGTCCTTTAAAGAAGTCACCCTTACCCAGTCAGGCCTATATTGTGACTCCAGAGCCCACAGAAATATAATTGACTTTTAAAAGGCCCAGAAAGCCACCCAACTCAAGCCCACAAATGCTGGTCAAGTCTGGCATTAATAAAAATAAAAATCAGGGTCGGAGACGTTCCACAAATGATCCTTGGTAATGAAATTCTCTATGAAAGGGCTCTAGGTATTGTGTCAATAAAAGGGTTTTGATGGTGAGACTCCCATCACAAAACAGATTTGGTCGATGAAGTTCTCTTCATAAAACCATTTCTGATGGCACGATTTGCTTCATAAAATATGAAAATGATCTTATTCTATTCTTTGATGGGCATTGCTAACAAGACAAGTCTTTATTACCTATCCCCCATTGCCCTTGAGTTGTTTGGGGAAGACAAGCCTGTTTGAAGGGAGTTTGATGATTTTAACCCACTGATGCTGAGGGAACGGTGATATGTTTGAATTGGTGGGCAACATTGAGGTGGTGGTGTTTCCATGAAGTTACTGCCATTTTCCTTTTAGGTGGTAAAAGTCATGAGTTTGGACGGAGCTGTAAAAAGAGTCTTGGCGAGCTGCTGTCGGCCATCTTGTAAATGGTACCACCCTGCTGCCACTGTGCATTGGTGGTGATGGGATTGAATGGGGTGCTAATCAAGTGGGCTGCTTTGTCCTGGATGGTGTTGAGTTTCTTGAGCGTAATTGAGTGTAATTAGGTATGGATATGATCGGCGCAACTTGTGGGCCGAAGGGCCTGTTGTGCTGTAGTGTTCTCTGAGGCTGCACTCATTCAGGCAGGTGGAGAGTATTCCTCTACACTCTTGACTTGAGTATTACAGATGGTGGACAGACTTTAGGGAGGCAGGAGGCGAGTTATTATTTGAAAAATTCCCAGCCTATGGCCTGCTCTTGTAGCACAGTAAGAAGTCTGACAACATCAGATTTAAGTCCAACAGATTTATTTAATAGTAAACTCACAAGCTTTCGGGGTTTGCCCCTTCATCAGGTGAATAGAGAGTTCTGGCCTCAGACAGAAAATATAAAGCACACACAGTTTACAGATTACTGATTAGAATGTGAGTCTTTACAACTAACCTGCTATTCAAGTCTTTAAGAGGCCAACAATATGAGTGGAAGGAGCATTAAGCGCAAGTTAAAGAAATGTGTATTGTCCCCAGATAGTACAGTAAGTTTTGCAAACCCAGGCAAGTCATGGGGGTTACAGATAGTGCGACATGAACCCAAGATCATCATGACTGCTCTTGTAGCCACAGTGTCTATGTAGCTAGCCCAGTTGAGTTTCTGATCAATGGTGTGCTAACTGCCACTTTAAAGCCAACCTTAACTGAGTAAGGGTCACATGGTCTGAATAACCAATAAGCACGTAGGGCGGGGAATCTCTCTGAGGGGAGGAGTTTTCTCCGTTAGAAAAAGTGTACTATGGACTAGCTCAAAGCATACAGCTAATGAGGCAATCTTGTTCTGATTTATTATTGTCACTCCTACTGGTATACAGTGAAAAGTATTGTTCCTGGCTCACTATACAGACAAAGCCTACCGATAATAGACTACATAGGGAAGACAGAAGGAAGGGGGTGTAGAATATAATGTGGCAGTCATAGCTAGGGTGTAGAGTAAAGTCACCTTAACATATGATAGGTCCATTCAAAAGTGTGACGGCAGCAGACAAGAAGCTGTTCTTGAATTGATTGGTATGTGACCTCAGTCTTTTGTACCAAACTGAGCTGGGTGTCAGTGTGGGCTGAGAGGAGGGTGCTAAGAGGCTGCAGGGTGACTTGGACAGGCTGACTAAGTGGGCAAAGATTTGGCAAATGCAATATCATGTGGATCAAAGTGAGGTTATCCACTTTGGTGGCAAAAACAGGAAGGAAGATTGTTATCCGAATGGTGGCAGTTTAGGAAAAGGGGAAGTGCAACATGACCCGGGTGTCATGGTGGAACAGTCGCTTAAGGTTGGCATGCAGCTACAGCAGGCAGTGAGGAAAGCTAAAGGCATGCTGGCCTTCGTTGCAAGGGGATTTAAGCATAGGAGTAAGGATGTCTTGCTGCAGTTATACAGGACCTTCGTGAGGCTTTATCTTGAGTATTATGTGTGCAGTTTTGGTCTCCTAGCCTGAGGAAGGACATCCCTGCTATTGAAGGAGTCCAGTGAAGTTTCACCAGACTCATTCTCGGAGTGGTAGGACTGACATATGAAGAGAGATGGGATCGACTGGGCTTGTGCTCACTGGAATTTAAAAGAATGAGAGGCCATCTCCTAGAAACATATAAAATCCTGATGGGACTGGACAGGCTGGATGCAAGAAGAATGTTCCCAATGTTGGGGAAGTCCTGGACTAGGGGTCAGAGTTTAAGAATAAAGGGTAAACCATTCAGTACTGAGATGAGGAAGAACACCTTCAATCAGAGAGTTGTGAATCAGTGGATTTCTCTATCACAGAAAGCTGTTGGAGCCAATTTGTTAGATATGTGCAAGAAGGAGCTGGATGTGGCCCTTGTGGATAAAGGGATCAAGGGATATGGAGAGATTGGGATACTGAAAATGCAGGATCAGCCATGATCGTAGCGAATGGTGGTGCAGCCTTGAAGGGCCGAATGGCCTACTCCTGCACCGATTTTCTCTGTTTCTTATGTTTTTCCCAAGGGAAGAAGGTAGAAGATAGTTTGGTGGGACTTTACAGTTTTTCTCAACCCGAGACTGGAAAATTCCACCCGAAGTCAACGGATATTTGCATTGTCCCCCCTCACTCTCTCCGGTTCCATGGCAGGTGGAGCAGTAGAATTCTGACATACGTTTGGGCCAACTTGTCCATGCCGCCCTTTTTTTTAAACCCCTAAGCTAATCCCAAATGCCCGCAATTGGCCTATATCCCTCTATACCCATTTTACCCATGTAACTATCTAAATACTATTTAAAACACAAAATTGTACCTGCCTATACTACTGGCACTTGTTCCAGACACTCACCACCCTCTGTGTGAAGAAATTGCCCCTCTGGACACTTTTTTATCTCTTCCCTCTCACCTTAAACCTATGCCCTCTAGTTTTAGGATCCCCTACCTTTGGAAAAAGATATTGGCTAGTTGATCTAAGCCCCTCATTATTTTATAGACTTCTATAAGACCACCCTTAAGGCTCCTATGCTCCAGGGAAAAAAGTCACAGTCTATCCAGCCTTTCCTTATAACTCAAACCATCAAGTCCCGGTAGCATCCTAGTAAATCTTTTCTACACTCTTTCTAGTTTACTAATATCCTTTCTATAATAGGGTGACCAGAACTACACACTATTTAAGCTTATATCTGAACAGGTTAACCATCTCCCACCGATCAGTGCATTTTATTCAGAAAGCGCTAATAAGGATTATGTTTTCCATGGTTCTATCTATCCAAAGCTTAAATTTTGGGGAAAGAGTGTAGAAGCAGAACCCCGAGGAACGATCACACTAGAACTTAAGAAACACAATGAGGTCTATAGTTGGACAAATCCTTCATGTTGTGTACACTGTATTCCAAGTGTAGCCTTTCTAATGTCTTGTGTAACTTCACCAATGGAGTCAATGGATGGTTTGAGTGATGGATTGGACTACATTCACAGCCCTTTGTGGTTTCTTGCGGTCTTGGGCAGAGCAGGAGCCATATCAAGCTGTGATACAACTAGAAAGAATGCTTTCTATGGTGCATCTATAAAAATTAGTGAGAGAATGCTGGAAAATCTCAGCAGGTCTGACAGCATCTGTGGAGAGAGAATAGAGCCAATGTTTCAAGTCAGGATCCATAGGTGCTGTTGAGATAGAACATAGAACATAGAACATAGAACATAGAACATTACAACGCGGAACAGGCCCTTCGGCCCACAATGTTGCGCCGACCAGTCTTATTTTTAAAAAAAAACATTGACCCACTAATCTAAACCAATCCCTTTTCGTCCATAAAGCTATCCACCAATCTCTTAAACGCCCCCAAACTAGGCGCATTTACAACTGCAGCAGGCAAGGCATTCCAGTCCCTCACCACCCTCTGGGTAAAGAACCTGCCCCTGACATCCGTCCTATAACTACCCCCCCTTAATTTAAAGCCATGCCCCCTCGTGCTAGCTTTCTCCATCCGAGGAAACAGGCTATCACCATCCACCCTATCTAAACCTCTAATCATCTTATATGTTTCTATAAGATCCCCTCTTAGCCGCCTTCTTTCCAGTGAAAACAACCCCAAATCCCTCAGTCTCTCCTCATAGGACCTCCCCTGCATACCAGGCAACATCCTGGTAAACCTCCTCTGCACCCTCTCCAAAGCCTCCACATCCTTCCTGTAATGTGGGGACCAGAACTGCACACAGTACTCCAAGTGCGGCCGCACCAGAGTTGTGTACAGTTGCAACATGACGCTGCGACTCCTAAATTCAATCCCCCTACCAATAAACGCCAAGACACCGTACGCCTTCTTAACAACCTTATCTACTTGATTCCCAACTTTCAGGGATCTATGTACACATACACCTAGATCCCTCTGCTCCTCCACTCTATTCAAAGTCCTCCCGTTAGCCCTATAGTCAACACATCTGTTATTCCTACCGAAATGGATTACCTCACACTTCTCCGCATTAAACTCCATCCGCCACCTCGCGGCCCAGCTCTGCAACCTGTCCAAGTCACCCTGCAAACTTCGACACCCTTCCTCACAATCTACCACACCTCCGACTTTGGTGTCATCAGCAAACTTACTAATCCACCCAACTATACCCTCATCCAGATCATTAATAAAGATTACAAACAGCAGTGGCCCCAAAACAGATCCCTGAGGCACACCACTCGTAACCGAACTCCATGATGAATAATTACCATCAACCACCACCCTCTGTCTCCTATCTGCTAACCAATTCCTGATCCAAGTACCTAAATTACCACCAATCCCATACATCCCATAGATTTTCCAGCATTTTCTGCTTCTGTTTCAAATTGCAGCATTTGCGGCATTTTACTTTTACATTATTGTAAATAAAGGCCGGAATTTTCCAACCGTTCACGCCAGTGGGATTTTCCCTTCCCGTTGCAGTGAACAGAGATTTGGTGTGTCGCCAAGTTCTTCGGTGCAGCGCGAGTGTGGTGCAAACGGGCAAATAAGATTGTGCCTAAAGTTTATTTGTTCAACTTTAGAAGTCTTCAGGAATATACCTTCACAAATGGCAAACCCCAGCATGTTGATGGCGGGGGATTCAGTTGTCACACCATGGGATGTCAAGGAGAAGTTGTTGCAGGTGATTAAATCTCTACCTAATGGGAGGGTGTTTTGTGGGGAGGGTGGGGAGGTGGAGGGGCAATGTTACTTGCCACTTATCAGGTCAACTTTCTGTCAGATGTTTACGGATGATGGGGTTGCCTCTTTAAAAGATGGCCTGTAAACTATTCAAACTCAACTGAGGGTGTAAGAAGGTGTATGGACCATGCTAAATTCTCCCTCAGTATACCCAAACAGGCACCATTTTGGTTAGCACTGCTGCCTCACAGCGCCAGGGATCCGGGTTTGATTCCCGACTGGGGTCACTGCCTGTGCGGAGTTTGTGCATTCTTCCCTATGTCTGTGTGGGTTTCCTCTGGGTGCTCCGGTTTCCTCCCACAGTCTGAAATACTTGCTGGTTAGATGCATTGGCCATGCTAAAGTCTCCCTCAGTGTACCCAAACAGGCGCCAGAGTGTGGCGACTAGGGGATTTTCACAGTGACTCCATTGCAGTGTTAATGTAAGCCTACTTGTGACACTAATAAACAAATAAATAAGGTTTCCAGAGGCAAGGCAGAGTTAATAAACCTTGGCTGTCATTTCTACAGTCTGGGAGATCGCTGTAGCAGTCTGGTGGTTTCACCATGTTATTAATGCATTGAAACTGATTGAGTTTCTGCTCTTTGTTGCTTTCACTGAGCGAAGGGAAATGATTCGGAAATTACACTAGTCATTTCATTCATGCTTGGTCACCACCCTGAAGCATTAAAGAACATTGTTGCTCTTCAATAGCTTCTAACGTCCCCAGTTTTAACTCCCTTTTTCTCTCTGATGGGAACATGGCATTAGTACAGCATTGAAAGCTTGAAGGGGGAAGTTAGAAGAAATTGCTTTGGATTATTAAAATATGGAACGCATTACTGCAACTATTGAAGCCAAGTAAATTGCTGCATTTAAGATTGAATTAGACAAACATCTGAAAAGGAGAATCGTTAAAGGATTCGGGGAAAGGGCAACAATTAGACAGTTCCAGCACAAAAACGATAAAGGCGCGATGGAGTCAATGACTCAAAGAAAGGGAGGATTGGGAAGTTAATATTCCTGCCTACAAAGTATTCAGGAAAGGGCAAAAGGAGGTTGTGTGTGGTATAATGTTAGATAATGCGTTGGAAAGCGGTCATGTCCTTGAAGTTCGTAATGTAATTAAGGAGCTATTACTCTGCTGGGTGTATTTGAAACATAGAAACTAGAAATAGGCGTAGGCCATTCAAGGCTGCTCCACCATTCATTTTGATCATGGCTGATCACCAAATTCAATATCCTATTCCATCCACCCCCTGTTATCCCCATATCCCTTGATCCCTTTAGCCCCAAGAGCTATATATAATTTCTTCTTCAAATCAGACAATCCTTTGGCCTCAATTACATTTTGTGGTAGTGAATTCCACACATTCACAGCCCTCTGGGTAAAGAAATTTTTCCCCATCTCAGTTCTAAAGGTTTGCCCCGTATCCCCAAACTATAATCCCTAGTTTTGGACTCCCCCACCATCAGGAACTTTCTTTCTGAATCAACTTTGTCTAACCCTGTTAAAATTTTATAAGCTTCAAGGAGATCCCCTCTCACTCTTCTAAACTTCAGTGAACATTATCATAAGAACATAAGAACATAAGAAATAGGAGCAGGAGTAGGCCATCTAGCCCCTCGAGCCTGCCCCGCCATTCAATAAGATCATGGCTGATCTGTCGTGGCTTAGTTCCACTTTCCCACCTTCTCCCCTTAATCCCCTTGCCTATCAAAAACCTATCTACCTGCGTCTTAAATATATTTAGCGAGGCAGCCTCCACCACTTCAATGGGCAGAGAATTCCAGAGATTCACCACCCTTTGAGTGAAGAAGTTCCTCCTCAACTCTGTTCTAAACTGCCTCCCCCCTTATCTTGAGGCTGTGCCCTCTAGTCCTACTGTCCTTCCTGAGCGGGAAGAGTCTCTCCACCTCTATCCTATCCGTCCCATTCATCATCTTATATGTCTCAATGAGATCTCCCCTCATCCTTCTAAACTCTAACGAGTACAAGCCTAGTTTATTCAGCCTCTCCTCATAGCTCAACCCCCTCAACTCCAGTATCCGCCTAGTAAACCTCCTCTGCACTCCCTCCAAGGCCAAAATATCCTTGCATAAGTGCGGTGACCAAAACTGCGCACAGCTTATCTTCATATGACAGACCCAGGAATCAGCTTGGTAAACTTTCGCTGTAACCCCCCTATATCAAGGACACCCTTCCTCAGATAAGGGGATCAAAACTGCACACAATACTCCATGTGTGGCCTCACCAACGCCCTATGCAATTACACCAAAACATTTTCATTCTTATACTCAAATCCTCTCGCTATGAAGGCCGACATATCACATTTCTTCTTTACTGCTCCTTCGTTAAGGCACCAAATAATGGAAGGAGACTGAGGAACAAGTTCATGAAACAAAATTTCAGCAAGATGCAAGAACTGTAGATGGTAATAATAAGTTAAACGTGGAAAATATCAATGAGGGAAAAGAGGGGGAGGAATTACTGAAAAGCCTCCTTGATCAGTAAGTTTCCAACCCCCATTAAGAATAAGGAGGTGATAGCTTAATGGTATAATTGTTAGACTATTAATGCAGAAACTCAACTAACGTTCTGGAGAATGCCATCACGGCAGTTGGTGGAATTTGAATCCAATAAGAAAATATTTGGAATTAAGAATCTTCTGACAAGCATGAAACTATTGTCAATTGTCAGAAAAATCCATCTGGTCAACTAACGTTCTTCAGGGAAGGAAATCCGCTGCCCTTACCTGATCTGGCTTGCATGTGACTCCAGAGCCACAGCAATGTGGTTGACTCTCAACTGCCCTCCAAGGGCAACTGGTGATGGGCAGTGAGTTCTCGCCAGCCAGCAATGCCCATGTCCCACGAAAGAATAAAAAAAAACAGTGCTGGATTTGAGCCTGGGAAAAGAACTGAGGGCACACATAGAGGATTGATTTAGGAATCAGTGATCATTGTACTCCTAAGATTTAGAGTAGTTACTGAAAATGACAAGCATAAATCGAATGGAGTTCAGACAAATGAGGGGGATCTCATAGAGACTTATAAAATTCTAACAGGACTAGACAGGGTAGATGCAGGAAGGAGGCTCCTGATGGTGGGGGAGTCCAGAACCAGGGGTCACAGTCTGAGGATTCACGGTAGACCATTTAGGACGGAGATGAGGAGACATTTCTTCACCCAAAAGCAGTGAGCCCGTGGAATTCATTGCCACAGGAAGTAGCTGATGACAAAACAATTCAAGAGGCAGCTGGATATAGCACTTGGGGCGAATGGGATAAAAGGTTATGGGGAGAAAGCAGGATTAGGCTATTGAGTTGGACAATCAGCCATGATCGGGATGAATGGTGGAGCAGGCTTGAAGGGCTGAATGGCCTCGCCCTGCTCCTATCTCCTATGCTTCTCTGAATGTGAAAATATTCAAATGAAGGAGAGCAATCTCTAGTAGGCTGCCTGGGGTTGATTGGAATCAAAGCGTGTGACAGTAAATTAGCAATGCAAGGCTGTTAAAAAAAGCAATAGTTTGAGTAGATCTTGGAGCAAAGGCTGTGGGCTGCAGGATTGAAAATGCTATTCAGAGAGGTGGAGAATGAAGAATCTAGAATCCCTTGGCTTTGGTCAGTCAAGTGTCAATGATGAGGAAACAATTGGAGATGATAAACTGAGGCAAAGTTAAATGTTTCTTGAAAAAATCTGGGTCAACAATTAGGATAGTGGGGGTTATTTAAAAGCAAATCTAGTTGGAAAGCCTGATCACATTGATAAAGCTTATATGGTTGAAATTGTATATATGAATCAATAGAAGATCAAGTGATGCATAGTTTATTTTAGTTCATTTATTAGCGTCACCAGTAAGCTTACATTAATACTGCAATGAAGTTACTATGAAAATCCACACTCCGGCACCTGTTTGGGTACACTGAGGAGAATTTAGCATGACCAATGCACCTAACCAGGACATCTTTTGTACTTTTTGGAGGAAAGTGGAGCACTTGGAGGAAACGCAGACACAGGGGAGAATGAGCAGATTCTACATAGACAGTGACCCAAGCCGGGAATCGAACCTGGGTCCCTGGTGCTCCGAGGCAGCAATGCTAACCACTGTGCCACCGTGTGCACTCACCTGATGAACAGCAGTGCTCTGAAACCTCTTGATTCCAAATAAACCTTATGGACTTTGACCTGGTGTTGAGAGACTTCTTAATGTACCCACCCTAGTCCAATGCCGACGTTTCTACATATGCACTTGTTAGTGAAATCGAACCATTTGTTGTTAAAAAGTTTGAGGCGACGTGGACACAAAATGGTTAAGAGGTGAGGCGATGGTTAGTGGTATTATTGCTATCAATCCAGAAATTCAGATAATGTAGGGGCTCTACATCATCAATACACAGTGTCAGCATTGTATACTATCTACAAGATGCACTGCAACTACTCACCAAAGTTCCTTTAACAGCACTTTCCAAACCCATAACTTTTACCATTCAGAAGGATAAGAACAGAAGACGCATGGAGCGCCACCACCTGCAAGTTGCCCTCCAAAGGTTGCTGCAGAAGGTTAGGATGCACAGAGTTGGGGGTAAGGTGTTAGCGTGGATAGAGGATTGGCTGTCTAATAGGAAGCAGAGAGTTGGAATCAATGGGTGCTATTCGGATTGGCAGTTGGTGACTAGTGGAGTGCCGCAGGGATCGGTGCTGGGGCCTCAACTGTTTACCATTTACATAGACGATCTGGAGGAGGGGGCTGAGTGGAGGGTGACGAAATTTGCTGATGACATAAAGATGAGTGGAAAAGCAAATTGCATGGGGGGTGTGGAAAGTCTGCAGAGAGATCTGGATAGGCTGAGTGAGTGGGCGAGGACATGGCAGATGGAGTATAATGTTAGCAAATGTGAGGTTATCCACTTTGGTAGAAATAAAAGTAAGAGGGATTATTATTTAAAAGGCGAAAAGCTGCAGCATGCTGTGGTACAGAGGGACCTGGAGGTCCTTGTGCACGAATTGCAAAAACCCAGTCTGCAGGTACAGCAGGTGATCAAGAAGGTGAATGGAATGTTGGACTTTATAGCGAGAGGGATTGAATATAAAAGTAGGGAGGTCTTGCTGCAACTGTACAGGGTACTGGTGAGGCCGCAGCTGGAGTACTGTGTGCAGTTTTGGTCGCCGCACTTGCGGAAGGATATATTGGCCTTGGAGGGAGTGCAGAGACGGTTCACTAGGCTGATACCAGAGATGAGGGGGTTAGCTTATGAAGGGAGATTGAATAGACTGGGTCTGTACTCGTTAGAGTTTAGAAGGCTGAGGGGGTATCTTATAGAGACGTATAAGATAATGAAGGGGATAGATAGGGTAGAGGTAGAGATTCTTCCTGCTTAGAAAGGATGGCAGGACAAGAGGGCACAACCTCAAGATAAGGGGGGGGGGTCAGTTTAGATCAGAGTTGAGGAGGAACTTCTTCACTCAAAGGGTGGTGAATCTCTGGAATTCTCTGCCCGTTGAAGTGGTGGAGGCTACCTCGCTGAATATATTTAAGTCATGGGTAGATAGGTTTTTGATAGACAAGGGAATTAAGGGTTATGGGGAGAAAGCGGGAAAGTGGAACTGATCCACTTCAGATCAGCCATGATCTTATTGAATGGCGGGGCAGGCTTGAAGAGCTAGATGGCCTATTCCTGCTCCTATTTCTTATGTTCTTATGTTCTTAAGCCACTCTCCATCCTTACTTGGAAATACATCACCGTTCCTTCACTACCGCTGGGTCAGATTCCTGGAGTTCCCTCCCTAACAGCCCTGCAGGTCTACCTACACCATAGAGACTGCAGTAATTCAAGAAGATGGCACACTAACACTCCTTATAAGATAATTAAGGATGGGTATGAAATATTGGCTTAGTCAGCGATGCCCACATCCTGTCAAAGACTTTTAGAAGTTTCTTACTCCTATTCCTGTGATCCAAGCACGTAGGTCCGTGTCATTAATGCAAGAAGGAGCCTACTATCAAAAATTTGAGGTATGTGGGAAGATAAGATAAACTCAGGTGCTTTGCCATTGTAAAGAAGTGAACAAGGTTGGACAATGTAGAGATGGAGAAAGTACAGAGCATCAAATGAATATATAATCCCTGAGCATTGACTTTAGCAAGTTCTTTTCTTTATCATCTTATGGAAAGTTGATATTTGGGATGTTGTTCCAGGAAAAAAATACCTCTGGGGTTATCCAGCAGAATGCCTGAAATACAGATGGTGGTTGCCATGACAACGTGAACTGAAAGGGCAAGTTGGTCTCCCTCACTTCTCCCTGCAAATGGAAAGGTGATGACAAGAGGCTGTCAGGACTGGCTTTGAAAGAGCAATTGATTTTTTTTCTTTATTAATTTGCGGGACATGGGTGTCACTGGCTTGCCAGTATTTATTGCCCATCCCTAGTTGTCCTCGAACGGAGTGGCTTGCAAGGCCATTTCAGAGGGTGGTTGAGAATCAACCACATTGCTGTGGTTCTGGAATCACATGTAGGCCAGACCGGGTAAGGACGGCAGATTTGGTGGTGCCAGGTTAGTGGTACCAGGTTGGTGGTGTGAGGGTAGCAAGTCAGGGTGACAGTATCAGGGTGGCAGTGCCTGGGTGGCAGTACCAGGGTGCCAGGGTGGGGGTGCCAGGGTGGCAGTGGCTAGGATGATAGTGCCGGGGTAGGCCCTCTGGGGAATCCATAGAGTAGTTCACATTCCTCCACCCTTTCAGGTTGAATTCCAGATTGTAACAACTCACTGCAGGAAGAAATATCTCATTTGTTATTTTACATTATCCTAAATCTGTCTTCATTGTTTACTGACCCTCCTGTCATTGGAAACAGTGTTGCACCTATCTATCAAACTCATAATGCTGAGCACATCTACTGGAGCTCCTTTTACATATCTTGGGGCCATCTTGGGCAATTTAGTATGACCAATCCATCTAATCTGCGCGTCTTGGAACACTGGGGAACAATTTAGCAAGGACAATCCCCCTAACCCGCACATCTTTGGACTGTGAGGAGGAAACCGGAGCACCCAGAGGAAACCCACACAGACACAGGGAGAATGTACAAACTCCACACAGACAGTGACCCAAGCCAGAAATCAAACCCTGGACCCTGATATTGTGAAGCAGCAGTGCTAGCCACTGTGCCACCGTCCCATCCCTTTTAACCTTCACTGCTCTAAGGACAACTAAACCAGGTTCTCCAGTCTCCATACCTTAAGTCCCTGGTTCCTGTTACTATTCCAGTAAATCTCTTTTGCCTGGACATCTTTCTGAAAATGTTAAATCCAGTTCCTCTCCCGACCGAGCCAACATCCGTTGAAAACTATTCCTCTCGCAGGGCCTGAGGATGGGTTTGCAAATCCTCCAGCAGTCACTCAGCAAATGAGGACCCCGAAACGTGGAGACCAAAGCTGGCCATGTGCAGGCCTGTCATGGAAAAGGCAGAGAGAGAAAAAAAATATATTGAAGCAATTTTCTTTTGTCAGTGTGTGTAAGTTGGCAAATGAGGCAGCAGGTGCAGCTGTGGCAACAAGCACCTTCAAAGAAGCAGAGAGGTCTTTGAACCAGAAAATGATATTTCAAGATCGCAAAACGCTCCTGTTGGCATTTTAGATCGTAATACCTCTCTGATGGATGAGTGATGCCAAACAGTTAGGCAGCACTGGAGGATATCCTCTACATCGCAACTGGAACCTTTGCTAATTAGTGAACACCATTGCGCATCTCTCCCTTTCATTCAATCATTCATAAGCCTAACTAGGCCCAACTGCAGTTAGGGGTGAGGGAACGCTCAGCTGAATGCTTTTCAGGGGCAGCTTTCTCCTGCCCTTTTCAATCGGACAGCTATTGGAAAGGGACAGCAGCAGGCCTCAATCTCAGTCACACGCTGACGGTTCTTTACACTCTCACAAATTGCACTCAAAAGGCGTGATGGCTGCACATTTCAAGAAGGCCTAGGTCACAGGTGGGTGGCCCACACCTGATCTAATACCCCATTGTACATGGTGAATAAATGCTATAGGAAAAGCTTTCCTTATTCACTTCAGCCACGAGAAGCCACATAGGTTGACTCAATCAACCTGACATCTAATCGAGGGGTTCAGATGGTTTATATATAGAATAATGGACATCTGGGAGTGACTACAGACTGGAGTCTAATCGAGGGGTTCAGATGGTTTATATATAGAATAATGGATACCTGGGAGTGATTACAGACTGGAATCTAATCCAGGGGTTCAGATGGTTTATATATAGAATAATGGATACCTGGGAGTGATTACAGACTGGAATCTAATCCAGGGGTTCAGATGGTTTATATATAGAATAATGGATACCTGGGAGTGATTACAGACTGGAATCTGATCGAGGGGCTCAGATGTTTTATATATAGAGGCAGGAATTTTGCCATCACCCCCACCATGGGGATCAGAGTGAGCGAGGGGCAGACCATGGAACAGTGTACTGACCGCAAGTGGGATTTTCAGGTTTTGGGGCAAGCAAGGAGGGAAAATCCCAATGAGAATAATAAATATCTGGGATTGATTACAAACTGGAATTGAATAAAAGGATTTCGATAATATCAGCAAATGAGATACAAAACCAAATTGTTTACAATTTTCAAATAAGTCATTCCGTTACCTAACCCTTTCAATCGCTCCAAAGGAACAATGGCACTGGAAGTATGTGTTGCTTTCAGTTAAAGAGGAAGAGTGGGAGGGGATTATTTAGTTCAATGTGGGGTAAATATTCATGCAAATAGCAAGAACAATGTGCTGTGTGTGATTGAAATAAGTTGACATCAAGTACCCTTGATGTTGGCAGATAGCTGTTTTCGGAATGCATGTGAAATGGGCTTGAATTTGAAGTGGAGGAACTAACAAGTAGATCTGAAACTCTTACAGGTATCAGAGCTTATAAAGGGCCATGCCATCCTCCATGGAGTTTACAACATGGTCTCAAATGTTACTGGAATCTTTTGTTCTGGTGAATATGCTTCTTCCAAAATTTAGGAAATAGATGCACACACAGTAAGATGCTATTGATTCTGATATGGACACTGGCATTACAGTTAGGAACTTAATAGGTAGTTCCCGTGGTGGTCAGGAGGATAAAATTCTGGCCTCTATATATAAACCATCTGAACCCCTCGATTATATTCCAGTCTGTATTCACTCCCAGGTATCCATTATTCTATATATAAACCATCTGAACCCCTGGATTAGATTCCAGTCTGTAATCACTCCCGGGTATCCATTATTCTATATATAAACCACCTGAACCCCTGGATTAGATTCCAGTCTGTAATCACTCCCAGGTATCCATTATTCTATATATAAACCATCTGAACCCCTGGATTAGATTCCAGTCTGTAATCACTCCCAGGTATCCATTATTCTTTATATAAACCATCTGAAACCCTGGATTAGATTCCAGTCTGTAATCACTCCCAGGTATTCTTGCTGCAACTGTACAGGGCAGTGGTGAGGCCACAGCTGGAGTACTGTGTGCAGTTTTGGTCCCCTTATTTGCGAAAGGATATATTGGCCTTGGAGGGAGTACAGAGAAGGCTCACCAGGCTGATACCGGAGATGAGGGGGTTAGCTTATGGAGAGAGATTGAATAGATTGGGTCTGTACTTGTTAGAGTTTAGAAGGCTGAGGGGGGATCTTATTGAGACTTACAGGATAATGAAGGGGCTAGATAGGGTGGAGGTAGATTCTTTCCGCTTAGAAAGGATAGCAGAACTAGAAGGCACAGCCTCAAAATAAGAGGGGGGCAGTTTAGATCAGAGTTGAGGAGGAACTTCTTCACTCAAAGGGTGGTGAATCTCTGGAATTCTCTGCCCATTGAAGTGGTGGAGGCTACCTCGCTGAATATATTTAAGTCACAGGTAGATAGGTTTCTGATAGGCAAGGGAATTAAGGGTTATGGGGAGAAAGCGGGAAAGTGGAACTAATCCACTTCAAATCAGCCATGATCTTATTGAATGGTGGGGCAGGCTTGAAGGGCTAGGTGGCCTACTCCTGCTCCTATTTCTTATGTTCTTATGTTCATTATTCTATATATAAACCATCTGAACCCCTGGGTTAGATTCCAGTCTGTAATCACTCCCAGGTATCCATTATTCTGTATATAAACCATCTAAATCCCTGGATTAGATTCCAGTCTGTAATCACTCCCAGGTATCCATTATTCTATATATAAACCATCTGAACCCCTCGATGAGATTCCAGTCTGTAATCACTCCCAGGTATCCATTACTCTATATATATAAACCATCTGAACCCCTGGATTAGATTCCAGTCTGTAGTCACTCCAGGTATCCATTATTCTATATATAAACCATCTGAACCCCTGGATTAGATTCCAGTCTGTAATCACTCCCAGGTATCCATTATTCTATATATAAACCATCTGAACCCCTCGATTAGATTCCAGTCTGTACTCACTCCCAGGTATCCATTATTCTTTATATAAACCATCTGAATCTCTCGATTAGGTTCCAGTTTGGAATCACCCCGAAGTAACCAATATTCTATATCTAATTTAGTTTTTCAGATTTGTATGGGCATACATATTCGATGTAAGATATGGGTTTAACTTAATGTCTCTGTACCCAGAAAACATTAATAGAGGCATCAAAAAGGACTTGTGAACAAGATTAGGGACAATCTGAACCTGTTCTATAAATACATTTACCAGGGAAAAAGTAGGGTCGTTTAGAAATCAAGAGGACAATCTGTATGTGAATCCCCACGACATTGGAACAGTTTTAAATGAAGACTTCTCTTCCATTAGGAGAAAAAGGACACAGGTACAGAATTCAGGAAAAGGGACAGTGAGGATCCTACTGTCACTGGGGTCTTCTTGCGGCTGGTGGGGCCATACATGGCAGGACGGTTGGTAGGGGTGGTGTGCGGGGGAAAGGATATTCTAGAATAAGTGCAATTCAAAATATCCTCAAAGGTAATATAGGGGAAGAAAGACTATATATCTCACTTGCTGTGAAGATAGAACAAGGCACGGTGGCACAGTGGTTAGCACTGCTGCCTGACAGTGCCAGGATCCCAATTCAATTCCAGCCCCGTGTCACTGTCTCAGCGGAGTGTGCATGTTCCCCTTGTGTCTGCATGGGTTTCCTTCGGGTGCTCTGGTTTTTCCCATAGTCCAAAGATGTACAGCTTTGGTTGACTGGCCATGCTAAATTGCCCCTTTGTGACAGGGGGAATTAATAAGATAGATGAGGGTTATGGAAATAGGGCCTGGATGGGATTGTGGCCAGTAGAGACTCAATGGGCCAAATGGCCTTTTTCTGTAATGTTGGAATTCCATGATTCTAATCCAAGGCTGCAGTAGCTAGGTAGGCTCTGCTTATCCTGGTTCAGCCCTCACTGAAATCTGACCACCCACCTGTTAACATTATGTGGACAATGATGATATCCCTGTGTTAAACTAAGTCACGGGCAGGCTTCTACCACGTCATCATGTTGGATGTCCCTCCATTTGCGAGTGATGTCTGCTCAGAGCTGCGGGTAACCTGCCCTAAGTTTTCATGTGGATGAAAGACTGATTCTCATAGAAACTAGAAACAGGAGTAGTCCATTCGGCCCTTCCAGCCTCCTCCTCCATTCATTTTGATCATGGCCGATCATCGAATTCAATATCCTGATCCCCCTTCCCCTCATACCCCTTGACCCCTTTAATTATATCTACTTTCGTTTTGAAATCACGCAATGTTTTATCCTCAACTATATTCTCTGGGTGAAGAAACTTCTCCTCACCTCAGATCTAAAAGAACATAAGAACATAAGAAATAGGAGCAGGAGTAGGCCATCTAGCCCTTCGAGCCTGCCCCGCCATTCAATAAGATCATGGCTGATCTGAAGTGGATCAGTTCCACTTTCCCGCTTTCTCCCCATAACCCTTAATTCCCTTGTCTACCAAAAACCTATCTGCCCGTGACTTAAGTATATTTAGTGAGGCAGCCTCCACCACTTCAACGGGCAGAGAATTCCAGAGATTCACCACCCTTTGAGTGAAGGAGTTCCTCCTCAACTCTGATCTAAACTGCCCCCACCCTTATCTTGAGGCTGTGTCCTCTAGTCCTGCTATCCTTTCTAAGCGGGAAGAATCTCTCTACCTCTACCCTATCCGTCCCTTTCATTACCTTATACATCTCTATAAGATCCCCCCTCATCCTTCTAAACTCCAACGAGTACAGACCCAGTCTATTTAGCCTCTCTTCATAGTTCAACCCCCTCATCTCCGGTATCAGCCTAGTGAACCTCCTCTGCACTCCCTCCAAGGCCAAAATATCCTTGCACAAGTGTGGCGACCAAAACTGCACACAGTACTCCAGCTGCGGCCTCACCAGTACCCTGTACAGTTGCAGCAAGACCTCCCTGCTTTTATATTCTATCCCCCTCGCTATAAAGGCCAGCATCCCATTTGCCTTCCTGATCACCTGCTGCACCTGCAGACTGGGTTTTTGCGACTCATGCACAAGGACCCCCAGGTCCCTCTGCACCATAGCATGCTGCAGCTTTTCACCCTTTAAATAGTAATCCCTCCTGCTATTATTTCTGCCAGAGTGGATAACCTCACACTTGCTAACATTGTACTCCATCTGCCAGGTCCTCGCCCACTTGCTCAGCCCATCCAGATCCCTCTGCAGACTTTCCACACCCTCCGCGCAATTTGCTTTTCCACTCATCTTCATGTCATCAGCAAATTTCGTCACCTCTTTGTGTTATCAGCAAATTTCGTCACCTTAGGTTTACCCCTTATCCTCAAACTATGACCCCTGGTTCCAGACTCCTCACCATTTGAAACAATCTTTCTGAATCTACCCTGTCTAACCCTGTTCAAATTTTATAAGTTTATCTGAGACCCCTCTCACTCTTCTAAACTCCAGTGAATATAATCCAAATTGACTTAATCTCTCCTCATATGAGAGACCTGCCATCCCAGGAATCAGCCTGGTCTCATAATGTGATACACTTTAATCATGTCCCCTCTTACCCTTCTCTACTCTAAAGAAATCAATCAAAGCCTATCCTGTCTCTCCTTGTAGCTCAGATGCTCCATTCCAGGTAACATCCTGGTGAACTGCCTCGATACCTGCCTCTTGTGCAATCACAATGAATGACAGAGCTCAAAGGGCAAAATGGCCTACTCCTGCTTCTTGTTTCTATGTGCTAAGATCAGGATATTGAATTTGATGATCAGCCATGATACATAGATGGGTTTCTATGTTCCCAGCCTCTTCCTATGGAGAGGATGGGTGGGGAGGACTGTTCTCCTTGGTCAGTCGCGAGGGGGCATAGTTTTAGGGTAAGGGGCAGGAGATTCAGAGGGGATTTGAGAAAGTGTTTGTTTCACTCAGAGGGTAGTAGGAATCTGGAATGTGCCGCCTAGGAAGATAATGGAGGCCGGAAACCTTACAATCATTAAAAAAAATTTTGGATGCATACTTGAAATATCGTAACATCCAAGGATATGGAACAAGTGCAGGAAAATGGGATTTGTGCACCTTTAGTGGCGGATGTTGTCGGTGCAGATTCGATGGGCCGGAGAGCCTTTTCTGATCTGTATGATTCTATAGGTAGGATTTTATGGACTCGCTCATCCCGAAAACTTTAAATCTCGCCCAAGGTCAACAGAGTTTTCTATGGTCCGCCCCTCTGCAGCTCCAAATCCCATGGTAAGCAGGGCGGTAAAATTCTGGCCTATGATAGTGGGATTTTCTGGCCATGCTCACCCCAAGACCAAAATATCCTACCCGAGGTCCATAGAACCATAGAAAATTACTGCTCAGAAACAGGCCTTTTGGCCCTTCTTGTCTGTTTCGAACTATTTTTTGCCTAGTCCCACTGACCTGCACTTGGACCATATCCCTCCACACCCCTCTCATCCATGAACCCGTCCAAGTTTTTCTTAAATGTTAAAAGTGACCCCGCATTTACCACTTTATCCAGCAGCTCATTCCATACCCCCACCACTCTCCCGCTAATATTCCCTTTAAGCTTTTCTCCTTAACCATGGCCTCTGTTTTTTTTTTCTCCCCTAGCCTCAGTGGAAAAAGCCTGCTTGCATTCACTCTATCTATACCCATCAAAATCTTATACACCTCTATCAATCTCCCCTCATTCTTCTACGCTCCAGGGAATAAAGTCCTAACCTATTCAATCTCTCTCTGTGACTCAGCTTCTCAAGTCCCGGCAACATCCTTGTGAACCTTCTCTGCACTCTTTCAACCTTATTTATATCCTTCCTGTAACTAGGAGACCAAACCTGTACACAATACTCTAAATTCGGCCTCACTAATGCCTTATACAACCTTGAGTGGCGATGCCGGTGTTGGACTGGGGTAAACAGAGTAAGAAGTCTGACAACACCAGGTTTAAGTCCAACCAATTTAATTGATAGTAAACTCGCAGTTTACTATCAGTAAACAAGACTCGAGTTTACTATCAAATAAATCGGTTGGACTTAAACTTGGTGTTGTCAGACTTCTTATACAACCTTACCGTAACACTCCAACTTTTATACTCGACACTCCAATTTATAAAGGCCAATGTACCAAAAGCACTCTTTATGACCCTATCCACCTGTGAAGTCATTTTTAGGGAATTCTGTACCTGTATTCCCAGATCTCTCTGTTCCACTACATTCTTCAAGGTCCTACCATTTACCTTGTACATTCTACTTTGGTTTGTCCTTCCAAAGTGCAATACCTCACATTTGTCAGCGTTAAATTCCATTTGCCATTTTTCAGCCCATTTTTCTAGTTGGTCCAAATCTCTCTGCAAGCTTTGAAAACCTTCCTCACTGTCCTCTACACCTCTAATCTTTGTATCATTAGCAAATTTGCCGATCCAATTTACCAGAGGCAAATGGACCTTTGCGTGGTTCGCCCCCACCCTCTACGATTCCCATGGTGAATGGGATGGGGGAAATTCCGCCCTATGAGCCTAGAGAAATGAGCCTCGATGGAGCCATTCAGAATGGACACATCTCTGACTTTAATAGTCAAAGCCCTGGTTCCTCTATTGCTGTCATGCCACTCAGTGGCACAGTGGTTAGCACTGCTGCCTCACAACACCAGGGATCTGGGTTTGATTCCTGGCTTGGGTCACTGTCTGTGTAGAGTTTGCGCATTCTCCCTCTGTCTGTGTGGGTTTCCTCCAGGTACTCTGGTTTCCTCCCACAGTCCCAAAGACGTGCTGGTTAGATGCATTGGCCATGTTAAGTTCTCCCTCAGTGTACGCGAATAGCGCCGGAGTGTGATGACTAGGGGATTTTCACAGTAACTTCATTGCAGTGTTAATGTCAGCCTACTTGATTTGATTTACTATTGTCAAATATATTAATAGACAGTGAAAAGTATTGTTTCTTGCACGCTATACAGATAAAGCATACCATTGATAGAGAAAGAAAGGAGAGAGTGCAGAATGTAGTGCTACAGTCATATCCAGGGAGCAGAGAAAGATCAATTTAGATTGAGGTGGATCCATTCAAAAGTCTGACAGCAGCAGGGAACAAGTTATTCGAGTCAGTTGGTACTTGACCTCAGACTTTTGTATCTTTTCCCCGATGGAAGAAGGTGGAAGAGAGAATGTCTGGTGTGTGTGAGGTCCTTAATTATGCTGGCTGCTTTGCCGAGGCAGCAGGAAGTGTAGACAGAGTCAATGGATGGAGAGCTGGTTTGCGTGATGGACTGGGCTACATCACAACCTTTTGTAGTTTCTTGCGGTCTTGGACAGAGCAGGAGCCCATACCACGCTGTGATACAACCAGAAAGAATGCTTTCTGTGGTGCATCTGTACTTTAACAAGTTGTTTTTGATTTATTTTAGTTTCCCTTCCCTTCCACAATTTCCATTTGCTGCTCAGGATTAAGATTGAGTTGTCACGGCAACAATACTCCCATCCCTACCCCTTTGCAGGGCAGTGCATGCAGTCTGCACCCACAGCGAGATAGATAGAGACTTCAGTCTGCAAATATTGATTGTGCAGGCAGACATTAAGAACCACCAGAAATAATCAAATGCTCAGCGCAGCCAGAGTTGATCCCTCGACATGAACTCAAATGTAAAGGTATCTCAATATTGCCCACACTGACATCTGTTCAAACACGCCACCTGATGTGTACTTAACCTGAAGTGAGGTGAGAACAGCAAGGCAGAATGTGAAGGCAATGCAAATAGACACGGCACAAACCAACAGGCAAGACTGGACAGTATGCAGGTGTTAGCGCGAGTGGGCGAGCACGACCACTACGGACTCAGGGTCAGGTTCAACAGCGGTACAGCTTTATTTTTTTACGTCGACGGAGGTGCAGTCAGGACATACAAACTGAACTGTCCCGAAAGCACTCTTCAGACCCGCTGCAATGGGTTACAGTTATACCTGAACTTCGATACATTGTACAATGCAAATGCTAATATTTTGTTTACAGTATTCGACTCTGACCATCCTGTTTCGATGTCTTCAAGTATTGTAACGATGGTTTTAAGTGTGTGTTAATCGTTTCTGTCTGATGGGTTTATTAATGGTCTCGAATCTCAGGGGTTGAACGATGGGTGTTTGACTAGTTTGTGGGGCCAGGGATGCTTCCTTAGTTATGCTAATCTTCAGGTGTCTCCATAGAGGGTTGCTTGATTAGATCAGAGGTGCTGATTTGGTCGGATGGGGGTGTACTTTTTGATTTAGAACATAGAACATAGAACATAGAACATTACAGCGCAGAACAGGCCCTTCGGCCCACGATGTTGCGCCGACCAGTTAAAAAAAAACAACAACAGTGACCCACTAACCTAAACCAATCCCTTTTCGTCCATAAACCTATCCACAGACCTCTTAAACGCCCCCAAACTAGGCGCATTTACGACTGCAGCAGGCAGGGCATTCCAATCCCTCACCACCCTCTGGGTAAAGAACCTACCCCTGACATCCGTCCTATAACTACCCCCCCTTAGTTTAAAGCCATGCCCCCTCGTGCCAGATTTTTCCATCAGAGGAAAAAGGCTATCACTATCCACCCTATCTAAACCTCTAATCATCTTATAGTTCCTGTAGTTCCTGTAGGTGCCATCCTGTCCGGTTCCCTTTGTGTGCTCGCCCTCATTTACATTCTAAAAGCATGTCCTTGCCTGCTAGTCTGTGTCTGTTCCCTTGTGACCTTTAGTAGGGAGGCTCTGAGTGCAACTTTAGTCTGCTTCCATATTGTGTACCCAATTTCATAAAATTTGTCGTCCAATAACACAGGATTCCCATCATGTCAAATAAAGCTCTGCATTAACATAGAACATAGAACATAGAACATAGAACACTACAGCACAAATCGAATTAAATCGAAGCAAAGCCCTGCCTCACAGCACCAGAGACCCGGGTTCAATCCTGCCCTCGGGTCACTGTCTGTGAACTTTGCACGTTCTCCCTGTGTCTGCTTAAGTTCCCTCCGGATGTTCTGATTTCCTCCCATACTCCAAAGATGTTTAGGTTAGGTGGATTGGCCATGCTAAATTGACTCTTAGTGTCCCTTCGTGAATATAAAAGTAGGGAGGTCTTGCTGCAGCTGTATAGGGCATTGGTGAGGCCGCAGCTGGAGTACTGTGTGCAGTTTTGGGCGCCGCACTTACGCAAGGATATTTTGGCCTTGGAGGGAGTGCAGAGGAGGTTTACTAGGCTGATACTGGAGTTGAGGGGGTTGAGCTATGAGGAGAGGCTGAATAAATTAGGCTTGTACTCGTTAGAGTTTAGAAGAATGAGCGGAGATCTCATTGAGACGTATAAGATGATGAATGGGATGGATAGGATAGAGGTGGAGAGACTCTTCCCGCTCAGAAAGGACAGTAGGACTAGGGGGCACAGCCTCAAGATAAAGGGGGGGGGCGGTTTAGAACGGAGTTGAGGAGGAACTTCTTCATTCAAAGGGTGGTGAATCTCTGGAATTCTCTGCCCGTTGAAGTGGTGGAGGCTGCCTCGCTAAATATTTTTAAGACGCGGGTTGATGGGTTTTTGATAAGCGAGGGGATTAAGGGTTATGGGGAGAGGCGGGAATGTGGAACTGAGCCACGACAGATCAGCCATGATCTTATTGAATGGCGGGGTGGGCTCGAAGGGCTGGATGGCCTACTCCTGCTCCTATTTCTTATGTTCTTATGTTCTTATGTCCCAGGATGTGTGGATGAGGGAGATTAGTGAGCTGGATACGCAGGGTTATGGGGATAGGGCCAAAGAGTTGGTGTAGACTTGATGGGCCAAATGGCCTCCTTCTGCACTGTCAGCACTCTATGATTCTCTGAAAATTGAAAATCGATTCAATGAAAATCAAAAGGGAGCTGAGCAGATGCCCTCAGTGGTTCAATTTGAAAGTGCACAATATTAAACTGAACTATACCACCCAGCACGGTAATGCTTCAACCAAGAAGAAGGTATAACATGTGTTAAAGAGTTGTTTGGAGGCAAAGGATTTAAAATCATACAGTCATAGAGGTTTACACCGTGGAAACAAGCCCTTCGGCCTAACTTGTCCATGCCACCGTTCTTCTAACCACTAAGCTAGCCCCAATTGCCTGCATTTGCCCCATATCGCTCTATACCCATCTTACCCATGTAACTGTCTAAATGCTTTTTAAAGGACAAAATTGTGCCTACCTCTACTACTGTCTCTGGCAGCTTGTTCCAGACACTCACCACGCTCTGTGTGAAAAAATTGCCCCTCTGGACACTTTGGTATCTTGCTCCTCTCACTTAAACCTATGGTCTCTAGTTTTAGACTCCCCTACCTTTGGGAAAAAATATTGACAATTTAGCTGATCTGTGCCCCTCATTATTTTATAGACCTCTATAAGATCACCCCTAAACCTCCTACACTTCAGGGGAAAAGAAAATCCCAGCCTTTCCTTATAACTTAAACCGTCAAGTCCTGGTAGCATCCTAGTAAATCATTTCTGCACTTTTTCCAGTTTAATAATATCCTTTCTATAATAGAGTGACCAGAACTATACACGGCATTCCAAATGTGGCCTTACCAATGTCTTGTACAACTTTAACAAGAAGCCCCAACTCCTGTATTCAATGAATTGAATATTGCTGGAAAGGTGATGAGACTTTTCATATTGAACCCATCAGGTCAAACACAAGAAGGTTAAATGTCCATCAACTTAATCACCAACACCAAAAGAGATTAGTTTGCAAGTTGACTTTGATTGGCAAAGACAAAGCAATGGGGAGCAGTCGGGTCCCTAAGGTGCTGTTAATTCATTAGAGGCTTGAATATGTCCCTTTTGTTTTCAATGATTTATCCCTGGGAATGAACGTATGTCACTTCTGACAATGGTCTTCCTCAGTAACCCAGCTCAGCAGACTGATTTCTGGGATGGCAAGATTGTCCTGTCAGGAGAGATTGGGTCGACGGGGCCTGTATTCACTGGAATGTTGAAGAATGAGAGGGGAACTCATTGAAACATATAAAATTCCGACAGGGCTGGACAGCATGGATGCAGTTTCCTCTGGCTGAGGGACCACAGTGTCAGGGATATGCGGTAGACCATTTAGAGGTGAGGTCAGAATGGAGCCCTTCACATCAATGCCACATTCGACCGAAAGTAGCCTCAAGGAGCCGTAGCCAAACTGGAATCATTGAGTATCAGGAGGCAAACTCTGTGCTGGTTGGAGTCATACCTGGTACATAGGAAGATGGTTGTGGCTGTGGACGGTCAATCAACTCAGCTCCAGGGCATCTTGGTAGGGGTTCCTCAGGTCTAGTGTCTCATGCCCAACAATCTTCAGCTTCTTCACCAACGACCTTCCCTCCATCATAAGGCAAGAAGTAGGGATGTTCACCGATGATTGCACAATGATCAGCACCATTTGCGACTCCTCAGATCCTGAAGCAGTCCATGCTCAAATGCAACAAGATCTGGATAGTATCCAGGCTTGGGCTGATAAGTGGCAGCTAACATTCATGCCACACAAATGCCAGGCAATGACCATCACCAATAAGAGACACTCTAAACACCGCCCCTTGATATTCAATGGTGTAACCATCACTGAATCCCCCACTGTCAACATCCTTGGCCAGGAACTCAACTGGACTTGCCATGTGGGCACAAGACCAGGTCAGAGGCTAGGAATATTGTGGCGAGTAACTCACCTCCTGAATCCCCAAGGCCTATCCACCATCTACAAAGCACAAGTCAGGAGTGTGATGGAATACTCCCCACTTGCTTGGAGAGTGCAGCTCCAACAACATTCAAGAAGCTTGACATCATCCAGGACAAAGCAGTCCACTTGATTGGCACCACATCCACAAACATCCATTCTCTCCAGCACCATTACTCAGTTTCAGCAGTATATACTATCTATAAGGTGCACTGCAGCAATTCACCAAAGATCCTTAGACAGCATCTTCCAAACCTACAACCACTTCCATCTAGAAGGACAAGGGCAGCAGATGCATGGGAATACCACAACCTGCAAGTTCCCCTCCAAGCCACTCAGTATCCTGACTTAGGAATATATCGCCATTCTTTCTCAGTCGCTGGGTCAAAATCCTGGAATTCCCTCCCTAATGGCATTGTGGGTCAACCCACAGAACATGGACTGCATGGATTCAAGAAGGCAGCTCACCACCACCTTCTCAAGAGCAACATGGGTAATAAATGCTGGCCAGCCAGCAATGCCCATGTCCCACGAATGAATAAAGAAAATAGGACTGAGGTGAGGAGAAATGTCTTCACTCAGAAGGTGATGAACCTATGGAATTCTCCACCACAGACAGCCATTGAGGACAAATCACCAAATATATTCAAGAAGGAAATACATTTCTAGACTCTAAAGGTGTCAATGGAAGTGGGGAGAGCTCTGGAATTTGGCATTGAGATAGAAATGTTTAAAGTTTACTTATTAGTGTCACAAGTAGGCTTACATTAACACTGTGAAAATCCCCTAGTCGACACACTCTGGCGCCTGTTCAGGTACGCTGAGGGAGAATTTAGCATGGTCAATGCACTTAACTAGCATGTCTTTCGGACTGTCGGAGGAAACCAGAGCACCTGGAGGAAACCTACACAGGGGAGAGGTACAAACTCCACACAGACAGTGACCCGAATCAGGAATCGAACTCAGGTCTCTGGCGCTGTGAGGTTAGCAGCGCTAACCGTGTGCCACCATCAAAGGTATGGGAAGAAAACTGGAGTACGGCATTGAGGATCAGCCATGAACACATTGAATGGCGGAACAGGCTGGAAGTTACTTCGTATCAGTGTCTATGTTTCTACCACATCACAGCATGCGCAGGAGAGCATGGATTAAAATCAGGAAGGCCAAAAAAAAAGTCCACTGGCCAGTAAGATTCCTTTAATTCCATAGTGCGTTCAGGAAGCAATACCATCCAGTCTAATTAAACAATTCCTACCCATCCTGTCAAACAAAAGGTGATTAATTATATAAAATGTCAGTCACAGCAGCTTCAAGGAGGTGTTTAAAATAACTGAGCAGATGATACCTGACTCTACCCCCTATCTTCAGCAGATTGATCCATGCCCTTCCCCCTCCTCCTCCTTCTCCTCCCCCCTCCTCCGCCTCCCCTCCCCCCTTCTTCCTTCCTCTCCACCCCCCCCACCCCTACCAACCCCACCTCCCATCACCCATCCCTCAATCTCAGCAGCAGCTTGCAAGTTTCAAGCTGTGATGAATGGGGCAGCAAACTATTCATTACCTTCTGCCTGCTAATATCACGTTTAATGTTCAAATTTCCCAACCGAGCGACAAACAGCATTTGCTTTGTTCTGTTTTCTCTCTTAGCAAGGGGTGGAATGGCCCACAACAGGCACCATATGTTTGTGTGGTTCACATCCGAAGATAGAAAGAACTTGCATTTAGATAGCACCTTTCACTCCCTGAGGTATCCCCAAGAACCTCAGAACTAATCAAATGACAAGGTGGCACAGTGGTTAGCACTGCTGCCTCACAGCGCCAGGGACCTGGGTTCGATTCCTGGCTTAGGTCACTGTCTGTGCAGAGTCTGCAAGTTCTCCCCTAGTTAACAGTGAAGTATTGTTAGAGAGTTATAGAACTAGTTATAAAAGTATAGAATGAAAGTAAAAGATAAAATTAGAGTGTATGCTGGGGACAGCTTGCAAGAAGCTGCCTTGCTCTGTCTGTGTGGGTTTCCTCTAGGTGCTCTGGTTTCCTCCCGCAGTCCAAAAGATGCGCTGGTTAGGTGGATTGGCCAAGCTTAATTCTCCCTCAGTGTATCCAAGCAAGCACCAGAGTGTGGTATCTGGGGGAGTTTTACTCGTTAATTTAAGCCTTCTTTTGACACTAATGAATAAACTTTATCTTTCAAAATGGTGTCAATGTTGTTATGTAGAAAACTCAGAATGGTGCTGAAGTGAGGCAACGTTTTGCGAGCTGTCCCCAACATTCCCTCTAATTCTATCTCTTACTTCTGTTCTATGTTTTTATAACTATATTGTAACTCTTTTAAACTCTCTCTGTTACATTGGCGACCAGGAGATTTTCACAGTAACTTCATTGCAGTGTTAATGTAAGACTACTTATGACAATGATAAATAAACTTAAACTTTAATTCTCTTACACCCTGGCTATGAGTGACACAACTACATTCTGCACCGTCTTCCTTTCCTTCTCCCCTATGTACTCTATGAACAGTATGCTTTGTCTGTATAGTGCGCAAGAAACAAATCTTTTCACTGCATCCCAATACATGTAACAATAATAAATTAAATCAAAATACAAATCAGACACAGTGGCCAGAACTACACAACAAACTCCTAGAAAGTGTAATGATGTCAAATTGGTCCATGCGTAGGTTCATCTGGAATATGAGCTCCCTGATTGGGGTTTGTTCGAGCTGCCCAATCAGGGAGCTCTACAGAGACATATAATGTGGAGTGTCTGCGTCAGCAGCACTTGGGCTCAATAATCCATATTGGGAGTATTGCAAATCATTGCAAAGAAATTTGACAAAGGATCGTCCAGACTCCAACTGTTGGCTACATCCTCTCTCCTCAGATGCTGCCAGGCCTGCTGAGACTTTCCAGCATTTTCTGTTTTTGTTGTAAATATATTAGCTTTGGTAAAAGAGAATCTACTGATGGCCATGAAAGCAATGTTGATTGTCAGAAAAACCTGTCTGGTTCACTAATGTCCTTTAAGAAGGAAATCTGCCGTCCTTACCTGGTCTGGCCTACATGTGATTCCAGAGCTACTGCCCTCTGAACAAGGGCAACTAGGGATGGGTAATAAATGCTGACCCAGCCAATGACACTCATGTCTCACCAATGAATAACGGGAAAAGAAACAGTGGGCTTTCAGAGGTTATTTCAGAAACAGCACTGCAAATACCAGATTTAGTGATGTTGATAAAAGGGGATGGCCGGTGAATGTGCAGACTGGGTGGTCACATGGACACTGGGATGACTTGGGTTGACAAGGGGTCGTATTTGGAAAGTGCTGGCATTCTCCCAGGAGCGCAGGCAGACACATAGCTTCTAAGAGCTGCTCCTAGTATTCAATAAATCCTTATTGTTCTGAGTCATTGGTCGCCAGTCACTGACATTTCTCCGGAATGGGAAACTCTCTAACAGGGAATGGGAAACTTTCACCTCCATCTAGAAGGAAAAATGACACGTTGGCTTGACAGCTCATCCAGTGGATGGCACCTCCATCAGTGCAGCAGGTCCTCCGTACAGAATGTCGGCCTACGTTTCAGACATAAGCCTCTACAAAGAGCAAAGAACAGGATAGCACAGGAACACGCCCTTCGGCCCGTCAAGTCTTTACTGATCATGCAGGCTTGCACTGATCATCATTTAGATAGTGCATGATCTCTGACCATGCAATATCTCAACCAATTGCTAGTATCTCTCTATTCCCCGCCTGTTCATGTGTCCATCCAGAAAAGTCTTAAGTGTGGCTAATGTATCTGTCTCAACCACCTCACTTGGCAGTGCATTCCAAGCCCCCACCACCCTCTGTGTGAAAGACTTCTGATATGGAGATGCTGGCATTGGACTGGGGTGAACACAGTAAGAAGTCTCACAACACCAGGTTAAAGTCCAACCAGTTTATTTGAGAGTAAACCCACAAGCTTTTAGAAACGCTGTTCCTTCATTAAGTGTGAGTTACGCTGTCAGGTCAGATGACACCTGACGAAGGAACAGCGTTTCTGAAAGCTTGTGGGTTTACCATCAAATCAACTGGTTGGACTTTAACCTGGTGTTGTGAGAATTCTTACTGTAAAAAACTCCTCCCTTACATCTCCATTTCCCCCCTTTATCTGGAACTTGTGTCCCCTTGCGATTGTCATTTCTGCTCTGGGAAGAAGTGTCCAACTGTTCATCCTATTCCTACCCCTCATAATTTTATAAACATCTATCAGGTAGTGGTTCAAGTGTCTCTCTAGAGTGGCACTTGAATCACAACCTTCTGCCACTGAGGTGTGAGTGTGACCCACTGAGCCACAGCACAGCACATTAGTTAAGCAACTGATCAGGATTCCCAAAGCACCTTCTCTGCGAGGGAAAAATGTCCTGGGAGCCGTCACAACTGGAAAATCATAGAATCATGGGTCGGAATTTTACCCGCATGCCCGGGTCGGGCAAGGCTCGCAGACTGGCATTCCCTGTTGGCCTCGGAGGGGGTTCTGCGAGCCTTAGGCAGGCAAGGCATAAAATTCCGGCTGTAGAGTTCTACAATGCAAAAGGAGGCCATTTGGCCCATCGAGTCTGCACTGACCACAATCCCTACCCAGGCCCTATCCCCTAACCCCCCCATGCATTTACCACAGCTAGTCCCCCTGACACTAAGAGGTAACTTAGCATGGCCAATCATTAACTTTATGTTTATCTATTAGTGTCACAAGTAGGCTTACACTAACACTGCAATGAAGTTACTGTGAAAATCCCCTAGTCGCCACACTCCGGCACCTGTTTGGGTACACTGAGGGAGAATTTAGTGTGGCCAAATGCTAGTAGTATAACCAGCACATCTTTCAGACTGTGGGAGGAAACCGGAGCACCTGGAGGAAACCCACACCAACACGGTGAGAATGTGCAGACTCCACACAGACAGTGACCCAAGCTGGGAATCGAACCCGGGTCCCTATCATTGCAGAGCGGCAATGCTAACCACTGTGCCACCCTGCTGCCTATCCTGCTAGTCATGTGCTCATGGGGTTGTTAATGCCACTGGGCTAAATGAAATAGGAATAGGAGTAGGCCATTGGGTCTCTTGGATAATATCATGGCTGACCATGGCAGTAAATGTTGTCCTGGTCTTGCTTAGCACAAAAGAATCAACAACAAAAAAAAAATACCCAGACATGACAAATCGCAAATTACTGCTTTGCACAATGTTATTTTCTGCCAAAAATCAATCCATTTGGGCATTTGAATGAATCAATGCTGTCTGCTTCCATTGTTAACCCAGGGAATCAGTTTCACAAATTGACCACACACCTACTGCAATAATAATTCCACAGACTGGTTCTGAATAAACTCTGTGAAGATCCTGGCAGCAAACCCACTAGGCTGTAGTGGCCTCGATGCACTGGAATCTATATTTCCCAGCTATTCCTTGGAGTGAAACCCCTAGCCCCTCTGTGCCACCTCACCCACCCCCACCATCCACCCCATCACCAGTTAAGTAATGCCCAATGACTACAGCTTGTTGAAGCCAGAACCAGGGCCTTACAAAGGGATCTTTGGGGTGCCTGGGGGGTGTTAAAAAGTGCCAGTGCCAAGATATGGTACTGCTCTCCCAGGCCCTGCCAATAGCAAGGGAGTTTTATTATTCATTTGTGGGACATGGCCAGCATTTGTTGCCCATCCCTAGTTGCCTGAGGGCAGTTGAGAGTCAACCACATTGCTGTGGCTCTGGAGTCACATGTAGGACAGATCAGGTAAGGACGGCAGATTTCCTTCCCTAAAGGACATTAGTGAACCAGATGGGTTTCTCCGACAATCGACACTGGTTTCATTTTTGATTACAAAAAATGGTCATTGTCATTCCCCAGGGTTTGGTTAGATTTGATTCATTATTGCATTGGGATACTGTGAAAAGTATAACTCCTGGCAAACTGTCTTTGGAGTTTGCTGAGTGCAAATTGGCTGCTGCATTGCCTACATGACAACCTACACTTCAAAAGCACATCAAGAGATCTGAGGGTGGTACAGTGATTAGCACTGCTGCCTCATAGCACCAGGGACCTGGGAACGATTCCAGTCTCGGGCCACTGTCTGTGTGGAGTTTGCATGCTCTCCCTGCATCTGCGTGGGTTTCCTCTGGGTGCTCCAGTTTCCTCCCACAGTCCAAAGATGTGCAGGTCAGTTGGATTGACCATGCTAAATTGTCTTGAAAACATAAGAAGATAGGAGCAGGAGGAGGCCATTCTATCCTCCAAAGCTGCTCCACCAGTCATCACAATCATGGCTGATCATCCAACTCAATAGCCTAATCCTGCTTTCCCACATAACCTTCGATCCCATTCGCTCCATGCGCTATATCCAGCCGCCTCTTGAATACATTCAATATTTTGGTATCAATTACTTCCTTTCATAATGAATTCCAGAGGCTCACCACTCTTTAGGTGAAGAAATGTCTCCTCACCTCCACCCTAAATGGTTTATCCTGAATCCTCAGACTGTGACCCCTGGTTCTGGACTCCCCCACCATCGAGAATAACCTCCCTGCATCTACCCTGCCTAGTCCTAGAGAATTTTATAAGTCTCTATGAGATTCCTCCTCGTTCATCTGAACTCCAGAGAAAACAATCCTAACTTAGTCCATCTCTCCACATACATCAGTCCTGCCATCCCCGGAATCAACCTGATAAACCAGGGTCAGAGGGATTAGCAGAGTAAGTACGTGGGGTTACAGGGACTGGGTGGGATTGTTGTTGGTGCAAGCTCTTTGGGCTGAATGGGCTTCTTCTGCACGGTAGCTGTTCTATGATGGTCATGACGGGGCTAGATAAATGCAATTGTTCCACTGAATTCCCAATTGAGCTTTTCCAAAATACCATCAACTTCCATGGTAATGTTTCTGGTACCAGGATTCAGATGACTTCAGTCACGTGGAGATGCTGGGGTGTGCTTCTGCTTCCACCTGCCAGGACTAAGGAGAGAGATACCAGAATTGTCCACATTCATTCAGAGTTTTGCTAGGGTAACGGAGGAGATGCTGTTTTCAGTGGCAGGAGAGAGAGGTGACTAGAAGGAATCAATGGATCAATGGAATTAATTCCTTTGATCATACAAATCCTGGACAAAGGAAGCAGGGGGAATATGAGCATTTTTATTCTGCACAGCAACCTTCAACTTTCCCTAAGGATGGTGTGAGCAAATCAAATCATAATCTCCAAAAGGGGATTGAAATAGATTCTTGATGGGATAGATTTGCAGAGATATGGGGATAGGGCAGTGAATGGGATTAATTGGACAGTTCTTTCCCAGGCATACGAGGCCAAATAGATTTCTTCCATGCTGTATCATTCCATGATTCTTCGATGTTATACCTATTCCAGAATCATAGAATCCCTACATTGCAGAGGGAGGCCATTCAGCCCACTGATCCTGTACCGACAACTATTCCATTGTGTCACATCCTCGTAGCCCCATTTATTTACTCTGCCAATCTCCCTGACACTAAGGCCAATTGACCTAACCCACACATTTTTCCTCTGGAGCACCAGGAGGAAACCCATGCAGACACAGGGATAATGAGCAAACTTCACATAGTCAGTCACCCGAGGCCGGAATTGAACCTGGGTTCCTGGCGCTGTGATGCAACAGCGCTAACCACTGAGCCAACATGCTGCCCAAACTACCTACTGGATCCCATTTTAAACTCACCAGTGGATGAGTACACTGCTGTATCACAATCAATTGTCTGACCATAAAATTCCCCTGTACACATACCTTATCTCACAATATTGGCACCCTTGGAGTGACCCCTGGTTATTCCATTTGATGGTTCGCATAATTACCATTATGCCTGCCATTCAGTCCACCCAGCACTAGGTGGCAGTCCTGCACCTCTAGGGCCTGTGTCCCAGAACCATTGGCCCAAGTAGTGCTGAAGTTATATACACATTTCAAACCCCAATACCCTTCAGCCAAAATTGTGCGTTCCTTCATTTCCTTATTTTGTTAGTTAATTTTGCATTTAAAACCTGAGAATGTAATTTTTAAGTATGTTTTCTCACTGCTGCCTCCATAAGTGTGGGGCTTCTCTAAGGTGCTCATCATGTATCTGAAGCCCACTGCTCCACTCCAGCCTCTAGCCATCTTCGGCCATCATTGCCCACGTGTCTCTGTTTATCTATCTCCTCCCTACCTGCTGTTCCTTCTCATGTGGGAGATGGCGCTAAAATCAGTAAGTTACAATGGCTAAAAGATACCAATATTTATGGTCAGCAACAATACTTGAATTTGTATGACACATAGAAACACAGAAACTAGAAGCAGGAGGAGGCATTCATTTTGATCATGGCTGATCATCAAATTCAATATCCTGATTCCCTCCCTTCCTCCCATATCCCTTGATCCCTTGAGCCTCAAGAGCTATATCTCCTTTCTTCTTGAAATCATACAACATTTTGGCCTCAATTACATTCTGTGGTAGTGAATTCCACACATTCACCACCCTCTGGGTGAAGAAATTTCTCCTCACTTTGGTTCTAAAAACTTTACCTCTTATCCTCAAACTATGACCGCTAGTTCAGGACTTCCCTAGCATTGAGAACATTCTTTCCGAACCTATGCTGTCTAACCCTGTTAGAATTATATAAGTTTCTATGAGATCCCCTCTCACTCTTCTAAACCCCAGTGAATATAATCCTAACCGACTTAGCCTCTCCTTATTTGACAGGCATATCATCCCAGGATTCAGCCTGGTAAATCTTCACTGTACTTAAGATCAACTTAATGCAAAGTAGGTCCATTCAAAAGTCTGATGGCAGCAGGGAAGAAGTTGTTCTCCAGTCAGTTGGTACATGACTTCAGACTTTTGTATCATTTTCCCGACGGAAGAAAAGCAGGGAAGTCATGTTGGAGTTGTATAGATTTTTGATGAGGCCACAGCTGGAGTACTGTGCGCAGTTCTGGTCACTGCATTATCGGAAGGATGTGATTGCACTGGAGGGGGTGCAGAGGAGATTCACCAGCATGCTGCCTGGGGTGGAACATTTAAATTATGAAGAGAGGTTGTATAAACTTGTTCTTTTTATCATTGGAGCACAGAAGATGAAGGGCTACCTGATGGAGGCGTACAAGATCCTGAGAGACAGGGACAGAGCAGCAGCAGTTCCCCTTATCTGAAGGATCAGTCAAGAGGGGACGTAGGTTGAAGGTGAGGGGCAGCAGGATTTATTAGTGCTAGACAGCATGGCTTTGTAAAGGGGAGGTTGTGCCTCACTAACTTGACTGCGTGTTTCGAGGAGGTGACGAAGAAATTAGATGAGGGAAAGGCATTCAATGCTGTGGACTTCAGTAAAACCTTTGACAAGGTACCTCATGGCAGGCTGATGCAAAAGACTGCCACTCATAATCCTGTGAACCTCTATCAGGTCTCACAGGATCAGGGGAGAGATGGTAAAATGGATACAGAGCTGGCTTTGCTATAGATGACAGAGGGTAGTTTTTCTGAATGGAAGGCTGTGACTAGCGGTGTTCCACAGGGATCAGTTCTGGGATCTTTGCTGTTTGTAGTATATATAAATGTAAATGATATGGAGGAAAATGCAACAGGTCTGATTAGTAAGTTCACAGATGACACAATAATTGATGGAATTGGGGACAGTGAAGAGGGTTGTTAGAGGATGCAGCAGGATATAGACCGTTTGAAGATTTGGGTAGAGAAATGGCAGATGGACTTTAATCCGGACAAGTGTAAGATAATGCATTTTGGAAGATCCAATGCATGTAGGAATTATACAGTAAGTGGTAGAACCCTTATGAGTATTGACAGGCAGAAAGATCTGGGCGTACGTATCCACCAATCACTTCAAGTGGCAATGCAGGTGGATAAGGTAGTCAAGAAGGCATGCTTGCCTTCATCCTTTGGGCATTGAGTATACAGATTGGCAGGCCATGCTGCAGCTGTACAGAACGATAGTTAGACCGCATTTAGAATATTGTGTGCAATTCCGGTCGCTACACTACCAAAAAGATGTAGATTCTTTGGAGAGGATAGCTGGTATGGAGGGTATTAGATACGAGGAGATTCAGATAAACTCAATTTGTTTTCACTGGAATGACAGAGGTTGAGGGGCGATCTGATAGAGGTTTACAAGATTATGGCAAGGACAGAGTGGATAGTCAGATGCTCTTTCCTAGGGTAGAAAAGTCAATTACTAGGGGACGTAAGTTTAAGGTGAGTGGGGAAAAGGTTAGAGGGGGTGTGCGAGGCAAGTTTTATACCCAGAGGGTGGTGAATGTCTGGAGTGCGCTGCCCGGGGAGGTGGGGGGAGCAGGTAGACAAACATCATGTCAGTGCAAGCTTGGAGGGCCAAAGGGCCAGTTTCTGTGCTGTACTGTTCTTTGTTCTTGGGGGGATGCGAAGAAAATCTTTTTTACTCAGAGGGTGGTGATGGTCTGGAATGCGCTGCTTGGGAAGTTGGTCAAGGCGGTTTGCCTCACATTCTTTAAAAAGTTCCTGGATGGGCACTTGGCACATTGTAACGTTCAGGGCTAAGGGCCAAGTGCTGGTAGATGGGATTAGGAAAGTTCAAGTATTTCTAATGTGTCGGTGCGGACTTCATGGGCTGAGAGTGCTGTATGATTCTATGATTCCAGGAATACGTGGAGTTGTTAATTATGCTGGCTACTTTTCTCAGGCAGTGGGAAGTGAAGACAGAGCCAATGGATGGCAGTCTGGTTTGCGTGATGGATTGGGTTACATTCATGACCTTTTGTAGTTCTTTGTGATCTTGGGCAGAGCGGGAGCCATACCAAGCTGTGATACAACCAGAAAGAATGCTTTCTATGGTGTATCTATAAAAGTTGGTGAGAGTTGTAGTTGACATGCCAAATTTCCTTCATCTTCTGAGATGGTGGGCTTTTTTAACTATAGTATTGGAATGGGGGGACAAGCACAGGTTGTTGGTGACCTGGACAGATAAAAATGTAAAGCTCTCGACCTTTCTTACTTCATTCCCAGTGATGTAGACAGGAGATGTGCTGCAGAATGTGTAGTATATTTTGATTTTGATTTGATTTGATTTATTATTGTCACATGTGTTACCATACAGTGAAAAGTATTGTTTCTTGTGCTACACAGGCACTATACTGTTCATAGAGAAGGAAAGGAGCGAGTATAGAATGTAGGATTATAGCCATCGCTAGGGTGTAGAGAAAGATCAACTTAATGCGATGTAGATCCATTCAAAAGCCTGACGGCAACTGGCAAGAAGCTGTTCTTGGGTTGGTTGGTATGTGATCTCAGACTTTTGTATTTTTTTCTCGACAGAAGATGGTGGGAGGGTCAGTCCTGCCATCAATCAGTCTGGTAAATCTTCTCTTCACTTACTCTATAGCTACCAACGTACTTATTGAAGCTGATAACAGTTTTTTAGCAAAGTTGATAAAAAAAAAGTCAATTTTGCTCTGGAACTACAGTCCAAAGATGTGCGAGTTAGGTGGATTCGCCATGCTAAGTTGCCCCTTAGTGTCCCAAGATGCTTAGGTTATGGGGATTAGTGGAGCAAATACTTGGGGTTACAGGGACAAGGCCTGGGTGGGATACTCTGTTGGAGGGTCAGTGCAGATTGGATGGGCTGAATGACCTCCTTCCATATTGTAGGGATTCTAAGATTCTCTGAAGCAAACCCCTGGTCTGCTCTACATGTGACTCCAGGCCCGCAGCAGTGTGGTTAGTTCTCAACTACTTTCTACCAGCAAACCATTCAGTTCCAGGGCAATTAAGGACGGGCATCAAATACTGGCCTTGCCAGTGATGCCCTCAACCTGTGAAAGGATGGGTAAAACAGGGCTGTTCTCCTTAAAGCAAAGGAAATCGTGGGGAGATTTGATGGATGGGAAAAGGGCAACGGCAGATCTGAAAAAGGGAGACAAGTGAAACTGTTCCAATGACAGGAGGGCACACGAACCAGGGATTGAATGTTTATGGCAAGAGATGCAGGAGAAACGTGAGAAAGAACCTATTTACACAATGAGTGTTAATGACCTGGAACCCACTGCCCACAAGGGAAGCAGAAACGCTCAATGTTTTCTAAAGGAAATTGGACGGACACTTGAAAAAAATAAACATGCAAGGCTCCAGGGATAGATTAGAGGAATGGGACTGACTGGATTGTTCCACAGAGAGCCATCGAGGATATAATGTACAAAATGGCCTCTGTCTGTAATGTAAATGGCATTACGAGCTGAATTCCTACTCTCAAGTTGGGAACACAGTGCTGGAAAAGAGTTCCACATAAGAGACTTGGGGGAATGTGCACTTGACATGTTCAATGAGACTTCATTTCAGCAACTTTTCTTTTTATTTACACATTTATGGAATGTGAGCTTCACTGGCTAGGCCAGAAGTTATTGCCCATCCTGATTTGCCCTTGAGAAGGTGGTGGTGAGCTACTGTCTTGAATCGCTGCAGTCCCCGAGGTGTAGGTACACCCACAGTGTTATTAGGGAGGGACTTCCAGGACTGTGACTGGTGGCTGCGAAGGAGCAGCAATATATTTCCAGGTCAGGATGGTGAGTTGCTTGGAGGGGAACTTGGTGTACTCATGTATTTGCTGCCCTTGTCTTTCTAGATGGAAGTGGTTGTGAGCTTGGAAGGTGCTGTCTAAAGAACCTTGGTAAGTTCCTGCAGTGTGTCTTGTAGATGGTGCACACTGCTGCCACTGTTTGTTAGGGATGGAGGGATTGAATGTTTGTAGATAAGGTGCCAATGAAGAGCACTGCTTTGTCTTGGATGGTGCTGAGCTTTTTGAGTGTTGTTCGAGCTGTACCCATCCAGGCAAGTGGAGAGTATTCCATTACAATCCTGACTTGTAGATGGTGGACAAGGAGTCAGGAGGTTACTCATTACAGGGTTCCTAATCTTTGACCTGCTCTGTTAGCCATTATATTTATATGGCTAGTGCCATATAATTACTGATTAATGGATGTTGGTAGTGGAGGATTCAGCAATGTCAAGGGGTGATGGTTAGGTCCTCTCTTGTTGGTGATGATCATTGCCAGGCACTTGTGTGGCATGAATGTCAGCCCAAGCCTGGATATTGTCCAGGTCTTGCTGCATTTGGAGATGGGCTATGTCAGTACTTGAGGATTTGATTTGATTTTGATTTTGATTCATTATGTATTAACATATGGGAAAAAGTATTTTTCCTTGAGTGCTATACAAAGTATACCATTCATAGAGAAGGAAATGAGAGAATGCAGAATGTAATGTTACAATCATAGCTAGGGTGTAGAGAAAGATCAACTTTGTACAGGGCACTGGTGAGGCCGCAGCTGGAGTACTGTGTGCAGTTTTGGTCACCGCACTTGTGCAAGGATATTTTGGCCTTGGAGGGAGTGCAGAGGAGGTTCACTAGGCTGATACCGGAGTTGAGGGGGTTGAACTATGAGGAGAGGCTGAATAGACTGGGCTTGTACTCGTTAGAGTTTAGAAGGATGAGGGGAGATCTCATTGAGACATATAAGATGATGAAAGGGATGGATAGGGTAGAGGTGGAGAGGTTCTTCCTGCTCAGAAAGGACAGCAGGACTTGAGGACACAGCCTCAAGATAAGGGGGGGGCAATTTAGAACAGAGTTGAGGAGGAACTTCTTCACTCAAAGGGTGGTGAATCTCTGGAATTCTCTGCCCGTTGAAGTGGTGGAGGCTACCTCACTAAATATATTTAAGACGCGGGTAGATACGTTTTTGGTAGGGAAGGGGATTAAGGGTTATGGGGAGAAAGCGGGAAAGTGGAACTGAGCCACTTCAGATCAGCCATGATCTTATTGAATGGTGGGGCAGGCTCGAAGGGCTAGATGGCCTACTCCTGCTCCTATTTCTTATGTTCTTATGTCCCAATGCAAGGTAAGTCCATTCAACAGTCTGACAGCAGCAGAGAAGAAGCTGTTCTTGAGTCGGTTGGTACATGACCTCAGACTTTTGTATCTTTTTCCCGATGGAAGAAGATGGAAGAGAATATGTCCAGGGTATATGGGGTTCTTAATTATTCCGGCTGCTTTGCCGAGGGTGCAGGAAGTGTAGACAGAATCAATGAATGGGAGGCTGGTTTGCGAGATGGATTGGGCTACATTCAAAACTTCTTATAATTCTTTGTGGTCTTGGGCAGAGCAGGAACCATACCAAGCTGCGATACAACCAGGAAGGATGCTTTCTATGGTGCATCTGTAAAAGTTGATGACAGTCTAGCTGACATACTAAATTTCTTTCATCTTCTGAGAAAGTAGAGGCGTTGGTGGGTTTTCTTAACTGTAGTGTCGGCATGGGGGGGACCAGGACAGGTTGTTGGTGATCTGGACATCTATAAACTTGGAGCTCTTAACCTTTTCCACTTCATTCCCGTTAATGTAGTCAGGGCACAGTCTCCTTTATGTTTCCTGAAATCGATGACAATCTCCTTCATTTTGTTGACATTGAGGGAGAGATTGTTGTTGCACTAGTTCACCAGATTCTCTATCTCATTCCTATACTCTGTCTCATCATTGCGTGAGATCCAACCCACGATGTTGTGATTGATACTGAACATTGTGTAGGCATCAGTAAATATCCACACTTCTGATCTCATGATGGAAGGAAGATCACATATACACACTAAGACTGTCTATTTCCACACTCAAACATTACCTTTCTGTTGGACCATCTCCCTCACACTCCAAATCTTTTATTCTGGCTCGGACAGACAGCACAACATTCTGAATGCCCAACTGTGGCTGTTCATAAGTCATAGAATCATCACAATGCTGAAGGAGGCCATTCAGTCCATCGAGTCTACACTGACAACAATCCCATCTAGGCCCTATCCCTTTCACCCCAAATATTAACCCCTCTAATCCCTCTAACCTACACATTGCGGGGCAATAAGGGGCAATTTAGCATGGCCAACCAAACTAATCTGCACATTTTTGGGTATAAATTAGTAAGTGGGGACCTGGGCTGAGCAATGGCAGATGAAATTAAACCTGGCCAAATGTGAGGTGATGTGATTTGGAAGGTCTACTGCAGAAGGAAAGTATACACTAAATGGTAGAGTCCTTAGAAATATTAACATACAAAGGGATCTAGGCTGCAGATTCACCATTCCCTAAAGGTGGCAACTCAGGTGGACCAGGTGGTCAAGAAGGTGCATGGCATGTTGGCCTTCATCGGTTGGGGTGTTGAGTGTAGGAATTGGAAAATCATGTTGTAGCTATCTAAGACATTGGTTAGGCCACATTTGGAGTATTGTGTGCATTTCTGATTGCCACACTAATGGAAAGATATTAATGCATTAGAAAGGGTGCAGAAGAGATTTACCCTGATGTTGTCTGCTTTGGACGATATGGAATATGAAGAAAGGTTGAACAAACTTAGATTTGTTTTCACTGGAGCATCGGAGGACGAGGGGGGACCTGATAGAGGTTTACAAGATTATGACAGGCTTAGATAGAATGGATTGTCAGAGTCCTTTTCCCAGGGTTGAAAGGTCAATTACGTTGAAAATGAGAAGGGGAGAGTTTAACAGAGATATAAGGGGCTAGTTTTTCACCCAGAGGGTGGTGAATGCTGCTGGAGGAGGTGACAATGCTCAAGAGGCGTCTGGATAGATACATGACTAGACAGGGAATAGAGGGATATGGGCCATATAGAGGCAGAAAATATTAAATTAGAGAGGCATCTATGTTGGCACTGACTCGGTGGGCCGAAGGGCCTGTTCCTGTGCTGCAGTGTTCTTTCTTTGTTCTTTGTTCTACCTATCCCTCAGACTATACTGCCCCCTATCACCACCACATTCATTTTCGCTGCCTCCAGTAAAATGTTCTTCTGTTCTATGATGCAACGGCCGGTTTGTTTATTCACCGGGCAGACATTTCCCCCAGCTATACGCGCAGCAAGAACCTCGTACTTTTGTGTAAAGGCAGGGGTCCCATCACAGGGCACCTGAGAGACCCCTTTCCTGTCTGACTCAGTCACTCTCTTTTATCCCTGATGACTAACAAGATGTGTACCATTCCCTCAGCTGATGGGTGTGACTTTGATTTGATTTGATTTGATTTGATTTGATTTATTGTCACATGTATTGGTATACAGCGAAAAGAATTGTTTCTTGTGTCCTATACAGACAAAGCATGCCGTGCATAGAGAAGGAAAGGAGAGGGTGCAGAATGTAATGTTACAGTCATAGCTACGGTGTAGAGAAAGATCAACTTAATGCAAGGTAGGTCCAATCAAAAGTCTGATGGCAGCAGGGAAGAAGCTGTTCTTGATTCGGTTGATACGTCCTCAGACTTTTGTATCTTTTTCCCAAAGGAAGAAGGTGGAAGAGAGAATGTCCAGGGTGCATGGGGCATTTAATTATACTGACTGCTTTGCCGAGGCAGCCGGAAGTGTAGACAGAGTCAATGAATGAGAGGCTGATTTAGGTGATGGATTGGGCTACATTCACAATCTTTTGTAGTTTCTTGCTGCTTTGGGCAGAGCAGGAGCCATACCAAGCTGTGTTACAACCAGAAAGAATGCTTTCTGTGGTGTATCTGTAGAAGTTGGTGAGAGTCATAGCGGACATGCCGAATTTCCTTAGTCTGAGGAGCTCCGAGCTCTGAGATCAAAGTGTCCGGGGAACTCTGCCCTCCCTGATGTCCCCATACTCCCCCCCCTGCAATATATCTGCACCTCAGACTCCAGAATAACTGTGAGTTGAAGTTCTTAGAGATGTACACACTTACTGCCGATGGGGTCACAGTGCTCAAACTCCCCTACGCTGCAGGGGCCGCATGCGACCAGGACTGCTGTTCCTCTCCAACATTGTTTCATTTATTTAACCAATTAGATAATGCATTCAATCAACTTTGCTCATCAGTTTTAATCATTTAAATCCTTACTTGATCCACTTTAGATTATAGGTAGATTACATTTTAAAGTTTAAAGTTTTTTTATTAGAGAGTCACAAGTAGGCTTACATTAACACTGTGAAAATCCCCTAGCCTCCACACTCCAGCACCTGTTCGGGTACACCGAGGGAGAATTTAACATGGCCAATGCACCCTAACCAACATGTCTTTTGGATTGAGGGAGGGAACCGGAGCACCCAGAGGAAACCCATGCAGGCATGGGGAGAACGTGCAAACTCCACACAGACAGTGACCTAAGCTGAGAATGGAACCTAGGTCCCTGGTGCTGTGAGGCAGCAGTGCTAACTGTTGTGCCACCCTACTACCCATAAATAAATATTTATCTCTAACACAAATACTGCAATATTGGAGACAAAAGTGCAGCACTTTCTTCCACCTACACTCACAGAATCCCTATTGTGCAGAAGGAGGCCATTTGGCCCATCGAGCTGCATCGATTCTCCAACATAGCATCTTACCCAGGCCGACCTCATCCCTGTTAATCCCTCTAAACCTATACATATCTTTGAACAGTAAAGGTGCAATTTAGCATGGCTAAGTAATCGAACCTATACGTTCTTGGAGTGTGGGAGGAAACCAGGTCATCCAGAGGAAACGCACGTAGACATGGGGAGAATGTGCACAGTCACCCGAGAATCAAACCTGAGTCTCTGGCGCTGTGAAGCAGCAGTGCTAATCACTGAGTTCCACTTGCACCAACTCTCCAAACTGCATGCTTTTTGCCACGCCTGTGTGTTGCTAACACTTTAGTAAAAGTTACTTTCCCCTCTCCAGCACCACCATCCTTTAAACACAATAGAGTGATCGGAGTCGCATCTTCAAGATCATGCTAAGTGTCAGTGGCAAGTTGATGGGATATTTGATGGTGCTGATGTGTAGCTGCTTCAGGATTTTATGGAACAGGATGTGTGGAGTGGAGTCTGTCAACCTTTCTCTCCCTCTCCTTTCTCTCACATGGCTTCTTCACTCTGAAAGCTGATGACCATCTCACAATTTCCCTCATCAGCCCTATTGAGGATTTTAAAATCCTCTATCTTTCTTTTCAAATCCCTGCACGGCTTAGCCCCTGTCATTCCCCGTCACTTCCTCAAGCCTTCCAACCCTTCAAACTTTCCGATTCTGATCTGCCACACTCTGTTCATTTTAATCGTTCAAACATTGGTGACTGCCTGAATTGCCCCTCTCAACCTCTTTGCTTCTCTTCCTCCTCCTTTCCAACGCTTCTCAAAACCGATCACCTGCCTTAATATAGAATGATAGAAGCTCTACAGTGCAGAAGGAGGCCATTCAGCCCATCGAGCACTGACTCTCCAACAGACATCTTACCCAGGCCCTTCCCACAATCCCATCTAATTACCATAGCTAACCCATCTAACTTACACAACTTGGGACGCTTAAGAGGAAATTTAGCCTGGCTAATCCACCTAACCTGCATATCTTTGGACTGTGGGAGGAAACAGGAGCACTTGGAGGAAACCCATGCAGACACAGGGAGAAATTGCAAACTCCACACAGTCACCCGAGGCCGGAATTGAACCCACGTCCCTGGCGCTGTAAGGCAGCAGTGATAACCACTGCACCACCATAATCTCCTTAAATTGTTTTCCTTCCAAACCTATGACCTCTGCCATGCAGAAGGACAAAGCAGCAGATACACGGGAACACAAATGCCCACCCAAGCCGTACACCATCCTATCCTGGAACTAAACTGCTGTTCCTTCGCAATTGCTGGCTCAAGGTTCTGGAACTCACCTCTGAATGAGAGCTGTGGGTGTATGTACATCATAAGGACTGCAGTGGTTCAAGGAGGCATCTCACCACCAGCTTCTCAAGGGCAATTAGGCCCAGGTAACAAACACTGGCATTGCCAACAACACCCACATCTCATGACAGGATTTAGAAAAGGTTGTTTCTGTACAATACCTTGGGATGTTTAATACCTTACTGTGCCAGACAAAATGATGGCCCTTTCAGCCATTCTTGCTTGTCTCTTGATCAGACACCATTAGCTTTTCCCCACAGTAAAACTGGCCTACTTTACAACATTTTCCTTTGCAGCCTCTTCTCTTGCTTTACGTAAAGTCAAAAAGTCAAAGGCCCTTTTTTTAATTTGTTCATGGAATATGCACGTTGCTGGCTGATCCGACATTTATTCCCCATCCCTGAAGGCATTTAAGAGTTAACTGTAATGCTGTAGCTCTGGAGTCACATGTAGACTAGACCAGGTAAGGACGGCAGATTTCCTTCCCCGAAGGACATTAGTGGGTTTTATGACAATCTTTTTATTTGTTTTTATTTATTAGTCTCAAGTAGGCTTACATCAATAAACTTACTGTGGAAGTTCCCTAGTTCCACACTCCGGCACCTGTTCGGGTACACTGAGGGAGAATTTAGCATGGACAACCAGCACATTTTTGGACTGTGGGAAGAAACAGGAGCACCCGGAGAAAACCCACGCAGACACAGGGAGAATGTGCAGAATCCGCACAGGCAGTGACCTGAGGCGAGAATTGAACTCAGGTCCCTGGTCTGTAAGGCAGCAGTGCTAACCACTGTGCCACCGTGCTAGCCTATTAACATGAGATGAGACTGGTAGAAAGGGATAGGCAGTAACAGAGGCAAGGAAGAAATGAGAAAAGAGAGATAAACAAGACAAAGAGGAGAAAGAAGGGAATGTTAACAAAGAACAAATAGCGAAAAAAACCTGCGAGAATTTAAGTACCACTGGCAATAAATAAGTCAGGAGGCAAAATAAAGAAGAGATGAATGCAGTGAATGATGTTTTGTATCAGACTCTCTTGGATAATATACAGTCAGAATGATCTGTGTCCTTGGAGATGAACACGATAACTGCCAGACAATTAAATACCAACTAGAAGAGAGGATAGAGAGAAGTAGCGAGATGGATTCCCTCTCCCTCGACTCCCTCAAACCTGCACTGAAGTACCAATTGGATTCTGTATTTAAGCTTCATTTTAATAGAACATAGAACATAGAACATAGAACATTACAGCGCAGAACAGGCCCTTCGGCCCACGATGTTGCGCCGACCAGTTACAAAAACAATGACCCACTAGCCTATACCAATCCCTTTTCGTCCATAAACCTATCCAGAGATCTCTTAAACGCCCCCAAACTAGACGCATTTACAACTGCAGCAGGCAGGGCATTCCAATCCCTCACCACCCGCTGGGTAAAGAACCTACCCCTGACATCCGTCCTGTAGCTACCCCCCCTTAATTTAAAGCCATGCCCCCTCGTGCTAGCTTTCTCCATCCGAGGAAAAAGGCTATCACTATCCACCCTATCTAAACCTCTAATCATCTTATATGTTTCAATAAGATCCCCTCTTAGCCGCCTTCTTTCCAACGAAAACAACCCTAGATCCCTCAGTCTCTCCTCATAGGACCTCCCCACCATACCAGGCAACATCCTAGTAAACCTCCTCTGCACCCTCTCCAACGCCTCCACATCCTTCTTGTAATGCGGGGACCAGAACTGCACACAGTACTCCAAGTGCGGCCGCATTAGAGTAGTGTACAGTTGCAACATTACACTGCGACTCCTAAATTCAATCCCCCTACCAATAAACGCCAAGACACCGTACGCCTTCTTGACAACCTTATCTACTTGATTCCCAACTTTCAGGGATCTATGTACACACACACCTAGATCCCTCTGTTCATCCACACTATTCAAAGCCCTCCCGTTAGCCCTATACTCGACACATCTGTTGCTCCTACCAAAGTGAATTACCTCACACTTCTCCGCATTAAATTCCATCCGCCACCTCTCAGCCCAGCTCTGCAACCTATCTAAGTCTCCCTGCAGACTATGACACCCTTCCTCACAATCTACCACACCTCCAACTTTGGTGTCATCAGCAAATTTACTAATCCACCCAACTATACCCTCATCCAGATCATTAATAAAAATTACAAACAACAGTGGCCCCAAAACAGATCCCTGAGGCACACCACTCGTAACTGCACTCCATGATGAATATTTACCATCCACCACCACCCTCTGTCTCCTATCTGATAGCCAATTCCTGATCCAACTTCCTAGATTACCCACAATCCCATACATCTGCATTTTCTGCAGAAGCCTACCATGGTGAACCTTATCGAACGCCTTACTAAAATCCATGTATACCACGTCAACTGCCTTACCCCTATCCACCTCTTTGGTCACCTTCTCAAAAAACTCAATAAGGTTAGTAAGGCACGACCTACCTGCTACAAAACCATGCTGACTATTTCTAATCAATTCATTACACTCCAAATAACTATAAATCCTATCCCTAATAATTTTTTCTAAAACCTTGCCCACAACAGAAGTAAGACTCACCGGTCTATAATTCCCGGCAAAGTCTCTGTTCCCCTTCTTAAACAATGGGACAACATTCGCTATCCTCCAATCCTCCGGGACTACACCAGAGACCAATGACGACCTGAAGATCTGAGCCAGAGGCTCTGCAATCACCTCTCTAGCCTCCCAGAGAATCCTAGGGTAGATCCCATCCGGACCAGGGGACTTATCTATTTTCAGCCCCTCAAGAATTTCCAGCACATCCTCTTTATCAACCGTAATACTGTCTATTTTACACCCCTGCAACCCAATGTCCTCCTCAGCTATATTCATGTCCCCCTGCGTGAACACCGAAGAGAAATATTGGTTCAATACTTCTCCAATCTCCAATCTCCAATTTTCTTATTCGATCATGGGATGTGGGCACTGTTGACTCGGCAATTGTTGCCCATCTCTTTCTGAGTGATGTGTGAGGTTATTTCAGAGGGCATTTCAGAGTCAACGACATTGCTGCGGTTCTGGACTCACATGTAGGCCAGACCAGGTAAGGATACATGTTTCCTTCCCTAAAGGACGCTACTGAACCGGATGAGTTTTTCAACAACGGTTTCATGGTCATCAATGGATTCTTAATTCCAGATATTTTTTATTGAGTTCAAACTTCACCATCTGCCGTGGTGGGATTTGAATCCAGGTCCTCAGAGCATTACCCTGGGTCTTTGGATTACTGGACCAACGATAATACAACTATGCCACTGCCTCTCCTGTGATGAGGTTCGAACCCACTACATTCTTGACTCCAAAGCCATCACTACAGTTAATACAAAACCCTTCCAATATATAACATGGAAACATAGAAGGTGGGAGCAGGAGGGGGCCATTCGGCCCTTCAAGCCTGCTGTGCCATTCATCACAATCATGGCTTATCATCCAACTCAATAACCTAATGCAGCTTTCTCCCCACAACCTTTGGTCCCATTTGGCCCAAGTGTTATATCCAGCTGCCTCTTGAATACGTTCAATGTTTTGGCATCAACTACTTCCTGTGGTAATGAATTCCACAGGCTCACCACTCTTTGGGTGAAGAAATGACTCCTCACCTCCGACCTAAATGGTTTCCCTGAATCCTCAGGCTGTGACCCCGGTACTGGGCTGCCCCATCATGAGGAACATCCTCCCTGCATCTACTCTGTCTAGTCACGTTAGAATTCTATAAGCCTCTATGAGAACCCTTCATTCGTCTGAACTCCAGCGGAAACAATCCTAACCTAGTCAATCTCTCCGCATACATCAGTCTCACCATCCCCGGAATCAGTCTGGTAAACCTTTGCTACACTCCCTCGAGAGCAAGAACATCCTTCCTCAGAAAAGGAGACCAAAACTGCACACAATACTCTAGGTTTCCTTATTTTCAACCCTTACATTTCATTTTGTTTGGACGCCATTGTAATTTAACTCCACCACTTACTCTGTTATACCATCATTCCTCTGTTTGGAACCAGCGCTCCTTTTAGTCACAATTATATAATTTAAGTATTCCAGCATAAGTTATACCGTTTGCATTAATCTGCAGTTACAGGTCTTGCATGTTATGGGGAAAGCTAATGGAGATGTTGAGAATGACTAGGGGGGTTTCTAATGGAATAAATTGGGAGAAACTCTTGCCGTTGGTAAGTGGTTCAACGTCCAGAGTACAGAGTTAGGATTTAGAAGCAGGGGAAAGATGAGAAGCATTTTTTTTGCACAGTATGGTAGTCGCAAATTCACTAATAACCTTCAACTAAGAATTAGATATATTTCAAAAGCAAAAAAATTACAGGACGCAAGGAAGTGAGACTTTTTCAAAGATATTATAGAGGTCTATAAAATAATGAGGTCTTAGAGAGTTCTATAAAATAATGATGGGCATAGATCAGCTGAATAGTCAATATCTTTTCCCAAAGATAGGGGAGTCTAAAACTAGAGGGCAGAGGTTTAAGGTGAGAGGGGAGAGATACAAAAGAGTCCAGAGAGGCAATATTTTCACACAGAGGGTGTTGGTTGTCTGGAATGAGCTGCCAGAGGTAGTAGTAGAGGTGGGTACAATTCTGCCTTTTAAAAAGCGTTTAGACAGTTACATGGGTACAATGGGTATAGAGGGATGTGAAAATGTGGGATTTGCAACTATTGTTTAGCCTGTCATGTCTTTTCCAGGACTTTTTTTAAGCACAATCAGCTTCGTGCAAGACTGATTACAATATGGAAATTGTCATTTCCGTATTATTAGCAAGCCCAGGATGGTATTGTCTACACTCACTAATGTTTCCACTGCCCCGTCCCCCCATCTGCTGGGAGAGGTTCCCACCAGCAGGGATTATGTATGGTCCCCATCAAAGGGGATCAGGCATGATTATCCTGCTGGTGCAGACAGAGACCATTGAGGCCCCCCGGGAGATTGGGAGGTAGAGGGGGTGCCACTTGAGCACTGCCAGCCCGACACCATTGCAGTGCCTGCCAGGCACCCTGGCACTGCACGCCTGCATTCTGGCATGGCCCCTTCTGGGGCAGGGCTGGTCAGCGGTGATGAGGGGGGAACGTGCTGTGTACTTTGCATTAGGAATCAGTGGGGAAGGGAGAGAGGAGGGTGGCCATGGCGGAGGAACGGGTGGGGGGTGAATCCCATAAGATCCCGGGAAAATCTCAGCAATACATTCCGTCATTGACAACAGAAAGAGGCCTTTCAGTCGATCATGGCTGCACCATATCTTTGGAAGAGTCCTACTCCCTTTCGTCCTGTTTCTTTTTGCTTTTGAAATATGTTTAATTCCCCGCTGAAGGATTTACTGTTGAATTTGCTACGGCCACACTGTATGGAAAAAAATTTTCTCACCACGCCCCGCTTCTAAATCCTAACTCTGTATCTTTGAGATGTTGAACTGCTGGCCGTTGGAGGGGTCGGGCTGGCCGAGGGGTGGAGGACGTGATGGGGGTGTCAGACAGGCCAGGGTGGAGTCACAGAGGCCGTCGATCAGGGCTGTGGGGATGGGGGTTCGCGGAGGTGGGAGATCAGGAGGGTGGGGTGGGTCACGGAGGCCGGCGATGGTGGTGGGGGGGTCGTGGAGGCCGGTGATAGGGAGGGAGGGTCAGTTCTCTTGCACCGATCCCCCCACTGACAGGTGAACACACTCACAGCGTCCCGTTTAGCACATTGATGCCAGCCTCTCAGGTGGGATTAAGCCTGGGATTTGGGCATGTTTTGTGGGATTGCTTTCCAGCATTTTGTGTAAAAAAGCACAGATTGCTGGAAATCCCTCCCACAATGTGCGCCCCAAAAAAAACCAGGTGGGAAGATCTCTTTATTTTCACCAATTACCACCTATTCAATTTTCTTGGGGGGAAATCAGTGTGTTCCCTTGCTGCACACAAACAGTAAGCTTTGTAATGAAAAGTGATGTTTCTGCTTGGAGGGTTTACATGAATGAAATAACATCAGCCTTTTTGTAAATTTTGAATTAGATGAAGTTATTTATTCTCACACACCGATGTTGACCTTAAGGACAATGGTTCAAACAGTGGTCTTGTCTCACACGCACTCAGAGCAGATACAGGTGAAGGCTGTGTATTATTGCAGTTTATAATGATCTCAGTCTCTGGTCTGGTATGTGGTGAGCATGGTTTTGATGCTTTGAAGTTGAAGCAAGGGTCAGGCAAAACAAGCCATTGGTGTGGGGGTGGTGAGGTTTACAGTTTATTAATTAGTCACAAGTAAATCTTACATTAACACTGCAATGAATTTACTGTGAAATTCCCCTAGTAGCCACATCTGTTCAGGTCAATCCACCTAACCGGCACATCCTTCAGAATGTGGGAGGAAACTGGAACACGCGGAGGAAACCCACACAGACACGGGGAGAATGTGCAAACTCCACACGGACCGTGGTCCAAACTGGGAATTTAACCCAGGTCCCTGGTGCTGTGAAGCCGCAGTGCTAATGATTGTGCCACCGTGCCACCCACGGTTATTGTTAAATGTCTAAGAAGTTGGATCTCATTTAAGCTTGAATTGGGAACAGGTTGGGGAAGTCCTTCCCTCTGTTGGGATCATATTTTTTCCAAGGTTACTTTGTCTGCTTGGTGACCTGCAGCAAGTTTGATTTTGATTAGATTTGATTTGATTTATTATTGTCACATGTATTAGTATACATGTATTGTTTCGTGTGCGCTATACAGAAAAAGCACACCGTTCATAGAACAGGAAAGGAGAGAGTGCAGAATGTAGTGTTAACTAGGGTGCAGAGTAACACCAACCTAATGCAAGGTAGGTCCATTTAAAAGCCTGATGGCAGCAGGGAAGAAGCTATTCTTAAATCAGTTGGTACATGATCTCAGACTTTTGTATCTTTTTCCCAATGGAAGACGATGAAAGAGAGAATGTTCAGGGTATGTGGGGCCCTTAATTGAGCTGGCTGCTTTTCCAAGGCAGCGGGAAGTGTAGACAGAGTCAATGGATGGGAAGCTGGTTTGCGTGATGGATTGGGATAAATTTATGACCCTTTGTAGTTTCTTGCAGTCTTGAGCAGAGCAGGAGCCATACCAAGTTGTGATATATCCAAAAACAATGCTTTCTATGGTGCATCTGTAGATGTTGGTGCGAATCATAATTGACATGCCAAGTTTCTTTACTCTGACCACAAATACGCTGATGTTATAGTTAAGAAAGTCCACCAATGCCTCTACATTTTCAGAAGACTAAGGAAATTTGGCATGTCAGCTACGACTCTCACCAACTTTTACAGATGCACCATAGAAAACATTCTTTCTGGTTGTATCACAGCTTGGTATGTCTCCTGCTCTACCCAAAACTGCAATAAGCTACAAAAGGTCACGCAAACCAACCTCCCATCCATTGACTCTCTCTCCATTTTCTGTTGACCATCAATATTATAAGAAAATGTTAAGGAAATTTGGCTTGCCCACTACAACTCTCACCAACGTTTAAAGATGCACAATAGAAAGCATTCTTTCTGGTTGTATCACAGCTTGGTATGGGCTTCTGCTCTGCCCAAGACCGCAAAAAACTACAAAGGGTTGTGAATGAAGCCCAGTCCGTCACACAAACCAACCTCCCATCCATTGACACTGTCTACACTTCCTGCTGCTTTGGAAAAGCAGCCAGCATAATCAAGGATCCCATGCACCCTGGACATTCTCTCTTCCTCCTTCTTCCCTTGGGAAAAAGATGCAAAAGCCTGAGGTTATGTGCCAATTGACTCAAGAACAGCTTCTTCCCTGTTGTTATGAGACTTTTGAATCGAACTACCATGTATTAAGTTGATCTTTCTCTACACTCTAGCTATGACTGTAACACTACATTCTGCACTCTCCTCTTTCCTTCTCTATGAACAGTGTGTTTTATCTGTCTGGAGTGCAAGAAATCATGCTTCTCACTGTATATTAGTACATGTGACAATGATAAATCAAATCAAACCTTGGTTCAAAGTCTTTCTTGTGGAACTGACTACAAACAGCTTTGTGCTGATTTTAAATTAGCAGATAGAAAATGTATCTGACCCACCATTGGAATTTCACAAGTTCAAAGTCCTTTTCAGATGAGGAATATTGTTTTTGTTGATTCCAACATCTAGGTCAGAGTTTCCAACCGGATTTGCCCTGAGACCTGAAAATCCAACTCCAACTCAATGAACCTTTCCATGTCCACCCCTTACCCATCCTGATCCCCGTGGAATAGGAACATTCACCCCTAGTTTTGTGGCTTAACATCTTTGAGATTCACCCAGTCCAATTTAGATGGGGGCAAACCATCATCATATGAAGGAAAGTTCACTGCTATCTGCCACCAATTGAGTTGTCATCGCCCCTTTTGTTCAAGATGGATACTGCAGATAGGAAAACTGGAGATTCAATCGTTCTGTTCAATAGGGCGGCACGGTGGCACAGTGGTTAGCACTGCTGCTTCACAGCTCCAGGGACCCGGGTTCGATTCCTGGCTTGGGTCACTGCCTGTGCGGAGTTTGCACATTCTCCCCATGTCTGCGTGGGTTTCCTCCAGGCGCTCCGGTTTCCTCCCACAGTCCAAAGATGTGCTGGTTAGGTTGATTGACCATGCTAAAAATTGCCCCTTAGAGTTGTGAGATGCTTAGGTTAGAGAGATCAGTGGGTAAATATGTGGGGGTAGTGCCGGGGTGGAATTGTGGCCGGTGCAGACTCGATGGGCCAAATGGCCTCTTTCTGCACTGTAGGGTTTCTATGATTTCCTTCTGTGTGGGTCCATCCTTAAACAAAGAGACGTGTGAATTCCCCAGATGATTGTGAATGTCTGTATTTAATTAAGCATTCACTTGAAACTGGGTACTGTCTATAGCGCAAATGCCAATGGTCACAAGATTTGCCGCAGTCATTTTAATAGCCTGTTTGCACTCAGGACTAACTATTGCAAGAGGATAGCAGGGTTGGTATGGTGCAGGAAGTGGAAGATTAAGTAGACTGAAGGGCTTCCACCATTTCAGTCGGTCTTGCGACTGCTTTAAAAACCAAGGAACCTAATCAAAGTGCCACTGTGCAGGAAACCGCCAAGGTTAAAATGGGAATTAAGATGTAAAGAAAGGGTGCCTTGCACTTTTACAAGCAGCTAGCACGCCATCGCAAAGTGTCCTACAGCCAAGAAAGTGCTTTACAAACTGTAAATGTTAATGACTAGATAATCTGTTTTAGTGGGATGTTGGTTGAGGAATGATTATTGGCCAATGGTCAGGCAACAGAATGCTTTCATTTAATTTGTGGGAGATTAGTAATCGTTAGGCCACACTGGAGAAACAGTGGCTGTTAATTGAAGGTCTTTCTTTCCTCTGTCCGGATTATGAAAGGTATGGGGACGATCGATCAGTGTAATTACCCGGGAGAACCAGTTTAATGTGCGTTCGCAGGGTATTCAAGGGATTTATTTTGCAATCAGCAAAGTGCAGTTTAACAGCCCGCCGGTAAAAATGTGTACGCAGCCAATCCACAGGAAGCACACACAGACTACACCACAAATAACAGAGGCTAAAGTGTATTTCCTCTAATAAATAAAAGCAGCTGAATCAAGCTTCACTAAGTGAGGATTCCTCACCGTAACTACCTGAGAGAAAAAAAACTCATGATGCCGGCGTTGGACTGGGGTAAACACAGTAAGAAGTCTCACAACACCAGGTTAAAGTCTAACCAATTTATTTGACAGTAAACTCACAAGCTTTTGGTGTTTACCCCTTCGTCAGGTTGAGATTGGGATCTTGGGTTCTTATCGCATTATCTGTAGCCCCCATGACTTGCCTGGGTTTGCAAAACTTACTATCCTGTCTGGAGACAATAAGCATCTCTTTAACCTCTGCTTAGTGTTATCTCCACTCACATTGCCTGCATCTTTAAGACTTGATTAGCAGGTTAGTTGTAAAGACTCGCATTCTGATCAGTAATCTGTAAACTGACTGTGCTTTATATGCTCTGTCTGAGGCCAGAACTCTCCATTCGCCTGACGAAGGGGCAAACCGCGAAAGCTTGTGAGTTTACTATCAAATAAATCGGTTGGACTTTAACCTGGTGTTGTCAGACTGCTTACTGAGAAAAAAAGCCTCCAGGGGTCAGATCCAAGCCACACAGAGTAAGAAAGTTCTTGCTATTGATCCTGGGCGTTTGCTGATCTCAGACAGGGTACTCACGATTGAGCAAAGGGTTAATTAGATGGCATCCGAGTACCCCACCCCTGCACCTCCCAAACCCGCCCTTCTCCCAACTCTGTCAAGTCCGTGTCCACCTCTGAATCTAACATTATATTCTGTACCCTTTCCTTTCCTCTCCTCTATGAATGATATCGTACACTTCAAAAATACTTTTTGGATATATAAATGTTGCTTAGACCCACATTTATTACTCAGCTCTAATTGCCCTTCAAAAGAATAAAGAAAGAACAAAGAAAATTACAGCACAGGAACAGGCCCTTCGGCCCTCCAAGCCTGCACTGACCATGCTGCCTAACTGAACTAAAATCCCCTACCCTTCCAGGGACCGTATCCCTCTATTCCCATCCTATTCATGTATTTGTCAAGACGCCCCTTAAAAGTCACTTGTATCCGCTTCCACTACCTCCCCCAGCAGCGAGTTCCAGACACCCGCTACTGTCTGTGTAAAAAATCTGCCTTGTACATCTCCTTTAAACCTTATCCCCCGCACCATCAGTAAACACTCAGAACAATTCCCATCAACTTTCATAAGAAAAGCAAAATACTGGGAACATTTCGCAGGTCAGGAAGCACTGTGGAGAGAGAGCAACATCACCAACCTGGAAAGTTAACTCTGTTTTCTCTCCCTCCAAGAGGCGTTCAAAATCAAGAAGGGTTTTAATAAAATAAACAAGGAGAAACTAATCTCTTCTACCTTCTTCTGTCGGGATAGAGATACAAAAGCTTGACTCAACCGACTCAACAATAGCTTCTTCCCTGCTGCCATCAGACTTTTGAATGGAACTACCTCGCATTAAGTTGATCTTTCTCTACACCCTAGCTATGACTGTAACACTACATTCTGCACTGTCTCGTTTCAAAGAACAAAGAACAAAGAAAATTACAGCACAGGAACAGGCCCTTTGGCTCTCCAAGCCTGCACCAACCATGCTGCCCGACTGAACTAAAACCCCCCACCCTTCCGGGGACCATATCCCTCTATTCCCATCCTATTCGTGTATTTGTCAGGATGCCCCTTCAAAGTCACTATCATATCCGCTTCCACTAACTCCCCAGGCAACAAGTTCCAGACACCCACTACTCTGCATGAAAAATCTGCCTCGTACATCTCCTTTAACCCTTGCCCCTTGCACCTTAAACCTGTGCCCCCTAGTAATTGACTCTTCTACCCTGGAAAAAAGCTTCTGACTATCCACTCTGTCCATGCCTCTCATAATCTTGTAGGCTTCTATCAGGTCACCCCTCAACCTCCGTCGCTCCAGTGAGAACAAACCAAGTTTCTCCAACCTCTCCTCATAGCTAATGCCCTCCATACTAGGCAACATCCTGGTAAATCTTTTCTGTACCCTCTCCAAAGCGTCCACATCCTTCTGGTAGTGTGGCGACCAGAATTGAACACTATATTCCAAGTGCAGCCTAACTAAGGTTCTATAAAGCTGCAACATGACTTGCCAATTTTTAAACTCAATGTCCCGATGGTAAAAGGTGGTGGTAATTTGCTTTCTTAAACCATTGCAGTCCATGGGATGTAGGCACATCCACCGTGCCATTAAGGAGGGAGTTCCAGGATTTTGGTGCAGTGAGAGTGAAGGAACGGTGATAAATTTCCAAGTCGGGGTGGTGACTGGCTTAGGGAACTTCCAGGTGGTGGTGTTCCCATGTGTGCTGCCCTTGTTCTCCTTAATTGTCGCAGTCGTGAGTTTGGAAGATATTGTGTCTGGAGCCTTAGTGAGTTCCTGCAGTGCATCTTATAGATGGTACATGTGGCTGCCACTGTGCGTCAGTGATGGAGGCAGTGAATGTTTGTAGATAGAATACTAACCAAGTTTAGGAAAGAAATAGGGAGTCTTTAGTAAAATGTTCAGTGTTCACCGATTTGCATGAGGTTACCCAGCTCAAAGACCTTATCTTTGTCATGTAGCTTATTTTCCCAGAACTTTATTTTCATGAGTTCTCTGCCCCGGTCACTGGTTTCCTCAAAACCTGTGGCCTGAGTTGCCATGCCCTCGTACAGTGCACTTCTCACTTGCTGAATATTTGTTGCTCATGGGTCTCAAACTTGACAGGTTAGACCCTGAGAGGTTGTGTGTCTTGGCTGGGCAATCAAGTACTTGTGGCATAACTTCAGAGCAATGGGTCAGAAGACCATAAGATATAGGAGTAGGTTAGGCCATTCGGCCCATCAAGTCTGCTCCACCATTCAATCATGGCTGATATGATATAATCCCCATTCTCCTACCTTCTACCCATAACCCTGGATCCCTTTATTGATCACGAACCTATCTATCCCTGTCTTAAAGACACTCAATGGCCTGCACTCCACAGCCCTCTGTGGCAATGAGATCCACAGATTCACCACTCTGTGGCTGAAGAAATTCCTCCTCATCTCAGTTTTAAAGGAACATCCCTTCAGCTTGAGGCTGTGCCCTTGAGTTCTAGTCTCTCTGACTAGTGGAAGCATCCTCTCCATGTCCACTCCAACCAGGCCTCGCAGTATCCTGTAAGTTACAGGAAGATCCCCCCTCTTCCTTCTGAGCTTTATCAAGTATACACCCAGAATCCTCAATTTCTCCTCAAATGACAAACCTTTCATTCCAGGGATCATTCTTGTGAATGTCCTCTGGACCCCCCTCCAAGGCCAGCACATCCTTCCTTAGACACAGGGCCCAAAACTGCTCATAACACTCCAAATCGTGTCTGACCAAAGCCTTTTACAACCTCACAAGTACATCCCTGCTCTTGTAATCTAGCTGTCTAGAAATGAATGCTAACATTGAATTTGCCGTCCTAACTGCCAACTGAACCTGCACATTAACCTTAAGAGAATCCTGAACCAGGAGTCCCAAGTCCCTTTGTGCTTCAAATTTCCAATGCCTTTCCCCATTTAAAAAATAGTCTATGCCTCTATTCTTCCTACCAAAGTGCATAACCTCACACTTCTCCACATTGTATTCCATCTGCCACTTCTTTGCCCACTCTTCTAACCTGCCCAAGTCATTCTGCAGCCTCCCCATTTCCTCAACACTACCTGTTCCCCTACATATCTTTGTATCATCAGCAAACTTAGCAACAGTGCCTTCAGTTCCATCTTCCAGATCATTGATCACTTAAGACTGGGTTGAGGGGAAATCTCTTCACATAATGGATTTGTACATCTCTGGAATCCTCCCAAGGGCTGTGGACGCACCGCATTAACTATATTTAAGTCCGAGATAGACAGTCAATAGACGGGGAAGGCAGTAGCGTAGCGGTCATTGTCACTGGAGTAGTAATTCAGAGAGCTGGATAATGGTCTGGGGACCCGTGTTCGAATCCCATCACGGCTGATGATGAAATTTGATTTCAATAGAAATCTGGAATTAATAGTCCAATGAAGTCCATGAGATCATTGCCCACTGTTGTAAAAACACATCTGGTTCACTAATGTCCTTTAGAGAGGGAAATCTGCTGTCCTTACCTGGTATGGCACACATGTGACTCCAGAGCCACAGCAATGTTGCAGACTTTCAATTGCCCCCTGAAATGGCTTAGTGAGCCACTCAGTTCAAGGGCAATAAGTGTCAGCCTAGCCAGCGATGCCCACATCTCCTGAATGAGTAACAGGAAAAAAAGATAATTTGGCCCCACAGGGCATTGAATTATGTGAGTCTGTTATCATCATTGTGGGTCTTAATTGAGGTTTTCCACGGACAGATGCAGCTGGAGGCAAAGGTGCTGGTAAACTTTAGCTTTTACTAAACATTCCAACTGACTGTGCATAGTACAGGCCTTACCGCTGGGCTCTGCATAAAGCTATCGCCATATGACCACATGATATTGGAGCAAAAGTAGGTCATTCAGCCTGTCAAGTCTACTGCACCATTCAATGAGATATGATTGATCTAGTGTGATAATCCTCAACTCCCACCTTATTCCTCACCTTAATCTTCAACTTCCCACCTTATCCCCATAACCCTCGATTCCCTGACCGATTAAAAATCTGTCAAGCTCAGCCTTAATCATTCACTGTTGTCATGTAATCTTACATCACTGATGATATAGACAGGTCGGTTTACGTATGTACCATCAATATGTGCAGTTTTTGCATCTATATCCAAGGTAGGATGTCCATGCTATAGAGGGAGTACAGCAAAGGTTTACCAGGCTGATTCCTGGGATGGCAGGTCTGTCATTTGAGGAGAGACTAAGACAGTTAGGGTTATATTCACTGGCATTTGGAAGAGCAAGAGGGGGTCCCATAGAAACTTATAAAATTCTAACAGGGTTAGACAGAGTAGATTCAGAAAGAATGTTCCCAAGGGTGGGAAAGTCCAGAACTAGGGGTCATAGTTTGAGGATAAGGGGTAAACCTTTTCAGAATTGAGGTGAGGAGAAATTTCTTCACCCAGAGGGTGGTGAATGTGTGGAACTCAGTACCACAGAAAGTCGCTGAGGCCTAAGTGTTGTCTGATTTCAAGAAGAAATTAGATATAGCTCCTGTGACTAAAGGGATCAAGGGATATGGGGGAAGGGGGATCAGGATATTGAATTTGATGATCAGCCATGATCAAAATGAATGGTGGAGCAGACTTAAAGAACCGAATGGCCTACTCCTGCTTCTAGTTTCTGTGTTTCTTTGTTGACATTTAACTGGAACTCGCTGTTTAGGAGGGTGGTGTGAACTGGAGACAATAATTTCAGAAAGAAATTGGAATGCTGTTTGAGGGAACTAAACTTTCAAAAGGACAGGAGATCAGGCAGGAGAATAAAAAGCAGGAATGCTTTGCGGGTTTATGTTCAAATATGTTCAAACCTTTCACTTTTTTTTGGTAGTTTCAGGAGCCATAATACAATACAATGTTTAGCACAATGGTGAAGAACAGGCAGGAAAATGGAGTTGTGGCAGAGAGATCAGCATGATTGTATTAAATAGTGGGAAAGGCTCTTCTCCAAGGACAACAATCCCAGCTTCTCTGATCTATCCACATAATTGAAGTTCATCATTCGCAGATTCATTCTAGTGTACGTTTTCCACACCCTGTCTAATGCCTTCACATTTTTGGAAAGGTGTATTTCCCAGAACGGGGCATGATTCTCCAGCCGAGGCCTAACCAAAGTTTCAGACTGTTTTATCATGACTTGTTTTTCTACTCCCCTCCATCTCTGAGACAATTCCTTGAGGTCAAGGATGTGTTGCTTCCACACAAAGAATGAGTACGCAGGAGACTGAGGAGATCAATGCTCGACCCTCAATCTCTGTCACTGGTGGGGCAGGCGATGGTTGGAAGAGCAGGTGGGTGGATGGCCTTTGGACCTGATGGCCTATTCCTGCTGTTATGTCTCTGGATCATAATCGCGCCCTGCCTCGCCCCTCTCCCCCCTTCAGGAAGGACAGCACAGTGGCACAGAGCCTTTCCAGTCCCACCATCCCCGGAATCAGCCTGGTAAACCTTCGCTGCACTCCCTCGAGAGCAAGAACATATTTCCTCAGAAAGGGTGACTAAAACTGCACACAATACTCTCGGTGTGGCCTCACCAAGGCCCTGTATAATTGCAACAACGCAAAAGTCTCACAACATCAGGTTCAGAGGCCTGAAAGCTAGTGGCTTTTGCTACCAAATAACCTGTTGGACTTTAATCTGGTGTTGTGAGACTTCTTACTGTGTTTACCCCGGTCCAACGCCAACATCTCCGTATCATAATTGCAATAACACATCCCTGCTCCTGTACTCGAAACCTCTCGCAACGAAGGCCAACATGTCATTTGCCTTCTTTACCACCTGCTGCACCTGCATGCTTAACTTCAGTGACTGGTGCACAAGGACACCCAGGTCCCTCTGCACACTCCCCTCTCCCAATTTACAGCCATTCAGGTGGTAATCTTTTTTGTTTTTGTTTCCACAGTGAATAACCTCACATTTATCCAAATTATACTGCATCTGCCATGATTTGCCCACTCACCCAAACTGTCCAGATCATTCTGAAGGATTTCTGCATCCTCGTTACAGTTCATCCTCCCACCCAACTTAGTATCATCTGCAAACTTAGAGATATAACATTTTGTTCCCTCATCCAAATCATTAAATGTATACTGTGAATAGCTGGGGTTCCAGCACCGATCCCTGTGGCACCTCACTAGTTACTAGTTTCCTCCTGCAGTCCGAAAGATGAGTTGTTAGGTGCAGGCGCTGGAGTGCGGCGACTAGGGAATTTTCACAGTAACTTCATTGCAGTGTCAAAGTAAGCCTATTTGTGACACTAAGAAGCTAAACTAAATAAATAAGAAACCAATCTGGTGCAACACTAATTTTTGCCTCACTTAGTTGTAGCCTCCATTAAAATATCACAGGGTGGGTATAATTCCAGCACTCCATTCTGTCCTGTGGGTCTCTGCCCTGCCAGTAAGGCTAACATTACCTCCTAAATCTTCATCAGTGATTTGAATGTGCCTCAATTAACTCTGAAGCAGTTTGAGTCATCTCGTGGCCATGAGACATGCTTGCACAGTGGTTAGCACTGCTGCCTCACAGCGCTAGGGATCCAGGTTCAATTCCCGCCTTGGGTCACTGTCAGTGTGCATTGTGCACATTCTCGCTGTGTCTGTGTGGGTTTTTCCCTGGATGCTCCTGTTTCTTCCCGCACTCCAAAGGTGTGCAGGTTAAGTGGAGTGGCCATGATAAATTGCTCCTTAGTTTCAGGGGGATTAACAGGGTAAATATGTGGGGTTGCGCGATTAGGGCCTTGGTAGGATTGTGGTTGGTGCTGACTTGATGGGCTGAATGGCCTCCTTCTCCACTGTAGGATTCTATGAAAGGCATTAAATAAATGTAAATTCTTTCTTCAATCGTGTCAAAGAACTCAATTAGAAGTTTATTTTAATGGCTGGTTGAACAGCCTGTGGTGACAAACCACTAATCTTGTTCAGCATGTCTGAGCCTTGTTTAAAGTTTATTTATTATTGTCACAAGTAGGCTTACATTGACACAGCAAATTAATATACTATGAAAATCCTCCAGTCGCCCACACTCCGTCACCTGCCCATGTACATTGAGGGAGAATTTAGCAGGGCCAATGCACCTAACCAGCATGTCTTTAGAGTGTGGGAGGAAACTGGAGCACCCAGAGGAAACCCATGCAGACACGGGGAGAATGTGCAGACACTGTACAGACAGTGACCCAAGCTTGGAATTGAACCCAGGTCCCTGCCACTGTGAGGCAGCAGTGCTAACCACTGTGCCGTCCCAATTGCAAGCTAAATAACCTTTGACGTATTATTTGACTTATTGACTTACGATTCTGAAGACCTGAACCAAATCTCTCAGAGGGACCTCTCCCTCCTATAAAGATATCACCAATTGCCTGAATTGTTCTTTGTGAAGCATCTTCCTTTATAGACTGGCTGGATAATTACTTCACAAATGGGTTGATAATTTTTTGGGGGGGTTTGATTGATGACCAAACTGTTCCATATTGTATGCATATTTACCGTTGTCAGCTCCTATATGCATATTTTCTGCCCTGAAATCCATTTGTTATTGTACGTTTCATCTGTGTAATTAGTCTAAATCCCCCTGAATACCATCAATCTCCTTTTCTACTAATTGCTTGCCCAGTGAATTTTGTAAAGCTGTACGACTCAAATCTGATATAATTAAAAAGTAATAAAAGTGGAATAGTTCTTTGTGGAATGACCTGTCTGAGGCAAAGTCAATTTTCAATCCAGCCAGAAAACCTGGAATTTATCCCACTGACTACATTAAATGGTGGGGCAGGCTAAAGGACCTGATAGCCTACAACCAAAGCACAGAATCCCAACAGTGCAGAAAGAGACCATCCAGCCAACTGAATCTGCACTAAATCTCCAAAACAGCATCCTGCCCAGACTCTCCCCTTCGCCCTATCCCTGTATCCCATTTACCATGGCTAAACCACCTAACCTGCACAACTTTGCAGACTAAAGTGCAACTTAGCATGGTCAATCCACCTAACCTGCACATCTTTGTAGTATTAAGTACAGTTCTGGTCGCTGCATTATAGGAAGGGTGTGGAAACATTGGAAAGGGTGCAGACGAGATTTACCAGGATGTCGCCTGGTATGGTGGGAAGGTCTTACGAGGAAAGGCTGAGGGGCTTGAGGCAGTTTTCATTAGAGAGAAGAAGGTTAAGAGGTGACTTAATAGAGGCACATAAGATGATCAGAGGATTAGATAGGGTGGACAGTGAGAGCCTTTTTTCTCGGGTGGAGATGGCTAGCACAAAGGGACATAGCTTTAAATTGAGGGGTGATAGATATAGGACAGTTGTCAGAGGTAGGTTCTTTACTCAGAGAGTAGTAAGGGCATGGAATGCCCTGCCTGCAATGGTAATGCACTCGCCAACATTAAGGGCATTTAAATGGTCATTGGATAAACATATGGATGATATTGGAATAGTGTCGGTTAGATGGGCTTTAGATTGGTTTCACAGGTCGGCACAATATCGAGGGCCGAAGGGCCTGTACTGCGCTGTACAGGCTGTTCTATGTTCTATATTTGGACACTAAAGTGCAACTTAGCATGGTCAACCCCCGTAATCTGCACATCTTTAGACTGTGAGAGGAAACCGGAGCACCCAGAGGAAATCCATGCAGGCATAGGGAGAAAGTGCAGATCCAACACAGAAAGTCATTCAAATCTGGAATTGGACCCAGGCCCCTGGTGCTGTGAAGCAGCAGTGCTAATCATTGCACCACCCTTACAACTGCTTTTATTTCTTACATCCTTCTGATCTTGTCTTCAGAATTTCTAAAGCCTCGCCTGCCACAGAATTGGAGTGGGCGAGGGGCGGACAATGGAAATGTCCATCGACCTCAGGCAGTAATGTCCAATCTCGCTCGAGTGAGACTGTAAAATCCCAGCCTCTGAGTCACAATCCTCTCCTGCTCTCTCAGCTGCCCCCCCTAAGGAAGGGGAGATTGCCTCCAGAAATCCAAGCTGATTGGAAAGCTTTCATTCACTGACATGTCTCTTATTGATCATTAGTCACTGGCAAATCCAACAGGGGATTCAGAAGAAAGAAGTTTACAGGGTTAGACAGGATAAATTCAGAAAGCAATATCTAATTTCTTCTTGAAATCAGTTGTTTTGGCCTCAACTGTTTTCTGTGATAGTGAATTCTGCACATTCGCTACCCCTTTGGGTGAAGAAATTTCTCCTCACCTCAGTTCTAAAAGGTTTACCCCTTATCCTTAAACCATGACCCCCAGTTCTGGACTCCCCCACCGTCAGGAGCGTTCGTTCTGAGTCTCCTCTGGCTATCTCAGGTAAGGACGGCAGGTTTCCTTCCCAAAAAACAATGGGTTTTTCCGACAATCAACAATGGTCATCAGCAGTTTGTTTTTGACTGAACTCAAATTCTGCTGCAGTGGGAATTGAAACCGGGACCCCAGAACACGAGCTGAGTTTCTGGATTAGCAGTCTAGTGATAATACCACTCGGTCATCACCTCCCAGAGTGCACTGTGGCATTCAGAAGAGAATTGCATAATCATGTGAAGAGTTAATGGATGATAAGATGATGTGGAAAAAGTGGCAAGTGGGACGAGATGATTTGCACTTGCAGAGAGCTGGCATGGACACAATGGGCAGAATAGTCTCATTCTACCATCCTATAGTTCATTGATTCTATGAATTCTATCTAACTCTACAACTCAGGTACATTTGTTATGACTTTTCGGAACGCTGCCCCTTTATAAGGTGAGTGGCAGACATCAGGCTCACCTGATGAAGGGGAAGTGCTCCAAAAGTTTGTGCTACCAAATAAACCTGTTAGTCTTTAACCTGCTATTGTGAGACTTCTTACTGCGTTTACCCCAGTCCAAAGCCAGCATCTCCAATCATTTGTCATGAGAACACATTATCTCTAAAACGACTCGATTCCTAGCTTGATTCCTTGCACAATCATTGATGGAAACTTATATAATGCTAATGGACATGTTCTCCACTGTAATTATGAAGATATGAACCAAAACAATGGCAACTGGAGGTTTGATTATTTGATTGATTTGATTTAATTTATCTGATTGATTATTGTCACATGTAATAGTACACACTGAAAAGTATTGTTTCTTGTGTGCTGTACAGACAAAGCATACCGTTCATAGAGAAGGAAAGGAGAGAGTGCAGAATGTAGTGTTACAGTCATAGCTAGGGTGCAGAGAAAGATCAACTTAATGCGAGGTAGTTCCATTCAAAAACCTGATGATAGGGAAGAACTTGTTTTTGACTCAGATGGTACAAGTCCTCAGACTTCTGTATCTTTTTCCCCGATGGAAGAGGGTAGGAAAGGGTTTGTCCGGGATGTGTGAGGTCCTTAATGATGCTGGCTGCTTTTCCGATCTCTCTCTGAGAACATATTTATGCCAGACTAATGGCCTGGCATACCTGTGCCTCCAGGGCCACAGCAATGGGATTGACTGTCAACTGCTATCCAAGGGACGGACAACAAATGCTGCCCCCCCAGTGATGCTCATGTCCCACGAATTAATTTAAAAGATCATAGATTGTGCTTTGGTGTCCTTTTCTGAGGAGGGATGTCCTTGCTATAGAGTGAAGGTTTACCAGGCTGATTCCTGGGATAGCAAGTCTGTCAGATGAGGAGAGACTAAGTTGGTTAGGGTTATATTCACTGGAATTTAGAAGAACGAGAGGGGACCTCATCAAAACTTACAAAATTCTAACAGAGTTAGACAGGGTAGATTCAGAAAGAATGTTCCCAATTGAGGGGCAGTCCAGAACTAGGGGTCATAGTTTGAGGATAAAGGGTAAATCTTTTAGAACTGAGGTGAGGAGAAATTTTTTCACCCAGAATGTGTGGAATTCACCCACAGAGAAAGTAGTTAAGGCCAAAACATTGTGTGATTTCAAAAAATATATAGATATAGCTCTTGGAGCTAAAGGGATCAAGGGATATGGGAGGAAGAGGGATCCGGATATTGAATATGATGATCAGCCATGATCAAGATGATTGTTGGAGCAGGCTCAAAGGGCCAAATTGCCTACTCCTGCTTCTAGTTTCGATGTTGCTATTTAACTGGAACTTACTGCTTAGGAGGGTGGCATGAACTGGAGACAATTGATAGCTTCAAGTTGGAATGCTGTTTACAGGAGCTAAACTAAGTTTTCTATATTTCTATGTTTAACATCATCTACCCTGTACCCCCCCATCCCTCACCCTCCCACATCCCAATCTCCCTTCATTCACTCCGCATTCCCCAGTAGGAACACATTGATTGTGTGGGAGTGACAAAGTGTGTGGGAGAAGCCATCTGTATCCAGTATTCTTCAGGAGCGAGCCAGACAACAGCCTCCACCCAGAGAGGTCTCCCTTGGCAGTGCGATGCAGTGGGCTACGAAGTCCGCGCAAGGGGCAACTACCATCGCTGTAGGATATGGCGCTCAGGAGTGCAGCACCAGCTCAGTGGGGGAGAGAAGCCCATTCTGCTTCTGACCACCCCAGCACTGAGATCAGGCAAAGTCAGCCCACTTTCAGTCTGCATTCCCTCAGAAAGAACAACGTATTCTACTTTTCAATTAATGTCCTTTCAACCTCTGTGTTATCGCAAGCAGGAGCGAATCAAAGCAATGGCCACCATTACATAATCTCAACACCCAGGGCTGTGACCTTTGTAGTCTCCCCACCCTCATAAATAATTTATAAGGATCAAGATTTGAGCCACGTTAAGCCAAACTCTCTGAGAATGTAAAGGATTCTTTAGACCCCGGAGTTTTTGTCAATCACTTAATTTATCCTATCTAAAACCTAACAAGAATACCTGAAAACTAACCATGTTTTGTATATTATGAAGTAGTCATCGAGTCATAGAGATATACGGCACAGAAACAGGCCCTTCGGCCCAACTTGTCCATGCCGACCAGCTATCCTAAACTGAACTAGTCCCATTTGCCTGCCTTTGGCCCATATCCCTCTGAACGCTTCCCATGTATGTACCGATAACTGGTCAGAAATTAGGATATATTACATATATTCCCATTTCAGCCATATCAAGGGGCTAGGGCGACACGGTGGCTCAGAAGTTAACACTGCTGCCTCACAGTGCCAGGGACCCGGGTTCAATTCCGGCCTTGGGTAACTGTCTGTGTGGAGTTTGCACGTTCTCTCCGTGTTTGTGCGGGTCTCTTCCAAGTGCTCCGGTTTCCTCCCACAGACTGAAGATATGCGGGATAGGTTGCTTGGTCGTGCTAAATTAATCCTGGTGTCAGGGGGATTAGCAGGGTAAATGTGAAGAGTTATGGGGTTAGGGCCTGGGTGGGACTGTGGTCAGTATAGACTTGATGGGCCGATTGGCTTCCTTTTGCTTTGTAGGGATTCTATGGTTCTACATCCAGCTCCTCAATTCTCATCATGATGCTAAAGCTTATAAAGGACCAATGTATTTTATTCTGGTCATTATAAGAACTCATAAAGCTTTACCATGGCAACACCACCAATCAGTATTTTTTAATAAAGCATTTTGGCATTCAATGATGGCTTTAATTAACTTCAGTTGTGTCTGATACCGACACATGCCATCTTGCCAATGATTTATACTTTGTTAGGATATATTATTCAATGGATAGTATGGCAGGGAAAAGATAGTTGAGGATGCAGGTAAGAGTTTCTTCCTTACTTAACACGTTGGGAAATAATGGAATAAATCAGGAACAGTATTCCTGGGATGATATCCGATTTCCTTGTGGGAGCTGTGGAAATTCATGGAACAGAAAGGAGCTACGTGGTCCATCATTGCTACTATACAGCTTTCAGAAAGAACTTTTGAAAAGTGTTTAGACAGTTACACGGGTAAGATGGGTATTGATGGATATGGACCAAACGTGGGCAATTGGGACTAGCTTAGGGGTTGAGAAAAGGAACGGCATGGACAAGCTGGGCTGAAGGGCCTGTTTCCCTGCTGTAAACCTCGGTGAATCTGGAATTATGAACCTGCTGATGACCATGAAACCATTGCTGGAGAAATCCATCTGGTTTCCCTTCAAGGGAAGTTCGGGATGGGCAATAAATGCCAGCAATTTTTTTTATTAATTCTTGGGACCTGGGTTCTGCTGGCATTTATGGCCCATCCTTAGTTGCTGGAGGGCAGTAGAGAGTCAGCTGTGGCTCTGGAGTCACAGATAGGCCAGACCAGATAATGACAATAGATTTATTACAGACCGTAACACTACATCCAGCATCCTCTTGTCTCCTTCTCTCCTGTGCACTCGATCAACGGTGTGCCTGGTCTGCATAGTGCGCAAGAAATAATATTTTTCACTGCTTCCCAATACATGTGACAATAACAAATCAAACCAAACCAAAAATCAGATTCAGCCCCATGATCCTGTTCTGGCATTACGACAAATCAGGATCATAACTGTGTTTACCAGGTTTTGTTCTATGTCTTGTAAGCAAAGCTTTGTTATTCATGTTTTTAATAGGCTTGAATTACATAATTAACCTGCTGAATAATTAACTTCTAACAATGCTGACTACTAATGATTCAATGACTCACGGACTGAAATAAAATGCCAAAAAAATTTCACTTAAAAAGCATCATTTAACTGATGTTTGGGGACTCAAATGATTAATACATGGGAAAACAATGGAATGGGAGATTAATAAATTATATGGCCAACACCCAACCCATTATCTCAGAACTCCTGCACACTATCAGAAGGATGTGGAAGCTTTGAAGAGAGTGCAAAGAAGGTTCACCGGTTGCGAGAGTGTTGACTATGAGGAGAGGTTGAATAAACTAGGATTGTTTTCACTGGAAAGACAGAGGCTAAGGAGGGGATCTATAAAATTATGAGAGGCACAGACAGGCTGGATTGTTAGAGGCTTTTTCCAAGGGTGGAAGCATCAATTACAAGGGAATACAGGAGAGGGGGAAAGTTTAAGGGAGACCTGTGAGTTAAGTTTTTCACGGAGAGAGTGCTGTGTGCCTGGAAAGTGCTGCTGAAGGAGGTGATGGAAGCAGACACATCAGCAACATTTAACAGGCTTCTGGATGGGTACATGAAGAGGGAGGGAATAGAGGGATATGGACCGAGTAAAGGCAGCAAGATTTTTTTTAGTTTAATTAGAGCATCACGATCAGCATGGGCTTGGAGGGCTGAAGGGCCTGCTCCTGAGCTGTACTTTTCTTTATTCTTTGTTCAAAGTTGTGAACTACACCATTGATGGTGGCAGGGAGAAAGAGAATATATAGCAGAGGTGAGGGGAGGGAGAAGAGAGTCTGTGCAAGAGACGAGTCTGTGTGAGGGGTGGAAGGAAGAGAAGGGCGTGTGTGAGGGGAGAGGAGAGTGTGAGGGGAGAGGAGAGTGTGGGCTTCAGTTTTCATATTTCGAGGTGGGGGCTGAAAATAAAACTGGAATCAGGATCCCATGACGTGTAAACCCACCTCTGCTCGGGTCCCTGAGGGAGGGAAATCTTCCATCTTACTTGACCTGACCTACATGTGACCCCAAGGCAGCACGATGGCACAGTGATTAGCACTGCTGCCTCGCAGCACCAGGGTCCTGCATTCGATTCCCGACTCGGGTCACCGTCTGCACTTTCTCCCCGTGATCCAGTTTCCTCCCACAATCCGAAAGATGTGCTGGTTAGGTGCATTGGCCAGACTAAATTCTCACACAGTGCACTCGGGCAGGCACCGGAGTGTTGTGACTAGGGGATTTTTACAATAACTTCACTGTCGTGTTAATTTAAGCCTACTTGTTAAACTAATGATAAAACTTTAATATTTAAAACTGTGTGTTTCCTCCGGTTCCCTCCCGCAGTCTGAAAGATATGCTGGTTCGATGCTTTGGCCATGATAAATTCTCTCTCAGTGTACCCGAACAGGCGCTGGAGCGTGGCGACTAGGGGATTTTAGTATCTTCATTGCAGTGTTAATGTAAGCCTACTTGTGCCACTCATAAACTTTGAAGATGTGGTTGACCTCAAACTGCCCCTTTCATAAGGCCTAGGTAGTCACTCAGATTAAGGGTAATTAAGGATGAGCAACAAATGTATGCCCAGCCAGCAGATCCCATGAACGAATGCTTTTAAAATAGGTGAGATGACTAAACTCAACAATCACCAGGCTGGAGAATTCTCTTCCTGTTGGGGAACACCTCAGCAGTTGAGGGCATTCAGCCTCCGATCTTTAGGGGAGTGTTCTCCAAGGCACTGAGAGGGCAAGCGCAGTTGGGCTGTTGGGGGGGAGATAGGAAGGAGGTGCGTGGGGGGTCAGGAGCTGGAAGTATGCAGGGTGCGGGGGATGGGAGGGTCTAGGGGAGATTTGGGGGAAGGTACAAGATGGGGTTCACCCTTGCTGCCCAGATGAGGTCATTGAGCTACTTGCAGCACTGCTTCCCGGCTTGGAGGGCCAGTGTGTGCTGGAACTGACCAAAGTGGTGACTTCCTCCCAGGCCGTATTTCCATCAGCCCCCACCCACCGGGTCTGCGTCCTCCTGGGATGAAGTGGGTGTCCCTCCTCACCTCTGCTGATACGCTGCAGGAGTCAGGTCGCCATTTCTTTCATGGCTCCTTCTGCCTCCACAGGAGGGGCCACGGGAGGCAGGGATGAGTGAGCCAGACCTCTGGGCCCTCACCCCCTTTTGAGGAGTGGGTGCTGGAGCTGTCCAGGGAAAGGGAGATGTGGGCTGTCAGTGACAGCGTGGTCAGGTTGCCATCCAGACATGAGCACCTGTCACTCCTCCACTCACTTTGAGGCAACTTCTCGGGGGCACACATTTCAGGCCGAGGGGCGAGGTTAAAGGAGATGTATGACTCATGTTTATTCGCACAGAGAGGGGGGTGGGTGCCTGGAACTTGCTGCTGGGGGAGTTCACGGACGCAGACATGATAGTGACATTTAAGGGGTGTCTTTACAGCAATGTGAATGGAATGGAAATAAAGGTTTATGGCCCCTGGAAGGGTAAGGGGTAACAAATCAGATGGGCAGCTTGGTCGCTACAGGCTAGGAGGGCCAAAGGGCCTGTTCCTGTGCTGTAATGTTCTTGGTGCTTTGTTCGATGTTCAGTGGAAAATTGTGAATCACGTGTCTGGGTCCCGGATTTCTCTCCCTCCCTTGCACTTAACCTTATGTCCTGTGTTTCAGGGATAGATCCGGACACCCCCGGGGCCTTCTGGACTACAGGCCCCTGCTGCAGCTCCCGCCCATCCTGTTCAGGACAGCTCGGACAAGTCCTCGGAGGATATGACCGAAGGGACTTCCGAGGCTGGCACCATTTTCACGTCAATTTGCACCTCATAACTCACCATCGCAGAAAAAAATACGTCAGCGGGTCCAGTTAGTGTTGAGGCTTCTGGGTCACTCTCTGGTGAGCACGACACAACTACTGATGTACACCGAGTGGAGGAAGGAACGTCCGAGGCCTCTGGTACGTGGAGGCCTGCCGCAGGCGAGGACTCAGCTGGCCCCAGGCTACATGCTGGGCCTCTGGGATCACTTCAGCTGCTGGAGATACAGCAACAGAGGCAGGGAATGCAGGAGGGGGTGGCGGCCACACTGGACTGACTGCGAGGCTGCTGGGAGGAGTCCCAAAGCTTTCAGGTGGACCAGTTATTGTGTGTTTTCCAGGCCAACACTGTAAGGATGGTGACTGCAATGGAAACTCTGGAGGCAAGGGATCCTCACCGTGAGTGGCAGGCTCCGAGCGATGGCCGAGTCGCAGTAGGCCGCAGCAGAGTCCCAGAGGGCCGCGTCTGAGTCACAGCAGCTCACGGCTGAGGGACTGAGTAGGATTCTCGAGGTTCTGTGGCCCATTGCTGAGAGACTCGAGAGCTTGCATGAGACCCAGTGGGACAGCGTTGAGGCACAGCGGGAGCAGCCCTTGAGAATGTGGCCCAGTCTCAGATGGACACAGTTGAGGGGTTGCTGAGCATGGCCCAGTCTCAGAGCGCACTTGGTGCGGCCATTGAGAGGTGGCCCACCCCGACTCAAGTGACCATCGCCGACGGCTCGATCACCATGGGTAGGACGCAGGTGATCCCCTAGGATTGAGAATGTCAGGTGACACCGGATGGGAACGATTTCCTCCCATCCCCCACCCCACCTGCCTAGGGCCCCGTATGGGGGTTTCAGATCCCTTACCCACTACGCAGAGTGGGCCCAGGTGCCAATGTGCATGCAGAGCTAGTTTGCACCAGCGAATCATCAGAATGGTGCTTTGCGAGTCTTCATCACTCTCCTGCCTACCAAAAAATACTCACTAACACAGCGTACCCACCACTCTGGTGTGACAATGTTGCAGGAGATAGAACGAATTTTGGGAGGCCGCGGGGGGGGGGGGTAGGTATTGAACCCACAGACACAAACCCCTTGTGAGTGAACCAGCTGGTGATCAGGGTCCTCCCTTGCCACCCTCACATGCCTCATTTGAGCTGCCAGCCCTTTTGTGCCTGGGTGGGGTACCTTGGCTTCTTCTTCTTCTTCATCCTCCTCCTCATCCTCCTCCTCCCGCTGCTCATCTTTCCCAGCGGCAGCCGGCTGGTCAGCCTTCCCGTCCTCCTCCTCCTCCATATAGGTCACCTCTCTGTAGATCCAGGTTGTGCAAGGCCCAACACACGGCCACAATGCGATAAGAGATTGGATCGGCCCAGGCACTGGAGTTGCATTTAGAGAAGACCAATGCACCTCTCCACTGTTCATGCGGGTGGCTACGTGGGCCTCATTATAGTGGGTCTCCACCTCAGTCACAGGCCTTCGCACATGTATCATCAGACATGTCCAAAGCGGGTAACCCATATCACCCAGGAGCCAGCCCCCCTCCCCCCCACTCAGCCTGGGCTCCTCCTCAAATGCCTCTGGGATGTCCGAGCTCCTGACAATGCTGCCTGGATGCCTTGCGCAGATGTCTATAATGTTTATATTATGGTCACACACGAGTTGAACATTCGGGGAGTGCGACCCCTTTCTGTTCCTGAATCTCCATGTCAGGGGACTGCTGGAGCTGAGGCAGAGGATTTGGAGGAATTCCCTCAGCCACATGCTCCCGCCACAATCACAGCCCCCCCAATTCCCCCAGCCACAAACTCCCCCCACAATCACAGCCCCCCCAATTCCCCCAGCCACATGCTCCCCCCACAATCACAGCCCCCCCAATTCCCCCAGCCACAAACTCCCCCCACAATCACAGCCCCCCCAATTCCCCCAGCCACATGCTCCCCCCACAATCACAGCCCCCCCAATTCCCCCAGCCACATGCTCCCCCCACAATCACAGCCCCCCCAATTCCCCCAGCCACATGCTCCCCCCACAATCACAAACCCCCATTCCCCCAGCCACATGCTCCCCCCACAATCACAAACCCCCATTCCCCCAGCCACATGCTCCCCCCACAATCACAAACCCCCATTCCCCCAGCCACATACTCCCCACAATCACAGCCCCCCCAATTCCCCCAGCCACATGCTCCCCCCACAATCACAGCCCCCCCAATTCCCCCAGCCACATGCTCCCCACAATCACAGCCCCCCCAATTCCCCCAGCCACATGCTCCCCCCACAATCACAGACCCCCCAATTCCCCCAGCCACATGCTCCCCCCACAATCACAGCCCCCCCATTCCCTCAGCCACATGCTCCCCACAATCACAGCCCCCCCAATCCCCCCAGCCACACACTCCCCACAATCACAGACCCCCCAATTCCCCCAGCCACACACTCCCCACAATCACAGCCCCCCCAATTCCCCCAGCCACACACTCCCCACAATCACAGCCCCCCCAATTCCCCCAGCCACACACTCCCCACAATCACAGCCCCCCCAATTCCCCCAGCCACATTCTCCCCACAATCACAGCCCCCCCATTCCCCCAGCCACATTCTCCCCACAATCACAGCCCCCCAATTCCCCCAGCCACACACTCCCCACAATCACAGCCCCCCAATTCCCCCAGCCACACACTCCCCACAATCACAGCCCCCCCAATTCCCCCAGCCACATTCTCCCCACAATCACAGCCCCCCCAATTCCCCCAGCCACATGCTCCCCACAATCACAGCCCCCCCAATTCCCCCAGCCACACACTCCCCACAATCACAGCCCCCCATTCCCCCAGCCACATGCTCCCCATAATCACAGCCCCCCCAATTCCCCCAGACACATGCTCCCCACAATCACAGCCCCCCCAATTCCCACAGCCACACACTCCCCACAATCACAGCCCCCCCAATTCCCCCAGCCACATGCTCCCCCCACAATCACAGACTCCCCCATTCCCCCAGCCACATGGTACCCACAATCACAACCCCCCCCAATCCCCCAGCCACACTCTCCCCACAATCACAACCCCCCCCAATCCCCCAGCCACACTCTCCCCACAATCACAGACCCCCCCATTCCCCCAGCCACACACTCCCCACAATCACAGCCCCCCCAATTCCCCCAGCCACATACTCCCCACAATCACAGCCCCCCAATTCCCCCAGCCACACTCTCCCCCCACAATCACAGCCCCCCAATTCCCCCAGTCACATGCTCCCCACAATCACAGCCCCCCAATTCCCCCAGCCACACTCTCCCCCCACAATCACAACCCCCCCCAATCCCCCAGCCACACTCTCCCCACAATCACAGACCCCCCCATTCCCCCAGCCACACACTCCCCACAATCACAGCCCCCCCAATTCCCCCAGCCACATTCTCCCCACAATCACAGCCCCCCCAATTCCCCCAGCCACATTCTCCCCACAATCACAGCCCCCCCAATTCCCCCAGCCACATTCTCCCCACAATCACAGCCCCCCCAATTCCCCCAGCCACACACTCCCCACAATCACAGTCCCCCATTCTCCCAGCCACATGCTCCCCCCACAATCACAGCCCCCCCATTCCCCCAGCCACACACTCCCCACAATCACAGCCCCCCCATTCTCCCAGCCACATGCTCCCCCCACAATCACAGCCCCCCCAATTCCCCCAGCCACATACTCCCCACAATCACAGCCCCCCCAATTCCCCCAGCCACACACTCCCCACAATCACAGCCCCCCCAATTCCCCCAGCCACATGCTCCCCCCACAATCACAGCCCCCCCAATTCCCCCAGCCACACACTCCCCACAATCACAGCCCCCCCAATTCCCCCAGCCACATGCTCCCCCCACAATCACAGCCCCCCCAATTCCCCCAGCCACACACTCCCCACAATCACAGCCCCCCCAATTCCCCCAGCCACACACTCCCCACAATCACAGCCCCCCCAATTCCCCCAGCCACATGCTCCCCACAATCACAGACCCCCCAATTCCCCCAGCCACATACTCCCCACAATCACAGCCCCCCCAATTCCCCCAGCCACATACTCCCCACAATCACAGCCCCCCCAATTCCCCCAGACACATGCTCCCCACAATCACAGCCCCCCCAATTCCCACAGCCACACACTCCCCACAATCACAGCCCCCCCAATTCCCCCAGCCACATGCTCCCCCCACAATCACAGACTCCCCCATTCCCCCAGCCACATGGTACCCACAATCACAACCCCCCCCAATCCCCCAGCCACACTCTCCCCACAATCACAACCCCCCCCAATCCCCCAGCCACACTCTCCCCACAATCACAGACCCCCCCATTCCCCCAGCCACACACTCCCCACAATCACAGCCCCCCCAATTCCCCCAGCCACATACTCCCCACAATCACAGCCCCCCAATTCCCCCAGCCACACTCTCCCCCCACAATCACAGCCCCCCAATTCCCCCAGTCACATGCTCCCCACAATCACAGCCCCCCAATTCCCCCAGCCACATACTCCCCACAATCACAGCCCCCCAATTCCCCCAGCCACACTCTCCCCCCACAATCACAGCCCCCCAATTCCCCCAGTCACATGCTCCCCACAATCACAGCCCCCCCCAATTCCCCCAGCCACATTCTCCCCACAATCACAGCCCCCCCAATCCCCCAGCCACATGCTCCCCCCACAATCACAGCCCCCCCAATTCCCCCAGCCACACACTCCCCACAATCACAGCCCCCCCAATTCCCCCAGCCACACACTCCCCACAGTCACAGCCCCCCCCCAATTCCCCCAGCCACATGCACCCCACAATCACAGCCCCCCCAATTCCCCCAGCCACATACTCCCCACAATCACAGCCCCCCCAATTCCCCCAGCCACACACTCCCCACAATCACAGCCCCCCCATTCCCCCAGCCACACACTCCCCACAATCACAGCCCCCCCAATTCCCCCAGCCACATGGTCCCCACAAACACAGCCCCCCCAATTCCCCCAGCCACATGCTCCCCACAATCACAGCCCCCCCATTGCACCAGCCACATGCTCCCCACAATCACAGCCCCCCCCATTCCCCCAGCCACACACTCCCCACAATCACAGCCCCCCCAATTCCCCCAGCCACACACTCCCCACAGTCACAGCCCCCCCAATTCCCACAGCCACACACTCCCCACAATCACAGCCCCCCCAATTCCCACAGCCACACACTCCCCACAATCACAGCCCCCCCAATTCCCCCAGCCACATGCTCCCCACAATCACAGCCCCCCCATTGCACCAGCCACACACTCCCCACAATCACAGCCCCCCCAATTCCCCCAGCCACATGCCCCCCACAATCACAGCCCCCCCAATTCCCCCAGCCACATGCTCCCCACAATCACAGCCCCCCCATTGCACCAGCCACATGCTCCCCACAATCACAGTGCCCCCAATTCCTCCAGCCGCATGCTCCCCACAATCACAACCCCCCCCATTCCCCCAGCCACACACTCCCCACAATCACAGCCCCCCCCCAATCCCCCAGCCACATGCTCCCCACAATCACAGCACCCCCCCAATTCCTCCAGCCGCATGCTCCCCACAATCACAACCCCCCCCATTCCCCCAGCCACACACTCCCCACAATCACAGCCCCCCCCCAATCCCCCAGCCACATGCTCCCCACAATCACAGCCCCCCCAATTCCCCCAGCCACATGCTCCCCACAATCACAGCCCCCCCCCAATCCCCCAGCCACACACTCCCCACAATCACAGCCCCCCCCATTCCCCCAGCAACACACTCCCGACAATCACAGCCCCCCAATCCCCCCAGCCACATGCTCCCCACAATCACAGCTCCTTGCAAAGTTGAGAGGCTGCACATCCTTCAGCTAGAAGAATGCTGAGTGCACTGGGACCCAGCAGCACCACAAGACCCAAGGTGAGTGCTGAGACCTGGGTCCCCGTGCTGCAAGACAGACATTGGGGACCCTGCTGAGCAACAGCCCCCCATCCCGCACACACGCGCAGAGCCGCCACTGACCCAAGGAAGAAAATGGCCACAACAAAAGCACACCCGTGAGTAGCAGGGAACTGTCGGACGCTATACACTCACTTCCTCACTAGCCCTCACTGATGGAGAACCCAAGTCGGCCTTTAATGGAGCATGTGGGCCAATTCTGGATTGGCGAACGTGGTGGTAAAGGGGGAAGTGTTGGTTAGTGCAGCCCATTAAGTCAGTTTAAATGCATGCAAATGCACCTAAATAGCCATTGCGCCTGTTTCGGGTGAAGAACTGATTGTGTCCATTTTTGAGCCTCGGTAAAAGGGGAGCTGGTGTGGGAGCGGGCATGGATCATGTTACTCGCACCCTGCCCAATTTTACCAAGTTTTCGCACCGAAAATGGGTGCAACCTGATGGCAAAATCAGGCCCTCTATCTCTTTCCTGTACTCTGTCTCATCATTGAGATCTGACCCACAATGGTGGCAAACTTGAAAATGGAATAAATTACCACAAAGTTTCTGCTCCGGTTCTGAACAAAATGATGAAACATAACTGAGAGATGGAAATTGGTAACACATGAGAGGCCAGAATGGGAGGAGTGCAGGGATCAGGAAGGGTTAGAGGGCTGGTCGAGGTTACAAATAGAAAGAAGGACTCATGGTCATGAATGTTCACTATTTAATGAACAGCAAAGGAATTTTCCCCGTCACTCTAAAAAAAAAGCAGCAAAAAACAAATGAATTGGCTTTTCATTCCTTTTGCTGTTTGTCGGATCTTGTTACCAGAGATGCAGTGCTGAGGCTGCCTTTGTGACCATGCTGATGTGCTTCAGAAAATCTAATTTCTTATCATCGGGTCTTCAAAGCATCTCTGGAACTCTTAAAATAAAAATCAACCGGAGCATGAGGCATATATTGCCCCAGCCAGCCAAGAATCCATAAATCATGCTATTAAAACCATTCCGATCAAACATAGATTCCACCGACGCTAGAATGTCTGAGCGTTAAAAGTGATAGACCATGTAATGAATGTTTCTCTTTGATATTATGAAAAGAGCTCTCAAACAGGCAAAAAAAGCCTAGCAATCCGTTGAAAGGGCTTTGGAATAAAGTGTATCTTTTCCAAGGAAAATGAAGTATTTGATTTAAAGAATTGGACTGTGCGTGGCCAAGTTAATCTCTTCTGGCCCATGCCAATTTATACTAGAGAGCTGACCACATTTGATTTGATTTGATTCATTCTTATCACATGTATTAACATGCAGTGAAAAGTATTGTTTTTTGTGCCCTATATAGACAAAGCATACCATTCATAGAGAAGGAAAGGAGAGAGTGCTGAATGTAGTGTTACAGTCATAGCTAGGGTGTAGAGAAAGATCAACTTAATGCAAGGTAAATCCATTCAAAAGTCTGACAGCAGCAGGGAAGAAGGTGTTCTTGAATCGGTTGGTATGTGACCTCAGACTTTTGTATCTTTTTCCCAAAGGAAGAAGGTGTAATGGAGAATGTCTGGGTGCGTGTTGTCCTTAATTAAACTGCTTTGCCGAGGCAGTGGGAAGTGTAGACAGAGACAATGGATGGGAGGCTGGTTTGTGTGATGGATTGGGCTACATTCACAACCTTTTATAGCTCCTTGTAGTCTTGGGTGGAGCAGGAGCCATACCAAGCTATGATACAACCAGAAAGAATGCTTTCTATGGTGTATCCATAAAAGTTGGTGAGAGTCGTAGCTGTCATGCCAAATTTCCTTGGTCTTCTGAGAAAGTAGAGGCGTTGGGCGGCTTTCTTCACTATAGTGTTGGCATGGGGGGACCGGGACATGTTGATGGTGAAATGTACACCTAAAAACCTGATGCTCTTGACCTTTTCTACTTCGTTCCCATCGATGTAGGCAGGGGCATGTTCTCCTGTACTCTTCCTGAAGTCGATGGCAATCTCCTTTGTTTTGTTGACATGGTGGCACGGTGGTTAGCACTGCTGCCTCACAGCCCCAGGAACCCAGGTTTGATTCTGGGCTTCGGGCCACTGTCAGTGTGGAGATTACATATTCTCCCTGTGTCTGTGTGAGGCTATTGGCATTCTGTGATGTTATTACCATTATTTCCATGATTAACAATTCCACCCAGCAGCATTCTTGTAATGTCTGAATTACGTTGGGGTTGTGAGTTCAAACAAGAAAGAAGAATATGTGTTTTGCACACCTTGATCCATACTGACAATAACAAACTTGTTAAGGGAGATATTGCCTGTCAGAGTAGAAAATGAAGCTAGGCAGGAGCCTGTGAAACACCCCAAGGAGGTCACCAGCAAATCTGAAGCAATCATACAACCACTGAAATATATAACATCTTCTCAATCGATGGCTTCAGTTTGCAGGGTCATTTGAGATTGACACTCCTAAAGAACTGCAGAGAAATTACAGATGGCGATAATTGTGCAGGCGTGCAGCTAAAGGGAAGCTGATCTGATTTCTTTGTCCTGCAGCTGTCTGACATCTGTTTTGATGCCATCCACTGAAAAATCTACCCACACATGAAAAGAATAACCAGGAACTTATAGAACAAAGAACAGTATAGCACAAGAACAGGCCCTTCGGCCCACCAAGCCTGCACCAACACATGGGGCCTTTCTAAACTAAAGACCTTTTGCCTCTACATGGCCTGTGCTCCTCTATCTCCTGCCTATTCATGTTCCTGTTGAGATGTCTCTTAAACATTGCTATTATTTCTGCTTCAATCACTTCCTTTGGCAGTGCATTCCACCCTCTGTGTAAAAAAAAAGCCTCTCAAATCTCCTGTGAACTTTCTCCCTTTTATCTTGAACTTACGTCCCTTAGTAATTGATATTTCTACCCTGGGAAAATAAGACTTTGCCTATCTCTATTCTATCCACATCCCTCATAATTTTGCAAACCTCTATCAAGTCAGTTCCTCAGCCTCTGAGGCCCAAGTAGAACAAACCAAGTCTGTCCAATCTCTCGTCATAGCTCATCCCCTCCAAACCAGACCACATCAATTTCTGTTCACTCTCCAAAGCCTTCCCATCTATGTGTTTGTATAACACGTTACCTGACATCAGGAGATCCCAAATCAATTCAAAGTGGTTAAAGTACTGTTTGAAGGGTTGCAATGTGAAAGATATTTATGTTCCCAACTCTTCAACCACTGGCTCAGTCAAAAATGTCTCAGTTCCCTGATGAATTTGCTGATGTTATCCAAATCCATTCCTCCAATCTAGCTTCTCCTTAAATTTACTCATCCCATTTTTACTCAAATGTCCCAGCATCTACCTCACTTTGGGGTAGCGAATTCCACAGATTCACAACCCTTTGGGAGAAGTAGTTTCTCCTCAGCTTTGTTTTAAATTTGCTAGCCCCTAGCCTAAGCCGATGATTTCTTGTCCTAGAATGCCCCACAAGAGGAAACATCCGCTCCAAGTCTACTTTATCCATACCTTTTATAATCTTGAATACCTCAATTTGATCTCCCCTCATTCTTCCAAATTCCAGAGAGTATAGTCATAAACTGTTCAATCCCTTTTCATACAACAAACCCCTCATCTCTGGAATCAATCTAGTGAACTTCCTCTGAACTATTTCTGATGCCACTCCATCTTTCTCAAATAAAAGGACCAAAACTGTGCACAGTATTCCATCTGTGGCCTCACCAATGCTTTGTATAGTTGCATCAATATTTCCTCACCTTTATATTCTATCCCTTTAGCTATAAATGCCAAAATTCCATTCGTTTTCTTTATTATCTGCAGTACCTGCATGCTACTTTTCTGTGACTCATGAACAAGGACACCCAGATCCCTCTGCACCAGAGCACCTCCAGGTCTCTCCCCATTTAAATAATAAGTTGCCTTCCCATTTTTCTGACCAAAATGCTCAACCTCACACTGATCCATGTTAAACTCGATCTGCCACATTTTATCTCAGTTTCCTAACCTATATATATATTTGTAAAGTTCTTATTTCCACATTGCAGCTTACTGTTCCACCTATTTTTATGTCAGTTGTAAATGACAGAGTACGGGAATGAGGTGGAGAATCTGGTGGACCAGTGAAGCAACAATAATCTCTCTCTCAATGTCAACAAAACGGTAGAGATTGTCATCGACTTCAGGAAGCGTAAAGGAGAACATGCCCCTGTCTACATCAACAGGACAAAGTAGAAAGCATCGAGAGTTCACTTTTTTAGGTGTCCAGACACCAACAACTTGTGCTGGTCCCTCCCATGCCGACCCTGTAGTTAAGAAGGCCCACCAACACCTCTACTTTCTCAGATGGCTAAGGAAATTTGTCAATTTGTTAACTACTCTCTCCAACTTTTACAGATGCACCATAGTAAGCATTTTTTCTGATTGTATCACAGCTTGGTATGGCTCCTGTTCTGCCCAAGGTCGCAAGAAACTACAAAAAGTCATGAATGTAACCCAATCCATCACACAACTCAACCTCCCATCCATTGGCTCTGTCTACACTTCCTGCTGCCTCAACAAAGCAGCCAACATAATTAAGAACTCCATGCACCCCGGACATTCTCCCTTCCACCTTCTTCCATCGGAAAAAAGATACACAAGTCTGAAGTCACGTACCAACTGACAGAAGAAAAGTTTCTTTCCTGCTGCCATCAGACTTTTGAATGGACTTACTTTGCATTAAGTTAATCTTTCTTTACACCCTAGCTATGGCTGTGACACTACAGTCTGCACTCTCTTGTTTACTTCCCTATGAACAGTATGCTTTGTCTGTGTAGCATGCAGGAAACAATAGTTTTTACTGTGTGCTAACACGTGTAATAAATCAAATCAAATAGATTATGTCAAATCAAATCAAAATTTAGCTATCGAACCTTCTACCTCTGCATCCAAGCCATCAATGTAGATTGTAAATAGCTGGGGCCCAAGGATCAGGCCCCCTGTGCCAAACCACTAGGTACTTCTTGCCATCCAGAAAAGAAAATTGTCCTGACTGTCTGTCTTCTATCCACCAGCCAGTCACCTGTTACCCCTAACCCCATTGATCTAACCTTGTGAATTAACCTTTTAAGTGACACCTTATCAAACGCCTTCCAGAAGTCCAGATATATTACATCTACAGCACCTCCATTATCCACTTTGCTTGTTACATCCTCAAAGAACTCTAGCAAATTAGTCAAACATGATTTGCCTTTCCATAAAACCATGCTGACTCTGATGGATAATATTTTGACTTTCCAAATGTCCTGATATTGTTTCCTTGATAATCGATTCTAACGCTTTCCCAACAACAGATGTTAAATTAACTGGTCTGCAATATCTCACATTTGGCCTTCCTTCCTTTTTGAATAAGGGTGTTACATTAGCATTTTTCCAATCCATTGGAACCTTTCCTGTGTCCAGAGAATGTTGAAATCTTACAACCAATGCATCTACTATCTCCGCTTCCTTTAATACCCCAGGATGTAGGCCATCAGGCTCGAGGGACTTATCTGCCCTCAGTCCCAATAGTTTGCTGAGTATCTTTTCCTTATCAATGTTCTAAGTTCTACTCTTTCTATTACCTCTGATTTCCCCATTCCAATAGGAATGATACTAGTGTCCTCCACTGTGAAAAGTGAGGCAAAGTATTGATTTAGCATCTCTGCCATTTTGGTGTTCCCCACGATTAACTCTCTGGTTTCATCTTCCATAGGGCCAACATTCACCTGAGTGACTCTCTTCCCTTTTATATACCTAGAGAAGCTTTTGCTATCGTTCTTGATATTTTGTTCTAGTTAGCTTTCGTAATTTAACTTTTTATGACATTTTTAGTATCGCTTTGTTTTTGATTAAGAGGTCCCCAATTCTTTGCAATGTGGTACACCTTAGTTTTTATCTTTACATTGTCCTTAACCTCCTTGTTTAGCCATGGATTTTTTTTTTACCACCTTACCATCTTTCTTCTTCACTGGGATATATTTTAGTTGTGAGGACTTGAGTATCTCCTCATCACCCAGCACATTCCCCGTTTCCCAACAGCCGCACTCGCGTGATCGAGTTGGAGAGGATTATTTCTTTTATCTTTACTGCTCATGTCCCGAAGTAACGGTTAAGACAAACGGAGTAAATGAAAAAGCTGATAGCTAGCTCTGCGTCCTCTTATGACATAGTGATATTATCATTGAATGAGTAACCCAGAGACCCAGTGTAATGCTCTGGGGACAGGGGTTCAAATCCCATCACGGCTGATGGTGAAATTTGAAATCAATAGAAATCTGGAATTAAGAATCTACCGATGACCATGAAACCATTGTCAATTGTCTCAAAAACTCATCCAGTTCGCTAATGTCCTTGAGGGGAGGAAATCTGCTGTCCTTACCTGGTCTGGCCTACATGTGGCTCCAGACCCACAGGAATCCCCTCTGAAATGGCCCAGAAAGGGCAATTAGGGAGAGACGACAAATTCTGGCCCAGCCAGCGACACCTACATGAATTTAAAAAATATGGAAAAGATCAAAAAATGAAATTTTATCTCTATATCTCCAGCAATTGATAATAATCCATGGACCACATGTGATCTGTTCAAACACTGACCTACATGATTTTTTTTTATTCATTTGTGGGACATGCATGTCGCTGGCTGACTAGCATTTATTACCCATCTCTAGTTGCCCTTGGAGGGCAGTTCAGAGTCAACCACATTGCTGTGGCACTGGAATCGCATGTAGGCCAGACCAGGTAAGGACAGCAGATTTCCTTCTCTAAAAGACATTAGTGAACCAGATGGGTTTTTCCGAGAATGGTTTCATGGTCATCAGTAGATTCTTAATTCCAGATTTTTTTTTATTGAATTCAAATTCTGCCATAGAGGGATTTGAACCCGGGCCCACAGAACATTAGTTGACTTTCTGGATTAATAGTCTAGCAATAATGCCACTAGGCCATTGCTTCGTCTTCGCTGAGTTTAGCCTGGCCGGTGTCTCTTCCACCCATCACCCCAACAAGTAAAGAACCTCGCTGGACACCCCTGGGACCTAGACTGTTCGTTTTAACTGTGGACACAGTGCCTCAGTCATCTATTATTTTCATGCCATGTATACGCCCATTGCATTAGAGTATTTGATTTACAATCAGCACCCTTGTTCGAACAATATGTTTCAATTTAAAATATCCATTAAATTGTTAATTCCTTTCAGCTGGAGGATGAGCTGTGCTTGCAAATGAATTAACTCTGATACGCTGAAATTCATTCACAGTGGAAAGCAAATTCAGTTGTGACACTGTGGTCGAAGTGTTGGGTCTTGGGAATTGCAAATAATTTCACCCGTGGCTCAGGAAACATATTCATTTCTGTATTGTCAAAGGCAGCAAGGGATAGGAATTTGAGAAGGAATGCAAGAGTCGGTTATCAGTTTCTATGTTGTCGCATTTTGGCACGAGCAGCACCTCAGGACTTGACCAGTAAAGATGAAGAAATAAGCTGCATTTATATGGAATCATAGAACCCTACAGTGCAGAAGGAGGCCCTTCGGCCCATCGAATCTGCACCAAACACAATCCCACCCAGACCTGCATATTATCCCCACCAATCCCTCTAACCTTCACTACCCTGGACACTAAGGGGCAATTACTTAGCATGGCCAATCAACCTAATCCGCACATCTTTGGACTGTGGGGGGAAACTGGAGTACCCAGAGGAAACCCATGCAGACATGAGGAGAATGTGCAAACTCCACACAGACAGTGACCCGAGCCAGATTTCCTTCCCTAAAGGATATTAGTGAACCGGATGGGTTATTCCAACAATTGATGATATTTGTCATCACTGAGACCAGAACAGAGAACAAAGAACAGTACAGTTTTTAAGTTTGTTTATTAGAAACATAGAAGCATCGAACAGTCCAGGCAAAAGACAGGGAATTATAGGCTGGTTAGTTTAACGTCTGTTGTAGGTAAAATGTTAGAATCCGTCATCAAGGAGGAAATAGCGAGGCATCTTGAGGGGAATTGCTTGATAGAGCAGACGCAGCATGGTTTCGTTAAAGGGAAGTCGTGTCTGACAAATTTACTGGAGTTCTATGAGGATGTGTCTAGGGCGGTGGATAGAGGAGAGCTGGTGGATGTGGTCTTTCTGGATTTTCAAAAGGCGTTTGACAAGGTACCTCACAAGAGGTTACTGCAGAAGGTCAGGGGACATGGAGTTGGGGGTAGGGTGTTAGCGTGGATAGAGGATTGGTTGTCAAATAGGAGGCAGAGAGTGGGGGTCAACGGGTGCTATTCGGATTGGCGGCTGGTGACTAGTGGAGTGCCCCAGGGGTCGGTGCTGGGTCCTCAGCTATTTACCATTTATATAGATGATCTGGAGGAGGGAACCGAGTGTAGAGTGTCGAAATTTGCTGATGACACCAAGATTGGTGGAACGGCAAATTGTGCAGAGGGTGTGGAGAGTCTGCAGAAGGATCTAGATAGGCTGGGCGAGTGGGCCAGGAAATGGCAAACGGAATTTAATGTTGGCAAGTGTGAGGTGGTCCACTTTGGTAGGAATAATGGTAGGAAGGACTATTACTTACGTGGCGAAAAGCTGCAGCAGGCGACGGTGCAGAGGGACCTCAGGGTCCTTGTGCATGAGTCGCAAAAACCCAGCTTGCAGGTGCAGCAGGTGGTCAGGAAAGCGAATGGGATGCTGGCCTTCATAGCGAGGGGGATTGAATATAAAAGTAGGAAGGTCTTGCTGCAGCTGTATAGGGCATTGGTGAGGCCGCAGCTGGAGTACTGTGTGCAGTTTTGGTCGCCGTACTTGCGCAAGGATATTTTGGCCTTGGAGGGAGTGCAGAGGAGGTTTACTAGGCTGATACCGGAGTTGAGGGGGTTGAGCTATGAGGAGAGGCTGAATAAACTAGGCTTGTACTCGTTAGAGTTTAGAAGAATGAGGGGAGATCTCATTGAGACGTATAAGATGATGAATGGGATGGATAGGATAGAGGTGGAGAGACTCTTCCCGCTCAAAAAAGACAGTAGGACTAGGGGGCACAGCCTCAAGATAAAGAGGGGGCGGTTTAGAACGGAGTTGAGGAGGAACTTCTTCACTCAAAGGGTGGTGAATCTCTGGAATTCTCTGCCTGTTGAAGTGGTGGAGGCTACCTCGCTAAATATTTTTAAGAAGCAGGCTGATGGGTTTTTGATAAGAGAGGGGATTAAGGGTTATGGGGAGAGGGCGGGAATGTGGAACTGAGCCACGACAGATCAGCCATGATCTTATTGAATGGCGGGGCAGGCTCGAAGGGCTAGATGGCCTACTCCTGCTCCTATTTCTTATGTTCTTATGTTCTTATAGTGCAATACAGGCCCTTTGGCCCTCAATGTTGTGCCAAGCTATGTCCAAACCCAAGATCAAGCTATTCCACTCCCCTATTAGCGTCTCAAGTAGGCTTACATTAACACTGCAATGAAATTACTGTGAAAATCCCCTCGTCGCCACACTCCGGCACTCGTTCAGGTACACTGAGGGAGAATTTGTCGTGGCCAATGCACCTAACCAGCATGTCTTTCGGACTGTGGGAAGAAACCAGAGCACCCAGAGGAAACCCATGCAGACAGCATGCAGACTTCGCACAGACAGTGACCCAAGCCGGGAATCAAACCCGGGTCCCTGTCACTGTGAGGCAGCGGTGCTTACCACTGTGCCACCAACACAACACAGTACAACACAAGAACAGGCCTATTGGTTAGCAATGCAGCCCTCTGTCATATTGTCTGTGTCGACGGCACAGTGATTAACATTGCTGCCTCATAGCGCCAGGGACCTGGGTTCAATTCCAGCCTCAGGACTCCGTCTGTGCGGAGTTTGCACATTCTCCCCATGTCTGCATGGTTTTCTCCACAGTTCAAAGGTGTGCGGTTTAGGTTGATTGGCCATGCTAAATTGGCCCTTAGTGTCAGAGGGATTAGCAGGGTAAATATGAGGGGTTATGGAAGTTGGGCGTAGGTGGGATTGTGGTCGGTGCAGGCTCAATGGGCTAAATGGCCTCCGTCTGCACTGTTGGGATTCTATAATTCTATAATTCCGGCCTGTGCCATCACATGGTGCCTTTCTCAGCTAAAGCCCTTTTGTCTCTACATAGTCTGTATCTTTCTATTCCCTGCTTGTTCATGTATCTAACTTTGCTTTCCAGATTTATTAACTGAATTTGAATTCCACCAGGTGCCGAGGCAGGATTTGAACATGCATAAGAACATAAGAAATAGGAGCAGGAGTAGGCCATCTAGCCCTTCGAGCCTGCCCCGCCATTCAATAAGATCATGGCTGATCTGTCGTGGCTCAGTTCCACTTTCCCGCCCTCTCCCCATAACCCTTAATCCCCTCTCTTATCAAAAACCCATCAACCTGCGTCTTAAAAATATTTAGCGAGGCAGCCTCCACCACTTCAACGGGCAGAGAATTCCAGAGATTCACCACCCTTTGAGTGAAGAAGTTCCTCCTCAACTCCGTTCTAAACCGCCCCCACTTTATCTTGAGGCTGTGCCCCCTAGTCCTACTGTCCTTTCTGAGCGGGAAGAGTCTCTCCACCTCTATCCTATCCATCCCATTCATCATCTTATACGTCTCAATGAGATCTCCCCTCATTCTTCTAAACTCTAACGAGTACAAGCCTAGTTTATTCAGCCTCTCCTCATAGCTCAACCCCCTGAACTCCAGCAGCAAGAAAATGTAAGCCCAGATAACCTGTTTCAGTGGTGTTGGTTGAGGGCTAATTATTTTTCAGGACACTGGGGAGAACTCTCCAGCTCTCATCTTGGGGTACTCCACAAGCATCTGAGAGGCTGGACAAGGCCATAGTTTAACCTCGCCTCTGAAAGGTGCCTCCTCCAACAGTGTAGCAATCCCTCAGTGCTGTACTGGGAGTGTCACCCTGGCTCACACGCTCAAGCCTCTGTGATGTGGCCTGAACCCACAACCTACTGACTCAGAGCTGAGACTGTTACTCTTTGAACCACAATGGTAGATTCATAGAATCCCGACAGTGCAGAAGGAGGCCATTTGGCCAATCGAGCCTGTGCCGACCACAACCCCATCCTGAACCTCTCCTCATAACCACAAGTACTTACCCTGTTAAACTCCTGACACTAAGAGGCAATTTGGCATGGCCAATGCACCTAAACCGCACACCTTTGAACTGTGGGGGGAAACCTGAACATCCAGAGGAAACTCATGCAGACATGGGGAGAATGTGCAACTCCGCTCATAGAGTCACCCGAGGCTGGAATTATAGAATTATAGAATCCCAACAGTGCAGACGGAGGCCATTCAGCCTGCACCAACCACAATCCCACCTACGCCCAATTTCCATAACCCCTCATATTTACCCTGCTAATCCCTCTGACACTAAGGGCCAATTTAGCATGGCCCATCAACCTAAACAACACACCTTTGAACTGTGGAGGAAAACCACGCAGACATGGGGAGAATGTGCAAACTCCGCACAGTCAGAGTCCTGAGGCCGTAATTGAACCCAGGTCCCTGGCGCTATGAGGCAGCAATGCTATTCACTGTGCCATTGACACAGACAATATGACAGAGGGCTGCATTGCTGGAAATAGTGGTGATGAATGTGATCTTAACCAATATGGGAAATGGGCTGATAGCCTCTCTGGTGGTGCAATTTACTCATAGAATCATAGAATCCCTACAGTGCAGAAAGAGGCCATTCAGCCCATCATTCACCAACAACATTCCACCCAGGCCCTATCCCCACAACCCAGCACATTTACTCTGCTAATCCCACTGACATTAAGGGTCAATTCAGCATGGCCAATGCTCCTAACCAGCACATCTTTTGGAGTCTGGGAGGAAACCTGGGTACCCGAAGGAAACCCATGTCAACATGGGGAGAATGTGCAAACTTCACACAGATGGACACTCTGGCCCTGATTTTACTGGCATTCCCGCCCCAAAATCAGGGTGGGCGAGGCTCGCAGAACGGCATTCTCTGTGAGCCTCGGGCGCAATTCTACAAGCCTCGGGTGGGCGTGCTGGTAAAATTCCGGCCTCCATACCTGGTTTTCTTTTACGCTGAATGTGTGGCAAAGGGCTTTGGTTAAACCAATCTGCCAATCCCAATTAGTCTGGGTCATACCATTACCAGAGATTAATTTCATCCTCTATAAATAATGAAGTCCCCCCAATAGTCAATCATGACGATGTTAGCAATCCTGTCCGATTATTCCAAACATGAGGGGGTTGAGCATTTCTTGATCTACATCAGGCTAACTTGACCAATTTTACTCAATTTTAACCAGGCCTATCTTACCATATTTTATTCGGGCCTATTCCACTTTCTTCAACCAGGCCTATTCGAGTAACCTTTAACAAGGCCTGTTTTGTTTTAGCAAGGCCTGGTTTCCCCAGGCATTAAAAAGGCCTGCCTTGCTTGGTACTGCCTCTCAGGGAGATGGTTTAATACATTTGCACTCCACTTAGTAGTTAAATCTTTAATGAGACTGCCAGCTTAACACAATAAATTACTTTACTTCATTTAGCTGATCAATGGTTGCAAAACACTGATAATCCCAGCTGCTTTTCCCACGGGGCTTTTAAGAGATTCTGAATCTGTGGCTTATTTTCCTTAATCCATTTGTGATGTGGCAGCCGAACGTATTTCTCGTGGGGGAAGAAAATGTGATTAGTTCATGATCAAGGAGCTGAAGCTACGTGATAATGGAATAACAAGATTTTATTTTAAAAATCAGATAATGTAGATTCCCGCAATCTTAATATATTCACCATCACAAGATAGCTCATTGTTGTCTTTTGCAATGTACTCATTAGAACGTAAGAATCACCGGGTGTGGAAAGGTCTCGTAAAGTCTACCATACATAGTTATGTGGTGACGTAGCTGTTGGTTAATCAGAACAATGCATCCCTCTCAATTCGCCCACAATGCAGAATGAGGGCAGTTTGTCATCGGGTCTATGGGATGTCTGAACTACAGGCTGTGGCCACACTGGAGCCAGGAAATTTGACAAACACTCTGCCCAGGTTTATCGATACTTCTATCCCTCTGCTCTCTCTGAAGATCATGGACCCAGAGTATTCAGAAAGCCACCTTCAGTGCTGATGGAGCAAACCTAAATCACCACAGCAAAGAGCAAGGGGTGATGGGAAAGACAGTGGCCAAGTGATATCATCGCTAGACTATTAGTCCAGAAACTCAGCTCATGCTCTGGGGATCCAGGTTCGAATCCCACCACAGCAGATGGGAGAATGGTAAGCACAGTGGCACAGTGGTTAGCACTGCTGCCTCACCGTGCCAGGGACCCGGGTTTGATTCCCAGCTTGGGTCACTGTCTGTGTGGAGTTTATAGGTTTGTCCCGGGTGCTCTGGTTTCCTACCACAGTCTGAAAGATGTACTGGTTAGATGCATTGACCTGAGCAGATGCCGGAATGTGGTGAATTTCACAGTAACTTCATTGCAGTATTAATGTAAGCCTGACTTGTGACATGTAAATAAACTTTTAATTTGAATTAAATAAAAAATGTTTGGAATTAAGAATCTACTGGTGACCATGAAATCATAGTCGGAAAAACCCATCTGGTTCACCAAAATCCTTAGGAAGGAAATCTGCCATCCTTACTTGGTCTGGCCTACATGTGACTCCAGATCCACAGCAATGTGGTTGACTCTCAACTGCCCTTGGGAAATCAGGATGGGCAATAAATGCTGGCCAGCCAGCAACGCGTTTAAAGTTTATTTATTCGTGTCACAAGTAGGCTTACATCAACACTGCAATGAAGTTACTGCGAAAATCCCCTAGTTGCCACACTCCAGTACCTGTTCGGGTACACTGAGGGAGAATTTAGCATGGTCAATGCACCTAACCAGGACATCTTTCGGACTGTGGGAGGAAATCAAAGCACCCAGAGGAAACCCACGCAGACACGGGGAGAATGTGAAAATTCCACACAGGCAGCGACCCTAGATGAGAATTGAACCTGGGCCCTGGTGCTGTGCGGCAGCAATGCTAACCATTGTGACACTACTGATGACCGTGAAAGCATTGTCGAAAAAATCCATCTGATTCACCAATACCCTTTACCGAAGGAAACCTGCCATCCTTACCTGGTCTGGCCTACAAGTGACTCCAGAGCCACAGCAATGTGGTTGACTCTCAACTGCCCTTGGGAAAACTGGGATGGGTAATAAATGCTGGCCAGCCAGTGACGTCATGTCCCATGAAAGAGTAAAACAAAAAATCTTGAACACACTCCCCTCCCCTCTCTACCGTGACGAGTTTGATAGTGTGGTGTTTTGGAGTGTTCAATCAGATGGGAAGGTAGCACCTTCCTGTCTCCATCCTAATTATATCTGTGATGGAAATGGCCTTTCCACCCCACCACTGATTCAGGTACTTAAATGCACAATTAATTTATTTTTCACTTTCGGGGAAGCCACTTAGGATCGAGGTGAGGAGAAATGTCTCTTCATAGTGTGTTGCGAATCTTTGCAATTCTCTATCCCAAAGGGCAGTGGCAGCTCAGTCATGTTCAAAGCAGGGATTGACAGGTTTCTGATTAACAATAACGTAAAGGGTTATGGGGATAGTGTGGGTAATAAGCATTGAAATATCTGATCAGCTATGATCATATTGAGTGGTGGGGTAGGCTCAATGGGCTGAATGGCCTAGCCTGCTCCTACGTTCTCTGTTTCATTTGGGGCTGTGGGAGGAATTTGGTTTATAGGACATTTCTCATGCTTTCCTTTTGTCAGGGGTATAATTTTAAGCTACTCACATGGTGGGCACTGAGGCGAGGGTGGTGGGACTAGCTGGAGATGTGGTTTGGGGGAATAGATGGGATTCCCCCCGGGAACACACCTGCCCAAACCCAGATACAGTTTCATGCTTAGTCAGGCAGGACCTTGGGCAATCACCCCCCTCCCGACCCCCACTTCAGGGGGCTGGGGGGTGGGTGTGTCCCTACCCCATCACCGGAACCCCTGGGCCATCCCTTATCAAGTATCCCAGGGTTCAGTCCTGGGCAGAGCAAGGCAGTACCACTCCTGACCACTGCAGCGCTGTGCCAGGTCGGGTTGGAGAGCTGACAGCCAGTGTGATTGGCCGACAGCTCTCATGGGCAATACCTCCTCCCAAGGGCGGGCTTATTGCCAGCCAATGTTCAAGTGAGCAATAAATAACAGTGAGACTCAAGAGAGTCAGCAGCTGCGCATTAGGAGCTGCCTCGCAGGATGGAGAGCACTGATCGCGCGCCATCCATAAAACTCCCCTCCCCCCAAGATTTCCGCTTTCGAGCACATGTTCTACATGAACCTGACACAGCATCTTTGATTTAATTTGATTTATTATTGTCACATGTGTTAACATACAGTGAAAAGTACTGCTTCTCGCACGCTATACAGACAATGCATATCGTTCATGGAGAAGGAAAGGAGAGAGTGCAGAATGCAATGTTACAGTCATAGCTAGGGTGTAGAGAAAGATCAACTAAATGTGAGGTAGGTCCATTCAAAACTCTGACAGCAACAGCGAAGAAGCTGCTCTTGAGTCTGTTGGTACGTGACCTCAGACTTATGTATCTTTTTCCCAACGGAAGAGGGTGGAAGAGAGAATGTCCAGGGTGCGTGGGGTCCTTAACTATGCTGGCTGCTTTTCCAAGGCAGCGGGAAGTATAGACAGAGTCAATGGATGGGAGGCTGGTTTGCGTGATGGACTGGGCTTCGTTCATTGTAGTTCCTTGCAGTCTTGGTCAGAGCAGGAACGGTACCAAGCTGTGCAACAAGCTTTCTATGGTCTCTTTGCAATCGTCACTGGATAAATGGGGCGAGATTCTCCAGCTTCCCAGCTACATGTTTGCCGTCAGCGGGAGGTGGCGTGTTGTTTGCTTGCAGCGGGATTCTCAGGTTCCGCTGCTGTGAATGGGAATTCCCAATGAGGTCACTGCACGCCGGATGGAAATCCACGGGCAGGGGTGCGCTGCCAGCGGGACTGGATAACCCCGCCAGCATGAACGGCTGGAGAATTCTCACCATGAATGCCTCCAATCTCCTTGTTACAATTCCAACCACGTATTTCTCCCTATTGCCACGACAGCTTTTCATCATAACGCTTTGACCAGCCCTCAAACCCCCTTAAATTTCATGTCTGGTGTCTGATGACTCATCTTCACTTTCACTTGTTTCTCTCTTATCTTGCTGTTGATGTTGGGTTTGAGCAAACCTTGTCCTGGGAGTGTTTTTAAACAATAACCCCTGTGGTCACCAATTGTAGGCTTATTCTGTGTAGGAGAAAATTGCTTAGGCTGTGTCAAAGAGAAATGTATAAACTAATAGCTGGCTTGTAGCTTAGAACTTTCTTCTGAAAAGACCTCTTTGCTAGTCTGTACACTTCTCTGCAGCTCCATTCAACACTGGTTGATAGAGTGACATCAGAGTGTGTTTGATTCTATTCTTACTCAAAAAATATTTCAAATTTTTTTGGTGTAAGCTGCGGACCATTATCTGACACTAATGTCTCTGCCAACACACAGATCGCAAAGCAACTTATCAAAATCCCAATAGGTTTGACGCTTGCATTGGGCAAAGACTCAATGTGAATCCATTTCTGAAAAAAGAGGTGTGATGTCGAAGTTTTTCAGCTTGTACTCAACAGGTTAGACACATGGACCGGAATTTTACTGGCACACCCACCTCAATTCTGAGGACAGGCAAGGCTCAGAGAATGGCATTCTCTATTGGCCTTGAGCAGGGTCGTACTAATTTCGGGCAGACATGCCAGTAAAATTCCACCCCAGAATACCAAGTGAAAAGGGTGCTGATTGGTTGGCAAATGGGCTCTCATTAGTCAGGGTGTTGCCATAGGAACTGCCAACCAAAGGTAGACTTTTTGGTTTGATTTGATTTATTATTGTCACATGTATTAGTATACACTAAAAAATATTGTTTCTTGTGCACTATACAGACAAAGCATACCATTCATGAGAAAGAAAGGAGACACTGCAGAATATAATGTTACAATCATAGGTAGGGTGTAGAGAAAGATCAACTTAGTGCAAGGTATGTGCATTCAAAAATCTGACAGGGAAGGAACTATTCTTGAGTCAATTGGTACATGACCTCAGACTTTTATATCTTTTTCCAGGTGGAAGAAGGTGGAAGGGAGAATGTCTGGGGTGCATGGGGCCCTTAATTATGCTGGCTGCTTTTGTGTTGCAGTGGGAAATGTAAACAGAAAATACCTTGAATGCGAGGTAGGTCCATTCAAAAGTCTGATGGCAGCAGGGAAGAAACTGTTCTTGAGTCGGTTGGTATGTGACCTCAGACTTTTGTATGTTTTTCTCGATGTAAGAAAGTGGAAGAGAGAATGTCTGGGGTACATGGGGTCCTTGGTTATGCTGGCTGCTTTGCCAAAGCAGTGGGAAGTGTAGATAGTGTCAATGGATGGGAGGCTGGTTTGGGTGATGGATTGAGATACGTTCATGACTCTTTGTAGTTTCTTGTGGTCTTAGTCAGAGCAGGAGCCATACCAAGCTATGATACATCCATAAGAACATAAGAACATAAGAACATAAGAAATAGGAGCAGGAGTAGGCCATCTAGCCCTTCGAGCCTGCCCCGCCATTCAATAAGATCATGGCTGATCTGTCGTGGCTCAGTTCCACTTTCCCGCTCTCTCCCCATAACCCCTCTCTTATCAAAAACCCATCAACCCGCTTCTTAAAAATATTTAGCGAGGCAGCCTCCACCACTTCAACGGGCAGAGAATTCCAGAGATTCACCACCCTTTGAGTGAAGAAGTTCCTCCTCAACTCCGTTCTGAACCGCCCCCCCCTTTATCTTGAGGCTGTGCCCCCTAGTCCTACTGTCTTTTTTGAGCGGGAAGAGTCTTTCCACCTCTATCCTATCCATCCCATTCATCATCTTATACGTCTCAATGAGATCTCCCCTCATTCTTCTAAACTCTAACGAGTACAAGCCCAGTTTATTCAGCCTCTCCTCATAGCTCAACCCCCTCAACTCCGGTATCAGCCTAGTAAACCTCCTCTGCACTCCCTCCAGGGCCAAAATATCCTTGCGCAGGTGCGGCGCCCAAAACTGCACACAGTACTCCAGCTGCGGCCTCACCAATGCCCTATACAGCTGCAGCAAGACCTCCCTACTTTTATATTCAATCCCCCTCGCTATGAAGGCCAGCATCCCATTCGCCTTCCTGACCACCTGCTGCACTTGCAGGCTGGGTTTTTGCGACTCATGCACAAGGACCCCGAGGTCCCTCTGCACCGTCGCCTGCTGCAGTTTTTCGCCACGTAAGTAATAGTCCTTCCTACCATTCTTCCTACCAAAGTGGACCACCTCACACTTGCCAACATTAAATTCCATTTGCCATTTCCTGGCCCATTCGCCCAGCCTATCTAGATCCTTCTGCAGACTCTCCACACCCTCCGCACAATTTGCCTTTCCCCCAATCTTGGTGTCATCAGCAAATTTCGACACCCTACACTCGGTTCCCTCCTCCAGATCATCTATATAAATGGTAAATAGCTGATAGAATGCTTTCTATGGTGCATCTGTAAAAGTTGATGAGAGTTGTAGCTGACATGCCAAACTTCCGCTTGGAGGAGGATAATCCGGTAGTGCAAAAGAACACAGGCAAGTCGGAGGAACAAAAACAAAAAATGCTGGAGAAACCCAACAGGTCCGACAGCAACTGTGGAGAGAGAATAGAGCCAATGTTTTGTGTCTGGATGACCCTTTGTCAGAGTTGAAGGAATGGGCAGACAGCTGGCAAATGAAGTTCAATGTGGAGAAATATGAAGTGATCAGAGTGTGAATCTGATGTGAATCAGAGAGTGAGGTGTCACCTTAGTGTCATGGGTCAAACTCCATGGAACAGGTTTAGAGGTTTACAGCATGGAAACAGGCCCTTCAGCCCAACTTGTCCATGCTGCTCTTTCTTTTAAACTCCTAAGCTAGTCCCAATTGCCTGCATTTGGCCCATATCTCTCTACATCCATCTTACCCATCTAACTGTCTAAGGGCTTTTTAAAAGACAAAATTGTACCTGCCTCTCCTACTAACTGTGGCAGTTGTTCCAGACACTCACCACCCTCTGTGTGAAAAAATTGCCCCTCTGGACACTTTTGTATCTCTCCCCTCTCACCTTAAACCTATGCCCTCTTGTTTTAGACTTCCTTACCTTTGGGAAAAGATATTGACTGATCTATGCCCCTCATTATTTTATAGACCTCTATAAGATTGTCCCTAAGCCTCCTACGCTCCAGAGAAAAAATGTCCCAGTCTATCCAATCTCTCCTCATGACTCAAACCATTGAGTCCCGGTAGCACCCCAGTAAATATTTTCTGCGCTCTTTCTAATTTAGTAATATCCTTTGTGTAGTAGGGTGACCAGAACTGTACACAGTTTTCCAAGTGTGGCCTTACCAATGTCTTGTACAACTTCAACAAGACGTCTCAACTCAACTCAGTCTACTCAGCTTCTCCTCATAAGCCAACCCTCTCAACTCCAGAATCAACTCAGTGAATCTCCTCTGCACCCCCTCCAGAGCCAGAGACAGAGCTGAGGAGATTCTTTTTCTCTCAGATGGCCATTGCCACTCTCTTCCTCAAATGGCAGTGGGAGCAGAGTGTTTGAATATTTTTAAGGCAGTGATAGATAGGTTCTTGAAAAGGAAGGGGGGATGAAAGGTTATCAGGGGTAGGGGAGACAGTGTGGTTGAGGTTAGAATCAGGTCAGCCATGATCTTATTAAGTGCCAAGTGGCCTACTCCAACTCCAATACATATGCTCAAATGCATGTAAGCTTTTGTCCTCATCTTGGTGAGGAAAATATTTACTTTATCCCCAGCTCCTATTTTATTTGTTTCCAGCCAAATGTGTAACTTTTGCTCATAATTATACCAGTTCACTTTATTAGGGTTGAGTTTCCCCAGTGGTAGAATCGTAGAATCTATGGCACAATGACAGGCTCTTCAACCCAATTTTGTCCATGCCGATCCAAATGCCCATCAAAGCTAACCCCTATTCGTCTGCATTTGGTCCATATCCCTCTAAACCTTTCCTCAAACACTTGCTGTGGCAGCTCATTCCACACACGTACCACCCTCTGTATAAAAAACTTGCTCCTCAGGTTCCCATTAATTCTTTCCCTTCTTATCTTAAGCCTGTGTCCTCTAGTTCTCGATTTCCCCAACCCTGGGAAAAAGACTGAGTGCATTCATCCTATCCATGCTTCACGTGACCTCATACGTCTCTTTAAAATCACCCCTCAGTCTCCTACACTTCAAGAAGAATAGATGAGGAATAGATAGGGTGAATAGTTGAGAGGAATAGATAGGGTGGATTCTCGGACGCTATTTCCCAGGGCTGAAATGGTCGCTACGAGAGGACACAGATTTAAGGTGCAGGGGAGCAAGTACAGAGGAGATGTCAGGGGTAAGTTTTTCACTCAGAGGGTGGTGAATGAGTGGAATCGGCTGCCGTCGGTGATGGTAGAGGCAAACTCACTGGGGTCTTTTAAAAGACTTCTGGATGAGTGTATGGGATCTAATGGCATTGGGAGTTACAGATAGTTCTATGGCTTGGTAGGTATAGATGTGATCTGCGCAACTTGTGGGCCGAAGGGCATGTTTGTGATGTAGTGTTCTATGTCCTATAAGAAGTCCTAGCCTGTTCAATCCTCCCCTGTAACTCAGTCCCATTGATCCCATATATGCCTTCAGTGCCAAATTTTTCAACTGCATACAGTTATAATGATACTCTGTCTTTAAAAGATGTATTGGAGTCATTTCTCTGAACAAAAAACAAAGAACAAACAAGAACAAAAGATCAAAGAACCAGGAACAATACAGTACAGGAACAGGCCCTTTGGCCCTCCAAGCCTGCACCAATCAAAAAAGACAGTAGGACTAGGGGGCACAGCCTCAAGATAAAGGGGAGGCGGTTTAGAACGGAGTTGAGGAGGAACTTCTTCACTCAAAGGGTGGTGAATCTCTGGAATTCTCTGCCCGTTGAAGTGGTGGAGGCTGCCTCGCTAAATATTTTTAAGAAGCGGGTTGATGGGTTCTTGATAAGAGAGGGGATTAAGGGTTATGGGGAGAGGGCGGGAAAGTGGAACTGAGCCACGACAGATCAGCCATGATCTTATTGAATGGCGGGGCAGGCTTGAAGGGCTAGATGGCCTACTCCTGCTCCTATTTCTTATGTTCTTATGTTCTTATATGTTCCTAACTAGACCATCTGTTTGTATCCCTCTATTCCCAGTCTGTTCATCTGGCTATCTAGATAAATCTTAAATGATTATAGCGTATCTGCCTCAACCACCTGCTTGGTAGTGCATTCCAGGCCCCCACCACCCTCTGTGCAAAATACATCGCTCACATATCTGTATTGAACCTTGCCCCCCCCCCCCTTACCTTGAACTTGTGACCCCTTGTGTTTGTCATTTCTGACCTGGGAAAAAGCTTCCAACTGTTCACCCTATCTGTGCCCTTTGTAATTTTACAAACTTCTATTAGGTCATTCCTCAACCTCCATCTTTTCAGGGAGAACAATCCTAGTTTACTCAATCTCACCTCATGGCTAAGACCCTCCATACCAGGCAACATCCTGGTAAACATTTTCTGTAATATCTCCAAAGCCTCCTCATCCTTCTGGTAGTGTGGTGACCAGAACTGGACACAGTATTCCAAATGTGGCCGAACCAATGTTCTATATAACTGCAATGTCATGTGCCAACTTATATATTCTATGCCCTGTCCAATAAAGGCAAGCATGCCATATGCCTTCTTCACTACCTTTTCCACCTACGCTGCCACCTTTAAGGATCTATGGACTTGCACACCCAGATCCCTTTGTGTTCTATATTCTATATTCCTGATGGTTCTGCCATTTATTGTATAGCTCCCCTCTGCATTAGATCTACCAAAATGCATCATTTTGCATTTATCTGGATTAACTTCCATCTGTCATTTCTCTGCCCAATTTTCCAGCCTATCTATGTCTTGCTGTATTCTCTGACAATGTTCATCACTATCCGCAACTCTAGAAATTTTTGTGTCGTCCGTAATCAGACCAGCTACATTTTCTTCCAAATCATTTATATAAATCACAAACAGCAGAGGTCCCAGTACAGAGTCCTACGGAACACCACTACTCACAGACCACTAATCAGAAAAAGACCCCTCCACTGCTACCCCCTGTCTTCTATGGCCAAGCCAATTCTGTACCCATCTAGCTAGTTTACCTTTGATCCCGTGAGATTTAACCTTTTGCACCAGCCTGCCATGAGAGATCTTATCAAATGCTTTACCAAAATCCATGTAGACACCCATGGCCCTTCCCTTGTCAATCATTTTTGTCACCACCTCAAAAAACTCAACCAAATTTATGAGGCATGACCTCCCTCGTAAAAAAAAACATCTATCGCTTAAGAAACTATTCAGTTCTAAATGTGTATAGGTCCTATCTCTAAGAATCTTCTCCAACCATGGACATCAAGCTCACTGGCCTATAATTACCCAGGTTATCCTTGCTAACCTTCTTAAATAATGGGACCACATTTGCTATCCTCCAATCTTTTGGGACCTCACCTGTGTCCAATGAAGAAACAAAAGATTTCTGTTAGAGGCCCAGCAATTTCATCTCTTGTCTCCCTCAGTAATCTAAGACAGATGCTATCTGGCCTGGAGGTTTGTCTACCTTAATGCTTCCTAAAACACCTAATGCTTCCTCCTTTATAATTGTGATTTGTTCTAATGGGTCTACACATCCCTCTGAGACACTGCCAACCAATGTGTCCCTCTCCTTTGTGAATACTGATATCAACTCTGCAGTTATTAGGCTTGCATGGCCTTTTTGTATTGGTACAATGCTGTTTGTACCGGTATCTTTTACTGTTGCTGAAGCAGGATAATTGAAACAACGTTTACTTTTAATCTGGGCCCAATGCACCATCCTGGACTTTTATGACCCTTTTGGAACTGTTAGGTGGAGCCAGATTGAGAGGTCAGGAGATGACAACTGTTGTCACAGATGAAAAGGTTTTGTTTTAGTTTGGTTAGAAGCTGTTTGGACTGCAGACTGAAAGAAGTGTTCACTCTCTCTCTCTGGAGTGAAAAGCCTGCTGCTGAGTAGTGTAGCTAGAAGTTAGAGGCCCAATCTATTTTTTTTTAAGTTTAAGTTCAAGTTAATTTATTACTGTCACAAGTAGGCTTACATTAACATTGAAATGAAGCTACTGTGAGAATCCCTTAGTTGCCACACTCTCGCTCTTGTTTAGGTACACTGAGGGAGAATTTAACATGGCCAATGCACCTAACCTTTCAGATTTACTGGGTCCGAGATCTCTGGGTCTTTGCTGGAGGATCCAGGACTAGAACATCTCACTTGTGGTCCAACATTTCAAAATACACATTTACAAGTGTTGCAAACATGCAGAATAAAACATCACGTGAGCATACCTGTTTTCTGTGCCAGGCTGAGAACAGGCTCTATGTTTGTGGGGGTTGTTTGATTTGGAACAGTATACTTAGCTGTTAAGGTTCATTCAATATCATGTCGTAATTGGTAAAGATTATGTTAATTCTTTTGGAGCAAAAAAGACTGAGGGGTGACCTGATTGAAGTGTTCAAGATTCTGAGGGGCATGGGCAGAGTGGAGAGGGAGCAGCTGTTCCCCTGAGTTGAAGGGTCAGTTATGAGGGGACACAAATTAAAAGTGGGGGGGGTGGGAGGTTTCAGGAGGACTTGAGGAAAAAGCTTTTTACCCAGAGGGTGGTGTCGGTCTGGAATGTGCTGCCTGGGAGGGTGGTACAGACGGGATGCCTCACACCCTTTAAAAATTACCTGGATGAATTCTTAGCACACCATAACATTCAAGGCCAAGGGCCGAGCGCCGGCAAGTGGGATTAGGTAGGCAGTTCAGGGCCTTTCATTCAAGGGTGCTGACTCGATGGGTCAAAGGGCCTCTCCTGCATTGTGGTACCAATGATTCTTTGATTCTGATTATATGTTAACTGTGTTCTTAAATAAACTTTGTTTGATTTTGTTTCCCAGGGTGGAAGAGTCAATTACTAGACTACATGTGTTTAAGGTGTGAGGGGCAAGGCTTAAAGGAGATATATGAGTCAAGCTTATTACTCAGAGGGTGATGGGTGCCTGAACCCGGGGGAGGTAGTGGAAGCAGATACGATAGTGACTTTTAAGGGGCCTCTTGACAAATACATGAATAGGATGGGAATAGAGGGTAGGGGGTTTTAGTTCAGTCGGGGAGCATAGATCATAGATCATTGATCATAGAACCCTACAGTGAAGAAAGAGGCCCTTTGGCCCATCGAGTCTGCACTGCGCACAATTCCACTCAGGCCCTATCCCCATATCCCTACATATTATACCCACTAATCCCTCTAACCTCCGCATCCCAGGACACTAAGGGGCAATTTCTTAGTATGGCCAATCAACCTAACCCGCACATCTTTGAACATGATTGGTGCAGGCTTGGAGGGCCGAAGGAGCTGTTCCTGTGCTGTAATTTTCTTTGTATTTTGATAAAAGTTCCCTCGTGGGTCACTTGAAGCATATTTGGAGTGAAACCTCTTCTGCTCCCCCGTGCCAAATTCAAATGTAAAAACGTACGGTCTTGGTTGACTTTGGAGTTACTGAACTGGATTCTAACGCTGTGCTGACCCACTGTGCAGCTGAACCTGATGGGCAGCCATGGAGCATTCCTTAAAAAAGCTCAAACTTCCTTGAAATTCAAACTTAGGAATTCTCAAAACACATCACGGCGTTCTTCAACCTTTCATTTCCCAAGAGAAACGTGGAAGAAGGTTCCACCATTGCCTTGTTGTCATCTTTCTCTTGTGTTTCAGACTGAGGGAAATTTGCCGTGTGGATTCACAGCAGGCAGTCACGATTGAATAGACTTTATTTACGCCTCCCCAGCAGAGAGGGCAGCAGGAAGTGCTGAACATGCTCAGTACACTGCTCCGCGCGGTGTTTGTGAAACTGCATTACCATCTACCGATCCTTTGCTGTCCGTCTGGTGTTCCTCATAACAGTTATTGCAATTTGTTATTGTCACTCAGTCTCCACTGTTGCTGTCACTTGCACAGTCATCATCACCGTTGGGTAATGTCACACGTCTGTGATGGGAAATGCCATGCGATGCGACAGGGTGTCTGATTATTTTGAATGCTGAGATCTTGAAGAATTCACCATCTTTCATCCGTCCTTCCTTCCCTTACTAGCATTTTTGCAACTGTTTTAATCCAGACTTCGCTTCGAGATTGCTGCAGGTTTAATGACACTTGTTGCTGTCATACCTGTGCGAATTGCCCATCAACCTATGGCGGGGAAGCAGATAGTCCAGCAATTGCGAGTTGTCACTAACCTCACAAAGATGACAGCTTGCTCTCAATCTCTCCAGCAAGAAACTGCTGCATAATAAGTCGGTTTAGAAACTAGTAGCATGAGTTAACTGTGTTGGGGTTAACCAAGGACAGAATCAGAGAGTCATAGAGGATTACAGCAAGGAATCAGGCCCTTCGGCCCAACTTGTCCATGCTGCCCTTCTTTTAAACACTAAGCTAGTCCCAATTGCCCACATTTGGCCCATATCTCTCTATACCCATCTCACCCATGTAATTGTCTAAACGTTTTTTAAAAGACAAAATTGTACCTGTCTCTACTACTACCTCTGGCATCTTGTTCTAGACACTCACTACCCTCTGTGTGAAAATAATTGCCCCTCCAGACCCTTTTGTATCTCTTTCCTCTCACCTTAAACCTATGCCCTCCAGTTTTAGACTCCCCTACCTTTGGGAAAAGATATTGACTATTTAGCTGATCTATGATCCTCATTACTTTAAAAACCTCTATAAGATCACCCCTAAGCCTCCTGTGCTCCAGAGAAAAAAGTCCCAGTCTATCCAGTCTCTCCTTATAACTCAAGCCATCCAGTCCCGGTAGCATCCTAGTAAATCTTCTCTGCACTCTTTCTGGTTTAATAATATCCTTTCCAACTATACACACTTTTGCACACAGTACACAGATGTGCGGGTCAGGTTCATTGCTGAATTACTGTCTTGGGATGAGTAGGTTAGAGGGATTAGTGAGGTAAATACGTGGGGTTATGGGGATAAGGCCCAGGTGGGATTATTGTCAGTGCAGACTTGATGGGCTGAATGGCCTCCTTGTGCTCTATAGGGATTCTACAATTCTTTGAGTATCTTTTGGATGATGAGATTTATGTGCTTACAATGGCCCAGCAAGGGAACAATTGAAACGGTGATGTTTCATTCTGAATATAGCAAATTGTTGTTAGAGATTCTTAAAAATTGTAATCTTTTAATTCTTTCCCGATCTTTCCTCCCCTTCTACTTTTTAGCTCTCTCGCTTAACCCATTTTATCTCACCCTCTCTTGTATCACTCAATCTAAATGAACTTCTTCACAGAATCACAGAATGTTACAGTGCAGAAGAGACCCTTCGGTCCATGGACACATGAAAATCCCTGACCTGCCCACCAAATCCCACTTGCCAGCACTTGGCCCATAGCTTTGAATGCTGTGGCGTGCCAAGTACTCATCCAGGTACTTTTTAAAGGATGTGAGGCATCCTGCCTCCATCACCCTCCTCTCTCATTTTTGATTTGACTTATTTATTATTGTCACATCCATTGGGAGCAGATTATAATTCAGCAAAGGACCAAGGGATTGATTAAGAAGGCGGAAGTACAATACACAAGTTTGCTTGCAGGGAACATAAAGACTGAAAATTTCTAGAGATACGTGAAGAGAAAGAGGTTGGTGAAGACAAATATAAGTCCCCTACAGACAGAAGTGGTGGAATGTATAATAGGGGATAAAGAAGTGGCTGAGTAACTGAATACATACTTTGGTTTGTCTTCACAAAAGATGGCACAAATCAAATGCCAGAAATGTTGGAGAATGCATGATTTAATAAGAGGGAAGATCTGAGGGAGATCAATATTAGTAGAAAAATGGTGTTGAGAAGATTGATAGGATTGAAGGTGGATAAATCCCCAGTGCCTGATAATCTGCATCCCAGAGTACTTAAGGAAGTGGGTCTAGAAATAAGGGATCATTGGTGATCATCTCCCAGGGTTCTATAGACTCTGGAACAGTTCCTGCAGATTGGAGGGTAGCTAATGTCACTCCAATATTCAAAAATGGAAGAGCAGAGCAGATAGAAAGATGTGGCAGTATAAGGCAGATTTAGCATGGATTTATGAAGGGGAAATGATGCTTGACAAATTTGTTGGAATTCTTTGAAGATGTAACTTATAGAGTTGACAAGGGGGAACCAGTTGATGTGATATATTTGGACTTTTAGGAAGGGTTTGGCAAAATCCCGTATAAGAGATTATCATGCAAGATTAAAGCACAAAGGACTGGGGGAAGTATATTGAGACGGATAGAAAACTGGTTGGCAGAGTGGAAACAAAGAGTTGGAATTAATGAGTGTTTTTCAAATTGGTAGTCAGTAGCTAGTGGGGTGCCACAGGGATCAGTGCTAGAACCTCTACTATTCACAATATATATTAATGATTTGGAGTTTGCAGATGATACCAAGTTAGGTGGAAGTAACTGTGATAAGGATTCAGAGATCCTCCAGCATGATCTGGACAGGTTGGGTGAGTGGGCAAATCAATGGCAGCTGCAGTATAATTTGGATAAATGTGAGGTTATTCACTTTGGAAGCAGGAACAAGAAGGCAGATTACTACTTGAATGGCTGTAGATTTAGGAGAGGGGAGTTTGCAGTAGGACCTGGGTGTCCTTGTGCACCAATCGCTGAAGGTAAGCCTGCAGGTACAGCAGGCGGTAAAGAAGGCAAATGGTATGTTGGCCTTCATTGCGAGAGGTTTTGAGTACAGGAGCAGGGATGTGTTGTTGCATCTATACTTGGTGAGGCCACACCTAGAATACTGTGTGAAATTTTGGTCTCCTTTTCAGAGGAAGGATGTCCTTGCTGTCGAGGGAGTGCAGCGAAGATTTACCAGGCTGATTCCAGGGATGGTGGGACTGATATATGAGAGATTGACTAGGTTAGGATTGTTTTCACTGTTCAGATGAATGAGGGAGGATCTCATAGAGATTTTATAAAATTCTAACAGGACTTGACAGGGTAGATGCAGGGAGGGTATTCCCGATGGTGGTGGAGTCCAGAATCAGGGGTTACAGTCTGAGGATTCAGGGTAGACCATTTAGGACGGGGGTGAGGAGACAATTCTTCACCCAAAGAGTGGTGAGCCTGGGGAATTCATTACCACAGGAAGTATTTGATGGCAAAACATTGAATGTATTCAAGATGTGGCTGGTGGCTGGATATAGCGCTTGGAACGAATGGGGTCAAAAGTTATGGGGAGAAAGCAGGATTAGGCTATTGAGTTGAATGATCAACCATGATCATAATGAATGGTACAGCAGGCTCAAAGGGCCAAATGGCCTCCTCTTGCTCCTATCTTCTATGTTTCTATACAGTGAAAAGTATTGTTTCCTGCGCGCTATACAGACAAAGTATACCGTTCATAGAGTACATAGGGGAGAAGGAAAGGAGAGGGTGCACAATTTAATGTTACAGTCATCACAGAATCCTACATTCCCAAAGAAAGCCATTTGGCCCATCAAGTCTGCACTGACCACAGTCCCACCCAGACCTATCCCCATAACCCCATTTATTTAACCTAGCTAGTACCCCTGACACAAAGGGGCAATTTAGCCTGGCCATAGCCCGGGTGTAAGAAAGATCAGCTTTATACCTGGTAGAACAATTCTATAGTCTGGTGGCACCAGGGAAGAAGCTATTCCTGAATTGGTTGGTACATATTCTCAGATTTTTGTATTTTTTTTCCCAGTGGAAGAAGCTGGAAGGGAGAATGTCCGGCGTGCATGGGGTCCTTGATTATGCTGGCTGCTTTTCTGAGGCAGCAGGAAGTGTGGATGGAGTCAATGCGTGGGAGGCTGGTTTGTGCGATGGACAGGGCTACGTTCACAATTATCTCTCGTTTCACAGCATCTGGGACCTGTGTTTGATTCCTGCCTTGTTTGCACGTCCTCCCCTTGTCTGCATGGGTTTCATTCGGGTGCTCTGGTTTCATTCCACAGCCCAAAAGAAGTGCCGGTTAGGTGCATTGGCCATGCTAAATTCCCCCTCAGTGTACCCAAACAGGTGCCAGAGTGTGGCGACTAGAGGATTTTCACAGTAACCTTATTGCAGCGTTAATGTAAGCCTAATTGTGAATACTAAATAAACTTTACTGCTTTTTTCAATATTACCAGATAAGAACTATCAGAATCATAAAGTGTAGATTTCTTTCCCTGAAGGATATTAACGAACCAGATTGGCTTTTCTGACAATTGACAATGGTTTCATTGCCACCAGTTGATTCTTAATTCCAGATAGTTTTTATCGAATTCAAGCTCTATCAGCTGCCATGGTGGGACTCGAACCTGGATTGGAACATTTAAGCTATGAAGAGAGATCGCATTGGTTTGGATTGTTTTCATTGGAGTAGAGAAGACCGAGGGATGATCGAGGTATGCCAGATGACGAGGGACATGGACTGAATGGATAGGGAGCAGTTGTTCCCCTTAGTTGCAGGGTCAGTCACGAGGGGACAACGGTTCAAGGTGAGGGGCAGGAGGTTTAGGGGGGATTTGAGGAAAATCTTTTTCGCCCACAGGGTGGTGATGGTCTGGAATGTGCTGCCTGGGAGGGTGGTGGAGGAGGGTTGCCTCAGATCCTTTCAAAAGTATCTGGATGAGCACTTGACACATCATAACATTCAGGGCTATGGGCCAAGTGCTGGTAAATGGAATTAGATGCTTCTCATGTCTTGGTGTAGACGAGGTAAATATCAGCTTACTTGCGACTAATAAATAAACTTCACATTACTTCATTTTTATTACTTTATATTCTTCCCTTTACTTTTCCACTCCTTAAACCTCACTGTCCATCTTGTTCCCTCCCCCCACTCCACTCGGGCCAATTGCCTCACTCCCATTTTTGTTCTGTCATTTACACATTCCAATCCCTTAATGGACGCTATTAACAGCATTCTCAGCCTTCATCATCACCATTTATATTCCCTTTGTCTTTCTGTCTATGCCATTCTTATTAATTACAGCTCCCCCGTCTCTCCCGCCCCACCCAAGGTCTCCCCCACAACCCTCACAATATAAATCTTGTCCGATTTTCTTTATCTTCAGCTCTGATGAAGTTTTGTCCAGACTCAAAACGTTGTCTCTATTCTCTCTCCACAGATGCTCTTGTTGAGACTTTCCAGCATTCCCTGGTTTTGTTTCAGGTTCCAGCATCTGCAACATTTTGCTCTTATTTGTTAGTGTCACAAATAGGCTTACATTAACATTGCAATGAAGTCATTGTGAAAATCCTCTAGTCATCACACTCCGATGCCTGTTTGGATACGCTGAGGGAGAATTTAGAATGGCCAATGGACCTAACCAGCACGTCTTTTGGACTTTGAGAGGAAACCGAGCACCCGGAGGAAACCCATGCAGACACGGATAGAATGTACAGACTCCGCACAGACAGTGACATAAGTCGGGAATTGAACCCAGATCCCTGACGTTGTGAGGCAGCAGTGCTAACCACTGTGACACCATTCCACCATTTAGGGGGATGCAATGTCATAGTGGTGTTGTTGCTGGACTGGTAATCCAGAGACCCAGGATAATGTGGGCACCGTGGTTCAAATCCCACCACAACAGATGGTGAAATTTGAATTCAATAAAAATCTGGAATTAAAAGTTTAATGATAGTAATGAAACCATTGTGGATTGTTGTGTAAAAAAAAATCTGGTTCACTCATGTCCTTTAAAGAAGGAAATCTGTCATCATTACATGAACATGTAACTCCCTACATCAATGGTTGACTCTTAAATGCCCTCTGAAATGGCCATTAAGGTAATGCAGTAGGAGGTTCCCACCAGAGGGGTTTACAACAGCTCCCTATCAACGTGGAACAGGCATCCTCAATCTGCTGGTGGGGCCACAGGCCATTGAGGACCCCTTGGAGGTCAGGGACATGGGATGCCCCTTGGGCACTGCCAGTCTGGCGGTGCCAGCCTGCCACCCTGGCACTGCTAGCCTTGCACCCTGGCACTGCCCAAGGTGCAGCCTGGAACTGCCCAGCGGATACCAGGCAGTGCCAAGGGGGCACTAGGCAAAGGCAAAGAGGCGGGTCCAGAGGAAGCATGGCCTACTAGGGGGCAGAACCTACTGAGATGACGATTGGTGGTGGGGCGGGGTGGGATCTGCTGTCACTATGCAATGAGATCGGTGGGGAAGGGAATGAGGGAGTGATCGGGGGATGTTCACGGTGGGGGAGGGAGACTGGAGCTGTCATGGGGGGAAGGGGTTCAGGACTGGCCATGGCTGGAGGTGGGGAGATTGGAGCTGGCAATTGTGGGTGGGAGCTGGGAAGGCCAACGATCAGGGCAGGGAGGGGGAGTCAGGGAGGCTGGTGAACAGTATAGAAGCTGACACAAAAATAGGATGCCAGCGATTGGGACGCCAGTGATGGTGGGGCAGTGGGGTCTGTGCGCATGTGCTGATAGATTGGCACATGCGCAATGGCTCACTCAGCACTATGTTGCCAGCCTCTTTCTCTCTGATGCACAGAGGGCTGGAGATTCATTCAGGTAAGTATGTCCAAAAAACAGCCGGGAAATTCTCCCATTTTCCTAACCGTTAGATGCTTTTTTTGGGGAGAATCCTGGCCCTCATGTTTCAGAGTTGTTTTTATTGGCTGCGTAGGCTTGGTTTGTTTTTGTTGGAGCAGAGAAGAGGGGGTGACCGAACCAAGTTGTACAGGATTGTGAGAGATATGGACAGGGTGGATAAGGAGAAGTTCACCTTCGTTGAAGGGCCAGTCACGTAGTAACATAGACTCAAGGTGAGAGGTAGGAGATTTAGAGGGGAGGTGAGGAAAAATCTTTTTACCCGGAGTGCGGTGATGGTTTGGAATGCGCTGCCTGGGAGGGTGGTGGAGGTGGGATGCCTCACATCCTTCTAGAAGTATCTGGATGAGCAATTGGCACATCATAACATTCAGGGCTCTGGGCCAAGTGCTGGCAGATGGGATTAGAGGGGAGTTCAGGTGTTTTTAATGCATTGGTGTAGACTCGATGGGCCAAAGGGCCTCTTCTGCACTGCATGATTCTATGATCATACGCTCTCAGTTACAAATCAGAGTGTGTGCTTCGTTGTAACAGGATTCCAGTATTAACAAGTCCTCCTGGCAATTGCTGTTGATCAGTCATTGGAAGTTGCTCACATCATTGGCTAGCTGCTCACCGCCACATTCAGGACCATGGGCCAATCGCTGGCAATTGGGATTAGGTGGGAGTTCAAGCGTTTCTCACGTTTCGGTGAGGACTCAGCGGGTTGAAAGGCCTCCTCTGTGCCATACGATTCTACGATTCTATTAACTTATTTGTATAACTTGCAAAATGATTTAATTTTCCGAGAAACCTCCCTAGGCGCCGTGGAGTTGGATAATGTAGTTACACTATTGTATGTTTCCAGAGGAGGACTGTCAGGACTGAAAATTTTAAATTAATACAGGTACCAACTTATTAAAAAAATAGACAAAATATCCATCGTAGATTGAATAACGTTATCTAACCAGCATAAATGGACAGATGTTCTCCACAGTTATTTTGCCTTTATAATAAAAAGTTGTCACAAGCAATTTGATGAGAAATAAAGAGCTATGAGATGCCAAGGATTGATTAATTAAAAGCGTGTTCTGATTAATTCTGTTACATTCTTCACAATAGGAAACCTGGCTGATTAGAAAATCTGTACAACTGATGGGAATACACAAATAATTGAGGAACAACAAGCAACCAATTTGACTCCTTGCAATTTAGATCCAGCGGGGATAAGAACTGCATTACCCACATGAAGGACTCCTCTGTTTGAATGACTCCCCATTGGAAATATCGAGCAGTTAAAGACTTGAGTCGTGCCCCAGAGATCGCCCACTTAAGCTGATTGAGCCTCTACACCTCTTCTCTTCCATCACAATCTAAACTAGCATTACAGACCAGAGGTGAGCAACTGCGACTTCCCTTTTTGGACGGGATGTCGAATGGATGCCCTTGACTGTCAGCCCAGCTGGATGTCAATGATTCCATGGAACTATTCCAAAGGAGAGTGGGGAGATCTCCAAGTTCCGTCGCCCATTCTCCTGTAACAGAATTATAGAAACTCGACAGCAAAAATCAAGGACATTTGGCTCATTTTGCCTGCACTGGTTCACTGAAAGAACTATCTGCTCACCTAATTCCACTTTCCATTCACTGGTCTATATTTGTCAATGTTTTTTAAAGGCAGATTTCAGATCTTTTTAATTCATTCGTGGGACATGCACATCGTTGGCTGGCCAGCATTGCTCATCCCACGTTGCCCTTGTTCAGGGGGCAGTCAAGAGTCAACCACTGGAATCCCTCCCAAGAGCGAGACAACTTCTTGCAAGCTGTGTCCAACATACCGTCCAGTTCTATATTTCACTCTCATTCTATGCTCCTAAAACCCTATTCTAATTCTTTTAAACTCTGTAACAGTGTTAAATTGATCTTTCTCTAAATTGACCCTAGTGTCAGGAGATTAGCAGGGTACAATATGTGGGGTGACAGGAATGGGGCCTGGGTGCATTTGTGGTCAATGTAGACTTGATGGTCCAAATGGCTGCCTCCTGTACTGTAGGGATTCTATGATTCTCTACACCCTAGTTATGATTGTAACACTACATTCTGTGCTTTCTCCTTTCCTTCTCTATGTACGGTATGCATTGGCTGTACAGTGAAGAAGAAACAATACATTTCGCTGTGTACTAATGCATGTGACAATAATAAATCTCATCACATTGCTGTGGATCTGGAGTCACATGCAGGCCAGACCAGGTAAGGACGGCAGATTTCCTTCCCTAAAGGACATTAGTGAACCAAATGGGTTCTACCGACAATGAACAATAATCATCAGGAGATTCTTAATTCCAGATTTTTTTTCTACTGAATTCAAATTCCACCATCTGCCATGGTGGGATTTGAACTCAGGAACATTGCTGGGTTTCTGGATTAATAATCTAGCAATAATACCATGAGGCTATTGCCTTCCCTATGTAAAGTTTGTGGGAAGTATGTTGTATATCATGACAAGTCATTGCTCTAACACATTCACTACCCTCTGGGTGAAGAAATTTCTCCTCACCTCAGTTCTCAAAGGTTTACCCCTTATCCTCAAACTATGACCCCTAGTTCTGGACTCTCCCCACTAGGAACATTCTTTCTGAATCTAACCTGTCTAACCTTGTTAGAATTTTATAAGTTTCTCATGAGAGCCCCTCTCACTCTTCTAAACTCCAGTGCATATAATCCTATCTCCTCCCTAGCCCACCAACGATGGCACAATATCCGAACCACAGCCTAAGAATTACCATCAAAAAGAGAGCAAGCGGTTTTTCATTTCATTTCTTCACCAGAGGGTGGTGAATGTGTGGAATTCACGACCACCGAAAGTAGCTGAGGCCAAAATGTTGTCTGATTTCAAGAAGAAATTAGACATAGCTCTTGGAGCTAAAGGGGTCAAGAGATATGGGGAGACAGCGGCACTTACGCAAGGATATTTTGGCCTTGGAGGGAGTGCAGAGGAGGTTTCCTAGGCTGATTCCGGAGTTGAGGGGGTTGAACTATGAGGAGAGGCTGAATAAACTAGGCTTGTACTCGTTAGAGTTTAGAAGAATGAGGGGAGATCTCATTCAGACATATAAGATGATGAATGGGATGGATAGGATAGAGGCGGAGAGGCTCTTCCCGCTCAGAAAGGACAGTAGGACTAGAGGGCACAGCCTCAAGATAAAGGGGGGGTGCAGTTTAGAACGGAGTTGAGGAGGAACTTCTTCACTCAAAGGGTGGTGAATCTCTGGAATTCTCTGCCCGTTGAAGTGGTGGAGGCTGCCTCGCTAAATATTTTTAAGACGCGGGTTGATGGGTTTTTGATAAGAGAGGGGATTAAGGGTTATGGGGAGAGGGCAGGAATGTGGAACTGAGCCACGACAGATCAGCCATGATCTTATTGAATGGCGGGGCAGGCTCGAGGGGCTAGATGGCCTACTCCTGCTCCTATTTCTTATGTTCCTTATGTTCTTATGTTATAAGGATATTAAATTCGATGATCAGTCGTGATCATAATGAATGGCAGAGTAGGCTTGAAGGGCTGAATGGCCTACTCCTGCTTCCAGTTTCTGAGGCCAGAATTTTACTGCCTCGACACCCGAGGCTTATAAGATCCCGCCCGAGGCTAACGGAGAATGTCATTCTGCGAGCCTCGCTCGTTCCAGAAACAGTGTGGACGAGGCTCGCAAAACTGTTGGTGATAAAATCCTAAAATGGCTGCCTCTCCACTAGGCAGTTCATCATCTGGGAATGATTGCGCAGCGAGAAGGCATTTTATAAATGCATACATTATTTTTCTCTAGCTGTGACTGTCACCATGGAAACACAGAAACTGCTGGGTGATGAACAGCCATTTAGTTCACCTTCTACCACCCTGGCATTTGCGTGTTACAAGGAGAGTGGTGCTTTTGACTATCACCAAGATTTGGCGTTTTACGTTGGCACAGGACTTCTGTTTGCGTGAAGAAATTGAAAATGTACACAGGCGCACAGTATTTTCTCATCAATTGCACTGTATTCTAGCACAGAATTTGCTTCAGCTGAGGTTCTGGCATTGTAATTGGCACAAGCCTTTACTTTGAAGGGTTGGCACGGTATATTGTTTACTCTGATGGATTGCCACTGTGTACTGGCACACTGTGCCCTTTACTCTTGAGCATTTGCGTTATATCGTGGAATAGATTCATAAAGTCCCGACAGTGCAGGAGGAGGTCATTCAGCCCATCAAGCCTGTACCAACAACAATCCCACTTATCCCCAGAATCCCACGTATTTACCCCACTAGACCTCCTGGCACTAAGGGGCAACTTAGCACATCCAATCAACTTAACCCGCACATTTTTGGACTGTGGGAGGAAACTGGAGCACATGGAGGAAACTCACACAGACATGGGGAGAATGTGCAAACCCCACATAGACAGTGACCCAGGGCCAGAATTGAACACAGGTCCCTGCCACTGTGAGGCAGCAGTGCTAACCACTGTGCCACCCAAAATGTAAGTATATTTACACAGTATTTCCTTTAGACTGAGAATTCATCACTCAAACTGACCTCTTGTCCATTGTTTGCAGGTGGAGTTTGCATGTTCTACCCGTGTCTGCGTGTTTCCTCTGTCTATAACATGGTGGCATGGAAGAAGGTGGAAGAGAGTATGTCTGAGGTGCATGGGGGTCCTTCAATGGACCTACTTCGCATTAAGTTGATCTTTCCCTGCACCCTAGCTATGACTGTAACACTACATTCTGCACTTTCTCATTTCCTTCTCTATGAATGGTAAGCTTTGTCTGTATAGCGCGCAAAAAACAATACTTTTCACTATATGTTAATACATGTGACAATAATAAATCAAATCAAATGAAAAATTCCGCAATGTTCTACCCGTGTCTGCGGCATGGTGGCATAGTGGGGGGCACTGCTGCCTCACAGCGCCAGGGACCTGGGTTCGCTTCCTGACTTAGCCACTGTCTGTGCGGAGTCTGCACATTCTCCATGTCTGCGTGAGTTTCCTCCGGGTGCTCTGGCTTCCTCCCACTGTCTGAAAGATGTGCTGGTTAGTTGCATTGGCCCAAACAGGCGCCGGAGTGTGGCAACTCAGGGAATTTCACAGTATCTTAATTGTAGTGTTAATGTAAGCCTAGCTATGACTGTAACACTACAGACACCCGAGCTATAACTGTAACATTACTGTCTCATTTCCTTCTCTATGAATATCATGCTTTGTCTGTAGATTGCGCAAGAAACAAGACTTTTCACTGTATGTTAATACATGTGACAACAATAAATCAAATCAAATCAAAAATTCCACAATGTTTATTTCTTTGATGACAATTCTATGAAGCTCTTCGGAGCATTTGTTACAGGCGCTATATTAATGCATTTTGTTACTCCATACTGACATAAAATTTCCCGTATTGTGAGAGGCTGACAATATATACTGTCAAGAGTATCTCTTCAGTCTGTTGTACTGAGAATGTGTAATTGTACAGCATTTCCACTGCTATCTGTTTATTATCGAGCTCAGTAACAGTTTTTAATGGTGAAATTTTATTTGTACTTTATGTGGAGTGATGCATTACATAGAAGCACAAGGTTGATTGAGCAACTTGGATGTCCTCCCTGCTCTTGTGAAGGCTTGCGTTCCTCCTGAGATACCACAACATAATAAACAAAACTAACTTTCACCACAGGAAATTATAAAGAAAATACTTGTAAGGCACAGCAAGAAGAGCTGGAAAGAAAACAGAAAGGCTAATTTTACTTTTTATTCACTCGTGGGATGTAGAGCTCCTTGGCAAGCCCAGTGCCCATTGCTAATTCCCTCTGAAAAGTTGGGGTGGTGAGCTGCCGTCTTGAACCGCTGCAGTCTATGTGGTATAGGGACATCTACAGTGCTGTTAGGGAGGGAGTTCCAGCATTTTGACCCAGCAACAGTGAAAGAATGGTGTCATAGTTTTTATTCATTTATATGACATGGACATCACTGGCTAGCCAGCATTTATTACCCAATTTCTAGTTGCCCTTGGAGTGCAGTTGAGAATCCACCAGCACGGTGACACAGTAGTTAGCACTGCTGCCTCACAGTGCAAGGCTGCAGGTTCGATTCCAGCGTTGGGTAACTGTCTGTCTGGAGTTTACATCTCCCCGTGTTTGTGTGGGTTTCCTCCATGTGCTCCGATTTCATCCCACAGTCCAAAAATGTGCGAGTTAGGTTGATTGGCCATGTGGATTGGCAGCTTTGCTAGAAGAAAAGCCATACAATGGAATAATGGTTAAGAAAACCAGTGCTGGAAACTTAAAGAATAGCTTGTTAAGGAAACTAGAGAAATGAGAGAAGTTTCTAAGAATGCTGAAGTAAGGGAACAAAGGAAACTAGGACAAATGCACTGTACTGTTCAGTAACGTCGCAGATAAAGCTGAAAAGAAGATGGCTCACAAGAGACAAGAAAGATAACTGAAGTAGTACTGTTTGTGAGATTTTACTACAATTCGTGAAACACCACTTGAAATAGTTGTGGAAATTAGTGGCTGGATCTTGGAATATGTGTAAAAACATTTGAGGCAAAGAAATTCTGAAAGGAGAGGTGGCAAACCTGGAGCTGGATCCCTTATTAAAACAGTAGAGAGGAATCTTTGTTTAACAGGACAGTTGGAAAACCTGGAGGGATTCTTAATGCAAACAGCTGATGAAAAGCATTGTTTGAATGAAGATTTTAAAGCATGTCTGTTTAGAAGTGGAGCTTGGAAACATTCATGTGTCAATTATTTGGTGGGGGGGATTATGAGAAGAAATCCATTCAGTGGCATTGGCCATTTGGTTTCAGGATGGGATGCTATTTTTTAAAATGATGCACAATTGTGAAACTAAGTGAGGGAGTAAAGGAATATTGTATTGCAATCAAACTTTTCATAAGAACATTAGAACTAGGAGCAGGAGTAGGCCATCGGGCCCCTTGAGTCTGCTCCACCATTCAATAAGATCATGGCTGATCTTTTTGTGGACTCAGCTCCACTTACCCGCCCACTCACCATAACCCTTAATTCCTTTACTGTTCAAAAATTTAACCATCTTTGCCTTAAAAACATTCAATGAGGTAGCCTCAACTGCTTCACTGGGCAGGGAATTCCATAGATTCACAACCCTTTGTGTGAAGAAGTTCCTCCTCAACTCAGTCCTAAATCTGCTCCCCCTTATTTTGAGGCCATGCCCCCTAGTTCTAGTTTCACCCGCCAGTGGAAACAACTTCCCTGCTTCTAACTTATCTATTCCCTTCCTAATCTTATACGATTCTACAAGATCTCCCCTCATTCTTCTGCCCTCATGCTTAGTAAATGTTTCATTTTTCTTGTTCTTGTCACTCTGTTCCTCCACATTTTCTAAAAGAAGTAAAAGTCACGATTATTTGAGCCAAGGTTCCATTCTGGGATCTTCCTATTCAATAGTAACACTAACTAACATGGCATGCCTGTTACTTGTCAGTTACCAGCCCAAGCCTGAGTATTGGCCAGGTAGAATCAGAGAATCCCACAGGGCACAAGGAGGCCATTCGACCCATTGAGTCTGCACCAACAACAATCCTACCCAGGCTCTGCCCCCGTAACCCCGCTAATCTATGCATCCCGTGACACTAAGGGGCAATTTAGTATGGCCAATCAACCTAACCAGCACATCTTTGGGGTGTGGGAGAAAACTGGAGCGCCCGGTAGAAACATAGGCAGACATGGGGAGAACGTGCAGACTCCACACAGACAGTGATCCAAGCTAGGAATTGAACCTGGGTCCCTGGCGCTTGACACAGCAGTTCTAACCACTGTGCCCCCGTGCTGTGATGAGGTCGGACATTTGGCTGGATCGCGTTTACCTGCTTTTTGTGTACAGGACACACCTGGGTGATTTTCTAGTATACCCTGACTGGAACCTGAACCTATGACCTTTAACCTACGCCATGGAGCACGACCCATGAAACCAAGCTGCCATCCCACTCTCTGATTCAGAGCTCTTTGTAATCCAACACAGTGATACGAGAAATAAAAGGATGCTTATTTTTCATTCATTCGTCTATACTTTAATGCAAAAGATTGAATAAAAGGTACCACTTTCCTTGCTAACAGGATACTGTCATTAAGGTGCTGGTACATTTACGAGTGTCTACCCTTGGAAAATGGTGTCACTTTGATCTGTTCATTTATCTTCCATTATATTTTATGTTCCGTTAGCTGAGAAACCAGTATATTAGCAACTTCCTGCATTGATGTTAAATGTTTTCTTATACCCACCTAAATTATATCTGTCTTACAATTTTTTTTTAACCACGACTTTTAAAGCCCATCATAAAACAGGGGCTATTGGCAGCCACCTTTGAAGAAAAAATAATATTTTATGCTCTTAATATCCTGTGTTTGAATAGATGTAATTTCCAGGCAGTGTAATTACGCCTTTTCCACTATCTCTGACAATAACCTACATTTTATTACCTCTCTTGTGTTTGGCACTTGTCACAAATCACATACTCTAACACCCCTTGTTTAGTGTGCATTCATTTCTTATCCCGACAATAACCTTTGTCCCTACCTTTTGTTCTGATGTATTGATGTGCTAAGGAGATTTACTTTTCAGTTTTTACCACTGCATAGTTCAGGTAGAATAGAACAGAATCCCTACACTGCAGAAGGAGGCCATTTAGCCCATCAAGTCTGCACCGACCACAATCCCATTCCTGTAACACCACATATTTACCCTGCTGATCCTCTAAATTAAGTTTATTTCTTAGATAACAAGTAAGTCTCACATTAACACTGCAATGAAGCTACTGTGCAATTCCCCTAGTCGCCAGTGCACGTTTAGGTAAATGCACATACCAACGTCAAGAACAGCTTCTTCTCTGCTGCTGTCAGAATGGACTTTCCTTGCATTAAGTTGATCTTTCTGTAGCTATGACTGTAACACTACATTCTGCACTCTCTCCTTTCCTTCTCTATGAATGGTGTGTTTTGTGTGTATACAATACTTTTCCCTGTATGTTAATACATGTAACAAATATAACAGCAGGTATTTCAGACTGTGGGAGGAAACTGGAGTACCAGAGGAACCTCACACAGACAAGGGGAGGACGTATAAGCTCCACACAGACAATGGCCCGAGGCCAGGATTGAACCCGAGTCCGTGGGGCTGTGAGGCAGCAGTGCTAACCATTGTGCCACCGTGCTGCCCTGTCACTGACATAACCTGCTACGGATAGCTTTTCAATCTGCACTGCCCCTGCATCATTGCCTTGCTCCACCCCTGCACTGTTGCTAAATTATAAGGTTGCTTATCCGACATCCAGCCCTGGATGAAATATCCTCCAATTTAATACAGGGAAGACTCAAGTCAGTGTTTTCAATCATTGCTTTAGATTCCCATTTTGTCGTGACTGAGCCCAATCCCTCCCTGGCAACAGTCTAAGACTAAATCAGCCTATTTGCAACCTTCGTATCATATTGAATTCTGAGCTAATCTTCCACCCTCATATTAATTCCAACATGCCCCAGTTCACTTGGGAAGTGATGGCCTAGTGGTATTATCGCTGGACTATAAATCCAAAAACTCAGCTAATGTCCAAGGGACCTGGGTTCGAATCCCGCCATGGCAAATGGTGGAATTTGAATTCAACAACAAATACCTGGAAATTTGAATCTATTGATGACCATGAAACCATTGTTGATTGTTGGAAAAACCCATCTGGTTCAATAATGGCCTTTAGGGAAGGAAATCTGCCATCCTTACCTGATCTGGCCTACATGTGACAATAGAGCCAGAGCAATGTGGTTGACTCTCAACTGACCTCCAAGGGCAACTAGGGATGGACAATAAATGCTATCCAGCCGTGATGCCCATGTCCAATGAATAAAGTAAAATCATGCCTTCACTGTCCTGGATTTTTATCCTTGAAGCTTGTAGGAGGTAAAGTGTTTGGATATGATGGGTATGGAGGGCTATGGGTCAAATGAGGGCAACTGGGACAACCTTAGTGGTAAAAAGTGGTGGGGGGGGGCATTGAGAAGTTGGACCTGAAGGATCTTTCAAATGAGATGTTGAACTAAGACCCTGTCTTCCCAGCTGAATAGATATAAAAGATCTCATGGCACTACTTGTAAAGATTGAGGATGTTTGGCCCAGTATCCCAGCTAATATTTAGCTTTCATAAGAACATAAGAACATAAGAACATAAGAAATAGGAGCAGGAGTAGGCCATCTAGCCCTTCGAGCCTGCCCCGCCATTCAATAAGATCATGGCTGATCTGTTGTGGCTCAGTTCCACTTTCCCGCCCTCTCCCCATAACCCTTAATCCCCTCTCTTATCAAGAACCCATCAACCCGCTTCTTAAAAATATTTAGCGAGGCAGCCTCCACCACTTCAACGGGCAGAGAATTCCAGAGATTCACCACCCTTTGAGTGAAGAAGTTCCTCCTCAACTCCGTTCTAAACCGCCTCCCCTTTATCTTGAGGCTGTGCCCCCTAGTCCTACTGTCTTTTCTGAGCGGGAAGAGTCTCTCCACCTCTATCCTATCCATCCCATTCATCATCTTATACGTCTCAATGAGATCTCCCCTCATTCTTCTAAACTCTAACGAGTACAAGCCTAGTTTATTCAGCCTCTCCTCATAGCTCAATCCCCTCAACTCCGGTATCAGCCTAGTAAACCTCCTCTGCACTCCCTCCAGGGCCAAAATATCCTTGCGCAGGTGCGGCGCCCAAAACTGCACACAGTACTCCAGCTGCGGCCTCACCAATGCCCTATACAGCTGCAGCAAGACCTCCCTACTTTTATATTCAATCCCCCTCGCTATGAAGGCCAGCATCCCATTCGCCTTCCTGACCACCTGCTGCACCTGCAAGCTGGGTTTTTGCGACTCATGCACAAGGACCCCGAGGTCCCTCTGCACCGTCGCCTGCTGCAGTTTTTCGCCCCGTAAGTAATAGTCCTTCCTACCATTCTTCCTACCAAAGTGGACCACCTCACACTTGCCAACATTAAATTCCATTTGCCATTTCCTGGCCCATTCGCCCAGCCTATCTAGATCCTTCTGCAGACTCTCCACACCCTCCGCACAATTTGCCTTTCCCCCAATCTTGGTGTCATCAGCAAATTTCGACACCCTGCACTCGGTTCCCTCCTCCAGATCATCTATATAAATGGTAAATAGCTGAGGCCCCAGCACCGACCCCGGGGCACTCCACTAGTCACCATCCGCCAATCCGAATAGCACCCATTGACCCCCACTCTCTGCCTCCTATTTGACAACCAATCCTCTATCCACGCTCAATCAACATCATAGAAACAAATGCCGAGGCCATTGCCACATTGCTGTTTGTGGGGTCCCATTTCCCTACGATGGCTCCCACATTTCCTCTGTTTTGTTTATGATTGGGTAGCACAGGTAACAGACGAGGCAAAGAAATTATTGGTATGGTTGAAGGAAATGAGCAGAAATGTCATAGTCAGTTCTTGCTGAGATAGGTTTGGCCTCATGGTGGGATTTCAATGATAAAAAGAAATGGATATCTAGTGATGAAAGAAGGAGATGAACTTCGGTTAACAAACCTACATGTCTATCTCCATGGGAGGTAGGAAAGTCAGCACAAAATTTATTATAAGCAGAATGATGTCTAAACAAGAAAACAAAAATGTACCTCGGCTGTATGTGGAATGTATCCCAATTCTGCAAATGCTTTCGGGCTCTGCACTAAAATGGTTTCAATAGAATTGAACATATTTGCAGATATATCCTAATATTGAGTTGGCACTGAAATTCAGAAGTTTGTGATTGACGATTCTTGCTGTAACTTTTTTTTTAATTCATTTCTGGGACATGGGCGTCACCAGCTGGCCAGCATTTATTACCCAACCCTAGTTGCAACTGGAAGTCAACTACATTGCTGTGGCTCTGGAGTCACATGTAGGCCACACCAGGTAAGGAGGGCAGGTTTCCTTCCCTAAAGGACATTAGCAAACCAGATGGGTTCTAACGAAAATTGTTCCATGGCCATCGTTAGTCATTCCTGACTCTTTTGGTTGAATTCAAATTTCACCATCTGCTGTGGTAGGATTTGAACCTGGGTCCCCAGGTCTTGCCCACAGCTCTGAATTAGTAATTAGTAATCTATTAGCAACTATGCCACGGATGGGACAATAAACTTTGTCCCCACGTTCGGGATTTAGAACATAGAACATAGAACATTACAGTGCAGAACAGGCCCTTCGGCCCACGATGTTGCGCCGACCAATTAAAAAAGCAATGACCCTCTAACCTAAACCAATCCCTTTCCATCCATAAACCCATCCACGGATCTCTTAAACACCCCCAAACTAGGCGCATCTACAACCGCAGCAGGCAGGGCATTCCAATCCCTCACCACCCTCTGGGTAAAGAACCTACCTCTGACATCCGTCCTATAACTACCACCCCTTAATTTAAAGCTATGCCCCCTCGTGCTAGCTTTCTCCATCCGAGGAAAAAGGCTATCACTGTCCACCCTATCTAAACCTCTAATCATCTTGTATGTTTCAATAAGGTCCCCTCTTAGCTGCCTTCTTTCTAACGAAAACAACCTCAAATCCCTCAGTCTCTCCTCATAGGACCTTCCCTCCATACCAGGTTTTTATTCATTCTTGGAACGTGGGTGTCATTGGCTGGCCAGTATTTATTGCCCATTCCTAGTTGCCCTTGGAGGGCAATTGAGAGTCAACCACATTGCTGTGGCTTTGGAGTCACATGTAGGCCAAACCAGGTAAAGATGGCAGATTTCCTCCCCTAATGGGCACTAGTGAACCAGATGGGTTTTTTTGACAATGTTTCCATGGTCTTCAGTGGATTCTTAATTTTTTTATTGAATTCAACTTCTACCATCTGCCATGGTGGGATTTGAACCCAGGTCTCCAGAACATTAGCTGAGTTTCTGGATTAATCGCCTACTGATAACGCCACTCAGTCATCGCCTTTCCTATGAACTCACAATCATAAGGTTAAATTTTATGCCAGCGGCAAGGGGACCTATTTGGAAACAAATTGGGGCCAGTTTTAACAAGTCATGGTGACACATTGCTGCCTCACAGTGCCAAGGACTCTGGTTCATCCTGGCCTTGGGTGACTACCTGGGTGGAGTTTGAATGTTTTCCCTGTGTCTGCATGGATTTCCTTCAGGTGTTACAGTTTCCTCCCACAGTCCAAAGATGTGCGGGCTAGGTGGATTGGCCATTCTCAATTGCCACGCTTTGATAAATAGCATTTGGACTCAAAACGTCAGCTGTTTTCTCTCTTTACAGATGCTACCTGACCTGCTGAGATTTTCCAGCGTTTTCTCTTTTGGTCTCAATTATCCCTCAGCGTCCATGTACAGTGTTACAGGAAGGGGCGGGGTGGGCGGATGGATGGGACAGGCACTGGGTGGATGTTTTCTCAGAGAGTCAGTATAGACTCTTTTGGCCAGGGGGCCGCTATGCACTGTCAGGGTTCTATGATCACATTAAGGATAGCGATCTATCCTCAAGGTCTGACAGTCCAATCAAATTTGGCTCAGAGGCTCCACCATGAGCAGTGGTCACTGCTGGTACTGCACCTGCAAGGTGAGGACACCTCAATGGCCGTGCACCCTCAAAATCAGATCTGGGGGTGCCAAGGATCAGTCAGTGTGAAGCGGTTGGGGAGGGTCAGTGTTGTTGCCCTGGGTGCAGCCAATGCAAGCGAGGGACCACCTCATGAGCCAAAGCGCCAATGAGAAAGGCCTTCACCCCAGACACTGACTGGGTTTACCTGACAGTCTCTACAAGGGGCGCAATGTCCCTTACTGGCGAAATGCCAGAGGCAGGAAAAGGCCCTTGATTGGTCACTTGTTCAATTAGAACCTGGGCAGGCTGGCACCATTTCTGTTTCTGGCAAAATGTTACCCACCGCCTTCCATTTTCCAGTCTTCTTGCTTCTCAGGAATTTCACAAAGATGTTGTAAAATTCATTCCATTGCTCCTGCCAGACCTTTTTAATCAAGGTAACTCCAGACGTATGTTCAATTTGAATGCAATGTTCAGGTCAACAATCCTTCCATTTACAACTGCTATCATTGCTATGATTACAATACTCTTCCGTCATTTACTTTTTACTCTTTATTGCTGATCTGAGGTGGCTAAAGATAAAACAATTTACACAATTAGGCCTGGAAATTTACCTGCGCTGTCAAAAAAAGCTTGTGTATGTAGCCCAATCCATCATGCAAACCAGCCTCCCATCCATTGACTCTGTCTACACTTTCCACTGCCTCGGCAAAGCAGCCAACATAATTAAGGACCCCACACACCCCGGACATTCTCTCTTCCACCTTCTTCCTTCGGGAAAAAGATACAAAAGCGTGAGGTCACATACCAACACCTCAAGAACAGCTTCTTCCCTGCTGCCATTAGACTTTTGAATGGACTTACCTCGCATTAACTTGATCTTTCTCTACACCCTAGCTATGACTGTAACACTACATTCTGCACTCTCTCCTCCCCTTCTCTATGAAGGGTATATTTTGTCTGTATAGTGAGCAAGTAACAATACATTTTGCTGTATGTTAACACATGAGGCAATAATATTTCAAATCAAAATCAAAAATCAAATCAAAAAATCAATAAAATTTGGGAAATAATTTGTCCTGGTCCAAACTTGACTATATAGAACGATAGAATCCCTTCAGTGTAGAAGGAGGCCATTTGGCCCATTGAGTCTGCACCAATAACAATCCCACTCAGGCCTAACCCCCTTAACCTCATGTATTTACACAACTAGTCCCCCTGACACTTATGAGCAACTTAGCATGGCCAATCAAACTAACCCACACATCTTTGGACTGTGGGAGGAAACCTGAGCACCCGGAGGAAACCCACGCAGACACAGAGAGAGTGTATAGGCTCCACACAGTCCCTGGAGCTGTGAAACAGTAGTGCACAGTGTTCCATGTTAAGGTATATACCCCAGTGAATAGTACTTTATTAACTGCAAGGCAATTTGTGGCATCCTGAGGTCAATAAAAAGCAAGTCATTGGATGGAATCTTACAGCCTTTCATAGAATCATAGAATTCCTACAGTGCAGAAGAAGGCCATTCGGCCCATCGAGCCAGCACTGATAACAATCTCACCCAGGCACTATCCCCACTCATCCGCCCTGCTAGCCTCCCTGATACTGAGGGGCAATTTAGCATGTCCAATCAACCTAACTAGCACGTCTTTCGGACTGAGGGAGGAAACCGGTGCACCCTGAGAAAACTTGCACAGATACAGGAGAGGACATCATGGACAGTCACCTGATGGTGGCACGGTAGCACAGTGGTTAGTTCTGCTGCTTCACAGCTCCAGGGTCCCAGGTTCGATTCCTGGCTCGGGTCACTGTCTGTGTGGTGTTTGCACATTCTCCTCGTGTCTGCGTGGGTTTCCTCCGGTTTCCTCCCACAGTCTGAAGATGTGCGGGTTAGGTTGATTGGCCATGCGAAGAAATTGCCCCTTAGTGTCCAGGGATGCGTAGGTTAGAGGGATTAGTGGGTATAACATGGGGGTAGGGCCTGGGTGGGATTGTGTTTGGTGCAGACTCGAAGGGCCTCTTTCTGCACTGTAGGGTTCTGTGTCCTATGAACCCGTGTCCCCAGTGCTGTGAGGCAGCAGTTCTGAGCACGCCGGTGGGATTTTCTGGTTCCGCTGCAGCGAACGGAGATTTGGCTGAGCGCAAAATTCTCCGTCCTCGCTCACTGCAGCTGGTAAGGTTGTGGCCTTTAGTTTTATAATTCCTATTAAATAAATAAAGCTAACCTCAAGGCAGTAGGAGTTTAAATGCTGTGATCAAGGCACTTTGTCAATTATAAACGGCTCATCACCCATAATATCACATGTGGGAAGACCAGAGTTATGTAATTCATTTTGTTCTTTTTTTCAGATTATTTTTGCTCCTGTAACAGAGTGAGATGTCTGGAATGTGACATCCAGAATCCGACGTCTGGGCTTTGACATCTGTCATGCTGTTTGATGGATCCTTACATTCCTTTGTCTTCTCCCTAAGCAGATTTATATCTTGTTTCTTCCAAAAGGTGTTGAATCAACACAGAATTAATTGCCAGGGATAGCAACCCTTCACGCACATTCACTATTCAGCGTGGGTTTAAAAAAACAATCCTTTTAATCTTAAGGTTTGCCAGAGGTGTGTTAATTTTATCGCTCATTAATGAAACTGGATTTCACTCTGCTAATTTTCCTCGCGTTATGTTCCGATCCCAATGATTGCTTCAAGATCCCTTCACGTTGCCCTGATGGGATTTGAGGTCCATGATTATCATTCTAGGTCTTGGGATTGTTAGCTTGGTGGCAACAACTGATACTGTTCCGCACTCTTTCCAAACTGAGCTGTCAGGGCTAACAGGGTGAAGGGTAACGGGATCTGGTGCATTTGGCCAAATGAGCCTTACAGACAGAATAGGTGAATGAGTGTAAGACGATAGTGGGCGGCACAACGGCCCAATGGTTAACGTTGCTGACTCACAGTGCAAGGGTCCTGGGTTCAATTCCGGCCTCGGGCTACTGTATGTGTGGAGTTTGCACATTCTCTCTGTGTCGGTGTGGGTTTCCTCCAGTTTTCTCCCACATTCCAAAGATGTGTAGATTTGATGGATTGGCCTTGACAAGTTGACCCTTAGTGTCAATGGGATCACCAGGGTAAATATGAGTGGTTATGGGAATAGGGTCTGGGTGGGATTGTGCTCAGTGCAGGCTCGATGGGCTGAATGGCCCCCTTCTGCACTGTAGCGATTTTATGATTTGTAAGATACAGGAGCAGAACTAGGCCATTCGGCCCATCAAGTCTGCTCCACCATCATGGCTAATAAATTTCTCAACCCCAATCTCTGGTAACCCAAGAAAAAGACATAAACAGACTTTTCTCTGTAATCTTTGATCCCCTTACCAATCAAGAACCTATCTACCTCTATTTTAAAGACACTCAATGACCTGGTCTCCACAGCCTTCTGTGGCAAAGAGTTCCATAGATTCATCACTCTGGCTGAAGAAATTTCTCCCCATCTTGGTTCTAATGAGTTGTCCCTTTAATCTGAGGCTGTGCCCTTGGGTCCTAGCCCCTCCTACTGATGGAAACATCTTCCCCAGCTCCACTCTATCCAGGCCTTTCAGTATACGGTAAGTTTCAGTAAGATCTCCCCCTCAATCTTCTAAACTCCAACGAGTACAAACCCAGAGTCCTCAACCGTTCCTCATACATCAAACCCTTCATACCCAGGATCATTCTCGTGAACCTCCTCCGGACCTTCTCCAGGACATCCTCAGAACACTCCTCAGACGTCAAGCTTTTCACTCTGCAGTGGAGAAGTCTCAGATGTTTGAAGCTGAATCAGGAGGGGGTGAAATTGGATTACGCTGCCGTGGTGCGAAACGAGCTCGCGACGAAATCAATTGGGAGAAAGCAGAGTGGAAAATTGCCTGCGAACCTGCTCTGCGCGAAAGAGATGGATTCATTTCGACCTCCAAGTCCTTCAGCAAACAAGATAGGAGAAAGCCAAATCCTTTCCTTTCCCCATTTAAAACTCCTCTTCTGGTGTTGCCTCACCCGATGCTCCCCTTTTTATGGATCCACAGAGCGTGCTAGCCGGAGAGGGAATCACGCTCATAGAATCATAGAGTCCCTACAGTGCAGAAAGAGGCCATTCAGTCCATCTAGCCGACACCAACCACAATCCCACCCAGTAACCCCACATATTTACCCTGCTAATCCCCCTGACACTAAGGGGAAATTTAGAACAGGGAACACAAACAAAGAAAATTACAGCGCAGGAACAGGCCCTTCAGCCCTCCAAGCCTGCACCGACCATGCTGCCCAACTGAACTAAATCCTCTACCCTTCCGGGGACCATATCCCTTTATTCCCATCCTATTCATGTACTTGTCAAGACACCCCTTAAAAGTCACTACCGTATCCGCTTCCACTACCTCCCCTGGCAACGAGGCCCAGGCACCCACCCACACTCTGTGTAAAAAAATCTGTGTTAAACCTTGCCCCTCGCACCTTAAACCTATGCCCCCTAGTAATTGACTCTTCCACCCTGGGAAAAAGCTTCTGACTATCCACTACTAATATACCGAATCCACATTTCTTTAGACTGTGGGAGGAAGCCGAAGCACCCAGTGGAAACCCACGCAGACGTGGGGAGAATGTGCAGGCTCCACACAATCAGTGACCCAAGCCAGAATTGAACCTGGGGTCCCTGGCGCTGTGAAGCAGCAATGCTAACCACTGTGCCGTAAAAAGTCTGACAACACCAGGTTTAAGTCCAACCGATTTATTTGATAGTAAACTCACTAGCTTTCAAGGTTATCCCCTTCGTCAGGTGACGAATGACCATTCACCTGATGAAGGGGGTAACCTCGAAAGCTTGTGAGTGTACTATCAAATAAATCAGTTGACTTAAACCTGGTGTTGTCAGACTTTTTACTGTGTTTACCCCAGTCCAACGCCAGCATATCCACATCATGACCACTGTGCCACCATTACACTCCCTGGATATATGAATATATAGGCCAGGATTATTGGAAGCAAGAGAAGCTTGAGAGATGAGAAAGAGATACAGGAGCGGGCAGGTTTACAGGAGGAATTCCATTGTTCGGGCCTCATCGATTGAAGGTCATGAAAACTGGTGGTATACAAGAGGCCAGAACTGGAAGAGCACAGGTCTATTAAGTTTTAAGTTTATTTGTTAGTGTCACAAGTAGGCTTACATAACACTGCAATGAAGTTACTGTGAAAATCGCTCTCCGGCGCCTGTTCGGGTACACTGAGGGAGAATTTAGCATGGCCAATGCACCTAACCAGCACGTCTCTCAGTCTGTGGGAGGAAACTGAAGGAAAGCCATGCAGACACAGGGAGAACGTGCAGATTCTGCACAGACAATGACCCAAACTGGGAATCGAACCTGGGTCCCTGCCGCTGTGAGGCAGTGGTGCTAACCCACTGTGCTACCGTGACTCTTCCACTAGTGATTGGTGGAAGAGTCAATTACTAGGGGATACAGGCTTAAGGTGTGAGGGGCAAGGTTTAAAGGAGATGTACAATGCAGATTTTTTACACTGAGGGTGGTGGGTGTTTGGAACTCATTGCCGGGGGAGGCAGTGGAAGCAGATACGGTAGTGACTTATAAGGGGCATCTTGACAAATACATGAATAGGATGGGAATAGAGGGATGTATAGAGGGGCAGCATGGTAGCACAGTGGTTAGCACTGATGCTTCACAGCTCCAGGGTCCTGGGTTCAATTCCCAGCTCGGGTCGCTGTCTGTGTGGAGTTTGCACATTCTCCTCGTGTTTGCATGGGTTTCCTCCGAGTACTCCGGTTTCCTCCCACAGTCCAAAGATGTGCGGGTTAGGTTGATTGACCACGCTAAGAAATTGCCCCTTAGTGTCCAGGGATGCGTAGGTTAGAGGGATTAGTGGGTATAACATATAGGGATATGGGGGTAGGGCCTGGGTGGGATTGTGTTCAGTGCAGACTCGATGGGCCGAAGGGCCTCTTCCTGCACTGTAGGCTTTTATGATTTCTATGATATGGTCCCTGGAAGTGTAGGGGGTTTTAGTTCAGTCAGGCAATGTGGTCGGTGCAGCCTTGGAGGGCCGAATGGCCTGTTCCTGTGCTGTCATTTTCTTTGTTTGAGTTCTTAGTTCTAAATTTCTCCTTAGTGTTACAGTGAGGCAGCCCACAAACTGGCTGAGGCAGAGAACCCTGCATAAAAATAAAGAATGAACTTAATCGAGTATGACACCAAAAAAGAGAAGGGGCAGGAAGATTTTAAAAAAATGAGTGTTTGCTTTAAAATTAACGAATTGCAAACAATTAAAACAGACCGAGTAAATGAAAGTAACGAGGTATACAAGTGTGAGCGAGCACGTAACAAAAACTGATTAAGTAATTAAAAGGACTACCTGAAAGGTCACAGAAAATGCAAGCACGCGGGGTAATTACAATAATCATCACATTTATTGGCTTAATTACTGCAATCAGGGATCTGTTTATGAGATGATGACTGTTGGGTGGCTTGTCTTTAATCTAAAAATATTTCCAGGCTGCCCTGCTTTGGATATTGCTGTTAGTCAGTTGATGGTGCTGTGGAAAGGTGTTCCATTAAGCAGAGTGGATTGGGTGCTCTAGAGAGGCGCAGTTTCGATGGAGTTGAACACAAAGCACCTTGTAAAGGTTAGGAAGTCAGCAGAAGGGGAAGCTTACACAGCTAGAGCAGCTGTGGGGGGGAGGAAGAGGGGACATCTTTAAAATGGGGACAGCAACCTGGCAGTGCCTTCAAAAAAACACTTATTTTGGAAATTGGGCAGAAGATGATGTCCCGATTACTGGCCACGTGTTAAGGATGAGCAATTATCCCGTGATTGCTCGGAGAAAACGCTCCAATGAATTGGGATGGCTTGGTGGCACAGTGGTTAGCACTGCTGCCTCACAACGCCAGGGACCCGAGTTCAATTCCAGCCTCGGGTCACTATCCGTGTGGAGTCTGCACATTCTCCCCGTGTTTGCGTGGGTTTCCTCCCACACTCCAAAGATGTGGGGGTGAGGTGGATTGACCATGCTAAGTTGTCCCTTAGTGTCAGTGGGACTAGCTAGGGTAAATACATGGGGTTGTGGGAATAGGGCCTGGGTAAGATTGTGGTCAGTGCAGACTCAATGGGTCCAATGGGGCCCTTCTGCGCTGTAGGATTCTATGAATTGCTTTGAAATGCAAATGAGTGAACCCATGGCAGCTATTTTGCACGCACAGGGATCCCACTAATGTCATGTTGTGAGGTTCTAATGACGCTTTGCTTGTTAATGTAGTTACAACTACATTCCTCTCAAGTAGCCAGAAAAAATCATGGAGTGGTTCAAAATGTTTTATTGAAAAATGTTGCAATTAAGCCATTAAGCCCAGAGTGCAGAATTCAGAAATACACGAGCAATTATAGCTCCAAATTCACTTACAAGTACATAGCATGTAGTTATCAACTTATAGGAGTTATCTCTATCCACTCTCAAATATTGATTAGGGTTACATCATTCATAAGATACAGATATTAAAACCAATTGCAATATATCCAATCAGCATGAGGTTTTAATTACTTCAGTAGGTTATTGTTCCAACTATCTTTGGACACCCCACCTATGTCTGAATGTTAGAATGCAAATCCATCCTCCCATTTCCATTGCCTGGCTTAATGGCCTTTCCCAGACAGAAACACCTTGGCGGGAATTTTACTGCCTCATTCACCCCAGAATTGGAGCAGGCAAGGCGCACGGAATGGCATTCCCCATCGGCCTCAGGCCGGATTTCTCAAACTTCAGGTGGGAGAGACGGTAAAATTTCAGCACTTATTCGCCCTTCTGCTTATCTGAAAGGTTTGTAATTTGTATATATAGCATCTTACTATCCTAATTTGCATGTCTCTACTTTAAACTGCATGCTGGTTTCTTTTTTGTTGTAACTTAACTCTTTCACTGAACACAGTTATTAATGTGGCCATTATTCTCCTCCGTAAGTATTAGGATGGATATTATCCCCCCCTCAGCCACCAAGAGATGATGGGTGGGATTTTTCTTCCCTTCCACGGCGTGTTTGGTAGCAACAGGAGAAGGCATGCCATCCACTGGTGGCAGGATCTTTGGGCCCACTGTTGTCAATGGGGTTTCCCATTGAAAGCACCTCTCACCATCGGGATACTGGCAGTGGGAATGTGCCATCAGCTGGATCGCTGGTGTAAGTGGCAGCAAGATTGCAGTGGGTGAATGACCAGGTTACTCTTTCTTTTAAGGAGATGATCATTGTAGAGATCGGATGAGGACAATGTAGTTTATTTTTAATGGGGGGAAGATGGTGTCATGATGATGTCAATGGCCTTTGATTTGATTTGACTTGATTTGATATATTATTGTCATGTGCTGGTATACAGTGAAAAGTATTGTTTCTTACATGCTATACACTCAAAGCATACTGTTCATTGAGAAAGAAACAAGAGGGTGCAGGATGTAGTCTTACAGTCATACCGAGGGTGTAGAGAAAGATTAATGCAAGGTGAGTCCATTCAAAAGCCTGATGGCAGCAGGGAAGAAGCTGTTCTTGAGTCGGTTGATACGTGACCTCAGACTTTTGTATCTTTTTCCTGACAGAAGAAGGTGGAAGAGAGAATGGCCGGAGTGCGTGGGGTCCTTAATGATGCAGGCTGCTTTGTCGTGGCAACAGGAAGTGTAGACAGAGTCAATGTAATCCTTGTAATCCAAAGGCTCAGGCTAATGATCTGAGGGTATGAGTGGAATTTCAATTCAATTAACAAACTTGGCAGTGGTGGCGGGGCAAATATGGTCAGAGGATGTTGGCCCCGGTCTCAGTAACGATAACCAACAAAATATGAGAAATTTATCTGGTTTTGTCTTTTATCCCTGTTATAGTAGTTGCGCTTTCCAATCTACCCTCTTTTTCTTGTGTTTCCTCTTTCTTCCTCTTCATAAACATTTGTTTAAAAATTATTCTTTCATGGGTAGTGAGTGTTACTGGATAGGCCAACATTTCTTGCCCATCCCAAATGACCTTTGAACTGAGTGGCTGACTGGACCATTTCAGAGGTCAGTTATAAGTCAACCACATTGAGTCTGGAGTCACATGTAGGCCAGACTGGGTAAGGACGGCAGATTTCCTTCTCTAAAGGACATGAGTGAACCAGATGGGTTTTTATGACAAGTTTTGTGTTCACCGTTACTGAGACTGGCTTTCAATTTCATATTTATTAACTTAATTCGAGTTCCACTAGTTTCCCCAGTCTGACTTGATCCTATGTCCCCAAAGCATAGGGGGCTCTGGATGACCATAGCTCTACCATTTCCCCTACAAGGCTCTACACAGCTTCTTCATCTATCAATGTGTCCTTCATTTCTTTCCCCCCCAGTGTGTTTTTTTTATTCATTCATGGAACATGGGCATCGCTGGCTGGCCAGCATTTATTGCCCATCCCTAGCTGCCTAAGGGCAGTAGAGAGTCAACCACATTACTATGCTCTGGAATCACTTGTAGGCCAGACCAGGCAAGCACAGCAGATTTCCTTCTCTAAAGGACATTAGTGAACCAGATCAGTTTTTCCAACAATTGACAACGGTTTCATGGTCTTCAGTAGATTCTTAATTCCAGATTTTTTTTATTGAATTTAAATTCCACCATCTGCCATCTTGAGAAGGTGGTGGTAAGCTGCCTCCTTGAATCACTGCAGTCCATGTTCTGTGCATTGACCCACGATGTTGTTATTGAGGGAATTCCAGGATTTTGACCCAGCGAATGCGAAGGAACAGCAATATATATCCAAGTAAGGATGGTAAGTGGCTTGGAGGGGAACTTGCAGGTGGTGATGTCCCTGGGTAACTGCTGTCCTTGTCTTTCCAGATGGAAGTGGTTGTGGGTTTGGAAGGTGCTGTCTAAGGATCTTTGGTGAATTGCTGCAGTGCATCTTGTAGATAGTACACACTGCTGCTACTGAGCGTCGGTGATGGATGGATTGAATACTTGTGGATGTAGTGCCAATCACTGGGCTGCTTTGTCCTGGCTAGTGTCAAACTTTTTCAATGTTATTGGAGCTGCACCCACCCAGGCAAGTTGGACTATTCCATCAAACTTCTGATTTGTGCCTTGTAGGTGATGTAGTTTGATTTGATTTGATCTGATTTTTTATTGTCACTTATATTGGGATACAGTAAAAAGTATTGTTTCTTGTGCGCTATACAGACAAAGCAAACCATTCATAGGGTACATGGGGGAGCAAGAAAAGAGAGAGTGCAGAATGTTGCAGTCATAGCTAGGGTGTCGAGAAAAATCAATTTAATATGACGTAGGTCCATTCAAAGGTCTGACAGCAGCAGAGAAGAAGCTGTTCTTGAGTCGGTCGGTACGTGACCTCAGACATTTGTATCTTTTTCCCAACAGAAGAAGATGGAAGAGAGTTTGTCTAGGGTGCATTAGGTCCTTAATTATACTGGCTGCTTTGCCAGGGAAGTGGGAAGTGTAGACAGGGTCAGTGGAAGGGAGGCTGGTTTGCGTGATAGACTGGACTTCGTTCACAACCCGTTATAATTTCTTGCAGTCTTGGTCAGAGCAGGAACTGTGCCATGTGTGACACATCCGGAAAGGGTGCTTCCTACGGAGTATCTTCTCATTCAATATATTTTTCATGGAAATATTTTTCATGAAGAGTTAAGGATGTGTAGCATGGAGGTTGAAAAGGCAGCTAAGCAAATGAGAAGAATTTATTGGGTAATTTTAAGAATATAGGGAAAGGTGTCGAGAAGATACAAAACAGACTTCAAAATCCTAAGTCACCTAGCCTCCTTGTAGGAATTTCATGTATCTTTGTGATATATTTTCCAATCTAAAGGGTTAAAAACACTTCTGTTTTGCTGGATTCAGAAGAATTATTCTAAATGGCAGCAGAGTTAATATTACTTTAGCTTCATACATACATTCAGAATCTTTTAGCATTAACGGATGAAAGCTCAGTCAATATAGCTAATAATGCTCAGTTTAAACATCTGTTATCTCAATTGCTGGTTAAATGGAACAAATCTTCCATAGATCATTCCTTCAGTTATGCAGAATACAAGTCCCCCAGTGTTGCAGTTAAGATTGTATTGCAACCTGCTTTAACAATCACAGGTTCTGTTCTCCTGAACTTGAGCAAGTTATGATTCCCAGCAGCACTTAAATAGATCAACTGTGGATTAATCACTTCTAGTATTTAGGAGGAGGCGCATAAGATCACCGATGCTTACAGACGCACCAGAGAAAGCTTAGAAATCTGGTAGTATCACAGCTTGGTACAGCTCCTGCGCTGCCCAAGATTGCAAGAGTCTACAAAAGATTATGAACATAGCCCAATCCATCACGCAAACCAGCCTCTCATCCATTGATACTCCCTACACTTCCCACTGCCTCGGAAAAGCAGCCAGCATAATCAAGGACCCCATGCATCCCGGACATTCCCACTTCCACATTCTTCCGTCAGGAAAAAGATACAAAAGTCTGAGATCACAACCCAACCGACTCTTCCCTGCTGACATCAGGCTTTTGAATGGGACGGCACAGTGGCACACTGGTTAGCACTGCTACCTCGCAGTGCTAGGGACCTGGGTTTGATTCCCGGTTTGGGTCACTGTCTGCGTGGAGTTTGCAGATTTTCCCTGTCTGCATGAGATTCCTCGGTGCTCTGGCTTCCTCCCACAGTCCAAAGATACGAAGGTTAGGTGTATTGACCATGCTAAATTCTCTCTCAGTGTTCCCAAACAGGCGTCAGAGTGTGGCAGCTAGGGGAATTTCACAGGGCCAACCTTGTATTAAGTTGATCTTTCTCTACACCCTAGCTATGATTGTAACACTACATTCTGCACTCTCTCCTTTCCTTCTCTATGAACAATATGCTTTTGTCTGTACAGTACAATAGGAACAATACTTTTCACTGTATCCCAATACACGTGACAATAACAAATCAAAGAATATTGATACAACGCAGGGCCAAAGAGCTTGCTCCTGTGCTGATCTGTTCTTTGTATCTGTCTTAAAATGATATCCATCTGAGCTTGGAAAGGAGGAACAAATATGATGGATGCTTTTAGTTGTTTCCCTCCAATATGATGAATGGAGTAAAGTAAATATTGGAGGAGACACACATATTGAATTGACTGCCAAGTGACTGTGGGTGCGAGAGACCTTTATGAGAGTGCTTTCGATTCCAGTTTTTTTTTTATCATGTGAAATAAGCAGTAAAGGTCCACAGAGCCACATGGATTGATTTAATGTCAGCTGACGCAGGAGGCTGTCCAATATTTCAATTCTCTTTTTTTAAAAAGTCAACATGATAATGCATGAATGAGTAAAGCAAGTACTGGGTCAAGTAAGCTAACAGCCTGGTTAATCACCCAGGGAATTATGAGCACAGATTAAGAACATAAGAACATAACAGATTCCACTGTGTCTTTTTGAGAATTCGAATTGAAACAGTCTGGAAAGTTAAAAAGCCGGTACCAGAAAAAAATGTGGGATGGTCATTTAAAAACCTTACTGGTTTACCGGAGATGAGGGGATTGGCCTATGAAGAGAGACTAAATAGACTGGGTCTGTACTCGTTGGAGTTTAGAAGGATGAGGGGGGATCTTATAGAGACGTATAAGATAATGAAGGGGATGGATAGGGTAGAGGTAGAGAGATTCTTCCCGCTCAGAAAGGATAGCAGGATTAGAGGGCACAGCCTCAAGATAAGGGGGGGAGCAGTTTAGATCAGAGTTGAGGAGGAACTTCTTCACTCAAAGGGCGGTGAATCTCTGGAATTCTCTGCCCGTTGAAGTGGTGGAGGCTGCCTCGCTAAATATTTTTAAGTCACGGGTAGATAGGTTTCTGATAGACAAGGGAATTAAGGGTTATGGGGAGAGGGCGGGAAAGTGGAACTGATCCACTTCAGATCAGCCATGATCTTATTGAATGGCAGGGCAGGCTCGAAGGGCTAGATGGCCTACTCCTGCTCCTATTTCTTATGTTCTTATTTCTTATGATCAATAACGTCAGACAGGAGGGGAGACAGCGGTGTCATGGAACCAAAAGAGAAAACGCTGGAAAATCTCAGCAGGCCTGGCAGCATCTGTAAGGAGAGAAAAAAGCCGATGTTTCGAGTCCAGATGACCCTTTGTCAAAGCTAAAAGGCACAGAAAGTGGGAGATATTTATACTGCAGGGTGTGGGAATGAAAGATCAGTCATAGCCACAGAAACCAGGGGAAAAGACTGCTAATGGCAGTCCACAGAGAGGGTGTGAATGGCCAAACAACAGTGAAGCTAAACTGAAGATGTTTGGGGGGGTGGGGTGGTGTTGGGGGATAAGGGAGGAAAATGTATGGGACAGAGGTAAGATTTAGAAAAGGAGAAGCAAAGGGGGAGAAAAGGTAAGGGAAGGGGGATAAAGTCAGGGGAAAGAGTGGCATCATGGTATTGCCACTGGACTAGTAATCCAGAGAATCAGGCTAATTCTCTGGGGGCCTGGGTTCGAATCCTGCCATGCCAGATGTTGAAATTTGAATCCAATAAAAATCTGGAATCATAAGTCTAATGATGGAACCACTGTTGATTGTTGTAAAAACCCATCTGGTTCGCTAACATCCTTTAGGGAAGGAAATCTGCCGTACTTACCTGGTCTGGCCAACTTGTGACTCCAGAGCCATAGCAACGTGATTAACAAGGTGCTTGTGATGGGTGTTAAAATGCTGGCCCAAACAGCGATGCCTATATCCCATGAACAAATATATAAAAAATGGAATCATACAATTGGGCGGCACAGTGGCACAGTGGTTAGCACTGCTGCCTCACAGTGCCAGGGACCCAGGTTCGCTTCCCGGCTTGGGTCGCTGTCTGTGTGGAGTTTGCATGTTCTCCCCGTGTCTGCGTGGGTTTCCTGTAGGTGCTCTGGTTTCCTCCCGCGGTCCAAAAGACGCGCCGGTTAGGTGCATTGGCCGTGCTGAATTCTCCCTCAGTGTACCTGAACAGGTCCCAGTATGTGGCGAGTAGGGGATTTTCATTCATTGCAGTGTTAATGTAAGCCTAGTTGTGACACAAATGAATAAATAAACAATCTGTACAATACAGAAGAGTCTATTCAGCCCATTGAGTCTGCATCAACTCTGACAGAGCTACTTCCCCAGACTCTCATGACCTTAACAGAAGAATGGGTACAAAATGAGACCTGCCCAGGGACACTCACATCCAGTATTCATTTCTTTAAATCGGAGGAGAGGGAGGAAGATAGCGTTCAATGGCTTTGGCTCCCCTGGGGTGAGAGGGCTGCATGCACCACCTAGTGTATCAAATAAATGACACGCTCCAAGCATCGCACCATATGTTACATCTGCATTTTCCACATGCACTGATTGTGCACAAGTGCTTTTTACTTCAGGCAATGAAAGTATTATAGCTAAATGGATAAATGTGAATGATATCCCAGCTGCTTTCTTCACACAGAGTGGGGATGCAAGACTGCACAAGCGAGTGGGAGAATTCCCTGACACCTGAATCAATCCCCGTGGTATGGCGGCGCAGTGATTAGCATCGCTGCGTCGCAGCTCCAGGGGCCCAGGTTTGATTCCCGGCTTGGGTCAATGTCTGTGCGGAGTCTGTATGTTCTCCCCGTGTCTGCGTGGGTTTCCCCCGGGTGCCCCGGTTCCCTCCCACAGTCCGAACGACGTGCTGGTTAGACACATTGGCCGTGCTAAATTCTCCCTCAGTGTACCTGAACAGGCGCCAGAGTGTGACAACTAGATTTCCACTGTCACTTCATTGCAGTGTTAATGTAAGCCTATTTGTGACACTAATGAATAAACATTTTACATATATTTTAAAGCCAGGATCTAGCAATTAGGGGGGAACATAGGGGTTAGGAGCAGAAGTAGGCAAATTCAGCCCTTCGAGTCTCCTCCACCATTCTATCTGATCCTGGTTAATCTCTCTCGGGTCTCAAATCCACCTCCCCACCTGTTCCTCAAATCCCTTTGACTCATTTTTTTTATCAGTAATATATCTATCTCCTTCTTGACTCTTTTTAATGATTCAAACTCCACCACATTCTGGGGCAGCAAGTTCCTCAAATACAGCACCTTCTGCGAGAAGTAGTTCCTCCGTGTCTCAGTTTTAAATTTACCGCCTCTCAAACTATACCTGGGGACTTGTGCTCTAGCTTTCCCCTTAAGAGGAAACATTTGGTCCACATTTACTTCCTCAGCCCCTTTTAAGATTTTCTATACCACCATCAGAGTCCTTCTCATCCTTATAAAGTCCAGCGAGTACAAGTCCAAACCCTTCTCCTGTGTCAACCCCTTCAGCCCCAGAATCAATCTGAACCTCCTCTGAACTGCCTCCAATACCACCACATCCTCCCTCAAATAAGGAGATCAAAACTGGACAGATGTGGTCTCACCAATACCCTATACAACTGCAACAACACTTCTCTACTTTTATACTCCAGTCCTTTTGCAGTAAATGCTAACATCCCATTTGCCTTTTTTATTACATGCTGTACCTCCATACTGACTTTCTATAATTCATGAACAAAGACAGCCAGATCCCTCTGCCCCAACGCCTTTTGAATTTGCTTTCCATTTAGATAATAAGCTGCCTTTCATGTCTTCTTGGAACAGAGGGTTTTGCTACTACATTCACCACAGGAACAAGAGCTTGGCACCAAACATACAGCATTGGATGTGAATGGGGCCTAAGAACACAGGGAAAAGAGTCCATTCAGTCCCTTAAGCCTGTCTCACATGATCAAATTGGATCATGGCTGATTTATATCACAATTCCAATTACCCATTTTGGTCTCATCGCCCATAAAACCTTTAAACAACCAGAAGGGGTGGCACGGTGGCATAGTGGTTAACACTGCTGCTTCGCAGCGCCAGGGACCTTGGCTTGATTTGGGGCTTGGGTCGCTGTCTGTGGAATTTGTATATTCTCCCCGCGTCTGTATGGCTTTCCTCCGGGTGCTCTGGTTTCCTCCCACAGCCTGAAAGATATGCTGGTTAGGGTGCATTGGCCAAGCTAAATTCTCCCTCAATGTACCCGAACAGGTGCCGTCACGTGGCAACTAGGGGATTTTCACAGTAGCTTCATTGCACTGTTAATGTTAACCTACTTGTGACACGAATAAATAAACTTGAAATGAACGGGACTACCTAATCCTGGTCATGAAATTTTCAATTGATTTGCAGCTTTAACTTCTTTTCAGCGTGGAAACTCCAGATTTTCAACACCCAGGGGTGAATCAGTGTTTGTACTGCAGTCCTTCACTGAACAGAAAACTGCACCACCAATGGAGACGCAATCCCAGATATAGGGCAGCACGGTGGCACGGTGGTTAGCACTGCTGCCTCACAGCACCATGGACACGGGTTCGATTCCAGCCATGGGTCACTATCTGTGTGGAGTTGGCACATTCTCCCCGTTTCCTCCAGATGCTCTGGTTGCCTCCCACAGTCCAAAGAGTTGTGGGTTAGGTTGATTGGTCATGCCAAATTGCCCCTTCATGTCAGGGAGACTAGGGGGGCAAATACATGGGATTATGGGATAGGGCTTGGGTGGGATTGCTGTTGGCACAGGCTCAATGGGCCAAATGGCCTCCTTTTGCACTGCAGGGATTCTAGCCCATTGTAGAGGCCATTCCCCACCCCACAACTCTGCATGTTCTTCCTTTTCAATAATAATCTGATTCCCTTTTGACTTCCTCGATTGAAGCTCCCTCACCTACAGTCTCTCAGACAGCACATTACAAATCCTAACCACTTGCTGCATGTAAAGATTTCTCTTCATGTTACCATTCCTTTTTTTTTAACCAGTCCCCCAAAATCTGTGCCCTCTCGTTCTCTCTCCTTCCACTACCAGGAAAGCTTCCCCCATCTACTGTGTACAGACCTCTCGTGACGCCTCTAGCAATTCTCCTCTCGTCAAATCATAGCATCTACAGTGCAGAAGGAGGCCATTCAGCCCACTGAATCTGCACCGACAGCAATCCCACCCATTTCCGATTCCCATAATCCCACGCATTTACCTTGTTAACCCCATAATGTTAAGGCACAAATTAAGCATGGCCAATCCACCTAACCCGCACATGTTTGGACTGTGGGAGGAAACCAGAGCACCTGGAGGAAACCCACGCAGACACGGGGAGATAGTGCAGTCTCCACACAGACAATGACCCAAGCCAGGAATCGAACCCAGGTCCCTGGCGCTGTGAGTCAGCCGTGCTAACCACTGTGCCACTGTGCTACCTTTTATCCTCCGTTCCCCAAGGACAACAACCGCTCCAATCTATCTGCAAAAATTAAGTATCTCTTCCTTGCAACAACTCTGCTGAAGCTTTTCTGCACACTCTCTAATGCCTTCACATCCTTCCTGAACTGTGCTGCCAAATCATGAACGCAACCTTCTAGCTGAGGCAGGATCAGTGATTTATTTATACTTGGTTAACATAAATCTTTGCTTTGACACTGTCAGAGGGATTCAGATAACCCTGGGATTTAAAAACTAATAAGATTACTAAACAGGGGAAATTAACTCAGAATAAGGACAACAATGTGCCTGATACTTATTTTATATAAAAATACTATTTGCATAGACACACACATGATTACTGGTAAAGGAATTAAGCATGTATTTTAGATTTAAGGATCATAGAACCCTACAGTGCAGAAAGAGGCCATTCGGCCCATCGAGTCTGCACCGACCACAATCCCACCCAGGCCCTACCCCCATATCCCTACATATTTTACATGCTAATCCCTCTAACCTAAGCATCCTAGTACACTAAAGGGCAATTTTAGCATGGCCAATCAACCTAATCCGCACATCTTTTGGACTGTGGGAGGAAACCAGAGCACCTGGAGGAAACCCATGCAGACATGAGGAGAATGTGCAAACTCCACACAGACGGTGACTCGAGCCAGGAATCGAACCTAAGTCCCTGGAGCTGTGAAGCAGCGGTGCTAACCATTGTGCTACCGTGCCGCCCCTTAAGCAAGTATTTTTGAATGTATTCAAGAGGCGGCTGGATGTAGCACTTGGGGCGAATGGGATCAAAAGTTTGTGGGGAGAAAGCAGGATTAGGCTATTGAGTTGGATGATCAGCCATGATCATGATGAATGGCAGAGCAGACTCGAAGGGCCAAATGGCCTCTTCCTGCTCCTATTTTCTATGTTTCTATGTCTGCATTATGCACCTTGGCCAAAATACAAACTGCCCTGGAGCATGATGGGAAGAGATTTAAATCAGACAGGCTACATTCTTTGGGAACAATAAGCCACAGGATACAGCTGTGTTATCAGAGGAAAGTCACAGAGAGTGCAAATTCACATACTTTCAAAAATGAATAGCAGTTCTCACAAAGTATATAAAGTGTTCAATTCCTACTGATAATGAAGCAGAACAAAACAGTGGGAACATCATCTTTTCGACTCTGTGTGGCTTACAGTGAGAAAGCAACCTTTGAACTTTACGGATTTGCATAAGTGAGGTTGCTTGGTAACAGTGGGTAGGAACTTCCGGGTCCTATTGACCAATGAATTCCTAATTCTGCTGGAAGGTAGGATGCAATTGGCCAAGGTAAATAGTGTGTACTAATGCAATTGGAGCATCCAGTTCACTACCTTTCCCATCTGATTTTCCTTGAGCCTGGTTCACACCAATCGGAGGTACCAATTATCCTGACAGGCCCTTCCTATTTCCTTGCCCCTAGGTGGGAAAGGTAGTCAAACGTTATTTGTTAATAGGATGTGGGTGACACTGGCTGAGCCAGCATTTATTGCCCACCCTTAATTGCCCTTGAACTGAGTGGCTTGTTAGGCCATTCCAGAGGGCAGTTGAGAGTCAACTACATTGCTCTGGAGTCACATGTAGGCCAGACCACATAAGGATGGCAGATTTCCTTCCCCAAAGGACATTAAGTGAACCAGATGGATTTTCCTGTCAATCGAAAATGGTTTTATGGTCACCAATTGATTTTTTTTTAAATTCCAGATATTTTTTACTGAGTTCAAATTCTCAGTTTCAACTTGCGATCATATCAACACAGCGGGAGTCATTGAAAGTGGCAGCTATGTTTTACACTCCGTAGCAACCAGTTCTCCTTAGTATTCAAGGCTCAATGAATTAACAATTGGGGACAGGTTGCTTTTTGACAAGCAGCTTTATAACTGGTAGATTAATTACAATATGATGAGATTTTTATTAGTTTTCATATGAACACGAGAGGTGTGGGGGGTGAAAATGCAAGCACCACAGAGGAAAAATATTTACTTCAGAGTCAAGGTTTGATTATAAAAATGATACTGTGTGCACAGACGACAGCAGAGTATTTGCCTAACCTATTTCTGTTAACTGTAGCTAAGGGTTCAGATATGCTGTTGACATTTAAGTTAATTAAAAAATCTTGCATTTTAGCATTTGATGAAAATAAATTTTCCTTTTGACTAGAACGAGGGTGCAATCTTCCCTTCCCTGAAACATATGATTCCCCGAGGATTGTCGTAAGTATTTTGTCTGCCGAAGCTTTGATGTAAAAATTCCTTTAATGAAGAGACCATAAGCCGAACAAACCAGCTTCGGAACTGGAAAGTAGAGAAGTTCTGTTCAACTTGTATCAAACATTGATTAGACAGCACTTGCAGCATTTTTGCATAGTTCTTATTTCTTATTCATTCAACTCATTTTGCACACAGGGTGGTACGTATGTGGAATGAGCTGCCGAAGGAACTGGTTGAGGCAGGGATATGGGGAACATTTGTAAGGCATTTGGACATGAATAGGAAAGGTTTAGAGGGATATGGACCAAATGCAGGCAAATGGGGTTAGCTCAGATGGGCATTTAAAGTTTATTTATTAAAGTTTACTTATTAGTCACAGGTAAGGTTTACATTAACACTGCAACAAAGTTACTGTGTAATTCCCCAAGTGGCCACACCCTGGCGCTTGTTCGTGTCAATGTACCTAACGTAAATTCCATCTGCCATTTCTCCGCCCAAGTCTCCAACCGATCTATATCCTGCTGTATCCTCTGGTGGTCTTCATCGCTATCTACAAATCCACCAACTTACTAATCAAACCAGTTACATTTTCCTCCAAATCACTTATATATATTAAAACAGCAAAGGTCCCAGCAACGATCCCTGAGGAATTCCTGTCACAACCCTCCATTCAGAAATGCACCCTTCCATTGTTACCCTTTGTCTTCTTTGGCCGAGTCAGTTTTGTATCCACCTTGCCAGCTCACCTCTGATCCCATGCGACTTCACCTTCTGCACCAGTCTGCCATGAGGGACGTGGTCAAAAGCCTTACTGTAGTCCATGTAGACAGCATCCACTGCTTTGCCATCATCAACCATCTTCATCACTTCCTCAAAAAACTCGATCAAGTTAGTGAGACACGACCTCCCTTTCACAAAACCATGTTGACTCTCACTAATACGTCCACTTATTTCCAAGTGTGAATAAATTCTGTTTCGATTAATCCTTTCCAATAATTTCCCTACCATTGATGTAAGCCTGATCGGCCTGTAATTACCTGGCTTACTCTTGTTACCTTTCTTAAATAAAGGACAACATTGACTAATCTCCAATCCTCAGGGACCCCTCCTGGAGTCATGAAGTGGAGATGCCAGTGTTGGACCGGAGTGGACTGATGAAGGGCAGACCCCAGAAAGCTAGTGGTGCTTGCTACCAAATAAACCTGTTGGGCTTTAACCTGGTGTTGTGAGACTTCTTATTGTGGTGACCTCTCCTGAAGCCAATGTGGATACAAAGATTTCTCTCAAGCCCCAGCAATTTCCTCCCTTGCCTTTCTCAGTATTTTGGGGTATATCCCATCAGGCCTTGGGGACTTGTCTACTTTGATGTTTCTCAAGAACCCCAATACTTCCTCCTTTTTGATCTCAACATGACTCAAACTATCTGCACATCCTTTCCCAGACTAATCATCCACCAAGTCCTTCTCTTTGGTGAATAGTGACGCAAAGTACTCATTTAATACCTCACCCAATTCCTCTGGCTCCATGGATAGATTCCCTCCCTTGTCTTTGAGTGGGCCAACCCTCTCCCTGGCTAACCTCTTGTTCTTTATATATGTCTAAAAAGCTGTGGGAGTTTCCTTAATCCTGCTGGCCAATGGTTTTTTGTGACCCCTTTTAGCCCTCCTTACTCCTTGCTTAAGTTTCTTTCTACTTTCCTTGCTTTGTATGTCCCTAGCCTTGACAAATGCTTCCTTTTACTCTTTGACTAGGCTCACAATATCTCTCATTATTCAAGGTTCCCAGAGCTTGCCATACTTATCCTCCATCTTTACATGAATCTGCTGGCCCTAAACCCCTATCAACTTACAACTTAGATGGAGTCAATGATTTTCAATCTGCATTGGATTCTGCAATACCTTTAGTTCACATCAGCTTACAGGAGACTTGCATGTCATCTTAAGGAATACACTTTCTTAATGCATTTGAAATAGCCAAGTTGCATATTTCCCACTGTAAATGCAGAACTCATTTTTCCCTGTATCTTAAGAGGCTTCTAAGGATCAATACTGCATCAGGTACACTCTTAAAATGGGGATAAATAACACTGCTTAAGATGCATAGCAAACTTGAAATGAACTTACACTGTCAATAAACACTTGCTATAAATGAACGTACTTTTCAATGGGGTTAACAATGTGTCATGACAAAGTTGTGAATGAAACAAATCTTTCTTTCACTTTCTGTACATTGCCTATAGCCCACCCAAAGAATGCCTGCTGCCTCCACTCACTGCAGTTGGAGCAGAAGATAAATGTGCAAAGAACAGCACAGTGGCACAGTGGTTAGCATTGCTGCCTCATAGCATCAGGGACATGGGTTCAATTCCTGGCTTAGCTCACTGTCTGTGCGGAGTCTGCACATTCTCCCCATGTCTGCGTGGGTTTCCTCCAGGTGCTCCAGTTTAAAAGACGTGCTGGTTAGGTGCACTGGTCACGCTAAATTCTCCCTCAGTATGCCCGAACTGGCACTGGAGTGTGGTGACTAGAGGATTTCCACAGTAACTGAATTTCAATGTTAATGTAAGCCTACTTGTGACGCTAATAAATAAACTTAAAGTTAAGAAAGCACTAACTCTCGTCCATCACTGAGGTGAATCAGCAAAGTTAGGGTTCATCTTTGAGGGACTTGGGTGAATGCTACAATTTCAACTGCTTTAAAAAGCAGAATTGGAGGTTTAAATTTGGTGCACTTCCAGCACTCGTGTCCATTCATGCAGGACTTCCACATTGTCCCAGCATGCATGTCCGTACATGCAGGACTTCCACATTGTCCCAGCATGCATGTCCGTACATGCAGGACTTCCGCATTGTCCCAGCATGCATGTCCGCACATGCAGGACTTCCACATTGTCCCAGCATGCATGTCCGTACATGCAGGACTTCCACATTGTCCCAGCATGCATGTCCGTACATGCAGGACTTCCGCATTGTCCCAGCATGCATGTCCGTACATGCAGGACTTCCGCATTGTCCCAGCATGCATGTCCATTCATGCGGGAAATCCGCATTATCCCATCATGCTTACCCACACATGCGGGGCTGCTGCATCATCCCAACATGCATGTCCGTACATGTGGGACTTCTGCATTGTCCCAGCATGCATGTCCATATGCTTGAGACCTCTGTATTGTCCCAGCATCCATGTCTGTCGATACGGAACTTCCGTATTATCCCAGCACCCATGTCTGTACACGTGGGACTTTTGTATTGTCCTAGCATGCATGTCTGCACATGCAAGACTTCTGTATTGTCCCAGCATACTTGACCGTACATTTGGACTTCTGTATTGTCCCAGTGCGGATGTCTGTACATGTGGGGCTTCTGTATTGTCCCAACATGCATGTCCATACGTAAAGGACTTCCATATTGTCCCAGCACACATGTACCTACGTGTGAGACTTCTGTATTGTCCCAGCATGCATGTCCGTATGCGTGAGACTTCCATATTGTCCCAGCACACATGTACCTACATATGGGACTTCTGTATTGCCCCAGCATGCATGTCCGTATGCGTGAGACTTCCATATTGTCCCAGCACACATGTACCTACATGTGGGACTTCTGTATTGTCCCAGCACGCATGTCTGTACGTGTGAGAGTTTCGTATTGTCCCAGCATGCATGTGCAGTGCACGATTCCCGCAAATCAGGATTCATGATGGAAGTTAAGGCCCATTGCAGCTGGAAATTTCAGTTGGAACGGTGGAGTTCTAAGGAACGTTAAGATTAATAAGGAGGTATATGAAATGTTTTAGCGGACTTAAAGGTGCATAAATCCTCAGGGCCTGATGACATGTGTCCTCAGATGCTATGGGAGGCAAGGGAAGAGATTGCAGAGGCCTTGGCGGAGATATTTAAATGCCTGGCCACAGGTGAAATGCCAGACGACTGGAGAATAACTACTGTGGTACCTTTATTCAAGGACAGCAGGGATAAGCCAGGTAATTCAGGACAATTAGTCCAATGTCAGTGGTAGAGAAATTATTGGAAAACATTCTCAGGGACAGGGTTAATCAACATCTGGAAAGGCAAGGGTTTATCAGGGTTAGCCAGCATGGATTTGTTGGTGAGAGATCCTGTCTAACCAATTTAATTGGGTTTTTTTGATCAGGGTAGCCCAGTTAGGCCTTTGACAAAGTCCCACATGGAAAGCTGGTCCAAAAGATTAGAGCCATGGAATCCAAGGTAAATTGGCAAATTAGATCCAAAATTGGCTTGTTAATAAGAGGCAAAGTCTTACAGTGGACAGTCGCTTTTATGATTGAAAGCCTGTGACCAGCGGCGTACCACAGGGATCAGTGCTGGGACCCTTGCTGTTTGATATATACAGTAACAACTTGGATGTAAATGTAGAAGATATAGCCTGAAAGGGGGGGGCGGGTGGAGTCTGCCAGCAAGAGCGGGGGGGTGCGGTCACAGACTCAGATGGATTTCTGGTTGTGGAGGGGGACATGGTGGAGATTCCCTCAAGTCCATCCTCCTCCCATCCCCCACCACTGCCCTCGGATCGGGGGAGGGGGGGGGAGGTTGGAGTGGTTGCCTCCCGTTGTGGGGGGGGGGGGTGGATTCTGATCGAGGGGGCTACCTCCGGGGGGGGTCTGATCGTGGAGCGTCTGCCAGGGGGCCTGCCTCCCAGGGGAGGTTCGATCGCAGCTCATCCTCCCCCCATTCGACACCGCCCCCCCCCACTCCCCCCCCCCCCCCCCCCCCCCCCACCCCCCCCGCCCCCCGGCTGTCTCTGTTTTGTCTTTAGGGTGCGCTGTTTCAATTTTTTTCCAAACTGCGCATGCGCAGTTCAGAGCTCCGATCGTTCCGGCAGCGCTAAGCAGACTGGACCAGAGCTGGCAAAAAGCGCATGGGCGCGCTGGAACGAGGATCCCGCGCTCGGATCCGTTTTACATCTGGATCGGGCACTTTGCCTCCGATTGGTAAAATCTGGTCCCACGTTAAAGGTGCTACACAGATACAACGTTGCCACTGAACGAATGGACATCAATCTGTGTTTGTAGTGAATCATCAGAGATATTTACTGGTGTGCATTGTAACTGAACCCCTTACAAATTATGGATGTGATTTTTATGATGATGTTCTTTAAATAGTAAAGCACATTAGCCAATTGTATTTACATCTCTTGAATGCTTTATTTCATCTCTCAGTTAAATCTCAAAGCAATTCCCTGACAGTTAATTACATTGAAAGGCAATAATGATTATCTAGGGTATGGTTGCACAGTGGTTATGTTACTGGACTAATAATCCAAACAACAACATTGCAAATCCACCCTATTGTAGTTTGAGGGTTGGATCTCGGTTTCAGATGATACAAAGGCTGGCTTTTTACCAATTCCGGGGTGGAATACTGGGATTCCCGGGATCCTCCGTTGGCCTCGGGTGGGATTATATGAGCCTCGTGGGTTTCCTCCAGGTTCTCCAGTTTCCTCCCAGAGATGCGCAGGTTAGGTGGATGGAGCTTGGGGTTTGTGCTGTGGATATGGAATGAACTGCCAGAGAGAGTGGTTGAGGCAGGTTCAATAGCAACATTTAAGAAGCATTTGGATAAGTACATGGATGGGAAAGGGTTAGAGGGACATGGGCCAAACACGAAGTCGTAAAATCCCACCCTTAGTATTCATAGAATTTCTCCAGTGCAGAAGAAGGCCATTTGGCCCAATGCACTGACTCTCCAACCAAACATCCTGTCCAACTCCCCCGTCCCATTCTCTTAACCCCATGGATTTACCCCGCTAACCCCCATAACCCTACATATTTAGGTGGCCAATCCACCTAACCCGCACAACTTTGGAGTGTGGGAGAAAACTGGAGCACCCGGAGGAAACCCACACAGGCATGGAGAGAAGGTGCAGGCTCCACACAGACAGTGACCCAAGCTGAGACTGGAACCCGGGTCCCTGGTGCTGTGGGGTGGCAGAGCTAATTTTGGAAATGCAAGCCTGCAATCGGGAAAAGCGATGGCCTAGTGGTATTGTCGCTAGACTGTTAAATCAGAAACTCTGGTAATGTTCTGGGGACCTGGGTTCGAATCCCGCTGTGGTAGCTGGTAGAATTAGAATTCAGTAAAAAATATCTGGAATTAAGAATCTCCTGATGACCATGAATCGATTGTCAAAAAAATCTATCTGATTCATTAATGTCCTTTAGGGAAGGAAATACAAAGAACAACACAGCACAGGAAACAGGCCCTTCGGCCCAACGAGCCCGCGCCGCCGTCTCAGTGACCTATTCATGATTTTAGTCTACGCCTAATGTGCGAGGATCAGGGAGGTCCAATATAGGGGCAATTTAGTACCCAATCAATCAGCCTAAAAGCACATCTTTGGGGATGTGGGAGGAAACCGGAGCACCCAGAGGAAACCCACGCAACCACGGGGAGAACATGCAAACTCCCACAGACACAGGCCCAAATCCATGTGTCCGCACAGCAACAGAGATAGTCTCTGAGCTGTCATGTTGCCCTCGAGATGGTCCAGTTTAAGCACACTAACGACATGAAGCAATAGGCAACTCCCGAAGCAACGTCCAAGAGCAGCCCACTACAACCTGCCGCATGCATGCCCCTTGCTGGACTTAAATGCCTGTGGAGACAAAAAAATTCATTATTAAACAGGCAAAGACTGTAACATCCCTGAGGCAAAAACGTAATCCCAAGCCTACAATGTTTAGTAAGGCCTGCTATATCCCCCTATATGTAGCCCGCTCATGTGGCTGTCTAAGTGACTCTTAAACAACCCTAGCGTGCCTGCTTCCACCACCTTACTCGGCAGTGCATTCCACACCCCCACTACCCTTTGCGTGAAAAACTGCCCTCTAATATTTGTCTTATACCTAGCCCCCCTCACCCTAAGCCCGTGACCCCTCGTTCTATCCATTTCTAATAGCGGAAAAAGCTTACCACCATTTACTCTATCTATCCCCTTCATAATCTTATAAACCTCTATTAGATCCCCCCTCAGCCGACGTCTCTCAAGGGAAAACAGCCCAAGTTCGTTCAATCTTCCCTCGTAAGACAGCCCTTCCATACCAGGCAGCATCCTGGTAAATCTCCTCTGCACTCTCTCCAGGATCTCTACATCCTTCCGGTAGTACGGCGACCAGAACTGGACACAGTACTCCAAGTGAGGCCTAACCAACGTTCTATACAACTGCAACATCAGACTCCTACTCTTATATTCTATACCTCTTCCTATGAAGGCTAACATACCATACGCTTTCCTCATCACATTCTGCACCTGCACCGACACCTTCAGGGACTTGTGCACCTGCACCCCCAGGTCTCTCTGCGTATCTATACTCCGGATAGTTCTACCTTTTATCGTATAACTCCCCTCCACATTATTCCGGCCAAAGTGCATCACCTCGCATTTCTCCGGATTAAATTCCATTTGCCATCTATCTGCCCAATCTACCAGCCTGTCTATGTCCTGTTGCATTGCCAGGCACTGCTCCTCAGTACCCGCCAATCCAACCATCTTAGTGTCATCAGCAAATTTGCTGATCACACCACCTACCCCCTCTTCCAAGTCATTAATATATACCACAAATAGAAGAGGTCCTAGTACCGAGCCCTGCGGCACACCACTGGTGACAGACCTCCAATTGGAAAAGGAGCCTTCCATTACTACCCGCTGTCTCCTCCTCCCAAGCCAGTTCTCCACCCATCTACATACCTGGCCTTGTATCCCATGAGCCTTCACCTTTTCTATCAGCCTACCACGAGGGACCTTGTCAAACCCTTACTGAAATCCATATAGACGACATCAACGGCTTGTCCTTCATCAACCGTTTTTGTCACCTCTTCAAAAAATTCCACTAGATTCGTAAGGCACGACCTCCCTGTAACGAAGCCATGCTGCATATCCCTGATCAGATTGCAGCGCTCCAGATGTTCATACATCCTATCCTTGAGGATCCTCTCCATTAGCTTGCCTATAACTGAAGTCAAGCTCACCGGCCTATAATTCCCTGGGTTATCCCTCTGACCCTTTTTAAACAACGGTACTACATTTGCAATCCGCCAATCCTCTGGGACCTCACCTGTGTCCAAAGAAGAGACAAAGATTTGCGTCAGAGGCCCAGCAATTTCATCCCTCACCTCCCTTAGCAGCCTGGGATAGATGCCATCAGGCCCCGGAGATTTATCCGTCTTTATACTGTCTAAAAGTCCCAACACCTCTTCCCTCGTGATGACTATTTCCCTCAACGGATCCTCAAACTCCTCAAGCACAGCACCAGACATCAGGCCCCTCTCCTGCGTGAATACCGACGCAAAGTATTCATTCAAGATCTCCCCCATTCCCCCAGGCTCCAAGCATAGTTCCCCTCCTCTGTCCCTGAGAGGACCAATCTTCCCTCTGACCATCCTTTTGTTTCTAACATAGGAGTAAAATGCCTTAGGATTTTCTTTAATCCTACCCGCCAAAGCCATTTCGTGGCCCCTTTTTGCCTTTCTGATGCCCCTTTTAAGTTCTCTCCTACATTCTCTGTATTCTTCTAACGCTATCTCTGTCCTCAAATGCCTAGATCTAATGTACGCCTCCCTCTTCCTCCTGACCAGGTCCTCAATATCCCTAGTTACCCACGGCTCTCTAATCCTACCCTTCCCATCCTTCCTCTTGACCGGCACATGTCTTTCCTGCAAAGATTTTAGTTTTCCCTTGAGAGACTCCCACATACCCAGCGTCGACCTGCCATCAAACAGCTTACCCCAGTCTGTATCTTTAAGATCCTGCCTAATCCGGTTGTATCTAGCCCTCCCCCAGTTTAACACCCTCCCCTTAGGACAGGCTTCATCTTTATCCATTAATATCTTAAACCAGACAGAGTTGTGGTCACTGTTAGCCACATGCTCTCCTACTTCAACGTCAACCACCTGCCCAGGCTCATTCCCCAGAACCAAGTCCAGTATAGCCCCCTCTCTGGTCGGGCTATCCACATACTGCTCCAGGGATCCTTCCATTACACACTGTACAAATTCCTCCCCGTCAGCACCCTCTGATCTCGGCACCTTCCAATCTACCCCGGGGAGATTAAAATCTCCCACTACCACCACCCTATTCTTCCTGCACTTATCTAGAATGTCCCTGCTTATCCCTTCTTCCACAGCCCTCGGGCTGTTGGGCGGTCTGTAGTACACACCCAACATAGTAACATCTCCCTTCCTATTGCTCAACTCCACCCAAAGCGACTCGATTCCTATATCCTCTATACCTCCCTCCCTCTGCACTGCTATGATGCAATCCTGAACTAACAACGCCACTCCCCCACCTCTCTGCGACCCTCCCCTATCACGCCTGAAGCACTTATACCCAGGAACATTCAACTGCCAGTCCTGCCCTTCCTTTAACCAAGTCTCTGTCACCGCCACCACTTCCAACTTCCTTTTGAACATTATTGCCTTCAGTTCATCTGTTTTGCCAGTCACACTCCTAGCATTGAAACACATGCACCGAAGACCCTCAGAAACAATCGGATCCTTCTTCCTACCCTCCGGGCTTACCCTATCCCCAATCCCAGTTCCGTCCATCTCCCCACCCCCCCTCCATATTAGTTTAAACCCTGCCGAAACACTCCAGCTAACCTTCCAGCTAAGATATGCATGCCCTTCCCAGTTAACTGTACCCCATCCCTCTTATATATTTGCCCCTCTTTCATAAAGACTTCCCAATGGTCTACGAATCTAAAACCCTCTGCCCTACACCAATCCTTCAACCACGCATTTAGTTGGAGTATCTCATTATTTCTAGCCCTGCTAGCCCCAGGCACCGGCAGCAGCCCAGAGAACGCCACCCTGGAGGCCCTACATTTCAGCCTAGCCCCCAAATCTGCCATCTTTACCTGGTCTGGCCTACATGTGACTCCAGACCCACAGCAACTGCCCTCTGAAATGGCTGAACAAGCCTCTCAGTTTCATAGAGTCTGGAGAATTAATCAGAGAATCCCGACATTACAGAAGGAAGCCATTCAGCCCATCGAGTCTATACTGACCACAATCCCATCCAAGCCCTATTACTCTCCTAATCCCCCTGATACTAAGGGGCAATTTACCATGGCCAATCCACCTAACCAGCACACCTCTGGACTGTGGGAGGAAATTGGAGCACCCGGAGGAAGCCCACGCAGAACGGGGAGAATGTGCACACTCCACACAGTGAAAGGTTAACTGGGGATGGGCAATAAATGCTGGCCCATTTAGAGTCACTAAGTGGAAACTTCCCATCTTGCCCAGCTGCCAAGAGAATCGCAGTTGGTGGGACATGAAACATACAGATGTCCTCAAGTGGGATTTTTTTATCATTGGGAGTTAGCATGCAGGATATCCGGCACATTGAGTCAAAAAGCATTACAGCACAGAACTCGGTTCTTTGGCCCAAGTGGTCAGTGCCGACTATGGTACCCTCCCAGCTAGCCCCAATTGCCCACGTTTGGCCCATGTCCCTCTAACCCTTTCCCATTCATGTACTTATCCAAATGCTTCTTAAATGTTGCTATTGAACCTGCCTCAGCCACTCTCTCTGGCAGTTCATTCCATATCCGCAGCACAAACCCCAAGCTCCATCCACCTAACCTGCACATCTTTGGGAGGAAACTGGAGCACCCGGAGGAAACCCACGCAGACACAGGGAGAACATGCAGTCTCCACACAGACAGTGACCCGAGGTTGGGATTCGAACCCGGGTCCCTGGCTCTGTGAGGCAGCAGTGTTAACCATTGTGCCACGGTGCCATGCCTTATTTTTCCGAGGCAGCGGGAAGTGTAGATGGAGTCAATGAATGCGAGGCTGGTTTGTGTGATGGTTGCAATCACAACCCTTTGTAGTTTCTTGCGGTCTTGGTCAGATCTGGGGCCATACCAAGCTGTAATACATCCGGAAAGGATGTTTTCTATGGCGCATCTGTTGTGCAAGTCATGATGGTGATGATGATGGGGAGGGGAGGGGGTGCAGTGGTGGTGGGGGGGAGCGGGGAGCGGTGGGGAAGTGGGGGGGAAGTCAGCGGGATGGTGTGTTGAGGGGGGGCGGGTAATTCAGTTCACAATCATTAATGGCTTCAGCTGCACTAAACAAATGAAGTAAGTGCTGCCAGATTGGAGACCAATCATCCTTCTCTGGTGATAATCTGTATTACAGATGAATCATGAACACAGCAAATTGAGGTTGTTGCTCACTAAGCCATTGAGACCTTGTTTTCCGAGTTGTGTCTGCCTTCTGTCTTGCAATCCATGAATCCTCGATCTCGTTACACAGCCAGACAGCTGCTAATGAGCACAGAGTCTGACTCCGCATTAAGCCGAAACCTCTCTGTAACTGCGAACCATCAGTGCTGAAGACTGACTGGGGCTGGATGTCAGGTTGGTCCTGTCACCAGTCGCCAGCGCACTCACACAAGACTTGGTTTGACTGCTTCAACTACATTCAGGAACACGGCGTGAAAACCTCTCATCTGTGTGTGTGTCTGAGTGTGTGTGTGTGTCTCTGGGTGTTTGTGCGAGTGTGTCTGACTATGTGTGTGCGTGCGTGTGTGAGAGAGTGTGAGTGTGCTTGTGTGAATGTGTGTGTGTGAGTGAGTCTGTGTGTGTATGTGCATGCGTGTGCGTGCATGAATTTGTGTGTGTGTATGAGTGTGTGTGTATGAGTGTGTGTGTGTGAGTGTGAGTATGTGTGTATGAATGTGTGTGTGTGTGAGCGTGTGTATGAATGTGTGTGACTGTGTGTGTGTGAGTGTGTGTGTATGAGTGTGTGTGTGTGAGTGTGTGTGAGTGTGTGTGTATGAATGTGTGTGTGTGTGTGACTGTGTGTGTGTGTGAGCGTGTGTATGAATGTGTGTGACTGTGTGTGTGTGAGTGTGTGTGTATGAGTGTGTGTGTGTGTGTGTGTGTGAGTGTGTGTGTATGAATGTGTGTGTGTGTGTGACTGTGTGTGTGCATGAGCGTGTGTATGAATGTGTGTGACTGTGTGTGTGTGAGTGTGTGTGTATGAGTGACCATGTGTGTCTATGTTTGTGTGCGTGCATGTGTGTGTGCATTTGTGTATGTGCACGTGTGTGTGTTTGTGTGACTGTGCGTTCTTGTGTGTGTGTGTGAGTGTGTGTACAACTGTTTGTGCATGTGTGTATGTGTGTGCGTGTGAGTGTGTGTGTGCATGTGTGCATTTGTGTGTGTACGTGTGTATGTGTGAATATATGTGAGTATGTATAAGCGTGCATATGTGTGTGTGTAATTGTGTGTGCGTGTGTGTTGGATGTGTGTGCGCGCGCATGCATGCGTGTGTGTGTTTGTGCATGCTTGCACATGTGTGTACTTGTGTGTTTGTCTGTATGTGTGTGTGTGCGTGTATGTGTATTTGAATAAAAATTAATTCATACCCTCATCTGCTAGGCCAGCATTTCTTTCCCATTCCTTGTTGCCCTTGAGGGAGTAATGGTGGTGCCACCTTTAATGCTGCTGAAATCGATGCAGCTAAGGTTACCTCAGAGGCCAACTACAAGCTAACTACTGGATTTGGGCCTAGTATTAGGTGTAGGCCAGACCGAATAAGAATGGCAGGTTTTCTTCCCAAAGGAATCAGTTGGATTTTCCTGCCATTCACCATTCAGGTAATCAAAGCCTTCCCCTGTTGAGTTCATGCTTTCTTCCTAATTTCTCTTCCTCCAAAGACTTATGGAGGGGCAATCTTGCCAAAAAAGTTTGAAGTCCCGAATGAGCGTGAAAATGAGAGAAACTCGAGTGACTTAAAAATTAATTCTTTGCTCACTCTGGCAAAAAAAATCTCAGCAAACTTGTTTCACGCCAGTAGGAGTAGACTGGGCCTCCATTGCTCAAAAGCCAACCCGTAGCAGCAGAGGGTGCAATTGCGCATGTGCTCTGAGCACATAGATCTACGCTGCCTCCTACAGGGGCTATAGGCAGCCAGAGGCTGCCCATAGCAGGGTAGTCCGTGGCCCATCACCCATCATCTCCCTCACCTGGAATAATTGCTATCCACCCTCTGCCCAGAAGGATCGTAACACCTCCTCGTTTGGAATGGCTGCGACCCCTGCACGTCCATCACTGTTGCAGGGCGTGCAGTGGTTCCCTTCCCACCGAACAGACTGCCCCGTCTGACCCTGCCTCCTCTGTTGGCCCCGTCCCCTCAGACTCCGCCCCCTCAGGCATTGCCGAGTCTGATTCCCATTGATGGGGGCCATATGTGCTCCTTGCCGGAGAAACCCATCCCCAGGGAGGCCACACAGGTTAGTGAGCCCAGATGCTAGCACCCCAGGTTCAGTCAGAATATTTAAATTGCATTGAAATGCCTTTTCCAGGCTCAAGGCTGATCTCGCCTGATAACAAGTGCAGGTAAAATCACGAGAGACATGACATCGGGGGCCACGAACCTCATTCGCAATCTTAACAGCTTCCCCCACCCATTGGCTGGCGAGGCAATATGGTAAGATTGCGGCCACTGAGTTTTACATCAACTAAAGAGGCCATTCAGCCCTAAGGCAAGGGTTTTCTCTAACTCAAACCGGAAAACCCCACCTGAACTCAACGGATATTTCTGTGGTCCACCCCTCGCCCGCTCCCATTCCAGTGGTGGGTGGGACAGTAAAATGCATCCCATTGCATCTGCGTTGGCCATGAAGCACCTATCTAACCTAATCCCATTTTCCAGCACGTGGTACATAGCCTCGTATGCTATGGCGTTTCAAGTTCTCATCTAAATGCTTCTTCAAGTTTGTGAGGATTCCTGCCTCTACCACCCTTTCAGACAGTCAGTTCCAGATTCCAACCATCCTCTGGGTGCAAAAAGCTTTCCCTCACATCTCCTCCAAATCTCTCGCTCATTCCCTTAAATATCAGAAAAATATCAGCCATGACTGAATGACGGGGAAGACTCGATGGGCCGAGTGACCTAATTCTGCTCCTATGTCTTATGGTCTTAAATCTGCTCCTTAGTTATTGACCCGTATACTAAGGGGACAAGTCCCTTCCTATCTGCCCTATCTATGTCCCCCATAATTTTGCCCAGCAGTTTCTTTCTTTCGCTCTCTCCCTTTCTCTCTGAAATTCAAGCTTTTCTTTTTGTCTGTCTCTCTCTCGGGAATTCCAAGATGTGGAGATGCTGACGTTAGATTGGGACGGATACAATAAGAAGTCTCACAACACCAGGTTAAAGTACAACAGGTTTATTTGGGATCGTGAGATCGGAAGTGAATTCCAGGCGAGTCACCCGATGAAGGAGCAGCGCTCCGAAAGATCTTGACACCAAATAGACCTGTTGGACTTTTACCTGGTGTTGTCAGACCTCTTACTGGAAATTTTAATTCAAGACTTCTCATTTGTCTTTCTTTTTCTGAATTTGAGTCTTCGTTCTCTCTACATTTCTTTTGCAAGTTAAGTTTTGCTAGTTTTGGCCCCACTTGTTGTTTAGTAACTGAAGTCTATCTGCATCAACCCTGAGGGCTATGGATTTCCCCCTTTTCCTCCTCCAGGTTCAAGCGCTGAACCAGCTCCTTAATCATCTCAACCTTTCTCAACTTAACCCCAAATTCTTTACACAGCCTTCAAATTAACCTTTCCTGACTATTACACAAGCCTTAGCGTACTGATTGAAAAGTTTATTTATGAGTCACAAGTAGGCTGACATTAACACTGTAATGAAGTTACTGTGAAATTCCCCTAGTCGCCACACTCTGGCGCCTGTTCGGGTACACTGAGGGAGAATTTAACACGGCCAATTCACCTAACCAGCACGTCTTTGGACTGAGGGAGGAAACCGGAGCACCCGGAGGAAACCCACGCAGACATGGGGAGGACATGCAAACTCCACACAGACAGTGACCCAAGCTGGGAATCGAACCCAGGTCCCTGGCGCAGTGAGGCAGCAGCAGTGAGGCAGCAGCACCAACCACCGTGACACTGTGCCACACAGGAACACCAACATTGAGAGCAGCCATGGTGAACTTTCACCGAAAATGGCAGAGGTCAGTATGGAATCCATAAGACCATAAAACCATAAGATAAAGGAGCAGAATTAGACCATTCGGCCCATCGAGTCTGCCCCTCCATCGATCATGGTTGATATGATTCTCATCCCCATTCTCCTGCTTCTCCCCACAACCCTTGATCCTCTTATTGATCAAGATCTATCTCTGTCTTAAAGACACTCAGTGACCTGACCTCCACGGTCTTCTGTAGCAAGAGTTCCACCGACTCACCACTGTCTGGCTGAAGAAATTCCTCATCACAGTTTTAAAGGAGCGTCCCTTCACTCTGAAGTTATGCCCTTGAGTTCTAGTCTCTCCCACTAGTGGGAACATCCTCTCCACGTCCACTCTATTTAGGCCTCTCAGTATTCTGTAAGTCTGTAATCCTATGAGTTCAAGAGCTGGAAAATCCCAATATCTCCATTTTAAAGCCTTTGCATTCTGTGAGAGCTCCCAATTTGTTACGTTTCCCTAGGTTACATCAAAAATAACTGAGTGACAAAATTACATGTTTTAAGAAATGTTAACATTTACAATTATTTTTCTTAAGTCGTGGGACATGGGCATCGCTGGCTGGCCAGCATTTTTGCCCATCCTTGGTTGCCCTTGAGAAGGTGGTGGTGAGCCTCCTTCTTGAAACGCTGCAGTCCACATGCTGTGGGTTTACCCGCAATGCCGTTAGGTAGGGAGTTCCAGGATTTTGACCCAGCGACTGCAAAGGAATGGTGATATATTTCCAAGCCAGGATGGTGAGTGGTTTAGAGGGGAACTTGGAGGGTTGTGTTCCCATTTATCTGCTGCCCTTGTCCTTCTAGATTGAAGTGGTTGTGGGTTTGGAAGGTGCCGTCTAAGGATCTTTGATGAATTGCTGCAGTGCATTTTGTAGATAGTACACACTGCTGCTACTGAGCGTTGGTGGTGAGGGGAGTGGATGTTTGTGGATGTGGTGCTAATTAAGTGGGCTGTTCTGTCCTGGGTGACGTCAAGCTTCTTGAGTATTGCTGCACCCATCCGGGCAAGTGGGGAGTATTCCATCATAATCCTGACTTGTGCCTTGTAGATGGTCGATAGGCTTTGGGGAGTCAGGAGGTGAACAACTCGCCGCAGTATTCCTAGCCTCTGACCTGCTCTTGTATCCATTGTGTTTATATGGTGAGTCCAGTTGAGTTTCTGGTCAATGGTCACCGCAAGGATATTGACAGTGGCAGATACAGAGATGGAAATACCATCGAATGTTAAGGGGTGGGGGTTAGATTGTTTCTTATTGGTGATGGTCATTGCCTGGCATTTGTGTGACGTGAATGTTACTAAAATCAACACAGTCTAAACATTACTTAACAGATCATGGTGTGGAAATGCTGGCATTGAACTGTCAAGATATGCTGTGTTTGTGAACCCAACTCTCCACTCACCTGATGAAGGAGGAGTGCTCCGAAAGCTCGTGGTACCAAATAAACCTGTTGGACTTTAACCTGCTGTTGTGAAACTTCTTACTTTACCTAACAGGCGAGTAAGAATGATCGCATTAACTAATAGTACAACTGAGATATATTGTACAACAAGCTTTTGCTTTGCACCAGACTTCTGACAGATCAGTAGCAATAAAAGAAGTTTCAAGGTAATTGCAACTTTCAGCAGGCTCGTTTCTCCCTGTCACGTCAGATCAGATTACTAATGCCCTTGAAAACGATTCCATTCATTCTGAGTTGCAGAACAGATTTTGCAAGCAAGGCCCACTTCCTTCTTCCTGAAGTCTCAAAGTTAGCTCAGTGCTGCTTCCTTCCTTTCGACTACAAAACCAACTTTTGCAAGCATTCTGCTTCGTTGTAAACACAAACATGCTTCACGTGGTCTTCACAGAACTGGCTGCTGCTTCTCCACCACTGCAATCAATCCTTTGTCTCCCTCTCTATCTCTCTGTGTCTCACTGTTATACAAAGCAGCTGTTCCAAGCATGTCCCTTGACTTTCAATAGGTTTCGCTTCCAGATCACATGGGCCTGTCTCCAGCCAGAATTACGATTTCAAATAGCAGATAAGATGACAACAAAGGTACATGTGTACGCTTAAGCATGTTCTATTGTTCATATCTGATCTGTCATTGTAGCAGTGTTAATGTGGATACAACATGTTTATCTGCAGAGAGCTTTTAGATCAGGAGGGAAATCATCTCTAAGGGGGTAAAAATCAACTTGTGCAGACGCTGAGGAAGGATATAACAGCAGATTGGGCACTGACCACATAGCCTGCGCAGTGGTCCTTTTGGAAAGCATGTGGGGTGTGGGAAATATGCGAGGGAGGTGAGGAATAGTCAGCTCATTACGTCAATGTCCCCGCCACCAATGTTGGATGTTATCAGGGTCTAACTACAATCCAGCACCATATTATAGGCTCTCCCCCAGGCCTTATATATCTACAAGTGCCATATAGCTGGACAGATCAGATCGTGCAACAGGGAGCACTCTGCTGTGCTAACTGCTTCACATTGGAGAACTAAGCTTGGCTAATGTAATCCCCAGGCAGATGAATGGATTTATTATAAGGAGCGAATGAGAAAATTCCAAAGGCTCTGGGCGAGCGTCAGGAGTGGGATTTCCATGTACTAAGGCAGCGAGCCTCCTGAACACAGCACAGGAGATTCTGAAAGGTCAGCAGCAATAAAAAAAAATTCCATTTGATAGCTCCCGCCTGACGCACTTTCAGAAATTACTTTCAGAAGATTACCATCGTTTGTTGTGCTACGAAGATTTTTTATGACTCAAATCAAGCAGTTTAACAACAACTTGCATTTATATAGTAGACTTAATGAAGTCAAATATCTTAAAGCACTTCACAGTTGGGTGACCAAATAGAATTTGGCACTAAGTGAAATAATTAACTTCCAGTACTCAATTGGATAAGCATTGTTTTTATTTATTCATTTGTGGGATATGGGCATTGCTCGCTCAGCCAGTATTTATTGCCCACCCCCAGTTGGGGATTCAACTAGGGGTTCATTTGGGAGTCAACCACATTGCTTATGGATCTGGAGTCACCTTTCGGCCAAACCAGGTAAGGACGGCAGATTTCCTTCCCTAATGGGCATTAGTGAATCAGATAGGTTTGTACAACAATCAACAATGGTTTCATGGCCATTGTGATGTGGAGTTAGCAGCGTTGGACTGAGGTAAGCACAGTACGTAGTCTCACAACACTAGGTTGAAGTCCAACAGGTTTATTTTTATAACCTGGCATTGTGAAACTATTTACCATTCATGGTCATCAAAACACATTTAATTCCAGATTTTTTATTCACTTCATATTTCATCATCTTTTCACAGTGGCGGGATTTGATCCTAGGTTTCCCGATCTTGCGCTGGCTCTCTGGATTTCTAATACCACCACGCCACTGCCTCCCCCATGGTCTATGTATAGGTTAAGGTTAGCAATAAACGGTTTATCTTCCACCGTACAAGATTCAAGATCTCATCGCTGAGACATCAAAAGAATCCAAATTACAACAGGGATGGGAGACTGGGGGAGATAAGGCACAAGATGGCGAAGGATGGAGCCCAAGTAAGGAGCTCCTATGGGAGCTCACCTCCCAGACAGCACCTTGAACTGATTCCAGGTTCGGAAGTGATGGATGGACACTGGTACGTTTGACATTCTGTTACAGACTTAAGAACCAGGGTGGACTGCCCATTGAAGAATGTAGGTTTATTGAACAACAAGCAACTTGTATTTGTACTGTACCTTTGAACAACATAAAACTTCCCAAGGCACTCCACAGAAAACAAAATTTGGCATTGAGCCACATATTGGGGAAGGTGACTAAAAGCTTGATATGATTTGATTTATTATTGTCACATGTATTAGGTATACAGTATTGTTTCTTGTGTTTTCTATAGTCAAAGCATACTGTTGATGGAGAAGGAAATGAGAGAGTGCAGAATGTAGTGTTTCAGTCATAGCTAGGGTGTAGAGAAAGATCAACTTAATGCGAGGTAGATCCATTCAAAAGTCTGACAGCAGCAGAGAAGAAGCTGTTCTTGAGTTGGTTGCGTTCCCTTTAGCCTCAAGAGCTATATCCAATTCCTTCTTGTAATCACGCAAACATTTTGACATCAGTTACTTTCTGTGGTAGTTAATTCCACACATTCACCATCTTCTGGGGGAAGAAATTTCTCCTCACCACAGTTCTAGAAGGTTTACCCCTTATTCTCAAACTATGACTCCTAGCTCTAGACTCCTAATGTCCACCAATGGGGACATTTTTTCTGAATCGACCCTGTCTAGCCCTGTTAGAATTTTACAAGTTTCTATGAGATCCGCTCTCACTCTTCTAAACTCCAGTGAGCATGATCCTAGCAGACTTAATCTCACATTCCGGGCCTGCCATCCCAGGATTCAGCCAGGTACACCTTCGCAGTACTGCCTCTGTAGCAAGGACATCCTTCCTCAGATAAGGGTGGTTCTCGTTTGGAGTGTAGAATGAGTAAGTCTGCAATAAAGATGTGTGTTCCCTGATACCTGGCTGTGAAGTGAGGTCTTGACAATATTCCTCAGTACTAAAGAATTTAGCAAGAACATAAGCTATGATTCATCATTTCTATTATAGCAGGATCATTGAGAAGGGGTGGGGTGGGGGTGGTCTGAAGTACACCAAAGTTCAATTTTAAAGTGGGTGTGGGCATTTTTGAAGAAAATAAATCATAGAATTATAGAATCACAGGATGCAGGCCTTTTGTCCATCGAGTCTACATTGATGTATTAGAAACACCTGAACTCCCACCTAATCCCATCTGCCAGCACTTGGGCCATAGCCCTGAATGTTATGGTGTGCCAAGCGCTCATCCAGATACTTTTTAAAGGATGTGAGGCATCTCGCCTCCACCACCCTCCCAGGCAGCGCATTCCAGACTGTCACCACCCTCTGGGTAAAAAAAAATTCCTCACATCCTCCCCAAACCTCCTGCCCTTCACCTTGAACCTATCTCCCCTCGTGACTGACCCTTCAATGAAGGGGAACAGCTGCTCCTTACCCACTCTATTCACGTCCCTCATAATCTTGTACACTTCGATCAGGTTGGCCCTCAGCCTTCTCTGCTCCAGTAAAAACAACCCCGACTTCTCTCCATAACTGAAATGTTCCATCCCAGGCAGCATCCTGGTGAATCTCCTTTGCAACCCCTTCCAGTGCAATCACATCTTGGCGCAGGATGATTTCTTAGTGAGCTTTACTCTAACCAATATTGATTTTCAGTTCTATCTGGATAAATTTGCAGTACAATTTGATAATGGTGAGTTTGTTCACTTTGGAAGCAAAAACAAGAAGGCAGATTAGAACTAACAAAGAACAAAAACCAACAAAAATTACAGCACAGGAACAGGCCCTTCAGCCCTCCAAGCCTGCACCAACCACTCTGCCCAATTTAACTAAAACCCCGTACCCTTCTGGGGACCATATCCCTCTATTCCCATCCTATTCATGTATTTGTCCAGACACCACTTATAACTCAGTATCATATCTGCTTCCAATACTTGCCCCAACAATGAGTTCCAGGCACCCACCGACCTTTATGTAAAAAACCTGCCTCGTACATCTCCTTTAAACGTTGCCCCTTGCACCTTAAACCTGTGCCCTCTAGTAATTGACTCTTCTACCCTGAGAAAAGCTTCTGACTATCTATTCTGTTCATGCCTCTCATAATCTTGTAGACTTCTATCAGGTCACCCCTCAACCTCCATCGTTCCAGTGAGAACAAGCCAAGTTTCTCCAACCTCTCCTCATAGCTAATGCCTTCCATACCAGGCAACAACCTGATAAATCTTTTCTGTACCCTCTCCAAAGCCTCCACATCCTTTTCGTAGTGTGGTGACCAGAAAAGCTACCTGAATGGCTGTAAATTGCGAGAAGGGAGTGTGCAGAGGGACCTGGGTGTCCTTGTGCACCAGTCGATGAAGGTAAGAATGCAGGTGCAGCAGACGGTAAAGAAGGCAAATGGCATCTTGGCCTTCATTGCGAGGGGTTTCGAGTTCAGGAGCAGGGACGTGTTGTTGTGATTATACAGGGCCTTGATGAGGCCGTACCTAGAGTATTCTGTTCAGTTTTGGTCTCCTTTTCTGAGGAAGGATGTTCTTGCTCTCGAGGGAGTGCAGCGAAGGTTTACCCGGCTGATTCCGGGGATGGCAGTACTGATGCGTGAGATTGACTCCGTTAGAATTGTTTTCACTGGAATTCAGACGAATGAGGGGGGATCTCAAAAGACTGATAAAATTCTACGAGGAGTAGATAGGGTAGATGCAGGAAGGATGTTCCTGCTGGCAGGGTTGTCCAGAACAGTCTGAGGACACAGGGTAGACCATTTAGGATGGAGATGAGGAGACATTTCTTCACCCTGTGGAATTCATTACCACAGGAAGTAGTTGATGCCAAAATATTGAATGTATTCAAGTGGCAGCACTTGAGGCAAATGGGATCAAAGATTATGGGGGGAAAACAGGATTAGGCTATTGAGTTGAATGATCAGCCATGATCGTGATAAATGGCAGAGCAGGCTCAAAGGGCCAAATGGCCTCCTCCTGCTCCTATCTTCTATGCATTTAATTTACCACAATTCTGAGTTGCGCTTTGATTCGATATTTGCTAAACGTGGGAATAGTTTGATTCAAAGCATGAAATAAGAATATTTCTTGGGGGAGGTGGGGGGGGGGGGGGGGGGGGGGTGGGGTTGGCAGTGGGTTGGGGGGGGGGAGCGGGGGTGAAGGGGATGCGGTACAGTGGTCCCTTGCAGCAGATCAAAAAAAAAACAAACTTAAGATTTTGCCAATTCCCAGCTCTGGGGAAATTGGCTGCTTTGATCCAGTAAGTAGGCAGATGATGGAGACGAGGTAAGGAGCTGCTCACGAATACATTAGGAATCCCGAGAAGAATCGCGAGAAGCCAAACACCAAACCGCAGAGAATCGTAATGAATGTTAGAGATGATTGGGAGGAAATTGAACAGCAGAGACAGAGCATCAGTCAGGGAATCTGGAGAACCTGGCTATATGATAAATAGGAACATTGATTAGGTTCCACTGACACGGCAGCAGTGAGGTTCTTGTAAAACCAGCTAACACTACTGTAGAAGGGAGTCTTAAATCAGCCAGCGAGATCCAAGAACAGTAATGGTCTTTTTAGTGACGGGATAGATAGAAGGGGTTAAATAATTCCTTAAAACATGAACAGTTTGCTCATATGTGAATGTAATTAAAGTATTAAAATAAATGAGGATGATTTTATAGCAAATATATATCAAAGTATTGAATGTTTTTTAATCTATAAAATGTATTGTTTGCCTCAGATGCAAGAACAGATGCTGCAAAGTGTAATGGTAAGGCCAGGGGATTAAAACTGGGAATCCATTAGTCAGCAAAGTAAGCATTAGAAGTTTATGGAACAACTGTTGTGACATTATAGCATCATACATTGTCCAGACATAAGACTTCTAGGGCCCAGGAATCACATAGCTCTCAGTCTTGGCCATATGCCCGTGGGATAGGTTCATTTATAGAAAGCATCCAAAGTCGCATAGCAACCAGGTTTAGCCAAAATGGGAAGTTATCAGAATTGAATGGACCATTGGTTTGATTTGATTCATTATTGTCACATAGTGAAAAGTATCATTTCTTGCACGTTATACAGTCAAAGCACACCATACACAGAGAAGGAAAAGAGACAGTGCAGGATGTAGTGTCACAGTCATAGCTAGGGTGCAGAAAAATATCAACTTAGCACGGGGTAGGTTCATTCAAAAATCTGACAGCACCAGGGAAGAAGATATTTTTGAGTCGGTTGGTACGTGACCTCAGTTTTGTATCTTTTTCCCGACGGAAGAAGGTGGAAGAGAGGATGTCCGGAGTGTGTGGGGTCTTTAATTATGCTGGCTGCTTTCCGAGGCAGTGGGAAGTGTGTAGACAGACTCAATGGATGGGAGGCTGGTTTGCATGATGGATTGGGCTACATTCTCGACCTTTTGTAGTTTCTTGGGCAGAGCAGGCGCCGTACCAAGCTGTGATACAACCAGAAATAATGCTTTCTATGGTGCATCTTTAAAAGTTGGTGAGAGTCGTAACTGACATGTCAAATTTCCTTCGTCTTCTGAGAAAGTAGAGGCTTCCTTAACTATAGTGTCGGTGTAATGAAATATCATTGTACTGGATGACATATTACAATTGACTGAGATACTTTGTCAAAAACTGGGCTGACATGTAAACACTGAATGAAATTGATTCTAAGTTGATGAAGAGGTCTATCTTAGATAAGGAAAGGCATAATTGTTCTGTAATTTGGCTGAGTGCCTCCGATCTTTAGAGACGTGTCACAGCCCTGAACCTGCGCTTCCAACACTTTGGAGACCTCTGAATGGCTGTACATTAATGTATTGTTTGGCTCGTTCGATTTATTGCGTTTAAGTGAATTTTGGTTACATCTTTCGAAATCTGCCTTGGGTTTAATAAGAAGCAAGTCTAGTGAAACTTAAATTGAAGGCACATGCTAGTCACATCATACATGGCTGTGTCTATAGCAGACAGAAAGAGAAGCTAACAGTAAAAAAGAGATTGAATGATTTTCTCGTGCTGCCTTGACTCCCAGAGATGATTTGTAGAAATATCAAGCAGTTATGGAATGAAGAAGACAAGGTTTAAGGGGAGAATTCCACTCCATAGACCGGCAACCGAAGGATTTTTTTTTAGTTTTATTTGTCAGTGTCACAAGTAGGCTTACATTAACACTGCAATGAAGTTACTGTGAAAATCCCCTAGTCGCCACACTCTGGCACTGTTCGGGTACAAAAAAACAAAGAACAAAAAAAAATTCCAGCACAGGAACAGGCCCTTCGGCCCTCCAACCCTGCACTGACCATGCTTAACTAAAACCCCCTACCCTTCCGGGGACCATATCCCTCTACTCCCATCCTATTCATGTACTTGTCAAGATGCCCCTTAAAAGTCACGACCGTATCTGCTTCCACTACCTCCACCGGCAATGAGTTCTAGGCACCCAACACTCTCTGTGTAAAAATTCTGCCTCGTACATCTCTTTTGAAACTTGCCCCTCGCGCCTTAAACCTATGACCCCTCATGATTGACACTTCCACCCTGGGAAAAAGCTTCTGACTATCCATTCTGTCCATGCCTCTCATAATCCTGTAGACTTCTATCAGGATGCCCCTCAATCTCCGTCGCTCCAGTGAGAACAAAGCAAGTTTCTCCAACCTCTCCTCATAGCTAATGCCCTCCATACCAGGCAACATCCTGGTAAATCTTTTCTGTACCCTCTCCAAAGCCTCCACATCCTTCTGGTAGTCTGGTGACCAGAATTGAACACCACATTCCAAGTGTGGCCTCACTAAGATTCTATAAAGCGTCAACATAACTTGCCAATTTTTATACTCAATACTCAATAACTGATAAAGGCAAGCATGCCGTATGCCTTCTTGACTATCTTCTCCACCTGCATTGCCACTTTCAGTGATCTGTGTACCTGTACACCCAGATCCCTTTGTCTATCAATACTCCTAAGGGTTCTGTCATTTACTGTATATATCTTATCTGTATTAGACTTTCCAAAATGCATTACCTCACATTTGTGCTTCTGAAGGAGAATTTAGCATGGCCAATGAACCTAACCAGCACTTATTTTGGACTTTGGGAGGAAACCGGAGCACCCGGAGGAAACCCACGCAAACACGGGGAGAACATGCAAACTCCACACAGACAGTGACCCAAGCCAGGAAGCTGGGTCCTTGGGCCTGGGAGGCAAACCACTGTGCCACTGTGTGCCCAATGATGGAGCAATTTTAAAATTGGAGGCCAGAATTGGTGGAGAACAGAGATTTGAGAGGGGTGTCATTCTAGAAGATGTGAAGTCATGCAGCAATCTGAAAGCAATTTTTAAATAGTGGCACTGTGGTGAGTTAAATGTATTGATCCAAAAAGGTTGGAAGTGGGCACTACTGTTATCCAAGGTTTAATTCTGGATCCACTTCTGTGCAATGGGTGCATCAACAATTTTGATCCGCACCAAGTGGGGGAGGTTTTACAACTGACACCGCAAAAAAACGAAAGATTGGATGATCTCTTGAGAAGACTAAAGGAGTCTGCAAATAGCACATTGCTGGGGGAGATCTGGGTGAAGAAGTGACGGGTAGAATTTGGTGTTAATAATTGTGAAGTGATACATTCAGCGAACAAAGAATAACGAGCAGTAATTGCACTGCGAATGGAAGGAGGCTCAATGCTGTGGGAGAGCTGCGGGATTGTGGGCTGAGCTTTGTGAAATATTAAAACCAGCACATCAGCTTGACAAGGCTGTTAAAAAAAGAAATCCTAATGAAATTCTAGGCTGCATTGCAAGAGAACATTCAAGAGATAATAACGAAACAATATAAATCCTGATTAACACCTTTAGTTAGAGTAGTGTGTGCAGTGCTGGTCTCCACACTACAGGGAGGATATTAAGGCTTCAGATGGACTCCAGTGCAGATTCTTTCAAATACAATATGGTATGAATTAGCACAGATGCAAAACCCTGAACTAGGCTGACACTTCAGCGCATTATTGATGAGTCAAGTGCTCATCCAGGTACTTTTTAAAGGATATGAGGCAACCCCACCTCTACCACCCTCCCAGGCAACACATTCCAGACCATCACCCCCTCTGGGTAAAGAAAATGTTTTTTCTCACATCCCCCCTAAACCTCCTGCCCCTCACTTTGAACTTATGTTCCCTCGTAACTGACCGTTCAACTAAGAGGAACAACTACTCCTCATCCACTCTGTCCATATCTCCCATAATCTTGTACACCTCCATCAGGTTATCCTCACTTACGATGGCCTTACACTAATACAGGATGGGTGTCAACTCAATTTAGCAAGCTAGATTTGATTTAATTTGATTTGATTTATTATTGTTACATGTCTTGTTATACAGTGAAAAGTATTGTTTCCTTCGTACTATATAGGCAAAACATATTATTCATAGAGTACACAGGGGAGAAGGAAAGGAGAGAGTGCAGAATGTAGTGTTACAGTCATAGCTAGGGTGTCGCAAAAGATCAACTCAATATAATGTTGGTTCATCTGAGAGTCTGATAGCAGCAAGGAAGAAGTTGTTTTTGGGTCAGTTGGTACGTGTCCTCAGATTTTTGTATCCTTTTCCTGATGGAAGAAGTTAGAAGAGAGTGTGTCCAGATCACATGGGAACTTTGATTAGGCTGATTGCTTTGATGAGGCAGTGGGAAGTGTAGACAGAGTCAATGGATGGAAGGCTGGTTTGCGTGATGCACTGGGCTACATTCATAGAGTTTGGTGCAACGTTGATTTTGCTCTTTGCCCGTTGAATGAGGAGTGAATTTGAAGAGTAAAACTGGGTGTTGTGTATAACCAGCACCACACCATCAGATGGCCAATGGATGTGTTAAGTTAAAATTGCCACCGTTCTACTCCCTCCTTTAGTAATATCAGAATATTAACCAGGACAAGGCAGAGAGCTTACCCCAGTCTGTATCTGCATGTTCCTGGGATCAGAAGCATATTGACCATCATTGAAGATCCACAAAAGTCAAAGGTGAAAGTTGATGGCCCTCACTCGCTGGGTATCTGCTCAGTCAGTTCTGTTCATTTCACAACTCAAGACAATACAGCTCCTTATATTTGGATATTGTGAAGTCCATTAACAAACTAAATACTCAGTCACCACAGAAATAGTGGAGGGCACGGTGGCACAGTGGTTAGCACTGCTGCTTCAAAGTGCCAGGGACCCAGGCTCAATTCTGGCCTCAGGTCACTGTCTGTGTGGAGTTTGCTCATTCTCACACAGTCCAAAGATGTGTGGGTTAGGGGGATTGGCCAGGCTAAATTGCCCCTTAGTGTCAGGGGGTCTAGCTAGGATAAATCGATGGGGTTATGGGGATAGGGTCTGGGTGGGATTGAGGTCGGTACAGATTCAATGGGCCAAATGGCCTCCTTCTACACTGTAGGATTCTATGATTCTATAATTGACCCAGTTTAAAGCTTTGAGGCTGATCTTAAAATCTGAGCAACTCTCAGTGGGAAATTGGATATATACTAAGGCAAAGAAATATTTAATTTTTATGACATAATAACAGGGTATAGTGGAACTATCACATTCACAATCGGCCAAATGGGCTTTCCCTGCACTGCATAACTTTAGCAGATCTCGGAAGGTGAGACATTGGCATCTTGTACTAGATATAGCATGCTAAGATAAATGCAACCCATCTTAGACGTGCTAGTGTCAACTGCAAAGTGGAATGATGGCAGGCTCTTATACCACTAGCTGCTGGTGGGCGTGTGCGCGTGGGCGTGCGTGCATGTATTGTTAACAACCAGGTTCACATTAAAACTAGAGTATTGGCAAGAAACTACAAAAGGTTGTGAATGTAGCCCAATCCATCATGCAAACCAGCCTCCCATCCATTGACTCTGTCTACACTTCTTGCTGCATTGGAAAAGCAGCCAGTATAATTAGGGATCCCACACACCCTGGACATTCTCTCTTCCACCTTCTTCCGTCGGGAAAAAGATATAAAGATCTGAAGTCACATACTAACCGACTCTAGAACACTTCCACCCTGCTGCTGTCAGACTTTTGAAAAGACTTACCTTGCATCTTTCTCTGCAGCTTAGCTATGATTGCAACATTACATTTTGCACTCTCTCATTTCCTTCTCTATGAAGCGGGTGCGGGACCATACCGTTCTATTCTCTGTCTGTACAGTAGGCAAGAAACAATACTTTTCACGGTACACTAACACACGTGACAATAATAAATCAAAATCAAATCAAAGTATTCAAAGTATTCAAAATCCCTGAGGGGAAACTTGGGATGCCACTTCCTAATTGTGTTTTTTTGCAATTTAGCACAATGTGGTGAAAACCAGGGCAGAAGGTTCCAACTTTGTAATTATTAAACAAAGCATACAACAAGAAAAACAACATAATAAACTGAATTAAAATAATATCATTAAATTACCCAATTTCAAACCCTTCTATTTTCCTAAACTCAGAGCTAAACTCCCCAAACAACATCACAAATCTAGCAATAATTACCACACGCGGCAGTTATATCTGCGAATCTCTCTTGGTTTAGAATAACAGCAACTAGCGGTTCAATAGGAATATGCTGGCAGCAGCTTGTTTGGGGTGACCACAGCTTCTGGCTCTGTGTGGCTGATCTGTTGAAAGGATGAATCTTGCCACTGATACACAGCTTTTTCTTTTGATCTTCCTTATTCTGAACTACTCATCTTCAATGTCTCTCTCTTAATGATGTTACATGAATACAAACTTTTGGAATATAAGTGTGAAATTCACCCTCATTCCCTCCTTTGAACATTCACCATCAGTGCCTTTAGAACAAAACAAAGAACAAAGAATAGTACAGCACAGGACTAAACCCTTCGGCCCATCAAACCTACACTGAATACTTTGTCTTATCGAGACCAACCACATGTATTCCTATATTCCACACCTGTTCATGTGTCTATCCAGATAAGTCTAAAATGTTGCCAATGTATCTGCATCAACCATCTCACGTGACAGTGCATCCCATGCCCCCACCATTCTCTGTGTAAAATACTGCCTCCGCACATCCCCACTGAACTTTCTCCCCCCTTATTTTGAACTTGTGCCCCCTTGTAATTGTCATTTTTGTCCTGAGAAAAAGCTGCCATCTGTTCACCCTATCTATACCCTTCATAATTTTATAAACTTCGATCAGGTCACCCTTTAACCTTCATCTCTCCAAGGAGAACAATCCCAGTTTACTCTTCTCATAGCTAATACCCTCCACACCAGGCAACATCCCGATAAACTTTTCTTCACTCTTTCCAAAGCCTCCATGTCCTCTGGTAGTGTGGTGACCAGAACTGGACACAAATGTGGTCTAACCAACAAGTTATACGACTGTGACATAATTTGCCAACTTTTCTAATCTGTACCCTGTCCAATAAAGGCAAGCATTCTTTATGCTTTCTTCACCACCTTTTTCAGCTGTGTTGCCACTTATAAGGACCTGTGGACTTGTACCATTAGATCTCTCTGTGTGTCTATGTGCCTGACGGCTCTGCCATTTATTTTATAGCTCCCACTTGAATTGGACCTACCAAAATGCATCACCTTGCATTTGTCTGGATTAAATTCCATCTGCCATTTCTCCACTCAGTTTTCCAGCCTATCTATACCCTGCTGTATTCTCTGACAATCTTCATCACTATCCACCGATCTTAGTATCATCCACAAACTTGCTGATCAGACCAGCTACATTTTCTTCCAAGTCATTTACATATATTACAAACAGCAGATGTCCCAGCAATGATCCCTGTGGAACACCACTAGTTACAGACCTCCATTCAGAAAAAATACACCTTTCCAACACTACCCTCTGTCTTCTTTGACTAAGAAGTCTCACAACACCAGGTTTAAGTCCAACCGGTTTATTTGATAGTAATCCCACAAGCTTTCGGAAATGGTGTCCCTTCGTCAGGCGTGTGCAATGTTCTGACCAGAGAAAGTTTTCTATGCTTAAGCCAGTTCTGAATCCAGCTAGCTATTTCACATCTGATCCCATGAAATTGAATCTTTTCCACCAGCCTGCCACGAGGGACCGTGTCAAATGCTTTACTAAAGCCCATGTAGACAACATCCACAACACTTCCCTCGTCAATCATTTTTGCCACCGCCTCAAAAAACTCAATCAAATTAGTGAGACATGATTTCCCACATCCAAAACCATGCGATCTGTCACTAATAAAACCATTTAGTTCCAAATATGTATCGATCCTACCTCTAAGAATCTTCTCCAACAATTTCACTATCACTGACATCAAGCTCACCAGCCTATAATTACCTGGGTTATCCTTGTTACCCTTCTTAAATAACGGGACAGCATTGGCTATCCTCTAATCTTCTGGGACCTCACCAGTGGCCAACAAAGAAACAAAGATTTCTGTTAGAGGCCCAGCAATTTCATCTCTTGTCTCCCTCAGTAATCTGCCATCTGGTCCTTTGGGTTTGTCTATCTTAATGCTTTTTAATTCACCCGACACTCCCTCCCTCGTAATGATGACTTGTTCAAAAAAGGGTTTTCACAACCCTCCAAGATGCCATCAATCGACATGTCCCTCTCGTTTGTGAATAGCAATGAAAAATACTCATTAAGGATCTCACTTACTTTCTTTGGTTTGACACATAATTTCCCTTCTTTATCCTTAAGTGCACCAATTCTTTCTCGAGCTACCCTTTTGTTCCTAATGTGTGTGTAAAATGCCTCGGGATTCTCCTTAATCTGCCAGCGACATTTTGTGACACTTTCTTGCTCTCCTACTTCCCTGCTTGAGGTTTTTTCTACTTTCCCCATGTTCTTCAAATGCTTCATCTGTTTTTAGTTGCCTAGACCTCATGTATGCAACCCTTTTCTTTTTGACTAGATTAACAACTTCACTGGTCATCCATGGTTCCTGAATGCTGCTTTTCCTGTCCTTCCTTTTCATAGGCACATGATATTGGAGGGAGTGGGGTGAGGGAAGGTTGATACTGGAGGGGGCGGGGTGAGGGGGGCTGATATTGAAGGGAGTGGTTTGAGGAAGGCTGATATTGGAGGGGGTGGAGTGAGGGAGGGCTGATATTGAAGGAGGTGGAGGTGAGAGGGCTGATATTGGAGGGGGTGGAGTGAGGGGGACTGATATTGGAGGGGCCAAGGGTGAGGGAGGCTGACACTGAAGTGGGCAAGGATGAGAGAGACTGATATTAGAGGCAGAAAGGGAGAGGGGGGCTGATACTGGAGGGCGATGGGGTGAGGGAGGCTGATTTTGGAGGAGCAGGGAGGGGGAGTTGATATTGGAGGGGGGGTGGAGTCAGGGGGGCTGATACCGGGCAGAGCGGGGTGGGGGGCTGATATTGTAGGGGGCAGGGGTGAGGGACGCTGTTATTAGAGAGACCAGGGCGAGGGGGGGCTGACATTGGAGAGGGTGAGTGAGGAAGGTTGATATTGGAGGGAGCTGGGGGCAGATATTGGAGGGGGGGGTGAAAGGCGTTGATATTGGAGGGGAGTGGGGTGAGGGAGGCTGGTAATGGAGGGAGTGTGGGTGAGGGGGGCTGATATTGGAGGGGGCAGGGGTAGGGGGCTGATATTGGATGGGGTGGGATGGGGGGGCTGATATTGGAGGGGGCAGGGGTGAGGGGGGCTGATATTGGATGGGGTGGGATGGGGGGTCTGATATTGGAGGGGACAGGGTGAGGGAGGCTATTAGAACCCAGTTTTTAATTTTTAAAATCTTTTGTTCCATTCTTAAGTTACAAAGCCGAGGTGCAAAGTGGACCAAGTGAATCCATCGCCCTGCTTGCTCCAATAACCAAAATCCAATTGAGCCCAACTCAGGGACCCCACAGTGAAGATAATGAAGATCCAAGCTGGCAAGATAAGGCATTGCACCTCACCTTGGGCTGATCCACCATTCACTCTGAACTGAAAGCCCAAGAAGGTGTCAGATCTGGATGGTAACTGTCATTAGGGACAGGATAGTTAGGAGTCAGATCTGGGTGTGGTACACTGTCATTAGGAAGAGGATTGTTAGGAGTCAGATCTGGGTGTGGTACACTGTCATTAGGAAGAGGATTGTTCGGAGTCAGATCTGGGTGTGGTACACTGTCATTAGGAAGAGGATTGTTAGGAGTCAGATCTGGGTGTGGTACACTGTCATTAGGAAGAGGATTGTTCGGAGTCAGATCTGGGTGTGGTACACTGTCATTAGGAACAGGATTGTTCGGAGTCAGATCTGGGTATGGTACACTGTCATTAGGAAAAGGATGTTTAAACGCTGATTATGAAAGACAGCTCTTAGTGTGCCCGGCTTGTCCACTGCTTCTGCACAAACCTGGGGATTCCAAAATCATCTTCCTCAGCAATTATCATTCACGAACACCCATTCTTGACTTGGTTAAAAAATCATCAAAATATATTGCCTATTTTGACTCAAATTTTAAAATGTGAATATTTTTATTTAGGTCCGAATTTTACCAAAATTTGTCAGGGTGTCAGTCTTTGCTGGTGTATCTCTCCAGATGTGTACTTAGTGCACTGAATATGTTGGGTCGGGATTCATTCCGTCATTTTGCTGGGACGAAACCTGATGAACTGATGTCCTTGCCGGCTCCATAGAGATTGGATGCACTTTTTAAAGGGTGTTTTCCCTCCCTGCCCCCATCAGTGATGAAATTAAAGTCACCCCCCAACCCCCCAAGCACAGAACTGTATCTAATTTCTTCCTCAAATCGGACAACGTTTTGGCCTCAACTATTTTCTGGTAAGAAATCATCAAAATAAATTGCCTACTTTGATTTAAATTTTAAGATGCGAATATTATAATTTGGGGCCGAATTTTACCAAAATTTGTCAGAACGTGAGTCTTTGCCGAGTTTAAGGTTTAAAGTGTGAAATTTACTTAATTATTATGTCACAAATAGGCTTACATTAACACTGCAATGAAGTTACTATGCAAATCCCCTAGTCGCCACACTCCAGCACCTGTTTGAGTACACTGAGGGGAGAATTTAGCAAGGCCAATGCACCACTCTCTGGGTGAAAACATTTCTCCTCACCTCAGTTCTAAAGGGTTCACCCCTTACCCTCAAACTACAACCCCTAGTTCTGGACTCCCACACCATCAGGAACATTCTTTCTGAATCTACCCTGTGGCTGGGAAGCCCTTTAATAATATGTCAATGTATTAAAATTTATGGAAGTGAGATCCCTGTCCTTTGTCGCATGACTGATGAGGGACGGGGAAAATTGTGAAACAAAATCTCACCGGTGAGAATCTGGCTTCCTGACTGTCACAGAATTTTGTGCCGGAGTTGCCTTTTGTGCTCGTGGCGCACATGGACACAGATCTCCCGCCCAGGCCTGGCAATATGTTATTTATTGATCGATTCCACATAACGGTGTAGGTCCCTCTTTAAGCAGCCTTTGTCAGGCCTGTATTGAGATCCATAAAAATACGTTTTGCTACAGATCTATAACAAATCTCTCTGTCTCCAGCTGAATCGCTGCAAATCTTTTGGCTGAATCATTTGTAACATCATTAAACTTTTATTTCTCCAATCTACTAAATACCAATCTTAGCTTTCATTTGGTTGGCGGGCGTGGAGATGGTACTTCATTGCAGTTTAAAGGTCAGAACATTAGCCTTTGACAAACTCCACTTTGTAAAGGGGCCCCAGCTCATCTCATTTTACCTGCAGAAGCTAATGGGCGCTTTTCTATTTGATGGGAAGATGTAACTCGCTTAAAGGGGGCCATGCACAAAATGTTCTGCGCTTGGGTCTAAAGTTACAATTACTGTTCAAATGGTGTCATACAACAGTATTAACCCAGGCCTGCATGAGCCTCTGGCAAAGCTTAGTGATAACTTGGAAGACACTGCATCATAAAACTCAAGAACAGCTTCTTCCCTCAGACTTTTCAATGGACCGATCAGATATTAAGCTGATTTGATTTGTATTGGTATACAGTGAAAAGTATTGTTTCTTGCGCGCTATACATATCACTCATTGAGAAGGAAAGGAGAGATTTCAGAGTGTAGTGTTATAGCTAGGGTGTAGAGAAAGATCAACTTAATGCAAGGCAAGTCCATTCAAAAGTCTGACAGCAGCAGGGAAGAAGCTGTTCTTGAGTCAGTTGTTACATGACTTCAAACTTTTGTATCTTTTTCCCGATGAAAGAGAGAATATCTGGATGCGTGGGATCCTTAATTATACTGGCTGCTTTGCCGAGGCAGTGGCAAGTGTAGACGGAGTCAATGGATGGGAGGCTGGTTTGCATGATGGATTGGGCTACATTCATGACGTTTTGTAGTTTCTTGCAGTCTTGGGCAGAGCAGGAGCCATACCAAGCTATGATACAACCAGAAAGAATGCTTTTTCTGGTGCATTTGTAAAAGCTGTTGAGTGTTGTAACTGACATGCCAAATTTCCTTAGTCTTCTGAGAAGGATAGGGTAGAGGTGGAGAGGCTCTTGCCGCTCAGAAAGGACAGTAGGACTAGGGGGCACAGCCTCAAGATAAAGGGGGGGGGGGGCTGTTTAGAACGGAGTTGAGGAGGAACTTCTTCACTCAAAGGGTGGTGAGTCTCTGGAATTCTCTGCCCGTTGAAGTGGTGGAGGCTACCTCGCTAAATATTTTTAAGAAGCGGGTTGATGGGTTTTTGATAAGAGAGGGGATTAAGGGTTATGGGGAGAGGGCGGGAATGTGGAACTGAGACACGACAGATCAGCCATGATCTTATTGAATGGCGGGGCAGGCTCGAAGGGCTGGATGGCCTACTCCTGCTCCTATTTCTTATGTTCTTAAGTTCTTATGAATGGTTTGCTTTGTCTGTATAGTGCACAAGAAACAATGCTTTTCACTGTATCCTAATACATGTAGCACTAATGTATCAAATCAATTCAATTCAATCTGTTCAGCAAGTTACACCTCCCATCCATTGACCCATCCACTTCCCGCTGCCCTTACCTCATCACTGTCAGCCTTTTCAACGATGCTCACATCCCACGGGGGAAAGAAAAATCTCCCTGATAACCGTCCATGCCTCAATGCACCCCATAACCCACTAACATGGCCCCCTTTCCTCCCCAGTTAATCATAGCCTCTGTCAGTTAAATACAGCCTGTTAGTCACCATTACATTACCTACTCTCTTACTCCTCACTTCCTGTTACTGTCATCCATCTACTAAAGATTGCTGCTGACAATACTGCAATGGGAATGCCGTTGCCTTTCTCTGCACCATTCTCCACACAATGGGCCCAGAATTAGTTGCATTATCAATATTATTTTTGACCTGTGCTCCACCAACATGGACGGCACAGTGTTTAGCACTGCTCCCTCACAGCTCCAGGGACTCGGGTTCGATTCCCACCTTGGGTGACAGTTTGTGCGACTTCTGCACGTTCTTCCCTTGTGCGTGTGTGTGTGGGTTTCCTCCCACACTCTAAAGATGTACGGGTTAGGCTGATTGGCCATGCTCAATTGCCCATTAGTGTAAGGGAGACTACCAGGGTAAATGAGTGGGCTTGGGAGATAGGACCTGGGTGGGATTGTGCAGGTTTGATGGGCTAGATGGCCTCCTTTTTCACTGTAGCGATTCTGCGATTCGGAACATTCCAGCACTTGGACACCTACGATGGACATCTACGGATCCAATTCAATCTGAACGCACTCATTATCACAAACCAAAACCACTCACGTCTCTATGCAATAATGAGAATCTGCTGTGCCAGTAAAATAGAATATTCCACCCACTCCATGTAAAAAAATCACAGCATTTATACTGAGACTTAATTGCTAAGAATGACACATTGTTATGAAGCCAAAATGACTTTGATGAGAAACCAGTCATTGAATTTTTTTCAAAAAATGAAAGCTACTTTCCAATGAAATCGCAGTCATGGGTGGCCAAATATTTGCATCACTTCACCTTCACCATTCCAAAGCCACTGAAATGGAGCCAAGCTGCCTGCAAAGCATCCCCAGAAACAATGGCCTTGAAGGGCTATGGAATGGGGCTACCTCCAAGCAAATCCAGACTATCGCCCAGATACTTAACTAGATGGAGACAAAACATTAGACATAAGCACTTGGACTTTGAGACTCTGGCTATGAAAAGTATTTGCTGAGATCCAATTGGATCATGTAAGCCAGGAAACTAAGATCCACTTGCTATGGCCATATTTGGATCATTGATTATTTGAAGAGAGAGGGACATTGAATTATAGAATCCTTGCAGTACAGAAGGAGGCCATTCAGCCATCGAGTCTGTACTGACCACATCCCACCCAGGCCCTATTCCTGTAACTCCACACATTTACCCTGTTAATCCCCCTGACACAGTAAAAAGTCTGGCAACACCAGGTTTTAGTCCAACCGATTTAACTAATAGTAAACTCACAAGCTTTCGAGGGGACTGCCTCTTCTTCAGGTGAATGGAGAGTTCTGGCTTCGGACAGAGCATATAAAGCACAGACAGTTTAGAGATTACTGATTAGAATGTGAATCTTTACACCTAACCTGCTGTTCAAGACCTGAAGTGGCTGATAATGTGTGTGGAAGGAGCCCTGATCACAGGTTACAGAGATGTGTATTGTCTCCAGACAGCACAGTGAGTGAGGTTTTGCAAACCCAGGCAAGCCACGGGGGTTACAGATAGTGCGACATGAACCCAAGATCCCTGTTGAGGCCGTCCTCATGTGTGTGGAGCTTGGCTATCAGTCTCTGCTCAGCGACTCTGCGATGTCGTGTGTCGTGAAGGCCACCTTGGAGAACACTTACCCGAAGGCCAGAGGCTGAATGCCGGTGACCACTGAAGTGTTCGCCAACAGGAAGGGAACAGTCTTGCCTGGTGATTGTCGAGCGATGTTCATTCATCCGTTGTCGTTGCGTCTGCTTGGTCTCCCCAATGTACCATGCTTTGGGACATCCTTTCTTGCAACGTACCAGGTAGACAATGTTGGCCGAGTTGCAAGAGTATTTACCGTGTACCTGGTGGATGGTATTCTCATGTGTGATGATGGTATCCGTGTCGATGATCCGGCATGTCTTGCAGAGGTTGCTGTGGCAAGGTTGTGTGGTATTGTGGTCACTGTTCTCCTGAAGGCTGGGTAGTTTGCTGCGAACAATGGTCTGTTTGAGGTTGTGTGGTTGTCTGAAGGCAAGAAGTGCCCTGACGCCAGGATCAATTTAGCATCGCCAATCAACCTAACCCGCACATCCTTGGACAGTGGGAGAAAACCAGGGCACCCGGAGGAAATTCATGCAGACACAGGGAGAACGTGCAAACTCTGAACAAACAGTGACCCCAGGCCAGAATCGAACCTGGGTCCCTGGTCCTATGAGGGATCAGTGCTAACCATTGTGTCACTGTGCTTCCCGACCACTGTGAACAGCAGCAGTGCACCTGTGTTTCGTGAAATCGATGATAATCATAGTTATAGTGTACCAAAGGAGAACCAACGTTTGGTTTGGCGGACGCTTGAGAGAGGAGCTTTTAACAAGGTAAAGCAGTTAATAAATTTGTCTTGTCTATTGGTACACTTTGACCCTTCCAGAGGAATGAATTAACTTGTGACGCACTCCTTATGGTGTTGGTGCAGTTTCATCTCACATAGTAGATGATGGATCTAAAATACCTGTAGAATATGTCTCCAGAACGCTCTCAGAGTCCGAAAAGGAAGGGTTGGCTATCATATATGGAGTAAAGAAGTTCCACCAGCATGTGTACGGATGGCATTTTATCATTGTAACGGACTATAGACCACTTTTGAGTCTCTCTAAGGAAGACAAGGATATTTTGCCACTTGCACCAGCAAAGATTGCATTTATTTTATTTGATCAATGGGATATGGGCCTCGCTGAATAGGCCAGCATTTATCGCCCATCCCTCGGGCATTTAAGAGTCAACTACATTGCTGTGTATCCGGAGTCACATGTAGGCCAGACCAAGTAAGGACAGCAGAGTTCCTTCTCTAAAGGACCCGAGTGAACCAGATGGGTTTTCTTCCGACAATCGACAATGGTTTCATGGTCATCATGAGACCTTTTAATTCCAGGTTTTTTTATCGAATTCATATTTGCTATGGTGGAATTCGAACCCGGGTCTGCAGAACATTACCCTGAGTTTTCCAATTAATAGAGCTTTGAGCATGAATCTTATCTGCATACCAGTATATATTGCAACACCGGCCTGGAACACAGATAGCAAATGCAGATGTATTGAGTCATCTACCATTGCCTGAGAGTGTAGCATCCATTGTAATACTGCTGTCACCAATTCAAAAAGTACTCATTGGTTGTAAAAATCTTTTAGAGGTCTAAAAAATAATGAGTGGCATAGGTAGTCAAAATCTTTTCCCAAAGGTAGAGGAGTCAAAAACTAGACAGATAGGTTTAAAGTGAGAACATAAGGCAGCACGGTAGCACAGTGGTTAGCACTGCTGCTTCAAAACCCCAGGGTCCTGGGTTTGATTCCCGGCTTGGGTCACTGTCTGTGTGGAGTTTGCACATTCTCCTCATGCCTGCGTGGGTTTCCTCCAGGTACTCAAGTTTCTTCCTGCAGTCCAAAGATGTGCGGGTTAGGTTGATTGGCCATGCTAAGAAATTGCCCCTTAGTGTCCAGGGATGTGTAGGTTACAGGGAATAGCGGGTATACTATGTAGGGATATGGGGTTAGGGCTTGTGTTCAGTGTAGACTCAATGGGCCGAAGGGCCTCTTTCTGCACTGTAGGGTTCTATGGTTGATAAGAACTTAATAAGAGTAGGCCATCTAGCCCCTCGAGCCTGCCCCGCCATTCAATAAGATCATGGCTGATCTGAAAGTAGATCAGTTCCACTTACCTGCCTGCTCCCCATAACCCTTAATTGCCTTATTGATCAGAAATCTATCTACCTGTGACTTAAACACATTTAACGAGGTAGCCTCCACTGTTTCAATGGGCAGAGAATTCCAAAGATTCACTACCCTCTGAGAGAAGAAGTTCTTCCTCAACTCTGTTCTAAATTGACTCCCCCTTATTTTGAGGCTGTGCCCTCTAGTTCTTGTTTCCTTTCGAAGTGGAAACAATCTCTCTGCCTCTACCCTGTCTAGCCCTTCATTATCTTATATGTCTCTATATGATCTCCCCCCAGCCTTCTAAACTCCAATGAGTACAGGACCAGTCTACTCAATGTCTCCTCATAAGCTAACCCCCTCATCTCCAGTATCAGCCTGGTGAACCTTCTCTGTACTCCCTCCAAGGCCAATATATCCTTTCGCAAATAAGGGGACCAAAACTGCACACAGTACTCCAGCTGCGGCCTCACCAGTACCCTGTACAGTTGCAGCAAGACCTCCCTACTTTTATATTCTATCCCCCTCGCTATAAAGGCCAACATCCCATTCGCCTTCTTGATCACCTGCTGCACCTGCAGACTGAGTTTTTGTGAGAGGGGAGAAATACAAAAGGGTCCCGAGGGGTATTTTTTCACACAGAGGGTGGTGAGTGTCTGGAACAAGCTGTCAGAGGTAGTAGTAGAGGCAGGTACAATTTTGTCTTTTAAAAAGCTTTTAGGCAGTATGATTAGTATAGAGGGAGATGGGCCAAATGAGGGCAATTGGTACAATTGTGTCTTTTAAAAAGCATTTGGACAGCTATGTGGGTAAGATGGATATAGAGGGATATGGGCCAAGTGAGCAACTGGGACTAGCTTAGTGGTTAAAAAGAGGGCAACATGGACAAGTTGGCCCGAAGGAACTGTTTCCATGCTGTCAACTTCTATGACTTATGGCCAGCATTTTACCAGCATGTCTGCCCCAATTCGGGGGCGGGTGAGGCTCAGAGAACAGCATTCTCCGCTGGCCTCAGGAGGGATCGTACGAACCTCAGGGGGATGTGCTGATACAATTCTGCTTATGACTCTATGAGATGGGTGTGGTATAAATACAACCTTTTTAGCTTGAGAGGTGGTTAGGAGGGGGATCGTGGGAGGGAGAAGCAGTGGCAAAGTCCAGTCAGGCCGAATGGCCTGTTTCTGTGCTGTGTTAGGCTCGTGGGGTTAAATTGGCAACTTTTGCTGCTGGTATTTCCGTTCTGTGTAACATATAATTTTATGTAATGTAATATTGAACTGAAATGAATTATTTTTGTTTTGGTACAGTCTCAAAGCTCACTAATTTAGCCAATTAGCCAGGAGCAGATTGATTCCCAGCTGGAAGCTTTCGAGTTATTCACTATCCATTTGTTACGGTGAAATTTATACTGTAACAGCGTTGGTACTGAAACCTCACATTGCAAGACAGTATAACGTTTAAATCAACAGTATGGCGCAAAAAATATGCTGCATTTCTAAAGCACTGTCCATCTGTTCTCTTCTCACTCACCAGACTAATTCCCATATGGAAAAAGACTGAATCGATTGGGCCTGAACTCGCTGGAATTCAGAAGGAGAGGGATCTTATAGAAACATGTAAAATCCTGGTGGAATTGGACAGACTAGAGGCGGGAAGAATCTTACGGAGGGCATTAGCTGTGAGGAGAGATTGGAGAAACTTTGTTTGTTCTCACTGGAATGACGGAGGTTGAAGAGCGACTTGTTGAAGTCTAGGGTGGCACGATGGCCCAATGGTTAGCACTGCGGACTCCCAGTGCCAGGGACCCTGGTTCAATTCCAACCTTGGGTCACTGTCTGTGTGGAGTTTGTATGTTCTCCTCATATCTGTGAGGATTTCCTCTGGGTGTTTCAGTTTCCTCCCACACTCCAAAAATGTGTGGGTTAAGTTGATGGGTCATGCTAAATTGCCTTTTAGTGTCAGGGGGACTAACAAGGTAAATATGTGGGGTCACGGGGTTATGGCCCTAGTGCGATTGTCGTCAGTGCACACTCGATGGGCCAAATGGCCTCTTTCTGCTCTGTAGGGATACTACGATTCTAAGAATGAAGGGTGTGGACGAAATGGATAGCCAGAAGCTTTTTCCCAGGGTGGAAAAGTCATTTTCTAGGGAGCACAAGTTTAAGGTGTGAGGGACAAGGGGCGAGGTTGGTTTTTTACACAGAGTATGGTGGGTGCCTGGAAATTGTCTGGAAATTGCTGCCGGGGGAGGTAGTGGAAGCAGATATTTTAAGGGGTGTCTTGACAAATATATGAATAGAATGGGAATAGAGAGATAAGAGATTTCAAGGATCCCTGGAAGGAAAGGGGGTTTTGGTTCAGATGGGCAGCAAGATTGGTGCAGGCTTGGAGGGCCAAAAGGCCTGTTGCTGAGCTGTAATTTTCTTTGTATTTTTTTCCCAAAGTTGGGGAAGTGCAGAACTATTGGTCACAATCTAAGGCATTCAGGACAGAGATGAGGAAGAAACTTCTTCACTCAGAGGTGTGAACCTGTGGAATTCTCTACTACAGAAAGCTGCTGGGGCCAGTTTGTTAGATATGTTCAAGAGGAAGCTGGACATGGCCCTTGGGGCTAAAGGGATCAAGGGGTACGGAGAGAAAGCGGGAGAGGGATACTGAAAGTGCATTATTAGCCATAATCATATTGAATGGTGGTGCAGGCTTGAAGGGCCGAATGGCCTACTCCTTGATATAATTTGATTTCATTTGATTTATTATTGGAAGGCATTAGCTATGAGGAGAGGTTGGAGAAACTTGGTTTGTTCTCATTGGAACAATGGAGGTTGAAGGGAGTCCTGATAGAAGCCTACAAGATTATGAGAGGCATGGACAGAATGGATAGTCAGAAGCTTTTTCCCAGGATGGAAGAGTCAATTACTAGGGGGCACAGGTTTAAGGTGCGAGGGGCAAGGTTTAAAGGAGATGTACGAGGCAGATTTTTTACACAGAGAGTGGTGTGCCTGGAACTCGTTGCCGGGGGAGGTAATGGAAGCGGATACAGTCGTGACTTTTAAGAGGTGTCTTGACAAATACATGAACAGGATGGAAATAGGGGGATGCGGTCCCGGAACGGTAGGGGGTTTTAGTTAAGTCGGGCAGTATGGTCGGTTCAGGATTGGAGGGCCGAAGAGCCTGTTCCTGTGCTGTAATTTTCTTTGTTCTTTATCATCTCTCGAGTAAGATGCTAGTTTTATTAACAATGATCCTGAAACTGTTGCATTCTCAGATTGGTTCATTAATGTCCTGCAGAGGAGGAAATCAGCCACATTTACTCAATCGGGTCTACACATGATTCCATCAAATGATGTGGCAAGTCACTTAGTTGCATCAAGCCACAAAAGGAAGGAAGGTAAAGCCCTGTGTACCAACACCACATAAGAACATAAGAAAGAGGATCAGGACCAGGCCATTCAGCCCATTGAATCTGATCAATACAACAATGGCTGATCTCATCTGAGCCTCAATTCCATTTTCCCATCCATTCTCCATAACCCTTCAACCCATTGCTAATTATAAATCTGTCTATCTCCCCCTTAAACCTACTTGATGTCCCAGCATCTGCACTCTGGGGAAGTGAATGCCACAGATTTACAACACTTTGAGAGAAGTAATTTTTCCTTATCTCTGTTTTAAATCTGTTACCTCTTAGCTCAAATCTATGACCTCTTGTTCTACATTGCCTGACAAGAAAAAACACCCTCTCTACATCCACCCAGTCAATCCCGATCTTATAAACCTCAATTAGATCATAGATATCATGGAATCCTACAATGCAGAAGAAGGCCATTCAGCCCATCGAGTCTGCACTGACCACAATCCCACCCAGCCCTTATCCCCGTAACCTCAGACATTTACCCTAGTTAGTCCCCCAGACAATAAGGGACAATTCAGCATGGCCAATCCATCTAACCAGCACATCTTTCGGACTGTGGGAGCAACCTGGAGCATCCAGATGAAACCCACACTGACACAGGGAGAAGGTGCAGATTCTGCACAGACAGTGACCCAAGCCGGGAATTGAACCCGGTTCCCCAGCGCTGTGAGGCAGCAGTGCTCACCAATATGCCACATGCCACCCTCCTCTCATTCTTCAAAACTTGAGAGAGTTTAGGTCTAACTTGCTCAATCTCTCTTCGTAAGACAATACCCTCATCTCTGGAATCGATCGAGTGAAATGCCTCTCAAAAGAACTCCTCTGACACTGATGTCCCTTTCCCAGATTCTGTTTATTTACAAGTTCAATGCTTCTGATACAAAGTCAGAATCCGGAGTGTCAGTAGCCTTAACGCCCCTCAATATATACAGAAGTGAGACTCTCTGATTGGGCAGGCAATTATAGCCTCAATCAGGGAGCTCATGTCCATGAGGCCAACCTCATCTTGTTATAACTCAATTCCACCCTTCCTCAAATGAGGGCACCAAAACTCTGCAAAATGCTCCAGGTGAGCTCTCACTAATGCCATGTACTGCTGGTTGAGTTCTATAAGTGTGCCAGGGCAATGCCAAAGATTTGGGGCCTAAGTGGAGGTGGGTCCTGAGTTGGGATGGGGCTATGGTGGGGGATATGCATAATGGGGAACCCTGCAAGGGGTTGGGCGACAAGGGGTAAGTGGCTGTGCATGTGGGGTCATGCTAGGATGGGCCATGAAGGGAGGCGTAACAGATGAAGGGGGCATATCAAGGTTCCTCTCATCGGGTGGGACCTGGTGCCCCGATGCTGGCAACCCATGTTGGTGAGGGGGAGGGGGTGGAATGGGAGTGGTGATAATGCTGCTGATGATGGGGGGTGTGGGGTGGGAGGAGGTCTCTTGGCTCCGTCGGAGATGGATTGTGCAATGCAATGATGCCTGAATGATCCAAAGCCAGTTTCACCGGCGCACTGTGACTTTCCCTACCCCCACCAGCGCAAAGCTCCCAGCTGGCAAAAAGACTGCCCGAGTGCAGAAAAATTGCCACGCCAAGCCCCCCCAGAAGACTGGCGTGGAGGATTCCTGATTACATGCTGAAAAATTTTCGGAAAAGTTCTGCCACATATGTTGGCCTTGCCAATGGCACTCACATCACTTGACAGCATTCATATAAAAAATATTCTCCACCAGAAATGGACAAATGAGGTTTCTGATTCTCCTCTTCTGGTGCAGTGGAATGAGGTTGGAGATAATTACCTGATTGATATTTGGACGTGTTTAGTATAATTTGTCCTCTTTAACCATAGGTGATGGGTTTGAATCCAAACTAGGCTAATGAGACAACGTTTCCCTCAGTGCTAGCTAGAATCCAGCAAAAGCAGATTCCAAAAATCCTCAACATTTCCTGCATTCTTGGAGATTGGCTGTTCAAGTGGATGTGATGACATGGGGTCAGGTGTTGGATGTGTGGGAGTGCCCCCAGGGAGCAGGCAGATACGCAGCTTGTAAGAACAGCTCTGTTTCATCAATAAACCTTTATTGTTGTTAGCCCCGATCACCAATTATTGCAACCCCATGCTCCTACACTATTAACCCATGTTCACTTTATGCGCCTTCTCATTCTTGATCCTTTTGCAAGCGGGAACGGTAAAGCATGCAGGTGCAGCAGGCGGTAAAGAAGGCAAATGTTATGTTGGCCTTCATTGCGAGAGGTTTCGAGTACAGGAGCAGGGATGTGTTGCTGCAATTATACAGGGCCGTGGGGAGGCCACAGCTAGAGTATTGTGTGCAGTTTTGGTCTCCTTTTCTGAGTTCTTGCTCTCGAGGGAGTGCAGCAAAGGTTTAACAGGCTGATTCCAGGGATGGTGGGCCTGATATATGAGGAGAGATTGACTAGGTTAGGATTGTTTTCGCTGGAGTTCAGACAGATGAGGGGGAAATCTCCTAGAGATTTATAAAATTCTAACAGGACTAGCCAGGGTAGATGCAGGGGGGATATTCCTGATTGTGGGGGTGTCCAGAAGCAGAGGTCACAGCCTGAGGATACAGTGTGTGCAGTTTTGGTCTCCTTTGCTGAGAAAGGATTTTGGTTCGATTTGATTTGATTTGATTTATTATTGTCATACAGTGAGAAGTATTAACATACAGTGAAAAGTATTATTCCTTGCACAGACGAAGCATACCACTCATAGAGAAGGAAATGAGAGAGTGCAGAATGTAGCATTACAGCCATAGCTAGGGTGTAGAGAAAGATCAACTTAATGCAAGGCAAGTCCATTCAAAAGTCTGACGGCAGCAGGGGAGAAGCTGTTCTTGAGTCGGGTGTTATGTGACCTCAGACGTTTGTATCTTTTTCCCGACAGAAGAAGGTGGAAGAGAGAATGTCTGGGGTGCATGGGGCCCTTAAGTATGCTGGCTGCTTTGCCGAGGCAGTGGGAGGTGTAGACAGAGTCAATGGATGGGAGGCTGGTTTGCATGATGGATTGGGCTACATTCATGGCCTTTTGTAGTTCCTTGTGGTCTTGGGCAGAGTAGAGTCATAGAGGTTTACAGCATGGAAACAGGCCCTTCAGCCCAATTTGTCCATGCTGCCCTTTTTTTTAAACCCCTAAGCTAATCCCGATAGCCTGCATTTGGTCCATATCCCTCTCTACCCATCTTGCCCATGTAACTATCTAAATGCTTTTTAAAAGATAAAATTGTACCCGCCTCTACTACTGGCAGCTTGTTCCAGACACTCACCACCCACTGTGTGAAAAAATTGCTCCTCTGGACACTTTTCTATCACCTTAAACCGATGCCCTCTAGTTTTAGATTCCTCTAACTTTGGGAAAACACATTGACTATCTACTTGTCTATGCCCCTCATTATTTTATAGACCTCTATAAGGTCATCCCTCAGCCTCCTACGCTCCAGAGTAAAAAGTCCCTGTCTATCCAGCCTCTCCTTATAACTCAATCCATCAAGTCCCGGTAGGAACCATAACAAGTTGTGGTACAACTAGAAAGAATGCTTTCTATGGCGCATCTGTGAAAGTTGGTGAGAGTTGTAACTGACATGCCAAATTTCTTCAGTCCTCTGAGAAAGCAGAGGCGTTGATGGGCTTTCTTAACTATAATATCAGCATGGGGGGGGGACCAGGGCAGGTTGTTCATGATCTGGACACCTAAAATCTCGAAGCTCTTGTCCATTTTTACTTAATCCCATTGATGTAGACAAGGGCATGTTCTCCATTATACTTCTTGAGGTCAATGATAATCTCCTTCATTGAGAGAGAGATTATTGTTGCTGCACCAGTTCACCAGATTCTCTATCTCATTCCTGTACTCGTCATTGCTTGAAATCTGACCCACTATGGTGGTGTCGTCCGCAAGCTTGAAAATCGAATTGGAGGGAATTTGGCCACACAGCCACAGATGTATAAGGAGTATAGTAGGGGGCTAACAACACGGCCTTGTGAAGCACCGGTGTTGAGGATGATCATGTAGGATGTCCATGCTCTAGAGGGAGTGCAACGAAGGTTTATCAGGCTGATTCTGGGGATGGTGGGACTGATGCACGAGGAGAGGTTGACTAGGTTAGGATTGGTTTTGCTGGAGTTCAGACGAATGAGGGGGGATCTCATAGAGACTGATAAAATTCTAACAGGACTAGACAGGGCAGATGCAGGGAGGATGTTCCCGATGGTGTGGGGGGTCCAGAACCAGGGGTCACAGTCTGAGGATTCCTGGTAGACCATTTAGGATGGCAATGAGGAGACATTTCTTCACCCAAAGAGTGGTGAGCCTGTGGAATTCATTACCACAGGAAGTAATTGACACCAAAATATTGAATATATTCAAGAGGCAGCTGGACATAACACTTGGGACAAATGGGATCAAAGGTTATGGGATGAAAGCAGGATTAGGCTATTGAGTTGGATGAACATCCATGATTGTAATGAATGGCAGAGCAGGTTCAAAGGGCCAAATGGCCTCTCCCTGCCCCTATCTTCTGTGTTTATCCCTATCTACTCTGTGTAGCCCCTTCGTGATTTTGAATATTTCTTATCAAATCTTCTGTCAGCCGTTTTCTTTCCAAGGAGAACAACGCCAGCCTCTCTCATCTATCCTCATAACTGAAGTTTCTCATTGCGGGAACCGTTCTTGTAAACACCTTCAGTACTCTTCCCTATATGTTCACATCCTTCCGCGAGTGTGGCACCCGGAACAATACACAACGTTCCAGCTACAGTCTAACTAATGATTTGTATGAGTTCTGCAAGACCTCCTTGTGCTATTACTCTATGCCCCTATTAATAAAACCCAGGATACTAGATGTTTTATTATCCAGTCATAGGGCTGAATTTACCCATTCTGCCTGCCATAAGAATCGTAGCAGGCAGGGTGGGGACCCAGAGAGTTTTACAGCACAGGAGAAAGCCTTTCCGCCCATCATGACTGTGCTGCCCATCAACCTCCTATACTAATCCCGTTCCAACACTTGGCCCATAGCTTTGTGTGCTATGGTGTTCCAAGTGCTCAACTAAATGCTTCTTAAGTATTGTGAGGGTTCCTGCCTCTCCCACCCCTTCAAGCAGTGAGCTCCAGATTCCCACCACCTTCTGGGTGGAAACATTTTTCCCCAAATCCCCTCAAAATCTCCTGCCGCCTACCTTAAATCTACGCCCTGTGGCTATTGACCTCTACGAAGAGGAAAAGTTTCTCTCTATCTACCTTATCTATGTTCCTCATAACTGTCTCCTTTTCCAGTGCAATCGCTTCCCCCTTCCTGTGTGGTGACCAGCACTGCACACTGTATTCTAGCTGTGGCCAAGTGGGTGTTTTATACAGCTCCATCATACACCCTGCTCCTTCACCCCTTTAATAATTTCAGCCCACATTTTACATTGTCTCTCCATGTCTTTCTGACTGCCTCTCCATGCCTTTCCATTTCTCCTTCAGTCATCAAAGAGACAGGTTGCCTGGGCCTGATCACATTGCTGTCTGTGGGAGCTTGTTGTGTACAGATTGGCTGCTGAGGTTTCTGATACTACAACAGTGATTACACTTTAATAATATGCGGTAATGATGGTAAAGAGCTTTGGAACAACTTGAGTGCATGAAAGCCCCATTGTAAATGCAAATTTTCCTCTCTTCTCGCATACTTTAAAGCAATTTTGTCACACATGTGAGGGGCATGATAAACTTGAGTTCAAGTTTATTTATTAGTGCCACCAATAGGCTTACATTAACACTGCAATAAAGTTACTGTGAAAATCCCCTAATTGCCACACTCCAGCGCCTGTTCGGGTACACTGGGGAAGAATTTAGCACGGCCAATGCACCTAACCAGCATGTGTTTCAGACTGTGGGAGGAAACCAGAGCATTCGGAGGAAACCCACACAGACACGGGAAGAACGTACAAACTCCGCATAGACAGTGACCCGAGCTGGGAATTAAACCTGGGTCCGTGGCACTGGGAGGCAGTAGTGCGAACCACTGCGCCTCCCTAAATTTCCTGGATGAAAGCGACTCTTTGGCCAACAGTTTGGAAATTTGCTTTGTAATATCGATGCTGAGCAACGGAAATAATAATAATAAAACAGAAACATGTTCAATGGATTTTTGTTCCTCTGGATGAAACAATTCATTAATCCCAGGCGGGTTTGCGTTGTGACAATTAATTTGGTAAATGGGGCACTCCTGGAGCACTGCATAATTGTAACATCTGTCACTATGCATCTCCCTCTCTCTCTCTCTCTCTTTTGCACTTTTAATGTTTCTTTTTTGTGTCTGCAGCAAGGCATGGAAGAGGGAGCTTTGAATCAGCCAGCTAGTTCATCCTTATTAATAAAGCAGTAAACATTGAAGTAAGCACAGGCAGTGATGAAAGTGAACTTTCTGAGAGAACAGCATCTTATTACAACACTACATTTGAGCAGCTGCTCCAAATAAAGTCTGAATCTTCAGAAAACCCATGCAGTTAAATGTCCTCACTAGTAAATCACAGTAAGACTCACAACACCAGGTTAAGGTCCAACAGGTTTATTTGGAATCACAAGCATTGCTCCTTCATCAAGCAAGTGGAGGTTAATTTACAAATATGCCGTATATAGGCAAAGACACAATTGCAAGATAATTGCAATTTAACCTGGTGTTGTGAGACTTCTAACTGTGCCCACCCCAGTCCAACGCCAGCATCTCCACTTCACGCTAAATTTATAGAATTCCCAAATGCAGAAGGTCCATCAATGCAGAAGACCCATCAAGTCTGCACAATCTCACCCAGGCTCTATCTCCATAACCCCACATATTTACCCTGCTAATCCTCCTGACATTAAGGGGCAATTTAGTATGGCCAATCCACCTAACTAGCACATCTTTGGACTGTGGGAGCAGAGGGAACCCCACATAGACACGGAGAGAATGTGCAAATGCCGCACTGTCACCTGGAGCCGGAACTGAACCCGGGTCCCTGGCACTGTGAGGCAGCAGTGCTAACCACTGTGTCACCCTGCTGCCTCATGGTGGAAAGTATTCCCCTCACCATCTTGATGTTGATCTCACTGGGCCTTGCACCCAGCCCATTGGCTTCCAGTCCTATGAAATCATTGGGATGAAGGTGGGAGAGTGCTACACTGGGCAGACCACACTCAGCCTCAGCACCAGGTAGTGAGGCAGGTAGGCATCACGGTTCAGATAGTGGAGGTGAAAATCAGCCACCCTTTCCTCGACAAAAACAGATGTTGCACCAAGTGTCCTTGTTTTTTATACTTCATTCATTGGGCTTGGGGCGTTGCTGGCTGTAAGAAGTCTCACAAAACCAGGTTAAAGTCCAACAGGTTTATTTGGTAGCAAAAGCTATTAGCTTTTGGAGCACTGCTAAGTGGGTATTTATTGCCCATCGCCAATTGCCCTTGAAACAGAGGGGCTTGCCAGGCCATTTCAGAGGGCAGTTGAGAATTGCTGTGGTTCTGGACTCACATGTAGGCCAGACCAGGTAAGGATGGCCAATTTCCTTCCCTATTGAAATCGCGTATGCAGATGTATCAAAACGCCTCAGCAAGTGATGGTGGACAAGGCCAGCACAAGCATTCACTAACAGAAAAGCTTTTGTTAACAGACTACGCTTTACTTTATTGCATGGTTTTCGCAAAGTTGTCAGATATTTTATATTTTTCATTGGATTATAACTTCAAGTATCTCAGACTTCACTTTTTTTATATATATATATTTCTTAGATTAGTGATCTGACAATCAACAATGGTTTCACAGTTATTAGTAGATTCTTAAATCCAGATATTTTTTATTGAATTCTAATTCCACCATCTGCCATGGTGGGATTTGAACCCGGATCCCCAGAACATTCGCTGAGTTTCTGGATTAACAGTTGAATGATAACAAAGGGATAGGCCATCACCTTCCCTGTACAGGTGGACATAAGACCCCCACATTTTGAAAAGGAGCAGGTGGCATTCCCAATGAACCTCAACCTATGAAGCTGGTTGCTGCTCGTGGGATCTTGCTGTGCCTAACTTGGCTGCCATGTTTCCCTACCTAACAGCGGCAACAAGAAGTTTGGATATTGGTTGCAAAGCTGTGTTTGGAGAAGTTAAAATGAACTAAGTAAATGCGAGTTCACTCTTTCCTCTAAAGGCCTTGCATCCTTTCCCCAAAGCCACTTCGTTAGATTGGCGATGACCTCGATTTCGAGTTAAAAACAAGGAAGGGCCATTTTGGGTCATCAACTCCGTCTCTTGTGGGAGGCCGATGGGAAGGGCAGTGGCATAATAATAACATCAGTGGATTAGTAATCCAAATGTGCAGGAGACATGAGTTCAAATCCCACCACTCTGGGGGAAATAAAGAAATTTAGTTAGTGAAAAAATCTAGAATGAAATGTCACTCTCAATAATGGTGATCAAGCAATTAATGATCTGTTGTAAAAAAATACATCTGGTTCAGGGAAGAGGGTATGAAAAGGACATTGTAGAGCTTCAAAAGGACTTAAACAGTTGCTGGAATGAGCAGATGTGTGGCAGTTGACATTTTATGCAGTGACGTAAATACAGTGAGGTGAAGCATTTTGGAAGGAAGAACATGGAGAGACAGTATAAAATAAGGGATAAAACTTTTAAAGAGGGTTCAGGAGCAGAGGCAGCTGGATGTATATGGGCAGAGGTCATATACAGGTGGAATGAGCAGTTGATAAAGCATATAGTATCTGGGGCTTTATTAATAAGGGCATAGAGTACCAGAGCAAGATGTAATGCTGAATTTATACAAGACACTAGTTGGGCCTCAGCTAGGACGTTGTGTACAGTTCTGGGAGCCACACTATAGGAATGATGTGAATGCATTGGAGAGAGTGCAGGAAAACTTGACAAGAATGGTTCCAGGGGCAGATTGGAGAGGTTGTTACTGTTCTCTTTGGAGAGAAGAAAGCTGAGCGGAGTTTTGATAGAGATGTCCAAAATCATGCTAGACAGGGTAGATAGGGAGAAACTGTTCCCACTTATAAAAAGATCGAGAACGAGAGGGCACAGTTTTCAGGTGACTTGCAAAAGAAGTAAATGCAATGTGCAAAGAGATTTTTCACACAGTGAGTGGTTGGGGTCTGGAGAGCACTGCCTGGGAATGTGGTTGAGGCAGGTTCAACTGAGGCATTCCAAAGGACATTAGATGACGATCTGAATAGAAACAATGTGAAGGGATATGGGGAAAATCCCATTAAAAAGTCTGACAACACCAGGTCTTAGTCCAACCTATTTATTTGTGTTTACACCAGTCCAACGCCGGCATACCCACATCATGAAAATCCCATGCACAGCTCTGGGGGTCAAACCAGGGGAATGGCACGAAGTCATGATGCTTGTTTGGAGAACTAGTGCTGATGCGATGGGCCAACTGGCCTCCTCTGTGCCGTGACAATTCTATGATTCTTGATCTACTGTCCTTCCCCAGACTAGCCGACATGTGACCAGACCCACAGCAATGTGGTTGGCATTTAACTGCCCTCTGAAATAGCCACTCAGTTATATCAAATTGCTTTAGGAAACATCAAACTGACCACCCATCATTAACCTAGAAATGGCAAAGGTCCATAGTGTTGAGTCCCCCACAGTAACATATGGGGATTGGCGCCAACATTTGGAGAGCTGTTCCTTAGACAGTCAAGCAACGGCCTGACATCTTCATACTCATTGACTCATACACCGTAGCCAATGTCCCAGGCTCCTCCATCACCCTCCCAGGGTATGTTCTGTCCCAGCAGCTGGAAAGACCCACCAAAGGTGACGGAAGAGTGGTAAAGTCAGGAGGGAATGTTTCCGGGAGTCCTCAGCATCGACTCCAAGCTGTTTTGAGTCCTCACAGCATCAGGCATCAGACATGGACAAGAAGGAATCCTCCTTCAGGAAGAGCCCCAGCCTTACTCTGCAGGCACTGGATCTTGGAATGACTATTGGCCTTGACAACATCCTTGGCTGTCACATGGAAGACCAGTGCTGTGGAATTTTCCATTCCAAGGCTGCTCACCGGCATTTAACTCAAAATGTGGAAATTGCCGACTATGATCTATATGTGAGAAACTAAACAAATCCAACCCAGCCAGTTACTGCTCATCAATCTATCCACAATCATGACCAAAATGATGGAAGATTAGTATAACTTTAAGTCACACTAGTGTACCTTTAAGTTTAAGATTTTTTTAAAATCATGTTCTCTGCAGCTTTGGTTTTTTTCATTGTTGCCAGGATGTCATCTAGAAGTCCTTCAATGGTTTAAATGGGGTACTTGTTTATTTATACTCTGTGCCTCAGGTAGTTGGTGGGATTTGTTTAATGACCCTGCATTGTTAGGGGGAAGACTGGGTGGCAGATCATATGTTTTGGACAGTTTTTGTGAAGTCAAGGTTTGCAATGTGGGATGATACAGTGGCACAGTGGTTAGGACTGCTACCTCACAGTGCCAGGGGCTGGGGTTCGATTCCCGGCTTGGGTCACTGTTTATGTAGAGTCTGCACATTCTCCCCATGTCTGCGTGGGTTTCCTCCGGATGCTCCAGTTTCCCCCCACAGTGTGAAAGACGCACTGGTTAGATGCATTGGCCCAAATAGGCGCTGGACTGTAGCGACTCGGAGAATTTCACAGTAACTTCACTGCAGTGTTAATATAAGCCTTACTTGTGACTAACAAATAAACTTTAATTTAACTCTCAGTTTGGCTGCGAGCTGCTGTTTTAGTCAGAAGCTACCCTGGTTGTCAAATTGCAGGCAGTTTTTCTCTCTCTCTATCCCTCCTATTATAGATTCTCCTGGCTTGCTGGAAGCAGGTCCTCTGGCCTCCCTGGAGTGTAGCTTCAACTGTTGATGAGTTGCTAGTTATTACCGAGAGCCTCTCTCTCACTCCCTAGTGTTTTTGGGAAGCTGTTCTGACTCCAAGTTTACCTCTGCTGACTCTACGAGATGCTCTTCCTCCCATTCATTGCTGGAGGGGTTGTTCTGCCTCTCACTTCTTGGTGGGTGTTGCTGGGCTGACTTCTTCCAGAATGCTCCAATGAAGTCCCTCAACTGCCTCTACTAAATCGTAAATGAATAACAATAAAAAGAAAAAACCTATCTACCTCTGCCTGTAAAAAATATTCAAAGATTTTGCTTTCACTCTCTTGGAGGAAGAATGTCTCAAACTCACTACCCTCTAGGAGAAAACAATTCTCATCCCATTCCAAAAGGATTTGTCCCTCAGCCTGAGATCGTGCCCCCTTTTCCCAGATGCCCCAGCAAGGGTAGGCAACCTGTAAATATCTACTCCATCAATCCTCATCAGAATCATAGAAGGAGGCTGGGTGGCCCATTGAGCCTGCACCGGCAACAATCCCACCCAGCCCCGTAACCGCTCATATTTACCCTGCTATTCCCCGTGCGAGAAGGGGGCATGGCCAATCCACCTAACCTACACATCATTGTACTGTGGGAGGAAATTGGAGCACCCAGAGGAAACCCACACAGACACGGGGAGAGCTCTGCACAGACAGTGACTGAAGCTGGGTATCGACCCCAGGTCCCTGGCGCTGACCACTGTGCCACCAAGCCATCCATGTAGGTTCAACTATGTTCACCTCTCATTCTTCTAATCTCCAGACAATATAAACTCAAATTACTCATCTTCTAATCATAGGACACTCTCATCCCAGAGACCAATCTAGAAAACCTTTGCTGAGACTTTACAAACCTAAGGCTAGCTGAGACATAATTTTCTAGGCTTCACTTGGAGTACTGTGCACAGATTAATCTCCATATACAAGGGAGGATATACTTACATTGGAGGCATTACAGCAAAGGTTTGTCACACACCATCCTGGCTGTCAACTTTTACAGATGCAGCATAGAAAGCATTCTTTCTGGTTGTAGCACAGCTTGGTATGGCTCCTGCTCTGCCCAAGACCACAAGAAACTACAAAAGGTCATGAATGTAGCCCAATCCATCACGCAAACCAGCCTCCCATCCATTGACTCTGTCTACACTTCCCACTGCTTTGGAAAAGCAGTTGACATAGTTGAAGACCCCACGCACCCCAGACATACTCTCTTCCATCTTCTTCCATCAGGAAAAAGTCTAAGGGCAAATAAGAATCGACTTAAGAACAGCTTCTTCCCTGCTGCCATCAGACTTTTGAATGGACTTACCTCGCATTAAGTTGATCCTTCTCCACATCCTAGCTACAGTCTGCACCCTCTCCTTTCCTTCTCTATGAATGGCATGCTTTGTCTGTATAGCGCGCAAGAAACAATACTTTTTACTGTATACTAATACATGTGACAATAATAAATCAAATCAAATAAAAATAAAAATCTCAACAAAACCCCATGCAATTGCAGCAAGACCTCTTTATCTCCTTGCAATAAAGGCCATTTCCGAATCAGACTCCGACACAGCAGGATAAAAGGAAACCTTGTTGTGATTAATTGGAGGCAAACCATTTTCACCTCCCAATGCATTGTTGCAGGAGCTCCAGACAATCAGTTTAACATTACCCACGATGTGGACCTTTTAGAAATAGAGGTCCCTGATTAAGGCAGTAATGGCTTGTCCAGTCAGGGAGCCCTGTCTATGTACCTGAGCATCAACTGGCACATTGGGTTAGAATCATAGAACAATACAGCACAGAAGAGGCCCTTTGGCCCATCGAGTCTGCACTGACATATTAGAAACACCTGAACTCCCACCTAATCCCACTTGTCAACCCCTAGCCTGAATGTTATGGTGTGCCAAGTGCTCATCCAGGTACTTTTTAAAGGATGTGAGGCATCCCGCCTCCAGCACCCTCCCAGGCAGCGCATTCCAGACCGTCACCACCCTCTGGGTAAAAAAGTCTTTCCTCACGTTCCCCCAAAACCTCCTGTCCCTCACCTTGAGCCTATGGCCCCTCGTGACTGACCCTTCAACTGAGGTTGCTCCTTATCCATTCTGTCCATGTCCCTCATAATCTTGTACACCTCGATCAGGTCTCTCCCTCAGCCTTCTCTGCTCTAACAAAAACAACCCAAGAGTACACATTCTCCCCTCATAACGTAAATGTTCCATCCCAGGCAGCATCCTGGTGAACCTCCTCTGCATCTCGTCCAGTGCAACCACATCTTCTTATAATGTGGCGACCAGAACTGTACACAGTACTCCAGCTGTGGCCTCCCCAAAATTCCCTGCCTTTGTAATCTATGCCTCGTATGATAAAGGCAAGTGCCCCAAATGCCTTTTTCACTGCTCCACTAACACGCCCTTCCACTTTCAGTAATCTGTGGACAAACACGACAAGGTTCCTTTGTTCCACAGAACTTCCTGGTGTCCTACCATTCATTGAGTACTTTCTTATCAAATTACTCCTTTCAAAGTGTATGAGCTCACACTTTTCAGGGTTAAATTCCACCCGCCATTTATCTGCCCATTTGACCGTCCCGTCTATATTTTCTTGTAGCCCAGGACACTACGTCTCACTAAATTTAGTAAGATGACCCCCACATAGTCATCAATGTCATTTATATAAATGACAAATAATTGGGAGCCCAACACAGATCCCTGTGATACACTACTGGACACTGGCTTCCAGTCACTAAAGCCACCTTCTGTCATCACCCTCTGTCTCCCACAACTGAGCCAATTTTGAATCCACTTTATCAAATTACCCTGCATCGTATATGAACTTACCCTGTTTACAAGTCTCCCATGCATGATCTTGTCAGCAAGTACCTCTCTGAGTGTGGTTTACTCTGTAAATAAATCTGAATTTGAGGAAGGACACCAGCCTCGGAGGAGTTATTTCCCTCCTCGGGGTAGATTCCAAGATCTGACCATTTTAAGTTGCCTCAGAAATGGTCTTCCAGCCATTGTCAGGGAAAACTGCCAGGGAGGTTTGACTTTCTCTACTCACGGCTTCACATTTCCTGACATTGCTGCAGTGATTACACTTTAAAAAGTACTTAATTGGTTGTAAAGCGTTTTTAGGACATCTTGAGATCATGAAAGAACAGTTCTTACTCTTTTTTTACATAAACTCATTCTGTGTGCCATTTTAATGCAGCCATTAACCTCTGCAAAATATGATCAAGGTCATGGATTTGCACTTTCCATCATGAAAAAGGAAGAATTGCAGCATGGGTTCCTCGGAAGGCAAATCAAACCTTCTGTAATCCTAGATAGCTTTAAAAGCATTGACTAAGGTTGGCACGGTGGCACAGTGGTTAGCACTGCTGCCTCACAGTGCCAGGGACCCGGGTTCAATTCCTAATGTGGGTCACTGCCTGTACAGAGTCTGCACATTCTCCCCGAGTTTGCATGGGTTTCCTCTGGGTGCTCCGGTTTCCTCCCACAGTCCAAAAGAATTACTGGTTAGGTGCATTGGCCATGCAAATTCTCCCTCTTTGTACCCAAACTGGCGTCGGAGAGTGACGACTAGGGGATTTTCACAGTAACTTCATTGCAGTATTAACATAACTTGCAACATTATTCATAAGGTAGAGGAGCAGGATTAGGCCATTCGGCCCATCGAGTCCATTCCACCATTCGATCATGGTTGATATGCTCCTCATCCCCATTTTCCTGCCTTCTTCCCATAACCCTTCAACCCATTACCAATTAAAAATCTGTCTCACTCCTCCTTAAATTTACTCACTGTCCCAGCATCCACCACACTTTGGGAGAGTGAATTCCACTGATTCACAACCCTTTGGGAGAAGTAGTTTCTCCTCAGCTCTGTTTTAAATTTGCTGCCCCGTATCCTAAGAGCTCTCGTCCTAGAATGCCCCACAGAAGGAAGCATCTGCTCCATGTCTACTTTACCCATACCTCATGAATGAAGTTTAAACTTTACAATTAAGATTTTCTTCAAACTAAAAAGCTGCCTGAGCAGGGAATATTTTGTCTCTGGGAGCATTGAGAAGGATAGACTACGGCATCTTTTAAGGGAAGATTTGAATCAGATGAAGAGACTGGAATATTGGGACCTTATGTTGGTTTGTGCAGCGGAGTTTGTTAAGTGACAGGGAGAACCAAGACCAGGGAGGGCTTTGAACATGAAGATTGAATTTTCAACCATCCAAGGGGAGCAGGATTAGTTCGATGATCTTAATGACTGGTGGAGCAGGCTCGAAGGGCCAAATGGCCTCCTCCTGCTCCCATCTTCAAATTTGTATGAGAAGTTGGAAAGATTTTATTTATTCTTACATGAGATATGGGCATCACTGGCACGGCCAACATTGGTACCTGCCCTTGAACTAAATGGCATTTACAGAGGACAGAAAGGAATCCATCACATTGCTGTGACTCTGGAGTCACATGTAGGCCAGACCAGGTAAGGACGGCAGATTTCCTTCCCTAAAGGACATTAGAGAACCAGATGGGTTGTTACAACAATTGGAGATATCTTCATGGTCACTATCACTGAGATTTGCTGAGACATAATTTTGTAGACCTCTGCCAGATCTCCCTTCAGCCTCCTTCTAGTGAAAACAATCCTAGTTTTTCAACCTCTCCTCATAGTCAACACCCTCGAGACCAGGCAACATCCTGGTGAACCTTCTTTGTGCTGTCTCCAAAGCTTCCACATCCTTCTGGTAGTGTGGTGATCAGAAATGCACGCAATACTCCAAATGCAGTTGAACTGAGGTTTTATATAGCTGCAACATAATTTCCCAACTGTTGTACTCAATGCCCTGGCTGATGAAGACGAGCATGCCATATGCCTTCTCAATCACCTTGGCCATCTATGTTGCCACTTTTTGGGAACTGTGGACCTGGACGCCCAGGTCCCTCTGTATAATTGGAAAAGCCCATCTGGTTCACGAATGTCCTTCAGGGAAGGAAACCTGTTGTCCTTATCTGGTCTGGCCTACATGTGACTCCAGAGCCACAGCAATGTGATTGATTCTCAACTGCCCTCTGAAAAATAGGAAATAAGGATGGGTAGTAAATGTTGTGACACCCATATCCCACAAATGGATTTTTTAAAGGTCCAGATTTATTAATTGAATTTAAATTCCACAAGCTGCTAGGATTGGAATGCAGGTTACAAAACATTAGTTTGGACCTTTGGAATTCTAATGTGACATTTCAGAGTTTTGGTGCAGACTCAATGGGCCGAATGGCCTCCTTCTTGTGATCCTCTTGTTTATTACCACCCTCTCCATTTACTAATTTTGGAGAGGATATGCCCTTGCATATCATATTACAGATCATTGCAGTTTCAGATTTACATTGGTTTTCCATCATTTTTACAGACGCACCGTAGAAAGTGTTCTTTCTCATTGCATCACAGCTTGGTATGGCCCCTGCTCTGACCAGGGCCACAAAAAACTACAAAGGGTCATGAACGTAGTCCAGTCTATTATGCAAACCAGCCACCCATCCATTGACTCTGTCTACACTTCTACAGCCTCAGAAAAGCCATCATAGAATCATAGAGGTTTGCAGCATGGAAACAGGTCCTTCGGCCCAACTTGTCCATGCCGCCCTTTTTTTTTAAACCCCTAGGCTAATCCCAATTGCCTGCATTGGGCCCATATCCCTCTATACCCATCTTACCCATGTAACTGTCTAAATGCTTTTTAAAAGACAAAATTGTACCCGCCTCTACTACTACCTCTAGCAGCTTGTTCCAAACACTCACCACCCTCTGTGTGAAAAAATTGCCCCTCTGGACACTTTTGTATCTCTCCCTCTCACGTTAAACTCCCCGGCCTTTGGGAAAAGGTATTGACTATTTAGCTGATCTGTGGACTGGAGGCTGGGTTGGACATGATTGGGTGACCAGCGATCGGGCCGTGGGGGTTGGAGGGCCAGCTTTGAGGGGATCACGGAGCCGGCCAGCGATCGAACTGGCCAGCAATCGGGAGGCTGGCAGTGTGGGGCCACTGCTCATGAGCCAATCTCGGCACTGACAGATCGACACATGCGCAATGGCTCGCTCAGCGCCATGCTACCGGCACCTCCCTCAGGAATAGGTTCCTCCCTCTGAATTTTAGCATGATTCGCACTCGTACACTCTGGAGTGCTCAGAATGTGCGAGGTTCATTTTGAAAATCCCGCTGAAAAAAACAACATGATTTACGTCAGTTTTCACACAAATTCAACACTTAGAACTGTTTGGGAGACTGCCAGCCCCAATCTCCTTCACATCCAACAAGTATTCCAACTCTTTCCTGTTTCAGCCTTTGATTTGATTTATTATTGTCACACGTATTAACATAATGAAAACTATTGCTTCTTGCGCACTATACAGACAAAGTATACCGTTCATAGAGAAGAAAGAAATGACAGGATGCAGAATAAACTCCTAACGAGGGTGATATTAGAGAGGATTTTTTAAAGTTTTATTCAAAGACAGTGGCACAGTGGTTAGCACTGCTGCCTCCCAGCACCAAGGACTTGGGTTCGATTCCGGCCTTGGGTCATTGTCTGTGTGAAGTTTGCACATCCTCCCTGTGTCTATGTGGGTTTCCTCGGGTGATCCGGTTTCCTCCCGCAGTCTAAAGATGTGTGGATAAGGTTGATTGGTCATGCTAAAATTGACCCTTGTATCGGTGGAATTAGCAAGGTAAACATGTGGAGTTATGGAATTAGGGCTTGGGTGGGATTGATCCAGACTTGATGGGCCAAATGGCCTCCTTCTGCACTGTCAGGATTCTACGCTGTGTGATAAAATAATTGGACTTGGGGACAAAAGGTTGGTTGTCTGACGATGAAGAGTCCTCCAATCAGGCATAGAGGAGCCTGTTTGTTTTCTGATTGGATGTGGGAGAGCAGGACAACATGGCGGCGGATATGGTGGGCAAACATCGGGTGAGATACCTGGAGGCAGGAAGCTGGGACAAGGACACCTCCAGGAATGAGGTCAACCAGAGCTGGGAGCATCCAAATCTAACCTTGACGTTCTGGACTGGGCCTGTCAGCACAAACAAGAGAAGAAAATCTCCAGATAATGGCAGGATCAACATTCTTCATAATATTGAAAGAGAAACAAGAAAGAAAGCTATCCAGACACAGGAATAATGTTAATTCAGAAAGGATCAGAAAGGAAGTAAAAGATTGATGTTGCCGCTCCTTCTTCTTATTCTCTTGTGAACAAATTAATTTCTTTTGCAACAAATCCTCTGTACTTGTGCCTTTATTGGTGCCATGAATCTGAAGATGATAATTACTTGATGAGCCAGTGCAAAGAGCTGACATATATTTAGTTTCTTTTTAGCTTCCGTGGTGAAAGATGTTGATAACGAGGGAGTGGGAGACATTTTCTCTTCTTTCCTCATCATTTGTACTCAGTGCTATCGCGCTCTGTCAAGTAACATGAATTCAAGGTTGGGGAATCTCGCCCTGCTTTTGATGGTGTGTTCCAAATTCCTTTGGTTGCTAAGCACCGCGCCGTTCATTGTAACAGCCCCTGTGATGATGTCCTCCTGTGTTTTTAACAGAATTGTAAAGATTTATTTGGGTTCAGGGAATCATCCAATCCTGACAGTGCAGAATGAGGACATTTGGCCCATTGAGCCTACCCCAAGCAGAATCCCACCCAGGCCCTATCCATGTCACCCCATGTATTTGCCCCACTAATCCCCCTGGCGCTATGGGGCAATTTAGCATGGCCAATCCACCTAACCCGCACATCTCTGGACAGTGGAAGGAAACCGGAGCACCTGGAGGAAATCCATCCGAGGCTGGAATCGAACCCAGGTCCCTGGCGCTATGAGGCAGCAGTACTAACCACTGTGCCACTGTGCCACCCCAAAGCCTACTGCACTTGATATTCCCAGGCAGTCTCCCATCCATCAAGAACCCCCATTTTTTGAACAACTGACTTTGGACTCTTGTCACTGCTGCCTCTCGTGAGGCAGCAGCGCGAACTGCTGTGCCATCGGGTTCTGGAAAACTTGGAGGGGTCCAAACCAGGATCAAATATTGGGATGAGACCTCCCTGGAGTTTCCAGTACTGACTGTGTCTAAATTCCCACTGTCAAGGCATTCGCTCCTAATCTAACCTGGATGGGCAGGGAACCCCCATGTGTCGACAGTAACATTCAGGAGGTGCTAACCTGGTAAAGGATATACAGAATCCAAATTGTTTTGATGGTGTGAGTCATGGTTGCATCCAGAAATGTGACACTTGCCTCCATTTGATTGAGATATCCCGTTCTTAGAAAGAAAATCTAAGCCAATTTGAAATAGTTTAACTGGAAATGTGAACCTACATTTCTGAAGGTGGAAAGCCGCACTTCTTCTCATTCACTAGAGGTGGAATCTTTATACTTCTAAACATTCATGCCATTCTTCTGTGTGTTTTATTCAGGATATGGCAGGAGGTGCTTGATGAAGTTTATTTATTTATTAGTGTCACAGCTAGGCTTACAGTGACACTGCAATGAAGTTACTGTGAAAATCCCCTTGCCGCCACACTCCGGCACCTGTTCGGATACACTGAGGGAGAATTTAGTATGAACAATGCACCTAACCAGCACATCTTTGGGGTGTGGGTAGAAACTGACTGGGGGAAACCGAAGCACCCAAAAGAATCCCACGCAGACATGGGGAGAACATGCAAACTCCACACGGACAGTGACCCAAGCTGGGAATCGAACCCGGGTCCCTGGCACTGTGAGGCAGCAGTCCTAATCACTGTGCCACTGTGCCACCCCATGGGTGGGACGCTCTGCATTCTGTGCTCTCTTTATTGCCATTTAGGCTTGGTCTCTGCATTCTCCGTGATTGGCGGATCTCTTTAGTGGATATTTCTTCTCCAGTTTGTGCGTCCTAAGGCAAGTGATTGTGTTGATGGGGATGTTGCATTTATTTAGGGAGGCTTTCAGAGTGTCCTTGTAACGTTTCCTCTGGCCTCATTATCGCTTGTCATTGCAGACTGAGGAGTAAGCACTTGCCTTGGGTGGCTTGTGTCTGGCATGCGGACAATGTGGCCCATCCATCGCAGCTATTTGAACATGATCAATGCCTCGATGCTAGGGATATCAGCCTGGGAAAGGATTCTCATGTTGCCTATCCTGCTAGTGGACTTGAGGAATTTTGTGGAGGTAGCGTTGGTGATATCTCTCCAGGGATTTGACATGTAAAAAATGTAAATTTCATTTATTAATCACAAGTAAGGCTTACATTAACACTGCAATGAAGTTACAGTGAAATTCCCCTGGTCACCACAGTCTGGCACCTGTTTGGGTCAATGCACCTGACCCAAGTGTCTTTCAGAATGTGGGAGGAAACCGGAGCACCCAGAAGAAACCCATGCAGACATGGGGAGAATGTGCAAACCCTCACACAGATAGTGACCCAAGCTGGGAATCGAACCTTGGACCCTGGCTCTGTGAAGAAGCAGTGCTAACAATTTTGCAACCATGTCATCCTATGTCTGCTGTACATTGTCCATCTTTCTGATGCATAAGTAAATGTGAAGTCCGCTACAGTCCTAGATGACTACGGGCAGCTCTCCCCTTTCAGGGAGAGACCTGACTGGTGGCGCCATGGTAGCACAGTGGTTAGCACTGGTTAGTGGTTAGCACTGGTGCCTCCGAGTGCCAGGGGCCAGGGTTCGATTCCAACCTTGAATGACTGTCTGTATGGAGTTTGCAGCCATGTCTTTTTTCAGGATTTGACCCCAGTCAGTAAGAGAGTCAAACATTTAACTCAAAACACAGCTAAAAAAAACCTTTGAGGAAAACATGCAAATGTCACTCACACCGGCAAAGATGCAAAAGCTTTGAGAACCAAGGCTTCCTGACAGAAAATAATCTGGCAAAAGGAACTGTTCTGATTCTAAAGAATTGCTCAGAACAAAGGGTTATGATGGACAATCTGTGGCAACAGATTTTCTTCATATTGCAAAGTTAAGCAAGCAAGTGATTCAGATTTTGTGGGATCACTGAGTCAAGACCGTAAGAAATGTTTCCTCACAGCTGAGGGGACTGAGCAGAAAATTCCATCTTATACTTTTGATTGTAGGCTTAAAACTAGTTTGTTGTTTGAGTATCCTACTCTAATCCTCCAAGTGGATTTGAAGTTTACGTTTATTTTGTTTAGAGGAATTTCTTTATCTTGCATTTACCCTCAACTATGTAATATTCAAAATATTATTGTAATGTAATCCAAGATTTAAGCTTATAATAAAGTATTGTAAGTGAACCATTACAAAAGGTTTTAGTCTTAGAGTTTTACAGCATGGAGAAGGATGCTTCTCTCCAGTGTGTCTGTGTCAGCCATCTATTCTCACTCTGCAAACCTCACAGACCCTAATCGCACGATGGCACAGTGGTTAGCACTGCTGCCTCACAGCGACAGGGATTCGATTCCCAACTTGGGTCACTGTTTGTGTGGAGTCTGCACATTCTCCCTGTGTCTGCATAGGTTTCCTCTGGGTGCTTCAGTTTCCTCCCACAGCCAGAGAGATAGAACATAGAACATAGAACATAGAACATTACAGCGCAGAACAGGCCCTTCGGCCCACGATGTTGCGCCGACCAGTTTTTTTAAAAAAAAACACTGACCCACTAATCTAAACCAATCCCTTTTCGTCCATAAACCTATCCACAGATCTCTTAAACGCCCCCAAACTAGGCGCATTTACAACTGCAGCAGGCAGGGCATTCCAATCCCTCACCACCCTCTGGGTAAAGAACCTACCCCTGACATCCGTCCTATAACTACCACCCCTTAATTTAAAGCCATGCCCCCTCGTGCTAGCATTCTCCATCCGAGGAAAAAGGCTAACACTATCCACCCTATCTAAACCTCTAATCATCTTATATGTTTCAATAAGATCCCCTCTTAGCCTCCTTCTTTCCAGCGAAAACAACCCCAAATCCCTCAGTTTCTCCTCATATGACCTCCCCTCCATACCAGGCAACATCCTGGTAAACCTCCTCTGCACCCTCTCCAAAGCCTCCACGTCCTTCCTGTAATGTGGGGACCAGAACTGCACACAGTACTCCAAGTGCGGCCGCACCAGAGTTGTGTACAGTTGCAACATGACGCTGCGACTCCTAAATTCAATCCCCCTACCAATAAATGCCAAGACACCGTATGCCTTCTTAACAACCTTATCTACTTGATTCCCAACTTTCAGGGATCTATGTACACATACACCTAGATCCCTCTGCTCCTCCACATTATTCAAAGTCCTCCAGTTAGCCCTATACTGAACACATCTGTTACTCCTACCGAAATGAATTACCTCACACTTCTCCGCACTAAACTCCATCCGCCACCTCGCGGCCCAGCTCTGCAACCTGTCTAAGTCACCCTGCAAACTATGACACCCTTCCTCACAATCTACCACACCACCGACTTTGGTGTCATCAGCAAACTTACTAATCCACCCAACTATACCCTCATCCAGATCATTAATAAAAATTACAAACAGCAGTGGCCCCAAAACAGATCCCTGAGGCACACCGCTCGTAACCGAACTCCATGACGAATATTCACCATCAACCACCACCCTCTGTCTCCTATCTGCCAGCCAATTCCTGATCCAAGTACCTAGATTACCCCCAATCCCATACATCTGCATTTTCTGCAGAAGCCCACCATGGTGAACCTTCTCAAACGCCTTACTAAAATCCATATATACCACATCAACTGCCTTACCCCTATCCACCTCTTTGGTCACTTTCTCAAAGAACTCAATAAGGTTAGTAAGGCACGACCTACCCGCTACAAAACCATGCTGACTGTCTCTAATCAATTCATTACTCTCCAAATAACTATAAATCCTATCCCTAATAATTCTTTCTAAAACCTTGCCCACAACAGAAGTAAGACTCACCGGTCTATAATTCCCGGGGAAGTCTCTGTTCCCCTTCTTAAACAATGGGACAACATTCGCTGTCCTCCAATCTTCCGGTACTATACCAGAGACCAACGATGACCTGAAGATCAGAGCCAGAGGCTCTGCAATCACCTCTCTAGCCTCCCAGAGAATCCTAGGGTAAATCCCATCCGGACCAGGGGACTTATCTATTTTCAAGCCCTCTAGAATATCCAGCACATCCCCGGTTTCAACTGCAATACTTTCTATTTTACACCCCTGCACCCCAGTGTCCTCCACAGCTACATTCATGTCCCCCTGCGTGAACACCGAAGAGAAATATTGGTTCAATGCCTCTCCAATCTCTTCCGGTTCCACACACAACTTCCCTCTACTGTCTATAACTGGCCCTAATCTTGCCCTAACCAACCTTCTGTTCTTGACATACCTATAGAACGCCTTAGGATTCTCCTTAATCCTATCAGCCAAAGTCATCTCATGTCCTCTTTTAGCCCTTCTTAACTCCCTCTTCAACTCCCTCCTAGCCAATCTAAAGCTTTCTAATGCACTACCTGAGCTGGTTAGGTGCATTGGCCATGCTAAATTCTCCCTCAGTGTACCGAAACAGGCACCGGAGTGTGGCGACAAGGGGATTTTCACAGTAGCTTCATTGCAGTGTTAATGTAAACCCACTTGTAACACTAATAAATAAACTTTAAATTCTTATAAAATTTTGAATTAACAGACTCTAAGAGAGGTTACTCTTCAATAGGAGAGATAATTCTGTTATAATATGTCACATATGTTTTATCCTGATTTACCTTTGCGTAGATTGCCTTATAGGTAGCATTAAAACTGATAAATCTCTGGGGACTGATGGCATTTATCCCAGGCTGCTTAGGGAGGCGAGAAATATAATTGCTGGGCCCCTGACGCAAATCTTTGTCTCTTCTTTGGACACAGGTGAGGTCCCAGAGGACTGGAGGATAGCGAACGTGGTACCGTTGTTTAAAAAGAGTAGGAGGGATAACCCTGGTAACTATAGGCCGGTGAGTTTGACGTCAGTGGTAGGCAAGTTGATGGAAAGGATCCTTAGGGGTAGGATGTATGAGCACTTAGAGCGTTGCGATCTGATTAGGGATACGCAGCATGGCTTTGAAAAGGGCAAGTCTTGCCTTACGAATCTGGTAGAATTTTTTGAGGAGGTGACGAAAACGGTTGACGAAGGACGAGCCGTTGATGTTGTCTATATGGATTTCAGTCAGGCATTTGACAAAGTCCCTCATGGTAGGTTGGTTGAAAAGATTAAGGCTCATGGAATACAAGGCCAGGTATCAAGATACCTGGTTGAGAACTGGCTTGGTAAGAGGAGACAGAGAGTAGTAGTGGAAGGGTCCTTTTCTAGCTGGAGGTCTGTCACTAGTGGTGTGCCGCAGGGCTCAGTACTGGGACCTCTTAGGACTGTTTCCCGGGCTGTTTTTGTTCTTTGCTCTTTGTCAGATTGAACCAGGGCAGGACTTACTCAGTTACTGGTAGGGCATTAGGGAAAGTTACAGAACAAAGAGACCTAGGGGTACATGTTCATAGCTCCTTGAAAGTGGAGGGACAGGTGGATACAGTGGTGAAGAAGGCATTCAGCATGGTTGGTTTCATTGGTCAGAACATTGAATACAGGAGTTGGAACATTTTGTTGAAGTTATACAAAACATTGGTAAGGCCACACTTGGAATACTGTGTACAGTTCTGGTCATCCTATTATGGAAAGGATATTATTAAACTTGAAAGAGTGCAGAAAAGATTTACTCGGATGCTACCAGGACTTGATGGTTTGAGTTATAAGAAGAGGCTGGATAGACTGGGACTTTTTTTCCTGGAGCGTAGGGGGCTGAAGCGTAATCTTATAGAGATCTATAAAATATTGAGGTGTATAGATCAGTTAGGTAGTCAATATCTTTTCCCAAAGGTTGGGGATTCTAAAACCAGAGGGTGTAGGATTAAGGCGAAAGGGGAGAGATACAAAAGGATCCAGAGGGGCAGAACGATGGCAAAGTGGTTAGCAGTGCTGCCTCACAGTGCCAGGGACCCTGGTTTTGTTTCCAGCTTCAGTCACTGTATGAGTGGAGTCTGCACATTCTCCCCATGTCTGTGTGGGTTTCCTTCGGGTGCTCTGGTTTCCTCCCACAGTCTGAAAGACGTGCTGGTTAGGTGCATTGACCTGAACAAGCGACGGGGGAATTTCACAGTAACTTCATTGCAGTGTTAATGTAAGCATTACTTGTGACTAATAAACTTTTTTTGCTCAGAGGGCGGTGAGTGTCTGGGACAAGCTGCCAGAGGTAGTGGTAGAGGCGGATACGATTTTTCTTTTAAAAACATTTAGACAGTTACATTGGTAAGATGGGTATAGAGAAGTATGGGCCAAATGCAGGCAATTGGGACCAGCTGAGTAGTTTAAAAAAAAGGGTGGCATGGACAAGTTGGGCCGAAGGGCCTGTTTCCAAACTGTCAGCCTCTATGATTTGATGACTCTAGTCCAGATAGTCCTGGAAGAGTGACCTTATGGGTCAGGAATCACATACAGACCAGGCCAGAGCAAACAGGGGGTGGCAGAATTATTTTGCTAACGGGCATTAGATGGATTTTTATGACGATTGTTACAAGATAATCATTAAACTTTGCACATTTTTACTGAACTCAGATTTCATTATCAGCCGTGGTGGGATTCGAATCCAGGTCCCCAGAGTTTCAGAATTCTGGGTTTCAGAATTACTACAAATAAGAACAGAAAATGCTGGAAAATCTCAGCATCTGTGGAGGGAGAATAGAGCCAACGTTTCAATTCAGGATGATGGTTCGTCAAGGATGAAGTATAATAGGAAAAGATTAATACGTCCTCACAATGTAAATCTTGTCCAACTTCCCTTGTCTTCAGCTCTGACTAAGGATCATCATGACTTGAAACGTCCTTACCCATTCTGGCCTACACATGACCCTAGATCCACAGCAATGAATGCTGGCCTAGTCCGCAATGCCCACATTCCGTGAACAAATAGAAAAATGTTCATCTAACCTGCTGGAACTTCTTGATGCCAGTTCTGATGAAGGGTGATCCAGACTCGAAACATTGAGTACTTATTCTCTCTCCTCACAGATGCTGTCAGACCCACTGAGATTTTCCAGCATTTTCTCTTTTTGTTTCAGATTCCTGCATTCACAGTATTTTGCTTTTGTTTTTGTGAATTACTAGTCCAGTGACAATCTCACAACTCCACTTACGAGGATTTCAAAGTTCTTCCAGTTGGAGATTTCAGCTAACAATATTTTCCAAGATGGCAAAGAGGGAGACAGCTTCTTGCAAGCTGTGCTCAGCATATCTTCTAATTCTATCTTTTACTCTCATTCTTTGGTTCTAAAACTCTATTTTGTTTTCTTCCCTGCTGCCATCAGACTTTTGAATGAACCGACTTCATCTGGAGTTGACCATACTCTATGCCCTAGCTATGACTGTAACACTACATTCTGCACTCTCTCCTTTCCTTCTCTATTTCTGTTAGAATTTTATAAATCCCTATGAGATCCCCCCCTCATTCGTCTGAACTCCAGCGAAAACAATCCTAACCTAGTCAATCTCTCCCCGTACATCAGAACCGCCATCCCCAAAATCAGCCTGGAAAACATTCGCTGCACTCCCTTGACAGTAAGAACATTCTTCCCCAGAAAAGGAGGCAAAAACTGCGCACAATATTCTAGATGTGGTCTCACCAAAGCCCTGTATAATTACAATAACACATCCCTGCTCCTGTACTCGAAACCTCTCACAATGAAGGCCAACATGACATTTGCCTTCTTTACCGCCTGCTGCACCTGCATGCTTACCTTCAGCGACTGGTGCACAAGGACACCCAAGTCCTGCTGTACACTCCCCTCTCCCAATTTACAGCCATTCAGGTAGTAATCAGCCTTCTTGTTCTTGCTTCCAAAGTGAATAAGGTCACATTTATCCAAATTATACCGCACCTGCCATTGATTTACCCATTCACCCAACCTGCTCAGATCATTCTGAAGGATCTCTGCGTCCTCGTCACAGTTCACCCTCCCATCCAACTTGGCTTCATCTGCAAACTTTGAAATGTTTCCTCATTCTAATTATTAATGCCTATCGTGAAAAGCTGGGGTCCCAGCACCGATCCCTGTGGCACCCCACTAGTTACTGCCTGCCAATTTGTAAAGAACCCACTAATTCCTGTTCTTTGTATAGCGCCCAAGAAACAATACTTTTCACTGTACATTAATACACGTGACAATAGTAAATCAAATCAAATCAGAGCAATAACGTTCAACGAATGAGTACACCATGCCTGGGGTTAGAGACAGCAGAGAGGTAACAATTAAGCTCCTGTGAAACATCTTGGGATATTAGATATAAAAACACAAGATGTTGTTGTTGACAGGATATTTTTCACACATTTCATTGTCACAGCGCGGGCAACCATTCTCAGATCTACTGCCGTTGCTAGGACACATTTTCCAAAGCCCCTTGTGAAGGGCCATTAATAATATTTGAATTACCTTCAGCTATAAGCTTGTGCCGACTTCTGTCTCTGCAGCTTATTTTACGGCCGTTTGGAGCTCTTGTATACCGGTCCCTCACCTTACATTGCGCTTCCTTATCTGAGGCTTTTAAGCAGACGGAGACTTAGTAAAAAGTTCTGTGTATATTATGCTATAAATAAGCCCATCATTCTTAGGCCTGTTTAAACGAGGCTCACATCATTGTTCACTGCAGTGTTTCGGGTCTGAGGAGTGACAGTCGTTGCTTGCCCACCTTAGTGAGCCCCCTCCCCTCCAACAACTGTTGTTCATTATCTGGATTAGTCTCTGGCGGCTCAAAGGTAATTAGAGTGAATTATGTCTCCTGTCATTTAGAAGTGCTTATTTTTGCTCCTCATGTATATTTTATGACAGGTTGCCAAGGCAGGCTGTGCATGTTAAGGGGCCACCAATGCCGCAGTCACTCGAGGCACCAGTCCACGTGGGTGGCACTCGGAGAATTCAGCACCTGCTCCGAGAGAGTTCAAGAGCCCTATAAATCCTGAGTTAGGCTGCTGGCACATCAGGAAAAGCAGGGCTCAATCAGAGAATGCAGAAGGAGGCCATTCAGCCCATCGAGCCAACAACAATCCCTATCCCCATACGTTTACCCTGCTAATCCCCCTGACATTAAGGGGAAGTTTATCCACCCAACCAGCACGTCTCTCGGACTGTGGGAGGAAACTGGAGAACCCGGAGGAAAGCCACCACAGACAAAGGGAGAATGTGCAGACTCCACACAGATAGTGAGCCAAGCCTTGCGCTTGAAGGCAGTAATGCTATCCACTGTGCCACTAGGCCGCCTATATCCAGCCATATAATTCCCTAAATTTGCACCCCCTTTATTGTGGAGTTCCACTAGAGGTAGACAAAAATGTCAGCGATCGACAAAAGACTTGAATGAGGCACTCACTGAGTGTTAAAATGGGCAGCATGGGCTTGTAGAGCCGAAGGGCCTGTTTCCTATGCTGTGCTGTTCTTTGTCCTCACTTGGATCTTAGTTGATAGATGCTAATGCCAACAACACTTCAAACAGCTACTAGAAGTTTGCAATTCCAGGGCAACTGGAAGACACTAAATGAGCAGGAGATATTTCGAGAAGCTTCACATCTCTGGGGTGAAATCGTTCCCTTAAAATCAAAGCACCAGAGACTCAGGTGTCGGAATGAAGTAGGCCCACATCCTCTTTCTGTGATGACCACACTCGCTGTCTATGGGCCCTCAGATTACATTACAAGAGTGACCACACTTTGAAAGTGCTTCATTGACAGTGAAGAGCATTTGGGTGTTTTGATACTGTTTGGGGGGGGAGGTGATGGCCTGATGGTATTATCAAAAGACTATTAATGGAGAAACTCAGCTAATTCAAACCCAGCCAAGGCACATGGTGGAATTTGAATTCAACAAAAAAAAATCTGGAATTAAGAACCTACTGATGACCATGAAATAATTGTTGATTGTTAGAAAAACCCATTTGGTTCACTAGCCTACATGAGATTCCAGAGCCACAGCAATGTGGTTGACTTTTACAGATGCACCATAGAAATTATTCTTTCTGGTTGTATCACAGCTTGGTATGGCTCCTGCTCTGCCCAAGTCTCCAAGAAACTACAGAGTGCAGTGAACGAAGCCCAGCCAATCACGCAAACCAGTCTCCCATCCATAGACTCTGTTCTATCAAAACGACAAGATAAAAGTATGAATGATGGAACAAAGAGGTCTCAGAGGTCACCAGGTTATAACACAATTAATGATGCTGCTACTGTTTGCATTACTAATCGAGTTCCTGAAGTCATGTAGACTGATGAGAAAAAGGTATAACTATTGAATTGATTCTTTATGTAGGGCGGACTTGAGAGTAGAATTAGCAAGTCGTAACGACGGTTCTCTGAACTTAAGTTTTTGCCAAAGCTGCACGCAGTCTTTCGGAAATAAAGATAAGTTGTTTTGTTGGAATGAATTTTGTTGAGTCTCTCTACCACAGTCAAGAAGCAGGAAAAATTTCCACTTCAACACCTTCTTAAAGGCAACTATGAACAGGTAATAACTGCTGGTCTGCCAGCAACAGCCAGGAATGAATAAGATGTAATAAGATCATGGTTGATGCTATGTGAATGTAACTTCCTTCTCTTCTTCAATAGCTGTTGCTTCCTTCTGTAACTTGGGACCTCAGCAATGTGCTCAGCTCTGTAAGCACTCCTGTGAATCCGCACGTGATTGCTTACCTTTCAAGGCCCCATATGCTCCTTTGAGATTAAGCAAAGCTTCATTTGAGCTTTCTTCAGCCTGTGTTTGCTGTCCCCAATGTGTTCTCCCCTACACTGGGGAGATTAAATACAGTCTAATTTGATTTGATTTGATTTATCATTGTCACATATACTAGTATAGTGAAAATATTGTCCCTTGTGCACTATACAGAGAAAGCATACTCTTCATGAGTAGGAAAGGAGAGAGTGCAGAATGTTGTGTTACAGTTTTAGCTAGGATGCAAAGAAAGATCAACTTAATGCAAGGTAAGCCCATTCAAAAGTCTCACAGTGGCAGGGAAGACAATGTTCTTATGTTGGTTAGTCCATGATCTCAGAATTTTGTATCTTTTTTCTGAAGGAAGAAGGTGAAAGAGAGAATGTCTGGGGTACGTAGGGTTCTTAATTATGCTGGCTGCTTTGCTGAGGCAGCAGGAAGTGTGGACAGAGTCAATGGATGGGAAGCTGACTTGTGTAATGGATTGGGCTACATTCACAAACTTTTGTAGTTCCTTGCGGTCTTGAGTAGAGCAGTGATACAACCAGAAAGAATGCTTTCTATGGTGCACCTGTAAAAGTTGATGTGAGTTTTAGCTAACATGCCAAATTTCCTTTGCCTTCTGAGAAAGTAGTGGCATTGATGGGCTTTTTTAACTATAGTGTCAGCACAGGGGGACCAGGAAAAGCTGTTGGTGATCAGGGCACCTAAAAATTTGAACCCTTTCTACTTTGTCCCATTGATGTAGACAGGGGCATGTTCTCTTTTAAGCTTCCTGAAGCTGATGGCAACCTCCTTCATTTTGTTGACATTGAGGGAGAGATTATTGTTGCCGCACCAGTTCACCAGATTCTCCATCTCATTCCTGTACTCTGTCTTGTCTGAGATTTTGTTTAAGATCTGGCCCATTATGGTGGTGTCATCAGCAAACTTGAAAATCGAGTTGGAGGGAAATTTGGCTGCACAGTCATAGGTGTATAAGGAGTATAGTTGGGGGCTGAGAACAGGGGCACCCAGTGTTGAGGATGATCGTGGAGGAGGTGTTGTTGCCTATCCTTACTGATTGTGGTCTATGAGTTAGGAAGTTCAGGGTCCAGTCACAGAGGGAGGAGCCGAGCCCAGGCCATGGAGGTTGGAGATGAGTTTTGTGGGAATAATGGTGTTGAAGGCTGAGCTGGTCTGGGTGATTGCTTTTCAGGAATATTTTTGTTCTGTCTGCAAGCATGACCCCCCCCTTTCTGTTGTTTGCCATTTCAACTCAGCACATTGATCACAGGCCCACATGTTCATCTTTGGCCTATTACAATGCTCCAATGAAGCCCAACGCAAACAGGAGGAACGGCATCTCATCTTCTGATTGGAAATGTTACAGCTCTTGGGACTCTGTGTTCAAATACTTCAGATAGTTCATAAGTTCATAAGATATAGGGGCAGAATCAGACCAATCGGCCCATCAAGTCTGCTTCACCATTTGATCATGATTGATATGCTCCTCATCCCCATTTTCCTGCCTTCTCCCCATAACCCTTCAACCCATTACTACTTAAAAATCTATCTCAGTCCTCCTTTAATTTACTCACTGTCCCAGTATCCACCACACTTTGGGGCAGCGAATTCCACAGATTCACAACCCTTTGAGAGAAGTAGATTCACTTAAACTCTGTTTTAAATTTGCTACCCCTTATCCTAAGACCTTTCTTAGGGCTATATTGAACTTTCGTAAACTCCTTTTCTTTAATATCCCATACTTTTGTTGTTTCAGTGCAAAACTATGTCCCTTCACCCTTTCACATCAGGTAATTTGCACTTAAAGTTGTGACTTTTTGTTGGCGTTTCTGCATCTCTAATATACTTTCCATCCCTTTAGTTCCAATGAAGAGTCAAAGGACTCAAAACATTGGCTGTAAATCTCATGTTTCAGCCATCGTGGAAATCGTATTGGGGGAGACAGAAAATTTAGTGGATTACTTAAAGGCCCAGATGGGAATTTCTTGTCTTGGGGCGTACAATTGGAGAATCGTAGGATCATAGATGTTTAAAAGCAGGGAAAGTGATAATGAAAGAGCCTTAGCCAAAATATGATTTATTCAGTTCCGGGGTCATTGAGTATATTCCAGGCTGAGATAGACAGATACTTACTCAGTAAGGGAATCAAGGGTTATCGGGATAAGGCAGGAAAGTGGCATTAAGGATTATCATATCAGATCAGTCATGATCTTATCGAATGGCAGAGCAGGCAACATTTACAGATGCACCATAGAAAGCATTCTTTCTGGTTGTATCACAGCTCGATATGGCTCCTGCTCTGCCTAAGACCACACAAGGTACAAAGTGTCATGAATGTAACCCAGTCCAACATGCAAAGCAGCTTCCCATCCATTGACTCTGTCTACACTTACCACTGCCTCAGTAAAAACAGCAGCATAGTCAAGGACCCCATGCACATTCTCTCTTCCATTGGGAAAAAGATACAAAAGTCTGGGGTCACGTACCAACTGAATTAAGAACAGCTTCTTCCCTGCTGCCTTCAGACTTTTGAATGGACCTACCTTATATTGAGTTGATCTTTCTCTACACCCTAGCTATGACTGTAAGACTACATTCTGCACCTGATTATAAAATCCCACAGAATCAAAGAATCCTTACAGTACAGATTTATTTACAGCTGTACTGACCACAATCCCACCCAGACCCTAATCCCTAACCCTCATTTCCCTATCTAATCCTCCTGGCCCTAAGGGGCAAATTAGCATGGCCAATCAACCTATCACACATCTTTATACTGTGGGAGGAAACCGGAGCACCCGGAGGAACCCGACGCAGACACGAGGAGAATGTGCAGACTCCACACAGATAGTGAACCAAGGCTGCAATCAAACCTGGGTCCCTGGCTCCGAGAGACAGCAGTGCTAACCACTGTGGCACCGTGCCACCCTAATCCCACCCCTGGTCTCTGTTTCTCTTTGACAGATGCTGGCAGATGTGCTATGTTTGTCTCAGGTTCCAGCATCCACAGTGTTTTATTTCAGCCATTGGATTCTTTGCCCACCTCCTCTCTTCCACTCATCCATGTTTGGATGGTTAAAAATTTCCTTCAGCTGAGATATTAGACGGAGGCACCATCTCCTCTTTCAGATGCAGTTAATGGTTTCCACAGTTCTACTCAAAGAAGAGCAGGGCTTATTCCCTCCTGAAGTACTGACTGACATTTAGTCCACACTGCAAACGTTCTGTCTTGCTATGTATCCGCTGCTGTCCATGGGAGCTTGCTATGCAGGGGAAGGCAATGGCCTAGAGGTATTATCTCTACACTATTAATCCAGAACCTCAACTAACTCAACTAAGAAGGTAGCCAGGGAAAGGGTTGGGTCCACTCAAGGATAGTGGATGGGGTCTATGCATGGAACAAGAGGAAATGGACAACTTTGCCTCAGTATTCACCAAAGAGAGACACTTGATGTATGAGGAGCCTAGGGTAGGGTGTGTAGAGATTCTGGGGCATGTCTATATCAAAAGGGAGGAAGTGTTGGGAGTCTTAAAAATCACTGAAGTAGATAAGTCCCCAGGGCTTGATGGGATTTACCCCTGAATAGTGAGGGAGGCAAGGGAGGTAATTGCTGAGGCTTTGACAGAAATCTTTGTATCCTCATTGGGTATTGGTGAAGTTCCAGAGGACTGGAGGACAGCCAATGTTGTTCCAATCGTTTAAGTTTAATTTTAAGAGGGTAAGCAAAGATAATCCAGGAAACTGTAGGCCGGTGAGCCTTACGTCAGTGGTAGAGAAAGATACAGCATATACTCAGATTTGGAAACAAATGGACTTATTAATGATAGGCAGCACGGCTTTGTGAAGGGGAAGTCGTGCCTCAGTAACTTGATTGAATTTTTTGAGGAAGTGACAAAGATGATAGATGAGGGAAAGACGGTGGATGTTGTCTACATAGACTTCAGTAAAGCCTTTGATAAAGTATCTCATGGTAGACTGCTACGAAAGGTGAAGTCACATGGGGTCAGAGGAGAACTGTCAAGATGGATGCAGAACTGGAGACAGAGGGTAGCAGTAGAGGGTGTATTTCTGAATAGAAGGCTGTGACTAGTGGTGTTCAATAGGAATCAGTTCTGGGATCTTTGTTGTTCGTAGTATATGTCAATGACTTGAGCAGACGGTTCACTAATATCTTTCAGGGAAGGAAATTTGCCGTCCTTACTGGTCTGGCCTACATGTGGCTCCAGATCCACAGCAACATGGTTGAGTCTCAACTGCCCTTGGGCAACTAGGGATGGACAATAAATGCTGGCCAGCCAGCGACGCCCGTATGCTATGAACGAATTTTAAAAAAGTCACCTGCTATGTGCACTGGATTAGTGACACAAAAATTTATACACTTAGTTAGCTTTAAGATGTTCTTCAGCTTCTTCAAACCTCAGCCAACTTGCTTATCAGTCATGCAGAGTAGACTTGATGGGCCGAATGGCATAGTTCTGCTCCTTCATCTTATGACCATACAGAGCTCCTCTTCTGAGGGCTCTCTCGGACAGCAGCAGGCAGTAAACAATCATCCAGAGGGATTGTTACTAATTACACAGCTTGGTATGTCCCCTGCTCTGTCTCTCAAGAAACTACAAAAGGTCGTGAATGTAGCCCCATCCATCACGCAAACCAGTCTCCCATCCATTGACTCTGCCTACTCTCCCTGTTGCCTCGGCAAAGAAACCAGCATAATTAAGGACCCCACGCACCCCGGACATTCTCTCTTTCACCTTCTATTGGGAAAAAAGTACAAAAGTCTGAGGTCACGTACCAACTGATTCTTCCTTGCTGCCATCAAATCACCTTGTGTAATGATCTCACCTTAACTCAGAGCGCCGGCCCTTCATTTTTCTCCAGCTTCCCGTCCTTCCAAAACTGTCATGTGCCCTTGAATATTCACGTCCTCGTCTTTGTCATCTTTTAGCCATATCTGTAATGGCTATCAGCCCATACATATTTATTTCTATTTGAGCTGTCAATTCTTCTGTTTGTTACAAATGCTTCATGCATCCAGGTACAGGGCTTTTCAATTCTGCCTTCTTATCATTTGTACAACCACTGGCCTCATCTGCTGGCGCATGTTAAGTTTGTACGCTCAGTTACTTCCTACCACACTCTGTGGTAGCAAGGATGTGAGTCGCAGAGTCTTAGAGTCATAGAAGTTTACAACATGGAAACTTGTCCATGCCGCCTCTTTTCTAACTTTAATTAAGGCGAGCCCTTAATTTATCTCTTTGCTGGCCCAAGAAACCGATTCAAATTGAATCCAAATCATGGCCCCCTCAAGAGAGACATACTAGATCCAATAGAGAAAAGACTAAATCAGTTAGGATTATATCCACTGGGGTTTAGAAGAGTGAGAGGGGATCTCATAGAAACTTATAAAATTCTAACAGGGTTAGACAGGGGAGATTCAGAAAGAATCTTCCTGATGGCAGTGGAGTCCAGAATTAGGGGTCATAGTTTGAGAATAAGGGGTAAACCTTTTAAGAACTGAGGTGAGGAGAAATTTCTTGTCCCAGAGGGTAGTGAATTTGTGGAATTCACTACCACAGGAAGTAGTTGAGGCCAAAACATTGTCTGATTTCAAGAAGAAATAGCTCTTGGGGCAAAAGGGATCAAGAGATATGGGAGGAAGGGGGTCAGGATATTGAATTTGATGATCAGTTATGATTATAGTGAATGGCAGGGTAGGCTGAAAGGGCCAAATGGCCTACTCCTGCTTCTAGTTTCTATCTCTCTATGAGCAAGCATTGCAACTCATCACAGGCTTGATCCCGTGCTTGATCTTAGCCAAAATGTTAAGAATGTAACCATTCTACCCTGGAGCCACATATTGGACTCCCAGGGTATTAAAAGAAATGGCAGAAGTAATAGCAGATGCATTGGTTGTAATTTATCAAAATTTGCTGGACGCTGGGGAGGTGCCAGCTGATTGGAAAACAGCTAATGTAATGCCACTGTTTAAAAAAGGAGGTAGACAAAAGGCGGGTAACTACAGGCCAGTTAGCTTAACATCCATAGTTGGGAAAATGCTGGAATCTATCATTAAGGAAGAAATAGCAGGACATCTGGAAAAGAATGGTTCAATCAAGCAGACGCAGCATGGATTCATGAAGGGAAAGTCATATTTGACTAATTGACTGGAATTTTATGAAGATATAACGAGTGCGGTTGACAGAGGGGAACCAGTGGATGTGGTGTTTTTAGATTTCCAGAAGGTGCTCGATAAGGTGCCTCACAAAAGGTTGCTGCAAAAAATTAAGGTACATGGAGTTGGGGGTAAAGTGTTAGTGTGGATTGAGGATTGGCTACCTAACAGAAAACAGAGAATTGGAATAAAAGGGAGAGGTGGATAACACAAAGATGAGTGGGAAAGCAAATTGCACGGAGGACACAGAAAGTCTACATCGAGATTTGGACAGGGTAAGTGAGTGGGCGAGGATCTGGCAGATGGAGTATAATGTTGCAAGTGTGAGGTTATCCATTTTGGAAGGAGTAATAGCAAAATGGACTATTATTTAAACGGTGAAAAATTACAACATGCTACGGTGCAGAGGGACCTGGGGGTCCTTGTGCATGAATCACAAAAACCCAGTCTGCAGGTGCAGCAGGTGATCAAGAAGGCGAATGGAATGTTGGCCTTTATCGCGAGGGGGATAGAATATAAAAGCGGGGAGGTCTTGCTGCAACTGTACAAGGTACTGATGAGGCCACACTTAGAGTACTGCGTACAATTTGGTTATTTAAGAAAAGGTATATTAGCTTTGGAAGGGGTACAGAGAAAGTTCACCAGGTTGATTCAGGAGATGAGGGGATTAGCTTGTGAGGAGAGATTGAGTAGATTGGGCCTGTACTCATTGGAGTTTAGAAGGCTGAGGGGAGATCTTATAGAGACATATAAGATAATGAAGGGGCTAGACAGGGTAGAAGCAGAGAGATTATTTCCACTTACAATGGAAACAAGAACTAAAGGGCACCGCCTCAAAATACAGGGAAGTCAATTTAGAACAGAGTTGAGGAGGAACTTCTTCTCCCAGAGGGTGGTGAATCTTTGGGATTCTCTGCCCAATGAAGCAGTGGAGGCTACCTCGTTAAATGTATTTAAATCACAGGTAGATTTTTAACCAATAAGGGAATTAGGGGTTATGGGGAGCAGGCAGGTAAGTGGAACTGAACCCACTATTAGATCAGCCATGATCTTATTGAATGGCAGGGCAGGCTTGAAGGGCTAGATGGCCTACTCCTGCTCCTATTTCTTATGTTCACCCCAGTCCAATGCGGGCATCTTCAAATCGGGACATATGAAGATAGTGGAGCAATCCAAAATCATACATCTCAAACTCCCAGTCCTCACCCCACTCACACCCCACAGCCACCTGACAAATAAGCAGTGTGAAATACAGGACCACTAAAAACAAACGTAATAGACTCTGCAGAAAGTAATGTGTGAAGCAAAGAGTAAACAACAGCTTAAGCATGAGTATGAATTAGATAAAAGCATATCTCAAGATGCAGGGATGAGAGTCACTGCGATCTCTTAATGTGATGCTGATCGTAGAATACAAAGCACAATCCTTTCATCTTGCATACACTTGCTCTGCTTTTCAGTGTGAAGATGAAGTGAGTGTCAAGGCTGCGGAAGCACTAAGCACTCATTGCAGTGTAATTTCAAGCAACGAGCTAAAGCGAGCAATCTTATGATATGACTGCTTCTTCATTAACGAGCTGTAACTTAGTGTCACTTTCACATTCACGGAGACTGCAAATGAGAGTAATATTGTTTTTAAAGAGTACATTCGTCTTCGAACTTAATTTTTAACCATCTGGATTAATCCACAGGTATCAACAGTACTGGTTCTATTGCTGTGCACTACATGTGTCAGTGGTTTGAACCCAGGTAAACGTCGAAATAGAAACTAGAAGTAGGAGTAGGCCATTCAGCCCTTAGTTATAGCGCCGTAGAGATTTCCAACATGGAAACAGGCTCTTCGGCCCAACTTGTCCATTCCGCCCTCTTTTTAAACCCTTAAGTTAATCCCAATTGCCCACATTTGGCCCATATCCCTCTACACCCATCTTACGCATGTAACTGTTTAAATGCTTTTTAAAAGACAAAATTGTACCCGCCTCTACTATTACCTGTGGCAGCTTGTTCCAGACACTCACCACCCTCTGTGAAAAACCCTCTGAACACATTTGTATCTCTCCCCTCTCATCTTAAACCTATGCCCTCCAGTTTTAGACTCCCTTACCTTTGGGAAAAGATATTGACTATCTAGTTGATCTATGCCCTCATAAGTTCTCATAGAAACTTATAAAATTCTAACAGGTTTAAAATTTAAAATTTATTTGTTAGCATCACAAGTAAGGCTTACATTAACATTGCAATGAAATTTATGTGAAAATCCCCTCGTCACCACACTCTGGCGCCTGTTCGGGTTCACTGAGGGAGAATTTAGCATGGCCAATTCATCTAACCAGCATGTCTTTCAGACTGTGAGAGGAAACAGGAGCACCTGGAGTAAACCCACCCAGACACGGGAAGAACACACAGACTCCACACAGACAGTGACCTAAGCCGGGAATCGAACTGGGTCCCTGATGCTATGAGGCAACAGAGCTAACCTTCAGAAAGAAAGTTCCTAATGGCGGGGAGTCCAGAAAAAGGGGTCATAGTTTGAGGATAAAGGGTAAACTTTTTAGAATTGCGGTGAGGAGAAATTTCTTCACTCAGAGGGTGGTGAATGTATGCAATCCACAGAAAGTAGTTGAGGCCAAAATATTGTATGATTTCATGAAGAAATTAGATATAGCTCTTGGGGCTAAAGGGAATTGAGGGATATGGGGGAAAGGGGGGGTCAGGATCGTGAATTTGATGATCAAGCATGATCAAAATGAATGGTGGAGCAGGCTCGAAGGGCTGAATGGCCTACTCCTGCTTCGAGTTTCTATGTTTCCATAATTATAATCATCTCCTCCTTTTCTTTCATGAATTGTCAGGCCTGGTATACTCACTCCTTTTTCAGAAGCTCATTGGTTCAGGTTTCATTGTGAGACTTGAGCATGTAATCCAAGCTTACATGTGAATGCAGTTTTGAGGGAGAGCTGTGCCATCTTCCAAATGAAGCAAGAAGTAGAACTCCCGCCTACACTTTCAGGTGGTTGTAACTAATCCCATGATGTTATATCGAAGAAGAGTAGGTGATTTCTCCCCTGTGACCTGGTCCACATTGATCCAGGTACCAAAATCAATAAAGCACATTCTCTGATCGTTATCTCATTGCTAATAGTAGGAGTTTGCTACGTGCAGATTAGCCGCTGTGTTTTCTCCCAGTGACTGGCAGGCACGGTAGCACAGTGGTTAGCACTGCTGCTTCACAGCTCCAGGGTCCTGGGTTCGATTCCTGGCTTGGGCTGCTGTCTGTGTGGTGTTTGCACATTCTCCTCGTGTTTGTGTGGGTTTCCTCCGGGTGCTCTGGTTTCCTCCCACAGTCCAAAAATGTGTGGGTTAGGCTGATTGGCCATGTTAAAAAAAAATTGCCCTTAGCGTCCTGAAATGTGTCGGTTAGAGGGATTAGTGGGTAAACTTGTAGGGATATGGGAGTAGGATAGGTGGGATTGTGGCTGGTGCAGAGTCAATGGGCCGAATGGCCTCTTTCTGTGCTGTAGGGTTTCTATGACCATTGCCATAATTACCCAGATGTTCATACGAATGGAGGTCTCTGTTCCCATTGACACTGCACCCCTTCCGTGGGTTTCCTGTTGGCCAAGGGTGGAATCTTTCATTTTATTCATTTGTGGGGCATGAGTGTAGCTGGCTGACCAGCATTTATTGCCCATTCTTGTTGCCTTTGGTCAGAGGACAGATGAGAGCTAATCACATTGCTGTGACCCTAAAGGACATGAGTGTAACAGATGGATTTTTCCAACAATCGATAATGGTTTCATGGTCATCGGTAGATTCTTACTTCCAGAGTTTTATTGAATTCAAATTCCACCATCTGCCGTGATGGGATTTGAACTTGGATTCCCAAAGCATTAGAACCACAGAATCGCTACAGTTCAAAAAGAGGCCATTTTGCCCATCGAATCTGCACCAACAACAATCCTATCCAAGCCCTATCCGCGTAACCCCACATATTTGCCCCGCTAATCCCTGTAATCTATGCCTTCCGGACGGATGATAGCACAGTTGCTAGCACTGCTGCTTCCCAGCACCAGGGACCTGAGTTCAACTCCTGGCTTGGGTCACTGTCTGTGTTGAGTTTGCACGTCCTCCCCATGACTGTGTGGGCTTCCTCCGGGTGCCCCAGTTTCTTTCCACAGTCTGAAAGACATGCTGGTTAGGTGCATTGACTAGAACAGGCACCGGACTGTGGCAACTAGGGGAATTTCACAGTAATTTCATTGCAGTGTTAATGTAAGCCTTGCTTATGACTAACAAATAAAACTTTAACTAAGGGGCAATTTAGCATGGCCTATGGCCAATCAACATTATTGGCACATCTTTGGGACTGTGGGAGGAAAACAGAGCAAACCCATTCAGACATGGGGAGAACATGCAAACTCCATACAGACTGTGACCTGATCCGGGAATCGAACCCAGGTTCGTGGAGCTGTGGGGCAGCAGTGCCACCATGCTACCTAAGGTCGCTACATTTCTGGATGAATAGTCAATCAATATTACCACAAGGCCTTTACCTTCCCAATGGGAAATCTCATTGACAGCAGCAGAACCAGAGGAGCCCACCACCAGCAAACGGCTGGGAGGGAACAGAAACCCGTCCAACACTTCGGAAGTATTTCATTGGCATCATCTTAACTGGAATCAGGAAAGATGCAATATAAAAACAAGTTTTTTTTTCAGTCTTAATAATGGCATCACCAGTCTTTGTGCCGGATTCTCTGCCACAGGTATCCCATCACTCTTACTGTCCGTTCAACACTCTGTTAGATACGGCATGGCTGAGGCACTTTGTATTTTACCCTGGAGCACCTCATCAGACAATGACCGATTGTCAAATCCCTACCGATTAATCCACTGTGCTGGACAGTTTAAGCTCATGTCCTTTACGAAACTCGTTCCAATTCCCCACACTCGATTCACCTTCAACTAGTAATAGTCCCAGAAAGGAGAAGGCCTCCACCATATTCTTAATCCTTGTCATTCACCTCCCTCCCCCCAACAACCTCCCCCTCCCCTCCCAGTGTTGGGGACATAAAGCTAGGCTCTGTCCAAGTTACAGTTATGTGAAATTCAGGTTAGACCCAATCTTTTGCGTTCAGTTCTGGGTATTGTATCTCTATCAGGAAGGATATATTAACCTTGAGGTGTAGCACAGATTTACCAGAATGAAACCAAGGTTACAAAAGCTCACTTGTGAAAGCCAGCTTATGGACAAAGTTTACATTCTCTTATGTGCCTGTGGAAGGTGTACCAAATAGAGATACTTAGAATCATAGAATCCCTACAGTACAGAAGGAGGAATTTTGGCCCATTGAGTCTGTTCGACCACAATCCCCTAAAGACTATATTCCCTCAATCCCACCCCTTCACCTGGATAGTCTCTCTGATTCAAAGGGACAATTTAGCATGGCCAATCAACCTAACCCTTGCATCTTTGGACTATGGGGGGAAACCAGAGCACCCGGAGGAAACCCACGCAGACATGGGGAGAACATGCAAACTTTGCCTGTGACCCAAGCCAGGAATCGAACCTGGGTCCCTGAAGCTGTGAGGCAGCAGCGCTAACCATTGTGTCACCTTGCTGCCTCTTAGGAAAATTCAAAGACTTGATTGATAGAGAGAGAAACATTATTTCTACTGTTGGAAAAGCCAAGAATAAGTAGGTTTAACCTGCGAATTAGAGCAAGACCATTCAGGAGTTACATCAGGAAGCATTTCATCACAGGAAGGTTAGTGGAATCCTCTCCCCCAGAATCCTGCTGAGGCTGGAGATCCTTTCTGAAGAGAAATTCATGGATTTTTGATAGGCAAATATATTAAGACAACATATTATTAGGGGATCAAAGGATGTAGGAGGAAGGCGAGGTCAGGCTATTGAGTTGGATGATCAGCCATGGTCATAATGAATGGCTAAGCAGGCTCGAAGGGCTGAATGGCCTCTTCATGCTCCTATTTTCTGTTCCTATGAGTCAAGGTGGGTGGATATAGTAAAACACAGATCAGCCATGATGCTAGTCTTTTGAAAGTTCTTTGAAAATGGTGTCACAGAGTGGTGAAGACAGCATTTGGCACACTTGCCTTCATTGGTCAGAGAACTGAGCACATGAATTGGGATGTTATGTTACAAACTGTATTAGACATTGGTAAGGGCGCATTTGGAGTACTGCTCACAATTCTGGTCGCCCTGTTATAGGAAGGTTTAGTGGGACTGGGAGGATTGAATTACGAGGAAAAGCTGGATAGGTTGCGACTTTTTCCCTGGAGCATAAGAGGATGAGGCGTAAGCTAATAGAGCTTTATAAAATCACAAGGGGCATTGATAGGGTGAATAGCCAAGGTCTTTTCCTCAGGGTCAGGGAGTCCAAAAACTGGACGGCATAGGATTAAGGTGAGAGGGGAAAGATTTAAAAGGAATCTGAGGGGCAACTTTTTCACACAGAGAATGGTGCGTATGTGGAATGAGCTGTCAGAGAAGGTGGCAGAGGGGGGTACAATTATAACATTAAGAGACATTTAGACAGGTACATGGATAGGAAAGGTTTAGAGGGATAAACGCAGGCAAATGGGACTAGTTCAGTTTAGGAAACCTGGTCAGTGTGGACGAGTTGGGCCAAAGGGCCTGTTTCCGTGCTGTATATATCTACGACTCAATCATTGGAACTGTACCGCCCTACCCTCCAGGGAATCAGAGCAGGCGTGAGACGGACAATGCAAATGTCCATTGATCTCGGGCAGGAATTTCTGATCTCCCTCGAGCAAGGCTGTAAAATCCCGCCTTTTAACTAACTGAATGGTGATATAGGTTTGAGGGGCTGAATGTTCTCCTGCCCATCTCTGTGAATAAATGTTTCTCAGCGGATGATAAATAAGTCGCTGCTCTGGTCTGTATTATGATGTATCCCAGACTCTCCGAACACAAGACAATAGAACTGTACTTTTTCACTCAGGCACTTTTCTTGTCAGATGATATCAATGCAAACTTGATTCAACCGAATTGAACAGAATCCTTTACTCTTATCATTTGAAAATTGATGCTCCCGTAATCATTTCTCTCACAAGGTATCAGCACAGCTGTCACTAATCTCACAGACATGCATTAAGCTTCAAGAATAATACATTCTGGCCCAGGATTTGTTGGCAATACAACAGCAGGTTTAATGGCCATTTATTTGTGTGTCTGGCAATTTGTGGTGAGGAACAGATATGACATGCTTGACTTGAAGTAGAGCAAGGGATTAAGCCTTGGGGAGGCAGCGGTGTATTGGTATTGTCACTGGACTAATAGTTGAGAGTAATGCGTTAAGGACTCAGATCTGAATCCCAACCATGGCAAACAATTCGCCAATGCTCTTTAGAGGAGGTTATCTTTTTAAAGCTTATTCATTAGTCACAAGCAGGGCTTACATTAACACTGCAATGAAGTTACAGTGAAAATCCCCTAGTTGTCACACTCCGGCACCCTGTTCGGGTACACTGAGGGAGAATTTAGCACCCTATAAAGTTCTGATTGTGTGTGTGCGTGCGTGTGGGTGCTTGGAACCTCTATTTCCAAGGCATGTGTAAAGGAACTTCTTATGTTCCGTTAACAGTCCACAAACTGGGGGCCAGCTCTACACATAGAAAATGGATATCACACCCAGAAGACTCCTCTTTTTGTCTCCGATTTTGTCCAGTGCATTAGTGTGTGACTACACATGGAACCAGCCACGTGTGTCATTTTTAATCAATTTCAATGGTTCCTCTTTCGCCCTAACCTTTCCCATCAACTTTGCAGCTGTTGAATGCTGGACTGATACCAACTGGGCATTGAGTTGGAACAGACGAGTCAATCGCAACCAACGCATCTTTGGGACTGTGGGAGGAAATCAGAGCACCCGGAGGAAACCCATGCAGACAAGGGGAGAATGTGTAGACTCCACTCAAACAGTGACCCAAGCCAGGAATCGAACCCAGGTCCCTGGTGCTGTGAGGCAGAAGTGTTAACCACTGTGTCACCCTTCCGCCCCAGAACCTGCCATCCTTTAAGGGCTTGACTGAATTACGACTCCAGATCCACAGTTATGCTGTTGACTCTTAAATGCCCTCTGAACTGGCTGAACAGGTCACTCAAGGACAACAGGGGTGGGCAACAAATGCTGAAATAATTCCTCAGAGTCCCTTCACCAGATTCCCTTTGCTTACAAATTCTATTCCACTTTGGAGCGTTTCAGGTAAAAATGTCAGAATCCAGAGTGCCAGTAGACTTGATGCTCCGATATTTATATGCAGGCATGCAATTAGAACAAAAAAAAACAAAGAACAGTGCAGCACAAGAACAGACCCTTCAGTCCCCCAAGCCTTCCCCGATCACATTGTCCTACTTATCTTAGAGACACCTCTTAATAGCATTATATGAGTTCAACCTTTTAAAATATAAGTGTGAAATTCAATCCCATTCTCTCCTTTGAATATTTACCATCTGTGCCTTCAGAAGAAAACAAAGAACAGAGAACGGTACAGCACAAGAACAGGCCCTTCGGCCCACCAAGGCTGCACTGCTCACTTGTTCTATCTAGACCAACTGCCTGTATCCCACTATTCCCCGTCTGTTCAGGTGTCCATCCAGTTAAGTCTTAAATGTGGCTAATGTATCTGCCTCAACCACCTCACTTGGCAGTGCATTCCAGGCCACCACCACCCTCTGTGTAAAAAAACTTCTCCCAACATCTCCACTGAACATTTCCCCTCTTATCTCGAACTTGTGCCCCCTTGTAATTGTCATTTCTACCCTGGGAAAAAGCTTCCAACTGTTCACCCTATCTATACCTCTCATAATTTTATAAACTTCTATCAGGTTGCCCCTTAGCCTATGTCTTTCCAGAGAGAACAATCCCAGTTTATTCAATCTCTCCTCATAGCCATACCCTCCATACCAGGAAACGTCCTGGTAAACCTTTTCTGTACTCTCTCCAAAGCCTCCACATCCTTCTGGTAGTGTGGTGACCAGAATTGGACACAGTATTCTAATGTGACCTAACCAACATTTTTTATAACTGGAACATCATTGCCAACTTTTATACTCGATGCCCTTTCCAGTGAAGGCAAGCATGCCATATGCTTTCTTTACCACCTTTTCCACCTGTGCTGCCACTTTTAAGGATCTGTGGACCTCTACTCCCAGATCTCTCTTTGTGTCTATGCTCCTGATGGTTCTGCCTTTTATGTTATAGCTCCCACCTGAATTGAATCTATCAAAATGCATCGCCTTGCATTTGTCCAGATTAAATTCCATCTACCATTTCTCTGCCCATTTTTCCAGCCTATTTATAACCTGCTGCATTTTCTGACAATGTTCATCACTACCCGTGACTCCAGCAATCTTTGTATCATCAGCAAACTTGTTGATCAGACCAGCTACATTTTCTTCCAAGTCATTTATATACATTACAAGCAGCAGAGGTCCCAGTACTGATCCCTGCGGAACACCATTAATTACAGAGCTCTTTTCAGAAAAACACTCTTCCACCAATACCCTGTCTTCTATGGCAAGCCAATTCTGAATCCATCTCGCTAAGTCTCTCTTGATCCCGTTGTATAACTCAATCAGGGAGCTCATACTCCAAGAGGCTAACCTCATCGGCCTTAATAAGAACATAAGAACATAAGAAATAGGAGCAGGAGTAGGCCATCAAGCCCTTCGAGCCTGCCCCGCCATTCAATAAGATCATGGCTGATCTGTTGTGGCTCAGTTCCACTTTCCCGCCCTCTCCCCATAACCCTTAATCCCCTCTCTTATCAAGAACCCATCAACCCGCTTCTTAAAAATATTTAGTGAGGCAGCCTCCACCACTTCAACGGGCAGAGAATTCCAGAGATTCACCACCCTTTGAGTGAAGAAGTTCCTCCTCAACTCCGTTCTAAACCGCCTCCCCTTTATCTTGAGGCTGTGCCCCCTAGTCCTACTGTCTTTTTTGAGCGGGAAGAGTCTCTCCACCTCTATCCTATCCATCCCATTCATCATCTTATACGTCTCAATGAGATCTCCCCTCATTCTTCTAAACTCTAACGAGTACAAGCCTAGTTTATTCAGCCTCTCCTCATAGCTCAATCCCCTCAACTCCGGTATCAGCCTAGTAAACCTCCTCTGCACTCCCTCCAGGGCCAAAATATCCTTGCGCAGGTGCGGCGCCCAAAACTGCACACAGTACTCCAGCTGCGGCCTCACCAATGCCCTATACAGCTGCAGCAAGACCTCCCTACTTTTATATTCAATCCCCCTCGCTATGAAGGCCAGCATCCCATTCGCCTTCCTGACCACCTGCTGCACCTGCAAGCTGGGTTTTTGCGACTCCTTGTTGGAGATGTTATATTGATGAGGCCCACATTCCCTATGGAGAACCATACTCCTGTGCCCACTTTCCTCACTTACCTATAACTCATTCACTAACATACTGAAAAGCTGTTTAAATGTCCCAAATCTTCTGGGGCCGCATGGTGGCACAGTAGTTATCAGTGCTGCCTCACAGCGCAAGGGACCCGGGCTCAACTAGGTCTAGGTCTGTACTCATTGGAGTTTAGAAGGATGAGGGGGGATCTTAATAGAGACGTACAAGATAAGAACATAAGAACATAAGAAATAGGAGCAGGAGTAGGCCATCTGGCCCTTCGAGCCTGCCCCACCATTCAATAAGATCATGGCTGATCTGTTGAGGCTCAGTTCCACATTCCCGCCCTCCCCCCATAACCCTTAATCCCCTCTCTTATCAAAAACCCATCAACCCGCGTCTTAAAAATATTTAGCGAGGTAGCTTCCACCACTTCAACGGGCAGAGAATTCCAGAGATTCACCACCCTTTGAGTGAAGAAGTTCTTCCTCAACTCCGTTCTAAACCGCCCCCCCTTTATCTTGAGGCTGTGCCCCCTAGTCCTACTGTCCTTTCTGAGCGGGAAGAGTCTCTCCATCTCTATCCTATCCATCCCATTCATCATCTTATAGAACATAGAACATAGAACATAGAACACTACAGCACAAACAGGCCCTTCGGCCCACAAGTTGCGCCGACCACATCACCTACCAACCTACAGACCTATCTATAACCCTCAATCTCATTAAACCCCATATACTCATCCAGAAGTCTTTTAAAAGACCCCAGCGAGTTCGCCTCCACCACCACTGACGGCAGCCGATTCCATTCACTCACCACCCTCTGAGTGAAAAACTTACCCCTAACATCACTTCTGAACCTCCCTCCCCGCACCTTAAATCTGTGTCCTCTCGTAGCGACCATTTCAAACCGGGGAAATAGCCTCTGAGAGTCCACCCTATCTATTCCTCTCAACATTTTGTAAACTTCTATCAGGTCGCCTCTCAACCTTCGTCTCTCCAGGGAAAAGAGTCCCAGCTCCCTCAACCTAACTTCATAAGGCATGCCTCCCAGTCCAGGCAACATCCTTGTAAATCTCCTCTGCACCCTTTCAATAGCTTCTACATCTTTCCTATAGTGAGGCGACCAGAACTGCGCACAATACTCCAAATGAGGCCTGACAAGGGTCTTATAAAGTTGCAGCATTACCTCCCGACTCCTAAACTCAATCCCTCGATTAATGAAGGCCAGTACACCATACGCCTTCTTGACCACCTCCTCCACCTGCGAGGCCGATTTAAGAGTCCTGTGGACCCGGACCCCAAGATCCTTCTGCTCCTCAACACTACTCAGACTTCTGCCCTTAATAGTGTACTCGTTCATCCCGTTGGTTCTGCCAAAATGGACGACAACACATTTATCCGCGTTGAAGTCCATCTGCCACTTCTCCGCCCAGTCCTGCATCCTATCTATGTCCTGCTGCAACTTTTGCCATCCTTCCAGATCATCCACAACACCACCGACCTTCGTGTCATCAGCGAACTTACTTACCCATCCCTCCACTTCCTCATCCAGGTCATTTATGAAAATGACAAACAACAAGGGTCCCAGAACAGATCCTTGAGGCACTCCGCTGGTGACTGACCTCCATTCAGAAAAAGCCCCATCCACAACCACTCTCTGCCTTCTGCAGGCAAGCCAGTTCTGGATCCACAAGGCCAAAGGCCCTTGGATCCCATGCCCTCTCACCTTCTCAAGAAGAATATGTCTCAATGAGATCTCCCCTCATTCTTCTAAACTCTAACGAGTACAAGCCTAGTTTATTCAGCCTCTCCTCATAGCTCAACCCCCTCAACTCCGGCATCAGCCTAGTAAACCTCCTCTGCACTTCCTCCAAGGCCAAAATATCCTTGCGTAAGTACGGCGCCCAAAACTGCAATGAAAGGGATTGATAGGGTAGAGGTAGAGAGATTCTTCCCGCTTAGAAAGGATAGCAGGACTAGAGGACACAGCCTCAAGATAAGAGGGGGGGCAGTTTAGATCAGAGTTGAGGAGGAACTTCTTCACTCAAAGGGTGGTGAATCTCTGGAATTCTGTGCTCGTTGAAGTGGTGGAGGCTGCCTCGCTAAATATATTTAAGTCATGGGTAGATAGGTTTTTGATAGACAAGGGGATTAAGGGTTACGGAGAGAAAGCGGGAAAGTGGAACTGATGCACTTCAGATCAGCCATGATCTTATTGAATGGCGGGGCAGGCTCGAAGGGCTAGATGGCCTACTCCTGCTCCTATTTCTTATGTTCTTACGTTCAATTCCGGCCTTGGGTCACTGTCTGTGTGAAGTTTGCTCAATCTCCCCGCATCTGCACGGGTTTCCTTCAGGTACTCCAGTTTCCTCCCACACTCCAAAGATGTGCGGGTGAGGTGGACTGGCCATGCTAAGTTGCCCCTTAGTGTCAAGGGATTAGCCGGGTAAACATGTGGGGTTACGGAAAAAGCGCTTGGGTAGGATTGTGGTTGGCACAGACGAGATGGGCCAAATGGCCTCCTTCTGCATTGTAGGAATCTTTGATTCTCATTCTGTTGGTGAACATTTACCAGATACTGTGGCTAATGTTCTAAACATGGGTTGGACATTTTGTTCAGATTCCCTTCACTGATATCTCGAGGTTTCCTGAGTTCGATGGAATCTTCCATCGCAATGGCAATAATGGCAAGGATGGACAACCGCCAGTTTGCATAACAAATAGTTCAGTTACAAACAGGTAAATATATAGAGTACTTTCACAATATTCTCCGGTATACATAACTGGTCTTGCTGCAGTGTTCATCAAATTCAGGAGTTGAATTCCTTCTTGAAGTTACCAATAGTCCATGCACTTACAACAGTAGCTGACAACCCCGTGTCTACATCCATCTTCAATGGCCGGTTCTTTATTAACAACACAACTGCAATGGGGTGGAAGGGGAGAATGATTCTCTTAAAAAATTAAGAAAACTCAGAATTAAATTTGCAGAGGCAAAATCTTTGCACAAGGCATTATAAAATTTATTGAAAAATATGAAAAATCATTTACAAGAGAAACAAAACAAGACAAACATTTAACCTTGGCCGTGAGAGGTCTTCAGATAGTTAAATAGCTCAAGTCAGCACTAAAAACCCTTTCAAAGATCTAAGGCACTGAGCCAAAATATATTACAAAAACAAGGAGCAAAGAAAATTACAGAATAGAAATAGGCCCTTCAGCTCTTCAAGCCTGCACTGACCAAGCTGCCCGACTGAACTAAAGTCCCCTCCACTTCCAAGGACCATATACTGCTATTCCCAGCCTATTCATGTAGTTAATGTACAATTAAACTTTATCGATACCTATGGTACTCCTTCTAATTAGCTGAAACTTGATTTCATTTCACGTTAGCACGTCAGTCCAAAACATGACAGGCACTTCAGCCAATTAAGATGCACTACTTGGCTTGCCGATCAATCGTTTGCCAATCCAAAAACTGGATCTCTTCCCCCTGGCATGGTTGACTTCCTTGTTGCTATGCGTCTCTAAGAATGCTACCACCCAAATGCTTTTCCCACCAGCATTTGCCAAAACAACCGGCAGTATCAACTCTGGGCCCTAAAACTGACACTTTCCATGTCTGGACAATACAGCCTTTTACATTTTGATATTAAATGCCTCAGGATCTGTCCCAAACTTGAAACTACATTGTGTTTCTGCTGAACTCTTGGACTTTCATAGTATCTGCAGCGTTCGCATTTTGACTGAGGTCAGCAGATATTTCAGTTAAACTTAATTTTCATTAATATATTAGATATTATTTAATATATGAATATAGGCACTTAACATTAAAATCATTTCTCATTCACATTTGATAGAGTTTAGTATTCACATATGAGTAAACTGTTAATATTATCTCATTAGGTGAAAGTTATCTTAATTCCTTCCTTCCCAGCTATTGCTAAAACTAAGAATTTGCCTGTGGCTCTGTTCATTAACTCAGAACTGCCTTCCACAGTGGTTCACTTGCCCACTTCCATGTTGTTTAATGACATAACATTTTGTTCCCCCCACTGGACAGTCCTTCATACCATGCACCGGGGCTGGATTATTAACTCTGCTTCTACTGTACTAGCCCTGTTTGCTTTGGCATTTCTGTCTCAAATGAAACCTACAAGTACAGCAGGTAGTAAATAAGGCAAATGGTATACTGGTCTTCATTGTGGGAGCGCAGGAGCAGGGATGTCTTGCTGCAATTATACAGGGGCTTAGTGAGGTCACACTAGGAATGATGTGTGCAGTTTTGGTCTCCTTATCTGAAGAAAGATGTTCTTCCTGTAGAAGAACTGCAGAGAAGGTTTACCAGAGATAGCGGGACTGAAGTTTAAGGAGAGATTTGATTGATTAGGATCATATTTACTGTAGTTTAGAAGAATGAGGGTCAAATCTCATAGAAACCTTGAAAATTGTAACAGGACTAGGCAGGGTAGATGCAAGAAGAATGTTCCTGATGGTGGGGGGGTCCAAAACCAGGTGTCACAGTCTGAGGATATAGGGTAAACGTTTTAGGACTGAGATGAGGAGAGATTTCTTCACCTAGAGAGTGGAGAGCCTATGGAATTCACTACCACAGAAAGTAGTTGAGGCCAAAACATTATGGCGGTGATCTTACCAAAATTTAGGCTATGGAGTTGGATGATCAGCCTGGAACATAATGAATGGTGAAACAGATTCAAAGGGCTAAATGGCCTCCTTCTAACCACTGTGCCACCGTGCCAGTGTAGTCATTGCAAGGATTGGCAAGTTAGTATATCAAACAATAACTTTTTAAGATTTATTTGTAAGTGTCATAACAATAGTATCACATTCATACTGCATTGAAGTTACTGTGAAAATCTCCTAGTCGCCACACTCCAGCACCTGTTCGGGTACACTGAGGGAGAATTTAGCACGGCCAATGCGCCTAACCAGCACGTCTTTCAGACTGTGGGAGGAAATCGGAGCACCCGGAGGAAACCCACACGGACACGGGGAGAACATGCAAACTCTGCATAGGCAGTGACCCAAGCCGGGAATCGAACCCGGGTCCCTGGTGTTGTGAGGCAGCAGTGCTAACCAAAATGGTTTATTTACAAGCAAACATACAAATTCAATATCCTGATCCCCCTTCCTCCCATATCCCTTGATCCCTTTGGCCCCAAGAGCTATATCTCATTTTTTGTTGAAATCAGACAACATTTTGGCCTCAACTACTTTCTGTGGTAGTGAATTCCACACATTCACCACCCTCTGGGTGAAGAAATTTCTCCTCACCTTAATTCTAAACCTTATCCTCAAACTGTGACCCCCTAGTTCTGGACTCCTCCACCATTGGGAACAGTCTTTCTGAATCCACCCTATTAGAATTTTATAAGTTTCTATGAGATCCCCTCTCACTCTTCTAAACTCCAGTGAATATAACCCTAACTGACTTGATCCCTCCTCATGTGACAGGCAGACACTGGCATTGGCTCACCATCAGCTGAACTTTAACCTGAGCACTCTTGTAGCTTTCTGGACTGAACAATGACATTACCAACTTTACATCTCAACTGTTGCTGCAATTTTCCTGCCAGCTTTTAGCTTCTCCTCTTTAGATTATTTGACTGAAGCTCTTTATCTGCCATGTCTTACATTATCAGAGAGCACACTTCAAAGATGTAATAATACTGGCTGTAAAGTGCTGAGGTCAGGAGAGGTGCTACAGTATATAAATGCCATTTTCTTTCATTCTTTCATCTTCTCTCCATGTTTTGATTAGTCCTAGGTTACGGGCACGCCTACGTTTCCATTGTACTCCCAGCCAAGACCCAAACCTGACTCTACCATTCAAAGGCTGATTGTCAATGGTAAATTTACAATTTTTTTTTGATAACATAGAAAGGGCTTATCACTGCAGTGAGCTCCACAGATGCCTTCTGAGACACATATTGTATCGGCCGCTGGTGATTAGAAAACATGAGCAAATCACCATGGAAACTTCAGGGAGCAGGGAAATTGGAAAAGCCGAGATGGGCCGATGCAAGGTGCACTGCTTGGCGTAGATTTTCAAATACCTCCTGACATCTTAGTCAATATCTTGCACTGTCGTGGGTCTTTTAGAAGAGTGAGTTTTCTCTTTCTGGTGCTGGAGGTTGTGATTTCCAACGTCAGTCAGAAGCAGTTGTGAGTGACTTATCATCGCTCAAATCCACTGAGGAAAGCAGCACTCTCTCCGCATGCCCTGGAGATCTCGAATGGAAGAAGTACTTGGCAAGCCAAACCAAGCATCCAGTGAACTTGATTAGACGTGGCAAAATACATTTCCTCATCTGGGGCAGTTCACCCAAGGAGAGGGAGGATCTGATTCGGTTTATTATTGTCACATGTATAAATACACAGTGAAAAATATTATTTCTTGCGTGCTGTACAGACAAAGCAAACCATTCATAGAGAAGGAAAGGAGAGAGCGCAGAATGTAGTGTTACAGTCATAGCTAGAGGTAGAGAAAAAGCAACTTTATGCAGAGTAGGTCCATTCAAAATCCTGACAGCAGTAGGGAAGAAGCTGTTCTTGAGTCGGTTGGTACGTATCCTCAGACTTTTGTACCTTTTTCCCAACAGAAGACGGTGGAAGAGAGAATGTCGGGGGTGCATTAATTATGCTGGCTGCTTTCCCGAGGCAGCGAGAAGTGTAGACAGAGTCAGTGGATGGCAGGCTGGTTTGTATAATGGATTGGGCTACATTCATGACCTTTTGTAGTTCCTTACGGTCTTGGGCTACATTCACAACCCTTTGTAGTTTCTCAGGATCTCAGGCAGAGCAGGAGCCATACCAAGCTGTGATACAACCAGAAAGAATGCTTTCTGTAAAAGGGAGGAGGGTAAAGGTTGCGCCTTCTGCGAATGTCATTTCGCTGACCCAACAAGACCTCACTGGAATCTGCGTTCACCCACTGGCAGTAACTCACGATCATTTCATCAGGTGGTTGATCCGTCTTCTGTCACCAGGCTTTCGGAGCAGGATTTCCCGTGATATTAAGATGCTTACGGATGGCAGCAGTGCTGCTGTTTACTTTCAGATAATCAGAGTGCAGGTTAAGCTTTGAAACGCACTGAAAGTTTAATGAGATTGTTTGGACTCATTAATAATGGATTTCTTCTAAATGATGAGCTAATGCTGGTGAATTATCGATAGCAGGAGCGGTACCTGTCCGATGCAGTCCACCCTACTCACTGAGGATGCAAAGCTGATGTTGTGGCCTTTGCTGGATGTCTTCTTGGGAGCTCCGACACTTTACGATTCAATTTAATTTCTGCTTCCTCGTGGTGACTTGAAATAGTCATGGAAAACTGCAGGGCGGGGAGAGGGCAGAGTAGCAAAGATTATTGTAATTTAACAATCTGAGATGTATGGGATAATAATCCAGGGAATAAGAATTTAAACCCCACCTTGCCGGTTCGGGAATCTAAATTTAAATCTGAAACTTAAAAAAAGGAAATTGAGGTCAGTATAAGTGGCAGAATCTTGTGAAAATAAAATTACCCAAGCCTTTCGTCAGGGAAGGAAATGTGCCACCCTCACTCAGTCTATGTGTCACTGTAGCTTGGCATGGTGGCACAGCGGTTAGCACTGCTGACTCATAGCACCAGGGACCCAGGTTCGATTCCCGGCTTGGGCCACTGTCTGTGCGGAGTTTGCATGTTCTCCCCATGTCTGTGTGGGTTTCCTCTGGGCTCTCTGGTTTCCTCTCACACTCCAAAGACGTGCGGGTTAGGTGGATTGGCCATGTGAAGTTCTCCCTTAGTGTTCGGGGAACTAGTCGGGGTAAATGTATAGGGATAGGGCCTGGGTGGGATTGTCGCCGGTGCAGACTCGATGGGCTGAATGGCCTCTTTTGGTCCTGTTGGGATTCTATGAATATGCTTAGCTCTGACCTGCTCCCTGACATGGCCTAGCAAGCCATTCAGTCACGTCTAGGGAGAGGCAGTAAGTGGTCACCTTGCCGGTAACTCTCACAACACAAGGATTAGTTTTAAAAATGCACCGGTCTCCTTTGTTAAACTCATAGAATCATAGAATTGTGCAGAGTAGAAAAGGCCTTTTAACCCATCGACTCTGCACTGACACTATCTACCACTAAAGACACAATAATCCCACTTTCCTGTATTTGTCCCATATCCTTGAACGTTATGATGTTTCAAGTGCTCATCCAAATATTTTTTAAAGGTTGTAAGGTTCCTGGCCCTAGCCTACCTTCCCATGCCATAAGACCATCAGACACAGGGCAGAATTAGGCCATTTGGCCCTTGAAATCTGCTCTACCATTCAATTCATAGAGTCATAGAGGTTTACAGCATAGAAATAGGCCATTTGGCCCAACTTGACTATGCTGCTTTATTTTTTAAACCCCTAAGCTAACCCCAATTGCCGGCATTTGGCCCATATCCCTCTTACCCAACGTACCCATGTAACAACCTAAGTGCATTTAAAAAGATTAAATTGTATCCGCCTCTACTACTACCTCTGGCTGCTTGTTCCAAACACTCACCACCCTCTGCGTGAAAAAATTGCCTCTCTGGACATTTTTGTATCTCTCCCCTCTCACTTTAAACCTATGCCCTCTAGTTTTAGACTCCCCTACCTTTGGGAAAGGATATTAACTATCTACCTTGTCTATGCCCCTCATTAATTTATAGACCACTATAAGATCATCCCTAAGCCTCCTACTCCCCAGGGAAAAAAGTCCCAGTCTATCCAGCCTCTCCTTATAACTCAAAGCATCAAGCCCCGGTAGCATCCTAGTAAATCTTTTCTGCGCTCTTTCTAGTTTAATAATATCCTTTCTATAATAGGGTGACCAGAATCGCACACAGTATTCCAAGTGTGGCCTTACCAATGTCTTGTATAACTTCAATAAGACATCCCAACTCCTGTATTCAATGTTCTGACTGACGAAACCAAGCCTGTGACTCATCCCTATTCTCCTGCTATTTCCTCAAAACCCCTGATCCCCGAATTGATCAAGAACCGATCTCTCTCTGTCTTAAATTCACCCAATGAGCTGGCCTCCCCAGCCCTGTGTGACAATGAATTCCACAGATTCACCACCCCGTGGCTGAAGAAATTCCTCCACACCTCAGTTCTAAAGGGTTATCCCTCCAGGACACAGTATGTGCCCACAGGCAGTACATTCCAGATCCCCCTCGCACTCTGAATGAAAATAACATTTCTCAAATCCCCACTGAATCTCTTGCCCTTATCCTTAAACCATAACCTCTCTTGATTGACCCCTCAACCAAGGGGAACAGCCATTCCTCCTCTTGCCCTCTCCATACCCCACAAGTGGGGTCCTTCAAAAGACAGCAGCCAGATGTGTTACCGTTTCCATTATAGAGTGCCTGCAGCCTCCGACATCTGCTAACACAAAATGGGGAAGGAGCAGAGGGCTGGCGAAAAATAAATCAATGGTGCCACACAGGTGAGAGAGATCACTGGGCTGGCAAGTGGCAAATGCTGTTAAATCGCATTATGGGAGAATTGGAGAAGGCAAACCAAAAGCAAGTCAGAATCCAGTCAAAGAGGAAGGTGTAGTTAATGACTCACCTGAAAAATACCATTCCAGACAAACTACAGTAATACCTCCAAAATACCTTGTGTTCTTGTTTATTTATTAGTCATAAATAGGCTTACATTAACACTGCAGTGAAGTTACTGTGAAAATCCCCTAGTCGCCACACTCCGGCACCTGGTCGGGTACACTGAGGGAGAATTTAGCACAGCCAATGCACCTAACCAGCACATCTTTCAGGCTGTTGGAGGCAACCAAGCAAACCCACGCAGACAGGGGGAGAACATCCAAACAATCGCCTGAGGCCGGAATTGAACTTGGATCCCTGGAACTGTGAGGCAGCAGTTCTAACCACTGTGTTACTGTGCTGCCCTTAAATTCTTTAGTCCTGAGGGGTGTCCTCAAGAACTACTCCATAGTCAGGGAGCATAGATCTTTATTCAGTCTACTCCATTGTGTCTGTGTCAGCTCTCTGTAAAATCAACTCACCAAGTCCCACCTCCCTACTATTTCCCGATAGCCCTGCAGTATTTTTTTGGTGCAGCACAGTAGCACAGTGCTTGGCATTGCTGCCTCACAGCACCAGGGACCCGCATTTGATTCCAGCTGTGGGTCATTGTCTGTGTGGTGTTTGTATTTCCTTCCCATGTTTGCATGGGTTTCCTCCAGGTGCTCCAATTTCCTCCCACAGTCCAAAGATGTGCAGGTTAGGTATATTGGTCATGTTAAATTGACCCTGAATGTCTCACGGTGTGTACATTAGAGGGATTAGTTGGGTAAATACATGAGTTTATAGAGATGGAAAGGGGTTGTGTAAGATGCTCTGTTAGAGAGTCGGTACAAGCAGGATGGACTGAATGGCCTCCTTCTGTACTGTAGGACAAAGAAGTTCAGTAAGAAATCCCACAATAGCAGCTTAAAGCGCAACAAGTTTATTTGGTAACACAAGCCACAAGCTTTCGGAACGCTGTTCCTTCATCAGGCAAGTGGGAGTTCTGTTCACACACAGGGCATATAAAGACACACCAGGCAAAAGTGTTCTCTCCCTGCTGGGCTGGGCTCATGTCACATCATCTGCAACCCCCACGGAGTCATGGGGATTACAGATAGTGTGACATGAGCCGAGGATCCTGTTTGAGGCCGTCCTCATGTGTGTGGAACTTGGCTGTCAGTCTCTGCTCGTTGACTCTGCATTATCATGTGTCGTGGGGGCCACCTTAGAGGATGTTTGCCCGAAGATCAGAAGCCGAATGCCCGTGGCCGCTGGAGTGTTCCCCAATGGAAAGGGAACACTCTTGCCTGGTGATTGTCAAGCGGTGTTCATTCATCCGTTGTCATAGTGTCTGCATGGTCTCCCCAATGTACCATGCCTCAGGACATCCTTTGCTGCAGTTTAATTTGTAAATTGAGCTCAATTTATTTTGTAAATTGAGTTTGTGTCTTTATATGCCCTGTTTGTGAACAGAACTACCACTCACCTGATGAAGGGACAGCTCTCCAAAAGCTAGTGGCTTGTGCTACCAAATAAACCTGGTATTGTGAGATTTCTTACCAGTCCAACGCTGGCATCTCCACATCAGGACAAAGAAGTGGCAGATGGAATACAGTGTGGGAAAGTTTAAGGCTATGCACTGTGTCCAGAAGAATAGAGGTATAGACTATTTTCTAAATGGGGAAAGGCTTCGGAACTCTGAAGCACAAAGTGACTTGGGAGTCCTCGTTCAAGACTCTCTTAAGGTTAATGTGCAGGTTAGGAAAGCAAATTCAATGTTAGCATTCATTTCTAGGTGGCTAGAATATAAGAGCAGGGCTCTTGTGAAGGCTGTATAAGGCCCTGGTCAGACTCCATTTGAAATATTGTGAACAGTTCTGGGCTCCATATCTAAGGAAGGATGAGCTGGCCTGGGAGGGGGTCCAGAGGAGGTTCACAAGGATTAAGGATTTGTCTTATGAGGAGCAATTGAGGAGTGTGGGCCTATACTCGATGGAATTTAGAAGGAGGAGTGGGGGGAACTAATTGAAATTTCTAATTGAACACTGAGAGGCCTAGGTAGAGTGGACATGGAGACGATGTTTCCACTAGTGGGAGAGATTAGAATTCGAGGGCACAACCTCAGAATGAAGGGAACGTTCCTTTAAAACTGAAATGAGGAGGAATTTTTCAGCCAGAGAGTGGTGAATCTGTAGAACTCATTGCCGCAGAAGGCTGTAGAAGCCAGGTCATTGAGTGTCTTTAAGTGAGAGGTAGATAGGTTCTTAATCAATAAGGGGGTCAAGGGTTATGGGGAGAAGGCAGGAGAATGGGGATGAGAATCATATTAGGTTTGATTGAATGGTGGAGCAAACTCCATGGGCAGAATGGTACAATTCTGCTCCTGTATCTTATGGTCTTGTTGGATTCTGTGTCTCTATGATTTTTTTTGAATAATTAGCAATCCCCTTTAGAGAACCGTGACTGGCTCATGAATCTGGATAATAAATCATAGCTATTCTTTGATTCTTACCTCCAACACTGTCTCAGCCAGTGCATTCCAGATTCTGAACATTCACTATCAAACCAAAAGGTCTTTGCTCATGTCTCCTTGGTTCTTCAGTCATTCATCACGAACCTACCTCCTCTGGTTCTCCACTCTTCTGCCAAGGGGAGCAGTTTCTCTCTATCTACTCCGTCCTGAACACTTGTCTTTTTCGAACACCTCTATCAAATTTCCTCTCAATTTCTCTTCCCCAAGGAGAACAGCCCCAACTTTTCCAATCTATCCACCTGACTGCGGGCCCTCAACTTTTAACTAGGTCCATTGTTGGCAGGTGCATGGTGAGGAAATGGACTCTTACACTCTCTGACCTATTTGGCAGCATGCTTCAGCAAATTCTGTTTTGCCGTTTTATTCTTTATTTACATCAATTTGACGCCCTTGATTATGAGACGTGAATTCTGCTGTTTCAGCACCAGTTGGAATTAAGAAGTATTTAACAAAAATGAATTCAATGAATTCGAAAGGCCATTGTCATAAAATACATTTAAGAAGAAGTAACCTTTTGGAACAAAATGAAGTTTGTTAATGTCTTTTGGAGGCAAATTCTGTAGGTCAAACCTGCACGGAATTCCGAAAGACTAGACAGCATTGTTGCAAGTGTACCCTCAGGAGGCACGGGCCATCGAAGAAATAGATTTGGGATCTTACTTAGCTGGGTCCTTTGACAGTTCATCTTGGAAGTGAGACCACAGTGTGGCAGGTGCCACAAGTGATCCTCAACCTGTAGCAAGTTGTCAGCCTCACTGTATGAATGGTCATTGAATGGGCAATACTCTTGCCTCTGCATTACTAGGCTGTGAGTACCGTGGGGGGACTACCAGGAGTAAATACCGGATAGCCATATTTAAATAAATGAAAAATTGAGATCCCTGCTTTTAATAATAATAATAATCAAGGACCCCACGCACCCCGAACATACACTATTCCACCTTCATCAGCCAGAAACAAGGTACGGTGGTACAGTGGTTAGATCTGCTGCCTCACAGCGCCAGGAACTTAGGTTCGATTCCTGGCTTGGGTCACTGTCTGTGTGGAGTCTGCACATTCTCCCCATGTCTGTGTGGGTTTCCTCTGGATGCTGCAGTTTCTTCCCAAGGTCCAAAACTGTGCAAGTTAGGTGAATTGACTTTGCTAAATTCTCCCTTAGTGTACCCAAACAGGCATTGGAATGCTAACTACCGTGCCACCCAAAATATTATATGGTCCTTTCACTTCCAGGTCAAACTGTACACCCTCAACCCTATTTTCCCCATCCCCTTCCACCACTCTAGATCATTCCATTCTCCCCATTCTTACACCCTGCCCTCGCCTCAGTATTTCTTGGGTGCAGATCAGCAGAAATAATAGGTGACAGCTTTGGAGCCTGTTTTCGAACTGGATTCTCAAGCCTCCATTTGCATGTTTCACAGAAACACAGTGCAGGTCTCTCTTCAGGAAATACTTTGATAACAACAGCTTTGCACACTGGGAGCTTTGTTGACTTGTGGATGTCTTTGTTGTCATAGAATCATTGAATCCCTGGCATGAAAACAGGCCCTTTGGCCCAAACTGACCCATGCTGACCCAAAAGTCCATCAGAGCTAATGCCATTTTCCTACATTTGGCCCATATCCCTCTAAACCTTTCCTCTCCATGTGCCTGTCCAAATGCCTTTTAAATGTTGTCAATGTCCCTGCCTCAACCACTTCCTTCGGCAGCTCATTCCACACACGTACCACCCTCTGTGTAAAAAAATTACTCCTCAGGTTCCCACTAATTCTTTCCCCTCTTGATTTAAATCTTTGCCCAGCAGTTCTCGATTCCCCAACCCTGGAAAATAAACTGAGTTCATTCACCCTTTTCATGCATCTCATGATCTGGTACATCTCTAGAAGAACATCTTACAGTCTCCTACGCTCCACAGAAAAAAGTCCTAGCCTGTCTAATCTCTCCCTATAATTCAGTCCATTGAGTCCTGGCAACATCAAGCGGTTATTGGATAGGCACATGGAGCACACCAGAATGATAGGGAGTGGGATAGCTTGATCTTGGTTTCGGACAAAGCTCAGCACAACATCTAGGGCCGAAGGGCCTGTACTGTGCTGTACTGTTCTATGTTCTATGTTAACCTCCTTTTACATCTCTTCTGCACTCTCTTCAGTTTAATAACATCTTTTCTATAGCAAGGCAACCAGAACAGAACACAATACTCCAGCTGCGGCCTCACCAACGTCCTGTACAACTGCAACATAACTTTCCAACTTCTATATTCAATGCCTCACTGCTGAGCTACTGACCCAATGTTGGCTCTCCTCATCAGTAGCGGGTGTCCACTTGAGAGACACCCACCATCATATGGGAAGTGCTCAACACATTTAGGAATCTGTCCTTCAACATGCATGGGAAATGGAATATTTAGTGAGTGAGGTTCTGTGTATGGGGAGCTGTGACAAAATAAACCCAACCTCAACCATGCAAATTTCTACACTGGGGTGGCATGGCAGCACAGTGGTTAGCATTGCTGTCTCATGGTGCCAGGGGTTTGGGTCCAATTCCAGCCTTGAGTGACTATCTACATGGAGTTTGCACATTCTCCCCCGTGTCTGCATGGATTTCCCTTCAGTTTCCTTCCACAGTCCAAAGATGTGCAGGTTGGGTGGATTAGCCATGTGAAATTGCCCCTTAGTGTTCCAGGATGGCTAGATTGATTTGCCATGGTAAGTGTGAGGGGTGAAATGGATAAATTGGGGGAATGGTCCTGTGTGATACATTCTAGGAGAGAGTCGGTGCAGACTCAATGGACTGAATGGCCTCCTTCTGAACTGCAGGGATTCTATTCTATGGAGAGAAGACTTCTGTTCCTTGATGTCATACTTGACCCCAAAGCGAATTTTTGTCCACCTATCTGAGCCATCACCTATGTCTGCCCCATATCAGCCCCTAATACTATGTAGGCCTCAGCCCATTTGCTGCTGGAACCCTCAACCATGCCTTTGGTACCTCGAGACTTAAATATTTCCATGCACTCCTTCTGGTCTCCCACATTCTACTCTCTGTAAACCTGAGGTCATCCAAACCTCACATACGTTGAGTCTCTATCAGCGCTGTGCTTGCTGAACAAGATTGATTCCTGATCATACAACAGCTCAATTTTAAAATTCTCATCCTTATTTTCAAACCTCTCCCATAAAACTCTGCATTTTCCCTCTGTCATCTCCTCCAGACCTCTTAGACATCTGTACCCTTCTCATTTTGACCCTCCGTACATCATCAATTTTAATCTCTACACCATTAGTGGCTATGCTCTTCAGCTGCCTTAGTCCACAGATTGAGCATACCTTACTGTGAGACCCTTTGTATGGTTTGAAACGTAGAATATAGGAGCAGGAGGAGGCCATTTGGCCCTTCAAGCCTGCTCCATCATTCACCACAGTCATGCCTGATCGTCCAACTCAAAGGCCTAATCCCGATTTTTCCCCATAACCTTTAATCCCATTCATCCCAAGTGCTATATCCAGCTGCCTCTTGAGTTCATTATTCACACACACTTCAGTTAAAAGACTTCATTTTAAGATATTGCTGCTGTTTGCGCTAAGCTTTAAAGCTAACTTGGCCACATTTGAAAATTCAGTTGGGAATTCTGGGATGGGCTTAGAAATTGACCGCAGTCTTTGAAAACATAATGTTCAGAGAAATCATAGAAATCCTACAGTACAGAAGGAGGCCATTCGGCCCTTCGAGTCTGCACCGACCACCATCTCACCCAGGCCCTACCCCCATATCCCTATATACTTTACCCAATAATCCCTCTAACCTACGCATCAGAGGACACTAAGGGGCAATTTTAGCATGGCCAATCAACCTAACCCGCACATCTTTGGATGGTAGGAGGAAACCGGAGCACCCGGAGGAAACCCATGCAGACACGAGGAGACTATGCAAACTCTACACAGGCAATGACCCAAGCCGGCAATGTTACAGAAATGACTAAACAAAGTTTTTCACAGCCACAGCTGCCAGTTGTTTATGAAAGTTAGGGACATAGTTTGTATCAGCAATTTCAATAACACAGATAAGAATTCATATATTGCAGTAACAGTTATCTGTTTAGTTATGTTGGCCCAGTGTGAGGTTTGAGTTCAAGCCTGTGCAGGGCCTGGTTGTGAAACTAATCCCCAACATCTCTCTCCCTCTTCACTTCTGTAGTATTAATTTAAAGTTTTATTCAGTAAAGAAAATCATCTTAAATCCATACCAAGTGCTGCCTCTGTCTATTCTAAGGAATGAATGGATTCCTACACCTATCTAAACCTTTCTGTCTCCCAATCTCTTCTTCCTTTGTAATTGAATTAATTGAAGTTTAAAAGAGTGATAGGGGATCTTGCAGAAACTTATAAAATTCTGACAGGATTAGACAAGGTAGATTCAGAAAGAATGTTCCATTAGGGTGGCATGTTGGCACAGTGGTTAGGCACTACTGTCTCATAGCGCCAGGGACCCAGCTTGGGTCACAGTCATAAGAACATAAGAAATAGGAGCAGGAGTAGGCCATCTAGCCCCTCGAGCCTGCCCCGCCATTCAATAAGATCATGGCTGATCTGTCGTGGCTCAGTTCCAGTTACCCGCTTTCTCCCCATAACCCTTAATCCCCTCGCTTATCAAAAACCCATCAACCCGCGTCTTAAAAATATTTAGCGAGGCAGCCTCCACCACTTCAACGGGCAGAGAATTCCAGAGATTCACCACCCTTTGAGTGAAGAAGTTTCTCCTCAACTCCGTTCTAAACCGCCCCCCCTTTATCTTGAGGCTGTGCCCTCTAGTCCTACTGTCCTTTCTGAGCGGGAAGAGCCTCTCCACCTCTATCCTATCCATCCCATTCATCATCTTATACGTCTCAATGAGATCTCCCCTCATTCTTCTAAACTCTAACGAGTATAAGCCTAGTTTATTCAGCCTCTCCTCATAGTTCAACCCCCTCAACTTCGGTATCAGCCTAGTGAACCTCCTCTGCACTCCCTCCAAGGCCAAGATATCCTTGCGTAAGTGCGGCGACCAAAACTGCACACAGTACTCCAGCTGCGGCCTCACCAGTGCCCTATACAGCTGCAGCAAGACCTCCCTACTTTTATATTCAATCCCCCTCGCTATGAAGGCCAGCATCCCATTCGCCTTCCTGACCACCTGCTGCACCTGCAGGCTGGGTTTTTGTGACTCATGCACAAGGACCCCGAGGTCCCTCTGCACCGTTGCATGCTGCAGTTTTTCGCCATGTAAGTAATAGCCCTTCCTACCATTATTCCTACCAAAGTGGACAACTTCACACTTGCTAACATTAAATTCCATTTGCCAGTTCCTGGCCCATTCGCCCAGCCTATCTAGATCCTTCTATAGACTTTCCACACCCTCCGCACAATTTGCCGTTCCACCAATCTTGGTGTCATCAGCAAATTTCAACACCATACCAGAGACACCAGTGTCTGCAGGGTCTTTAGTTTCTCCCCGTGTCTATGTGCGTTTCTTCCAGGTGCTCAGGTTTCCATCCACAGTCTGAAAGACATGCTGGTTAGGTGCATTGGCCATGCTACATTCTCCCTCAGTGTCCCCAAACAGGCACTGGAGTGTAGCAATTAGAGGATTTTCACTGCAAGTTTATAGAGTCAAGAGAGGTTTATGGCATGGAAACAGACCCTTCGGCCCAACTTGTCCATGCTGCCCAGTTTTTACCGCTAAGCTAGTCCCAATTGCCTGCATTTGGCCCATATCCCTCTATATCCATCTTAGCCATGGAACTGTCTAAATGCTTTTTAAAAGAAAAAGTTGTACCAGCCTCTACTACTACCTCTGGCAGATCCTTCCAGGCATTCACCAAGCTTTGTGTGAAAAAATTGCCCCTCTGGAGACTTTTGTATCTCTCCCCTCTCACCTTAACCCTATGACCTCTAGTTTTAGACTCGCCTAACTTTGGCAAAAGATGCTGACTATCTAGCTGATCTATACCCGTCATTATTTTGTAGACCTCTAAGATCACCCCTTAGCCTCATATGCTCCAGAGAATAAAGTCCCAGTCTATCCAGCCTTTCTTCATAACTCAAATCATCATGTCACTGTAACATCCTAGTAAATCTTTTCTGCACTCTTTCCAGTTTAATAATATCCTTTGTATAATATGGTGACCCAAACTGTACACAGTATTTCAAGTGTGGCCTTAACAATGTCTTGTACAACTTTAACAAGACATCCCACCTTCTATATTCATTGCAGTGTTAATGTAAGCCTTCTTGTGACACTAGTACTTAAACTTAAACTCGCTCTCGTCCACAATAAGGAGGATTGAAGGATTAGCCATAATCAGTTTGGCCAAATTAAGATGGAATGAATAGAAGCAGATGGCTGAGGAGACATTACACCCTAACATCTGCTGTAAGTACCAAACAAGAAAAATAATCGCCTGGCAAATCAATTACTCTATTTAGCATTGTTTTGTTTTTAACAGATCAATCCCATCGTGTCCATATGGCCTCTGTTTGCTTGGGAACATCGAGAGAAGCCACCAAGGAGTGATGAGCTTCAGAATACCTGAGGGAATATTGAGTATTTGATGGACAACATGTTTAGACAGAAGGCAATGTGAAAACGGTCTGACTGTTGCAGTTAAAAGGGAAGATGTTGTACATCACCAGTTGCACATTTATCAACACCTCATAATAGAAACCCTTTGAGGACAAGGAAGGCTAGTTTTGTAGATGCCAATGTAAGCACCAGGTCAAAATGGCACTCTTGACACTTGCATAGATTTATGTGTATGGTACAGCACAGTAATAGGCCATTCGACCATCTGCTCCACAATCCATGTGTGCCTCCTTGCAGCCCGTCATCTAATTCTCTCAGCATCCCCTTCTTTCTCCCTCTTATGTTTGTCCAATTTCTCCTCAAATACATTAAAACCCTCTTTGTTCTTTCACTACTATCACATAGGAATGTTGACAGAAAAACAGGACATTTAGTCCTGTTGGCATTTATAAGAACATAAGAAATAGGAGCAGGAGTAGGCCATCTAGCCCTTCAAGCCTGCCCCGCCATTCAATAAGATCACGGCTGATCTGTCATGGCTCAGTTCCACATTCCCGCCCTCTCCCCATAACCCTTAATCCCCTCTCTTATCAAAAACCCATCAACCCGCGTCTTAAAAATATTTAGCGAGGTAGCCTCCACCACTTCAACGGGCAGAGAATTCCAGAGATTCACCACCCTTTGAGTGAAGAAGTTCCTCCTCAACTCCGTTCTAAACCGCCCCCCCTTTATCTTGAGGCTGTGCCCCCTAGTCCTACTGTCTTTTTTGAGCAGGAAGAGTCTCTCCACCTCTATCCTATCCATCCCATTCATCATCTTATACGTCTCAATGAGATCTGCCCTCATTCTTCTAAACTCCAACGAGTACAAGCCTAGTTTATTCAGCCTCTCCTCATAGCTCAACCCCCTCAACTCCGGTATCAGTCTAGTAAACCTCCTCTGCACTCCCTCCAAGGCCAAAATATCTTTGCGCAGGTGCGGCGCCCAAAACTGCACACAGCACTCCAGTGCGGCCTCACCAATGCCCTATACAGCTGCAGCAAGACCTCCCTACTTTTATATTCAATCCCCCTCGCTATGAAGGCCAGCATCCCATTCGCCTTCCTGACCACCTGCTGCACCTGCAAGCTGGGTTTTTGCGACTCATGCACAAGGACCCCGAGGTCCCTCTGCACCGTCGCCTGCTGCAGTTTTTCGCCACGTAAGTAATAGTCCTTCCTACCATTATTCCTACCAAAGTGGACCACCTCACACTTGCCAACATTAAATTCCATTTGCCATTTCCTGGCCCATTCGCCCAGCCTATCTAGATCCTTCTGCAGACTCTCCACACCCTCCGCACAATTTGCCGTTCCCCCAATCTTGGTGTCATCAGCAAATTTCGACACCCTACACTCGGTTCCCTCCTCCAGATCATCTATATAAATGGTAAATAGCTGAGGCCCCAGCACCGACCCCTGGGGCACTCCACTAGTCACCATCTGCCAATCCGAATACCACCCGTTGACCCCCACTCTCTGCCTCCTATTTGACAACCAATCCTCTATCCACGCTAACACCCTACCCCCAACTCCATGTCCCTCGACCTTCTGCAATAACCTCTTGTGAGGTACTTTGTCAAACGCCTTCTGAAAATCCAGAAAGACCACATCCACCGGCTCTCCTCTATCCACCGCCCTAGACACATCCTCATAGAACTCCAGTAAATTTGTCAGACACGACTTCCCTTTAATGAAACCGTGCTGCGTCCGCTCTATCAAGCAATTGCCTTCAAGATGCCTCGCAATTTCCTCCTTAATGACGGATTCTAACATTTTACCTACCACAGACGTTAAACTAACAGGCCTATAATTCCCCGCCTTTTGCCTGGCACCCTTCTTAAACAACGGCGTAACATTAGTCGTTTTCCAATCTTCCGGCACTTCCCCGGAATCCAGCGACGTCTGGAAAATAACCACCAAGGCATCCACTATCACCTCCGCCATTTCTTTCAGAGCCCTCGGATGCATTCCATCCGGTCCTGGGGACTTGTCCACAATCAGCCCCTCCAGTCTGTCGAGCACCGCCTCTCTAGTAACAGTAGTGTCATTAAGACCCTCCAGTCCTACCACCTTTCCATCACTAACACCCGGCAAATTATTCACGTCCTCCAAGTAAGCTGTATGAGAGAACAGGGCAGGTGTGGCCTAATGGTATTACTACCAGACTATCAGTCCAGAAACTCAGCTAATGTTCTGGGGACCCCGCGTTCGAATCCCACCACAGCAAATGATGGAATTTGAATTCAAAAATCTGGAATTAAGAATCTACCATGAAATCATTGTTAGAAAAATCCATCTAGTACTCTACTGTCCTTTAGGGAAGGAAATCTGCCATCCTTTCCTGATCTGGCCTATATGTGACTCCAGAATCACAGCAATGCGGTTGACTCTCAAATGCCCTCAGGCAACTAAGGATGGACAGTAAATGCTGGCCAGCCAGCGATGCCCATGTCCCACGAATAAATCAAAAAAATAAATTAGTTCTCATGGCCCATGTTCACTACAGCTCAGCTTCACCTGTCCAAACCGTCTCAGACATATTCTCCTTCACCTTCTTCCATCACGAGAAAGCTACAGAAGCCTGCACCCGCTCTTTTCCTTCTCCTCTATGTACTCTATGAATGGTATGCTTTGTCTGTAACAGCATGCAAGAAACGATACTTTTAACTGTATCCCAATATGTGTGACAATAATAGATCAAATCAATTCAATGTGGTGGCAAAAAAAAGGCAGGTTATTTTGCTCATGGGTTGATATCTCCCCCAACAGGCTCACAAATTGCTCCTTATGCACAGTTAGAAATGGCGGCGCGGGCTCGTTGGGCCAAAGGGCCTGTTTCCCGTGCTGTGTTGTTCCTTGTTCTTCGTTCTTTATGTTGCCTGGTATGGAGGGTATTAGCTATGAAGAGAGATTGAATAAACTGGGATTGTTCTCCTGGAAAGACAGAGGTGAATTTATAAGATTCTGAGAGGCATAGAACATAGAACATTACAGCGCAGTACATGCCCTTCGGCCCTCAATGTTGCGCCGACCTGTGAAACCAATCTAAAGCCCATCTAACCTACACTATTCCAATATCATCCATATGTTTATCCAATGACCATTTAAATGCCCTTAATGCTAAAATGAACAGTTGGAGGCTTTTTCCCAGGGCAGAAGTGACAATCACAAGAGGGCATAAGTTCAAGATATGGGGGGAAAGAGTCAATGGAGATGTGCGGGGGTAATTGTTTTACTCTCTGTGTACTGAAATATATGCCTCATTTCTATACGGGCAGATAATGAAATAGGGGCTGGAATTTTACCACCTCGCCCATCACATGAATCAGAGCAGGCGAGGGTCGGAGCATGGGAAGGTTCATTGATCTCGGACGGGATTTTGCAGTTTCGGGATGAGCGAGGCTGTAAATCCCCACCCAAGAAATTCAGCCACTCCCTTTAAGTTACAGTGAACTGTTGTGACAAATTGTGACACTTGTGAGAGTCCCATTAGAAAGAAATGAGCCATGTTCTTGTAAGGGGTACACATTCCATGTATTTGCTGTTCTTCTGATTGTAATTCAGAAGGATGGCATACATCTTCTCTGTCAGGAATTTGATTTGTTTTAACAAACAAAGAGCAGTACAGCACAGGAAGATCCTTTGGCTCTCCAAGCCTGTGCCGATAACTTTGTCCTATCTGCACCAATCGCCTGTATCCCTCTATTCCTCGTCTGCTCATGTGTCTATCCAGATAAGTCTTAAATGTCGCTAACATATCTGCCTCAACCACCTCACCTGGCAGTGAATTCTAGGCACCCCCCAGCACCCTCTGTGTAAAACAATTACCCCCGCACATCTCCATTGACTCTTTCCCCCATATCTTGAACTTATGCCCTCTTGTGATTGTCACTTCTGCCCTGGGAAAAAGCCTCCAACTGTTCATTTTAGCATTAAGGGCATTTAAATGGTCATTGGATAAACATATGGATGATATTGGAATAGTGTAGGTTAGATGGGCTTTAGATTGGTTTCACAGGTCGGCGCAACATTGAGGGCCGAAGGGCATGTACTGCGCTGTAATGTTCTATGTTCTATGCCTCTCAGAATCTTATAAATTCACCTCTGTCTTTCCAGGAGAACAACCCCAGTTTATTCAATCTCTCTTCATAGCTAATACCCTCCATACCAGGCAACATAAAGAACGAAGAACAAAGAACAACACAGCACGGGAAACAGGCCCTTTGGCCCAACGAGCCCGCGCCGCCATTTCAACATTGTGAGTCCCCTCTCCTTCCATGACCCTTGTCTATGCTTATGGCACTCCCATTGGAAACCAGATTGAGGGGAGACTAATTTAGGGACAATTTGTTACACCAATCAGCCTAAGAGCACATCTTTGGGGTGTGGGAGGAAACCAGAGCACCCGGAGAAAACCCACGCAAGCACAGGGAGAATGCGCAAACTCCCACAGACACAGGCCCAAATCCATGTGTCTGCACAGCTAGCAGTGATAGTCACTGAGCTGTCGTCTTGCCCAGCATCTGGTCCAGTTTAAGCACACACTAATGATGTGAAGCACTAGACTACTCTCAAAACATCCAAGAGCAGCCCTTGCACAACCCACCACATGTATGCCCCTTGTTGGACAACAAGGCGGATCGATCCTGGTAAAACTTTTCTGCATTCCCTCCAAAGCCTCCATACCCTTGTGGTAGTGCGGTGGCCAGAATTAAGTCTAATATTGGAAAGTTTGAAGTGTGAATACGTACAGTAAAGGGAAGCAACATAGTCAGTTATTTGGCCCTGGCATTCGACACCAAATCAGGAATATTTTAATCAAAATTTGTTAGTGGATTGGCATCAGGGCTAAATGCATATGTTTTGAAGTTTGGTGATGAGAATATCTGATTGATATGCATGAAGGTGACCAGATGTTGCGTCCCAGGCAATCTGTGTGTTTACCTTGTCGTTAGCATGCAATGGGATTGTCATTACCACACTGCCGTCTAATAATTTGAAAATCTGTGACAGTTGTACCTTTGATCACAGCGATCTTCATCTTCAAAGACAGAAGGGCTACTTTAAAAGCCCAAGAGCCCTCTTTCACACTCTGAGCAGGTCAAAGGAACAGTCTGCTACATTGTGTTTTCATGTTATGATAGCATGCTTGAGCCAAGAGATATTGCAGGCCTGTTACCATCAACTGAAAAATGTCTTCAGCTTGCAGTGGTTAAATTAGTTCCTTGTAGTTACTGCCAACTCATTTAGTCAGTCGTTGGGTGGGATTTTATGTCCTTGCTTGTTCCGAAACCATAAAATCCCACCTGAGGCCAACCATTGTCCACCCCCGCGCCCGCTCCAACTCCTGTGGTAGGCGGAGCAGTAAAATGCCAACCGCAAAGTCATATAGTTCAGAAAAGGCCCATTTTTTCCACACTGATGATAGCTATCACTAAAGGCATTTTCCTGCACTTGTCCACTTGTATTGTTTTGCTGTACTGTGCAAAATTTGCCTATTTCTCAGCTTGATAGATTTGAATGACTGAGCAAGGACCCCACGCATCCCGGATATTCCCTCTGCCACCCTTTTCTGTCAGGAAAAGGATACAGAAGTCTGAGATCATGGAAAGTAAAAGTTTATTAGTCACAAGTAAGCTTACATTCTCATTGCACTGAAATTACTGTGAAAATCTCCTAGTTACCACACCCCAGCGCCTGTTCGGGTACACTGAGGGAAAATTTAGCAAGGCCAATTCATCTAGTTTGCATATCTTTGGACCATGGGAGGAAACTGGAGCACCTGGAGGAAACTCACGCAGAAACGGGGAGAATGTGCAAACTCCGCACAAAACAGTGACACAAGCCGGGAATTGAACACATGTCCCAAGTGCTGTGAGACAGCAGTGCCAACCATTGTGCCACTGTGCCGCCCCACCCTAACTGACTCAAGAACAGCTTTTTCCCTGCTGCCATCAGACTTTTGCATGGACCGACCTGATAATCTTTCTCTATACACTGTCTGTGACTGCAACACTATATTCTGCACCATTTCATAAGAAATAAGAACATAAGAAATAGGAGCAGGAGCAGGCCATCTAGCCCCCCGAGCCCGCCCCGCCACCCAACAAGACCATGGCTGATCCGCTGTGGCTCAGTTCCACTTTCCCGCCCTCTCCCCATAACCCTCAATCCCCTCTCCTATCAAGAACCCATCAACCCGCTTCTTAAAAATATTTAGCGAGGCAGCCTCCACCACTTCAACGGGCAGAGAATTCCAGAGATTCACCACCCTTTGAGTGAAGAAGTTCCTCCTCAACTCCGTTCTAAACCGCCTCCCCTTTATCTTGAGGCTGTGCCCCCTAGTCCTACTGTCTTTTTTGAGCGGGAAGAGTCTCTCCACCTCTATCCTATCCATCCCATTCATCATCTTATACGTCTCAATGAGATCTCCCCTCATTCTTCTAAACTCCAACGAGTACAAGCTTAGTTTATTCAGCCTCTCCTCATAGCTCAATCCCCTCAACTCCGGTATCAGCCTAGTAAACCTCCTCTGCACTCCCTCCAGGGCCAAAATATCCTTGCGCAGGTGCGGCGCCCAAAACTGCACACAGTACTCCAGCTGCGGCCTCACCAATGCCCTATACAGCTGCAGCAAGACCTCCCTACTTTTATATTCAATCCCCCTCGCTATGAAGGCCAGCATCCCATTCGCCTTCCTGACCACCTGCTGCACCTGCAAGCTGGGTTTTTGCGACTCATGCACAAGGACCCCGAGGTCCCTCTGCACCGTCGCCTGCTGCAGTTTTTCGCCACGTAAGTAATAGTCCTTCCTACCATTCTTCCTACCAAAGTGGACCACCTCACACTTGCCAACATTAAATTCCATTTGCCATTTCATGGCCCATTCGCCCAGCCTATCTAGATCCTTCTGCAGACTCTCCACACCCTCCACACAATTTGCCTTTCCCCCAATCTTGGTGTCATCAGCAAATTTCGACACCCTGCACTCGGTTCCCTCCTCCAGATCATCTATATAAATGGATGATCTGGAGGAGGGAACCGAGTGCAGGGTTCCTTTCCTTTTCCTCTATGTATTCTATGAACGGTATGTTTTGCCTATATCGCGCGCAAGAAACAATACTTTTCACTGTATCCCAATACGTATGATAATAATAAATCATATCAAATCAAATTGATCATAAAATTGATTCAATATTTTGGCCTTTTACTTGTCTCAAAATATTAGTGAGTGAGGCTCTGTGTATGAACATAGGACATAGAACATAGAACATTACAGCGCGGAACAGGCCCTTCGGCCCACAATGTTGCGCCGACCAGTCTTATTTTTAAAAAAAACATTGACCCACTAATCTAAACCAATCCCTTTTTGTCCATAAACCTATCCACCAATCTCTTAAACGCCCCCAAACTAGGCGCATTTACAACTGCAGCAGGCAGGGCATTCCAGTCCCTCACCACCCTCTGGGTAAAGAGGAGCTGTGACCCAAACTCAGCCATGCAAAGTTCTACATTCCTACATTGGGATGGCACTATGTCACAGTGGTTAGCAACTGCTGCCTCACAGTGCCAGGGACCCGGCTTTGATTCCAGCCTTGGGTGACTGCGTGGAGCCTGCACATTCTCCCCATGTTTGCATGGGCTTCCTTTGAGTGTTCTGGTTTCCTCCTACAGTCCACAGATGTGAATGGGTTAGGATGTTATTTTTAATCATTCGTGGGACATGGGCATCGCTGGCTGGCCAGCGTTTATTGCCTATCCCTAGTTGGCCTTGAGAAGGTGGCGGTGAGCTGCCTTCTTGAATCGCTGCAGTCTATGTGCTGTGGGTCGACCTACAATGCCATTAAGGAGGGAAGTCCAGGATTCTGACCCAGTGACTGTGAAGGAACGGCGATATATTCCCAAGTCAGGTTGGTGAGTGACTTGGAGGGGAACTTACAGGTGGTGCTGTTCTCATGTATCTGCTGCCCTTGTCCTTCCAGATGGGAGTGGTCATGGGTTTGGAAGGTGCTGTCTAAGGGTCTTTAGTGAATTGCTGCAGTGCATCTTGTAGATAGTACACACTGTTGCTACTGATCATCGGTGGTGGAGGGAGTGGATGTTTGTGGATGTGGTGCCAATTAAACAGGCTGCTTTATCCTGGATGGCCATGTTAAAGTTGCCCCTTTGTGTCAAGGGGTTTACCATCAGGGTAAATACATGGGGTTATGGGGGTAGGATCTGGGTGGGATTGTTTTTGGTGAAAGCTCAATGGGCTGAATGTCTCTTTTCTGTGCTGTTAGGGTTCTATGATTCTTTGAGACTTGACACAGCGATGACAATAGAATAAAGTTCATTCCCATCTGTTCCCTTCAGAAGAAGGGACTTGGAAAATGGAGCCCCTGTGTCTTGTCAATTGGACTATGTGCTTCAGGCAGCTTCTGAATATATTCATCATGTTGAATAGAATTGTCAGGGAGAAATAGTGCCAATGGACAATTGTTATAAAGCAGGAGGTGTGGAAAAGAATACTGGCCACAAGGTGCTCACAAGAATAAAAGAAAGCCAAGCTCTACACCTTCCCAGGTAATCAATTGCAAGTTATATCTCCATAAACTAGATATAATCATGTGCCACTTTTTATAAGCTGCAGTGTGAACCTCATCATTAAGTAACACAGCAGATACAGAAATAGGATGGAAAACTGTAAGAACATTCAAGCAAATGATAAATAACCTGCAGATTCTATGCCATCCATCATATACTCTAATTCATTCAAAGGATGTGGGCGTCTCTGGTTAGGTGCCAGCAATTATTGCCCATTCCTAATTGCCCTTGAGAAGGCGGTGGTGAGCTGCCTTCTTGAATGACTGTAGGTTACATTGATGGGGACAAAGTAGAAATGGTCGAGAGCTTCCAATCCTTAGGTGTCCAGATCACCAACAACCTGCCCTGGTCTGTCCATGCCGACGCTATAGTTAAGAAAGCCCACCAATACCCCTAGTTTCTCAGAAGACTAAGGAAATTTGGCACGTCCGCTACAAATCTCACCAATTTTTACAGATGCACCATAGAAAGCATTCTTTCTGGTTGTATCACAGGTTGGTTTGGCTCCTGTTCTGTCCAAGACTGCAAAAAACTACAAAGATCATGAACAAAGCCTGGTCCATCACTCAAACCAGCCCCACATCCATTGACACTGTCTACGCTTCCCAATACCTCAGCAAAGCAGCCAGCATAATCAATAACCCCATATACCCCGGACACACTCTCTTCTACCTTCTTCCATCGGGAATGAGATGCAAAAGTGTGAGGACGTGTACCAACCGACTCAAGAACAGCTTCTTTTCTGTTGCCATCAGATTTTTGAATGGACCTACATCTAATTAAGTTGATTTTTCTCTACACCCTAGCTATGACGGTAGCACTACATTCTGCACCCTCTCCTTTCTTTCTCTATGAACGATATGTTTTGTCTATATAGCACGCAAGAAGCAATACTATTCATTGTTTATTAATACACATGACAATAATAAATCAAATCAAATCAGTCCCTGAAATGTAGATACAGTGCTGTTTGGGAGGGAGTTCCAGGATTTTGAACCAGCAACTGCAAAGGAATGGCGATATCTTTCCAAGTCAAGATGGTGTTGGTTGGAGGGGACTTGCAGGTGATGGTGCACTCATGTACCTGCTGCCCTTATCCTTCTAGTAAAAAGTCTGACAACACCAGGTTTACTTTTTACAGACTTTTTACTGTGTTTACCCCAGTCCAACGCCAGCATATCCACATCTTATCCTTCTAGACAGTAACAGCCATGGGTTTTGAAGGCTCAGTGTCCGGAGCCTTGGTAAATTCCTGTGGTGCATCTTCATAGAATTCCTACAGTGCAGAAGGTGGCCATTCAGCCCATCGAGTCTGTACCGACAACAGTTCCACAAAGGCCCCATCCCCGTAACTCCACATATTTAACCCACTACTTTTTCTAACCATGCTTTCTGGGACATTAAGGGGCAATTTAGCATGGCCAACAAAACCTGCACATCTTTGGATGTGTAGATGGTTCACATGGCTGTCAGTGGTGGAGGGAGTAAACTTTCCTGGCTGGGATGTTGACCAAGCAGCACCAAAAACAGGAAATGTTAGAAAATCCCAGCAGGTCTGACAGAGTCTGTGGAAAGAGAATGGAGCCAATGTTTCTAGTCTGGATGACCCTTCATAAGGGCTGATGAAATGATTCTGTACTCAGAAGCCATATAACAACCTCCAAAAAATATCAATGTAATAATGATCAAATTGGCAAGAATGATCTGGAAGACGAGTTTGCGGAATGTTTTTTTTCTGACAGTTTTATGGATCAGATCTTGGTGGAAACAACTAAGGGTAAAGTTATTGTATAATGAAAAAGGGTCAATTAAAAATATAATACGAGGTCCACTGGGAAATAGTGAGCATAATATCATTCAATTCCATGTTATGTTTGAAAGTGATGCAAGCAACAATCTTAAACTTAAAAAATGCCAATTATATAGGTATGAGGTTAAGGTTAAATAGACTGAAAGGTGTGAAGGATGTGCTGGCCTTGGAAGGGGAGGGGAGATCTCATTGAGACATATAAGATGATGAATGGGATGGATAGGATAGAGGTGGAGAGACTCTTCCCGCTCAGAAAGGACAGTAGGACTAGGGGGCACAGCCTCAAGATAAAGGGGGCGGTTTAGAACGGAATTGAGGAGGAACTTCTTCACTCAAAGGGTGGTGAATCTCTGGAATTCTCTGCCCGTTGAAGTGGTGGAGGCTGCCTCGCTAAATATTTTTAAGATGCGGGTTGATGGGTTTTTGATAAGCGAGGGGATTAAGGCTTATGGGGAGAGGGCGGGAATGTGGAACTGAGCCACGACAGATCAGCCATGATCTTATTGAATGGCGGGGCAGGCTCGAAGGGCTAGATGGCCTACTCCTGCTCCTATTTCTTATGTTCTTATGAAAGGATCCAGAGGAGGTTCCCTCGAGTGAAGAGCTTATCCTATGAGGAACGGTTGGGTCTGTACTCTTTGGAGTTTAAAAGGATGGGGAGGGGACCTCATTGAAACTTATCGGATGCTGCAAGGCCTGGATAGTGTGAATACAGGCTCAGTCATTTGGGAGGAGAACTTTCTTCAGTCAAGGGTCTTTGGAATTCTTTACCCCAGAAACTTGTGGATGCTCCACCTCTGAATATATTTAAGACTGAGATAGACATGTCTCTCAGGGAATTAAAAGATATGGAGTACGGGTGGCAAAACTGAGCTGAAGCCCAAGATAAGCAATGATCCTGTTGACTGGTGGAGAAGGCTCGATGGGCTGAGTGGTCTACCCTTGCGCCTGTTCATTTATTTCTTCTGACCAGCAGATAATCTGTTTTTGGGGTGTCGATTGAGGTGGAAATCTTGACTAGGATAACTGTCCATGAAGTCAGTGTCAATGGATCTTTTACAGCCAGCTAGCAGGTAGATGGAGTCTTGCATTAATTTTTCATTAGACAGGGCATACAGCACTCAGTGTTACACTGGATCATCAACCTTAGCTTTTGTAGCCAAATGTGGAGTGAGACTGAACCCAGAATCATGTGGCTTAGAAGTGAGACTGAACAAACTGAGCCACAGCTTGATTTGGTTTGCTTTGGTTTGATTTATTGTCCTCACATGTATCGGGACTCAGTCAAAAGTATTGTTTCTTGCACATTACACAGACAAAGCATGCCATTCATAGAGTACATTGGGAAGAAAGAAAGGAGAGAGTGCAGAATGTAGTGTTACAGTCATAGCTAGGGTGTAGAGAAAGATCAACTTAATATCAGTCCATTCAAAAGTCTGACAGCAGCAGGGAAGAAGCTGTTCTTGAGTCGGTTGATACGTGATCTCTTTTGCATCTTTTTCCCGACGGAAGAAGGTGGAAGAGAAAATGTCCAGGGTGTGTGGGGTCTTGATTATGCTGGCTGCTTTTCCAAGGTTGCAGGAAATGTGGACGGAGTCAATGAACGGGAGGCTGGTAGTCACGGGAGGCTCATAGTCACATTGCAATCCCTGGCTTATATTCCCAGTTCACAATCATTCCCAGTAAATGTTGTTGTATATATAAACCATCTGAACACCTCCATTAAGTTCCAGCTTGCAATCATTCCAAATCCATTATTCTATTATCCCTCTCTTCAATTCCTGTCTGTAATCGTTCTCAGGTATCCATTTACTTTTGCAAGCTAACTCTGGCTTGTCTCCATTCATCGTCCTTCTAGCCTCTTGCTTAATAATCAGATGGTCTTATTGATGCCGTTGAAATGCTATCTGTAGAGTGGGGCAAGGTAGGTTAAATGATGTTTAGCTCCAGTTAAGATATCATTATTTGATTTTTGTTTCACTGTTAAGTAAGGTAAAGCTCTGAAGGTTCATTGGTGCTGTCTTGCTATTGATCCAAGCAAATACAGCTAGAGAGACAAAACCTACTTTCTCTCACGGAACCAAATCCATTCTGTCAATGTTGATAATCATTCCAAAGTGAGATGGGATGCGAACTGTGACAGTGCTTTTAAGGAATTACTTAAACAGTTCATGCTGTGTCCTTGCGCAGAGACAATTTAACAGCAAACTGAACTGGATAAGCAGAAGACTGCACTGTGACCCAGGAACAGCCTAGGATCAGCTCCTGCTGGCCAAGGGGTTACTGCAGCGCAGTCCCACACAAAATTACCAGTCCCTCAGTGAGACCCAAATTGTATGGTCCAAAATAAATGTGATATAGAATCAGTATGAGTGTGTTTCCCTGGAATTAAAGAAAGCTTGATTGAGACAGAGCAGGGAGTACAGAGAAGGCTCACCAGGCTGATACCAGCGGTGAGGGGGTTAGCTTATGAAGAGAGATTGAATAGACTGGGCCTGTACTCGTTAGAGTTTAGAAGGCTGAGGGGGGATCTTATAGAGACTTACAAGATAATGAAGGGGATGGATAGGGTAGAGGTAGAGAGATTCTTCCCGCTTAGAAAGGAAACCAGATCTAGAGGGTATAGCCTCAAAATAAAGTGGGGGGGGGGGGGGGGGGCTGCAGTTTAGAACAGAGTTGAGGAGGAACTTCTTCACTCAAAGGGTGGTGAATCTCTGGAATTCTCTGCCCATTGAAGTGGTGGAGGCTGCCTTGTTGAGTATACTTAAGTCATGGGTAGATAGATTTCTGATAGACAAGGGAATTAAGGGTTATGGGGAGAAAGCGGGAAAGTGGAACTGATCCACTTCAGATCAGCCATGATCTTATGGAACGGCGGGGCAGGCTCGAAGGGCTAGATGGCCTACTCCTGCTCCTATTTCTTACGTTCTTATGAGACAAAATCTTCTTCAGTTGTTATGTGCAGCAATATCATAAATTTGTTTCAGTGATGGGAGGCCTGGTGGCACAGTGGTTGGCACTGCTGCCTCACAATGCCAGGGACCTGGGTTGGATTCCAACCTCGGGTCACTGTCTGTGTGGAGCCTGTGCGTTCTTCCCATGCCTGCGTGGGTTTCTTCCGGATGCTCCAGTTTCCTTCCACAGCGGCACACCGACACAATTGTTAGCACAGCTGCCTCACAGAGCCAGGGACCAGGTTCGATTCCCGGCTTGGGTCACTGTTTATGCGGAGTCTGCATGCTTTCCCCGTGCCTGCGTGGGTTTCCTCCAGGTGCTCAGGTGTTCTCCCACAGTCCAAAGATGCACAGTGCATGGTGCATTGGCCATGCTAAATTCTCCCTCAGTGTTACCGAACAGGGGCAGCAGTGTGGCAACTTGGGGATTTTCACAGTAACTCCATTGCAGTGTTAATGTAAGCCTACTTGTGACACTAATAAATAAACTTTGAACAGTCCATTTATGTGCAGGTTAAGTGGATTGGCTATGTTAAATTGCCCATTATTATCCAAAGCATAGGATGATTAGCAGAGTAAACGCACAGGGTTTCAGGGATAGGGTTTGGATAGGATGCTCTTTCAGAGAGTTACTGCAGACCTGATGGGCCGAATGGCTTGCTTCTGTGCTGTAGAGTTTCTGCAAGCTCGATTATGTAGCCTGTGGTGGACACTGCTCCATTTCTCAATTACTGTCAATGTTTTTGCCCGCTCGTTATATGTCATGTTTATTCAGTGTGCAGGTTGTGACACAGAGATTGCCCCCACATCTGAAGGAGTGCAATGCCCTGTAAACCATCCCCTCCCCTCCATGTTCTATTCCCAGAGCTTCGAAATCAGGCAAATTGTCTCAAAGACAACTTAACAGTTCAGAAGACGAAACGAAGAACTTGCCTTTCTTTCATTCTGTGCACACCATCAGGACATTCCGAAGAACTATGTGAAATATTGTTGAAGTGTAGTTACTGACTGTATGTCAGAAACGCAGCAGTCAAATTGTGCACAGCAAGATCCCGAAGTCAGCAATGCATTTACCCGGCTAATCCCCCTGAAACTAGAGTCAATTTAGTATGGCCAATCCAACTGACCCATGTATCCTTGGACTGTGGGAGGAAACCAGAGCACTCAAAGGAAACCCGTGCAGATACAGGGAAGAACGTGCAAACTACACATACTCACCCGAGACTGGAATTAAACCCATGCCGCTGGCACTATGAGGCAGCAGTGCTAACCACTGTGCCATCGTGCCACCTATTACTGATTGCTCAGCTCTCATAGCCCATCCCTTGTTGCCCTTGAGCTGAGTGGCTTGCTAGACCACTTCAGAAGGCATTTGAGAGTCAACCACATTGCTGTGAATCTGCAGTCACATGTAGGCCAGACCAGGTAAAGATGGCAGATTTCCATATTGAAAAGACATTTGGCTTTTTACAATAATCAACAATGGTTTCATGGTTATCATTAGGCTTTTAATTCCAGATTTTTATTGTATTCAAATCTCACCAGCTCATAAAATCCCCACACTGAGGGGGAATTTAGCACGGCCAATGCACCTAACCTACATGTCTTTCAGACTGCGGGAGGAAACCGGAGCACCCGGAGGAAACCCACAGACAGTGATTCAAGCTGGGAATCGAACCTGGGTCCCTGGCGCTGCGAGACAGCAGTGCTAACCACTGTGCCACTCACCACTGTATTGACAGGAGCATGATCTGATCATCCAGTTGGTTATTTGCAGCAAAGCCTGTTTAATCTGAAGAGCTGGACAAACTTGTTAAGAGCGGTTTGTACATCACCGTGGCTATCACCTTGGCAACTCTCTGGAGTGGGCCTGCGCACGAGGTCAGTTCGCAGGGGTAGAGGGGTTAGAATTGTAATCAGCTGCCTGCCTGTCACAGTGTAGGGGAAAATCTACACCTTTTGAAAAATGGTCTGATGGGTTTAAACATTTTTTCAAATGAACTTTTATTTGTTTTTTGTTAAAAATGGGTGGGCAAATGGATTATGCTGCAGTGATATCTCATTAAATCTGCGGCAAGTTTCTCATTAGGCACTGCTGCAGTGACAATCCAGGCAGGTTGTTCTATCTCAGGCCTCCAGGGCATAAAACCTCAGTAACATATGCTGCAGTGGCTCCTAAATATTTCACTTCTTAGCACCTCACTTCTCAGCACATTGTACAGCACAGAGCAGCTTCTTGTGCTTGTGTGATTCCCCTGGCCAGTTCCTACACACCCGCACCTGCTTCCATTTCACTTTACGAATTTCCAATACATGCCAGAACAACCCCGTCAGGCACTGCTCTTACGAGGTGCTAGACGGAGTGAGCTTCAATGGACTATTTGACTGTGGAAGGAATCATAATTTCCAGCTCATCCTTCAGACTTCCCAGAGTTTTTGTTCATTCAATTCATAGAATCATTGAACCCTACAGAAAGAGGCCCTTCGGCCCATCGAGTCTGCACCGAACACAATCCCATCCAGTCCCTACCCCCATATCCCTACATATTATACCCACTAATCCCTCTAACCTACACATCCCTGGACACTAAGGGGCAATTTCTTAGCATGGCCAATCAACCTAACCCGCACATCTTTGGACTGCAGGAAGAAACCTGGCAGGAAACAGGAGTACCCAGAGGAAACCCACACAGACATAACATAAGAAATAGGAGCAGGAGTAGGCCATCTAGCCCCTCGAGCCTGCGCCGCCATTCAATAAGATCATGGCTGATCTGTCGTGGCTCAGTTCCACATTCCCGCCCTCTCCCCATAACCCTTAATCCCCTCTCTTATCAAAAACCCATCAACCCGCGTCTTAAAAATATTTAGCGAGGCAGCCTCCACCACTTCAACGGGCAGAGAATTCCAGAGATTCACCACCCTTTGAGTGAAGAAGTTCCTCCTCAACTCCGTTCTAAATCGCTCCCCCCCCTTTATCTTGAAGCTGTGCCCTCTAGTCCTACTGTCCTTTCTGAGCGGGAAGAGTCTCTCCACCTCTATCCTATCCATCCCATTCATCATCTTATACGTCTCAATGAGATCTCCCCTCATTCTTCTAAACTCTAACGAGTACAAGCCTAGTTTATTCAGCCTCTCCTCATAGCTCAACCCCCTCAACTCCGGCATCAGCCTAGTAAACCTCCTCTGCACTCCCTCCAAGGCCAAAATATCCTTGCGTAAGTGCGGCTATCAAAACTGCACACAGTACTCCAGCTGCGGCCTCACCAATGCCCTATACAGCTGCAGCAAGACCTCCCTACTTTTATATTCAATCCCCCTCGCTATGAAGGCCAGCATCCCATTCGCCTTCCTGGCCACCTGCTGCACCTGCAAGCTGGGTTTTTGCGACTCATGCTATTACCAATTGTTATAAAAGCTCATGGTTCAGTCATCTCTTTTAGGGAAGGAAATCTGCCGTCCTTACCTGGTCTGGCCTACATTTGACTTCAGAGCCAAAGCAATGTGGTTGACTCTCAGCTACCCTCTGAAATGGTCTTGCAATCCACTCAGCTGAAGGGTGAAGATGGATGGGCAATAAATGTTGGCCTTGCCAATGATGCCCATGCCTCATGGATGAATTAAAAAAAAGTCAGCTGCCTACCCCATGTGCCATTTTTACCACATAGATGCTGAGATTTGAATTCAGTAAAATATTAAGAATTAGGAATCTACTGATGACCATGAAACCAATATCAATTGTCAGATAAACCCATCTGGTTCACTAATATCCTTGACGGAGGTCCCTCTGCACCGTCGCCTGCTGCAGTTTTTCGCCACGTAAGTAATAGTCCTTCCTACCATTATTCCTACCAAAGTGGACCACCTCGCACTTGCCAACATTAAATTCCATTTGCCAGTTCCTGGCCCATTCGCCCAGCCTATCTAGATCCTTCTGTAGACTCTCCACACCCTCTGCGCAATTTGCCATTCCACCAATCTTGGTGTCATCAGCAAATTTTGACACCATACACTCGGTTCCCTCTTCCAGATCATCTATATAAATGGTAAATAGCTGAGGCCCCAGCACCGACCCCTGGGGCACTCCACTAGTCACCAACCGCCAATCCAAATAGCACCCATTGACCCCCCACTCTCTGCCTCCTATTTGACAACCAGTCCTCTATCCACACTAACACCCTACCCCCAACTCCATGTCCCCTGACCTTCTGCAATAACCTCTTGTGAGGTACCTTGTCAAACTCCTCAGACACGAGGAGAATGTGCAAACTCCACACAGACAGTGGCCTGAGCCAGGAATCGAACCCAGGGCCCTGGAGCTGTGAAGCAGCATTGCTAACCACTGTGCTACCGTACCATCTTAAGGCAAGTGTTATGGTGAACGGGCGGGTAAGTGTAGCTGAGTCCACGAAAAAATTAGCCATGACCTTATTGAATGGCAGAGCAGGCTCGAGGGGCCAGATGGCCCACTCCTGCTCCCAGTTCTTATGTTATGTTCTTATGTTCATTCACAGGACATGGGTGTCACTGACTGGCCAGCATTTATTGCCCATATCTAGTTGTCCAAGGGCAGTTGAGAGTCAGCCACATTGCTGTGGCTCTGGAGTCACATGTAGGCTAGACCAGGTAAGGACGGCAGATTTCCTTCCATCAAGGATATTAGTGAACCAGATGGGTTTATCTGACAATTGATATTGGTTTCATGGTCATCAGTAGATTCCTAATTCTTAATATTTTACTGAATTCAAATCTCAGCATCTATGTGGTAAAAATGGCACATGGGGTAGGCAGCTGACTTTTTTTTAACTCATCCATGAGGCATGGGCATCATTGGCAAGGCCAACATTTATTGCCCATCCATCTCCACCCTTCAGCTGAGTGGCTTGCAAGACCATTTCAGAGGGTAGCTGAGAGTCAACCACATTGCTTTGGCTCTGAAGTCAAATGTAGGCCAGACCAGGTAAGGACGGCAGATTTCCTTCCCTAAAAGAGATGAGTGAACCATGAGCTTTTATAACAATTGGTAATAGTTGTTGTGGCTAACTTTCCATATTTATTAATTCAATTTAAATTCCATCAGCTGCTGTAGTGGGATTCAAATCTGAGTCCCTAGACTACTAGCTTGGGCCTCTGAAATACAAGGCCCGTGACAATGTTATGACACTATCATGTTTGTCGAACAATCAATAATCATTTCATGATCATCAGTGCATTCTAAATTCCAGATTTTGGTTATTAAATTTAAATTCTATCATCACCATGACGGGATTTGAGTCCAGGTCAAAGAACACGAGTTGAGTTTCTGGATTAGCGGTGCAGCGATAGAACCACTAAGCCATCATCTCCCTGTTAAAATTGCAGGAAACATAGTACTATTATGGCATAGGGAAATGCAGCAATCAGTCAACACAAAGCAAGATCCAATTAATAGTAATTAAACGATGAATAAGAGGCAGAAGGTTCCCCTTCTCCTTTTCCCCTTTCAGGATGAGAGCAGAAGGTTAGACCCCCGGTTCATCAATTTAACTTCAATTAATAAATGTGGAAAGTTAGCCTCGACAACTATTATCAATTATTATTAAAAGCCATGGCTTACTGGGATGGCATGGTGGCATTGCTACCTCACAGCGCCAGGAACCTGGGTTCAATTCTGGTCTCGGGTCGCTTTCTGTGTGGAGGTCGCACATTCTCCTTCTGTCTGTGTGGGTTTCTTCTGGGTTCTCTAGTTTCCTCCTAAAGTCCAAAGATGTGCAGGTTAGGTTGATTGGCCCTTGGGGGGGGTTAAAGGAATTAATACGTGGGGTTGCGGGGATGGGGCCTGGGTGGGATTGTGGTCAATACAGACTCAATGGGCTGAATAGAACATAGAACATTACAGCGCAGAACAGGCCCATCGGCCCACGATGTTGCGCCGACCAGTTAAAAAACAATGACCCACTAACCTAAACCAATCCCTTTCCGTCCATAAACCTATCCACGGATCTCTTAAACGCCCCCAAAGTAGGCGCATTTACAACTGCAGCAGGCAGGGCATTCCAATCCCTCACCACCCTCTGGGTAAAGAACCTACCCCTGACATCTGTCCTATAACTACCACCCCTTAGTTTAAAGCCATGCCCCCTCATGCTAGATTTCTCCATCCGAGGAAAAAGGCTATCACTGTCCACCCTATCTAAACCTCTAATCATCTTATATGTTTCAATAAGATCCCCTCTTAGCCGCCTTCTTTCCAGTGAAAACAACCCCAAATCCCTCAGTCTCTCCTCATAGGACCTCCCCTGCATACCAGGCAACATCCTGGTAAACCTCCTCTGCACCCTCTCCAAAGCCTCCACATCCTTCCTGTAATGTGGGGACCAGAACTGCACACAGTACTCCAAGTGCGGCCGCACCAGAGTTATGTACAGTTGCAACATGACGCTGCGACTCCTAAATTCAATCCCCCTACCAATAAACGCCAAGGCACCGTATGCCTTCTTAACAACCCTATCTACTTGATTCCCAACTTTCAGGGATCTATGTACACATACACCTAGATCCCTCTGTTCATCCACACTATTCAAAGTCCTCCAGTTAGCCCTATACTCAACACATCTGTTATTCCTACCAAAGTGAATTACCTCACACTTCTCCGCATTAAACTCCATCCGCCACCTCTCGGTCCAGCTCTGCAACCTGTCCAAGTCTTCCTGCAAACTATGACACCCTTCCTCACAATCTACCACACCTCCGACTTTGGTGTCATCAGCAAATTTACTAATCCACCCAACTATACCCTCATCCAGATCATTAATAAAAATCACAAACAGCAGTGGCCCCAAAACAGATCCCTGAGGCACACTACTCGTAACCGAACTCCATGACGAATATTTACCATCAACCACCACCCTCTGTCTCCTATCTGCTAGCCAATTCCTGATCCAATTTCCTAGATTACCCTCAATCCCATACATCTGCATTTTCTGCAGAAGCCTACCATGGTGAAACTTATCAAATGCCTTACTAAAATCCATATATACCACATCAACTGCCTTACCCCCATCCACCTCTTTGGCCTCCTTCTACACTATAAGGATTCTATAATCTATTTCTGGCAGTGTTGAGATTCTTTACTTCTTACCCAACATCGATTCAGCATTGTATCCTCCAGAAAGTTATCCTGGCGGGGCAGCCCTTCCCTCAGTGCTGCTCTGAAGCAACATCCAACATGTTCTCAGATCCACACTAACGCTACAATTCAATTCTCTTCTCATCCATCTTCCAAAAGCAAATCAAAGGGTCCAAGGATAGCACGCCATAGCGCAAAACATGACTTACCCCAATCAACTGAGATGCACCGCAGCATAAGCTAATCTTGCACAGTGAGCAATTTATGATTGTCCAGTTTCTGCTGTTTCACAAGGCAGTGTTATAGCCCCAGGGCCTCGTTCTGAACTGAACTTCTTTGCAGTGCACAGTTCTGGGAAAATGGCCAAGCGCGGGACACTATCAAAGTTGAAGCAAGAAGAAAAGAATATCAAGATGATACTAAGTTTGGATAAACATTGGGGCCTTTGATACCAAACATAAGCACCGAAACCCTCCTATGTCCCGGTGTTGCTGCAGTGACTGGAGTCTTGGCTGCCCCCAAATTCTCCATTCTCGCTGACAGTAGGTGGGAATGGTCGAGATTGGAGAATCCTGTCCGTTATCTATTTATGCAACCACATCCACTGTCCTACCCTCATCAATCAACTTCGTCACTTCCTCGAAAAACTCAATCAAGTTCGTGAGACACAACCTCCTCTCGCAAAACCATGTTGCCTCTCGCTAATACGTCCACTTATTTCCAATTAAGAATAAATCCTGTCTCGAAGAATCCTCTCCAATAATTTCCCTAGCACTGATGTAAGGTTCACCGGCCTGTAATTACCTGCATTTAGTTCAATTATTCAGTTCAAGGATCTGGCCAGAAGCCAGTCTCCAAGTTTGCTTTCTTTTGCTTCCCACATGTTAATTTTTTAAAGTTCTGTTCAATAAAAGAAAAACATTTTAAAAATCATAATAGTGTTGTCCTCTTATCTCTTCAAACGAATGAATGGACCCAACAATCTGATTTGATTTATTATTGTATTGGGATATGGTGAAAAGCATTGTTTCTTGCACGTTATACAGACAAATTCATAGAGTACATTGGGGAGAAGGAAAGGAGAATTTGCAGAATATAATCACAGCTAAATTGTAAAGTAAAATCAATTTAATGCAAAGTAGATCCATTCAAAAGTCTGACGGCAGCAGGGAAGAAACTGTTCTTGAGTCGGTTGGTACGTGTTCTCAGACTTTTGTATCTGTTTCCTGATGGAAGAAGGTGGAAGAGAGAATGCTTGGGGTATCTGGGGTCCTTGATTATCCTGGCTACTTTTCCAAGGCAGCATGAAGTGTAGACAGAGTCAATGGATGGGAGGCAGGTTTGCATGGTGGACTGAGCTACGTTCACAACCTTTTGTAGTTCCTTGCGGCCTTGGTCAGAGGAGGAGCCAGACGAAATTGTGATACAGTTGGAGAAGGTGCTTTCCATTGTGCATCTGTAAAAATTGGTGAGAGTCGTAGTAGACATGCCAAATTTCCTTAGCCTCCTAAGAAAGTGGAGGCATTGGTAGGCTTTCTTAACTATAGCATCGGCATGGAGGGATCAGGACTGGCTGTTGGTGATCTGGATACCTAGAAACTTGAAGCTCTCGACTATTTCCACTTTGTCCCCGTTGGTATAGACAGGGGTATGTTCTCCACTACATTTCCTGAACTTCCAAACCCACAGACCACAATCAGTAAAGATAGGCAACAACACCTCCTCCACGATCATCCTCAACACCGGTGCCCCACAAGGCTGTGTTCTTAGCCCCGTACTATACTCCTTACACACCTATGACTGTGCGGCCAAATTCCCCTCCAATTCGTTTTTCAACTTTGCTGATGACACCACCATAGTGGGTCAGATCTCAAACAATGATGAGACAGAGAACAGGAACGAGATAGAGAATCTGGTGAACTGGTGCGGCAGCAATAATCTCTCCCTCAATGTCAACAAAACGAAGGAGGTTGTTATCGATGTCAGGAAGCATAATGGAGAGCGTGCCCCTGTCTATATCTCTGGGGATGAAGTAGGAAAGGGTGAGAGTTTCATGTTTTTAGGTGTTCAACTCACCAACACCTGTCCTGGTCCCCCCACACCAACACTATAGTTAAGAAAGCCCACCAATGCCTCAAATTTCTTAGAAGACTAAGGAAATTTGGCATGTCAGCTATGACTCTTACCAGCTTTTCTATTGTTCTGGTTGTATCATTCTTTCTGACTGTACTTCAGCTTGGTATGGCTCCTGCTCTGCCCAAGATTGTGAATATAGCCCAATCTATCATGCCAACCAGCCTCCCTTCCATTGATTCTACACTTTCTGTTGCTACGGCAAAGCAGCCAGCATAATTAAGGGCCCCCCCACCCCGCTCCCCCTCCCCCCCGGACATTCTCTCTTCCACCTTTGTCCATCAGGAAAAAGATACAAAAGTCTGAGGTCACATTCCAACTGACTCAAGAACAGTTTCTTCCCTGCTGTATATTTTGAATGGACTTACCTTACAATAAGTTGACCTTTCTCTACACCCTAGCTATGACTGTAACATTACATTCTGCATCCTCTTCTTTTCTTCTCTACGCAGGGTATGCTTTGTCTGTATAGGGCGCAAGAAACAATACTTTTCACTGTATGTTAATTCATTTGACAATAATAAATCAAATCAAATCCTGAAGTCAATGACAATCTCTTTTGTTTCACTGACATTGAGGGAGAGATTATTGTTGCCGCACCAGTTCACCAGATTCTCTATCTCTGTCTCATCACTGTTTGAGATCCGGTCTGATGTTATCAGGGTGAGTGGTATAAGGTCAATCTGGCCTTATTACCTTCAGGTTAGTGCAGTAATGAAGGGCCAGTTCCCTCATTACTCTTATTCAGCAACCTAGCCAGCCAGGAAGAAATACCTTCTGCAGAAATGTGGAAGAGGGATGTGGAAGATGGAAGGTGCACAGTTCTCTAAAGGTGGAGTTACAGGTGAATAGGACATTCATTTCAATAAAGCTGAATGATAAGCCAGTTCTTTTTGATTTGATTTGATTTATTATTGCCACATGTATTGGGATACAGTGCAAAACATTGTTTCTTGCACGCTACACAGACAAAACATACCGTTCATACAGAAGGAAAGGAGAGAATGCAGAATGTAGTGTTACAGTCATAACTAGGGTGTAAAGAAAGATCAACTTCAAAAGTCTGATAGCAGCAGGGAAGAAGCTGTTCTTGAGTCAGTTGGTACATGACCTCAGACTTTTGTATCTCTTTCCCAACGGGAGAAGGTGGAAAAGAGATTGTCCAGGGGGCATGGGATCCTTAATTATGCTGGCTGCTTTTCCAAGGCATCCGGAAGTGTAGACAGATTCAATGGATGAGAGGCAGGGTTGCATGATGGACTGGGCTTCATTACCAACCCTTTGTAGTTTCTTGTAGTCTTGGGCAGAGCAGGAGCATCTGTAAAAGTTGGTGAGAATCATAGCTGACATGCCAAATTTCTTGGTCCTCTGCTGGGAGCGAACGTTACTCCAATCCCCATAGAATCCATTGGAATCCCTCGAGTGTGGCACAGTGGCACAGCGGTTAGCACAGCTACCTCACAGCACCAGGGACCCAGAGTTCAATTCCCGGCTTGGGTCACTGCATGTTCTTCCTGTGTCTGCACGGGTTTCCTCCGAGTGCTCCAGATGCCTGTCACACCCCAAAGGCATGCTGGTTAGGTGCATTGGCCATGCTAAATTCTCCCTCAGTGTACTTCTACAGGCGCCAGAGTGTGGCGACTCAGGGAATTTCACAGTAACTTCATTGCAGTGTTAATGTAAGCCCACTTGAGACACTAATAATAATAAATCTATAAATGCAGAAGGAGGTCAATTGGCCTGTCGAATCTGCATCAGTTCTCTGAAACAGCATCTTACCCAGGAGGGGAAGCAGTGCCTTAGAATTATTATTACTCAATTGTTAATTCAGAAACTCAGCTAATATTCTGGGGACCCAGGTTCGAATCTCACCATGGCAGATGGTGGAATTTGAATTCAATATTCGGGATTAGGAATCTACTGATGACTATGAAACTATTGTTCATTGTTGGAAAAACCCATCTGATTCACTAATGTCCTTTAGGGAAGGAAAGCTGCCGTCCTTATGTGGTCTGGCCTACATGTGACTCCAGAGCCACAGCAATGTGGTTGACTCTCAACTGGCCTTGGGCAACTCGGGGTGGGTAATAAATGCTGGCCAACCAGCGATGCCTGTGTCCCGTGAATGAATAAAAAAAATCAATAAAACAGGAACACCCCACCCTGTCCCCACAACCCTGTAGATTTACTATGACTAATTCACCTAATCTACACACTTCTGGGGTAATTTAGTATGGCCAATCCACCTAACTTGACACTCCTCAATATATACACAGGTGAGACTCCCAGATTGGGACCACAGACAGTCACTCAAAGCCAGCATCGAACCCAGATCCCTGGCACTGTGAGGGAGCAGTTTTTAACCATTGTGCCACCGTGCCACATCCGATGCCAACTCGTATTTCATCCAATGCCTTGACTGTTTGTTTTAAATTTCTGAAACATAGGTAGCCCAGAAAAAAGATTTTCCTTGCAAATAAACATGTATTTGATCCATTCCCTTCAGTACCCGATAACCTAGAAAGAATTGTTAAGCTGTAAATGTAATCAAAATGAACATCCAGTCAAAATGGTTGCTAGCCTGATGGCCTCCTCTCTCGCTCTGTCAGGAAAAAATAATCCTAATGATAGCTACTGAGCATGTGTACTGTGAGAAGATGACAGGAAGGCATCTTTGAGAGTCACAGCAGCTAAGGCTTGGTCCGAACTTCACCTTTCCAAATCGTTCGTATGTAAACAAATGTATTTGCAGCAAAAGGCCGTTGCCTCGAGCAAGATCTCTTCCAAGGTAAGAAGATAACGAATCCCAAGATGAAGCCTCTTGTCTTTGCTCACTCTCTGTCTCTCTCTGTATCTCACACGCGATGCTCTAACAACTTGCTCCCAGCTCGCAGTCTCTGTGCGTATTAGACAAGAGCATTAATTTGACTTAAGCTGCCTGGCTCAGCATTATTTGGAATGGAGCCTGCTGAAGCAGGCCTAATTGTGTGTGTTATTGAGTCCGATCCTGACATGGCTTATGGCCCAGATAGACTGACTGTGAGCCTGGCTCTGTGCCTCATTAAAACTGCTTCCCTTCCATCTGCGTGTGTTCAGCACTTCCATCTACGTAGAGCGAAGAAGCAGAGATCCATGATCCCACGGAGAATTGAAGGTGAAGGTTGCACAGACCCTGATAGAGAAGGATATTGCACGTCTCATTAGCTCCTTCCCGTTGCCAGGCAGCACTGATCTCTGTGGAAAGTTAGCACTGAGTTTCACTTTGGCGTTACACTGGCAGTGGCACCTGTTTAGTAACTTTGCCATTGACATGGAAGACAACTTATGCTTACATCACAGCTTTAATCCAATCAAAAGAGTATTACCAGGAAAGTTTGAAGACTTTATTCTGGAAAAGAGCAGGCTGAGTGGCGACATAGAACATAGAGGGCCTGATTTTACCATTTTGATTCTAAGTGCTGAATCTGGGCGCAATTCAGGTCTGACTTGGAAACCTGTTCTCAGGCACCCCCATACGCACTCAGCTTGAAAAAAAAGTCGTGAGTCTGAATCGCGCTGTGCGTGAGGCTTATCGCACCCAAAACACTGCAGCTCCGATCGAAGCCTTCAACTGTGCATGCGTAGTGAAAAACAAATTGAAAAACTCTCTCCTGTCACATCACTTCAGGGCAGCAAAAAGCAGATGAAGCGGTCCAGGAGCGATGACCCCCCAGATACATCGCCCCACCCCCACAACATAGCTGTGCCCCTGATCCACCCACTCCCGATCTGGTCTCCCTCCCCCAACTTCCCCCCACCCTACCCGAGACACATCTGACCCGCCTCCTCTTCCCTCACCCGACCTCACCAAAGAATGATCTGACCCACCTCCCCCCGTTCCCACCCCCTACCACCGGTCTGAGTCACAGAGCTGCCGGAAGCTCTGAACTTACCTCGTCAGAAACTGGAGCGCCAAAACAGACCATTGCCGAGCGTATCTGTATTGCTCCGAATCTGGACAAGTGAACGTGATGATGAAAGGGGAAATGCTGGTAAAGTTGGTCGGGCAGTTCACTAATTCAATTTAAATGCACGCCATTTTCGGGCCTTGGTAAAGTGGGACATGGGTGCAGATCACATTAATGGTCTCATGCCCGACTTTGTCAAGCTTTCGTGCCCATTTCTGGGCACTGGGCAATGGTAAAATCGGGTCGAAAATATAGAACATAGAACTTAGAATTTAGAGCATAGAATTTAGAACTTAGAACATGGACCATGGAACATAGAGCATAGATCAGTACAGCACTGGAACAGGCCCTTCGGCCCACAATATTGTGCCCATCATGACACCAATTTCAACTAATCCCTTCTGCCTGCCCTTGGTTCATATCCCTCTATTCCTTGCACATTCATGTGCTTATTTAAAAGCTCCTTAAACACCCCAGCATGTCTGCCTCCATCATCACCCCTGGCAACGCATTCCAGAAACCTACAGTTATCTGTGCGAAAAACTTGTCTCTCACATCTCTTTGTTCTTTGTCCTTTCACCTTATGTGCATGCCCCCAAGTATTAGACATATCAGTTCTGGGAAAAAGATTCTGACGGTCAACCCTATCTCTGCCTCTTCTAATTTTATAGACATCTATCAGGTCTCCCCTCAGCCTCCCCCACGTGAGAGAAAACAACCTAGTTTGTCCAGTCTCTCCTTATAGCTCATACTCTCTAATCCAGGCAGCATCCTGGTAAATCCTCTCTGCATCCTCTCCAAAGCCCCTGTATGTTTCTTTAACATGGCGACCCAAATTGAATGCAATACTCAAAATGTGGCCTAACCCAAGTTTTATAAAGCTGCAACATGACATCTTGACTCTTGTATTCAATGGCCTGACCAATAAAGGCAAGCCTGACGGTACTTATGAACAAATATGTACTGGTTTCACTGGGATGTCAACTGGGAAAACATTTCCATTTTTTATTCCCTTTATTCTTCCAGATGATGTGATTATTGATGGCAAGGCCAGCGTTTGTTGCTCATCTCTGATCACCTTTGAACTCAATGGCTTGCTAGGCCATTTCAGAGGGCAGGTAAGAGTCATCCTCATTGGCCTTGGTCTGCAGTCACGTGGAGGCCAGGCAGGGTAATGATATAGGCAGGGGCATAATAGCAATATCCCCAGGCCAGTCCAATGATGAGTAGGTTCAGTGGAATAGCCTTCCTTAAATAACATTCATGAACCAGATGGGTTTTCACTGGCAACTAACAATAAGTTCATAGTCACCATTGCTAAGTCAGGCTTCCAATTCAAGATTTATGAATGAAATTTTAGCTCAGGTGCTGTGGCAGGATTTTAAACTGAATCATTGGATTGAATGTCTGGGTTCCGAGAATCAGAGTATCTCTGCAATGTAGAAAGTGCCATTCAATTCATCAAGTCTGCGCCAAATCTGTTTTCCGAGTATCTTAATAAGAAGTCTCACAACACCAGGTTAAAATCCAACGGGTTTATTTGGTAGCACAAGCCACTAGCTTTTGGAGTGCTGCTCCTTCATCAGGTCAATGGGAGTTCTGTTCACAAACAGGGCATATAAAGACACAAACTCAATTTACAAAATAATAGTTGGAATGTGAGTCTTTACAGGTAATCAAGTCTTAAAGATACAAACACTGTGAGTGGAGAGAGGTTTAAGCACAGGTTAAAGAAATGTATATTGTCTCCAGCCAGGACAGTTAGTGAGATTTTGCAAGCCCAGGCAAGTCGTGGGGGTTACAGATAGTGTGACATGAACCCAAGATCCCGGTTGAGGCAGTCCTCATATGTGCGGAACTTGGCTATCAGTCTTTGCTCAGCAACTCTGTGTTGTTGTGTGTCATGAAGGCCGCTTGGAGAACGCTTGCCCGAAGATCAGAGGCCGAATGTCCGTGACCACTGAAGAGCTCCCCAACAGGAAGAGAACGTAACTGTCGAGCGGTGCTCATTCATCCGTTGTTGTAGCATGAGCATGGTCTCCCCAATGTACCATGCCTCGGGACGTCCTTTCCTGCAGCATATCAGCTAGACAACAGTGGCCGAGTTGCAACCTGTACCTGGTGGATGATGTTGTCATGTGAGATGATGGTATCTGTGTCGATGATCCGGCATGTCTTGCAGAGGTTGCTGTGGCAGGGTTGTGTGGTGTCGTAGTCACTGTGCTCCTGAAGGCTGGGTAGTTTGCTGCGGACAATGGTCCATTTGAGGCTGTGCAGTTGTTTGAAGGCAAGAAGTGGGGGTGTGGGGATGGCCTTGGCGAGATGTTCGTCTTCATCAATGACATGTTGAAGGCTTTGTGTTGAAAAGTTCCGACGCGCCACCGCACCGACCTCCTCAGAAGACAAACACAGGACACGGCTGACAAAGTACCCTTCATCGTCCAGTACTTTCCCGGAGTGGAGAAGCCATCTTCTCACCATCCATCAGGTACACAGTACGTACACTTGCAACTCGGTCAACGTTGTCTACCTAATATGCTGCAGGAAAGGATGTCCCAAGACATGGAACATTGGGGTGACCATGCAGACGCTACGACAATGGATGAATGAACATCACTCGACAGTCACCAGGAAAGAGTGTTCTCTTCTTTGTGGGGAACACTTCAGTGGTCACAGGCATTCGGCCACTGATCTTCGAGTAAGCATTCTCCAAGGAGGCCTTCAAGACACACAACAACAGAGTCGCTGAGCAGAGACTGATAGCCAAGCCCCGCTGACATGGGGATGGCCTCAACCGGGATCTTGGGCTCATGTCACACTATCTGTAGCCCCTATGATTTGTCTGGACTTGCAAAATCTCACTAACTGTCCTGGCTGGAGACAATACACATCTCTTTAACCTGTGCTTAACCCTCTCTCTACCCACATTGTCTGTACTTTTAAGACTTGATTACCTGTAAAGACTCACATTCTAACCATTATTTTGTAGAATCAGAATCATAGAACCATAGAACCCTACAATGCAGAAAGAGGCCCTTCGGCCCATCGAGTCTGCACCAACCACAATCCCACCCAGGCCCTACCCTCATATCCCTACATATTTTACCCGCTAACCCCTCTAACCTAAGCATCCTAGTATGGGGCAATTTTAATGTGTCCTATCAACCTAACCTGCACATCTTTGGACTGTGGGAGCACCCAGAGGAAACCCACAATTGAGTTTGTGTCTTTATATGCCCTTTCTGCGAACAGATGTCCCACTCACCTGATGAAGGAGCAGCACTCCGAAAGCTAGTGGCTTGTGCTACCAAAAAAACCCGTTGGACTTTAACCTGGTGTTGTGAGACATCTTACTGTGTTTACTCCAGTTCAACGCTGGCATCTCCACATCATGAATATCTTACCCAGGCCTTCTCCTGCCATATCTCCATAACCATGTACATTTACTATGGCTAATCCATCTAACCTATTCAAGAAATTACTAACTCCGGAAACAGATGAAAGTCTGCTTTTGTGCATCACCAGGTGTGGAAAGAAAATTGGAAATGACTAAAAACCTATTAATATTTATATAAATTAGATCACCTGGGGACTGGGGGCTGTTACAACCAGTCCCCAGGTGAGGTTCCCCAAACACACATGCACGCACACACACACACACAAACACACACACACACACACACACATACACACACACACAAACACACACACGTTCTGGACTTAATGCATAGGATATCTCTCTTGATGAGATGATCCTCACCTCTTATTATGTCCCATTGTCTCCACTGGAGATGGCAATTAATTCCTGGGTGCTTTAGTAGTACCTTGTCTAGAAACAGGGTATGGTTCCATTGTCTCTCAGAGCATCAACCCCCGCTCCCCCCCTACCCCTCCCCGCACCCCAACACTTTATCACTTTACATCCTCTTCAATCATTTGGCTCATTTGCCCATTTTTGATGTAAACCCACAGGTTTTATTTAAGGTTCAATCTTTCCAGACTTTATTTGATGTTTTTATCCTTTATCATCATGACACATTTACTGCATTAACAGTGTCGACTGTATTATCTCCTCAAAAAATTCAATAGATTTGGTCAAGCAAGACTTTTCTTTTGAGCTGAATGCAGACTATTGATTGTTTTTTTTTTCCGTGCTTTTAGTCTCTCCTTTATTCAGACTCCACTCACTTGAAAGCCGGGCTGGTGGCTGGAGTAGGTGATACGGTGAACTGTTTAGCTGTCAATGAAGTTTGTGGTGGTAATCAAGGATGAAGATTTTGGTCATCCCAAGCTCTAGCAACAACTTGCATTTATATACCGCCTGTAATGTAATAAAATGTCCCAAGGTGCTTTGCAGCAGCACTAAAAACAATATTTTACACTGAGTCACGTCAGGCAGTATTGGGGCTGATGGTCAAAAACTTGATGAAATAGGTAGGTTTCTATGGAGTGTCTTAGAGGGACAATGAGGCAGAGAGGCAATGTTTAAATTTGAAAGAGGAATGAGCCAAGGAAATTTCCTCTAATGGCCGTTTCGGGGTAGGAGAGACACTACAGCTAAAGATGCCTTTGTCCATGGTCAGATAGGTGTAGAACAGCAAACACAGGGAGTGTGGGCTTTATCAGGAGAGGAATAAGTGGAAAGGGTAAAACCAACAGCCGAACTGTAGTACCCACACTCATTGCAGGCAGACACATGACAAATTATAAATAATTACAACTCAGATGGACTAAAACAGTCACATCCAGGTGAGATTGTTCTGAGGTTATAGCAACAATAAGAGAATTGATACCACTTATCAAGGCTCCAAAAAGTCTAGAGGAGTCATTGTGCCTCTGGAAGACTAATCAAATATTAAAGCTAAAGTACACATGGCAATTAACCCATATAATGCAATCACAAACAGAACTGCAACCAATTTAAAGTAACAATCTGATAATCTAATTGAAATGTAGAACTTTGCAACATGAAAAAGCACAAGAAGATGCACGAACCAATGCTCAGAAGAGTAGAATATAGAACATGGAACATTACAGTGCAATACAGGCCCTTGGGTCCTCAATGTTGCGCCGATCTGTGAAACCAATCTAAAGCCCATCTAACCTACATTATTCCAATATCATCTATATGATTATCCAATGACAATTTAAATGCCCTTAACTTTGGTGAGTCCACTACTGTTGCAGGCAGGACATTCAAAGCCCTTACTACTCTCAGAGTAAAGAACCTACCTCTGACATTTGTCCTATATCTATCACCCCCTCAATTTAAAGCTATGTCCCATCATTCTAGCCATCTCCAACCAAGGAAAAAGCTCTCACTATCCACCTTATCTAATCCACTGATCATCTTGTATGCCTCTATGAAGTCACCTCTTAACGTTCTTCTCTGCACCAAAAACAGCCTCAAGTCCCTCAGCCTTTCCTCATAAGACCTTCCCACCATACCAGGCAACATCCTGGTAAATCTCCTCTGCACCCTTTCCAATGCTTCCACATCCTTCCTACAATGCGGCGACCAGAACTGTACGCAATACTCCAAGTACACTGAGGGAGAATTTAGCATGGCCAATCAACCTAACCCACATATCTTTGAACTGTGGGAAGAAACCCATGCAGACATGGGGAGAGTGTGCAGATTCTGCACAGACAATGACCCAAGCCAGGAATTGAACCCGGGTCCCTGGCGTTGTGAGGCAGCAATGCTAACCACTGTGCCACTGTCAATTTGGGATGTAAGTCAAGACTGCATCACAAGACAGGAGGTCATTAATAAACTCACAGTATGTGCTAATAATTGGCAGATGAAGTTTAACTGAAATGAATGTGAATGTGTACATTTCAGTAGGAAGAATACTTATCTGCAATGTGTGAGTCTTGGGGCTGGGTGTAAAGAAACAGAGGGATCTTAGAGTGCAAATATTTCAATCACTAAAAGATGTGCCAGAAAAATAAACAAACACTGAGCTTTATAAATGATATGATCTGAATGAATGGCAGGTCACTCTGTGGAACAAAAGGGATCTTGGTGTGTTTGTCCACAGATCTCTGAAAGCGGAAGGGGATGTTAGTAGTGTGGTGAAAAGGGCATATGGGATACTTGCCTTTATCAATCAGGGCACAGATTACAAAAACAGGGAAGTCATGTTGGAGTTGTACAGAACTTTGGCGAACTCACAGCCAGAGCACTGTGTGCAGTTCTGATCGCCACATTATAGGAAGGGTGTGATTGCACTGGAGGGGGTGCAGAGGAGATTCACCAGGATGCTGCCTGGGATGGAGTATTTACGTTATGAAGAGAGGTTGGATAGGCTTGGGTTGTTTTCATTGGAGCGGAGAAGACTGAGGGGCGACCTGATCAGGGTGTACAAGATTATGAGGGACATGGACAGAGTGGATAAGGAGCAGCTGTTCCCCTTAGTTGAAGGGTCAGTCACGAGGAGACATAGATTGAAGGTGAGGGGTAGGAAATTTAGGGGGGGGGTGTGAGGAATATCTTTTTTTATCCAGAGGGTAGTGATGGTCTGGAATGCACTGCCTGAGAGGATGGCAGAACTGGGTTGCCTCACATCCTTTAAAAAGTATCTGGATAAGCACTTGGCATCTCATAACATTCAGAGCTATGGGCTGACAGATGGGATTAGGTGGGAGTTCAGGTGCTTCTGATGTGTCGGCGCAGATTTGATGGGCCGAAGGGCCTCTTCTGTGCTGTATGATTCTATGACTCGTTTCTATAGGGAAAAGATTGCAAAGCAGGGAAGATTTTCTAAGTCTTTATTGAACCAGTTAGACCCCACTTAGTCTCCAGTTCTGGTGGCTACATTATAAAAGGGAGGGTGTGGAGAATATTTGCAAGGTGCTGCTAGAAATTTGGAATATTGTGAGCAGCTTTGGGCTCCACGCCTATGGAAGGATGCGCTGGTCTTGGAGTGGGTCCACAGGAGGTTCACAAGAATGATCCCAGGAATTAGGGGTTCGTCATGTGTGGAGCGGTTGAAGAGTCTGGGTCTTTAATCGATAAGAGTTTAGAAGGATGAGGGGAAATCTAATTGAAACTTACAGAATACTGAGAGGCCTGGATAGAGTGGACGTGGAGAGGATGTTTGAACCAGTGGGAGAGACTAGTACTCAAGGGCACAATCTCAGAGTGAAGGGACGCTCCTTTAAAACTGAAATAAGGAGGAATTTCTTCAGTCAGAGGGTGGTGAGTCTGTGGAACTCATTGCCGCAGAGGGCTGTAGAGTCCAGATCATAGATTGTCTTGAAGACAGAGATAGATAGGTTCTTAATCAATAAGGTTATGGGGAGAAGGCAGGAGAATGGGGATGAGAACCATATCAGCCATGATTGAATGACAGAGCAGACCTGATGGGCTGAATGTCCTATGTCTTATGGTCTATAATCTAAATATACCTATCAGGAAAGGATGGAAAGGCTAGGCCTGTTTTATTTTGAGAATAGAAGGCTGATGGGTCAATTACTAAGTCTTTGAAATTATGAAAGGAGAGAGTGGAATATGTTGGTTAAATTATGAAACATTTTGTTTTATTCATGGGATGTGGGCATTGTTGGGTGGGACAGCATTTGTTAATCATCCTTAATTGCCCTTGAACTGAGTGGCTTGTTCAACCTGTTAAGAGTCACCCACATTGCTGTGGGTCTGGACAAGCATAACAGGTTCCCTTCCCGAGAGGGTATCAGACAATCAGATAGGTTTTTAACAACAACTCTCGGCTTTTATTGAATTCAAATTTCACCAATTTATCATGATGAGATTCAAACCCGGATCCCACAGAACGTTACCATGGGTCTCTGGGTTAATAGACCAGTGACTATACCATTACACCACCACCTCATGTGGGGAGGAGTAGAACCACAGGCCGTCAAAATGAGATAGTCACCAGGACAACCCAGAATGAATTCCAAAGAAACGTCTTCACCGAAAGAGTGGTGAAGAAATGGAACTCACTCTCACAGACCAGGTGTATGCGAATTGTTTAAGCGAATTAAGCCAGAATGGAATGTTGGCCTTTATAGCGAGGGGGATAGAATATAAAAGCAGGGAGGTCTTGCTGCAGCTGTATAGGGCACTGGTGAGGCCACAGCTGGAGCACTGTGTGCAGTTTTGGTCGCCGCACTTGCGCAAGGGTATATTGGCCTTGGAGGGAGTACAGAGGAGGTTCACTAGGCTGATACCAGAGATGAGGGGGTTGGACTATGAAGAGAGACTAAATAGACTGGGTCTGTACTCATTGGAGTTTAGAATGATGAGGGGGGATCTTATAGAGACATATAAGATAATGAAGGGGATGGATAGAGTAGAGGTAGAGAGATTCTTCCCGCTCAGAAAGGATAGCAGGACTAGAGGGCACAGCCTCAAGATAAGGGGAGGGACAGTTTAGAACGGAGTTGAGGAGGAACTTCTTCACTCAAAGGATGGTGAATCTCTGGAATTCTCTGCCCGTTAAAGTGGTGGAGGCTACCTCGCTAAATATATTGAAGTCACAGGTAGATAGGTTTTTGATAGACAAGGGAATTAAGGGTTATGGGGAGAAAGCGGGAAAGTGGAACTGATCCACTTCAGATCAGCCATGATCTTATTGAATGGCGGGGCAGGCTCGAAGGGCTAGATGGCCTACTCCTGCTCCTATTTCTTATGTTCTTTTTGGTGCACTTAAAGGAATCAAGACAAGCACATGAAGTAAAATGGAATGGGGGTGACAGCTACAGATTTAGAAGAGGTAACATAGGAGTAGGTTTGAGTGGCGCATAAATACCATGGTGCACTGTTTGAGTTGAATAGTCTGCTTCTATGCAGTGGAGCTCACAATATTCCAAATTTCTAGCATATTCCTTGAAAATCTTCTCCGCACTCTCCCCAGTGTCCTATTATAATGTAGCCACTAGAACTGGAGGCAGTCCTCTAAGTGTGGTCTAACTGAGGTTCAATACAGACTTAGAAAAACTTCCCTGCTTTGCAACCCTATCCCTATAGAAATAAGGTATAGAATCACAGAACCATACAGCACAGAAGAGGCCCTTTGGCCCATCGAGTCTGCACTGACACATTAGAAACACCTGAACTCCCACATAATCTCATCAGCCAGCACTTGGCCCATAGCCCTGAATTTTATGATATGCCAAATGCTCATCCAAATAGTTTTTAAAGGATGTGAGGCATCCTGCCTCTACCATCCTCCCAGTGGCACAATGGTAAATGGTTTGATTCCCGACTTGGGTCACTGTTGTGTGGAGTTTGCACATTCTCCCCGTGTCTTCCTCCAGATGCTCTGGGTTTCCTCCCACAGTCCGTGCTGGTTAGGTGCATTGGCCAAGCTAAATTCTCCCTCAGTGTACCCAAACAGGTGCCAGAGTGCGGCGACTAAGGGATTTTCACTGTAACTTCAGTGTTAATGTAAGCTAATAAATAAAGTTAAACTTAGTATATTCAAGGTGAATGTTGAACAGGGCTGTTTGCAATTTATTCTCTCCTTCTCATCCTCTTTTGTCTTGAGGATAAAGATCCCTACTTTTGTGACTCCATTCACATCGACAGGAGTGTGAGACAATGCGCTGCTGAAACCTTTAACCATGCCTTTGTCACGTCAAACTCAACTGTTAATGTTATCGTGATGGGCAGCTCAACTTCAAAAGCAGCAAAGGCAAAATTTTCTCTGGTGCCAAGCCTCCTTCATCAGTGCTCAGCTCTCTAACTCATACTGATCCATAGTCCACTTATGTCACAAATGTGGTGGGGTGGCACAGTGGTCAGCACAGCTACCTCAGAACGCCAGGAACTTGGATTCAATTCCAGGCTTGGGTCAACATCTATGGAGAGTCTGCACATTCTCGCTGTGTCTGTGTAGGTTTCCTCTGGGTGACCATAACAGCATAAGACATAGGAACAGAATTAGGCCACTCAGCCCATCAAATCTGCCCTGTCATTCAATCATGGCTGATATTTTTCTCATCCCCATTCTCCTGCCTTTTCTCCATAACCCCTGATCCCCTTATAAATCAAGAACCGATCTATCTCTATCTTAAAGACACTCAATGACCTGACCTCCACAGCCTTCTGCGGCAAAGAGTTCCACAGATTCACCATTCTCCGGCTCAAGAAATTCCTCCTCATCTCTGTTTTAAAGGATCGTCCCTTTAGCCTGAGGTTGTGCCCTCCTGGTCCAGTTCTTCCTACTAGTGGAAACATCCTCTCCACGTCCACTCTATCCAGGATGCTCCAGCTTCCTCCCACAGTCTGAAAGACGTACTGGTTAGGTGCATTAGCCATGCTAAATTCTCCCTCAGTGTACCTGAACAGGCGCCGGAGTGTGGTGACTAGGGGGTTTTCACAGTAACTTCATTGCAGTGTTAATGTAAGCTAACTTGTGACTCTAAGAAATAAACTTAAACAAATATAAAATTCTTATTCAGTGCCATGGGGTAGTTTTCAATACAAAGAGTTTGATGTGAAGGCAAATTGTCACTGCAGTCCCTCATATCCACTAATGGATGCATCGGGCATTAGCAGAATGTCAAATAACCCATGGGACCATTTGCTGAAGGACATGGGCGCTATCCCCAGTGTTCTGGCCCAACTTTTATCCCTCAACCAGTTTGATTAAAACAGAGGATTTGTTCATTATCATCGAATCCGTACAGTACAGAAGGAGGCCATTCGGCCCACTGAGTCTGTGTCAACAACAATCGCACCCTGTCCCCATAACCCCACATATTTACCTGCTAATGCCCCCTAAACTAGGGTCCATTTAGCATCGCCAATCAACCTAATCCACACATATTTTGGACTGTGGGAGGAAACCAGAGCACCCGGAGGAAACCCACACAGATACAGGGAGAATGTGCAAACTCCGCACAGACAGTGACCCAAGCCAGGAATCGAACCCGGGTCCTTGGCGCTGCGAGGCAGCAGTGCTAACTACTGTGCCACCGTGCCGCCCCCACATTGTGGTTTGAGGGCAAATTTAAAATTAGTTTGTTGTCTGTGATGACCTTTGAGGTCACGAAAGGAGAGACATAAACACAAGATGTTGTTCCTTGCAACTTAGAGTCAGGGAGTTGTCGAGGTTTACAGCATGGAAACAGGCTCTTCAGCCCAACTTGTCCATGCTGCCGTTTTTTTTAAACCCCTAAGCTAGCCCCGATTGCCCGCATTTGGCCCATATCCCTCTATACTCATCTTACCCATCTGAATGCTCTTTAAAAGACAAAATTGTACCCACCTCTACTACTACCTCTGGCAGCTCGCTCCAGACCCTCTGAGTGAAAAAAAATTGCCCCTCTTGGCCCTTTTGTATCTCTCCCACCTCACCTTAAACCGATGCCCTCTAGTTTTAGACTCCCCTGCCTTGTGGAGTTGGCGCTCACAAGGTGCACCGTGTTCATTTTCTAGCCTTTCCTCTCCTTCATTTGACTTTCTATTGCTGGCACAAAGAGTCAAGCACCACACGGAATTTAATTCTGCACAACTCCAGCTAAAGGCTGCTGCGCGAACTCACTGTGGAAGCAAACTGCCAAGTTGGACTCTTTCTACAGGTGGCCAATTTACGGGACAAAGCTGCTGATTAGGGACTTGGGGTAGCCAAGCTGTCCTGATTTCTCCCGCTACAGTGTGCACATGTACATATGTTACTGCAGTTAAAACCTGCTACAGCGGGAGTGGGGGGATTTGCTAGAAATATCTGAGGTTGGTTTTGAGAAATTAATCTTTAATCAACTGGCAAACCTAATTGGGAAAAGAAATGGTGGACAGGTGCGCGCTGTGTGAGTTATTCTTTGTGGAGCCAGATTGCAGTAAAATTGGATTCTGTATTCCTCAGAAAATGAAGAAGGGGAAAAGGACATGTAAACATTCATGCTCCGTCTCTGAGCCTGTTGGCAGTTTTAGACAACGCCCCCCCAGCCCCCATATTCAAACTCACCTGATCGCAGCGTCTATTTTTTTGTCACTGGGCCAATAATCCAGGGACCCAGTGCAAGATGGGGTGGCACAGTGGTTAACACTGCTGCTTCACAGTGCCAAGGACCCAGGTTCTATTCCCAATTCGGGTCACTGTCTGTGTGGAGTCTGCACATTCTCCCCGTCTCTTCCTCCCGACGCTTCGGTTTCCTCCCTTGTGCTGGTTAGGTGCATTGGCCGCGCTAAATTCTCCCTCAGTGTACCCGAACAGGTGCCAGAGTGTGGCGACAAGGGGGTTTTCACAGTAGCTTTGTTGCGATCTGGGGAGCCGTGTTCAGATCTGGCAGAGAAAAAAATCTTTGAATTAAAAGTCTACTGATGGCCTCGAAACCATTGTCAATTGTCATAAAAACCCATCTGGCTCAGGAACGTCCTTTAGGGAAGGAAATCTGCCACCTGGCCCAAGTGTTTTCAGGTCACTGTGATCACAGCCTTGGATATGTTTGTCAAACTTTGACTTTGCAAGGATGCTGTTGCTGCTCAAGTTAAAATATTCTCAAATGAACACAAATCGTTCACAAGTTTTATTGTGGATTAATTGATTCCTTGTCCAGCTGTTATATCATTGGCTATTGGACCTACCAAATAAAGTAGTGTGTAAACCTGTTCAGCCCCTGTCCTGCTGTCTGAACCTGAAGCAGTCGAGTATCTAAGAAGTCTATGGTGGCATGGTGACACAGAGGTTAGCACTGCTGCCTCACAGTCTTGTGGAGATGCCAGCATGGACTGGGGTGGGCACAGTAAGAAGTCTCACAACATCAGGTTAAAGCCCAACAGGTTCATTTGGCAGCACTACCTTTCGGAGTCTCAGAATGCTAATCCACAGCTTGGGTCACTGTCTGTGCGGAGTCTGCACGTTCTCCCAGTGTCCGCATGGGTTTCCCCCAAGTGTTCTGGTTTCCTCCCACAGTCCGAAAGACGTGCTGGTTAGGTACACTGGTCATGCTAAATTCTCCCTCAGTGTACCCGAACACCGGAGTGTGGCAAGTCGAGGATTTTCACAGTGACTTCATTGCAAGGTTAATGTTTCTAAGTATCTTTATAAGACCCTTGTCAGGCCTCTTTTAGAGTATTGTGCGCAGTTCTGGTCGCCTCACTATAAGAAAGATGTAGAAGCTATTGAGAGGGTACAGAGGAGATTTACAAGGATGTTGCCTGGACTGGGAGGCATGCCTTATGAAGTTAGGTTGAGGGAGCTGGGACTCTTTTCCCTGGAGAGACGAAGGTTGAGAGGCGACCTGATAGAAGTTTACAAAATGTTGAGAGGAATAGATAGGGTGGACTCTCAGAGGCTATTTCCCCGGGTTGAAATGGTTGCTACGAGAGGACACAGATTTAAGGTGCAAGGAGGGAAGTTCAGAAGTGATGTTAGGGGTAAGTTTTTCACTCAGAGGGTGGTGAGTGAATGGAATCGGCTGCCGTCAGTGGTGGTGGAGGCAAACTCGCTGGGGTCTTTTAAAAGACTTCTGGATGAGTATATGGGGTTTAATGAGATTGAGGGTTATAGATAGGTCTGTAGGTTGGTAGGTGTTGATGTGATCGGCGCAACTCGTGGGCCGAAGGGCCTGTTTGTGCTGTAGCGTTCTATGTTCTATGTTCTATGTTCTATGTTCTATCTAAGGAGTCTATGGTGGTGTGGTGGCACAGTGGATAGCACTGCTGCCTCACAGCGCCAGGGATCCGGGTTCGATCCACAGCTTGGGTCACTGTCTGTGCGGAGTCTGCCTATGTCTGCATGGGTTTCCTCCAAGTGCTCTGATTTCCTCCCACGGTCCAAATGATGTGCTGGTTAGATGCAGGGGGCCATGCTATATTCTCCCTCAAACAGGCGCCAGAGTATGGCAACTCGGGGATTTTCACAGTAACTTCATTGAAGGATTAATGAGTCACTACTTGTGACGCTAATAAAATAAACTTCTCGGATGTCACCAATTGTGTGACTGGATTGGGCCTTGGATCAGTCAAAACTAGACTGGAAGGTAGACTTTCGATCCACAGTCATTTACAATTCAAAGCCTGTCTAGCTTTAATTCTGCATGAATATCCACAATGTTGCTTACTGTTTCTCTCAATGAGATATTGTTGGTGCAGTAATGGTTTTCGCAGATTCTCATAGAATACCTACAGTACAGAGAGAGGCCATTCGGCCCATTGAGTCTGCACTGACTACAATCCCACCCAGACCCTACCCTCATATCCTTACATATTATACCCACAAATCCCTCTAACCTACGCATCTCAGGACATGAAGGGGCAATTTTTAGCATGGCTAATCAACCTAACCAGCGCTTCTTTGGGCTGTGGGAGCAAACCTGAGCACCCGGAGGAAACCCACGCAGACACGAGGAGAATATACAAACTCCACACAGACAGTGACCCAAGCCAGGAATCGAACCCAGGTCACTGGAGCTGTGAAGCAATAGTGCTAACCACTGTGCTACTATGCTGCCCAGATTCTATGCTGCAAATCTTCAGCAGAAACCCTCTGGATCAACCTTTTCTGAGTATTCCCCGTAGTATCTAAGTATTTTGGGTTTCTTGCCTTTTGCTGGGTATTTTTAACTGTTGGTAATATCATTTAATTTTTGGTTTCTTTCGGAGCCAGCTCAGTCACCATGTGTTCAGGGGCCAAATCAGGACTTGGCCTGTTCCCGGTGTGCCTTAACACAACCATTCTGGCTGCTGCTGATTTAAGAGCATTCTAAACCTTGTTCTGGCCAAGAGCCCACCCCCTACTGGGTCTTATAACTCTACAATCTTCAGGTGTTGAAGCTGGACTTCCACAGGATTCCAGGGAGTTTTCTGCTGCCGTGTTGAGTTTGACTTTTCTGGCAGCGTAGAAACATAGAAAATAGAAGCAGAAGTAGGCCATTCAGCCCTTCAAGCCTGCTAACCTTAATCATGATTAATCATCAAACTCAATACCCTTATCCCCACTTCTCCCATATCCCTTGACCCCTTTAGCCCTAAGAGGCATCAAGGTAGATAAATCCCCAGGACCTGATGAAGTGTATCCCAGGACATTGTGGGAGGCTAGGGAGGAAATTGTGGATCCCCTAGTTGAGATATTTGAATCATCGATAATCATGGCTGAGGTGCCTGAAGATTGGAAGGTGGCAAATGTTTTGCCTTTGCTTAAAAAGGGCTGCAGGGAAAAGCCTGGGAACTACAGGCCAGTGAGCCTCACATCTGTGGTGGGTAAATTGTTGGAAGGTATTTTGAGAGATAGGATCCACAGGCATTTAGAGATGCAAGGACTGATTAGGTACAGTCAGCATGGCTTTGTGAGTGGAAAATCATGTCTCACAAATTTGATTGTGTTTTGTGAAGGGGTAACAAAGAAGGTAGATGAGGCCAGTGCAGTTGATGTTGTCTACATGGACTTTAGCAAGGCCTTTGACAAGGTACCGCATGGTAGGTTGTTGCATAAGATTAAATCTCCCAGGATCCAAGGTGAGGTAACTAAATGGATACAAAATAGAGTCCTTGACAGAAGCCAGAGGGTGGTTGTAGAGAGTTGTTTTTCAAACTGAGGCCTGTGACCAGCAGACTGCCTCAGGGATCAGTGCTGGGCCCACTGTTATTTGTCATTTATATTAATGATTTGGATGAGGATATAGGGGCATGGTTAGTAAGTTTGCAGATGACACCAAGATTGGTGGCATAGTGGACAGTGAAGAAAGTTATCTCCAACTGTAACGGGATCTTGATCAATTGGGCCAGTGGGCTGACAAGTGGCAGATGAAGTCTAATTTAGACAAATGCGAGGTGATGCATTTTGGTAGATTGAACCAGGGCAGGATTTACTCAGTAAATGGTAAGGCATTGTGGAGAGTTACAGAACAAAGAGACCGAGGGGTACATGTTTTAGCTCCTTGAAAGTGGAGTCACAAGTGGACAGAGTGATGAAGAAGACATTAAGCATGCTTGGTTTCATCGGTCAGAATATTGAATACAGGAGTTGGGACATCTTGTCAAAGTTGTACAAAACATTGGTAAGGCCACACCTGGAATACTGTGTGCAATTCTGGTCACCCTATTATAGAAAGGATATTATTAAACTAGAAAGAGTGCAGAAAAGATTTACTAGGACGCTACTGGGACTCAAGGGTTTGAGTTATAAGGAGAGGCTGAATAGACTGGAACTTTTTTTTCTGGAGCATAGGGGGCTGAGGGGTGATCTTATAGAAGTCTATAAAATAATGAGGGGCACAGATCAGCTAGATAGTCAATATCTTTTCCTGAAGTAGGGGAGATTAAAACTAGAGAGCGTAGGTTTAAGGTGAGAGGGGAGAGATACAAAAGTGTCCAGAGGGGCAATTTTTTCACACAGACGAGGGGATGGTGAGTGTCTGGAACAAGCTGCCAGATGTAGTAGTAGAGACAGGTACAATTTTGTCTTTTAAAGACCATTTAGATAGTTACATGGGTACAATGGGTATAGAGGGATATGGGCCAAATGCGGGCAATTGGGATTAGCTTAGGGGTTTTAAAAAAGAAAGGGTGGCATGGACAAGTTGGGCTGAAGGGCCTGTGTCCATGCTGTAATCCTTTATGACTCTATGAGAGTTGTATCGAATTTCTAACTGCTCTCTGTAGTAGTGAATGAAAGTTAATGAAATGATAGAGCTTGAAATGACCTGATGCTGTCAATTTGGCATCCCTCTGTGGTCGTTGAGTGCTGGTCATATTAGTTGCCTGAACTTTTCCAAATGATCTTTGGTGAAATAATGTCTTTATTAACTCTCGTTTGTTGCAGCTTTACAGGATTCTGATACAGATTTTTTTTTTAATTTTTAAATTCATTTATGGGACATGGATGTCGCTGGCTGGCCAGTATTTATTGTCAATTACCAGTTGCCCGAGGGCAGGTGTGAGTCAACCACATTGCTGTGGCTCTGGAGTCACATGCAGGCCAGACCAGGTAAGGACAGCAGATTTATTTCCTTAAAGGACAGTAGTGAACCAGATGGGTGTTTCTGACAGTTGACAATGGTTTTATCGTCGGATTCAGGAAGCTTGGTGGAAAACATATCCCTGTCTACATCAACGGGAATGAAGCGAAAATGGTCGAGAGCTTCAAGTTTCTACGTGTCCAGATAACCAACAACATGTCCTGGTCCCTCCAAGCTGCCGCTATAGTTAAGAAAGTTCACCAATGTCTCTACTTTCTCAGGAGGCTAAGGAAATTTGGCATGTTAGTACGACTTTCATCAACTTTTGTAGGTGCCCATAGAAAGCATTCTTTCTGGTTGTATCACAGCTTGGTATGGCTCCTGCTCTGCCCAAGACCGCAAGAGACTACAAAAGGTCGTGAATGCAGCCCAATCCATCATGCAAACCAGCCTCCCTCCATTGACTCCGTCGATACTTCCTGCTGCCTTGGCAAAACAGCCAGCATAATTAAGGACCCCATGCATCTCGGACATTCTCATTTCCATCCTCTTCTGTTGGGAAAAAGACACAAAAGTCTGAGGTCAAGTACCAACTGACTCAAGAACAGCTTTTTCCCTGCTGCTGTCAGACTTTTGAATGGACCAACCTTGCATTCAGCTGATCTTTCTCTACATCATAGATATGACTGTAACGCTACATTCTGCACTGTCTTGTTTCCTTCTCTATGAAGAGCATCGTGCACAAGAAACAATACTTTTCACTGCATACTAATACATGCAACAATAATAAATCAAATCAAATAGTCATGTCAGATACCCCCTGTTTTACCACCTGAGTAGATTACTGATTTTTAACTTGGCTGTAGATAAAGATGTTCTGACTCATGAAGTTGATTACATCGTTTGAAGAGGTTACTAGGTTGGTGTGTGATGAGTGAGTGACTGGTCGGCATAGTGCACTTGGATTTTGATAAGTTCCCCATACAAAGTCATGTAGAAGATAGAGTCGTGTGGAATTGGATGGCTGATCGTGGGGTAGATAAAGAATTGGTTTCATTCTCAGGGCCTGTTATTAATGATAGTGGTTCTCTGTGGAGACTGTTATTAGGAGAGTCCCACAGGAATTTGTGCTCAGGCTGTTAATCTTCCCTATCTATATTAATGATCTGAATGAAGGTGTTAGTGGAACTGTCAGCAGGTTCAGCGATGATAGCGAGATTTATGCCCGTGTTACGATGTTAGAACCTTGAACTAGGAAGAAAGACCACAATCAGATGGAGACGTGATCACAGCCCAGGTTCAGCATTTCAAGTTAAAAACAAACAGCGATATGGTCAGGTCTCATCTGGAGTTCGGGTCTAGATTTTCATGGAATCAGAATGATTTTGCAGCCATTTAAAAATGGTGGAAGATCCTGATTCCAGGATTCCTAACCCTAATCTCAACACCCCCATTTTTACTGCCATGGGATTATATACTTATATACTTATTATACTATATATGTAACAGGTATACATAGATAGCACAGTGGCACTGTGGCGTGGTGGCACAGTGTTAAGCACTGCTATCTCACAGCACCAGGGACCCGGGTTCGAACCCCAGCTTGGGTCACTGCCTGAGTGGAGTTTGCACATACTCCTGTGTCTACATGGATTTCCTCCGGATGCTTCAGTTTCCTTCCACAGTCTGAAAGGTGTGCTGGTTAGATGTATTGACCATACTACATTTTTCCTTCGTGTACCCAACAGTCATTGGAGTGTGGCAACCAGGAGATTTTTCACAGTAATTTTATTGCAGTGTTAATGTAAGCCTACTTGCGACTAATAAATAAATTGTACTTAGATAGAATAGAATCATAGAATCCCTACAGTGCAGAAGGAGACTATTCAGCCCATCGAGTCTGCACCCACCACAATCCCACCCAGGCCCAATCCCCGTTACCCCATACATTTATTCTGTCAATCCCCCTGAAACTAAGGACACATTAGCATGGCCAACCCACCTAATTTGCAAATTTTTGGTCTCTGGGAGGAAACCCACGCAGCCACAGGATGAACAAGTAAACTCCACACAGACAGTGACCCAAGCTGGAAATTGAACTCAGGTTCCTGGCGCTGTGAGGCAGCAGTGTTCACCACCGTGCCACCCCCAATCTTGTAATGGGAACCTTGTGTCAAGGTATTAATTGCTCACAGTGAACTGTGTGATTGGCATTCCTGGAAGTTGTTGCTGGTTACATTTGGAATCTAATCTTTGATGCAGTAAGACAGTACGATGATTGAGGAGCTAAACTGGACCAGATTTGTCCCCGGTTACATCTCACCGCTGCACCTTTGTACATAATAATTTCATCGGATGTTGGTTCCGGATAAATTCTTGTCTCTTTGGCCTGTTGCCACATACATATCTGGGATCTATGATCCAAACTTGTTGACCCAGATGTAAGTTTGACTATTCTGCAGCTGCATCTTATGGTGCATGTTATTCATCTTCTCTTGCCGCGTGTTCATATTAGCTATCTCATTTCTAAGAGAGTAGAATGGGTAAGGCTGAGTAAATTGGTATGCACCAATGTGCCAAACATGGACTCTGCTATGATGGGATAGCTGCACTTAAATGTGCCACTGTCAGATGTAACATTGCAATGTATTGCTTAATTTGAGAATTAGGGATTTCACTGTGTGAATCATTCATCCAGTTAGGCAGTTAGATCTGGGGTAATGAGGAGAAGAAGTAGTGTGGTTAATATACTACTTTACAGGCTTAGCCTGAAATGGTTTATGAATGAATTCATAGAATCTGTACAGTGCAGAAAGAGGCCATTCGGTCCATCATGTCTGCACCAACCACAATCCCACCCAAGCCCTTACTCCCGTAACCCCACATATTTTTCCTGCTAATCCACCTGACACTAGGGTCAATTTAGCATGGCCAATGCATCTAACCTGCTCATCTTTGGATAGTGAGAGGAAACCAGAGCAGGAGTCAGCCATCTATCCCCTTGAGCTTGAGAATGATAGTTCCTAGGTCCCCACCAGCCATAGCCTTCACTATCATTGTCATTGATTGTCAATAGCCTTCACTTCATTTATTGTGTGCAGTTTTAGTCACCTAATTACAGGAAGGATATTAATAAGGTTGAAAGAATGCAGAGAAGGTTTGCAAGGACGTTGCCAAGGATGTTGAGAAACTGAGTTACAGAGAAAGGTTGAATAGATTAGGACTTTATTCCCTGGAGCATAGAAGAATGAGGGGAGATTTGGTGGAGGTGTATAAAATTATGATGGGTATAGATACAGAGAATGCAAGCAAGCTTTTTCCACTGAGGCTAGGGGAGAAAAAACTAGAGGACATGGTTTAAGAGTGAAGGGGGAATAGTTTAAAGGGAATATTAGGAGGGGCTTCTTCACACAGAGAGTGGTGGGAGTGTGGAATGAGCTGCCAGATGAAGTGGTAAATGCGGGCTCACTTTTAGCATTTAAGAAAAACTTGGACAGATAAATGGATAAGGGGGGTGTGGAGGGATATGGTCCAGGTACAGGTCAGTGGGACTAGGCATCGTCAAAAAGGACCAAAAGGCCTGTTTCTGTGCTGTAGTGTTCTATGGTTCTATGGTTCATTGTCGTTAGACTAGCAATCCAGAGACCCAGGGCAATGCCCTGAGGGCCTGGGTTTGAATCCCACAATGGCTGTTGGTGAATTTTGAAAGCAATAAAAAAAATCTGTAATTAAAAGTCTAATCATGACCATGAAACCATTGTCAGAAAAACCCATTTGATTCACTGGTGCCCTTTAGGGAAGGAAATCTACCACCATTATTTGGTCCACATGCGACTCCAAAGCCACAATGCTCTCAGGGATGGGCAATAAGTGCTGGCACCCTTGCCCCATGAATGAGGAAAATATGTCATAATGATAGGTTATGAAAGCAGTCAAGCATCCGTTTAATTTCTTTAATGTTACCCCTTCAAATTATTCAACAAACAGCTGCTGAAAGTGCTGGAAAGGTTTTTTTAAACCATTCTCACAGATACATGCAGGCTGTTTCTTTTTTTAAAAGCTGGCAATTTAAATAACTTGGCAGCTAGATAACAGTTCTACAGATTTTATAAGCATTTATGACTTCCAAAGAGTCTGTAGCTCCCACACTGTGAGATAAAGCCCTGGTTCCAGTGAAAATGGGGTTCGAATGTTTCTGTTAAGTTCAGGTTTCCCATGCATAGGAATCAAGTTCCGTGCCAATTTACCTACCACACCCCTCCCCAACCCTCCTCACCATGGTGAAAGTAGGATCCATTGGGAAAGGCAGGACTTCTAATTCCAGCTCTTGTCCGCCCATGAGCCCTGCAAAGATCTGGCCCAACATCCCCTCCTGGTAAACCTCCACAGAAAGTTTCAAGAGAGCAAACTGCCACAACTGTGCTGTTAATATGGGAGCTGATTAGATGAAATTGTAATGGGTTAGTTAATGTGGTGTTTCTCCATTTAAATGTTAATTAAACAATTAATTATTCAATTGAGTATATAACGTTAGCTGCAGGGAAAATATATTATACTGTGGCAATTGGTTCAAAGCCTAACAGTGATCCAACGTGTTGGTTCAACTGGAGATTGCATTAGCTTCTGCAAGGCAATGTTTGCAAAATCCAGGATAAGGGGAAAAAAAATTGTGTAAATATTTGAAGAGCAAATTTCAAGAGATATGCACAAATAAATGTGCGTGCTATATTTTGCGGCAAAGATGCAGTGAAGAATGGAGAATGTGATGTATCTTATCCCTGCTAATGCCAAGGGATGGGATTTTCTACTCCAACACCCCCCACCACCTTTCCAGTTTTTAGCTATCTGGAATGGCAATGGGAGTTAGGAATTGAGAGGACGTTCCGAAATGGCTTTCATGCCCAGTGGGATTTGCCCGCTCAAATGTCCCTGCCAATGGCATAACGAGGTTCCCACTGTGAAAAGTCAGGAATCCCCGTTAGCATACATTGTAATATCTTTAATTTGATTTAATATTGTCACATGTATTAATACACAGTGATTGTGTGCTATACAGACAAAACATACCATTCATAAAAAAGGAAGAAGCATAAAGTGGTAAATGCAGGGTCACTTTTAACATTTAAGAAAAACTTGGACAGGTTCATGGGTGAGAGGGGTGTGGGGATATGGTTCAAGCGCAAGTCAGTGGGACTAGGCAAAAAATGGTTCGACACAGACAGGAAGGGCCAAAAGGCTTGTTTCTGAGCTGTAATTTTCTATGGTTCTATGGTTCAATGGAAAAGAGAGAGTGCAGAATGTAATGTTAGAGTAATAGCTAGTGTGTAGAGAAAAATCAATTAAATGCAAGGTTTGTCCATTTAAAAATCTGGGAACAGACAGGGAAGAAGCTGTTCTTGAGTCGGTACATACGTATGTGATACATTGAAACATAGAAACAAGAAACAGGAGTAAGCTACTTGGTCCTTCGAGCCTGCCCTACTATTCATTATGACCATGACTGATCATCAAATTCAATATCCTGATCCCTCCTTCCTCACCATATCCTTTGATTCCTTTGTCCCCAAGAGCTATAATTAATTTCTTCTTGAAATCAAACAGCGTTTTGGCCTCAATTACATTCTGTGGTAGTGAATTCCACACATTCACCACCCTCTGGGTGAAGAAATTTCTCCTCACCTCAGTTCTGAAAGCTTATTATCAAACTATGGCCCCTAATTCTGGACTCTCCCACCATCGGGAACATTCTTTCTGAATCTACCCTGTCTAACCCTATTAGAATTTTATAAGTTTGTATGAGATCCCCTCTCACTCTTCTAAACTCCAGCGAATACAAAACTAACTGACTTAATCTCTCCTCCTAGTACAGACCTGCCATCCCAGGAATCAGTCTGGAAAACCTTCGCTGTACTCCCTCCATAACAAGAACATCCTTCCGCAGATAAGGACATCAAAACTGCACACAATACTGGAGGTGTGGCCTCACCAACGCCCTATACAATTAGCAGGCTTCCCTGCTCTATTAACCCCCTACATTGGGCTCCTCCACCGGTGTGGCGTCGTGTTCGCAGTGTTTCTTTTTAATTCATTCATGGAATATCTGATTCTGGAGAGATGTTTTAATAACAGAGTTGTCGTGATGGGAGACTTCAATTTCCCAAACATCGACTGGAATATCCCTAGGGTAAGGGGTTTGGATGGGGAGGAGTTTGTTAGGTGTGTTCAGGAAGGTTTCCTGACACAGTATGTGGATAAGCCTACGAGGGGAGAGGCTGTACTTGACCTGGTACTGGCGAATGAACCAGGGCAGGTGATGGATCTTTCGGTAGGAGAGCATCTTGGAAATGGTGACCATAATTCTATCTCCTTCACAATTGCATTGGAACGAGATAGGATCAGGCAGGCTAGGAAGGTGTTTGTCTGGGGTAAGGGGAGATACGAAGAAGTCAGGAAGATACTTGGACAAATAAACTGGAAGGAGGCGTTCTTAGGGAAAAGTACCGAAGAAAGGTGGCAGATATTCAAGGAATGTGTGTCTGGAGCTCTGAATGACAACGTTCCGATGAGACAAGGGGGTTTTGGTAGGTCGCGGGAACCGTGGTGCACAAAGGCTGTGTTGAACCTAGTCAGGAGGAAAGGGAAGGTGTATAAGAGGTTCAGGGAATTAAGAGAGGTTAAAGATCTTGAGGAGTATAAGGACTGTAGGAAGGAACTTAAAAGGGAAATTAGGAGAGCCAGAAGGGGTCATGAGAAGACCTTGGCGGGTAAGATTAAGGAGAATCCCAAGGCCTTCTATAAATATGTGAAAGGTAAAAGGATAAGAAGAGAAGGGATAGGACCTATAAAAGGTGAGGGGGGAAAGGTTTGTGTGGAACCAGAAGAAATGGCAGAGGTGCTTAACGAGTACTTCGCCTCAGTATTCACAGTGGAAGCTGATCTGGGAGATTTTGTTATGGATTTGCAGCAGATGGAAAAGATTGAGTACGTGAATATTAAGGAGGAGGATGTGTTGGAACTTTTGAATTCTATCAAGGTAGATAAGTCGCCTGGACCAGATGGGATGTACCCCAGGATACTGTGGGAGGCGAGGGAAGAGATTGCAGAGCCCCTGGCGATGATCTTTGCGTCGTCAATGGAGACGGGAGAGGTTCCGGAGGATTGGAGGATTGCGGATGTAGTTCCTATTTTCAAGAAAGGGAACAGAGATAGCCCGGGAAATTACCGACCGGCGAGTCTGACCTCAGTAGTTGGTAATCTGATGGAGAGGCTTCTGAGGGACAAGATTTACGAACATTTGGAGAGGTTTGACATGATCAGGAATAGTCAGCATGGATTTGTCAAGGGCAGGTCGTGCCTTACAAGCCTAGTTGAGTTCTTCGATAATGTGACTGAACACATTGACGAAGGAAGTGCCGTGGACGTAGTGTACATGGACTTCAGCAAGGCGTTTGATAAGGTCCCCCATGCAAGACTTCTTGAGAAGGTGAGAGGGCATGGGATCCAAGGGCCTTTGGCCTTGTGGATCCAGAATTGGCTTGCCTGCAGAAGGCAGAGAGTGGTTGTGGATGGGGCTTTTTCTGAATGGAGGTCAGTCACCAGCGGAGTGCCTCAAGGATCTGTTCTGGGACCCTTGTTGTTTGTCATTTTCATAAATGACCTGGATGAGGAAGTGGAGGGATGGGTAAGTAAGTTCGCTGATGACACTAAGGTCGGTGGTGTTGTGGATGGTCTGGAAGGATGGAAAAAGTTGCAGCAGGACATAAATAGGATGCAGGACTGGGCGGAGAAGTGGCAGATGGACTTCAACGCGGATAAATGTGTAGTCGTCCATTTTGGCAGAACCAACGGGATGAACGAGTACACTATCAAGGGCAGAAGTCTGAGTAATGTTGAAGAGCAGAAGGATCTAGGGGTCCGGGTCCACAGGACTCTTAAATCAGCCTCGCAGGTGGAGGAGGTGGTCAAGAAGGCGTATGGTGTACTGGCCTTTATTAATCGAGGGATTGAGTTTAGGAGTCGGGAGGTAATGCTGCAACTTTATAAGACCCTTGTCAGGCCTCATTTAGAGTACTGTGCGCAGTTCTGGTCGCCTCACTATAGGAAAGATGTAGAAGCTATTGAGAGGGTACAGAGGAGATTTACAAGGATGTTGCCTGGACTGGGAGGCATGCCTTATGAAGTTAGGTTGAGGGAGCTGGGACTCTTTTCCCTGGAGAGACGAAGGTTGAGAGGCGACCTGATAGAAGTTTACAAAATGTTGAGAGGAATAGATAGGGTGGACTCTCAGAGGCTATTTCCCCGGGTTGAAATGGTTGCTACGAGAGGACACAGATTTAAGGTGCAAGGAGGGAAGTTCAGAAGTGATGTTAGGGGTAAGTTTTTCACTCAGAGGGTGGTGAGTGAATGGAATCGGCTGCCGTCAGTGGTGGTGGAGGCGAACTCGCTGGGGTCTTTTAAAAGACTTCTGGATGAGTATATGGGGTTTAATGAGATTGAGGGTTATAGATAGGTCTGTAGGTTGGTAGGTGTTGATGTGATCGGCGCAACTCGTGGGCCGAAGGGCCTGTTTGTGCTGTAGTGTTCTATGTTCTATGTTCTAATATCGGCATTACAGCTGCCCATCCCTAATTGCCCTTGAACTGAGTGAGCTTTCTAAGCATTTCAGAGGGCATTGTTAAGAGTCAACTACGTTACTGTGGATCTGAAGTCACATGTAAGGCAAACTAGTGAAGGAGGGAGATTTTCTTCCCTAAATGACATTAGTACACAGATAGGTTTTTATGATAATCGTCAGTGGTTTCATGGTCATTGTTAGACTATTGATTCCAGATTTTTATTGAATTCAAATTTCACCATCTGTTATGGCGGGATTTGAATCCAGACTATTACATTGAGTCTCTGGATTACTGGTCCAGTGACAAAACCACTAATCTACTACCCCCCCTCCACCTTTTAACCAATGGGGACTTGGCGAAGTGACCCCACTTGGGGGGGGGGTGCGCACAGATAAATACAGGCCCCAGCAGGGAGAAGATCATGCCCAGGCAGTACCCTGACACACTTGTGTGTTAGAAAGGTAAAGAGGGTTTCAGTTTCATGTAGATCTGGTATGAGGCTTGATGCTTTAGGTCTCTGGGTGGGCCTGTGGCTGGAAATTCAGCCTTTAGAACCCCTATAGCGCAGAAGGAGGCCATTCAGCCCATTGAGTTTGCACCAACAGCAATCCTACCCAAGACCTATCCCTCCAGCCCCACATATTTATCCTGCTAATCCCTCTAACCTATGCATCCCGGGACACTAAGGGGCAATTTGGCACGGCCAATGTACCTAACCTGCACATCTTTGGAGTGCGGGAGGAAACCGGATCACCTGGAGGAAACCCATGCAGACATGCGGAGAATGTGCAAACTCCACACAGACAGTGACCCAAGCTGGGATTTGAACCTTGGGTCCCTGGTGCTGTGAGGCAGCAGTGCTAACCACTGTACCACTCTAGGGTAAGTTTATACATATTTAAAAAGGTTTTGCAACTCTTGACATTGGGCTAAAGAGATGAGCTAAAAGGTGGTTAGACATTTAGCAATTTTGGAAAAAACACAGATGTAAAAAAAATGGGCTGTTGCCTAGCAACAGTTGTCAAGTGACACAGAGAAAAACAGAGAGAGTTCATGTGTGTTAGAGTGAAGTCAGGGATATTTCCTCTGAGATAGCAAATATTACAGGGCTAGTGAGAGACTGGGTGGGATTTTATGGCCTTGTTCATCCCAAAACCATAAAATCCCACTCAAGGTCAATGGGCCATGTAATAAGTTTTTGGAGGCTGAAATCCCTTTACCAAAATCCCTTTATTTACAATTCCAGCAGCAGTACACAGTGCCTACCTTTGTGAGTGCTAGAAGAACTGACACTCTGTTTTTTGCATTAAATTCTCATTTTTGAAGTATTTGTGTCACAAGTAGGCTTACATTAACACTGCAATGAAGTTACTGTGAAAATCCCCCAGCAGCCACACTCTGGAGCCTATTCAGGTACACTAATTTAGCATGGCTAATTTACCTAACCAGCACATGTTTCAGACTGTGGAGGAAACTGGAGCACCCGGAGGAAACCCACGCCAATACGGGGAAAACCTATAAACTCTGCGCAGCAGACTTCTGTGAATTGTTTCGGTAACTTTCCTCAACGATTCCTCATAAGCCAGGTTTCGCTCTGGGATCTGACTTGTCCAGCTGGTTAGGAGCTTTGGCCATGCTTAATTTTCCCTCAGTGTACCTGAACAGGCGCTGGAGTGTAGTTACTCAGGGATTTTCACAAAACTTCATTGCAGAGTTAATGTAAGCCTGCTTGTAACACTAACTTAAGCTAAGGTTTAGAGAAAGATCAACTCAATTAAAGAATCAGCAAATCCAATAATGCAGAGGAAGGCTGTTCAGCCCATCAAATCTGCACCAACCACAATCCCATGTAGGCCCTATTCCCATAACCCCATATATTTATCCTGCTAATCCCTCAACACTAGAGATTGTAACAATAGGGAAAAGAGGATTTCCGTCAGTCAGGAATTTTTAGCACAGTTCTGGGACCAGGTTCAAATCCAGCCACGGCAGATGGTGGAATTTCAATTCAATAAAAGAAATCTGGAATTAGAAATCTACTGATGACCATGAAATCATTGTCGATTGTCAGAGAAGCCCATCTGGTCCTTTAGGGAGGAAATCCTGGCCTGGCCTACATGTGATTCCAGAGCAACAGCAATGTGGTTGACTCTTAAAATGTCATAAGGGATGGGCAATAAATGCTGGCCAGCAGGCGAAGCCCATGACAAATGTTAAAGAACTACAACCATCAAAAGAATAAATGGAGATTTTTATTTTACATAAAGTGTAGTTTGGGGTGGCATGGTGGTACAGTGGTTAGCACTGTTCCCTCACGGCGTCAGGGACCCAGGTTCGATTCCGGCTTCGAGTCACTGTCCGTGTGAAGTTTGCACATTCTCCCCGTGATTGCATGCATTTCCTCCGGGTGCTCTGGTTTCCGCCCACAGTCCAAAAGATGTACTGGTTAGGTTGACTGGCCTTTCTAAATTGCCACTTAGCGTCGGGGGACTAGCAGGGTAAATGCATGGCATTACGGGAATAGGGCCTGGGTGGCTTTTTCCCTGTTGCTGTCAGACTGTTGAATGGACCTACCCTGCATTACGTTGATCTTTCTCTGCACCTTAGCTATGACTGCAACACAACATTTCTCTTTTGTTTCCTTCTCTACGAGCAGTACGTTTTGTCTGTTTAGCATGCGAGAAACAATACTTTTCATTGTATGTTAGTACATGTAACAATAATAAATCAAATCAAATCAATTATTGTTGGTTTAGGCTCGATGGGCTGAATGGCCACCTTCTGAAGTATAGGGATTCTATGATTCTTACAGCATGGACTGCATTACCACAAGCAATGGCAAGAGCAGAATCTGACAGAACATTTGAAAAGGGAAGGGATAAATATATGACAAAGAAGAAATTGAAAGAGAGAAGAGTTATCGGCATGAGATCAAGCCCTTCCAGGGAGTTAGCACATATTTGAAGGGCTGAATGGCCTCATCTTGCACTTGTGAAGTTCTGTGATTACATGATGATGAATGGTGGGTGCTCATTCACACCTAGCCCTCGATGGCATGCCGTTTGCGGCTCTATTCTGCTGCGTAACGGGGGCTGCAACGAGAGCCTGCAGTCTTTAATCTCAATTCAACCGTTTTAAATATGCAGGGGAGCAAATGTCGCGCTGCTAGGAATTTAAACTAGCTGTGTGAGAAATGGCCAAATTATAATGCTATTAGGCCTTTGCTTGCCCCCAATACATTTTCATTAGATTTCCCATTATAGGGGATTTGCAAGACGATCTTAAACACCTCTGGAGAAGTAATTGAAGAATAATCCAATTGGGAATATCAAAGGCCTCCTCACAATGTTAATGTTCATTAAAGTAAATTTAGAGTTAAGTGACAAACATCAAGTGTTTTCTTAAAACAACGTTAACACTTGAAGCGTAAAGCAAAACAGGAGAGGTGTAGGAAATCTGGAATAAAATCAGAAAATGCTGTAAATATTCATCATATGAGCTTTGACGAAGGGTCATCTGGGCACGAAAGATCAGCTCTTTTCTCTCCTTACACGTTCTGGCTGAGGTTTTCCAGTGTTTTCTCATTTGGTTTCTGCAAATATTCAGCAGGTCAGGCAGCATCTACAGAAAGAGAGAGAGGCCAACCAAGTTGATAACCTTCCATCTCAACCAGAAGTTATAAAGTCATTGAGCAAAACAGCATGGAAATGGACCCTTCAGCCCAACTGATCCAATAGGATAGCCATAGTGCCCTCCCAGCTAGTCCCAATTGCCCGCATTTGGCCCACTTCTCCAGAGGTGTTTAAGATCGTCTTGCAAATCCCCTATAATGGGAAATCTAATGAAAATGTATTGGGGGCAAGCAAAGGTCTAATAACATTATAATATCCCTCTAATCCTTTCCCATCCACGGCACGGTGGCACAGTGGTTCACACTGCTCCCTTGTAGCTCCAGGGTTCAATTCCAGCCTCGGGTCACTGCTTGTGTGGAGTTTGCACATTCTCCCCGTGTCTGTGTGGGTTTCCTCCGGGTGCCCTGGTTTCCTCCAAAGATGTGCAGGTTTGGTTGATTGGCCATGATAAATTGCCCCTCAGTGACCCAGGATGTATATGTTCGAGGATTAACAGGATGGATATGTGGGGTTTCAGGGATGATTGGTGTTGTTGTCAGTGCAGACTGAATGGGCCGAATGGTCTATTTCTGCACTGTGGGTTTCTATGATTCTATTTCTGTGATTCTATCCATGTACTTTTCCAATTGCTTTTTAAATGTTGCCATTGAATCTGCCTCAACTACTCTCTCTAGCAGCTCATCCGATGTACGTAACACACTCTGCATGAAGAAGTTACCCCTCGGGTCCCTTTTAAATCTCTCCCCTCTCACCTTAAACCTACGTTCTCTAGTTTTCAATACCCCTCCCCCGGGAAAAAGATGTTGTGCCCTCATCCTATCTATGCAATGTAATATGTTTTAACCAGCACGAGGGCAGGGAAAAGGGTGGAGGGGGAAAGCGCAAGCGATTGAATGACAAAAGAGGTGGCTCAAAAAAATGGACACATTGTCAAAGTTTTTTGTCTTGCATCCATCAGGCGACATGTGCAAGGATGCCATATCTAAAGGGAACAATGATTTATTCTGCATAAGAAGAGGATGCTGATTGGTTGATAAAAGGATTCTGATTGGTAGGCAAAAGGATTCTGATTGGTAGCTGCATTGTCATGGAGAAAGCAGCAAGGAATGCTTAACTGTCAAGCTTTTGCTCAAATTCAAGCCAGGCAGGTCAACTCTGATTGGTGAAGGCATTGCCATGGGGAATGAACCAGGAAATGGCTGTCCCCCAATCTCCTGTTTAGTTGTAAATGGCGCAATGCATGGACATGGCCAAAGGGCTTTTTCTACGCTGCATGACTCCAAGTCCCCATGACTCATTCCCTTTCCATTTGCAAAGGACAGGCCCTGAATCTGAATATATGTAGATTCTAGCATATGTGCGTGAGATACACTATGGTGGCATAGTGGTTAGCACTGCTGCCTCACAGCACCAGGGACCAGAGTTCAATTCCCGGCTTTGGCCACTGTCTGTGTGGAGTCTGCACGTTCTCCCTGTAGCTGCATGGGTACCTCTAGGTGCTCCCAGCTTCCTCCCACAGCCCGAAAGACATGCTGGTTAGGTGCATTGGCCATGCTAAATTCTCCCTCAGTGTACCTGAACAGGTGCCGGAGTGTGGCGACTAGGGGATTTTCACCGTAACTTCATTGCAGTGTTAATGCAAGCCTACTTGTGACACCAGTGAATAAACTCAACTTGAACACATTGTGCATGGCCTCTATTGATGGGGTGGGGAGTACAGTGCAGGTTTTAATGAAAAAGAAAGGAAATAAAATTTAGGAATTGGAGCTGGATTTTCCAACACTCGCGTTTGCTCCAACAGGGAGGAGATGGTGGAAGCAGATACAATAGTGACTTTTAATGGGCAGCTTGACAAATACATGAATAGGATGGGAATTGAGGGATATGGTCCCTGGAAGGGAAGGTGGTATTAGATTAGTTGGGCAGCATGGTCGGTGCAGGCTTGGTGGGCCGAAGGGCCTGTTCCTGTGCTGTAATTTTCTTTGTTCTTTGTATCAACTCCAGCGACCGGCCTTATTAAGGAAAGGAGTTTTGTTGTTTGAAACCCAAGAAGGAAGTAAGTTAAATTCGAACATGAGGCAAGGAATTTTAATTCAAGGAGCAGGAGGAACATTCCAGGCAGGATGCATAAAGCATAATTGGATTTTTTTTGGTATTCATTCATGGGACGTGGGCGTTGCTGGCTGGCCAGCATTTATTACCCATCCCTAATTGCCTTTGGGGGGCAGTTGAGAGTCAACCACATTGCTGTGGCTCTGGAGTCTCATGTAGGCCAGGCCAGGTAAGGAGGGCAGACTTCCTTCTCTAATCAGATGGGTTTTTTCTGACAATCAATAATGGTTTCATGGTCATCAATAGATTCTTCATTCCAGGTATTTTTTATTGAATTCTACCACCTGCCATGGTTGGTTTCGAACCCATGTCCCCAGAACATTAGCTGAATTTCTGGATTAATAGCCTAGCAATGGAAGCGCTGGCCCAGTGGTATTATCGCTAGACTATCAATCCAGAAACTTAGCTAAAGTTTGAGGGATCCGGGTTTGAATCTTACCCCAGCAGATGGTGGAATTTGAATTCAATAAAAAATATCTGGAATTAAGAATTTGCTGATGACCGTGAAACCATTGTCGGAAATACCCACCTGGTTCATTAATGTCCTTTTGGGGAAGGAAATCTGCCGTCCTTACCAGGTCTGGCCTACATGTGACTATCAGCTACCCTCTGAATAAGGGCAACTAGGGATGGGCAATAAATGCTGGCCAGACAACGACACGTGTCCCATGAATGGATGGTGCGGTGGCGGCACAGTAGCACAGTGGTTAGCACTGCTGCTTCGCTGCACCAGGGACCCAGGTTCAATTCCCGGCTTGGGAAACTGCCTGAGTGGAATTTGCACGTTCTCCCTGTGTCTGCGTGGGTTTCCCCCGGGTGCCCCGGTTTCTTCCCACATTCTGAAAGATGTGCTTGGTTAGGTGCGTTGACCTGGATAGGTGACAAACTGGGCGGCTAGGGGAATTTCACAGTAATTTCATTGCAGTGTTACTGGAATCCTTACTTGTGACTAATAAATAAATGTTTTAACTTTACTTCAAAAGAAAATAATACCACTCAGCAATCGACTCCCTGGATTATATAGAGTGGAAGACTCAAGACAGAGACTGATTGCAGTGGGAAGGAAATGCAAGAGGTCAAAACAAGGCTTTTTCATTACACTATCAAAAAATATTTGCTTAAATTGGTGGTGGCCATATAATGGGTGACAAATTGGGACCTTTCTAGACTGAGATGCATTAAGGGAGCTAACATTCACTGATGATGATGATCACAACTAATGCACGGCTTGATAAGTTATGGAGTACTAAGAGGCATAAAGGGAGACAAAAGGTATCTGCCATCTGCGAGATTATTAACTGCGGCTGATTGCAATGCTACTGGCTAAGTATTAGCCATCTGTTTTCCTGTATCAGTGCAGACTAAGAGGTAACCTACGGTTATTTCTGAACTCAACCTGGCTCTCCCTGGATCTTTTAGAAATTTTTCAGTTCGCTCAGATATATGCCTGAACGTTTAACATAGAAATTGTGGTTCTTTTAAGGCTAAGTGGCCATTCAGCCCATCTGAACTGTACAAATGTACCTGTGCACTGTAATGGTTCTATATCAGTATTCTAAATGTAACATGAGAAAAAAAAATGATGTTAGAAAGAAGTTGATTTGCACATCAAGTGGTTCAGGTTTAGAATGCTCTGCCTGGATGTGTAATGGAGGTAGGTTCAATGTTTCCCGTGCTGGGTTGTTCTTTGTTCTTTGTTCTTTGTTCAATCGAGACATTCATAAGAACATAAGAACATAAGAAATAGGAGCAGGAGTAGGCCATCTGGCCCTTCGAGCCTGCCCCGCCATTCAATAAGATCATGGCTGATCTGTCGTGGCTCAGTTCCACTTTCCCGCCCTCTCCCCATAACCCTTAATCCCCTCTCTTATCAAAAACCCATCAACCCGCTTCTTAAAAATATTTAGCGAGGCAGCCTCCACCACTTCAACGGGCAGAGAATTCCAGAGATTCACCACCCTTTGAGTGAAGAAGTTCCTCCTCAACTCCGTTCTGAACCGCCCCGCCTTTATCTTGAGGCTGTGCCCCCTAGTCCTACTGTCTTTTTTGAGCGGGAAGAGTCTTTCCACCTCTATCCTATCCATCCCATTCATCATCTTATACGTCTCAATGAGATCTCCCCTCATTCTTCTAAACTCTAACGAGTACAAGCCTAGTTTATTCAGCCTCTCCTCATAGCTCAACCCCCTCAACTCCGGTATCAGCCTAGTAAACCTCCTCTGCACTCCCTCCAGGGCCAAAATATCCTTGCGCAGGTGCGGCGCCCAAAACTGCACACAGTACTCCAGCTGCGGCCTCACCAATGCCCTATACAGCTGCAGCAAGACCTCCCTACTTTTATATTCAATCCCCCTCGCTATGAAGGCCAGCATCCCATTCGCCTTCCTGACCACCTGCTGCACTTGCAGGCTGGGTTTTTGCGACTCATGCACAAGGACCCCGAGGTCCCTCTGCACCGTCGCCTGCTGCAGTTTTTCGCCACGTAAGTAATAGTCCTTCCTACCATTCTTCCTACCAAAGTGGACCACCTCACACTTGCCAACATTAAATTCCATTTGCCATTTCCTGGCCCATTCGCCCAGCCTATCTAGATCCTTCTGCAGACTCTCCACACCCTCCGCACAATTTGCCTTTCCCCCAATCTTGGTGTCATCAGCAAATTTCGACACCCTACACTCGGTTCCCTCCTCCAGATCATCTATATAAATGGTAAATAGCTGAGGCCCCAGCACCGACCCCTGGGGCACCCCACTAGTCACCAACCGCCAATCCGAATAGCACCCATTGACCCCCACTCTCTGCCTCCTATTTGACAACCAATCCTCTATCCACGCTAACACCCTACCCCCAACTCCATGTCCTCTGACCTTCTGCAGTAACCTCTTGTGAGGTACCTTATCAAACGCCTTCTGAAAATCCAGAAAGACCACATCCACCGGCTCTCCTCTATCCACCGCCCTAGACACATCCTCATAGAACTCCAGTAAATTTGTCAGACACGACTTCCCTTTAATGAAACCGTGTTGCGTCTGCCCTATCAAGCAATTCCCTTCAAGATGCCTCGCAATTTCCTCCTTAATGACGGATTCTAACATTTTACCTACCACAGACGTTAAACTAACCGGCCTGTAATTCCCCGCCTTTTGCCTGGCACCCTTCTTAAACAACGGCGTAACATTAGCCGTTTTCCAATCCTCCGGCACTTCCCCGGAATCCAGCGACGTCTGGAAAATAACCACCAAGGCATCCACTATCACCTCCGCCATTTCTTTCAGAACCCTCGGATGCATTCCATCCGGTCCTGGGGACTTGTCCACAATCAGCCCCTCCAGTCTGTCGAGCACCACCTCTCTAGTAACAGTAATGTCATTAAGACCCTCCAGTCCTACCACCTTTCCATCGCTAACACCCGGCAAATTATTCACGTCCTCCTCCGTGAAGACAGAAACAAAAAAGTTATTCAAGACCTTAGCCATATCCCCATCCCCTACCACTAGGTCCCCTTTCTCATCCGCTAAGGGACCAACGTTCACCCTAGCCAGCCTCTTCCTTTTTATATATTTATAAAAACTCTTGCTATCCTTTTTTATATTAAGTGCTAGCCCAGCTTCATAGCTTCTCCTACCCTCCTTTATCAACTTCTTTGTCAATCTTTGTTGACATTTAAACCTTTCCCAATCCTCTTCTCACCCGCTACTCTTAGCTACTCTAAATTCCTCCGCTTTTAATTTAACACTTTCCTTCACCTCCTTCGTTATCCACGGCTTATTACCTCTCTTCCTACTGTCCTTTTTAACCATCGGAATAAATTTCTGCTGAGCACCAAGAAAGATCTCCTTAAAGATCCTCCACTGCTCCTCAGCAGACCTACCTTCCAACGCGCTCCCCCAGTCCACATTCGCCAATTCTTCTCTCATCCTACCATACTCCCCTCTATTCAAACAAAGGACACGTGTCCGGGAACCCACTTTCTCCTCCTCCATCTGCAACAGAAACTCCACCATACAATGATCACTCTCTCCAAGAGGATCCTTCACCTCAAGGTCCCTAATTCTACCCGCCTCATTACATAGCACCAGATCCAAGATAGCTCGCTCCCTCGTCGGCTCCAACACACACTGTTCCAGGAAAGCAGACGAGGAAGGAGCATCAGAGAGAAAGCTAAGACTTTACCTGTTAAAAACCTGTTTAAAATAAGTTTAAAGCACTTTGTTCTTTGTAGAACTGTTTAAAGCATTTACTTATTGTATTTACTGCTTTAAGAATTGTGAGGGAGTGATTATCAGGCAGTTGTGGCCCATCAGCTTTAATTATCAAGTGTCCACACGGTGAAGCCTTACATTGTTTGCTGGAGCAGACGAGGAAGGAGCATCAGAGAGAAAGCTAAGACTTTACCTGTTAAAAACCTGTTTAAAATAAGTTTAAAGCACTTTGTTCTTTGTAGAACTGTTTAAAGCATTTACTTATTGTATTTACTGCTTTAAGAATTGTGAGGGAGTGATTATCAGGCAGTTGTGGCCCATCAGCTTTAAATCAGCGCCAAGTTTAAAAGGAGGCCTGGTGTAGATAGCGGGCAGCGTCGGAGAGGGCAGCAGAGTGAGAGGGAAGCAGAGTGAGCTATTAGGGCTTAATATCAAAAAGGGCTGGAAGGTAAAAAGGCCAGGTTGAAAGAACAAGGAAAAAAAAAAATTTTTTTTTCAAAACTACTACAGCAAGAAACAAGGAAAAAATTTTTTCCCACAACAAATTATATTGAATAATGGAGGGGCATGTGATGTGCGGTTCCTGTATGATGTGGGAACTGGTGGACCCCAGGGTCCTTCCCAGTGACCATGTCTGCAGTAAGTGCAGGTTGCTGGAGGAGCTCCAGCTCAAGGTGGATGAGCTGGCCTCTGAGCTACAGACACTGAGGCTCATCAGGGGGAGAGAGGGTGCCATTGTCAATGGGGTGCAAGTGACATCCACCCCCTCTAGACTGTCTAAATCTAAGGGTCAGGAACAAAAGGGGGCTGCTGGGAGGAGGAAGGGGGGTGAGGAGCGGAGGCCTCAGCCTCTTAATCTGCATAACAGGTTTGAGGTTCTTGCTTCCACTCTGGAAGAGGACGAGGCAGGTGAGGTTGGTGAGCAAACTGCACACGGTACAGTGATGCAGCAGGACATAGGCAAAGAGAAGGGGAAAAGGAACGTAGTAGTGATTGGAGATAGTGGGGTGAAGGGTATTGACACTGTCCTTTGTCACAATGACAAAGTGCACAGAAGGGTGTGTTGTCTGCCTGGTGCTCGGGTACAGGATGTCGCAGCTGGGCTGCAGAGGAATCTGGAGTGGGAGGGTGAGAACCCAGTTGTGGTGGTACATGTGGGTGCCAGCGACGTAGGCAAAGTGCGGACTGAGGATCTGGGGAGGGAGTATGAGAAGCTGGGAATGGAATTAAAAAGTAGAACCGACAAGGTGGTCTTCTCTGGGCTACTGCCTGAACCGAGTGCAGACGGGCGTAGGGTTGACAGGATAAAGGAAGTGAATGGGTGGCTCAGAGATTGGTGTGGGAGGAATGGGATCGAATTTATGGGGCATTGGCACCAGTATTGGGGTAGGTGGGACTTGTTCGGGCGGGATGGGGTTGGTCTGAATCGTGCTGGGACCAGAGTGCTGGCGAATCGAGTAAAGAGGACTGTAGACAGGGCTTTAAACTAATTGGGGGGGGGAGGGTGCGAGGGTAGGTGATGTTAGGAGGTCTACAGTTAAGGATAGGGTACAGGTAAGGGAAGAGGCTGAGGATGTCCCAAGTGGTGGCGTTATGGCAAATAGGGTCCAGAAGAAGGCTGGGATGAAAGCGCTTTATCTGAATGCACGAAGCATTCGGAATAAAGTGGATGAGCTGGTGGCGCAGATCGACACAAATGGATACGATCTGGTGGCCATTACAGAGACGTGGCTGCAAGGTGACAGGGACTGGGAGATGAATGTACAGGGCTATCAAGTGTTTAGGAAGGATAGGCAGGAGGAAAGAGGGGGTGGCGTAGCTCTGCTGATTAAGGACAGCATCAAGGTGGTAGCAAGGGATGATATCGGAGCCAAAGAGCAGAAAGTGGAATCGTTGTGGGTGGAGATTAGGAACAGCAAAGGGAGGAAGACGCTGGTGGGTGTCGTCTATAGGCCCCCGAATAATGATCTGGAGGTGGGGCGGGCTGTTAACGCGCAAATAAGTGCGGCGTGCAGGAATGGGACGGCCGTAGTTATGGGGGATTTCAATCTGCATATTGATTGGTCGACCCATGTTGGACGAGGTGGGCTCGAGGAGGAGTTCTTGGAATGCTGCCGGGATAGTCAAGAGGGCATTAGATGATTACTTGAATAGATACATTGTGCAGGGGTACGGGGAAAAGGGAGAGGAATGGCACCAAGTCATAATGCTCATTCAAAGAGCTAGTTCCGACATGGTGGGCCAAATGGTCTCCTTCTGCACCATGACAATTGTGCTTTGATTTGATTTGATTTATTATTGTCACGTGTATTAGGAAAAGTATTGTTTCTTGTGTGCTATACTGATAAAGCATACCATTCATAGAGCACAAAGGGAAGAAGGAAAGGTGGGGATGCAGGATGTAGTGTTACAGTTGTGTGTTTCTCCAGGTGCTCCGGTTTCCTCCCACAGTCCGAAATATATGCTGGTTAAGTGCATTGGCCATGTTAAACTCTCCCCCAGTGCATCCGAACAGGCGCCGGAGTGTGGCAACCAGGGGATTTTCACAGTAACTTCACTGCAGTGTTAATGTAAGTCTACTTGTGACATTCATAAACAAACTTAAGCTCAGGAGTAGAGAAAGATCAACTTAATCAAAGAATCATCGCATCCCTACAGTGCAGGGGAAGGCCATTCAGCCCATCGGGTCTGTACCGACTACAATCCCACCCAGGCACTGTTCCCGTAATCCCACATATTTACCCTGCTAACCCACCGACACTAGGGTCAGTGAATGGAAAGCTGTTTGCGTAAAGGACTGGGCTACGGATCTGTGCTAAACATTAACTCATCATAAAGTGTAACAAAGGCAAAATAATGTATGGTAAAGATAATTGGCAAATATTCTCAGGGCACTGTCCGGAAGGCAATTTCATGGATACCATTTTATGGACAATCTCCAGCAATCCCTTAAGAGGCATTGGCTCTGCTGCTGACACTCTGGGGTAAATTGAGGGGCACTCAAGGCAGGGATACCCATTTACAGTTCAAAATTACTTCCTTGCTCCCCACACAGCATGTGCTACATAGCGAGGCACCTGCCTGGTTAAGGTGGGCCAGCCTTGTGAGGGCCTTAAACAAAGTAATTGGACAGATCAGAGCAGAAACAAAGCCACAGGTATAGCTACCCAAATTATCACCCCAATCCCTTACAAAAAGCACAAGATAAAATCATCCCAAATTAAACCAAAATCATACCTAACTGTTCCAGGACACAGAGGCAGCATATTAAGGAGGCAAATAATCAATTTATTTGTCGTTCATGATGTTGTCTGAAGGAGAATGTGAGCTTTGGGACCAGGGAACCCTGTTCTTTTCCAGTAAGCACTGAAGAATCTTAAGCTGGCTAAGTACATAGACTCATAGAGGTTTACAACATGGAAACAGGCCCTTCAGCACAATTTGTCCATGCTGGCCAGTTTTTCCACTAAGTTAATCTTAATTGCCTGCATTTGGCCTATATTCCTCTATACCCACCTTACTCACTTAACTGTCTAAATGCTTGTTAAAAGACAAAATTGTACCTGCCTCTATTACTACCTCTGGCAGCTTGTTCCAGACACTCACCACCCTCTGTGTGAAAAAATTGCCCTTCTGGATCCTTTTGTATCTCTCCCTTCTCACCTTAAGCCTATCCCCTCTAGTTTTAGACTCCCTTACCTTTGGGAAAAGATGTTGACTATCTAGCTGATCTATGCCCCTCATTATTTTATAGACCTCTATAAGATCACCCCTCAGCCTCCTACGCTCCAGAGAAAAAAGTCCCAGTCTATCCATCCTCTCCTTATAACTCAAACCATCAAGTCCTGGTATCATCCTACTAAATCTTTTCTGCCCTCTTTCTAGTTTAATAATATCCTTTCTATAATAGGGCGACCAGAACTGCACACAGTATTCTAAGTGTGGCCTTACCAATGTCTTGTACAACTTCAACAAGATGTCCCATCTCCTGTATTCAATGTTCTGACTAATGAAACCAAGCATGCTGAATGCCTTCTTCACCACTCTATCCATCTGTGACTCCATTTTCAAGAAGCTATGAACACGTACCCCTAGATCTCTTCATTCTATAACTCTGCCCAGCACCCTACCATTAACAGAGTAAGTCCTGTCCTGGTTCGATCTACCAAAATGCATCTCCTCACGTTTCTCTAAATTAAACTCCATTCTGTCATTTGTCAACCCAGTGGCTCAATTGATCAAAATCCCGTTGCAATCCTAAGTAACCTTGTATCTTGTCCACTATGCCACCAATCTTGCTGTCATTTGCAAACTTACTAACATGCCTACTAAATTCTCTTTCAAATCATTAATATAAATGACAAATAACAGTGAAGCCAGCACTGATCCCTGAGGCACACTGCTGGTCACAAGTCTCCAGTTTGAAAAACAACTCTCTACAACTACCCTCTGGCTTCTGTCATCAAGATAATTTTTTATTCAATTGTCAACCTCACAGTGGATCCTGTGAGATTTAATCTTATGCAACAACCTACTATGTGGTACCTTGCCAAAGGCCTTGCTAAAGTCCATGTAGACAGCATCGACTGCACTGCCCCCATCTAACTTCTTGGTTACCCCTTCCAAAAACTCAATCAAATTTGCAAGACAAGGTTTTCCACTCACAAAGCCATGCTGACTATCCCTAATCAGTCCTTGCATCTTTAAATCTTGTAACAACTTACCCACAATAGATATTAGGCTTACTGGCTTTTCCCTGCAGCCCTTTTTAAACAAAGGCACGACATTTGCCAAGCTCTCATCTTCAGGCACCTCAGCTGTGGCTGTCGATGATTCAAATATCTCTGCTGGGAACACAATTTCCTCCCTAGCCTCCCACAATATCCTGGGACACACTTCATCATGTCCTGGGGATTTATCTACCTCGGTGTGCTTTAAGGCTCCTAGCACCTCCTTCTCTGTTATATGTACACTCCTCAAGACGTCACTATTTATTTCCCCAAGTTCCCTAACATCCATGCTTTTCTCAACAGTAAATACTGATGAGAAATATTCATTTAGGATCTCATCCATCTCTTGTGGATCTGCACATGGATGTCCTTGTCAATCCTTAAGAGGCCCTACTCTCTCCCTTGCTACTTTTTTGGCCTTTATGTATTTGTAGAAGCTCTTTGGATTCCCCTTTGCCTTATCTGCCTAAGTAATCTTGTGTTCCCTATTTTCCCTCCCGATTACTCTTTTAACTCTACCCCAACACCTCCTATATTCTTCAAGGAATCCACTTGATCCCAGCTGCCTATGCATGTAATGTCACAGAGTCACCAAGTTATAAAGATTTGTAGCATGGAAACAGGACCTTCAGCTCAACTTATCTATGCCACCTTTTTTTTAACTCCTAAACTAATCCCAATTGCCTGCATTTGGCCCATATCCCTTTGTACATATCTTACTCACGCAACTGTCTAAATGCTTTTTAAAAGACAAAATTGTACTTACCTCTATTACTACCTCTGGCAGCTTGTTTCAGACACTCACCACCCTCTCTGTGAAGACATTGCTCCTCTGGACACTATCGTATCTTTCCCCTCTTACCTTAAACCTATACCCTCTAGTTTAAACTCCCCTATCTTTGTTGACTATCTAGCTGATCTATGCCCCTTATTATTTTATAGACCTCTATAAGATCACTTCTTAGCCTCCTAGAAAAAGTCCCAGTCTATCCGTCCTCTCCTTATAACTCAATCCATCAAGTCCTGGTAGCATCCTAGTAAATCTTTTCTGCGCTCTTTCTAATTTAATAATATCCTTTGTATAATAGGGTGACCAGAACCATACACAGTACTCCAAGTTGGCCTTACCAATGTCTTGTACAACTTCAATGAGACGTCCCAACTCCTGTATTCAATATTCTGACCAATGAAATCATGCATGTCAAATGCCTTCTTCACCACTCTGTCCACCTGTGATTCCACTTTCAAGGAGCTATGAACATGTATCCCTAGATCTTTGTTCTGGAACTCTCCCCAACACCCTGTCATTAACTGAGTAAGTCCTTCCCTGATTCAATCTACCGAAATGCATCACCTCGCATTTGTCTAAATTAAACTCCATCTGCCTTTCTTGAGCCCACTGGCCCAGTTGAACAAGATCCCATTGCAATTGGAGTTTTCTTATTCTTCTTGATCAAGGCTTCAATGTCCTGAGTCATCCAGGGTTAGCTACTTCTGCCAGCCTTGTCCTTCACTCCAAAAGGCATGTTCTTACTCTTAACCCTGGTTAACACACTTCTGAAATCGTCCCACTTACCAGACATCCCTTTGCCTGCCAACAGAGTCCTCCAATCAATTTTTGAAAGTTCCTGTTTAACACCATCAAAATTGGCCTTGCCCCAGTTTAGAATTGTAACTTCTGGGCCAGACCTATTGTTCTCCATATCTATCTTAAAACTAATGGAATTATAGTCACTGGTCCCAAAGTGATCCCTCACTAACATTTCTGTCACCTGTCCTTCCTTATTTCCCAAGGGGAGATTAGGTTTTACCCGTCTCTAGTCGGGCCTTCCGCATGAGGGAGAAAGGAATAGAAGGATATTCTGAGGAGGTGAGATGAAGGAAGATTCATGGATAAGGGTACAACTACACTACATGGACAGCATGGTGGCAAGGTGGTTAGCACTACTGCCTCACAGCGCCAGGAATCTGGGTTCAATTCCAGCCTCGGGTGACTGTGCAGAGTCTGCATGTTGTCCCTGTATCTGCGTGGGTTTCCTCTGGGTGCTCCGGTTTCCTCCCACAGTCCGAAAGGCGCATTAGCCATGCTAAATTCTCCCCCAGTGTACCTGAACAGGCGCCAGAGTGCGCCGACTACAGGATTTTCACAGTAACTTCATTGCAGTGTTAAGGTAAGGTGACACTAATAAATAAACTTTGACAATGTTGGGACCAAATGGTCTCCTCTGAGCTGTAGCGACGCATCAGAAACCGTGAATCTTGCTCTGATTTCACTGAGCGAAGCTCGCACGCCCTTCCCGAAAACACTTTGTCGCAACCGGACCATTATTTCGTGTCGAGGCAGCCGGATTCTCGACCTCAGCACTGAGTGAGCATCGCCGCTGCCTCTCCCCCACCCATTTGTCAACCTGGAAAGCTGGAAGCGTAACTGTTTGTGTTTGTCACAGCTGGTTAAAGAAAACAGCCGCGTTAACTGCCAGCCCTGAGTGATTGTCGTGACTGCCAACACGGCTCACAGCTGGTCAGGGGGGTGCGGAGGTGGGGTGCCCGACAACATGCCCATCACCGAAATGACTGCTCCCGCTGCCAGCTCCAGCTCGCACCCCCCCCCCCAACTCTCCTGCGGAGATATCATTGTCCGTCTGTTTCTTTAAAATGCAGCCAATTACACGAGCTGCCAGTACGAGCCCCGGCAGACCCACTAATCTGTAAATGGCTCGGCCCTCTGGGCTTTTCCCAGGGCTGACATTTTACTGCGGCCTAGTTATTTAGCAGCAAGGGCACTGTTTAAATGTGCCCTTCGTGGCATGCCATGCGTTCACATGCTCACAGCTAACAGCCAGAGAATATTGCCTTAAATTCAACAATAATCATTATTGCACACCATCGACCTTGGCACGCACTTTTATAGACCAACGTGCACCGTTAATGGACAACAGCATAAAGTGCTAATGATTTCCTTTTAAAGTAGGTAGGTGACCTATCTTCTACAGAGGCTAATATTCTCCAGAAATCCTGTAACTGGGCCGTCATGTGAACTGAGCGATCCCCGACTGCTAGGTGATAAAAGTGATTTCACTTTTGGCTCCAAGTCAAAGGTCATGGGTTCAAGCTCCTTCCCTGCCTGACACTTCATCCCACAATTACAAGCTTTTCTACCACACTCAAAAGAATACTGGCTTGTTGTTCTCAGGGTGGCACAGTGGTTAGCATTGCTGCCTCACCTGCTCCAGGGACTTGGGTTCAACTCCCAGCTTGGGTCACTGTCTGCGTGGAGTTTGCACATTCTCCCCATGTCTGCGTGGGTTTCCTCCCACAGTCTGAAAAACGTGCTGGTTAGATGCATCAGCCATGCTAAATTCACTCTCAAAGCATCCGAACAGGCACCGGAGTGTGACGGTTAGGGAATTTTCACGGTAACTTCATTGCAGTATTAATGTAAGCTGACTTTTGGCACTAATAAATGAACGTCAGTCTTTGTCCTTAGAGACAGGGGAGACAGATTTCTCTTTCTGATCATTTTAATTTGATAATATTTGTGGATATTTCAGTTCTCTTTTGTTTTTATCATTAAAATATACTTTAATCAACTGACCTTTTTTTTTAAATGTGCATAAGTTTGAATTTACTTTTATTCACATTTTGTTCCAATTTGTGTTCTGGTTTTGATCTGATTCATACAGATTGGAATCTATTACATGCGGGTACTTTGCTTTTATTCTTGGTGATTTTAATGAACTCAGTAATTTTTATTTTTGTTTGATTCTTCACAGTGGGGGAAGATTGTATTTGAATATTACTGCAGGCTTGTCAAATCGAAGGCAGTCTGTGTTTGGGGAACTGGGATTTTTTACATTATTCAACAGTTGATTTGTCTGGAATTTGTGGGGGGTCATAGAGCCTTAGAATCCCTACTACTGCATCAGGAGCCCATTCAGCCCATCGAGCCTGCTCGACAATCATCCCACCCAGACCCTATCCCCACGACCCAAGTTATATCCTGCTAGTCCCACTGACACTAAGTGTCAATATAGCATGGCCAATCAACCTAACCCACACATCTTTGGGCTGTGGAAGGAGACTGGAGCAGACACGGGGAGAATGTGTAGACTCCACACAGACAGTGACCCAAGGCCAGAATTGAACATGGGTCCCTGGCGCTGTGAGGCAGTAGTGCTAAAGGTTTTAAAACCTAGAGGTTAGAAGGGGTACTGGGAAGCGAGAATTTCCATCATCCCAAGGAAAGAGATGGAGGCTGGCATCTTATCACCACTCATCCCAGTGGCATCTTCCCATCCCGCTGCAGTGAATAGAGACTTGGCTCCTTTGGGAAAAGATACTGACTATCTACCTGTCTATGCCCCTGTTTATTTTATAGACCTCTATAAGGCCAGCCCTCAGCCTCCTACGCTCCAGGGAAAAAAGTCCAAATCTATTCAGCCTCTCCTTAAACTCAATCCATCAACTCCCGGTAGCATCCTGGTAAATCTTTTCTGCACTCTTTCTAGTTTAATAATATCCTTTCTATAATAGAGAGACTAGAATTGCACACAGTATTCCAAGTGTGGCCTTCCCAATGTCTTGTACAAAAGAGTAATTAATAAAAATTGTCATTCGTGTGTGAGGGGAATGGAGTGTGTGTGTTTGGCTCAGCCCCATTCTCTTAATGTTTACTCACTCACCTTCACTCGCTGTATGATTGGGTGCTGGTGTGTGGGAGCAAGGGTGGATAAAAACCTTCAGACTGAGTGTGTCAGACAGACATATATTTCCCGCACTCATTCACTCAGTCACTCTCTCACACACTCACTTACTCAATCACTCACTCACGCTCTCTTCCACATTCACCCACCCACACTCATTCTCTCTCCCACACTCGCTCACTAACTCAATCTCCCATACTTACTCACTCTCCCACGCTCACTCACTCACTCACTTTCCTTCACTCACATTCCCCCTCACTCACTGTCTCTCACTTAATTATTCACTCACTCACTCACTGTCCCACATTCACTCACTCACTCACTCACTTTCCCATAGTCACATCCCCCACACTCACTGCCTCTCACTTAATTACTCACTCACTGTCCCACATTCACTCACTCACTCACTCACTCACTTTCCCATACTCACACCTCCGCCAACTCACTGTCTCTCTCTCACTTACTCACTCACTCACTCACTCACTCACTCACTCACTTTCCCACACTCACATCCCCACACTCACATCCCCACACTCACTGTCTCTCACTCACTTACTCACTCACTCACTCACTCACGCACTCATGCACTCACTCAGTCTCCCACACTCACTCACTCACTCTCTCTCACACACTCACTCACTCTCCCACACTCCCACAGTCTCACTCCCCACAGTCACTCACACTCACCAGGAGTCGAACCACTGCGCTACTGTGCCAGGACCATGATACAGAGGGCAGAATTCTCCCAATTTGACACTGAGTTCCATGATATCGGAATGGGAACATGGAACATTTCCCACTGTGGAGCTGGCGGAGAAACATGACAAACCTTCTGGCTACAATCTGGTTGATTAAGAAGTTGGGTATTTTACACATCAGGGCAGGGCAGGTCTGGATGGCACATAATCCATTGCCATTATTGTCAAATATAAAGGACACATATCTGTGTCACATAAGAACATAAGAACATAAGAAATAGGAGCAGGAGTAGGCCATCTCGCCCTTCGAGCCTGCCCCGCCATTCAATAAGATCATGGCTGATCTGTCGTGTCTCAGTTCCACATTCCCGCCCTCTCCCCATAACCCTTAACCCCCTCTCTTATCAAAAACCCATCAACCCGCGTCTTAAAAATATTTAGCGAGGGAGCCTCCACCACTTCAACGGGCAGAGAATTCCAAAGATTCACCACCCTTTGAGTGAAGAAGTTCCTCCTCAACTCCGTTCTAAACCGCCCCCCTTTATCTTGAGGCTGTGCCCTCTAGTCCTACTGTCCTTTCTGAGCGGGAAGAGCCTCTCCACCTCTATCCTATCCATCCCATTCATCACCTTATACGTCTCAATGAGATCTCCCCTCATTCTTCTAAACTCTAGCGAGTACAAGCCTAGTTTATTCAGCCTCTCCTCATAGTTCAACCCCCTCAACTCCGGAATCAGCCTAGTGAACCTCCTCTGCACTCCCTCCAAGGCCAAAATATCCTTGCACAGGTGCGGCGCCCAAAACTGCACACAGTACTCCAGCTGCGGCCTCACCAGTGCCCAATACAGCTGCAGCAAGTCCTCCCTACTTTTATATTCAATCCCCCTCGCTATGAAGGCCAGCATCCCATTCGCCTTCCTGACCACCTGCTGCACCTGCAGGCTGGGTTTTTGCGACTCATGCACAAGGACCCCAAGGTCCCTCTGCACCGTTGCATGCTGCAGTTTTTCGTCATGTAAGTAATAGTCCTTCCTACCATTATTCCTACCAAAGTGGACAACCTCACATTTTCCAACATTAAATTCCATTTGCCAGTTCCTGGCCCATTCTCCCAGCCTATCTAGATCCTTCTGCAGACTCTCCACACCCTCCGCACAATTTGCCGTTCCACCAATCTTGGTGTCATCAGCAAATTTCGACACCATACACTCGGTTCCCTCCTCCAGGTCATCTATATAAATGGTAAAAAGCTGAGGCCCCAGCACTGACCCTTGGGGCACTCCACTAGTCACCAACCGCCAATCCGAATAGCACCCATTGACCCCCACTCTCTGCCTCCTATTTGACAGCCAATCCTCTGTCCACGCTAACACCCTACCCCCAACTCCATGCCCCCTGACCTTCCGTAATAACCTCTTGTGAGGCACCTTGTCAAACGCCTTCTGAAAATCAAGAAACACCACATCCACCGACTCTCCTCTATCCACCGCCCTAGACACATCCTCATAGAACTCCAATAAATTCGTCAGACACGATTTCCCCTTAACGAAACTGTGCTGCGTCTGCTCTATCAAACAATTCTCCTCAAGATGCCTCGCTATTTTCTCTTTGATCACGGATTCTAACATTTTACGTACAACAGACGTTAAACTAACCAGCCTATAATTCCCTGCCTTTTGCCTACCACCCTTCTTAAACAACGGCGTAACATTAGCCGTTTTCCAATCTTCCGGCACTTCCCCGGAATCCAGCGACGTTTGGAAAATAATCACCAAGGCATCCACTATCACCTCCGCCATTTCTTTCAGAACCCTTGGATGCATTCCATCCGGTCCTGGGGACTTGTCCACAATCAGTCCCTCCAGTCTGTCGAGCACCGCCTCTCTAGTAACAGTAATGTCATTCAGGCCCTCCACTCCTACCATCTTTCCATCGCTCACACCTGGCAAATTATTCACGTCCTCCTCCGTGAAGACCGAAACAAGAAAGTTATTCAAGGCCTCAGCCATTTCCCCATCCCCTACCACTAAGTCCCCCCCTCATCCTCTAAGGGACCAACGTTCACCCTAGTCAGCCTCTTCCTTTTTATATATTTATAATGGTGTTAAACACCATTGTAAATATTTGATGATTTGAGCTGTGTTATATATTTAAAAGACCCTCAGCAACCCCATTCTCTGCAGAGTTTGTGCAAGATGTCGCGAGAAAGAATTTGATTTGATTTATTATTCTCACATGTATTACTCTGCAGTGAAAAGTATTGTTTCTTGAGTGCTACACAGACAAAGCATATTGTTCATAGAGTACATAGAGGAGAAGGATAGGAGAGAGTGTGCAGACTGTAGTATTACAGTTACAGCTAGTATGTAGAGAAAGATCAACTTAATGTAAGGTAGGTCCATTCAAAAGTCTGACAGCAGCAGGGAAGAAGCTGTTCTTGGGTCAATTAGTAAGCAACTTGAGACTTTTGTACCTTTTTCTCGGCAGAAGAAGATGGAAGAGACAATGTCCAGGGTGCGTGGAGTCCTTGATTTCGCTGGCTGCTTTGCGAGGCAGTGGGAAGTGTAGACAGAGTTAATGGATGGGAGGCTGGTTTGTGTGATGGACTGGCCTATGTTCACAACCCTTTGTAGTTTCTTGCAGTCTTGGTCAGGGCAGGCCATACCAAATTGTGATACAACCAGAAAGGTGCTTTCTATGATGCAAGTGCCATAATTGGTGAGAGGCATAGCAGGCATGTCAAATTTCCTTAGCCTCCTGAGAAAGTAAAGGTATTGGGTGGGCTTTCTTAATTATAAAGAGGGAGGTTTCAAACAATTTCTCAAAGGAGGAGAGAGAGAGATGGAGAGGAAGAGAGTTTTACAGAAGGAATTCCATTGTTTAGCACCTAGACAGCTAAATGCATGGCCACCAATGATGTACCATTAGATTCTAGCCTTGCACAACTCCAGGGCACGCATTAATCTCTTTGTAGATTCTTCGTGGTTGATTGAGAGTTTCAATATCACAAGCTTGTTTCTCCTAATGAATCGATAAATTGTTTTCACGTACGTGACAGTTTCTGAAAGCAAAGGGACAGGATAATGTTGGATTAGTAAATTATTCAAAACTTTTCTTTCCCTTTCAACAGACGCTGAAGCATGGGTGAAGAAACACTGCTTAAATCACCAAATATTTACTACAGTGTTTAACATGGATATGTGTCCTTTATTGCGTTAATATTATGGCTTCAGTTGATTTATCTTCAGTTATGGGCAAGATGAAGTGCTGCAGTAGCTATTGCAACTTTTATTATCCTTGGAGATCTTATTTATGCGCAGCTTTGTGGCATAATCATCTCTTTATCAGAAGAATGCTGCCAGGCATGGTGGCACAGTTGTTTGCACTGCTGCCTCACAGAGCCAGAGATCTGGGTTCGATTCTGGCCTCGGGTCTGTGCCTGTGTGGACTTTGCACATTCTCCCCGTGTTTGCGTGGGTTTTCTCCGGGTGCTCCGGTTTCCTCCCACAGTCCAAAGATGTGTGGGTTAAGATTGGCCATTCTAAATTGCCCCTCAGTGTCAGGGGGATTAGCAGGGTAAATACGTGGGGTTACGGGAATGGGGCCTAGGTGGGTCAGTGCAAACTCGATGGGCCGAATGCTCTTCTTCTGCACTGTATGATTTTAAGATTTTAATGGAGTAGGGTGTAGAATCATAGGATCGTCGCAGCACAGGAGAAAGTAATTTGGCCCTTTGAGTTGGTGCTGATTCGCTGCCAGGGCAACTTAACTAATCCCACTCCTTTTCCCTATGCCCAAAGCCCTGCAATCCTTTTCCCCCTCAACTGCTTACCCAAATCTCCTTTGGAAAGGCAAGATTGAACTTACTTCCACCAGCCTATTGGGCAGTGCCAGATCCTTACCACTCGCCACCTTTTACCATCATCTTAAATCTGTAAATAGATTTCTTCTGATGGCATTCAGTAAGGCAGGATCACATGGACCCCCACTGACGATGGCAATGTTTGCGAGACATACATGATGAAGGTTACTAGATGACGGCATGTAAAATCACCAACTCCAATGCACCCCTCCCTGATGAGCTCCATGCATTCTATGCAATTTTGAGTAAGAGGTCAGCATGCCCTCCACCCTGGATGAACCTGTATCGCCATTGCAGATGTCAGAGCAGCCTTCTCAAAAGTTAATCCGCGGAAAGTGGCTGGCCCAGATGGGGTACCCAGACGAGCACTTAGATCCTGTGTGAATCAGCTGGCAGGGTATTCGTAGACATCTTCAATCTTTCTCTACAACAATCTGAGGTCCCTATCTGCTTCCAGAAGATGACCATCATCCTGGTACGAAAGAAAAGCCAAGCAACATGCCTTAATGATCATTGGCCGGAGGCTCTGATAACCATCATTATGAAGTTGTTCTTCGAAAGGTTAGAGTCAATTCCAGCCTCCCGGACTACCTGGATCCACTACAGTTTGCCTATTGCTGCAATAGGTCCACAGCAGATGCAATCTCCCTGGCCCTGCACTCAACCCTGGAACACCTAGATAACAAGGACACCTATGTCAGACTCCTATTTATTGACTACAGCTCAGCCTTCAACACCATTATTCCTATGAAACTCATCTTCAAACTCCATGGCCTGGGCCTCAGCACCTCCCTCTGCGACTGGATCCTGAACTTCCTAACTCACAGGGCACAATCAGTAAGGATAGGCAACAATACCTCCTCCACAATCATCCTCAACACCGGTGCCCCACAGGGCTGTGTTCTCTGCCCCCTACTATACTCCTTATACACTTATGACTGTGCGGCCAAATTCCCCTCCAACTTGACTTTCAAGTTTGCTTATGACACCACCGTAGTGAGTCGAATCTCAAACAGTAACAAAGCAAAGTACAGAAATGAGATAGAGAATCTAGTGAACTGGTGTGATGACAATAACCTCTCCCTCAATGTCAACAAAACAAAGGAGATTGTCATTGACTTCAGGAAGCATAGAGAACATGCCCTTGCCTATATCAACGGGGACAAAGTAAAAAAGGCTGACAGCTTCATGTTTTTAGATGTCCAGATCACCAACAACTTCTCCTGGTCCCTGTATGCCAATACTATAGTTAAGAAAGCCCACCAATGCCTCTACTTTCTCAGAAGGCTAAGGAAATTTGGCATGTCAGCTACAACTCTCGCCAACTTTTACAGACGCACCATAGAAAGTATTCTTTCTGGTTGTATCACAGCTTGGTATGGCTCCTGCTCTGCCCGAGAACGCAAGAAACTACAAAAATTTGTGAATGCAGTCCAATCCATCGTGCAAACCAGCCTCCCATCCATTGACACTGTCTACACTTCCCGCTGCCTCGGCAAAGCAGCCAGCATAATTAAGGACCCCACGCACCCCAGACATTCTCTCTTCCTCCTCCTCTCAGGGGTCTGTGTGATCCTGCCTTACTGAATGCCATCAGAGGAAACCTATTTACAGATTTAAGGTGATGGCAAAAAGCAGCGAGTGGTTAGGATCTGGCACTGCCCAATAGGCTGGTGGAGGTAAATTCAATCTTGCCTTTCCAAAGGAGATTTGGGTAAGTGGTCGAGGGAGAAAAGATTGCAGGGCTTTGGGGATAGGGGAAAGGAGGGGGTTAGTTAAATTGCCCCAGCAGAGAATCAGCACCAACTCAAAGGGCCAGATACAAAAGTCTAAGGTCACGTACCAATCGACTCCAGAACAGCTTCTTCCCAGTGCTGTCAGACTTTTGAATGTACTTATTTCACATTAAGTTTGTCTTTCTGCATACCCTAGCTTAGACTGTGACACTACATTCTGCACTCTTTCCTTTCCTTCTGTGTGAACGGTATGCTTTGGCTGTATAGCATGCAAGAAACAATAATTTTCATTTTATGCTAACACATGTGACAATAATAAATCAAATCAAATAAATTTAGCTCTGTCAAGAAACTTTTTTCTATTACAATTTGTTATTGCCACCATTCGGCTTATATTCACACTGCAATGAAGTTAATGCGAAGATCCCCTAGTTGCCACACTCCCGTGCCTGTTCGGGTACACTGAGGGAGAATTTAACATGGCCAATCCATCTAACCAGCACGTCTTTCGGACTGTGGGAGGAAACTGGAGCACCTGGAGAAAACCCAAGCAGACACAGGGAGAACGTGCTAACCACTGTGCTGCCGTGCCTGGCAGCATTCTTCTGATAAAGTGATGATTATGCCACAAAGCTGCGCATAAATAAGATCTCCAAGGATAATAAAAGTTGGCAGTGACCCAAGTCGGGAATTGAACCCAGGTCCCTGCCACTGTGAGACAGCAGTGATAACCACAGTGCTGCCCCATGCCACCCTTTTTTAAGCAAGGAGTGGAAAAAATTCTTTCAGAAGCTGTGGATGTGAGGGCAACTGTATTTTTCAAACTTGAGAATGATAGTGTCAGGAAACAGAGGTAGTTTTAAGTCATCTATGTTTTGTTGTTGGATATTAGAAATAAGGGTCAATATAAGTCAGTTTAATTCAGTGTGTTTATATGAGAAACAATAATGCTCCAGTTAGATTTGTGTTAAAGGGAGGTGTTTGCATGTAGTGGGGGTTTTGTTTCATTTCAGACTGTGCCTGTATTGTGATCTGAATTTTGCTGATGTGAAAAGCAAGCAGCACGGTGGCACAGCGGTTAGCGCTGCTGCCTCACAGCACCAGGGACCTGGGTTCAATTCCAGCCTTGAGTCACTGCCTAACATGCAAAGTCTGCACATTATCTCCGTGTCTGCGTGGGTTTCGTCTGGGTTTCCTCCCGCATCCAAAGATGTGCGGGTTAGGATTGACCTTGCTAAAGTGCCCCTCAGTGTGGACCTGGGTAAAATGCTGAGTCGGCACAGACTCAATGGGCCAAATGGCCTCTTTCTGCACTATAAGGATTTGATGTGTAATGACCTCAATGAGACCCATGAGATTGGCCTCTTGGAGAATGAGCTCTCTGTTTGAGGTAACGATTGCCTGCTCAATCTGGGAGTCTCTTCTGTGTATATCTTGAACACTGTCACGTTAGACGGATTGGCCATGGTAAATGTGCAGGGCTATGGGGATAGGGCAGAGGTATTGTGAACCTGGGTAAGATACACTTGCAGAGAATTGGTGCAAACTCCTAAGATGTATAGGGCATGATGGCACAGTAGTTAGCGCATCGTCAGACACCCAGGTTCGATTCCGGTCTTGGTCACTGTCTGTGTGGAGTTTGCACATTCTCCCCGTGTCTCTGTGGGTTTCCTCTGGGTGCTCCGGTTTCCTCCCACAGTCCAAAGGTGTGCAGGTTAGGTTGATTGGCCATGCTAAATTGACCGTTAATGTCTGAGGATTATCAAGGTAAATGTGTGGGGTTATGGGAATAGGGCCTGGGTGGGATTGTGGTCAGTGCGGACTCGATGGGCTGAATGGCCTCATTCTGTACTGTAGGGATTCTTTGATTCTATGGGATTCTATAGGTTACGGAGGTGCTAACCTATAGGGTAAATACTTGGGGTCAGGTGCATGGGGCCTGACTGGGATGCTCTATCAGAGAGTTGGTGCTGTCCCAATGGCCAAATGGCCTCTGATTCAAACAAAGATGAGAGAGGGACTGAGCAACTGCTTAGCAACCAGGAGCCACCTATTAAGTTAAACTTCTGAGTTTAGTTTTAACTGGATCCAAGGCATTGAGGCTAGGCAGTGAACGAGAAGGCAGTTCTGCCAGAAACAGACGCAGAACAATGCAGCAATGACAAGAAAGCGAGTCCCAGAAACTAAAGGACAACTTGTTCTAGCAACCACAGAATGAAAAGACAAGTTCCAGGAAGATTACATCAATGGGGTATAAAAGAGGAGCTGTAATTTTAACAAGTTATTGTCATTGAAAGTTAAAGAGAGAGCTGAAATGTGTGGACCTAGTGGAGTCCATTCAGCCCATCAAGTCTGCACTGACTGTCCGACAGAGCATCTTACTCAGGCCCACCCGAGGCATTTACCCCGCTAATTCCCCTAAACTACATATCTTGCGACACTAAGAGGCAATTTAGTGTGGCCAATTCACTTAACCTGCACGTCTTTCGGACTGTGGGAGGAAACTGGAGCACCCGGAGGAAACCCACGCCGACACGGGAAGAACGTGCAAACTTCACATCATGGGAAGAATTTTCCCATCCTGCCTGCCGCAAGAATCGTAGCGGGTGCAACACAGGTTGTGCAAAGGTACATTGACCTCGGGCGGGATTTTCCAGCCTTGGGGACAGCGCAGCTGGAAAATCCAACACAGACAGTCATCCAAGGCTAGAATCTAACCCAGGTTCCTGCTGTTGTGAGGCAGCAGGGCTGTGGCACAGAGAAAACAATCCTAAAACAATCCTAAGGATGCTGCCCTTAGTACAGCAATCGTGCACCATTGGTTGAAGGGTTCCTGAGAGATTGCCTGCGAGTTTGAATGCACATGGTGATTCAAGGTAAAGGAATACTGAACATAAGAACATAAGAAGCAGAAGCAGTAGTAGGCCATCTGGCCCCTCGATCCTGCTCCGCCATTCAATAAGATCATGGCTGATCTTCTTGTGGACTCAGCTCCACTTACCCGCCTGCTCATCATAACCCTTAATTCCTTTACTGTTCAAAAATGTATCTATCCTTGCCTTAAAAACATTCAATGAGGTAGCTTCAACTGATTCACTGGGCAGGGAGTTCCACAGATTCACAACCCTTTGGGTGAAGAAGTTCCTCCTCAACTCAGTCCTAAATCTGTTTCCCCTTATTTTGAGACTATGCCCCCTAGTTCTAGTTTCACCTGCCAGTGGAAACAGCTTCCCTGCTTCTATCTAATCTATTCCCTTTATAATCTTATATGTTTCTGTAAGATCTCCCCTCATTCTTCTGAATTCCAATGAGTATAGACCCAGTCTACTCAGTCTCTCCTCATAAGCCAACCCTCTCAACTCCGAAATCAACTCACTGAATCTCCTCTGCACCCCCTCCAGTGCCAGTATATCCTTTCTCAAGTAAGGAGATCAAAACTGTACACAGTTCTCCAGGTGTGGCCTCACCAGCACCTTATACAGCTGCTGTTAAAACCTTGCTGTTTTTAAACTCCATCCCTCTAGCAATGAAGGAGAAAATTCTATTTGCCTTCTTAATTACCTGCTGCACCGGCAAACCAACTCCTTGAGATTCCTGCACAAGGACACCCAAGTCCCTCTGCACAGCAGCATGCTGCAATTTTTTGCCATTTAAATAATAGTCCACTTTGTTGTTATTTCTACCAAAATGGATGACCTCACATTTATCAACATTGTACTCTATCTGCCAGACCCTCGCCCACTTACTTAGACTATCTATGTCCCTTTGCAAACTTTCAATGCCCTCTGCACACTTTGCTCTTCCACTCATCTTAGTGTCATCTGTGAATTTTGGCACACTACACTTGGTCCCCAACTCCAAATCATCTATGTAAATTGTAAACATTTGCGGTTCCAACACTGACCCCTGAGGCACACCACTAGTCACTGATCGCCAACCAGAAAAACACCCATTTATCCCCACTCTTTGTTTTCTGTTAGTTAGCCCATCCTCTATCCATGCTAATGCCTTATCTGTAACACCGTGCACCTTTATCTTATGTAACAGTCTTTGGTACGGCACCCTGTCAAATCCCTTCTGGAAATCCAGATACACCATATCCATAGGTTCCCCATTGTCCACTGCACATGTAATGTTCTGAAAGAATTCCACCAAATTAGTCAAACATGCTTCATGAAATAACTGCAACTCAAGTTTACTTTATTTATTAGAGTCACAAGCGAGGCTTGTATGAACACTGCAATGAAGTTACTATGAAAATCCCTCAGCCGCCACACTCTAGCTCCTGTTTGGGTACATTGAGGAAGAATTTAGCATGGGCAATGCACCTAACCAGCATGTCTTTCGGAATGTGGGAGGAAACCGGAGCATCCAAAAGAAACCCATGCAGACACAGGGAGGATGTGCAAACTCCTCACAGGCAGTGATCCAAGCCAGGAATTGAACCCAGGTCCCTGACACTTTGAGGGAGCAGCGCTAACCACTGTGCTGCTTATAATAACCACACCATTTACAATAAAGACTAAAGAACATTACAGCACAGGAACAGGCCCTTTGGCCCACTAAGCCTGCACCAATCATGATGCCTGCCTAAACTATTCTCTCTATGAACTGCCATTAGCAGTCTTTTTCCCTGGTTTCTGTGACGATGACTCACCTTTCATTCCCATACTCTGCAATATAAATATCTCCCACTTTCAATGCCTTTTAGCTTTAACATCAGGACTCGAAACAACAGCTCTTTTCTCTCCTTACGGATGCTACCAGACCTGCTGAGACAGTCCAGCATTTTCTCTTTTGTCTTGAGATTCCTGCATCTGCAGTAATTTGCTTTGATTTATTATTATTTATGGATTTAATTTGATTTCATTTATTACTGTCACATGTATTTGTATACAGTGAATAGTATTGTTTCTTGTGTGCTATACAGACAAAACATAACTTTCATAGAGAAGGAAAGGAGAGAGTGCAGAATATATTGTTACAGCCATAGCTAGTGCAGAGAGAAAGATCAAATTAATATAAGATAGGTCCATTCGTAAGTCTAATGGTAGCAGAAAAGAAGCTATTCTTGAGTCGGTTGGTACATGATCTCAAACTTTTGTATCTTTTTCCCGACGGAAGAAGATGGAAGAGAGAATGTCCGGGGCGTGTGGGGTCTTTGATTGCGCTGGCTGTTTTTCCAAAGCAGCGGGACAAAGTCAATGGATGGGCGGCTGGTTCATGTGATGGACTGGGCTTCGTTCATGATCCTTTGTAGTTTCTTGTGGTCTTGGGCAGAGCAGGAGCCATACCAAGCTGTGATACAACCAGAAAGAATGTTTTCTATAGTGCATCTCTAAAAGTTGGTGAGAGTCGTAGCGGACATGCCAAATTTCTTTAGTCTTCTGAGAAAGTAGAAGGGTTGGTGAGCTTTCTTAACTATAGTGTCGGCATGGGGGGGACAGATTGTTGGTGATCTGGACACCTAAAAACTTGAAGCTTTCAACCCTTTCCACTTCATCCCCATTGATATAGTGAAGGCAAGTAAATGAAGTTGTAGCTCAGATCAGCTGTGGTCTAATATAGTGTGAAAGGCTGAATGGCCTCTTCCTAATTGTATTCAACCTATTTTAGTAAACCCTCAAGTGTATGTCCTTCAGCCTGCCCTTACCTCTCCAAATATAACAGTGCTCATCATTTCCCATTCCACCAATAGCAACTAGTCCTTCCATTACTCTGTTTCCTCCATCACATCCAGAATGCCACAGCCAGTATTACTGTGCATCGTGTCTCATAACACTCCTATATTCGTCTGTCCTTTCTTTGCCCTTTCCCTATTGCTAATATCTAATAACCTCTTCCAGACTTGCAACCCTCCATCCCTACCCTTCTCCCATTGTGCCCTACTGCACATAGAATCATACAGTGTAGAAGGGGCCCTTTGGCCCATCGAAACAGCACCGATACACTACAAACACCTGAACTCCCACCTAATCCCATTTACCAGCACTTGGCCCATAGCCCTGAATGTTAGGACATGCCAAGTTCTTATCCAGATACGTTTTAAAGGATGTGAGGCAACCGGCCTCTACCACCCTCCCAGGCATCTTATTCTAGACCGTCATCACCCTCCGAGTAAAAAGGTTTCTCCTCTCCTCCTCCCTCAACCTTTGACCCCTCTTCTTGAACTATATCACCTCATGGCGGACGCTAAGGAGAATAGCTGCTCCCTATCCATTCTGTCCATGCCCCTCATAATCTTGTACACATCGATCAGGTCGCCACTTAGTGCTGTCTGCTCCAACGAAAACAACCTAAGCCTATCCAAACTCTCTTCATAACTTAAGTGTTCCATTCCAGGCAGCATCCTGGTGAATCTCTTCTGTGCCCCCTTCAATGGCGCTCCCTCCTATAATGGCGACAAGAACTGCAGTGCATCTCCAGTTCTAATCTCCTCACTATTGGCAGTCAGTCCTAGAACCCCGCAGGCCTTCATTTCTGCAAGATGTCTTACTTTCAGCCACAGGGGTCGAAAACACTGGTATTTTCGTCCTGAAGCTCTTTATCTCTCTATCTCCCTGAGGTCTATTTGTTTGACCAAGGTTTTGGTCACCTAATCAAATGTGGATAAGGAAATTTGACATGTCCGCTACAACTCCCATCAACTTTTACAGATGCACCATAGAAAGCATTCTTTCTAGTTGTATCACAGTTTGGTATGGCTCCTGCTCTGCCCAAGACTGCAAGAAACTACAAAGGGTCGCAAACGAAGCCCAGTCTATCACACAAAGCAGCCTCCCATCCAATGAATCCATCTACACTTCCCGCTGCCTTGGAAAAGCAGCCAATATAATTAAGAACCCCACACACCCCGGACATTCTCTCTTCCACCTTCTTCTGTCGGGATAAAGATACAAAAGTCTGAGGTCACGCACCAACCAGCTCAAGAACAGCTTCTACTCTGCTGCCATCAGACTTTTGAATAGACCTTCCCAACATCCTAGCAATGATTGTAACATTACATTCTGCACCCTCTCCCTTTCCTTCTCTCCATTTTTGCAGAACCAACGGGATGAACGAGTACACTATCAAGGGCAGGAGTCTTAGTAGTGTTGAAGAGCAGAAGGATCTTGGGGTCCGGGTCCACAGGACTCTTAAATCAGCCTCGCAGGTGGAGGAGGTGGTCAAGAAGGCGTATGGTGTACTGGCCTTTATTAATCGAGGGATTGAGTTTAGGAGTCAGGAGGTAATGCTGCAACTTTATAAGACCCTTGTCAGGCCTCATTTGGAGTACTGTGCGCAGTTCTGGTCGCCTCACTATAGAAAAGATGTAGAAGCTATTGAAAAGGTACAGAGGAGATTTACAAGGATGTTGCCTGGACTGGGAGGCATGCCTTATGAAGTTAGGTTGAGGGAGCTGGGACTCTTTTCCCTGGAGAGACGAAGGTTGAGAGGCGACCTGATAGAAGTTTATAAAATGCTGAGAGGAATAGATAGGGTGGATTCTCAGAGGCTATTTCCCCGGGTTGAAATGGTCGCTACGAGAGGACACAGATTTAAAGTGCGGGGAGGGAAGTACAGAAGTGATGTTAGGGGTAAGTTTTTCACTCAGAGGGTGGTGAGTGAATGGAATCGGCTGCCGTCAGTGGTGGTGGAGGCGAACTCGCTGGGGTCTTTTAAAAGACTTCTGGATGAGTATATGGGGTTTAATGGGATTGGGGGTTATAGATAGGTCTATAGATTGGTAGGTGTTGATGTGATCGGCGCAACTCGTGGGCCGAAGGGCCTGTTTGTGCTGTAGTGTTCTATGTTCTATGTTCTATGTTTTCTCCTATGTACTCCATGAATGGTATGCTTTGTCCGTATAGTGCGCAAGAAAGAATACTTTTCACTGTATCCCAATAATAAATCAAATCAAAATCAAAGTGCAGGTGCCCCAAGATACAAAGGGTGTGGCAACAATTAGGCTCAGGGCAGTGGACTCCACCAAGGCCTGAAGTTTGGGACATTACAAAGGCTAAAGTGGAGAGTACCACTAACACCAAGGAAGTTAAGAATGCTGAAAATTTCAGAGGAGCACAGGCCTTAGTAGAATTGCTAAAATAGGAAAGGAAAGTCACAGAGAGAGGTTGGGAATTGAAGGAGAGCAGAATAGGCTGGATGCAATTAGATATTACCATCTGTTACCTGACGCAGATTAGATGTTTTGTGACTTTGGAGCATGTTTCAAGATTAATGCACTAATTAAACGAGTTAACAGTCCTAACTCAGGTGCAAGTAATGCCTGTTAAAACATGTTATATTCCCAGGTATGGAAGTGCCGATGCCTATTAATGGAAAATGCATTCCTGAGTTCGAATGAAAGGAGACACGGGATGGGGGATGGGAATGGGTTAGCCAGCCAGAAGGTATTCCTTACAGCTTTACCATGAATACAGCCGGGATCAAAAGACTCGATCGTCATCAACAACAACAGCTAACATCTATAACGTCCCAAATGGTGATCTGGATTAAGAAATGGGGAGAGAATCTGCCATCATTACCTGGACACAGTGGCACGCTGGTTAGCAGTGCTGCCTCACAGCGCTGCTGTGTCACATAGAAACAGAATGTGGAGGTACCGGCATTGAACAGGGGTCGCAGAGCTCGAAGTCTCACAACACCGGTTTAAAGTCCAACAGGTTATTTGGTAGCACAAACTTTCAGAGCGCTGCTCCTTCATCAGGTGAGTGGAGAGGTAAGTTTCACAAACATGGCATATATACATATATATATATGGCCCAATTGGAAGATAATAGGTGGAACGTGAGTCTTTATAGATAGTCAAGTCTTCACAGGTACAGCCAATGCGAGTGGAGAGAGGATTAAACAAGGTTAAAGAGGTGTGAATTGTCTAAAGAAACGTAGAAATTAGAAGCAGGAGTAGGCCATTTGGCCCTTCGAGCCTGCTCTGCCATTCATGCTGATCATGGCTGATCACTGAATTCAATATCCTGATCCCCCCCAGCCCTGCCCTATCCCTTAATCCCTTTAGCCCAAAAAGTTATATCTAATTCCTTCTTGAAATCAGACGTTTTGGCCTCAACTACTTAGGGGCCTTTCATTGACAATGTAGTGCGAAATTGATGCTATTTTTAAAAAGTATTCTGCGGGGAATATTGTTATTTCCTGTAAAGAAGGCTGTATACCTGCGTGTGGGTGTTTCAATGACTTAATTAAGTTGGATAAAAGTTGATGGAGCCCATTATCGGAACTCTACCACCTCACCTGCCACGGAATCAGCACGGGCGAAGATCCTGCAATAGAAATCTCCATCGATCTCTCACGGGAGTTTCTGGTCACACCTGAGTGAGGCCGTAAAATCCCACCCCAATTGTCTGAAAGATTTGAGGGATGAAAGAAGCAAAGGTGCCAAATGTACAAATTTGTAATGAAATTGTGGTCAAGGAGTTTTATAAGTAAATACGTAATTTGGAAATTTGCATTCGGAGATAGATAGGGACTAGATAAATTTCAATGGGGAATAAAAAGCAACTTGCAAAGGTTTTGTGAATAAACAAGGAAACATTTTATTCAATCCCAAAAGTGGGAGTAGAAGAAAAGACATGAAAAAGTTTTATATTTTGGAAAAGGCGAGTTCAAAGGAGTGTGAGGAATAATGGAATCAAAGGTGAAAGAGAAAAGGGAAATGTGAGGAAAAATGTTGAGCTGATCTGATGTTGATTGTTTGGGGAAATGTCCTGATGAAAACAGCTCTGGGCTGGGCAAAGGTGAAGCTTGAATCAACCATCCAGTCAAGTCCGAAAAATCTTGGGCTGCAAAATGTAATCTTGTTCTGTGGTTTTTTTTTAGATTTCTACAGCAGAATGAAAGCTTGTTGAAGAGGCCATCGCAATATATCTTTATTAAAGTGACAGCAGTTTTTTTCCTGTGTTATGTTGCTGGATTTTTATAGTTAGGTATCTATGAGGAAAGGTTGAACATAAGAACATAAGAACATAAGAAATAGGAGCAGGAGTAGGCCATCTGGCCCTTCGAGCCTGCCCCGCCATTCAATAAGATCATGGCTGATCTGTCGTGGCTCAGTTCCACTTTCCCGCCCTCTCCCCATAACCCTTAATCCCCTCTCTTATCAAAAACCCATCAACCCGCTTCTTAAAAATATTTAGCGAGGCAGCCTCCACCACTTCAACGGGCAGAGAATTCCAGAGATTCACCACCCTTTGAGTGAAGAAGTTCCTCCTCAACTCCGTTCTGAACCGCCCCCCCTTTATCTTGAGGCTGTGCCCCCTAGTCCTACTGTCTTTTTTGAGCGGGAAGAGTCTTTCCACCTCTATCCTATCCATCCCATTCATCATCTTATACGTCTCAATGAGATCTCCCCTCATTCTTCTAAACTCTAACGAGTACAAGCCTAGTTTATTCAGCCTCTCCTCATAGCTCAACCCCCTCAACTCCGGTATCAGCCTAGTAAACCTCCTCTGCACTCCCTCCAAGGCCAAAATATCCTTGCGCAGGTGCGGCGCCCAAAACTTGGATGCTTGGAAGGTGTTTTCTTGTAGATCTAACCAAGCAGAGAGTCTTTTTAGGGGACTGTTTTTATGGAACTTGTGTCCACTCTTACCGTCCTTGATATTGCCAGCAGGGGCTCAATATGCAATGTGACCCAGAAGTCACGGATCTTCCGAATTCCAATTTTTGCTGCTCATTGCCGGCACACAGTAGGTTTCCTTCGGGTGCTCCGGTTTCTTCCCACACTCCAAAGATATCGGGTTAGGTTTATTGGCTATGCTAAACTGTCCCTTAGTGTCAGGGGGATCAGTAGGGTAAATATATGGGGTGAAGGGGAAAAGGCCTGGATGGGATTGTTGTCGGTGCAGGCTCGATGGGCTGAATGGCCTGTTTCTGCACTGTGTGGATTCTATTCTATTCAGAATTATTTCTAATCATCAGCACAGAAAGGGGGCCCCGAGGGAACATAATGATGGTCACACTACCATAATAGTGGGACAATTTCCCCGTCATTTTCTGAGCATGGTTTCTCTGTTTCCCCTGGGCAAGATGCTACGCACAGCTCACCCCTCCTCTATGAAAATGAAACAGACACTTTATTGCTGTTTTACACTGCATTGGACTTTAGTGAGCAACAGTGATGATAAAGCCCAATCCATTACCAAAAGGTCACTCGGTTCATTCCTCCCTGTTAATCAGATTTATTTGGATAATTCTCTATAATGTTTCATTGGATGTCTTAACTTAACCATCAGCGTTAAATTAGAACATGATAAAAAGCTGTAAATCACGCTTGCTTAGGTCATAATTATCTTACACCCGCCATGCAAGGAGTCTTAATGGCCGCTCACGCTAAAATGTGCTTCCCACTGAAGGAGGCCATTATGGCAAGACAACGACCCTGAAATGAGATTTGGTGATACAATCATGCAAACAGTTTGTTCATCTATCCAAAGTTCCTCACCCGTTGTTTTATTGAACCACTTGCAATAAATGGAAGGCGCTCCTTCTAACATAGTCTAGCGAAGACCCCAGCTCAATAATATTGCAGGATCCAGTCTTTGATATCTCGGCACGGTGGCACAGTGGTGAGCACTGCTGCTTCACAACGGCAGGGACCCAGGTTCGATTCCAGCCTTGGGTCACTGTCTGTGCGGAGTCTGCATGCTCTCTGTGTGGGTTTCCTTCCACAGTCCGAAAGGTATTCTAGTGAGGTGCATTAGCCATGCTAAATGTTCCCTCAGTGTACCCGAACAGGCGCCGGAATGTGGCAACTAGGGGATTTCAACAGTAACTTCATTGCAGTGTTAATGCAAGCCTACTCATGACACTAATAAATAAATAAATAAATCTCTGGGGAAATTGGATAAATAGGGATACTTTTGAATAATGAAAGACCATTGGGTGAGTTTTCCTGCCATTCCCGTTGCCGTGATAGTCCGGTTCCCCCTGATGGTGAGCCCCTGCTGCAGATTCCAGGAAACCCTATTAACAGTGCCAGGACCCAGCCAATGACAGGCAAAACACTCCACGAGAGGGGCGGAAGATCCTCCAGAGGATCTCATGTCACTCAGGAGGGAGAGGGGGGAGACGGGAGAGGGAGCAGGGGGTAGTGCAGGGGACAATGCTGGGGTGGGGGGAAGGGGGAGGGTGAGGGGGGAGTGAAGGGGGGAGAGGGAGGAGGGCAGTGGGAGGGGAGAGGGGGAGGTATGAGCAGGAAGGGAAGGGGAGATGGGGGGGGGGCAGGGGAGCAGTGAGAGGGAGGGAGGGAGGGGGAAGTGGGAGGGGAAGGGCAGAGGGGGAGGGGGGGAGCGGGGAAGGGTAGGGGGAGGAGGGAGGGAGGCAGTGCCAGCCAGGGAACAGCCACAGTGCTGTCTGGGCTTGTCGCTGCCCCCACCTGAGAACTCTCCCTATCTGTGTGCCCCTGATAGTTTCCCTTTGCCTGGTTCATGTTGGGTCCAGGCCTGTTGTTTTTGGTCCAGCAAATTCCATTTCTAAATGGACAGGAAGAAAAGGTTGGATCTATAAACAGTTCATGATTGCTTTCCTGTCCTATGGACATGATGGAACACTTTAGTGAGATAAGCTTAATATTCCAGACTGATTAATGGAATTTAAATTCTGACAGCTGGAATTTGAACTTATATTCATAAAGCATTATCCTAGGTCTCTGTGTTACTAATCATTAGTGTTACACCACCATCCCTTCATCTTCCTTAATCTGGCACACATATAATTCTCTAAATTTGCACCCCCTTTATTGTGGAGTCCCTGAGATGTAGACAAAAGTCGTAGGTAGAAGAAGGATTGGAAAGTGACACTCACTGAGTGTTAAAATGGGCGGCACGGGCTTTGGAGGGCCGAAGGGCCAGTTTCCTGTGCTGTGTTGTTGTTTGTATCTCCCCAATGCTGATCAGACAGTGAGTGTAAGAGGGAAATTTTGCCTTACAGTGGGTCGAACCAGACACTGGACAGATAAACCCTCCAGCTGCCAAACACACTCAAATGTAGCACTGAGTGTAGCTAAACTTCACATCAGGGTAGCACAGAGTTCTTTAAAAACAATACATTCGTGTGAATTAGGAACTGTTCTACTTTCATAACTTGTAAAAGTGCACTATTTTCTTCAACTACACTTTCCTCGAGTATATTCCTGTATGCGAATGTGTGAGTGACATCATAACATTCAATTTTTGGATGAGTGGTGTAAAAAATCATTTTTGTTTATTTAAACGCAAATAAAGCCTGCTGCTGTGAGTCAAATTATCCATACACACCCAAAAGCACGCACATGCATGTGTATACATGCACACATATACACGAGCACTCACACACACCTGCACATATAGATGCACACATGTACACACGCATGCGCACACACATGCGTGCACAAAAATACGTGTACGCATGCAGACATATACACACACATGCACACACACATGCATGTGTATACATGCACACATACACATGGGCACTCACATGCACCTGCACATATAGATACACACATGCACACACACACACATGCGCACACACATGCGCACACAAAAATATGTGCAGACATGCACATGCACGATCATATACATGCGCACACACACACGCACATATACACACACACACATATGCTTGCACACACACACATACATACACGCACGCACAGCTTCCTCTCAAATATTCACTATTGGGAAGGGGACAGGGATTTCAGCAGTTCTCCCACACTGTCTATAACAGTGCCTTTAGGATGTGATGTTAACAGCCTGCCTTCTCAGGTAACTGAACCCATGATAGTATTTTACAGAGCAGAGGAGTTCTCTCTGATGTTCTGGCCAAGTTTATCCCTCAAAAAGCATCACTAAAAACAGATTAATTGGCCATTATCACGCTGCTTGACTCATAAACCATTATTATTCCTCTCACCTTCCTCCAAAATAATTCCTTTCGCTCATTAAATCCATCCCAGGACTTACAAGGAGTGAAATTATGAAACGTGGCAGTGGCCTCCGTCCCCCCCCACCACCTCCGCTCTCCTCCCTAACAGAGGCATTTCCATAAAAATGCCAGGGGCACGCCTGCTCCTCACTCCACACTGCCACTGCAGCGAGGTCGGAGAATCGGGCAGCCAGCCAAATCTCTGTCCACGCCGAGGGAATTGGAAAATCCTGCCGGCATGAATGGAGGTAAGATTCTGGCCCAGGTGTCCAATGTGTTCCTTGGGTTTTGTCCTGTGTGGTACAAGCTTCGAGCTTTTTCAATACCTTTAGTGTGTGTGTCTGTGTATGTGTGTCTGTGTGTGTGTGTGCGTGTGTGTGTGTGTGCGTGTGTGTGTGTGTGTGTTTGTGTGCTTGTGCGTGAGAGTGTGTGTGAAAGCGTATGTGTGTTTGTGTGCGAGAATGTGCATGTGTGTGCGTGTTTGTCTATGCATGTGCATGCATGTAGATTTGTTGGCAATTTAGGCGGAGAAATAGCAGATGGAGTTTAATCCGGATGGGTTTGAGATAATGCATTTTGGAAGATCCAATGCATGTAGAAATTATACGGTGAAGATCTGGGCTTGCATGTCCACCAAACACTGAAAGTGGTAACGCACATGGATAGGGTAGTCAAGAAAGCATACAGCATGCTTGCCTTCATCAGTTGGGGCATTGAGTATAAAAATTGGCAGGTCATGCTGTAGCTGTGCCAAACCTTAGTTAGACCTCATTTAGAATATTATGTACAATTCTGGTCACCACACTACCAAAAGGATGTGGATGCTTTGGAGAGGATACAGAAGAGGTTTACCAGGGTGTTGCCTGGTATGGAGGGCACCAGCTATGAAGAGAGGTTGGAGAAACTCGGTTTGTTCTCACTGGAATGACGGAGGTTGAGGGGTGACCTGATAGAGGTTTACAAGATTAGAGTGACATGGACAGAGTGGATAGTCAGATACTCTTTCCTAGGATAGAAAAGTCAAGCACTAGGGGATATAGGTTTAAGGTGTGTGGGGAAAAGTTTAGAGGAGATGTGCGAGGCAATTTTGTTACACAGAAGATGGTGAAAGCCTGGAATGTGCTGTCCGGAGAGTTGGTGAGAGGAGGTACGGTAGTGACATTTAAGGGGCAACTAGATAAATATGTGAATAGATTGGGAATGGAAAGATACGGACTCTGTAAGTGCATAAGGTTTTAGTTTAGGCAGGCATCACGATTGGTGCAGGCTTGGAGGGCTGAAGGGCCTGTTCCTGTGCTGTATTTTTCTTTGTTTTTTGTTCTTTGTGTGTGTGTGAGAGTGTGTGTGTGTGTATATGTATGCATGTATGTGTATGTGTGTGAGAGTGTGTGTGTGAGAGTGTGTGTGTGAGAGCGTGTGTGCAAGGCCCGTGGTTGACCAAAATAAAAAGAATCTGTGATTTTCCACCGGTGACTTGGCAGAGATGAGTTAACATACGTGAAAAGCTCCATTTCAGTTGAACAGTTGGCTGACTTACATCAATAAATTGGACTTACATTTAGTGGAATCAAAGAATCCTTACAGCACAGAAAGCGGCTATCTGGCTGAGAGCTTTCCAATTAGCCACACTCATCGTGCTCTCTCGCCACAAATGTTTTCCCTTTCAAGTATTCATCCAATTCCCTTGTGAGAGTGACACTCGAGTCTGCTTCCATTGCCCTTTCTTGCAGGGGACCCCATATCACAAAATCTGGCTGTGTTAAAACAATGTGTCCTCAATCTCCCCCTCTGGCTCTTTTTGCCAATTATCTTGAATGTGCGATCTCTGGTTATCAACCCTCCTGCCACTTGGAGCAGTATACCCTTACCCAGTCCATCCAAAGACCTCGCAATCAATATTTAACAGACTCTGCCAACCAGTGAGAGGAAGCAGTATAACGATCGCACTGCCATCTGGATTGCTCCTTGCAAAGTCAGGTTTTAGTTGGTGTAACATTACTCGTAGTCATTGTATCATAGAATCCCTTCAGTACAGAAGGGGCCACTCGCTCCCTCATTCCTGCACTGAAAACAATTCCACCCAGGCCCTATCCCCACAACTCCACATATTTAACCCACAAACACTGAGGGGAAATTTGGCATTACCAATCAACCTAACCCACACACTTCTGGACTGTGGGAGGAAACCAGAGCGCCAGGAGGAAACCGGCACAGACACTGGGAGAACATGCAAAGTTCACACAGTCACCGAGGCCAGAATTGAACCTGGGTCCCTGGCGCTGTAGGGTAGCAATGCTAACCACTGTGCCACTGTGCCGCTCTTTGTCTGAATGAAGTGTAAATGGTCGAGAACTTTAAGTTTCTAGATGTCCAGATCACCAACAACTTGTCCTGGTCCCTCCGTGATGAATCTATAGTTAAGAAAGCCTACTTTCTCAGGAGGCAAAGGAAATTTGGCATGTTTGCTCTCACTCTCACCAACTTTTATAGATGTACCGTAGAAAGCATTATTTCTGGATGTAACACAGCTTGGTATGGCTCCTGCTCTCACCAAGACCGCAAGAAACTACAAAGGGTCATGAACGAAGCCCAGTCCATTGAGCGAACCAGCCTCCCATCCATTGACTCTGTTTACATTTCGCACTGCCTCGGAAAAGCAGCTAGTGTAATTAAGACATACTCGCTTCCACGTTCTTCAGTTGGGAAAAAGGTTCAAAAGGCTAAGGTTACATAGCAACTGACTCAAGAACAGCTTTTTCCCTGCTGCCATCACAATTTTGAATGGACCTATTTTATATTAAGCTGATCTTTCTCTACACCGTCGTATGAGTGTAACACTACATTTTGCACTTTTTCCTTTCCTTCTCCCCATGTACTCTATGAACGGTAAGCCTTGTCTGTTTAGCACGCAAGAATCAATCTTTTTCAGTTTATCCCAATACATGTGACAATAATAAATCAAATCAAATAATCGTGGAATCCTTACAGTACAGAAAGAGCTATTCAGCCCATGGAGTCTACACCAACCACAATCCCAGCCAGGCCCTATCCCATAACCCACACATTTACCCTGCTAATCCCACTTATACCAGGGTCAATTTTAGCATGGCCAATCAACCTAACCGCCATATCTTTGGACTGTGGGTGGAAACTGGAGCATCCAGAGGAAACCCATGTAGACACGGGGAGAACATGCAAACTCCCACACAGACAGTGACCGAGGTCCGGAATCGAACCCAGGTCCTTGGCACTGTGAGGCAGCAGTGCTAACCACTGTGCCATCGTGCTGCCCCTTAAAGTTACGACTGAGTTTGCTTCCAACGCCCTTTCAAGGAGTGCATCCCAGATCGCAATACTGACATCTGAATGACTGAACAGCCAGTGTTCAAAAGGTTTAGCACGGGATCTATCGGCTTGCAGCGAGCTCTGTGACAGAACAGGCTGAGTGTCTTACTGCCTGTCCTTTGAAAGTTAGGAAAGCTTCCTGGACATCGCCTACCTCAACATTGCCCTGTGCCAATGCCATCTTTTGGGGATTTGGGAGAGATTTTTGCAGCTCGTTTATCTTTGTCAGATGAACCACAGATTATTTTCTACGCAATCACTTAGAGGTGATGCTCATTAAAAGTGCACAAAGGAGAACTCTGCACGAAACATTATCCTAGCTAAGGAGAATGGTGTCTTTTTCTTTGAGTCAGCACATCCCTGCAAACTGGAATATCTGACAGCTCGGTGGAAAAAGTAACTTTTGAATGGATTTGGAGGTATACATGAGAAAGATTTATTTTTAATTGAAGGGTGTCAGGGAAAGGTCTGGGGCTAATTGGAGAAATCTTTCTAAGGGCCAAAAGCAGTACAATGGGCCAAATGGTCTCCTGTAATGAGGGTCAATCTCTGATCCCACAAGTGATTTCCTTCTATATCACATTACATGCAGAGAATGGAAGAAAATAAACCCATGGTTCTTCCTGTAAGGCCATCTCAGGAAAAGGCAGAGAATCATAGAATCCCTACAGTGCAGAAGGAGGCCATTCCAACCATCAAGTCTGCACTGACGCTCCAAAACAGCATTCTACCTAAAACCCACTCTTCCGACTTATCCCCGCGATCCCACATAGGTGGGCACGGTGGCACAGTGGTCAGCACTGCTGCCTCATTGCACCAGGAACTCAGATTCAATTCTCAGCTTGGGTCACTGCCTATGCGGTGTTCACACATTCTCCCTGTGTCTGCGTGTGTTTCCTTTGGATGCCCCAGTTTCCTCTCACAGTCCGAAAGACACGCTGGTTAGATGCATTGGCCAAGCTAAATTCTCCCTCAGTGTACCCGAACAGGTGCCGGAGTGTGGCGACGAGGGGATTTTCACAGTAACTTCATTGCAGTGTTAATGTAAGCTTACTTATGACACTAATAAATAAACTTTAAACTTTAAACTACACATAATCCCCCTAACCTACACATCTTGAGGCACTAAGGGTCAATTTAGCTAACCTGCACACCTTTGGAGTGTGGAGGAAACCCACGCAGACACGGGGAGAATGTGCAAACTCCACACAGACAGTGACCCGAGGCCAGAATCAAACCTGGGTCCCCGGGCAGACAATAACTGCTGGGCATGTAATGCATGCTGTCGTTACTGCTGGCTATCACACCCCCAGATTTTGTTTCAAATAAAAAGAAATCGAACATATTATTCAACGAAAAAGCACCATGAAAGTCAGCCAACATTGTGGCAGGCTGGGATCCTGACAGCTGTTATGAAATGATTAAAGTGTGCTGGTCCACTATGATATTAAATTAAAAACTCTGGAAGAATTGGCTCAAAGTTGAGCCTCCCTCGGAAGGGGAGTCTGGGGGCGGCTGCAAAAAAACACAAATTTGCGTTCAAGATTGCTTGAAATTTCCCAGGTGTGGGCTGTCTTTGAGCAGGCATGCAGTCCAGCAAAAGGGCACAGTGTGCCTGCCAACTCCTGTTGGGTACCCACAGGGTTTCTTTCTTTCTTCTGTAGATGCTCAGTGCAAGCTGGTGATTAGATGCCACCTGTATGATATTCATTCTTGTCTGTCCTGGATTTGATTCACGGCCAATCCTTTCGTGGCTTTGCACGGTGCTTGGATTCCTGGAAAATTTTACACAAGTTCCTCTTCCCCTTGCCTGGCATGGAGGGCATTAGCTACGAGGAGAGGTCGGAGAAACTTGGTTTGTTCTCACTGGAATGGCGGAGGTAGATAGGTCTATCAGAAACCTATCTACCCATGACTTAAACATATTCAGTGAGGTAGTCTCCACCACTGGAGGAAACTCAAGCAATCACGGGGAGAATGTGCAAACCCCACACAGGCAGTCACCTGAGGCCGGAATTGAACCCGGGTCCCTGGTGCAATGAAGCAGCAGTGCTAACCACCATGCCACACATGTTGAGTAAATAATAACGGGACACACCTATGTGATTTGATTTGATTTATTCTTGTCACATGTATTAACATACAAAGTAGTGTTTCTTGCGTGCTATCCAGACAAAGCATACCATTCATAGAGAAGGAAAGAGAGTGCAGAATATAGTGTTGCAGTCATAGTTAGGGTGTAAAGAAGGATCAACTTAGTGTGAGGTAAGTCCATTCAAAAGTCTGATGACGACAAGGAAAAAGCTGTTCTTGAGTCGATTTGGACCTCAGACTTTTGTATCTTTTTCCCGATGGAAGAAGGTGGAAGAGAGAATGTCCAGGGTGCGTGGGGTCCTTGATTATGCTGGCTGCTTTGCCGAGGCAGCGGGATACCATATAGGACGATAGAACCAAAGAACATTTACAGCACAGAAACAGGCCAAACCATAGGTGTTGCAAATCGCCACTAATTCTGCTATTGCCGGAATAGAGCAGAAAATATCAGCAGCTCTGGCAGCATCTGTGGAGAGAGAACAGAGTTAATGTTTCACATCCATATAACTCTTCTTCACATTAGCTGGGTTGCCTGGGAAGACATTAGGTGCCTTCGTCTAGATCCAGCTGGAGTCAAAGGTCTTTCATTGGGATTTAGAAGAATGACAGGGAATGTCACTGAAACGTGTAAAGTTCTGACAGAGCTGGACAGACGGGATGCAGGGACGTTGTTCCCTCTGCCTGGGAATGGATCTAGAACAAGGGGTCACTGTCTCAGGATATGGGGTAGGACACTTAGGACTTTCGATGAGGAAAAATGTCTTCACTCAGAGGGCCGTGATCCTGTGAAATCCTCAACCACAGAAGGATATGGAGACAAAGTCATTGAATATATTTAAGTAGGGGAGGCAATGGCCTAGTGGTATTATTGCTAGACTATTAATCCAGAAACTCAACAAATGTTCAGGGGTTCGAATCCCGCCACGGCGTTTGGTGGAATTTGAATTCAATAAAAACAATCTGGAATTAAAAATGCACTGATGATCATTAAAGATTGTCAGAAAACCCATCTGGTTCACTGATGTCCATTAGGGAAGGAAATCTGCTGTCCTGGTCTGGTCTACACGTGACTCCAGAGCAACAGCAATGTGGTTGACTTTCAACTATCCACAGGCAACTAGGGATTAGCAATAAATGCCAGCATGTCGCATGAATGAATAAATAAAAAGAAGGAAATGGATAGATTTCTAGACTCTGAAGGTGTTGAGGGATATAGGGTGAGCGCAGGAGTATGGCATTCAGGTAGAGGAAGAAGTCTCACAACACCAGGTTAAAGCCCAACAGGTTTATTTGATAGTAAACACCACAAGCTTTCGGAACGCTGTTCCTTCATCAGGCGTTCACTATCAAATAAACCTGTTGGACTTTAACCTGGTGTTGTGAGACTTCTTATTGTGTTTACCCCAGTCCAACGCCAGCATCTCCACATTCAGATAGAGGATTAGCCATGATCAGAGTGAACAACAAAGCAATCTCGAGGGGCCAAATGGTCCTATTTTCTACGTTTCCTTAAAAGGTCATGAATAAGTAGCTAAGTATATACAGGATTATAGAACATCAGGACAGAGCGAGAAACAGGAATTGTTGGGAGCAGCACATGTGAAGGGTTAACGGATGGAATTTTCCAAGCCTGCCCAGGATGGGTTTTACAGTGAGTGGGAGTGGAGAATCTAGCAGCAGGTAAAAAGTCAGAAAGTCGAATAGTTTATGATTCTCCCAGTGACGGGTCAATGGTAGGTCAGTTATCTTGCCATCTAGTGAAGTGAATGCCATTCGTCAATCATGAACAATCTCATGGAATCTCCTCATGCTTTCTTCCATGCCAGCGAGGAATTACTGCAGCCTCAAGCCCGTCTGTAAATGAGAGGTATGTGCACACATCAAACCTCAGCTCGCTCGTGACTTCCAGGTGAGGGCATAGCCTACCTGTCATATCACCGCACCACCCTCAGCGCAATGAGCGCCGGAATGCTGGAATTGTGGAGTTGGCCTCCTCCCATTCCTTACCTGTGTGCTGACTTGTCTGCTGAGTGATTGCAGAATCTCTGCTTTCCCCCCTCTTGTTGTATCTCCAGCACTGAGTTGACAGCCCATTTCCAGAGGCTCATCACCTGACTGGGACTGAGCGGGTGGCTGGTCTCCAGTGCTGGGGGCCTGGGCTGTCCCTGTCTGCTGTGGGGATGTGTCAGTGAGAAGTTCCCCAGGAAGTGAGTCCAAGCCTTATCTACAGCTGTACCCCAAGCCCACAGGTTGTCTCTGTGCAGTCAGAGGCGGTGGATGAGTACATGATGGTTCTATCCAGAGATTCCTAAACGCATATGGTCTGTGAGCTTAGATGAGTTGCTCAGCTGCCTTGTGGGCATTGAACTGCTGAAGGCTAGAAATTAGAGAATAGAGTCATAGAGATTTACAGCATGGAAAAGGCCCTTCGGCCCAACTTGTCCATGTTGCCCTTTTTTTTTAAACCACTAAACTAGTCCCAATTGCCCACATTTGGCCAATATCCTTTGATATCCATCGTACCCATGTAACTGTCTAAATGCTTCTTAAAAGACAAAATTGTACCCATCTCTACTACTACCTCTGGCAGCTTGTTCCAGACACTCACCACCATCTGTGTGAAAAAATTGCCCCTCTGATCCCTTTTGTATCTCTCCTCTCTCACCTTAAACCTATGCCCTCTGGTTTTAGACTCTCCCACCTTTGGGAAAAAGATATTGACTATCTAGCTAAAATAAAAATGAATTACTGCAGATGCTGGAATCTCCGTTAGGCTTTGACAAAGGCTCATCTGGACTCGAAATGTCAGCTCTTTTCTCTCCTTACAGTTGCTGCCAGGCCTGCTGAGATTTTCCAGCATTTTTTTATTAGTTGGCTCTCTAGCTGATCTGTGCCCTTTATTATTTTATCGACCACCCCTCAGCCTTCTATTCTCCAGAGTAAAAGGTCCCAGTCTATCCAGCCTCTCCGTATAATTCAAACAATCAAATCCCGGCAGCATCCTGGTAAATCTTTTCTGCACTTTTTCTAGTTTCAGTTGATGTGAGTGAGCTGCATAAGACTGCCTGTGATTGTCAGGATGTGATGAATGATGGAGCTGTGATCCATACTCAATGGCTAAGAGAAGCTGGTCTCCCTCACACCACAGGAATGATCTTGGTCCTCTTCAGCCAGCTGCGCTGTACCCTCCTCGCATTCAGTGACGACAACGATAGAATTATTGAAAGAGGCCATTTGGCCCATCAAGTCTGCAACATTGGCCATTGCTCTGTCAGCCCTACCGAACCTATTGTGTGCCTGTATGATGATGAAAAAAAAGTGCATGATCAGACAGGATGGAGCAGAGCTTGGGTAAGTTGCATGCACTGAGCCTTCCCCAGAAGGGAATAATGTGTGAACAAATGCCAATGGATGACGGTGATGTGAAAATCCCCGTGAGAGAATCAGTGACAATGTATGTCCCCGACTATTGGCTGTGCGAGGTCTCCGAAGAGAGTAGCCATCATATAATAGAATCCTTACACTACAGAAGAGGGCATTCAGCCCATTGAGTCTGTACCGACACTCTGAGCTTTGCCCAGGCCCTAGCCCGGTAACCCTATTTATTTTCCCCACCAACCCCCTAGCCTACACATCTTGGACAAAAATTCACCATAATTTGTGAATCAACATAACCCGCACGTCTTTGGACAAATTGACTGAGGTAAAAATAGACAATTCAGAATTTGATGATGTTTAATGGACAAACCTTTTCCTTCAAGGGCAAGGGCCATTTGGCCCATCAAGCCTGCACCGACAACAGTCCCACCGAGACCCTATCCCCAGTATTTACCCGCCAGTCCCTTTGACACTAAGGGCCAATTTAGCATGGCCAATCCATCTAACCCCCACATCTTCAGACTGTGGGGGAAAACCGGAACACCTGGAGGAAGCCCACACATGCACTGGGAGAATGTATAAACTCTACTAGGCAGTGACCCAAGGCCAGAATCATACCTGGATTCTTGGCACTGTGAGGCAGCAGTGCTAATCACTGTGCCCACTGTGCCACCCCAGTTGAGTACATGATGCCATGATGAGAGTTTGCTACTGGATGGGTGGTACCAGAGAATCCTGGCCAATGGCTTTGCATATATAGGAACAAGCTGAAGGATGTGTTGATTGGAGATGCATAATGTGTAATGTATGTTCTGTAGTTGTTAGCTGCGTAAAGGCAAGGCTCCAATGTTCTAACCTTCACTATCTGGCTATCAGTGTTTTAACAGCTCCTGTGCTTTGGAGATGAGTAACTAACCAGGGTCTGCTGGATCTGGATCAATTACCCAGGGCGGTAGACAATGTGATCAATTGCCTGACACTCAAGAGACACAAAAATGGGTGCACAAATTGAAGTCACCAATAAATGGGGCAAATAAGGTCATGAACTATTGGAAATGATGGGCGGCATGGTGGCACAGTGGTGAACACTGCTGCCTCACAGCACCGGGGACCCAGGTTCGATTCTGGCCTCGAGTCTGTGTAGAGTTTGCATATTCTCCCCATCTCTGTGTAGATTTCCTCCAGGGGTCTGGTTTCCTCCCACAGTCCAAAAATGTGCAGCTTAGGTAGATTGGCCAGTGTCAGTGGATTAGCAGAGTAAGTATATAGAGTTACGGATTGCGGTCGGTGCAGACTTGATGGACCAAACAGCCTCCTTCTGCACTGTAGGGATTCAATGACTCAATGCACCTAACCAACATATCTCTCGGACTGTGGGAGGAAACTGGAGCATCCGGAGGAAACCCATGTAGGCACGGGAAGAACATGTAAATTCTGCAGTGAAAGTGGCTCAAGCCGGGAATCAAACCCGGTACCCTGGCGCTGTGCCACCGTGCTGCCAGAGGTAACTTGCCTCTGTGAGATTCAATTATTCTAACCTTGAGGTAAATCCCATTGAGTGGTGCTCATAGAATGGAAGAGGTCATGAATAAAAGACAGAGATATGAGTGCTTGTGTTTATTTCTGTGACTGTTGCACAGTGGTGAAGTCCTATTTAGAAAAATGGAACTGAGATGCAGTACAGTCCTGGTTTGGTAGAACCGTACACAAGGCTCATCTCTATTTCTAATATTCCTATGCCTGTCATTCATTGCTGAAATCCCTGACTGGGGGATGGTGATATGTGGCAGCAGTCTAACATGCCAGGCTTAAGTTCCTGTCTCTAGAGAGGCATGGGTTCAAATTCTACCGCTGTCAAAAATTTCCAGGGTGACATTGGTTAGTGAGCACTGTGACCTCACAGCATCGGGGATTCGGGTTCGACTCCTGACTATTTGACTGTCTGCATGGAGTCTGCACATTCTCCCCATGTCTGCATGGGTTTCCTCCCACTGTCCAAAAGATGGTTAGGTGCATTGGCCATGTTAAGTTCTCCCTCAGTGTACCCGAACAGGCACCGGAGTGTGGCGACTAGGAAATTTTCACAGTAACTTCATTGCAGTGTTAATGCACGCCTACTTGTGACACTAATAAACTTTACATTTTTAAACATTACCCTGGGTCTGTGGATTACGAGTCCAACAAAAATATCACTGCCTCCCCCACTGGTTCCAAATCACTTGCCAAAATGTACCAACAGTGCAGCTTTAAATAGAAATATTTCTAAACTGGAAATAGAGAGAATCTTGCATCCTCCCTTCCACACCCAACTGTGTTTAAACTCCACAGGCTGTGGACTGGCTGCGGCTGACTGCTCAATATCAGGAAGCATTAATTTCTCCATTAATCAATACGTTATCACTTGAAAGCCAAAATGCCACCAGCTGACATTTAATCACACGCTTCGGTCAATAAATGACTTGTGGGAAACAATAGAAAGTCCTCACACTGTGTTAAGACAAGCTAACCACTCTTTAATCCTAATTCATGTCAAAAAATATACTCCAATTATAGACTCTCCTGAATCAGTAAAAATTGTCATGAACCAAAGTGGCAAGCTTGGCCGACAACCACAACTGGACATCTCTTCAAACGGCTCACTTTCCGGTCCTTTCATAAGGACATAAGAAATAGGAGCAGGAGTAGGCCATCTAGCCCTCCGAGCTTGCCCCACCATTCAATAAGATCGTGGCTGATCTGAAGTGGATCAGTTTCACTTTCCCACTTTCTCCCCATAACCCTTAATTCCCTTGTCTATCAAAAACCTATCCACACATGACTTAAATATATTTAGCGAGGTAGCCTCCACCACTTCAAAGGGCGGAGAATTCCAGAGATTCACCACCCTTTGAGTGAAGAAGTTCCTCCTCAACTCCGATCTAAACTACCCCCCCCTTATCTTGAGGCTGTGCCCTCTAGTCCTGCTATCCTTTCTAAGCGGGAAGAATCTCTCTACCTCTACCCTATCCATCCCCTTCGTTATCTTATATGTCTCTATAAGATCCCCCCTCATCCTTCTAAACTCCAACAAGTACAGACCTAGTCTATTTAGTCTCTCTTCATAGGCCAACCCCCTCATCTCCGGTATCAGCCTAGTGAACCTCCTCTGCACTCCCTCCAAGGCCAATATATCCTTCTGCAAGTGCGGCGACCAAAACTGCACACAGTACTCCAGTTGCGGCCTCACCAGTACCCTGTACAGTTGCAGCAAGACCTCCCTACTTTTATATTCTATCCCCCTCACTACAAAGGCCAGCATTGCATTCGCCTTCTTGATCACCTGCTGCACCTGCAGACTGGGTTTTTGCGACTCATGCACAAGGACCCCCAGGTCCCTCTGCACCATAGCATGCTGCAGCTTTTCGCCTTCTAAATAATAATCCCTCCTGCCAATAATTTCTGCCAAGTATGGTTCACAGCCTGGTATGGTTCCTGCTCTGTCCAAGGCCGCAAGAAACTACAAAGGGTCGTGAAAGTAGCCCAATCCATCACGCAAACCAGCCTCCCATCCACTGACTCTGTCTACACTTCCCGCTGCCTCGGCTAAGCAGCCAGCATAATCAAGGACCCCACGCACCCCCTGACATTCTCTCTTCCATTTTTTTTCCTTCGGGAAAAAGATATAAAAGTCTGAGGTTACTAACTCAGAAAAGCTTCTTCCCTGCTGCCATCAGACTTTTGAATGGACCTACCACATATTAAGCTGTCCTATCTACACCTTAGCTATGACTATAACACTACATTCTGCACCCTCTCCTTTTCTTCTCCCCTATATACTCTATGAATGGTATGTTTTATCTGTATAGCGCACAAGAAACAATACTTTTCTCTGTATCCCAACACATGTGATAATAATAAATCAAATCAAATTAAAACAAGCCGCGGGACCTGACACGAATGCATCACAGTGTGTCCTATTATACAGCACAAAGGTGACGTCTGTCATTCTGTTCATCATCAGTAATGGGGGAGAAGGAAAATAGGAATGGAAAATGCTGGCAATACACAGCTGTGAAGCCAATGAAGAAAAGACAAGAAGAGTAATTTCAGGAATGGCGCACTGTCATCACACACCAGTTTGGATCCAGATGACCAGGGTTCAATTCCCAGTCTTGGTCACTGTCTGTGTGAAGTTTGCACAATTTCCTCGGACCTGCGTGGGTTTCCTGCAAGCACTCCAGTTTCCTCCCACAGTTCAAAGATGCGCAGGTTAGGAGGATTGGCCATGACAAATTGCCCCTTAGTGTCAGGGGGATTAGCTAGCGTAGATGCATGGGGTTATGGGAATTGAGTCAGGATGAGATTGTTGTCAGTGCAGACCCAATGGGCCGAATGGCCTCTTTCTGCACTGTAGGGTCTATAATTCTATGATTCCATAATACTGTAATGAAATTACTGTGAAAATCCTCTAGTCGCCACACTCCGATACCTGCATGGTTACACTGAAGGAGAATTTAGTATTAATATTGCATCTAACCAGCACATCATTTGGTCTGTGGGAGAAAACCAGAGCATTCAGAGGAAACCCACGCAAACATGGGGAGAATGTGCAAACTTCGCACAGACAGTGACCCAAGCCTGGAATCGAACCCAGATCCCTGGCACTGTGAGGCAGCAGTGCTAATCACTGTGACACCATGCCACTCAGCTGCATAAAACTTTAGTTAGGCCACATCTAGAATATTGCGCACAGTTCTGGTTGCCACACTACCAGAACGGCACAGATGCTACGGAGAGAAGGTAAATAAGGTTTGGCAGGATGTTGCCTGGTCTCGAGGATGGTGATGACAATGAGGAGAGGTTGGATGAACGTGGATTGTTTTCACTAGAAAGACAGAGGCTGAGGGACAAGCTGATAGAGATCTATAAAATAATGAGAGTCATAGACAGGGTGGATGGTCAGATGCTTTTTACCAACATCCTGGTAAATCTTTTATGTACCCTCTCCAAAGCCTCCACATCCTTTTGGTAGTGTGGTGATCAGAATTGAACACTATATTCCAAGTGCGGACTAACTAAGGTAGCAGTGTGTACCATCTACAGAACGCACTGCAGGAACTCAGCAAGACTCCTTCCAAACCCATGACTGCTACTATCTGGAAGAGCAGAAGAGACATGGGAGCACTGCCACCTGGAAGTTCCTCCAAGACACTCACCATCTTGACTTGGAAATATATCACCATTCCTTCAGTCACTGAGTCAAAATCCTGTAACTGCCTCCCTAACAGCATAATGGGGTGTACCTACACCTCAGGGATTGCAGCGGTTCAAGAAGGCAGTTTATCACCTATTTCTCAAGGGCAACTAGGGATGGGCAATAAATGCTTGTCTAGCCAGCAACACCCACACCCCATAAATGAATGTTAAAGAGAAATAGATCTTTGGTTGCACGATCTATGCCCATAACAGAAACATAGAAATGTGGAAAATAGAAGCAGGAGGAGGCCATTTGGCCCTTCGAGCCTGCCCCACCATTCATTACAATCATGGCTGATCATCAAATTCAGTATCTTGATCCACCCTTTGCCCCATATCTTTCGATCTCCTTTGCCTCAAGAGCTATAAATAACCCATTCTTGATAACAGACAAGGTTTTGGCCTCAACTACTTTCTGGTAATGAATTTCGCAGGCTCACCACTCTCTTCATGAAGAAATTTCTCCTCATCTCCATCCTAAAAGGTTTGCCCCTTTATCCTTAGAATATGATCCCACCATCAGGAACATTCTTCATGTGTCCACCCTCTCTAGTCTTGTTAGAATTTTATAAATCTCTATGGGATTTCCCCCTCATTCTTCTGAACTCCAGTGAATATAATCAGTGACTTAATCTCTCCTTATGCATCAGTCCCGCTTTTCCAGGAAACACCTTTGCTAAACTCCCTCTATAGCAAGAACATCCTTCATCAGATAAGGAGACCAAAACTATGCACAATGTTCCAAGTGTAGCCTCTCTAATCCCCTGTATAATTGCAGCTAGACATCCCTGTTCCTGTGCTCAAAACCTCCTGCTATGAAGGCCAACATGCCATTTGCCTTCTTTACTGCCTGCTGCAGCAAGGGAGTTCTTTTAGCCATCATTTTTTCTTTCAAACAACAAACTGCAAAGGGCAGGTCAGATCACTCTCTTGGGATCCTTCTGTGAACAAAGCGATGATTAGAAGGTTACTGATGGGGTAGTGTCATTTCCAACCCTCTTTTCCTTGCAACAGAATCTCAGTTTGCCATTTAATCTTTGTTAAGTACCAATTGTCGGCAAACACCTTACCTCTGGGCGAATAAATCTTTGCCAGGTGTATGGCACACCAGCAAGCAAGTGGTATGGCTTGTACATGGACTTTGGGGATTTTAAATGCCGCTTTGAGGGGGAGTTCAGATAAATTGGTTAGCGAGGAAATAGATACGTTGTTAAAGAACAGCTCTGAATCGAAGAAATGTTACTTCCTCACACATCGCGAAAGCCCTGACATTTTACAGCCTTGCCCTCAAAAGATAAACCGGGTGGACTGGTCCCTGCTTCAAAGGTTAACACTTCGAAACAATAAATCGTCTCACAACACCAGCTTAAAGTCCAGCAGGTTTATTTAGTAGCACGAGCTTTTGGAGCATTGTCCCTTCACCAGATGAGTGATGAACACGGCCTTCACAACTCACGACAACACAGAATCGCTGAGCAGAAACTGAGAGCCAAGTTCCGCACACATGAGGACAGATTCTGCAGGTCTCCTTCATGATTAACCTGATGAAGGGGCAACGCTCCAGAAGCTTGTGCTACCAAATAAACCTGATGGACTTTAACCTGGTCTTGTGAGACAACTTACTGTGCCCACCCCCAGTCCAACGCCAGCAACTCCACATCTTGGAATGAGCTGCCTGAGGAAATGGTTGAGATAGGTACTATAGCAACATTTAAAAAGCATTTGGATAAATACATGGATGGGAAAGAATCAGAGGGATATGGGCCAAACGTGGCAATTGGGACTAGCTGGGAGGGCATTGTGGTTAGCATGGAATGGTTGGGCCAAAGGGCCTGATTCCATGCTGTGTTGCCTTATGACTCTATGATTCTACGGGCAGGATGTTATGGCCTCATTCATCCCAAAACCGTAAAACCCCACCCGAGGTCAACAGACCTATTCATTGTCTGCCCCTCACCCGCTCTAATTCCCGTGGTGGGTGGGACAGTAAAATTTTAGCCTAAGACTCTAAACAAAATTCCAGGAGATGAAAGATGCAGCAGGCAGTGAGGGGCTGCAGATTAACTTGTGTTCCTAAGATTGCGGACATTTGAGAACACTGGCCATCCACTGGTCAGAACATTGAATACAGGAATTGGGACGTCTTGTCGAAGTTGTACAAGACATTGATAATGGAATACTGTGTACAGTTTTGGTCACCCTGCTGTAGAAAGGATATTATTGAACTAGAAAGAGTGCAGAAAAGATTTACTAGGATGCTACCGGGTCTTGATGGTTTGAGTTGTAAGGAGAGGCTGGATAGACTGGGACTTTTTTCTCTGGAGCATAGGAGGCTGAGGGGTGACCTTATAGAGGAGTATAAAATAATGAGAGATCAGCTAGATAGTCAATATCTTTTCCCAAAGGTAGGGGAGTCTAAAACCAGAGGATATAGGTTTAAGGTGAGAGGGGAGAGATACAAAAGGGTTCAGAGGGACAAATTTTTTCACACAGAGGGTGGTGAGTGTCTGGAACAAGCTGCAAGAGGTAGTAGTAGAAGCGGGTACAATTTTGTCTTTTAAAAAGCTTTTAGACAGTTACATGGGTAAGATGGGTATAGAGGGATAGGGGCCAAATGCGGGCAATTGGGACTAGCTTAAGGGTTTTAAAAAAAGGGCGGCATGGACAAGTCGGGCCGAAGGGCCTGTTTCCAAGCTGTAAACCTCTATGACTGTATAACATGCTCATTAAATGCTCAGTTAAATGGTCTCTCTTGTTTGTTCTCGTCTATAACTATCCTCGGTAAGTAACGAGGAGGAAAAGGGGCTGTTCAAACTCTGTTTATATTTTGACTCAGACATATTGCTGTAGCTGCGTCAGTGCTCGACAATGCAGTTGGTTAATGGTCTGCCAAGTGTGGGAAAGACACTTGTAGACCAGGACATTCAATCCTGTGGAAACCCATGCTGTCTCTCAGGTTCACTTTGTCAAACAGATGGGCCGTTTCTGTCTGTCATCCTCCTCAAATTACTTCAGGGATGACAACCTCATCCATCATCATCCTGAACTAGATTTACACTTTTGCCATCCTTCTGAACGCTGGAAATTGTCTATTTTCCTCCTGAACGGATACAAAGTTAGTGATTACCATGGCAGACAGTACGTTATTCTTAATCTTCTGGGAAAACAACTTCCTCTTTAACCCTTCACACCGGAATGACAGAAGCCCCATTTTTCAATTGGAAATCATTGGATCATAGAGTGCCGAAAGGCCCTTTGGATTTGCACTGACGTGTTAGAAACACCTGAATTCCCAGCTCATTCCATCTGCCAGCACGTAGCCCATTGCCCTGAAGGTTATGGTGTGCCAAGTGCACATCCTGGTACTTTTTAAAGGATGTGAGGCATCCCGCGTCCACCACCCTCCCAGGCAGCGCATTCCAGGCCGTCATCACCCACTGGGTAAAAATGTTTCCCTCACATCCCCCCTTAAACCTCCTGCCCCTCACCTTGAACCTATGCCACCTCGTGACTGACCCTTCACTCAAGGGGAACAGCTGCTCCTTATCCACTCTGCCCCTGTCCCTCATAATCTTGAACACTCGACCAGGCCGCCCCTCAGTCTACTCTGCTCCAATGAAACCAACCCAAGTCTATCCAATCTCTCTTCATAACTTATATGCTCCATCCCAGGCAGCATCCCAGTGAATCTCCTCTGCACCCCCTCCAGTGCAATCACATCCTTGTGGGATAACAAGGCTGAACTTATTGTCTGCCACTGGTTGTCAGGTGAGGAAGGTTCGAGAGGAAACAGGTTGTTCTCCAACATGCATCAAGCAAATAAGCCTTCACAATAATCCTGCTGCTTCCATAGTACCAGGCCATAAATTAGTTAGTTATTAACTGGCCAGAATTTTACTCTCCTCCATCAGCGCGCATTTGGAAGGGGGTGGACAGGGGGAGCAATTAATTGAAAGATGGGATTTCCTTCAGGTTCCTTCTCTTTCAGACCACATTTTACACTGGAGTGACACAAGGCCTTGGATAGTTTAAAGTTTATTTATTAGTTTATTCACTTGTGTCACAAATAAGCTTACATTAACACAAATTACTGTGAAAATCGCCACACTCGGATGCCTGTTCGGTTAGATAGTCAACATCTTTTCCCAAAGATAGGGGAGACTAAAATGAGAGGGCATAGGTTTAAGGTGAGAGGGAAGAGATGCAAAAGTGTTCAGAGGGGCAATTTTATCACACAGAGAGAGGTTAGTGTCTGACAAGCTGCCAGAGGTAGTAGTAGAGGTGGATACAATTTTGTCTTTTAAAAAAACATTTAGACAGTTACATGGGTAAGATGGGTATAGAGGGATATAGGCCAAATACGGATAATTGGGAGTAGATTAGTGGTTTAAAAAAAGGGCAGCAGGGACAAGTTGGGCCGAAGGGCCTGTTTCCATGCTGTAAAGCTCTATGATTCTCTGACTCTATATGAACCGCAAGGGCCTCCACTCACTGAATGTTCAGCTTGCGTGCCCTTTGTGAACAAGGTCGTATTCATGGTGATGCAGCAGGGGAAGTTTAACTCACCTGATAATGCAGCATGCTTTATGGGCAGTACCCTTAAGGAATCCCAGTGTCACGGGAAGCAGGAACTGAGAGGATGGGGAGCCAGACCTAATTCAAAGGTGGAAAAAGCACACACGGGGAATGGCAGAACTCTCTGACACCAGGCCAGTATTTTCTGACAGACATTATAATTCCCAACAAAATACAGGCATAACTCATGTGCTCAATCACTGTGAGGGGAGGCCATTAATGTGTTGGGAAGCTTGCACAAAGCGCAAGGAGGAAGCCCTAGACTGAGAACCATGCTTTTATTCAGGTTTTCACTTCAGAATGACAGGAACACAGCTCATTACCTCAGTCAGAAGATGAATGAACTCTTCCATGGAATCTTCCAATCCATAAAACGTAGCTGACATCCCTCCCTGATTCTCCCTTCCTTCCCTTCAGAGCTTCAGCAACTGAGACATGACCAAGTCACCCTTGGTCATTTTTTTATTCATTCATGGGACATAGGCTTCGCTGACTGGCCAGCATTTATTGCCCATCCCTAGTTGCCTGAGGGCAGTTGAGAGTCAACCATTGCTGTGGCTCTGGAGTCACATGTAGTCCAGACCAGGTAAGGACGGCAGATTTCCTTCCCTAAAGGAAATTAGTGACCCAGATGGGTTTTTCCGACAATCGACAATGGTTTCATGGTCATCAGCAGATTCTTAATTCCAGATAGTTTTTATTGAATTCAAATTCCACCATCTGCCATGGTGAGATTCGAATCCAGGTCCCCAGAACATTAGCTGAGTTTCTGGATTAATAATCCAGCAATCATCCCATGAGGCTATTGCCTCCCCTATGTAGGATATGAAGTTTCATCTCAGTGCAAACGCAGATTTATATTTTGATCCTCTGAACACAAAAGGATGTTGAAGTTTGGACTTAAGTTGAATATTATTTATTAGTCACAAGTAGGCTGACATTAACATTGCAATGAAGTCACTGTGAAAATCCCCTAGTTGCCACACTCTGGTGCCTATTCGGGTACACTGAAGGAGAATATAACATGACCAATGCACCAAACTAACACACATTTCAAACTCTGGGAGGAAACTGGAGCACCCGGAGGAACCCCATGCAGGCACAAGCAGTCACCCAAGTCGGGAATCAAACCCAGGCCCCTGGCGCTGTGAGGCAGCAGTGCTCACCACTATGCCACCATGCCGACTTGCTTAATCCTGACTTGACAATGATTGAATTTGGTGTTTGTGAATAACCTTCCTTGCGATATTGGGATGGCAGAAGTAGGTAGGGATTATTTTCTGAATTTACATTGAGTTACAGTGTGGGCTTCACTCCTCTACAACACAGATTGGGAACTGAAGTAAGAACCCACTTTTCCCCTCACTGCCACTGAGACTTTGAGACTCTCCGTCTATTGATTTTAATGAATGAAAAAAAATGAATTAGGCACATCAATATGTCTAAATGTGCTCAGGACAAAAGAGGCTCTATAATTTGTAAAAGTACTGCGGTCATGTGTATTGGAAGGAAATTAGCTCAAAGATGTCTTTGTCTCAGAATCTGGAATTTTCACGACTGTTTTATAAAATTTCACATAGAGTGAACCAGATTTCTTGGTTAGCTTTTATTCTGGGAGCCCTGCCTGAGAATCTGATTGCCTTCCAGCAGTCTGCTACATCACAGGCATTATAGAACTGCAAGGTGTTGCTATTGCTCTGCAGCAACACATCCAGCAGGCTGCATACAGTCAGATGCAACATTGTTTTCAATGGGACATGCCTTAACTTCTCTATTTTAACAACACATTGTCGTGCAAGATTAAAGCGCATGGGATTGGGGGAAGTGTACTGAGATGGATAGAAAACTGGCTGGCAGAGAGGAAACAAAGAGTAAGAATTAATAGGTCCTTTTCAAATTGGCAGACAGTAACTAATGCGATGCCGTAGGAATCAGTGCTGGGATCCCACCTATTCACAATATATTTAATGATTTGGATGAGGGAACAAAACTCAAAGTTTGCAGATGATACCAAGTTGGGTGGGAGAGTGAACTGTAACGAGGATGCAGAGATCCTTCAGAATGATCTGGACAGGTTGGGTGAGTGGGCAAATCAATGGCAGATGCAGTATAATTTGGATAAATGTGACCTTATTCACTTTGGAAGCAAAAACTAGAAGGCAGATTACTCCTGAATGGCTGTAAATTGGGAGAGAGGAGTGTGTAGAGGGACCTGGGTGTCCTTATGCACCAGTCACTGAAGGTAAGCATGCAGGTGCAGCAGACGGTAAAGGAGGCAAATGGTATGTTGGCCTTCATTGCGAGATGTTTCAAGTACAGGAGCAGGGATGTGTTGTTGGAATCATACAGGGCCTTGGTGAAGCCGCACCTAGAGTATTGCGTGCAGCTTTGGTCTCCTTTTCTGAGGAAGGATGTTCTTGCTCTCGAGGGAGTGTAGTAAAGATTTACCCAGCTGATTCCGGGGATGGTGGGACTGATGTATGAGGAGAGATTGACTAGGTTAGGATTGTTTTCGCTGGAGTTCAGATGAATGAGGGGGACCTCATCAAGATTTTATAAAATTCTAACGGGACTAGACAGGGTAGATGCAGGGAGGATGTTCCCAATGGTGGGGGAGTCCAGAACCAGGGGTCACAGTCTGAGGATTCAGGGTAGATCATTTAGGATGGAGATGAGGAGACAGTTCTTCACCCAAAGAGTGGTGAGCCTGGGGAATTCATGATGACAGGAAATAATTGATACCAAAATATTGAATGTATTCAAGAGGTGGCTGGATATATCACTTGGGGCAAATGGGATCAAAGATTATGGGGAGAAAGCACAATTGAGCTTTTGAGTTGGACAATCAGCCATGATTGTGATGAATGGTGGAGCAGGCTCGAAGGGCCAAATGGCCTCCTCCTGCTCCTATCTATGTTTCTATGTTTTCATGTATATAGCTTCAAGGGTTTATCAAGTCTGGATCATAGCAGCGAGGTAGGTCTGTACAAACTACAGCCAGTGCAGGGACTGAACCTCCACCATCGCTGTCATTCTCCTTATTAATAAAACCATTCAGTCAACTGAGAAAAGGTGCTTTTAAAATAACACAGGCAAGGCTAGGATAAAGTGACGTTCTTTTGGCTAATCTCCAAAATCCAGCACAAGGCCATTGTTAAGTTCAGTCAGAAGTGTCCTCAGTTCTGGATCTGCATCCTCAGGGATGCAATTTCCCTCACCCCTTGACAGAGGTGAGCCATACAGACAGCAGGCTGAGGATTAGCAACATCTGTCACCTTGGAGACATCACCTGGTCCCAATGGTTACGATTCTTTGATATGTCAAGAAAGAACAACAGCACAGCTGCAAATGGCCTGTCTCAGATGGAATGTGCTCAGAGGTAGCGTGCTACACTACATGGCAGAAATACTATGGATTCATGACTGCTCAAAGACTTCACTACAAAAATGGCGGTTGGAACTTCCAATGCAGCCTTGAAGGAGTGCTGCACTATCAGAGGTATCGTCTTTCAGAAATCATTTTAAACCCAGGCCCATCTGCCTGGGAGTAACATTCATACCACACAATTGTCAGGCATTGATCATCTCCAACAAGGGAGAATCTAACCATCATCTCTTGCCATTCAATGACATTACCATCGCTGAATCCCCCACCATCAACATACTGGGGGTGGTCATGAATTGAATTGGACTTGCTGCTTAGGGAGACAGTGGCACAGTGGAATTATCACAGGACTCGCAATCCAAACACCTAAGGTAATGTTCTGGGAATCTGGGTTCGAATCCTACCAAAGTAGATTGTGGAATTTGAAATCAATAAAAATCTGCAATTAAAGGTCTACTGATGACCATGAAACTACTGATGATTGTCATTAAAAAAAACCCATCTGGTTCACTAATGTCCTTTAGGGGATGTAAATGGGTAAAGGGTAAAGGACGCATTAATTCCTACTTAGGGGATGTAATCTGCTGTCCTTACCTGGTCTGGCCTACATGTGACTCCCAGAGCCACAGTAATGTGGTTGACTCTCAACTGTCCTCTGAAATGGAGAGCAGTTAGGGATGTGCTCACATCCTATAAAATGAACAAAAAAAAAGTAAAAACTACAGCTGCAAGAGGAGATCAGAGGCAATGCCCACTCCTTATGAAAGAACTTTAAATATGGTCGGTGTAAAATATCCCATAACATTATTTCCCCTATTGTTCTGACCAATATTTATCCCTCAGCCAACAACACTACCATTGTTTATCTGGCTATTACCTCATTGCATTTTGGGGAGGCTCCCAGTGAAGACATTGGCTTTCTTATTACCAATATTATGACAGTGACTGCACTTCACAGAATCACAGAACTGTTAAAGTGCAGAAGGAGGCCACTCGACCCATCATGTCTGCACTGGCTCTCCATATGAGCAATGCATTTAGTGCCATCCTCCTGCCTTCTCCCCATATCCCTGCACATTTTTCCATTTCAATTTACAGTCTGGTTTGAGTGTCCCCTCTGAATCTGCAACACTATCTCAAGAAGCGCATTCTGGACACTAACCACTCGCTGTGCAGTTTCTCTCATAGTGTTTTTGTTTCTTTGACAAATTACTTCCAATCTGCGCCCTCGTGTTTTTGATCCTTTCATGAGAGGGAACAGTTTTTCCCTATCTACTTTGTTCAGACCCCTCTGGTTTTTAATACCTCGATCAAATTTACTCTCAGCCTTCTTATCTCAAAGGAAAGTCATTGCAGTTTCTCCAATAAACTGGTGAACAATCCAATGAACTGATGCGGTGACAATAATCTCTCCCTCAATGTCAACAAAATGAAGGAGATTGTCATCGACTTCAGGAAGCGTAGTGGAGAACGTGCCCCTGTCTACATCAACGGGGACGAAATAGAAATGATCGAGGGCTTCAAGTTTTTAGGCGTCCAGATCACGAACACCATGTCTTGGGCCACCCATGCCGACACTATAGTTAAGAAAGCCCACCAACGCCTCTACTTTCTCAGGAGACTAAGGAAATTTGGCATGTTAGCTACAACTCTCACCAACGTTCACAGATGCACCACAGAAAGCATTCTTTCTGATTATATCACAGCTTAGTACGTCTGTCCAAGACCGTAAGAAACTACAAAGTGGTGTGAACGAAGCCCAGTCCATCACTCAAACCAGCCTCCCATCCACTGATTCTGTCTACACTTCCTATTGCCTTGGAAAAGCAGACAACATAATAAAGGACCTACGCACCCCAGACATTCTCTCTTCCACTTTCTTCTTTCGGGGAAAAGATACAAAAGTCTGGGGTCACATTCCAACCAACTCAAGAACAGCTTCTTCCCTGCTGCCATCAGATTTTTGAATTGACCTATTTTGTACTAAGTTGATCTTTCTCTGCACCCTAGCTATGACTGTAACACTACATTCTGCACTCTCTCCTTTCCTTCTCTGTGTATGCTTTGTCTGTGGGGTGCGCAAGAAACAATACTTTTCATTATATACCAATATATGCATGATAAATCAAATCAGATCAAATCAAATCAAAATCTGTCTTCAGAACTAAAGTTCCTCATCCCACAATCTTCAATGTCTTCACATCACAAAGTGTAGCACCCAGAACTGGATGCAATACGATTTCTGGGGATGAATTAGTGTCTTATACAAGTTCAACATTATCCCCTTGCTCAATGCCCCTATTAATAAAGATTGGGATAAATCTTTTACAATTATGCTCATTGTTGCCCAGATCATTCTGCCCCTGCACCCCTTTATAGAGTTTTATTCATTATTTTATATTGTCTGTCCATGTACTTCCAACCAAAATGAGCCACTTTGTACTTCTCCACATTGAACTTCATCTGCCATTTGTCTGCTAATTCTATTCCAAGAGTTCTAACTTTGTTCATGAATCTCTGTGGTTTAGTACTGTTTCAAAAGTCTTCTGGAAACCCACTTATACCTCATCAACACCATTGCCCTCATTTACCCTCGCTTCACTTCTTTCCCTTAAGGAATGAGTGCTGGCTTTCATCATATAATCTGCAGCTGTCCCTAATTATTGCTTAGAGTCACAGAGGTTTACAATATGGAAGCAGGCCCGCCAGCCCAACTTGTCCATGCCACCCATTTTTTTACCACTAAGCTTGTCCCAATTGCTGCATTATACCATCTTACCCATGTAACTGTCTAAATGCCTTTTAAAAGATAAAATTGCACCCACCTCCACTACTACCTCTGGCAGCTCGTTCCAGATACTTGTCATCCTCTACATGAAAAAATTGCCCCTCTGGACCTTTTTGTATCACTCCCTTCTCACCTTGAACCTATGCCCTCTAGTTTTAGACTCTCATACTTTGGGAAAAGCTGTTGGCTATGGTCGTTATTATTTTATAGACCTCAATAAGATCACCCTTAAGCCTCCTACGCTCCAGAGAAAGAAGTCACGATCTATCCAACCTCTCCTTTTAACTCAATCCATCAAGTCCCGGTAGCATCCTGGTAAATCTGTTGTTCACTCTTTCTAGTTCAATAATGTCCTTTCAATAATCGGGTGACTAAAACTGTACACAATATTCCAAGTGTGGCCTTACCAATGTCTTGTACAACTTCAACAAAATATCCCAACTCCTGTGTTCAGTGTTCTGACCAATGAAATAAAGCATGCTGAATGCCTTCTTCACCATTCTGTCCACCTGTAACTCCTGAGCTGTGAACCTATGTCTCCAGATCTCTTTGTTCTATAACTCTCCCCAATCATTGTTCTAAATAAGGATCAAGAGCCTTAGGATGTTCCTGGGAATCAATAGATTCCTGTGAACCATCCAACATATTTTATGGCTCACCTGTCTTACATCTGAGCTTCTGGGGATTCCGTGAATGTCTGTATAAGTTGTGCATGTTGATTGATGTCTTTTTTACATCTACAGGTGATTCGGTCCGCCTTGTTGTCCAACAAGGGGCATACACGCGGTGAGTCGTGCGAGGGCTGCTCTTGGATGTTGCTTCGAGAGTTGCTGAGTGCTTCACGTCATTAGTGTACATTTAAACTGGACCAACTGACGGGCAACATGACAGCTCAGTGACTATCACTGTTTGCTTTGCAGATACTTGGATTTGGGCCGGTGTCTGTGGGAGTTTGCACATTCTCCTCATGCTTGCATGGATTTTCTCGGGGTGCTCTGGTTTCCTCCCACACCCGAAAAACGTGCTCTTAGGCTGATTGGTGTTAACAAATTGTCCCTAAATTAGGCGTCCCTCAATCTGGTTATAATTCCTTTATTGTGGAGTCCAACAGGCATAGACAAGTTTCCAATGTGGAGTGCCATAAGTGTAGACAAGGGTCATGGGTGGAAGAGAGGACTCACAATGTTGAAAAGGCGGCGCGGGCTCATTGGGCCGAAGGGCCTGTTTCCCATGCTGTGTTGTTCTTTGTTCTGCACCGACCACAATCCCACCCAGGTCCTATCCCCATATCCCTACATATTATACCCACTAACCCCTCTAACCTACCCATCTCAGGGCACTAAGGGGCAATTTCATTACCATGGCCAAACAAGCTAACCTATACATCTTTGGATTGTGGGAGGAAACCCATGCAGACGCTAGGAGAATGTGTAAACTCCACACAGACAGTGACCCAAGCCAGGAATCGAACCCAGGTCCCTGGAGTGTGAAGCAGCAGTGCTAACCACTGCGCTACCGTGCTGCCATTCAGAAGATGCTGAAAATTCAGAATAGGTTGCCGGGATGTGGCACAGTGGTCCAATGGTTACAGTACCAGACATCTCTATAATCTCTCAGTACAGATTACTCTGGTTTGCGTTCCCTCTCCATTATATTGCTGCTGAGCATCGATCTGTTCACTAATTCCCACTTCTGGCCACCGATGTAATCCTCCAACTTGCTTCAACATGCCATATGACGGACCATCACGAAAGGAATCACTTGTAAAGCTGCATTTCAAATCCCCATGCAAGAACATAGAACATAGAACATAGAACACTACAGCACAAACAGGACCTTCGGCCCACGAGTTGCGCCGATCACATCAACACCTACCAACCTACAGACCTATCTATAACCCTCAATCTCATTAAACCCCATATACTCATCCAGAAGTCTTTTAAAAGACCCCAGCGAGTTCACCTCCACCACCACTGACGGCAGCCGATTCCATTCACTCACCACCCTCTGAGTGAAAAACTTACCCCTAACATCACTTCTGAACTTCCCTCCTTGCACCTTAAATCTGTGTCCTCTCGTAGCAACCATTTCAACCCGGGGAAATAGCCTCTGAGAGTCCACCCTATCTATTCCTCTCAACATTTTGTAAACTTCTATCAGGTCGCCTCTCAACCTTCGTCTCTCCAGGGAAAAGAGTCCCAGCTCCCACAACCTAACTTCATAAGACATGCCTCCCAGTCCAGGCAACATCCTTGTAAATCTCCTCTGTACCCTCTCAATAGCTTCTACATCTTTCCTATAGTGAGGCGACCAGAACTGCGCACAATACTCTAAATGAGGCCTGACAAGGGTCTTATAAAGTTGCAGCATTACCTCCCGACTCCTAAACTCAATCCCTCGATTAATGAAGGCCAGTACACCATACGCCTTCTTGACCACCTCCTCCACCTGCGAGGCCGATTTAAGAGCCCTGTGGACCCGGACCCCTAGATCCTTCTGCTCTTCAACACTACTCAGACTTCTGCCCTTGATAGTGTACTCGTTCATCCCGTTGGTTCTGCCAAAATGGACGACTACACATTTATCCGCGTTGAAGTCCATCTGCCACTTCTCCGCCCAGTCCTGCATCCTATCTATGTCCTGCTGCAACTTTTTCCATCCTTCCAGACCATCCACAACACCACCGACCTTAGTGTCATCAGCGAACTTACTTACCCATCCCTCCACTTCCTCATCCAGGTCATTTATGAAAATGACAAACAACAAGGGTCCCAGAACAGATCCTTGAGGCACTCCGCTGGTGACTGACCTCCATTCAGAAAAAGCCCCATCCACAACCACTCTCTGCCTTCTGCAGGCAAGCCAATTCTGGATCCACAAGGCCAAAGGCCCTTGGATCCCATGCCCTCTCACCTTCTCAAGAAGTCTTGCATGGGGGACCTTATCAAACGCCTTGCTGAAGTCCATGTACACTACGTCCACGGCACTTCCTTCGTCAATGTGTTCAGTCAAAGAAGTTTGAATAATTTAGAGTTTCTGTTAAAAGTCATGGCTTTTTGTAATAGGGTAAAGTTGATAACTGTGACTGTCAGTGATCGTGTAAATCAGACAATTGCAACAAGGCTACTCCACATTGGGGGGTTTGGGTGAGTGGGTGAGGTTGGGGAAGGAGTGAGGGTGACTTTACCCTGAAAAAATTCAAGTGCCCAACAGTGGAAAAATGGGAGATTTTCCTGCCCATTTTATGGGGTGGGATCCGGCACTCCGAGCTTCAGAGAGTCTGCCTGGGGAATTCGCACAGCTAAGGGGGTATGGAGCATAATCCCAACCGAGGAACGGTCATCAGTGCTCAAGCAGGCCACTACACATGTGCAGATCTGTCAGTGGGAGATTGGCGTATGCGCAATGCTCCCCCCACCGCCCATTTCCAGCCTTCCAATTGTTGGCTTCCCTAATCCATCCCCAACCCAATTTCAGCCTCCATGACGCCCCTCCGCTCCCCATCACCACAGCAGGCTGGGAAAATCACATCCCAGATTCGTCCTCTATTAACTTCACTTGAATATTGCCCACTCTACACATTCACTATTGCTGGAAAGCATTGAACGTTAGGTTTGATTCTGTGATTTGGACAGCATTTGCTGAATAATACCGAGTATGCCATGAATCACATTGACAACCAAATTAAGATTATCAGTGGATGCAGCAACGTGGCTCACTGACATTTGTTAGATGCTACATATATCAGAGACCTGGTCATCATTAGACTTTTAAGTCCAGATTTTTACTGAATTCAAATTTCACCATCTGCCATGGTGGGATTCAAACCCAGATTCCCATTACTCTGATTCTCTGGTTTACTAGTCCAGTGATAATACCACTATGTCATTGCCTCCCCTCATATTCTGAGGTTGCATTCTTCTGAGAGAAAAATTGACCAAGTACAAATGTGGTCAAACCCCTTCACATGAATATGATATTGCTGATAAAGACTATGTGTATCTAGAAGCCACTATCTTAAGGGCCCTTACATTGGCAACTTGTACTGCTAGTTCGGATAATTAAAACCACAATGTGATAAAGCAACACTCAGCACAGTGGTTAACACTTCTGCCTCACAGTGCCTGGGTCCCAGGTCCAATTCCGGCCTCAGGTCACTGTCTGTGTGGAGTTTGCATGTTCTCCCAGTATCTGCGTGGGTTTCTTCCAGGTACTCCAGTTTCCTCCCACAGTCCAAAGATGTATGGGTTAGGTTGATTGGCCATGATAAGTTGATCCGAGTGTCAGAAGATTAACGGGATAAATGTGTGGATTTATGGGAATAGGGCCTGCATGGGTTTGTGGTATGTCTATGACTCTATATTCTATGATCGTTATTATCCTATATGCAATACGCCAACCAACCAGTTAGACCAACATGACTGTTACCCAACCCTGCTTTTTCAAGACTAAATTCAGAAGAACATTTCTTAGACATTGAACGGGAAATCTAATTATAATAGGAGAGTCTTAGTTAATATCAGATAATGATTAGGGGCTGGTCCATTATCAAATGAATGAACAGCTACCACATAACATTTTAATTATACAACACCAAAAAATTCATTCTAAATATTATTTGAATTTTTAGGCTTCATTAAAGGAGTGTTTGGTATTGAGGGAACATAAAACATGTCAAGCACTTTAAAATGCTTCAACATTAGTTTAAATAAAAAACGGTGGTGCAGTTTGTGAAGTATGTATACATTCATGTCTAGAGGGCTAGAATACAAGAGCAGGGACGTACTGCTGAGGCTGGATAAGGTCCTGGTCAGACCCCATTACTAGTGGGGCAATATTTGTAAGCCATCCCTTCAGAGGAGCAGTGTTGAAGATAATGTAGGGATTTGGACCAGCCCTACGATCCAGCTCTTAACTGAGTACGAGAAAAAAGGAAATAATGCAAGGAGTTATGCGTGGTGAGTACACTGGTGAGTAAGATTTTAAATTAATTTAAGTTAATCAACTATCATGTAAGACTAGATCAATTGGTTCTCAATTAAATTAATTTGTACTTTTTTCTTATAATTGCAAGCAATGCTCAATTAATTACCCAGATTTAAGGGAATAAAGTTCAGATTTAATAACAAGAGATGGTAACATTAAAAAGGCTTCTGAATTTTTCATTCCATTAAAATTTGAGATATTTGGATAATGAGGAGATAAGCAAAAACATTGAAGTCAAGCGCCTTGTAAAATCAAGTGATAAAAGCACAAAGGAAGCAGATGATTAGGAGTAGCAGACGAGTCTTTAATTTTATTTTAGCTTAGTTTTGTTATGTCAGCTAATTGTCTAATACATAACAGCAGGGAAGGACACCTTGTTCCTGTGAAATGCACGTCCTGTTACACGTGGTAACTCTGGAATGCGGCTCGTATCCTGGGCAACCACATGCACGCCATGTGTTTGCAACAGCAGGAGTACAAGTTCCTTCGACAGCTTCAGGGTGTGCAGAGAGAGAGGAAATGAGGCCCTTCAAGGCTGCTTTGTCATTCATATTGATCATGGCTGATCATCAAATTCAATATCCTGATCCTGCCTTTCCCACATATCCCTGGATTCCTTTAACCCCAAGAGCTAATTTCTATCTAATATCTGTATCTAAGTTCAATCAGAGCCAAGCGGGGCAGCACAGTGGTTAACACTGCTGCCTCATAGTGCCAGGGACCTGAGTTCAATTCCAGCTTCGGGTCTGCCTGGGGTTTACACATTTCCCCTGTGTCTGATTGGGTTTCCTCCGGGTGCTCTGGTTTTCTACTACAATCCAAAGATGTGCGGATTAGGTGGATTGGCCACGCTAAATTAACTCTAGTGTTAGGGGCACTAGTCGGTAAATGTGAGTGGTTACGGGAGAAGGAGCTTGGGTGGGATTGTGGTTGGTGCAAACTCGATGGGCCAAATGGCCTCCTTCTGCACTGCAAGGATTCTATGAAGTCAATTGCATTGAGATGCTGAAAGGATGGCCTGTAATCACCAGGGGAAGTGTACGGGCCGCCAAAAATATAAGAAACTTTTGCGCACTTACCTTCCTTGAGAAATTCTGCTGGAACCCCCAGTGGATACAGCAGCATCCGACCTTCAGCACAGCTACCTCACCAGGTCCCAGCGTGATGCCAGTGCATCCTAACCACCCCCACTATCCCCCACCCCCATGACACAGAAAAGTTGGGAACACCCATTGACAACCAGGTTCCAAAAGGGCAGTTTTGCATTGAAAATGGGATCCCCTGCTCTTGTAAAAAGATACATATTTGTATTTGTATTTCATTCTTTTGCTATTTCTTTTAAGTAATTAATATTACTGCTACTGGCTCACACAAACTGTAATTTTTAATTTATTTTAATAATTGAGCATGAGTATTATTCAATATGTATAAATAAACATACATTTTATTGTTTTAAATTTGTGAAAGTGCTGTTTAGAATCATAGACTCCCAACAGTGCAGATGGAGGCCATTTGGCCCATCGAGTCTGCACAGATGACACTTCCACCCAGGCCCTATCCCTCTAACCCCACAAGTTTACGTTGCCACTCCTCCTGACATCAAGGGACAATTCAGCATGGCCAATCATCTTTGGAGCATGGGAGGAAACCAGAGCACCGGAGGAAACCCACGCAGACATGGGGAGAATGTGCAAACGCCACACAGGCAGTCACCCAAGGCCAGAATTGAACCTGTGAGGCAGCAGTGCTAGCCATTGTGCCAGCATGTCACCCTAAGTCTGCATTGTTTTATTATATAACTTTTTAATATGTTTGGCATGATTATAGGTGTTTATGTGTTTTAATTTAGAACATGATGTGGAGATGACATGGAGATGCCAGCATTGGACTGGGGTGAGCTCAGTAACAAGTCTCACAACACCATGTTAAAGTACAGCAGGTTTATTTGGAATCATGAGCCTTCGGAGCACTGTTCCTTCATCAGGTGAATGGAGAGGTGGGTTCACTAGTATGACATATTTAGGCAAAGATGCAACTGCAAGATAAATGTTGGGATGTGAATCTTTACAGGGAGATAATCATAGGTTAAAGAGGTGTCAATTCTCTCAAGCCAGGACAGTTAGTAGGATTTTGCAAACCCAGGTCAAATGGTGGGGGATACAGATTGTGTGATATGAACCCAAGATCCCTGTTGAGGCTGTCCTCATGTGTACGGAACTTGGCTATTGGTTTCTGCTCAGCAGTTCTGCGTTGTTGTGTGTCGTGAAGGCTGCCTTGGAGAATGCTTACCTGAAGAGCGGAGGCTGAATGCCCTTGACTGTTGAAGTGTTCCCCGACTGGAAGGGAACACTCCTGCCTGGTGATTGTCAAGCAGTGTCCATTCATCCATTGTCATAGCGTCTGCATGGTTTCGCCGATGTATTATGCCTCAAGATAGCCTTTCCTGCACCATATGACATAGACAACATTGGCCAAGTTGCATGAGTATGTCCCCTGTACCTGGTGGATGGTGTTCTCATGTGTGATGGTGGTATCCGTGTCAATGATCTGGCACATCTTGCAGAGGTTGCTGTGGCAGGGTTGTGTGGTGTCGTGGTCACTGTTCTCCTGAAGGCTGGGTAGTTTGCTGCGGACAATGGTCTGCTTGAATTTGTTTGAAGGCGAGTTGCGGGTGTGTGGGGATGGTCTTGGCAAGATGTTTGTATTCATCAATGACATGCTGAAGGCTTCAGAGAAGATGTTGTAGCTTCTCTGCTCTGGGGAAGTACTGGACAACGAAGGGTACTCTGTCCACTGTGTCCCGTGTCTGTCTTCTGAGGAGGTCGGTGCAGTTTTTCACCGTGGTGCGTCGGAACTGTTGATCAATGAGTTGAGCGCCATATCCTTATGAGGGCATCTTTCAGCATCTGGAGGTGTCTGTTGTGATCCTCCTCATCTGAGCAGATCCTGTGTATGCGGAAGCTTGCCCGTAGGGGATGGCTTCTTTAACGTGTTTAGGGTGGAAGCTGAAGAAGTGGAGCATTGTGAGGTTATCCTTGACCCTGCGGTACAGTGAAGTGCTGAGGTGATTGTCCTTGATGGAGATGCGTGTGTCCAAGAATGTAACCAATTCCGGAGAGTAGTCCATGGTGAGTCTGATGGTGGTATGCAACTTGTTGATGGCATCATGTAGTTGTTTCAATGATTGTTCGCCATGAGTCCAAAGGAACAAAATGTCATCGATGTATCAAGTCTATAGCGTCGATTGAAGGTCCTATATGGTGAAGAGGTCTTGTTCGAACTTGTGCATGAAGATGTTGGCATATTGAAGTGTGAATTTGGTCCCTGTAGCTGTCTGGATGAAGAACTGGTTGTTGAAGGTGAAGACGATGTGATCCAGGATCAAGTGGATGAGTTGTAGAATTGCATTTGGAGATTGGTAGTTGTTGGCATTGAGTAGAGTCAGTTGCAGCAATGCCATTGTCATGGGGAATACTGGTGTAGAGCGCTGAGACACCCGTTGTGACGAGGAGTGTTCCTGATTAAACTTATCCATGGATGCAGAGTTTCCATAGGAAGTGTATACTGTCGCGACAGAGGCTGGGAGTTCCTTGTGTGATGGGATGCCCTCAATGCACCCAGAGAAGTTCTCACATAGGATCCTGTTGCCTGCTACAATGGGGTGGCTGGGTGTGTTGGCCTTGTGTATTTTTGGGAAGCAATTTAGAATATGGCCATTGAAAAGTTTGCTGGAAAAAAGAGAACTCAGAATTTCTCTGACTATGATTTAGAAAATTTAATGCATGAAGCGGAACAAAGGAAAGTTCAAGTTTAGGGTCATGGAAAATTACTATTTAAATCTGCATCATACATGCTTATCGGTGTTCATATGTTTTAGTTTAGAATATTCTGAACCTGGGAAACTATTTAAGCTTGCATTCTATTTTTATAAAAGTTATATAAGTTTTCATGTGTTTAAATTTAGATGATGGAGACTGAAAATTTAGTGGGAAGACGAGAGGTCAGAACTTCTTAAACCATGATTTGGATGCCTGTGTGAGACTGATCATGGGAGAGTTCAGGTTTTGGGCCATGGAAAATCTAGATGTGTTTATCATTAGTATTCTCCTGCCTTGCTTACTTCATTTATAATTCTTATATTTAACTCTTCTGCATGTTTCAAGAAAACATATGCATAATCTTATATTTAAATAGAACAAAGAACAAAAAACAAAGGACAGTACAGCACAGGAACAGACCCTTCAGCCCTCCACGCCTGCGCTGATCACTGTCCTATCTAGGCTGACTGCCTGTATACCTCTATTTCCCATCTGTTCGTGTGTCTATCCAGATAAGTCTTAAATCTGACTAATGTATCTGCCTCAACAATCTCAATTGGCAGTGCAGTCCAGGACCCCACCATCCTCTGTGTAAAAACTTCCCCCACACATCTCCACTGAACCTTCCCCCCCTTATATTGAGCTCGTGCCCCCTTGCACTTGTCATTTCTGCTCTGGGAAAAAACTTTAGCAGCCTCACTGACATGTTTAAATGCCTCGTCTTTTCAAGTCTTTTTACAAAATTTCTATATTTCTCTAACAACAATCAATAAAATGTCAGTACATTAACACAACAATTCTGTTGCTTCTCAACAAGGAGGTGAGGGAGGGATATGAGGAGGGGGAAGGAGGAGAAGGGGGAAAAAGAGGGGGGAGGAGTGGAGGGGAAAGGAGGGGAGGGGAAAAGGTTGGGAGAAGGAGGGAGAGGGGGAGGGTGGAAAGGTGGAGGGAGGGAAGGGGAGAGGGAAGGGTTTGGAATTTACATGTAGGCTCACTCTTCATGCCCACATCAAAGCCTCAAAAAAAATGTGATGTTCCAATGGCGGTGGAACGGGACTCCAGATTTTCAATCTGCACTGGATTCTGTATTGACAAGTTCACATCAACTTACAGGAGAGTCACATATGTCATCTTAAGGGATCTGCTATTAGCACCCTTTACGGAAGGAAATCTGCCGTCCTTACCATGGTCTGGCCTACAGGTGACTCCAGAGCCACAGCAACGTGGCTGGCTCTCGCCCACCCTCGGGAACTAGGGACGGGCAATAAATGCTAGCCCAGCCAGCGATGCCCATGTCCCAAAAATGAACTTAAAAAAAACTTTATTCCATTTTCCTGAAGCATTTGAACCATAAGGATCAATGCTGCATCTTAAAATTGGGATAGACATTACAGGAGACTTGCATATGTCATTTTAAGGGGTACATTCTACTGAAGCATTTGAACTAGCCAAGTTACATCAGGGTCAACTTTGTATCAGGGAGACTCTTAAAAACTGCTTAAAATATATTGCAAAATCCAAATGCTGAAACTCATTCATAAGAACATAAGAAATAGGAGCAGGAGTAGGCCATCTAGCCCTTCGAGCCTGCCCCGCCATTCAGTTAGATCATGGCTGATCTGTCACATTCAGTGCTTTACACAGGAAGTGCTTTACATATATGTTAAACACATAAGAACATAAGAACATAAGAAATAGGAGCAGGAGTAGGCCATCCAGCCCTTCGAGCCTGCCCCGCCATTCAATAAGATCATGGCTGATCTGTCGCTGCTCAGTTCCACTTTCCCGCCCTCTCCCCATAACCCTTAATCCCCTCTCTTATCAAAAACCCATCAACCCGCGTCTTAAAAATATTTAGCGAGGCAGCCTCCACCACTTCAACGGGCAGAGAATTCCAGAGATTCACCACCCTTTGAGTGAAGAAGTTGCTCCTCAACTCCGTTCTAAACCGCCCCCCTTTATCTTGAGGCTGTGCCCCCTAGTCCTACTGTCTTTTTTGAATCCCACCCAAGGCCCTACCCCTTAACCATGTATTTACCGTGCTAATCCTCCAACACTAGGGGGCCATTCAGCATGATTAATCAACCTAACCCGCACATCTATGGACTGTGGGAGGAAACCCATGCAGACATGGGGAAAATGTGCAATCTCTGCACAGACAGTGAACCAAACTGGGAATTGAATTCGGGTCCCTGGCGTTGTGAGGCAGCCATAATAACCACTGTGCCACTGTGCTGCCCACTAACTTGGCAACAGTGTGTAAACCAGAAAGTATTAATAAGGCAATAAGGAGAACAATGGACTGAGAGAGAGACAGATAACAATAGAGATAGAAATAAAAAGACATTATGAGATGTTAAGAGCGATTGTGATTGTATCTAAACTTGTGTTACTGTATGCACAGATAGGCAGCACGGTGGCACAGTGGGAGTTAGCACTGCTGCTTCACAGTGCCAGGGACCTGAGTGTGATTCTCGGCTTAGGTCAGTGTCTGTGTGGAGTTTGCATGTTCTCTCCATGTCTGCGTGATTTTCCTCTGGGTGCTCTGGTTTCCTCCCATAGTCCGAAAGACGTGCTGGTTAGGTGCATTCTCCCTCAGTGCGCCCGAACCAGGGTTTGATGACTAGGGGATTTTCACAGTGACTTCATTGCAGTGTTAATGTACACCTACTAGTGACTAATAAATAAACTTTAAAGTTTAGATAAAACAGGAAACACAACATAGTGATGAACTGTTCCATCTTTCAGTATATAATAGGGCATCTCTGAGGGTTAGTTCCAGGACCAGTGCCTTTCTTGATCTATATTAATGAAGTGGGCGCACAGACACAATTTTAAAACTTGCAGATATCACAAAATTTGGAGTATTGTGAACTGTGAGGAGAATAGTGATTGGGTTCAAGAGGAGATAGGCAGGCTTGGGGGATGCATGTTCAGGTTAGCAGGTCAAACTTAATACAGAGAAGCATGAAGCTGACACATTGTGTTGGAAGAATAAAGAAAGGCAATGTTAAAAAAAGGGTATAATTCTAAAAGGGAACACAAGAGCCAATGGGGCTATATGTGCAGAAATCAGTGAAGGTGATGGAATAGGTTGAGAAACTGGTCAAAAAGGCAAATGGAACATTCACTCCCTCCACTGCTGATACACAGACGGAGCAGTGTGTACCATCAACAAGATGCAGTGCAGCAACTCTCCAATATTCCTTACAAACCCACGGCCCCTCCTACATCCTTGAAGGGCAAGGGTAGCAGGTATACGGAAACACCACCATCTGGATATTCCCCTCCAAGCCACTCAGCACAGTGGTTAACATTGCTGCCTCATAGTGTCAGGAACTGGGGTTCAATTCCTGGCTTAGGTCGCTGTCTATGTGGAGTCTACACGTTCTCCCCGTGTCTGCGTGGGTTTCCTCCGGGTGCTCCAGTTTCCTCTCACAGTCCGAAAGACGTGCTGGTTAGATGCATTGGCCATGCTAAATTCTCCCTCAGTGTACCCGAACAGGCGCCAGAGTGTGACAACTAGGGGATTTTCACAGTAACTTCATTGCAGTGTTAATGTAAGCCTACTTGTGACACTGATAAATAAACTTTATATCTTCCAGACCTAGGACTATATCAATATCCCTTCACTATCACTGGGTCAAAATCCTGGATAACCCTCCCTAACAGCGCTGTGGGTATACCTACACAGTAAGAAGTCTCACAATACCAGTTAGAGTCCAACCAGTTTATTTGATAGTAATCTCACAAGCTTTCAGAAACAGTGTTCCTTCATCAGGTGTGTGGAAGGTTCTGATCAGAGAAGGGCATATAAAGTCACTCACAGTTTACAGAATACTGATTCGAATGCAAATCTTTACAGCTAACCTGCTATTCAAGTCTTAAAGGTGCAGACAATGTGAGTGGAGATAGTATTAGCATAGGTTAAAGAGATGTACGTTGTCTCCAGACAGGACAGTAAGTGAGATTTTACAAGCCCAGGCAAGTCATGGGAGTTACAGATAGTGTGACATGAACCCAAGATCCCGGTTGAGGCCGTCCTCATGTGTGCGGAACTTGGCTATCAGTCTCTGCTCAGCGATTCCGCGCTCTCGTATGTCGTGAAGGCCGCCTTGGAGACATGGACTGCAACGATAGAAGAAAGCAGCTCACAACTACCTTCCAAAGGGAAATTAGGGATGACCAATAAATACTGGACTAACAAGTGGCGCTCAGATCCCTTGAACATTTATAAACATCCATGATTATCCGCCATTCTGGTTTGAGAATCCTACACTGCAGGATGAAGCTCATTCGACCCATCGAGTCTGCACTGACCACAATCCCACCCAGGGCCAATTGTCATAACCCCATGCATTTATCCTAGCAAGCCCCCAACACTAAGGGGCAATTTAGCACGGCCAGTCAACCCAACATGCACATCTTTGGAATGTGGAAGGAAACCAGAGCACCTAGAGGAAACCCACACAGACACAGTGGGGATGTGTGAACTCCACACTGACAGTGACCCGACCCGAGGCTGGAATTGAACCCGTGTCCCTGGCGCTGTGAGGCCATGATGTGGAGGTGCTGGCGTTGGACTGGATGAGCACAGTAAGAAGTCTCACAACACCAGATTAAAGTCCAACAGGTTTATTTGGCAGCAAATAGGGGGATTACTGCCCCTTCATCAGGTGAGTGGCAGTTGTGTTCACAAACAGGGCCATATATAGGCAGCAGTGCTAACCACTGTGCCACCGTTCTTTACATTTTCCTCCTTGGTGCGCACCACAAAATCTACACTGCAGCTTGAGATCAGGCACCTTGTACACAGACTTTTAATGAAATCATGATTGTTTCGCAGTACACTTGAACAGAAAGCCACTGGTTAGCATGATACTCCAGGATTGCATAGTAAGGGTCACTCAAAAGTCAGATTGCTGGCATGAAGAGCTCAGTGAATTGATTTGATTTGATTTGATCTGATTGAGTTGATTTGATTTGATTTGATTTATAATAATCAGGTTTTGGGATAAAGTATTGTTCATTATCCTCTACAGACAAAGCATATCGTTCATCAAGTACATGAGGAAAAGGAAAGGAGAGAGTGCAGAATATCGTGTTACAGTCATAGCTAGGGTGTAGAGAAAGATCAACTTAATGCAAGGTAGGTCCATTCTTCCCTGACAGCAGCAGGGAAGAAGTTGTTTTTGAGTCGGTTGGTACGTGACCTCAGACTTTTGAATCGTTCTCCCGAAGGAAGAAGGTGGAAGAGAGAGAGTCCTTAATTATGCTGGATGCTTTGCCAAGGTAGTGGGAAGTATAGCCAGAATCAATCGACTGTTCTTTAACCTCTGAGGTGGAGAGTTGTGGGTTCCTTCTCATCCCTCTCCAGAGACTTGAGCATGTAATATGAGAGAGAGAAATGTGAGGGTGTCGTATTTCCCACGAGGTGTTGAAATGAGCCCCATTCACCAAAAGACAAGCCCTCATTAAACTTATGCCCCCTAGTAACTGAGGGTGGAAGAGTCAATTATTGGGGGGCATTGGTTTAAGATGCGAGGGGCAACTTTTAAAAGAGATGTACGAGGCAGGTTTTTTACACAGAGAACTTGTTGTCTGGGAAGTAGTGGAAGCGGATATGGTAGTGACTTTTAAGGGGCGTCTTGACAGGTACATGAATGAGATGGGAATAGAGATATGGTCCCCGGAAGGTGGGGGTTTTAGTCCAGCCAGGCAGCATGGTCAGTGCAGGCTTGGAGGGCCGAAGGGCCTGTTCCTGTGCTGTAATTTTCTTTGTTCTTTGTTCATTCACTGGCTGTAACAGAGAACAATAGCAGAGGGACTGTGTTACTGGGCTAGTCATCCAGAACAGATAACACTGAAACACGAGTTCAAATGGCAGAAGGCAAATTTAATTCATTTAATTCAATCTGGAATCAATAATGGTGAACATTCAAAGCTGCTACTGCTGTAAAGGGACAGGCAATAAATGCGAGCCCAGCCAACAATGCCCGCATCCCTTTACAGATTCGGAAAAAGCTTAACTCCTTTCAGCAAGGAAATCTGCTGTCCTTGTCTGGACTGTGTGTAACTCCATACCTCAGTAATGTGGTTGGCCCTGAACCTGCTGGATGAAACAGCCTTGCAAGCAACCAGGGTGATCAACTATCCTGTATTTTAGAGTACTACTCCCAGCGATTCCCCCCTCCCCTGGCATCACTACCCTACACCACAACCCTCGACTTTCCACAGTCGAAGTGCCCTTTATTAGAATCATAGAATCCTTACAGTGCAGAGGAAGGCCATTCGGCCCATCAGGTCTGCACCAACAGCAATCCCACACGGGCCCTATCCACGTAGCCCCACGTATTTACCTCAGTAATCCCCCTGACAACTTAGCATGGCCAATCCACCTAGTCTGCGCAACTTTGGAGCGTGGGAGGAAACCGGAGCACCCGGAGGAAACCCACGCAGACACGGGGAGATAGTGCAGACTCCACACAGTCGCCCAAGGCCAGAATCAAACCTGGCTCCCTGGCGCAGTGGGGCAGCAGTGCCAACCACAGTGCCACCGTGCCGCCCAGCCAATTCTAAAGAGTCTGTTACCCTGCAAACTTCTCAGTTGTATTCAAGAAGGTGCTGGTATTATCAAGGACAATTAGGGAGGCAGAATAAATGCTCTCCCACAGCTGACTGAAAATAAAATCACAAGGCATTACTCAAAGAAGAGTAAAGTTCTTATAGAAATCCTACAGTGCAGAAAGAGGCCATTTGGACCATCAAGCCTGCCCTGACAACAATCCCACTCTAGCTTTATTAACCCCATCTATTTACCCAGCTAATCCCCCTGATACTAAGGGGCAATTTAGCATGGCCAATCCACCTAGCCTGCACATCTTTCGGACTGTGGGAGAAAATCAGAGCACCCGGAGGAGGCCCACACAGACAGGAGGAGAACACACAAACTCCACACAGACAGTGACCCAAGCCAGGAATCGAACCCAGGTCCCTGGAGCTGTGAGACAGCACTGCTAACCACCGTGCTGCCTGGGGGTTCTCTGGTCAAGATATTGCTTTAAAAATAACTACCACATTGCTCTGCACAAAACAGCTGCTGGAGTTCCTACATGGCAGTAGTGACAAAATATGGAAAAGTGTATCGTGGGCACTTTGGGAAATCCTGAGGTCAAGAAAGGCGCTATAAAGATGAAATTCCTTTCTTTCTAACATTGCTGACAATTTGGGAGGCATGGTGGCATAGTGGTTAGCAAGTTAGGAAGTGATGCGATGTGATGCGAAGTGATGCATATTGGTAGAACTAATGTAGGGGGGGAGCTATACAATAAATGGCAGAGCCATCAAGAGCATAGACACACACAGGGACCTGGGGGTGCAAGTCCACAGGTCCTTGAAGGTGGCAACACAGGTGGAGAAGGTGGTGAAGAAGGCATATGGCATGCTTGCCTTTATAGGATGGGGCATAGAGTATAAAAATTGGTGTCTGATGTTACAGCTGTATAGAACGTTGGTTAGGCCACATTTGGAGTACTGCGTCCCGTCCTAGTCGCCTCCCTACCAGAAGGAGGTAGAGGCTTTGGAGAGAGTGCAGAAAAGGTTTACCAGGATGTTGCCTGGTATGGAGGTTCTTAGCTATGAGGAGAGATTGGGTAAACTGGGGTTGTTCTCCCTGGAAAGTCAAGGAATGAGGGGAGACCTAATAGAGGTGCACGAAATTATGAAGGGTATAGATAGGGTGAACAGTGGGAAGCTTTTTCCCAGGTCGGCGGTGACGATCATGAGGGGGTCACAGATTCAAGGTGAAGGGGGCGAGGTTTAACTCAGATATCAGAGGGAGGTATTTTACACAGAGGGTGGTGGGGGCCTGGAATGCACTGCCAAGCAGGGTGGTGGAGGCGGACATGCTGGGATTGTTTAAGACTTATCTGGACAGTCACATGAACAGACTGGGAATGGAGGGATACAAACCAATGGTCTAGTTGGACCAATGAGCATTGGAGGCTTGGAGGGCCGAAGGGCCTGATCCTGTGCTGTATTGATCTTTACTCTTTGTGCTGCCTCACAGCACGCAACGACCCAGGTCTATTCTGGCCTTGGGTGACTGATTGTGTGGAGTTTGCACATTCTCCACATATCTGCGTGGGTTTCCTCCAGCTGCTCTGATTTCCTCCCACAGTCCAAAGATGTGCAGGTTAGGCGGATTGGCCATGCTAAATTGCCCCATAGTGTTAGGGGAACTAGCTAGAGTAAATGCATGGGGTTATGGGGATAGGGCCTGGGTGGGAATGTGGTTGGTGCAGACTTGATGGACCGAATGGCCTCTTTCTGCACTGTAGGGATTCTATGATTCTTGATATAAAAAGCACACCTGTGTAACCTTTAAGATAAAGCATATTTTTATCTCCCGAGTATCGATTTCAATTCTGAAAGACCTGTACGCTCCTTGAAGTCCTCTCTGATGGAGGAAAAGACGACATCAAACATTAATGCCTACCAAAGCTGCTGTTTATATGTGGGAATGTTCTAGGCCTTCCTCAGGCATCACTTCATAAAAGCCTTGGCTGACTTTGATTAAGAACAGAACTGAAAGGGGCAACAGGTATTGCAATCAACACATTTGAACAGCGGTTCCCTGAGCTACTGTGAGTTTTTATTAAGAGAGTTTATCCCGGTTGCTTTTACCATTTAAGAACTGGGCCACGCTAGTGTTCAATAATTGATTGCAAATCAATCCCTTCTTTATCACTGTAATAAATTACCCACAGAGTGAGGCCATTTGTCATTATCACGCCTGTCAATGACCTTAGCGTGTTTCTTTTGACTCTGAACTAATTTGTGAACTGTGAGATGACAGAGAGGCCCCTCACAGACAAAGGGCATCCATCCTGTTGAGGTTATTCTCTATGTTCCCTAACTCTCTGACAGTGACAAGTGACTGTGTCTTCTCAGATTCAATGGATGCGATTTTTCCGGTCCCTTCAGCCGTGTTTGGCCGTTTAGTCTGGCAGGAGGCCGAAAATGGGATTCGCGCTGCCGGAAATCTGATCTCCATCTTCCCAGGCCCATCCCACTGGCAGCATAATGGCACAGCGGTTAGTGCTGCTGCCTCACAGCGCCACACACACCAGGTTCAATTCCTGGCTTGGGTCACTGTCTGTGTGGAGTCTGCACGTTCTCCCCATGTCTGCGTGGGTTTCCTCCGGGTGCTCCGGTTTCCTCTCACTGTCCAAAGATGTGGACGTCTGGTGAATTGGCCATGCTAAATTGATTGTAGTGTCGGGGGGACTAGTAGGGTAAATGTGTGGGGTTCTGGGATTGTGGTCAGTACAGACTCGATGGGCTGAATGACCTCCTCTGTATTGTAGGGATTCTATGATTCTATGATCTCATGCAGAAAGGGCAAGAACTTGATTTGAGTCAATTTGAATGCAATTCAATCTCATTAATGAGATGCTTCAGCCCCAGGACAATCTGTTCTAACTCCCCCTGACAGTGTGGTCTCAATCCCAGGACAATCTGTTCTAACTCCCCCTGACAGTGTGGTCTCAGCCCCAGGACAATCTGTTCTAACTCCCCCTGACAGTGTGGTCCCAACCCCAGGACAATCTGTTCTAACTCCCCCTGACAGTGTGGTCCCAACCCCAGGACAATCTGTTCTAACTCCCCCTGACAGTGTGGTCTCAACCCCAGGACAATCTGTTCTAACTCCCCCTGACAGTGTGGTCCCAACCCCAGGACAATCTGTTCTAACTCCCCCTGACAGTGTGGTCTCAACCCCAGGACAATCTGTTCTAACTCCCTCTGACAGTGTGGTCTCAATCCCAGGACAATCTGTTCTAACTCCCCCTGACAGTGTGGTCTCAATCCCAGGACAATCTGTTCTAACTCCCCCTGACAGTGTGGTCTCAACCCCAGGACAATCTGTTCTAACTCCCTCTGACAGTGTGGTCCCAACCCCAGGACAATCTGTTCTAACTCCCCCTGACAGTGTGGTCTCAACCCCAGGACAATCTGTTCTAACTCCCTCTGACAGTGTGGTCTCAACCCCAGGACAATCTGTTCTAACTCCCCCTGACAGTGTGGTCTCAATCCCAGGACAATCTGTTCTAACTCCCCCTGACAGTGTGGTCCCAACCCCAGGACAATCTGTTCTAACTCCCCCTGACAGTGTGGTCTCAACCCCAGGACAATCTGTTCTAACTCCCCCTGACAGTGTGGTCTCAGCCCCAGGACAATCTGTTCTAACTCCCCCTGACAGTGTGGTCTCAGCCCCAGGACAATCTGTTCTAACTCCCCCTGACAGTGTGGTCCCAACCCCAGGACAATCTGTTCTAACTCCCCCTGACAGTGTGGTCCCAACCCCAGGACAATCTGTTCTAACTCCCCCTGACAGTGTGGTCTCAATCCCAGGATAATCTGTTCTAACTCCCCCTGACAGTGTGGTCCCAACCCCAGGACAATCTGTTCTAACTCCCCCTGACAGTGTGGTCCCAACCCCAGGACAATCTGTTCTAACTCCCCCTGACAGTGTGGTCCCAACCCCAGGACAATCTGTTCTAACTCCCCCTGACAGTGTAGTCTCAACCCCAGGACAATCTGTTCTAACTCCCCCTGACAGTGTGGTCTCAATCCCAGGACAATCTGTTCTAACTCCCCCTGACAGTGTGGTCCCAACCCCAGGACAATCTGTTCTAACTCCCCCTGACAGTGTGGTCCCAACCCCAGGACAATCTGTTCTAACTCCCCCTGACAGTGTGGTCTCAGCCCCAGGACAATCTGTTCTAACTCCCTCTGACAGTGTGGTCTCAATCCCAGGACAATCTGTTCTAACTCCCCCTGACAGTGTGGTCCCAACCCCAGGACAATCTGTTCTAACTCCCCCTGACAGTGTGGTCTCAGCCCCAGGACAATCTGTTCTAACTCCCCCTGACAATGTGGTCTCAACCCCAGGACAATCTGTTCTAACTCCCCCTGACAGTGTGGTCCCAACCCCAGGACAATCTGTTCTAACTCCCCCTGACAGTGTGGTCTCAGCCCCAGGACAATCTGTTCTAACTCCCCCTGACAGTGTGGTCTCAACCCCAGGACAATCTGTTCTAACTCCCCCTGACAGTGTGGTCCCAACCCCAGGACAATCTGTTCTAACTCCCCCTTACAGTGCGGTCTCAGCCCCAGGACAATCTGTTCTAACTCCCCCTGACAGTGTGGTCTCAACCCCAGGACAATCTGTTCTAACTCCCCCTGACAGTGTGGTCCCAACCCCAGGACAATCTGTTCTAACTCCCCCTGACAGTGCGGTCTCAGCCCCAGGACAATCTGTTCTAACGCCCTCTGACAGTGTGGTCCCAACCCCAGGACAATCTGTTCTAACTCCCCCTGACAGCGTGGTCTCAGCCCCAGGACAGTCTGTTCTAACTCCCCCTAACAGTGTAGTCTCAACCCCAGGATGATCTGTTCTAACTCCTCCTGACACTGTGTTCTCAACCCCAGGACAATCTGTTCAGTCTGTTGCTGCAGTATATCTTGTAGATAGTATACACTGCTGCTACTGAGCGTCAGTGGTGGAGGGAGTGGATGTTTGTAGATCTGGTGCCAATGAAGCAAGCTGCTTTGTCCTGGATAGTGTCAAGCTTCTGGAGTGTTACTGGAGCAGCACCCATCCCGGCAAGTGGGGACTCTGACTCGGTCAGTGCCAGAGTTGACTCTGTCTACGCTTCCCGCTGTCTCGAAAAAGTAGTCAGCATAATTAATGACCCCATGCAACACGGACATTCCCTCTCCCATCTTTTTCAATCGGGAAAAAGATACAAAAGTCTGAGGTTGTGTACCAGCTGATTCAAGAACAGATTTTTTCCTGCTGCCATCATGGACCTACCTTGCATTAAGTTGATCTTTCTCTACACCCGAGCTATGACTGTAACATTACATTCTGCACTCTTTCCTTCTCCCCTACGTACTCTATGAACAGAATGCTTTGTCTGTATAGTGTGCAAAAACCAATACTTTTCACTGTGTTATAGGGCAATATCAGGGATCATGTCTTTTACATTTTAGGTCCTATGTCCGTTCATGTTTTATTTAATTTCAGTGTAATACATGCAGGGCTACATAGAGCAAGCCCAGAGAGCCAGGCCTCACCAGAGGGAGGAAGGGGTTTACGCAGGCAGCTAGAGGCCTGCTCCGCCATCAGATAATGATTAACGCATGCTACCAAGTTCTGATGTGCAGGAGATCATTCCGAATTATCACGACAGTGGAAGAACAGGCATTTAGACAGGCAGGCTCCATAGTTGAGGGAGGGTATAGTCTTCTGTAAAACACCATCATCTAGCAGACGGGGGAAAATGATTAACACATCAGTGTAAATCAGTTAAGCAAATACAACGCTTTGACATTATAATCAGGTAAATGGAACTGCCCTAGAACTGATTAATGAAGTTGCACTGAACAATGTAGTCTGCACAACGAAATTAGAAGAACCATCTTGTATCCAAATCAAAGAATTAATATGTCAATGTTTTATTTATTTATTTATTGCCACAAGTAGGCTCACATTAACACTGCAATGAAGTTACTATGAAATTTCCCTTGTCACCACACTTCAGCACCTGTTCAGGTCAATGTACCTAACCAACACATCTTTCAGACTCTGGGAGGAAACTGGAGCACCCGGAGGAAACCCATGCAGACATGGGGAGAATGTGCAAATTCTGCACAGGCAGTGACCCAAGCTGGGAATCGAACCCAGGTCCCTGGCACCATGAGGCAGCCGTGCTAACCACTGTGCTGCTGCGCTACCCCTTTTGTGACTCAAAAAAGTATAATGCCCTGTACCAATCTAACAGAGTCAGAGAAGGGCTTGCAGCCAAGCTGAGATTTCAGGCTGGAGTCCAGTCTCCCTCATGCACATGGAATAAAAACTTTTCTTGAAGTTTGACGCGGCCTCCAAGGCTCGACCCATTTTTTTTCCCCTCCTACAACTGCATCCCAATACGTGTGATAATAATAAATCAAATCAAATCACCCTGACAGCAGAGTCCTCTTAATAATCTGCATGTTCCCCCCCATACACACTCTTTTCATTATTCCAATCCTCCTGACAAAAATTTACCACAGCAGCCCTGCTGAAGCAGCAGCTATACTCAAGTTAATTTTCCTTGCGGGTGAACTGCCTGTGCAGGCGTGACGGCGCTGTGGAGATGAGGTCTCCAGGCACTCTCCCCAGTCGCCCGCACTCACCCAGTACACTAAGCAGCAGCCGTGACAACGGGCTGGAGACCCACACCGAACCCTGCAGAGGGCTGGAAGGGAGAAACCAAACCTGCTCTCCCGAAATCTGCAAAAACATATATAAAGTAGCTCGGAGCTCAGAACTGATTGAGTGAAAACTGCAAAGTGCCTCCTGGTTATTGTGAGCGAATGACAAGATGTGACTTCGCTTGGTAATAACATTACCGCCACCCACTGTGTTTGATAGACTCAATTGGTTTATTCACTCGCTTATCCTCTTCAAATCTGCCTGCTCAGATCTGTGCAAAAAATCAATACAGCTAATAGATCATTATCACCATGTATCATTCCTCTAACAGAAAGTTCTGCAGCAGCCAAACAAAGGATCCAAGCTATTTGTTTTTTCCCTCCATTGTGATCAGGTTTCACATTTAACATGGCATCAAGGGAAGAGCTTAACGCCATGACAATCGCTGAGTAAGCAGGCTTTACAACGGGTCTCCAATTTGCTCTGTTTATTCAATGAATTCTGCTTTGATTGGGTACGCTGCCAGCTTTTTAATTCATTGTGCAAAAATGAATATGATGCAAATATGAAATAGAAATGAAAAGCTCCAACAGAGTTGGTGATGAGGACATTAAACCCTGTTTCACTCATGACAGTTTTTTGGGGTCAAACGGAGAGAGGAGATGTTCCCTTTACTTCTTGCTCTGCCACATTTCACTTGGCTCATATCCAATCCTTATAGTCCCTTGTGATGCCTTGCCCTCATATTGTGGCTTACTGTCTTCTTATCCACTGGAGTTTTTCCATTTTTCAATTTTTATTCATGGATCATAAAATCCTACAGCGCAGAAGGAGGCCATTTAGTCTATTGAGCCTGCGCCAACCACAATCCCACCCTGGCCTTACTCCCATAACCCCATACATTTACCCTAGCTAGTCCCCTTGACACTAAGGGGGAATTTAGCATGGCCAATCCACCCAACCCACACATCTTTGGAGTGTGGGAGGAAACTGGACCACTCGGAGAAAACCCATGCAGGCATGGGGAGAATGTGCAAACTCTGCACAGGCAGGAATCGAACCGGGACCCGGGCACCGTGAAGTAGCAGTGCTAATCATTGTGCCACCGTGCCGCCTATTAAACATGTTAGTCTTTCTTTGTGCAGAGTGGTGGATGGATGGGGGGTGTATTTATGTGTTGGGGGATTAAAGGAAAAGGGAGGTTGTTTTGTTCGTGAGGTATGTGGGGGGAGGGAGAAACTTGAGGAGGTCATGCCTGTTAAAGACAGGATAAGAGAGAACTGTAACCAGTGAGGCCCCACAGGGGTCCGTTCCCAGACCACAACTACTTACAGTCTATATCAATGATTTACAAGGAGGGTCAGGGTGTAATATAGTGAAGTTTGCTGGAGACACAAAAATAGGTAGGAAAGCAGGTTGTGATGAGGAGATAAAAAGTTTACAAATGGATATTGAGAGGCTAGGGGAATGGGCCAGAATCTGGCAGATGGAGTTTAATGTGGATAAATGTGAGGTCATCCATTTTGGCTGGAAAAATAAAAGGGCAAATTGTTATTTAAATGGGAAACAGATTCAAAAGGTGTCTGTGCAGAGGGATCTGGTTGTCCTTGTGAATGAGTCTCAGAAAGTGTGTGTGCAGGTAAAGAATGTCACAAGGAAGGCAAATTGAATTTTGGCATTTATTGCAAAGGGTCCAGAGTATAAAAGTAAAGAAGTGTTGTTACACGTGTATAATATGGTGAAGGAACAACTCTCCAAAAGCTCATGATTCCAAACAAACCTGTTGGACTTTAATCTGGTGTTGTGAGACTACTTACTGAACTCACCCCAGTCCAACGCCAGCATATGAATAAACTAGGCTTGTACTCGTTAGAGTTTAGAAGAATGAGGGGAGATCTCATTGAGACATATAAGATGATGAATGGAATGGATAGGATAGAGGTGGAGAAACTCTTCCCGCTCAGAAAGGACAGTAGGACTAGGGGCACAGCCTCAAGATAAAGGGGGGACGGTTTAGAACGGAGTTGAGGAGGAACTTCTTCACTCAAAGGGTGGTGAATCTCTGGAATTCTCTGCCCATTGAAATGGTGGAGGCTGCCTCGCAAAATATTTTTAAGACGCGGGTTGATGGGGTTTTGATAAGCAAGGGGATTAAGGGTTATGGGGAGAGGGCGGGAATGTGGAACTGAGCCACGACAGATCAGCCATGATCTTATTGAATGGCGGGGCAGGCTCGAAGGGCTAGATGGCCCACTCCTGCTCCTATTTCTTATGTTCTTATTTCCACATCATGACAATTGTATAAGCCTTTGATGAGATCACACTTGGAGCATTGTGTTCAGTTTTTGTTCCTTTCTTTGAGGAAGGATGTGGTGGCACTGGAAGCGGTTCAGAAGAGGTTCACTAGATTGATTCCAGGTTGGAAGAGGCTGTCATACGAGGAGCTGTTGAGTATTTGGGATTGAATTGGCTGGAGTACAGAATGAGGGGGAATTTGACTGAAGTTTATAAAATACTCAACGGGATTGATAAAGTAAATGTTAAACAAATGTTCCCCCTTTCAGAACAGTCTGGGACAAGAGGCCATAGTTGTAGAGTAAGAGGGAAGATGTTCAAGACAGAGGTAAGAAGAAGCTACTTCTTGCAGAGGGTTGTGAATCAATGGAAATCACTGCCCCAGATTGCAGTGCATGCCAAAGCAATCAATGGATTCAAAAAGGAGATAGATAAATATTTGATCGAAAGCAGGATAAAGGGCTATGGAGAAAAGACAGGGAAGTGGAGTTAGGATGAGATGAAATCAGTCATGTTCATATGGAATGGTGGAGCAGGCTGAAAGGGCTGGATTGCATACTCTCACTCCTAATTGTTATGTTCCTAGCAAAACCTTCCATCAGTGATTGAAATGGAAAGGAGGATATGTGTGTTTCTTAACCCCTGAGTGTATAGACAAGCTGAATAATTAGGAATAGGATTTTCAGGGGTTTAATTGTTTATTGCCAAAGACCCAATGAGACATCTCTCACTCGCCAGTCTCTCGCACACATTCAGGAAAAGAACAGTTAAAGAGAGTGGTGCACTGATAGTCAAGAGCAAAGGACTAGTTCATAATTCATGAGATTGCCTCAAATTATGACCCCCTAGTGATAGACTCCATCCCCATCGGAAAAGGACCCTCTAGATTCAGAAAGAATGTTCCCGATGTTGGGGGCATCATAGTTTGAGGATAAGGGGTAAACTTTTTAGAACTGAGATGAGGAGAAATTTCTTACCCAGAGGGTGGTGAATGTGTGGAATTCACTACCACAGAATGTAGTTGAGACCAAAATGTTGTCTGATTTCAAGAAGAAATTAGATTTAGGTCTTGGGAATAGAGAGATCAAGGGATATGGAGGAAAGGAGGGGATCAGGATATTGAATTTGATGATCGGTCATGATCAAAATGAATGGTGCAGCAGCTCGAAGGGCTGAAGAGCCTACTCCTGCTTCTAGTTTCTATGTTTTTTTGCTTCTATCTTGGAAAATATATGATACCAGGCTGATGAAGAAGAGATTTTTCACTACTGCAATGTAGTAGGTAGGTTCATAGCCAATGTCATATACCAGAACAGGACACTTCCAAAGAGATGTATGTGGTGCAGGTCACCAAGTTAGTTACTTGTAGTCTTGTTACTGGAAAATTGACTTGCTTTATTGGTGAAATCAAAAAGAAACAGGTTTGGAGACCTGACGATGATAGTGTCCAGTTCTTAAGGCACAGTTGTTGCTGCCCTTTCTGTTGATGCTGCTACTGTTATAGAATCATAGAGTCATAGAGGTTTACAGCATGGAAACAGCCCCTTCAGCCCAACTTGTCCATGCTGCCCTTTTTTTTAAAGCCCTAGACCAGTCCCAATTTTTCGCATTTGGCCCACATCACTCTATACCCATCTTATCCATATAACTGTCGAAACACTTTTTAAAAGACAAAATGTTGCTGTGTCCCACGGAGACCACATGGCTGCCATGCAATATGGCTTCATACAGCTCCCCTTTCCAAACAGTATGGTGTTATACTTAAAATAGTTGGCCACAGGTTGGTCCAGTCTTTTTGCAGACATGCACTCCCCTTTGTATCAGGATGACTCAGTCATCAAGAAATAATTTCTGGATGGATTCAGGAGATGGGCAGTGACACTTCTGATCCAGAATGTGTTCCTTTGTCCTTTAGAGACAATGGGGGCGATCTTACCATCGCGCTCGGTCAGCTGATGGGTGGGCTGAGCCGGCAAGGTCGTGAGGGAGCCACGAAATCAGGTTCGCACCTGATCTCTCGCCTCTCGTGATCTTACCAGCACCAGATGTCCGGCGAGGTCAGCCTCACACTGGAAATAATTCGTTTAAATGTACTTAAATCAATATTTGTACTCCTTTAATGAGCCCGCGACACTATCATCCGGGCTCACTTGCCTGTGTGACCTCATTGTGAGAGGCTGTCTCCAATGAGATTTACAGCAACGGGGACCAGACATGATGGCCTTGCCGGAAAGAACCAGAGGCTATTAAGGACCCCGGGGAGGAGGGGGAGTTGCCCCTTAGACAGTGCCAGCCTGGCACCCCGGCACAGCCCACTGGGTACAGAGCAGTGCCAAAGGAGTGGGGCCAGAGGGGGTTGGGCCACTGGGAGGCACAGCTAGACCAGACTGGGCAGTCAGTGACAGTGGCAGGGGTGGGGGGCACTGCACAGTCTACACAGGGACCAGTGGGAGAGGGAGGGGGGAACCCATCACACACTCTGCATTGGAATCAGTGGGAGAGGGAGGGGGATGATTGGAGCTGGCCTTGGGGGGGATTGTCAGGCTGGCCATCACGTAGGGAGTGTTGGGTGGTCAATCATGGTGGGGTGGGGGGGGGGGGGGGGTCGGGTGGCCAATCGTGGGGAGGAGGTGGAAGGAGGGTATTGGTCTGGGTGGGTGGGGGAGGGTTCAGGATGTGTCACCCCCTCTGGCCCCACTCCCTTGACACTACTCTGTATCCGGTGGGCTGTGCCAGGGTGCCAGGCTGGGACTGCCCAAGGGGCACCTTCTCCTCATCGCTGGGGGCCTCAGTGGTTCGTGGTTCTACCGGCAAGGCCATCACCTCTTAGCCACCCCCCCACTGCCCCCCCCCCCCCTCCCCACCACGGTACCTGGTTGGGGGGAGGCGGGGGGGGTGCCTGCTGTGCTTTCGGCAGGCTGGCAAGCTGAGAGCAGCAGAGGCTGAGTGACAGGTTTCTGCTGCTGGAGACTGCGTGGGCACAATTGCGCTCCCTGCTGCTCTCAGCCAGCATTCAGGTGACTAAAGCCTCGCACCCCCACTCCCCATCCTCTAGAGGTGAGAAACCGTTTCTTCTGTGTTTTTTACTCTAATGGATAAGGTCGCAGCTTTGAACTCACCCGGAAGAGAGAATTTGAAACTCTCCTGTTTTCACGCCCTTCCTGGACTTTTTTTAAAATAATTTTCTTGGGTAAAATCGGCCCAAATGTGGTAATTTTGAATCCAGTAAGAAGTCTCGCAACACCAGGTTTAAGTCCAAGCAGTTTATTTGATAAACTGGTTGGACTGAAACCTGGTGTTGTGAGACTTCTTACTGTGTTTACCCCAGTCCAACGCTGGCATCTCCACATCAAGTTTGAATCCACAGAGCAAGTCAGATCACCCCTGGCGGTCATCTTTTGCAGCCTGCCTTTGTCCAATTTGTAAAGAGAGGTCATTTCCAGAAGGTTCCACACTGAATACAGTTGATGCCTTAACATCAGGGATACGACACACCCTCACTAGGCATGATGACAGACGCCTACCTGAACCCCTTGAGAAACTTCCAGCATTTCCTGTTTTTATTCATCGTGGTAACTGCCCCTATTTGCATTACCAAGGGCCCAGGAGTTCTTTGCGGTGAAGCTGCTTCTGATTATCACATCATTAGCAGGCTTTACAACTGATTCCTATTTGTTTCTGGTAATTCCAGACTCCTTACTAGTTGTTCCCTAATCCATCATGTTAACTGCCTCATGTTGCATGACCACACATCAGGGGTCCCGTGTTGTGAAGCAGTTCCCGACATTGCAGATAGATTTACACGCTGCCTGTCCCCTTTTAACCACTTGATCGCCTCGCCGCCTGTACGCTGCCAGCTACCCATTTCTAGAATATTCCAGCAATCTCACGCTGCCCGTCGGCTATGAGAATGTTAGCTTAATGTGTTTCAAATAAACGCCTGGCTTCCTCCTTTAAGATAACAAACAAAATAATTCAATTTGGCCAGTATTCCCGCAGCATCGTTTCAAATACTTTTATATCTCATTATCATTATTTCGTTCCTTTTATTCGCAGCACAAGAGTAAAATTGGGGGAGAGCAGATTTCAAAGGGGTTGAGAACCAGTTAGATGAGATAAATTGGAATCAAAGATTGGCAGACAGAAACATAGAAACTAGAAGCAGGAGTAGGCCATTTGGCCCCTCAAGCCTGCTCTGCTATTCATTTTGATCATGGCTGATCATCGGGTTCAACATCCGGACCTCCCCTCCCCCTCTATATCCCTTGATCCCTTTAGCCCCAAGAGCTATATCTTATTTCTTCTTGAAATCACGCAACATTTTGATGTCGACTACTTTCTGTGGTAATGAATTCCACACATTCACTACCCTCTGGGTGAAGAAATTTTTCCTCACCTCAATTCTGAAAGGTTACTCCTTATCTTCAAACTATGACCCCTAGTTCTGGATTCCCCCACCATCAGGAACATTCTGAATCTACTCTGTCTAACCCTGTTAGAATTTTATAAGTTTCTATGAGATCCTCTCTCACTCTCCTAAACTCCAATTAATATAATTCTAACTGACTTAGGTCTGTCCTCATATTAGAGGCCTGCCTTCATAGAAACAGTGACTCTGTCAGGAAAGAGCCAGCCAAGGTTTGGAAGCTCCTCTAAATGGTCACCATTGCTTTCACTGCCTTCAGATCTCAAACAATAATGAAACAGAGTACTGGAATGAAATAGAGAACCTGGTAAACTTCTGCATAATCTCTTCCTCAATGTCAACAATAGAAAGGAGATTGTCATTGACTTTAGGAAGCTTGATGGAGAACATGCCCATGTCTACATCAATGGGGACAAAATAGAAAGTGTCGAGAGTTTCATGTTTTTAAGTGTCCAGATCATCAACAACCATGGCCCCTCCATGCGGACGCTATAGTTAATAAAGCCCATCAATGCCTCTACTTTCTCAGAAGACTAAGGAAATTTAGCATGTCCATTACAACTCTCACCAACTTCTATAGATACACCATAGAAAGCATTCTTTCTGGTTGTATCACAGCTTGGTATGGCTCCTGCTCTGCCCAAGACCTCAAGAAACTACAATGGATCATGAATGAAGCCCTGTCTATCACTCAAACCAGTGACATTTTCTACACTTCCCGCTGCCTTGGAAAAGCAGCCAGCATAATCAAGGCCTCCACGCACCCCAGACATTCTCTCTTCCACCTTCTTCCATCAGGAAAAAGACACAAAAGTCTGAGGTTACATGCCAACTGACTCAAGAACAGCTTCTTCTCTGCTGCCATCAAACTTTTGAATGGACTTACCTTGCATTAAGTTAATCTTTCTCTACACCGTAACTATGACTGTAACACAACATTCTGCACTCTCTCCTCTCCTTCTCTGTGAATGGTATGCTTTGTCTGTATTGCATGTTTTTACTATATATGATGTGGAGATGCCAGCGTCGGACTAGGATAGGCACTGTAAGAAGTCTCACAACACCAGGTTAAAGTTCAAAAGGTTTATTTGGTGGCACGAGCTTTCAGAGCACCACTCCTTCATCAGGTGAGCGCAGGATTGATTCACAAACAGGGCATATATAGACACAAACTCAATTACAAGATAATAGTTGGAATGTGAGTCTTAACAGGTGATCAAGCCTTTGCAGATGCAGACAATGTGAGTGGAAAGAGAGTTAACCAACACTATGGCAGTGCCAGTTTCCATGCTGTAAGTATCTATGACTCTATCTTCCAAACTTTTGCCCATTCTCCTACCCTGTCTATATTTCTCTGAGGAGTCTTTGTGTCATCCTCACCACTTGCCTTCCCACCTATTTTTATGCCACCCGCAAACTTGTACATTCACTTCCCTTGTTCAAGTCATTAATATATATTGTAAATAGTTGTGGCTTCAGCACTGATCCCTGTGGACTCTTTTAACAAAACACTGCCTCTTAAAGCAATCCCACCTTAAACACAAAATATATCAAAATAGCACAGTATCATCACAGATGCAACTCGGGTTAGTGGTAAGCTAAAGGTCTGGATATGTTATAAAAACCAACAAAAGATGACCAAAATAATACAGAGAAAGTAGATGAAGTATGAGGGTAAACTAGCATGTAATGTAAGAATGGTCAGGAAGAGCTTCTTTCAATATATAAAAAGGAAGAAAAGAGGCCAAAGTGAACATTGTCCCTTTAGAGAGTGAGACTGGGAAAAAAATAATGGGGAACCAGGAAATGGCAGTGTAGTTAAACAAATACTTTGCATCAATCTTCACAGTGGAAGACATTAATAACATTCCAAATATACTAAATAATCATGGGGCAAAAAGGAGGAGACAATAAATACAATAACACTCACTAGTGAAAATATACTGGGGAAAGTTATGGGGGTTGAAGGTTAATGAGTCCCCTGGAACAGCACAGCACAGGTGCTATTTTGATCAGTATAAACATTGTACCATTTAGATCAGATTTCCTCTCTTCATTCATTTAACCAAAATAAATCATTTCATATATCTCTGCATTGTTCATTTGTCAAGTGCCTATCCATTTCCCCAGTGTGTCAACCCTGGTATGTTCTGAAATTCTAGAATCCAAAAATCCCTACAATGCAGAAGGAGGCCATTTGGCCCATCGAGACTGCACTGACCACAATCCCATCCCAGGCCCTATTCCCATAACACCACATGTTTATGTTGCTAATCCCCCTGACGCTAAGGTCAATTTAGCATGGCCAATTAACCTAACCCGCACATCTTTGGAGTGTGAGAGGAAACCAGAGCACCCGGAAGAAACCCACGCAGACACAGGGAGAACACCCAAACTCCACACAGACAGTGAGCCAAGGCCGGAATAGAACCTGGATCCCTGGCTCTGTGAGGCAGCAGTATTAACCACTGTGCCAACGTGCTGCCTTGTCCTCCTGAAGTTTGTTATCATCTCCCTACCGTTCACTATCTTTCTGAGACCTGTGGTTGTGGTTCTTCTTTTTATTCCTTCATGAGATGTTAGCATTGCTGGCTGGTCCAGCATTTATTGCCCATCCTTAACTGCCTTTGAGAGGGCAGTCAACCACATTGCTGTGATTCTGGAGTCACATGTAGGCCAGACCAAGTAGGAATGGCAGATTTCCCTTCTCTAAAGGACATTAGTGAACTACATGTTTTGTTTTTCCAACAATTGACAATGGTTATATTTTGATCAGTAGACTTTTAATTCTAGATTATCTTTACTGAATTCAAATTCCCTGATTGCTGAGGTGGGGTTCGAACCTGGGTTCCCGAGCGCTACCCTGGGTCTCTAGATGACTAGCCCAGTGACAATGCCATGACACCACTATTTCCCAAAGTTGATGAATGTACATAGAAAGAAGAGTAGTCACTACATTGACTTCCGGAGAATCTCGCTGCATTTTACAGTCCAATCTGGAACACTGCTGTTTCCTGTTTCTTAGTCAACATTGTAACTAAATTGGGACGGCATGGTGGCATAGTGGTTAGCACTACTGCCTCACAGCACCAAGGACTCAAGTTCAGTTCGGCCTTGAGTCACTGTTTATGTGGACTTTGTACATCATTTCATCTTGAGAAGTACATGAGTGACTTGGGATTAGAGGGATATGGTCTCCAGAAGAGTAGGGGGTTTTAGTTAAGACAGGCAGCATGGTCAGTGTAGGCTTGGAGGGCCGAAGGGCCTGTTCCTGTGCTGTAATTTTCTTTATTCTCCTCATGTCTGCATGGGTTTCCTCCGGGTGCTCCAGTTTCCCCCCACAGTCCAAAGATCTGTGGGTTAGGTTGATTGGCCATGGTAAATTGAGCCTTAGTGTCAGGGGATTAGTAGGGTAAATATGTGGGGTTATGGGAATAGGGGCTGGGTGGGTTTTAGTCAGTACAGGCTCGATGGGCCGAATGGTCTCCTTCTGCACTGTAGGGATTCAGTGATGAATTGGCATTTCCCCCTTTAATCTGATGACATTCAATTTTACGGACATTATGTTTTATATTTCCTTTGAAAGCCCACGTGCACAATGTACCACAAGTATCCACTCATCAACACTCTTGATTACCTCAACAAATAACTCAATCAAATTAGGCAAACAAGATTTACCTTGAACAAATTTCCATGCTGCCTTTCAATTATTAATCCATATATTTTTCCACTTGTTAATTCATTTTGTTCTAGGTTATTTTTCTGCAGCCTTTTTGCCAACATGTTAGGCTGATTCACCCACAGTAGGGTTTATTTCACCCTCCCCTCTTTTGACCAGGGTTCTGGTACATATCGAAGGATTATTGGAACTTGTGTATCTTCCACCTTTATTTCCCTCAGTAACATAGTATGGCATCTATCTGTACCTTGGTAGCTTTTCATTTTTGAGGCCTAGCAAATTTTTAAATCTCTCCTCTTTACATATTCTTACGCTGTCCAATTTCTCGACTATTGTTTATTTCTTCATGGGATGTGGGCATCACTGTCTAGGCCGGCATCCTTAATTATCATTGAGAAGGAGGTGGTGGCCTCATAGTCACTAGACTATTAATCCAGAAACTAATAGTCTTGGGACATGGGTTAAAATCCCACCACGGCCAATGGTGAAATTTGAATTGAATTTAAAAAATCTGGAATTAATAATCAATTGATGACCATGAAACCATCGCCAATTGTCAGAAAAACCCATCTGGTTCACTAATGTCCTTTAGGGGAGGAAATCCTTACCTGGTCTGGCCTACATGTTACTCCAGAACCACAACAATGTCCTCGACTGCATTTCTGAAATGCCCTAATGACCCACACAGTTGTTCAAGAAGGCAGCCCACCACCCACCTTCTCAATTTGGCAATAAATGCTGGCCAGCCAGTGACATTCATGTCCCACAAATGAATAAAAAAGATGTCATAAAATTTTACAGCTCAGTAAGAGGTGCTTCAGCCCGTTATGTCTGCACTGGCCATCAAACACCCATATAGATATTCTCACCCCTTTTTCCAGCAATTAGTCTGAAGCCTTGAATGCTATGTCGTTTCAAGTGCTCATCTAAATGCCTTGTAAATGTTGAGGTTTTCCCACTTCTATCACCCTTTCAGGCAGTGAGGTCCAAATTCCCACCTCCCTCTGGGTGGAAAAGTTTCCCCTCAAATCCTCTCTAAATTTCTTGCCCCTGACCTTAGATCTATGTAAGGTGGTGACCCTCCTTCTTGAACTGCTGCGGTCCATGTGACGTAGGTACGCTCACAGTGCTGATAGAATGGAAGTTCCAGGAATTTTGATCCAGCCACTCCTTGTCTTTGGCAGAACCCTCCTTCACGGTGAAGACAATGTCAAGATTAGATTATGTCAGGAAGACAGCCTTTGAAGCTGGAAGAGAATGGTAGGATTTTTATGTATTGGGTAATGAAATATTTCCAGCTGTTCACACCAGCTAGATTCTCTGGTCCCGTCAGCAGCTTACCCCAGCCCATGGATTTCCCGTTGGTGTGGGGTAACGGGTAAGTAAACAACGTGTCACCTCCTGCTGGTAGGAAACATGCAGGTGGGAGGCTGGAGAATCTCAAGTTTTACAAATGTACCATAGAAAACATTCTTTCCAGATGCATCACAGCTTGGTATGGCTCCTGCTCTGCCCAAGACGTCAAGAACTTACAAAAGGCCGTGAATGTAGCCCAATCCATCACGCAAACCAGCCTCCCATCCATTGACTCTGTCTACACTTCCCACTGCTCCGGAAAAGCAGCCAGCATAATTAAGGACCCCACCCACCCCGGACATTCTCTCTTCTGCCTTCTTCTGTTGGGAAAAAAGACACAGAAGTCTGAGGTTCCCATACCAACAAGAACAACTTCTTCCCTGCTGCTGTCAGACTTTTGAATGGACTTACCTTGTATTAAGTTGATCTTTCTCTACACCTTGGCTATAACTGTAACATTACATTTCCTGCTCTATGAACGGTATGCTTTGTCTGTATGGTGTGCAACAAACAATACTTTTCACAGTATGTCAATACATGTGACAATAATAAATCAAATCAAATCAAAAATGAAGGACCCCAAGCACTCCGGACATTCTGTCTTACACCTTGTTCCATTGGAAAAAAAGATATGAAAGCCTGAGGTCACGTACTAACCGATTCAAGAACAGCTTCTTCCCTCTTGCCAGCAGACTTTTGAATGGACCTACCTGACATTAAGCTGATTTTGCTCTGCACCCTAGCTATGACTATAACACTACATTCTGCACTCTTTTGTTTCTTCTCTATGAACGGTATGCTTTGTCTGTATCACGTGCAAGGAACAATACTTTTCACTGTATACTAATACATGTGACAATAATAAATCAAATCAAATCAAAACCAAATTCCATTTTTAATCCTTCTAGCCTGATTGTGAAAAGTAATGAGAGATCTGTATTCTCCTCCTGTGGTCCAGTGAGCGGAGACAGACGCTGATGAAAATAGTTCACGACTCACAACAAGAAACAATACTTTTCACTGCATCCCAATACATGTGACAATAATAAATCAAAAAAAATTCCTATGAACAGTATGCTCTGCCTGAATAGTGAACAAGAAACAATAATTTTCACTGTATCCCAGTACACATGACAATAATAAATCAAATCAAATCAAAAATATTTCCTAGATGTTTGTTTCTTGACTTCCACATTGCAATTTAAGGGTTAATTGTTATAAGGCTAACATAGGTAGCAGTGAATCTCAGAAGGCAATTGACTAGAAACTGGAAAAGGAGACTTTTGCAGGGTTGTGCAAAACAGCAAGGGAGTGGGATTGTGTGTATATCTCTTTCAAACAAGCAACATTAGCACAATGGACTGAATGACCTCTCTGTGTGCTGGATGATTCATTGATTAGTATTGCATATTTTCATTTCTTTATCACAGATATAAGGTGCAATCAGATAATTGTACTCTATTTAGTTAAAAGCCTTCTTTGTTGTTGAAAGCAGCCACAGGAGAATTCGTGCCCCAGCACTCTGAAATTGCATTCAACAATTTTCTTGATTTATCCATTGAATTTCTGCTCTTGATTAAGCTGGTTTGTTTTGTGTGTGTGTGTGTGTGTGTGTGTGTGTGTGTGTGTGTGTGTGTGTGTGTGTGTGTGTGTGTGTGTGTGTGTGTGTGTGTGTGTGTGTGTGTGTGTGTGTGTGTGAGAGAGAGCAGATTCTTAGAGATCTACCATGGTGACAATCAGCTATGACTGTAACACTACATTCATTTATAGAGAAAGGAACTCTTCTTTCCTTCTCTATGAATGGTTTGCTTTGTGTAGAGCACAGGAAACAATATTTTTCAATGTATGTTAATACACGTGACAGTAATAAATCAAATCAAAATCAAATCAAGTGACTGGGGGCAGCTCGTGTTCCCCTCAACGGGTTCTCCCCCGACATTTTAATCAGAGGTGGGACGGAGAAACTCAGCCCATAGAGTCCAAAAACAAAGCAATCACTCAGACAGCCTCAGCTGTATCCAATGCTGGGCACTGCACTTTAGAGAGTGAATGCATTAGAGGAAATTTATAAGAATGGTCTTGGGGACGAGAGGCTTTAGCTGCGTAAACAGTTCAGAGAAGATGGGTCAGATCTTTGATTTTGATTTGATTTGATTTATTATTGTCACATGCATTAACATAGTGAAAACTTTGTTTCTTGCGCACTATACAGATAAAGCATACCGTTCACAGAGATGGAAAGGAGAGAGCGCAGAATGTAGTGTTACAGTCATAACTAGGGTGTAGAGGACGGTGAACTTAATGCAAGATAGGTCCATTCAAAAGTCTGATGGCAGCAGGGAAGAAGAAGGACGGAAGAGGAGGTTGAGATGAGACTTGCTCGAGCTATTCAAAATCATGAGGCTCTGGGCAAAGTAAAAAGGGAGAAACTGTACCCCATTGACAGAGGGCGAGAACCAGGCAGCAACTTAAGTTAAGTGGCAAAAGAACAAGAAGTGACACAGTGGAGAACTTATTCTGCATGGTGAGTGGATGGGATCTGGAATGCTATGCCTGAGAGTGTGGGCAAGGCAGATTCAATCCTGGCTTTCGAAAGAGAAATGGATCATTACCTGGAGGGAGAGAATTTGTAGGACCATGGGGAAAGAGTGGCTGAGATGCTCTTTGCAAACAACTATCATTTTTTTTGTTCATTCATGGGACATGGGCGTCGCTGGCTGGCTAGCATTTATTGCCCATCCTGGTTGCCTTTGGAGAGGATAGTTGAGAATCAACCACATTACTGTGGATCTGCAGTCAAATGTAGGCCAGGCTAGATAAGGACAGCAGATTTCCTTCCCTAAAGGACATTAGTGAACCAGATGGGTTTTTCCAACAATGGTTTCATGGTCATCAATAGATTCTTAATTCCAGATTTTTTTTATTGAATTCAAATTCCACCATCTGCCATGGCGGGATTCGAACCTGGGTCTCCAGAACACTAGCTGAGTTCTGGAGTTTGTAGGGGAAGGGAAGGGTTAGGGACCAATTGAGATCTACACTGGTGACAATCAGTCCAAGGAAACAGGAAAGTGTTCCATCCTGTATCTTACAAATTGATGAGTTTATAACGCGATGAGTCACTGAGATGGAGTAATTTTAAACTAGCACTGTGACAAATCAATTGAACTGTAATACTTTCAAAGCTTTAACTGAACCAGTTTGGGGGAGTGAGTAGAAAATTAATCCCAATTCCCCAGTCTGAATAAATTCTACAAATAAGAGATTTTTGGGTTTAAGTATACAGAGTGCTTCACACCCTATACCCCATGGATTTTATATTTATGTTGTACACTCCTTCCTATTTCATCCTCAGGTACGGATTCTTATTGGGGTCAAATTCCATGCTTAAAATTTATTCATTAGTATCACAAATAGGCTCATGTAAGCCAATTTGTGATACTACAACAAAGTTTTCTGAGATAATCCCCCAGGTTCCACACTCCAGCACCTGGATATCATTGAACTAGGAAGAGCACAGAGAAGGTTTACTGGGGTGCTACCGGGACTTGATGGTTTGAGTTATAAGGAGAGGCTGGATAGATTGGGACTTCTTCCCTGGTGCATAAGAGGCTTAGGGGTGATCTTGTAGAGGTCTGTAAAATAATGAGGGGCATAGATCAGCTAGATAGTCAATATCTTTCCCCAAAGGTACGGGAGTCTAAAATTAGAGGGCATAGGTTTAAGGTGAGAGGGGAGAGATACAAAAGGATCCAGAGGGGCAATTTTTTTCTCACAGAGGGTGGTGAGTATATGGAACAAGCTGCCAGAGGCATTGGCAAAGGCGGATACAATTTTATCTTTTAACAAGCATGAGTAAGATGGTTATTAAAGGATTTGTGCCAAATGAGGGCAATTGGGACTAGCTAAGTGGTAAAAACTGGGTGGCATGGACAAGTTGTTCAGAAAGAGGCCATTTGGCCTATCGACTGACAACAATCCCCAGTGTTTACCCCAGTCCAACGCCGGCATCTTCACCACAATCCCACTGCCCAGGCCCTATCCCCACAACCTCGTATATTTATTCTGCTGATCCATTTGACATCCTCCTAACACTAAAACGCAATTTAGCGTGGCTTTTTCTTCTGCCTCTTGAGCTGCCACCTTTTAGTTGGCCTAAAAGTCCCCCAAACTTATTTATACCCAAAAGAAAATGCAGCAGGCCACAGGAAATTGTGAACGACTGGGGGTTGCAAACAAGCTTCATTCTTTGTGAATTAATGATTGCAAAATGGCGGACAGGTTGCTTGCTGATCTTGGCGCCTCCTGTCTTATCGGTGAGAGGCGTGAGGACATTGGACTATCTATCTAAAGCCATCTTTCAATTCGGGGAATTTAAAATTCTGCCCTATGCCCTGTGATTCTCATGAAACGCGAAAATGAAGACTCTCAAAGTGCTAACTTGGGAATAATTATGTTTAAAAATTCAAAATGACAAATATCAGAAAGGACACAACTATTTGTACTCCTCTGCTTAAACACCTACTTGGAAAATGAAAGTTGAGTAAAATTATAGATATTATGATGTGCTCTTTAAAAAAAAATGACAGCAGCCTTTCTGTCCCCTTTGGATTCCCTCCACAGTTATTTCAAGTGATCCCAATGGAATTTGCCAGAAAATCGTGATAAATAACACAGTAGTTAATCAATATTACCCTGTTCAAATAGAGAAGATGGAGGGAATACCCAGCAGGTCTGGCAGCATCTGTGAGAGCTAACCCGGAGTTAACACTTTGGGAAGAATTTTGCCGGCACGTCTGCCCGAGGTTCGTACCATCCCGCCCGAGGCCAACGGAGAATGCCGTTCTCCGAATCTGGCCCGCATCCGGAATCGGGGCGGGCGTGCCGGCAAAATTCCGGCCTGTGACCTCCCATCGGAAGCCACAAAAACCCAACCCAAACTAAATCGTTTGGCGTCAAGATGCTCAGATAACAGGGATCTAAGACAAATTCCAGTTGTTGTCACGGAAATGCACTTCATGCCAAGCAAGATTTTTAATCCACCAGCTGGAAACATGAGATTGCACTTTTAAAATACAGACTTTTCAAAAAGAGGGTGGAAGTTTCCTGTCCCACCCAGGGAATTACAGCGGGCGGGGCAGGACCGTGCAAAAGTCAGTTGACCTCGGGCGGGATCTTCCAGTCTTGGGGTGAGCGCTGCTGGAAAATCCCACAGTAGAAGTGAGTTGAACACAGACAAAATGGCCACCTAATTTGCATTAACATACATCGCACATCCCACACCTTCTGGGATGAAGACAGAGGTATTGCTAAATCCCTCAGAGACAATGCGAGCTTGGAGGGCAGCACTTAAGGAAGTGGCCCTGGAAGTAGTAGATCCATTGATGATCATTTTCCAAAATTCTTTTGACGCTGGACTGGTTCCTACAGATAGCTATGGGTAGCCAATGTAAGCCTGCCATTCAAAAAGAGAGGTAAAGAGAAAACAGGGAACTATAGACTAGTGAGCCTAACATCGGTACGGGGGAAGTTACTACAGTCCATTACCACGAACAAAGATCAAAGAAAATTACAGTACAGGAACAGGCCCTTCGGCCTTCCAAGCCTGCACCGACCATGCTGCCCATCAGAACTAAAACCTCCTACCCTTCCGGGGACCATATCCCTCTATTCCCATCCTATTCATGTTTTTGTTCAGGCGCCCCTTAAATGTCACGATCGTATCTGCTTCCACTACCTCTCCCAGCAGCAAGTTCCAGACACCCACCACCCTCTGTATAAAAAGCTTGTCTTGTTCATCTCCTTTAAACCTTACCCCACGCACTTTAATCTTATATCGCGCCCCCCCTCCCCCCCCCCGCCCCGAGTAATTGACTCTTCCACCCTGGGAAATTCCACTCATTACTCTTCTAACTCTCTGCGCTTCTTTGAATTGTGCTCTGAGATTTTAAATTGTTGTATCAATAAGCAGAGCAGGCCTAATGGCCTAATCTCTCAACTGAATAACAAGGCCTCCAATAAAACCATATATCCTGGAGCACCGCACGATTCAGACCAAGTTACGAAGTGTGCTTGGGTCATGGAATCGAAGATTTAAACATAGAAACATAGAACAGTACAGAACAGTACAGGCCCCTCGATGCTGTGCCGAGCTATGTCCAAACCCAAGATCAAGCTATCCCACTCCCCATCATTCTGGTGTGCTCCATGTGCCTATCCAATAACCGCTTGGAAGTACCTTCACTATCACAGCAAGCAGTCTATTCCACACCCCAACCACTCTCTGAGTGAAGAATCTACCTCAGACATCCCTCCTATATCTCCCACCATGAACCTTATAGTTATGCCCCCTACATCCACCCGAGGACATAGTCTCTGAGCGTCAAGTTATTGTCCAACAACCGGGACAATGCCACACGATGACACAACTCCCCCGACACAAAATGTCTGCTGTTGTACATTGTCAACCGTGCCTCAGTTGGTTGCACTCTCACCTCTGAGTCAGAAGGTGTGGATCAAATTCACAAAATCTTCCAACGTGAAATCAAAGCTCCATCTATCTCCGAACACAAAATATTTCTTGATGCTATTTTGAAAAAGACCATTGGAATTTTTTCACAGCGAATATTTATCCTTCAACAAGCATCATCATTCTTTGTTGGACCTTCACACCACAGAAGTAAGGAGAAAATACAATTATCTCTCCTTGACACTCAGCAATATTACCATCACTGAACGAGTGAAAGAAATATCTTTCTTGGTAAAATGTGCTTGTTCCCTTCTCGACATTGCAAGTGAAATAGTGCTTCCTTAGCTGTGATATGCTTGGGGCAGCACGGTGACACAGTGCTTGGCACTGCTCCTCACACAGCCAGGGACCTGGGTTCAATCCTGGCCTCGGGTCACTGTCTGTGTGGAGTTTGCACGTTCTCCCCGTGTCTGCATGGGTTTCCTTCAGATGCTCCAGTTTCCTCCCACAGTCCAAAGATGTGCTGGTTAGATGGATTGGCCGTGCTGAATTGCCCCGAGTGTCCCACAATGTGTTGGTTAGATGGATTAACCATGGTGGGTGCTGGTGATCGATGGGGGGCATCCAGCCTGACTGTCTGCCCCTCTACCATGGCTACATTAATGGAATCCCTACAATGCAGAAGTAGAACATTCAGCCCATCAACTCTGTACTGACCACAATCCTACCCAGACCTTATTTCCCTAACCTCACATATTTCCCCTGCTAATCCCCTGACACTAGGGTCAGTTTTGCATAGCCAATCAACCTAACCCACACATCTTTGAAGTGTGGGAGGAAACCAGAGCACCTGGAGGAAACCCACGCAGGCATGGGGAGTACGTGCAGACTCCGCACAGGCAGTGACCGGGAATCGGACCCAGGTTCCTGCAGCTGTGAGGCAGCATTACTAAACTCTGTGCCACCCTTTTTAGAAGGAGGCCGTTCTGCCCATCAAGCCTGCACCGTGGCTAAATTCGCGGCTGGTTGTCCCCGGAGAGGGAGCGTGCGGTGCCCATGGGCACCATCGAGGTCTTCCATGCTTGCCGGGCACCGCGGGGGCTGGGGTGTATTATCGACCCTCTTAACCACGTTTCGGTTTGCTGTTTTAAGCTTCCTTCCTGCTTTGATGTATTGCTTCCGGATGCGGGGCGGGGGGGGTACGTTCCCTTCTTTTTGGGGGATGCCCCTTTCAATTTGTCCCTCAGTTTTTTTGATTTTGTTTTGCCGAGAGGAATGGGTCAGCCCTGGGAAAGGTGTGGAGTTATCGGTATTGGGTTGGGGAGGAAGGAGCCTGGGGAATGATGCTCTGCCAGAGAGTCGGTGCAGACTCGATGGGACGAATGGCCTCTTCTGCGCTGGAGGGATTTGATGATTCTAAGGTCACAAAAAGACGGAGTTTAAATGCCAGGTTTTTATCTCTTTTAAGAGGCGCCTGTACACCAATTCTAAGGAAACAAACGGTGACTGGAGCTCTCGTTGGAATTCCACATAAAATAACAGACCTCCAACACAAGGAGCCTTTATGTCCTCATAATGAAATCCCCCCAAGGACAGCGACAGCTGATAAGAAATGCATTATTGATGCCGAGGATGGTAATATTGTGTGTGTACACATACAACATCAAAGATAGGCAGTTGTCAGGGTGGAGAGGTTGGTGACTGTTGTGTATTTACAGATTATTTATGCCCATAAATTCATACTTGTTATGCAAACCTTGAATGCGCTTCTCCATTCAGCACAGAACTAAACACTTCTTTCGCAGCTTCCAACTGAAATAGAAAATGCGTGGAGGAAGGCATTGATTTCTGCTCTATCCCACTTCTCTGGAACGCACGACCCGACACTGCGTTGGAAACGGCTACAATCGAGGTATTCAAGAGACAATTGGGTTAGGAGCTGCAAAGGAAGAACGTGCAGGGCCGTGGGGAGAAGTCGGGCAGGGTGGGGGAGTGCAAACTGGCTCCTTCAGGGATCCAGACCCAGATACATGGGCTGAAGAATGGCTTCCTGTTGTCCTGTAACCATGGCGACTCTGCAATGAATCGGAAGGTCAAGTACAAAAACAAAATATGACCATAGCATCCTTACAGTGCAGAAGGAGGCCATTCAGCCCATCAAGTTGGCATACAATCCCACCCAGGCCCTATCCCCATACATTTACCCTAGCTCACCCGCCTGGCACTAAGGGGCAATTTAGCATGGCCAATCAACCTAACCCACACATCTTTGGGCAGTGGGAGGAAACCAGAGCACCCGGAGGAAACCCACGCAGACACGGGGAAAATGTGCAAACTCCACACAGACACCATCCCAAACTATGAACTGAACCCAGGTCCCTGGCACAATGAGGCAACAGTGCAAACCACTGTGTCACAGTGCCACCCAGAACAACACCCGGAATGATTTTCAAAAATAAAAATATACTGAATTCACTTTGAATTCAAAATATCCTGAATATACTGGTCCACTTTGGTAGGAATAATGGTAGGAAGGATTATCACTTATGTGGCGAAAGACTGCAGCAGGCGACAGTGCAGAGGGACCTCGGGGTCCTTGTGCATGAGTCGCAAAAACCCAGCTTGCAGGTGCAGCAGGTGGTCAGGAAGGCGAATGGGATGCTGGCCTTCATAGCGAGGGGGATTGAATATAAAAGTAGGGAGGTCTTGCTGCAGCTGTATAGGGCATTGGTGAGGCCGCAGCTGGAGTACTGTGTGCAGTTTTGATAGCCGCACTTACGCAAGGATATTTTGGCCTTGGAGGGAGTGCAGAGGAGGTTTACTAGGCTGATGCCGGAGTTGAGGGGGTTGAGCTATGAGGAGAGGCTGAATAAACTAGGCTTGTACTTGTTAGAGTTTAGAAGAATGAGGGGAGATCTCATTGAGACGTATAAGATGATGAATGGGATGGATAGGATAGAGCTGGAGAGACTCTTCCCGCTCAGAAAGGACAGTAGGACTAGGGGGCACAGCCTCAAGATAAAGGGGAGGCGGTTTAGAACAGAGTTGAGGAGGAGCTTCTTCACTCAAAGGGTGGTGAATCTCTGGAATTCTCTGCCCGTTGAAGTGGTGGAGGCTACCTCGCTAAATATTTTTAAGACGCGGGTTGATGGGTTTTTGATAAGCGAGGGGATTAAGGGTTATGGGGAGAGGGCGGGAATGTAGAACTGAGCCACGACAGATCAGCCATGATCTTATTGAATGGCGGGGTAGGCTCGAAGGGCTAGATGGCCTACTCCTGCTCCTATTTCTTATGTTCTTATGTTCTTATTCAAACATTTGGGACGAAACTCAGTTGGTGAGTGATTTTTGTCACCATTATTGCTGGAGAAGTGTGTGAGTGAGTGTGTATGAGTGTGTGTGTGTGTGTGTGTGTGTGTGAGTCTGAATGTGTGTGTAAGTTTGTGTGAGTGTACGTGTGTGTGTGTGTGAATGTGAGTGTGTGTGTGTGTGTGTGTGTATGTGTGTGCACATGTGGTAGTGTGTCTGGTAGTGTGGTGACCAGAATTGAACACTATATTCCAAGTGCAGCCTAACTAAGGTTCAATAAAGCTGCAATATGGCTTGCCAATTTTTAAACTCAATGCCTCAGCCGATGAAGGCAAGCATGCCATATGCCTTCTTGACTACCTTCTCCACTTGCATTGCCAATTTCAGTGACCTGTGTACCTGTACACCCAGATCCGCGTACACCCAGCGTGTATGTGTGTGAATGAGTGTGTTTGTGTGAGTGAGTGTGTGTGTGTGTGTGAGTGTGAGTGAGTGCGTGTGTGTGTGTGTGTGAGTGTGTGGGTCCATTCTGAATATGATGAATTATAATATTTAGTTATATTTTTTACCAGCCTGATGCTGAGCAATGTGGTGCTGATGATGGAGATTGGAATTCTTTCCATTTTGGACACAGCGTCAGCACAAAGATTTGAAAGGTCAGAAATACACATTTATATGTATGAAAAATCAGCTTCAACTATACTTAGCGGTGTGCCTTGCTTGCTTTTCTCCTGATTTGATTTATTATTGCCACATGTATTGGGATACAGTAAAAAGTATTGTTTCTTGAGCACTTCACAGACAAAGCATACCATTCATAAAGTACATAGGGAAGAGGAAAGGAGAGAGTGCAGAATATAGTGTTACAGTTATAGCTACGGTGTAGAGAAAGGTCAACTCACTATACGGTAGGTCCATTCAAAAGTCTAATGGCAGGGAAGAAGCTGTTCTTGAGTCGATTGGTGCGTAATCTCAGACATTTGTATCTTTTTCCTGACGGAAGAAAGTGGAAGAGAGAATGTCCGGGGTTTGAGAAGTCCTTCACTCTGTTGGCTGCTTTTCTGAGGCAGTGGGAAGTATAGATGGGGTCCATGGGTGGTTTGTATGATGGACTGGTCTACTGGGCTAACTTTGTAGCTTTTTGCATACTGGTCAGAACAGGAGCCATACCAAGCTGTGCTACATCTGGAAAGGATGCTTTCCATGGTTCATCTGTAAATGTTGTTGAGAGTCCTAGCTGACATGCCAAATGTCCTTGGCCTCCTGAGAAACTAGAGGCATTGGTGGCCTTTCTTCACTATGGTATCAGCGTGGAGGGACCAGGACAAGTTATTGGTGATTTGGACACCTAGAAACATGAAGCTCTCGACCATTTTTACTTTGTTCCCATTGATGCAGACAGGGACATGTTCTCGAGTACACTCCCTGAAGTCGATGGCTGTCTTCTTCATTTTACTGACATTGAAGGAGAGATTATTGTCATCTTATCAACTCACCAGATTCTCCATCTCTTTCCTGTACTCCATCTCATCATTGTTTGAGATCTGACCTACTACGATGGTATCATTAGTAACCTAACAAATCAAGTTGGAGGAGGCTTGTGGGCCCTGGTGTTGAGGATGATCGTGGAGGAGGTGTTGTTGCCTATTCTTTATGATTGTGGTCTGTGGGGAAGGAAGTCTAGGATCAAGTCACAGAGGGAGGAGCCGAATCCTAGGCCACAAAGTTTGGGGAGATCAGTTTTGCAGGAATAATGTTGAAGGTTGAGGTGTAGTCAATAAATAGGAGTCTGATATTAGTGTCCTCCAGCATGACAAGAACGTAGGAATTGCTGGAAAGAACAAAAAGGCAAGGCTCCACCTCATCTGCCTTAGCAATCGGGTAGCCATATGAAAGGGCAATAGTGAAATGGTTGACTTGACGGCAATCAATCTTTAATCAATGGCTGTGTTTATTTGTGCCACAAAACTAAGGGAACACTTCCTACACATGCACAAACGCAATGGCTGGAATTTTACCACCCCACCCGCCACAGGGTCCGGAGCAGGCAAGGGGTGGAGAATGGAAATGTCCCTTGACCTCCGATGAGATTTTATGGTTTTGGAACAAGCAAGGCCCAGTGTCTTTCTCAGTGCCAGAGGGTCAGCTGCCTGCATTAAAACAAACAAGTTGGCTTGACATAGACTATCAATAAAGTCGATGTCAACCATTTTTAGATCGATGCAGTCCTTATCCGATTACGAGTCCGTGTACCTAGTTTACCTGCCACTTGGCAATTTTTCCATCTGTAAAACATACTTCTGATTCACTAAATGAAGAAGCTATACCATCAGAAATTTTCCTAACTTCCAATGTGGAGAATTGATTTTACGATTTAGTTTCTGGAAAAGGGCAGGAGATGTGTGGGAACAGCACCATTTGCAAGTTCCCCTCCAAGCCATGCACCATTCTGACTTGGAAGTATTTTGCTGTTCCTTCACTGTCACTGGGTCAAAATCCTAGAATTTTCAGCCACTCCCAATCAGCACTGTTAGTGTTCCTACACCACAATGTTCAAGAAAGCAGCTCAGCATCACTTTCTCAAGGGCAATTAGGGATGGACAACAAATATTGGCCTACTTAGCAACACCAACATCCTCTGAAAGAATTAAAACAACTTTTGGTGAAAATAATTTTAAAAAGTATCTTAAAAAATCATCACCCAATGTGGGGCTTGAAGGCAAGATTTTAAGAGTCTCATTGTCCAACAACTGAGCTAGTCAGGTGGTGCAATGTCTTTCAAACTTATTCAAGGGCTTTTCACAACCTTGAATAGGTTAATTATAATATATGATATTAATAACATGTACCACAGTATATTGAGACCATTTACAAATTGTATTCACTCACATGTATGGGATGGCATGGTGGCACAGTGGTTAGCACTGCTACCTCACAGCGCCAGGAACCCAGGTTCGATTCCTGGCTTGGGTCACTGTCTGTGTGGAGTCTCCACGTCTTCCCATGTCTGTCTGTGTTTCCTCTGGGTGCACCAGTTTCCTCCCACAGTCTGAAAGATGTTCTGGTTAGGTGCATTAACCATGCTAAACTCCCCCCCCCAGTATATCCAACAGGTGCCGGAGTGTGGTAACTAGGGGATTTTCACAGTAACTTCATTGCAGTGTTAATGTAAGCCTACTTGTGACACTATTAAATAGATACACTTTATTTAATCACAAGAGCAATGTTGGCATGGAAACACAATAACTGAAAAATCTTTTTTTTTAATTCATTCATGAGACATGGGTGTCATTGGCAAGGATTTGTTGCCAATTCCTAATTGTCTTTGAATTGAGTAGTGTGCTGGGCCACTTCAGAGGGCAGTTAAGGGTCAACCATGTTGCTGTGGGTCGTGGATCATGCGTAGGCCAGACCAGGTAAAGACGGCAGATTTCCATCCACAATGGACATTAGTGAACCAAATGGGTTTTTACAACAATGGTTTCATGGTCATTATTACACTTTTAATTCCAGATTTTTATTGAATTCAAATTTTACCATCTACCGTAGAGGGATTCGAACCCTGATCCCCAAGAGCGTTAATCTGGGTTTCTGGATTACTAGTCCAGCAACAATACCACTGCGCCACTGCCTCTATTAATTAGCGATTAGGTCACCCAATAATCTTCCACACTCAAAGCAATATAAGCCCAGTATATACAGCAATATTTCTCATATGGACATAAGAGAAATCATAATATCTACTGACACCTCAGGGGAGGCAATATTGTGAAAAGTCAGTGATGGGCAATCTCAGCTAGTCAGTGGGCCACACAAGGAGCCCTCCTTCATCTCAGCGCTCCTCAGGTTTGAAATTGGGCTTGTTCACTAACCGTGGCGCAATGAATCAGATTAAATATATTTAATGCATGCTGAATATTTCATAACGAGTTATAAAAAGTGCTTAATCATTCATATATTAATAGAAGTATCATCAACTTCAAATGGTAAACACAATGTAAATATTTATACTTTGGACACAGCATGGCTCTCACTGTCAATGGTGTGAGCAATCAGCATGTACCTCACTTCACTTGCCCTTGCTTTACTTGTGTAACAGAATCACAGAATATTACAGTGCGGAAGAGGCCCTTCAGCCCATCGACTCTGCACTGATGCATGAAAGATCCTGACCTGCCCACCTAATCCCACTTGCCAGCACTTGGCCTGTAGCCTTGTTATGGTGTGTCAAGAGCTCATCCAGGTACTTCTTAAAGGATGTGAGGCATCCGTCTCTACCACTTTCCCAGGCAGCTCATTCCAGACCATCACCACTCTCTGAGTAAAATAGATTTTCCTCAAATCCCCCCTAAACTGGAGCGCCCGGAGGAAACCCATGCAGACACAGGGAAAACACACAGACTCCTTACAGATAGTGACCCAAGCTGAGAGGGATCTGGAAATACAGATACAGAATTCTCTAAAAGTGACGTCACAGGTGGATAGGGTTGTAAAGAGTGCTTTTGGTACATTGGCCTTTATAAATCAGAGTATCGAGTATAAAAGTTGGAGTGTTATGGTAAGGTTGTATAACGCATTGGTGAGGCTGAATTTAGAGTATTGTGTACAGTTTTGGTCACCTAGTTACAGGAAGGATATAAGTAAGGTTGAAAGAGTGCAGAGAAAGTTCACAAGGATGTTGCCGGGACTTGAGAAGCTGAGTTACAGGGAGAGATTGAATAGGTTAGGACTTTATTCCCTGGAGCGTAGAAGAATGAGGGGAGATTTGATAGAGGTGTATAAGATTTTGATGGGTATAGACAGAGTGAATGCAAGCAGGCTTTTTCCACTGAGGCTAGGGGAGAAAAAAAACCAGAGGGCATGGGTTAAGGGTGAAAGGAGAAAAGTTTAAAGGGAATATTAGGGAGGGGCTTCTTCACACAGAGAGTGGTGGGAGTGTGGAATGAGCTGCTGGATAAAGTGGTAAATGCGGGGTCACTTTTAACATTTAAGGAAAACTTGGATGGGTTCATGGATGAGAGGGGTGTGGAGGGATATGGTTCAAGTGCAGGTCAGTGGGACTAGGCAAAAAATGGTTCAGCTCAGACAAGAAGGGCCAAAAGGCCTGTTTCTGAGCTGTAATTTTCTATTTCTATTTCTATAAACCTCCCACCCCTCATTTTTAATTTGTGTCCCCTCATAATTGACCCTTCAACTAAGGGGAACAGCTGCTCCCTATCCACCATATCCATGCCCTTCATAATCTTGTACACCTCGATCATAGAACATAGAACATTACAGCGCAGAACAGGCCCTTCGGCCCACGATGTTGCGCCAACCAGTTAAAAAACAATGACCCACTAACCTAAACCAATCCCTTTTCGTCCATGAACCTATCCACGGATCTCTTAAACGCCCCCAAACTAGGCGCATTTACAACTGCAGCAGGCAGGGCATTCCAATCCCTCACCACCCTCTGGGTAAAGAACCTACCCCTGACATCCGTCCTATAACTACCCCCCCTTAATTTAAAGCCATGCCCCCTCGTGCTAGATTTCTCCATCAGAGGAAAAAGGCTATCACTATCCACCCTATCTAAACCTCTAATCATCTTATATGTTTCAATAAGATCCCCTCTTAGCCACCTTCTTTCCAGTGAAAACAACCCCAAATCCCTCAGCCTCTCCTCATAGGACCTCCCCTCCATACCAGGCAACATCCTGGTAAACCTCCTCTGCACCCTCTCCAAAGCCTCCACATCCTTCCTGTAATGTGGGGACCAGAACTGCACACAGTACTCCAAGTGCGGCCGCACCAGAGTTGTGTACAGTTGCAACATGACGCTGCGACTCCTAAATTCAATCCCCCTACCAATAAACGCCAAGACACCGTATGCCTTCTTAACAACCTTATCTACTTGATTCCCAACTTTCAGGGATCTATGTACACATACACCTAGATCCCTCTGCTCATCCACACTATTCAAAGTCCTCCCGTTAGCCCTATACTCAACACATCTGTTATTCCTACCAAAGTGAATTACCTCACACTTCTCCGCATTGAACTCCATCCGCCACCTCGCGGCCCAGCTCTGCAACCTGTCTAAGTCTTATCAGGCTGCCCCTCAGTCTTGTCTGCTCCAGAGAAAACAATCCAAGTCTATCCAACCTCTCTATAACTTAAATGTTCCATCCCAGGCAACATCCTGTGAATCTCCTCTGCACCCCTCTTCCCTCTGGAATGGGAGGGGGGTGCAGAAAAATCATAGAATCATTGAATCCCTGCCCGTAAGCTCTCTGACCCATCCCTTTCCGCCATCCCAATCCTACCTTGCTTTGAGAAGGCATTAGGGTTAGGGTTAGGGTTGAAAGAGGTCGCCCCCTGGTGGAGACAATCCAAATCAAGCAAAAGATTCAAGCCAACTGGAATGTATGGCGGTGACGGGCACCCAATCATACACACGTGAATATTTAAACGGCAAAGTAAGGCAAGAATCGTAAAAGAGTCATTATCAGGAAAACAACAGCAAAACACGTCGATATATTAGAAGAAGTAAGACTTGACAGAAAAATGGAACATGTGGTGATTATGCTGATTGATGACCGATAGAGGCTAACACTGCAAGATGAGGTTGTCACAGCATATGATTCACAGGGGGACATAATGAAATTATTTAGCCACTGGAAATCAAAATTATAGGCCTGCTGAGGCCAAGGGCTGTATTTCAAACCATTAGTAAGTCATCTTCAGTTGCTTCAAGATGTTATATCGCATACTTCTAAAGTACAGGTGAAAATTGTGTATTTACTTTTATCTAAATTATACCTTCACCGGCCTCACTTTTCTCCCACTGCCTTAAATAATATGCAGCTACTCGCATCAGACTTTAAACTATCTGAGCTTTCTGAGGTCGTAGATGAGCACTGCTAATGCTGCCTCACGGCGTCAGGGTCCAATTCCGGCTTCGTGTAACTGTTTGTGGGGAGTTTACACATTCTCCCCATGTCTGCGTGGGTTTCCTTCAGGTGCTCCAGTTTCCTCCTACACTCCAAAGATGTGCAGAAGTTTTTTTTATTCATTCGTGGGACATGGGTGTCGCTGGCCGGCCAGCATTTATTGCCCATCCCTAGTTGCCCGAGGGCAGTTGAGAGTCAACCACGTTGCTGTGTCTGTGGAGTTACGTGTAGGCCACACACAGTAAGTAGTCTCACAACACCAGGTTAAAGTCCAACAGGCTCCAGACCAGGTAAGGACAGCAGATTTCCTTCCCCAAAGAACATTCTGACAATTGACAACGATTTCATAGTCGTCAGATTTTCAACTAGATATTTTTTATTGAATTCAAATTCCATCATCTGCCGTGGTGGGATTCGAACCTGGGTCCCCAGAACATTAGCTGAGTTTCTTGATTAATAGTCCAGCGCTAAGACCACTAGGCCATTGCCTCCCCCTCAGTGGTGGATTGCCCATGCTAAATTGCCTCTTAGTGTCCCAAGATGTGTAGGTGAGTGGATTCCCATGGTAACTGTGTGGGGTTCTGGGGACAGGGTAGAGGGGACGGATTGAGTTGGATGCTCATTTGGAGAGTCAGTGCAGACTCAATTGGCAAAATGGTCTTCATCTTCCAGCTTAAGAGCCAACACATTTTAAGTTTAAGTTTATTTATTAGTGTCACAAGTAGACTTACATTAACACTGCAATGAAGTTACTGTGAAAATCCCCTCGTCACCACACTCCAGCGCCTGTTCGGGTACACGGAGGGAGAATTTAGCACGGCCAGTGCACCTAACCAACATGTCTTTCATTCTGTGAAAGGAAACCAAAGCAAATGACCCACGCTCCTTTTTCTCACAAAGGTCTGCCAAACAGGCAGTGGCAAAACCAGCGGTGGGATTTCCCCTGGAATCAGGCCACTGGGCGTGGAGGTCTTGCCAACCTACAAGCACAGGCAAATCAAAAACTGGGAGATCTTGGACTCAGGAGCGCCACTGGGAAGGCAGTGGCTGCTGCTGGAAGGACAAGCAGCATCCCAGGTTTGCAGCATGACCCATGCCACATGTAGGTAATATGGGGGCTGCGGTGGGGGTTGCTAGGAGAGGAGTCCAGGTGTCACAAAGCAAGGGCAGGTGTGTGGCTCTCAGCATTTACCTGTTCTAGTGTCAATCATGAACTGAGTGCTTTTGATGGATGGAAATGGTCGATGGCTTCAAGTTTCTAGATGTTCAGATCACCAACAATCTGTCCTGGTCCCTCCACACTGACGCTATTGTTAAGAAAGCTCACCAGCGCCTCTACTTCCTCAGGAGGCTGAGGAAATTTGGCATGTCAGCTACAACTCTCACCAATATTTACAGACGCACCATAGAAAGCATTCTTTCCGGTTACATCACAGCTCGGTACGGCTCCTGCTCTGATCAAGACAGCAATAAACTACAAAGGGTTGTGAATGTAGCCCAGTCCATCACACAGGCCAGCCTCCCATCCATTGGCTCTGTCTACACTTCCCGTTGCCTCAGAAAAGCAGCCAGCAAAATCAAGGGCCCAACACACCCCGGACATTCTCTCTTCCACCTACATCCCTCGGGAAACAGATACAAAAGTCTGAGATCATGTGTCAATCGACTCAAGAACACCTTTTTCCCTGCTGCCATCAGGCTTTTAAATGAATCTATCTTATATTAAACTGATCTTTCTCCGTACAGTCTCTGCAAGCTGTCTGTGACGGTTACATTATTTTCTGCACACTCTCCTTTGCTTTTCCCCAATGTACTCTATGAATTCTTTGTCTGTACAGCACGCAAGAAACAATACTTTTCACTAGACCCCAATACATGTGACAACAATAAAGCAAATCCACATCCCACCCAAACCCTGGAGGTGACAAGCTGGCCACTCAGTTGTGCATGCTGCATTGCAACAGGCTTACCTGCAACTGGGTTAATGCCAGCGTGGAAGGATGGGGACCTTAAATAGTATTAATTGGCTACTTAAGGGCCTGTTAATAGCAGCAGGGTGGGATCATGGGCCATTTTGCTATGTAGAGCCTAATTCTTGCAGAGGACGTGAAGGTGGCAAGGTTTCAGTATTCTACCATTCTGCCAAAGTAAATGCCCTTTCCACCTCCAAGCTCGTCACATGTGAGACCGTAAGATGTTGGCTGTTTACAGTTCCTCTCCATAGATGCTGCTTGTCATATTGGCCGGAATTTTACTGTCCTGACCACCGTGGGAATGGGAGTGGATGAGAGGCAGGCAATGGGAAGATCCACTGACCTTATAAGAACATAAGAAGAACTAGGAGTAGGAGTAGGCCATTTGGACCCTCGAGCCTGCTGCGCCATTCAATAAGATCATGGCTGATCTTTTTGTGGACTCAGCTCCACTCACCCACCTGCTCATCATCAACCTTAATTCCTTTACTGTTCAAAAATGTATCTATCCTTGTCTTAAAAACATCCACCAAGGTCCCTCAACTGCTTCACTGGGCAGGGAATTCCACAGATTCACAACCCTTTGGGTGAAGAAGTTCCTCCTCAACTCAGTCCTAAATCTGCTCCCCCTTATTTTGAGGCTATGCCCCCTAGTTCTAGTTTCACCCGCCAGTGGAAACAACTTCCCTGCTTCTAACTTATCTGTTCCCTTCATAATCTTGTATGTTTCTATAAGATCTCCCCTCATTCTTCTGAATTCCAATGAGTATAGCCCCAGTCTACTCAGTCTATCCTCATAAGCCAACCCTCTCAACTCCGGAATCAACTCACTGAATCTCCTCTGCACCCCCTCCAGTGCCAGTATATCCTTTCTCAAGTAAGGAGACCAAAACTGTACACAGTTCTCCAGGTGTGGCCTCACCAGCACCTTATACAGTTGCAACATAACCTCATTGTTTTTAAACTCCATCCCTCTAGCAATGAAGGAAAAAAATCCATTTGCCTTCTTAATTACCTGCTGCACCGGCAAACCAACTCCTTGAGATTCCTGCACAAGGACACCCAGGTCCCTCTGCACAGCTGCACGCTGCAATTTTTTACCATTTAAAGAATTGTCCATTTTGCTATTATTCCTACCAAAATGGATGACTTCACATTTACCAACATTGTACTCCATCTGCCAGGTCCTCGCCCACTCACTGAGACTATTTATATCCCTTTGCACACTTTCAGCTTCCTCCGCACACTTTGCTCTGCCACTCATCTTAGTGTCAACTGCAAGTTTTGACACACTACACTTAGTCTCCAACTCCAAATCATCTATGCAAATCGTGAACAATTGCAGTCCCAACACTGATCCCTGAGGTACACCATTAGTCACTGATCGCCAACCAGAAAAATACCCATTTAGCCCCACTCTTTCCTTTCCGTTAGTTAACCAATCCTCTATCCATGCTAATACTTTACCCGGAACACTGTTCACTTTTATCTTACGTAGCAATCTTTGGTACAGCACTTTATCAAATGCTTTCTGGAAATCCAGATACACCACATCTATATGTTCCCCGTTGTCCACCGCGCTCAAATTGTCCTTGAAGAGTGTCAGTAAATTAGTTAAACATGACCTTCCTTTCATGAACCCATGCTGTATCTTCCCAATGGGACAATTTATATCCAGATGTCTCGCTATTTCTTCTTTGATGATAGATTCATGCATTTTCCCCCTACAGAAGTTAAGCTAACCGGCCTATAGTTACCTGGCTTTTGTCTACTGACATTTGTTATTTTCCAATCTGCGGGAACCACCCTAGAGTCCAGCGAATTTTGATAAATTACCACTAGTGCATTTCCTATTCTCCCCCATCTCTTTTAGTGTCCTGGGGTGCATACCATCAGGGCCAGGAGACTTGTCTACCTTTAGCACCATTAATGTGCCCAACACTACCTCTTCCGTGATAATGGTAGTTTCTAAGTCCTCACTGGCCATAACCCCCCGTCATCAATTTTTATCATGTTATTTGTGTCTTCCACTGTGAAGACTGACACATAATACCTGTTCAATGCCTCGACCAGTTCCTCATTTCCAGTTATTAAATCCCCCTTCTCATACTCTAAAGAACCAATGTTTACTGTGGCCACTCTTTTCCATTTTATATGCTAAAAGAAAGTTTTGCTACCTGTTTTTATATTCTGTGCTAGTTTAATCTCATAATCAATCTCACTTTTCTTTCTAGCTTTTTCTGTGGCTTTCTGTTGACCTTTAAAGATTTCCAAATTAGAGTTGACAAAGGGTCATCCAGATGCAAAATGTTGGCTCTTTTGTTTTTATTCACTTGTGGGACATGTGTGTCGCTGACTGGCCATTTATTGCCCACCCCTGGCTGCCCTTGGAGGGCAGTTGAGAGTCAACCACATTGCTGTGACTCTGGGGTCACATGTAGGCCAGACCAGGTAAGGATGGCAGATTTCCTCCTCTAAAGGACGTTAGTGAACCAGATGGGTTTTTCCAATAATTGACAATGGTTTCACGGTCATCAGTAGATTCTTAATTCCAGATATTTTTTATTGAACGCAAATTCCACCAGTTGCCATGGCAGGATTCAGACACAAGTCCCCAGAACAACTCTGTGTGTAGTTTGTACATTCTCCTCGTGTCTACGTTGGTTTCCTCCGGGTGCTCTGGTTTCCTCCTACAGTCCAAAGATGTGCGGGTTAGGTTGATTGGCCATGCTAAAATTGCCCCTTAGTGTCCTGGGATGTGTAGGTTAGAGGGATTAGTGGGTGAATGTGTGGGGGTAGGGTCTGGGTGGGACTGTGGTCGGTGCAGACTCGATGGGCCGAAGGCCTGTTTCTGCACTGTAGGGTTCTATGTTCTAATAGCTGAGTTTCCAGTTTAATAGTCCAGCGATAACACCACTGCCTCCCTAAGGTCTATCCTCTCCCTACAGATGATGTCAGACCCGCTGAGATTTTCCGGCATTTTCTGTTTTTGTTTCAGAGATCAGAGATCCTCTCCTACACATACTACTTGACCTGCTTCCAGCATTTTCTGATTTTATTTCCAGTATCTGCAGTGTTTTCCCCTTGTTGATGATGGGGGTGTGAGTGGGCAGACGGTTAAAGTGGGAACATTTACCACCATATTCCTTCAATTCTTCACAGAGTTCGGAATTACAAGAGGACAATCATTAATGTCCTTGTTGCTGCGTAGTAAATTGCAAATTGCTTTTGTCAATGAGCGGGAATGTAATTAGGAGAACTCATCTATATTAATCTGAAGAAATTGAGTTTAAAAAAAAAGGCAAACAGCTTTGAATCTCGTTCAGCCGCACCTTGCCTCCTCATTGAACGCAGATGATACTGATTTACGGTCAGGCAAACAGAATAACCTCAGAGCGGAAATGATAATAGACAGATAGAAACTTCGGGCACTGTTCTGCCACCCAGCCCATGGCACCCGGACAAGATCCATATGGACTGAAAGCAATCGCGTTTTTAATCGGGTAAATAAGGAACAAACAGAGCGACGTATCCTTTCTTAAACTGTCACTGGGAACATTTGCTCCTGCAGAGACCCAGCACAGGTACAAAAGCCCAAACGGAGTTCTTCTGTGCTGAACCTAATCACAAAGTTTTTTTCTTGAACAGTAGTGGTCAGCAACAAGGTGTTCTGCTCCTTATGAAAGCACAGTGGCTCGGTGACGCAGTGGATAGCTCTACTGCCTCACAGCGCCAGAGATTCGGGTTCCATCCCAGCCTTGGGTGACTGTCTGTGTGGAGTTTGCACATTCTCCCCATGTCTGCATGGGTTGCCTCCGGGTGCTCCAGTTTCCTCCCACAGTCCAAAAGGCCTGTTGGTTAGGTGCATTGGCCATGCTGAATTCTCCCTCAGTGGTCACCTCATTACAGGAAGGGTGTGGAAGCCATAGAAAGGGTGCAGAGCAGATTTACAAGGATGTTGCCTGGATTGGGGAGTATGACGTATGAGGATAGGTTGAGGGAGCTCGGCCCTTTCTCCTTGGAGAGACAAAGGATGAGGGGTGAGCTGATAGAGATGTATAAGATGTTGAGATGTATTGATCGAGTGGATGGTCAGAGGCTTTTTCCCAGGGCTGAAATGGCTGCCACAAGAGGACACAGATTTAAGGTGCTGGGGAGTAGGTACAGAGGAGATGTCAGGGGTAAGTTTTACACTCAGAGAGTGGTGGGTGCATGGAATGGACTACCAGCAACGGTGGTGGAGGCAGATTCGATAGGGTCTTTTAAGAGACATTTAAATAAGTACATGGAACTTGGTAAGATAGAGGGTTATAGGTAAGCCTAGTAATCTCTAAGATAGGGACATGTTCGGCACAACTTTGTGGGCCGAAGGGCCTGTATTGTGCTGTAGTTCTTCAATGTTTTTATGTTTCTATGTACCTGAACAGGCACCCGAGTATGGCAACTAGGGGATTTTCACAGTAATTTCATTGCTGTGTTAATATAAGCCTACTTGTGGCACTAATAAGTAAATTTTAACTTTGTTGTTGCCTCGCAGCACCAGGAACCCAGGATCAATCCCAGCCTCAGGTCACTGTCCGTGCAGAGTTTGCACATTCTCCCCCTGTCCGTGTGCTCCAGTTTCCTTCTATAGTCCAAAGACGCGCAGCCTTGATGGATTGGCCATAGTAAGTCGGTATGGTTACGGGGATAGGGTGAGGGAGGGGGCCTGGGTAAGGTAGTCTCTCAGAGAATCGGTGCAGATTCGATGGGCCTCTGTAGGACCCAGGTTCAATTCTGGCCAACATGCGAACTAGATCTTCCTTTGAACCCTCAGAATAAGATGGACGGTGTTCCCCCCCCCGAGAAAGGAAGTGACTGGACAAAGGAACTTCATTTATTTATTTATTAGTGTCACAAGTAGGCTTACATTAACACTGCAATGAAATTACTGTGAAAATCCCTGAGTGGCCACACTCCGGCACCTGTTCGGGTACACAGAGGGAGAATTTAGCACGACCAATACACAATAATATGTAGGAAGGAAACCTTCATCAAATCTGGTATTTCCATGACAGCAAATTGTGATCCCAGAAATATCAGATGAGAATTTAAAAAGTTGCGTCTTTTTGCTGTTTGATGGAGGAATGTTGATTCTAAACACACAAACGTATGAAACAGGGGCAGAAATTGGCCATTTGGCCCCACTTACAACATCCACCATTCCATAAGATCATGGTTGATCTGATCATGGTTTGAATTCCACATTTCCTATTTACCTCCCAGTAACCTGTGATCTATCTGTGTGTGTAATGAAGCTCAGTGAGTGAGGGTCTGTGTGTGTAATGGAGCTCAGTGAGTGAGGGTCTGTGTGTGTAATGAAGCTCAGTGAGTGAGGGTGTGTGTGTGTAATGGAGCTTGGTGACTGAGGGTCTGTGTGTGTAATGAAGCTCGGTGACTGAGGGTCTGTGTGTGTAATGGGGCTCGGTGAGTGAGGGTCTCTATGTGTGTAATGAAGCTCGGTGAGTGAGGGTCTGTGTGTGTAATGAAGCTCGGTGAGAGAGGGTCTGTGTGTGTAATGAAGCTCAGTGAGTGAGGGTCTGTGTGTGTGTAATGGAGCTCGGTGAGTGAGGGTCTGTGTGTGTAATGGAGCTCGGTGAGTGAGGGTCTGTGTGTGGAATGGAGCTCAGTGAGTGAGGGTCTGTGTGTGTAATGGAGCTCGGTGAGTGAGGGTCTGTGTGTGTAATGGAGCTCGGTGAGTGAGGGTCTGTGTGTGTAATGGAGCTCGGTGAGTGAGTGTCTGTGTTAATGGAGCTTGTTGAGTGAGGGTCTGTGTGTAATGGAGCTCGGTGAGTGAGGGTCGCTGTGTGTGTAATGGAGCTCGGTGAGTGAGGGTGTGTGTGTGGAATGGAGCTTGGTAAGTGAGGGTCGCTGTGTGTGTAATGGAGCTCGGTGAGTGAGGGTCGCTGTGTGTGTAATGGAGCTCGGTGAGTGAGGGTCTGTGTGCGTAATGGAGCTCGGTGAGTGAGAGTACGTGTGTGTAATGGAGCTTGGTGAGTGAGGGTCTGTATGTGTAATGGAGCTCGGTGAGTGAGGGTCTGTGTCTGTAATGGAGCTCGGTGAATGAGGGTCTGTGTGTGTAATGGAGCTCGGTGAGTGAGAGTACGTGTGTGTAATGGAGCTTGGTGAGTGAGGGTCTCTATGTGTAATGGAGCTCGGTGAGTGAGGGTCTGTGTCTGTAATGGAGCTCGGTGAATGAGGGTCTGTGTGTGTAATGGAGCTCGGTGAGTGAGGATCTGTGTGTGTAATGGAGGTCGGTGAGTGAGGGCCTGTGTGTGTAATGGAGCTCAATGAGTGAGGGTCTCTGTGTGTGTAATGGAGCTCGGTGAGTGAGGGTCTGTGTGTGTAATGGAGCTCGGTGAGTGAGGGTCTGTGTGTGGAATGGAGCTCGGTGAGTGAGGGTATCTGTGTGTGTAATGGAGCTTGGTGAGTGAGGGTCTGTGTGTGTAATGAAGTTCGGTGAGTGGGGTTCCCTGTGTGTAATGGAGCTTGGTGAGTGAGGGTCTGTGTGTGTAATGGAGCTCGGTGAGTGAGGGTTTCTGTGTGTGTAATGGAGCTTGGTGATTGAGGGTCTGTGTGTGTAATGGAGATCAGTGAATGGTGTTCCCTGTGTGTAATGGAGCTTGGTGAGTGAGGGTCTCTGTGTGTAATGGAGGTCGATGAGTGAGGTTCTGTTTGTGTAATGGAGCTTGGTGAATGAGGGTCTGTGTGTGTGTAATGGAGCTCGGTGAGTGAGGGTGTGTGTGTGTAATGGAGCTTGGTGAGTGAGGGTCTCTGTGTGTAATGGAGCTCGGTGAGTGAGGGTCTGTTTGTGTAATGCAGCTTGGTGAGTGGGGGTCTGTGTGTGTAATGGAGCTCGGTGAGTGAGGGTCTGTGTGTGTAATGGAGCTCGGTGAGTGAGGGTGTGTGTGTGGAATGGAGCTCGGTGAGTGAGGGTCTGTGTGTGTAATGGAGCTCATAGAGTGGGGGTCCCTGTGTGTAATGGAGCTCGATGAGTGAGGGCATGTGTGTGTCAAGGAGTTCGGTGAGTGAGGGTCTGTGTGTGTAATGGAGCTCGATGAGTGAGGGTCTGTGTGTGTGTAATGGAGCTCGGTGAGTGAGGGTCTGTGTGTGTGTAATGGAGTTCGGTGAGTGAGGGTCTGTGTGTGTGTAATGGAGCTCGGTGAGTGAGGGTCTGTGTGTGTAATGGTGCTAAGTGAGTGAGGGTCTGTGTGTGTGTAATGGAGCTCGGTGAGTGAGGGTCTGTGTGTGTAATGGTGCTAAGTGAGTGAGGGTCTGTGTGTGTGTAATGGAGCTCGGTGAGTGAGGGTCTGTGTGTGTAATGGAGCTCGGTAAGTGAGGGTCGCTGTGTGTGTAATGGAGCTCGGTGAGTGAGGGTCTGTGTGTGTAATGGAGCTCGGTGAGTGAGGGTCTGTGTGTGTAATGGAGCTCGGTGAGTGAGTGTCTGTGTTAATGGAGCTTGTTGAGTGAGGGTCTGTGTGTAATGGAGCTCGGTGAGTGAGGGTCGCTGTGTGTGTAATGGAGCTCGGTGAGTGAGGGTCTGTGTGTGTAATGGAGCTCGGTGAATGAGGGTCTGTGTGTGTAATGGAGCTCGGTGAGTGAGGTTCGCTGTGTGTGTAATGGAGCTCGGTGAGTGAGGGTCTGTGTGTGGAATGGAGCTCGGTGAGTGAGGGTCGCTGTGTGTGTAATGGAGCTCGGTGAGTGCGGGTGTGTGTGTGGAATGGAGCTTGGTAAGTGAGGGTCTGTGTGTAATGGAGCTCGGTGAGTGAGGGTCGCTGTGTGCGTAATGGAGCTCGGTGAGTGAGGGTCTGTGTGTAATGGAGCTCGGTGAGTGAGGGTCGCTGTGTGTGTAATGGAGCTCGGTGAGTAAGGGCCTGTATGTGTAATGGAGCTCGATGAGTGAGGGTCTGTGTGCGTAATGGAGCTCGGTGAGTGAGGGTCTCTGTGTGTAATGGAGCTCGGTGAGTGAGAGTCTGTGTGTGTAATGGAGCTCGGTGAGTGAGAGTACGTGTGTGTAATGGAGCTTGGTGAGTGAGGGTCTGTATGTGTAATGGAGCTCGGTGAGTGAGGGTCTGTGTCTGTAATGGAGCTCGGTGAATGAGGGTCTGTGTGTGTAATGGAGCTCGGTGACTGAGAGTACGTGTGTGTAATGGAGCTTGGTGAGTGAGGGTCTCTATGTGTAATGGAGCTCGGTGAGTGAGGGTCTGTGTCTGTAATGGAGCTCGGTGAATGAGGGTCTGTGTGTGTAATGGAGCTCGGTGAGTGAGGATCTGTGTGTGTAATGGAGGTCGGTGAGTGAGGGCCTGTGTGTGTAATGGAGCTCAATGAGTGAGGGTCTCTGTGTGTGTAATGGAGCTCGGTGAGTGAGGGTCTGTGTGTGTAATGGAGCTCGGTGAGTGAGGGTCTGTGTGTGGAATGGAGCTCGGTGAGTGAGGGTATCTGTGTGTGTAATGGAGCTTGGTGAGTGAGGGTCTGTGTGTGTAATGAAGTTCGGTGAGTGGGGTTCCCTGTGTGTAATGGAGCTTGGTGAGTGAGGGTCTGTGTGTGTAATGGAGCTCGGTGAGTGAGGGTTTCTGTGTGTGTAATGGAGCTTGGTGATTGAGGGTCTGTGTGTGTAATGGAGATCAGTGAATGGTGTTCCCTGTGTGTAATGGAGCTTGGTGAGTGAGGGTCTCTGTGTGTAATGGAGGTCGATGAGTGAGGTTCTGTTTGTGTAATGGAGCTTGGTGAATGAGGGTCTGTGTGTGTGTAATGGAGCTCGGTGAGTGAGGGTGTGTGTGTGTAATGGAGCTTGGTGAGTGAGGGTCTGTGTGTGTAATGGAGCTCGGTGAGTGAGGGTCTGTTTGTGTAATGCAGCTTGGTGAGTGGGGGTCTGTGTGTGTAATGGAGCTCGGTGAGTGAGGGTCTGTGTGTGTAATGGAGCTCGGTGAGTGAGGGTGTGTGTGTGGAATGGAGCTCGGTGAGTGAGGGTCTGTGTGTGTAATGGAGCTTGGTGATTGAGGGTCTGTGTGTGTAATGGAGATCATTGAATGGTGTTCCCTGTGTGTAATGGAGCTTGGTGAGTGAGGGTCTCTGTGTGTAATGGAGCTCGATGAGTGAGGGCATGTGTGTGTCAAGGAGCTCGGTGAGTGAGGGTGTGTGTGTGTAATGGAGCTCGATGAGTGAGGGCCTGTGTGTGTAATGGAGCTCGACGAGTGAGGGCCTGTGTGTGTCATGGAGCTCGGTGAGTGAGGGTCTGTGTGTGTAATGGAGCTCGGTGAGTGAGGGTCTGTTTGTGTAATGGAGCTCAGTGAGTGAGGGTCTGTGTGTGTAATGGAGCTCAGTGAGTAAGGGTCTGTGTGTGTAATGGAGCTCGGTGAGTGAGGGTCTGTGTGTGTAACGGAGCTCGGTGAGTGAGGGTCTGTGTGTGTAATGGAGCTCAGTGAGTGACGGTCTGTGTGTGTGTAATGGAGCTCAGTGAGTGAGGGTCTGTGTGTGTAATGGAGCTCAGTGAGTGAGGGTCTGTGTGTGTGTAATGGAGCTCGGTGAGTGAGGGTCTGTGTGTGTGTAATGGAGTTCGGTGAGTGAGGGTCTGTGTGTGTGTAATGGAGCTCGGTGAATGAGGGTCTGTGTGTGTAATGGTGCTAAGTGAGTGAGGGTCTGTGTGTGTGTAATGGAGCTCGGTGAGTGAGGGTCTGTGTGTGTAATGGAGCTCGGTGAGTGAGGGTCTGTGTGTGTAATGGACCTGGGTGAGTGAGGGTCTGTGTGTGTAATGGAGCTCGGTGAGTGAGGGTCTGTGTGTGTGTAATGGAGCTCGGTGAGTGAGGGTCTGTGTGTGTAATGGAGCTCGGTGAATGAGGGTCTGTGTGTGTAATGGAGCTCGGTGAGTGAGGGTCTCTGTGTGTGTAATGGAGCTTGGTGATTGAGGGTCTGTGTGTGTAATGAAGTTCGGTGAGTTAGGGTCTCTGTGTGTGTAATGGAGCTTGGTGATTGTGGGTCTGTGTGTGTAATGGAGCTCAGTGAGTGGGGTTCCCTGTGTGTAACGGAGCTTGGTCAATGAGGGTCTGTGTGCGTAATGGAGCTCGGTGAGTGAGGGTCTCTGTGTGTGTAATGGAGCTCGGTGAGTGAGGGTCTGTGTGTGTAATGAAGCTCGGTGAGTGAGGGTCTGTGTGTGTAATGAAGCACGGTGAGTGAGGGTCTGTGTGTGTCATGGAGCTCGGTGAGTGAGGGTCTGTGTGTGTAATGAAGCTCGGTGAGTGAGGGTCTGTGTGTGTAATGGAGCTCTGTGAGTGAGGGTCTGTGTGTGTAATGAAGCTCGGTGAGTGAGGGTCTGTGTGTGTAATGAAGCTCGGTGAGTGAGGGTCTGTGTGTGTAATGAAGCTCGGTGAGTGAGGGTCTGTGTGTGTAATGGAGCTCTGTGAGTGAGAGTCTGTGTGTGTAATGAAGCTCGGTGAGTGAGGGTCTGTGTGTGTAATGAAGCTCGGTGAGTGAGGGTCTGTGTGTGTAATGGAGCTCGGTGAGTGAGGGTCTGTGTGTGTAATGGAGCTCAGTGAGTGGGGGTCCCTGTGTGTAATGGAGCTCAGTGAGTGGGGGTCCCTGTGTGTGTAATGGAGCTCGGTGAGTGAGGGTCTGTGTGTGTAATGGAGCTCGGTGAGTGAGGGTCTGTGTGTGTATTGGAGCTCAGTGAGTGGGGGTCTGTGTGTGTGTAATGGAGCTCGGTGAGTGAGGGTCTGTGTGTGTACTGGAGCTCAGTGAGTGAGGGTCTGTGTGTGTGTAATGGAGCTCGGTGAGTGAGGGTCTGTGTGTGTGTAATGGAGTTCGGTGAGTGAGGGTCTGCGTGTGTGTAATGGAGCTCGGTGAGTGAGGGTCTGTGTGTGTAAAGGTGCTAAGTGAGTGAGGGTCTGTGTGTGTGTGTAATGGAGCTCGGTGAGTGAGGGTCTGTGTGTGTAATGGAGCTCGATGAGTGAGGGCCTGTGTGTGTCATGGAGCTCGGTGAGTGAGGGTCTCTGAGTGTAATGGAGGTCGATGAGTGAGGTTCTGTTTGTGTAATGGAGCTCGGTGAGTGAGGGTCTGTGTGTGTAATGGAGCTCGGAGAGTGAGGGTGTGTGTCTGTAATGGAGCTCGGTGAGTGAGGGCCTGTGTGTGTAATGGAGCTCGTTGAGTGAGGGTCTGTGTGTGTAATGGAGCTCGGTGAGTGAGGGTCTGTGTGTGTAATGGAGCTCAGTGAGTGGGGGTCCCTGTGTGTAATGGAGCTCGATGAGTGAGGGCCTGTGTGTGTAATGGAGCTCGATGAGTGAGGGCCTGTGTGTGTAATGGAGCTCGGTGAGTGAGGGTCTGTGTGTGTAATGGAGCTCAGTGAGTGAGGGTCTGTGTGTGTAATGGAGCTCGGTGAGTGAGGGTCTGTGTGTGTAATGGAGCTCAGTGAGTGAGGGTCTGTGTGTGTGATGGAGCTCAGTGAGTGAGGGTCTGTGTGTGTAATGGAGCTCGGTGAGTGAGGGTCTGTGTGTGTAATGGAGCTCGGTGAGTGAGGGTCTGTGTGTGTAATGGAGCTCAGTGAGTGGGGGTCTGTGTGTGTGTAATGGAGCTCGGTGAGTGAGGGTCTGTGTGTGTAATGGTGCTAAGTGAGTGAGGGTCTGTGTGTGTGTGTAATGGAGCTCGGTGAGTGAGGGTCAGTGTGTGTAATGGAGCTCAGTGAGTGAGGGTCTGTGTGTGTAATGGAGCTCGGTGAGTGAGGGTCTGTGTGTGTAATGGAGCTCGGTGAGTGAGGGTCTGTGTCCGTAATGGAGCTCGGTGAGTGAGGGTCTGTGTGTGTAATGGTGCTCAGTGAGTGAGGGTCTTTGTGTGAAATGGAGCTCAGTGAGTGAGGGCCTTTGTGTGTAATGGAGCTCGGTGAGTGAGGGTCTGTGTGTGTAATGGAGCTCAGTGACTGAGGGTGTGTGTGTGTAATGGAACTCGGTGAGTGAGGGTCTGTGTGTGTAATGGAGCTCGGTGAGTGAGGGTCTGTGTGTGTAATGGAGCTCGGTGATTGAGGGTCTGTGTGTGTAATGGAGCTCGGTGAGTGAGGGTCTCTGTGTGTGTAATGAAGCTCGGTGAGTGAGGGTCTGTGTGTGTGTAATGGAGCTCGGTGAATGAGGGTCTGTGTGTGTGTAATGGAGCTCGGTGAGTGAGGGTCTGTGTGTGTAATGGAGCTCGGTGAGTGAGGGTCTGTGTGTGTAATGGAGCTCGGTGAGTGAGGGTCTGTGTGTGTAATGGAGCTCGGTGAGTGAGGGTCTGTGTGTGTGTAATGGAGCTCGGTGAGTGAGGGTCTGTGTGTGTAATGGAGCTCGGTGAATGAGGGTCTGTGTGTGTAATGGAGCTCGGTGAGTGAGGGTCTCTGTGTGTGTAATGGAGCTTGGTGAGTGAGCGTCTGTGTGTGTAATGAAGTTCGGTGAGTTAGGGTCTCTGTGTGTGTAATGGAGCTTGGTGATTGTGGGTCTGTGTGTGTAATGGAGCTCCGTGAGTGGGGTTCCCTGTGTGTAACGGAGCCTGGTCAATGAGGGTCTGTGTGTGTAATGGAGCTCGGTGAGTGAGGGTCTCTGTGTGTGTAATGGAGCTCGGTGAGTGAGGGTCTGTGTGTGTAATGAAGATCGGTGAGTGAGGGTCTGTGTGTGTAATGAAGCTCGGTGAGTGAGGGTCTGTGTGTGTAATGAAGCACGGTGAGTGAGGGTCTGTGTGTGTCATGGAGCTCGGTGAGTGAGGGTCTGTGTGTGTAATGAAGCTCGGTGAGTGAGGGTCTGTGTGTTTAATGGAGCTCTGTGAGTGAGGGTCTGTGTGTGTAATGAAGCTCGGTGAGTGAGGGTCTGTGTGTGTAATGAAGCTCGGTGAGTGAGGGTCTGTGTGTGTAATGAAGCTCGGTGAGTGAGGGTCTGTGTGTGTAATGGAGCTCTGTGAGTGAGGGTCTGTGTGTGTAATGAAGCTCGGTGAGTGAGGGTCTGTGTGTGTAATGAAGCTCGGTGAGTGAGGGTCTGTGTGTGTAATGGAGCTCGGTGAGTGAGGGTCTGTGTGTGTAATGGAGCTCAGTGAGTGAGGGTCTGTGTGTGTAATGGAGCTCAGTGAGTGGGGGTCCCTGTGTGTAATGGAGCTCGATGAGTGAGGGCCTGTGTGTGTAATGGAGCTCGATGAGTGAGGGCATGTGTGTGTCATGGAGCTCGGTGAGTGAGGGTCTGTGTGTGTAATGGAGCTCGATGAGTGAGGGCCTGTGTGTGTCATGGAGCTCGGTGAGTGAGGGTCTGTGTGTGTAATGGAGCTCAGTGAGTGAGGGTCTGTGTGTGTAATGGAGCTCGGTGAGTGAGGGTCTGTGTGTGTAATGGAGCTCAGTGAGTGAGGGTCTGTGTGTGTGATGGAGCTCTGTGAGTGAGGGTCTGTGTGTGTAATGAAGCTCGGTGAGTGAGGGTCTGTGTGTGTAATGAAGCTCGGTGAGTGAGGGTCTGTGTGTGTAATGGAGCTCGGTGAGTGAGGGTCTGTGTGTGTAATGGAGCTCAGTGAGTGCGGGTCTGTGTGTGTAATGGAGCTCAGTGAGTGGGGGTCCCTGTGTGTAATGGAGCTCGATGAGTGAGGGTCTCTGTGTGTAATGGAGGTCGATGAGTGAGGTTCTGTTTGTGTAATGGAGCTTGGTGAATGAGGGTCTGTGTGTGTGTAATGGAGCTCGGTGAGTGAGGGTGTGTGTGTGTAATGGAGCTTGGTGAGTGAGGGTCTCTGTGTGTAATGGAGCTCGGTGAGTGAGGGTCTGTTTGTGTAATGCAGCTTGGTGAGTGGGGGTCTGTGTGTGTAATGGAGCTCGGTGAGTGAGGGTCTGTGTGTGTAATGGAGCTCGGTGAGTGAGGGTGTGTGTGTGGAATGGAGCTCGGTGAGTGAGGGTCTGTGTGTGTAATGGAGCTCATAGAGTGGGGGTCCCTGTGTGTAATGGAGCTCGATGAGTGAGGGCATGTGTGTGTCAAGGAGTTCGGTGAGTGAGGGTCTGTGTGTGTAATGGAGCTCGATGAGTGAGGGTCTGTGTGTGTGTAATGGAGCTCGGTGAGTGAGGGTCTGTGTGTGTGTAATGGAGTTCGGTGAGTGAGGGTCTGTGTGTGTGTAATGGAGCTCGGTGAGTGAGGGTCTGTGTGTGTAATGGTGCTAAGTGAGTGAGGGTCTGTGTGTGTGTAATGGAGCTCGGTGAGTGAGGGTCTGTGTGTGTAATGGTGCTAAGTGAGTGAGGGTCTGTGTGTGTGTAATGGAGCTCGGTGAGTGAGGGTCTGTGTGTGTAATGGAGCTCGGTAAGTGAGGGTCGCTGTGTGTGTAATGGAGCTCGGTGAGTGAGGGTCTGTGTGTGTAATGGAGCTCGGTGAGTGAGGGTCTGTGTGTGTAATGGAGCTCGGTGAGTGAGTGTCTGTGTTAATGGAGCTTGTTGAGTGAGGGTCTGTGTGTAATGGAGCTCGGTGAGTGAGGGTCGCTGTGTGTGTAATGGAGCTCGGTGAGTGAGGGTCTGTGTGTGTAATGGAGCTCGGTGAATGAGGGTCTGTGTGTGTAATGGAGCTCGGTGAGTGAGGTTCGCTGTGTGTGTAATGGAGCTCGGTGAGTGAGGGTCTGTGTGTGGAATGGAGCTCGGTGAGTGAGGGTCGCTGTGTGTGTAATGGAGCTCGGTGAGTGCGGGTGTGTGTGTGGAATGGAGCTTGGTAAGTGAGGGTCTGTGTGTAATGGAGCTCGGTGAGTGAGGGTCGCTGTGTGCGTAATGGAGCTCGGTGAGTGAGGGTCTGTGTGTAATGGAGCTCGGTGAGTGAGGGTCGCTGTGTGTGTAATGGAGCTCGGTGAGTAAGGGCCTGTATGTGTAATGGAGCTCGATGAGTGAGGGTCTGTGTGCGTAATGGAGCTCGGTGAGTGAGGGTCTCTGTGTGTAATGGAGCTCGGTGAGTGAGAGTCTGTGTGTGTAATGGAGCTCGGTGAGTGAGAGTACGTGTGTGTAATGGAGCTTGGTGAGTGAGGGTCTGTATGTGTAATGGAGCTCGGTGAGTGAGGGTCTGTGTCTGTAATGGAGCTCGGTGAATGAGGGTCTGTGTGTGTAATGGAGCTCGGTGACTGAGAGTACGTGTGTGTAATGGAGCTTGGTGAGTGAGGGTCTCTATGTGTAATGGAGCTCGGTGAGTGAGGGTCTGTGTCTGTAATGGAGCTCGGTGAATGAGGGTCTGTGTGTGTAATGGAGCTCGGTGAGTGAGGATCTGTGTGTGTAATGGAGGTCGGTGAGTGAGGGCCTGTGTGTGTAATGGAGCTCAATGAGTGAGGGTCTCTGTGTGTGTAATGGAGCTCGGTGAGTGAGGGTCTGTGTGTGTAATGGAGCTCGGTGAGTGAGGGTCTGTGTGTGGAATGGAGCTCGGTGAGTGAGGGTATCTGTGTGTGTAATGGAGCTTGGTGAGTGAGGGTCTGTGTGTGTAATGAAGTTCGGTGAGTGGGGTTCCCTGTGTGTAATGGAGCTTGGTGAGTGAGGGTCTGTGTGTGTAATGGAGCTCGGTGAGTGAGGGTTTCTGTGTGTGTAATGGAGCTTGGTGATTGAGGGTCTGTGTGTGTAATGGAGATCAGTGAATGGTGTTCCCTGTGTGTAATGGAGCTTGGTGAGTGAGGGTCTCTGTGTGTAATGGAGGTCGATGAGTGAGGTTCTGTTTGTGTAATGGAGCTTGGTGAATGAGGGTCTGTGTGTGTGTAATGGAGCTCGGTGAGTGAGGGTGTGTGTGTGTAATGGAGCTTGGTGAGTGAGGGTCTGTGTGTGTAATGGAGCTCGGTGAGTGAGGGTCTGTTTGTGTAATGCAGCTTGGTGAGTGGGGGTCTGTGTGTGTAATGGAGCTCGGTGAGTGAGGGTCTGTGTGTGTAATGGAGCTCGGTGAGTGAGGGTGTGTGTGTGGAATGGAGCTCGGTGAGTGAGGGTCTGTGTGTGTAATGGAGCTTGGTGATTGAGGGTCTGTGTGTGTAATGGAGATCATTGAATGGTGTTCCCTGTGTGTAATGGAGCTTGGTGAGTGAGGGTCTCTGTGTGTAATGGAGCTCGATGAGTGAGGGCATGTGTGTGTCAAGGAGCTCGGTGAGTGAGGGTGTGTGTGTGTAATGGAGCTCGATGAGTGAGGGCCTGTGTGTGTAATGGAGCTCGACGAGTGAGGGCCTGTGTGTGTCATGGAGCTCGGTGAGTGAGGGTCTGTGTGTGTAATGGAGCTCGGTGAGTGAGGGTCTGTTTGTGTAATGGAGCTCAGTGAGTGAGGGTCTGTGTGTGTAATGGAGCTCAGTGAGTAAGGGTCTGTGTGTGTAATGGAGCTCGGTGAGTGAGGGTCTGTGTGTGTAACGGAGCTCGGTGAGTGAGGGTCTGTGTGTGTAATGGAGCTCAGTGAGTGACGGTCTGTGTGTGTGTAATGGAGCTCAGTGAGTGAGGGTCTGTGTGTGTAATGGAGCTCAGTGAGTGAGGGTCTGTGTGTGTGTAATGGAGCTCGGTGAGTGAGGGTCTGTGTGTGTGTAATGGAGTTCGGTGAGTGAGGGTCTGTGTGTGTGTAATGGAGCTCGGTGAATGAGGGTCTGTGTGTGTAATGGTGCTAAGTGAGTGAGGGTCTGTGTGTGTGTAATGGAGCTCGGTGAGTGAGGGTCTGTGTGTGTAATGGAGCTCGGTGAGTGAGGGTCTGTGTGTGTAATGGACCTGGGTGAGTGAGGGTCTGTGTGTGTAATGGAGCTCGGTGAGTGAGGGTCTGTGTGTGTGTAATGGAGCTCGGTGAGTGAGGGTCTGTGTGTGTAATGGAGCTCGGTGAATGAGGGTCTGTGTGTGTAATGGAGCTCGGTGAGTGAGGGTCTCTGTGTGTGTAATGGAGCTTGGTGATTGAGGGTCTGTGTGTGTAATGAAGTTCGGTGAGTTAGGGTCTCTGTGTGTGTAATGGAGCTTGGTGATTGTGGGTCTGTGTGTGTAATGGAGCTCAGTGAGTGGGGTTCCCTGTGTGTAACGGAGCTTGGTCAATGAGGGTCTGTGTGCGTAATGGAGCTCGGTGAGTGAGGGTCTCTGTGTGTGTAATGGAGCTCGGTGAGTGAGGGTCTGTGTGTGTAATGAAGCTCGGTGAGTGAGGGTCTGTGTGTGTAATGAAGCACGGTGAGTGAGGGTCTGTGTGTGTCATGGAGCTCGGTGAGTGAGGGTCTGTGTGTGTAATGAAGCTCGGTGAGTGAGGGTCTGTGTGTGTAATGGAGCTCTGTGAGTGAGGGTCTGTGTGTGTAATGAAGCTCGGTGAGTGAGGGTCTGTGTGTGTAATGAAGCTCGGTGAGTGAGGGTCTGTGTGTGTAATGAAGCTCGGTGAGTGAGGGTCTGTGTGTGTAATGGAGCTCTGTGAGTGAGAGTCTGTGTGTGTAATGAAGCTCGGTGAGTGAGGGTCTGTGTGTGTAATGAAGCTCGGTGAGTGAGGGTCTGTGTGTGTAATGGAGCTCGGTGAGTGAGGGTCTGTGTGTGTAATGGAGCTCAGTGAGTGGGGGTCCCTGTGTGTAATGGAGCTCAGTGAGTGGGGGTCCCTGTGTGTGTAATGGAGCTCGGTGAGTGAGGGTCTGTGTGTGTAATGGAGCTCGGTGAGTGAGGGTCTGTGTGTGTATTGGAGCTCAGTGAGTGGGGGTCTGTGTGTGTGTAATGGAGCTCGGTGAGTGAGGGTCTGTGTGTGTACTGGAGCTCAGTGAGTGAGGGTCTGTGTGTGTGTAATGGAGCTCGGTGAGTGAGGGTCTGTGTGTGTGTAATGGAGTTCGGTGAGTGAGGGTCTGCGTGTGTGTAATGGAGCTCGGTGAGTGAGGGTCTGTGTGTGTAAAGGTGCTAAGTGAGTGAGGGTCTGTGTGTGTGTGTAATGGAGCTCGGTGAGTGAGGGTCTGTGTGTGTAATGGAGCTCGATGAGTGAGGGCCTGTGTGTGTCATGGAGCTCGGTGAGTGAGGGTCTCTGAGTGTAATGGAGGTCGATGAGTGAGGTTCTGTTTGTGTAATGGAGCTCGGTGAGTGAGGGTCTGTGTGTGTAATGGAGCTCGGTGAGTGAGGGTGTGTGTCTGTAATGGAGCTCGGTGAGTGAGGGCCTGTGTGTGTAATGGAGCTCGTTGAGTGAGGGTCTGTGTGTGTAATGGAGCTCGGTGAGTGAGGGTCTGTGTGTGTAATGGAGCTCAGTGAGTGGGGGTCCCTGTGTGTAATGGAGCTCGATGAGTGAGGGCCTGTGTGTGTAATGGAGCTCGATGAGTGAGGGCCTGTGTGTGTAATGGAGCTCGGTGAGTGAGGGTCTGTGTGTGTAATGGAGCTCAGTGAGTGAGGGTCTGTGTGTGTAATGGAGCTCGGTGAGTGAGGGTCTGTGTGTGTAATGGAGCTCAGTGAGTGAGGGTCTGTGTGTGTGATGGAGCTCAGTGAGTGAGGGTCTGTGTGTGTAATGGAGCTCGGTGAGTGAGGGTCTGTGTGTGTAATGGAGCTCGGTGAGTGAGGGTCTGTGTGTGTAATGGAGCTCAGTGAGTGGGGGTCTGTGTGTGTGTAATGGAGCTCGGTGAGTGAGGGTCTGTGTGTGTAATGGTGCTAAGTGAGTGAGGGTCTGTGTGTGTGTGTAATGGAGCTCGGTGAGTGAGGGTCAGTGTGTGTAATGGAGCTCAGTGAGTGAGGGTCTGTGTGTGTAATGGAGCTCGGTGAGTGAGGGTCTGTGTGTGTAATGGAGCTCGGTGAGTGAGGGTCTGTGTCCGTAATGGAGCTCGGTGAGTGAGGGTCTGTGTGTGTAATGGTGCTCAGTGAGTGAGGGTCTTTGTGTGAAATGGAGCTCAGTGAGTGAGGGCCTTTGTGTGTAATGGAGCTCGGTGAGTGAGGGTCTGTGTGTGTAATGGAGCTCAGTGACTGAGGGTGTGTGTGTGTAATGGAACTCGGTGAGTGAGGGTCTGTGTGTGTAATGGAGCTCGGTGAGTGAGGGTCTGTGTGTGTAATGGAGCTCGGTGATTGAGGGTCTGTGTGTGTAATGGAGCTCGGTGAGTGAGGGTCTCTGTGTGTGTAATGAAGCTCGGTGAGTGAGGGTCTGTGTGTGTGTAATGGAGCTCGGTGAATGAGGGTCTGTGTGTGTGTAATGGAGCTCGGTGAGTGAGGGTCTGTGTGTGTAATGGAGCTCGGTGAGTGAGGGTCTGTGTGTGTAATGGAGCTCGGTGAGTGAGGGTCTGTGTGTGTAATGGAGCTCGGTGAGTGAGGGTCTGTGTGTGTGTAATGGAGCTCGGTGAGTGAGGGTCTGTGTGTGTAATGGAGCTCGGTGAATGAGGGTCTGTGTGTGTAATGGAGCTCGGTGAGTGAGGGTCTCTGTGTGTGTAATGGAGCTTGGTGAGTGAGCGTCTGTGTGTGTAATGAAGTTCGGTGAGTTAGGGTCTCTGTGTGTGTAATGGAGCTTGGTGATTGTGGGTCTGTGTGTGTAATGGAGCTCCGTGAGTGGGGTTCCCTGTGTGTAACGGAGCCTGGTCAATGAGGGTCTGTGTGTGTAATGGAGCTCGGTGAGTGAGGGTCTCTGTGTGTGTAATGGAGCTCGGTGAGTGAGGGTCTGTGTGTGTAATGAAGATCGGTGAGTGAGGGTCTGTGTGTGTAATGAAGCTCGGTGAGTGAGGGTCTGTGTGTGTAATGAAGCACGGTGAGTGAGGGTCTGTGTGTGTCATGGAGCTCGGTGAGTGAGGGTCTGTGTGTGTAATGAAGCTCGGTGAGTGAGGGTCTGTGTGTTTAATGGAGCTCTGTGAGTGAGGGTCTGTGTGTGTAATGAAGCTCGGTGAGTGAGGGTCTGTGTGTGTAATGAAGCTCGGTGAGTGAGGGTCTGTGTGTGTAATGAAGCTCGGTGAGTGAGGGTCTGTGTGTGTAATGGAGCTCTGTGAGTGAGGGTCTGTGTGTGTAATGAAGCTCGGTGAGTGAGGGTCTGTGTGTGTAATGAAGCTCGGTGAGTGAGGGTCTGTGTGTGTAATGGAGCTCGGTGAGTGAGGGTCTGTGTGTGTAATGGAGCTCAGTGAGTGAGGGTCTGTGTGTGTAATGGAGCTCAGTGAGTGGGGGTCCCTGTGTGTAATGGAGCTCGATGAGTGAGGGCCTGTGTGTGTAATGGAGCTCGATGAGTGAGGGCATGTGTGTGTCATGGAGCTCGGTGAGTGAGGGTCTGTGTGTGTAATGGAGCTCGATGAGTGAGGGCCTGTGTGTGTCATGGAGCTCGGTGAGTGAGGGTCTGTGTGTGTAATGGAGCTCAGTGAGTGAGGGTCTGTGTGTGTAATGGAGCTCGGTGAGTGAGGGTCTGTGTGTGTAATGGAGCTCAGTGAGTGAGGGTCTGTGTGTGTGATGGAGCTCTGTGAGTGAGGGTCTGTGTGTGTAATGAAGCTCGGTGAGTGAGGGTCTGTGTGTGTAATGAAGCTCGGTGAGTGAGGGTCTGTGTGTGTAATGGAGCTCGGTGAGTGAGGGTCTGTGTGTGTAATGGAGCTCAGTGAGTGCGGGTCTGTGTGTGTAATGGAGCTCAGTGAGTGGGGGTCCCTGTGTGTAATGGAGCTCGATGAGTGAGGGCCTGTGTGTGTAATGGAGCTCGATGAGTGAGGGCATGAGTGTGTCATGGAGCTCGGTGAGTGAGGGTCTGTGTGTGTAATGGAGCTCGATGAGTGAGGGCCTGTGTGTGTCATGGAGCTCGGTGAGTGAGGGTCTGTGTGTGTAATGGAGCTCAGTGAGTGAGGGTCTGTGTGTGTAATGGAGCTCGGTGAGTGAGGGTCTGTGTGCGTAATGGAGCTCAGTGAGTGAGGGTCTGTGTGTGTGATGGAGCTCAGTGAGTGAGGGTCTGTGTGTGTAATGGAGCTCGGTGAGTGAGGGTCTGTGTGTGTAATGGAGCTCGGTGAGTGAGGGTCTGTGTGTGTAATGGAGCTCAGTGAGTGGGGGTCTGTGTGTGTGTAATGGAGCTCGGTGAGTGAGGGTCTGTGTGTGTACTGGAGCTCAGTGAGTGAGGGTCTGTGTGTGTGTAATGGAGCTCGGTGAGTGAGGGTCTGTGTGTGTGCAATGGAGTTCGGTGAGTGAGGGTCTCTGTGTGTGTAATGGAGCTCGGTGAGTGAGGGTCTGTGTGTGTAATGGTGCTAAGTGAGTGAGGGTCTGTGTGTGTGTGTAATGGAGCTCGGTGAGTGAGGGTCACTGTGTGTAATGGAGCTCAGTGAGTGAGGGTCTGTGTGTGTAATGGAGCTCGGTGAGTGAGGGTCTGTGTGTGTAATGGAGCTCGGTGAGTGAGGGTCTGTGTCCGTAATGGAGCTCGGTGAGTGAGGGTCTGTGTGTGTAATGGTGCTCAGTGAATGAGGGTCTTTGTGTGTAATGGAGCTCAGTGAGTGAGGGCCTTTGTGTGTAATGGAGCTCGGTGAGTGAGGGTCTGTGTGTGTAATGGAGCTCAGTGACTGAGGGTGTGTGTGTGTAATGGAACTCGGTGAGTGAGGGTCTGTGTGTGTAATGGAGCTCGGTGAGTGAGGGTCTGTGTGTGTAATGGAGCTCGGTGAGTGAGGGTCTGTGTGTGTAATGGAGCTCGGTGAGTGAGGGTCTGTGTGTAATGGAGCTCGGTGATTGAGGGTCTGTGTGTGTAATGGAGCTCGGTGAGTGAGGGTCTCTGTGTGTGTAATGAAGCTCGGTGAGTGAGGGTCTGTGTGTGTAATGGAGCTTGGTGAGTGAGGGTCTGTGTGTAATGGAGCTCGGTGAGTGAGGGTCTGTGTGTGTAATGGAGCTCAGTGAGTCGGGGTCCCTGTGTGTAATGCAGCTCGGTGAGTGAGGGTCTCTGTGTGTAATGGAGCTCGTTGAGTGAGGGTGTCTGTGTGTGTAATGGAGCTTGGTGATTGAGGGTCTGTGTGTGTAATGGAGCTCAGTGAGTGGGGTTCCCTGTGTGTAATGGAACTTGGTGAGTGAGGGTCTCTGTGTCTAATGGAGCTCGATGAGTGAGGGTCTCTGTGTGTAATGGAGCTCGGTGAGTGAGAGTCTGTGTGTAATGGAGCTCGGTGAGTGAGGGTCTCTGTGTGTAATGGAGCTCAGTGAGTGAGGGTCTGTGTGTGTAATGGAGCTCGGTGAGTGAGGGTCTGTGTGTGTAATGGAGCTTGGTGAGTGAGGGTCTGTGTGTAATGGAGCTCGGTGAGTGAGGGTCTGTGTGTGTAATGGAGCTCGGTGAGTGAGGGTCTGTGTGTGTAATGGAGCTCGGTGAATGAGGGTCTGTGTGTGTAATGGAGCTCGGTGAGTGAGGGTCTCTGTGTGTGTAATGGAGCTTGGTGAGTGAGCGTCTGTGTGTGTAATGAAGTTCGGTGAGTTAGGGTCTCTGTGTGTGTAATGGAGCTTGGTGATTGTGGGTCTGTGTGTGTAATGGAGCTCCGTGAGTGGGGTTCCCTGTGTGTAACGGAGCCTGGTCAATGAGGGTCTGTGTGTGTAATGGAGCTCGGTGAGTGAGGGTCTCTGTGTGTGTAATGGAGCTCGGTGAGTGAGGGTCTGTGTGTGTAATGAAGATCGGTGAGTGAGGGTCTGTGTGTGTAATGAAGCTCGGTGAGTGAGGGTCTGTGTGTGTAATGAAGCACGGTGAGTGAGGGTCTGTGTGTGTCATGGAGCTCGGTGAGTGAGGGTCTGTGTGTGTAATGAAGCTCGGTGAGTGAGGGTCTGTGTGTGTAATGGAGCTCTGTGAGTGAGGGTCTGTGTGTGTAATGAAGCTCGGTGTGTGAGGGTCTGTGTGTGTAATGAAGCTCGGTGAGTGAGGGTCTGTGTGTGTAATGAAGCTCGGTGAGTGAGGGTCTGTGTGTGTAATGGAGCTCTGTGAGTGAGGGTCTGTGTGTGTAATGAAGCTCGGTGAGTGAGGGTCTGAGTGTGTAATGAAGCTCGGTGAGTGAGGGTCTGTGTGTGTAATGGAGCTCGGTGAGTGAGGGTCTGTGTGTGTAATGGAGCTCAGTGAGTGAGGGTCTGTGTGTGTAATGGAGCTCAGTGAGTGGGGGTCCCTGTGTGTAATGGAGCTCGATGAGTGAGGGCCTGTGTGTGTAATGGAGCTCGATGAGTGAGGGCATGTGTGTGTCATGGAGCTCGGTGAGTGAGGGTCTGTGTGTGTAATGGAGCTCGATGAGTGAGGGCCTCTGTGTGTAATGGAGCTCGATGAGTGAGGGCCTGTGTGTGTCATGGAGCTCGGTGAGTGAGGGTCTGTGTGTGTAATGGAGCTCAGTGAGTGAGGGTCTGTGTGTGTAATGGAGCTCGGTGAGTGAGGGTCTGTGTGTGTAATGGAGCTCAGTGAGTGAGGGTCTGTGTGTGTGATGGAGCTCAGTGAGTGAGGGTCTGTGTGTGTAATGGAGCTCGGTGAGTGAGGGTCTGTGTGTGTAATGGAGCTCGGTGAGTGAGGGTCTGTGTGTGTAATGGAGCTCAGTGAGTGGGGGTCTGTGTGTGTGTAATGGAGCTCGGTGAGTGAGGGTCTGTGTGTGTACTGGAGCTCAGTGAGTGAGGGTCTGTGTGTGTGTAATGGAGCTCGGTGAGTGAGGGTCTGTGTGTGTGCAATGGAGTTCGGTGAGTGAGGGTCTGTGTGTGTGTAATGGAGCTCGGTGAGTGAGGTTCTGTGTGTGTAATGGTGCTAAGTGAGTGAGGGTCTGTGTGTGTGTGTAATGGAGCTCGGTGAGTGAGGGTCACTGTGTGTAATGGAGCTCAGTGAGTGAGGGTCTGTGTGTGTAATGGAGCTCGGTGAGTGAGGGTCTGTGTGTGTAATGGAGCTCGGTGAGTGAGGGTCTGTGTCCGTAATGGAGCTCGGTGAGTGAGGGTCTGTGTGTGTAATGGTGCTCAGTGAATGAGGGTCTTTGTGTTTAATGGAGCTCAGTGAGTGAGGGCCTTTGTGTGTAATGGAGCTCGGTGAGTGAGGGTCTGTGTGTGTAATGGAGCTCAGTGACTGAGGGTGTGTGTGTGTAATGGAACTCGGTGAGTGAGGGTCTGTGTGTGTAATGGAGCTCGGTGAGTGAGGGTCTGTGTGTGTTTTGGAGCTCGGTGAGTGAGGGTCTGTGTGTGTAATGGAGCTCGGTGAGTGAGGGTCTGTGTGTAATGGAGCTCGGTGATTGAGGGTCTGTGTGTGTAATGGAGCTCGGTGAGTGAGGGTCTCTGTGTGTGTAATGAAGCTCGGTGAGTGAGGGTCTGTGTGTGTAATGGAGCTTGGTGAGTGAGGGTCTGTGTGTAATGGAGCTCGGTGAGTGAGGGTCTGTGTGTGTAATGGAGCTCAGTGAGTCGGGGTCCCTGTGTGTAATGCAGCTCGGTGAGTGAGGGTCTCTGTGTGTAATGGAGCTCGTTGAGTGAGGGTGTCTGTGTGTGTAATGGAGCTTGGTGATTGAGGGTCTGTGTGTGTAATGGAGCTCAGTGAGTGGGGTTCCCTGTGTGTAATGGAACTTGGTGAGTGAGGGTCTCTGTGTCTAATGGAGCTCGATGAGTGAGGGTCTCTGTGTGTAATGGAGCTCGGTGAGTGAGAGTCTGTGTGTAATGGAGCTCGGTGAGTGAGGGTCTCTGTGTGTAATGGAGCTCAGTGAGTGAGGGTCTGTGTGTGTAATGGAGCTCGGTGAGTGAGGGTCTGTGTGTGTAATGGAGCTTGGTGAGTGAGGGTCTGTGTGTAATGGAGCTCGGTGAGTGAGGGTCTGTGTGTGTAATGGAGCTCGGTGAGTGAGGGTCACTGTGTGTGTAATGAAGCTCGGTGAGTGAGGGTCTGTGTGTGTAATGGAGCTTGGTGAGTGAGGGTCTGTGTGTGTAAAGGAGCTCAGTGAGTGAGGGTCTGTGTGTGTAATGGAGCTCGGTGAGTGAGGGTCTGTGTCTGTAATGGAGCTCGGTGAGTGAGGGACTGTGTGTCTAATGGAGCTTGGTGAGTGAGGGCCTGTGTGTGTAATGGAGCTCGGTGAGTGAGGGTCTGTGTGTGTGTAATGGAGCTTGGGGATTGAGGGTCTGTGTGTGTAATGGAGCTCAGTGAGTGGGGTTCCCTGTGTGTAATGGAGCTTGGTGAGTCAGGGTCTGTGTTTGTAATGGAGCTCGGTGAGTGAGGGTCTCTGTGTGTGTAATGGAGCTCGGTGAGTGAGGGCCTGTGTGTCTAATGGAGCTTGGTGAGTGAGGGCCTGTGTGTGTAATGGAGCTCGGTGAGTGAGGGTCTGTGTGTGTGTAATGGAGCTTGGGGATTGAGGGTCTGTGTGTGTAATGGAGCTCAGTGAGTGGGGTTCCCTGTGTGTAATGGAGCTTGGTGAGTCAGGGTCTGTGTTTGTAATGGAGCTCGGTGAGTGAGGGTCTCTGTGTGTGTAATGGAGCTCGGTGAGTGAGGGTCTGTGTGTGTAGTGGAGCTCGGTGAGTGAGGGTCTGTGTGTGTAATGGAGCTCGGTGAGTGAGGGTCTCTGTGTGTGTAATGGAGCTCGGTGAGTGAGGGTCTGTGTCTGTAATGGAGCTCAGTGAGTGAGGGTCTGTGTGTGTAATGGAGCTCGGTGAGTGAGGGTCTGTGTGTGTAATGGAGCTCAGTGAGTGAGGGTCTGTGTGTGTAATGGAGCTCAGTGAGTGGGGGTCCCTGTGTGTAATGGAGCTCGATGAGTGAGGGCCTGTGTGTGTAATGGAGCTCGATGAGTGAGGGCATGTGTGTGTCATGGAGCTCGGTGAGTGAGGGTCTGTGTGTGTAATGGAGCTCGATGAGTGAGGGCCTCTGTGTGTAATGGAGCTCGATGAGTGAGGGCCTGTGTGTGTCATGGAGCTCGGTGAGTGAGGGTCTGTGTGTGTAATGGAGCTCAGTGAGTGAGGGTCTGTGTGTGTAATGGAGCTCGGTGAGTGAGGGTCTGTGTGTGTAATGGAGCTCAGTGAGTGAGGGTCTGTGTGTGTGATGGAGCTCAGTGAGTGAGGGTCTGTGTGTGTAATGGAGCTCGGTGAGTGAGGGTCTGTGTGTGTAATGGAGCTCGGTGAGTGAGGGTCTGTGTGTGTAATGGAGCTCAGTGAGTGGGGGTCTGTGTGTGTGTAATGGAGCTCGGTGAGTGAGGGTCTGTGTGTGTACTGGAGCTCAGTGAGTGAGGGTCTGTGTGTGTGTAATGGAGCTCGGTGAGTGAGGGTCTGTGTGTGTGCAATGGAGTTCGGTGAGTGAGGGTCTGTGTGTGTGTAATGGAGCTCGGTGAGTGAGGTTCTGTGTGTGTAATGGTGCTAAGTGAGTGAGGGTCTGTGTGTGTGTGTAATGGAGCTCGGTGAGTGAGGGTCACTGTGTGTAATGGAGCTCAGTGAGTGAGGCTCTGTGTGTGTAATGGAGCTCGGTGAGTGAGGGTCTGTGTGTGTAATGGAGCTCGGTGAGTGAGGGTCTGTGTCCGTAATGGAGCTCGGTGAGTGAGGGTCTGTGTGTGTAATGGTGCTCAGTGAATGAGGGTCTTTGTGTTTAATGGAGCTCAGTGAGTGAGGGCCTTTGTGTGTAATGGAGCTCGGTGAGTGAGGGTCTGTGTGTGTAATGGAGCTCAGTGACTGAGGGTGTGTGTGTGTAATGGAACTCGGTGAGTGAGGGTCTGTGTGTGTAATGGAGCTCGGTGAGTGAGGGTCTGTGTGTGTTTTGGAGCTCGGTGAGTGAGGGTCTGTGTGTGTAATGGAGCTCGGTGAGTGAGGGTCTGTGTGTAATGGAGCTCGGTGATTGAGGGTCTGTGTGTGTAATGGAGCTCGGTGAGTGAGGGTCTCTGTGTGTGTAATGAAGCTCGGTGAGTGAGGGTCTGTGTGTGTAATGGAGCTTGGTGAGTGAGGGTCTGTGTGTAATGGAGCTCGGTGAGTGAGGGTCTGTGTGTGTAATGGAGCTCAGTGAGTCGGGGTCCCTGTGTGTAATGCAGCTCGGTGAGTGAGGGTCTCTGTGTGTAATGGAGCTCGTTGAGTGAGGGTGTCTGTGTGTGTAATGGAGCTTGGTGATTGAGGGTCTGTGTGTGTAATGGAGCTCAGTGAGTGGGGTTCCCTGTGTGTAATGGAACTTGGTGAGTGAGGGTCTCTGTGTCTAATGGAGCTCGATGAGTGAGGGTCTCTGTGTGTAATGGAGCTCGGTGAGTGAGAGTCTGTGTGTAATGGAGCTCGGTGAGTGAGGGTCTCTGTGTGTAATGGAGCTCAGTGAGTGAGGGTCTGTGTGTGTAATGGAGCTCGGTGAGTGAGGGTCTGTGTGTGTAATGGAGCTTGGTGAGTGAGGGTCTGTGTGTAATGGAGCTCGGTGAGTGAGGGTCTGTGTGTGTAATGGAGCTCGGTGAGTGAGGGTCACTGTGTGTGTAATGAAGCTCGGTGAGTGAGGGTCTGTGTGTGTAATGGAGCTTGGTGAGTGAGGGTCTGTGTGTGTAAAGGAGCTCAGTGAGTGAGGGTCTGTGTGTGTAATGGAGCTCGGTGAGTGAGGGTCTGTGTCTGTAATGGAGCTCGGTGAGTGAGGGCCTGTGTGTCTAATGGAGCTTGGTGAGTGAGGGCCTGTGTGTGTAATGGAGCTCGGTGAGTGAGGGTCTGTGTGTGTGTAATGGAGCTTGGGGATTGAGGGTCTGTGTGTGTAATGGAGCTCAGTGAGTGGGGTTCCCTGTGTGTAATGGAGCTTGGTGAGTCAGGGTCTGTGTGTGTAATGGAGCTCGGTGAGTGAGGGTCTCTGTGTGTGTAATGGAGCTCGGTGAGTGAGGGTCTGTGTGTGTAGTGGAGCTCGGTGAGTGAGGGTCTGTGTGTGTAATGGAGCTCGGTGAGTGAGGGTCTCTGTGTGTGTAATGGAGCTCGGTGAGTGAGGGTCTGTGTCTGTAATGGAGCTCAGTGAGTGAGGGTCTGTGTGTGTAATGGAGCTCGGTGAGTGAGGGTCCCTGTGTGTGTAATGGAGCTCAGTGAGTGAGGGTCTGTGTGTGTAATGGAGCTCGGTGAGTGAGGGTCTGTGTGTGTAATGGTGCTCAGTGAGTTAGGGTCTTTGTGTGTAATGGAGCTCAGTGAGTGACGGTCTGTGTGTGTAATGGAGCTCAGTGAGTGAGGGTCTGTGTGTGTAATGGAGCTCGGTGAGTGAAGGTCTGTGTGTGTAATGGAGCTCAGTGACTGAGGGTATGTGTGTGTAATGGAGCTCGGTGAGTGAGGGTCTGTGTGTGTAATGGAGCTTGGTGAGTGACGGTCTGTGTCTAATGGAGCTCGGTGAGTGAGGGTCTGTGTGTGTAATGGAGCTCAGTGAGTGGGGGTCCCTGTGTGTAATGCAGCTCGGTGAGTGAGGGTCTCTGTGTGTAATGGAGCTCGTTGAGTGAGGGTGTGTGTGTGTGTAATGGAGCTTGGTGATTGAGGGTCTGTGTGTGTAATGGAGCTCAGTGAGTGGGGTTCCCTGTGTGTAATGGAGCTTGGTGAGTGAGGGTCTCTGTGTCTAATGGAGCTCGATGAGTGAGGGATAAAAAGGAAGAGGCTGGCTAGGGTGAACGTTGGTCCTTTAGAGGATGAGAAAGGGGAGCTAGTGGTAGGGGATGGGGATATGGCTAAGGTCTTGAATAACTTTTTTGTTTCTGTCTTCACGGAGGAGGACGTGAATAATTTGCTGGGTGTTAGAGATGGAAAGGTGGTAGGAATGGAGGGTCTTAATGACATTACTGTTACTAGAGAGGTGGTGCTCGACAGACTGGAGGGGCTGATTGTGGACAAGTCCCCAGGACCGGATGGAATGCATCCGAGGGTTCTGAAAGAAATGGCGGAGGTGATAGTGGATGCCTTGGTGGTTATTTTCCAGACGTCGCTGGATTCCGGGGAAGTGCCGGAAGATTGGAAAACGGCTAATGTTACGCCGTTGTTTAAGAAGGGTGCCAGGCAAAAGGCGGGGAATTATAGGCCGGTTAATTTAACGTCTGTGGTAGGTAAAATGTTAGAATCCGTCATTAAGGAGGAAATTGCGAGGCATCTTGAAGGGAATTGCTTGATAGAGCAGACGCAACACGGTTTCATTAAAGGGAAGTCGTGTCTGACAAATTTACTGGAGTTCTATGAGGATGTGTCTAGGGCAGTGGATAGAGGAGAGCCGGTGGATGTGGTCTTTCTGGATTTTCAGAAGGCGTTTGACAAGGTACCTCACAAGAGGTTATTGCAGAAGGTCAGGGGACATGGAGTTGGGGGTAGGGTGTTAGCGTGGATAGAGGATTGGTTGTCAAATAGGAGGCAGAGAGTGGGGGTCAATGGGTGCTATTCGGATTGGCGGTTGGTGACTAGTGGGGTGCCCCAGGGGTCGGTGCTGGGGCCTCAGCTATTTACCATTTATATAGATGATCTGGAGGAGGGAACCGAGTGCAGGGTGTCGAAATTTGCTGATGACACCAAGATTGGGGGAAAGGCAAATTGTGCGGAGGGTGTGGAGAGTCTGCAGAAGGATCTAGATAGGCTGGGCGAATGGGCCAGGAAATGGCAAATGGAATTTAATGTTGGCAAGTGTGAGGTGGTCCACTTTGGTAGGAAGAATGGTAGGAAGGACTATTACTTACGTGGCGAAAAACTGCAGCAGGCGACGGTGCAGAGGGACCTCGGGGTCCTTGTGCATGAGTCGCAAAAACCCAGCTTGCAAGTGCAGCAGGTGGTCAGGAAGGCGAATGGGATGCTGGCCTTCATAGCGAGGGGGATTGAATATAAAAGTAGGGAGGTCTTGCTGCAGCTGTATAGGGCATTGGTGAGGCCGCAGCTGGAGTACTGTGTGCAGTTTTGGGCGCCGCACCTGCGCAAGGATATTTTGGCCCTGGAGGGAGTGCAGAGGAGGTTTACTAGGCTGATACCGGAGTTGAGGGGATTGAGCTATGAGGAGAGGCTGAATAAACTAGGCTTGTACTCGTTAGAGTTTAGAAGAATGAGGGGAGATCTCATTGAGACGTATAAGATGATGAATGGGAAGGATAGGATAGAGGTGGAGAGACTCTTCCCGCTCAAAAAAGACAGTAGGACTAGGGGGCACAGCCTCAAGATAAAGGGGGGGCGGTTTAGAACGGAGTTGAGGAGGAACTTCTTCACTCAAAGGGTGGTGAATCTCTGGAATTCTCTGCCCATTGAAGTGGTGGAGGCTGCCTCGCTAAATATTTTTAAGACGCGGGTTGATGGGTTCTTGATAAGAGAGGGGATTAAGGGTTATGGGGAGAGGGCAGGAAAGTGGAACTGAGCCACGACAGATCAGCCATGATCTTATTGAATGGCGGGGCAGGCTCGAAGGGCTAGATGGCCTACTCCTGCTCCTATTTCTTATGTTCTTATGTTCTTATGTCTCTGTGTGTAATGGAGCTCGGTGAGTGAGAGTCTGTGTGTGTAATGGAGCTCGGTGAGTGAGGGTCTGTGTGTGTAATGGAGCTCGGTGAGTGAGGGTCTGTGTGTAATGGAGCTCGGTGAGTGAGGGTCTGTGTGTGTAATGGAGCTCGGTGAGTGAGGGTCACTGTGTGTGTAATGAAGCTCGGTGAGTGAGGGTCTGTGTGTGTAATGGAGCTTGGTGAGTGAGGGTCTGTGTGTGTAATGGAGCTCAGTGAGTGAGGGTTTGTGTGTGTAATGGAGCTCGGTGAGTGAGGGTCTGTGTCTGTAATGGAGCTCGGTGAGTGAGGGTCTGTGTGTGTAATGGAGCTCGGTGAGTGAGGGTCTGTGTGTGTGTAATGGAGCTTGGGGATTGAGGGTCTGTGTGTGTAATGGAGCTCAGTGAGTGGGGTTCCCTGTGTGTAATGGAGCTTGGTGAGTGAGGGTCTGTGTGTGTAATGGAGCTCGGTGAGTGAGGGTCTGTGTGTGTAATGGAGCTCGGTGAGTGAGGGTGTGTGTATGTAATGGAGCTTGGTGAGTGAGGGTCTCTGTGTGTAATGGAGCTCGATGAGTGAGGTTCTGTTTGTGTAATGGAGCTCGGTGAATGAGGGTCTGCCTGTGTAATGGAGCTCAGTGAGTGAGGGTCTGTGTGTGTAATGGAGCTCGGTGAGTGAGGGTCTGTTTGTGTAATGGAGCTCGGTGAGTGGGGGTCTGTGTGTGTAATGGAGCTCGGTGATTGAGGGTCTGTGTGTGTAATGGAGCACGGTGAGTGAGGGTCTGTGTGTGTAATGGAGCTCGGTGATTTAGGGTCTGTGTGTGTAATGGAGCTCGGTGAGTGAGGGACTGTGTGTGTAATGGAGCTTAGTGAGTGAGGGTCTGTGCACGTAATGGAGCTCAGTGAGTGAGGGTCTGTGCACGTAATGGAGCTCGGTGAGTGAGGGTCTGTGTGTGTAATGGAGCACGGTGAGTGAGGGTCTGTGTGTGTAATGGAGCTCGGTGAGTGAGGGTCTGTGTGTGTAATGGAGCTTGGTGAGTGAGGGTCTGTGTGTGTGTAATGGAGCTCGGTGAGTGAGGGTCTGTTTGTGTAATGGAGCTCGGTGAGTGGGGGTCTGTGTGTGTAATGGAGCTCGGTGATTTAGGGTCTGTGTGTGTAATGGAGCTCGGTGAGTGAGGGACTGTGTGTGTAATGGAGCTTAGTGAGTGAGGGTCTGTGCACGTAATGGAGCTCAGTGAGTGAGGGTCCTTGTGTGTAATGGAGCTCGATGAGTGAGGGTCTGTGTGTGTAATGGAGCTCGGTGAGTGAGGGTCTGTGTGTGTAATGGAGCTTAGTGAGTGAGGGTCTGTGCACGTAATGGAGCTCGGTGAGTGAGGGTCTGTGTGTGTAATGGAGCTCGCTGAGTGAGGGTCTGTGTGTGTAATGGAGCTCGGTGAGTGAGGGTCTGTGTGTGTGTAATGGAGCTCGGTGAGTGAGGGTCTGTGTGTGTAATGGAGCTCGGTGAGTGAGGGTCTGTGCACGTAATGGAGCTCGCTGAGTGAGGGTCTGTGTGTGTAATGGAGCTCGGTGAGTGAAGGTCTGTGTGTGTAATGGAGCTCGGTGAGTGAGGGTCTGTGTGTGTAGTGGAGCTCAGTGAGTGAGGGTCTGTGTGTGTAATGGAGCTCGGTGAGTGAGGTTCTCTGTGTGTGTAATGGAGCTCGGTGAGTGAGGGTCTGTGTGTGTAATGGAGCTCAGTGAGTGAGGGTCTGTGTGTGTAATGGAGCTCGGTGAGTGAGGGTCTGTGTGTGTAGTGGAGCTCAGTGAGTGAGGGTCTGTGTGTGTAATGGAGCTCGGTGAGTGAGGGTCTCTGTGTGTGTAATGGAGCTCGGTGAGTGAGGGTCTGTGTGTGTAATGGCGCTCAGTGAGTGAGGGTCTGTGTGTGTAATGGAGCTCGGTGAGTGAGGGTCTCTGTGTGTGTAATGGAGCTCGGTGAGTGAGGGTCTGTGTGTGTAATGGAGCTCAGTGAGTGAGGGTCTGTGTGTGTAATGGAGCTCGGTGAGTGAGGGTCTCTGTGTGTGTAATGGAGCTCGGTGAGTGAGGGTCTGTGTGTGTAATGGAGCTTGGTGAGTGAGGGTCTGTGTGTGTAATGGAGCTCGGTGAGTGAGGGTCTGTGTGTGTAGTGGAGCTCAGTGAGTGAGGGTCTGTGTGTGTAATGGAGCTCGGTGAGTGAGGGTCTCTGTGTGTGTAATGGAGCTCGGTGAGTGAGGGTCTGTGTGTGTAATGGAGCTCAGTGAGTGAGGGTCTGTGTGTGTAATGGAGCTCGGTGAGTGAGGGTCTGTGTGTGTAATGGAGCTCGGTGAGTGAGGGTCCCTGTGTGTGTAATGGAGCTCAGTGAGTGAGGGTCTGTGTGTGTAATGGAGCTCGGTGAGTGAGGGTCTGTGTGTGTAATGGTGCTCAGTGAGTTAGGGTCTTTGTGTGTAATGGAGCTCAGTGAGTGAGGGTCTGTGTGTGTAATGGAGCTCAGTGAGTGAGGGTCTGTGTGTGTAATGGAGCTCAGTGAGTGAGGGTCTGTGTGTGTAATGGAGCTCAGTGAGTTAGGGTCTTTGTGTGTAATGGAGCTCAGTGAGTGAGGGTCTGTGTGTGTAATGGAGCTCAGTGAGTGAGGGTCTGTGTGTGTAATGGAGGTCGGTGAGTGAGGGTCTGTGTGTGTAATGGAGCTCAGTGACTGAGGGTGTGTGTGTGTAATGGAGCTCGGTGAGTGAGGGTCTGTGTGTGTAATGGAGGTCAGTGAGTGAGGGTCTGTGTGTGTAATGGAGCTCAGTGAGTTAGGGACTTTGTGTGTAATGGAGCTCAGTGAGTGAGGGTCTGTGTGTGTAATGGAGCTCAGTGAGTGAGGTTCTGTGTGTGTAATGGAGCTCAGTGACTGAGGGTGTGTGTGTGTAATGGAGTGAGGGATTCTCTGTATAGTGGAGCTCAATGGGTTGAAGTAAATGCTATTTGTTCTTCTGTGGGTGGTAAAGCTTCCTTTGCCATAATTACTGGAAGTCCTCATTTTACCCATTGAATAAACTCACTATAATGGAATAGCTCACGCTGATTAAAGCAACGAAACCAATTAGTAGAGCGAAGATCTGACTGAAATGTTGAAAGCTGATGTTTTCCACATTTTCCACTGCACGCCAAGGGAATTTTAATCAGCGTTTCAAGCCACCAACTCTGTCTGATGAGGATTTGTACATAAATCTCTGTTACATACCCTGCTAATATGAATCTGTTGTGTTTTGTGTACCCATAGGGAATCATTAACAGGCACTATGTTACAATCACCCACAGATTTTACTATTTGTAAACAATACATAATTTTTTTCAGATCTGCCAAACCTGATTACATTATGCTATTGAGTTGATTTACAACAACAGCTGTACATATATCACTGGCACTTTGGCTGTCTGTAGCTTTCTGGATTTCGAAGAATAAAGAACAGTACAGCACAAGAACAAGCCCTTCGGCCCACTGAGTCTGTGCCAACACAGTTGCCTCTCTAATCTAATATTTTCCTGCCCCTACATGGCCCATATCCCACTATTCCCTACCTATCCAGATGCCTCTTGAACACTGTTATAGAATCTGCTTCCACCATCTCCTCCGGCAGCGCGTTCCAGGCACTCACCACCCTCTGGGTGAAAATTTGCCCCTTACATCTCTTCTAAACTTTCCCCCTCTCACTTTTAACCTATGCCCCTGAGTAATTGACCCTTCAACCCTGGGAAAAAGACTGACTATCCACTCTATCCAAGCCTGTCATAATCTCATAAACCTCTATCAGGCTCCCCCCTCACCTTCCAATGCTCCAATAAAAACAATTCAACCTTTCTTCATAGTCCATAGCCTCCAAACATCTGGGTAAATCTCTTCGAGCACCCTTACCAATGCATCAATATCTTTCTGGTAGTGTGGCGACCAGAATTGTACACAATACTCGACATGCGGCCTAACCAAACCCTTGTATAGCTGCAACACGATTTTCCAATTCTTACACTCAATGAAGGCCAGCATGCCATATGCCTTCTTGACCACCTTGTCCGTCCGAGTTACCACCTTCAGGGAACTGTGGATCTGCACACCTAGATCCCTCTATATGCTAATATTTTTAAGGGCCCTACCATTTACTATGTACTTTCCTTCTGCAGTAGACTTTCCAAATCGCATCACTTCGTATTTGTCTGGGTTAAATTCCATCTGCCATCTTTCAGCCCAGGTCTCCAGTCAATTTATATCCTGCAGCATGCTCTGAAAATCCTCCTTACTATCTGCCATTCCCCAAATTTTTGTATTATCTGCAAATCTACTAATGAGACCACCTACATTTTCCTCCAGATCATTTATATAAATATTACAAACAACAGAGGCCCCAGCACTGATCCTTGTGGAACACCACTTGTCACTGTTAGAAAAGTACCCATTCCACTGCTACTTTCTGTTTCCTATGCCCAAACTAGTTTTGTATCCATCTTACCAGCTCACCTTCTGTATCAGCCTGCATGAGGAACCTTATCAAAGGTTTCGTTAAAGTCCATGTATAAAACATCCACTGCCCTGCTCTGGTCACTTTTTCTTATCACTTCCTCAAAAAACTCAATCAAGTTTGTGAGACATGACCTCCTCTTCACAAAACCATGCTTCCAATCACTAATAAGCCTATTCTCTTCCGGCTGTGAGTACATCCTGTCCCTAAGAATCTTCTCCAACAATTTTCCACCACTGATGTAAGGTTTACAAGCCTGTAATTTCCCAGATTGTCTCTTCTGCTCTCCTTAAACAGAGGAACAATGTTAGTTCCTCTTCAATCCTCTGGCACCTCACCCATTGCAAAAGGGGATACGAAGATTTTGGCCAAGACCTCAGCAAGTTCTTCCCTCACCCCTCTCAGTATTTTGGAATAGACCTTTAGGGACATGGGGACAGGTCCACCTTAATGTTTTCCAAAACCCCCAATACCACCTCCTTTTTTATCTCAACATGTCCTAGAATGTCAACATCCTCCTTTCCACACTCACCATCCACCACATCTTTCCCCTGTGTGAATACTGATGCAAAGTACACATTAAGGACCTCATCCACCTTTCCTGCTCCACACACAAAATCCCTCCACTGTCCTTGAGTGGACCTTCCCTTTCCTTCCTCCTTACATGCACATAAAAAGCCTTGGGTTCTTAATCCTGCCTGCCAAGGACATTTCATGGCTCCTTTTTGCCCTCCTAAGTCTCTGTTTAAGCTCTTTCCTGTTTTTTGTATTCCTCAAGAGCCTTATCCATTATCAATTTCCTGAAATTTATATATGCCTCCTTCTTCTTTTTCACTAAGCTCACAATCTCTCTTGTCATCCAGGGTTCCCAAATCCTGCCATTTTTAACCTTCACTTTTACACGGATCTACTTGTCCTGAATTGTTAACAACTGATTTTTAAAAGACTCCCACTGGATGTGGATTATCCTCAAATAGTTACCCCCGGTCTACATTCCCTAGCTCTTGCCTAATTCTTCATAGTTAGCCTCCCCCCACTTTGGTGCTTTCTCTCTGGGGCTACTTCATAGAATCCCTACAGTGCAGAAGGAGGCCATTTGGCCCATCGAGTCTGCACTGACCGCAATCTCACCCAGGCCCTATCCCCATAACCCCATGCATTTACGCTAGCTAGTCCGTCCGACAAAGGGGCAATTTAGCACGGCTAATCCACCTAACCTGCACATCTTTGGACTGTGAGAGGAAACCAGAGCACCTGGAGGAAACCCATACGGGGACAAAGTGCAAACTCCACACACACGTGACCTAAGTTGGGAATCGAACCAGGGTCCCTGGCGTGAGGCAACAATGCTAAGCACTGTGCCACCGTGCTTCTATCCTTTTCGACAGGTATCTTAAAACTTATAGAACTGTGATCACTCTTCCCAGAATTGTCCCTTGCTGAGACATCAATCCGGGCTTGTTTCCCAGATAGCTCCTTCCCAAGTTGGACTATACATATTACCTCAAGAAGCATTCTTGGACACGGTGAACAAACTCTGCCCTGTTTCTTTTCCACACAGATTCTACTGAGAGCAAAGTAATCACCTATATATATTAAGGAAGGATATTAAGCATGCATGACCGTTACTGAAACATTAGAATGTGAAAATACACTAATCAATGCAGGGCAGATTAGTCGATTAGAGCAGGACTTAACCAGATCGGTAATATAGCAAGGTACTTGGCAGATGAAACGAAAAGCATAGAAGTGTGATGCCATTTAGTTTGGGAGGAAGAATGAAGTGAACAAATTTAATTAAATTGTACAAGTTTATATTGGTTGCAGGAATAGAGAGTGCGGGTGGAATTTTACTGGTTCACCCTGACCATCAAAGAACAAAGAAAATTACAGCACAGGAACAGGCCCTTCAGCCCTCCAAGCCTGTACCGACCATGCTGCCCGACTTAACTAAAACCCCCTACCCTTCCGGGGACCATATCCGTCTATTCCCATCCTTTTCATTATTTGTCAAGATGCCCTTTAAATGTCACTACCATATCCTTTTCCACTACCTCCCCCGGCAACGAGTTCCAGGCACCCACCACCTTCTGTGTATAAAATTTGCCTCATACATCTCCTTTAAGCCTTGCTCCTTGTACTTTAAACCTGTGCTCCCTAGCAATTGACCCTTCCATCCTGGGAAAAAGCTTCTGACTATCCACTCTGTCCATGCCTCTCAGAATCTTGGAGACTTCTACCACATTACCCCTCAAACACTGTCGCTCCAGCGAGAACAAACCAAGTTTCTCCAACCTCTCCTCATAGTTAATGCCCTCATACAAGGCAACATTCTGGTAAATCTTTTCTGTACCCTCTCCAAAGCCTCCACATTTTTCTGATGGTGTGGCGACCAGAATTGAACACTATATTCCAACTGCATCCTAAGTTCTATAAAGCTGCAACATGACTTGCCAATTTTTAAACTCAAATGCAGTACGCCTCCTTGACTACCTTCTCCACCTGCATTGCCACTTTCAGTGGCCTGTGTACCTGTACACCTAGATCCCTTTGCCTATCAATCCTCTTAAGAGTTCTGCCATTTACTGTATAATTCCTATCTGCATTAGATCTTCCAAAATGCACTACCTCACAATTGTCCGGATTAAACTCCATCTGCCATCTCTCCGCCCAAGTCTCCAACTGATCTATATCCTACTGTATCTTCTGATGGTTCTCATCGCTATCTGCAAATCCACCAACCTTTGTGTCATCCACAAACTTACTAATCAAACCAGTTACATTTTCCTCCAAATCATTTATATATATTACAAACAGCAAAGGTCCCTGAGGAAAGCCACTTGTCACAGCCCTCCATTCAGAAGTGCACCCTTCTACTGCTGCCCTCTGTCTTCTTTGACTGAACCAGTTTCATATCCACCTTGCCAGCTCATTTCTGATCCCATGTGACTTCATTTCTTGCATCAGTCTGCTATGAGGGACCTTGTCAAAGGCCTTACTGAAGTCCATGTAGACAACATCCACTGCCCTACCCTCATCAATCATCTTCGTCACTTCCTCAATAAATTTGATCAGATCTGTGATGCATGACCTCCCCTTCACAAAATCATGTTGCCTCTCACTGATACGTCCACTTATTTCCAAGTGGAAGTGAATCTTGTCTTGAAGAATCCTCTCCAACAATTTCCCTACCACTGATGTAAGGCTCACAGGCCTGTAATTACCTGGATTATTTTTACTGTCCTTCTTAAACAAAGGAACAACATTGACTATTCTCCAATCCTCTGGGACCTCCCCTGTAGCGGGTATGCCGGCGTTGGACTGGCGTAAACACAGTAAAAAGTCTGACAACACCAGGTTTTAGTCCAACCTATTTATTTGTAGCCAGTGAGGATGCAATGATTTCTCTCAAGGCCCCAGCAATTTCCTCCCTTGCCTCTCTCAGTATTCTGGAGTATATCCATCAGGCTCTGGGGACTTGTCTACCTTAACATCTCTCAAGAACCCCAAGAACCTCCTCCTTTTTGACCTTAACATGATTCAAACTATCGGCACACCCTTTCCCAGACTCATCATCCACCAAGTCCTTCTCTTTGGTGAATACTGATGTAGAGTACTCATTTAATCCCTTGGCCATTTCCTCCGGCTCCATGCATAGATTCCCTCTCTTGTCCTTGAGTGGGCCAACCCTCTCCCTGGCTACCCTCTTTCTCTTTATATATGTATAAAAAGCCTTGGGATTTGCCTTAACCTTGCTGGCCAATGCTTTTTCGTGACCCCTTTTAGCCGTCCTAACTCCTTGCTTAAGTTCCTTTCTACTTTCCTTGTATTCCACACTTGCTTTGTGTGTTCCCAGCCTCCTGGCCTTGACAAATGCTTCCTTTTCCCCTTTGACTAGGCTCACAATATCTCTCATTATCCAAGATTCCCAAATCTTGCCATACTTATCCTTCATCTTTACAGGAATGTGCTGGTTCTGAATCCCTATCACCTTATACTTGAAAGCCTTCCACATGCCAGATGTTGATTTGCCCTCAAATATTTGTCCCCAATCTACATTCTTCAGTTCCTGCCTAATATTGTAGTAATTTGCCTTCCCCCCATTCAGCACCTTCAGACGACACTTATCTTTATCCATCAGTACCTTAAAGCTTACTGAATTGTGGTCACTGTTCCCGAACTGCTCCCCTACTGAAATATCGACCATCTGGTGGGGCAGATGGGCAGAGCAAGTGGGTAAAATCTCCTGAGAGCTGAGAAACCAGTATCACGCCTGATTTTCCCAGCTCTCACGATTTTACGAGGCGGATTTCCAGTGAGGTCAGCCTCTTACTGAATTATTTATTGAAATATTTTCCAATGTTACTTTACATGTGTTTAGCAAGCCCGGCACTCAATCGTCCAGGCTCACTTGCCCTAATTGCCTTGCCGAGAGAGGATCTCTCTGCTCCCCATGAACGGGGAACAGTCATGTTGGCCTTACTGGTGGAAACAGAGGCCACCGAGGCCCTCCTGAGAGGCCGAGAGCAAGGGGAGGTGCCCTTTGATGATGCCAGCCTGTCAATGCCAGATTGGCACCTTAGGACTTCCAGCCTGGCACCTGGGCAATGCCCAGCGGGCACCTTGAATCTGCTCTCTGCACAGTGCCAACGGGTGAGGCCTATGTGTGGCAGGGCTTATGGGGACGTGGACTGAAGGGGGTGACAGGTTAGGCTGGGAGGATCATGCACGCACCAATTCATGGGATTTGTACATGCGTTCCCATTGCACGTGCATCTCCTAGTGACGGATATCCAGAGCGGCCGGGCCACACTAGAAACCAGCAAGAATAGAAGGTAAGTCATTAATCTAACATCTCCCATCCCACCTCAATTTCACTCTGGGGTTCTGGTTAGCTCTTCACCTTCAGGGAAGCAGCAGGGGTGATTAGGAGGCAATCGGAATCCCCAGGGGGTTGGGCAGTGGGGATGGTGCCCCTGGGCATACGCACTCTGGCAGTGCCCAAGGGGCAAAGTTCCCATGCCCAGGGGGCACCTTGGCATTGCCCACCAGGCATCGGGCAGTGCCAAGAGGGCAGTGCCAGCTGAGGTGGTGCCTAGCGCACAATCTGTGGAGGCAAGGGGTTCTGCTGCCACTTTGCATAGGGATTGGTTGGCACTGGAGGGAGGCCAGCAATCGGGGGTTGGTTTGCTGGGGGTGTGGGGGTCTGTTTCCCATGGTTGGAGGGGGGCTGCAGGATGGGGGGGGGTGCGGTTCTGCCTTCAAGGGGGTCTGTCTCCCGTGGGGACTGTTCTGCCGCGGTGAGGGGGATCGTCACTGCTGGGGGAGGGTGGATATTGGGGTGCTCCGGGATGGGGGTGGGGAATGGAGGCTGGCCTGGGAATGGTTGTGGGGGCCATGATTGAGTTGTCCAGCGAAGTGCAGTCTTACAGGTAGGGGTCACTGCGCATGCGCAGAGTCCTGGAACTGTCAGACTCCGATGTGAATGGGCCCTGCCCCCCGAGCTTTTAATGATATTCATGATTGTGGTCTCTGCAGTGCACAGAGTGTGGAAAATTCATGTCTGAAATCCCACTGAAAAAACAATTGTGATTTACACCAGTTTTCCCGTAAATTCAGCATTTAGAACTTTTTTGGAAGAATCACCCCCTCTATGTATTTCCTGGACTCTATCTCTTCATTGTTTGAGATACAACCCACTATGGTGATGTCATCAGCAAACTTGAAAATTGAGTTGGAGGGGGATTTGGCCAGCAATCATAGGTGTACAAAAAGTATAGTAGGGGGCTGAGAACACAGCCTTGTGGGGCACCAGAATTGAGGATCATCGTGGAGGAGGTGTTGTTGTCTATCCTTACTGATTTTGGTCTGTGAGTTAGGAAGTTCAGGATCCAGTCGCAAATGGAAGAGTTTTCCCAGGCCATGGAGTTTGGAAATGAGTTTGGAGATGGGTTTTGTAGGAACAATGGTGTTCAAGGGGGCAGCATGATTGGGGGGGTGGTGCCTGCTGCAACTCTGCTATGGAATAGGATTTGGGGGAGGGGGCAATTGATAGGCCTGGGCAGTGGGGGCTAGTTCTGCATTGTGGTCTTGAGATTGGCCGTGGGCCGCCAGGATTGCGGGGCGTGAGTTTGTTGAGGCTGCCTGCAGCAGCAGGGGTCTGACGGCTCTCCCTTTCTCTCTGCCAGACGCCTGCGATTAAAATTGCACCTTTGCCACAACACAGGCCTGCACTTGCGCAGTAGCTCCCTCTACAGGTGGCTGGTGAATTAAACCCTGCCCACTGCCTACAGCAGCTGGAAATGCCTGCACCATATTTACAACGGCTAATTACATAAGATTTGGTGTGAAAACTCGCCCAAAAAAAACCAGATCAGCAACTCTCCCATTTTCATGCAAATCAATCTCTTAAAATTCTGCCCTTCATGTCTACATGAACCTGTGTATGCGATAATGCTTTTAAGAGCATAGGAACATGGGAATTAGGGGTGGCATGGTAACACAGTGGTTAACACTGCTGCTTCACAGCCCCAAGGACCTGGATTCGATTCCCAGCTCGGGTCACAGTCTGTGTGGAGTTTGCACATCCTCCTCGTGTCTGCGTGGGTTTCCTCTGGGTGCTCCGGTTTCCTCTCACAGTCCAAAGACGTGCAGATTAAGTTGATTGGCCATGCTAACAAATGCCCTTAAGTGTCCTGAGATGCGTAGAGAGATTAGTGAGTAAATATGTAGGGATATAGGAGTTGGGCCTGGGTGGGAGTGTGGTCGGTGCAGACTCAATGGACTGAGTGGCCTCTTTGTGTTCTAAGAATTAGGAGCAAAAGGAGGCAATTTAGTCCTTCGAGCCTGTTCCCCCATTCAATCAGATCATGACTCCCTGGTCTCAAATCCACCTCCCTACTTAGTCTATCACTGGCTGTCCAAGGAGAACTGGAGTGCAAGAGAGATGGGTGAAGTCTCACGCAGTAAGAATTCTGTAAAACCTGTGGAAAAGTTTTCAAAGATCGGATGGAACAAAAACAAAGATATTGAAAGACGAGAAGATTAAAACATTTACCTGAAGCTCTCTTTCTCTGGCGCTGAACCCTATTAATTGTCCATTTATCGATGCCACACTGAAAAGTGAGAACACTGTGCTAACATTAGCCAAGAGGATCTTGTATTCTTTCTAATGTTAGACAGAACCATCATCAAACGAAGGAAAAAAATGAGAAAGATATCCTTTTACTGAAGATACTGGCTAATGGCTGTGCCCTTCTCTTTTAACTCACCTCTCTGATGGATACAGCGGGGCCAGGAAGAAATGAAAACACATTTGATGTACATTTTTAATTGGATGTTTTAGTGCAAAAAAAAGGTTGCCATCAAACATGTTACATTACCCCAATCAGTACATGGGATTGCATAACTGCAAGGAAAATGGTTCCTGTACAAAAAGTGTCAGTGGTCATGTTCGTAGCAAGTTTAAGTTTATTTATCAGTCGGCTTACATTAACACTGCAATGAAGTTACTGTGAAAATCCTCTAGTCGCCACACTGAAGGAGAATTTAGCACAGCTGATGCAACTAACCAGCATGTCTTTCAGACTGTTGGAGGGAACTGGAGCGCCTGGAGGAAACCCATGCAGACACGGGGAGAATGTGCAGACCCCGTACACAGCCAGGAATCAAACCCAGGTCCCTGGTGCTGTGAAGCAGCAGTGCTAACCACTGTACCACCATACTAAAAATAATCATTATAGTTGAAACAAAATTGTATCTACGTGACTTTAGTTTACCTCGAAGAAAGGTTTTTTTTAAATCATGATCTCTGCAGTTCTCACAGATTGTGTTTTCTTAGCTCATAGCTTCAGATGATATCATTTGTTGCCCGCTTGACTGTAGATATAATTTTATTTCTGCTTAAATGGGGTCTGTTTATCTTGGCTCTGGGTTGTTTTACAGATCCTGCATTGTTAGGAGGATGGTGATGTATTTCTGGACAGTTATTCCTTTCTTTCCAGTGAGTTTAAGGTTTCATTTTCTGTTTGGCTGCAGTTAGAATTGAATTTTGGAAGGGACAGCAAGCTGGAAAGAAGTATTTCTTTCTCCCTGTTTTGTTTGGAAATTCTCTTGGTTATCTGAAAGTAAGGTTTTACCTTTCTGCAGGGGAGAATCTTCTGTTGGTGGTTTGACCAGAGTCTTTCTCTGTTGTTCTGACTTCAAACTGTTCTCAGTGTTATGAGAGCCCCAGCATTCATCCAAAGGATTCAAGTCCAGTCTCACGTGAACATTAGTCTTTGCTATGTTAAACCTGTGAAAAGAGTTTTTTGTCTATGGAATTGGCTTGCTGGGAACACGTTAGATATACTTATTAAGAGTTATACATTGTAGTGCCTATTTTGTTTCTTGGTTGTAATTGATAAAAGTTCTTGCTATTTTTCTTACTACACTTGTCAGCTATATTCTTAAAAAAACTTTGTTTGACAAAAGCATCCTAGTGGGTCATTTGAATCATACCTGAAATGAAACCTATCATGCTTGTCTTAACCAAAATCAAAGTGAAAAACTTATGATCCAGCTGGGTATCAAAGAACGCATTGGGGTTTCTGACCTGAACCATAACAATTGGGAGCTCGTCCGGGGTTAAAATCCACATTTCTTGATTGATTTGGGATTATTGAACTCTACGACAATGAGTGGTGAGTGGGAAACAACATGTTGCCATTTTTTAGTAAGATTTCGCTCACTTTTTTTTGATTTGTCAGACAATACGGCGCAACAGTAATTACGTCATTTCCTCCCCAAACCAACTATCTGAAGTATTTTCATCAACGATGAGTGGGTCAATGTTGCCAAGTCCTTGTGCCAGATGGCTAGCTCATCCCATCTCCAAATCCTGTGGCCTGGGCCTCAGCACCTCCCTCTGTAACTGGATCCTGAACTCCCTAACCCACAGACTGCAATCAGTAAGGATAGACAACAACACCTCCTCCACAATCACCCTCAACACAGGTGTCCCACAAGGCTGTGTTCTCAGCCCCCTACTATAATCCTTATACACCTGTGACTGTGCGGCCAAATTTTCCTCCAACTAGATCTTCAAGTTTACTGACGACACCACCCTGGTAGATCGGATCTCAAACAATGAAGAGACAGAGTACAGGAATGAGATAGAGAATCTGGTGAACTGGTGCAGCAACAATAATCTCTCCCTCAATGTCAACAAAATGAAGGAGATTGTCATTGACTTCAGGAAGCATAAAGGAGAACATGCCCCTGTCTACATCAATTGGGACAAAGTGGAAAGGGTCGAAAGCTTCAAGTTTTTAGGTGCCCAGATCATCAACAACCTTGCTACTAGAGAGGCGGTGCTCGACAGACTGGAGGGACTGATTGTGGACAAGTCCCCAGGACCGGATGGAATGCATCCAAGGGTTCTGAAAGAAATGGCGGAGGTGATAGTGGATGCCTTGGTGATTATTTTCCAAACGTCGCTGGATTCCGGGGAAGTGCTGGAAGATTGGAAAACGGCTAACGTTACGCCGTTGTTTCAGAAGGGTGGCAGGCAAAAGGCAGGGAATTATAGGCCGGTTAGTTTAATGTCTGTTGTAGGTAAAATGTTAGAATCCGTGATCAAGGAGAAAATAGCGAGGCATCTTGAGGAGAATTGTTTGGTAGAGCAGACGCAGCACAGTTTCGCTAAGGGGAAGTCGTGTCTGACAAATTTATTGGAGTTCTATGAGGATGTGTCTAGGGCAGTGGATAGAGGAGAGCCGGTGGATGTGGTCTTTCTTGATTTTCAGAAGGCGTTTGATAAGGTGCCTCACAAGAGGTTATTACAGAAGGTCAGGGGGCATGGAGTTGGGGGTAGGGTGTTAGCATGGATAGAGGGTTGGCTGTCAATTAGGAGGCAGAGAGTGGGGGTCAATGGGTGCTATTCGGATTGGCGGTTGGTGACTCGTGGAGTGCCCCAGGGGTCGGTGCTGGGGCCTCAGCTATTTACCATTTATATAGATGATCTGGAGGAGGGAATTGAGTGTATGGTGTCGAAATTTGCTGATGACACCAAGATTGGTGGAACGGCAAATTGTGTGGAGGGTGTGGAGAGTCTGCAGAAGGATCTAGATAGGCTGGGCGAATGGACCAGGAACTGGCAAATGGAATTTAATGTTGGCAAATGTGAGGTTGTCCACTTTGGTAGGAATAATGGTAGGGAGGACTATTACTTACGTGGTGAAAAACTGCAGCAGGTGACGGTGCAGAGGGACCTCGGGGTCCTTGTGCATGAGTCGCAAAAACCCAGCCTGCAGGTGCAGCAGGTGGTCAGGAAGGCGAATGGGATGCTGGCCTTCATAGCAAGGGGGATTGAATATAAAAGTAGGGAGGTCTTGCTGCAGCTGTATAGGGCATTGGTGAGGTCGCAGCTGGAGTACTGTGTGCAGTTTTGGTCGCCGCACTTACGTAAGGATATTTTGGCCTTGGAGGGAGTGCAGAGGAGGTTTACTAGGCTGATACCGGAGTTGAGAGGGTTGAACTATGAGGAGAGGCTGAATAAACTAGGCTTGTACTTGTTGGAGTTTAGAAGAATGAGGGGAGATCTCATTGAGGCATATAAGATGATGAATGGGATGGATAGGATAGAGGTGGAGAGGCTCTTCCCACTCAGAAAGGACAGTAGGACTAGAGGGCACAGCCTCAAGATAAAGGGGGGGCGGTTTAGAACAGAGTTGAGGAGGAACTTCTTCACTCAAAGGGTGGTGAATCTCTGGAATTCTCTGCCCGTTGAAGTGGTGGAGGCTGCCTCACTAAATATATTTAAGACGCAGGTTGATAGGTTTTTGATAGGCAAGGGGATTAAGGGTTATGGGGAGAGGGCGGGAATGTGGAACTGAGACACGACAGATCAGCCATGATCTTATTGAATGGCGGGGCAGGCTCGAAGGGCTAGATGGCCTACTCCTGCTCCTATTTCTTATGTTCTTATGTTCTTATGCTGACACTATAGCTAAGAAAGCCCACCAAAACCTCTACTTTCCCAGAAGACGAAGGAAATTTGGCGTGTCAGCTACGATTCTCACCAACTTTTATAGATACACCACAGAAAGCATTCTTTTTGGTTGTCTCACAGCTTGGTATGGCTCCTATTCTGCCCAAGACCACAAGGAACTATAAAAGGTCATGAATGTAGCCAAAGCCATCAATCAAACTAGCTTGCCATCCATTGACTCTGTCGGTACTTCCTGCTTCCTCGACAAAGCAGCCAGCTTAATTAAGAACCCCACACACCCCAGACATTCTCTCTTCCACCTTCTTTCATCAAGAAAAGGATCCATAAGTCTGAGATCACATACCAACCAACTTAAGAACAGCTTCTTCCCTGCTGCTATTAGACTTTCAAATGGACTTACCTTGCATTAAGTTTCTCTACATCCTAGCTATGACTGTAGCACTACATTCTGCACAGTCTCATTTCCTTCTCTATGAATGGTATGCTTTGTCTGTATAGTGTGCAAGAAACAATACTTGTCACTGATTGTTAATACATGGACAATAATAAATCAAATCAAAATCAATTTCTGATACCATGTAAATGTAAGAACATAAGAACATAAGAAATAGGAGCAGGAGTAGGCCATCTGGCCCTTCGAGCCTGCCCCGCCATTCAATAAGATCATGGCTGATCTGTCGTGGCTCAGTTCCACTTTCCCGCCCTCTCCCCATAACCCTTAATCCCTTCTCTTATCAAAAACCCATCAACCCGCTTCTTAAAAATATTTAGCGAGGCAGCCTCCACCACTTCAACGGGCAGAGAATTCCAGAGATTCACCACCCTTTGAGTGAAGAAGTTCCTCCTCAACTCCGTTCTGAACCGCCCCCCCTTTATCTTGAGGCTGTGCCCCCTAGTCCTACTGTCTTTTTTGAGCGGGAAGAGTCTTTCCACCTCTATCCTATCCATCCCATTCATCATCTTATACGTCTCAATGAGATCTCCCCTCATTCTTCTAAACTCTAACGAGTACAAGCCTAGTTTATTCAGCCTCTCCTCATAGCTCAACCCCCTCAACTCCGGTATCAGCCTAGTAAACCTCCTCTGCACTCCTCTGCACTCTGCACAAATGTGATGGATTCCCGAATCTCTGACAGCAAGGACTTTCAACAAGAAGCAGTTTATTCACTAACTCTGAAGCTCCTTCAACCCTTGAGCTTTGTCCATACTCTCAGGGATAAATCCCACACTCCTGTCTCATGACCTCTCTTGTAGCCGTGCCATCACATTCTCACATTACCACTCAGTCTACATTCATAAACCGTAATGTGATAATAACAACATAGTTCGATTCAATTCATAAATGATCATAGAATGCCTACAATATGGAAGGAGGCCATTCAGCCCATTGAACTTACAGTGACGACAATCCCACCAGGCCCTAACCCGTAACCCCACTCACTTACCCTGCTAACCACCCCACCCTCCGACACTAAGGGGCAATTTAGTATGGCCAATCCACCTAACCCTCATGTTTTTCAAGTGTGAGAGGAAACCGATAAGCGGAAGGAAACCCACGCAGGCACGGAGAGAATGTGCAAACTCCAGACAGAAAATTACCCAATGCTGGAATTGAACCCATGTCCCTGTGGCTGTGATGCAGCAGTGCTAACCACTGTGTCACTGTTCCACCCCTAAAGTCAATGAAAATATATTTTAATTTTTGTTGTTGATTGAGGAATGAACATTAACTCGGAAACTTTGGGAAAACTCCCCTGCTGATCTTTGAAGTGGTGCTGAGGGATACTTCCAGCTGCCCGATAGAGAGGGGGCTATGGGTTAACATTTCATTTGGAAGACAGTAGCTCTGGCAGTGCAGCACTCCCTCAGTACCTCACTGGAGTCACAGCCTAGGTTATGGACTCAAGTGTCTAAGAGAGAGGCTTGAACCCATAACTTTCTAACTCAAGAGAGCTACCAACTGAAACAGAGCTGACACTTAAAAATGTATTATGCTAGCGCCTGGCCTGAGCAGCAGATAACCCAATTAACTATATACACCCAAGCATTCAGGAAAGTACCAGAGGGGTGCATTGGAAAAAATTGGAAGGTAGTTTAAAATGTGCACTGAAATCAAGTTAGGATGATGCCTTGAGCAATCAGGATCAAGCTGTCTGGCTTAAATTTCAAACAACGCTTGGCAGTTAACTATCAGTCAACTGGTACAATCGCTATAGGCAACATTTCTGCCAATCAGAGTCCAATTGCCAAACAATCAGCGCTCCCGTACAGTACAAATTTCCCCTGGCATTGTATTCTCGCAATACAATGCTGATGAGTGCAAGGCAAAAAGCTTCAACGAAGATTGTCTCTTCTTTCAGCAATGCTCAAGTTCAGTGCCACCAGCCAGCTACTTGGAGTATAATCACGGAGCAGACTGAAAGGCTCGAAACCATTGACTCACTCAACGCACAACTAATTCTGCGGCTGGTATTTGTGACGAGGACCTTGATGTCATCAAGAAACTCATCCTTTGTCATTTTAATTTGCAAGCATTGGTTCACTATTAATCAGCATTAATTGTAATTTCAATCATTGGTGTTTGATCGCTGAGCAAAGTGCAAAGTTCCAGACAGGAACAAATGATGTGTTTAATATCAAATCAAACCTGGTCAGACGCAATGTCACGGTTTTGCTTTTTTTTAAACTAATTTTTGGCTGCCAAGTGGCAGAAAATCCTCACTGTTTCTTCAGCTGAGGTTTTAAAGCCACAGTTTTCCGATCTTGGCAGGGTGCCACCTACTGTAACTCTGGCTTGAGACTGGTACAATCTCTCTCCATCTGACCCTGTCCCCTGCCTCGCAGCTCTGCTAAAATCTGGAGCGGTGGAGGCACCCAGGAAGAGTCATAGAATCATACAATCCCTACAGTGCGGAAGGAAGCCATTCAGCCCATCGGGTCAGCCGAACAGAGCACCTTACTCAGGCGAACTGCCTGGCCCATTACTGTAACCCTGTGTATTTACCCTGCTCATCCCCCTGACTGACAGATCTTTGATTAGATTTGGATTTGGATTTGATTTGTTTTATTATTGCCACACGTATCGGAATACAGTGAAGGGGCAGCACGGTGGCACAGTGGTTGGCACTCCTGCCTCACAGTGCCAGCGGCCCAGGTTCAATTCCAGCCTCAAGTCACTGCCTGGGTAGAATTTGCATTTTCTCCCCCTGTTCTGCGTGGGTTTCCTCCGGGTGCTCCGGTTTCCTCCCACAGTCCAAAGATGCGCGTGCTAGGTGGATTGGCCAAGCTAAATTAACTCTCGTGTCAGGGGAATTAGCAGGGTAAATATGCAGGGTTACGGGAATAGGATGGGATTGTGGTCAGTGCAGACTCGATGGGCCGAATGGTCTCCTTCTGCACTTTAGGAATTCTATAAAAGTATTGTTTCTTGTCGTCTATACATACAAAAACATACCATTCATAGAGAAGGAAAGGATAGGATTCAGAACAATCTTGGGACACTAAGAGGCGACTTAGCTTGGCTAATCAACCTAAGCCGCACATCTTTGGCCAGTGGGAGGAAATTGGAGCAGCCAGAGGATGCCCACGCAGACATGGGGAGAACATGCAAACTCCACACAGACAGTGATGCAAGCCGGGAATCGAACCCGGGTCCCTGGCACTGTGAGCCAGCAGTGCTAACCACTGTGCCATCGTGCCGGAAGGGCAGGGCAGGCTCCTGATGCGACCTAGTAAAGAGAAAGGATCTTGTGATGTCCTCCTGTCCCTCCACCTTTTACTGCTGAACACAACGAGGAAAAATTGTCATCAGAAAATAATATTTCAGGACACAGCGCCATGCCAACCACTGGAAGAATATACAAGAGGTTATATTTAAAACAAAGTGCAGCCTCCTAAAGGATCAAACTGCAAGTTATTTGACATCAAAGTACATGGAACTCTGAGTGTTACAAAATGTGATTAAAGGTGGCCTCTTGGAAAAGCCAGGGCGATCCTTCAGCCAGAAACTCTCTGTCCCAGAACTGACTCAGCGCCGATGTTTTGTTAAGATGAACAATTGTTTGGCACAGGCCACAAGAGAGTCAATTAGCTTCACCTCGAAAGACGAGAGACTGGATAAATACACTTGGAAAATCGACTGAGTAAACCAGTCCTGTCAGCAGACAGTCAGTCGCTCCCTGTGTTCTGCTGTTGGTTGCTGTGTCTCCAGCTGCTGTGGGCCCCAAGCTCTGGAATTCTCCCTCCGGAGATCTTCACTTTGTGATCTCTCTCCTTTAAGCTGCTCTTTAAAACTGATATTCCTTGCTAAACCTCTGGTCGCCTGTCCCCTTCTTTGTCTCGGTGTCAGAGATTGTTTGACAGCACTCCTGTGAAATGGCTCACAGTGCTTTAGGACACTGAAAGTCCTGTTCATATACAGTCACAGACACACTAACATACTCACACATACACACTCTCACGCACACTCACATTCACACGTACACACACACACATTCACACGTATACACACACACACACGCACAGACACACACACGCACTCACACACACACACACACACAAACATAATCACATTCACACACTCATACAAACATTCACTCACACACATGCACTCACACACACGCACACACTCACTTACACACACACACACGTATGCACTCACATGCTCTCACACACACACACTCACACACACTCGCACGTACAGCCACACTCACACATACTCACAAACACACACACACTTACACACACACACACTCACACATGCACGCGCACACACACACACACACACACACACACACATATACACACACTCACACACACTCACATACACCCCCACACACTCACACACACCCACACTCTCACACATACACACACACACTCACGCACACCCACACTCACACACTCACACACACACACACTCACACACACACACTCATTCACACACACTCACACACACACACACTCACACACACACACTCATTCACACTCACGCACACACTCTCACACACACACACACACACACTCACACACACTCACTCACACACACTCACACACACACCCACACACACACACACACACCCACACACACACACTCACACACACACACTCACACACATACCCACACACTCACACACACACTCACTCACACCTAATCACAAATCATTCTGATTGGTTTCTAAATGTTATATTTCTCTCAGTTTGGAAAGGAAACCCCTCTCTGTAGTTTTGACTGAGTTTATTATCAATCTCAAAGGTCTTACCCAAGACCTTTCCCCCACACTATCCCTGTAACATATATCACAGCTGATCAATCTAACCGACACACTTTCGGACACTAAGGATCAATTCAGCATGGCCATTCCACTTAATCCGCATATCTTTGGACTATGGGAGGAAACTGGAGCACCCGGAGGAAACCCACGCAGACACAGGCAGTGACCCAAGCTGGGAATCAAACCCGGGTCACTGGCATTGTGAGGCAGCAGTGCTAGCCACTGTGCCACCCTGCAGATCGCTGGCGCTGTCACTATACAGGGGCACAGCAGATATTAAACACATCCTGTGAGTGAAATGTCACCTCAATTCATTTCTTTGATTCACTGGGGTGAGGTGAGCAAGGATTGCACTAAATCAAGATGCAAACTCGCTATCTCAATCAGGCACTTTGTATGTGTGTGTGTGTGTCGGCAACTTACTAACCGCTGACAGAACTGGGACTGAGCATGTATGCCTGATGAATGGCCCTGTCAAAAGGTGCACACATCTGACCCCGACCACCTAGAGCTGACTGAACGCTGGTTAATCATTTGATTAAAGTAGGTAAAGAAAACAGGGCACAGGTGATTAACTGCCAAGTTGACATTAATGCCACGTAACCAGGGAGCACAGGGCTTGACTGGTGTGGCTTATTAGAAACCCAGGCACACATTTAACACCGCTGTTAGTGTCAAGGAGAGGAGGGGAGCGGGATTTACAATCAAAGAGAGCACGACAGACGATTGAGCAAACGGAGGGGTTCTTGTATTTAAGGGTGAGCTGCATCGATATGGATTCAAGGTTCAGCCCATCAATCTGAGTGAGCTGACTCAGCCTGGGTGAGGGACGATCAGTTTCGGATTAGGTTAAGAGGGAGGCGCATAGATGCCTCCATGAGTGTTGGCCAATAAAGGAGCACAAAAGTCTGGCCTAACCAGTGATGCCCACATCCACGTCAAAGGATACGACAGGATTGTTCATAGTTCATTGAATCCTACAGTGCAGAAGGAGGCCATTTGGCCCATCGAGCCTGCACTGACAACAATCCCACCCAGGCCCTAGCCCTGAATCCCAATATATTTACCCCGCTAATCCTCCTGACACTAAGGGTCAATTTAGCATGGCCAATCAACCTAACCCCCATATTTTTGGACTGTGGGAGGAAACCGGAGCGCCCGGAGGAAACCCATGCAGACATAGGGAGAATGTGCAAACTCCATGCAGACAGTGACCAAAAGTCAGAATTGAGCCTGAGGCCCTGGTACTATGAGGTGGCAATGCTAACCACTATGCTGCCATGCCACCCCAATAGATTGGAGGCTTGGACACAGAAATGGCAGATTAATTTTAATCCAAGGTGACGCATTTTGGAGGATCAAATTTAGGTGTGAATTATACTGTAAATGGCAGAATCCTCAGGAATATTAACATACAGAGGGAACTGGGCATGCAGGTTCACAGTTCCCTAAATGTGCCAACACAGGTGGCCAATGTGATTAAGAAAGCATATGGCATGCTTGCTTTCGTTGGCCGGGGCATTGAGTACAAGAACTGGCAAATCATGTTGTAGCTATATAAAACCTTGGTGGAGCCGCATTTGGAGTATTGCACGCAGTTCTGGTCATCACACTGCCAGAAGGATGTGGGAGCTTTGGAGAGAGTGCAAAGCAAATTCACCAAATGTTGGCTGGTCTCGAGGGTGTTGGCTATGAGAAGAGACGGAATAAGCTAGATTGTTTTCCCTGGCAAGGTGGAGGCTGAGGGGAGGCCTGATAGAGGTGTATAAAATAATGAGAGGCGTAGACAGGGTGGATAGTCAGAGGCTTTTTCCCAGGGTGGAAGTGTCAATTACAAGGGGGGCACAGGCTCATGGTGAGAGGGAGAAAATTTAGAACAAAGATCAAAGAACAGTACAGCACGGGAAAAGGCCTTTCAACCCTACAAGCCTGCACCAATCATGATGCCTGCCTAAATTAGAACCATATGCACTTACAGAGTCCGTTTTCTTCTATTCCCATCCTATTCATATATTTATCTATTGCCCTTTAAATGCCGTGATCATACCTGCTCTCACCACCTCCCTGGGCAGCGTGTTCCAAACATTCACTACCCTCTGTGTAAAAAACTTGCCTCGTACATCTCCTCTAAACTCTGCACCCCCCCCCCACCCCCTCTCCCTCCACACACATCTTAAATCTATGTCCTCTCATATTTGTTTTTTCTACCCTAGGAAAGAGCACGTGACTACCCAAAGGGAGATGTGCAGGACAAGTCTTTCACTCAAAGAGTGGTAGGTGCCTGGAACATGCTGTCAGAGGAGGTGTTGGAAGCAGGCACATCAGCAACATTTAAGAGGCACCTGGATGGGTAAATAAATAGGGAGGGAACAGACTGAGTGAGGGCAGAAGGTTTTTTTATTTTAGTTGGGGCACCATGATTGGCGGTTGGTGACTAGTGGGGTGCCCCAGGGGTCGGTGCTGGGGCCTCAGCTATTTACCATTTATATAGATGATCTGGAGGAGGGAACCGAGTGCAGGGTGTTGAAATTTGCTTATGACACCAAGATTGGGGGAAAGGCAAATTGTGCGGAGGGTGTGGAGAGTCTGCAGAAGGATCTAGATAGGCTGGGTGAATGGGCCAGGAAATGGCAAATGGAATTTAATGTTGGCAAGTGTGAGGTGGTCCACTTTGGTAGGAAGAATGGTAGGAAGGACTATTACTTACGTGGCGAAAAACTGCAGCAGGCGACGGTGCAGAGGGACCTCGGGGTCCTTGTGCATGAGTCGCAAAAACCCAGCTTGCAGGTGCAGCAGGTGGTCAGGAAGGCGAATGGGATGCTGGCCTTCATAGCGAGGGGGATTGAATATAAAAGTAGGGAGGTCTTGCTGCAGCTGTATAGGGCATTGGTGAGGCCGCAGCTGGAGTACTGTGTGCAGTTTTGGGCGCCGCACCTGCGCAAGGATATTTTGGCCCTGGAGGGAGTGCAGAGGAGGTTTACTAGGCTGATACCGGAGTTGAGGGGATTGAGCTATGAGGAGAGGCTGAATAAATTAGGCTTGTACTCGTTAGAGTTTAGAAGAATGAGGGGAGATCTCATTGAGACGTATAAGATGATGAATGGGATGGATAGGATAGAGGTGGAGAGACTCTTCCTGCTCAAAAAAGACAGTAGGACTAGGGGGCACAGCCTCAAGATAAAGGGGAGGCGGTTTAGAACGGAGTTGAGGAGGAACTTCTTCACTCAAAGGGTGGTGAATCTCTGGAATTCTCTGCCCGTTGAAGTGGTGGAGGCTGCCTCGCTAAATATTTTTAAGAAGCGGGTTGATGGGTTCTTGAGAGGGGATTAAGGGTTATGGGGAGAGGGCGGGAAAGTGGAACTGAGCCACGACAGATCAGCCATGATCTTATTGAATGGCGGGGCAGGCTCGAAGGGCTAGATGGCCTACTCCTGCTCCTATTTCTTATGTTCTTATGATCAGCACAGAGTTGACGGGCTGAACGGCCTGTGTTGTACTTTTCTTTGTTCTTTGCTCTTTGCTCTTAACATGGATTCAAGACTTAGCCAGGATTGAGTGAGCTGAGTCAGGCTGGGTGAGGGGAAATTGGCCCACTTTTACTTTAAGATTAGATAAAGAGGGAGTTGAAGAAGGCTCGTGTGGTGCCTTCACAAAGGAGTTGGCCTAACAAATGGGCAATAAATTCTGGCCTAGCTAGCAATGCCCACAAGCTGGCAATAAATTTTTAAAAATAGCTTGCACATTTGATACAGAGAAACACAGAAACCAGAAGCAGGATAGACCATTTGGCCCTTCGAGCCTGCTCCGCCATTTATTTTGATCATGGCCGATCATCGAACTCAGTATCTTGATTCCACCCCCCTCCCCTTCGCTCCCATATCTCTTGAACCCTTTAGCCCCAAGAGCTATATCTAATTTCTTCTCGATATGGAGTTGCCGGTGTTGTTCTGGGGTAGGCACAGTAAGTAGTTTTTGATTACCCGTTACGACTTGCATTCCAACTATTATCTTGTAATTGAGTTTGTGTCTATATATGCCCTGTTTGTGAACACAATCCTGCACTCACCTGATGAAGGAGCGGTTCTCCGAAGGCTCATGCTACCTGGTGTTGTGAAACTTCTTACTAATTTCTTCTCGAAATCAAAGAACAAAGAACAGCACAGCACAGGAAACCACAAGCCCGTGCTGCCCATTTTAACACACTCAGTGAGTACCTTATTTGAGTCTCGACGTTTTTGTCGACCTCTAGTGGAACTCCACAATAAAGGGGATGGAAACTTAGGGAATTATGTGTACGCCAGATTAAGGGAGATCCAGTTCAGGGACAATTTACTGAAGCCAATCAGCCTAAAGAGCACATTTTTGGGATGTGGGAGGAAACCGGAGCACCCAGAGAAAACCCATGCAAGCGCGGGGAGAATGTGCAAACTCCCACAGACATCGATCCAAGCCGAAGATTTGACCCGGGTCCCTGTAACTGCACAGCAGACAGCGATAGTCACTGAGCTGACATGTTGCCCATCAGACAAGGTTTTGGCCTCAACTACTTTCTGTGGCAGTGAATTCTACACATTCACCACCCTCTGGGTGAAGAAATTTCTCCTCATCTCAGTTCTAAAAGGTTTACGCCTTATCCTCAAACAATGAACCCCTAGTTCTCGATTCCCCCACCATCGAGAGCATTCCTGTTCTTAAGTTCAGAGATTTGTCATCACTGATTTGAAATCACATATTATGCGAAGTGAGATTTAAGTTTTGCATATCTATGACTCCTAAGCACACTTTCTTCAATTTTAAACAGTTCACTGTCCCCATTAAACATGTAAGTTTCTCATGTTTGAGGATGCATTTCTCTGACTCTGTGCTTTGCACTATCAAAGGATGAGGGATATTCCTCATTTATTCTGACAGGGATCAATGGAATACGATCCATTATCCTGACAGGGATCAGACGAATATTATACATTACACTGACAGGGATTAGAGGAATATTATCCATTATTCTGAAAGGGATCAGAGCTTTATTCCCATTTTCCTGACAGGGATCTGAAGGTTTTTTTTATTGTTTCAATGTGGTGTGGTCATCGCTAAGAAGGTCATGGTGAGCCTTCTTATTGGGGTGCTGCAGTCTGCAGGGTGTAGGTACATCCACACTGCTGTTCAGGAAGGAATCCCAGGACTTTGATACAGACTCAGTGATGGACAGCGATTTAATCACAAGTCAGGATAGTGACTGACTTGGAGGGAACCTGCTGGTGGTGGTGTTCCCTTGTATCTGCTACCCTTGTCCTAGAGGCCCCGGGTTTAGAAAAGTTAAGGTATCTTTATTCATCGCAAGTAGGCTTACGTTAACACGGCAGTGAAGTTACTGTGAAAATCCCCTAGTCGGCACGCTCTGGCGCCTGTGCGGGCACGCTGAGGGGCAATTTACCATGGCTAATTCACCTAATCTGCACATTTTCGCAGTGTGGGGGCAAACCGGAGCACCCAGACAAAACCCATGCAGACACAGGTCTGAAGGTCTTATGAGGAAAGGCTGAGGGACTTGAGGTTATTTTCGTTAGAGAGAAGAAGGTTACGAGGTGACCTAATTGAGGCATACAAGATGATCAGAGGGTTAGATAGGGTGGACAGTGAGAGCCTTTTTCCTTGGATGGTGATGGCTAATACGAGGGGACATAGCTCTAAATTAAGGGGTGGTAGTTATAGGATGGATGTCAGAGGTAGGTTCTTTACTCAGAGGGTAGTAAGGGCATGGAATGCCCCTCCTGCAGCAGTTGTGGACTCGCCAACTTTCAGGGTGTTCAAATGATCAGTGGATAGGCATATGGGTAACATTGGAATAGTTTAGGTTGGAGGGTCATTAGATTGGTTCCACTGGTCGGCGCAACATCGTGGGCCGAAGGGCCTGTACTGCGCTGTAATGCTCTATGTTCTACAGGGGGAACGTGCAAATCCCACACAAACAGTGACCCCTTCTTCCATCGGGAAAAAGATACAAAAGTCTGAGGTCACGTAACAACTGACTCAAGAACAGCTTCTTCCCTGCTGCCATCAGACTTTCGAACAGACCTACCTCGCATTAAGTTGATCTTTCTCTACACCCTAGCTTTGACTGTAACACTACATTCTGCGCTCTCTCGTTTCCTTCTCTATGAACGGTATGCTTTGTCTGAAAGCATGCAAGAAACAATAATTTTCATTGTATCCCAAAACATGTCATAATAATAAATCAAATCAAAGACCCAAGCCAGCAATCGAACCCAGGTCCCTGGCGCTGTGCGACAGCAGTGCTAATAACTGTACTACCACGCTAGTGCTGTCAAAGGGGGCTTGGTGAGTTACTGTAGTGCATCTTATAGATGGTATCCATAGTTGCCAGTGTGCATCAGTATTAGAGGGACTGAATGTTGAAGGTGGTGGATGGGGGTCAGACTGCTTTGTCATGGATGGTGTTGAGCTTCTTCTGTATTGTTGGAGCTGCACTCATTCAGGCAAGTGGAGAGTTTTCTGTCAAACACCTGACTTGTGCCTGGTGGATGTTGATTAATATTTGGGGAGTCCGGAGGTGAGTTAACCACTGCAGAGTTCCCAGTCTCTGACCTGCTCTTATAAAACCGTAGAGTTATGACTCTATGCATGCCGTATACCTTCTGACTACCTTCTCCACCTGCGTTGCCACTGAATGTCAAGGGAAGTTGGCCGAATTTTGTCTAGTTCAAGATGGGCATTGCCCGGCACTTGTGTGGCACGGTTGCTACTTGCTACTTCAACCCAAGTTAATTAGTTCCTCATTTATTCCAACCAGGCGCGGGGGAATAATATAGTGGCAGAGCTCAAAGAGAGATTCCTCATTTATTCTGACGGGGAATCTGAGGAATATTTCCCATTATGGTGACGGGGATCGGAGGTACATTCCTGATTGTATGGACAGGAGTTAGAAGAATATTATGAATTACACTGACAGGAATCAAAAGAACATTTCCCATTACGCCAACAGGGATCAGAAGGACATTCATATTGACAGGGGTCAGAGGGATATTATCCATTATGCTAACAGCAATCAGCAGCTAATTTTCCTCTGTTAAGGTGCTGCCCAGAACTGATTTCTTTTTTAATTCATTTATGGGACGTGGGCCTCGCTGGCTGGACCCAGAATTTATTGCCCATCCCTAACTGCCCTCCAATTCAGAGGGCAGTTAAGAGTCAGCCACATTGCTGGAGTCCCATGTAGACCAGGCCGGGTAAGGACGACAGATAAAAGTTCAATTGCATCTATTAGTCACAAGTAAGGCTTACATTAACACTGCAATGAAGTTACTGCAAAATTCCCCGAGTCGCCACACTCCGCTGTCTGTTCAAGTCAATGCATCTAACCAGTATGTCTTTCAGACTGTGGGAGGAAACTGGAGCACTCGGAGGAAACCCATGCAGACACGGGAAGAATGTGCAAACTCCACACAGACAGTGACCCGAGCTGGGAATCAAACTCAGATCCCTGGCGCTGTGAGGGAGCTGTACTAACCATTGTGTCACCGTGTCGCCCTAGAGATCATCAGTGCGCCAGAGGGGTTTTTACGACAATTGACAATGGTTTTGAGGTCATCATTAGACTTTAAATTCCAGGTTTTCCTTTATTGAATTTAAACTTCACCCTCTGCCGTGGTAGGATTTGAACCCGGGTCCCCAGACCATTTCCCTGCGTCTCTGGATTACTAGTCCAGCAATGATACCACTACACCACCACTTTCCCAATTGGATTAATACACTGGGCCTCCACCTTGAGAAATCCTGCCTGTCAATGACTCTCAATGACAGTGCTCACCCTACAACACCAGTGGCTGTGCTCACATCCTTCACTGCATGTGTTAAAAGGTGAGGGTTTCTGTGACGGTCCCTGGTTTGTGTGCGCAGTGACAGCTTGAGCTAAACTAACTGGCTGAGCATCGCAAACAGTTTGTTTTTCTTTGCTCTAGAAACAGCCAATGAGGTGCGATGCATATATAAATCCAGCTATCCATCGTAGTAATGTATTGTTGACAAATGAGCCACTGACCACTTGTAGATAATCAGTGCGCACTGAGATGTTGATATGCCAGATGATTATTGTTATTAATAAGGAACCGCCACAACCCTGACCAAACTCATCCAACCTAGAGACTTCCACCTCATAACTGCTCAATGCTTGTGTAAAGTTACTATGTTCTCCTGGAAGGGTTCACCTGCTTTTACACCCCTTTTATATGTGACATTTTGCCATTAAACATTGGGCTTTGATAGGCAGCACGGAGGCACAGTGGTTAGCACTACCGCTTCACAGCGCCAGGGACCGGGGTTCGATTCCCAGCTTGGGTCACTGTCTGTGTGGAGTTTGCACGTTCTCCCCGTGTCTGGGTGGGCTTCCTCCAGGTGCTCCAGTTTCAGATAGATGTGCTGGCTAGGGGTTTTGACCGAACCCTGAGTGTGGTGACTAGGAGAATTTCACAGTAACTTCACTGAAGGTTTAATGTGACTTGTGACTAATAAAAAAATCAATGGAACTTACCTTACCTGGTCTAGTCTACAAGTGCAATGTGCCCTCAGGGATAGACAATAAATGCTGCCCCAACCAGCGATACCCACATCCCATGAACGATTTAAAAAACGTTTGACACCAATAAGTAACTTGATGGAGTCAACCACGCTCTATATTCCCTGTAGAACATTACTCTCCTCTTGTCCACACTAACCAAATCGGGCTTATCAAATTACCTGCTTGAACAATCACTCACCAAGAGTTACTAGGATGCTACCGGGACTTGATGGTTTGAGTTATAAGGAGAGGCTGGATAGACTGGGACTTTTTCCTCTGGAGCGTAGGAGGCTCAGGTGTGATTTTTTGGGGTCTATAAAATGATAAGGGACATAGATCGGCTAGATAGTCAACATCTTTTCCCAAAGATAGGAGAGTCTAAAACTAGAAAGCATAGTTTAAGGTGAGAGAGGAGAGATACAAAAGGGTCCAAAGCAGCATTTTTTTCTACACAGAGGGAGGTGAGTGTCTAGAACAAGTTGCCAGACGTTGTAGTAGAGGCAGGTACAATTTTGTCTTTTAAAAAGCATTTAGACAGTTACATGGGTAAGATTGATATAGGGAGATATGGGCCAAACGCAGGCAATTGGGATTAGCTTAGTGGTTATAAAAAAAGGGACAGCATGGACAAGTTGGGCTGAAGGGCTTGTTTCCATGTTGGAAACCTTTGTGACTCTATGGCTCACCTACCTTTCTGATCACTGCAAAGAATTGCCAATGAAACAAATTACCCAGTGGTTACAGAGGGAAAGGAGGGATATAATTTGAGGAGATATTAACGATGCTTTGAAATGAAAGCAGCTGAAGATGTGGAGAACTTCATTACATATTCTTTAACATCACGATAATTAGTGAAGAGGTTCAAGCCCCTGAAAGTCAAAATGATTTGATTTGATTTCTTATTGTCCCATGTATTGGGATACAATGAAAAGTATTGCTTCTTGCACGCTAAAACATACCATTCATGGACAATATAGAGGCAAAGGGAAGGAGAGAGTGCAGAATGTAATGTTACAGTCATAGCTAGGCTGTAGAGAAAGATCAACTTAATACGAGGTAAGTCCATTAAAAGCCTGATGAAGGGTCATCTAGATTCAAAAATTTGGCTCTGACAAAGGGTAATCCAGGTGCAAAATGTTGGCTCTATTCTCTCTCCACAGATGCTGTCAAACCTGCTGAGATTTTCCGGCATTTTCTGTTTTTGTTTCAGATTCCAGCATCCGCAATATTTCACATTTACCATTCCAAAGTCTGACAGCAGCAGGGAAGAAGCTGTTCTTGAGTCGATTGGTACGTGACCTCAGACTTTTCTATCTTTTTCCCAACAGAAAAAGATAGAAGAGAGAATGTCCAAGGTGCGCGGGGTTGTTAATTATACTGGCTGCTTTGCCGAGGTGATGGGGAGTGTAGACAGAGTCAATGGATGGAAGGCTGGTTTGTGTGATAGACTGGGCTTTGTTCATGACCCTTTGTAGCTTCTTGCAGTCTTGGGCAGAGCAGGAGCCATACCAAGCTGCGATACATCTGGAAAGGATGCTTTTTATGGTGCATCTGTAAATGTTGGCGAGAGTCCAAATGTTTGTTGAAATTGAAGAAGTTGAAGTACTAAATTGATATTTCCTTGGATGCATTCACAAGTGAGGGTAACATCCTCACGCAGTACATTTTTCGAGTGTACCCAAAAGCTTAGAGCTTCCCTCCAAGTCAGACAGTATTCCAACTTTCACATACTAACTTAGGAGTTAGGAACAGGATATAGGCCAAATATCATTAGCCCTTCAGGATTCGGAATGGGTCAACATGTGCATCAGTCACAGAGGAGTCTGTTTTAGGACAAGTGCTCTTACTTATTACACTACTTTGAGACCACTCAACAAATCGACAGATTTCCAAGTGGAAAATCCTAACCAAACCAGGAAAAAAAACCATTCTGAACAATATAAGGGAATCAGAGGTGCACAGTTGACCAACCTACACAGAATATTGGGATGGAAGAGGCAACACAATGACACAGTAGTTAGTACTACTGCCTCACAGCCGCAGAGACCTGGGTTCCATTCCTGGCTGTCTCCACATTGTCTGTGTGGAGTTTGCACGTTCTGCCTGTGTCTGCGTGGCTTTCCTCCAGGTGCTCCTGTTTCCTCCCACAGTCCAAAGGTGTGCGGGTTAGGTGTATTGGCCATGCTAAATTGCCCTTTAATGTCCCGAGATGTGCATATTAGCAGGATCCCCTTCAGTTTCCTCCCACAGTCTGAAAGACGTGCTGGTTAATGCATTGACCCGAACAGGCACTGGACTGTGACGACTAGGGGAATTTTGCAGTAACTTAATTGCAGTGTTAACGTAAGCCTTACTTGTGACTAATAAATGAACTTTGCTTTAAGATTAAAGAACAAAGAACAACACAGCATGGGAAACAGGCCCTTCGGCCCAACAAGCCCGTGCCACCATTTTAACATTGTGAGTGCCCTCTTCTACCTATGACCTATAATTAGTGGGGTGAATATGTGGAATAGGGTCTGGACGAGATTGTTGTTAGTGTGGACCCGATGGGCCAAATGGCCTCCTTCTGTTCTGTAGGGTTTTGTGGATTTCTATAACTATAGACCAAATTCATCCGCAGCTGGGATTATCCAGTCCCGCTGCAGTGAATGGAGGATTGGTTGAGCAGCCAAATTCTCTAATCTTGCTGGCTGTCAGTGGCAGTGGGGAGTGCGAGACTGGAGAATTCCAGTCATAATTCCGGTTTTGCCTTTGAATTCTTCTGGCATGATTGTTATTTTAATGGACCTGCCAGGGGTGGCACTCACTAAAGATGCCGGTGATACAGATGTGTTGTGATTGGAGAGCTGGGTGGATATCTAAACTGACGAGATGTCCTGCTCCACGCTGCCTACTGAACGTGCCGAGGCAAGCAATGATCATTCATCATTTCCCTTCCCAAAGACCTAAGCATTTTACTGATGAGACCTCTCGGGAGCACAGACATCGCGGCCTGAGGAAATCCAGTCTGTGTGTGAAATGCTACGACCCAGCAGTTGCTATTTTTGAAGGTTACGAGGATCTCAGAATGCCTTCTGAGAGGGGAACCAGAAAGCCAACAACCTTTGTCAAGTGTTTGATGCAGGCCAGTGTTAAGGCAGAGCTCAAACTCTCTATAATCACCCGTCTCACGAGGAGATGAATACTCTGATTTTTTTGTTGCTGTTTGGACTCTGCAATTCTGCAAGGAATGTGGAAATACTAACGCGTGATCAGCTAAAATGGGTAAGCTGCAAATGAAAAATTTGTTGCCTGTGACATTAAAAGGATTCTGGTCAGGGGTCCAGTTGACTCCACGGGGGTTATGGGGACAGTGAGTGTAAAAGGCATCAAAGTGTCCAATCAATGCAGGGACCCGGGTTCAATTCCCGTTCAGGGAAGGTATTCTGTAGTTAGCACGGTGGCACAGTGGTTAGCACTGCTGTTTCGCAGCGCCAGGGACCCAGGTTCGCTTCCCAGTCTGGGTCACTGCCTATGCAGAGTGTGCATGTTCTCCCCGTATCTGTGTGGGTTTCTTACCACAGTCCAAAAGACGTGCTGGTTAGGTGCATTGGCTATGTTAAATAGAATTATAGAATCCTACAGTGCAGAAGGAGGTCCTTTGGCCCATCAAGTCTGCACTGACCACAATCCCACCCAGGCCCTACCCCCATGTCTCTGCATATTTTACCTACTAATCCCTCTAACCTACACATCCAGGGACACTAAGGGGCAATTTTATCATGGCCAATCAACCTAACCCACACATCTTTGGATGTGGGAGGAAACCAGAGCACCCGGAGGAAACCCATGCAGACACGAGGAGAATGTGCAAACTCTGCACAAACAGTGACCCAAGCCAGGAATCGAACCCAGGTCCCTGGAGCTGTGAAGTAGTAGTGCTAACCATTGTGCTGCTGTGCCACCCCTATGTTCCCTCAGTATACCCGAACAGGCACCAGAGTGTGGTGATTAGGGGATTTTCACAGTAACTTCATTGCGGTGTTAATGTAACCTACTTGACTCACTAAGAAATAACTTTAAGCTTATATTGACAGGCAGAGCTGATTCCACGGGCTGCATGACCTACTCCTGCTCTGATCTTCCTACATTCTTCCTAAACTGCTGTCAGGTATTGTCCCCAATTGGTCAGTCGACCAGGTTTATTGACAGAGTCTTAACAAATATACAGTGCAGAAAGAGGCCATTCAGCCCAAAATGTCTGTGCCAGCTCTTTAACAATCCTACCAATTTCCCCAAATCCCTATTGGAAATTGCGAGCAAGTTTCCCTCCTTTTCCCTCCTTTTAGGCAGTGAATTCCTGATCATAATAACTCATTGTGTAAAGAAATTTCTCCTTATTTCACCCCTGGATATTTTGCCAACTGCGCTGTTTGGCTTTCAACACTTCTGTAAGTGGAAACAGCCCTTGCTGTCTACTCTATGAGTGCCACACATACCCCTCAACAGCAGGGGACACACGGCCAAAAGGAAGATAAAACACACAGCTAGAGGCAAGCTCCAGAAATTCTTCAACATCAAAAAAAATAATAATTTCTACTCGCTTTAAAGTTTACTACTGTCACAAATCAGCTTACAGTAACACTGGAGTGAAGTTGCTGTGAAAATCCCCTCGTTGCCACACTCCGGCGCCTGTTCGGGGACACTGAGGGAGAATTTAGCACGGCCAATGCAACTAACCAGCATGTCCTTCAGACTGTAGGAGGAAACTCACGCAGACATGGGGAGAATGTGGAGACTCCACTCAGACATTTACCCAAGGCCGGGAATCGAACCCGGGTCCCTGGTGCATGAGGCAGCAGTGCTAACAACTCTGCCACCATGCCGCCCTTAGAGAGGGCACCAAACTGTTCAGACTTAGCGATTCACCCATTGAAATCTACTTTCTCGCCTCCTCAGGCCCAATGGCGAGCTCCTCGGAGGATTTACTTGGAGGTGAGCCTGTTCCCCATCTGTCCCCTCCAACCCCCTCTTCTCACCCACACGCCCCTTGAAAATTATTTTGTGTTCCGGAGGCGGATAGATCCAGTGCCACCCCCCTCGAGCGTGGGCCTGAGTTTTCCAACACCAATGTCCATGAAAGCCCTGCTGAATTTTATGTCCCCCGCCCGGATCGACACATGTCCATGAAACCCCAGTAATGATTTTCGAATCACACCTTCGCCCATTCCTGTCCATCCGGGGTTGAAATTCCCGACCTTAGAGTGCCTAACTCTGGGGAATACATCAGGTTACAGGTTTCAAGCTCACGTATGTACAAACAGATAAATTAGGAGCAGAAATAGACCACTCGGCCCTCAATCCTGCTCCATGGTGGAGATCATGTCTGCCCTGATTGTAACCTCAACCCCACATTCCTGCTTACCCGATAACCTTTCACCATCCTCGTTAATCAAGAATCTACCTAGCTCTGCCTTAAAAATATTCAAAGATTCTACTTCCACTGTGGGGTGGCATGGTGGCACAGTGGGGGTTAGCACTGCTGCCTCACAGTGCCAGGGACCCGGTTCGATTCCTGGCTTGGGTCACTGTCTGTGTGGCATTTGCACGTGTTTGCGTGGGGTGAAAGGTTATGCATGGGTTTCCTCCGGGTGCTCCGGTTTCCTCCCACAATCCAAAAGATGTGCTGGTTAGGTGCATTGGCCATGCTAAATTCTCCCTCAGTGTGTCCGAACAGGCGCCGGAGTGTGGCGACTAGGGGAATTTCACACTAACTTCATTGCAGTGTTAACATAAGCCTTGCTTGTGACTAATAAATAAATAAACTTTCTGAAGAAGTTTCAGAGACCCACGGTCCTCTGAAAGAAAAAAAATTCCCCATCTTCATTTTGAATGATTGACCCCTTATTTTTAAACAGTGACCTTGGTTCTAGATTCTCTGACAAAAGGAAACATCTCCTCCACATCCATCCTGTCAGTGCCCCTCAGGATCTTAAAGGTTTCAATTCAGTTGTCTCTTACTCTTCCAAACTCCAGCTGATACAAAGCTAGCCTGTTCAACCTTTCCTCATAAGCCCTTGAAAGAGAAGGTTGGTCCATTTAACATCATCAAGTTCCGAATGCTCTATTTTTACCCCAGCCAATTTGCCAGAATTCAGATCTAACAAGAATTGTTTTAAATTATTTCATGGGGTGGTCTGGCTAGACCAGCATCAATTCCCCATCTCCAATTGCCCTTGAGAAGGTGGTGGGGAGCTGCCTTTGTGAACTGCTGTAGTCCATGTGGTGTAGGTATACCCGCAGTGCTGTTAAGAAGGGAGTTCCAGGGTTTTGACCCAGCAACTGCGAAGGAATGGCAATATATTTCCAAGCCAGGATGGTGAGTGGTTTGGAGGGGAAGTTCCAAGTGGCAGTGTCTCCGTGTATCTGCTGCCCTTGTTTTATCAGGTGGTGGAGGTTTGGAAGGTGTTTTCGAAGGAACCTTCGTGAGTTGCGACCGAGTAACTTGTAAATCGTACACACTGCTGTTACTGTGCATTGCTGGTGGAGAGAGTGAATGTTGAATGTAGTGAATCAGGTTGGGTGCCTATCAATTGGGCTGCCTTGTCTTGGATTGTGTTGAGCTTCTTGAGTGTTGTTGGAGATAGACCTGTCCCACATGTAGAGCTATTCCATCACATTACTTATTTGTGCCATTGGCCATTCTAAATTCTCCCTCAATGTACCAAAACAGGCGCCAGAGTGTGACAACTAGAGGATTTTCACAGTAACTTAATTGCAGTTACTGCAATAAACATAAGCCTAGTTAAAGTTTAAAAGTTTATTTATCTATTAGTCACAGGCTTATATTAACACTGCAATGAAGCTACTGTGAAAATCCCCTAATTATCACAATCCAACACCCGTTAGGGTACACTGAGGGAGAATTTAGCACCTAACCAGCATGACGTTCGGACTGTGGGAGGGAACCGGAGCACTCGGAGGAGACAGACACATGGAGAACGTGCAGACTCCGCACAGGCAATGACCGGAACCGAGAATCGAACCCTGATCCCTGGTGCTGTGAGGCAGTAGTGCTAACCACTGTGCCACCATGCTGCCCTACCATGCTGTACTTGTCACACTAATAAAGGAACTTTAACTTGAGATGATGGACCCAGTAACTGAACGCATTCCCTAACATTCCAGGTGTATGGCAGGTTCCTTCACAATCGTGCAGCTAACAAAATCTGTTGATTTGCTGAATCTCTTATCAGCCAAAGACTCTGGTTCGTTCAGCAGCTGGGCAGTAACTTGTTACTGGCATAAATTCTCTAACCAATTCCCCTTAATTAAAACTGTTCTTCAAACAAAAACATTGGCAAGAACTGAAAGTTAATAATTAACCATCTCCCTAAGCAGTCACTTGGTAGCACGGGACTTGAGTATTGCTCAAGAAAGGGGCATGTTGAATCTTTTCATTTTGCATTCATCAGGATACTTCAAGCACAGGGGAAAACAGCTTATACTTTATGAGAAAAGAGTGGCAATTGGTTAGCAAGCGAACTCTGATTGGTAGCGGTGTTGCCATGGAGAATGCACCAGATGATGGTGATTGACAGTTAAATGCTGAACATTGTTTGGAAATTTATAGCAAGCAGCTTAATCCTGATTGATTAAGGCAATCATAAATGATTGCCACTTATTTTGTTTAACTGAAACAGGTGCAGTGTGTGTTCATGTTCTTTCTGTCTACAAAGAACCAGGCCCTGTGTATTAATATATGTAGCCTATGGTACTCACAAAAGTGCCACATCTTTGAGTATAAATTTTTTCATTCCCCTTGTAATATCTTGCAAAGATGAGCAACCACCAAGTAGATTAATAAATGAACAGTTTATTAAGGTAAGTAACTGTGTATGGCAAGCAATATAAAGGCCATGATTCACTGCCACAGAAGGCTGTGGAAGCCAGATCAATGAGTGTATTTAAGACAGAGATAGATAGGTTCTTGATTGGTAAGGGGATCAAAAGTTGTGGGGAAAAGGAGGAGGGATGGAGTTGAGAAACTTATCAGCCATGATTGAATGGTGGAATGGCCTAATTTCTGCTCCTATATCTTATGGCCTCACGGTCTAATGACTCCAGGCTCCAACTGGCAAGCAAACCCCCATGATCAGCTCCAGAATTCAGGCACTCTGGTCTGATTGGTCAAACAGGTCACATGACCATCTGAGAGCTAGCCCATTAAAGACCAGTGATGAGTGCAAGACTAAAAGCTTCAACATGTCTTCTTTCAGTAATTCCCATCTCCTCACAGACAGACCAGTAGTCGAGAGTGCAGTCCAGGTTTGGAATCATGAAAAGAAAACGAAAGGGAGAGAGAGCATTGTGTCCAAGTAATATTGTGAATGAGAAAATTAAAGCGATAAAGAGGAGGGACAAGAATGAAAGCTGAAGATGCACTGGGTAAGTTAAAGTTTATTTATTTGTCACAAGTAGACTTACATTAACATTGCAATGAAGTTATTGTGAAAATCTCCTAGTCACCACATTCTGCTGTCTGTTCTGGTACACTGATGGAGAATTTAGTATGGCCATTGCACCTAATCAGAATGTCTTTCGGACTGTGGTAGGAAACTGGAGCACCTGGAGAAAACCCAAGCAGACACGGGGAGAATGTGCAAACTCCGCACAGGCAGTGGCCCGACAGGAATCAAACCCAGGTCCCTGGCGCTGTAAGGCAGCAGTGTTAACCATTGTGCTAATGGTTATGTGGGAATGGAGGAGAACTCACAAGGAGTGATGCATTGCAACTCTATAGGTGGAATTTTACAAGTTTTTTTGAAGTGTCCAACTCGTCTAAAATGGGAGAGTTCCAGATCCATTTTTCAGGTGAGTTTTCACACCCAATCTTATGCACTCCATCTCTGAAAAAATGGGCCAGTCAGTTTCCAGCCAGAGAGGCTGTGAGCAGGGCTTAATGCACCAGACAGCCTGCAGAGGGAGGTATTGCGCACGTGCAGACCTCTGACGCTGCACACTTGCATTAACAGTAGCAAGGGTCTGACAGATACAGGGAGAGGGGGTTGTCTGACTCCTGCTGCTGCAGGCAGCCTCAACTAGCAATCACAGGGGCCCACGGCCCGAGAAGCAGCCCTCGCCACCCCCAGTACCCAGACCAATTACGGTCCTGTCGCCCAGACCAATCATGGCCCGCCTTTCCATCAATTGAATGCACAGTGGCAGTGGACCCCCCCTCCCCACAGGCCCCACCCCTGGCCTGCCCCATTGGCACAACCTCCAGCACTGTCCAGTGGGCATTGCCCAGATGCCAGGCTGGCATTGTCCAGATGCCAGTGTGGCACTGCCAGTCTGGCACTCCCAAGGGGCACCCCCACCTTGCACTCATCCTCCCTGAGGGGGGACCTCAATGGCCTTCAGTTCCACCGGCGAGTTCCAACACGATTGTTCCTCGTTCGTGGGAGAATGTGGTTCCCTCGCCAGAGAGAACCTTTCCCGGCAAGGCTGGAAAGGCAAGTGAGTCGGGATGATGGAGTGGCGGATTCATTAAACACATTGGAATGAACATTTGAATAAATTTAAACAAATTAATCAGCCTCTCGCCCAGTTCCGACAAGAGGCTATCCACAGCGAAAATCCGGATGTTATAAAATCGCGACAGGCGTGAAAACCACTGCCAATTGAGCTCTAGCTACTTTACGCCCGATTTTACAACACTTCCCTGCTGCAAAATGGATGTAAAGCGACAGTAAAATTCCACCTACTGTGTTCCATCAGCAGAAATATCTCTGCTAACAATGGTGGTTTCAGGTGCCAGTTTACGGATTAAATGCTGATCAATTATTTTATCAATTTAATTAAAAACAAATTCTGACTGTGTTCCCTTTATCACTGCTGCCACTTTTTATAATTAATCTGAGCACCATTGTACTGTGAAAAAAGATCCATGTTGAAGTGTTTTGTCACATCTAAATAATTAAGGATACACACACACACACACACACACACACACACACACACACACACACACACACACACACACACACACACACACACACACACACACACACACACACACACACCTGCTTCTAAACTGAACTGCCCATTAAAACCGGAAGTCTCTTTTAATCTTGTCCCGACAAAAAAATATATTTCTGGGACTTTAGCGTACATTACTGCCAAGTGTTTGTTTGCTATGAAGGCATACTGGACCTCCACAGCGAGAGGATTTAAGGATAGGAATAGGGATCTCTCGCAGGTATACAGAGCCTTGGTAAGGCCACAGCTTGTGTATTGTGTGTGTAGTTTTTGTCTCCTGGTCTGAGGAAGGACATTCTTGCTATTGAGGGAATCCAGACAAGGTTCACCAGGCCAATTCCTGGAATGGCAGGACTGACATATGAAGAGAGACTGGGTCAGCTGCACTTGTACGCACTGGAATTTAGAAGAATGAGAGGGGAGCTCCTAGAAACATATAAAATCCTGATGGGATTGGACAGGCTAGATGTGGGAAGAATGTTCCCGATGTTGGGGAACTCCTGGACTAGGGGGTCACAGTTGAAGAATAAGGGGATTGAGATGAGGAAGAACTTCTTCACTCAGAGCGTTGTGAATCTGTGGAATTCTCTGTCGCAAAAAGCTGTTGGGGCCAGTTTGTTAGATACGTTCAAGAGGGAGCTGGATGTGGCCCTTGGGTTAAAAGGACCAAGGAGTATGGAGAGAAAGTGGGAGTGGGATACTGAGAGTGCATGATCAGCCATATTGAATGGTGGTGCAGGCTCGAAGGGCCAAATGGCCTACTCATGCTCCTATTTTCTGTGTTTCTCTAGCTCTTTTTAATTAAAATATTTAAAATAAAATATCACTCTGGTCATGTGATTTGCATTTGATCAATCACTTCTGACCTTGAACCAGCATCTAGGGGGTTGTGCAGTGTGCCTGTTCAGGTACACTAAGGGAGGATTTAGCATGGCCAATGCACCTAACCAGCACGTCTTTCAGACTGTGAGAGGAAACCAGAACACACAGAGGAAACCCAAGTAGACACGGGGAGAATGTGCAAACTCCACACAGACAGGAATCGAACCCGGGTCCCTGGCTCTGTGAGACAGCAGTGCTAACCATTGTACCACCACATCGCTCGTATGGTCCAGAGGAGGCTGAATTCAACAGTAGACCTCAGTTGTTCAAAAGAAATCGTAAAATTCTTGCAGATGGACAGAGTAAAATGCACGGGAGTTCCAGCATTCCCTCCTACATTAGATGGCCTAGCAGAGCGCACAGCACAAATTGTTGCTTTGTTAAAAAAAATCCTTGATACAAGTTGAAAGAATAGCTTCAAATCAAAAGAAAAGTTCCAATCAAAAACTGGTAACTTTTTTACTTATTGAACACACCTCACATTATCAGTCAAATTGTTTCCTCTAAGACAGCCTTGAATGAGGTTTTCAACGCTGAAGCCATCATATGGACTTTGTCCTTGTCCCTTTCAAGGACATCCATCCTTTAGAATACCAGAATATCTTCCCTAATCAATACTGGCAGCCCAACCTTTTATTTTTCCCTTTCCTATATTTTCTGAATGCTTTGTCTCCTTCAATATTGATCATACGCTCTGCACCATTTTTAAGCCATATTTCTATGATTGCCACCAAATTGTATTCTCACAGAACTATCTGTGTTGATAGCGCACCAGAATTAGCTAACATACTTTGTGCATTCGCAAACAAACATTTTAACCTGTCTTCGTATTCCTCCTAGTCCTTCTTGGCACACTCCTTTCTAATATCATAGAAGACCACATCATAGAATTCCTACAGTGCAAAAGGAGGCCATTCAGCCCATTGAGCCTACACCAACAATCCCATTCAGGCCCCATCCCCGTAACCCCATATATTTACCCAGCTAATCATCCTGGCATGGCCAATCCCCCTAACCTACACATCTTGGGACACTAAGGGGCAATTTAGCACAGCCAATCCAACTAACCTGCATATCTTTGGAATGTGGAAGGAAACCGGGACACCTGGAGGAAACCCATGCAAACACGGGGAGAAAATGCAACTCCATTCCCTCTCGGTGCCGGCACGGTGACACACTGCTTAGCACTGCTGCCTCACAGTGTCAGAGACCCGGTTTCAATTCCTGCCTTGGTAACAATCTGTGTGGAGTTTGTACTTTCTCCTCATGTCTCCATGGGTTTCCTTCGGGTGCTCCTCCTGGAGCCCAATGATGTGCGGGTTAGGCTGATTGGCCATGCTAAATTGCCCCTTCGTGCCCCAAGATTGGGAGATTGGCTATACTAAATTGTCCCTTAGTGTCAGGAGGATTAGTAGGGCATATATGTGGGGCTACGGGGATAGGACATGGGTGGGATTGCGTTCGGTACAGACTCAATGGGCTGAATGGCCTCCTTCTGCACTGTGAGGATTCTATGATTCCATAGGCGTCTCTTGTTCCAGAACTGGTCCCAATTTCCCAAGCGTTTGGAACCCTCCTTCCTGCACTGTGTTTCCAGAAGATCCTTCTTATCAGCCAGCATTATAACCACACTCTTCCCATATCCACACTAGTTTCCCTCCCAGGCAACAGACATGACCCCGAGACATTGTGCAATATCTCGGCCAGTGGGCACATGCAAGAGTTGGAAGGAAGTATGACAGCCAACAATCAAGCAGGGAATTTATTCCATTAAGGAACCAATTGAGAGCGATTTTACGTGGCCTGTCTATTTTCACGGTTGGGAGGCAACCTTGATCCAGGGAGGGCTGAAATCATCATGAAATCAGCATCATGGAATCCCTATGGTGAAGGGGTCCATTCGGCCCATTGAGTTTGTACTGACCCTTATTCAGTAATCCCACGCATTTATCCTGCTAATCTCCCTCACCTGTACATCTACGGAAACTGAGGGAGAATTTAGCACGGCCAATCCACCTAACCTGCACATCTTTGGACTGTGGGAGGAAACCGGAGCACCTGGAGGAAGCCCACGCAGACACGGGAAGAACGTGCAGACTCCACACAGACAATGAGCCAAATCGAACTTGGGCCCCTGGCGCTGTGAGGCAGCCACTGTGCCACCCTAATGTCAGGGCTGAAAGAAAGTTGTTTTAAAAATGAGAGCTGTGCTTGATTGTGCTGTTTGGACACTTTTTGCTTCTGCGCTGAGTTAGCACATTCTCCTCATGTCTGCATGGGTTTCCCGAGTGCTCTGGCTTCCTCCCACAGTCCAAAAGACGTGCGGGTTAGGTGGATTGGCCACGCTAAATTTTCCTCCTGTGATGTGTGGTGGAGTGTGGTGACTCAGGGATTTTCACAGTAACTTCATTGCAGTATTAATGTAAGCTCACTTGTGACACTAATAAATAAACGTTAAAATTTGCAACGTTTTCCCATTGGAATTTATTTTGCCCAGGTCCGCAGCTCTCTATGCAGCTCTGCAATAATCCCCTTGAGGGTGCCTGTCAGAATTGCCAGCCGGCAAACCTCCCCATTCTCAGTGTCCGCCCTTTCTCCTGCCTTCCCTGGCGACACTGATCCTTCCCTCAGTGTGGGCGTCACGTGGGCTGCCTGCCAACTGGCCAATTAACATGGCACCGATTGGCAAACCAGTCCTGTACCTGCTTCCGAGCCCGTCCAGTGCTCATGCCCAATGGACAAAAAGTTTAGCCCCTACAGTTTGCAGGGGTTCCTACACTCTTGTCACTTGCACTCTGTCGCTGTTCCCGCACACCCAAGCTGTGAAATATTAATCAAATTTCCCTCCCTTAAATGAATCCATATTTTATGTGTGACATAAAAATTAATACTGCGCAGAGAAATAAAGAAATCACTTTTTATATTCCCATTTGAGAGAATGACCTTATTGGGTGACTCTCAATTGTTGAAATATAAATATCCCATGATTTCCCAGTGGTACATCTTCCACAGATTTATAGTTACGGCTTGTGAGAAACATTTCGAGCGGAACTTAGAACAGCTTTTTAATTATTTCCAATTCGTAATGGCTTCTAAAGACAGCAATGACAACAGCTACATATATTTATGTAGTGCCTTTACCATCTCTACATGCTTCACAGGACCATTACAAAACAAAGTATCAATCACACCAAGCCACGCAGAGAGATATTAGGATTGATCATCAAATCCTCGAATAGAGACATAGGTTTTAAAGGAAGTCTTAAAGAAAATGAGGAAAAGAGATGGTGAGGTTTGGGGGGTGGGGGGGTGGGGTGCTGCAGATACTGTAGGTGGCATGGTGGCACAGTGGTTAGCACTGCTGCCGCACGGTACCAGGGACCCAGGTTCCATTCCGGCCTCAGGTCACTGTGTAAAGTTTGCACGTTCTTCCCATGTTCTTCCGGGTGCTCCGGTTTCCACCCACAATCTAAAGATAGAACATAGAAAAACTACAGCACAAACAGGCCCTTTGGCCCACAAGTTGCGCCGAACATATCCCTACCTACTAGGCTTACCTATAACCCTCTATCTTACTAAGTCCCATGTACTCATTTAAAATTCTCTTAAAAAATCCGATCGAATCCACCTCCACCACCACTGCCGGCAGCCGATTCCACTCACCCACCACCCTCTGAGTGAAAAACTTACCCCTGACATCTCCTCTGTACCTACTCCCCAGCACCCTAAACCTGGGTCCTCTTGTGGCAGTCATTTCAACCCTGGGAAATAGCCTCTGAGAATCCACTCGATCAATACCTCTCAACAACTTATACACCTCTATCAGGTCACCTCTCATCCTTTGTCTCCCTAAGGAGAAAAGACTGAGCTCCCTCAACCTATCCTCATAAGGCATGCCACCCAACATGTGCTGAGGTTATTCGCATGTTGGAAACATGTTTCAAACTCCACATGATCACTATTGTGGAATGTGTAAAATTCAATAAACTTACCCAGAGATATAGAGATAGTATCGACTGAGTGATTAATTATTTGGAATGATTAGCAAACTGTGCATACAGTAAGCAGAAAGAGCAGCTTCTTTGTTAGAGTATTGGATGACTCATTCTGAGATAATGTAAAGTCTTGAGTGGCTTGACACTGGCAAAGATGATTCAATTAGGCAGACAAGCCGAGATCAGAGGGGCAGCACGGTAGCACAGTGGTTAGCACTGCTGCCTCACAGAGCCAGGGACCTGGGTTCGATTCCCGCTTTGGGCGACTTGTGTGGAGTTTGCACATTCTACCCATGTCTGTGTGGGTTTCCTCCGGGTGCTCTGGTTTCCTCCCACAGTCCAAAGATGTGCAGGTTAGGTTGATTGGCTGTGATAAATTTCCTATCGAATCCCAGGATGTGTAGGTTAGGGGGATTAGCTGGATCAATGTGTGCAGTTATGGGGATAGGTCTGGGGTGGGATTGTTGTTGGTGCAGACTTGATGAGCTGAATGGCCTCCTTATGCACTGTAGGGATTCTAGGTTTCTATGATAAAAACTGATCACCAGTTGGAGGAGAGAAAGTGCATATTGGAAATAAGGTCAGAAGCAGATCACACAACATGTTTCACCATTTAACCATTGCTGTGCTGTACCTGTTCCTCTGTTCTATGTTCTAACCATAGTGAAGTGGCAAATAAAAGCCTTGTTGCCTGCTGATTTTAATTTTAGATAGGATATTATTCCAAAAACTGTAGTGTAGTGGAGCGTTTTAGAATAATTCCCATCAAGGGTTAACTGTAACCATCCGTAATGTCATGGAAGGAAGTGACTTACACTCATGTGATTTGAGGCTCTAGGAAAGTAAGCTTATCAGAAATTAGTGTAAGCAAATGTTTTCCTGATTGTAAATATCTTACCATAAAGTTATAGTGTTTTGCAGCCAGCTGTCCTTTGAGAATTTATTGAATCTACTTCAACCTGACAACACAATAATGTACTGCTGAAAAAAGAGACATGTCAAAGTTTTTCATCTTGCACTCATCAGGACACTTTACAAGAACACCACTATCAGGGGAAAACAAAATGTTATACTCACAATCAAGGCTCTGATCTTGAAATTCAGCCCCACTTTCCCACCAGCTTCCCATATCCCCTAATTCCTGAGGGTGCAATTTCTCCATCCAGCCCACCATGGGAATTCTAGTGGGCTGGATGGAGAAATGGTCCATTGACCTTAGGAGGGAGTTTCCAGATTTGGGCTGGAAAATCCTGCTCCAAATGTCTGTCTATCCCAGTCTTGAATGTTGTTAGTGATGGAGTGTCCACTAGGGGTTTTTCACAGTAACTTCATTGCAGTGTTAATGTAAGCCTACTTGTGACTCCCCATGGGGTAGGTAGCAAATTGCGAAGATTTTGAGTGAAGAACTTTCTCCTCAATTGCACTGTGGGTGTACCTACACCACATGGACTGCAGCGATTCAAGAAGGCAGCTCACCACCACCTTCTCAAGGGCAATTAGGGACGGGCAATAAAAGCCAGCATTTTACCTGCAAAAATTGAAAGGATTTTTATAAAATACTCATACGTAAACTCATGTTCAAGGGAAACAACAGAGTACAGCAGATGGGTTATCATGGAATCAAACAGAGGATTTAGAAAAATGAGATATCGAATTTGTGAATAAGTCGCGGCATTAAAAATATATCATCCACATATTACCCGTCAACTGGACAAAGACTAAGCAAAGTCAAAAAGGCTTAAAAAAATCAAACATGGAACTTAAGCCAATAAGAGGATTTTGTGTTAGTGAATGACCAACATATATACTTAGAATGCACCTAACCAGCACCTCTTTGTGGGGGGGAGCAGGAGGAAAATCACAGAGACACGGGGAGACTCCACACAGACAAAACCAGAATCAAATCCAGGTCCCTGGCGCTTTGAGGCAGCAATGCTAACCACTGTGCCAGCATGTTGGGTATACAGAGAAGAATTTCAAGGCTTATAGATGAGGTGAAACTTGGAAATGAAATAAGCGATGAGGAGGATTGTAACAGACTCCAGAAGGACATAGAGAGACTGACGGACTGGAGCGACACATAACATTATGGAAGTGAATTCAGGAGAGCCTGAAGTGATACATCTTGGTGGAAAGAATGAAGAGAGGCAATATAAACTAAATGATATAATTTAAAAGTAGGAGACTGGAGGGCATGTAAACAAATCTTTATGGACGACAGGACAAGTTTGAATGGCCATTGAAAAGTATAGGGCCCTTGGCTTCAATAATAAACTATGAATGAGGTACGATGTGGGTGATTGTGAAATTGTCCATTTTCACAGGAAGATTTTTAAAAAAGCTCATTATATAAATGGTGAGAGATTTCAGAGCTCTGAGGTGCTGAGGGATCTGGGTGGCTTGGTGTGTAGAACATAGAACATAGAACATTACAGCGCAGAACAGGCCCTTCGGCCCACGATGTTGCGCCGACCAGTTAAAAAACAATGACTCTCTAACCTAAACCAAACCCTTTCCATCCATAAACCTATCCACGGATCTCTTAAACGCCCCCAAACTAGGCGCATTTACAACTGCAGCAGGCAGGGCATTCCAATCCCTCACCACCCTCTGGGTAAAGAACCTACCCCTGACATCCATCCTATAACTACCACCCCTTAATTTAAAGCATTTGTATGGATCACAAAAGGCTAGTACGCAGGTACAACAAGTAATTAGGAAAGCTGAAAGAGTATTATCATTCATTGTGAGGGGAACTGAATACAAAAGTAGGGAAGTTATGCTTCAGTTGTACTAGGCATCGGTAAGACCACATCCTGAGTATTGTGTACAATATTGGTCTCCTTATTTAAGGAAAGATGCAAACACATTGTAGGCAGTTCGGAGAAGGTTTACTGGATTTATAAAAGGAATGGGTGGGTTGTCTTATGAGAAAAGATTGGCGAGGTTAGGTTTGTATACACGAGAGTTTAGAAGAGTAAGAGGCGACTTGATTAAAACCTTTAAGGTCCTGAGGGATCTTGACAGGATGGATGTGGAGAAGATGTTTCCTCTTGTCAAGAGAATCTAGAACTTGGAGACATTGGTTAAAAATAAAGGGTTGCTCATTTAAGACAGAGATGAGGGGAGATTTTCTTCTCTCCGAGATATGAATATCTCTGGAACTCTCTTCCTGAAAAGGCAGAGGAAGCAGAGTCTTCAAATAATTTTAAGGCAGATATTAGTTAGATTCTCGATAAGCAAGAAATTATTGAATGGTGGAGCAGGCTCAAGGGGCCAAATGGCCTACTCCTAATTTATATGTGATTTTAAGTTGAAGTTTATTTATCAGTGTCACAACTAGGCCTACGTTAACACCGCAATGAAGCTACTGTGAAAATCCCCTAGTCAGACTCCACTGCCGGGTACGCTGAGGGAGAATTTAGCGTGGCCAATGCACCTAACCAACATGTCCTTCAGACTATGGGAGGAAACCTGTACAGACATGAGGGGAATGTGCAAAAATCCACACAGGCAGTGGCCTAAGCCAGGAATCGAACCCAGGTCCCTGGCGCTGTGAGACAGCAGTGCTAACCACTGTGCCACCGTGCTGTGCTTACACAATCAAGGAAGTTATACCAACATAAATAAATCACTGATTAAGCCTCTGTCAGAGGATCATGTGCAATTCTGGACACCACACTTTAGGAAGGATGACAAAGCCTTGGCCAGAGACGCAGAAAAGATTCATTTTAATGATAGGAAGTGGAGGGAGTGGAGATGCTGGATTGTTCATAGATATGGACTATGGAGAATGGTTGAATAAACTCGGATTATTTTCACTGGAGTGTCGGAGGATGGGGGGAGGTGAGGGGGGAGAGGGGGAGAGGGGTGGTATGGGTGGTGGAGTGGGAACCCGATAGTGGTTTGCAAGATTACGACAGGCTTGGATAGAGTGGACAGTCAGAGTCTTTTTCAAAGGGTCAACTACTGAGGGGCGTAGGTTGAAAGTGAGAGGGGGAAAGTTTAAAAGAGATGTAAGGGACAAGTTTTTCACCCAGAGGGTGGTGAATGCCTGGAACGCACTGCCGGATGAGGTGGTGGAAGCACATTCTTTAACAATGTTCAACATGCATCTGGATAGATACATGAATAGACAAGGAAATAGAGAGATATTTAAAGTTTAAAGTTTATTTATTAGTCACAAGTAAGGCTTACATTAACACTGCAATCAAGTTGCTGAGAAAGTTGCTTAGTTGCCACATTCCGTCTGTGTGGAGTTTGCATGTTCTCCCCGTGTCTGCATGGGTTTCCTCTGGGTGACCTGGTTTACTCCTACAGTTCAAAGATGTGTGGGTTAGGATGGTTGTTAAATTTGAAGTTTATTTATTAGTCGTAAGTGAAGCTTCCATTCACGCTGCAATGAAGTTACTGTGACATTCCCCTAGTCGCCACACTCTGGCGCCTGTTCGTGTCAATGCATCTAACCAGCACATCTTTCAGACTGTGGGAAAAAACCGGAGCACTCAGGGGAAACCCACATAGACACGGAGAGAACATGCAAACTCCACACAGACTGTGAGCCAAGCCAGGAATTGAACCCGGGTTCCCTAGCACTGTGAGGCAGCAGTGCTAACCACTGTGCCACCATGCTGCCAATATGTACCACGTAGAGACAAGAAAATATCAGATTAGAGAGGCATCTGTGTCGGCACAGATTCAGTGGGCTGAGGGGCCCGTTTCTATGCTGTACTGTTGTTTGTTCTTTGGTTGACTTCAAGCACAGAAGCTGAAGAGGAAATGTTCAAAAAATCATCAAAGCCATTGATACAGAAAATAAGGAGCAACTGTTCCCTATCGCAGTGGGACTGATAACCAGCAGGGATGGATTTAAGGTGATTGGCAAAAGAACCAGGCGCAGGAACAATTGTTATTTTACACACTGAGTTGCTGTCGTCTGGATGAGTTGAAAACCGATCCCTTGGTAACTTTCAAAGGGGAATTGTATGAATATTTAAAGAGGGAATAACTTCTGGAGATTTGGAGGGAACACAGAGGAATGAGATTTGTTAGATGTAATAAAAACCAGCAAAGGCATGATGGGTCAAATGGCCTTTATTGCATGGCAAAATTCTATAAATAAGTGTGACATTTACAGTAAGTGTTGCCCTCAGCATATCCCTTAAACCAATGGATATATTAAGAGAAAACATCATGAATATGCAGTAAGTCTTGGCAGTGCCTTCTTTAAAGGGATAGACAAAACATTGACATCTTTTGATGGAAGGCTATTTCACACATTGACAGCCCTGTCAGCTAACTGCCTTCTACTGATCTCACATCTTGCCAGAGGCTTGTTTGTTTTGTACTCCTATCTCACAGCCCCTTGCATGAGTCTGAAATCAAGGATCTTTCAGCAGCTTATGATTCTTCATGTGGAGATTATAGGTCCCATGGCACGGCGTGAATTAGAATAGGGAGTTCTCCTGGTCTCCCGGCCAACATTCTTCTCTTTGTCAGTGTCATCCCAAAGCAGTAAGAAGTCTTCCAACACCAAATTAAAATCCAATGGGTTTATTTGGAATCACGAGCTTTTGGAGTGTTGCCCCTTTGCCAGAAAGCAGATTAGGTGAGCATGCATGACATTGCTGTTTGTGGGATTTGTAGTGCACAGTTGGGCTATAATTTTCAAAGGACACATAGAAACTAGAAGCAGGAGTAGGCCATTTGGCCCTTCGAGCCTGCTCGGTCATTCATTTTGATCATGGCTGATCATCAAATTCAATATCCAGATCCCCCTTCACCCCAAATATCCCTTAATCCCTTTAGCCCCAAGAGCTATATCTAATTTCTTCCTGAAATCAGATAATGTTTTGGCCTCAACTACTTTCTGTGGTAGTGAATTCCACACATTCATCACTCTCTGGGTGAAGAAATTTCTCCTCACCTCAGTTCTAAAAAGTTTACCCAAACTATGACCCCTAGTTCTGGAATCACCGCCCACCAACCACCCCCCCCCCCCCACCCCCTCAATCGGGAACATTCTATTGCAACATCCATTAAATTTGAAAATTGCTAATTGGTGAAACATTTTCAGACATTTCCACAGGCCCTCAAAGAATCATTTCTTTCTTTGTTCTCCCCCCATCTTTCTCTGTTCTTCCATATAGCCCTCAATCCCATTCTTAATAAGCGAATCATCAGCCCTTTTCTTACGATAACTAATTGGTAGCTCAGAGATTTGTCTCATAGTGCCGTGAGTCATAGAGGTGTATAGCATGGAAACGGGCCCTTCGGCCCAACTTATCCATGCCTCCCCTTTCTTTTAATCACTACGCTAGTCCCAATTGCCCGTATTTGGTTCCTATCCCTCTATACCCATTTTACCCGTGTAACTGTCTAAACACTTTTAAAAGATAGAATTGTACCCACCTCTATTACTACCTCTGGCAGCTTGCTCCAGACACTCGCTATCCTTTGTTTGAAAAAATTGCCCCTCTGGGCCCTTTTGTATCTCTCCCCTCTCACCTTAAATCTATGTCCCCTAGTCTCAGCAAAAACTAATTCCCCACAAGTAACATTTAAACCACACTAATGCCAGGCTCTGACTATCTCCAACAAAAGAGAGGACATAATCATCATTGCTTGACATTCAATAACATTCCCATTCTGAATCACCTATTATCAACAGCCTGGGGGTTACTATTGACCAGAACCTGAAACTGGACTAGCCATATAAATACTGTGGCTACCAGGTCAGGTGAGAGGCTAGGTAGGATTATTGTTGGTGCAGACTTGATGGGCCAAATGGCCAACCTCCTATACTGTTGGGTTTCTATGATTCCATGAAACCTGTGGTGAGTAACTCACCTCCTGCCTCCCCAAAGCATGTCCACCATCTACAAGGCACAAGTCAAGAGTGTGATGGAATATTCTCTACTTGCCTGGATGAATGCAGCTCCAACAGCACTCAAGAAGCTCAGCACCATCCAGGTCAACTTAATTGCTACCCTCAATTCCTCCAACACTGACTATTGCAGCCTACAAGATGCACTATAGCAACTCACCAAAGGTCCTGAGGCAGCACCTTCCAAGGCCGCTTTCATTTAGAAGGATATGGGCGGTGGACGTATGCATTGGAATTCTATCACCTCACTCACCACAAAACTGGAGCGGCGAGGGGCGGACAACAGAAATGAACATTGACCTCAGGCAGGGATTCCCGGTCTCGCTTGAGTGAGGCCATAAAATCCCACCCATGGGAATACCACCACCCGGAGGATCCCCTCCAAGTCACACACCATCCTAACTTGGAAATATATCGCCATTCCCTCACTGTCACTGGGTCAAAATGGTGAAACTCTCTCCCTAACAGCAAAATGGATGTACCAGGGAGGTGGGTGATGTAATGGCATTGTCGCTGAGCTAGTAATCCAGGATAGTGCTCTGGGGGAGGACCTGGGTTCAAATCCCACCATGGCAAATGGTGAAACTCGAATCCAATAAAAATCTGGAATTAAAAGTCTACTGATTACCATGAAGCTATTGTCGATTGTCATTAAAAACCCATCTGGTTCACTAATGGTCTTCAGAAAAGGAAGTCTGCTGTGCTTTCCCAGTCTGGCCAGATCTACAGCAGTGTGGCTGACTCTTAAAAGCCCTCATGGATGGGCAATAAATGCTAGCCCAGCTAGCAACGCCCACATCCTGTAAAATGAACAATAAAAATACTGTGGAGAAAAAAAAACTCTCTAATCTGGTGTGGGATCTCCATCTTGTTTGAGTGACTATGATATTGTGCAGTTTTGATATTCTTATCTGAGGAAGGATGTCTTTGCTATAGAGGGAGTACAGCAGATTTTTACAAGGCTGATTCCTGTGATGGCAGGTCTGTCATACGAGGAGAGACTAAGTCAGTTAGGATTATATTCATTGGAGTTCAGAAGAGTGAGAGGGGATGTCATTAGAAACTTATAAAATTCTAACAGGGTTAGACAGGGTAGATTCAGAAAGAATGTTGTCAATGGTAATGGAGTCCAGAACGAGGGATCATAGTTTAAGAACAAGGGACAATGAGGCGAGGAGAAATTTCTTCACTTAGAGGGTGGTGAATATGTGGAATTCACTACCACAGAATGTAGTTGCTGCTAAAATATTGCCTGCTTTCAAGAAGAAATTAGATATAGCTCTTGGGGCTAACGAGATCAAGGAACATGGGGGTCAGGATATTGAATTCAATGATAAGCCATGATTAAAATCGGTCGGCATGGTGACACAGTGGTTAGCACAGCTGCCTCACAGCGCCAGAGACCCGGGTTCGATTCCTGGCTTAGGTCGCTGTTTGTGTGGAGTCTCCACTGTGCATATGCAAGTCTCCCTGTGTCTGTGTGGGTTTCCTCTGGGGGCTCCGGTTTCCCCCTGTAGTCCGAAGATGTGCGGGTTAAGTGGATTGGCCATACTAAATTGCCCCTTCGTGTCAGGGGGACTAAATGCATGGGAATATAGGAATTGGCATTGTCGTGGGTGCAGACTCGATGGGCCGAATGGCCTCCTTCTACACTGTAGGATTCTATAAAATGAATGGCGCAGAGTAAGCCCTTGGACCCCTGCTCCTAGTTTCTATGTAAGCTAGTCGCCTGCGTGATAATTTTCAGCCTGGAAGCCCACAGACAACCTTGAATGTTTTCAAAAAGAGTTCAATTTTTCTCACTGCTCAGAAGAGAAGTGACAACTACCTCCCCTGGGCTGCAGGGGAGCAGAAAAGTATCCTTTGTGCTTATTATATTTCCCTGCAGTCACCCTCTAATAGATAGATAAATAACATTGACTGATGCTACAGATAGAATGGCTTTGCAATTCTATATTTGTTGCAGTTGTGAGACAGACTTTTGTGATTCATCAAGAAGGACCGATCAGTCTCTGTACCTGTGATTCACAGACAATGAAGGATTGGGTTTATCAATAGCCTGGGTGTTGGATGTATTATATATAACTCACTTTGGATTGAGTCAGCCTTTCCACTCATGCCTTGGTGTTTTACCGTTCAGGTTCCGCAATTACTTCAATCTGTACAGAGCCTTCAGACAGCTTTGTTATTTGTGGAACTGGGGCACATCTGTAGCCCCGCTCCTGGTGCAAATGGAGACACGTTTGCAAGTTCGTGCGCGGAGATGCAGAGACAAATGTGCTCATGCAGTGAGTACGTCTGCCAAACTGGGATTCATCGCCTCCGTGTGGCTCCCTAGCTCCCCCTTGCTGTCCTCCCAGTCACGTTGTCACCCAGCCAACACTCCACAATGCCCTCCTCATCAGCCACTCAGCTCTTGCCAAGGGATAAACAAAGGCAGGAACTTTCCCGGCCCATCTTCCGTGGGAATTGTAGCAGGCGAGGGACGGACCACGCAAAGGTCTATCGATCGCAGGTGGGTTTTGGGGCGAGCATGGCCAGAAAATCCCACCCAAAGACTTCATGAAATCTCTACAGTGCAGAATGAGGCCTTTTTTTTATTCATTCGTGGGACACGAGCATCACAAGCTGGACAGCAATTCTTGGCCCATCCCTAGTTGTCAGGGGACAGTTGAGAGACAACCCCATTCCTGTGGCTCTGGAGTCAGATGTGGGCCAGACCAGATAGAGACAGCAGATTTCCTTCTGTAAAGGACCAGATGGGTCTTTCTGACAATCAATAATGGTTTCACAGTAGATTCTTAATTCCAAACTTATTTTCATAGAGTTCAAATCCCACCAACTGCCATGATGGGATTCGAACCCAGGTCTCCAGAACTTTAGCTGAGTTTCTGGATTAATATTGTAGCGGTAATACTGCTAGGCCATCGCTTCACCTTGGATGACCGAGCCTACTCCAATCCCATCCAGGCCCTACCCTCGTAACCCCATGTATCTACGTTGCAAGACTCCCTGACACTAAGGGGCAATTTAGCATGGCTGATCAAGGCTAACAATACACATCTTTCAGACTGTGGGAGGAAAGCGGGGCACCTGGAGGAAACCCAAGCAGAGACAGGGAGAATGTGCAAACTCCACACAGACAGGCTGGAATTGAACCTGGGTCCCTGGCACTGTGAGGCAGCAGTGCTAACCACTGTGCCAGCGTACTACCCTTGTATACATGGTTCAAACCTCAAGGTGTCCCTAAAGCAGCAAATTAAGAACTTTTTTTTGTATTTAAAACACCATCATGATTTTTAGAAAATTCATTGGTGGGATTTGGGCACCGCTGATTAGACCAGCATTTATTGCCCTAGTTGCCCGTGAGAAGGTGGTAGTGAGCTGCCTTCCTGAAACATTGCAGTCTCTGAGGTGTAGGTACACGCACAGTGCTGTTAGGGAGGTAGTTCCAGGATTTTGACCTAGCGACTATTCTCCCTGCGTTTGTGTGTGTTTCCTCCAGGTGCTCTGCTTTCCCCCCACAGTCTCAAGGATGTGCAGGTTAGATGGATTGGCGATGCTAAATTGCCGCTTAGTGTCCCAGGATGTATCGGTAAGATGGATGAACATAGGTAAACATGCAAGGTTGTGGGGATAGGGTGGGGGAGTGTTCTGTCAGAGTTGCTGCAGACCCGATGGGCCAAATGGCCTCCTTCTGCACTGTAGGGATTCTAAGTGCCCCAAAATCAACTAGCAAGCCGCACAGTTCAAGGGCAATTAGGGATGATGGGCCCACCCACAATCCCATCAACACTAAACAGTCCCTCAATATGTGAGGAAACAGGAAAATTCTGGTCAACCCCTTCCCTTTAACTGCCATCAACAAGGTTGTTAATGAGCCATGTTCACTGCCCATTTTGTAGCCATTTTACAAGGGGTAGGCAGCTTATAATGGATCCCAAACCTGCCTACCCTCAAATAGCTGGCGCTGGGAATAGAACCAAATACAAAGAAAAATACAGCACAGGAACAGGCCCTTCGGCCCTCCAAGCCTGCACCAACCATGCTGCCTGTCAGATCTAAAACCCCCTACCCTTCCGGGGACCATATCCCTCTGTTCCCATCCTATTCATGTATTTGTCCAGATGTCCCTTAAAAGTCACTATTGTATCCGCTTCCACTACCTCACCCGGCAGCGAGTTCCAGACACTCACCACCCTCTGTGTAAAAAAACTTGCCTTGCACTATCTCCTTTAAACCTTTCACACCTTAAACCTATGCCCCCTAGTAATTGACTCTTCCACACTGGGGAAAAACTTCCATCTATTCTGCCCAAGCCCCTCATCATCTTAGAACAAAGAACAAACAACAAAGAAAATTACAGCACAGGAACAGGCCCTTCGGCCCTCCAAGCCTGCACCGACCATGCTACCTGACTTAACTAAAACACCCTACCCTTCTGGGGGCCATATCCCTCTATTCCCATCCTATTTTACGTTTTTGTCAGGACGCCTCTTAAAAGTCACTATCGAATCTGCTTCCACTACCTCCCCCGGCAATGTACTCCAGGCCACTACCCTCTGTGTAAAAAACTGGTAGACTTCTATCAGGTCTCCCCTCAACCTCAGTCATTCCAGTGAGAACAGACCAAGTTTCTCCAACCTCTTCTCATATCTAATGCCCTCCATACCAGGCAACGTCCTGGTATGGGCTCCTAACAGGCGTTGGGAAATGGGTATGCTACTGGTGCTGGTATTTCCAGGCCCTGTAATCTCCATTCCGAATCTCAATGGGGGAGGGGGGGGACCTGAAAATTCTACCCGGATTGGCGACAGTCGCACACAATCTTCCCATGTGGCATGAGTGCGTTGACCATCCATTCGCCCACTGCAAATTGTCCCGCGGCTTCCTCACAGAGGCTGGCATCAGAGTGTTATCCGAGCGGGAACAAGTCTTAACCCCCAACTGGATTCTCCTGTCCTGAGTTCAGAGAACACCGAGTTTGTTCTGGGATTTGGACTTGTGTTCCGATGACTCAGAATGTGATGATATATTCACTTCAGTCACCAGCTGGGGAGTTGCCATTTGAAATAACAACAGCAGATTTCCACACACCAGTCAAATGACAGCACTTCACCATTGAAATGTGCTGATTCCATAACGAGAACTCCCTCAGTCACCCGCAGTGCCCAAGAATTGTTGCCAGTCTTACATGGACTTCCTGCTCCTAAATTTGATCTGCTTGAGTTTGCATTTGTCGTAATTTTTATTTATTCATTCGTGGGACATGGCTGGCCAGCATCTATTGCCCATCGCTAGTTGCCCGAGGGCAGATGAGGGTCAACTACATTGCTGTGGCTCTGGATTCATACGTAGGCCAGACCGGGTAAGGACAGCAGATTTCAAGATTATGGTCCACAATATTATGAGGGGCATGCATAGAATGGACAGCCAGAAGCTTTTCCCCAGGGTGGGAGAATTAATTACTGGGGGGCAGAAGTTTAAGATGTGAGGGGCAAGATTTAACGGAGATGTATGAGGCAAGTTTTTTAGACAGAGAGTAATGGGTGCCTGGAGGTAGTGGAAGCGGATACAATAGTGACTTTTAAGGGGTGTCTTGACAAATACATGAATAGGATGGGAATGGAGGGATATGGTCCCCGGAAGGGTAGGGGTTTTTAGTTGAGTCGGGCAGCACGGTCGGTGCAGGCTTGGAGGGCCAAAGGGCCTGTTGCTGTGCTGTAATTGTCTTTGTTCTTTGAACCTAATAGGTTTTTCTAACAATCGAAAATGGTTTCATGATCATCCATCCATTTCGTAATCAACCCTTAATTCCAGATATTTTTTATTGAATTCAAATTCCGCCAGCTGCCGTGGTGGGATTCGAACCCCAGAACGTTAGCTGATTTTATGGGCTGGGAACCAATTGTTGATGTCGGTGCTTGTAGGGTAGCGAAGTGAGCCTCGAACTCCTGTTAGTAAACTAATTAGGTTAGAGTAATTATACACATCACAGAGAAAGGAAAAAGATCTTAAACTCCATAAGCCCAAAAATCCAACTCCCAGGACAAGCCCAGGCAAGTCTCCTGATTGGACCAGCAGGTCACATGACTCTGTCAGGGAACCACCCTCTCAAAGGGCTATGACACCACAGTGTTTCAATTTAGTCTTGTCTTTATTTTGCATAAGGCAACAAAACCAGTATTAAACACAAAGAGCTTTCGTTTTTCCTTAGCTTAAAGTGTGATTATTACCAACATCCAAGATTCATACAGCAGCAAGGACACATCCATCTATTGTAGGTCACAATCACAACTGAAAAGGAAGGAAAAAAGCTGGGGTAATGCGAGTGAAACAATACTTTTCACTGTATTCCAATACATGTGACAAGAATAAATCAAATCAAAGAAGGATATGTGCTATCGTAAAGTGTCTGAGGGGCCAAGGGAGAGGAATTAATTGAGGGACATGTGTTGGCACAGGGGGATGAGAGGTTGTGGGGTCAGATAGAGGGGCAATGGTTGGCATTGGGGATATAAAGGGACATGAGAGGATATAGGGGACTTGAGATGGCATAGGTTGTTATGGATGAGGCATAGGGAATGTGTGGGGGATTGGGGGACCTGAGGATGAGGATGGTTTCTATTTTAATCGCTCAAAAAATAACTTAAAGTGCCAGAGTACAAACCTTCCAGCCAGCCCGCCTCCGGTACTGCATTCCAGGAGCAATGGCCTGATTTCCAGACCGGCCCACTCCCCCAAGAGGGAAAATCCCGCCTGCCATTTGTAAAGGTCAGGTTTGCAGAGCCAGGACATCTCCCACCTCTGCACATGGGATCCTGGAGCAAAACACTGGGTCCAAGACACACAACAGCACCCACACTTCAGCATTGGGTATGAGGAAAGGGAAAATTGGAGTTTTAAGCTTTAATCGGAGCTCAAACTGAAAGAGGAGTGATCTATCTCAACAACATCTAAAACTGACTGTCATTTATTGCTGTTTGTCAAATCTTGTGGCAAATTTGTTTATAAAATAAAAATGTGCATAAACTCATTGGAGTTGTCGAAGTTGTCAAAGGACTGTCAAGCTGTATAGGAACTGTCAAGTTGTTAAGGAATTGTCAAACTGTCAAAGAACTGTCAAAGGGTGCTAATTTTGTTGGCATGGAGGGAGTTAGAAATTCATTCACTTGAGAAGGTGTGCTAGTTAGAAGTGAATTCTTCTCGTGTACATCATGTAAAAGGAGATGCGTAGGTAGGAGGTGAGGGAGGCAGTAGTGCGATGGTACTATCACTGGATTAGTAATGAAGAGATCCAGAGCAAGATCTGGGGACCTGGGTTCAAATCTTGCCAAGGCAGATGGTGAAAAATCTAGAAGTAAAAAGTCTACTGATGACCAGAAAATCACTGTTGATTGTCAGAAAAAACCAATCCGGTTCATTTAATGTCCTTTGGAGAAGGAAATCTGCTATCCTTACCTGGTCTGGCCTACATGTGACAATCCCACAGCAATGTGGTTGACTCTGAAATGCCCTCTGAAATGGAGGGCAGTTAAGGATGGACAATAAATGTTGGGCCCAGTGATGCCCACATCCCATAAATTGAATTAATAAAAATATAGCCGAAAGACAGAGATTGGAGACTCTTGTTACAGGGCTGAGAGGCAGATGAATGCATTGCTTTAGCTTGTGATTGGTACAGACATGGGAAAGGTGGGCATGAACAGCTTTGGAGGAGTTGGGAACGGGGTGGTGGTTTGCAAAGATACGGAGGATGGGTTATAGCAGAAGGCAGTAAAGACGGAAATTCTGCATGTCCGCTACGACTCTCACCAACTTTTACAGATGCACCACAGAAAGCATCCTTTCTGGTTGTTTCACAGCTTGGGTATGGCTCCTGCTCTGCCCAAGACCACAAGGAACTACAAAAGGGTCATGAATGTAGCCCAATCCACTACGCAAACTAGCCTCCCATCCATTGACTCTGTCTATACTTCCTGCTGCCTTGGCAAAGCAGCCAGCATAATTAAGGACTACACATGCCCCGGACATTCTCTCTTCCATCATCCTCTGTGTGGAAAAAGGTACAATCATCTGGAGACACGTACCAACCGACTCAAGAACATCTTCTTCCCTGCTGCCATCAAACTTTTGAATGCATCGACCTTGCATTAAGTTGATCTTTCTCTACACCCTAGCTATGACTGTAACACTACATTCTGCACTCTCTCATTTCCTTCTCTATGAGCAGTATGCTTTGTCTGCAGAGTGTGCAAGAATCAATACATGTCAGCACGGTGATTAGCACTGCTATCACAGTGCCAGGGACCAAGGTTCGATTTCGGACTTGGGTCTCTCTGTGTAGAGTTTGCATGTTCTGCCCATGTCTGTGTGGGTTTCCTCCGGGTGCTCCGGTTTCCTCCCACAGTCTGAAAGACATGCTGGTTAGGTGCATTGACCCGAGCAGGCGCTGGAATGTGGTGACTCGGGGATTTTCACAGTAACTTCATTGCAGTGTTAGTGTAAGCCTTACTTGTGACGAATGAATAAACTTTAACCTTCAATTTTTCGCTGGATACCAATACATGTGACAACAAACCAAATCAAATCAAAATCAATGGGTTTGAAAGGCAGAGAACAGTCATTGTGAGCCAGTTGCATTGGAACTAGGCAGGGAACTGGATGGTCAGCAGTTTAGCAGGGATTGGATTTGGTGCATTCATCCTGGGCCAGTGGAGAGGTGCAAACTGGGGGCCCAACCAGAATCACAGCGGAACTTTTAACCCATGTACGGTTATGCACATAAACCATATATTCACGAGCTACCAAGGGAGGAGCTACCCTACAATGTCACTGAGACAAATTCTTCACAAACGGTAGCCAAGATTAATCGTACACCATTAGGGGTGGCTCTGTACGACAGAAAATTATTCATTTATCATCGCCCACTCTCGCTTATAAACTCTTCCTGTTTTAACAGCACCCACCGAATGTGGAACTGACCCTAATTAGCATAGCAATTATCTGGAGCTTGTCATCTGTGCCTGATCCTCCGAGGAATACATCTCTCCCTCGGCAACTGCCCTTTTTTAAACTTAGCGTCGCATCTCCTGCACTTCCCCAATCCATCTTCTTCCCGAGTCAGGACACGTGCCTGAATGATTGGCATTACGTTCTACCCCCCCACCCACCCACCCCCGCAACCGTGGGGGTCATTTTACATAACTGAAATCTTCTGCAGCTTTGTGAAATAATTGCTTGTCCACAGTTTTCCCCTTCCCTGCAATAGACTGCCTCACTCTTACACATTTTGTTGCAACTACACAAGGCATTGTTGAGACCACACCTGGAGTATTGTGCCCAGTTTGGTTGTCTAATAGGAAGCAGAGAGTTGGTATCAATGGGTGCTATTCTGGTTGGCAGTTGGTGACTAGTGGAGTGCCGCAGGGATCGGTGCTGGGGCCTCAACTGTTTACCATTTATATAGATGATTTGGAGGAGGGGGCTGAGTGTTGGGTAACAGAATTTGCTGATGACACAAAGATGAGTGGAAAAGCAAATTGCGTGGAAGGTGCGGAAAGTCTGCAGAGAGATCTGGATAGGCTGAGCGAGTGGGCGAGGACATGGCAGATGGAGTATAATGTTAGCAAATGTGAGGTTATCCACTTTGGTAGAAATAATAGCAGGAGGGATTATTATTTAAAAGGCGAAAAGCTGCAGCATGCTACGGTGCAGAGGGACCTGGGGGTCCTTGTGCACGAATCACAAAAACCCAGTCTGCAGGTGCAGCAGGTGATCAAGAAGGTGAATGGGATGCTGGCCTTTATAGCGAGGGGGATTGAATATAAAAGTAGGGAGGTCTTGCTGCAACTGTACAGGGTACTGGTGAGGCCGCAGCTGGAGTACTGTGTGCAGTTTTGGTCGCCGCATTTGCGGAAGGATATATTGGCCTTGGAGGGAGTGCAGAGAAGGTTCACCAGGCTGATACCGGAGATGAGGGGGTTAGCTTATGAGGAGAAATTGAGTAGACTGGGCCTGTACTCATTGGAGTTTAGAAGGCTGAGGGGAGATCATATAGAGACATATAAGATAATGAAGGGGCTAGACAGGGTAGAGGCAGAGAGATTATTTCCACTTAGAAAGGAAACAAGAACTGGAGGGCATAGCCTCAAAATAAGGGGGGGTTAATTTAGAACAAAATTGAGGAACTTCTTCTCTCAGAGGGTAGTGAATCTTTGGAATTCTCTGCCCATTGAAACAGTGGAGGCTACCTCGTTAAATGTGTTTAAGTGACAGATAGGTAAATTTTTGACGAATAAGAGAATTAAGGGTTATGGGGAGCAGGCGGGTAAGTGTAACTGAACCACTATCAGATCAGCCATGATCTTATTGAATGGCGGAGCAGGCTCGAGGGGCTAGATGGCCTACTCCTGCTCCTATTTCTTATGTCCCTGTCTGTTGGGTGCTTTTTTGATGGTGGAGTGGATGGTTTGCTAGGATCAGGTTGCACCACTTCAATGCGCTGTCTAGAATGTACATTGGGCAGGTTCGAGAAAGGGAAGGCCATAAGTAAATGAAAAGCATCCCTGTAGGCGTCATTCACAACCCCACGGCATTCACTGAGGTAATAGGACAGTGAAAAGAATGACCTTACTCTTAAATAAAGAACAAAGAAAAGTACAGCACAGGAACAGGTCCATCGGCCCTGTGCCGATCTCCACAGAAATTGCGCCATGGGATCTTCAACATCCACCTGCGGAAGCAGCTGGAGCTTCAGTTTAATGTTCCATTAGAAAAACGGCCTGAGTTTTACCATCCAACCTGCCACAGGAATTGGAGCTGGCGAAGGGCAGACCATGGAAAGGTGTGTTAACCTCAGATGGGATTTTTGGGATGAGCGCAGCCATAAAATCCAGCCCATTGAGTCATAGCAATATATAGCATGGAAACAGGCCCTTCGGCCCAATTCCTACATGCTGACCAGGTTTCTGAAACTGAGCTATTTCCATTTGCCGGTGTTTGGCCGATATCCCTGTAAAGCTTCCCTATCCATGTCAAATGTATTTTAAATATTGTAATTGTAACCGCTCCTACCACCTTCTCTGGCAGCTCCTTCCATATACGCACCACCCTCTGTGTCAAGATAGTTGCCTCTCGGGTCTCTTTTAAATCTTTCCCCTCTCACTTTAACCCTATGTCCTCTAGTTTTGGACTCCCATCCCCTGGCAAAAAGACCTTGGCTATTCACCTTATCTATGCCCCTCATAATTTTATATAAGGTCACCCCTCATCCTTCTATGTGCCAGAGAAAGAAGTCCTAGCCTATCCAGCCTCTCTCTACAATTCAAATCTTCCAGTCCCAGTAACATCCCTGTAAATCTTTCTTTCACCCTTTCCAGTCTAATAGGAGTTACACAGTGACATAGTGATTAGCACTGCTGCCTCACAGTGCCAGGGACCCAGGGTTCGATTCCCAGCTTGGGTCACTGTATGGATGGAGTTTGTACGTTCTCCCCATTTCTGCGTAGGTTTCCTCCGGGTACTCCAGTTCCCTCCCACAGTCCAAAGATGTGCTGGTTAGGTGAATTGGCCATGCTAAATGGCCCCTTCACCCTTCATGTCAGGGGGACTAGCTAGGGTAAATACATGGGGTTAAGAGGATATGGCTTGGGTGGGATTGTGGTTCGTGCAGAGTCTACATTGTAGGGATTCTTTGAGAACATCCTTCCTATTGTAGGGCCAGCAGAATTGTACACAGTACTCCAACTGCGGCCTTATCAATGTTGAAGTGTAAGCCTAAATTTTGAGTTCAAGTCCCTTGAGTGGGGTAGAGATTGAAGCCATTAGTGTGCTTCAGAGATGAGTTTAGTGCTAACTTGCTAATCTCCCATGAGCTGGTGATCCCGGGAAATGGGAATCTAAATGGTGAGGGGATTTTTGATGCACTGCTCCCTGAGTGCACACAACAGTATGGTTCATTACCTGTGCACTTTTCCACCTATTAACTTTACAAGATGCTAAGTCATGGGATTGTGGGGTCAGCTGGGAGGGTGGGAATCATTTTGTGCAGCGGTGTAGCAGCAATATCAATCCCCTGAGGTTTGAAAGGGACCATTTTTGTCCAGTTGATCTCAAAATACCAGAAACGAAACACAGGTGGCTATAACCTCTGGCCTCCAGGTCAGTGTATCTGGGAGACCACACTCCCACACTACCCACCACCATCCCTCCACCTCCTGCCACTCTCAGATATTAGATATTGCCAAGTAAGGATTGCACAGAAAATGCCAGTGAAGTTCAAGTTGATGGACAATTACCCCGTGACCGGGAACCATTTAAAAATATGATTTCAGTTGGAAATATTGGATGGTTTCCAATATGTTACAGCAATACTTACCAGGAAAAGGCCAGGATTAAAACCGCTTCTAGCTTCTGGATAATTATAGTACTGACTGATTCTCAGCATGTCTCAACCATGGAACTCCCTTCACCACCACCCCAGACCCCTTCCAAAACTAAATCTTCCCCCCACTTCGAGGACTCCCCTCATGCCCCCAACTCACCCCATGACCACTTGCTGATCACTCCCACCCTGGGATTACCTCCTGACCAACCGTGGAACTCCTTCCCCTTCATTACCCCTAGCCCTGACCACGGGGTGGCATGGTGGCACAGTGGTTAGCACTGCTGCCTCGCAGCGCCAGGGACCTGGGTTCAATTCCTGGGTTGGGTCACTGTCTGTGTGGAGTTTGCATGTTCTCCCTGTGTCTGCATGAGTTTCCTCACAGTCCGAAAAGGTACAAAAATTTGAGGTCGTGTGCCGACCAACTCAAGAACAGTTTCTTCCCTGCTGCTGTCAGACTTTCGAATGGACCTACCTTGCATTAAGTTGATCTTTGTCTATACCCTAGCTATTACTGTAACATTACATTTTGCACTCTCTCGATTCCTTCTTCTGAAGGGTATGTTTTGTGTATATAGCGCACAAGAAACAATACTTTTCACTGTATGTTAATACATGTGACAATAATAAATCAAATCAAGTCAAATCAAAAATATGCAGATTAGATTGATTGGCCATGCTAAATTGCCCCTTAATATCAGGGGGACTAGCTAGGGTAAATGCAACGGGTTGTGAGAATAGGACCTGGGTGAGATTGTGGTCAGCGTAGACTCGATGGGCCAAATGGCCTCCTTCTGCACTGTAGAATTCTATGATTCACCAACTGCCTTCCCCCTAGGCCTGAATTCCAACCCCACTTCAACACCGCAGCCACAGGCCTGAGTCCTAACACTCTGGTACCCCACCTACCCGCAAGGCTTTATCCTAAACAACTCCTGACTCCCTTTGTCCCCTCTCCACCCCACCACTGCAATACACCTACAGACGCTAGATTCACAACTCCCCTAACCACAACTGCCCAACCAGGCCAGATACCTGACTCCCCACCCCCACCAGGCCCAATGTGCAAGTGTAAATCCCACCCCCCCCACAAACTCAGGACCCCAAGCCTCACTCACCCCTGACACCTAGCTCACCACCAACCCATATCATTTCCCCAGGTCAGACTTCCGATTCCCCTCTCCACCCACCAGGTCCTGAGTCACAACTCAGAACTGCAAACAGTAGTCCAAGTGTGGCCTAACAAGCATTTTATACAGCTCCATCATAACCTTCCTGCTCTCATATTCAATGCCACAGCTAATAAAGTTAAGTATCCCATTTGCCTTCATAACCACCTTATCTATCTGCCCGACTGCCTTCAGGGATCTTTGCATATGCACCTCAAGGTCCCTCTGGTCCTCTGTACTTCCTACTGTTAATTTATTCCTTTACCTTGTTAGTCCTCCCAAAATACTTCACCTTAGACTTTTCAGGGTTAAATTCCATTTGCCACTGTTCTGCCCATCTGACCAGCCCAGTAATCTAAGGCTCCTTGCATTATACCACACCACCAATTTTCATGCCGTCTCTGAACTTACTGATCATACCCCCTACTCTCAAGTCTCGATCATTAATGTACACTACAAACAGCAAGGGACCCAACACTGATGCCTTTGGAACACCACTGGACACAGACTTCCAGTCACAAAAAAAAACTTCGACCATCACCCTCTGCCTCCTGCCACCGAATCAATTGTGGATCCAATTGGCCAAATTGCCCTGAATCCCATTGGTTTTTACCTTCTTGATTAATCTTCCATGCGGGACCATGTCAAAAAGCTTTATTCAAATCCATGCAGATCACATCAACAGCGTTGCCCTCATCCACACACCTAGTCACCTCCTCGAAAAATTCAATCTAATTTCTTAGACATGATCTCCCCCTGATAAAGCCATTTTGAATATCTTTGATTAGTCCTTGCCTCTCCAAGTATAAATAAGAAACTATAGTTAAGAAAACCCACCAATGTTTCTACTTTCCCAGGAGGCTAAGGAAATTTGGCATGTCCGCTACAACTCTCACCAACTTTTACAGATGCACCATAGAAAGCATTCTTTCTGGTTGTATCACAGCTTGGTATGGCTCCTGCTCTGCCCAAGACTGAGAAACTACAAAGGGTCGTGAACAAAGCCCAATCCATCACTCAAACCAGCCTCCTTTCCATTGACTCTGTCTATAGTTCCCACTGCCTCAGAAAAGCAGCCAGCATAATCAAAGACCCCACACACACACTCTCTTCCACCATCTTCCATCGGGAATAAGATACAAATGTCTGAGGTCACGTACCAACCGACTCAAGAACAGCTTCTTCCCCGCTGCTGTCAGACTTTCAAATGAACCTACCTTGCATTTAGTTGATATTTCGCAATATTGTAACATTACATTCAGCACTCCTTTCTTTCTCTATGTACGGTATGCTTGTCCGTATAGCGTGCAAGGAACAATACTCTTCATTGTACACGAATACATGTGACACTAATAAACCAAACCAATTGGAGATTAATTTATTCCCTCAAAATTGTTTCCAATAATTTCCCTACTCACTAGGCTTCTTTATATTCATTCGTGGGACATGGGCATCGCTGGCTGGCCAGCACTTATTGCCCATCCCCTAGCTGCCCTTGTTCAGAGGGCAGTTGAGAATCAACCACATTGCTGTGGATCTGGAGTCACATGTAGGCCAGACCAGGTAAAGATGGCAGATTTCCTTTTATGAAGGGACATTGTTGAACCAGATGGGCTTTTCTGACAATTGATAATGGTTTCACAATCATCAGGAGATTCTTAATTCCAATTTTTTTTAAAGAAAACTGAATTCAAACTTCACCATCTGCTGTGGCAGGAATCGAACCCAGGTCCCCAGAACAGTAGCTGAGTTGCTGAATTACAAGCCTGGTGATAATACTGTTAGGCTATTACCTTCTGCTTGCATTTATCTGTTTTTTTTCTCTACTTCCCTTCCTGAATAATGATACCACATTAGCTGTCCTTTCTCGACTCGACTCGGAGGGCTGAATGGCCTCCTTCTGCGCTGTAGGATTCTATGATTCTCCAGTCCTCCGCCACCTCCCCTCTGGTCTGTAGTGTCAGAGCCCCTCCCTGGCCTCCCACAGCAGGCTGGGATACTTGGGCTCTTGGACTGTGAGCCGGTGATCTGTCAAAGATTTCGTACCTTCAGGAGGGGAGGGGAGAAAGGAAATGAGAACGTTTCACAAAAAAATACTTTAAGTGCAGCTGCCAGTAGAAATGAAATGTAGGCACAGGAATGCGCTGAGCAATAGGGCCCAATGGAATTAATGTGCACCTCCCCCCCCCCCCTCCGTCAGGTCTTTTAGAGTGATGATATTGTGTACAGTTAGAATGATTACATTGCTTGTTACTCTAAAGCTGATAGTTAGCTTTAATCTATTTTTTTTTAAGCAGGCATGTTCATGAACTTTGATGGTGCTCGCAGTTCTCCCGGAATGCAAATTTGCCTAACTAGTGGAAGAATCGGATCATGAATAATTCAGAGCGTCATTGGGAAGCAGTTGCAATGTTTCAACTGTTAATGAGCTTTGCAACAGGCAGCATGTGATTGACTGGCCTCCGAGTAATCATTGTGAAGAACGCAGTGAGCTGAGTATCATTTCTCTTATCACCATGATGTCCAAATGGTCTCTGCCACTCCTTTAAGGAGTGCCAGGGACCCGTGTTGAATTCCCAGCTTGGGTCACTGCCTGTGTGGAGTTTGCACATTCTTCCCATGTCTGTGTGGGTTTCCACCTGATGCTCCCATTTCCTCCCACACTCTGAAAGACATGTCGGTTAGGTGCATAGTCCCAAACAGGCGCCAGAGGGGAATTTCATACTAACTTTATTGCAGTGTTAATGTGAGCCTTACTTGTGACGAACAAATAAATTTTAACTTTACACAGGGGAGAAGGAAAGGAGAGGGTGCAGAATATTGATATCCCTTCCAGATGTTCCCTTAACTGTCACTGCAGCTCCAGCAATCAAGTTAGCACCAATAGCTGAGGCTATCATCTGACTGGGACCCAGCAGAATGGGTCTACTGAGGTCTGGTGACGTCTAATGTCCCTACCTCCATCTGCTGTGGGACAGATTGTAACCCCGAGCCTGCCCTGGATCTAGGTCTCACTGAGGTTTATTTATTCGTGTCACAAGTAGACTTACATCAACACTGCAATAAGTTCATAAGATATAGGAGCAGAATTAGGCCATTCAGCCCATCGAGTCCACCCTGCCATTCAATTATGGCTGATGTGCTCCTCATCTCCAGTTTCCTGCCTTCTCCCCATAACCCTTCAACCCATTACCAATTAAAAATCTATCTAACTCCTCCTTAAATTTACTCACTGTCCTAGCATCATCTGCACTTTGGGGTAACGAATTCTACAGATTCACAACCCTTTGGGAGAAGTAGTTTCTCCTCAACTCTGTTTTAAATTTACTACCCCTTATCCTAAGACTATGATCTCTTGTCCTAGAATACCCCACAAGAGGAAGCATCCACTCCATGTCTACTTTATCCATACCTTCTAGCATCTGGTATACCTCAATTTGATCTCCTCTCATTCTTCTAAATCCCAGAGAGTATAGGTCTAGACGGTTCAATCTCTCTTCATACGACAAATCCCTCATCTCTGGAATCAATCTAGTGAGCCACCTCTGAACTGCCTCCAATGCCTCTATTCTTTCCTCTTCCACTCACCTAATGAAGGAGCAGTGCTCCGAAAGCTTGTGATACTATATAAACCTGCTGGACATTAACCTGGTGTTGTGAGGTTTCCTACTGTGCTCAAGTAAGGGGACCAAAACTGTGCACTATATTCCATCTGTTGCCTCACCAATACTTTGTACAGTTGCAACAATACTTCCTCACCTTTATATTCTATTCCTTTGGTGATAAATGCCAACATTCTATTTGCTTTCTTTATTATCTGCTGTACCTGCATGCTAGTTTTCTGTGACTCATGAATGAGGACACCCAGATCCCTCTGGACCGGAGTATCCCCAGATCTCTCCCCATTTAGATAATAAGTCACCTTCCCATTTTTCTGACCAAAATGCGCAACCTCACACTTATCCATGTTAAATTCCATCTGCCACATTGTGGCCCATTCTTCTAACCTATATATTTGTAAGGTTCTTATTTCCTCATTACAACTTACTATTTTTGTGTCATCTTCAAACTTGGCTGTGGAGCCTTCAACCCCTATATCTGGGGTCTAAGTACCAAACTCAATGTCACCCCACTAGATGCTCCTTGCCATCCAGAAAAAAAAACATTTGTCTCGACCCTCTGTCTTCTGTCCCTTGCGCAGTCACCTATGCAAGCTAACAAATTATCCCGATCCCATGTGATCTAACCTTGTGAATTAACCTTTTCTGCAGCGCCTTATCAAACGCTTTCCAGAGGTCCAGGTATACTACATCTACAGCATCTCCTTTATCCACTTTGCCTGTTACATCCTCAAAGAACTCTAGCAAGTTAGTCAAACATGATTTGCCTTTCCATAATCTCTGGAATTCTCTGCCCGTTGAAGTGGTGGAGACTGCCTCGCTAAATATTTTTAAGACGCGGGTTGATGGGTTTTTGATAGGAGAGGGGATTAAGGGTTATGGGGAGAGGGCGGGAAAGTGGAACTGAGCAGCGACAGATCAGCCATGATCTTATTGAATGGCGGGGCAGGCTCGAAGGGCTGGATGGCCTACTCCCACTCCTATTTCTTATGTTCTTATTATGTTCTTATAAAACCGTGCTGACTCTGATGGATAATATTTTGACTTTCCAATGTCCCGATATTGTTTCCTTGATAATCAATTCTAACGCTTTCCTGACAATAGATGTTTAACTAACTGGTCCGTAATTTCCCACATATTGTCTTCCTTCCTTTTTGAGGAAGGGTGTTACATTAACATTTTTCCAATTCATTGGAACCTTTCCTCTATCCAGGGAATTTTGGAATATTATAACCAATGGATCCACTATTCATGCTGCCACTTCTTTTAATATCCCAGGCCAGGGGGACTTACCTACCCTCAATCCCAATGGTTTGCTGAGTATCTTTATCCATTTATGTTGATTGTTATTAAGACACTGTGAAAATCCCCTAGTCACCATAGCCTGGCGCCTGTTTGGAGAGAGAATTTAGCATAGCCAATGCACCTAATCTACATGTCTCTCGGACTGTGGGGGGAAGCCAGAGTATCTGGAGGAAACCCACACAGACACGGGAAGAACGTGCAGACTCCACACAGACAGTGACCCAACCCGGAATCAAACTTGGGTCACTAGCGCTGTGAGTCAGCAGCGCTAACAGGGGCCTTAGCTATTTACAATCTATGTTCATGAAGAGATGGGGAGAGAGAGAGTGAGGTATCAAAGTTTGCTGATGGTACCAAACAATGGGATAAAGTAAGCTGTTGGGTGGACACAGGATGGTTACAAAGAGATTAGACAGGTTAAGTGAGTGGGCAATAAGATGGCAAATGGAGTATAATGCAGGAAGGAGTGAAGCCATTCACTTTGTCAGAAGAATAGAAAAGCGGAATATTTCTTAAAAGACATGAAATTTGTAAGTGTTGAAACTTTGGTGTTCTTGCACAAGAAATATGTGGTGGCACAGTGGTTAGCACTGCTGCCTCACAGTGCCTGGGACCTGGGTTCAATTCCTGGTTTGGGTCACTGTCTGTGTGGAGTCTGCGCATTCTCTCCATGTCTGTGTGGGTTTCCTCCAGGTGTTCCGGTTTCTTCCTACAGTCTAAAGGTGTGCAGGTTAGATTCATTGGCCATGATAAATTCTCCCTCAGTGTACTTGAACAGGGGTCGGAGTGTGGCAACTAGGGGATTTTCACGCTAATTTCATTGCAGTGTTAATGTAAGCCTACTTGTGACACTAATAAATAAACTTTAAAAAAGAATAGCCCAGCGATAATAGCCACCACCTCTCCTATGGACCCAGTGTGGCTCCTTGCACTACTGGTTAAATCCCAATGGCAGCAGGATGGGGCTGTTAAGTGACCAAAGGGTAGATGAGCTATCCAATGCAAATCTCCCCCCACTCCCATTCCAATCCCCCCACCCCCCGAAACCTCCCCCACATCCACCACCTTCCCCAGCACTGTCACCCAATTGCATCTGGGGACCAGGGTGGGTTGGCGAGAGGCTGACAAGGTGCCTACAGCATCTTACCAGCATCCACTCCCTCCTGCAAAGCTGCCATCGGGTGGTTAATAAAATTCAGTGTTATGTATGTTGGGGCATAGTCTCTTTAAGGGAATGGGTCATGTGACCTTGGGTGTGGGGTGAGCTGTTGGGAACTGCCCTTTGTGGACAGTCAATGTTTGGAGTGTGGAGCGAGTAGACTGAATAAAGAGCTGTGTTCCCTGATATTTGGCTATGGAGTCGTTGTTGAGGAAAAGCCTCAACACATTGGATTTAACACCCAGCACATAGTGTTTCGTAACCAATAAAGTACATTGAATTTGTTGTGTTGTGGGGAATTATGGTTGCAAGATGCTAATGACCAAAATGATGATTATTTGCGATGCTGGTCGAGAATCCCATGGTAAACTCTCCTTATCATACTTCAGATAGTGCCCGTGGGATCTTACCTCTGCCTGAGAGAATCATAGAATCCTGCAGTGTAAAAAAGAGACCATTCAACCCTGCACCGAACACAATCCCATGCAGACCCCACCCACATAACCCTATGAATTTTTACCCTAGCCAGTCCCCCTGACACTAAGTGTCAATTTATCACGGCCGCATAACCCGCACATCTTTGGAGTGTGGGAGGAAACCGGAGCACCCAGAGGAAACCCATGCAGGCACGGGGAGAATGTGCACACTCTGTATAGACAGTGACCCAAGCTGGGTCCCTGGCACTGTGAGGCAGCAGTGCCAACCACTGTGCCACCATGCTGCCCACAATGAGTGTTGGCATAGATTAATTGCATTACGCAAAACGGAACAAGTTATAAATGTTTAGACACCTTTGCAGCAGTCTTCCCCTACAGAATGCTATGCACTACCCTTGATCCAGAGAATTTGATTGAATTGATTTGATTTATTATTGTCACATGTATTAGCACACAGTGAAAAGTATTGTTTCTTGCGCTCTATATAGACAAAGCATACTGTTCAGAGAGAAGAAAATGAGAGATTGCAGAATGTAGTGTTATAGTCATAGCTAGGGTATAGAGAAAGATCAACTTAATGGAAAGTAGGTCCATTCAAAGTCTGATGGCAGCAGAGAAGAAGTTGTTTTTGAGTCGGTTGGTACGTGATCTCAGACTTTTGTATCTTTTTCCCGATGGAAGAAGTTGGAAGAGAGAATGTCCAGGGTGTGTGGGGTTCTTAATTTTGCTGGCTGCTTTACTAAGGCAGCAGGAAGTGTAGACAGAGTCAATGGATGGGAGGTTGGTTTGCATGATGGATTGGGCTAGTTCTTTGCGGTCTTGGGCAGAGCAGGAGCCATACCAAGCTGTGATACAACCAGAAAGAATGCTTTCTATGGTGCACCTGTAAAGGTTGATGAGAGTCATAGCTAGCATGCCAAGTTTTCTTAGTCTTCTGAGAAAGTAGAGGCGTTGGTGGGCTTTTTTAACCATAGTGTCGACATGAGGGTCCAGGACAGGTTGTTGGTGATCTGGACACCTAAAAACTTGAAGCCCTCGACCCGTCTTGCCTCGTCCCCATTGATGGACCAACTGACGGGCAACACGACAGCTCAGTGACTATCACTGTTTGCTGTACAGATACATGGACCTGGGTCGGATGTCCGACTTGGGTCGGTATCTGTGGGAGTTTGCACGTTCTCCCCGTGCTTGCGTGGGTTTTCTCCGGGTGCTCTGGTTTCCTCCCACACCCCAAAAACGTGCTTTTAGGCTGATTGGTGTTAACAAATTGTCCCTAAATTAGACCTCCCTCAATCTGGCACACATATAATTCTCTAAATTTGCACACCTTTGTTGAGGAATCCTAGAGGCGTAGATAAAAGTCATAGGCAGAAAGAGGATTGGAATGAGGCGTTCACTGGATGTTAAAATGGCGGCGCGAGCTTGTTGGGCCAAAGGGCCTGTTCCCTGTGCTGTGTTGTCCTTTGTTTTTTGTTCTTTGTTCTTTGATGTAGATAGGGAAGGTGACGTGCTCGCCAGCCTACGGCAAATTTGCAAAGAAGGTGAATTGAGAGAAGGTGGTTTAAGGTATTGTTGGCGAGGTGGCACCTCCGACAGTGCGGCCCCCCCCTCACCGCTGCACTGGACCATCAGCTCAGATTTTGTACTATGCCTGAAACCCCACGAACCCCTGAAGCAGGGGAAAGATTTGCAGCTAATACCTCATTAAGAAACGGCAGACAAACCAACAATGCATAAATGGATTTCATGAGAGGTTCTTACAACATCAGAACTCGCGGCTCTGACCCCATCAGTTCGGGCTGAGATTTGGTCTGGTCCCTGGAGAGGAGCAGACGGCCTTCTCAACGTCAGTATTCCTGATCTCTGAACTGAAAGGCATAGCTTTCTCAAGCACTGGTGTGGTTAAATCTCTACGAGGCTTGAAAAGGTTAGCCGGTAATGTTGAGGGGGAGGGGAGTGAAGGGGGAGGGGGCAGGTGGGTGGGGGGAAGGTAGGGTGGTGGTGTGTCCAGGAGGAAAACAAAAGGCACTTCTGAACAAGCAGGGCACAGAATGAGAATCAAATTTCCCCGGAGAGTGTGCAGCGTTAGACAGAACCTGAGCTGGGATCACCGAACGCCTTCACAAATAACGCTGCTGTCAAAGCATATCGCAAAGGGGAGGACTAACAAGGTACATCTCAGACAATTCCTAACAGATGCCTCAGAATAAAGACTATTCTGCAGGTTAATCAAAATCAAGTCTGGTACTTCAATTCCATTGCACTCCTGGGAAAATTCTCTAACCGAATCTCAGCCCAAAGCTCATATCTTAGTATATGAGAAGAATATCTATCTATCTGTATATCTGTATATACGTAATATATATACATATATGTATAAACTATATGTAGGCACACACAAACCATGTCCTTAATCAGTAAGTCAGACATTACAGTGCTTTATAATGAGAGGACTGCGGTAGTATGAAAGTTAAAATGAATAGCATGTATCCTGGAATTTTGTCTCCCCAAGTTTTAGAATCAGAGAATCCCCACAGAGCAGAAGGAGGCCATTCTGCCCATCGAGTCTGCACCGACAACAATCCCACCCAGGCCCTGTTCCCGTACCCCCCACGTATTTACCCTGCTAATTCCCCTGACACTAAGGGGTAATTAAACACATTCAATCCACCAAACCCTTTGGAGTGCGGGAGGAAACCTGGGCGCCCAGAGGAAACTCACGCCGACACGGGGAGAACGTGCAGACCCCGCACAGGCAGTCACCCAAGGCCTGAATCGACCCGGGTCCCTGACGCTGAGGCGGCAATGCTAACAACCGTGCTGCCTTGAGAGGTGAGAGGAAAGAGATCTGTCCTCATTACCAAAACGTGGAATATAGGTCCTGCCTGATAGTCAATCCGATTGGCAATGGGACGGATTTCATCCTGAGGTTCTGAGCATCACAGAGTCCAGTCGTCAGACAATTCATTAACTCCAGTGATATCAAGAAACGGTTGAATGCACTGGATACTGCAAAGGCTGTGGGCCCTGATCACATTCCCACAATAATACTGAAGACTTGTGTTCTAGAACTTGCTGCTCCCCGAGCCAAGCTCTCCCAGTACAGCTACAATCCTGGCATCTACCCAACCATGTGGAAAATTGCCCAGGTATGTCCTGTCCACAAAAAACAGGATAAACGCAACCCAGCCAATTACCATCCCATCAGACTATACACGGCAAGTGATGGCAAGCGTTGTCAACAGGTTATCAAGCAGCATTTACTCTGCATTAACCTGCTCAGTTTGAGTTCTACCATGGAGACTGTCCTGGGTGACAATAGAAATAGCAACAGTTATCATCGCTGAATCCCCCACTATCAACATCCTGTGGGTTACCATTGACCAGAATTGAACTGGACTAGCCATATAAGTACCGTAGCGACAAGAGCAGGTTAAAAACTGGGAATCCTGTGGTGAGTAACTCATCCTCTGAGCTCCCCCCGACCCCACCAAAGTCTGTCCACCATCTACGAAGCACAAGTCAGGATTGTGATGGAATACTCTTAGCTTGCCTGGATGAGTGACTTTCCAACAACAGTGAAGAATCTTGACATCATAAGAAACTAAGAACATAAGAAATAGGAGCAGGAGTAGGCCATCTAGCCCTTCGAGTCTGCCCCGCCATTCAGTAAGATCATGGCTGATCTGTCGTGGCTCAGTTCCACATTCCATGCAGGACTAAGCCACCCATTTGATTCCTACCTCTTCCACAAACATTCAATCCCTCCACCACCAATAAACAATAGCAGCCGTGTGTACTATCTACAAGATGCATTGCAGGAATTCATTAAGGTTCCTTAGGTAGCACCCTGCAAACGCATGACTATTACCATCTAGAGGGTCAAGAGTCTCAGATACCTGGGAACACCATCACATGCAAATTCTGCTCCAAGCCGCTCACCATCCTGACTTGGAAATATATTGCCATCTCTTCACTGGGTCAATATCCTGGAACTCCTCCCTAACAGCGCTGTGGGTATGCCTACACCTCAGGGATTGCAGCGTTTCAAGAAAGCAGCTCACCTTCTCAAGGATAACTAGGGATGGGCAATAAATGCTGGCTAGTCAGCGATGGTCATATCCCATAAAATGAATTTGAAAAGCAAGTTACAGTACAGAAGGAGGCAATTTGGCCAATCTTTCCCTTGCTGTCTCTCAGCAAGAGAGAACAACTCAAAAAAGTAAAGTGTATTTATTTGTCTCAAGTAGGCTTACATTAACACTGCAATGAAGTCACTGTGAAAATCCTCTAGTCACCTTACTGCGGTGCCTGTTTGGGTACATTAAGGGAGAATTTAGCATTGTCAATGCATCCAACCAGTGAGTCTTTCAGACTGTGAGAGAAAACCCAAGCACTCGGAGGAAACCCACACATAAATGGGGAGAATGTGTAAATTCCACACAGACAGTGACTCAAGCTGGGAATTGAACCCGGGTCCCTGGCAGTGTGAAGCAGCAGTGCTAACCACTGTGCCACCATGCCACAGTAAGAAGTCTCACAACACCAGGTTAAAGTCCAACCAGTTTACTTGAAAGTAAACCCACAAGCCGCCGATATGCGCAATCTTCTTGGAGATCCTCTCCACTTGGATCCGGTAGTTTGCAGTGTTGATGGTAGTCATGATGTGAAGATGCTGTGCCACTCTCAGCTTGTCCCATATTCTAACATGTTCCCTCACCTCAGCTGCTTGTCCAACCTCCTTTAGGAAGCCACGATTGAATCAGATGGCATATCGATTCCAAACCATAATTCCTTGCTGTGTAAAAGGCTCCCCATGGTGAAACTGTTCCTTTTAAACAATACGTATCAGCAGGAGTTATGGTGATAGCCATCGATGATTGCAGTGGTTGACACTGAAGCACAGATCACCCCGAACCAAGGGCAGATTTTGCAAAGTGGGTCAAAGTGTGCATGATCCTGCATACTTGACATTTCAATGAGTGTCATAGAATCCCTACAGTCATTTTGCGAGGCATCTTGAAGGGAATTGCTTGATAGGGCGGACGCAACACGGTTTCATTAAAGGGAAGTCGTGTCTGACAAATTTACTGGAGTTCTATGAGGATGTGTCTAGGGCAGTGGATAGAGGAGAGCCGGTGGATGTGGTCTTTCTGGATTTTCAGAAGGCGTTTGACAAGGTACCTCACAAGAGGTTATTGCAGAAGGTCGAGGGACACGGAGTTGGGGGTAGGGTGTTAGCGTGGATAGAGGATTGGTTGTCAAATAGGAGGCAGAGAGTGGGGGTCAATGGGTGCTATTCGGATTGGCGGTTGGTGACTAGTGGGGTGCCCCAGGGGTCGGTGCTGGGGCCTCAGCTATTTACCATTTATATAGATGATCTGGAGGAGGGAACCGAGTGCAGGGTGTCGAAATTTGCTGATGACACCAAGATTGGGGGAAAGGCAAATTGTGCGGAGGGTGTGGAGAGTCTGCAGAAGGATCTAGATAGGCTGGGTGAATGGGCCAGGAAATGGCAAATGGAATTTAATGTTGGCAAGTGTGAGGTGGTCCACTTTGGTAGGAAGAATGGTAGGAAGGACTATTACTTACGTGGCGAAAAACTGCAGCAGGCGACGGTGCAGAGGGACCTCGGGGTCCTTGTGCATGAGTCGCAAAAACCCAGCTTGCAGGTGCAGCAGGTGGTCAGGAAGGCGAATGGGATGCTGGCCTTCATAGCGAGGGGGATTGAATATAAAAGTAGGGAGGTCTTGCTGCAGCTGTATAGGGCATTGGTGAGGCCGCAGCTGGAGTACTGTGTGCAGTTTTGGGCGCCGCACCTGCGCAAGGATATTTTGGCCCTGGAGGGAGTGCAGAGGAGGTTTACTAGGCTGATACCGGAGTTGAGGGGATTGAGCTATGAGGAGAGGCTGAATAAACTAGGCTTGTACTCGTTAGAGTTTAGAAGAATGAGGGGAGATCTCATTGAGACGTATAAGATGATGAATGGGATGGATAGGATAGAGGTGGAAAGACTCTTCCCGCTCAAAAAAGACAGTAGGACTAGGGGGCACAGCCACAAGATAAAGGGGAGGCGGTTTAGAACAGAGTTGAGGAGGAACTTCTTCACTCAAAGGGTGGTGAATCTCTGGAATTCTCTGCCCGTTGAAGTGGTGGAGGCTGCCTCGCTAAATATTTTTAAGAAGCGGGTTGATGGGTTCTTGATAAGAGAGGGGATTAAGGGTTATGGGGAGAGGGCGGGAAAGTGGAACTGAGCCACAACAGATCAGCCATGATCTTATTGAATGGCGGGGCAGGCTCGAAGGGCTAGATGGCCTACTCCTGCTCCTATTTCTTATGTTCTTATGTTCTTATGCATTCAACCCATCGCGCCTTCACTAACTCCCTGAAAGAGCATCTTACCCAAGCCCATCCCATCTACATAATCCCACAAAATTACCCTGTAACCTTCACAAAGGGCAATTTGTGAATTCTTTCCGGTTGTGTCATAGTTTGGTATGGCTCCTGCTCTGCCTAAGAGTGCAAGAAGCTAGAAAGGGTCCTGAAAGTAGTCTATCGGGTCTGAACATGCAAACCAGCCTCTCATCCATTGACTCTGTCTACACCTGCCACTGCCTAAGAAAAGTAGCCAGCATAATAATTAATGCACCCCGGACATTCTCTCTTCCGCCTTCTTCCATCGGGAAAAAGATACAAAAGTCTGAGGGCACATACCAACCAACTCAAAAACACCTTCTTCCCTGCTGCCATCAGAGTTTTGAATGGACTTAGTTGATCCTGCTCTACACCCTAGCTATGACTGTAACACTACATTTTGCACTCTCTCCTTTCCTTCCCTATGAACAGTATGCTTTGTCTGTAGAGCATGCAAGAAACAATACTGTTCACTGTATACTAATGCATGTGACGATAATAAATCAAATCAAATCTTATCTAATGTAAGCTGCATGTGTTTGTGATCGAGGATTCCAATGGAAGCACTAGACAGAGTGCCTCCCTTGCCATGTTTGTCAATGATCCTCACATCCTTTAGAAAGTACTTGGATGAGTACTTGGCACACTATAACATTCAAGGCTATGGGTCAAGTGCTGGCAAGTGGGCTTAGGTGGGCAGGTCAGGGCATTTGATGTGTTGGTGCAGACTCGATGGGCTGAAGGGCCTCTCCCGCACTGAGGGATCCTATAAATCTGTGATTCCATCAATGACATACTTCCCAAACAACGACAATGGCCAGCACCATCTTTGATGGCAATTTCCCAACTTGCAATGAATTTGATTAACGTCCCTCACCTCATAGTTTGGTTGGCAAGTGGGCTGTGCATCACAGAACTGAGCTGTGCCAAGTAGCAAAATCTCAGCTTTGTTCACCAGTCTGTGTCAAATTAGCTCGTATCTCGGTAAGTGGGCCCCGGTGCCAAATCTGAAGCTTTCAGCTGCACTTACGAGCGGCAGTGTTAAGTCAAACCGCCGGTGACAGACTTTATTTTTAATAGGTGCCAAAGGTTTCAACGCACAACTCGCATTTACATTTTACTGAGGCATTACAATTCACCAAGCGAGCGTAAAAGAAAATTGTCCCAGCCTTGCTGCTGAGGGATGAATCTATTACAGCGCATTACATTGTATTAGCACAGAGTCTGAAATAGGCACACTACACAAGTCAAAGCTGATAGAAGTTCCAGCGTCTGTTAGATGCTCGGGCAATATGCTGAGGATTTCCCCTCCTGAAGTGTAATGAAGAACCAACTCAAGGAAGAAAGAGACACATTTCATATAAATCCTTAAGAAAAATAACTCTCTTGTACATAAAAACTGGTGCTCAGGAAGATAACATAGAGCATAGAACAGTACAGCACAGGAACAGGCCCTTCAGCCCATAATGTTGTGCTGAGCATGACATCAAATTAAATTCATCCCCTCTGCCTGACCTGGGTCCATATCCCTTTACTCCTTGTATATTCATGTGAATCATAGAATCCCTACAGTGCAGAAGGAGGCCATTTGGCCCATCGGGTCTGTACCAACCAACACTCTACAGACAAAGTATACTGTTTGTAGGGAAGGAGAGAGTGCAGAATGTAGTGTTACAGTCATAGCTAGGGTGTAGAGCAAGATCAACTCAGTGCGAGGTAAGTCCATTCAAAAAGCTGATGGCAGCAGAGAAGAAGGTGTTGGTTGAAGGAGGCCATTCAGCCCAGAGTCTGTACCAACCACAACCCCACTGAGGCCCTATTCCTGTGACCCACATATTTAACCTACTAATCCCCCTGACACCACGAGGCAATTTATCAAGGCCAATCAACCTAACCCGCACATCTTTGGACTGCGGGGGGAAGCCTGAGCACCCGGAGGAAACCCACGCAGACACGGGGAGAAGGTGCAGTCTCCACACAGACAGTGACGCAAGCCGGAATTGAACTCACATCCCTGGCGTTGTGAGGCAGCAGTGCTAACCCCTGTGCCGCTTATCTAAAAGCCCCTTAAACACCCTGATCGTATCTACCATCACAGCATGTTCCAGGCACCAATCACTATCTGTATAAAACATTAGCCCCTCTTACCTTAAATGCACGCCCCCTACTGGAATCATAGAATCTTACAGTGCAGAAGGAGGCCATTCAGCCCATTGAATCTACAACAACCACAATCCCACCCAGGCCCTTTGATTTTAGAACATAGAACATAGAACACTACAGCACAAACAGGCCCTTCGGCCCACAAGTTGCGCCGACCACATCACCTACCAACCTACAGACCTATCTATAACCCTCAATCTCATTAAACCCCATATACTCATCCAGAAGTCTTTTAAAAGACCCCAGCGAGTTCGCCTCCACCACCACTGACGGCAGCCGATTCCATTCACTCACCACCCTCTGAGTGAAAAACTTACCCCTAACATCACTTCTGAACCTCCCTCCCCGCACCTTAAATCTGTGTCCTCTCGTAGCGACCATTTCAAACCGGGGAAATAGCCTCTGAGAGTCCACCCTATCTATCCCTCTCAACATTTTGTAAACTTCTATCAGGTCGCCTCTCAACCTTCGTCTCTCCAGGGAAAAGAGTCCCAGCTCCCTCAACCTAACTTCATAAGGCATGCCTCCCAGTCCAGGCAACATCCTTGTAAATCTCCTCTGCACCCTTTCAATAGCTTCTACATCCCTCCTATAGTGAGGCGACCAGAACTGCGCACAATACTCCAAATGAGGCCTGACAAGGGTCTTATAAAGTTCCAGCATTACCTCCCGACTCCTAAACTCAATCCCTCGATTAATGAAGGCCAGTACACCATACGCCTTCTTGACCACCTCCTCCACCTGCGAGGCCGATTTAAGAGTCCTATTTTGATTTGATTTGATTTGATTTAGTATCGTCACATGTATTAGCATACAGTGAAAAGTATTGTTTCTTGCACATTACATGGACAAAACATATGGTTCATAGAGAAGGAAACAAGAGAGTGCAGAATGTCGAGTTAATTAACTCGACAACTCCATGCATTTACCTAGCAGTCCCAGTGACACTAATGGGCAAATCAGCAATCCACCTAGCCTGCACATCTTTAGACATTTCAACTCTGGGAAAGAGATTCTGACTGTTTTGCCTCTCATGTAAAATTATGAGAGGCAAAGCTATGCCTCTTATAATTTTATAGACTTCCATCAGGTCTCCCCTCAGCCTCTGCCACTCCAGAGAAAACAATCCTAGTTTGTCCAGCCTCTCCTTATAGCTCATACCCTCTTATCCAGGCACCATTCTGCACCCACTCCAAGGCCTTCACATTCTTCCTGTAATGTGGCAACCAGAATTGAATGCAATACTCTATGTACGGCCTAACCAATGTTTTATAAAGCTGCAACATGACACCCTGAATCTTGGACTCAATGCCCCGATCAATGAAGGCAAGTGTGCTATATGTCTTTGACGAGCTGGACTTCAAACTTAATGCATTTTAAGGAATGTGATGGGAGACACGTGTGCATCAAAATGCACTCTTTCAAATCAGATGAAAAAAAAGAAGTCATCTTGACAGTGACATTTTTTTTGTCTCCAGAATATGCTGCCTACTTTTAGAATTTGAAAAGAACTGTGTGCACGGAGCCTTGGAAAATTAATCATCGCCTGTTCCTTTTAGAGGCAAACATTGTGGATAAGGAAGCAAATCTGCCTCGGGGGAATCAGATCAGGTCCTACAATCCTACAGAGACTCACCTTCAAAGGACACCAGGAGTAAATCGAGAGGGGGAAGCTGTTCATGTCATCAAATTTGCTGGAGGACTACAATGATGACTAACTGTTCCAACCCCAGCTCAGGTTACTACAGGACAAGTTTAATCCCAGGGCAGTTTTGGATAGTCTAATTTTGGATAGTCAGAAGCTTTTCCCTCGGGTGGAAGAGTCAATTACCAAGGAGCAAAGGTTAAAGGTGCGAAGGGCAAGGTTTGAAGGAGATGTACAAGGCAAGTTTTTTACACAGAGGGCGATGGGTGCCTGGAACTCACTGCCAAGGGAGGTAGTGGAAGCAGATACAAACATGACTTTTCAGGGGCATCTTGACAAATACATGAACAGGATGGGAATAGAGGGATATGGTCCCCAGAAGGGTTGGGGGTTTTAGTTAAGTCAGGCAGCATGCTTGGTGCAGGTTTGGAGGGGTGAAGGGCCTGTTCCTGTGCTGTAATTTTCTTTGTTCTTTGTTCTTTCTTTGTTCTTTGATAGATCCAAATTTTACTTTTTTTTGTGTTTAGACTGTGTGGTGGCACAGTGCTTAGCACTGCCGCTTCACAGCGCCAGGGTCACAGGTTCGATTCTCACCTTGGGTCACTGTCTGTGTGAAGTTTACATGCTTTCCCTGTGTCCGTGTGGGTTTCCAAGGCTACTGACCTGGCATGGATAATGGACCTCTTGTATTCTGATGCAGCATAATTATGCGATTGAAATGTGAATTAAATTATTAAAGCATCTAAAAAAAAGGGTGGCATGGTGGCACAGTTGTCACATTGCTGCCTCAGAGTGCAGGGATCTGGGTTCAGTTCCAGCCTCAGGTCACTGCCTGTGTGGAGTTTGCACATTCTCCCTGTATCTGCATGGGTTTCCTTCAGGTGCTCCAGATTCCTCGAACACTTCAAAGATGTGTGGGTTAGGTTGATTGGACATGCTAAATTCACACTAGTGTCGGGGGATTAGCAGAGTGAATGTGTGGGGTTATGGGGATAGGGCTTGGGTGGGATTGTGGCCAGTACAGACTCAATGGGTGAAATGGCCTCTTTTTGCACTGTAGGATTCTATAATTCTTCTGAGCACTCCTATTTCCTCCCACAGTCTGGAAGACATGCTGGTTAGGTGCACTGGCCATGCTAAATTCTCCCTCAGTGTACCTGGGTAGGTGCCGGAGTGTGGCAACTTGGGGATTTTCACAGTAACTTCATTGCAGTGTTAATGTAAACCTACTTGTGACACTAATAAAACAAAGCAACAATAAATAATGTGCACACAGTTGGCGTACCCTCAAACTGAGTGGCTTGTTAGACCATTTCAGAGTGCGTTTGAGAGTCAACCACATTGCTGTGGATCTGGGGTCACATGTACCCAAGTCAGATAAGGGTAGCAGATTTCCTTATTGAAAGAACGTTTGGGCTTTTACAACAATGGTTTCATTGGTTTCATTAGACTTGTAACTCAAATTTCACCAGCTCACAGAATCATAGAATCCCTACAACGCAGAAGGAGGCCATTCAGTCCATCAAGTCTGCACTAACTCTCCAAAAGAGCAAACCCACACTTTACAGCCAACCTACACATCTTGAGACACCGAACTGCAATTTAGCATGGCCAATCCACCGAACCCGCTGGACACTGGGAGGAAACCCTCACAAGCACGAGGAGAATGTGTCACTGTGCTACCCACCATCTGCTGTGGTGGGATTTGAACCTGGATTCCAAGAGCATTACCTTGGATCTCTGGATTGCTAGAATTGCTAGCTCATCAAGACTGGCACCACTCCCTTCACCACGCTGCCCCCCTCCCCCTCCCCCCCCCACCCCGAATGGCATTAATCTTCTAAATCAACTGCGAGTTGCAATTAGGAGGAAATTAAACACTGAAATTATATTGGAAATGCAAGACATTTCCATTCTCCAGCAGTGCCTCGTATCCACAGCATGTGAGAAGGTTGTTTGTGTTTTGAAAATGCAATTTTCCTCACTGTGCTGCCTAGCTGGCTAAAATCATGTGACTCTGCCATGAGGCAACTACTATAGCTGTCATTTCTATTCAGTTAATCATGATTCTGTAAGAGGGAATGAACAAACTAAGTCTTCCGACTCTGTGGAAAACTTCAACAGAAATAGGTTTACTCAACATGCATGAGGGAGACCAGAACTTGTGGTTGCAATTTCAGCTTGCTTCTGCGCTATTCTACTAATCCTTAGTTCTTATATATTTTTATACCTCTTTCTTTACATTACAAAGCATTACATTTACATTGGGTCATCATATTGTTACTGTGAATTGGTTACAGTTCTGTTTTTGATCACAATATATGGTTTCATTTCTTGTGTGCTTTAGCTTTAATCATTTTCTGGACATCTCTTGTCTACCTGTTTACAATATCAAGGTGTTGTGTTGGTCAAAATATATTTTGATGGTGTGTTAATTTGTGCAAATTGTGCGGAGGGTGTGGAGAGTCTGCAGAAGGATCTAGATAGGCTGGGCGAATGGGCCAGGAAATGGCAAATGGAATTTAATGTTGGCAAGTGTGAGGTGGTCCACTTTGGTAGGAAGAATGGTAGGAAGGACTATTACTTACAGGGCGAAAAACTGCAGCAGGCGACGGTGCAGAGGGACCTCGGGGTCCTTGTGCATGAGTCGCAAAAACCCAGCTTGCAGGTGCAGCAGGTGGTCAGGAAGGCGAATGGGATGCTGGCCTTCATAGCGAGGGGGATTGAATATAAAAGTAGGGAGGTCTTGCTGCAGCTGTATAGGGCATTGGTGAGGCCGCAGCTGGAGTACTGTGTGCAGTTTTGGGCGCCGCACCTGCGCAAGGATATTTTGGCCCTGGAGGGAGTGCAGAGGAGGTTTACTAGGCTGATACCGGAGTTGAGGGGATTGAGCTATGAGGAGAGGCTGAATAAACTAGGCTTGTACTCGTTAGAGTTTAGAAGAATGAGGGGAGATCTCATTGAGACGTATAAGATGATGAATGGGATGGATAGGATAGAGGCGGAGAGACTCTTCCCGCTCAAAAAAGACAGTAGGACTAGGGGGCACAGCCTCAAGATAAAGGGGAGGCAGTTTAGAACGGAGTTGAGGAGGAACTTCTTTGCTCAAAGGGTGGTGAATCTCTGGAATTCTCTGCCCGTTGAAGTGGTGGAGGCTGCCTTGCTAAATATTTTTAAGAAGCGGGTTGATGGGTTCTTGATAAGAGAGGGGATTAAGGGTTATGGGGAGAGGGCAGGAAAGTGGAACTGAGCCACGACAGATCAGCCATGATCTTATTGAATGGCGGGGCAGGCTCGAAGGGCTAGATGGCCTACTCCTGCTCCTATTTCCTATTTCTTATGTTCTTAATTGTCCCATCTCCTGGATATTTGATTAGTTTTTCAGAGGCACAATAGTTCCTCAAGACTTTTTGGAGCCTTGGTAAGTGATATCAATTCTCTTATTGTTCCTTGGAAAGATCTCACTTGGGGTGTGGCTGTTTTACTGCCACCTGAGATGTAGTTATTTGTAATTTGTCATGTGTCTACCTGCAGTGAACGTGGATACAACAGTGCTGACTGCTGAACCCTTTCCATACATTTCTCTCCTGCTATAGCCCCCAGTCCCTGGGCTTGCTCTACTACACCCTTTCACAGAGACAGACACTGAAGAAGAAAATAGGTTTTTGAATCCGGGAAATGATGCAGAGAAGACACTTAGAACCCAGGAACACAGAAATGTTCAAATTTGCAAAAGCAACAACTGCTGAAATGGAAAAAGGAAAGCAGACAAAGGTTGCAGGTAAATTACTGTATGAGCAAAATAGCTATCGTAAATTTACTCTTTTTATCCCTAATCAAATTGAAAAGTGATGTGAGGCAAAATTGGTAGTTTTTTCACTTACAAGTGGCAAAGCTATGCGATTATAACAGATTCAGTGAACAAACCTGAATTCATAAGAGTAGTCATACTGCTAACCTGATGGGGGAGGGACATAAGAACATAGAAATAGGAGCAGGAGTAGGCCATCTAGCCCCTCGAGCCTGCCCCGCCATTCAATAAGATCATGGCTGATCTGTCGTGGCTCAGTTCCACATTCCTGCCCTCTCCCCATAACCCTTAATCCCCTTGCCTATCATGTATATCATCCTCAAGCTAACTGATGATGGACACCTTGACTACACATTTTGAACCTTGAGTGAATGTTACATGTGAATGTTATGTATTCAACACGAGAGTTCAGAGTGAAAATGAGACCATTGAATGGCACATGACAGCAAGTTCAAGTTTATTTATTATTGTCACAGGTGGGCTTGCTTTCACACTGCAATGATGTTGCTATGAAAATCCTTGAATCGCCACACTCCAGGGCCTGTTTGGGTACACTGAGGGGGAAATTAGCATGGTTAATCTAACCAGCACGTCTTTTGGACCATGGGAGGAAACCAGAGCACTCGGAGGAAACCCACACAGGCATAGGATGAATGTTCAGACTCCACACAGACAGTGACCCAAGTTGGGAATCGAACCCAGATCCCTGACACTGTGAGGCAGCAGTGCTAATCACTGTGTCACCATGTCATCCATTTCTATTCAGTTCAACAATGCCTCTCAGTGAGACAGACACTGAAAAAGACTATTGTCCTTACACATGAAAAATGGTGTCAGGACCTGAAGGAAAAATAGATTTTTGAATCTGGGAAATGATGCTGAGAAGATGCTGAGAATCCAGGAACACAGAAAGGTTCAAACCTGCAAAAACAAAAGGATAAAGCCCCAAGCAGTAATAGAGCTGGCAAAATCAGGTGAATTCAGACAACTAATGGATGATCTGATTAAAGACAGATTAGTCTTGGATGTGCAAGACCCCTCAGTGAGACCAAGTCTACAGAAAGATGAGGTGATGATGCTAAAGAAAGTGTTAGATGTATATCAAAATGTGGAGGTTGTAAAGTGTCTGTTTGAGCAGATGTTTGGAAGGGCAGACCAGGAGATACATTATGCTGAGAGGCAGCCCAGAAGCAATCTCAGACAAAGCAAAGGCTGCAAATACTGCAGAGGATAATATGAACATGGGGAAAGCAGTGATTTAACTGCAAGAAGCAGAGTCTTATGGCACACAAGTGCTTGACCAGAAAAAACCAAACCAACCTGTACAGCTGGCCACTAGAGAGATAGCTGTAGATGAATCTGATGAAGTATACACGGTACAACAAGTTGAGAGGAGACAAATAGTTTGTGACTGTTACAATGATGACAGCAGAGCGACAAGCAAACAGGAAGTGTCAGATAGACATAAGTATGTCATGCAACATAACCTTCACAGCTCAGTGTGAAGCAGCTCAACTGAGATCTGAAAATGAAACCCTCAAAAGTAAGATTGAGGCTATATAATAGCATGTCTTAACCGGAGAAAACAATTCAGTCTGACAGCTTAATGCAATAGCAAGAATATGATCTCCAGTTCCAGATTATAGAATCCTTCCAGTGCCAAAGAGACCATTCAGCACTGAGTCTAAATCGACACATGGACAGTGTGCCTTACCGAGATCCTACCCACATGACCCCACATATTGATCTCGCCAATCCCCCAACTCACACACTCTTGGACACTAAGGGACAATTCAGCACAGCCAATCCACCTAACCTGTGAATCTTTGGAATGTAGGAGGAAATGGGAGCACCCAGAGGAAACCTATATAGACACAGGGAGAACTTACAAACTCCATACGGACAGTGACCCGAGGCCAGAACTGAACCCCGCATTGTGAGGCATCAGTGCTAACAACTGTGGGAGATGGGATGCACCACCACTCATCTGGAGTAAGCTGGAGCAAGTTTAAACCTTATCTGGTAATACTGAATGTCCCAACAGAGAAAGGGCAACAAAAGACCCCTGAGAAAGGGAAACAAAAGACTGCAGTGACTTCTGGTCGCCTTATTATACAAAGGATATCATTAAACTAGAAAGAGTGCAGAGAAATAAATTACTAAGATGCTATCGGGACTTGATGGATTGAGTTATAAGGAGAGGCTGGATAGACTGGGACTTTTTTCCCTGGGAAGTAGGAGGCTTAGGAATGATCTTATAGAGGTCTATAAAATAATGAGGGGCATAGACAAGGTAGATAGTCAATGTCTTTTCCTAAAGGTAGGGGAGTCTAAAACTAGAGAGCTCAGGTTTAAGGTGAGAGGGGAGAGACACAAAAGGGCCCAGAGGGGAATTTTTTCACACAGATGGTGGTGAGTGTTTGGAACAAGCTGCCAGAGGTATTAATAGAGGTGAGTATAATTTTGTCTTTTAAAAAGCATTTAGGCAGTTACATGGGTGAGATGGGTATAGAGAGATATGGGCCAAATGTGGGCAATGGAGACTAGCTTAGGGTGCATGGACAAGTTGGGCCAATGAGCCTGTTTCCATGATGTAAACCTCTATGACTCTATGAAAGAACAGAAAAATTACCCAGAGAGAGAGGGAGATGAAAGATCCAAAGAGACAGAGACTGAAGACTCCAGAGAGAGTGAGACAAATGTTCAAGAAAACCACAAGATGTTTCCAGACTTCATCAGTACAATGGAATACATGAGCTGAAGGTAAATGAAACAGGATTTTCTTATCAGAGCTGAACTGGGACATTTGAAGGGCAGGATCCTAGGTGAATATACCAGTGAAAATACATGATAAACTGAAGCCTTCAATGAACCAAGCTGTGCAAGATCTGACCAAACAAATTTCAGGGACAACACAAAGGTACCAGGAGGAAAGAATGACCTACAATTTCATGGTTACCAACTCAGAAATGGGACTTGAAGAAACTCAAGCAGATAAAAAGGCACAATGGCAGGCACATTACCTCAATGAGTGAAACTGCTCCTTCACACCAATCGGACCGTCAGTGGGAAGGGATCGCACCAACTAAATACAGAACTACCATCAATTCCAGACGCCCATGTATCTCCAGCAACCACAATGGAGCAACAACAGTCACCAAGACAACCTGCACATTATAAAGACAATGCATACAATGTACGGGCAGTGACTGAGCAGTGGTGCAGCCAGTTGTTAATGCATGAAAACAGTGGGTGTACAATGGGTAACAGTGCGTAAGTTCAATAACCCACAGTCACATAGGATTGTGCATGCAAATTTTTTTGTTTGGCTTGCTAGGAAAAGGGGGGCATTAACATTTTTGTTTGAAGTGAAAAGGAGGATGTTCATGTTTTCATAGAACCCTACAGTGCAGAAAGAGGCCCTTCGGCCCATCGAGTCTGCACCGAACACAATCCCACCAGGCCCTACCCCCATATCCCTACATATTATACTCACTAATCCCTCTAACCTATACATTCCTGGACACTAAGGGGCAATTTCTTAGCATGGCCAATCAACCTAATTCGCACATCTTTGGACTGTGGGAGGAAACCCACACAGACACGAGGAGACTGTGCAAAATCCACACAGACAGTGACCCGAGGCAGGAATCGAACCCAGAACCCTGGAGCTATGAGGCAGCAGTGCTAACCACTGTGCTACCGTGCCGCCCCAAATTTTGAAAATGCAATCTTACTGACTGTACTACTCAGCTTGCGACAGTCATGTGACTCTGCCACAAGGCAAGCCCTGTGGACTGCCATTTCTACTCAGTTTATTCACACTTCTCAGGGAGACAGACTGCTGAAGAAGATTTTTATTCTTGAAATATTTCCAAAACACGAGGAGATTTTTTTAAATCACTTCCACAAATGTAAAAATATTTTTTTCAGTGTCAATCAGGCTCCTCAGCAATTATTAGGAACAATACACCTTTAAAAACCTATTTTTATCTCATTTAATTCGATGAAACTTTCTCAAAGGCTTTCACAGTCAGGTGAATAGTTTAAAAGGGCAGGATCCTGTTCGGTCGGTCACTGTTTCACTTGATTACAGTTGGGGTCTTCAAACTCCACATGGAATCACAATTGATAGTTGGTCATCGTTGTAATATAAAGGTCTGGCACATGTATGGTTAATATGGAACTGAGTAGAGTATCACCCACACACTGATGTAAGAGAGCACATGACCCTCAGCCAGTGTCAATCAAGTCTTCAGCAGAGCTGTGTGTAACCAGCCAGCATGGAGACAGCTCCGAGCTTGTCCCCTTTCCTCTATATTTTTAAATAGTTATAAGCGTCGATAAAGACATAGGGTTAACTTCCATATGATTACAAAGAATCCTTCAGCACCACCCAACAAAATGGTGGCAGCTTTCAACAAAATGATATGATTTGATTTATTATTGTCACATGAAAACTATTGTTTCTTGCACAGAAAAGGCATACCGTTCATACAGAAGGAAACGAGAGAGCGCAGAATGTAGTGTTACAGTCATAGCTAGGGTGTAGTGCAAAGTAAGTCCATTCTAAAGTCTGACAGCAGCAGGGAAGAAGCTGTTCTTGAGTCAGTTAGTACGTGACCTTAGAGTTTTGTATCTTTTTCCCAAGAGAGAATGTCCAAAGTGCATGGGGTTCTTAATTATGCTGACTTCTTTGCCGAGGCAGCGGGAAGTGTAGACAGTGTCAATGGATGGGAAGCTGGTTTGCGTGATGGATTGAGTTACATTCATGATCTTTTGTAGTTCCTTGCATCTTGGGCAGAGCAGGAGCCATACCAAGCTGTGATACAATCAGAAAGAATGCTTTCTATGGTGCATCTGTAAAAGTTGGTGAGAATCATGACTAACATGCCAAATTTCTTTAATCTACTGAGAAAGTAGAAGCTTTGGTGGGTTTTCTTAACTATAGTGTTGGCATGGGGGGACCAGGACAGGTTGTTGGTGATCTGGATACCTAAAAACTTGAAGCTCTTTTCTACTTTGTCCCCATTGATGTAGACAGGGGCATGTTCTCCTTTATGCTTCCTGAAATCGATAACACTCTCCTTTGTTTTGTTCACATTGAGGGAAAGATTATTCTTGCCGCACCAGTTCACCAGATTCTCTATCTCATTCCTGTACTCATGCAAACTATTGCAGCAAATGCAGAGGAAAACTAAAATGTTGCAAATGTGGATCCAACCAGGAGTTTGTAATCCTTTGGATCTACTTTGGATCTGGTAATATCAAATGAGGCAGGTTTAGTAAATGATGTCAGAGTAAACGATCCCCTAGGAAAGAATGACCATAACATGGTAAAATTTAGAATTCAGTTCACAAGTGAGGAACTTGGGTTGGGAACAACTGTGCTAAACTTAAACAAGGATAATTACAAAGGAATGAGGGCAGAGTTGGTTTGAATGGACTGGGAAAGGTGTTTAGCAGAAAAGTTCCCAGCACTGATCCCTGAGGAACATCACTTGCCACAGCCCTCTATTCAGAAATGCACCCTTCCACTGCTACCATCTGTCTTCTTTGACCAAGCCAGTTTTGCATCTACCTTGCCAGCTCACCTCTGATCCCATGCGACTTCACCTTCTGTACCAGTCTGCCAGGAAGGACCTTGTCAAAGGCCTTACTGAAGTCCATATAGACAACATCCACTGCCTTACCCTCATCAATCATCTTCGTCACTTCCTCAAAAAACTCAATCAAGTTCAGGAGACACGACCTCCCTTTCACAAAACCATGTTGCCTCTCACTAATACATCCACTTATTTCCAAGTGGGAATAAATCCTATCTTGAAGAATCCTCTCCAATAATTTTCCTACCACCGATATAAGGCTCACCAACCTGTCATTACCTGGATATGAATGAGAGGAAATCTTATAGAAACATATAAGATTATGAAGGGAATAGATAAGATAGAAGCAGGGAAGTTATTTCCACTGGCAGGTGAAACTAGAACTAGGAGACATAGCCTCAAAATAAGGGGGAGCAGGTTTAGGATTGAGTTGAGGGGGAACTTCTTCACCCAAAGGGTTGTAAATCTGTGAAATTCCCTGCCCAGTGAAACAGTTGAGGCTACCTCATTGAATGTTTTTAAGGCAAAGATAGATAAATTTTTGTAAAGGAATTAAGGATCATGATGAGTGGGCGGGTAAGTGGAGCTGAGTCCATGAAAAGATCAGCCATGATCTTATTGAATGGCAGAGCAGACTCAAGGAGCTAGATGGCCTACTCCTGCTCCTAGTTCTTATGTTCTTATGGTTGATGAGTGTCCCTGATCCTGTGGAGAGATTGGAGAAACTTAAGTTGCTCCCCTCAGACATGGGAAGGTCCAGAGGAGATTTATTCGCGATGTTAAGCAACAAGAGGAGTCTAGAAAGAGTACACAGGCAGAAACTGATCCTATTGGCGGAAAGATAAAGAATCAGAGTACACCGATTTAAGATAAGAGTAAAAAAGCCAAAGGGACATAGTGAAATACTCTCTTATACAGTGAGTGGTCAGGATCTGGAATATGCTGCGTGAGAGTGTGATGGAGCGAGATTCCCCTGTACAGTGAGTGGTCAGGATCTGGAACGCACTGCCTGAGAGTGAGATGGAGCGAGATTCCCCTATACAGTGAGTGGTCAGGATCAGGAACGCACTGCCTGAGAGTGTGATGGAGCGAGATTCCCCTGTACAGTGAGTGGTCAGGATCTGGAACGCACTGACTGAGAGTGTGATGGAGCGAGACTCCCCTGTACAGTGAGTGGTCAGGATCTGGAACACACTGCCTGAGAGTGTGATGGAGCGAGATTCCCCTGTACAGTGAGTGGTCAGGATCTGGAACACACTGCCTGAGAGTGTGATGGAGCGAGATTCCCCTGTACAGTGAGTGGTCAGGATCTGGAACGCGCTGCCTGAGAGTGTGATGGAGCGAGATTCCCCTGTACAGTGAGTGGTCAGGATCTGGAATGCACTGCCTGAGAGTGTGATGGAGCGAGATTCCCCTATACAGTGAGTGGCTAGGTACTGGAATGCACTGCCTGAGAGTGAGATGGAGCGAGATTCCCCTATACAGTGAGTGGTCAGGAATGCACTGCCTGAGAATGTGATGGAGCGAGATTCCCCTGTACAGTGAGTGGTCAGGAATGCACTGCCTGAGAGTGCGATGGAGCGAGATTCCCCTATACAGTGAGTGGTCAGGAATGCACTGCCTGAGAATGTGATGGAGCGAGATTCCCCTGTACAGTGAGTGGTCAGGAATGCACTGCCTGAGAGTGCGATGGAGCGAGATTCCCCTCTACAGTGAGTGGTCAGGAATGCACTGCCTGAGAGTGCGATGGAGCGAGATTCCCCTGTACAGTGAGTGGCCAGGATCTGGAATGCACTGCCTGAGAGTGCAATGGAGCGAGATTCCCCCGTACAGTGAGTGGTCAGGAATGCGCTGCCTGAGAGTGTGATGGAGCGAGATTCCTCTGTACAGTGAGTGGTCAGGATCTGGAATGCGCTGCCTGAGAGTGTGATGGAGCGAGATTCCCCTGTACAGTGAGTGGTCAGGATCTGGAACGCACTGCCTGAGAGTGTGATGGAGCGAGATTCCCCTGTACAGTGAGTGGTCAGGAATGCACTGCCTGAGAGTGTGATGGAGCGAGATTCCCCTGTACAGTGAGTGGTCAGGAATGCGCTGCCTGAGAGTGTGATGGAGCGAGATTCCCCTATACAGTGAGTGGTCAGGATCAGGAATGCACTGCCTGAGAGTGCGATGGAGCCAGATTCAGTTGACGGAATTGGATAATAACTAACAGAAAGGGAAAGTGCATGCCTTTGGGGTAAGAGCCGGAAAGAAGAACTGGCTAAATTGGTCTTGCAGAAAGCCAGCTTGTAGCAAACGGCCCCCTTCTGTCCTGGAACTACACAATAATTCCCTGTTAAAACAGTACCTGATGTGACAAGCAATGAGTTCAACAACAATTGCTAATCTCCAGGTGTGACCATGCTTGAATCATAGAATTCCTACCGTGCAGAAAGAGGCCATTCGGCCCATCAAGTCTGCACCGACAACAATCCCACCCAGGCCCTATCCCCATAACATCAAGTATTTAATCCACCTAACCGACACATCTTGGGACACTAAGGAGCAATTTTAGCATGTCAATCCACCTAACCTGCACATCTACAGAGGACTGTCTGTATGAAGTTTGCACATTCTCCCCATGGCTGCATGGGTTTCCTCCAGGTGCTCCCACACTCCAAAGATGTGCGGGTTAGTATGACTGGCCACGCTAAATTGCCCCTTCATGTCAGGGGGACCAGCTAGGGTAAATGCGTTGGGTAATGGAGATAGGGCCTGGGTGGGATCGTGGCCGGTGCAGACTCGATGGGCCAAATGACCTCCTTCTGCACTGTAGGGTTCTATGATTCTATCTTTTGGAGTGTGGGAGGAAATTGGAGTAGACACACAGGGACACCAGGAGAACGGATCCCTGGCACTGTGAGGCAGCAATGTGCTACCGTGCCACCCTGTGACAAAGAAAGTCTAAAATCATAAGGGAGGGAAAATCCCACCACCGGAAAGAAAATAAACATATTAAATCGAAAATTACAAGTTAAAAATGCTGCTTGAGATATTTGACATCCTGGTATAACCTTCCCAAGGTGGAGTGTGATAGAACAGAGAGTACTGTACAAAGCAGGCTGCAGTGCGATTTAACAGATAATAATCTACAGGCTGCAGTATGTTATAGGAACCATTCAGGCTGCAGAGTGTTACACAGAAGGTATTTACCAGACCTCAGTGTGTTAAATAAAGGATAATTCATAGACCATAAAAGAGAGAGAGAGAGAGCGAGAGATAAAGTAGCTTCAATCATGCCTTGGGTACCTGCCAGTGTCCAGCTCAGTCGCAGTATAATTTTTAATCAGTACGCTGCTCCCTTGCTTAGGCTGCCAGGCACAATTCTCTTTGATCAGGGGAAGGTTGGAACCAGCACTTAATTACAACCTTGTACATGTCTTGGCTGTGGCTAGCAAGCAGTGTATTATGTTAACACTGTGAAATCATTCCGAGACTCGAAGCTCGCAACTCGCTGTGGAAAAGCTTTGGGCATAGAGGTGTAATTCAGATGTCTTATTCACTCTTCTATTGATTCGATCTCTCGTCGCCAACAGGACAATTGAAGTGTATTTTTCCAGAAAGCAACCAGACAACCTAATTTTTGGGACAATTACAGCGCTTGTCTGCTTTTGGTGGCACTAACGATATAAAATGCACCTTAATTGACTTCTTGAGTGAGAGAGACATCTTATGATCCCAGCTTCCCATCAAAGGCGTGAACTTTCAGGGTCACCTCACTCTGTTTCCAAATGCGGCGCAATTAAGTTTTGTTAACAGAATGACTGCGTTTGCCAAATCATTTTTTAATGCGCAGACGTGGGCCATTGACCACCTCTGCTTCAAGGACAAGTTTGTTCCATTTTTCTAAATTAATTTTTTCAACTTTCAATATTATGCTCTCTTCTCTGTCGCTACTTGGCTACAGATTCGCAGGCGCGTAGCTCCCTGCAGTGTCTGATCCAAATGGCCATTTTGCAACAACATTTATGTTGAGATTGAAAGAGCTACTTACATCGTTCACCTACCTCCTCTGCTAAACAAACATTCGTGCAGCTCGACTCTTCCCCAAAGCTGATTATGGTTTTGTTTATTTTTGCTCCCTAGTCCAGTTGGGACTGAGGCTCATTATAGTTCACCTTCTCCTTCTCCTTAGGCAGTCCCTGGAAGTCGAAATTGACTTGTTTTTTTGTAGCAGTATGGCAAAGTTTAAAGTTTATTTATTAGTCACTAGTAAGACTTAATCTGCATAACAGGTTTGAGGTTCTTGCTTCCAAGTTGGACGAGAACGAGGCAGGTGAGGTTGGTGAGCAAGCTGCACACGGTACAGTGCTGCAGCAGGACATAGGCAAAGAGAAAGGGAAAAGGAACGTAGTAGTTATTGGGGATAGTGGGGTGAAGGGTATTGACACTGTCCTTTGTCACAATGACAAAGTGCACAGAAGGGTGTGTTGTCTGCCTGGTGCTCGGGTACGGGATGTCGCAGCTGGGCTGCAGAGGAACCTGGAGTGGGAGGGTGAGAATCCGGTCGTTGTAGTACATGTGGGTGCCGGCGACGTAGGCAAAATGCAGACTGAGGATCTGGGGAGGGAGTATGAAAAGCTTGGAATGGAATTAAAAAGTAGAACCGACAAGGTGGTTATCTCTGGGCTACTGCCTGAACCGTGTGCAGATGGGCGTAGGGTTGACAGGATTAAGGAAGTGAATGGGTGGCTCAGGGATTGGTGTGGGAGGAATGGGTTTGAATTTATGGGGCATTGGCACCAGTATTGGGGTAGGTGGGACCTGTTCGGGAGGGATGGGGTTGGTCTGAACCGTGCTGGGACCAGAGTGCTGGCGAATCGAGTAAAGAGGACTGTAGACAGGGCTTTAAACTAATTGGGGGGGGGGAGGGTGTGAGGGTAGGTGACCTTACGAGGTCTAAAGTTAAGGAGAGGGTACAGGAAAGGGAAGAGGCCGAGGATGTCCCAATAATAGAGGGAGTAGGGGGCGTGAGTATAGTTGGTGGCGTTGCGGCAAATAGGGTCCAGGTGAAGGCTGGGATGAAAGCACTTTATCTGAATGCACGAAGCATTCGGAATAAAGTGGATGGGCTGATGGTGCAGATTGACACAAATGGATACGATCTGGTGGCCATTACAGAGACGTGGCTGCAGGGTGACAGGGACTGGGAGCTGAATGTACAGGGCTATCAAGTGTTTAGGAAGGATAGGCAGGAGGGAAAAGGGGGGGGCGTAGCTCTGCTGATTAAGGATAGCATCACGGTGGTAGCAAGGGATGATATTGGAGCCAAGGAGCAGAGGGTGGAATCGTTGTGGGTGGAGATTAGGAACAGCAAAGGGAGGAAGACGCTGGTGGGTGTTGTCTATAGGCCCCCAAATAATGATCTGGAGATGGGGCGGGCTGTTAACGCGCAAATAAGTGCGGCATGCAGGAATGGGACGGCCGTAGTTATGGGGCATTTCAATCTGCATATTGATTGGTCGACCCATGTTGGACGTGGGGGGCTCGAGGAAGAGTTCTTGGAATGCTGCCGGGATAGTTTCCTCGAACAGTGTGTGTTGGAGCCAACGAGGGAGCAAGCTATCTTGGATCTGGTGCTATGTAATGAAGCGGGTAGAATTAGGGACCTTGTGGTGAAGGATCCTCTTGGGGAGAGTGATCATTGTATGGTGGAGTTTCTGGTGCAGATGGAGGAGGAGAAAGTAGGTTCCCGGACACGCGTCCTTTGTTTGAATAGAGGGAAATACGGTAGGATGAGAGAAGAATTGGCGAATGTGGACTGGGAGAGCGCGTTGGAGGGAGGGTCTGTTGAGGAGCAGTGGAGGATCTTTAAGGAGATCTTTCTTGGTGCTCAACGGAAATTTATTCCGATGGTCAAAAAGGATAGTAGGAGGAGAGGTAATAAGCCGTGGATAACAAAGGAGGTGAAGGAAAGTGTTAAACTAAAAGCGGAGGAATTTAGAGTAGCTAAGAGTAGTGGGCGAGAAGAGGATTGGGAGAGGTTTAAATGTCAACAAAGATTGACAAAGAAGTTGATAAGGAAGGGTAGGAGAAACTATGAAGCTGGGCTAGCGCTTAATATAAGAAAGGATAGCAAGAGTTTTTATAAATATATAAAAAGGAAGAGGCTGGCTAGGGTGAATGTTGGTCCTTTAGAGGATGAGAAAGGGGACCTAGTGGTAGAGGATGGGGATATGGCTAAGGTATTGAATAACTTTTTTGTTTCTGTCTTCACGGAGGAGGACGTGAATAATTTGCCGGGTGTTAGCGATGGAAAGGTGGTAGGACTGGAGGGTCTTAATGACATTACTGTTACTAGAAAGGCGGTGCTCGACAGACTGGAGGGGCTGATTGTGGACAAGTCCCCAGGACCGGATGGAATGCATCCGAGGGTTCTGAAAGAAATGGCGGAGGTGATAGTGGATGCCTTGGTGGTTATTTTCCAAACGTCGCTGGATTCCGGGGAAGTGCCGGATGATTGGAAAACGGCTAATGTTACGCCGTTGTTCAAGAAGGGTGCCAGGCAAAAGGCGGGGAATTATAGGCCGGTTAGTTTAACGTCTGTGGTAGGTAAAATGTTAGAATCTGTCATTAAGGAGGAAATTGCAAAGCATCTTGAAGGGAATTGCTTGATAGAGCAGACGCAGCACGGTTTCATTAAAGGGAAGTCGTGTCTGACAAATTTACTGGAGTTCTATGAGGATGTGTCTAGGGCGGTGGATAGAGGAGAGCCGGTGGATGTGGTCTTTCTAGATTTTCAGAAGGCGTTTGACAAAGTGCCTCACAAGAGGTTATTGCAGAAGGTCGAGGGACATGGAGTTGGGGGTAGGGTGTTAGCGTGGATAGAGGATTGGTTGTCAAATAGGAGGCAGAGAGTGGGGGTCAACGGGTGCTATTCGGATTGGCGGATGGTGACTAGTGGAGTGCCCCAGGGGTCGGTGCTGGGGCCTCAGCTTTTTACCATTTATATAGATGATCTGGAGGAGGGAACCGAGTGTAGAGTGTCGAAATTTGCTGATGACACCAAGATTGGGGGAAAGGCAAATTGTGCGGAGGGTGTTGAGAGTCTGCAGAAGGATCTAGATAGGCTGGGCGAATGGGCCAGGAAATGGCAAATGGAATTTAATGTTGGCAAGTGTGAGGTGGTCCACTTTGGTAGGAAAAATGGTAGGAAGGACTATTACTTACGAGGCGAAAAACTGCAGCAGGCGACGGTGCAGAGGGACCTCGGGGTCCTTGTGCATGAGTCGCAAAAACCCAGCTTGCAGGTGCAGCAGGTGGTCAGGAAGGCGAATGGGATGCTGGCCTTCATAGCGAGGGGGATTGAATATAAAAGTAGGGAGGTCTTGCTGCAGCTGTATAGGGCATTGGTGAGGCCGCAACTGGAGTACTGTGTGCATTTTTGGGCGCCGCACCTGCGCAAGGATATTTTGGCCTTGGAGGGAGTGCAGAGGAGGTTTACTAGGCTGATACCGGAGTTGAGGGGGTTGAGCTATGAGGAGAGGCTGAATAAACTGGGCTTGTACTCGTTAGAGTTTAGAAGAATGAGAGGAGATCTCATTGAGACGTATAAGATGATGAATGGGATGGATAGGATAGAGGTGGAAAGACTCTTCCCGCTCAAAAAAGACAATAGGACTAGGGGGTACAGCCTCAAGATAAAAGGGGGGCGGTTTAGAACGGAGTTGAGGAGGAACTTCTTCACTCAAAGAGTGGTGAATCTCTGGAATTCTCTGCCCGTTGAAGTGGTGGAGGCTGCCTCGCTAAATATTTTTAAGACGCGGGTTGATGGGTTTTTGATAGGAGAGGGGATTAAGGGTTATGGGGAGAGGGCGGGAAAGTGGAACTGAGCAGCGACAGATCAGCCATGATCTTATTGAACGGCGGGGCAGGCTCGAAGGGCTGGATGGCCTACTCCTGCTCCTATTTCTTATGTTCTTATGTTCTTAAGACTTACATTAACACGACACATTGGATCTGGAATCACTTGTAGCCTAAACCAAGTAAGGTAAGTTCCATTGATTTAAGTTTTTTTCAAGTTTATTTATTAGTCACAAGTAAGGCTTACATTAACGCTGCAATGAAGTTAGTGTGAATTTCCGAGCCGGGAATCAAACCCGGGTCCCTGGCGCTGTGAGGCAGCTAAACACTGTACCACCATGCTGATGGTCGTTGCTTCCACATGGGGAGGTGATGGCTGAGTGGTATTGCCACTGGACTATTAATCCAGAAACTCAGCTAATGCTCTGGGAACCGGGGTTCGAACCCCTTCACGGCAGATGGCGGAATTTGAATTCAATAAAAAAAATCTGGAATTAGGAATCTACTGACAGCCATGAAACCATTGTTGATTGTTGGAAAAACCCAACTGGTGCACTAATGTCTTTTGGGGAGGATTTCTGCCATCCTTACCCAGTCTGACCCACATATGCATCCAGAGCTACAGCAATATGATAGATGGTTACATGCGTAAGATGAGTGTAGAGGGATATGGCTCAAACGCAGGCAATTGGGACAGACAAGTTGGGCTGAAGGGACTGTTTCCATGCTGTAAACCTCTATGACTAGGAAACTAGGGATGGGCAATAATTTCTGGCCAACTGGCAATGCCCATGTCCCATAAATGAATAAAACAAATACTCAAAATGGGTTCTCAGAGAGACTGATAGTCTCTGTCACAGGAGAGGCAAGGGGTGGTGAAGGAACATGTGGGCAGGGTGCCCAGGTTGCTAGACGTTCTTTTCGCTTGGCTTCAGCTTGCTCTTGGCATTGCGACTCGAGGTGTCTTGTTAAGACCCAGACCAGAAACTCCAAGAGGATGATGTGGAGATAAAAACATAGAACATAGAAACTTAGAAAAATGACAACACAATACAGGCCCTTTGGCCCACAAAGTTGTGCTGAACACATCCCTACCTTAGAGATTACTAGGCTTACCAAGAACCCTCTATCCTATTAAGTTCCATGTACTTACCTAAAAGTCTCTTCACAGACTCTATCGGATCTGGCTCCACTACTGTTGCCGGCAGCCCATTCCACGCACCCACCACTCTCTGAGTGAAAAACTTACCCCTGACATCTCCTCTGTACCTACACCCCAGCACCTTAAACCTGTGTCCTCTTGTGGCAACCATTTCAGCCCTGGGAAAAAGCCTCTGACTATCCATTCGATCAATACCTCTCAACATCTTATACACCTCTATCAGGTCACCCCTCATTCTTTGTCTCTCCAAGGAGAAATGGCCGAGCTCCCTTAAGCTATCTTCATAAGGCATGCCACCCAATCCAGGCAACATTCTTGTAAATCTCCTCTGTACCTTTTCTATGGCTTCCACATCCATCCTTCCTGTAATGAGGTGACCAGAACTAAGTACAACACTCCAAGTGGGGTCTGACCAGTCCTATATAAGAACAAAGAACAAAGAACAAAAACAGCCCGGGAAACAGGCCCTTCGGCCCAACGAGCCCGCGCCGCCACCTTAACACCACCAGTACCCCCCCGCACCCATGACCCTTGTCTAATGTTTTATGGCCACCTACATTGAGGGAAACTAATTTAGGGACAATTTATTACTGCCAATCAGCCTAACAGCACATCTTTGGGGTCTGGGAGGAAACCGGAGCACCCGGAGAAAACCCACGCAAGCACGGGGAGAATGCACAAACTCCCACAGACACCGGCCCAAATCCATGTGTCTGCACAGCAATCAGTGATAGTCACTGAGCTGTCGTCTTACCCAGTATCTGGTCCAGTTTAGGCACACACTAACAACATGAAGCACTAGGACAATCTCGAACAACCAAGAGCAGCCCCAGTATGACTCATCGCGTGTATGCCCCTTGTTGGACACAAGGCGGACCGACTTAAAACCTGTGAATGAAAAGAGAAAAAAAAACATTATTGTTGTACCATATCCATTTACCTTACCAGGGACGCCCCAATGCTAATGACCCTTATTTAAAACAATCTCCTATATCCACCCATCTCCAACCCACTCATGTGCCTGTCTAAGTTACTCTTAAATGACTCTAACGTGTTTGCCTCCACCACCTTACTTGGCAGAGCATTCCATACCCCCACTACCCTCTGTGTGAAAAACCTCCCTCTAATACCTGTGTTATACCTCTTATATATAGCTGTAACGTTATCTCTCGACTCCTAAACTCAATTCCTCGATTGATGAAGGCCAGTACACCATACGCTTTCTTAACCACAGCTTCAACCTGCGCAGCTGCTTTGAGCGTCCTATGAACTCGGACCCCAAGACCCTTCTGATCTTACACACTGCCAAGAGTCCTACTATTAATGTTATATTCTGCCATCCTATTTGACCTGCCAAAATGAACCACTTCACACTTATCTGGGTTGAACTCCATCTGCCACTTCTCCACCCAGTCTTGCATCCGATTAATGTCTCGCTGCAACTTTTGACATCCCTCCTTGGTCATCCCTCAGATGGTCAAGAGCTTTAAGTTTTTAGGTATCCAGATCACCAACAACCTGTCCTGGTTCCCCCATGTTGACACTATAGTTAAGAAAGCCCACCAACACCTCTACTTTCTCAGAAGACTAAGGAAATTTGGCATGTCAGCTGCAGCTGTCACCAACTTTTATAGATGCACCATAGAAAGCATTCTTTCTGGTTGTATCACAGCTTGGTATGGCTCCTGCTCTGCCCAAGACTGCAAGGAACTACAAAAAGTCGTGAATGTAGCCCAATCCATCCTGCAATCCACTGACTCTGTCCACACTTCCCGCTGCCTCAGAAAAGCAGCCAGCATAATTAAACACCCCACACACCCCGGACATGCTCTCTTCCACCATCTTCTAAGGGGTAAAAGATACAAAAGTCTGAGACCACGCACCACCTGACTCAAAAACAGCTTCTTCCCTGCTGCCATCAGACTTTTGAATGGGCCTACCTCACCTTAAATTGATCTTTCTCTACACCCTGGCTATGACTGTAACTCTACATTCTGCACTCCCTCTTTTCCTTCTCCCAGTGGTATGCTTTATTTGTATAGCACAGAAGAAACAATACTTTTCACTGTATACCAATACATGTGATCATAATAAATCAAATCAAAAGATGTTTTATGAAGATAACCTGGACCCTAAGGGTGGGATATTATGGTCCCACTCATCCCAAAACCATTAATTTTCACCAGAGGTCAGTGGACCTTTCCATGGTCTGTTCTTTTCCTGTTCCGATTCCCGCAGCAGGCAGGATGGTAAAATCCTGGTCTAAATAATTACATTTGAATTTGGCATTAAGGTGAGCATAAGATATTTCTCTCCAGGTATGATTGAAGTGACCCACTAAGAAACTTTTATCAAACAAAGTTTATTTAAGAACACAGTTAAAATATAACAATGAGAAATAGCATAACTTTTACCAATTACAAGATTCAAACATGATACAGTATAAACTCTAACAGCTAGCTATCTCTGATGTTCCAAACTAAATATCACATCGACATACACCCCTTTCTATACTTGGCACAGAAAGCAAGTATACTCGTGTGATGCTGAATTTTACAGCTTTATAACACCTACAGTGAATTGGTCCTTGAATATTGGATTAAATCTCTGAGGCTTCCTAGTCCCAGAACTTTCAAAAAAGGCACTGGGGAGAGAGAGAGAGAGAGACAGAGAAATACACTGTCTCCTTCTGCCAGTTTACACAGAAACAGTACATTAAACCCACTTAAAACTATACCTTATTTCTAATGTTTACTGATATAAACAAATCCTTTCAAACTACTTTTGTTTCCCTAACATATGTCAGCATGGGGAAGGCGGAGGATGGTGACAAACTTTTGGAGGCAAGAAAAATGGAAGAAAATGCAGCACAATCCATCACAGTTGATATTGTCAAAGGCTTTTATAAGGTCAACGGAGGTCATGTGCTGTATGAGAACAAAAGAACAAAGATCAAAGATCAAAGAACAAAGATTAAAGATCAAAAACAAAGAACAAACATCAAAGAACAAACAACAAAGAACAAAGAAAATTAGAGCACAGGAACAGGTCCTTTGGCCCTCCAAGCCTGCACCGACCATACTGCCCATCTGAACTAAAACCCCTACCCTTCTGGGGACCATATCCCTCTACTCCCATCCTATTTTAGGTATTTGTGAAGACGCCCCTCAAAACTCTCTATCATATTTGCTTCCACTACCTTCCCTGGCAGCGGGTTTCAGGTACCCACCACCCTCTGCGTAAAAAACTTGTCTCATACATCTCCTTTAAACCTTGCTCCTCACACCTTAAACCAATGCCCATGAGTAGTTGACTCTTCCACCTTGGGAAAAAGCTTCTGATAATCCACTGTGTCCATAATCTTGTAGACTTCTATCAGGTCACCCCTCAACCTTCGTTGCTTCAGTGAGAACAAACAAAGTTTCTCCAACCCCTCCTCATAGCTAATGTCCTCCATACAAGGCAACATCCTGGTAAATCTTTTCTGTACCCTCTCTAAAGACTCCTCACCCTTCTCGTAGTGTGGCGAATAGAATTGAACACTATATTCCAAGTGTGGCCTAACTAAGGTTCTATAAAGCCACAACATGACTTGCCAATTTTTAAACTCAGTGCCCTGGCTGATGAAGACAAGCATGCCATATGCCTTCTTGAGTACCTTCTCCACCTGCATTGCCACTTTCAGTGAGCTGGGCACCTCTTGTGGGTGAAGACATGTCTGTACTGCCCCCTGGTGGGCAGAATCCACATTGAGGCTCTGGGAGGAGATTCTCAGCCACAGGGAGAAGGTGATTAAGGGGAACTCTTGCAACGACCTTCCCTGAGGCCGAACACAGGGAAATTCCTCTGTAACTACTACAGCTGAACTTGTCGCTTCACTTGTGAATGATTGTGATTACAACATCTCTGAGATCTCCTGGCATGTTCTCTTTCTTCCAGATAAGGGAAATGAGGTCATGTCTTCTCACCAATAGTGCTTCTCCACCAGATTCTCCTATTTCAGGGAGAATTCCATCTGCTCCTGATGCCTTGTTGTTACCCAGCTATCAGGTGTCCTTTTCCATCTTGTGCTGGGTTGGAGTTACGCTGGGTTGGGGTTGTGCTGGGTCGGGGTTGTGCTGGGTTGGAGTTGTGCTGGGTTGGGGTTGTGCTGGGTTGGTGTTGTGTTGAGTTGGGGTTGTGCTGGGTTGGGGTTGTGCTGGGTTGGGGTTGTGCTGAGTTGGGGTTGTGCTGGGTTGGTGTTGTGTTGAGTTGGGATTGTGCTGGGTTGGGGTTGTGCTGGGTTGGGGTTGTGCTGGGTTGGGGTTGTGCTGGGTTGGGGTTGTGCTGGGTTGGGGTTGTGCTGGGTCGGGGTTGTGCTGGGTCGGGGTTGTGCTGGGTTGGAGTTGTGCTGGGTTGGTGTTGTGCTGGGTTGGGGTTGTGCTGGGTTGGGGTTGTGCTGGGTTGGGGTTGTGCTGGGTTGGCGTTGTGCTGGGTTGGGGTTGTGTTGAGTTGGGGTTGTGCTGGGTTGGGGTTGTGCTGAGTTGGTGTTGTGCTGGGTTGGGGTTGTGCTGGGTTGGGGTTGTGCTGGGTTGGGGTTGTGCTGAGTTGGGGTTGTGCTGGGTTGGGTTGTGCTGAGTTGGGGTTGTGCTGGGTTGGGGTTGCGCTGAGTTGGGGTTGCGCTGAGTTGGTGTTGTGCTGGGTTGGGGTTGTGCTGGGTTGGGGTTGTGCTGGGTTGGGGTTGTGCTGGGTTGGTGTTGTGTTGAGTTGGGGTTGTGTTGAGTTGGGGTTGTGTTGGGTTGGGGTTGTGCTGGGTTGGAGTTGTGCTGGTTTAGGGTTGTGCTGGGTTGGGGTTGTGCTGGATTGGTGTTGTGTTGAGTTGGGGTTGTGCTGGGTTGGTGTTGTGCTGGGTTGGTGTTGTGCTGGGTTGGGGTTGTGCTGGGTTGGTGTTGTGCTGGGTTGGGGTTGTGCTGGGTTGGTGTTGTGCTGGGTTGGGGTTGTGCTGGGTTGGTGTTGTGCTGGGTTGGGGTTGTGCTGGGTTGGTGTTGTGCTGGGTAAGGGTTGTGCTGGGTTGGTGTTGTGCTGGGTTGGGGCTGTGCTGGGTTGGTGTTGTGCTGGGTTGGGGTTGTGCTGGGTTGGGGTTGTGCTGGGTTGGGGTTGTGCTGGGTAAGGGTTGTGCTGGGTTGGGGTTGTGCTGGGTTGGGGTTGTGCTGGGTAAGGGTTGTGCTGGGTTGGTGTTGTGCTGGGTTGGTGTTGTGCTGGGTTGGGGTTGTGCTGGGTTGGGGTTGTGCTGGGTTGGGGTTGTGCTGGGTTGGGGTTGTGCTGGGTTGGGGTTGTGCTGGGTTGGAGTTGTGCTGGGTTGGGGTTGTGCTGGGTTGGGGTTGTGCTGGGTTGGGGTTGTGCTGGGTTGGGGTTGTGCTGGGTTGGAGTTGTGCTGGGTTGGAGTTGTGCTGGGTTGGGGTTGTGCTGGGTTGGTGTTGTGCTGGGTTGGGGTTGTGCTGGGTTGGAGTTGTGCTGGGTTGGGGTTGTGCTGGGTTGGTGTTGTGCTGGGTTGGGTTTGTGCTGGGTTGGGGTTGTGCTGGGTTGGTGTTGTGCTGGGTTGGGTTTGTGCTGGGTTGGAGTTGTGCTGGGTTGGGGTTGTGCTGGGTTGGGATTGTGCTGGGTTGGGGTTGTGCTGGGTTGGGGTTGTGCTGGGTTGGGATTGTGCTGGGTTGGGGTTGTGCTGGGTTGGTGTTGTGCTGGGTTGGTGTTGTGCTGGGTTGGGTTTGTGCTGGGTTGGAGTTGTGCTGGGTTGGGGTTGTGCTGGGTTGGTGTTGTGCTGGGTTGGGGTTGTGTTGAGTTGGGTTTGTGCTGGGTCAGGGTTGTGCTGGGTTGGTGTTGTGCTAGGTTGGTGTTGTGCTGGGTTGGGGTTGTGTTGAGTTGGGTTTGTGCTGGGTTGGGGTTGTGCTGGGTTGGGGTTGTGCTGGGTTGGGGTTGTGTTGAGTTGGGTTTGTGCTGGGTTGGGGTTGTGCTGGGTTGGTGTTGTGTTGAGTTGGGTTTGTGCTGGGTTGGGGTTGTGCTGGGTTGGGGTTGTGCTGGGTTGGGGTTGTGTTGAGTTGGGTTTGTGCTGGGTTGGGGTTGTGCTGGGTTGGTGTTGTGTTGAGTTGGGTTTGTGCTGGGTTGGGGTTGTGCTGGGTTGGTGTTGTGTTGAGTTGGGTTTGTGCTGGGTTGGGGTTGTGCTGGGTTGGTGTTGTGTTGAGTTGGGTTTGTGCTGGGTTGGGGTTGTGCTGACTTGGTGTTGTGCTGAGTTGGGGTTGTGCTGGGTTGGGGTTGTGCTGGGTTGGGGTTGTGCTGTGTTGGGGTTGTGCTGAGTTGGGTTTGTGCTGAGTTGGGGTTGTGCTGAGTTGGGTTTGTGCTGAGTTGGGGTGATCAGAATGCAGAGGAATGTAGATGAGGACATTCACATGGGACACAGAGGGGGGGAATTTCCAGCCTTGCTCGCCCCAAAACCGGAAAAATCCCACCCAGCTTGTCAGATATTTGCACGGTCCAACCACCCAACCACCCACACGCCCTGCTAAGATGGGAAGATGGTGAGATGGGAGACTTCCCCTCTAGAGTCTCTGTCACGGAGATCCATGAAGTATTCCTTCCAGAGTGCGCTGACTGCCTCTCTACTCTTGACATGTTCCTCCCCAGATTTGGCCAACATTGATGTAGTGCCTTGGGTGCTTCAGCCATAGTCCAGCAAGGACTGAGGCTCATTATAGGACACCTACTGCCGTACTTGCCAAGCCATTTAAGCTACAGGACAGATAAGGAACATTTAGCCTATCGTATGTGTGTCAGTGCCACCTATTCAACCTGTTTCCTCTCAACCCTTTTTTTATACATTTCCTGTACTTATACAAGAATCATATAGGGAAGAAGGAGAAGTGAAGTGAAGAAGGAGGCCATTTGGCCCATCAAGTCTGCACCAACAACAATCCCACCCAGGCCCTATCCCCATATTCATGCTGCTAATCCCACTAATGAATGCATTCCAGGACACGAAGGTGAAATTTAACAACGAACCTAACCCACACTTCTTTGCAGTGTGAGAGGAAACAAGAGCACCAGAGCAAACACACGCAGATATGGGGAGAATGTGCTAACCTCGTGTAGACGGTGACCCAAGCCGGGAATCGAACCTGGACCCTGGCGCTGTGAGGCAGCAGTGCTAACCACTGTGCCACCGAGCCGCAGGTATCTGCACTGTTATATGACAGGCTCTCAAGTGCACAGATCAGTTGAAATAGAAGGAGGTCCCGTTGGGATTTGAACACAAGGCCTCCGGCTTCCTAAATGGACGTTTTAACCAACTGAGCCAGAAAATGTTCAACAAAATATTCTTTTATACTCAGCCTTTTCAACTATTCATCTAATTGCCTTTTTCCAATGAGAGATATGTGTGTTAATGTGCACCATTTCCTCATAACTCTCTGAGTTATTTCTTTTTGAACTTCTTATTTGTTCTTCAGGGGACAGTCCTTGTTACTGATTCGTTCACGCATGTGAATGATTACACGCAACCACATTACAATTTACAGCACAGAACATTTGGCCCATCTGGTTCTAGATCAGCGCAGGCCAGAGATGAAACATGGGGGTTTCCTGATCTGTGTGCCTGAGTTCCATATTAAAAAGTCTGACAACACCAGGTTTTAGTCCAACCTATTTATTTGATAATATACTCGCAAGCTTTCGGGTTAGCCCCTTCGTCAGGTGAATGGAGAGTTCTGGCCTCAGACAGAGCATATAGAGCACAGACAGTTTAGAGATTACTGATTAGAATGCGAATCCTTACACCTAACCTGCTGTTCCAGACCTGAAGTGGCTGATAATGTGAGTGGAAGGAGCACTGATCACAGTTTAAAGAGATGTGTATTGTCTCCAGACAGTACAGTAAGTGAGGTTTTGCAAACCCAGGCAAGTCACGGGGGTTACAGATAGTGCGACATGAACCCAAGATCCCTGTTGAGACCGTCCTCATGTGTGCGGAACTTGGCTATCAGTCTCTGTTCAGCGACTCTGCACTGTCGTGTGTCGTGAAGGCCGCCTTGGAGAATGCTTACCCGAAGGTCAGAGGCTGAATGCCCGTGACCACTGAAGTGTTCGCCAACAGGAAGGGAACAGTCTTGCCTGGTGACTGTCGAGCGATGTTCATTCATCCGTTGTCGTAGCGTCTGCACAGTCTCCCCAATGTACCATGCTTCGGGACATCCTTTCTTGCAACGTATCAGGTAGACAATGTTGGCCGAGTTGCAAGAGTATTTACCATGTACCTGGTGGACGGTATTCTCACATGTGATGATGGTATCCATGTCGATGATCCGGCATGTCTTGCAGAGGTTGCTGTGGCAGGGTTGTGTGGTATTGTGGTCACTGTTCTCCTGAAGGCTGGGTAGTTTGGGTAAGCATTCTCCAAGGCGGCCTTCACGACACATGACAGCGCAGAGTCGCTGAACAGAGACTGATAGCCAAGTTCCGCACACATGAGGACGGTCTCAACAGGGATCTTGGGTTCATGTCGCACTATCTGTAACCCCTGTGACTTGCCTGGGTTTGCAAAACCTCACTCACTGTACCGTCTGGAGACAATACACATCTCTTTAAACTGTGATCAGTGCTCCTTCCACTCACATTTTCAGCCACTTCAGGTCTTGAACAGCAGGTTAGGTGTAAGGATTCGCATTCTAATCAGTAATCTCTAAACTGTCTGTGCTTTATATGCTCTGTCTGAGGCCAGAACTCTCCATTCACCTGACGAAGGGGCTAACCCCGAAAGCTTGCGAGTATATTATCAAATAAATAGGTTGGACTAAAACCTGGTGTTGTCAGACTTTTTACTGTGTTTACACCAGTCCAACGCCGGCATACCCACATCATGAGTTCCATATAGCAGTCATGGAATCATAAAGGTTTACAGCATGGTCTAACTTAGAAACCATAGAACCATAGAAAATTAGAGCTCAGAAACAGGCCTTTTGGCCCTTCTTGTCTGTGCTGAACCATTTTTTGCCAAGTCCCGCTGACCTGCAGTTGGACCATATCCCTCCACACCCCTCTCATCCATGAACCCATCCAAGTTTTCCTTAAATGTTAAAAGTGACCCCACATTTACCACTTTATCCAGCAGCTCATTCCACACTCCCACCACTCTCTGCGTGAAAAATCCCCCCCTAATATTCCCTTTAAGCTTTTCTCCTTTCACCCTTAACCCATGCCCTCTGGTTTTTTTCTCCCCTATCCTCAGTGGAAAAAGCCTGCTTGCATTCACTCTATCTATACCCATCAAAATCTTATACAGCTCTATCAAATCTCCCCTCATTCTTCTACACTCCAGGGAATAAAGTCCTAACCTATTCAATCTCTCTCTGTAACTCAGCTTCTCAAGTCCCGGAAACATCCTTGTGAACCTTCTCTGCAGTCTTTCAACCTTATTTACATCCTTCCTGTAACTAGGTGACCAAAACTATACACAATACCCTAAATTCAGCCTCACCAATGCATTATACAACCTTACCATAACACCCCAACTTTTATACTCGATACCCTGATTTATAAAGGCCGATGTTCATGTCGCCCTTTTTCTTTAACCATTATGCTAGCCAATGTAAAATTTTAAAGTTTATTTACTAGCGTCACAAGTAGGTTTACATCAACACTGCAACGAAGTTACTATGAAAAGCCCCTAGTCGCCACAATCCAGGACCAGTTGGGTACATTGAGGGAGAATTTGGCATGGCCAATGCACCTAACCAGCATGTCTTTTAGACTTTGGAAGGAAACCGGAGGAAACCCACGCAGACATGGGGAGAACATGCATACTCCACGCAGGCAGTGACCCAAGCCGGGAATCAAACCCGGATCCCTGACGCTGTGAGGCAGCAGTGCTAACCACTGTGCCATTGGACCGCCCCAGTGGAGATGATAGAATGGGGTTATCCGTCCAAGCCAGAATGACATATGACTCGGAAGGAATCCCAGTGGAAATAGCAGTTCTTGTCCTCACTGGTTCAGGTTGCTGGGCTGGTCATCAATCATGTAGTTAGAACATTCTTCAGGCTCAGTACTCAGTTAGATGGTTTGATATGGGGGGCAGTGACAAGGACACTATCCTGGATGGTAATTTGATTTATTTATTAGTGTCACAAGTAGGCTTATATTCACACTGCAATGAAGTTGCCATGAAAATCCCCTAGTCACCACACCCCAGTGCCTGTTTGGGTACACTGAGGGAGAATTTGGCATGGCCAATGCACCTAACCCGCATGTTTTTTGGACTGTTGGAGGAAGTCGGAGCACCTGGAGGAAACCCACGCAGACACAGAGAGAACATATAGACACAGCACAGACAGTGACCCAAGCCAGGAGTCGAACCTGGGTCCCTGGCGCAGTGAGGCAGCAGTGCTAACCATTGTGCCACCGTGCCGCCTAGTCGCACAGTGGTAATACCTGGATCTTGTAGCTAGTTATCATTTCAGTGAGTGCTCCCATCACACTCCTGATACGCGCATTGTGAATGGCGGAGAAATTTTAGAGGGTGAGGAGTGAATCATTACAGGCTAGCCAGGCTCTGCCCCACTCTCATAGCCCCGATGTTAATATCCCAGCTCCACGCAATGTCTGGAATAGGGATGGGCACCTGTACCCACCCCAATCCAACACCGGCATCTCCACATCATGGAATGGGAATGACAAGGCTTTTAATAGTGGGAGATATGATGATATCATTGAAAATCATAGAGGAGATGGTTGGTCTTTTTTGATTTAGATACATGGTCATTCCTGACATAGCAGACCTGTCACCATCTCCCATCAGCTGCATATTGGTCAAGACGTGTCATAGACTGGAGCTGGCACAGACATTCTCCTTTGCAGAGGAGTTGTGAGTGGGGCTAAGTCCTGTAGAGTCATCAGTCTACCACTCTGCTCCTGGCCTTACCACAGGTCAGTGGTGAGGCGATCTATGAAGATGGGGAACTTCTACAATGACATGCTAAGCTGTCTTCCTTTCTGCTACTACAATTACTAGAGTTTATCCCCTTCATACGCATTTATCTTGGTTCTACCTGGTCTCCTTGGTACCAAATTCAGTCGATGTTACCCCTTTGTGGTAGCAATCTTCACATTAGGACTATAGGGAACTGGGTAGGCAGCTGAGGAAGAGAAAAGCAAAGGTAGTAATCTCAGGATTGCTGCCTGTGCCAAGGGAGAATGAGGGAAGAAATGAAATGAGGTGGAGGGTGAATGCGTGGCTGAGGGACTGGTGTAGAGGGCAGGGATTTCGGTTCCTAGATCACTGGGACCTCTTTAGGGGTAGGTGGGACCTCTATAGTAGGGACGGGTGGCACTTAAATACCAGGGGGACTAGTATCTTGGCGGGAAGACTGGCTAAGGCTACCGGGGGGACTTTAAACTAGAAAGGATGGGGGGAGGGAACTGTGTTGGGGAAACTGGGACGGAGGAGGTTCGCTCCCAGGTAGGGGAGGACCGCAGGCAGTATGGGAGGGAGGTTAGACAGGTGGTGGAGATGGGAAATGCCCAGACTGAGGGGCTGAAGTGTATATATTTTAATGCAAGGAGTATAGTGAATAAGGTAGATGAGCTTAGGGCGTGGATAGCTGTTTGGGATTGTGATGTGGTGGCCATTACGGAGACTTGGATGTCTCGGGGACAGGACTGGGTACTTCAGGTGCCAGGCTTCAGGTGCTTCAGGAAGGACAGGGAGGGTGGCAGAAGGGGTGGTGGCGTGGCACTGTTGATCAGGGATAGTGTCATGGCTACAGAGAAAGAGGATGTCGTGGAGGCATTGTCTACAGAATCTCTGTGGGTGGAAGTTAGGAACAGCAAAGGGTCAAAAACTTTGCTGGGTGTAATCTATAGGCCGCCCAATAGTGACAGGGAAGTTGAAGTGCAAATAGGGAAACAGATTCTGGAGAGATGTTTTAATAACAGAGTTGTCATGATGGGAGACTTCAATTTCCCAAACATCGACTGGAATATCCCTAGGGTAAGGGGTATAGATGGGGAGGAGTTTGTTAGGTGTGTTCAGGAGGGTTTCCTGACGCAGTATGTGGACAAGCCTACGAGGGGAGAGGCTGTACTTGACCTGGTACTGGCGAATGAACCAGGGCAGGTGATGGATCTTTCGGTAGGAGAGCATCTTGGAAATGGTGACCATAATTCTATCTCCTTCACAATTGCATTGGAACGAGATAGGATCAGGCAGGCTAGGAAGGTGTTTGTCTGGGGTAAGGGGAGATACGAAGAAGTCAGGAAGTTACTTGGACAAATAAACTGGAAGGAGGCATTCTTAGGGAAAAGTACCGAAGGAAGGTGGCAGATATTCAAGGAATGTGTGTCTGGAGCTCTGAATGACAACGTTCCGATGAGACGAGGGGGTTTTGGTGGGTCGAGGGAACCGTGGTGCACAAAGGATGTGTTGAACCTAGTCAGGAAGAAAAGGAAGGTGTACAAGAGGTTCAGGGAATTAGGAGATGTTAAAGATCTTGAGGAGTATAAGGACTGTAGGAGGGAACTTAAAAGGGAAATTAGGAGAGCCAGAAGGGGTCATGAGAAGACCTTGGCGGGTAAGATTAAGGAGAATCCCAAGGCCTTCTATAAATATGTGAAAGGTAAAAGGATAAGAAGAGAAGGGATAGGACCTATAAAAGGTGAGGGGGGAAAGGTTTGTGTGGAACCAGAAGAAATGGCGGAGGTGCTTAACGAATACTTCGCCTCAGTATTCACGGTGGAAGCCGATCTGGGAGATTTTGTTATGGATTTGCAGCAGATGGAAAGGATTGAGTACGTGAATATTAAGGAGGAGGATGTGTTGGAACTTTTGAATTCTATCAAGGTAGATAAGTCGCCGGGACCAGATGGGATGTACCCCAGGATACTGTGGGAGGCGAGGGAAGAGATTGCAGAGCCCCTGGCGATGATCTTTGCGTCGTCAATGGAGACGGGAGAGGTTCCAGAGGATTGGAGGATTGCAGATGTAGTTCCTATTTTTAAGAAAGGGAACAGAGATAGCCCGGGAAATTACCGACCGGTGAGTCTGACCTCAGTGGTTGGTAAGCTGATGGAGAGGCTTCTGAGGGACAAGATTTACGAACATTTGGAGAGGTTTGACATGATCAGGAATAGTCAGCATGGATTTGTCAAGGGCAGGTCGTGCCTTACAAGCCTAGTTGAGTTCTTCGATAATGTGACTGAACACATTGACGAAGGAAGTGCCGTGGACGTAGTGTACATGGACTTCAGCAAGGCGTTTGATAAGGTCCCCCATGCAAGACTTCTTGAGAAGGTGAGAGGGCATGGGATCCAAGGGCCTTTGGCCTTGTGGATCCAGAACTGGCTTGCCTGCAGAAGGCAGAGAGTGGTTGTGGATGGGGCTTTTTCTGAATGGAGGTCAGTCACCAGCGGAGTGCCTCAAGGATCTGTTCTGGGACCCTTGTTGTTTGTCATTTTCATAAATGACCTGGATGAGGAAGTGGAGGGATGGGTAAGTAAGTTCGCTGATGACACGAAGGTCGGTGGTGTTGTGGATGATCTGGAAGGATGGCAAAAGTTGCAGCAGGACATAGATAGGATGCAGGACTGGGCGGAGAAGTGGCAGATGGACTTCAACGCGGATAAATGTGTAGTCGTCCATTTTGGCAGAACCAACGGGATGAACGAGTACACTATCAAGGGCAGAAGTCTGAGTAGTGTTGAGGAGCAGAAGGATCTTGGGGTCCGGGTCCACAGGACTCTTAAATCGGCCTCGCAGGTGGAGGAGGTGGTCAAGAAGGCGTATGGTGTACTGGCCTTCATTAATCGAGGGATTGAGTTTAGGAGTCGGGAGGTAATGCTGCAACTTTATAAGACCCTTGTCAGGCCTCATTTGGAGTATTGTGCGCAGTTCTGGTCGCCTCACTATAGGAAAGATGTAGAAGCTATTGAGAGGGTACAGAGGAGATTTACAAGGATGTTGCCTGGACTGGGAGGCATGCCTTATGAAGTTAGGTTGAGGGAGCTGGGACTCTTTTCCCTGGAGAGACGAAGGTTGAGAGGCGACCTGATAGAAGTTTACAAAATGTTGAGAGGAATAGATAGGGTGGACTCTCAGAGGCTATTTCCCCGGTTTGAAATGGTCGCTACGAGAGGACACAGATTTAAGGTGCGGGGAGGGAGGTTCAGAAGTGATGTTAGGGGTAAGTTTTTCACTCAGAGGGTGGTGAGTGAATGGAATCGGCTGCCGTCAGTGGTGGTGGAGGCGAACTCGCTGGGGTCTTTTAAAAGACTTCTGGATGAGTATATGGGGTTTAATGAGATTGAGGGTTATAGATAGGTCTGTAGGTTGGTAGGTGATGTGATCGGCGCAACTTGTGGGCCGAAGGGCCTGTTTGTGCTGTAGTGTTCTATGTTCTATGTTCTATGTTCTATTATCACCATTCTCTAGGAAAAAAAGTTTCTCCAGAATTCTTTATTGGATTTATTTGTGACTTTCTTAAATTTATAACCCTAGTTTTGGACTCTCCAAACAAGCCAAAATATCCACTATGACACGTTGGCAATGTGATTAGTACTGCTGCCTCACAGAGCCAGGGACATGGGTTTGATTCTGGCCTTGGGTGATTGATTGTCTGTGTGGAGTTTTAGATTGTGCAGCCTTAGACTGTGCTACGCAGCACGGGAAAACTCTGAAGTTCTTCTCAGACCACAGTGAAGTCACAGCATTGAAAAGCACTGAAAATGCAGTGTGGTGATTGTGAAGAGAAGCTTTGGAGGCACAGTGCTGAGTTAGTTTGCAAGGAAATGGCACGGTGGCACAGTGGTTAGCACTGCTGCCTCACAGCGCCAGAGACTTGGGTGTGATTCTGGCCTGAGATCAATATCTGTGTGGTGTTTACATATTCTCCCTGTGTCTGCTTGGGTTTCCTCTGGGTGCTCCGGTTTCCTCCCACAGTACAAAGATGTGCAAGTTAGGTGGATTGGCCATGCTAAATTCTCCCTTAGTGTCCAAAGCTGTGTAGGCTAGGCGGATTGGCCATGCTAAAATTCCCTTTTCGTGTCCAAAGACATGTAGGTTAGGTGAATTGGTCATGCTAAAATTGCTCCTTAGTGTCCAAAGCTGTGTAGGTTAGGCAGATTGGCCATGCTAAAGTTGCTCCTTTGTGTCCAAAGACATGTAGGTTAGGTGAATTGGTCATGCTAATATTGCTGCTTAGTGTCCAAAGATATGTAGGTTAGGTGGATTGGCCATGCTAAAATTACCCCTTAGTGTCCAAAGATGTGTAGGTTAGGTGGATTGGCCATATTAAAATTGTCCCTTAGTGTCCAAAGATATGTAGGTTAGGTGGATTGGCCATGCTAAAATTACCCCTTAGTGTCCAAAGATGTGTAGGTTAGGTGGATTGGCCATATTAAAATTGTCCCTTAGTGTCCAAAGACATGTAGGTTAGGTAGGTCAACCATGCTAAACACACAGGGTTATGGGATAGGGTGGGTACAACTGGCCATCCAGCCAACTGAGCTGAATGACTCCCCAAGGGAAAATAATGGAGGTCTTTTAAAATATAAGGTAAATGTCATCCAGCCCTGACAATAACTCAAGGACACCAAGGTTCAAACTAAGGTGAAGTGAGGTGATCAATTTCTGAAAATATTTCTTCACACAAAGTGTGACCAGTGCTTCAATCAGTTATCTGACCAGGTTATGAGAGGCATGAGAATCTTAGCCAGTTAGCTGTGGGGATATGGATAATCTGTAGGCTTTCCTTCCAGATATTGTAAAGCTCCTGCGATGGATCTTGGGGACATTCTACAATGTAAAGTGTGGAATATTAAATGCAAGTTGTTGTTGCAATTGAGTGAAAAGAGCTTCACAATCGTTACCGAGGGAGTGAAGAAAGTCAGGAACACCACTTGATCCCTGACATGGCACCTTCAGACCCAAAGAAGCATAGAGGACCTGATGAATCAGAGGCAAAAACAAAATGAACAAACCTACATTTTCAAGTTTCCTGATGACGCCACCATGGTGAGTCAGATCTCAAACAACGACGAGATGCAGTACAGGAGAGAGACAGAGAGAGAATCTGGTCCAATGGCACAACAACAATAATATCTCCCTCAATTTCAGCAAATCAAAGGAGTTAGTCATTGATTTCAGGAAGCATATTGGAGGACATACCCCTGTCTACATCAGGTGGAAATGGCCGAGAGCTTTGAATTTAGAACACAGAACATAGAACATTTCTGGGGGTTCAGATCACAAACAATCTGCCCTGATTGCTCCATGCCAACACTATAGTTATGAAAGCCCACCAACGCCTCTAATTTCTCAGGAGACTATGGAAATTTGGTATGTCCACTTTGACCCTCACCAACCTTTATAGATGTATCATAGAAAGTATCCTTTCCAGGTATTCACAGCTGGGTACAGCTCCTGCTCTGACCAAGACAGCAAGAAACTACAAAGGGTTGTGAACAAAGCCCAGGACATCATTTAACCCATCCTACCATCCATTCACTCCATCTGCACATTCTGTTGTCTCGGCAAAGCAGCCAGCATAATCAATGACCTCACATACCCCAGACATTCTCTCTTCCACTTTTTTCCATTGGGAAAAAGTCTGAGGTCACATACCAACTGACTCAAGAACAGCTTCTTCCCTGCTGCCATCAGACTTTTGAATAAACCTACCATGTATTAAGTTGACCTTTACACCCTAGCTATGACTGTAACACTATATTCTGTACTCTCTCTTTTCCTCTTCCCTATGTATTCTATGAATGGTATGTTTTGACTGTATAGCACACAGGAAACAATATTCTCACTGTATCCCGGTACATGTGACAATAATAAATCAAATCAAATCATACAATTCGTTTTTGATAAGCAAGGGGATTAAGGGTTATGGGGAGAGGGCGGGAATGTGGAACTGAGCCACGACAGATCAGCCATGATCTTATTGAATGGCGGGGCAGGCTCGAAGGGCTAAATGGCCTACTCCTGCTCCTATTTCTTATGTTCTTATGTTCTTATGTAATTCAAAGTTGGGTAGGAAGGTTAGTGTTGAGGAGGGTGCAAAGAGGCTGCAAAGGGCTGTATGTTTACAGGTTGCAAATGGAATACGATGTGGTGCAATGTTTAAAGTTCATCTATTAGTGCCACAAGTAGGCTTACATTAACACTGCAATGAAGTTACTGTGAAAATCCCCTAGTTGCCACAGTCCGGCACCTGCTCGGGTACACCAAGGTAGTATTTAGCATGGCCAATTCACCTCACCAGCACGTCTTTCGGACTGTGGGAAGAAGCTGGAACACCCAGAGGAAACCCACACAGACACAGGGAGAATGTTCAAACTCCAACCCAAGACAGTGACCCCAGCCGGGAATCAAACCGGGTCCCTGGCGCTGTGAGGTAGCGGTCGGTGCTAACCGCTGTGCCACGGTAAATGTGAAATTATGCACTCTGATAAGAAAAGTAAAGAGCTGATTATTTTTGAAGTGAGGAAGTGTTATATTAAGATATCGGATTTAAATGTTATAAAGGGTGCCCTCCACCGTAGGTAGAGCAGAACACCTGACACGGGCTTGATGCACTGAATGATCTCCTTCTGCGACCGAATGTTGCCTTGACTGGCAGGGCACCTAGTTTATTTAGAGTCTATTAAACCGAGGCACAATGTATTTCAGCAGTCTATTTACTCAGCAAGCAGTTTCCATTTAAATAGCAAGCCTACAGTGTACAGTACTCCTGACCAAAGGGTAGCAGAGACTCCTTGTAAAAGCAGAATGATATTTTCAATGGAACGTAGTGAGTGGAGATATAGTTACAGGATACAAATTGCAGGTAAAATCAACCCCAGTCACTTCCAGCCGTGATTGTTCCAGGTATGATTGACAGAGCAATCATCTTCCGTCCTGCCAGGGCTAGTCGTGTCACTTTATGCAACCGTAAACATTTCTGTTTTAAATCTCGGGCTCTAATGTCTTCCTGTGCTGGGGATGAGAAAGGAGAAGGCCCTGAATGTGTTTGAATCAACACTTCATTCCTCTCAGTGTGATGAACGGAAGTCTCAGCTTTGACACAGACATCCACAATCTTTGGAAGCTATTGTGTCTGTAACTACAGGTCCTGATCTATAATAATAGGCTTTTATGCAATGCAATCACTCCCTTCACTGTTTCATTGGAACAGATGGTTTTGTTATACCGCACATTGCAGCAAAATGCCATCGTGTTGTGCCCTCATTTGAAAAGAGAAGAGATTAAAATGCCACTGAGATCATTACTCCCTCTCCCCCACTGCCTCTGTGTCTGGGTTCATTACTGAGTGTCGCATTGCTGCCCTCCTGGTGCTATCAGGAACAACCGGATGGCCTATTCTGAAACACCGCAAACCTCTCTTCCTATTATTCATGTGTGAGGAATGTAATTGCTTCCATCCCGACACACCTCATCACAACTCCCAGGAGTTAGGTGCATTGGCCATGCTAAATTCTCCCTTGGTGTACCCAAACAGGCGCCGGAATGCGGCAACTAGGGGATTTTCACAGTAACTTCATTGCAGTGTAAGCCTTACTTGTGACACGGTTTTCACTGGAAAGACTGAGGCTGGGGGGAGACCTGCTAAAGGTCAGGGTGGGTGTCATGGTGGGTTAGAGTTGGAAAATTTAGTGAGAGCATTTAAATTTATGTTGGCAGGAAAACAGGGTCCTATTGTCCCAGGCTCACTTATTTTATTTAAATTTAGATTTAAGTATTGAAATCGGCCAGCGTGATGAGTAGTAAGGTCGCCTCCGTGATCTTTTGAGCTAAAGTTCCATTCTGGGATCTTCCCATCTCACCGTCAACTGGGATAATAACACCTCCTTATCTTTGAAACTCGTCCCAGTCCGTAAACAACTTGTATACAGTAATCCTCCAGCACAGGCCCTTTGAGCGCTCCCCCTGTCCTCTCATTCTATAATTGGTGGCCTTCAGCAACCTAGGTTGGTCCTTGTGCTTCAGAATTTCTTCCCTAACACCTTCCTTGAAACCCATCCCCTGACCAATCACTGCTTCTTTGGCTTAATGTTTAATTTGCCTTCCACGCTTGGGGCAGTTTTTTCTAAGTTAACAAGTTGTGTTTGTTAAGTATATTTACATCTATCTTCCTTTGTGCCTTTTCTCAGACTTGTCTCCTATCTTATTTTAACTCTGGGACCCTGTGAACATTCATTCTTTTCTCTGATGGTCAATCTCTTTTTTGTAAATTTGCTTTTTCTAATGTTTTGGTTGATTATCATTGTGCATTGCGTTGCTGAGAAATACGACCTGTGCTTGTGTCTATGTGTTTGTGAGCCCCCGATATCGCTGACATCAATATCTCCACCATGTTCCTATAATAAACCAATGAGCAGTTGGGTATATCTTTATTAGAGTATCACACAATGTTTAGCTGGCGTTGATTGCAGTTTGTTTGGCATAATAAAAGCCTAAAAACATCCAATCCTGTCATGCGACACTTTCTGTAGGTCCATAAGACCATAAGATATAGGATCAGAATTAGACCATTTGGCCCATCAACCCTGCTTCGCCATTCAATCAGGGCTGATTTGATTCTCATCCCCATTCTCCTGCCTTCGCTCCGTAACTCTTGATCCCCTTATTGATCAAGAACCTATTTATCTCTGTCCGGACAAATGTGAGGTAATGTATTTTGGAAAGTCTAATACAGATAGGAAATATACAGTAAATAGCAGAACCCTTAGGAGTATTGATAGGCAAAGTGATCTGGATGTACAGGTACACAGGTCACTCAAAGTGGCAATGCAGGTTGAGAAGGTAGTGAAGAAGGTATATGGCATGCTTGCCTTCATCAGCCAGAGTACTGAGTTTAAAAATTGTCATGTCGCAGCTTTACAAAACCTTAGTTAGGCCACACTTGGTTGCTACACTATCAGAAGGATGTGGAGGCTTTGGAGAGGGTACAGAAAAGATTTATCAGGACGTTGCCTGGTATGGAGGGCATTAGCTAAGAGGAGAGGTTGGAGAAACTTGATTTGTTCTCACTGGAACGACGGAGGTTAAGGGGTGACCTGATATAAGTCCACAAGATTATAAGAGACGTGGACAGAGTGGATAGTCAGAAGCTTTTTCCCAGGGTGGAAGAGTCAATTACTAGGGGGCACAGGTTTAAGGTGCGAGGAGCAAGGGTTAAAGGAAATGTACGAGGCAGATTTTGTACGCAGAGAGTACTCATTGCCAGGGGAGGTAGTGGAAGCAGATACAGAAGACACTTTTAAGGGGCGTCTTGCCAAGTACATGAATAGAATGGATATAGAGGGATGTGGTCCCCGGAAGGATGGAGGGTTTTAGTTAAGTTGGGCAGTATGGCCGGTGCAGGCTTGAAGAACGTAAGGACCTGTTCCTGTGCTCTAACTTCCTTTATTCTTTGTTCTTAAAGACACTCAATGACCTGGTCTCCACAGCTCTCTGTGGCAATGAATTCCACAGATTCGCCACCCTCTGGCTGAAGAAATTCCTCCTCATCTCAGTTTTAAAGGAGTGTCCCTTCACTCTGAGGTTGTGTCCTCAAATCCTAGTCTCTCCCACTGGTGGAAACATCCTCTCCACGTCCGTTCTATCTGGGCCTCTCAGTATTCTGCAAATTTCAATTAGTTCTTCCCTCATCCTTCTAGACTCCGTTGAGTGTAGACCCAGACTCCTCAACTGCTTCTCATATGACAAACACTTCATTCCTGGGGTCGTTGGAAAACTGTATGTCTCCGGAAAATATTGGTCTCTACAGGGATTTCCAGCATGATTTGCTTTATCTGCCATTTATTTTGGCAAAGGCACATTCCGTTATGAGGTTGACAACACTCCAGGATGTTCAGTTCTCAGTGGCAGATCAGTGTCAGCCATCGCCCCTTCCCTCCTTGTAATCATTTTGTCTTTTGTTGTGCTACAATTGTGTCTCACAGTCTGGTCTTGGGCTAACAGCACTGGGAGGGATGTCAATCATAGAGCTCCGATCCTTTCTCTACATTGTCCCCTCACCAGGTCTATTCCGGCCTTGCTCAGGAGAGACCAGAAATTTCCGCCTGAGCTCAACAGAGATTTCCATCTGCACCAATTCCATGGCGGACAAGGTGGTAGAGTTCCAGCCATAGGCTGGGATTTTACGGCCTCACTCATCCCGAAACCATAAGATCCCACCCAAGATCAACGGGTCATTCCATGGCCTGCCCCTCACCCGCTCCGATTCCCACAGCGGGCAGGACAGTAAAATCCCGGCTATATAATCATACAGGGCAAGAAAAGTGGGCGGCATGATGGCACAATGGTTAGCACTGCTGCCTCACAGCACCAGAGACCTGGGTTTGATTCCCAGCTTGGGTCATTGTCTTGTGGAGTTTGCACCTTCTCCCCGTTTCTGTGTGGGTTTCCCCCAGGTGCTCCAGTTTCCTCCCAGAATCCAAAGATGCGTGGGTTAGGGTGATTGTTAAAGTTAAATTATTTGTCATAAGTAAGGCTTACATTAACACTGCAATCAAGTTACTGTGAAATTTCCCTAGTTGCCACATTCCGACGCCTGTTCAGGTCACCTAACCAGCATGTCTTTCAGACTGTGGGAGGAAAACCAGAGTACCCAGATGAAGCCCAAGCAGATATGGGGACAATGTGCAAAGACCACACAGACAGTGACCCAAGCCGGGAATCAAACCCAGGTTCTGACGTTGTGAGGCAGCAATCCTAACCACTATGCCATCGTGCAGATTGGCCATGCTATATTGACCCCAGTGTCAGGGGCATTAGCAGGGTAAATATGTGAAGGTTACAGGATTAGGATCTGAGTAGGATTGTGGTCAGTGAAGACTTGATGGGCCAAATGGCCTCCTTCTGCACTGTAGGGATTTATGAAAAGGCCCTTCAGTCCATTGAGTCTACACCAAAAATATCTCCCACTAATGGCTCGTTAATCCCATTTTCCTGCACTTGCCCCATATCCTTGTATATTATGATGTCTGAAGCGCTCATCAGATATTTTCTAAAGGTTGTAAGGTTTCTGGCCTCGAGTACCCTCCCAAGCAGGTCTGGCCACTATTGAATTCATGAGTAGGGAGATAGGAAATCAGCCGTCCTTGCCTAGCCTGGCCTACATGTGATTCCAGAGTCACAGCAATGTGGTTGACACTCAACTGCCCTCTGACATGGAGGGCAATTAGGGATGGGCAATAAATTCTGGCCCAATGACGCCCACATCCTGTAAAATGAATAAATAAAAAAGTTTAAGTTAATTTACAAGTAGGCTTACATTCACACTGCAATGAAATTACTGTGAAAATCCCCTAGTCGCCTGTTTGGGTACACTAAGGGGCAATTTAGCACGTCTAATGTACCTAACCCACGCATCTTTGGACTGTGGGAGGAAACCAGAACACCCGGAAGGAACCCACACAGATATGGAGAGAATGTGTAGACTCTGCACAGATAGTGACCCAAGCCAGGAATCAAACCCAGGTCACCTGGCTAACCGCTGTGCCAACGTGTCTCTCCTGAGAATATAAATAGACACAAACACTGTGAAGTTATCTGGACTTGCAATTGCATCGATTTCAAATTCTGCAGCCAATCCAATCTATTTGGCACGGCAGATGTATTCAGCCAATGACCTCCCACCCTGCAATCGCCACACATTCCCACTTACGCCCGGCGTTAGTAGTTGGTATTAGAACGGGAAGGCTGGCTGATTCAACTCCACCTTCCCAAGGCCAGGAGATACCCCACAAAACCCAGTGTACCTGCTGCGGCCCGAACGAGATTGGCTTAACTCTGTGTAAGGGCAAAGGTCGAACAAGGGACCAAGTGTGCGACAGAGTTGAAGGCACCTCCAGGCTGATTGTATTTGCCTTGCAAAAATGGATAAGGCGAGCCACGGAATTTGAAATGGCTGCAATTATAACCCAAATCGCTCTCTCACATTCAGATTTATGTGATTATTCAGGTGTCTCTTTATGCATTCAGTCAGTTTCCGCGATCGCAGGTTTTCACATCCTGATGCAAATTGTGGTCTAATTCTTCCTTTTAAATTGTGCACAGAGGAACACTGAACTCCAAGCTTAAGGGTATCTGGAGGTCGTACTGGAACAAGGATATATGCTCAATTACCACTGATCTGTCAGCCTTTCTGCAATTCCATTGTCGCTAGGTCAGATTTTTATAACTGCTGTATGTCAGACTGCACAGAATTGTAAAATCTTACTCGTTTTATGTAGCTTCATTGACAATTGCCCTGGATTCACAATTATTTTTTAATAAATGCACACCATTTTGCATTTTAATCACTTGCTTCTTTGTGGTGTTTCGACTCAATCATGTTTGCTTTGGTGAGTGTAACCTGGCTGAGAGATTCAGCAGGTACCGTGGGCCCCAGGCCACAGCATTGATCTATTAACATTTCTCAGGAGAAATCAGGGTAATTAATTCAAATTGTAATTGAGTCTGATCTCACACTTATTCTTCTATACAACTTATGTCCTTACCTCAGCTACTTTTCCTTCCTTCCTGTAACCAGACATTTCACAATTCGAGGTTGACATTAACGACAAGTCTATTTAATAACAAGCTGCGTTGTGGAATAGAGGGGTTTACAATGGATAGGCCCAGCTGGTGATAGCCTGTGCCCTGACCCTGGTGACAGCTGCACATTAACCCTGGTCTTAGCCCACACTTTGACCCTGGTGATATCCCGCACTCTCACCCTGCTGGTATCCTGCACTCTCACCCTGGTGATATCCCGCACTCTCACCCTGGTGGTATCCTGCACTCTGACCCTGGTGATTCCTGCACTCTGACCCTGGTGATATCCTGCAGTCTGACCCTGATGATTCCTGCACTGTGACCCTGGTGGTATCCTGCACTCTGACCCTGGTGGTATCCTGCAGTCTGACCCTGATGATTCCTGCACTGTGACCCTGGTGGTATCCTGCACTCTGACCCTGGTGGTATCCTGCACTCTGACCCTGGTGATATCCCGCACTCTCACCCTGGTGGTATCCTGCACTCTGACCCTGGTGATTCCTGCACTCTGACCCTGGTGATATCCTGCAGTCTGACCCTGGTGATTCCTGCACTGTGACCCTGGTGGTATCCTGCACTCTGACCCTGGTGGTATCCTGCACATACAAAATAGGTTTAGTACGAGATCATTTAAACTTTGAACTCCAGAAGTGAGGTTGAGAGTGACTGTCCTTGACATCAAGGCAGTATTTGACCAAGTGGGGCATGAAGGAGCCCTCACAGAAATATAACTGGACTAACCAAATGTATACTTCATCGCGAGGGGGATTGAATATAAAAGTAGGGAGGTCTTACTGCGGCTGTATAGGGCATTGGTGAGGCCGCAGCTGGAGTACTGTGTGCAGTTTTGGGCGCCGTACTTACGCAAGGACATTTTAGCCTTGGAGGGAGTGCAGAGGAGGTTTACTAGGCTGATGCCGGAGTTGAGGGGGTTGAGCTATGAGGAGAGGCTGAATAGATTAGGCTTGTACTCGTTAGAGTTTAGAAGAATGAGGGGAGATCTCATTGAGACGTATAAGATGATGAATGGGTTGGATAGGATAGAGGTGGAGAGACTCTTCCCGCTCAGAAAGGATAGTAGGACTAGGGGGCATAGCCTCAAGATAAAGGGGGGGCGGTTTAGAACAGAGTTGAGGAGGAACTTCTTCACTCAAAGGGTGGTGAATCTCTGGAATTCTCTGCCCGTTGAAGTGGTGGAGGCTGCCTCGCTAAATATTTTTAAGACACGGGTTGATGGGTTTTTGATGAGAGAGGGGATTAAGGGTTATGGGGAGAGGGCGGGAATGTGGAACTGAGCCATGACAGATCAGCCATGATCTTATTGAATGGCGGGGCAGGCTCGAAGGGCTAGTTGGCCTACTCCTGCTCCTATTTCTTATGTTCTTATGTTCTTATACTGTAGTTATAACCACAAACTATCTCAAAGTACAAGGGCAGCAAACTGATGGGAACAATCCCACTCTGATGCTCTCCTCCAAGGAACTCACCATTGTTTGGTCAAACTCCTGGAACCATCTCCCTGCCAGCGCTGTGAGTGTACCTACGCCACATGGACTGCAACAGTTCAAGAAGTCAGCTCACTACTTCTTAAGGACAATTAGAAATAGACAATAAATGTTGCCCTATCCATTAAAGCCCCCATGTTTTAAATTTAAAAAACACGCCCTTTATGCTTACTCTCTTCAGTAAGATTTTAGTTGGCCCTCCGCCCTAACTCCACCTTCCCAATTTAGAACCATAGAATCCCTACAGTGCAGAAAGAGGCCATTCGGCCCATCGAACCTGCATCCCACCCAGGCCCTAACCCCGTAACCCCATGTATTTGCCCTGCCAATCCCCAAGACACTATGGGGCAATTTAGCACGGCCAATCAACCTAAGTGTGGGGAGAAACCAGAACACCCAGAGGAAACCCATGCAAACAGGGGGAGAACGTACAGACTCCACATAGGCAGTCACCCGAGGTCAGAATTCAAGCCAGGTCCTGTGAGACAGCAGTGCTAATCAATGTGCCACTGTGCTATTATTTCCACATTATTTGATTTTCCCAGTATTTAATATTCTACTGATTCTGGTCTTGAATATTTTCAATGATTGTGTATCCATAGCTCTCTGAGGTACAGAACTTTAAAGATTCACAGACCCTTTGTAGAAATTTCCCACCAGCTCAGTACTAAACTGATGACCTCTTTTTCAGGAACTGTGACCTTTAGTCCTTCACTGCCCAGCCAGGGGAAACATCTTTCCAGCGTCTTAATGATCAGCCATGACCGAAATGAATGGTGGAGCAGATCCAAAGGGCTGAATGGCCTCTTCCTGCTCCTTCTCCTTTTCTATGTTTCTGCTGCCTCTATCCATCCTGTCAGAGCTTTAAGAATTTTATCTGTTTCAATTAAATCATCTGGCATTCTTTTAAATTCCAGGGATATTATCCTAGTTTAGTCAATTTCTCCTCATAGGACAATGACGTCTCCTCATAGGACAAGTATGTCTTCCCTCAGGGCAGCACAGGGTGGCACAGCGGTTAGCACTGCTGCCCCACAGTACCAGAGACCCCGGTCCAATTCCTGGTTCGGGTCACTGTCTGTGTGGAGTTTACACATTTTCCTCGTGTCTACGTGGGTTTCCTCCGGATGCTCCGGTTTCCTCCCACAGTCCAAAGATGTGCAGGTTAGGTGGGTTGGCCATGCTCAATTCCCCTTTAGTGTCAGGGGGACGAGCTAGGGTAAATGCATAGGGAGAGGGCCTGGATGGGATTGAAGCCAGTGCAAACTCAATGGGCTGAATGGCCTCCTTCTGCATGGTAGGATTCTATGAGTTCTATAAGGAGACCAAAACTGAGCACAGTATACCTGATGAGGCCAGGCCAAGGCTTTATAAAAATTGCAGTAAGCTACTTTGCTTTGTTACTCCAATCACTTTGTGATAATGTCTGGCAGGCAATCTGCTTTTCTAATTACTTGCCGCACTTGCAAGTGAACTTCCCGCGATTCGCGTACAAGGATACCCAGCTTTCTCTGAACACTGAGATGTCTTGGTCTCTCACCATTTGGAATGCGCTCTGCTTTTCTATTTTTAATTCCAAAACAGACAATTTCACACTTATATGTCAGCTGCCATGTTCATGCCCACTCATTTGACCTATCCCTTCACATCCTCTTCACAGTTTATTTTCCCACCTAACTGAGTATCATTAGTAAACTTGGAAGCATTATATACTTTCCTCTCAGCTAAGTCCGTGATACAGATTGCACTGCTGCCTCACAACACCAAGGACCCAGTCTGATTCCCAGCTTGGGTCACTGTCTGTGTGGAGTTTGCACATTCTCCCCGTGTCTGCATGGGTTTTCTCCTGGTGCTCCAGTTTCCTCCCACAATTCGAAATATGTGCTGGCTAGGTGGATTGGTCATGCTAAATTCTCCCTTAGTGTACCCGAACAAGCGCCAGAGTGTGGCGACTAAGGGAGTTTCACAGTAACTGAATTACAGTGTTAATGTAAGCCTACTTGTGACTAATGAATAGTAAACTTTTAAATAGTTGAGGCTAAAACAATGGCCTTTTAGGCACCCTGTTAGCTACATCCTGCCAATCCAACAATGTCCCATTTAATCCTGCTCCCTGTATCCTCTCTGTTAACCAATCCTCTGTTCATGCTAATACATTTCCTCTGATCTCAGGAGTCATAATATTGTGCAATAACCTCTTGTGTGGCTCCTTATTGAATTGTTTTCCAATCTGTTTACATTATATCCACTGATTCTTTCTTATTAGATTGATCCTTGAAATACTCTGACACATTTATCAAGCACCGTTTCTATGTTATGATTTAGTGCTGACTCTGCTTCATAATATCATACCCTTCCCAGTGTCCTGTTATTGCATTCCAAATAATAGATTCGAGCATTTCTGTACAGTTAACTAACCAGTCTACTTTCTTTCTCTCCATCTCCTTTCTCAAATATTATTATTATATTTGCTATCTCCCAATTAAAGGACAAAGAACAACAGCACAAGAACCCTTCTGCCTTCCAAACCTGAGCTGATCATAATGCCTGCCTAAACAAAAATCATATGCACTTACAGAGTCCATATCCTACCATTCTCTTCCTATTTATATATTCGTCTAGAAGCTTCTTAAATGCCATTATCATACCTGCTCCCACCATCTCCTTGGGCAGCACATTCCAGACATTCACTGCCCTCTGTTTAAAAAGCTTGCCTCGCACATCTCCTCTAAACTTTTTCCCACTCACCTTAAACCTATATCTCCTAGTACTTGACTTTTCTACCCTATATTCTCTATAATATGTACAGTCCTCAAGACATCACTATTTATTTCCCTAAGTTCCCTAACATCCATGCTTTTCTTAACAGTAAATACTGATGAGAAATATTCATTTAGGATCTCACCTATGTCTTGTGGATCTGCACATAGGTGACCTTGTTGATCCTTAAGAGGCCATACTCTCTTCCTTGTTAGTCTTTTGCCCTTTATGCATTTGTAGAAGCTCTTTGGATTCTCCTTTGCCTTATCTGCCAAAACAATCTCGTGTCCCCTTTTTGCCCTCCTGATTTCTCTCTTAACTCTACTCCTACACCCACTATACTCTTCAAGAGATTCACTTGATCCCAGCTGCCTATGCATGTCGTGTGCCTCTTTCTTCTTCTTGACTAGGGCCTCAATATCCTGAGTCATCCAGGCTTCCCAACTTCTGCCAGCCTTGCCCTTCACTCTAAGAGGAATGTGTTTACCCTGAACCTTGGTTAACACACTTTTGAAAGCGTGCCACTTACCAGACGTCCCTTTTCCTCCCCACAGACCCCCCCCAGACTATCGAAACTTCAAATGCCACTTCATTTTCTAAAGAGAACTATTAACTGTAATGTATAGAAAGTGCTTAAAATGAACCAAAATGGCTCGATTTTAGCATAAAAATCCTGATGTGTCAATAGTTTCCCCAGAGTCCTCAGGTGTGGTTATCAATCTTACGCCTTCAAGCAAGACATTCCCTCGGAAAGTTGGCATCTGTTTGTTCCCTTCTTCCAGTCCCAATGAAAGGGTCAGTTCAAAAACATAAATGCTGAATATAAGAAGCAAAAGTAGAAAATGTTAGAGGTCTGCAGCTCAGGAAACAGTCAGAGCTGTTCCAGCTGAATGATGTTCAGAGAAGAATGGCAAAAACATAAGATAATGGGGAATAAGACTCACACTTACTCAGATACATACAGAGACACACATATACACACACATACACATAGGCACACTCATATGCAGATACATACACATACATAGGCACACTCACACACAGACACATACACATCCATAGGCACACTCACAGGCAGATACATTAGGGAAAGTGGAACTGATCCACTTCAGATCAGCCATGATCTTATTGAATGGTGGGGCAGACTCGAAGGGCTAGATGGCCTACTCCTGTTCCTATTTCTTATGTTCCTATGTTCTTTTGTAGATATATACACATCCATAGGCACACACGCTCACAGATACATACAGATACATAGGCACACTCACACACACACACACACACACACACACACATCGGCATATATACATGCACACATGCACACACAGGCAAATACATACACACACATATGCACACATATAGGCACATACATATTTAAATCCATACGTTCATAGGCACACACTGAGGTACACATGCACACACATACATACTTAAACACACACGCACACACTCAAGCAGGTACACATACACATAAGCACACACGCACATACTTAAACATACAGGCAGAGACATTGGCACGCATACATAGGCATGCATACCTATAGGCATACACATACAAATGCACACATATACATAGACACATACATACATAGATATACACACAAACATAGACACCTGCACAAAGACAAACACACCCACACACATTCAAGCACACTTGCACATAATTAAGTATACACATACACATACAAAGGCACAAATACATCACACCAGCACACACACATACACATGTAAAGGCGCACACACCATACATAAACATACATTGCGCATACACACATGCACACAAACACAAATAGACATAGACACGCACATCGACACATGCTCACACAACCTTTCTCCTTCTCTGTCTGTGGCATTCCTTTGGGAGCGATGATGGCTTGCTTCCACTCTGGTTTGATGGGTTCTGAGATAGCAGACAAGCCCAGTGTGTGACCTGCAGACTCTTCCACATCTGAGAAGTAGGGAGTGTTTGAAGGGCTGGTTAGATGAGTTGTTTGAAAGTTTGAGCTCTCCCTCTGCCGCCTCACCTTCATCTTTGCACCTTTGAGTCAGCCTTCTCCAATTTGATTAATCACAAGTCAGAGACTCCCACGAGTCGCTAGAATGTTTGACATCTCCGGTCTTGCCTTGAGCACATCCTGAAAGCATTTCCGCCATTCTCCTGGACATATAACAGACATATGTGTGAGTTGGATGTATAGATATGTGTGTCACATATACAACTAGACACATACGTCGGGATTTTACCGCCCCGTCTGCCACGGGAATCGGAGTGTGTGAGGTGGGGTGAGCAGACCATGGAAAGGTCCATTGACCCTGGGCAGGATTTTCTGGCCACCCCAAAACTGGAGAATCCCACCCAAGATCTTTGCATGGGCCATGTCCCGTCTGCTACAATTCCCATGGTGGGCAGGATTGGAAAATTTCGCCCATAGACGGAGACAAACGTGCACTTAGATTCTCACATACATCAGACGGGGCATCGAGTGTAAAAGTTGGCAACTCATGTTACAGTTGTATAAAATGTTAGCTAGGCCACATTTGGAATACTGTATCCATACTGCCAGAAGGATATGGAGGCTTTGGGGAGGGTGCAGAAAAGGTTTACTAGGATGTTGCCTTGTCTGGAGGGTATTGGCCATGAGGAATGATTGAATAAACTGGGATTGTTCCCCCTGGAAAGACAGAGTCTGAGGGGTAACTGGATAGAAGTTTATAAAATGATGAGGGATATAGATAGAGTGAACAGTTGGAAGCTTTTTCCCAGGGCAGGAATGACAATTACAAGGGGGCACAAGTTCAAAGTAAGGGGAAAGGTTGAGTGGAGATGTGCAGGGGAAGGTTTTTACGCAGAGGGTAGTGGCAGCCTGGAATGTACTGTCAAGTGAGGTGGTTGAGGCAGATACGTTAGCCACATTTAAGACTTATCTGGATAGACAAAAGTTTATTTATTAGTCACAAGTAGGCTTACATTTACACTGCAATGAAGTTACTGTGAAAGTCCCCTAGTTGCCACACTCTGGCGCCTGTTCAGGTACAATAAGGGAGAATTTAGCACAGCCAATTCGCCTAACTTGCACATTTTTGGGCTGCAGGAAGAAACCCACGCAGACACGGGGAGAACATGCAAACTCCACACCAAACTGAGGCTGGAACTGAACCCAGGACTCTGGTGCTGTGATGCAACAGTGCTAACCACTGGGCCACCGTGCTGCCCCTGAACAGAGGATAGAGGGACATTAGTGGTATATCTAGATAGGGCAATGTGATTGGCGCAGGCCTGGAGGGACAAAGGACTTGTTTGTGTGCTGCATTGTTCTTTGTATACATCGGAAAGATGAAGTCAAATGACATGTAAAGGGAAGAAATGGAAATGTGAGGGTTAAATAACTGAGGAATACAATACGTCCCTACCACTTAAATTCCAAGTGTAAGTAACTACCAGTTTTGAGGTGCTGCTTTTAAGGGCTGTGCTAATGTTTTTGAATCCACCAGTCAGTTTTTGCTAGCTCTCCATATCATTGTGGTAACTAGGGAGCACGAGGCAATTAGTCCGGTAGGTAAATGCAGTTAATTGGATTCCTTGCTTGTATTACAGACAAGTCATATTTGATGAACATGAATCTGACAGAACTGTAATCATCTTTCGCCACAACAATTCCAGCTGCCTGAATCTGTAACATTTCTAATTTGTTTATCTTACCTTGACTACACAGGAACCATAGTTAAGGAGCAACAAAGAATTAGAATTAAAGCTTTCGCTGTCAGTTCTCATATCTGTTTGGAAGCTGATATGTTTGTCCTCTAAGCTACTCAGCAAATCTGAAACAAAAAATTAGTCCAACGTTTCAAGTTTTAGTTATTAGATGGAGGGCACGTAGGTAGAGTGGTTAGCACTGCTGCCTCACAGTGCCAGGGACCCAGGTTCGATTCCAGCCTCGGGTCGCTGTCTGTGCAGAGTTTGCGCATTCTCCCCGTGTCTGCGTGGGTTTCCTCTGGGTGCTCCGGTTTCCTCTCACAGTCCAAAGGTGCGTGGGTTAGGTGGATTGGACATGGGAAATTGACCCTAATGAGAGGGGATCGGCAGGATAAATGTGTGGGGTTATGGGAAGAGGGTTTGGGAATGTGGTCGGTGCAGACTCAATGGGCCGAATGGCCGACTTCTGCACTGTAGGGATTCAATGATTGGGATGAAGCCTATTCACCTGAACAACCTGGATACCACTGGAGTAAGGTGGCAGAGTGATTGTACTTTGAACAAACTGCTGCATCTTTCTGACCATAAGATTGTTGTCAAAAATCCACCCAGTTTAGAGATGTTCTTTTGAAGAGGAAATCTGCCATCCTTACTAAGTTTGGCCATACTGTTAAAATCATAGAATTACCCGGTTCAGGAGAGGCCATCTCGCCTTTTGAGTCTGCACTGATAAAGAGAAACACTTAATCCCACCGACCAGCAATTAACCCATCGCCTTGAACGTAATGATGTGCCAAGTGCTCATCCAGGTACTTCTTAAAGGATGTGAGGCATCCCACCTCCACCACTCTCCCAGATGCAAAATCCTACTAACTGCCCTGGCTGGAGACAATTAATCTGTGATTATCCCTCTCTCATTGTCTGTACCTGTAACGATTTTATTACCTGAAATGATTCACATTCCAACCACTATCTTGTAATTGTGTCTTTGCCTTGTTTGTGAAACCTACCTCTCCGCTCACCTGATGAAGGAGCAACGCTCCGAAAGCTCATGACTCCAAATAGGCAGTAAGGAAGGCAAATGACATGTTGGCCTTCACTGCGAGAGGTTTCGAGTACAGGAGCAGTAATGCGCTGTTGCAATTATCTGGAGCCTTGTTGAAGCCACACCTAAAGTATTGTGTGCAGTTTTCTGAGGAGGGATGTTCTTGCTCTCGAGGGAGTGCAGTGAAGGTTTACCCGGCTGATTCCGGGGATGGCAGGACTGATGTATGAGGAGGGATTGACTAGGTTAGGATTGTTTTTGCTGGAGTTCAGATGAATGAGGGGATCTTATAGAGACTTATAAAATTCTAACAGGGCTAGACAGGGTAGATGCAGGGAGAATATTCCCAATGGTGGGGGAGTCCAGAACCAGGGGCGCATGTAAACTATGTATAACCCTTAACAAATATACCTGAAGTGTTCCAATCAAACAGTACTTCCCATAGACAAAAAAACCCTTCCCACAGGTTTAATGCAGCAAAGACTAATGCTCACGTGATACTGGGATGAGTCCTTTGGATGAATACTGCAGCACTCTGAATTACCTCCCACAGATGTACAGGTTAGGTTGATTGTCCATGCTAAATTGCCACTTAGTGTCAGGGTATATTTGTGGGGCTACAGGGATAGGGGCTGGGTGGTGCAGACTTGATGGGCCAAATGGCCTCCTTTTGCACTATTGGGATTCTATGATTCTAACCGGAGCACCCAGAGGAAACCCACACAGACACAGGAAGAACTCCACACAGACAATGGCCCAAGGCCAGAATCCAACATAGGTCCCTGGCGTTGTGAGGCAACAGTTTTATCCAGGGTGCCACCATCGCCCCTTGACAGGGTTTTCTGATCTTGTTTGTGGGCAGAATTTGCCAGTATGGCCAAAGTTGGTGGGTCCAGAAAATTCCAGCCAGGGTCTTACGAAATACCAGTTTGCTTTATATAATACTTTCGTGATTTTTTTAATGATTAATTTTTATTAACACCTCCGGAAAAGCTGTTACACAAATCAGCAGTTTACACAGTGGGAGCAGGAATATAAGCTGCAGTGCAGTGCATCTGTTTGTCCATTACATGAAGTTAAAATTGAAAACATTTTCTTCTGTGACTTTTGGAGAGCAAAGTCATCAGTGATGTCCTCAAATGATAAGCTATGAAGTTTATCACTTTGGATGCACGTAATGTTCAGGGCAGATCACTTGCCTTGTAGCACTGCTGTCTGCATTCTTGATGTTTTGCAGTTGAGAGAATGACCCTTCCCCTCAGTAGCTTTTTTCCATTAGAGTCAGAAATAACTGCAATGTTTTTTTTTGCGGTTGCCAACCAAATCACAGCTTGGATGATGACGAGATACAGGTTCTGGTGGCTTTGTAAAGGTGTCCCAGATCTGCATAATGTTCCTGTAGGATCCATTCGTTTCTCAGAATAGACATAGACGGCACTAATAAGTTGAATTTCTTTTATTGAGCAGAATTTTAAAGTTAACACATTACAGAAAGCGAAAAAAAAATTTACTGGACAGAGATTGAGACACCAGCAAAAGTCAGTTCTGATACAGACTTGGCCCAAACATCACACTGAAGACATATAGCTGTACAGAGCATTCTAACTTTCCGGTTATCTGTGTTAAGAAATTACTTGGTACACGCAGCCTCTAACTTTCATAAACAATTTGCAGCTGTGGCCTTGAAAGCTTTGTTTTGACTTATGAGAAAGCTCGCTTACCTTTCGAAAATGTGGCCAATTTCTAAGCTCATCCCAGTATGCCTACTGAGTTTTAAAATGTGGTCAAGTTAGTTTTAAAGTTTAGCACAGGCAGAAATATCTTAAAATGAAGTCTTTGCATTAACTGAAGAAAATCATACAAAGGATCTCATTGTTCCTTAATATAAGCATAGAAGTGTTTTATTTCACCAAGGAGGTTAATGTCACACCTTCAGGGTCATTATTCAAGAGAAGCTTTACACTTACACGCAGCCATTCTTACAAGGGATCCAAAGCAACCAAGAATGGAAAATAGTTTGTAACATTTTCGTAGATGTTTGCTCATTTCTTCAAGTTGTTTTCAATAAATCCATCACTGGGATAAAGAATCTCGCTTGAATTTTTTTCCTTTGGATAAAGACTCATCAGCAGTATGGGGCAGCACTAACATAGAGGTTTTGTCACTGGACTAATAATCCAGCCACTCAGATTACTGCTCTAGGGATCCAGCTTCCAATCGTGCCAAGACAGATGATAAAATTTGGATTCAATAAAAATATTTGGAATGATAAGTCCAATGATGACCATGAAACCATTGTCAATTGTTGTAAAAGCCCATCTAGGTCACTAATGTCCTTTACGGAAGGAAACCTGCTGTCCTTACCCAGTTTGGTCTACTTTACAATGATACTACCGGGACTTGATGGTTTGAGTTATAAGGGGAAGTTGGATAGACTGGGACTTTTTTCCCTGGAACGTAGGAGGCTTACGAGTGATATTATAGAGGTCTGTAAAAGAATGAGGGGCACAGATCAACTTGATAGTCAACGTCTTTTCCCAAAAATCGGGAAAACTAAAACTAGAGGGCATAGGTTTAAGGTGAGAGGGGAGAGATACAAAAGAGCCCAGAGGAGCAATTTTTTCACACAGAAGGTGGTGAGTGTCTGGAACGAGCTGTCAGGTGTATTACTAGAGGTGGGTAAAATTTTGTCTTTTAAAAAGCATTTAGATGGTTACATGGGTAAGATGGGTATAGAGGGACATGGGCTAAACGGCTCCTCTTTCTGTGACTGGATCCTGAACTTCCTAACCCACAGACAATGATCAGGAAGGGTAGACTCCTTCATGGCCATTCTCAACACCAGTACCCCACAGAGCTATGTTCTCAGCCCCTTACTATACTCCTCATAAACCTATGACTGTGTGGCCAAATTCCCCTCCAATTTGATTTGCTGACAACAGCACCATAGTGGGTCAGATCTCAGACAGTGATGAGACAGAGTAAAGGAATGAGATAGAGAATCTGGTGAATTGGTGTGACAACAATACTCTCTCCCTCAATGTCAACAAAACAAAGGAGATTGTCATCGACGTAGTAGGGGACATGCCCCAGTCTACATCAACAGGGAAAGTAGAAATGTTGGAGAGTTTCAAGTTTTTAGGTGTCCAGATCACCAACAACCTGTCCTGGTCCCCCCCATGCCAATACTATAGTTAAGAAAGCCCACCAACGCCCCTACTTTCTCAGGAAGACTGAGGAAATTTGGCATGACAGCTACGACTCTCATCAATTTTCACAGGTGCACCGTAGAAAGCATTCTTTCTGGTTGTGTCACATCTTATTACGGCTTTTGTTCTGCCCAGGACTGCAAGAAAGTTTGTGAATATAGCCCAATCCATCACATAAACCAGCCTCCCATCCACTGACTCTGTCTACACTTCCTGCTGCCTTAGAAAAACAGCCAGCAAAATTAAGGACCCCACGGACCCTGGACATTCTCTCTTTCACCTTCTTCCGACAGGAAAAACATACAAAAGTATGAGGTCACGTACCAACCGACTCAAGAAAAACTCTTCCCTGCTGCCATCAGACTTTTGAATGGACCTACCTCACATTAAGTTGATCTTTCTCTACACCCGAATTATGACTGTAACTCTACATTCTGCACTCTCTCTTTTCTTTCTCTATGAACAGTATGCTTTGTCTGTATAGCGAGCAAGAAACAGTATTTTTTACTGTATATAAATCCATGTGACAATAAGAAATCGAATCAAATCAAATCCGAGGGCAACTGGGACTAGCTTAGTGGTTAAAACAAAAAGGGGCAGCATGGACAATTTGGGCCAATGGAGTTGTTTCCATCCTGTAAATCTCTATGGCTCTATAACTCAATGTGACTCTAGGTCGACAGCTTTGCAGTTGACTCTCAACTGCCCACTGAAATGGCCTAGCAAGCCACTCAGTTCAAGCGTAATTCGGGATGGGCAATAAATGCTGGCCTGGTCAGCAGAACCTAAATCTCATGAAAGAATAATGAAAAGGTGCATCGCCATCCTTGACTTCTGTTTTTTTAATCCTTTTCCATTTATCAACAGGTTTGTAGTCTACATCAGGCAGGATTTCTCCTTCTTTGAGCTCAAATTCGCCAAAACCCTGATAGGTTACTTTGAAGTAGTGAGGGAGAAGTGTAAGACTTTGACAAGATCTAAATAGCAGACTATCATATAAAGTTAAAGCACGTGGGATTGTATGTCGTGTCTTGAGATGAGTAGAAAGCTGGCTAGCAGATAGGGAGCAAAGAGTTGGCATAAATGGGTCTTTTTTTGATTGATAGTGGGGTGCCACAGGGTTCTGTGCTAGGACCCCAACTGTTCACATTATCTATCAATGATTTGGAAGAGGGAATTAAATGTATTATCTCCAAATTTACAATCGATTAAAAAAAAGGTAGGAGAGTGAGCAGTCAGGAGGATGCAGAGATGATTCAGTGAGATTTGGACAGGCTGATTGTGTGGACATATGTATGGCAGGTGCAGTACAATGTGGATAAATGTAAGCTTTTTGGTAACAATAGTAGGAAGACAGACTTGAATGGGTATAAATTGAGAGAGGTGGATACTCAGCGCGACCTTCTGCATCAGTCACTGAAAGTAAACGCGCAGGTACAGCCAGCAGTAAAAAAGGCAAATAGTATGTTAACCTTCATAGTGAGAGGATTTGAGTATAGGGCTAAGGATGTTTTACTGCAATTATATAGGGTGTTGGTGAGGCCACACCTGGAGTATTGTATTCAGTTTTGGTGTCCTTACCTTGCTATAGAAGGAGCACAGTGAACATTTACCAGGCTGATTCCTGGGATGGCAGGTCTGTCATATGAGGAGAGACTAAGTCAGTTTGGGTTATATTCACTGGGGCTTAGAAGAGTGAGAGGGAATCTCATAGAAACTTATGAAAATTCTAGCAGGGTTAGACAAGGTAGGTTCAGAAAGAATGTTCCCAATGGTGAGGGAGTCCTTAGGGGATCATAGTTTGAGGATAAGGAGTAAATCTTTTAAAACTGAGGTGAGGAGAAATTTCAGAGGGTGGTGAATATGTGGAATTCACTACCACAGAAAATAGCTGAGAACTAAAGATTGTGTGATTTAGGTCTTGAGCTAATGGAATATGAGGGGAACAGGATATTGAATTTGATGATCAACCATCTTCATAATGAATGGTCGAAGAGATTCAAAGGGCTGAATGGCCTCCTTCTGCTTCTAGTTTCTAAGTACAAGTTTTGCACATGTACTGAGGGCGATCTGTGCATCCTCTAGGCCCTTCGATTCAGAATGCAAGTTCAAACCTCTATGTGGGACTCATCGAAGACAGCCACGCTAAATTTATGGATAGCAGCAGGAGTAACTGAATGAAGTTTTTCATTGTGTCCTGGTTCAATATTTTCAATGGATTTTTCATGAAATTTTGAGATGAATTATTGTCTGACCAAATTTATGACCCTTTTATGGGTCACTTACACAGTAAGTGTGTTACCATATATATGTCATATCAGAGTGGAAAGACCACATTTAGAGTTATACTCCTATTTCTTCTTTATTTATCAACCGATTATGATAAAGTTTGGTACAGAGTTGTTTTCTTTTCTCATGTGCTGGGGCCTTCATTTTGTGAGGCCTTACACTGCAGCTTAATTAGCTTCAATCCAGCACTGTGGGTAACTTATCTCCCGACTCCACAAAACCAGACCGTTATTTACAAGGCATTAGTTAGGAGTGCCTGAATGAGAGGAACCCACACAACACAAGAACTTTTAGCATCCATGCTAAAGCAGCCTCCTGATTAGCACTCTATCAACCACAGTTAATGGGACATGGTGGCCTAGTGGTATTGTCGCTAGACTGGTAACCTTGTGACCCAGGGTAACTCTCTTAGGACCTTGGCTCGAATCCCACCATGGCAGATGGTGAAATTTTAATTCAATAAAAATCTGCAGTTAAAAGTCCAATGGTGACCATCAAACCATTGCTGATTGTCGAAAAAACCCACCTCGTTCACTAATGTCCTTTAGGGAAGGAAATCTGTCATCCTTACCTGGTCTGGCCTACATGTGACTCCAGAGCCACAGCAATGTGGTCGACTTTCAACTGCCCTCTGCTTTCCAGGGTTGGACAATAAATGCTGGCCAACCGACAACATCCATGTCCCATGAATAAATTTTGAAAACCGGTCAGAGAATGAAGAGAGCTTCGGTGTGATTGACTCTTAAATGCCCTCAAGGGTGGGCAATAAATGCTGAGCTCGTCAATGACATCCACATCCCATGAACGAATAAATGAAAACATTCATTCCCTTCACCACACGCAGCTATGTGGGTGCCATCCACACTGCGGTGACTCACTGAGTCTCCATCGACATCTTAAATATATCACATTGCAGTCATCCTCTTCATCCAGTTGCAAGTTCCATTTGGGATTGCACTAAGTAGGCCAACAATTGGTAAGATGAAGACATCAGGATAAAGAAATTTTGGAACTCCTGTGTGTGTGCTAAACAAACCAGGAATCCTCATTACTGAGCAGAAAAGCTGAGGCACATTTACAAGGTTAATAGACTTTTTGATGAGTCTAATAATGTATTCAAGAGTGAATTTCCATCCTTTTTTTGGTATCTTTCGGTACTTTATTTCTATTCAAAAAAACCAATTAAGTCCAATCATGGTCCCCACATAAGGGACAAACTGGATCCAAGCTGATAAGGCAGGGATATTTCATCCCATCTTGGGTTTGATCACACAAGATCCAAGGATGAGACATTGAACCCCCCCCCAAGCTGAATCTAACATTTCACCTTAGCCAAAAGGCCAAGATGGCTTTGAAAAATTGCATCAGATAAAGCCTCGATTTCACCTCGTTGGCTACTCTGATCACATACTCTACCCTAACTTAGGCAAACCACCATCGCAGGTGTCAGCACATCCCCAGCGCTATGAGCTAGTATCATACCCTGCCTGATAATTGTTTCACTCCTGTTTGAAATTGGTTTCACCCTTGTCAGGTAAGTAGCTATTTTCAGGCTTAAGAATATTGAGACCAGAATATCACATAACCTAAAGGGCAAATGATCAGCCTATACGCTTATAGGCATAGTGAGGAAAGGCAAAAGTTACATTGAACACATGTTAGAACAAGCGGTCATCTCTCCAGTAACCATATCAATGAACTGGTGTTATGGAATGGCTGCCTATCAAAGGCTAATGGTTCAATTGGAATCTGTTTTGGACTTGACTCAATTAAACAAGTCAGCAAGGAATGAGATCCAGTAGACGTAAGTTTGGCCAAACTAGCAAATAACACTCTCTTCACAAAATTAGGCACCAACAGCAGCCTCTGGGCAAAGAATCCAGATTGGTAAAAGATCTACTCCTGCAGAAAAGATGTACTAGGATGTTACTTGATAGTTTGAGTTATAAGGGGAGGCTGGATAAATTGGTATTATTTCACTGGAGCGTAGGAGGTTAGGGGTGATCTTTTTGAGGCCTATAAAATAATGAGGGGCATTGATCAGCTAGAAAGTCAATATCTTTTCCCAAAGGTAGGGGAGTCTAAAACTAGAGGACATAGGTTTAAGGTGAGAGGAGAGAGATACAAAAGGGTCCAGAGGGGCAGTTTCTGCACACAGAGGATGGTGAGTGTCTGGCACAAGCTGTCAGAGGTAGTAGTAGAGGTGGGTACGATTTTTCCTTTTAAAAAACATTCAGACAGTTACATGGATAAGACGGGTATAGAGGGATATGGGCCAAATGCAAGCAATTGAGAGTAGCTTAGTGGTGAAAAAAAAGGGGCGGCATGGACAAGTTGGGCTGAAGGGCCTGTTTCCATGCTGTAAACCTCTATGACTCTATAACTAATTTTCTCACCCTATTTGGTTAATATTGTTTAACGGGTTACCATTTGGAATTGCTTCTGCATCCGAGATATTCCAAAGAATGGTATCTCAGGTGGCTAGACGGATTGGAAGCAGTATTATACAATATGGATGACATTCTCACGTATGATTCATCAATGGAAGAACATGACCCTGGAGTGAGGGTAGTCCTCAAAGCTCTACAATAAACAGGGTCAACACTGAATGACAAATGTGAATTTGCAAAGCCTGTAATAAAACTCTTCAGCCACGTTGTGCAAGCTTTGAGAATTACAGTCGACCCGTAGAGAACCAAGGTCGTTGGACACAAAGGTTCCTTGAGATGGTCAAAACCAAGTAGGCAAGTTACTATCAAACTTAGTGGAAATCAATGAGTCATTACAAGGGTTGTTGAAATGAGGTCAATGATGGTTCAGGAATGTGGACCAGCAAAATGTTTTAGATAAGATCCCAAATCTAATTTCAGGGGAAATTCTTGAGCACTACAATCCAGATTTGCCAACAATTGCGGCAGTGGACACATCAGCTATTTGGCCCATTGAGTGCACTGACCACAATCCCACCCAGACCCTATCCCCATAACCCCACTTATTTACCTTGCTAATTCCCCTGACACTAGTGTCAATTTAGCATGGCCAATCAACCTAACCTGCATATTTTTGGATTGTGAGCGATGCTGTTTCAAGGAGGTGGTACAGTGGCACAGTGGTGCTGCCTCAGAGTGCCAGGGACCTGGGTTCGATTCCGGCCTTGGGTCACTGTCTGTATGGAGTTTGCATGTTCTCCCCGTGTCTGCATGAGTTTCCTCCGGGTGTTCCAGTTTCCTCCCACAATCCAAAAATATGCAGGTTAGGTTGACTGGCCATGCTAAATTGACACTAGTGTCAGGGGAATTAGCAGAGTAAATGTGTGGGATTACGGGGATAGGGTCTGGGTAGGATTGTGGTCAGTGCACTCAATGGGCCAAATGGCCGCTTTCTGTACTATAGGGATTCTATGGTTCTAAATTATAAAAGATGGAAAAAGAAGACCAGTCTATTACACCTCAAGATTTCTCATGAACACAAAGAGGTATGCACCCGTTGAAAAAGGAGCATCAATAACCACATAGGTTCTCTAATTATGTCACAGGACTCAGGTTTAACATTGAAACTGACCACAAACATTTGGATATTCTCCCCAACCTAAAGGAAATTGCAAAAAAAAATCCTACCTAGAATTTGATGTTTTAGACTGAGACCCAGAGATACGATTTGGTGACTGAGTATGTTCAAGGTGAGTACCAGACAACAGCTGATGCATTACCAAGAGTATCAGTGGAAGGATCAAATTGGAAGTGGAAGGAAGTGAAAGCATGTGCTTCACTCACTACCAATGAGAAGAGGTTACAAGAAAAAAGCAAACTCAACGGAAGGATGACAGGTTCCATTAAAAATAAAAGAGTATTTCCAGAACGGATGGCCAAAGTGTATTCCTAACAATCCAGCACTTCATCAGTACTTAGAACAGAGCAAACATCTTGCAATCATTGATGATTTCTTAAAGAAAGACATGCTAGCTTCCTTCACTAGATCAAAAACCCTGTATAACACCACTCTTCGTGTGGACATCCAAGTATTTTTTAAATGTGCCAAGAGCTTTTGCCTCTATCACTTTTTCAAGCAAGGAGTTCCAGATCCCTTGGAGTGAAAAGAATTGTTCCTCATCTCTTCCCTAATCCTGCTAATTACTTTGAATCTATGTCACTTAGATTTTAATCCCTTTGCTACGGTAAATAGATTGTCCCTATTCATTCCATTTAGGCACCTCATAATTTTACATATTGTAATCAAATGCTAAAGGTCAGGTGACTAGGAAGTCCTTGTCCTATTTCCTTTGAGTTAGTCGTGACCCACATCAAGATCCACAACTAGGACCCGTACCAAGACAACTAAATTCCTGACCCTATTTCAACAACTGTGTGACTTGATTAAGTCCATCTCACTGACAAGATGTGACATAAGGAGATTAAAAAAAAAGTAGGCTCGCAAAAGGAAGTCATTGGTCCAAAAAAGAAAATGCTGGGAAATCTCAGCAGGTCAGGCAGCATCTGTAAGGGAAGAAAAGAGCTGATGTTTCCAGTCCAGATGACCCTTTGTCAAAGTTCCTTATTCGTGTCGGTTTAAGGGTAATTCTGGAAGTGTTGGCTAAACTACATTTGAGACTAAAGGGTCATCCTAAATCTTGAGCTCTGCACATGGAGAGTGCTCTCCACTGAGACAAATAAGCAAACATTGAGAGCACAGGACTATAAGACAGTAAATTCTACGTGCTGCTGTTGCGAATGCAAGGCTTCACAAAATAGTTATGTTTTGAACTGTCTCCCATAATTGAAGATAAAACAGAATGCCCTGGGAAATTGTATTGAACTCTCCTAGCACCAGCTCATAGGAACATAGGAATAAGGAGCAGAAGTAGGCAAATTCAGCCCTTCAAGTCCGCTCCACCATTCAATCAGATCATAGTTGATCTCTCCCTAGTCTCAAATCCACCGCTCATCTGTTCCTCGTATCCCTTTAACCCATTTTTAATACAAAATGTATCTATCTACTCCTTGAAATCATTCCATGATTCAGACCCCACCATGTTCTGGGGCAGCAAGATCCACAAATTCACAACCCTCTGCGAGAAGTAGCTCCTAAGTTTTAAATCTACCGCCTCTCAACCTATAACTATGGCCTCTTGTTCTAGATCTCCCCACAAGAGGAAACATTCGGTCTACATTTGAAAATGGTTACCAAGTGAATCTGGCTCAGGTCAAGACGCAACTGAAACACAAGGACCAAGTTTCACACCTGAACACAAAGAAACAGACACTGGTTCTTACTTTAGACAGATTTACAAATTCACAGGCTGCCTGATTGAAAAAAAAACTTGGACCCGGAGGGGAATTTGATGTGTTTTAATTTGATTTGATTTGAATTGATTTGATTTGATTTATTGTTGTCGCATGCATTAGTATACAGTGGAAAGTTTTGTTTCTCACACGCTATACAGACAAAGCAAACCGTACATATGGAAAGAAAAGAGAGAATGCAGAATTTAGTGTTACCACCATAGCTAGTTGTAGAGGAAGATCAGCTTAACGAGAGGTAGAATCATTCAAAAGACTGATGGCAGAAGGGAAGAGATTGTTCTTGAGTTGGCTGGTACAGGTCCTCAGACATTCGCATCTTTTTCCCAGGGAAGAAGATGGAAGAGAGAATGTTCGGGGTGTGTGGGGTCCTTAATCATGTTGGCTGCTTTTCCGAGACAGCGGGAAGTGTAGACAGTGTTAATGGATGTGAGACTGGTTTGAGTGATGGATTGGGCCTCATTCGCAACCGTTTGTAGCTTCTTTCAGTCTTGGACAGAGCAGGAGGCATACCAAGCTGTGATACAACCAAAAAGAGATAGAGTTCTTGAGTGAGAGAGAGAGAGACAGGAACAGCAGTGAAACAGGGAGAAGTGATCCTGTTGGGAGAGTAACTTTTAACAGTTACCTGTAACAATTGCCATTCTATGGAAGGGTGTTACAATGTATAAATTCAGCATGGAGTTTAAGGGTGTATTAAAATGGTACTGTAATTTAGAGTATTAATTCCCTGCTAAGTCATATTTAATCACTGCTTATTTTAGTTTATTTGTTACAGTAAATGTCTTAATGATTTAAGATCTCATTGTGTGATCCCTTTGACTTGGCCACTGGGAATTCAATTTTTTTATTAATTTTTACAGCACGTGAGTGTCATTGTCTGGGTCAGTATTTGTTGCCTATCCCTAACTGCCCTTCATTTCAGAGGGAATTTGAGAGCCAACCACATTGCTGTGGATTTAGAATCACAGGTAGCCCAAACCAGGTAAGGATGGCAGATTTTTTTCCAGAAAAGGCATGAGTGAATGAGTCCATTTTTACAACACTCAACAATGGTTTCATGGTCATCAGTAGATTTTTAAGTCCAGATTTTTATTGGATTCAATTTCCACCATCTGCCACGGTGGGATTCGAACCTGAGCCCTCAGAGCATTATCCCTGAGTCTTTGGATTGCTAGTCCAGTGATAATTCTGCTGTGGCATTGCCTCCCCTTTGTTTCTATGGGGATCCTGCCTTTGTGGAATGCATGGACAGCAAACCTATGTTATACCAACCACACCACAAGTGGCTTCGTACATTCAAATCCATGTCCTTTGTATGTGGAGGAGAATTGCTGAACTTTTCAACAATTCACTAAGTAAGCTGACTGTGTACCTTCTAAGATGCCATGGCATGCATTTCTTGCCCTGAAATGCCCTGTGTCAGATGGCGCTCTTTTAATGAAGAACTCCCATGACGCCAGCCAAAGCATCTACTGTCTTTGTTAAAAAGCGTAACCTTTCCGAATGTTCCTCATGGGTATAGACGCTGTTTGATGTGGGACTGAGCTATTCAGGTCACCCGATTCAAATGGCAAATTTACTGATCCCAGTGGGAGGTGTACGATTCTGGGCCTCAGTAGTCCCGGAATTAAGATTGGGTAAATAAAAAGCAAGGGGTTCCCCAGTTTGAAACTAAACCTTGCATTTAAAATGCCCCCTTCCTGATCTCAGGACCTCCCAAGAAAACCTATGGCCACTGCAAATTCTAATTTTTAAACAATTTATTGACAGCATGTGGGTGGTCGGCTGGTTAGGCCAGCATTTGTCACCCATCCCTAATTTTCTTTTTATCCATTCATGGGACATGGGCGTCGCTGGCTCTCCAGCATTTATTACTTGATGTAGGGGTCTGGAATAAGTTAATAAAACATATAACCATAGGTTTAAGAACACAATACTAACTTAAGAGTTAATGAACACTCTTGAGTGAATAGGGTGAACAGTGGGAAACTTTTTCCCAGGTCGGAAGTGACGATCACAGCGGTTCAAGGTGACTGGGGGGGGGGAAGGGGGAGGAGGAGGTTTAACTCAGACATCAGAGGGACGTATTTTACACAGAGAGTGGCAGGGGTCTGGAACGCACTGCCAAGCAGGGTGGTGGAGGCGGACACGCTGGGATCGTTTAAGACTTATCGGGATAGTAAATGGTAAATATTCATCATGGAGTTCAGTTACGAGTGGTGTGCCTCAGGGATCTGTTTTGGGGCCACTGTTGTTTGTAATCTTTATTAATGATCTGGATGAGGGTATAGTTGGGTGGATTAGTAAATTTGCTGATGACACCAAAGTCGGAGGTGTGGTAGATTGTGAGGAAGGGTGTCATAGTCTGCAGGGAGACTTAGATAGGTTGCACAGCTGGGCCGAGAGGTGGCGGATGGAATTTAATGCGGAGAAGTGTGAGGTAATTCACTTTGGTAGGAGCAACAGATGTGTCGAGTATAGGGCTAACGGGAGGACTTTGAATAGTGTGGATGAACAGAGGGATCTAGGTGTATGTGTACATAGATCCCTGAAAGTTGGGAATCAAGTAGATAAGGTTGTTAAGAAGGCGTACGGTGTCTTGGCGTTTATTGGTAGGGGGTTTGAATTTAGGAGTCGCAGCGTCATGATGCAACTGTACACTACTCTGGTGCGGCCGCACTTGGAGTACTGTGTGCAGTTCTGGTCCCCACATTACAGGAAGGATGTGGAGGCTTTGGAGAGGGTGCAGAGGAGGTTTACTAGGATGTTGCCCGGTATGGTGGGGAGGTCCTATGAGGAGAGACTGAGGGATTTAGGGTTGTTTTCGTTGGAAAGAAGGCAGCTAAGAGGGGATCTTATTGAAACATATAAGATGATTAGAGGTTTAGATAGGGTGGATAGTGATAGCCTTTTTCCTCGGATGGAGAAATCTAGCACGAGGGGGCATGGCTTTAAATTAAGGGGGGGTAGCTACAGGACGGATGTCAGGGGTAGGTTCTTTACTCAGCGGGTGGTGAGGGATTGGAATGCCCTGCCTGCTGCAGTTGTAAATGCGCCTAGTTTGGGGGCGTTTAAGAGATCTATGGATAGGTTTATGGACGAAAAGGGATTGGTATAGGCTAGTGGGTCATTGTTTTTGTAACTGGTCGGCGCAACATCGTGGGCCGAAGGGCCTGTTCTGCGCTGTAATGTTCTATGTTTCTATACAGTTGCATCATGTTTCTATAGCCACATGAACAGACTGGGAATGGAGGGGTACAAATGAATGGTCTAGTTGGACCAATGAGCGGCACAGGCTTGGAGGGCCGAAGGGCCTGTTTCCTGTGCAGTACTGTTCTTTGTTCTCTGAACTTGGACTATAGGCATACTGACAAAGGTTGCTGCTATAGAAGACAGCTCTATATGACTACCAAGTATTTTTCATTTAAAAAGAATGTATTTTCCATTTATGAAATGAAGGTAGTTTATTTTTAGGCTTTCGTGAACCTTCAGTCAATGAAAAGATGCAGTAGGGCTTGATGGGGTGGGGGTATAGACAGTGCCTGCATCCCAAAGGACAATGGTTCCACTGAATGCTGCTTTGTTATCAGCAATGGTCAGAACAAGATGGCTAACAACGCCAATTTGATGAATAGAACAAGACAGCTCCGAGCTAATAACACAGGTGCAGGGATTTCTCAGGGTAGGACAAGTGTCACGTGGGATGACTCATTCTCACTGTCTGGACTCCTGTATTGCTGGGCAACAGGAAAGCAGTAACATTCGTAATTAATAACAAATAAAATCCCATGAGGTCAAGATGTGCATTGTTACTGGCTGGAGTTAATGACAGGATGATTACTGATTTATTTGTATTGATATTTCCTGCACTATACCTACCAAAACGGGAGGAGAAATGATTTTGCAGATATACAATTGGCCTTGCGAAGGCTTTGTATCTCAGGGTGATATCGAGTGGCCTACATCCTTTGTCTGGAGTGCTGGGCTACTTTATATTGATTCATTTTGGTCGGACAAACTTGAATGTGGATTACAGTGTCAACGCAGGGTTCTGAAGAATGTGGAGGAACAGAGAGATCTTGAGGTTCATACCCTAAAATCTCTGAAGGTCAAGTGGATAGCGCCGTAAAGAGGGCTTGTAATATGTTAGCGTTTATTAACAGGGGATTTGAGTTTAAGAGCCAAGGGGTTATGCTGCAGCTATACAGGACCTTGGTGAGACCACATTTGGAATATTGTGTGCAGTTTTGGCCACTTCACTATAAGAAGGATGTGGAAGCTTTGGAGAGAGTGCAGATTTACCAGGATGCTGCCTAGTTTGGAGATAGATCTTATGAGGAACGGTTGAGGGAGCTCGGGGCTTTTCTCTTTAGAGCGGAGGAGGGTGAGAGGCGACTTAATAGAGATTTATAAGCTGATGAGGAGGATAGATAGAGTGGATGTGCAGAGACTTATTTCCTCAGGTGGGTGGCAGTTACTAGGGGGCATAACTATAAGGTTCATTGTGGGGGATACAGGAGGGATGTCCAAGGTAGATTCTTTACTCAGAGACAGGTTGGGGTGTGGAATGCACTGCCTGCTGTGATAGTGGAGTCAGGCACTTTAGGAACTTCCAAGTCGTTATTGGATAGGCATATGGAGCACACCAGAGTGATAGGGAGTGAGATAGCTTGACCTTGGGTTCGGACATAGCTAGGCACAACATCGAGGGCCCAAGGGCTTGTATTGTGCTGTACTGTTCTACGTTCTATATCATTCTCCCATTTGATTGTTTGGTTAATGAAGTCATGTCTTAAAAGCAGTACCCTGCATTTGATGAGCCTTTGTATTAGCTTAAGTTTAGTAGAATATAGCCCATCCCCAGTTGAGAGTCAACCACGTTGCTGTGGATCGGAGTCACACGTGGGCCAGACCAGGTAAGGGTGGCAGATTTCCTTCTGTAAAAGACAATTGTGAACCAGATGGGTTTGTCCGACAATTGACAATTATTTCACAGTCATCAGTACGTTCTTAATTCCAGATTTTTTTTATTGAATTCAAGTTCCAAAACACCTGCTGTGACAGGATACAAACTTGGGTCTCTGGAACGTTAGTGGAGTTCCAGGATTAATAGCTTGGTGATAATACCATCACCTCAACTTGGAAAAGTGGTGGTGAGCTGCCTTCTTGGACTGCTCCAGTCCCTTAGGTGTAGATCCACCCAAAATGATATTAGGGTGGGGGAGTTACAGAATTTTGACCCAGCCACAATGAAGGAACGGTGATGCATTTCCAAGTCAGGATGGTGAATGATTTGGAAGCGGCGATGTTCCCGTGTGTCTGCTGTTGTTAGTGGTTGTGAGTTTGGAAAGCACTGACAAAGGAACAGTTAGGATGCAGAAAAAGTAATTGACAAAAAGAAAACTCCCAAAAACAGCAATGTCCAATCAGATAAAGATGTAGAGATTTTGGAGGCAGTTCAGAGGAGGTTCACTAGATTGATTCCAGAGATGAGGGGTTTGTTGTGTGAAGAGAGATTGAACAGTTTAGGCCTATACTCACTGGAATTTAGAAGAATAGGGGAGGTCAAATTGAGGTATTCAAGATGATAAAAGGTATTAGGCATCCCTCAATCTGGTTACAATTCTCTAAATTTGCACACCTTTATTGTGGAGTCCAATAGGCGTAGACAAAGGTCATAGGTAGCACTCACTGAATGTTAAAATGGGCGGTGCGGGCTTGCAGGGCCAAAGGGCCTGTTTCCTGTGCTGTGTTGTTCTTTGTTCTTTGTATGGAGAAAATAGATGTGGAGCGGGTGCTTCCTCTTGTGGGACATTTTAGAATGAGAGGTCACAGTCTTAGGATAAGAGATGGCAAATTTAAAACAGAGTTGAGGAGAAACTATTTCTCCTTGGGGGAGATAATCTGATATTCAGTGATGCTTGTTGGGGGATCAATGATGGCCATATTGAAGGGCTCCCCTCCGTGAAGCACTTCCTCCGTTGCCCCCTGCTGCTCCCTGCCTCCAGCCTCCTTTGAAATAGTGGATGGAATCTTCCCATCCCACTTGCCACAGGATTAATAGCGGGCGGGACAGAAACATCAACAATCCATGACCTCGGGTGGGACTTTCAGGTCTTGGGGGCGATGCCACCAGAAAGCTCAGCTCTGTGCCTTAGAGCCCTTCATCTGAAAGGAAGACTGAGCTTAAATGACTCACGCAAAAAGCGGCAACACTCCCTCAGCACCACACTGAAATGTCAGTCTCGATTCAGAGCTCAAGTCTCTGGGGTCAGAATTGAATCCATGGCCTCCTGGGTGAAAGTGGCTTCCAGCGGGCAACGGCTGACATGACTATCAGTGCCACCCAGTGAACCGTGTGGGTAAGTGAGGACTCGGATGTCAGGCGAGATCGGTCTCAGTCTGGTTGCTTTGGAACCGGCATTGAGTGTCTGGGGCTTGTGCATGATGAATGGCTGTATAGTAAATGACAACGAATGTTCAACCAGAACAGCCCATTGTACCTGTAAATGTCTGTCGAAATATTAATCAAGCGTGAGGCTATTGGAGCGTGAAGAACAGTAGTTCAGTCTATAGCTGGGAGCAATTTGATGATAAAAAATGAAGTCATTAAGAACAACCTTTTGAAGACTCTCTCATTCTCCGCTCGGTGCTCCCCCTACCCCTCCACGCCCCATCGCCCCCTTCCAGCGACAGATACGATAAATGAAGGTGATGAGGCTTAGCCAGAAGCACAAGCAAGGAAGGAATAGATTGCCTGCAAATGGCATCCGTTTTTGAGATGTGTGCAACCAGAAGGAATGATCTCGAGGCAGTCAGATACCTGGGCCAGATTTCCATTTGTAAAGGGAAAGTGATGGATAGGGAAAGCCAGAAGGTACCAGCGAGTCAAAGGGAGAAAGGCAACAAGGACTGATTGGGGATATTGTCTGCTCTCTCTTGTGTTTATTGTTAATGCACTGGAAAGCATTCAGTGAAGAGTAACAGCCATGAATTGAACTGTAACCTGCTCCGCTCGCAGTATTCTGGCCAATCCTTGAGTTCGTATTTACCCTACTAATGCCCCTGAAACTGAAGGGCAATTTAGCATGGCCAATCAACCTAACCCGCACATCTTTGGACCATGGAAGGAAACCGGAGCACCCAGAAGAAACCCACACAGACACAGAGACAACGTGCAAACTCCACACAGTCACCCAAGCCAGGAATCAAACCCAGGTCCCTGGCACTGTGAGGCAGCAGTGCTAACCAGTGTGCCACCATGCCGAACCTTTAAGCTATATATGTCCTGGACAAGCTAGCTCATAAGTGACCCTCCTGAGTAACATTCCTTTTACTCAGTTGTCTCTCTCGCAGAGAGGACTGCACTTCTTCTCGATTTCATTTGCATTAGATGGTTCTTTCATTACTGCCTAAATGATCTAATGCACCATTAGTCACAAATAAACAAACAAAAGGATTTATAAAGAGAAGTGGCGTAATAAATTTCACAGTAACTTAATTGCAATGTTAATGTAAGCCTTACTTGTGACTAAGAGATAAACTTTTTTACTTTAACGTTGAAATAGTCAGGCTCAAACTTTCCCTCCCAGGTTGGATACTCAGAGTGTTGTGATATGCCCTTTCAGGGATATCAGCATGGCAACATTAGAAAGGAAGTGTGACACACAATCCAGTCTTAGTTTCACTGTTTTTCGAGCAGAGCACACACGCACAGCTCTGATGTCTTCAGAAATTATACCTATGTCTAACTGTTCTCATGTGTCTAGTCTTAATAAATGAACCCATAATGAATGATTGAAGCCTTGCGCCTTGTACAGTAAATAAGCCCAAGATTATAATAACATGACATGAAGAACTGTAATGATAAGACAGGTGGCAGCAATATGAAGTGCAGGCACAGCATGGTGGACAGACATAGTCTGTGCTACACAGCATGTGGAGAGCCTTCATATTTTGGTCAGACCACAGGGAAGTTACAATACTGGACAGCACTGAAAATGCAGTGTGGTGATTGTGAAGAGAAGCTTTGGAGACACAGTGCTGAGTTAGTTTGCAAGGAAATGGCACAGTGGTTAACACTGCTGCCTCACGGCGCCGGGGACCCAGGTTCAATTCTGGCCTCAGGCCACTGTCTGTGTAGAGTTTGCACATTCTCCCCGTGTCTGTGTGGGTTTTCTCCAGATGCTCCAGGTTTCCTCCACAGTCCAAAGATGGACAGAGTAGTTAGATCGGCCATGCTAAATTGCCTCTTAGTGTTAGCGGGACCAGCAGGGTAAATACGTGATTTTACGGGGATAGGGCATAGTTGGGATTGTTGTCGGTACAGGATTGATGGGCTGAATGGCTTCTTCCTGCACTGTAGGGATTCTATAAAAAGAGGTTTTGCTGATTGATCTAATTCTGTGAGGAGCAACATGGTATGATTGAGGAAATGGCCATGCTAAATTACCCCTCAGTGTTCGTACATTAAATGCGTGGGATTGCAGAGATGGGGTAGAGGTGTAGGTCTGGGTAAGTTGCTCTGGCGGAGGGTCGGTGCAGAGTCTGTTGGATAAATTGCCTCCTTCTGCACCGCAGGGATTCTATAATTCTATGAAAGGTAGTAAGCAGACAGATCCCTCCTTGTGGGACTGGAGCATGCAGCCCCTCAGTTCTATGAGTTGGACAGCACATCAAGGGGACTTGCAGTGGGTTAGCTCAATTGCTCAATTGGGAATGACCAGGGTGTGGGCTGGATCTATAGCGAGCAACTGAAAGTTATAGAGGAATACATCACGGAAACAGGCCCTTCGGCCCAACCAGCCCATGCTGACCATGGTGCCTCCCAGCTAGTCCTAATTGCCTATGTTTGGCCTATATCCCTCTAATTCTTTCCCATCCATGTACTTATCCAATTGCTTTTTAAATGTTGCTGTTGTACTTGCCTCAGCTAATTTCTGTGTCTAACTGTCCTAATACTTTTGATTAGGGAAAGCATCATGGCTGTACTGAGAGGGGATGTATCTGAGGGTTCAGCCGCTGAATCTATCTGGGTAGAACTGAGAAATAAGAAGGGGGAAATCACTTCGATAGGATTGCACTATAGGCCCCCAAATAGTCAGCGGGAAATTGAGGAGCAAATATATAAGATTACGGATTGCTCCAAGAATAATAAGGTGGTAACAGTCAGAGATTTTAACTTTCACAACATTGACTGGGACAGCCATAGTATTGGCTTGGATAGAGAGAAATTTGTTGAGTGTATTCAGGAGGAATTTCTCATTCCGTATGTGGATAGCCCAACTAGAGAGGGGGGCAAAACTTGAACTCCTCTTGGAAAATAAGGAAGGGCAGGTGACAGAAGTGTTACTGAGCGATCATTTTGGGACCAGTGACCATAATTCTATTGGTTCTAAGATAGCTATGGAGAATGGTAGGTCTGGCCCAAAAGTTAAAATCCTAAATTGCGGCAAGGCCAATTTTAATGGTATCAGGCAGGAACTTTCAAAAGTTAATTGAGGGAGTCTGTGGGAAGGCAAAGGGACGTCTGGTAAGTGGCACACTTTCAAAAGTGTGTTAACCAGGGTTCAGGGTAAACACATTCCTCTTAGAGTCAAGGGCAAGGCTGGCAGAAGTCGGGAACCCTGGATGACTCGGGATATTGAGGCTCTGGTCAAGAAGAGGAAAGAGGCACATGACATTCATAGGCAGCTGGGATCAAGTGAACCTCTTGAAGAGTGCAGGGCATTGTAGGAGTAGAGTTAAGAGAGAAATCAGGAGGCAAAAAGGGGACACGAGATTGTTTGGGCAGATAAAGCAAAGGAGAATCCAAAGAGTTTCTAGAAATACATAAAGGCCAAAAGAGTAGCAAGGGACAGAGTAGGGCCTCTTAAGGATCAACAAGGTCATCTATGTGCAGATCCACAAGAGATGGATGAGATCCTAAATGAATATTTTTCATCAGTATTTACTGTTGAGAAAAGCATGGATGTTAGGGAACTTGGGGAAATAAATAGTGATGTCTTGAAGAGTGTACAAATAACAGAGAAGGAGGTGCTGGAAGCCTTAAAGTCCCTGGGACTTGATGAAGTGCATCCCAGGACATTGTGTGGGCTAGGGAGGAAATTATGGGTCCCCTAGCTGAGATATTTGAATCATCGACAGTCACAGGTGAGGTGCCTGAAGATTGGAGAGTGGCAAATGTTGTGCCTTTGTTTAAAAAGGGCTGCAGGGAAAAGCCTGGGAACTACAGGCCAGTGAGCCTCACATCTGTGGTGGGTAAGTTGTTGGAAGGTATTCTGAGAGACAGGATCTACAGGCATTTAGAGATGCAAGTACTGATTAGGGACAGTCAGCATGGCTTTGTGAGTGAAAATCATGTCTCACAAATTTGATTGATTTTGTGATTGGGCAACCATGAAGGTAGATGAGGGCAGTGCAGTTGATGTTGTCTATGTGGACTTTTTGTAATATCATTTAAATGTCATTATTGGGCCCGGGACTGAATTCTCCAGACCCTGAGAGTATCTCCCACTAACCCCCGCTCCCCCCCCCACCCACTCCTCCTCCTCCTCCTCTCCCCCCCCCACCGAGGAGCATTTCACTCCCGCGGTGTTCAATGTAGCTCCCCACTTCCAGGTGACCGTTTGTTACAGACCTGATAAAGGGTCATCCAGACTCGAAACATTAACTCCACTCTCTCTCCACTGATACAAAAACTGATAGCCAAGTTTCGCACACATGAGGACGGCCTCAACTGGGATCTTGGGCTCATGTCACACTATCTGTAACCCCCATGACTTGTCTGAGCTTGCAAAATCTCACTAACTGTCCTGTCCGGAGACAATACACATCTCTTTAACCTGTGCTTAACCCTCTCTCCACTTGCATTGTCTATACCTGTAAAAACTTGATTACCTGTTAAGACTCGCATTCCAACCATTATCTTATAATTGGGTTTGTGTCTATACGTGACATGTTTGTGAAACAAATTCTCCATTCACCTGATGAAGGGGCAGTGCTCTGAAAGTTCGTTCTACCACATAAACCTGTTGGAATTTAACCTGGTGTTTTGAGATTTCTTATCGCACCCAGTTTGAATTGGGACGCAGCTAAACTACCATTCAAATTCCAATTGTTTAAACAGTGTACAGAGCTATGATTTCTTGGTGCATGTGTGTCTGAACCAGACACGCAAGCCATAAAAATTCACCTAGTAATTGAATAGGTGGACCACACGGACTTCAGACATGAGGATTAACCAAAGATCTAAGGAATCCCTGAAAGATATGGCTCGCAATTCTGTGGCCGTTCACTCCGGCCGGATTCTCCAGTCCCACCGGCAGTACATCCCTATCCGTGGGCTTCCCATCAGTGTGGGATGTTGTCAGTGGGAATTCCCATTGATCGCAGCAGGATCAGAGAATCCCACCACTAGCAAACAAGACGCCACCTCCCACCGGTGGGAAACGGGGGCTGGGAGTCCGGAAAATCTCACTCACGGGCTACATCGGAAGACCTGTTCTAGATTAGGTTAAACGTCCGATTTCATCGACTAAAGTTCATGTCATTTCAATAACAGCCGACAGAATCCATTGTCACTTCAGTGATACAGTGAAAAGGGTAAATATTATGACATTTCAAATGCCAAGCTAACAGACAGAACTGCTGAGTTGGTGGTTGCATCCATTATCATCTAGAAGGACAAGGGGCAGCAGACACATGGGAACACCACTACCCAGAGGTGCTCCTTCAAATCACCCATCATCTTCACTTGGAAATGTAGCACCGTTCCTTCACTGTTGCTGAGTCAAAAACAGAAACTTCTTCCCTAACAGCACTGTGGGTGTACCTACAGTAAGAAGTCTGACAACACCAGGTTTAAGTCCAACCGATTTATTTGATAGTAAACTCGCAAGCTTTCGAGGTTTGCCCCTTCGTCAGGCGAATGGAGAGTTCTGGCCACAGACAGTGCATATAACAGCACAGACAGTTTACAGATTACTGATTAGAATGCGAGTCTCAACAGGGATCTTGGGTTCATGTCGCACTATCTGTAACCCCCATGACTTGCCTGGGTTTGCAAAACCTCACTTTCTGTACTGTCTGGAGACAATACACATCTCTTTTACCTGGGCTTAATGCTCCTTCCCCTCACATTGTTAGCCTCTTTAAGACATGAATAGCAGGTTAGGTGTAAAGACTCGCATTCTAATCAGTAATCTGTAAACTGTCTGTGCTGTTATATGCTCTGTCTGAGGCCAGAACTCTCCATTTGCCTGACGAAGGGCAAAACCCGAAAGCTTGCGAGTTTACTATCAAATAAATTGGTTGGACTTAAACCTGGTGCGGTCAGACTTCTTACTGTGTTTACCCCAGTCCAACACTAGCATCTCCGCATCGGTGTACCTACACCATACCAACTGCTAAGGTTCAAGATGGCAGCTCACCACCATCTTCTTAAGGGAATGGACAATATATTCTGACTGAGCCAGAGATGTTCACATCCCATGAACGATTAAAAAAAACACCAAAAACAATTGGACATGTATACCCTTAAGATATCCTCTGCCCTGCATCCCCCTGTTAGACCTTTCAGCCCCTCTGCCAATTTCCTACCAAAATCTATCACTTCACACTTTTCTGCATTGAATTTCATCTCGTGGTGCTATGTAAGTTGTTGTTCAGTGTTGCGTAGCAGTGTAGAATCATAGAATTCCTACAGTGCAGAAGGAGACCATTTGGCCTATCAAGTCTGTACCAACTCTCTGACAAATCATCTTACCCAGGTCCTATCCCTATAAACCCACACATTTACCAAGGCTAATCCACCTAACCTACACATCTCCGGAGTGTTTTGATTCAATTTGATTTGATTTGATTTGATTTATTATTGTCACACGTACTAGCATACAGTGAAAAATATTGTTTCTTGTGCGCTATATATACACCATTCATAGAGAAGGAATGCAGAAAGTGTAGAATGTAGTGTTACAGTCACAGCTAGGGTGTAGAGAAAGATCAACTTAATGCGACGCAGGCCCATTCAAAAATCTGATGCAGCAGGGAAGAAGCTGTTCTTGAGTTGGTTGGTACGTGAACTCAGCCTTTTGTATCTTTTTCCCGACCGAAGAAGGTGGAAGAGAGAATGTCCGGGGAGGGTGGGCTGTTTTTCCGAGGCAGCGGGAAGTGTAAATGGAGTCACTGGATGGGAGACTGGTTTACGTGTTGGTGGGAGGATGCCGGAGCACCCGGAGGAAAACCCTCAAAGAGAACGTACAAACTCCACGTAGACAGTGACCCGGGGCTGGAATGGAACGTGGGTCACTGATGCTGTGAGGCAGCAGTGCTAACCACTGTGCCACCGTGTTAGCGGAGGGTAGCTTCACTCTGTAGCTAAAAATGCTGCACATGAGCTGGAAATGCTTGATAATGACTCACACTCTTTCAGGAAGATCTCTACTGCCAGTGTTAAACCTTTAAACAGTGCAAAATGATTTAGCTGCTAAACCCCAATGCAATGATATTGGTATCAAAACCTACCTGCCCACCAGGAGAGAGATGGTTCTTTATATTAAATATTAAGGACAGGAATAGAGCTTTGATGTCTCTGCTCATCCACCCAGTTAAAGGCAAGGCGAGAAGGAGAGATCATTAAAACATCTCCTCGCTGGTTTGATTTGACATTTAACATGTGCATGTATAAGTTGCCGCTCTCTGCCCAGCAGGTGGTGAATCGTTTGCGGGTCTGGACACCTTGTGATTGGCACCCGGGGATGGGATGGATGCTGCTCTGTTTCGTGCCCCGTGGAGACTCTCAGTGACGAGGGCAGGGAGCTGACATCAGCCAACAGGCCCCCCCGGTGAGATTGGACACCCCAAGAATGGCAGCTCACTGCCGATGTGAGCAGAAGCGGCATTAAGTTGCAAATTTATTCGAACAGCCAAGAAAATGTCGAACTGTTTTAGAATGATTTTGCTTAATTAGATGGGAAGGTGTGGGGGGGTGGGGGGGGGGGGGAGGTGGCTGCAGAGAAGGGGGTTGTGGAGACAGTATTCACTTTGTACTTAGTTCACCAACAAGGACTTAAGTGCATGTAAGATATTTCTGCAAATGTTGAATACATACATTGCAGCTTTGGCACTGATCCCATTCATGTGACACTGGAATAATCCCTTGATAAATGCACAGGTCACAGAACTAATGCTTGCAACTCAGAAGGGAATCCACTCTTGAATCCTCCTGGGCAATGTAGTGGGGGGGTTGGGACATCCAGCGCATACTTAGACAAGGTGACAATTAGAAAAACGAGGTGGGATGGGCGGAGACCGGTGAGGGAGGAGTTATCTAGGGTTAATCAGGCCTGTTAACTCCAGTGACAGTAGGTTTGGGTTTAACTGTGATGCCATTCAGAGTGGAATAGCGTGCTCTGTCCAGGCTTTCACAATGACAATGGTTACCTGGGCAAGCTGTCACGGAGCCCACACTTTGGTGACTTGAATAGGGAGCATAGAGAAGGAGAGTTGGTCAAATTGTTGGAGAGGCAGTAGGCATAGTGATATTGTCACTGGACTAGCAATCCAAGGTAATGCCCTAGGGAACCGGATCCCGCAATAGTGGAATTTGAATTCAACAGAAAATATCCAGAATTTAAAAAGTCTACTAATGATGACCATGGAATCATTGCCGATTGTCAGAAAAACCCTCCCAATTCACTAATGCCTTTTAGGGAAGGAAATCTGCCATCCTTATCTGGTCTGACCTACATGTGACTCCAGAGGCACAGCAATGTGGCTGATTCTTAAATGCTCTCTGAAATGTCTTAACAAGCCACTCAGTTCAAGGGCAATTAGGGAAGGGCAATAAATGCCGGCCTAGCCAGCGACGACCGCGTTCCATGAATGAATAAAAAAAATAAAGAAAAGCAGATCCTACTTGGAAGGTGGCAACCATGATTCCATAATAAGAAGTCTCACAACATCAGGTTAAAGTCCAACCATCTATTTGGAATCATGAGCTTTCGGAGCGCTGCTCCTTCATCAGGTGAGCGGAGTGGTAGATTTCACAAACACAAGTGCAAGATAATGGTTAGAATGTGAGTCTTTACACATGATCAAGTCTTTACAGATACAAATAGTGCGAGTGGAGAGAGGGATAATCACAGGTTAAAGAGGTGTGAATTGTCTCAAGCCAGGATGGTTAGTAGAATTTTACAACGCAGAATCACAAGCAGAAACTGATAGCCAAGTTCAGCATGCATGAGGACGGCCTCAACCAGGATCTTGGGTTCATGTCACACTATCTGTAACGCCCCCACCATTTGGCCTGGGCTTGCAAAATCCTGCTAACTGTCCTGGCTGGAGACAGTTCACACCTCCCCTCTCATCATCTAACTATCATGACTGGCCAGTTTGGTGTCTGGCTCACTCAACCACACCTCCCATCAAAACTTAACCCTGACCCTGCCCACAACCAGCGCCCACGTGCTGGGAACGGTGAACGGGAATCTGCTTCGATCGAAACATTGGCCCTATTCTCTCTCAACAGAGGCTGTCAGACCCGCTGAGATTTTCCAGCATTCTCTGATATTGTTTCAGGGTCTCAGCATCCGCAGTATTCTGCCTTTAACAGGAATCTATTCCTCTTCGTCAGGAGCCAGGTTCATTCAACTTCCCTGTTTCCTGGCTGAAACTAGGAAACACATCATAATCCAGGGCGACATTGCACAGAACATTTGTTCATTGAATTAAGAGGCATGGCAAAGTAGAATTTCCAGTTCAGGAGCACATTGTAAGTCTTTTACTTTAATGTGATTTGATTTATTATTGTCACATATAGAGGAATACAGTGAAAAGCACTGTAAGCATACCATTCATACAATACATATGAGAGAAGGAAAGGAGAGGGTGCAAAACGTAATGTTACAGTCCTACTAGGGTGTCAAGAAAGATCAAATGAATATAAGGTAGGTCAAAAATCTGACGGCAGCAAAGAAACTATTCTTAAGTTAGTTGGCACGTGATTGCACTTTTGTTTCTTTTTCCCAACGGAAGAAGATGGGAGAGAGAATGTCCGGGGTGCGTGGGGTCCTTAATTATGTTGGCTGTTTTGCTGAGCAGTGGGAAGTGTAGACAGAGTCAATGGGTGGGAGATTGGTTTGCGTGATGGACTGGGCTACATTTAGGACTCTTTATAGCTTCTTGGGCAGAGCAGGAGACATTCCAAATTGTGATACAACCAGAAAGAATGCTTTCTAGGGTACATCTGTAAAAAGCGGTAAGAGTCACAGCAGCCATGCTGAATTTCATAGAACATAGAACCCTACAGTAAAGAAAGAGGCCGTTCAGCCCATTGAGTCTGCACTGACCACAATCCCACCCAGGCTCTATTCCCCATATTGCAATGTATTTTACCTCTAAAATCCCTCTAACCTAACCATCTTAAGACACTAAGGGGCAATTTTAGCGTGGCCAATCAACCTAACCTGCACATCTTTGGACTGTGGGAGGAAACTGGAGCACCTGGAGGAAACCCAAGCAGACACGAGGAGAATGTGCAAACTCCACACAGACAATGACCCGAGCTGGGAATCCAAGCCAGGTCCCTGGAGCTGTGAAGCAGCAGTGCTAACCACTGTGCTACCGTGCTGCCCAGCCTCCTGAGAAAGTAGAGGTGTTGGTGGACTTTCTTAACTATAGTGTTGGCACGAGAGGACCAGGACAGATTGTTGGTTATCTGGACAGCTAGAAACCTGAAGTTCTCCACTTCATTCCCATTGATGCTGATAGGGAATGTGCTCCACTACACTTCTTAAAAGTCGATCACAATCTCCTTCATTTTGTTGACATTGACGGAGAGATTATTGTCGTTGCACCAGTTCACCAGATTATCTCTCTCTTTCCTGTACTTCATCTCATCATTGTTTGAGATCCGACCCACTACGGTGGTGTCATCAGCAACCTTGAAAATTGAGATGCTGGGGAATTTGGCCACAAAGTCATAATTTAAAAGTTTATTTATTAGTGCTGCAAATAGGCTTACCTTAACACTGCAATGAAGTTACTGTGAAAATCCCCTAGTCGCCGCACTCCGGCACCTGTTTGGGTACACTGAGGGAGAATTTAGCATGGCCAATGCACCTAACCAGCACATCTTTCAGGCTATGGGAGGAAAGCGGGGCACGCGGAGCCCCGAGAACGTGCAGACTCCATACAGATAGTAACCCGAGCCAGGAATCAAACCCAGGTTCCTGGCACTGTGAGGCAGCAGTGCTAACCACTGTGTCACAGTGCTGCCCAATATAGATGTATAAGGAGAATAGTAAGGGGCTGATGAGGCCACAGCTTTGTGGGGTATCGGTGTTAAGAATGATCACGGGTGTGTTGTTGCCTATCCTTACTGACTGCCGTCTGTAGGTTTGGAAGTCTGGGATCCAGTTGCAGAGGGAGGAGCCAGGCCCTTGGCCATGGAGTTTGGAAATGAGTTTTGTAGGAATGATAAGCCTGTATCGAAAGCCCACATATAAAGCTATAGCTATCAGCACTGAAATGGTTCCCTGGTCAATTTGAAGTTTGAGAATTGCAGGTTTCCATGCAGTTGGAAAATTAAATTAAATATTCTATCAGCTAGGAGGCAGAGACCAAGTCAGGTGTGGTCTTGTGGATAAAGCTTCCTTTGGCTAAGCTAGTGTATCCAGTCTACTTCTAATAATTTCCCGCAATTTATGTAATCTTTATTGAGCAGCTTAGCCTGAGTTCTCTGGATTCACCAGAAGACGTTTAGCTTCTGCCCTTCCACATGCAGCACTTTGACTCTCTGACTTAAAGAACCGTGAATCTAATTTCCAAAAGGTTAGGTTGGCATTGCGTTCTTGCAGAACGTAGTGGGCCTTGGCGAGATAGCTCCAGTGTAGACCACAGGACAATGACTGGATAGTATGGGCCTTGATAAATAGTACAGAGAGTCATTGAACCTCTGATTCTCTCAAACAATAGCAGGGAGGCAACGTTCCTGTTGAGTTTCACACAATTCCACTCTATGACTGAAGATGCATAGCTGGTCAGCATTTTAATATCGGCTTTCCCACAATGACTATACTTCAAAAGTTATTTATTAGGAGGCAATGGCCTAGTGGTACTATCAGTAGACTATTAATCCAGAAACTCAGCTAATGATCTGGGGACCTGGGTTCGAACCCTGCTATGGCAGGTGGTGGAATTTGAATTCAATTTAAAAAATCTGGAATTAAGAATCTACTGATGACCAAGAAATCATTGTTGGAAAAACCCATCTTGTTCACTTTTAGTGAAGGAAATCTGCCACCCTTACCCGGTCTGGCCTACATGTGACTCCAGAGCCACAGCAACGTGGTTGACTCTCAATAGCCCTTGGGCAACGAGGGATGGCAATAAATACTGGCCAGCCAGTGATGCCCATGTCCCACGAATGAAAAATAAACTGTGTCATCATCGGACACGATATAAATATGTGTTTGTCTTTCTCTTAGAAAGCCTGGAGGGCTATTTGTTTTCATATGTTACGATTAGGGATGACTTTTAAGTGTTACCTGTAAGATTACTATGTTAAACCCACGCAGCAGAATAATTTTGCAGAATTATTCTACAGTAGAGCTCAGTTCCTTCAAGAAGGAGAGCAGGAAACAGGTAAAAGGACTCAAGAAAGGAATGTAAGATTTGGAAGTTCTGAGGTATAAAATCCTTGAAAAGGAAAGTGTTAGTTCCAAATATTTAATCTACAACAAAGGGGGCCTCAGTTGTGCTTGACCTAGCAAGATATGAATGACGAGTCATAGAGAATTAAGCAGACTTGATTAAGTAAAATGTCAATACGATTAACATGAAGGAGGGAAGGCAACGTGGAAATGTTCTATCCATCAAGGGCACAGAATTCCTTGAATGTTGAAAGCACAGCTGAAATCTGTTTCCTTCTGCCTCTGAAGTAATGATGAGCTATTTCTTTGAAGAAGTATACCATTGAAACGATTGCAAAAAGGCGGCACTGTGATGCAATGGTTAGCACTGTTGCCTCATAGTACCAGGGACCCAGGTTCAATCCTGGCCTCGGGTTACTGCCTGTGTGGAGTTTGCACATTTTCCCCATGTCTGCATGGGTTTCCTCCAGGTGCTCTGGTTTCCTCCCACAGTCCAAAGATGTGTGGGTTAGGTGGATTGGCTGTGCTAAATTGTCCCTCGGTTCAGGGGGATCAGCAGGTTAAATATGTGGGATTACGGGAATAAGACCTGGGTGCAATTATGGTCGGTGCAGACTTGTTGGGTCGAATTGCCTCATTCTGCACTGCAGGAATCCTATAAAATAACTGAGCCAACAAAAAGACTAATTTTGCAAATTTTAGCCCTTCTCCCCATTATTCCAGGGTCCCTTATTTGGAAATAGTCCAAATTCATCTCTTCCATTGGCAATAGGGTGCAAGTCATCCTGTGTCACCTCTCTCTTTGCAACCATTGCTTCATGTGTCGTAAACCAATAACAGAGTCATAGGGCCCAATTCTCCCATCTCAATGTGCACGTGGGCACCTTGGCAATGTCAGCCTGTGCCCCCTGTGTTGGGAGGGGCAGCACTGTGAGGGTCTCAGTCTGGCCAGCAATCGAGCTAAAGCCTGACAGTTCGGAGCCACTGTGCATGCGCTGAGTTAAGAACATAAGAACATAAGAAATAGGAGCAGGAATCCTGGAACTGTCAGACGTGGGCACAAATAGGACCCACCCCCCGGAGTTTTTAATGATGTTGCCTGTTCTGGCCTCTGCAGTGCACAGAGTGTGGAAGATTCAAGTCTGAACTCCCACTGAAAAAACAATCATGAATTACACAATTTTTCCCACCAATTCAGCTCTTAGAACTTTTTTTGGGGAGAATCAGGCCCATAGAGTCAGAGCAGTTTACAGCATGGAATCAGGCCCTTCATCCCAGCCTGTCCATGCCGTCTTTTTATTAATGGCTAAGCTAATCCCAATTGCCTGCATTTGGCCCAAATCCCTCTATACCCATCTTACCCATGTAACTGTCTAAATGCTTTTTAAAAGACAAAATTGTACCCGCCTCTATTACTACCTCTGGCAGCTTGTTCCAGACACTCACCACGCTCTGTGTGAAAAAATTGCCCCTCTGGACATTTTTGTATCTCTCCACTCTCATCTTAAACCTATGTCTTCTAATTTTAAACCCCCTTACCTTAGTCTTACTTCCTTAGGTCCCAGAAGTTTACATGTCACCGCAAACAAACGCAACATCCTTTCAGCACAGATTACTAACGTATAAACAATGTCAAAGTTCTCTTCTCAGAACATAAAGGTATCCTTCTGGTATAGATCAATTAAAGGATGGACATTTGTTTAAACATGATTCCTATTGACGTGGTGTATATGGATTTTAGTAAGGCGTTTGATAAGGTTCACCATGGTAGGCTTCTGCAGAAAATGCAGATGTATGGGATTGGGGGTGATCTAGGTACTTGGATCAGGAATTGGCTAGCAGATAGGAGACAGAGGGTGGTGGTTGATGGTAAATATTCGTCATGGAGTTCGGTTACGAGTGGTGTGCCTCAGGGATCTGTTTTGGGGCCACTGCTGTTTGTAATTTTTATTAATGATCTGGATGAGGGTATAGTTGGGTGGATTAGTAAGTTTGCTGATGACACCAAAGTCGGAGGTGTGGTAGATTGTGAGGAAGGGTGTCATAGTTTGCAGGGTGACTTAGAAAGGTTGCAGAGCTGAGCCGCGAGGTGGCGGATGGAGTTTAATGTGGAGAAGTGTGAGGTAATTCATTTCGGTAGGAATAACAGATGTGTTGAGTATAGGGCTAACGGGAGGATTTGAATAGTGTGGAGGAGCAGAGGGATCTAGGTGTATGTGTACATAGATCCCTGAAAGTTGGGAATCAAGTTGATAAGGTTGTTAAGAAGGCATACGGTGTCTTGGCGTTTATTGGTAGGGGGATTGAATTTAGGAGTCGCAGCGTCATGATGCAACTGTACACAACTCTGGTGCGGCCGCACTTGGAGTACTGTGTGCAGTTCTGGTCCCCACATTACAGGAAGGATGTAGAGGCTTTGGAGAGGGTGCAGAGGATGTTTACCAGGATGTTGCCTGGTATGGAGGGGAGATCCTATGAGGAGAGACTGAGAGATTTACAAAGAACAAAGAGAACAAAGAACAACCCAGCACGGGAAACAGGCCCTTCGGCCCAACGAGCCCGCGCCGCCGCATCGCCCTACACCTATTCTACCCTGCATGTCTACGAATGGGACCCTACTCAGTCAGATTCAGGGAAGAAATAGTGTCAATTTGGTGGAAACCAATTAGCCTAAGAGCACATCTTTGGGGTGTGGGAGGAAACCGGAGCGCCCGGAGGAAACCCACGCAACCACAGGGAGAATGCGCAAACTCCCACAGACACAGGCCCAAATCCATGTATCTGCACAGCTAGCAGTGCTAGTCACTGAGCTGTTGTGGAGCCCGTCTATCGGTCCAGGATCAAGCACACACACCGACATGAAGTACTAGGCCACTCCTGGACTTCCAAGAGCAGCCCACGCACAACCTGCCGTGTGCATGCCCCTCGCTTGACACGAGGTGGACCTCCACCTGTGGAATAAAGACAAAACATATTAGTCATACAGCCTGCCCTTCCGGTGTCTCCCGAGGTTTAACCCTATTTAATAGCCCCTACCATATCCCTCCATTCTCGTTTCACTCATATGCCTATCTAACTGCATCTTAAACAAGTCCAACGTGCCTGCCTCCACCACCCTACTCGGTAGCGCATTCCAGACCCCCACAACTCTCTGTGTAAAGAACCTTCCTCTTACCTCCAAATTATACCTCCCCCCCCTCACCCTTAAGTGATGACCTCTTGTGTTCGTACCCAGTCTAGGGAGCAGTCTCTCACTATTAACTCTATCTATTCCCTTCAGTATCTTATATACCTCTATCATGTCCCCTCTCAATCTCCTTCTTTCCAAGGAGAATAGCCCCAGTCTCTTCAGTCTCTCCTCGTAACCCAGTCCCCCCATGCCAGGCAACATCCTGGTAAGCCTCCTCTGCACCCTTTCCAGAGACTCCACGTCCTTCCGGTAATAAGGTGACCAGAACTGGACGCAGTACTCCAAATGCGGTCTAACCAACGTTCTGTATAACTGAAGCATTAGACGGCAGCTTTTATACTCTAAGCCCCTTCCTATAAAGGCTAACATCCCATAAGCCTTCCTAACAACGTTCTCCACTTGTGACACAACCCTCATAGATTTGTGGACCTGCACTCCCAGGTCTCTCTGTACGTCTATACTCCTAATCGGCCTACCTTTTATCACATAGCTCCTCTCTGCATTATTCCTTCCAAAATGCATCACCTCGCATTTGTCAGGATTAAATGCCATCTGCCACCTATCTGCCCACTGCACCAACCTATCTATATCCTGTTGTATCACCTGACAATCCAGTTCTGTACCCGCCAACCCTGCCATCTTGGTGTCATCAGCAAACTTGCTGATCACACCACCTACTCCCTCTGGGAGTTGTTTTCGCTGGAAAGAAGGCGGCTAAGAGGGGACCTTATTGAAACATATAAGATGATTAGAGGTTTAGACAGGGTAGATAGTGATAGCCTTTTTCCTAGGATGGAGAAAGCTAGCACGAGGGGGCACGACTTTAAATTAAGGGGGGGTAGTTATAGGACTGATGTCAGGGGTAGGTTCTTTACCCAGAGGGTGGTGAGGGACTGGAATGCCCTGCCAGCTGCAGTTGTAAATGCGCCTAGTTTGGGGGCGTTTAAGAGATCTGTGGATAGGTTTATGGACGAAATGGGATTGGTTTAGATTAGTGGGTTAGTGTTGTTTTTTTTAAAAGCTGGTCGGCGCAACATCGTGGGCCGAAGGGCCTGTTCTGCACTGTAATGTTCTATGTTCTATGTTCTATTGAACTTACTGCTGTTAATTATTCCTTCAAAACTCCTCAAATTCAGGTACCATTGAATTCATTTATCCATTAAAATAGTGGATGGAATTTTCCCATCCCACTCGCCACGGGAATCGTCGCGGATGGGACACAGACCATGCTAAGGTCCGTTGACCTCAGGCGGGATTATCCAACACTAGGGGGAGAACGGCCAGAAAATTCCAGCTTTTCACAAGCTTCTGTCTTTCTGTTCCCCAGGGGCAGCACGGTGACACAGTGGTTAGCACTGCTGCATCACAGTGGCTAGGACCTGGGCTCAATTTCCCAGTTTGGGTCACTGTCTGTGCAGAGTCTGCATGTTCTCCCCATGTCTGCATGGATTTCCTCCGGTTTCCTCCCACAGTTCGAAAGACGTGCTGGTTAGGTGCACTGGCCATGCTAAATTCTCCCTCTTTGTACCCAAACAGGCGCCAGAGTGTGGCAACCCAGGGAACTTTCACAGTAACTTCATTGCAGTGTTAACGTAAGCCGACTTGTGACATGAATGAATAAACCTTAAAACTTTAAACTTTGATTGTTAATTGTGTAACAGAAATTCAAACTGACCTTTTTTTAAAAGTGGATCCCTGAAAAATTCATAAACATTAGTCCAACCTAAACAAAGCCTCCGGAAATATAATACTATTATCAAAATCTTACAGGGACAAACAACAATTTGCATTAATATAGCACCTCTAGGATTGTAAAACATCCAGATGTAATATGATACCAAGTCGTATACGCAGTTATGACAGAGAACCAAAAGCTTGGTCAAAGAGGTAAAGAAGGATAGAGATGTAGCAAGGCCGGTAAAGTTTCGGGATTAATTCCAGAGCTTACGACTTGGCCTAGACAACTGAAGGCATGATATAGCCTCCTTACCTGGTCTGGCTTTCATATAACTCTAGATCAATGTGGTTGACTCTCAACTTCTCCTGGGCAATTAGGGATGGGCAATAAATGCTGGCCAGCCAGCGACGCCCATGTCCCACAAATGAATCCGGGATGCTCTAGGTGCCAGAATTAGATGTGAATAGATGGCTCAGTTGAAGGAGTTTCACAACACTGTGTTTACCCCAGTCCAACGCTGGCATCTCCACATCAGTTGAAGGAGACAGAGGATGATGACAGAAGGCAGTTTTAGTGACTGGAAGCCTGTGTCCAGTGGCGCACCATAGAGATCTGTGTTGGGTCCCTATTATTTGTCTATATAAATGGCATTGATAACTATATGTAGGGGGGTGTGGGGGCGGGGGTAGGATTATTAAGTTTGTGAATGACACAAAGATTGGACAAGTAGTTAACAGTGAGGTGAAGTGTCTTGAGCGACAAGAAGATATAGATGGAATGTTCAAATGGGCAAATAAGTGGAATTTAACCCTGAAAAGTGTGAGGTGATACACTTTGGAAGGATTAATTTGACAAGCTTGATGAATGGTCGGGCGCCAGGAAATTCTATGGAACAAAGCGATCTTGGTGTGTTTGTCCGCAGATCTCTGAAAACAGAAGGGCATGTTAATAGGGTGGTGAAAAAGGCGTGTGGGACACTTGCCTTCATCAATTGAGGCATAGATTACAAAAGCAGGGCAGTGATGTTGGAGTTGTATAGAACTTTGGTGAGGCCACAGCTAGAGTACTGTGTGCAGTTCTGGTCGCCACATTAAGAACATAAGAATTAGGAGCAGGAGTCGGCCATCTAGCCCTTTGAGCCTGCCCCCCCATTCAATAAGATCATGGCTGATCTGAAATGGATCTGTTCCACTTTCCCGCTTTCTCCCCATAACCCTTAATTCCCTTGTCTGTCAGAAACCTATCTACCCGTGACTTAAATATATTTAGCGAGGCAGCCTCCACCACTTCAACAGGCAGAGAATTCCAGAGATTCACCACCCTTTGAGTGAAGAAGTTCCTCCTCAACTCCGATCTAAACTGCACCCCCACCCCCCTTATCTTGAGGCTGTGTCCTCTAGTCCTGCTATCCTTTCTAAGCGGGAAGAATCTCTCTACTTCTACCCTATCTATCCCCTTCATTATCTTATACGTCTCTATAAGGTCCCCCCTCAGCCTTCTAAACTCCAACAAGTACAGACCAATTATAGGAAGGATGTGATTGTGCTGGAGGGGGTTGCAGAGGACATTCACCAGGATGCTACCTGGGATGGAGTATTTACGTTATGAGGAGAGGTTGGATAGGCTTGGGTTGTTTTCGTTGGAGCAGAGAAGACTGAGGGGCGACCTGATCGAGGTGTACAAGATTATGAGGGGCATGGACAGAGTGGATAAGGAGCAGCTGTTGCCCTCAGCTGAAGTATCAGTCATGAGGGGACGTAGGTTCAAAGTGAGGGGTAGGAGGTTTAGGTGGGATGTGAGGAAAAACCTTATTACCCAGAGGGTGGTAGCAGTCTGGAATGTGCTGCCTGGAAGGGTGGTGGAGGCGGGATGCCTCACATCCTTTAAAAAGTATCTGGAGGAGTACTTGGCACACCATAACATTCAGGGCTATGGGCCAAGTGCTGGTAAATGGGATTAGGTGGGAGTTCAAGTGTTTTTAATGTGTCAATGCAGACTCGATGAGCCAAAAGGACTCTTCTGGGCTTTTTGATTCTACGCTTCTACAATCTCAGCATGCTGCAAGGCTGGCCAAGTTATAGAAATAGGAATGTATGAGGCCATGGAAGGAATCAAACACAAGGTTGAGAATGTTATAATTTAAAATCTGCAGAGAAATAAAGAAAAGCATCAAAGACATTCTGTACCATTTGAAAATAGCTGTTCAACAAGCTGAACCACAAGTGAACCAGAAGTTAATTGGCAAATCTCTCTCCTCTGCAGCTTGACAGCATACCCTGGCGTCAGCTGTGTTCCCTCACCTTCTTGCAGACAATGCAATTGATCGCCCGTTGCACACAGGTAGGGAAAGTCAGACAAACAGGTGGGCTTCCATGTGGAATTTCCTCTGGAACTGGCAGCATCATATTCTTGAGCACAGCGCCACACATGGGCACACACTGACACCACGGTGGCACAGTGGCTAGCACTGCTGCCTCACAGCGCCAGGGACCCGGGTTTGATTCCCAGTTTGGGTGACTGTCTGTGTGGAGTCTGCACCTTCTCCCCATGTCTGCGTGAGATTCCTTCGGTTGCTCCGGTTTCCTCCCACAGTCCAAAGATGAGGTGGTTAGCTGAATTGATCACGATAAATTCTCCCTCAGTATATCCAAACAGGCGCCGGAATGTGGCGACTTGGGGAATTTCACAGTAACTTCATTGTAGTGTGAATATAAGCCAACTTGTGACTCCCAGGATTGCACATGAAGCCAGAATTCGCATAATGTTCAAAGGGGATAAATAGTTTAAAAAGCCCACCAACACCTCTACTTTCTCAGAAAACTAAGAAAATTTGGCATGTCAGCTACAACTCTTACCAATTTTTAAAGATGCACTATAGAAAGCATTCTTTCTGGTTGTATCACAGCTTGGTATGGCTCCTGCTCTGCCCAAGACCACAAGAAGCTACAAAGGGTTGTGTACAAAGCCCAGTCCATCACTCAAACCAGCGTTCCATCCATTGACTCTGCCTACACTTCCTGCTGCCTCGGCAAAGCAGCCAGCGTAATTAAGGACCCCACACACCAGAACACAGTCTCTTCTATTTTTTTCAGCTGGGGGAAAAAATACAAAATTCTGACGTCATGTACCAACTGACTCAAGAACAGCTTCTTCCCTGCTGCTGTCAGACTATTGAATGGACCTACCTTATATTAAGTTGATCTTTCTTTACACCCTAGCTGTGATTGTAACATTACATTCGGCACTCTTTCCTTTCCTTCTCTATGAACAGTATGCTTTGTCTGTATAGTGCACACGGAACAATACTTTTCACTGTATATTAATACATATGACAATAATAAATCAAATAAATCATTATTTGAACTGAAGCTCTTATATATCCCTCCTCAAGTGCGATTTAAATGTGTTCTCCATCTCTCATCTCTAAATCTGATCATCTAATTCCAAAATTAAGCCATCCATTTCAGAGTGTATATATTCTTCAGCAGGATATTAGAATCATAGAATGTCTACAGTGCAGAAAGAGGCCATTTGGCCCATCAAGTCTGCATTGACCGCAATCCCACCAAGGCTCGATTCCCCTAACCCCACACATTTACCCTGCTAATGCCCCGACACGAAACCGCAACTTATCATGACCAATCAACCTAACCCGCACATCTTTGGACTGTGGGACGAAGCTGGAGCACCCAGAGGAAACCCACACAGACACGGGGAGAATGTGCAGGCTGCACACAGACAGTCAACCAAGGCCGGAATTGAATCTGGATCTCTGGGGCTATGAAGCAGCAGTGCAGACCACTGAGCCACCATGCCACCCTGCTGACATTACAGTGCATCATTTGCCTGAAGGTTACCTGGCATGATTTAGATTTTGACCACATTGTGAAATGCTTGATATAGGCCAGGATTCACCAGCCATGCTCACCGCCAGCTGTATTCCTGACTGTGTGGATACTATTGGACATAAGATAGCCAAAATGATGGCATGCCATCCCCCCAACCCCCTCCCCAACCAACAACCTGCAAAAAGCCACCAGATAAATTGGCGTTGACAGTTCCTGCTATTGGTAAAAAGCCAGCGAGTCAATGGGTGTCACCATGACACCCAATTTAATGGCGTCTCCCCTTCAGCCTCTAGGTTGTAAAATTCCCCCCCAAAATTCTGTCTATCTCAGCCTTAAGTATAGTCAATGATGAACCATCCACAGATCTCTGTGGTAAATAATTCCAAAGATTCACACCCCTTTAAGTGTTTAATGTATGGCTAAGTCAATATCCTATCACTCAATAGACCAAAATGCAAGCTCTCACGACCCCCTACCAACTCCCCTCACCCCATTTCACTGTCTCCATAACCAACCCCCAGCCTACCCAATCCAGTTCCCCAGCTCACCTCCATTCTGAATATTACCTGTAATGTGTAAGAGTGAGGAGTCTCACAACACCAGGTTAAAGTCCAATAGGTTTATTTGGAATCATGAGTTTTCAGAGCTCTGTTCCTTCAGCAAGTGTAGTGTGTAAAGCAAGGGTATTTTCTCAGATTGCATTCATACGATCTCAGAATTCAGCACTACACTTGCTACAGATTCCACAAAAGCAAGGCTGAAGTACATCAGATATATTTAGATAGCTATGGGAATCCAGTTATCTCTCCCAATAGCTTTAAACACCACCAGTTCATATACATTGCACTCTGAAGAGTAATTAAATCTATGACAGGGAACAATTAACTATTTTTAATGCTATCCACTGCTATAACTGCCATCATTTAGCCTGAGCAACAACATGGGGTGGCACAGTAAGAAGTCTGACAACACCAGGTTTAAATCCAACCGATTTATTCGATAGTAAACTCACAGGCTTTCGAGGTTTCCCTTTTCGTCAGGTGAATGGAGAGTTCTGGCCTCAGACAGAGCATATAAAGCACAGACAGTTTACAGATTACTGATTAGAATGCGAATCTTTACACCTAACCTGCTGTTCAAGACCTGAGGTGGCTGATAATGTGAGTGGAAGGAGCACTGATCACAGGTTAAAGAGATGTGTATTGTCTCCAGACAGTACAGTAAGTGAGGTTTTGCAAACCCAGGAAAGTTATGGGGGTTACAGATAGTGCAATATGAACCCAAGATCCCGGTTGAGACCGTCCTCATGTGTGCGGAACTTGGCCATCAGTCTCTGTTCAGCGACTCTGCGCTGTCGTGTGTCGTGAAGGCCGCCTTGGAGAATGCTTACCTGAAGGTCAAAGGCTGAATGCCCATGACCACTGAAGTGTTCGCCAACAGGAAGGGAACAGTCTTGCCTGGTGATTGTCGAGCGGTATTCATTCATCCGTTGTCGTAGCGTCTGCACGGTCTCCCCAGTGTACCATGCTTCGGGACATCCTTTCTTGCACAGTACCAGGGATGCGAATTCAATTCCCCCCTTGGGGCTCTGTCTGTGTGGAGTTTGCACATTCTCCTCGTATCTGCATGAGTTTCCCCTGGACGTTCTGGTTTCATTCCACAGTTCAAAGATGTGCAGGTTAGGTTCATTGGTCATGCTAAATTTTCCCTTAGTGTGTCCGACAGTTGCCCAAGTGTGGCAACTAGGGGATTTTCACAGTAACTTCATTGCAATGTGAATGTAAGCTTACTTGTGACTAATAAATAAATAAACTTTTAAGCTTTAACATTAACGCATAGAGAGTAAGTCTGTACAGACGAGGACTCTCCACTCAATTATGAAATGCAGAGGGGAAGAACGTCCAGAGGCGCAGAGTTGCCGAATTGGAGTAAAGGAGGGAGAACTGTAAGAGGGAGGACTTAAAGTTGCTGGTAAAGGTTGCTGACACAGGAACCACGTAAAAGTATAGAGGGATCTGTTGTTATGAAGGCAGCATGGCGGCACAGTGGTCAACACTGCTGTCTCACAGCTCCAGGGACTCGGGTTAGATTCCCAGCTTGGGTCACTACCTGTGCAGAGTCTGCACATTCTCCCCGTGTCTGAATGGGTTTCCTCCGGGTGCTCCGGTTTCCTCCCACGTTCCAAAGATGTGTGAGTTAGGTGGATTGGCCGTGCTAAATTGCCCCTTAGTGTGAGGGGGACTAGCCAGGGTAAATGCATGGGGTTATGGGGATGGGACCGAGATGGGATTGTGGTCGGTGCAAACTCAATGGGCCGAATGGCCTTCTCCTGTACTGTAGGGTTCCATGGATTCTACGGAAAGGGACAGTGGTCTCTTTCAGAGAACTAATGCTCAACCACTCGCAGAGCAGTATTTCATAATCTTTTCAAGAATCTGTGAGAATTGGTACAATCTGCCAACAGCGACTTTTAGTGACTGAATCAAAAAAGAACTGCCTAAGACTCTCTTTAAAAGAAAAAAGTAACACCTTGCTTTCTAACTGACAGTGAACAGGTTAACTAAACTATTAACAAACTGAACAAAATATTATTCTAATGGAACGCTGCTGAGATAATTACAATTCCCACTTATTAACAAATAAAACAAAATAAAATTTTTATAGTCACTTTCAAATGTCAATTAGATTTGTCGTCTTCCTGGAATCTTCTTTCCTCTGTGCTTCTGTTATTGTGACCTTCTGAAATGAAATGAGATTTTATTTTAAAGACAGAAGATGTGGCTTTTACACTGCCTGACAGTTGTCTATCTCTCTGTCTAGCTGTTAGCTGTGGAAAGCTACTGGCATTTGGTCTTCTTGTGGCTTCTGGCAGTTTTCCAGAGTTGGGAGTGATTTCATACTCCCTGAGACATACAAAAACAGCCCCAATAGGATTGGTTTACAGGTTATCAAAGCACCAAATTCAAATCCGATAGGCTGATGCAATTCAAATGCTTATTTTAAATTGATTGGTTAACATTCAAAACCATGCTGAGATTTAAATGCTAAAGCTTGTTACCAAAGCAACCCTGTTGTTTCCACCTCTCAATACAATTGAGATTCTGGGCTGGATTCTTGTACCTGCAGCTTCCCACCACACAGGTTAATGGTCAATTTAGCATGGTCTAACCTGCATATCTTTTGACTGTGGGAGGAAACCAGAGCACCTGGGAGAAATCCACAGAGACATGGGGAAAACATTGAAATTCCACACAGACAAAATGATGGAGTAGACTCACAGGGCCGAATGGCCTACCTCTGCTCCTGCGCCTTATGGTCTTTTAAAAGGGCATTCTTGCAAGTGTTAAAACAAAACATATTTTCTGCTGGCACTCAATGTTTGTGAGCTCATGAGGCAACTCTTATTAATGGTAGATACCACTACAGAACATAGCCTGGTAGGTTCTGAACACGAGTGTTCCAGATTAAATCAATTGCCATCAGTTTGCTACCTCAGCTGAAATGTCACTGGAGAAATTTCAGATCTTGAATTTTAAATATTAGTCATAGAGCAATACAGTCCAGAAACAGGCCCTTCGGCCCAACCAGTCCATGCTGCCCTCCCAGATGATTCCAATTGGCCCATATCCCTCTAATCCTTTCCCATCCATGTGCTTATCCAAATGCTTTGTAAATGTTGCTATTGTACCTGCCTCAACTATCGTGTCTGGGAGCTCATTCCATATACGCACCATCCTCTGTGTGAAGAAGTTCCCCCTCAGGTCTCTTTCCCTCTCACCTTAAACCTACACCCTCTAGTTTTCAATTCCCCTTCCCTGGGAAAAAGACTACGTGCATCCATCCTATCTGTGCCCCTCATGATTTCATATACCTCAATAAGATCACCCTTCATTCTCCTACGTTCCATGGAATAAAGTCCAAATTTGGCCAACCTCTCCCTATAACTCAGGCCCACTAGTCCTGGCAACCTCCTCGTCAATCTTCTCTGCACCCTTTCCAGTTTATCAACATCTTTCCCATAACAGTGGGACCAAAACTGTACACAATACTGTATACAAGATTGTGATGCATGAACACGTGAGCTACAAATTGGGTGATTCAGGACATGTTACACAATCGCTTCAAGTGTACATGGTTCTGCAACCAAAAACAAGTCATTAATGTTTCAGAGCAACAGAATGCTTTCCATTTCGCTGTTGTCTCAGTCCTCAGTGCTACATGTGTATTTATTCCCTGTTCATGAACTGTCTGTCATCATTGATTTATTGTTTTCTCCTCATTACATTCGAGAGCTGATTCCGAAGGCAATAGTACCACTGCTGAGCTACATCCCACTGTGCCAAATGCGTCCTCTTTATTCTGCGCTGAGCGACCGGTTGGATTGAAGCTTTTAAAATGTTAAAATGATTTGGTGAGGGGAGATGTGGAGAAACTGCTTCCCACTGGTGGGGAGAAACATGGGAAAGGGACTTAATCTGAAAATAAGATTTTTGTATGGTGCCTCAGTGTCAACAAAAGAGATTGTCATCAACTTCAAGAAGTGTAAAGGAGAACATGCCCCTGTCTACATCAACGGGGACGAAGTAGGAAGGGTCGAAAGCTTCAAGTTTCTAGGTCTCCAGATCACCAACAACCTGACCTGGTTCCCCCCCCCCATGCTGACACTATAGTTAAGAAAGCCCACCAAAGCCTCTACTTTCTCAGAAGACTAAGGAAATTTGGCATGTCAGCTGCGACTCTCACCAACATTTACAGATGCACCATAGAAAGCATTCTTGCTGGTTGTATCACAGCTTGGTATGGCTGCTGCTCTGCCTAAGACTGCAAGGAGCTACAAAAGGTTGTGAATGCAGCCCAATCCATCATGCAAACCAGCCTCCCATCCATTGACTCTGTCTACACTTCCCGCTGCCTCGGCAAAGCAGCCAGCATAATTAAGGACTCCACGCATCTCTTCCACCTTCTTCCATCAGGAAAAAGATGCAAAAGTCTGAGGATATGTACCAACCGACTCAAGAACAGCTTCTTCTGCTGCTGTTAGACTTTTGAATGGATCTATCTTGCATTAAGTTGACCTTTTTCTTCACCAGAGCTATGACTATAACACTACATTCTGCACTCTCTCTTTTTCTTCTCTCTGGACGCTATGTTTTGAACAGCACAAGAAAGAATACTTTTCACTGTATACTAATACATGTGACAATAATAAATCAAGTCAAACCAAAGTCTTGAATGCAATAAAAGGCTCATCACTGGAGCAATGGGAAATGAAATTTGACACCATCTGGTTAGAGCAGATGGCCACAGTCTTGGTCAATGAACTCGGCCTTAAGAAGCTTTTTGAAGATAAGAAAGATAGACTAGTGAAGCGGTTCAGGGACGGAGTTCCAGAGGGGCGGAAAGCACCAATGCAAAGCGATTAAAATGGAAGATTTTCAGGAGACCAGAATTCGAGGAGTGCTGATATCTCGGAGGGTCGTGGGGGCTGAATGAGACAAGAGAGAGACGGGGAGGGAGAGGGCATGTAGGGATCTGAAAACAAGCGTGGGAGCATCGAGACATTGCTTCACCAGGACTCAATGTAAGTCAGTCATTACACAGAAGCATAGAAACTAGAATCAGGAGTAGGCCTATATTCTAATAGTGAGTACACTTTAAAAGTACTTTAAAAGCAAAGCACCTTGGAGTGTCCCAGAAGCTGCAAAAGATGCTACAGAAGTTGAGTTTTCTTTTCTCTTTTCTCTAAGAGGTTTCCTGATACATTGCAGCCATCCCGATAATAGCCAGTTTGTATTTTACCTTATTGCATCTCAGCCTCTCTGTGTTGGCAAGATTTCCTTTTGTTGTTTGGCAACTTTGTTTTTATTTTCATTTTTATTTCCCTCATCATAGTTTGTAAAAAAAAAGCCTTGTTGTTATTTTCCACCTCCTTTATGTTTGCATCCTAGCTCTGAAGTTGCCCTCTGCTTGATTTTTCTGGTTTTGGCCCGTTTCCCAGTATTCTGCACACTCCAGTAATTGTTCAATGTTGTCAGCCGCATGTACCCTTGTGTCTGTTTTGTTCCACTTAATGGATTCCTTGTTGCCGATGATCAAAGAGCTCCACCGGCCTGTCCCTCGACAACGTTTTCTCAAAATGGCATCTAGCGCGAAAAGCAGACACACATTTAGGAAGAAGCTAAATAAGCACACAGGGGGAAGAAAGAACAGAAGGATCTGCCGACAAGATGAGGATGAAGTAAAATAGGAGGAGGCCTGAGGGGGAGCATAAACAGTGCAACACAGCAGTCAGGCCAAGTGACCTGTTCCTCTGTTGTGAATTCCAGATAAAAATCTGCCTGTTAGATCCAGTTTCTACAGCTGCGCCTTAGGTGACACAGTGACTGGGCCTACACTCATAAAAGGCTTAGGTAATCAGTCCCATCTGAGCAGGTTATAACCTATTACCTGGGAAATCAGACTTAACGAGCCAGAGCTTCAAATCCTTAGGTGTCCAGATCACCAACAACCTGTCCTGGTTCCCCCCATGCCGACACTATAGTTAAGAAAGCCCACCAATGCCTCTACTTTCTCAGAAGACTAAAGAAATTTGCGTGTCTGCAACAACTCTCACCAACGTCTACAGGTGCACCATAGAAAGCATTCGTTCTGGTTGTGTCACAGCTCCTGCCCTGCCCAAGACTTCAAGAAACTACAAAGGGTCATGAATGTAGCCCAGTCCATCACTCAAACCAGCCTCCCATCCATTGACTCTGTCTACGCTTTCCTATGCCTCAGCAAAGCAGCCAGCATAATCGAGGAATCCACGCACCCCGGACATTCTCTCTGCCACCTTCTTCTGTCTGAAAAAAGATATAAAAGTCTAAGGTTGTTAAGAAGGCGTACGGTGTCTTGGCGTTTATTGGTAGGGGGATTGAATTTAGGAGTCGCAGCGTCATGATGCAACTGTACACAACTCTGGTGCGGCCGCACTTGGAGTACTGTGTGCAGTTCTGGTCCCCACATTACAGGAAGGATGTGGAGGCTTTGGAGAGGGTGCAGAGGAGGTTTACCAGGATGTTGCCTGGTATGGAGGGGAGGTCCTATGAGGAGAGACTGAGGGATTTGGGGTTGTTTTCGCTGGAAAGAAGGCGGCTAAGAGGGGACCTTATTGAGACATATAAGATGATTAGAGGTTTAGACAGGGTGGATAGTGATAGCCTTTTTCCTAGGATGGAGAAAGCTAGCACGAGGGGGCACGACTTTAAATTAAGGGGGGGTAGTTATAGGACTGATGTCAGGGGTAGGTTCTTTACCCAGAGGGTGGTGAGGGACTGGAATGCCCTGCCAGCTGCAGTTGTAAATGCGCCTAGTTTGGGGGCATTTAAGAGATCTGTGGATAGGTTTATGGACGAAATGGGATTGGTTTAGATTAGTGGGTTAGTGTTTTTTTTTAAAAGCTGGTCGGCGCAACATTGTGGGCCGAAGGGCCTGTTCTGCGCTGTAATGTTCTATGTTCTATGTTCTATGTCACATACCGACTGACTCAAGAACAGCTTTTTCCTGTTGCCATCAGACTTTTAAATGGACTTACCTCGCATTAAGTTGATTTTTCTCTACACCCTAGCTATGAGTGACACTACATTCTGCACTCTCTCATTTCCTTCTCTATGAACAGTATGCTCTGTATAGCACACAAGAAACAATACTTTTCACTGTATGTTAATACATGTGACAATAACAAATCAAATCAAATCAAAACGTTTCTGAGAGGCAACGCGATTAAAATGAAGGGAAATCTATCTTTCTGTAAGTGAACCAGTCAGCAATCTTAGAAGGAGTTATCTTTGGTGAAAGTGTAGTTCAGGAAACTACAACCTATGGTTTATCATATATCAATTGTGGCTTTGCTGTGTCAGTGGTTCAAATCTCACTTCAGTTCCTCCGGAATGTGTTTGTGCTTTCCCCTGATTTACAAATCAAACAGGCGCCAGAGTGTGGTGACTGGGGAATTTTCAAATTAACTTCATTGCAGTGTTAATGTACACCTACTTGTGACACCAATAAATAAACTTAAACTTAAAAGTTGGAAGCTGATGCTTCGATGCTATGCAGAGAGAAGTGCTGCATTGTCCAAGGTAAATTCTTGGATCAGATATTGAACAGAACGCCCGTCTGCCATCATTGATGGATGCTATAATGTCCATCAGCACAATTTCAAAGCAGGACAGGGGAATCCTTCCAATATTTATCCTTCGGTCAAAATCACTAAAAACTGAATGCGCTTCTGGCCGTTACATTATTGCAGTTTGAGACTTTACTGTGTGGTTGTTACCTTTCCCTACATTTCTTTTTATTCATTCATGGGACACGGGCGTTGCTGGTTGGCCAGCATTTATTGCCCATCCCCAGTCGCCTGAGGGCAGTTGACAGTCAACCACATTGCTGTGGCTCTGGAGTCACATGTAGGCCAGACCAGGTAAGGACGGCAGATTTCCTTCCTTAAAGGGCATTAGTGAACCAGATGGGTTTTTCCGACAATGGTTTCATGGTCATCAGTAGACTCTTAATTCCAGATTTTTTTATTGAATTCAAATTCCACCAGCTGCCATAGCAGGATTCGAACTCGGGTCCCCAGAACATGAGCTGAGTTTCTGGATTAATAGCCTGGGGATAATATCACTCGGCTATCACCTCCCCTTTGAGCGGCAATGATACTTCATTAGGTGTGGATTGCTTTTGGAGGTTGTGAAAATGCTCTGCCTGTATTTAGTCCCAGCAAGCAGTTAGGAAGGCAGATAATATATTTGCCTTCATTGCAAGAGTACAGGGGTAAGGATGCCTTAATGGACCTGAATACAGGGCCTCGGCGAGACCGTACCTGGAGTATTGTGTGCAGTTTTGATCTCCTTATCTAAGAAAGGGTGTACTTGCCATTGGGGAAGCACAGCAAAGGTTCATCAGACTGACTCCTGGAGTGGCAGGATTGCTGTCTCAGGAGAGATTGGGTCAAGTAAGCCTGTATTCGCTGGAAGTTTAGAAGAATGAGGGGATCTGTTAAATTATGACAAGACTGGACAGATTGGATTCAGGGATGTTATTTCCAGAGTATAGAAGGCAGGGTCACAGTCGCAGGATATACTGTAGGTCATTGATCATAGATCCCCATAGGGCAGAAAGAGGCCCTTCGGCCCATCGAGTCTGCACCGACCACCCAGGCTCTACCCCCATCTCCCTACACATTACACCCACTAATCCACGCATCCCTGGACACACAGGGGCAATTTCTTAGCATGACCAATCAACCTAACCCGCACATCTTTGGACTGTGGGAGAAAACCGGAGTACCCGGAGGAAACCCACACAGACATGAGGAGAATGTGCACATTCCACACAGACAGTGACCCGAGCCGGGAATCGAACCCAGGACCCTGGAGCTGTGAAGCAGCAGTGCTAACCACTGTGCTACCGTGCTGCCGAGGTCATTTAGGACTGAGATAAGGAGAAATGTCTTCACACGTAGGGTGGTAAACCTGTGCAATCCTCCACCACAGAAGGCGGTGGAGGTCAAGTCATGGAATAGACTAAAGAAGCAAATAGATTTCTGGACTCTGAGGGTATGGAGGGGTATGTGGTGAGTGCGGGAATATGGTGTTGAAATAAAGATGAGATAGCCTTGATCACATTGAATGGCAGAGCAGACTGAGAGGGCAGAATGGCCTTCTCCTGTTACAATTTTCTACTTTCTGAGCACGTGAGATTTTTAATAGCTAAACACATTTTCCAGGCCTGTAGGAATATTCAGTATTTTGTTCAAAGCTTCATCAGAATACACAAACACTACAACTGGGAAGTTAACATGCCAATTGCAACTGCCAGGCCTATACAGATCATTAGTGATGTGAATGTGTTGAGGTTTAGCTTTGGTAAAGGCCTTAGCCAGGCTCAGTGGTCAGGTAACGTGTAAATGCGAATAGAAGCAGCCTCGGTTCCTGCACAAGGTTCTCTTTTTATTTCAGCCACACAGTTCGGATTTAATCACATGCTTTATTCCTTTGTGGGACATGGGTGTCGCCAGCTAGGCCAGCAATTACTGTCCATCCTTAGCTGCCCTTGTGAAGGTGGTGGTGAGCTGCCTTTCTGAAACGCTGCAGTCCACGTGTAGGGAACAAAGGAGAGTACAGCACAGGAACAGGCCTTTCAACCCGCCAAGCCTGCGCCGATCATGGTGCCCGAACTAAACTAAAAAAAACCTCCTGCCCTTACTCGGTCCATCTCCCTCTATTCCCTCCCTATTCAAGTACCCATCCAGATAACATGTTGCTATAGTGCTTACTTCCATCATTTCCTCTGGCAATGCATTCCAGGCACCCACCACTCTCTGCGTGAAAATGTCCCCTGCACATCTCCCTTAGAAGGGCCACTTAGACCAGAAACATTAATTCTGTTTCTCTCCATAGATGCTGCCAGACCTGCTCAGTTTCTTCACATTTGATGATTTTCTTTCTCCAAACTTCCTTCTCCTGATTACAGTCTGAGTTGTAAGTGGTTCCCAGGCCTTCTGTGACTCTAACTGCCTGGCACAAAACCAGTGGCCTTCGACAACTTTCTCAGCTCCCCAGGATTTCCCCTGAGCCCTTACTGCACTGCTACTTTGTTTACTTCATTTGTTTATTTATTAGTGTAGGCTTACACTAACACTGAAATGAAGTTACTGTGAAAATCCCCTAGTCGCTACACTCCAACGCCTGTTCGGGTATACAGCGGGAAGAATTTTAGCATGGCCAATGCACCTAACCAGATATCTTTGGGAGAATACCAGAGCACTCAGAGCAAACCCACACAGACACGGGGAGAATGTGCAGACTCCACACAGACAGTGACCCAAACAGGGAATTGAACCCAGGTCCCTGGAGCTGTGAGGCAGCAGCGCTAACCATAGTCCTAGCATGTCTCCCAGCCACCATGCCACCTACTGAACTGCTCCCAGAGCTTCTCTGTGAGCCGCAAACCACACGAGGTTCAAAGTGTAATCACGGATGCACTGAACTGCTCCTGGGGATCTCTCAGCCCTGGCTGCCTGGAGCCTGCTATTAGCAGCATCATCTTGGTATTGAGTCTTTTCCCATGCTGCAGTGCACTCAGATAAATTGAAACTAAAGAACCTTTTAAAGCTTCACCCATTTCCATGACAACATAGTCTGTCAGGGTTCATTGAATATTTTTAGCTGTAATTCCCAAAATAAAACATCACTTGGACTGCACTTCTTTGGAAGCAGTGTAAATATCACATCTCCAGCTCTCCAACTGAGGAAGGCCACTTGCTGATTCATGACTCCATTCTGAGTCTTTGAGGATCATTGAAAAAAGAAACAGATCAAAGCTTTTAACCTTGACTCATCAGGACACTTTCCAAAAATATTGATACAAGCAGAAAGGAGAGTGCTCATTGGTTGGTAAGTGAACTCCGATTGGTCGAAGTGTTGCTATGCAGATTGCACCTGTTGATTGTTGCTGTTTTCCCCTAATATTGATATTAAAAACATTGAAAGTAGAAGCAGAGTAGGCCATTCGGCCCTTCAAGCCTGCTGCGCCATTCATTTTGATCATGGCTGATCATCAAATTCAATTTCCTGATCTCCCCTTCTCCCCATATCCCTTTAGCACCAAGAGCTATATCATTTCATTGATTTGTTTTATTATTGGCACATGTATTAGCATGTAGCGAAAAATACTGTTTCTTGCATGCTAAAGTATACCACTCATAGAGAAAGAAAGGAGAGAGTGCAGAATATTGTGTTAAAGTCATAGCTAGGGTGTGGAGAAAGATCAACTTAATGAGAGGTAAATCCATTCAAAAGTCTGACAGCAGCAGGGAAGAAGATGTTCTTGAGTCGGTTGGTACGTGACCTCAGACTTTTGTATCTTTTTCCCAGACGAAGAAGGCGAAAGAGGGAATGTCCGGGATGCATGGGGTCCTTAATTATGCTGACTGCTTTGCTGAGGCAGCAGGAAGTGTGGGCAGAGTCAATGGATGGGAGGCTGGTTTGTGTGATGGATTGGATTACATTCACGACCTTTTATAGTTCCTTGCGGTCTTGGGCAGAGCAGGAGCTGTACCAAGCTGTGATACAACCAGAAAGAATGCTTTCTATGGTGCATCTGTAAATGTTGGTGAGAGTTGTAGCTAACATGCCAAATTTCCTCAGTCTTCTCAGAAAGTGGAGGCGTTGGTGGACTTTCTTAATTGTAGTGTCGATATGGGGTATCACGACAGGTTGTTGGTGATTTGGACAGGTAAAAACTTGAAGCTCTCAACCCTTTCTACTTCATCCCCATTGATGTAGACAGGAACATGTTCTCCTCTACGCTTCCTGAAGTCAATGACAATCTCCTTCATTTTGTTGACATTGAGGGAGACGTTATTGTCACTGCACCAGTTCAGATTCTCTATCTCTTTCCTATCCTCTGACTCGTCATTGTTTGAGATCAACCCATTACAGTGGTGTCATCAGCAAACTTGAAAATTGGGTTGAAGGGGAATTTGGCCACGCAGTCATAGGTTTACAAGGAATATAGAAGAGGGCTGAGAACACAGCCTTGTGGGGCACCAGTGTTGAGGATCTTGTTGTCTATCCTTACTGATCGTGGTCTGTGAATTAGGAAGTTCAGGATCCAGTCACAGAGGGAGGAGCCAAGACCCAGACCACAGAGTTTGGAGATGAGTTTTGAAGGAATAATGGAGTTAAAGGCTGAGCTGTAGTCAATAAATAGGAGTCTGACATAGGTGTCCTTGTTATCTCGGTGTTCCAGGGTTGAGTGAAGGACTAGGGAGATGGCGTCTACTTTTTCCCAGGATGGAAGAGTCAATTACTAGGGGGCACAGGTTTAAGGTGCAAGGGGCAAGGTTTAAAGGAGATGTACGAGGCAGATTTTTTATGCAGAGGGTGATGGATGCCTGGAACTCTTGGCTGGAGGAGGTAGTGGAAACAGATACGATAGTGACTTTTAAGGGGCGTCTTGACAAATACATGAATAGGATGGGAATTCCCAGAAGGGTAAGGAGTTTTAGTTAAATCAGGCAGCATGATCGGGGCAGGCCTGGAGGGCAGAAGGGCCTGTTCCTGCGCTGTAATTTTCTTTGATGTTTGTTCATTGTTCTTTGGACCTGTTGCGGTGGTACGCAAACTGTAGTGGATCCAGGTAGTTTGGGAGGCTGGAATTGATCCGTGCCATGACTAACCTTTCGAAGCACTCCATGACGATGCATGTCAAAGCCACAGGTCAATAAGACACGCTGCTTATTTTTTCTTAGATACCAGGATGATGGTTGTCTCCTTGAAGCCGATAGGGACCTCAGATTGTTGTAAAGAGAGGTTGAAAATGTTTATGAATATCCCCACCAGTTGATCTGCGCCGGACCTGAGTGCAAGTCCGGGTACCCCATCCAGGCCAGTCGCTTTCCATGGGTTGACCTTCAAGACAGTTACTCTGACATCTGCAACGGTGACCCTAGATACAGGTTCATCCAGGACTTTCAGGATGAGGGCATGCTCTCGCTGACCACTTGCTCAAAACAGGTGTAGAATGCATTGAGCTCATCGGGGAGGGTTGCGTTGGAGCTGGCAATTTCACATGCCTTCACCTTGTAGCCAGTTATGTCTTGCAGACCTTGCCATGGTCGGTGGGGGCTGGTTTGGCTAGTCTGGGACTCTAGCTTGATCCGGTATTGTCTTTTGGCATCATTGATGGATCTCCTTAGACTGTATCTGGCTTTATTATATAGGCCAGCATCACCTGACTTGAACGCCTCAGACCTGGACTTCAGCAAGCAGTGGATATCCTTGTTCATCCATGGTTTCCGATTTGGGCATATGTGGCTGAGTGTGTTCCCAACCGGAAATGGCAATATTCAGCTAAGTGCAAGGCCAAAAGCTTTGACATGTTTATTTTTCTCAGCAATACTCTGTGCCACCAAGTGGTTATTCTGACTCCAGTAAGCAAACATGGGTAACCTTCTGAACTGCCATTTTCTTTCATGTGTTCTGGCAATCTTTAAAGACCAACATTGTACTTACTTTACCCTCACAACATCAATCTTCCAGAACAAAACATGACCTCCTTAGTGTTAAGATGATTCATCAACAAGACAGGTGTAACAACAGGAAGGGGGGTTGGGGGGGTGGATGCTGATTCTAATTATTCAACAATTGTGGCCTTGCCTTCAGCTGCCTAGAACCTAAGCTCAGGAATTCCTATTTGAATACCCCTCCACTTCTCTCTCCATCTTTAAGAAGCTCCTTAAAGTCTATGTTTTTGTCCAATTGTCCCATTACCTCCTCATAGTTTGAGGATAAGGGGCAAACCTTTTCGGACTGAGGTGAGGAGAGCTCTCTTCATCCAGAGGGTGGTGAAATTGTGGAATTCACTAGCATAGAATGTATTGAGGCCAAAATGTTGTGTGATTTCAGGAAGGAGTTAGATATCGCTCTTGGGGCTAAAGGGATCAAGGAATATAGCAGTAAAGTGGATCAGGATGTTGAATTTGATGATCAGTTATGATTAAGATGAATGGTCCAGCAGGCTTGAAGGGCTGAATGGCCTACTCCTGCTCCTAGTTTCTATGTTTCATCTTGTCAAATTATGAATGATAATCCTCATTCTATACATTATATGAACGTGAATTTTCATCACCTTTTTCTTTATGGGATGTAGGCTGACATGGTCAGCATTTGTTGCCCATACCTTACTGTCATTGAACTGAGTAGCAGTTAAGAGTCAACCACATGGCTATAGATCTGGAGTCACACGTAAGCCAGACCAGGGAAGGACAGCAGATTTCTTCCCCTAACAAGTACAGATGGGTTTTCACAATTGCCATTGGTTTCATGGTCATCATTAGACTTATAATTCCAGATTCTTATTAACATGGGAGTTGAACCTAGGTTCCCAGAGCATTTCCCTGCATATCTGGATTACTACTCCAGTGACAATACCGCAACGCTACTACCTCCCCTTACAGGTAACTGACCCTCAAATACCTTCTGAATTGGAGGGCAGGCAGTGAATGGCAATAAATGCAGGCCCAGCCAGCGGTGCCCACATCCTGCAGTTGAATCATAGAATTATACAGTGCAGAAGGGGGCCATTCGGCCCATCGAGTCTGCACCGACCACAATCCCACCCAGGCCCTATGCCCATAGCCCCATGCACTTATCCTAACTAATCCCTCTGACACTAAGAGGCATTTAGCATGGCCAATCCACCAACGCACATCTTTGGACTATGGGAGGGAACCGGAGAACCCGGAGGAAACCCACACAGACACAGGGAGAATGTGCAAACATATAGTGACCCAAGCCGGGACTCGAGCCCTGGTCCCTGGCACTGTGAGGCAGCAGTGCTAACCACTGTGCGACCATGCTGATTTGGAGTGAGAGTAAGAGCATGAGGAAGCACATATTTCCAGTTTAGATAAATTATGACCATGGGATTAGACATGACAAAGCTGTACAGAACAACTGAGAACCGTCTCAATGGTTGGGGTCTAAACTGGAGGCCTTTCTGAATGAACTGCAAGATCTACAGCTGAAACATCAGTGAACTCCCAACTGCCTTCCAGGGGATAGTTGCAGCTTGAGGAACAAGGCTCTTCATTTGAAGGCACACACACACACACACACACACACACACACACACACACACACACACACACACACACACAAAAAGTCACTCGGGTGCCGGAAGCCCCAGCCTAGTGTTATAAATCCAAGTGTGCTGTTTTGTGCATGAGTGAATGGCTGATTTAATGTCTTGCTGTCTAAGAGATCCAGGCTTCCTCCTTCGAATTTCTAACTCAGGGGGAATTTACTTCTTTTTCCTCCCCTCCCACTCATGTATGTCTGCCATTCATATAGTGAAGAAAATTACCATATCAGTGTCACAGAGCGAGCAAAGGAAACTTTCTTGTGAAACATGTATCAGCAAGTTGGCACAGTGACACAGTGGTTAACACTATTGCCTCACAGTGTCGGGGACCCAGTTTCAATTCCAGCCTTGGGTGACAGTCTGTGCAGACATTGCACTTTCTCCCCATGTCTGCATGTGTTTCCTCCAAGTTAACCGGTTCCTGCCACACTCCAAAGATGTGCAGGATAGGTGGATTGGCTAACTTGCCCCTCAGTGTCAGGGGGATTAGCAGGGTAGTTTAGTTTATTTATTAGCGTCGTAAGTAGGCTTACATGAACACTGCAATGAAGTTACTGTGAAAATCCCCTAGTCGCCACACTCCAGCTTCTGTTTGGGTGCACTGAGGGAGAATTTTATCATGGTCAATGTAGATTGTGGGAGGAAACCAGGGCACCTGGAGGAAACCAACGCAGACACAGGAAGAATGTGTGGACTCAGCACTGACAGTGCCCCAAGTCAGGAATCGAACCAAGGTCCCTGGCGATGTGAGGCAGCACTATGCCGCCATGCCACTCCAGGGTTACAGGGTTGGAGCACTTGTGGGATTGTTGCTGGTGCAGGCTCAATGGGCTGAATGGCCTCCTTGCCACTGTAGGGAGTCTATAATTCCAACCCCAGTCCAACGCCGGCATCTCCACATCATGACCACTATAGAATACATGAATCCTGAAGGATATGGACAGGAAACTTGGCAAATGGAATATAATGTTGGAAAGTGTGAAGCAGTAATCCTACTTTGGTAGGAAGGGTAAAGGTTTACAGATCTCCCAATTCCATTGAAGTCAGTGGAAAGTTTGTGGATCGAGTGTTGTATTTGGATGTATTGTTTCCAAGGGGCCGAAGAGTTGACCTGAATCCTACAGGACAATAAATTACATGATTAACTCAAAGCTAAAATGAACTCCGTGCCTGGAAATTCAATTGACCTATCGCTTATCATTAACCTTAATTTTCATTAGCAGGTTCTTTCTCCACTGGACTAATTCACATTGGTATAATTCCACCATTTCATTCTTATCAATAGTTTCACTTTGTTACGTATAATTGCTATTCTATCAACTGAAACTTTAATTATTGTTTCTGAGTTATTGGCACCAATTAAAAAGGATGATATATGCTCTGAACAAACGTTTTCTCCGCACTGCTGTCAAGTGATTAAGGTTTTCTCAAACTTTGTGCCTCGTGAATGAAACCTTCACATATGCCCTTGCTTTCTCCTGGCTTCAATGTTACGATGCTCTCCAGCTGGCTGCCGTGCACCCTCCAGAAACCTCAACCCATCTCTTACTTTGCTTCTCCTACTTGGAGAGCCAATGGCTGAGTGGTGCCAGAAATTCAGCTAATGTTGTGGGGACCCGGGTTCGAATCCCACCACGGCAGATGGCGGAATTTGAATTAAATTAAATTCCCTCTGCAGCTGGATCCTGAACTTCCTAACTCACTGATCACAATCAGTAAGGTTAGGCAGCAACACCTTGTAGCCAAACAGGCCATCTAAAATGGCGTTTTGTAAAGCACTCTGGGATAACCGGGCAAGAAACTAAACCGACAGGCTGCAGTTTAAAGACAGAGACAAACAGGCTGCAACCCTGATGAGTGAATACACAGGATATGGGCCATCTCCAGGATGAAAGAGACTTTCTGATCACACTGGGTTGTGTGCCAGACGTAAAGGCACCGTGAATCCTTATTTAGGAGGAAGGTATGTGGCCTATGTGCCTACAACACCTACAGGCATGGCCGCCAGGGACACACCCAGAGATCAGTGTGGTAGCACCTGATTGGACTCTTATCGATCAGGGTGATCAAGTCCTGATCGATTGATTGGCAATGGCCAAAAAAAGGGCGTGAAACCGAACGGGGTATAAAGGATGCTGCACAACCAGGAATCTCTCTCTCTCTCTGACCCCACGAACGAGCTACAACAATGGTGAACATCGCCAGCAAGAGGAGAGCCACCACACCCGAGAAGGAAGAAAGAGAGACTACAGCTAGAATGCCTGACCAGAGCAAAGGACCAAACTACACAGACAACTACCAAGACCAGCATACAGATAAAGGCCAGTATCTGTTTGGGTATTTGTCAGTCACACACAATTAAGTCAAGGTCTTGTATTGTACTTGAATTCTAGTATTTTCTGTAAGATAACTTATTGTTGGTCGGGTGGGTGATTATTGATTGTGTGGGTTTAAATAAATATTGTTTGTACTAATAAGACGTCTACTCAAAGTTATTTGTCCACCGTATAAGGGTTAAAACAGACTGATTTTTACAACATTTGGCGTCCCTGGGTGGGCATCGATAAGAAGTAACTTTGTTGCTCCGATATCGAACCCCACAGACTTTAAATTGAATGGTTATTTAAAACTCAGAGCCAACAGGTGTGAACTCCTTATTGGACAAATAATTGCTTTCGGGAAATTGTTTATTGTGCATGTATTGTTACTAACAAGGAGGATAGGGTAAACTCTGTAGGTTTGTATTAGAACCCAGAGGGATTAGGACCGGAACATAGCGTAAAGCCGTACCCGCAGTCCGATCGCCTCCCTACCCCTTGTCATTAAATATAGGATGGCAGAGAAGTGTCCCATATGGGAAAAAAAAATCAGAGAATATATTAAGAAGAAAGGGTGGCCCCTATGGGCAGAATCTTGTGCCAATACTGAGACGGGACCGGGATCCCTAGGGCAGAAGTATTGGGATGATCTAAGGAAAGTTCAGGGAAAACAGGCAAACAAATATGAGAAACAGATTGCTATTGTGAGCTGCTTCGGACAGCTACTAGGTACAGAAAAGGAGTTAAACACAGTTCGTAAGGAACTGGAGGAATCAAAACAGGCACAGGTGAAAAAGGAGGAGGAGATTAAGAAACTAAAGGAACAGCAGCAGGAGAGGATAGAACAGATAAAAGCCGAAAAGGACAGAGAGATACGTAAGGCACTGGAGGAATCAAAACAGGCACAGGTGGAAAAGGAGGAGGAGATCAAGAGACTAAAGGAACAGCAGCAGGAGAGAATAGAACAGATAAAAGCTGAAAAGGACAGACAGATAGATGAATTAAGGCGAACTAACCAGGCAAATTTATTACATCTGGGCAATTTCCAAACCCAGTATGAGAGAGCCTACCAAGATGCCCAGCGTGCTGTCTTGGCCAGAGACGAAGCTGAGCAGGCAGTAGCACGATTGGAAGCTAAGTGCACTGATCTGCAGGCTGCTATAAAAGCTCTACATCAAGCCAGTAAAGAACAGAGACAGGCAACTGCTGACCACTCAAAATGCCAACGAGAAATCTCAAGGCTGGAATCCCTATTATCAGTTCAAAATGGATTTATGTGTGCCTTCGGGACAGAAGAGGAAAAGGGGATAGAGAGTGCAGACTGGGGAGAGTTAAAGGAGAATGCTAGAATTTATGTTATGCAAACCGAGAGTTGGGGTCCACCACCGTCTTTCCCAGGGGAGGTCATACCCACGGCACCCCCAGATGTACCTCCAGTACCAATGTACCCTGTGACGACTGAACGTCGGACAGGAGGGGGTCAGGACTCAGCTGTTACATACACGACTCCATTTACAGTGGCACAATTGGCTGAGATTGCAAATAAAATGACAACTTTTGAGCCATCGGCTGACCCATACAGTTTCTTTGAGGATGTTAGGCAGCAAAAGATAATGCATGGGCTGGATGAGAGAGAGGAGGTGAAGCTGATAGTCATGTGCTTAAGCAAGTCTGTACGGTCTGCCCTGCCAGCCCTTCAAAATGTTGGGGAAGGAACATTAAACGAAATGAAGGAAGCAATATTGACTGCGATAGGATTTAATAAAGGGGATCCTGTAGATGGGTTAAATAAATGCAGACAGAGGAAAGGGGAACATCCGACTGCCTTTGCCAGTCGTTTGTGGATCCACTTCACAGGAGTATATGGGGAATTAGATCGGACTAGATTAAATGAAGCTGATTCATCCAAATGGGCTAGGACATTAGTGTCGCATGCTACAGAGGAAGGTAAGAAAGCCTGTGCTAATTTTGACCCTGCAGAAACCACACACAATGAAGCGTGGGTTCTCCGACGCTTAGCTCGAATCTGGGAACAGGAAGTTCAGGGAGCCCCAACGTCACGGTCAGAAAAGGAGGCAAAAATGCTTCCGATGAGGGCTCGTCAGGGTCCAGTATGGAGAAACGAAGGTAGAGGGAATCACCAATACCAGAGAGGTACAGGTCTACCTTACACAGCAGCCCCAGGGAGAGATAGAGGGACATGTTTTAATTGTGGGCAGTCGGGACACTTTGCCCGAGATTGTAGGGCACCAAATTTCAGAAGACCAGCAAACCCTGCACACCCATACAACCCTGCTGATCGCCGACACAGGGGACCACGAGGCCACACAGAACATAGGCCCAATCCCCGACACCGAGAACGATATAGACCTGAGCCCAGAGGCCCACGCCCACAAGTACAGTGTTACACCTGTGGGCAACCCAACCACTTTGCCCGGGACTGTAGGGCACCACCCAACTACCCCACACGACCATCTCAGAGGTTCCGACGATGGACCCCAACCCATGTCCCTCGCAGGACCGGCCCGACAAGCAGCTACAACCCCCACCCAGTATCCCCAGGACCAACAGATACACCCACGGTCCCCGCTCCAATTTACAGAGCTTCAGGAATAAAACCATGGCCCGGGCACCCTCACGAAAAGGATGGGGAACCCGCAAACCTTACCCCCTATGGCACCCCTGGTACCAGGACTCCCAGAACTGTTTGACCCGGCGCTCACTACCAGGGATGGTACCTGGCAGCCAAAGCCTGCCCACATAAGTTCTCTTCACTAAGGAAGAACCAGGACATCACAGTCCAGATTGTAAATAGCTTGATCCGGCCACTCCACGCATCACCCAATTGACATTTTATTTTCACGCTCTGCAAATTCCTCACCCCACTCAACCCCATTAAACACTGATTGCCAACCAACTCTTCGTATGGCACTATTGGGCCTTTATTATTCATTTACTTATTTCTTTGTTTCTTAAAAAAAAAGGGCGGGGGAGTCATACGACATTCTTGTAATGAAATTGGAAAGAAAATCAGATATTAATAAGAATTAACAGGTGCTACCTTGATCTCCCCCAGAATGAACAACATACTTCTCTGCTATCTGGGATTCCTCGTCTCAGACTGAACCACAGACACCACCTCAACCAAAGACCAGAAGAGCAGCCTACGATACCCTGGATATATGTGGTTCATCCCACCAGAAGCAGGAAAATACATACCAGCCAGAGTGGGCCTCATTCAACTAATAGACATTCATAAGAGGGAGAGGATAGATGTGCATGCCACTGACAAGCTCCAAAAGACTCGAGGGGAGAACCATGAGAAATATGATACAAGCTTAAACCTCCTGCTGGAGGAATTGAACCTGATTCGGGCAAAATTGGCTACAGCCCACAGAACCTTCACCAAAGTAGTACAGCAGACCCAAGAGGTAAAAAAAGAGGATTAAGGAAATCAAAGTCACCACTTGGTGGGATGACCTTTGGAACTGGGGCTCAAACATCCAAATCCATCCATTTGTTCGCTTAATGTCACACCTGGCTGTAGTATTAATTTTGTTTACCCTAGTATATCTGATCATCCTCACAGTCCAATTCAGCCGATGGAAAAAGAGGATGACCCGGAGGCAGAATGTAGGGTTCGCCCTTGAATCATGGCCTCCTCTAATTCAGTAGAACAATGTTTATAGGAAGGCTGCCATTTTACCATTTATATTAATGAGCCATTAGAAATTCTACTACCAAAATGTGTCTCAGATATGTGAATACTTTATTCTAATGTTTGTTTAAGTGTTGGTTTATAATTAATTTATTTGTTTGGTGTTTGGAATATCTGATTGTCTGTATTTGTGGGTAACTAGTTTATTGTAATAATGGGGTTTAGAATATGTGGTTGTTTATATTTGTATTGTAGTCTGTTGTTGTCTGTAGCCTCCGGAATATGTTGTAGGGATGCATTATTACTGTACATGTCAATACCTGGGCCTTGCTTGACTGTTGAGTGACTGGGGAATTCCTGACAGATATTGGTCCTGAATTTGTGATCCATCACGCTTTGCGTTCAGGATCAAAGGGGGGAATGTAGCCAAACAGGCCATCTAAAATGGCGTTTTGTAAAGCACTCTGGGATAACCGGGCAAGAAACTAAACCGACAGGCTGCAGTTTAAAGACAGAGACAAACAGGCTGCAACCCTGATGAGTGAATACACAGGATATGGGCCATCTCCAGGATGAAAGAGACTTTCTGATCACACTGGGTTGTGTGCCAGACGTAAAGGCACCGTGAATCCTTATTTAGGAGGAAGGTATGTGGCCTATGTGCCTACAACACCTACAGGCATGGCCGCCAGGGACACACCCAGAGATCAGTGTGGTAGCACCTGATTGGACTCTTATCGATCAGGGTGATCAAGTCCTGATCGATTGATTGGCAATGGCCAAAAAAAGGGCGTGAAACCGAACGGGGTATAAAGGATGCTGCACAACCAGGAATCTCTCTCTCTCTCTGACCCCACGAACGAGCTACAACAATGGTGAACATCGCCAGCAAGAGGAGAGCCACCACACCCGAGAAGGAAGAAAGAGAGACTACAGCTAGAATGCCTGACCAGAGCAAAGGACCAAACTACACAGACAACTACCAAGACCAGCATACAGATAAAGGCCAGTATCTGTTTGGGTATTTGTCAGTCACACACAATTAAGTCAAGGTCTTGTATTGTACTTGAATTCTAGTATTTTCTGTAAGATAACTTATTGTTGGTCGGGTGGGTGATTATTGATTGTGTGGGTTTAAATAAATATTGTTTGTACTAATAAGACGTCTACTCAAAGTTATTTGTCCACCGTATAAGGGTTAAAACAGGCTGATTTTTTTTACAACAACCTCCTCCACGATCATCCTCAAAACCAGTGCCCCACAAGGCTGTGTTCTCAGCCCCCTACTATACTCCTTGTACACCTTTGACTGTGCGGCCAAATTCCCCTCCAATTCGGTTTTCAAGTTTGCTGATGGTATCAGCTTAGTGGGTCAGGTCTTAAACAATGATGAGTCAGAGGATAGGAATGAGATAGAGAATCTGGTGAACTGGTGCAGCAGCAATAACCTCTCCCTCAATGTCAACAAAACAAAGGAGATTGTCATCGACTTCAAGAAGCATAAAGGAGAACATGCTCCTGTCAAATTCAATGGGGACAAAGTAGAATGGATTGAGAGCATCAAGTTTTTTGGTGTCCAGATCACCAACAACCTGTCCTGCTCCCTCCAAGCCGACACTACAGTTAAGAAAGCCTACCAACTCCTCTACTTTCTCAGAAGACTAAGGAAATTTGGCATGTCAGCTATGACTCTCAGCAATTTTTAGAGATGCAGCATAGAAAGCACTTTTTCTGGTTGTATCACAGATCCTGCGCTGCCCAAGTCCGTAAGAAACTACAAAAGGTCTTGAATGTAGCTCAATCCATCACACAAACCAGCCTCCCATCCATGGGCTTTGTCTACACTTCCTGCTGCCTCGGCAAAGCAGCCAGCATAATTAAGGACTCCACGTACCTCTCTTTCACCTTCTTCCTTCGGGAAAAAGATAGAAAAGCCTGCGGTCACGTACCAACTGACTCAAGAACAGCTTCTTCCCTGTTGCTGTCAGATGTTTGAATGGACTTACCTTGCATTAAGTTGCACCTTAGCTATGACTGTAACACTACATTCTGCACTCTCTCATTTCCTTCTCTATGAACAGTGTGCTTTATCTGTATAGTGTGCAAGAAACAATACTTTTCATTGTATGTTAATACATGTGACAATCATAAGTCAAATCAAAGTCAAATCAAACAAATGAAAAAAAAATCTGGAATTAAGAATCTGCTGATGAACATAAGAACATAAGAAATAGGAGCAGGAGTAGGCCATCTGGCCCTTCGAGCCTGCCCCGCCATTCAATAAGATCATGGCTGATCTGTCGTGGCTCAGTTCCACTTTCCCGCCCTCTCCCCATAACCCTTAATCCCCTCTCTTATCAAAAACCCATCAACCCGCTTCTTAAAAATATTTAGCGAGGCAGCCTCCACCACTTCAACGGGCAGAGAATTCCAGAGATTCACCACCCTTTGAGTGAAGAAGTTCCTCCTCAACTCCGTTCTGAACTGCCCCCCCTTTATCTTGAGGCTGTGCCCCCTAGTCCTACTGTCTTTTTTGAGCGGGAAGAGTCTTTCCACCTCTATCCTATCCATCCCATTCATCATCTTATACGTCTCAATGAGATCTCCCCTCATTCTTCTAAACTCTAACGAGTACAAGCCTAGTTTATTCAGCCTCTCCTCATAGCTCAACCCCCTCAACTCCGGTATCAGCCTAGTAAACCTCCTCTGCACTCCCTCCAAGGCCAAAATATCTTTGCGCAGGTGCGGCGCCCAAAACTGCACACAGTACTCCAGCTGCGGCCTCACCAATGCCCTATACAGCTGCAGCAAGACCTCCCTACTTTTATATTCAATCCCCCTCGCTATGAAGGCCAGCATCCCATTCGCCTTCCTGACCACCTGCTGCACCTGCAGGCTGGGTTTTTGCGACTCATGCACAAGGACCCCGAGGTCCCTCTGCACCGTCGCCTGCTGCAGTTTTTCGCCACGTAAGTAATAGTCCTTCCTACCATTCTTCCTACCAAAGTGGACCACCTCACACTTGCCAACATTAAATTCCATTTGCCATTTCCTGGCCCATTCGCCCAGCCTATCTAGATCCTTCTGCAGACTCTCCACACCCTCCGCACAATTTGCCTTTCCCCCAATCTTGGTGTCATCAGCAAATTTCGACACCCTACACTCGGTTCCCTCCTCCAGATCATCTATATAAATGGTAAATAGCTGAGGCCCCAGCACCGACCCCTGGGGCACCCCACTAGTCACCAACCGCCAATCCGAATAGCACCCATTGACCCCCACTCTCTGCCTCCTATTTGACAACCAATCCTCTATCCACGCTAACACCCTACCCCCAACTCCATGTCCTCTGACCTTCTGCAGTAACCTCTTGTGAGGTACCTTATCAAACGCCTTCTGAAAATCCAGAAAGACCACATCCACCGGCTCTCCTCTATCCACCGCCCTAGACACATCCTCATAGAACTCCAGTAAATTGGTCAGACACGACTTCCCATGAAACGACCATGAAACGATTGTCGGAAAAACCCATCTGATTTACTAATGTCCTTCAGGGAAGGAAATCTGTCGTCCTTACCTGCTCTAGCCTGAAGTACCACACACAAGGCTAATTAATAAGATGGCCCGTGGTGTTGGGGATAGGTCTAGCCTATATCCATGATTAACCTAGTAAACCTTATCTGGACTTCCTTCTTCGATCGGGGGACTAAAACTATTCACAGTATTCCAGGTGTGGTCTAGCTTTAGCAAGACCTCCCTAATTTTACATTCCATTCCCTTTGAAATAAAGGTCAACATTCCGTTTCCCTTCCCAATTATCTGCTGAACTTGCGTGCCTTTTGTGATTTATGCCAAGGACCCCCAAATCCATCCGCGCTGCAGCTTTCTGCAGTCTTTCTCCATTTAAATAATATTCAACTCCTTTATTCTTCCTACCAAAGTAGGATTACTGCTTCACACTTCCCTACATTATATTCCATTTGCCAAGTTTTTGCCCATTCACGTATCCTGTCCATATCCTTCTAAAGTAGTCATGATGTGGAGATGCCAGCGTTGGACTGGGGTAAACGCAGTAAGAAGTCTCACAACACCAGGTTAAAGTCCAACAGGTTTATTTGGTACTAGCTTTCGGAACACTGTTCCTTCATCAGGTGAGTTCTGATCACAAACAGGGCATATAAAGGCACATACAGTTTACAGAATACTGATTAGAATGTGAGTCTTTACAGCTAATCTGCTTTTCAAGTTTTATTTTATGCCACTCACCTGATGAAGGAACAGTGTTCCAAAAGCTAGTGGCGTTTACTACCAAATAAACCTGTTGGACTTTAACCTGGTGTTGTGAGACTTCTTACTGTGTTTATCCTTCTATATCCATCCTCACTACTTGCTTTCCCACCTGTTTTTGTGCATTCTGCAAACTTGGTAATAGTACATTCACTTCCTTTATCTAAATCATTAATATATATTGTAAATAATTATGGTCCCAGCACTGATCCCTATGGCACGCCACTAGCTACATATTGTTATCCTGAAAATGTCCCTCTTATCCTAACTCTCTGGGTGGAATTTTCCCATCCCATCTGCCATGGGAATGGTAGCAGGCAGAACAAGGATCATGCAAAGGTCTGTTGACCTCGAGCTGGATCTTCCGGAGTTGGGGTGAGTGTGGCCAGAAAATCCCACCTTCTGCCTCCTATTAGTTAGCCAATTCTCTATCCATGCTAATATGGGAGTGGCACGGTGGTACAGTGATTAGCACAGTTGCCTCACAGCGCCAGGGACCTGGTTCAATTCCTGGCTTTGGTGACTGTCTGTATGGAGTCTGCACGTTCTCCCATGTCTGTGTGGGTTTCCTCTGGGTGCTCTGGTTTCCTCTCACAGTCCAAAGATGCGCGGGTTAGATTGGTTGGCCGTGCTAAATTGACCCCAGTGTCAGGGGATTAACAAGTTAAATATGTGGGCTTATGAGGACAGGATTTTGAATTTTAGAATTTGATAAATTTCTATCAATCCATAACAGCCTTTTGCTTTTTATTTAAGAGCAAATTATATCAAAGAAATCATAGAAACCTTACAGGGCAGAAGGGGGCCACTTGGCTCAGCGAAACTGCACCAACCACAATCCCACCTCAGCCTTATCCCCAGTACCCCACACATTTACCCCACTAATCCCTCTAACCTACACATCCCAGCGCACTAAGATTGTGGCCAGTGCAGACTTGATGGGCTAAATGGCCTCCTTCTGGACTGTAGGGGTTCTATGATTGTATACTGTCCTCAACACCATAGGCTTTCATGTTATGAAATAGCCTTATGTGCGGTACTTTACGCTCACGTGGTTTACTCACTACCTCCGTCCCATGCAGCCTGTCCACTAAAGGGTTGAGTTGACAATTATCATTTTAGAAAAGAAAATTGTACAGCTTCTGGGAGAGATGAGCGATAATATAGAGAGAGCGTCCTTGCGAGGAGACATCAGTCAAGGAAGATAATGAAGAACTCACTGGTATGCCAACCTCCCTCAGGGACCATGTAATCTCATTGTATGAAACCAATAGGAAGAATTCAGTGATCGGCCAAGATTGATTGAAATTGGGTTCCGTGATCCTGGTAACTGGACTTTTCTCCCCCCCTCCGGAAATATCCCAAATAATTGTTGTCAAACGGAAAAAGATTACAGAAGAATGATGTTAATAACGAGAAGAACAGCCAGTGTTCAGACAGCTGCAGAATGCAATTCTAAATTTTCTCTGATTTTAATTCAGAGTCAGTTTTTAGCAGGCGTCTTTTTCGTTTCAGTTTAAATATTTTTTTTTATTTCATTCGTGGGACACGGCCTGGCCAGCATTTATTGCCCATCCCTAATTGTCCTTGGAGGGCAGTTGAGAGTCAACCACATTGCTGTGGCTCGGGATTCACATGTAGGCCAGACCAGGTAAGGACAGCAGATTTCCTTCCTTAAAGGGCATTAGTGAACCAGATGGGTTTCTCTGACAATCAACAATGGTTTCATGGTCGTCAGTAGATTCTTAATTCCAGATTTTTTTTATTGGATTCAAATTCACCAACCTGCCGTGGTGGGATTCGAACTCGGGTCCCCCAGAAAATAGGCTGAATTTCTGGATCAAGAGTCTAACGATAATTCCACTCAGCCATTGCCTCCATGATGCTGCTTTAACCAAAAGCAAAATTTCGGTACATGGGGAATAATGTTTCACAGCAGTTGTACTGGGCCTTGGTGAGGCTATACCTGGACTATGAGCACAGTCTTGGTCTCCTTATCGAAGAGAGGATATAGTTACTGCAGAGGGAGCACAGCAAATGTTCACCAAATTGATTCCTGTTTTTAAAAGTTTATTTATTAGTGTCTCATCAACACTGCAGTGAAGTTACTGTGAAAATCCCCTCGTTGCCGCACTCCAGCGCCTGTTCGGGTACACTGAGGGAGATTTAGCATGGCCAATGAACCTAACCAGCACATCTTTCAATTGGTGGGAGAAAACTGGAGCACCCAGAGAAAACCCATGCAGACATGGGGAGGATGTGCAAACTCCACACAGACAGTAAGGGCAGCAATGTGGCACACTGGTTAGCTTTGCTGCCTTCCAGTGCCAGGAAACCCGGGTTCGATTCACTGCTTGGGTCACTGTCAGTGCAAAGTCTGCTCGTTTTTCCCATGTCTGCGTGGGTTTCCTCCGGGTGCTCTGGTTTCATCCCACAGTCTGAAAGACATTCTGGTTAGGTGCATTGGCCATGCTAAATTCTCCCTCAGTGTACCCAAACAGGCGCCAGAGTATGGTGACTCAGGAATTTTCACAGTCACTTCATTGCAGTGTTAATGTAAGCCTACTTGTAGCAAATACATAAGCAAACTTAAAAATAAACTTAAAACTTAACCCAAGCCGGGAATTGAGCCCAGTCTCTGGTGTTGTGAGGCAGCAGTGCTAATCATAGTGCCACCGTACAGTCCTGGGATGGCAGAATTGCAATATGAGGAGAGGCTGGGTCAACAAAGTCTGTATTTACTGGAGTTCATAAGAATAAGAGTGGATGTAATTGAAACTGATACATTTCTGACAGAGCTGGACAGATTGGATGCTGGCTAGGGGCGAGGGTCTAGAAAAAGGGTCACAAGTCTCAGGATATGGGGTAAGACTGTAAGATGAGGAGCAACTTCTCTCTGAGGGTGGTGAACTTTTGGAATTCTCTATCAACAGAAGGCTATGGAGAATAAGTCACTGAATATATTTAAGTAGGAAATAGATTTCTAGACTCAAGACGTCTTGAGTATGGGGTTGAGATAGAAGGTCAGCCATAATCATACTGAGTAGCAGAACAAGCTAGTTGGGCCAAATGGTCTCCTCCTAATCCTATTTTCCAAGTTTCTATGTTTGAATTCCCAGACTGTTTTATAATTACACCGGTAAGTCTCTCGCTAATTTGATTGGAAAGCCATTCTTTTCCACGTAGCAATTTCTGGCAAGAAAGGAAAGAGGAAAAAAACTCACTGCAATGAATTGGGTCGTCCTTCAAAGAGCTAGCATTGGCACAATGGGCTGAAGTGCGTCCTTCCATGCTATGTGACTCTAGAAGGACTCAAACAGACTAGGACAAAGTAGAGATTTTCAATGTACCTAGTGTGAAGAGTACTTTAGTGGAAATAATTCCAATTCCCTTTCCCACTTGTGAGAAGAAGTACTTCCTGACCCTACATGATGAGTTCCAATTTCAAGGTTATGCCTCTTGTTCCCTCCCTAGCTCCACCAGAAGCAATATGTTGTCCCTATCAAATCCTTTAATCATCTGAAGCACAAGTTTCGCTTGTTCCACCTAAGGTCTCCCTACTCTGAATGATCTTATATGGCTGCTTGTGAAGCTACTAAGGGACTATATTTAAGGCTGAGTTAGATAGATGTTTGATCAGTAAGGCAATCAGTGTTAGCATTCATGTTGAAAGGGCTAGAATACAAGAGTAGGAATGCACTTCTGAGGCTGTATATGACTCTGGTCAGACCACATTTGGAGTATTGTGAACAGTTTTGGGCCCCATATCTAAGGAAGGATATGCTGGCCTTGGAAAGGGTCCAGAACGAGTTCACAAGAATAATCCCTGGAATGAAGAGCTTGTTGAATGAGGATCAACTGAGGACTCTGGGTCTGTACTCATTGGAGCATTAAAGGATGAAACTTATTGAAACTTATAGGATACTGCGAGGCCTGGATAGAGTGGATGTGGAGAGGATGTTTCCACTAGTAGGAAAAGTTAGAACCAGAGGGCACAACCTCAGGCTAAAGGTACGATTCTTTAAAACAGAGATGAGGAGGAATTTCTCCAGCCAGAGAATGGTGAATCTGTGGAACTCTTTGCCGCAGAAAGGTGTGGAGGCCAGGTCATTGACTGTCTTTAAGACAGAGATAGATAGGTTCTTGATTAATAAGGGGATCAGGGGTTATGGGGAAAAGGCAGGAGAATGGGGATGAGAAAAATATCAGCCATGATTGAATGGCAAAGCAGACACGATGGGCCGAGTGGCCTAATGTCTTATGTTGCTCTGGTCTAAGGCTTACGGGAAAAGGGCAGGAAAGTGGATGTGAGGAATGTCAGATCAGCCATGATGCTATTGAATGGCAGGGCAGGCTTGTGAGGCTGAATGGCCCACGCCTGTTCCTATTTCTTATGGCCTCATGGTCCATGTACCAAACGGATAAGCACTGGAGGTTTAATGAAAACCACACAGAGCATAATCAACTACAAGTTCTAACGTTTTTGAATTTCTTTGATGTTTATTGCTACCTTTGAATAAGATGGACAAGGATATTCTTCCTCAGATAAGGATATAAAGCCGTACATAAAACTCCAGGTGTGGCCTCACCAATACGCAATACAATTGCAGCAAAACCTTATTCCTACAGTCAAATCCTCTCACTATGAAGGTCAACATACCATTTGCCTTCTTTACTGCCTGCTGTACCTGCATGCTTACTTTCAGTGACTAAATGCACAAGGTCGCCAAGGACTTGTTAAGTATCCACCTCTGTCAATTTACACCCATACATCTGCTACCAAAGTGGATAATCTCATATTTATTCACATTATACAGCATCTGCCATGCAGATGCCCACACACACAGCCCAACCAAATCACGCAGAAGCATCTCTGCATCCTCCTCACAGATCACCCTCCCTCCCAACATTGTATCATCTGCAAATTTGGAGATAATACATTCAGTTCCCTCTTCCAAGTCGTTAGTATGTCTGTTATGTGAGACCATGTCGAAAGCTTTCTGAAAGTCTAAGTAAACCACATCCACCGGTTCTCCTCAGTCAATTCTACAACTTACATCCTCAAAAAGTTCCAATAGATTCATCAGAGGCGACAGCACCACTGACTGAGCCATAGCTCACGCACACTGGTATAATTGGAACAACTAAAACTTTTTTGATAATGGGAGAAGATTTGGTACAAACATTAAGAAGTGGTCATGGGCACATCAGAGAAACCTCTGGCTAAGAACCAGTTTACCTTGGTCAATGGCTTAAGCTATGCAGAGGGTAGAAATGGGTGGCATGTACTGCAGTGGTTAGCATTGCTAGCTCATAGCGTCAGGGGCCCGGGTTTGATTCCTAGCCTCAGGTCACTGTCTGTGTGGAGTCTGCACATTCTCCCCGTGACTTTGTGAGTTTCCTCCGGGTGCTCCAGTTTCCCCCCACGTTCCAAAGATGTGCGGGTTAGGTGGATTGGCCATGCTAAATCACCCTTTAATGTCAGGGGGATTAGCAGGGTATATATGTAGGTTGATTCACCATGCTAAATTGCCCGTTGGTGTCCCAGGATATGTAGATTAGAGAGATTAGCAGCGTAATTTAAGTGGGGTTACAGGAATAGGGCCTGGGTGGGATTGTGGTCAGTGCAGACTCGATGGGCCGAATGCTTTCCTTCTGCATTATAGGGATGCTATGATAAGTTCTATGATAAATTGCCCCTTAGTGTCAGGGGGATTAGCAAGATAAATATACGAGGTTAAGAGAAGAGGTCCTGGGTGGGATTGTTGTCAGTGCAAGCCCAATGGGCCAAATGGCCTCCTTCTACACAGTAAGATTCAATGATGAATAGGTTATAGTCGGATGGAGGTGTAGCAGAGCTCTGTGGAATTATACACACCTCTTCCCTGGCAATATATAACCAAGAAATATCAGCACGTGAATTCAGGCACAATGAATGGAGGGGAGCAATGGCTTCAGGAAGGACATCCAGAAAGGGATATCAGCTGAACATTGCAGGCTCCTTCATTCTGCCCATTCAATCATCAGCATTACCCTTGATCCCGAGAGGTTTGCAATTGTCGCCTTCTGCTGCATACTTGATGATTCAATGCTTTTAATAATCTTCAGTGACAATGTTGAGATTCAAATACATGGTAATTCATGGGTATTCATGGCTCCGGTAATTGTGCATTCATGAATCTGTAAGTATTTGAATCTTGTAGCAATATTCATAATCATGCATGTACAGAATCCGAAATGGAAGCAAGGTTATTCCAAGGCGCACAAAAAGCACTCAATGAGGTCTGACAGATGTTCATTGAGACTGAGTTTTGTGAAAAATTCATACATTTTTCATGGGCGTTGTAATCTTTTCAGTGGGGATCAGTTCAGCCTGTCGCTTTGTTTCAGTTTCCCTGTGAGTCGCTGACTTGTACATCAACAGCCTTTTTTATTTAAACATGGCTCTACATCTGGAGGCAGTGCAGGAGGATAAATGAGGTTAGGTGAGTGACTCTGTGAGAGCACGAGGCTTCTTCTCAACAGATGCCTTGCCCCCACTTTCTCTTGGCAAACATTTCCTGCTCTACCTCACATTATCAGTCTTCATTCCGAATCTAAGTCCGCTCCTTCCTCTGATCTATCAGTGGATGAGCCTTCAACCAAAAAGGTATTAAAAGACAAGGCAGCCAATGTGGGTAGCTAGACTTGAGACACAATTCAGCCACAATTCTAATTGACTAGCAGAACATGCTTGAGGGGGTGAATGGATGACTCATTCTTAGATACCAGAACAACCTGTACTGAGGATCCTTTTCAACTTTCTCTTCCCTCTCTTATCACTCTTCAAAAGGGAAAACTATGACATGTTTGTGGAATCCAAATCTGAAACATTATCATGGTTTTTAAGTTTATTTGTTAGTGTCACAAATCAGCTTACATTAACACTGCAATGGACTTACTGTGAAAATCCCCCACTCTCCATACTGTTGGGTTACACTGAGGGAGAATTTAGCATGGCCAATGCAACTAACCAGCACATCTTTTGGACTGTGGGAGGACGATGGGCGGCACGGTGGCATAGTGGTTAGCACTGCTTCCTCACACCTCCAAGGGCCTGGGTTCGACTCCCGCCTTGGGTCACTGCCTTTGTGGATTCTGCATGTTCTCCCCGTGTCTGCGTAGATTTCCTCCGGATGCTCCTGTTTCCTCCCACAGTCCAAAGATATGTGGGTTAGGCTGAATGGCCATGTCAAATTGCCCCTTAGTGTCCTGGGATGTGTATGTTAGATATGGTGGAGTTTCAGGGATAGGGCCTGGGGTAGGATTGTTGTTGGCGCAAACTCGCTGGGCCGAACGGTCTCCTTCTGCACTGCAGGGTTTCTGTGATTTCTATGATTCTATGAAACCAGAGCACACAGGCACAGCAAGAACACAAACACACAGAAAACACACAGACAGTGATCCAAGTTGGGAATTGAACCTGGGTCCCTGACACTGTGATGTAGCAGTGCTAAGCACTGTGCCACTGCCGTGTATTAGGAGCTCCTGTTATTAATCTCAGCTCACCCACTGTCCATCTTATTCAAAGTTAGCAACAAACTTCAAAGAAATCCAAAAACATTAGAACTTGTAGTTGATTACACTCTGTGTGGTTTTCATTAAACCCCCAGTGCTAATCACAATAAGAACAGCATGCATTTATACAGATACAAGAAAATTACTGCTGGTGCTGGAATCCAAAACTCAAACAGGAAAGGCTGGAAAATCTCAGCAGATCTGACAGCATCTGTGAAGAGAGAATAGAGCCAATGTCTTGTGTCTGGATGACTCTCTATCAGATTTGAAACATTCGCTCTTTTCTCTCTCCACAGAAGCTGTCAGATTTACCAGCATTTTCTGCTTTGGATACATGTAATATACATGCCTGGGTTTGCAAAACCTCACTTACTGTACTGTCTGGAGACAATACACATCTCTTTAAACTGTGATCAGTGCTCCTTCCACTCACTTTATCAGCCACTTCAGGTCTTGAACAGCAGGTTAGGTGTAAGGATTCGCATTCTAATCAGTAATCTCTAAACTGTCTGTGCTTTATATGCTCTGTCTGAGGCCAGAACTCTCCATTCACCTGACGAAGGGGCTAACCCGAAAGCTTGCGAGTATATTATCAAATAAATAGGTTGGACTAAAACCTGGTGTTGTCAGACTTTTTACATGTAATGACACAGTGGCACCATGGTTAGAATTGCTACCTCACAATGCCAGGGACCTGGGTTCGATTCCCCACTTGGGTCACTGTCTGTGTGCTGTTTACACATCCTCCCCATGTCTGCATGTGTTTTCTCCCACAATCCAAAGATGCGCAGGTTAGGTGAATTGGCCACGCTAAATTCTCCCTTAGTGTACCCGGACAGGTGCCGGAGTGTGGTGACTCGGGGATTTGCACAGTAACTTCATCGCAGTGTTAATGTAAGTTGGCTTGTGACACCAATAAACATGTATATAGTTCTTTTCAACATGGGAAAACATCCAGTGGTGCTTTATAACAACATTAATGAAACTGAATTTGACACTAGGCCACATAAGGGAACTTTAAGATGGGTCGGCAAAGATTTTTCAAAGGAGACCTGAAGGAAGGATATTTATTTATTCTCTCAATGGATGTGACCATTGCAAACAAGTTCAGCATTTGTTGCCCTTCACTTGAACTGAGTGGCTTGCTCGGCCATTTCTGGGGACAGTTAATAATTACCATGGGCCTGAAGTCACATGCCGGCTCCGCAATGTAGGGACAGCAGGTTTCCTTCCCTACCAAATACTTAAATCAGATGGGATTCTACAACAGCGCCTGGGACCGGGGTTCGAATCCCAGCTTGGGTCACTGTTAGTGCGGAGTCTGCACCTTCTCCCCGTGTCTGCATGGGTTTCCTCCGGGTGTTCTGGTTTCCTCCTTGACGCCGAGAGATGTGTTGGTTTGGTGCATTGGCCATGCTAAATTCTTCCTCTGTGTACCCAAACAGGTGCCGGAGTGTGGCAACTAGGGAGTTTTCACTGTAACTTCATTTCAGCGTTAATGTAAGCCTACTTGTGACACTAATAAAAGGTTTACCCCTTATTCTCAAACTATGACCCCTAGTTCTGGACTCCTCCCAACATTCGGAACATTCTTTCTGAATCTACCCTATCTAATCCTGTTAGGATTATTGCAAGTTTCTATGAGTTCCTCTCCTAAATTCCAGTGAATATATTCCTCACCGAATTAGGGCCCGATTTTACCATTTTCATTCTAATCGCTGAATCCGGGCACAATTCAGATCTGACTTGGAAATCTGTTTTCAGGCGCCCCCATTAGCATTTAGCCTGAAAAAGACATTGTGGGTCTGAATCGCGCTGCGGGTGGGGCTTGTCGCACCCAAAACAATCAGAGCTCTGAACTGCGCGTGTGCAGCAAGGAAAACAGTTTGAAAATGGTGCCGTTGTCACGTTGCTCCCGGGCCGCAAAAAGCGGATGGAGTGGCCCAGGAGCGATGGTCCCCATTGACATCACCCCCATCCCTACAACATAACTTTCCCCCTTATCCACCCCCTCCCCCACTATCCAGATTGATCGCGATCTTCTGCCCCCTTTCCCCCTCCCACCGATCACTCGCAGAGAGGCAGAGGACCCCCCACCGGTCCCCCCCCCTCACCCCCACCAGGGACCCATCTGGCCTCCCCCCCATCAGAGAATGATCGGGCCTTCCCCACCCCGCAACCCCTCCTCCCCCCTTAGAGAATGATTGGGACCCCCCCCACCACCACCGGGCAACGATCTGGCCTCCCTCCTCCTTACCCCAGCACCCCCTCATCAGAGATACATCTGACCCGCTTCCCTCCCACCAGAAAATGATTGGGCCTGCCTTCTCCCCGCACCCCCCCACCCCACCACCAGAGAATGATCTGACCCACCTCTCCCCACCAGAGAATGATCTGACCCACCTCTCCCCACCAGAGAATGATCTGAGCCGCCTCCCCCCACCAGGGAATGATCTGACCCACCTCCCCCCACCAGAGAATGATCTGACCCACCTCCCCCAACCAGAGAATGATCTGACCCACCTCCCCCAACCAGAGAATGATCTGAGCCGCCTCCCCCCCACCAGGGAATGATCTGACCCACCTCCCCCAACCAGAGAATGATCTGACCCACCTCCCCCAACCAGAGAATGATCTGACCCACCTCCCCCAACCAGAGAATGATCTGAGCCGCCTCCCCCCCACCAGGGAATGATCTGAGCCGCCTCCCCCCACCAGAGAATGATCTGACCCACCTCCCCCACCAGAGAATGATCTGACCTGCCTCCTCCCACCAGAGAATGATCTGACCCACCTCCTCCCACCAGAGAATGATCTGACCCACCTCCTCCCACCAGAGAATGATCTGACCCACCTCCTCCCACCAGAGAATGATCTGACCCGCCTCCCCCCACCAGAGAATGATCTGAGCCGCCTCCCCCACCAGAGAATGATCTGACCCGCCCCTCTCCCTCCTCCTCCTCCTCCCCCCCCCACCACCGATCTGAGTCAGAGAGCCATTGGAAGCTCTGAACTTACCTCCCCAGCAGCTGAAGCGCCCGAAACAGACCTTTGTCTGTTTTGTACCAAATTTTTTTTTCCCAAAAATATACTTTATTCATAAAAATCTCAAGTAATCTATTACAATGTACAGGGCTTCGAGTAGCAAAACAATGCGGAATCAAAACATTTTTGCAGATCTGTCCAAACTACAGTGACTACATTTCAGTACTTAAAAAACTATGACCATGTCTCAATATTTGCATATTTGTACTAATTACCATGATTACATTTCAATACTTAAAAACTATATACACGCCTCAAAAGATTACTGTGTGCCGTTAGTGCTCAGATTGGCACACAGTTACGCAGGTCGAGGGTATTCTGCAGTTCCTGGGCCCTCGGTCTGCCTCCGTTAAAAGGCCTTACAGTGTGGCCTTTCCCCATTGTGCCTTTGCGGCGGCTGCCCCAAGCTTCAGCCCGTCCCTCAGCACGTAGTCCTGGACCTTGGAATGTGCCAGTCTGCAACACTCAGTCGAGGACAGTTCTTTCAGCTGGAAGATCAGCAAGTTTCGGGCGGACCAAAGTGCGTCCTTCACCGAGTTGATGACCTTCCAGCAGCAGTGGATATTTGTCTCGGTGTGCGTTCCCGGAAACAGCCCGTAGAGCACAGAGTCCTGCGTCACCGAGCTGCTCGGGACGAACCTCGACAAATACCACTGCATCTCGCTCCAGACCTTCTTTGCAAAGGCACATTCCAGAAGGAGGTGTGCGACCGTCTCGTCAGCCCCGCAGCCGCTTCGAGGGCAGCGTGCGGTGATGTTGAGACCTCGAGCGTGCATAAAGGATCTGACGGGGAGTGCCCTTCTCACCACCAGCCAAGCCAGATCTTGTACCAAATTGGGACACGCGAATGCGATGGTAAAGGGGGAAATGCTGGTAAAGTTGGGCAGGCAGCTCATTAATTCAATGTAAATGCATGCAAACACATTTAAATCGCTGTTGCCCCCTTTTCGGGCGCGTATCAAATCGTGGCCATCCTCGGGCCTCAGTAAAGTGGGCATCTGCACGGACGCGGGTGCGGATCACGGCCTCACGCCTGACTTTACCACGTTTTCACATCCGAAAAGGGGCGCGACGCAATGGTAAAATCGGTCCGTTGGTCTCTCCTCAGATGACAGACCTGCCAAGCCAGGAATCAGCCTGGTAAACCTTCACCGTGCTCCCTCTATAGGAAGGACAGTGGCATTACCGCAGTGACACACTCTCCCAAGTGAAGAGAATGGGAAGAGGCGAGCGAGCTTTACGGAGGGAAATGCAAAGGCTCAGAGCTCAGGAAAATGAAGACATATCCAGTAATCAGGGTGTCTAAGAAGCCAGATCCCAGAGGAAAAAGCAGTTTGCACAATATTCTTATTTACCCAGTTTACTGGTGCTCCCTTTAAAAGTATACAGGACCAGTTCGGACCACTATTCTTATTTCATCTTTTTAATGTTTTTTTTTCCTTGGAGGAACACAAAGATCTCAGAAAATTGCAAGGCTGGTGAAGTCATTTCAGCGGAGGAGTACCATGTTTTTATTTAATTGTGTCACTGCAAGCTGCAGCTTCTGAATCCCTTGAATGATTTTTTTTAGCTGTTAAAGGCTTTGTTTTCAGAGATGGGCGTTTACATCTTGTGATTCTGAGGTGGGGAGAGGGTGGAAGGAAGTTAATACTTTGGAGGAATTGCCCTTAAGATAAGATGTTAAATTAAATTTAAAGGAAGGAGCAGGGGGCTACATTTCCAACAATGGGGGGGGTAAAGGAATAAAGAGTTATTACGACAGGGTTGCAGAAGGAGGGGTACAAGGAGGTCATTTGGAGAATTAACACAGTGGCACAGTGGTTAGCACTGCTGCCTCCCAGCACCAGCAACACAAGTTCAATTCCCAGTGTGCACATTCTCCCCATGTCTGCGTGGGTTTCCTCCGGATGCTCCGGTTTCTTCCCACAGTCCATGCTGGTTAGGTTCATTGGCCATGCTAAATTCTCCCTCTGTATATCAAACAAGCGCTGGAGTATAGCGATTAGAGGATTTTCACGGTAACTTCATTGCAGTGTTAATGTAAACCTACTTGTGACACTAATAAATAAACTTGAAACCTACATAAACCAGTTGAGCGAAGTGGTTTGTTTTTATGATGTAAATTCTATGGAATCTATAATATTCACATATTATCAAGTGAATTCCCTATATAGGCCCCAACAGGAATGAGCACATTGTATTAATTACCCTTCAAGATTTCTTTTATATTCTCTGATATAATATTCTCATATAAATCAAGCAGCAATTTATTACCACACCTACATTGAGAGTTTAATGAGATATAATAGTCACATTAATGGAAAAGTAGATTTAATATTCAAAGAGAGCATTCACAAGGACCATAGCACCCACAGCAGTTCTCAAGTAGCTCTTTGAGTGTGTTTTTTTTGTTCATTCACGGGAGATGGGTGTAGCTGGCTGGCCAGCATTGTTTGCCCATCCCAAATTTGTCTAAGGGCAGTTGAGGGTCAGTCATGTTGCTGTGGCTGTGGAGTTACATGTAGGCCAGACCAGGCAAAGATGGCAGATTTCTTTCCCAAAAGGACATTATTGAGCCGGATGGTTTTTTCTGACAATCGACAATGATTTCATGGTCATCTGTAGATTCCTAATCATAGAATCCCTACAGAGCAGAAGGAGGCCATTTGGTCCATCGAGACTGCACTGACCACAATCCCACCTAGGCCATATTCCCGTAACCCATATATTTACCCTGCTAATCCCCCTGACACTAGGGTCAATTTAGCATGGTCAATCAATCTAACCCGCACATCTTTGGACTGGGGGAGGAAACCAGAGCACCCGGAGGAAACCCACGCAGACACAAGGAGAACATGCAAACTCCACACAATTCTGAGCCGTGGCCAGAATTGAACCTGCGTCGCTGGCACCGTGAGGCAGCAGTGCTAACCACTGTGCCACCACGCCGCCCCAATTCCAGAATTTTTTTATTGAATTCGAATCCCACCATCTGTCATGACGGGATTCGAACCCAGGTCCCCAGAGCACTAGCTGAGTTTCTGGATGAATAGTCTAACGGTGACACCACTCGGTCATCGCCTTCATTTGACAGAATGCAGCACGTCCAAACATTTGGTTGCGTCACATCCATTGTTTAGGCACAAAACACACTCCATAGGAACCGATTCCTGGATGTACACCTCCAGGGCCAATTCGCCACATTGATTACAGTGAAGTGTTGGTCTTTGTCGATGCTGCTTTTGTTTTATGTGACACTGTTCAGCACTGGCCTTATTTAAACAGGCGAAGAAGAATCTTGCAACAGTATCTAGACCCCATGGTGAAAAACTACATCAGCACACTCCAAAGCAGAGTTTTCCAGTTCACAAATCTAACCCAGGGCTACTTGAAGGGACTATTAGAAGTCAGAAAGTGTAGGTAGAGAAGATATTCTCTCTACGTCTTCTTGATTTGATTTGATTTATTATTGTCATGTGTTGTTTCTTGCGCGTGATACAGACAAAGCATACTGTTCATTGAGAAGGAAAGGAGAGAGTGCAGAGTGTAGTGTTACAGTCATAGCTAGGGTGTAGAGAAAGATCAACTTAATGCGAGGTACATCCATTCGAAAGTCTGATGGCAGCAGGGAAGAAACTGTTCTTGAGTAGTTGGTACGTGACCTCAGACTTTTGTATCTTTTTCCCGATGGAAGAAGGGGGAAGGTCTTGGAATGTCGCCCAAAAGCACTGAATTAGCAGGAAAACTGTTCTAGGTTATGACTGTTTTGTTAGTTCAGCTTCTCACTTGAATCTCCACACTCTGTGCAATGCAGAGGTTCCAATCGTGGATCTCATTAAAAACCTGGGGGGGGGGACAGGGCCTATTCGCTCTGGATTTTGACAGCTGCGGAACTCTGCACGTGTGCAGTTGCCCCAATCTGTCAGTCTCCCCGTTTGCTGTCCAGCTCGATCACTGGCCAGCCCAGGACCCCCGCTGTGCTACCCCTCCAGTTGCCCCCATGCCCAATCACAGCCCCCATAACAATTCCTGGGCCAGTCCTAAACCCACCATCCCGGAGCCCCCCAACAGTGGTGATTAGAACAAAGAACAAAAACAGCCCAGGAAACAGGCCCTTCGGCCCAACGAGCCCGCGCTGCCTTCTCAACGCCACCAGTCCCCTCTCCACCCATGACCCCTGTCTCATGTTTTATGGCCATCCACATTGAGGGAAACTGATTTAGGGACAATTTATTCCTGCCAATCAGCCTAACAGCACATCTCTGGGGTGTGGGAGGAAACCAGAGCACCCGGAGAAAACCCACGCAAGCACGGGGAGAATGCGCAAACTCCCACAGACACCGACCCAAATCCATGTGTCTGCACAGCAATCAGTGATAGTCACTGAGCTGTCGTCTTGCCCAGTATCTGGTCCAGTTTAGGCACACACTAACGACATGAAACACTAGGCCAATCTCGAACAACCAAGAGCAGCCCAAGTACGACCCATCACGTGTATGCCCCTCGTTGGACACAAGGCGGACCGACTTAAAACCTGTGAATGAAAAGAGAAAAAAAAACATTATTATTGTACCATATCCATTTACATTACCAGGGACGCCCCAATGCTAATGACCCTTATTTAAAACAATCTCCTATATCCACCCATCTCCAACTCAGTCATGTGCCTGTCTAAGTTACTCTTAAAGGACTTTAGCATGTTTGCCTCCACCACCTTACTTGGCAGAGCATTCCATACCCCCACTACCCTCTGTGTGAAAAACCTCCCTCTAATATCTGTGTTCTACCTCTCCTCCCTCACCTTAAGCCCATGGCCCCTTGTCCTACGTGTCTCTATTATAGGAAATAGCTTACCTCTGTTTATCTATACCCTTCATAATCTTATATACCTCTATTAGATCCCCCCTCAGTCGCCCTCTTTCAAGGGAAAAGAGCCCCAATTTATTCAATCTTTCCTCATACCCCAGTCCTTCCATACCAGGCAACATCCTGGTAAACCTCCTCTGCACTCTCTCCAGAGTCTCCACGTCCTTCCGGTAGTAAGGCGACCAGAACTGGATGCAGTACTCCAAATGCGGCCTAACCAACGTTCTGTACAACTGCAACATTAGACTCCAGCTCTTATATTCTATACCCCCATTCCCCCTCACCTGAGCAGACACCCCAACCCCCCACCGTTGAACCTCCCCCTCATGGTCAAATTTCCCCCCTCACCCCCAAGAGGCAGGCCACCCCCCTGGCAGACCACCACCTCCCCCCCAGCCCACACCAATCACTGCCCTCCCTCCAGACCACGCTTATCCCAATGCAGAGTGGCAGCAGGAACCGCCACCCCCAGCGGTCACCCCTAGGCTCCACCCACAATAGGCCTCACCTCCTTGGCACTGCCCAATGCCTGGTGGGTAATACTGAGATACCCCCTGGGCATGGGCAGTTTGCCTCTTGGGCAGTGCCAGGGGACACAGGCTGGCACTACCAGAAAGCCCATGTCCAGGGGATACCAACACCCCACCATTCAACCCCGAGGGGGCCCCGATTGCCCCCCCTTCCTTCTGGCAATGTCTCCCGCCAGTTCCCCGAATGTCGGGGGGGGGGCTACCCTAAACCCCCCTGGAATGAAGTACTCCTGGTGGGAGTGGGAGATTCAATCGGGACCGGCAAGCTTGCGATAATTAAAACATATTTAAACTAGATTAAAAAAAGATTCAAATCACTTACCTCTCTTCCCACCAGTTTCCAGCATGGACTGGACTCCGACTGTTCTCCGGCTCTGGGAGATGCACGTGCATTCCTGGCACATGCGCAGAACCCGGAAAAAGGCCAACACCACGCAAATCCCAGCCCGACCCGCCAGAAAAGGTGCAGGTCGCAATGGGAGAATCGCCCCCCAGAGTTTCAAATTAGGATGGTCAGTAACTTGGAGGAGAACTTGCCAGTGAATGTGTTCCCAGGTATCTGCTGGAGGTTTTGAGTTTGGAAGGGGCTGATGAAGGAGCCTTGGTGAGCTGCTGCAGTTCATCTTGTAGATGGTACACACCGCTGCACTGGTGGTCAAGGGAATTAATATCTGACGGTGGCAGCGGAGGTGCCAGTGAAGTGGGCGGCAGAGTCCTGGGTGGCGTCTAACCTCTTGAGTGTTGTTGGAGGCACAGATATCCAAACACAAGGAGTTAATTCCATCAAACTCCTAATGTGTGTCTTGTAGTCAGAGGACAGGCTTTGGGGATTCAAATGAGTTACTCACTACATATGTAAGATTTGATTCTTCGAGTGTACGTGTGGGTGTGTGCATAGATTTCACAATCTATTAAGAAGCACCAAAATAAATAACTACACCAGCTACTAATCTTAATTTTTTTTAAAGTATCTTTTCGGGGAGACATTACAATACACCCCAATTCTATCCGAAGCCAACAACCTCATATAGCAGGAGGAACTGGGAATGATTTAGGCTGTTTTTTAACCCCTTCATGCTGTATGGTCTTCTCGTCAATATGAGCACCGACAGCCACTAACAATTGTTGGCCTGAACTGAACACAAACCTGGAACCGAACTGTAACTCTAATTCTAACCATAACCTGAACCCCAACCCTATCCCTAACCCTAACCCTAAACCTAACCCTAACCCTAACCCTAATCCTAACTCTAACCCCAAAACCAACCCTAACCCTAACCCCAACCCTAACCCTAACTCTAACCCGAACCCTAATCTCAACTTAATCCCTAACCCTAACTCTAACTCTAACACTAAACCTAACCCTAACCCTAACCTCAACTCTATCCCTAAACCTAACTCTAATTCTAACCCTAAGCCTAAGCCTAATCCTAACTCTAACCCGAATCTGACCCCTAACCCTAACCCTAATCCTAACCCTAACCCTAATCCAAACCCCAACCTAACCGTAAACCTAACCCTAACCCTAATCCGAACACTATCCTAACCCAAACCCCAAGCCTAACCTGAAGCCTAACCCTAACCCGAACCTGAACTCTATCCCTAACCCTAACTCTAACCCTAACCCGAACGCCAATGGCAAGTTTTGAGATCCTTGGATAACTGGAGATATTGTGAGCCTAGTCAAAGAGAAAAAGGAAGCATTTGTCAAAGGTAGGAACCTGGGAACACGTGAAGCAAGTATGGAATACAAGGAAAGTAGAAAGGAACTTAAGCAAGGAGTAAGAAGGGCTAAAAGGGGTCATGAAAAAGCATTGGCCAGCAGGATTAAGGAAAATCCCAAAGCTTTTTATACAGATGTAAAGAGCAAAAGGTTGGCCAAGGAGAGGGTTGGCCCACTCAAGGTCAGGGGAGGGAATCTATGCATGGAGCCAGAGGAATTGGGTGAGGTATTAAATGAGTATTTTGCGTCACTATTCACCAAAGAGAAGGACTTGGTGGATGATGAGTCTGGGAAAGGGTGTGCCGATAGTTTGACTCATGTTGAGATCAAAAAGGAGGAGATATTGGGGTTCTTGAGAAACATCAAGGTAGACAAGTTCCCAGGGGCTGATGGGATGTACCCCAGAATACTGAGAGAGGCAAGGGAGGAAATTGCTGGGGCCTTGAGAGAAATCATTGCATCCTCACTGGCTACAGGGGAGGTCCCAGAGGATTAGAGAATAGCCAATGTTGTTCCTTTGTTTATGAAGGGTAGCAAGAATAATCCAGGTAATTACAGGCTGGTGAGCCTTACATTAGTGGTAGGGAAAGTATTGGAGAGGATTCTTCGAGACAGGATTTATTCCCACTTGGAAATAAGTGGGCGTATTAGTGAGAGGCAACATGGTTTTGTGAAAGGGAGGTCGTGTCTCACGAAACTGATCAGGTTTTTTGAGGAAGTGACGAAGATGATTGATGAGGGTAGGGCAGTGGATGTTGTCTACATGGACTTCAGTAAGGCCTTTAACAAAGTCCCTCATGGCAGACTGGTGCAGAAGGTGAAGAGGTGAGCTGGCAAGGTGGATACAAAACTGGCTCGGTCAAAGAAGACAGAGGGGAGCAGTGGAAGAGTACGTTTCTGAATGGAGGGCTGTGACAAGTGATGTTCCTCAGGGATCAGTGCTGGGACCTTTGCTGTTTGTAATATATATAAATGATTTGGAGGAAAATGTAACTGGTTGAATTAGTAAATTTGCGGACGACACAAAGATTGATGGATTTGCGGCTAGCGATGAGGACCATCAGAGGATACAGCAGGATATAGATCAGTTGGAGATTTGGGTGGAGAGATGGCAGATGGAGTTTAATCCGGACAAATGTGAGGTAATGCATTTCGGAAGGTCTAATACAGATAGGAAACATATAGTAAATGGCAGAACCCTTAAAGAGTATTAATAGGCAAAGGGATGTACAGGTACACAGGTCACTGACAGTGGCAATGCAGGTGGAGAAGATAGTCAAGAAGGCATACGGCGTGCTTGCCTTCATCGGCCGGGGCATTGGGTTTAAAAATTGGCAAGTCATACTGCAGCTTTATAGAGCCTTAGTTAGGCCGCACTTGGAATATAGTGTTCAATTCTGGACTACCAGAAGGATGTGGAGGTTTTGGAGAGGGTACAGAAAAGATTTACCAGGATGCTGCCTGGTATGGAGGGCATTAGCTATGAGGAGAGGTTGGAGAAGCTTGATTTGTTCTCAGTGGAGCGACAGAGGTTGAGGGGCGACCCTGATAGAAGTCTATAAGATTAGGAGAGGCATGGACAGAGTGGATAGTCAGAAGCTTTTTCCCAGGGTGGAAGAGTCGATTACGAGGGGGCACAGGTTTAAGGTGTGAGCGTCAAGGTCTAAACAAGATGCAAGAGGCAGATTTTTTACACAGGGGGTAGTGGGTGCCTGGAACTTGTTGCTGGGGGAGGTAGTGGGAGCGGATACGGTAGTGACTTTTAAGGGGCGTCTTAACAAGTACACAAATAGGATGGGAATAGAGGGCTATGTTCCCCAGAAGGGTCAGGGGTTTTAGCTCAGTTGGGCAGCATTGTCGGTGCAGGCTTAGAGGGCCAAAGGGCCTGTTCCTGTGCTGTAATTTCCTTTGCTCTTTGTTGTCCTTCGTTTAATTCTAACCCTAACTCTAACCCTAATCCTAACCTGAACCCTAACTGGAACCTGAATCCTAACCCTAAGTCCAACTCTAACCCTAACCCCAACCCTAACTCTAACCCTAACCCTAACCCGAACCTTAAGCTGATCCCTAACCCTAACTCTAACTCTAACCTTAACCCCAAGCCTAACCCTAACCCTAACTCTAATCCTAAATCTAATCCTAATTCTAACCTGAACCCTAACCCGAATCCTGACCTATCCCTAAACCTAACTCTAGAAAACGGACATAACTTCTCTCTGTCCGACCCCAAAAACCTAACCCTAACTCTGAGTGGGATTTTTCAGCTCCTCTCACAGTGTGTTTTCCAGCGGAGGTGGTGCGCCATTGGTCACCAGTTGGATCTTCCAGTCCCACCAATGCCTACATTATTTGGTGTGGCTCATCTGTCTTGCTGCCGTAGATCTTGCCATGAAGGGCTGGAAAATCCCACCAATGCGAAGGGCTGGAAAATCCCTCTGTTTCTCCCTCTGCTGTCACTGTTGGGTCTGCTGAGGATTTCCAGCATTTTCGGTTTTTCTCAAAGATTTCCAGCATCTGCAGAATTTTGGTACTTGTTTTAAAGAACAAAGAAGAGTACAGCACAGGAACAGACCCTTCGGCCCTCTAAGCCTGCACTGACCATGATGCCTGCCTCTCTCACTACTTTCAGTTTTGGGTCTACATTGTTCAAGAGACCTATCGCAGTGTAATCTGGCAGCACCTCTTTTCAGTAACAATACCATCAACTTAATGTCGAAAGTTGGATCATTCGAAATTTATATCACGGCTATCAAGGAATTGAATCATTCCCAAACCTCATACCGAGAAGATTTGCTGGGAAGTGTGCCAGGTAGCCTGCGAGCAGCCTTTCACAGCAGCCTAATCCTATACAACCTATAATACCACTGCTTTCCAGATTAATGAGCTAAAAGTTCAATGCTTTCTTCATCCTTGCCTGAGGCAGAAGTCTTATCATTAACCTCCGAGGGAAGCGCACATAATGTGTTCTTCGTTACAAGAATGAAGATGGTGGGGAGGTGTCATCAATTAGAGCAATTGTGGCTCGAGTAAAGCGATAGAAAGGTTTCAGGCAACGGGTGATAATGACTTCTGCAAGGGGTCCAATACCACCTGCCCTCGCTCTCAATAAAAGTTCGGAGAGGCCTAGGGATATTATCGCTAGGCTATTAATCCAAGAATTTAGCTAATGTCCGTGTTCAAATCCCGCCTCAGCAGGTGGTGGAATTTGAATTCAACTAAAAGAAATCTGGAATTAAGAATCCATGAAACCATTGTCAACTGTTGGAAAAACATATCTGGTTCACTAATGTCCTTTAGGGAAGGAAATCTGCTGCCCTTACCTGGTCTGGCTGACATGTGACCCCAGAGCCATAGCAATGTGGTTGCCCTTGGGCAACTAGGGATGGGCAATAAATGCTGGCCCAGCCAGTGGCACCCATGTCCCACGAATGAACAAAATAAATAAAAGATAGATGATAAGATGAAGGAGCAAAGGTAGACCTTTTGACCCACTGAGTCTTCTGCACCACTCAATGAGATCAGAACTGATCTGAAATGGTAATCCTCAATTTCACTTTTTTAATAGTGTTACAAGTATGCTTACATTAACACTACAATGAAGTTACTGTAAAAAATCCCCTAGTTGCCAGATTCAGGTACCTGTTCAGGCACACTGAGGGAGAATTTAGCATGGCCACTGCACCTAAGCAGCACGTCTATCATATATAAATGATTTGGAGGAAAATGTAACTGGATTGATTAGTAAGTTTGCAGATGACAAGAAGGTTGGTGGATTTGCAGATAGCGATGAGGATCATTAGAGGATACAGCAGGTTATAGATCAGTTGGAGACTTGGGCAAAGAAATGGCAGATGGAGTTTAATCCAGACAAATGTGAGGTAATGAACTTTGGAACATCTAATTACTAAGAAATATACAGTAAATGGCAGAACCCTTAGGAGTATTGATAGACAAAGGGATCTGGGAGTACAAGTACACAAGTCACTGAAAGTGGCAATGCAGTTGGAGAAGGTAGTCAAGAAGGCATACGGCATGCTCGCCTTCATCGGCCGGGGCACTGAGTTTAAAAATTGGCAAGTTATGTTGCCGATTTATAGAACCTTAGTTAGGCCACACTTGGAATACAGTGTTCAATTTTGGTCGCCACACTACCAGAAGGATATGGAGGCTTTGAAGAGGGTATAGAAAAGATTTACCAGTGTGTTGCCTGGTATGGAGGGCATTAGCTATGAGGAGAGGTTGAAGAAACTTGGTTTGCTCTCACTGGAGCGACGGGGGGCCTGATAGAAGTCTACAGGGTTCTGAGAGGCATGGACAAGAGTGGATAGTCAGAATCTTTCTCCCAGAATGAAAAAGTCAATTATTAGGGAGCATATGTTTAAGGTGCGAGGGGTTACTTTTAAAAGAGATGTACGAGGCAGATTTTTTACACAGAGTGTGGTGGGTGCCTGGAACTCGTTGCCGGGGGAGGTAATGGAAGCAGATATGGTAGTGATTTTTAAGGGGCATCTTGACAAGTACATGAATGAGATGGGAATAGAGGGATATGGTCTCCGGAAGCGTAGGGTGTTTTAGTGAAGTCAGGCAGCATGGTCGGTGCAGGCTTGGAGGGCCGAAGGGCCTGTTCCTGTTCTGTAATTTTCTTTGATCTTTGTCTCTCAGACTGTGGGGGGGATCCAAAGCATCCATGTCTCTCACGCAGACAGAGAGAGAATATGCAGATTCCGTACAGACATTGGCCCAAACCAGGAATTGAACCTGGGTCCCTGGCAGTGTGAGGCAGCCTTGCTAACCACTGTACCAACATGTCACTTATGGCTTTTCCTGCCTTATTCCCATAATCTTCATAACCCTTGATTCCATTTGGGAAATAAACATGAAAAATCCTGCACCATGCACTTCCTCCCTCCTCCAACTCCCAACCCTCTGGAATCGGTTAATTCTGGACATGGTTTTATGAACAGGTGACTATTGTTTGGAAATTTTCAATCTCCAAACAAAAGCAATAACCATTTCCAAAAAGGGAGAATCTAATCACATTGCCAATTCCGCCAGTATCAACATCTTTGGATTTAGTGTTGACCAGAAGCTAGATTGGATAGTCATGTAAAGGACAGTTCAGAGGCTGGGATTTCTGTGATGAGTAACTCACCTCCTGACTCCCCAAAACCTGCCCACAATCTACCACCACTTGCCCGAATGAGCGCAGCTCCAACAACACTCAAGAAGCTTGATAGCAGTCAGGACAAAATGGATTGCTTAACTGGCACCCCATCCACCAACATGGGCATGCACATCCTCCAACATCAATGTAAAGTGGCAGTAACATGTGCTCCAACAAGGCTCCTTTGACAGCATCTTACAAACCCATGGCCCCTACCACCTAGGACAAGGGCAGCAGGTGCATGAGAACACCACCACTTGAAAGTTCCCCTCCAAGTCACTCACCATCCTGATTTGGAAATATATCACCGTTCCTTCACTGTCTCTGGGTCAACACCCTGGAATTCCCTTCCCAGCAGCACTGTGGATGTACCTGTGCTACGTGGACTTAAGGGGTCCGAGATGGTGGTTTGCCATCGCTTTCTCAAGGGCAATTAGGGATGGGCTATAAATGCTGGCCTTGCCTGCAAGACCCACACCATATGAAAGAATACAAAATAATCCTTGGAGGATGGAAGCTTCTGTTGGCTCCTAAATGATTTTCATTTTGGTGCTCCCAATTTTAACGATCTTTTTTTACAGAGTGACAAAGGAGAAACTTTTTCCATTGGCAGGAGGCTTAGACATCAAGTAGAGATGATGACAAAAGAACAAGGGGAGAAATGAGAAAAAAACAAATGATGTTGTCTCTTCTGAGCACCGGGAGGCTTTTGTGCTGAGACAGTTCTGTGATTTGGAGCTCTCTGCCCCATCGGATGTTGGAAGCAGGTTCGATAATAACTTTCAGCAGGGAATTAAATAAATATTTGAAATAGAGATTTTTTTTCCGGGTTCTGAGAAAGAAGCAGGGCTAATGGATAGCTCTTCATTTTAACAAAGACCATTGTTTTCTTTACAGAAAGAAATATTTCTGTAATTTGGCTGTGTGTCTGAGGCACAGTCTTCTGGCAGGTGAGTGCTGGCCTCCAACAAGAACAGAAAATGCTGCAAAACCTGCGCAGGTCTGACAGCACCTGTGGGGCGAGAATAGAGCCAACCTTTCGAGTCTGGATACCCTTTGTCAATGCTGAGCTACCTTACATGCAATGCAGCAGCTTGGTGGCACAGTGGTTAGCGCTGCTGCCTCACAGTGCCAGGGACCCGAGTTCGATTCCCGGCTTGGGTCACTGTCTGAATGGTCTCCTTCCACACTGTAGGATTTCTATCCCTAATCTCTTCTTTCTCGTGGAGGATACTCTGCGCTCGGCAGGGTGTGGGGGAGAACAGAACGGCAATCCCACATGGGGGTCTGAACTCCCGTCCAAGGTGTTGTGAGGAAACACCCCTGCTGCTTCTGGCCCACAAGCAGTGCCATGAAGGTGCCAAAGCTTTTCCTGGCTTTACTTCAAGCATCTGGCTTGCCAAGGCCTGGCGAACAGCCAGGTTTTGAAATTTTTGAAGCTTATAACATCTCACCTGGCTTTAACTCATCCATGTTTGAGAGTCAAGACTGGCCATTATGATTCAAATGAGCTTTCCTAGCTCTGGTGACCCAGGTATTGGGTAGGTGCAAGGATATCCAGAAGGACACTGTGCAAGGCCAAACTCAAATATAGCCAATTTTGGAGCCGCAGAACATTAGTGTGGCTTGCCCACAGTTCTGCCTCTGGCAGGAATTTATACAGTAAGAAGTCTCACAACACCAGGTTAAAGTCCAACAGGTTTAGTTGGTAGCACAAACCACTAGCTTTTGGAGCACTACTGATAGGAGATAGACGGGCACAGTTAGAACATAGAACACTACAGCACAAACAGGCCCTTCGGCCCACGAGTTGTGCCGATCACATCAACACCTACCAACCTACAGACCTATCTATAACCCTCAATCTCATTAAACCCCATATACTCATCCAGAAGTCTTTTAAAAGACCCCAGCGAGTTCGCCTCCACCACCACTGACGGCAGCCGATTCCATTCACTCACCACCCTCTGAGTGAAAAACTTACCCCTAACATCACTTCTGAACTTCCCTCCTTGCACCTTAAATCTGTGTCCTCTCGTAGCAACCATTTCAACCTGGGGAAATAGCCTCTGAGAGTCCACCCTATCTATTCCTCTCAACATTTTGTAAACTTCTATCAGGTCGCCTCTCAACCTTCGTCTCTCCAGGGAAAAGAGTCCCAGCTCCCTCAACCTAACTTCATAAGGCATGCCTCCCAGTCCAGGCAACATCCTTGTAAATCTCCTCTGTACCCTCTCAATAGCTTCTACATCTTTCCTATAGTGAGGCGACCAGAACTGCGCACAATACTCTAAATGAGGCCTGACAAGGGTCTTATAAAGTTGCAGCATTACCTCCCGACTCCTAAACTCAATCCTCGATTAATGAAGGCCAGTACACCATACACCTTCTTGACCACCAGTTCTGCCAAGGGCAGCCGTTACAGCCCCACAAAAAATAGGGAGAGGAATTAAACCTGGTGGTATGGATCACCACCCTCTATCTCGACCAACAAGCATTTCTCAAGATCATGAGAATTGGTCCTTTTGCCACATTTCCTCTCCATGGGAAACAACTCAGAAACATGCTCTAATATAAGTTTATGGCTCTACGTGTTTCCTATTTGTTGAAGAATGTACTTTATATTTTACTGTACATACATGAGTGGCACGTGGTTAGCACTGCTGCCTCACAGCACCCGGGTTCGATTCCCAGCTTGGGTCACTGTCTGTGTGGAGTCTGCATGTTCTCCCCATGTCTGCGTGGGATTCCTCCGGGTGCTCTGGTTTCCTCCCACAGTCTGAAAGACGTGCTGGTTTGTTGCATTGGCCATGCTAAATTCTCCCTCAGTGCGCCCGAACAGAGTGTGGCAACTAGGGGATTTTCACAGTAATCTCATTATAGTGTTAATGAAAACCCACTTGTGACACTAATAAATAAACTGTAAATTTAAAATATATTCATCCTGAGAGGAGTCTTCCTTCTGTTCTCACATTCAAGGGACACGGGCTGCTGATGTTTTGCTCTCCCTCCACCAGCCCCACCCCCCCCAATGATCACAGCCCTGACAACTGCCCCTTCTCCTCTCTCGATCGTCATAATCATCTCCTCCAAGCTGTGAGCACACCAACCCGTCCCCACTGATCATAGTCAGAGAGATTTACAGCATGGAAACAGGCCCTTCAGCCCATCTTGTCCATGCTACCCTTTTTTAATCACTAAGCTCGTCCCAATTGTCCATGTTTGACCTATATCCCTTGATACCCATCTTACCCATGTAACTGCCAAAAGCTTTTTACAAGACAAAGTTGTACTCGCCACTACTACTGCCTCTGGCAGCTTGTTCCAGACACTCACCACTCTCTGTGTGAAAAAATTGCCCCTCTGGACCCTCTTGTATTCCTCCCCTCTCACCTTAACCCTATGCCCTCTAGTTTCAGACTCCCCGACCTTTGAGAAAAGATGTTGACTATCCCGTTGATTTATACCCCTCATTATTTTATAGACCTCTATAAGTTCACCCCAAGCCTCCTACGCTCCAGGGAAAAAGGCCCCAGTCGATCCAGCCTCTCCTTCTAACTCAAACCATCAAGTCCTGGTAGCATCCTCATATATCGTTTCTGCATTCTTTCTAGTTTAATAATACCCTTTCTATAATAGGGTGACCAGAACTGTACACAGTATTCCAAGTGTGGCATTACCAACGTCTTGTACAACTTCAACAAGACATCTCCCAACTCCTGTATTCAATGTTCTAACCAATGAAACCAAGCATGCCGAATGCCTTCTTCCCTACTCTGTCCATCTGTGACTCCATTTTCAAGGAGCTATGAACATGTACCCCTAGATCTCTTTGTTCTGTAACTCTCCCCAAAGCACTACCATTGACTGAGTAAGTCCTGCCCTGCTTTGATCGACCAAAACGCATCACCTCATATTTATCTAGATTAAACTCCATCTGCCATTCGTCGGCCCACTGGCCCAATTGATCAAGATCCCTTTGCAATCATAGATAACCTTCTTCACTGTCCACTGTACCACCAATCTTGGTGTCATCTGCCTTCTAAATTATCATCCAAATCATTAATAAAAATGAAAAATAGCAGTGGACCCAGCACTGATCCCTGAGGCACACTGGTCGCGGGCTTCCAGTTTGAAAAACAACCCTCTACAAGCACCCCCTGGCTTCAAGCCAATTTTGTATCCATTTAGATCCCTCACCCTGGATCCCATGAGATTTAATTTTATGCAACAACCTACCATGCGGTACCTTGTCAAAGGCCTTGCTAAAGTCCATGTAGACAACATCAACTGCACTGCCCTCATCTACTTTCTTGGTTACCCCTTCAAAAAACGCAATCAAATTTGTGAGACATGATTTTCGTCTCACAAAGCTACGCTGACTGTCTCCAATCAGAACTTGAATCTCTAAATGCCTGTAGATCCTGTCTCTCAGAATACCTTCTAACAGCTTACCCACCGCAGATGTGAGACTCACTGGCCTGTAGTTCCCAGGTTTCTCCTTTCAACCTTTCTTAAATAAAGGCACATTTGCCACCTCCTATCTCCAGGCATCTCAGCTGTTGCTGATTCAAATATCTCTGCGAGGGGACACATAATTTCTTCCCTCGCCTCCCACAATGTCCTGCAATACATTCATCAGGTCCCAGGAGTTATCTACCTTGGTGTGCTTTAAGGCTTCCTTCTCTGTAATATGTACATTCCTCAGGAGGCTTTGGAGAGAGTGCAGAAGAGATTTACCAGGATGCTGGATTAGAGCGTATGAGCTATAAGGAGAGGCTGGGCAAACTAGAATTGTTTTCTCAGGAGCAGCGGAGGCACAGGGGAGACCTGATGGAAGTCTATAAAATTATGGAAGGCATAGATAGGTTTAACGGTCAGAATCTTTTCCCCAGAGTTGAAAGGCAGGATTTTACAACCTCGGTCAGGAGAGGCTCATAAAATCCCACCCGAGGCCAGTGGAGAATTCCAATTCTGGGGCAAGCGAGGCAGTAAAATTCCAGCCGATTATCTAATACTAGGGGGCATGCATTTAAGGTGAGGGGGGGGAAGTTCAAAGGAGATATGAGGGGCAAGTATTTTACACAGAGAGTGATGTGCTGCCAGGGGTGGTGGTGGAGGTAGACACGATAGGGGTGTTTAAGGGACTTTGGGGTGAGCACATGAATATGCGAGGAATAGAGGGATATAGACCAAGGGCAGGCAGGAGGACTTAGTTTAATTTGGTGTCATGTTTGGCACAACATCGTGGGCCGAAGGGCCTGTTCCTGTGCTGTACTGTTCTACATTCTATGCGGTCTAATATTGGGTGGTCCTTGTTCCTCATTCAGGCACTGGGATTGAGTGATTCCGGTGTGGCATTGCAGCATTGTGAAAAAACGGGCTCTCTCAAACCTGTAGGTCACAACATAGCGAATCAGTTTGGAACTTACTGTCGCCTCTTGTATGTCTCATTACAGAGTGGCTGCACATTATTGTGCAAGCTGCTGGAAAGGGAAATTATAATTGATAATCCCTTTCAAGCAGCTTATTCCATTCCAGTAATGAAATACTCGAATCTTCTGTTACTTATTGTATAAAGAAACAATGATAATAGCATGCATACGCACCCAAGCTTTTAAGTTCTGTTCCATTTCAAAGACATAACCTAATTGCATTGTCGTAGTTTGACCGTGTAATATTTTACATTCTTACCACATGACTCTTGTCAAGATCTTTCCTTTGATTGTTTCCTTACAGTTTCCCAAAGCAATAGCCAGCTTTCAGGAATCACTGGAACTTAGAAACATAGAAACTAGAAGCAGGAGTAGGCCATTTGGCCCTTCGAGTCTGCTCGGCCATTCATTTTGATCATGGCTGATTGTCAAATTCAATATCCTGATCCCCCTTCCCCCCACATCCCTTGATCCCTTTAGCCCCAAGAGCTATATCTAATTTCTTCTTGAAATCACACAACGTTTTGGCCTCAACTGTATTCTGCGGCAACGAATTCCACACATTCATTACCCTCTGGGTGAAGAAATTTCTCCTCACCTCAGTTCCAGAAGGTTTACTCCTTATCCTCAAACTATGACCCCTAATTCTGGACTCCCCCACCATTGGCAGCATCGTTTCTGAATTTACCCTGTATAATCCTGTAAGAATTTTATAAGTTTCTGTGTGATTCCCCTCACTCTCCTTAACTCCAGTGAATATAATCTCTCCTCATATGACAGACCAGCCATCCCAGGAACAGCCTGGTAAACCCTCGCTGTACTCCATCAATAGCAAGGACACCCTTCCTCAGTTAAAGACACCAAAACTGCAGATAATACTCCAGGTGTGGCCTCACCAACACCATGCACAATTGCAGCAAAATATCCTTGTCCTTATACTCAAATCCTCTCGTTTTGGAGGCCAACATACCATTTGCCTTCTTTACTGCCTGCTGTAACTGTGCGCTTACTTTCAGCAACTGATGCACAAGGACTCCAAAGTCTCACTGTGTATCCAACTCTCCCAATTTACACCCATTCAAGTAATAATCTGTCTTCCTATTATTGCTACCAAAGTGGATAAACTCACATTTATCCACATTATACTGCATCTGCCATGCATTTGCCCATTCAGTCAGCCTGTCCAAATCACACTTAGGCATCTCTGCAGCCTCCCCACAGCTCACCCTCCCTCCCAACTTTGTATCATCTGTAAACTTGGAGATAATGCATTCAGTTCCCTTTTCCAAATCATTGATATATGATGTGAGCAGTTGGCGTCCTGACACAGATCCCTTTGGAATCCCACAGTCACTGACTGCCAATCAAAACAAGACCAATTTATGCCAACTCTTTGTTTCCTCTCCTAACCAGTTTTCTATCCATCTCAAAACACTAGCTGCAATCTCATCACCTGTGACAATATACCTTTATCAAATGATGTCCACCCAGGAGTGACACTGATTGTGAGAAATATGAGCAATTTAGCATTGAAGATAAGCAGAAAGATCATGAGGAAGCATTTTACACCCTACCCTATCTCAGAAACACTTCACATACAGTGATTACCATTTCTTGCACAGAACAAAGATCAAAAAAAATTACAGCAGAGGAACAGGCCCTTCGGCCCTCCAAGCCTGCACCGACTAGGCTGCCCGACTGAACTGAAACCCCATGCCCTTCTGGGGTACACATCCCTCTATTCCTATCCTATTCATGTATTTGTCAAGATGCCCTTTAAAAATCACTATCGTATCTGCTTCCACTACCTCCTCGGCAACGGGTTCTAGGCACCCACTACTCTCTGTGTAAAAAATCTACCTCGTACATAGCCTTTAAACCTTGCTCCTCACACCTTAAACCTGTGCCCCCTAGTAATTTACTCTTCCACCCTGGGAAAAATAAATGAATATTAAAAAAAAATTCCACACACAAACAACAGTGAGATGAATGATCAGTTAATCTGCTTGCCGTGGCATTGGCTAAGGCACAATTGTTGTGGAGATGCCAACATTGGACTGGGGTAACCACAGTAAGAAGTCTCACAACTCCAGGTTAAAGTCCAACAGGTTTATTTGGTAGCTAGTGGTGTTTACTACCAAATAAACCTGTTGGACTTTAATCTGGTGTTGTGAGACTTCTTACTGCACAATTGCTAGCCAGAGACAATCTTTAATATCCATGTGAAGCAACAGATAGAGCCTTAATTCAGCAACTCAATCCATGGGGTGACATCACTATTAGGGAGATGGCACAGTGGTTAGCACTGCTGCCTCACAGCGCTAGGGACCTGGGTTCGACTCCTGGCTTGGGTACCGTCTGTGTGAAGTCTGCATGTTCTCCCCATGTCTGCGTGGGTTTCCTCCGGGTGCTCCGCTGTCCTCCCACAGTCCAAAAAACATGCTGGTTAGGTGCATTGGCCATGCTAAGTTCTTCCTCAGTAAAGTAAAGTAAAGTTTATTAATTAGTCACAAGTAAGGCTTACACTAACACTGGAATGAAGTTACTGCGAAATTCCCCCAGTCGCCTCACTCCGGCACCTGTTCGGGTCAATGCACCTAACCAGCACATCTTTCAGACTGTAGGAGGAAACTGACGCAAACATGGGGAGATCATGCAAACTCCACGGGCTGTGACCCAAACCACGAATCGAACCCGGGTCCCTGGCACTGTGAGGCAGCAGTGCTAACCACTGTGCCACCGTGTCACCCATAGTACCTGAACAGGCGCCAGATGACTCGGGGATTTTCACAGTAACTTCATTGCAGTGTTAATGTAAGTCTACTTGGAACTCTAATAAATTAACTTTAAAAACTTTAAACGTTGGATACTTAGCCCCTCAATGTGAGGCAGTGACATGGTGGTATTGCCACTGAGAGAAATCAAGAGTCAAGCTCCGGGGACCCAAGTGTGAATCTTACCATTGCAGATGATGGATTTGAATTCAATCAAAATCTAGAATTGCAAGTCTGATGGTGGATTGTTTTAAACAACGTTGTACCAATGCCGTTGAGGGAAACCCATCTGGTTCACTAATGTTCCTTAGAGAAGGAAATCTGCCGTCCTTATCTGGTGTGGCTTACATGTAACTCCAGACCCACAGCAATGTAGTTCACTCTCAACTGCCCTCTGAAATGGTAATCTGAAGGGCAATTAGGGATGGGCAATAAACGCTGACCCAGTCAGCGAGGCCCAGTGAACGAATAAGAAAAGAAATCTGATTGGCCATTTCAATGGTTTCATAACTTGATCCTTTTCATAATTCTATCTTTGCTAAATATCCTTTTGGGCTCTGGCCTAACAAAAATCTCTCAATCCCAGATTTAAAATTAATCATTAGCCACTTTTTGTGTGGAAAAGAGCTCCATCGTTCCAACAGACTCTGTCCTGATTGACCTGGATCTGAATTTAAATTTATGACCCTTTTGTTGGAGATCTCCCTGACCTGTGGAAAATATTTCTCTCTATCGATTCCTTTAAAAATTCGAAGAAGCCCAGTCAAACCACCTCTTAACGTTCTATATCCCAAGGGACAAGCCTTTGTAATCTCTCCTCCTAACCCTCGACACCCTGGTAACATTCAGGTAACAAACAGCTCAGTAGGGAAGACTCAATGAGGGAAAAATTGTCCTTACACCTGCCCTGCCTAGGGGTGGCATGGTGGCACAGTGGGTTAACAGCTCTGCTTCATAGCTCCAGAGAACCCAGGTTTGATTCCCGGCTTGGGTCACTGTATGTGTGGAGTCTGTACATTCTCTCCATGTCTGCATGGGTTTCCTCCAGGTGCTCCGGTTTCCTCTCACAGACCGAAATAAGTGCTGGCTAGGTAAATTGGCTATGCTAAGATTTCCCTCAGCGTACCCGATCAGGGATTTTCACACTAACTTCAATGCAGTGTTAATGTAAGCCTACTTGTGACAATAATAAATATACATAAGGATTCTGTCAAGATCATAATTCCAGTGCAGTCACACAGGAACACAACAATTAGGGGCAGAAGTAGACCATTCAGTCCCCCTGAGGCCTGCTCTCCCTTTCAATCAGGTCACGGCTGATTTGACTGGGTCTTAACTCAACCCTCCTAGCTGCCCCTCCATCCCTGCCACCCCACCCCCTCCACTACCCCACCCCATAACCCTTGCCTCCCTTTATGAATACAAATCTATCTCATTGACAAGATGTTCAGAATGGCAAAGTCCCTGTTCAGAGGTTAATGAGCATTCCAGAAGGCCAGTGATCGACTGGCCTCCTATAGAGTCCTCGGGGTTAGGCCTGGGCAGGAAGGTCAGCGAGAGAGGGACATAGTATTTGGAGTGGATTCTTATAAGGTGACAGTAATAATTGTCTTGTTGGGTTCTTCAGGGAATGTCAACAGAGGCACAGGGTGCTGTAATAGGATTATCATAAAATCATAGAACCATAGAATCCCTACCCCCTGCAGAAGGAGGCCATTTGGCCCATCAAGCCTGCACTGATCCCACCCAGGCCTAATGTAAGTATGTAAGTAATCCGATGTATTTACCCTAGTAACCTCATGCATTTACCCTGCTAATCCCCCTGATATTAAGAGGCAATTTACCATTGTCAGTCCACCTAACCTGCATACCTTTGGGCTGTGGGAGGAAACCCCCGCAAACACAGGGAGAATATGCAGATTGCAGATTGCACACAAACAGTGACACAAGCCAGGAATCAAATCCGGGAATCTAGTGCTGTGAGGCCACCATGCTAAGCTACTAACTACAATTCAAGAATGATTCGAGAGGTGAAGAGTTTAATTTATGAAGAGAGATTGGAAAGTTTAGTCCCTAGAGTTTAGAAGAATGAAAGGGATCGAATTGAGGTGTACAGGATGATAAGACAGATTGACAAAGTGGACATGGAGAGGATGTTTCCTCTTGCTGAGCAATCTAGAGCAAGAGGTCATAGGTTAGAATAAGCGGTGACAGATTTAAAACAGAGTTGAGGAGAAATTACTTCTGTCAAAGAGTCGTGAATCTGTGGAATTTACTACCCTGGAGTGTGATGGATACTGGAACATTGAGTAGATTTAAGGAGGAGATAGACAGGTTTTTAATTAGTAATAGGTTAGTGGGTAATGGAGAACGGGCAGGAAAATGGAGTTGAGGCTGAGATGAGATCAGTCTTGATCATACTGAATGGTGGAGCAGGCTTGAGGGGCTGAATGGCCCACTCCTGCTCCTAGTTTTTATGATTCTTATGATATGAATTCCAACCAATGGACTCAATATCACATCGTTCCAGTATATGGACTCTGTATCTATGCCTTTCAATAACTAACAGAAATGTTTATTCTTTGGCCCAAAGCCTTGTGGAGTTCCACTGTGAGGAATTAGCAAACAAGCAAGAAAAGGAAGACCCACAAAGTGTTTTTCACTGAATTCTCAAAGTGCTTTAGAGCGAATGAAGGATTTTTGAAAGTGTAGTCCATAGACCACAGGAGACCATAGAATCCCTACAGTGCAGAAGGAGGCCATTCAGCCCCTCAAGTCTGTACTGACCACAATCCCACCCAGGCTTTATTCCTGTAACCCCATACATTTATTGTGCTAATCCCCTGACACTAAGGGCAACTTAGTGTGGTCAATCAACCTAACCCGCACTTCTTTGGAGTGTGGGAGGAAACCGGAGCACCCGGAGGAAACCCATGCAGTCACAGGAAGAACATGCAGACTCCACACAGACAGTGACCCGAGGTTGAAATTGAACCTGGGCCCCTGGCGCTGTGAGGCAGCAGTGCTAACCACTGTGCCACTGGGCACAGTCATTTTGTAATGTAGGAAACAGAGCAGATAACTTTCATGTAGTAAGGTCCCAGTTGATGCCGAGGTAAACTTCAGCCTGGACATGGTGGTGGTGGTGGAGGGGGTGGGGGGCGGGGGTGTTGTGGGGGGCGGTGGCGGGGTGGTGCGCACTTTCCCAAAATAGCACCATGGATCCTTTACTATCTTCGCACACTGGGGGAATGAGACATTGGCTAAATGTCTGACCAAGGCCGCAAGAAGCTGCAAAGTGCTGTGAATGTAGCCCAGTCCAACACACAAACCAGCCTCCCATCCATTGACTCTGGCTACACTTCCCGCTGCCTCGAAAAGCAGCCGGCATAATTAAGGACCCCACGCACCCAGGGCATTCTCTCTTCAACCTTCTTCCATCAGGAAAAAGATACAGGAGTCTGAGGTCACGTACCAACCAACTCTAGAACAGCTTCTTCCCTGCTGCTATCAGACTTTTGAATGAACCTACCTCGCACTAAGTTGATCTTTCTCTATACTCTAGCTATGACTGTAACACTACATTCTGCACTCTCTCCTTTCCTTCTTTATGAACGGTATGCTTTGTCTGTATAGCGCGCAAGAAACAATACTTTTCACTTTACACTAATACATGTGACAATAATAAGTCAAATCAAAATGCCTCAGCACTCCTGACACTGAAGCCTTGCTTTTTTTTTGTATTCAAGCCCTGAAGGAGAATTCAAACCACAAACCTTGTGACTGAGGAGCAAGAGTGTGATTAAAAGTAAAGTTTATTGAACAGCGTCACAAGTAAGGCTTACATTAACACTGCAATGAAGTTACTGTGAAAATCCCCTAGTTGCCACACTCTGGTGCCTGTTTGGGTACACTGAGAGAGGATTTAGCATGGCCAATGTACCGAACCAGCACATCTTTTGGACTGTGGGAGGAAACTGGAGCACCCAGAGGAAACTCACACAGACAAAGAGCAAAGAACAAAGAACAATACAGCACAGGAAACAGGCCCTTCGGCCCTCCAAGCCTGTGCTGCACATTGGTCCAACTAGACCATTTGTTTGTATTCCTCCATTCCCAGTCTGCTCATGTAACTATCCAGATAAGTCTTAAACAATGCCAGCATGTCCGCTTCCAGCACCCTACTTGGCAGTACATTCCAGACCCCCACCACCCTCTGTGTGAAAAACGTCCCTCTGATATCTGAGTTATACCTCTCCCCTCTCACCTTGAGCCTGTGACCCCTCATGATCGTCACCTCCAACCTGGGAAAAAGTTCCCACTGTTCGCCCTATCTATACCCTTCATAATTTTGTACACCTCTATTCGGTCTCCCATCATTCTCCGTCTTTCCAGGGAGAACAACTCCAGTCTACCCAATCTCTCCTCATAGCAATAGACACAGGGAGAATGTGCAGACTTCACACAGACAGTGACCCAAGCTGGGAATTGAACCCAGGTCCTTAGTACTGTGAGGCAGAAGCACTAACCACTGTGCTACTGTGCCTTCTAAGTGAGCCACAGCTCCTCTGCTGTGCAATTCTTACCCTTCAGGGTCACTGAAGAACCGTTAGCCCCTTTATAATTTCCGTCCCTGTGAGTATCCAAAGGGCACCTCTAATGGGGATATGAGGTTGATGATAACTCAGACACACAGCCTGTCTCATAATATCAAGGCACTTTGTGTAATATTCTGCGTGCATATGAACTTTTAATTCTTCTGTCGATTGTTTGAATGGTTCCACAGGGAGTTGATGAGAAATGTAATGAATAACTGGCAATCTATTTCTTGGTTCAGTCCATTGGGTTTTAATCTGTGTAACATGAATATCCATTAACTTTCTCTTTTTTTTGTTCTATAGCAGGCTGGTGCATTCTTCTTGAGCTGGTCTCATTCTCTTCAATCTACTGACTCACAAACCTTCGATGCGGTGATTTACCACAATAAAAAGCTCAGCGGTTGGTTTTGAGTTTTTTTTAAAAAACTTGGGCATTTTGCTTCAAATGAGCAAAATAAATGAGTTTTGTGGCCTCCCACTCGTTCAGTGGTAAGGCAGGGGCGGAGGGCTGGCTGGGAGGGCAATGACTCACACCAGACAGCTGAAACAACTTGCTGTCCTTGTTCCGCTGCGCCGACACTACACTTAAGAAAGCCCGCCAACACCTTTACATTCTCGGGAGGCGAAGGAAACTTGGCATGTCCGCTACGCCTCTCACCAATTTTTACATGTGCACCATAGAAAGCATCCTTTCCGATGTATTACAGCTTGGCACGGCTTCTGCTCTTACTAAGACTGCAAGAAATTACAAAGGGTGATGAACGTAGCCCATTCCATCATGCAAACCAGCCTCCCATCCACTGACTCTGTCTACACTTCCCTCTGCCTCGGCAAAGCAGCCATCATAATCAAGGACCCCATACACCCTGGACATTCTCTCTTCCACCTTCTTCTCCCGGGGAAAAGATACAAAAGTGTGAGGTCACGTACCAACCGAATCAAGAACAGCTTTTTCTCTGATGCTGTCAGACTTTTGAATGGACCTACCTTGCATTAAGTTGATCTTTCTCTACACCATAGCTATGACTGTAACACTACATTCTGTACTCTTCCCTTTCCTTCTCTATGCATGGTGTGTTTTATCGGTATAGCACGTAAGAAACAATGTTTTCCATTGTATCCTCCCTGTATATCCTCGGAAGTGGGAATTCCCAACTTTCATTTCTCACCGAAACATTCCGGCCTGAAATTCCTCCTGGAGCCACTGCCCCCGCGCTAATAAGGCCCCAATTCTCAAAACAGACCAGGCATCAAACAAAGAACAAAGAACAGTGCAGCACAGGAACACACCCTACAGCCCACCAAGTCTGCATTGACACATGACGCCTTTCTACACTAAATACCTTTTGCCTCTATGTGGTCTGTATCCCTCCATTCCCTGCCTGGTCATATATCTGTCAGGATATCTCTTAAATGTTGCTATTGTATCTGCTTCTACCACCTCCTCTGACAACACATTCCAGGCACTTACCACCCTCTGAGTAAAAACACCTGCCTCTCACATCTCCTTTAAACTTACCCCATTTGACCTCAAGCCTATGTCCCCAAGTAATTGACATTTCTTCCCTGGAAAATTCCGACTATCTATTTTATCCATGACACTCATAATTTTGTGAACTTCTATTTTTGTCCCTCAGCACCCAAATAAGGGCAGACATGTCCGAATAAACAGCTGGAGTACTGTGTGCAGTTTTGGTCGCCGCACTTGCGCAAGGATATTTTGGCCTTGGAGGGAGTGCAGAGGAGGTTCACTAGGCTGATACCGGAGATGAGGGGGTTGGACTATGAAGAGAGACTAAACAGACTGGGTCTGTACTCGTTGGAGTTTAGAAGGATGAGGGGGGACCTTATAGAGACGTATAAGATAATGAAAGGGATGGATAGGGTAGAGGTAGAGAGATTCTTCCTGCTCAGAAAGGACAGCAGGACTAGAGGGCACAGCCTCAAGATAAGTGGGGGAAGGTTTAGAACGGAGTTGAAGAGGAACTTTCTCACTCAAAGGGTGGTGAATCTCTGGAATTCTCTGCCCGTTGAAGTGGTGGAGGCTGCCTCGCTAAATATATTTAAGACGTGGGTAGATAGGTTTTTGACAGACAGGGGAATTAAGGGTTATGGGGAGAAAGCGGGAAAGTGGAACTGATCCATTTCAGGTCAGCCATGATCTTATTGAATGGCGGGGCAGGCTTGAAGGGCTAGATGGCCTACTCCTGCTCCTATTTCTTATGTTTTTATGTTCTTACTCTTGTGCTGACAATCAACTGCGTTTCTTTCCAAAATTTCTAGAACATCCCTTTTGAAGAATGAACAAAACAATGGGGGGATTCTTCTCGTCTTGTCCCACCTGCCATGGGAATTGTAGGGGGCAGTGGGGGGCAGACCAAGCAAAGATCTGTTGATCTTGGGTGGGATATTCCCGTTTTGGGGAGCGAAGCCAAAAAATCCCACTCAATATTTTCTTTCTGATTCAGGCTGGTATTTGTTGTCCATCTCTAATTGCCCTGGAATCAAGTGGCTTCTTAAGATATAGGAGCAGACTTAGGTCATTGAGGCCATTTCCAAGTCATTTGGTTGTGTGTCTGGAGTCACGTACGGATAAATGCCGGAATTCTCCCATTACGGGCAACGTGAAACCCCATTGATAGTCAGACAGAAATTTCTGGCTTTTAGAGTAGCGTGGTCTGGGAATTCTGCTCACAGATGACAGATTTTCTCCCCTAAAGGACACTAAAGCTTAAGTTTATTTATTAGTGTTACAAGTAAACTTACATTAACACTGGAATGAAGTTACTGTAAAAATCCCGTAGTCATCACACTCCGTCATACTGAGGGAGAATTTAGCATAGTCAAAGCACCTAACCAGCACGTATTTCAGACTGCGGAAGGAAATCAGGGCACGCAGAGGAAACCCACGCAGACATGGGGAGAATGTGCAAACTCCACACAGACAGTGACCCAAACTGGGATTTGAACCTGGGTCCCTGGTGCTGTGAGGCAGCAGTGCCATCGACTGTGCCACTGGGATTAGTGAACGAGCTGGAGGTTTTCTCTTAACAATCAATCGCCAGAAGTTTCATGGTCATTATTACTGAGGCTAACTTTTTGTATCCATTGTTCATTAATTGAATTTAAATTCAAACATTCACCAAGGTAGGAATTGAACCTGTGGCCCCAAAACATTAACATCAGGCACTGAATTGTTAATCCAGCACCATACCACCCTTACCCTTGCATAACAGTGCATTATAAATGCAACAACATTCTTACTCCTGTCAAAAAGGCCACCTAGTGTTTCATTGACAATATACCAGCACCAGTCATTCAATATTCTGGGTGAAAATCTACCTCGGGGAGTTGGCTAAGTGAATGCTAATTTGTTGTTGGTGATTAAGATGGATGCATCAGTAACCAGACTGGATAAGAGGAATTATTCAGGACGGTAACCTCCCTTACTTTATAAATGAGGTCAACAGAAGAACTCTGATAAAAAATGGAGCTGTTGTTTCTTTGCTTAATTTAACTAGTTGTATTTTTTTCATGGCAGCCCCCAACCCGACAGCCCTTCAAGATTTCCATGCAATTCTTGGGCTTCCCTGGGTTCTTTTGCACACTGCCCCCCCCCCCTCCAATTACTGAGAGTAATGACTTCAGTCTTCCAAGCTCTGTATTAAGGGTTTCTCTGCCTAAGCCCCTCTGCTTTAGCTTATTCCCCATCTTGCCTTCTTTAAGAACATAGAACACAGAACACTACAGCACAAACAGGCCCTTCGGCCCACAAGTTGCGCCGATCACATCTATACCTACTAAGTCATAGACCTATCTATAACCCCCAATCCCATTAGATCCCATATACTCATCCAGAAGTCTTTTAAAAGACTCCAGCGAGTTCGCCTCTACCATCACCGACGGCAGCCGATTCCATTCACTCACCACCCTCTGAGTGAAAAACTTACCCCTAACATCTCCTCTGTACTTGCTTCCCAGCACCTTAAATCTGTGTCCTCTCGTAGCGACCATTTCAGCCCTGGGAAATAGCCTCCGAGAATCCACCCTATCTATTCCTCTCAACATTTTATAAACCTCTATCAGGTCGCCTCTCAACCTTCGTCTCTCCAGGGAGAAGAGTCCCAGCTCCCTCAACCTATCTTCATAAGGCATGCCTCCCAATCCAGGCAACATCCTTGTAAATCTCCTCTGCACCCTCTCAATCGCTTCCACATCCTTCCTGTAGTGAGGCGGCCAGAACTGCCCACAGTACTCCAAGTGGGGTCTGACAAGGGTCTTATAAAGTTGCAGCATTACCTCCCAACTCCTAACCTCAGTCCCTCGATTAATGAAGGCCAGTACACCGTACACCTTCTTGACCACATTCATCAAGAAGCTTCATCAAGTTTCCCCCTTTCACTAATTCAACTTATATTTTTAATTTATTTATGGAATAGTTTATTGCCCACCCCTAGTTGCCCACCTTTAGAGGGAAGTTGGGAGTCAACCACATTGCAGTCACTCTGGAGTCACATGTAGGCCAGACCAGGTAAGGATGGCAGATTTCCCTTCCCTGAAGGACATTAATGAACCAGATGTTTTTTTTTTTGACAATCGACAATGGTTTCATGGTTATCAGTAGATTCTTAGTTCCAGATAATTTTTATTGAATTCAAATGCCACCATCTGCCGTGGCAGGATTTGAACCCAGGTCCACAGAATATTACTTGAGTTTCTGGATTAACAGTCTAGCGATAATACCACTAGGCCATTGCCTCCCCTGCTAACCTGTCTGAATGTCACCTCCTTTGGCTTGACATTAAGCTTTGGTCCCGTTCCCATTACTGAGACTCGCTTTACTATTCAAGGTTCTCTCTTGGGACTGAATTTAAATTTCGCCAGTTGCTACGATGGGATTTGTACAACACGATTACTTCTGTCAGTGGGGCCACTTAGTATATACTGACAGTATAGGAGCGTCGAGAATGGCCGTAATTCTCCGGCCGATCCCCGCCCTCCCCTCCTCCCGGCCACTGCTCACCCTAATTTCCATCCAATGTTTAAACGTGCAACAGAAATTGTTGTTGAGGGTGCGGAGTGGCTTCACATTGCAGCAAACTGCAGAGCCCGCACGGTACAGCAGGAGGCCATTCAGCCCACTGAGTCCATGCTGGTGCAGTCCAAGCATAGGACCTGGGATTTATTCTTCCAAAACTGACTGTTTCCTTCATCAGCTCCAGTTGTAAAATCATTGAGGTGAAGCAGAGCATCTTAGGAGAAGGTTTCATTTCTATAGCTGTGCATGTTTTTTAGGAGGTAGTCTGTGGAATGGATGTGTCTGCCGATTCCCAGAACAGACTGAGGCTGCAAGAAGCTGACTATCTGTGTAGAGGAGGTATTTGAGGGCAGGCAGTGGTACAGAGGAATTGTTGCTGGACTCAGATTCCATAGACTCAGGATAATGTCAGTCTCCAGACTGTGTCTGGGCTGTGTCTAGTCAGTCTCTATATTGTATCTGAACTGTGCCTAGTCAGTCTCTAGACAGTCTGAACTGTATCTAGTCAGTCTCTAGACTGTGTATGGACTATATTGAGTTCGTCTCTAAGCTGTGTCTGGGCTGTGTCTAGTCAGTCTTGAGACTCTACGCCGTTGTTTAAGAAGGGTGCCAGGCAAAAGGCGGGGAATTATAGGCCGGTTAGTTTAACGTCTGTGGTAGGTAAAATGTTAGAATCCGTCATTAAGGAGGAAATTGCGAGGCATCTTGAAGGGAATTGCTTGATAGGGCGGACGCAACACGGTTTCATTAAAGGGAAGTCGTGTCTGACAAATTTACTGGAGTTCTATGAGGATGTGTCTAGGGCAGTGGATAGAGGAGAGCCGGTGGATGTGGTCTTTCTGGATTTTCAGAAGGCGTTTGACAAGGTACCTCACAAGAGGTTATTGCAGAAGGTCAGGGGACATGGAGTTGGGGGTAGGGTGTTAGCGTGGATAGAGGATTGGTTGTCAAATAGGAGGCAGAGAGTGGGGGTCAATGGGTGCTATTCGGATTGGCGGTTGGTGACTAGTGGGGTGCCCCAGGGGTCGGTGCTGGGGCCTCAGCTATTTACCATTTATATAGATGATCTGGAGGAGGGAACCGAGTGCAGGGTGTCGAAATTTGCTGATGACACCAAGATTGGGGGAAAGGCAAATTGTGCGGAGGGTGTGGAGAGTCTGCAGAAGGATCTAGATAGGCTGGGCGAATGGGCCAGGAAATGGCAAATGGAATTTAATGTTGGCAAGTGTGAGGTGGTCCACTTTGGTAGGAAGAATGGTAGGAAGGACTATTACTTACGTGGCGAAAAACTGCAGCAGGCGACGGTGCAGAGGGACCTCGGGGTCCTTGTGCATGAGTCGCAAAAACCCAGCTTGCAGGTGCAGCAGGTGGTCAGGAAGGCGAATGGGATGCTGGCCTTCATAGCGAGGGGGATTGAATATAAAAGTAGGGAGGTCTTGCTGCAGCTGTATAGGGCATTGGTGAGGCCGCAGCTGGAGTACTGTGTGCAGTTTTGGGCGCCGCACCTGCGCAAGGATATTTTGGCCCTGGAGGGAGTGCAGAGGAGGTTTACTAGGCTGATGCCGGAGTTGAGGGGGTTGAGCTATGAGGAGAGGCTGAATAAACTAGGCTTGTACTCGTTAGAGTTTAGAAGAATGAGGGGAGATCTCATTGAGACGTATAAGATGATGAATGGGATGGATAGGATAGAGGTGGAGAGACTCTTCCCGCTCAAAAAAGACAGTAGGACTAGGGGGCACAGCCTCAAGATAAAGGGGAGGCGGTTTAGAACGGAGTTGAGGAGGAACTTCTTCACTCAAAGGGTGGTGAATCTCTGGAATTCTCTGCCCGTTGAAGTGGTGGAGGCTGCCTCGCTAAATATTTTTAAGAAGCGGGTTGATGGGTTCTTGATAAGAGAGGGGATTAAGGGTTATGGGGAGAGGGCGGGAAAGTGGAACTGAGCCACGACAGATCAGCCATGATCTTATTGAATGGCGGGGCAGGCTCGAAGGGCTAGATGGCCTACTCCTGCTCCTATTTCTTATGTTCTTATGTTCTTATGTTCTCTACCTGGACTGTGCCTCGTTAGTCTCTAGACTGTGTCTGGACTGTATATAGTCAGTCCCTGGACAATCTGGACTGCGTCTAGTCAGTCTCTAGACTGCTTCTGAATTGTACCTAGTCAGTCTCTAGACTGTTGGCATGATTTTCGGGGTCACCTGATTTTGGACTTTTCTTCCCAAGGTCAACAAACCACTCAATGGTCCACCAAACTGTCCGTCCCATCCATGACGCAGTGTTGGGAAAGGGGTGTATGGGAAGGGGAGGGTGTGGTGTATGGGGAGGGGAGGCTGTGGTGTATGGGGAGGGGAGGTTTGGTGAGGGGGAGGGGAGGTGTGGTGTATGGGGAGGGGAGGGTGTGATGTATGGGGAGGGGAGGGTGTGGTGTATGGGGAGGGGAGGGTGTGGTGGATGGGGAGGGGAGGTTTGGTGAGGGGGATGGGGAGGGTGTGGTGTATGGGGAGGGGAGGGTGTGGTGTATGGGGAGGGGAGGGTGTGGTGGATGGGGAGGGGAGGTTTGGTGAGGGGGTGGGGAGGGGAGGGTGTGGTGTATGGGGAGGGGAGGTTTGGTGAGGGGGTGGGGAGAGGAGGGTGTGGTGTACATGGAGGGGAGGGTGTGGTGTATGGGGAGGGGAGGTTTGGTGAGGGGGGAGGGGAGGATGTGGTGTATGAGGAGGGGAGGGTGTGGTGTATGGGGAGGGGAGGGTGTGGTGTATGGGGAGGGGAGGGTGTGGTGTATGAGGAGGGGAGGGTGTGGTGTATGGGGAGGGGAAGTTTGGTGAGGGGCTGGAGAGGGTGTGGTGATTGGGGAGGGGAGGTTTGGTGAGGGGGTGGGGAGGGTGTGGTGATTGGGGAGGGGAGGTTTGGTGAGGGGGTGGGGAGGGTGTGGTGATTGGGGAGGGGAGGTTTGGTAAGGGGGTGGGGAGGGTGTGGTGATTGGGGAGGGGAGGTTTGGTGAGGGGGTGGGAAGGGGAGAGTGTGGTGTATGGGGAGGGGAGGTTTGGTGAGGGGGTGGGAAGGGGAGAGTGTGGTGTATGGGGAGGGGAGGTTTGGTGAGGGGGTGGGGAGGGTGTGGTGATTGGGGAGGGGAGATTTGGTGAGGGGGTGGGGAGGGTGTGGTGATTGGGGAGGGGAGGTTTGGTGAGGGGGTGGGGAGGGGAGAGTGTGGTGTATGGGGAGGGGAGGTTTGGTGAGGGCGGAGGGGAGGTTTGGTGAGGGGGGAGGGGACGGTGTGGTGTACGTGGAGGGGAGGGTGTGGTGTATGGGGAGGGGAGGTTTGGTGAGGGGGGAGGGGAGGGTGTGGTGTATGGGGAGGGGAGGGTGTGGTGTATGGGGAGGGGAAGTTTGGTGAGGGGGGAGGGGAGGGGAGGGGAGGGTGTGGTGTATGGGGAGGGGAGGTTTGGTGAGGGAGAGGGGAGGGTGTGGTGTATGGGGAGGGGAGGGTGTGGTGTATGGGGAGGGGAGGGTGTGGTGTATGGGGAGGGGAGGGTGAGGGGGATGGTAGTTGTACCCCAGAAATTCTTCATTTCAGGGAAGGCCCACTGCTGGCCAGCTAAGTGCCTGCGAGGCCCTGGATTCTGGTGACAGTTTATTGAAGGTGGCGACACTGGGGCTCCCAGTTGCTCACCAGCAGGTGGACCAGACTCCTGTGACCATCATTAAATACCATCCAACGTGTCAACGCTGTTACCTTTCATCAGAATATAGCCAACAGATAAGTTCCCCTCTGCCTCTCCTGGCCTCCTAATGCAGAGTCTGAATAACATTTTCAAATTTGGTTAATCCTCCCAGCGTATGTCACCTTGAACAGTCAGTTCAATGATAATTTTGCTGAATTAATTAGTATGAGATCCTTTAGCAGATAATTGATCCACGTTTCTGGCCAACCCTTCATTTATTTATGTTTGTGTCCTAGGGTGACATGGTGGCACAGTGGTTAGCGCTGCTGCCTCACAGCGCCAGAGTCCTGGGTTCGATTCCTGACTTGGGTTAAGTTCTAAATTTATTTACATATTCGTCACAAGTAGGCTTACATTAACACTGCAATGAAGTTACTGTGAAAATTCCTTAGTCGCCACACTCTGCTGCCCATTTGGGTACACTGAGGGAGAATTTAGCATGGCCAATGTGCTTAACCAGCGCGTCTTTGGACTGTGAGAGGAAACTGGGGCACATGGAGGAAACCCACACAGGCACGGGGAGAATGTGCAGATCCTGCACAGATAGTGACCCAAGCCGGGACTCGAACCTGGGTCCCCAGCGCTGTGAGGCAACAATGTTAACCACTGTGCCACCCTGGTACAGTTTCAATAAAATTGGTATTGAAAAGTCACACAGCCTGGCTCTGCTCCTATTTCTCCCCCGCCGTTGTTGGGACCTTAGCTCTATCCCGTTAAGATACAATATCCCTACTGCTCTGCTGACCTGCCTCATTCCCATGTCCTCATCCATTCGGACTCTATGAGCTGGATTATCACAGGTAGGAACTGTGCAGCCAGTTTCTTGAGCGTTGGATTCATCTACCAGCCTCATCAACCTCAACTCACAATCCATCCCTTTTACTGAAACCGTGCCAGGCATGATGGTACAGTGTTTAGCACTTCTGCCTCACAGTGCCAGGACGTGGTGACTTTGGAGAGAGTGCAGTAAAGGTTTACCAGGATGTTGCCTGGTATGGAGGGTATGGCTATGAGTAGAGATTGAATAAACTGGGATTGTTCTCTCTGGAAAGACAGAGGTTGAGGGGGCGACCTGATAGAAGTTTATATAATTATGAGAGATATAGATAGAGTGAACAGTTGGAAGATTTTTCCCAGGGCAGAAATGTCAATTACAAGGGGGCACAAGTTCAAGGTAAGGGGGGAAGTGTTTAGTGGAGAAGTTTTTTCACACAGAGGGTACTGGGGGCCTGGAATGCACTGCCAAGTGAGGTGGTTGAGGCAGATACATTAGCCACATTTAAGGCCTATCTGAATAGACATATAAACAGGCAGGGAATAGAGGGATAAGGTGGTGGGTCCCGATGGGACAATATGATTGACACAGGCTTGGAGGGCCAAAGAGCCTGTTCCTGTGCTGTACTGTTCTTCATTCTTTGTTAATTGTGCCCTTAATCCCAGCCAGATCATCGCAAATCAATCCAATGGGAAAATCAGGTGCAATCCCTGTGGAATTCACAACCACGAGAAGCAACTGAGGTGAGTAACAGGGATAGGAATATAGGAACAAGGATTGGGAATAGGCAATTCAGCTCTTCGAGCCCACTCCACATATAGCATGGCCATCTCCGATCTTATCCTGGTCTCAACTCCACTTTCCTGCCTATTCCCTTTATCCCGCTTTTCCTCAGAAACATATCTACCTCTTTCTTGAATCTGGCGATTGATTCTGCCTCCGCTGCACTCGGGTCAGTGAGTTCCACAGATTCATAAATCTCTGAGAGCAATTGGTGCCCCCCTCCCATCTCAGTTTTGAACCTATCTCCTGGGAGTTCACTCTATATCAATGACCTCTTGTTCCAGAGTGTCCCACAAGGGACAACATCTGGTTAATGTCGACTTTATCAATCCCCTTTAGCATTTTATATACCTTGATCAGATCCCTACCTCATTCTTATGAACTCCAGCCAGTACAAGCCCAAACTAACCAGGAACAGGAGATTAGGAGATGACAATAATCTCTCCCTCAATGTCAGTAAAACTAAGGAGATTGTCATCAGCTTCAGGAAGGGCAGAGGAGGACTTGTCCCTGTTTACAGCAAAGGGGATGAAGTGGAAAGGGTCAAGAGCTTCAAGTTTTTAGGTGTCCAGATCACCAACAACCTGTCCTGGTCACTCCATGCTACTGCTATAGTTAGAAAAGCCCACCAATGCCTCTACTTTCTCAGAAAACTAAGGAAATTTGGCACTTCTGCTAAAACTCTCACCAACTTTTACAGAGGCACCACAGAAAGCATTCTTTCTGGTTGTATCACAGCTTGGTGTGGCTCCTACTCTGCCCAAGAGCGCAAGAAACTACAGAAAGTCGTGAACGTAGCCCAATCCATCACACAAACCAGCCTCCCATTCATTGACTCTGTCTGCACTTCCCACTGCCTTGGCAAAACAGCCAGCAAAATCAACAACGCCACGCAACCCAGGCATTTCTCTTCCAACTTCTTCTGTCGGGAAAAAGTACAAAAGTCTGAGGTCATGTACCAACCGACTCAAGAACAACTTCTTCCCCGTTGCCATCAGGCTTTTGAATGGACCTACCTCACATTAAACTTTCTCTACACCCTAGCTATGGCTTTAATTTACATTCTGCATCTTCTCCTTTCCTTCTCCCCTGTGTACTCTGTGAACGGTATGCTTTGTCTGTTTGGCATGCAAGAAACAATACTTTTCACTGTACCCCAATACGTGTGACAATATTAAATCAAAGCCAATCAAAGTTACGATGAAATGGTTAGACAAAGAGTGGCTGGAGGAGGACCTTGTGAAATATAAACATCGATGGTGGGTGAGAGCAGAACTGGGGGTCACAGTCTTAGGGTTCGGGGTAGGCCATTTAGGACGGAGATGTGGAGACATTTCTTTACCCAAAGAGTGGTGAGCCTGTAGAATTCATTACCACAGGAAGTAGTTGATGCCAAAACATTGAATGTATTCAAGAGGTGGCTGGATATAGCACTTGGGGCGAATGGGATTAAAGGTTATGGGGAGAAAACAGGATTAGGCTATTGAGTTGGACAGTGAAACATGATCGTGATGAATAGCGGAGCAGGCTCGAAGGGCCAAATGGCCTCCTCCTGCTCCTATCTTCTATGTTTCTATCAACATGGACCAGTTGGGTTGAATGGCTTGCTCCTGGCCTGCACACTTTAAGCAACACGGGTTTCTTTCTTCCTGCTCAGCCTGCACTGCTCCAACCACTCAGAAAAATCATTCTGTCTGCAAAAAGCGCTGGATAAAAGCAATTTCGTGAAACAGACAACTCCAGATACAGTCCCTTTCATGTGGCAGGAGATCGCAGCTTGACAGCAGGAGTTGGGAAAATAAAGGATTCTCAAACAATCATTCTCGTTGTATCTATTGCAAATCACCACTTGTACTGGGTGATAAGTGTTTATATCTGGATTTCATTTAACAGTAAATAGCTCCAGCCACTCTGAAAATGACCGTCTCTTGCCTCCCCGATTGACTGGGGATTGAAAGGGAGTCATACATCAAGGCCTGTGTACAATATTGCTGCAGTTGTTAAACTCCAGCGACCTTCACATCAAATGGCAAGAAATGAAAGGTGCTGGTTTTGTTACCAAATTTAGTTGAATAATTCCCTGGCATGTTTTACTAAGTTGAAGGCACTGTATCAAAGCAAATTGCTGTTATCGCAGGCCCAAAGCACGGATGACAGACGGGAAGCTGACAAGAGAAGATATGAAGAGACTAGGAATTAAGTTAAAAAAAAAGGATTTGGAAACAAAAGAGGGACGAAGAAATTAAATTATCAAAGAGCATAAAACAAAATAGCAAAATGTGTCAGCAACACGTAAAAGGAAATTCAGGACAGGAATGGGGTGAGTCAGGATGAAATCATAACTAAATGGTGGAAAAGTTTAATAGTTACTCTTTCCCCTAATACTGTGCCCAAAGAGGGCATTGCCAACCACAGACTTCCATCGGATTACTCCACAGTCAGGCTTCTGGGCAGGATTTATAGGCTGACCATGTCACAAACATAGCTTCCTCGTGGCCATCAGATCCTGACAAGAGACTTGAACCTAGAGTTTCTGTGGGCACAATGGTTAGCACCGCTGCCTCACAGCTCCAGGGGATCCAGGTTCAATTCCAACCTCAGGTGACTGTCTGTGTGGAGTTTGCACATTCTCACCGTGTCTGCGTGGATTTCCTCCGGATGCTCCAGCTTCCTCCCCCAGTCCAAAGAGGAGCAGGTTAGGTGGATTGGCCATGCTAAATGGCCCCTTAGTGTTCTCGGATGTGTAGGTTAGATGGATTGGCCATGCTAACTTTCTTCTTAGTGTCCCAAGATATGTAGTTTAGATGGATTGACCATGTTACATTCCCTCTTAAAGTCCCAAGATGTGTAGGTTAGATGGATTTGCTGTGGATAATGTGTGGAGTTCCAGGGATAGGATGGGAGAGAGGGCCTGGGTAAGATGTGAGATCATTCGATAAGGTCTCACATAACAGACCACTATGTAAAGTTAAAGCACATGGGATTGCAGGCAATGTCTTTAAGTCGGATAGAAAGCTGGTTAGCAGATAAGAAGCAAACAGTAGGCTTAAATGGGTCTTTTTCTGATTGGCAGTCAGTGACTAGTAGGGTTCTGCAGAGATCTGTGCTGGGACCCCAACTGTTCACATTATATATTAATGATTTGGAAGAGGGAACTCCAAATTTGCAGGTGATACAAAGTTGGGTGAGAGGGTGAGCTGTGAGGAGGATGTAGAGATGCTTCAGTGAGATTTGGACAGACTGAGCGTGTGGGCATTTGCATGGCAGATGCAGTATAATGTGGATAAAGGTCAGGTTATCCACTTTGGTAGCAACAATAAGACAGATTATTACTTGGATGGGTGTAAATTGAGAGAGGTGGATACTCAGTGAGTCCTTAGTGTCCTCATGTATCAGTCACTGAAAGTAAGCACACAAGTACAGCAAGCAGTCAAGAAGGGTCACAGACCACAATCAGTAAGGACAGGCAACATCTCCTCCATTACCATGCTCAACACCAGTGCCCCACAAAGTTGTGCTCTCAATCTCTGACTTTACTCCTTATATACCTATGACTGAGTGGCCAAATCCACCTCCAGTTCAATTTTCAAGGTTGCTGATGACACCACTGTACTGGGATGGATTTCTAACATTGATGACACAGAGTACAGGAATGAGATAGAGAATCTGGTGGACTGGTGCGGCAACAATAATCTCTCTCTCAATGTCATCAAAATGAGGGAGATTGTCATCGACTTCAGGAAGCATAGAGGAGAACATGCCCCCGTCTACATCTATGGGACAAAGTAGAAAGGGTCAAGAGCTTTAAGTTTCTAGGCATCCAGATCACCAACAACCTGTCCTGGTCCCCCCATGCTGACACTTCAGTTAAGAAAGCACACCAACGCCTCTACTTTCTCAGAAGATTAAGGAAATTTGGTGTGTCAGCTACGACTCTCACCAACTTTTACAGATGCACTATAGAAAGCATTCTTTTCGGATGTATCACAGCTTGGTATGGCTCCTGGTCTGCCCAAGACCACAAGAAACTACAAAAGGTCATGAACGAAGTCATTTATATTAATGATTTGGATGAGAAGTTAGGAGGCACGGTTAATAAGCTTACAGATGACACCAAGAATGGTGGCATAGCGGACAGTGAAGAAGGTTATCGAGGATTGCAACAGGATCTTGGTCAATTGGGCGAGTGGGCTAACGAATGGCAGATGGAGTTTAATTTAGATAAATGTGAGGTGATGCATTTTGGTAGGTCAAATCAGGGCAGGACTTACTCAGTTAATTGCAGCACGTTGGGAAATGTTATAGAACAAAGAGATTGAGGGGTACATGTTCATAGCTTCTTAGAAGTGGAGTCACATGTGGGCCAAGTAGTGAAGAAGGCATGCAGCATGTTTGGTTTCATTGGTTAGAACATTGAATATTAGAATTGGGACATCTTGTTGAAGTTGTACAAGACATTGGTAAGACCACCCTTGGGATATTGTGTACAGCTCTGGTCATCCTATTATAGAAAGCATATTATTAAACTAGAAAGAGAGCAGAAAAGATTTACTAGGATGCTACTGGGACTTGATGGTTTGAGTTATAAAGAGAGGTTGAATAGGCTGGGACTTTTTTCTCTGGAATGTGGCAGGCTGAGGGATGATCTTATAGAGATCTATAAAATAATGAAGGTCATAGATCAGCTAGATAGTCAATACCTTTTTCCAAAGGTTGGGGAGCCTAAAATTAGGAGGGTATAGGTTTAAGGTGAGAGGGGAGAGACACAATCGGGTTCAGAGGGGCAATTTTTTCACATAGAGGGTGGTGAGTGTCTGGAACAAGCTGTCAGATGTAGTAGTAGAGGCAAGTACAGTTTTGTCTTGTAAAAAGCATTCAGACAGTTACAAGGGTAAGATGGGTATAGAGGGATATGTGGGCAATTGGGATGAGCTTAGTGGTTAAAAACAAAGGGGCAGCAAGGACAAGTTGGGCCGAAGGGCCTGTTTCCACGCTGTAAACCTCTATGACTCTGTCTTTATGAAGAGAGATGGGTCTGGTGAGCATGACTTTGGAAGAGGAAATTAGAAATGATGTATTTGCATTTAATATAAAAAGAAATATCTTTAGAAAATGAATCATACTTAAAGAGGATAAAACCCTCTGATTTAGATGAATTGCCTTCATGTATTTTAAACTAATCTCGGGGACAGCAGAGAGACAGTATTATACATGTTTAATCATTTGTTAGAAAACAATGTAGCACCACAGGATTGGAGATAGTTTAAGTTATAACCAAGCTTTAAGAAGGGAGATAGAACATGTCAAGGAAACTATAGACTCGTCAACTTTTGGTTTACCCTTTATATGGTTTTTGGGAATTGCTAGGATGAGAGCCAATCATGCTGTGGCCCTGGAACCATATGTAGGCCAGATCAGGTAAGGATGGCAGATTTCCTTCCCTAGAGGGCATTAGAGAACCAGATGTGTTCTTAGATTTGTAATTCAAATTTCATCATCTACCGTGGCAGAGTTTGAACACCGGTCTTGCTCTGGGGCTCTGGATTATTACTTCAATGACAATACCACCACAGCCCCTGGCATTGGCAGGTCATGTCCCCCGACCACCAGGGATTCCAATGGCCTCCCCCAAACCACCCCCCACCCCCGCCCCGCCCCTCCCCGGCAGAGCCACCATGCCGATTTTCCCATTTCTGAAGACCAGCAGTGATTCTCGCCGGGCTCTCGCTACACCCGGCGGTCGGGAAATCTTGAGAGCAAAAGAAATGGAAATTAAGGCCAATAAGAAAAGTGTGCTCGTGAAAGATGCCAGATAGAAAATACAATTGAGGATCAATCTGAATATCACAGTATTCAGAAGGGACGTGAAAAAACAAATGATATGGGGAACAAAGCATTAATAGGGGTTATAAAGTGAAATATTAATAAAAGCTGCAACTCTTGCTTCATATTTCCACAATAATCCTTGGCCAACACATTTGTTTTTGTTTTTTTTCTATTTGTGTACAGAGGTGTATTCACTGCAGCAGAAAAGCTGGTTTCTGTTTTCCTTACATGTTGCACTTTGCTATTAGCCTGCTTGTCTGTGAGAATATCATAGAATCTCTACAGTGCAGAAGGAGGCCATTCAGCCCATCGTATCTTCACTGACAATAATCCCACCTAGGCCCTATCCCTGCAACTCCAATATTTACCCTCCTTGTCCCACTGACACTAAGGGGCAATTTAGCATGGCCAATCCACCTAACCCGCACATCTTTGGACTGTGGGAGGAAACCAGAGCACCCGGAGGAGACCCACGCAGACACAGGGACAATGTGCAAACTCCATACAGACAGTGACCCAAGCTGGGAATCGAACACGGCTTCCTGCTGCGGTGAAGCAGCAGTGCTAACCACTGCGTCACCATGTCATCCACTGCATGCTTACCATGAGATACCATGAGCAGACAGAATACGCCTGGGCTAGGAGCCAACTGAGATGTCATTGTGACTGCTATTTGGAGAGATGCCGCACGCTAGAGTCTTTCCACCGCACACTTGTAAAAAGAATACCTTTCCCTGACCAGGTCCAGACTCCAAGTGGCATTTGTCCCTCAGTTGCAAAGAAGAGAAGCAAAGTGGGAGTATGAAAAGAAACCGGCAGCTAACATAAAAGGGAATCCCAAAGTCGCTACGGAATATAAATGGTTAAAAAATAGTGGTTCAAGGAGGAGTTGGGCCAATTGGGAACAAAAAGGAGATTTGAGCATGGAAGCAGAGGGCATAGATGAGGCATTAAATGAAGATTTGACATCTGCTTTTAGCAAGGATGAGGATGCCATCCAGGCCATGATGAAAGAGTTGGTAATCCAGACACTTTAAGCATTTAAAATTGATAAGGAGGAGACTCCATACAGGAATGAGATAGAGAATCTGGTGAACTGGACACCTAAAAACTTGAAGCTCTCAACCCTTCTCGAGGGATGATTCCCCCCATGCCGACACTATAGTTAAGAAAGCCCACCAATATCTCTACTTCCGCAGGGGGCTAAGGAAATTGGGCATGTCCGCTGCCATTCTCACCAACTTCTACAGATGCACCATAGAAAGCATTCTTTCTGGTTGTATCACAGCTTGGTATGGCTCCTACTCTGCCCAAGACCACAAGAAACTACAAAAGGTTGTGAATGTAGCCCAGTCCATCACACAAACTACCCACTGACTCTGTCTACACTTCCCACTGCCTCGACAAAGCAGCCAGCATAATTAAGGACCCCACGCATCCCGGACATTCTCTCTTTCACCACCTTCCATCTGGAAAAGATACAAAAGTCTGAGGTCATGTACCAATTGACTCAAAAACAGCTTCTTCCCTGCTGCCATCAGACTTTTGAATGGACTTACCTTGCATTAAGTTGATCTTTCGCTGCACCCTAGCTATGACTGCAACACTTCATTCTGCACTCTCTCCTTTCCTTCTCTATGTACGGTATGCTTTGTCTGTATAGCACGCAAGAAACAATACTTTTCACTGTATGCTAATACATGTGGCAATAATAAATCAAATCAAGCCAAATCAAAGTACTGCCTATAAGTGGAGGGGGGTGGTGCTTTTTGTGTAAAATATGTCAAGTAGCTAACCTCCCACCTTTCTGCCCACCCTGACCCAGTCCCCATGAACTGATATTTGGTCTGCCTGCCATTGTTAAAACAATAATTGAGCATTGGGTCTGTGGGTGCAACCTGATAGAAGTTTACAAAATGATGCGAGGCACGGATAGATTGGATAGTTCATAACTTTTTTCCCAGAGTTGAAATTCAATTATGAGGGGACATAGGTTTCAAATAAAAGGGGGAAAAGCTTGAAAGAGATGTGAGAGGCAGGTTTTTTACACAGAGGGTGATAAGAGCCTGGAATACACTGCCAGAGGAGGTAGTAGAAGTAGATACAGTAACAATATTTAAGAGGCATCTTGACAGATACATGAATAGGCAGGAAATAGAGGGATATGGACCACGTAGAGGCAAAAGGACTTTAGTTTAGAAAGGAGCCCTGTGTCATTGAATCATACAGTGCAGAAAGAAGCCCTTCAGCCCATTGAGTCTGAACCAAACACAATCCCACCCAGACCCTACCACCATATCCCTACGTATTATACCCACTAATCTCTCTAACCTACGCATCCCTGGACACTAAGGGGCAATTTCTTAGCATGGCCAATCAACCTAATCCGCACATCTTTAGACTGTGGGAGGAAACCAGGGTACCCGGAGGAAACCCACACAGACACAAGAAGAATGTGCAAACTCCACACAGACGGTAACCCCGAGCACGGGAATCGAACCCAGGATCCTGACACTGTGAAGCGGCAGTGCTAACCACTGTGCTACCGTGCCACCCAGGCTTTGTGGGATGAAGGGTCTGTTTATATTCTGTACTGTTCTTTGTTCTTTGAGCTGTTAACAGGCCAATTAACTTGATTATTATGTGGGTCATGCCAAATACGGTTGGCAATGGGCAGGCGAGTGGTTTGGTAAATGATTTTGAAGAAGGTGAAACAGAGTATGTCCTGGGTGCATGGGGTCCTTAATTATGTTGCTTTTCTGAGCCAGCGGCCAATGTAGTCAGTGTAGTCAGTGCCAATGGGTGGGAGGTTGGCTTGAGTGATGGACTGGGCTTTGTTCATGACCCTTTGTAGCGCACAATGGTTAGCACTGCAGTCTCACAGCACCAGGGACCCAGCCTCAATTTCGGCCTTGGGTCACTGTCTGTGTTGAGTTTCCACATTATCCGCGTGTCTGCGAGGATTTCCTCTGCGAGCTCCGGTTCCCTCCCACAGTCCAAAGATATGCAAGTTAGGTGGATTGGCCATTGCCCCTTATTGTCAATGGGATAAACAGGGTAAATATATGAGGTTACAGGGATAGGGCCTGGGTGGAATTGTTGTTGGTGCAGACTCAATGGGCCAAATGGCCCCCTTCTACACTATAAGGATCCTATCATTCTTAATGGGATTAGGTGGGGGATTCAGGTGTTTCTAAGTGTCGATATGGATTTGATGGGCCGAAGGGCCTCTTCTGCACTCTATGGGCAAGATTCTCTGGATGCTCTGGTCTAAAAGAGGGAGATTCCGTCACTGGCGTTTCACATTCTCCGCAACCCGCCCGCCAAAATCCCAGTGGCAAGCAGGATGGGAGAATTCCGGCCTTTTTGACTGAAAACCACAACCATCTGACCTGGAGATGCTATCCCTCCGACTCAGCTGACATGTTGTAACCTCATCCAGAATCTTCACACCTGGTTGCATCTCAGCTGCCAGGAACTAAGTGACACATTCCACGAGGGCGCCACTCTTCAATAGCTAGTCGCGCAGATATGAATTTTCAGCTATTTCTTTACATAACATAATATGATTCAAAAGTCGCAGCTTTCAGCATTTCTGCTAACTGCCAGGAACATATTGACACAACTCAGCAACCTCACTCCCCACCACCTCCCCCCCACCCCACCCCCACCTTACCCACCACATCCAATAATCCCGAACTGCATCTTTTAAAACAAAAATTACTTCTATTGTGCCTATGGGACGCAGAAATGGATGCACAGAACTGGCCCCGTGACAAATTATTCTAAAATATATTATTGGAGCATTTGCTGAGTTTGTTCTCGGGGAGTTGAAGAGAGCAAGAAATTAGTCCCAGTCTCCATAACAGAATAAATTATGCAAATCGCTGAATAACAAAATATTTTATGCGTAAGTCCGTACTCCCACAGAGGCAGTGCAGCTACAACCTGAGAAACCAAACATTGCTATCTGATCAATGACTGTTCAGTTGCGGTATCTACACATATTGCACACACGTGTTTCACCCATGTTACACAGCACATCATCCAAACCTATATCAGCGGAGATGTTTGCATGATGAAAATTTTGTGACATGCATACTTATTCAGCACCTTCACACTGAATGACACTTACTGTGTGAATGATTAACACTGCGGCCTCATAGAGCCAGGGACCCAGGTTCGATTCCTGGCTTGGGTCACTGTCTGTGCAGTGTCTGCAAGCTGTTCTCCGTGTCTGCGTGGATTTTCTCTAGGTGCTCTGCTTTCCTCCCACAGTCCGAAAGATGTGCTGGTTATAGGTGCATTGGCCATGCTAACTTCTCCCTCAGTGCACCCGAACAGGCACCAGAGTTTGACAACTGGGGGATTTTCACTATAACTTCATTGCAGTGTTAATGTAAGCCTAATTGTTGCACTAACATTCGCAGCGCCCATGTATACACACACACACATATATACAAACACACATACATACACAAACGCACGAATGCACACATATATACATACACACACATACACACACATATATATATATATACACAAGCACACACACTCACACACACAGATAAACACACACATATACATATACACATACATACGCATGCACACACACATATACACATACACACACATATATATATACACACTCACACACACACAGGTACACACACACATATATACATATACACACACACACACACACACACACACACACACACACACACACACACACACACACACACACACACACACACACACACACACACACACAAGCATTTAGGCAATTTGCCAGAACAACATATGCACAAACAGATGCACCAATTCCCTGAACCATACCATTCTCTCAGGATATTTCAATTTAAAGCAAATTAAAACTGGCTAACATTCTGCCAAAGTTATGTGTGACCCTCTCAAAGCCAAATCCTCCCCGAGTTGGTAAGTTACAGATTTCAAGCAGGGCATTTCAAGCATAATTTGCAAATATTTACGTTTGTCTCCAACTATTTTATTCCTCAAAATTTCTACTAAAGAGACTTACCCATGGTAATAAAAGCAAAACAGCTGTGGATGCTGGAAATCTGAAATAATACACAAAGGGGGGGATTTGTCCCACCCTGCCTGCCACCAGGACGGTAGCGAGCGGGGGACAGGACCATGCGAAGGTCCGTTGTCCTCAGGAGTTTTCAATCACACTCAAAGTGCTGGATGAACTCACCAAGTCTGACAGCATGTCTGGAGAGAGGGAGAGAAATACACAGTTGACGTCAATGGATTTAATATGTTAACTCTGTTAATCTCTCCACAGATGCTGCCAGGCCTGCTGAGTTTATCCAGCATTTTCTGATTTTACTTCTGACTCATCTTTGACGTTCTGCAGCCACTCGTCACGATCCAGTGCTCCAAGGCAGCCAATCTCCATACTTTAGTCCAGGCAAGTAGTGATTTGATTTGATTGAATTTATTATTGTCACATGTATTAGCGTACAGTGAAAAGTATTGTTTCTTGCATGCTCTACAAAGCATACCATTCATAGAGAATGAAAGGAAAGAGTGCAGACTGCAGTGTTACAGTCATAGATAGGGTGTAGAGAAAAATCAACTTTATGCGAGCTAGGCCCATTCAAAAGTCTGACAGCAGCAGGGAAGAAGCTGTTCTTCAGTCAGTTGGTACATGACCTCAGATTATTGTATCTTTTTCCCAATGGAAGAAGATGGAAGAGGGAATGTCTGGGGTGCATTGTATCCTTGTTTTTGCTGGCTGCTTTTCCAAGGCAACGGGAAGTGTAGACAGAGTCAATGATTTGCGTGATGGACTGGACTTTATTCACAACCCTTTGTAGTTCCTTACGATCTTGGACAGAGCAGGAGCCATACCAAGCTGTGATACAATCAGAAGGAATGCTTTCTATGGTGCATCTGTAAAAGTTGGTGAGAATCGTAGCTGACACGCCAAATTTCCTTAGTCTTCTGAGAAAGTATACAGAGAATGAGGAAGAAGCTAATGATTATTCTGACTCCAGTCTCCAGACTTCCTGGGAGAGCCCGCGCTTACTCCCAGGATTCAGTTGGCCAGATGGGTCACATGACCCTCTTAAAGGGGTTCGCTACTACAGTAGCCATGCCTGACCTTGCCCTCAGCCGCTTTCCAGGTAGGTACATGTCTCCTTTCAACACAGGCCTCACTGCTTTACAGATAAGGAACTGACACTTCTCTTTCCCTTGCCCAAGGATGGTGAGAGGCAATTCCTACAACTGACTGCCACATTGATTGAGATCAGTTGGTGATTTCAAGCACCTGCAAGAATTTGCCTTTGCACTGTGTGTACAAGCAAAAGTGTCCCTGTCGCAGTTTTTAATTGTTTATTTTAGCAAACAAAGTCTTCAAACTATGGGGTAAAGGCAGGATTTGCAGAGTTGCTTTCACAAAGAGCTGGTAGGATCATGATGGGCCAACTGGCCTCCTTTTCTTAATTCACTTATTGGAGAGATATCGCTGGTTGGGCTAGCACTGATTGTCCATTCCTAATTGCCCTTGAACTGAGTGACTTGCTGGGCCATTTCAAAGGCAACCACATTGCTGTAGCTCTGGAGTCATTTCTAGGCCAGACCAGGTAAGGACGGCCAATTTCCTTCCCTAAATGGCATTAGTGAGCCAGGTAGGTTTTTACAACAATCGACAATAGTTTCATGGTCATTACGGGCTGTACGGTGGCACAGTGGTTAGTATCGCTTCCCGACAATGCTGGGGGCCCCAGGTTCAGTTCCAGTCTTCGGTGACTACCTGTGTGGAGTTTGTACATTCTCCACGTGTCTGCGTGGGTTTCCTCCGGGTGCTGCAGTTTTCTCCCACAATCCAAAGACATGCAGGCTAAGTGGATTGGCCATGATAAATTGCCTTTTAAGTTGTGTAGGTTAGATGGATGAGTCATGGTAAAAGTGTAGGGTTACGGGGAGAGGAGGCGGGGAAGAGGGCCTGGGTAAGATACTCTGTCAGAGAGTTGCTACAGACCAATTTTGCCAAATGGCCTCTTGCACTGTGGGGATTCTATGATTGGACTTTCAATTCCAGATTTTTTTAATGACTTGAAATTTCATCATCTTTCTTGGTGGAATACAAACCCAGGTCGCCAAAGCATTATCCTCGATCTCTGGATTACTAGACCAACAATAACACCACTTTGCTTCCCTCTGTGTTGTACTCCATCTAAGACCAGATTATCTTTTTCAGTGAGGCTGTTTGGGGCATAAGTATTGTTTTTCCACAAAGCACAAGGCAAGGCCGATGGCCTTGTGGTATTGTTGTTAGATTCTTAATCTAATACCCTGGGGACCCGGGTTCAAATCCTGCCACAGCAGACGGTGGAATCTGAATTCAATAAAAAATATCTGGAACTAAGAATCTATCAATGACCATGAAACCATTGCTGATTGTCAGAAAAAACCCTCCTCATTCACTAATATCTGTTTAGGGAAGGAAATCAACCGTCCTTACCCAGTCTGGCCTACCTGTGAATCCAGAGCCATAGCAATGTGGTTGACTCTCAATTGCCTTCTGAAATGGCTCAGCAAGCCATTCAGTTCAGGGGCAACTAGGGATGGGCAATAAATGCTGGCCCATGTCCCATGAATAAGAAAAAACACCGTAGCTCCTGTCATCACCAGAGCAAGTCAACTCCCACCTTGACCTTCAGCATATTTTATCCAGGAACCACCCCCCTCGCCGCCCCTTTCCCACCACATCACCCTTCATCCCCCTTCCTGGATGATATTGGAATGGTGTAGGTTAGATGGGCTTTAGATTGGTTTCATAGGTCAGCACAACATTGAGGGCTGAAGGGCCTGTACTGCGCTGTGATGTTCTACATTCCTTGTTGGCATAGTATCACCCACTGACTCCAACTTTCCTCTCGCTCCTTCCACCGCCAACCCCCCTCTCCTCCCCCCACCCACTCCCACCCCAACTTCCAATCAGCGTTGAAGGGCTGCAAGGGAAGTGAGACACAGCCTGGAGACACGAGGATGAATCGGCTGTGTTGGTGCTTTCGTCGCTGTCTTTGTTCAGGCACAGTGGTTAGCACTGCTGCCTCACAATGCCAGAGACCTGGGTTCGATTCCCGGCCTTGGGTCACTATCTGTGCAGAGTCTGCATGTTCTCCCTGTGTCTGCCTGAGTTTCCTCCGGATGTTCCGACTTCCTCCCAAAGTTGAAAGATGCGCAGGTTAGGTGGATTGGCCATGGTAAATTGCCCCTTAGTGTCAGGGGGACTAGCTAGAGTAAATGCATAAGGTTGTGGAGATAGGACCTGGGTGGGATTGTGGTTGGTGCAGACTTGATGGGCCGAATGGCTTCCTCCTGTAGGATTCTACGATTCTATGATTCAACGCAGGCAGTTGTGGGACATTGCTGTCACAAAGACCACAGACAGAGACACTGCTTCTACAGCGAGTGCTCCCCCTGCTGCCACAGTACAAGCAGACACAGCCTCAGGAAAACGCTGTGGGATCCTTCACATTCACCCAGCAAACAGAGAGGCACAGATCAGATATCATCTCATCAAAAAGCTATGATGCTGATAGTTAGAATGCCTCAGCGGTGATGTCAGATCACATGTCTCGGGAAGCCTGTGGAACATAGAACATAGAACATTACAGCGCAGAACAGGCCCTTCGGCCCACGATGTTGCGCCGACCAGCTTTTGGAAGGAGACTTGTGCTGATGTCACTGTATATTACAAATTAATATTTGGACAGCACGATGGCACAATGGTTAAACCGCTGCCTCACAGCGCCGGGAACCCGGGTTCAATTCCAGCCCGGGGTCACTGTCTGTGTGGAGCTTGCACATTCTCCCCGTGTCTGCGTGGGTTTCCTCCGGGTGCTCCCATTTCCACCTACACTCCAAAGATGTGCAACTTAGGTGGATTGGCCATGCGAAATTGCCCCTTAATGTCCCAGGATATGTAAATTAGATGAATTAGCCGTGGTAACTGTGCAGGGTTACAAGGATAGGGTGTGAGAGAGGGCCGGGGTAAGGTACTCTGACAATGAGTCGGTGCAGACTCGATGGGCCAAATGGCCTCTTCTGCACTGTGGGGATTCTATGGAAGCTTCTGGATGCCTCGTTTCCAGTAATGTCTGTTAAATATACCCTGAAACCCTGTGGGATCCTCTGTCAGCTTAGCCCTGTTTGCTTCAGTCGATGCAAAGACTTCATTTTAAGATCTTTCTGCCCACGCAACTAACTCTGCTAAGCTCAACAGTTTCAGCTGGCCTGACTACATGTAGAATCAGAAGGCATGATGGGTTAACTAAAAATTGACTGCATTCCTGAAGGGTACACAATGCAGGCAAACAACAGCATAACAGCAACTGCAAGGATTGCTTTTCTGGATGGACACAGCCTGTGAAAAACACTTCCAATAGCAGGATAAAGGTTGAAAAATGTTTTGGTTTCAGAGTATGTGTGTTCAGTTGTTTCAAGATCCAGTTCAGTTCAGTGTGTTCAACCAGGACCTGGCTTAGAAGCCAGTTTCCAAGTACACTTTCTTTTTGTGCTGTCATTTAATTTTGTTAAGTTCTGTCAATGAAAGAAAAGCATTTTCAAACTCGCACCAAGTGCCGTCCCCTCATGTGTTCAAACGAATGAGTGGACCCAACAATCAAACAAGGTGACAGTGAGGTACAGAGTTTAATAAGTCCAGGAACGATCGTTCTTCAGGACTGTAACATTTGCCGTTGATGTGCCAAACTCAATCCACCGTCTGTGTGGAGTTTGCACGGTAGCACAGTGATTAGCACTGCTGCTTCACAGCTCCAGGGTCCTGGGTTCGATTCCCGGCTCGGGTCTGTGTGGAGTTTGCACATTCTCTTCGTGTCTGCGTGGGTTTCCTCCGGGTACTCCGGTTTCCTCCCACTGTCCAAAGATGTGCAGGTTAGGTTGATTGGCCATGCTAAGAAATTACCCCTTAGTGTCCAGGGATGTGTAGGTTAGAGGGATTAGTGGTATGATATGTAGGGATATGGGGGTAGGGCCTGGGTGGGATAGTGTTCGGTGCAGACTCGATGGGCTGAAGGGCCTCTTTCTGCACTGTAGGGTTCTATGATTCTATGTGCGGGTTAGGTTGATTGGCCATGCTAAATTGGCCCTAGTGTCAGGGGATTAGCAGGGTAAATATGTGGGGTTACGGGATTAGGGCCAGGGTGGGATTGTGGTCGGTGCAGACTTGATGGGCCAAATGGCCTCCTTCAGTAAGTTCTATGAATCCTTTCTGATACTGTTTCAGCGATCTGCACTGCAGACACTCATTCAAAATGGGTTTGCTTTCTATATTCAAACGCTGAAGTGGAATTTGAACCCAGAAACCAGCTGGGCTCAAGAGGCAGGAGTGTTAGAGCTGAGCCACAGCTGACACCCCACCGAATGTTTGGCCTGAGGTTTCGGCTCATAACCTTCTGGTCCAGCGACAAGCCTGCTACTGAGTGGAGTTTGGCACAGTGAATGTTACCGTCCTGAAGAGCGATCTTCCCTGGATTTATTAAACTCTGTACCTCACTGTAAGTGTGCTCGATCAGCTCACTGTCTGCACGGTTCCAGTAATAGTTTTGCAGGGCCAATAGCTGTGACGCAGGCCAGCCGCAAAGCAGTGTCATTCCTGTTCAAGATGTTAGAGGAATGGTGAGAACTGTGACATCTAAGACTCTGCAGTGCTGGAGGCTGTGCTGCAACATTTTGAGAACCGCAAGGCTGAGATTGCCGAGAACGTGATTAATCAATGGAGCGACAGCAGGCCTCAGCACAACCTTCAACTTAACAATTCCAAACAGAAAATGTCAGGGACGCCCAGCTGCTGCATCAGTGGAAAGATAAACACAGTTAACAGGGCGGCACAGTGGCACAGTGGTTAGCACTGCTGCCTCACAGCACCAGGGAGCCGGGTTCAATTCCAGCTTCTGGTGACTGTCTGTGTGGAGTTTGCACGTTCTCCGCGTGGGTTTCCTCCGGGTGCTCCAGTTTCCTCCCACAGTCCAAAGATGTACTGGTTAGGTTGATTGGCCATGTTAAATTGTCCCTTAGTGACAGGGGGACTAGCAGGGTAAATATGTGGGATTATGGGAATAGGCCCTGGGTGGGATGGTGGTCAGTGCAGACTCGATGGGCTGAAAGGCCTTCTTCTGCACTGTAGAGATTCTATGATTTTCCAGCTCCCTCACCCCATCCCCTCCCCTATGCCATGTTATCTGGCAGTAGAGGATAGAGGTGGAGAGACTCTTCCCGCTCAAAAAAGACAGTAGGACTAGGGGGCACAGCCTCAAGATAAAGGGGAGGCGGTTTAGAACGGAGTTGAGGAGGAACTTCTTCACTCAAAGGGTGGTGAATCTCTGGAATTCTCTGCCCATTGAAGTGGTGGAGGCTGCCTCGCTAAATATTTTTAAGAAGCGGGTTGATGGGTTCTTGATAAGAGAGGGGATTAAGGGTTATGGGGAGAGGGCGGGAAAGTGGAACTGAGCCACAACAGATCAGCCATGATCTTATTGAATGGCGGGGCAGGCTCGAAGGGCTAGATGGCCTACTCCTGCTCCTATTTCTTATGTTCTTATGTTCTTATGTTCACCATTGGCTGCTGGAGGGGTATTCCAGTGGCATCAATATATCTAGATTTTAAATGGCTCGACTGCCCCACCCTCCGGAAAACCTGCCGCGGGTTCATCGTCGGCTAGACCAGAAAATTCCGCTGGTGGGAAAGGCTGGAAAACCCAACGGTTCAGATCAATGGCCTTTCATCTAACAAAATGTAATTGAATTTCCTACATAACAACAACGACTGCACTTCTAATGGGGTGACATGGTGGTTAGCACTGCTGCCTCATGGTGCCAGGGACCCAGGTTCGATTCCCAGCTTGGGTCACTGTCTGTGCAGAGTCTGCACACTCTCCCCATCTCTACGTGGGTTTCCTCCCACATTCTGAAAGATGTGCTGGTCAGGTGCATTGACTGAAATAGGCACCAGAGTGTGGTGACTAGGGGAATTTCACAGTAACTTCATTGCAAGGTTAATGTAAGCCTTATGTGTGACTAATAACCAAATAAACTTTAAACTTTTATAGTCCTTTATAAGACCAGAAGACTATAAGATATGGGGCCAGATTAGGCCATTTGGCCCATCGAATCTGTACCACCATGGCTGGTATGATTCTAATCCCCATTCTCCTGCCTTCCATGGTAGGCTTCTGCAGAAAATGCAGATGTATGGGATTGTGGGTAATCTAGGAAGTTGGATCAGGAATTGGCTATCAGATAGGAGACAGAGGGTGGTGGTGGATGGTAAATATTCATCATGGAGTGCAGTTACGAGTGGTGTGCCTCAGGGATCTGTTTTGGGGCCACTGTTGTTTGTAATTTTTATTAATGATCTGGATGAGGGTATAGTTGGGTGGATTAGTAAATTTGCTGATGACACCAAAGTTGGAGGTGTGGTAGATTGTGAGGAAGGGTGTCATAGTCTGCAGGGAGACTTAGATAGGTTGCAGAGCTGGGCCGAGAGGTGGCGGATGGAATTTAATGCGGAGAAGTGTGAGGTAATTCACTTTGGTAGGAGCAACAGATGTGTCGAGTATAGGGCTAACGGGAGGACTTTGAATAGTGTGGATGAACAGAGGGATCTAGGTGTGTGTGTACATAGATCCCTGAAAGTTGGGAATCAAGTAGATAAGGTTGTCAAGAAGGTGTACGGTGTCTTGGCGTTTATTGGTAGGGGGATTGAATTTAGGAGTCGCAGTGTAATGTTGCAACTGTACACTACTCTAGTGCGGCCGCACTTGGAGTACTGTGTGCAGTTCTGGTCCCCGCATTACAAGAAGGATGTGGAGGCATTGGAGAGGGTGCAGAGGAGGTTTACTAGGATGTTGCCTGGTATGGTGGGGAGGTCCTATGAGGAGAGACTGAGGGATCTAGGGTTGTTTTCGTTGGAAAGAAGGCGGCTAAGAGGGGATCTTATTGAAACATATAAGATGATTAGAGGTTTAGATAGGGTGGATAGTGATAGCCTTTTTCCTCGGATGGAGAAAGCTAGCACGAGGGGGCATGGCTTTAAATTAAGGGGGGGTAGCTACAGGACGGATGTCAGGGGTAGGTTCTTTACCCAGCGGGTGGTGAGGGATTGGAATGCCCTGCCTGCTGCAGTTGTAAATGCGTCTAGTTTGGGGGCGTTTAAGAGATCTCTGGATAGGTTTATGGACGAAAAGGGATTGGTATAGGCTAGTGGGTCATTGTTTTTGTAACTGGTCGGCGCAACATCGTGGGCCGAAGGGCCTGTTCTGCGCTGTAATGTTCTATGTTCTATGTTCTATGTTCTCCCCATAGGCCTTGATCCTCTTATTGATCAAGAATCTATCTATTTCTGTCTTAAAGACACTCAATGACCTGGCCTCCACAGTCATCTGTGGCAATGAGTTCCACAGATTCGCCACCCTCTGGCTGAAGAAACTCCTCCTTATCTCAGTTTTAAAGGAGCGTCGCCTCACTCTGAGGCTGTGCCCTCGAGTTCTAGTCTCTCCCACTAGTAGAAACATGTCTACTCTATTTGGGCCTCTGACTGAACTGTAAGTTTCAATAAGATCCCCCCTCATCCTTCTGAACTCCATTGAGTACAGACCCAGAGTCCTCAACTACTCTTCAAATTACAAACCCTTCATTCCTGGGATCATTCTTGTAAACCTCCTCTGGACCCCCTCTAAAACCAGCACGTCCTTCCTTAGGTATAGAGCCCAAAATTGCTCACGATATTCCAAATCATTGTCTGTAAAGTGCTTTGGGAAGTCCTGAGATAATAAAAGGCACTACATAAATGCAAGTTTTTTTTAACATCTCCCAACTTTGGGAGTGCAGTTGCAGCAACTATGCAACTAAATACCTTGTCCACACAAGGCACATCATTGATGTTTCCATTGGGACATACATTCAGCAGTGAAACTTTGCCCTCTAAGGTAGAAGGAGACCAGCAGTAGCCCGAACAAGAGCAAAAGGCAGAGAAACACAGCAATATTTTTGTTAGGCATTGGTGGGACACGGGCATCACTGGCTGGCCAGCATTTATTGCCCATCCCCAGTTGCCTTTTGGAGGGCACTTAAGAATCAACCACATTACTGTGGTTCTGGACTCACACGTAGGCCAAATTGGGTAAGGATGGTAGATTTTCCTTCCGTAAAGGACATTAGTGAACCAGATGGGTTTTTATGACAATCTATAATAGTTTCAAGATCATCAGTGAATTAATTCCAGATATTATTTTATTGAATTCAATTCCATTATCTGCCGTGGCAGGATTTGAATTCAAGTCCCGAGGGCATTCACTGAGTTTTTGGATTAATAGTTTAGCGATAATGTCACTAGGCCATTTCCTCTCCAATAACGCTACTTGAGCATTAAGGCAGACTATAATGGACGATAGGTTTAATTAAGTGTCTGATAAATATAAGGCAAAACAATCATGACTACATATGCCCTATAGCTGGGTAAAACAACCCGGCTTGGGTTCAGCAAAGCCCAAGAATTGGAGTTATTGACTTGGGAGAATAACAAGTGGCTACAACCATAAGACCATCATTCGTAGGAGCAGAATTAAGCCACTCAGCTGATAGTTTCCTCATCCTCATTCTCCTGCCTTTTCCCCATAACCCCTGATCCCCTTATTAATCAAGAACCTATCTATCTCAGTCTTAAAGACACTCAATGACCTGGCCTCCACAGTCTTCTGCGGCAAAGAGTTCACCACTCTCTGGCTGAAGAAATTCCTCCTCATCTCTGTTTTAAAGGATCGTCCCTTTAGCCTGAAGTTGTGTCCTCTGGCTCTTGTTTTTCCTACTACTGGAAACATCCTCTCCACGTCCACTCTATCCAGGCCTTGCAGTATCCTGTAAGTTTCAATAAGATCCTCCCTTATCCTTCTAAACTCCAAAGAGTACAGACCCAGAGTCCTCAAGCATTCCTCATACGGCAAGTTCCTCAATCCAGGGATCATTCTTGTGAATCTCCTCTGGACCCTTTCCAGATGGCTTCTGTTTTTAAAATGTTGACAAGATCTACTGGCTTGCAGTTAGACAGGATAATTAAAATGGATAAGGATGTGCAGCTTTTCCCCATTGCAATCACCAATGCTCCCTTTAAAATGTCACTGTTCCACACACCACACTTTTTCAATACGCAGAACATTTACATTTTTTAATGCAGATCTTAAGGGAAACAATGGTGGCCACACTTCAAAAAGAAGTACATCATTGGTTATAAAGCTTCTGAGACACCCTGGGGTCATGAAAGGCACAATATAATTGCAAGCTTCTTCTTTTAGAAGTAATACTTAATGAAGGCTTAACAAGGTGTGGGCTTCTTTAATTCTGGCACAGCATGTAAAAGGTTAGCTTCACACACATATAGCATGTTTTAGCCTAATTTGTTATATCTTGTTATAAATCGTCATTCAGAAAACTTATTTCTACTTCATAATCGTTAATTAGAATCATAGAATCCCTACCGTGCAGAAGATGTCATTAGGCCTATTGAGTCTGCACTGACTCACTGACAGAGTATCTTAACCAGACCCTAACACCTGCCCTATCCCCATTCCCCCACATACTTACCATGGTGCACTATAGATTATGTAACGGCTTCAACAAGGTGGCTAAATTTGAGAGGAATTTGCCATAGTAGTTGACTAGACCTAAAAATGACCTTAATTGCGTCACATTTGTTGGGCAGCAGGGTGGCACAATGATTAGCACAGCTACTTCATAAAGCCAAGAAGCCAGGTTCGATTCCATCCTCAGGTCACTGTCCGTGTGGAGTCTGCACATTCTCCCCGTGTCTGCATGGGTTTCCTCCAGGTGCTCTGGTTTCTTCCCACAGTCCAAAGATGTGCGGGTTAGGTTGGTTGGCCATGCTAAAATTGTCCCTTAGTGTCAGAGGGATTAGCATGTGAATATCTGGGGTTGCTGAGTTAGGGAAAGGGTGGGTTTGTTGTTGGTGCAGATTTGATGGACCGAATGGGCTTCATCTGCGGAGGGAACCGAGTGCAGGGTGTCGAAATTTGCTGATGACACCAAGATTGGGGGAAAGGCAAATTGTGCGGAGGGTGTGGAGAGTCTGCAGAAGGATCTAGATAGGCTGGGCGAATGGGCCAGGAAATGGCAAATGGAATTTAATGTTGGCAAGTGTGAGGTGGTCCATTTTGGTAGGAAGAATGGTAGGAAGGACTATTACTTACGGGGCGAAAAACTGCAGCAGGCGACGGTGCAGAGGGACCTCGGGGTCCTTGTGCATGAGTCGCAAAAACCCAGCTTGCAGGTGCAGCAGGTGGTCAGGAAGGCGAATGGGATGCTGGCCTTCATAGCGAGGGGGATTGAATATAAAAGTAGGGAGGTCTTGCTGCAGCTGTATAGGGCATTGGTGAGGCCGCAGCTGGAGTACTGTGTGCAGTTTTGGGCGCCGCACCTGCGCAAAGATATTTTGGCCTTGGAGGGAGTGCAGAGGAGGTTTACTAGGCTGATACCGGAGTTGAGGGGATTGAGCTATGAGGGGAGGCTGAATAAACTGGGCTTGTACTCGTTAGAGTTTAGAAGAATGAGGGGAGATCTCATTGAGACGTATAAGATGATGAATGGGATGGATAGGATAGAGGTGGAGAGACTCTTCCCGCTCAAAAAAGACAGTAGGACTAGGGGGCACAGCCTCAAGATAAAGGGGAGGCGGTTTAGAACGGAGTTGAGGAGGAACTTCTTCACTCAAAGGGTGGTGAATCTCTGGAATTCTCTGCCCGTTGAAGTGGTGGAGGCTGCCTCGCTAAATATTTTTAAGAAGCGGGTTGATGGGTTCTTGATAAGAGAGGGGATTAAGGGTTATGGGGAGAGGGCGGGAAAGTGGAACTGAGCCACGACAGATCAGCCATGATCTTATTGAATGGCGGGGCAGGCTCGAGGGGCTGGATGGCCTACTCCTGCTCCTATTTCTTATGTTCTTATGTTCTTATGTACGGATTCTGTGGAGCTTCAATCTTTTTTGGTGATTTATGTAGTTCTTTGTTATCAAAAACCTGACCCTAGTGCTGTATCAAAGTTGGGAAAAAATCTCACTTCTCTTTCTTGACACCCACCCCCACCTACCATTTAATTGGACTGGGTTGTGAGTGGGTGGGAAGGTAGTAGGTTAGCCAATTCATATTTTTCATATCCCATCCACCCCAGTCGCAATATGCCCTGTAAGATAGTTAGGGGAGAGCTATCATAAGATCCTGTGTTCTTGTTTATTCATTCGTGGGACATGGGCATCACTGGTTGGCCAGCATTTATTGCCCACCCATCACTCGCTGCTGGGGGAGGCAGATATGATAGTGAATATTAAGGGGCATCTTCATAAACGCATGAATAGGGTGGGAATAGAGGGATACGGTCCCCAGAAGGGTAGGGGGTTTTAGTTCAGTCAGGCAGCACAGTCGGAGCAGGTTTGGAAGGCCGAAGGGCCTGTTCCTGTGCTGTAATTTTCTTTGTTCTTTGTAATCGCCTGAAGGCAGTTGACAGACAACCACATTGCTGCGGCTCTGGAGTCACATGTAGGCCAGACCAGGTAAGGATGGCAAATTTCCTGCCCAAAAGATGAATCAGATGAGGCTTTCAGACAATCAATAATGGTTTCATGGTCATCAGTAAATTCTTAATTCCAGATTTTTTTCCTTCAGTGAATTCATATTCCTCTATTTGCCATGAGTGGGATTTGAACCCAAGTCCCTAGCTGAGTGTATGGATTAATTATCTGGCTATAATATCACTAGACCATCATCTCCCCAACAGCCTTTCACCATTTTGTTCAGATTAGCTGTTTTGACCAGGGAATAATTAAGCACAATTACACACTGTAAAGTTACAGCCTATCCACAGGCTCAATCTGACACTGTATTACAATCGCAGTAAATAAGTGTACAAATAGTACTTTCTTTTAACCTGAGCTGTGAAGCAAATTATGCAAACAAAATTAATAAAATAAATTCCAGCAGCAAAAAAATTGTGACGGCAAAATCCCAAGAGAAATCATTTCTAGAAGCTGAGAGATTGGGTTTCTATCAAGGTCCCTGATGTTTCTGCTGCTTCTCCGGGACTTCAATGGATTTTTGTGCCAAAGTTTGATCGAGTGTATCGAGAATCCTCACCCACAGAAACTTTACTCTCACAATGTGACTACCTTCTCTGAGATTTTACACAAGACAGTGTTGGGTTGGATGAACCTAGGATGGAGCAGAGATTCATAAAACCTTTATTTAATCAATCTTGTCGTGTCAAAAAAGGGATTTAATTCTTCGACTTTGCACGGTTGTCACAGTGATTAGCGCTGCTCCCTCACAGCACCAGGGACCCGGGTTCGATTCTGGCCTCGGGTGACTGTCTATGCAGAGTCTACACGTTGTCTGCGTGGGTTTCCTCCGGGTGCTCCAGTTTCCTCCCACACTCCAAAGATGTGTGGGTTAGCTTGATTGGCCATGCTAAATTGACCCTTAGTGTTGGGTAGATTAGCAGGGTGAATACGTGGGTTTATGGGGATAGGGCTTGAGTGGGATTGTTGTCAGTGTAGGTTCGATGGGCCGAAATGGCCGCCTTCTGCACTGTAGGGATTCAATGAAGAGAAATAAAACTGGTGATAGTGAGTCAACACCTTTTTTTCATCAATCCTGTTTTTTTTAAATTTTCTCGCATTTATTGTGATGAGGCCCAAGGTTCTCAAGCAGCTGCTACATCAATGCAGATGTCACCAGAATTGCATCAAGTTTAGGGGGGTTGTGAAAATTAAGACCATTAATTATATGTAGGTTGCATTCAAAACAGAAGGGTGAGCCGTGTACAGACTTTAATTTTGTGATACTCAACCTTAAAAATAACTCCCCTTTTACGTCAACGCCCCCCTCCACTTCCTGAGCCCCAAAACCCTTCCCCCATACACTGCAAACTCACTTCCCAACACTGTCTCCAACTTTCCTTCACCCACCTATACCCCCTCTGCATCCACGTCCAACGCCCTCCAACCTCTTTCCCATCCGCAATCCAACCTTCCCCTAACCCCTACAAAGTTAAAGTTTGTTTATTAATGTCACAAGTAGGCTTACACTAACACTGCACTGAAGTTTTTTGAGAAAATCCCCTAGTCGCCACACTCTGGTGCCTGTTTGGGTACACTGAGGGAGAATTTAGCATGGTCGATGCACCTAACCAGCATGTCTTTTGGATTGTGGGAGGAAACTGGAGCACCTGGAGGAAACCCACACAGACACAGGGAGAACGTGCAAACTCCACACAGACAGTGACTCAGAGTGGGAATCGAACCCAGGTCCTTGACACTGTGAAGCAGCAATGCCAACCACTGTGCCACCTTTCCTTCCCCCCATCTCCAAACCATTCTCCCCCTTACTCTTCCAAACAGCGTTCAGCCCCTCCTTTCTCTCCCATTCACCTCCAATCTCCCTCGGAACCCCCTCTCCAAACTCCCCCATCCCCCATAAACCCTATTGACTCTGTCAAGGTCCCTGATGATTTTGAATCCCTCTATCAAATCTCCTCTCAGCCCTTTCTTCTCCAAGGAAAAAGTCCCAACTCTCCAATCTACCTTCATTATTCAGGGTTCTCATCCTTGGATCCATTCTCAGGAACCTTTTCTGAGTTCTCTCTAATTTTGTTTCTATTCATTCATGGGACACGGGTGTTGCTGGAAGGCCAGCATTTATTGCCCATCCCTAGTTGCCCAAGAGCAGCTGAAAGTTAACCACATCACTGTGGCTCTGGACTAACATGTAGGCCAGACCAGGTAAGGACAGCAGATTTCCTTCCCTAAAGGACATTAGTGAATCATTTCTGACAATGGTTTCATGGTCATCAGTAGATTCTTAATTCCAGAATTTTTTTTATATTAAATTCAAATTCTACCATCTGCCACAGTGGGATTTGAACCCAGTTTCTGGATTAAAAGTTTAGCGATAATGCCACTAGGCCATCGTCTCCCCAGAAGTTGAGACCATTGCAAATGCTTTGGACCCTACAAGCAAGCAGGAAGTCTGTTAGGACTCATCGGATACAGAAATTGCTTCATGCTTGACCTTGTTCTGCTCTCTGCCCCTTTTTGCAGTCTGACAAAACAGACAGCCAAGTGGGAGCAGACCACTTTGCACAAATAGGCTCTACACCAGGCCAAACGATGGCTGTCAGCAATTTGACCCTGAGAAAACCACACACCTAGTCATGGATGCAATCCCGGTTGGCATAGGCGCAGTTCTTGTCAAAAAGATGTGGAAAACAATCCGTTAACAGCAAGCCGATTGCTAACATCCACCCAACAACTGAATCTGCAAACAGAGAAGTACTCCCAATCATGTGGGGACTTCTGACACTTTCCTTCCCATTTCTATGGAGGAAAGTTTGAGGGTATTACGGATCAGAGGCCACTAGCAAATTTGTTCAACAATCCATATCACAAACTATCTATTTGAATAGAGAATTGAGTACGAGTTCCATGTTGAATATCAGCCAGACAGGCTCAACCCAGCGGACGACTTATTGCAACATCCATTGACATAGAACATGGAACATAGAACATTACAGCGCAGTACAGGCCCTTCAGCCTTCGATGTTGCGTCGATCAGTGGAACAAATCTAATGAGCCTCTAACCTAAACTATTCCAATATTATCCATATGCCTATCCAACATTGACAACAGTCAGTTCTATTAATGGTGAGGAAAATGGTGTCAAACAACACCGTAATTCTGTAAGCCTAAATATAGAAATATAGAAACATAGAAACTAGAAGCAGGAATAGGCCATTTGGCCCTTTGAGCCTACTCCGCCATTCATTTTAATCATGACTGATCATCAAATTCAATATCCTGACCCCCTTCCCCCCATATCCCTTGATCCCTTTAGCTCCAAGAGCTATATCTAATTTCTTCTTGAAATCATACAATGTTTTGGCCTCAATTACATTCTGTGATAGTGAATTCCATACATTCACTACCCCCTGGATGAAGAAATTTCTTCTCACCTTCGTTCTATTGCTGAATAGACTGGGCTTGTACTCGTTAGAGGGGGGGGAGCAGTTTAGAACAGAGTTGAGGAGGAATTTCTTCACTCAAAGGGTAGTGAATCTCTGGAATTCTCTGCCCGTTGAAGTGGTGGAGGCTGCCTCGCTAAATATATTTAAGATGCGGGTAGATAGGTTTTTGGTAGGCAAGAGGATTAAGGGTTATGGGGAGAAGGCGGGAAAGTGGAACTGAGCCACTTTAGATCAGCCATGATCTTGTTGAATGGCGGGGCAGGCTCAAAGGGCTAGATGGCCTACTCCTGCTCCTATTTCTTATGTTCTTATGTTCTTATTATAAAAGGTTTACCCCTTATCCTCAAATTATGACCCCTAGTTCTGGACTCCCCCACCATTGAGGACATTCTTTCTGAATCTGTCTAACCCTGTTAGAATTTTACAAGTTTCTATGAGATCCCCTCTCACTCTTCTAAACTCCCATGAATTTAATCCTAACCAACTTAGTCTCTCCTCATATGACAGGCCTGCCATCCCAGGAATCTGCCTGCTAAACCTTCACTGTGCTCCCTCTATAACAAGGACATCCTTCCTCAGATAAGGACACCAAAACTGTACACACTATTCCAGTAAAAAGTCTGACAACACCTGGTTTTGGTCCAACCGATTTATTTGATAGTAAATGCACAAGCTTTCGGGTTAGTCCCTTCGTCAGGCGAATGGAGAGTTCTGGCCTCAGACAGAGCATATAAAGCACAGACAGTTTAGAGATTACTGATTAGAATGCGAATCTTTACACCTAACCTGCTGTTCAAGTCTTGAAGTGGCCAACAATGTGAGTGGAAGGAGCACTGATCACAGGTTAAAGAGATGTGTATTGTCTCCAGACAGCACAGTGAGTGAGGTTTTGCAAACCCAGGCAAGTGTTGGGGGTTACAGATAGTGCAACATGACTATCTGTGCAACAATAAAACAAGCTGAGGTCTTACAGCTATAGACTGACAGGTATAGAGTGTATAGTGTATAGGGCGGCATGGTGGTAGAGTGGTTAGCACTGCTGTTTCACAGCACCAGCGACCTGGGTTCAATTCCCAGCTTAAGTCACTGCCTGCGTGGAGTCTGCATGTTCTCCCCGTGCCTGCGTGGGTTTCCTCCAGATGCTGTTTTCCTCCCACAGTCCGAAAGACGTGCTGGTTAGTGAATTGGCCATGCAGAATTTTTCCTCAGCGTACCCAGACAGGCGCCAGAGTGTGGCGACTGGGGGATTTTCACAGTAACTTCATTGCAGTGTTAATGTAAGCCTAGTTGTGGCACAAATAAATAAACTTCCAAACTATATACCTGTAGCGGTATCAAGCAACATAACTGGAAGAACATTTGCAAACAACACTGCACTGTCTTCACGATGTTCCAAAATGAGCTCACTGTTACAATCTGATCTAATGTTATACTACAGCCACATTGTTATTCCACACTCGCTGAATTAGAGTTGTCGGTACATCACATGAAGGTTACCAGGGAATTGTCAAAACCAAACACCTCCTTCACTTCCCTGAAATTGACCACACGACAGAACACAAAATCAAACTGTGCTTGTCATGTCAGGCAACCGCAAAGTCAAATTGTCTCGATCTCCTCAAGTTGTCTGAACGGCTTCCAGAACTGCGGATTGAAGTGAGTATTGATTTTGCAGACCGTCACTGATGACTACAACAGATTCCTTCTCCTGGAGATTGTTACATTAACTCCTGTGAAGTGATTTGGAAGGAGGGAAAAGAAAGAATACATTTGCAAAGCAGTGCAGTTGTAGGGGGGGGCGCTGAGTGTATACGTGCATCAGTTCATATTAAATAACAATATGTCTATTAATTAAGATAATGCAGTGATAAAACTCACTACAAAAAAAGACAAGGGTTGTCAAGTTAAAATATTTCATCACAAAATCCAAGGCAAATAAAATGAAGAAACAAAAAAGCAGCACATATTCAGCCACATTGGCCTCTAAAAAAATGTATACTGACTGAGAGAATCCTTTATGAAGCACACAGTATTCTGGGCTTTAGTAAGGGCACAGAGTACAAGAGCAAAGAGGTGATGCTGAAATTATATAAGACACTAGTTCAACCTCAGCTGGAATATTGTGCCCAGTTCTGGTCACAGTGCTTTAGGAGGAATGGTGTGGAGATGCCGGCGTTAGACTGTGGTGCGCACAGTAAGAAGTCTCACATTACCAGGTTAATTTGTACTCACGAGCTTGCAGAGCGCTGCTTCTTCATCAGGTGAGTCCTTGTTGGAGATCCTCTCCACTTTGAGCCGGCAGTTGATGAACCAGTGTTGATGGTAGCCATGATGTAGAAACGCCGACATTGGGCTAGGATGGGCACAATAAGAAGTCTCACAACACCAGGTTAAAATCCAACAGGTTTATTTGGTAGCATGAGCTTTCTGCCCACCAGGAAATCACACCTCCTCTGACAGCATATTCCAGCAATTTACTACCCTCTGTGTAAAAAACCTGCCTTTAAACATAGAAACTAGAAGCAGGAGTAGGCCATTCAGGCCTTCGAGCCTTCTCCGCCATTCATTTTGATCATGGCTGATCATCGAATTCAATATCCTGATCCCCCCTCCCCCCCATATCCCTTGATTCCTTTAGCCCCAAGAGCTATATCTTATTTCTTCTTAAAATCACACAAAGTTTTGGCCTTAACTATATTCTGCGGTAGTGAATTCCACACATTCACCACCTTCTGAGTGAAGAAATTTCTCCTCACCTCAATTCTAAAAGCTTTACCCCTTATCCTCAAACTATGACCCCTAAACTTTCCCCATTTTACTTTAAACTTCGTAATTGATATTTCGCCCCTGGGAAAAAGACTATCCATTTTATTTATCCCTCTCGTAATTTTGTAAACTTCTATCAGATCACCCCTCAGCATCTGATTTTCAAATGAAAACAAACCAAATTTGTCTAATTTCTCCTCGTAGCTAATACCTTCCAAACCAGGAAACATCCTGGTAAACCTTAAATCGTTTATTCAACACTGGGGCATATTGGGAGAAGTTACACACAGCACTTTTCAGTTGACTGTTACTAGTGAAGCAGTTACCATGCAATTCGAAATGTGGTCATAGGTGTAGGAATCACTTATGTGACAGCAATCATGTCCAGATCTGTTGCTGTGAGAGAACTGATAAGCATGTCCCCTTCTTCAGATGTGGCATTAAATACAAACTTCATTCTAGTGTCTTTGAATGAAATTGACACTTTAGAAATCCTGAGAATTTTCAGCGGTTTGTCACTGTTACGTGAGAACATTTTTGTATTCCTTGGTTTGCAGAGAGAAACTAGAAGCAGGAGGAGGCGATATGGTCCTTCGAGCCTGCTCCCCATTCATTGTGATCATGGCTGATCACCAAATTCAATATCCTGATTCACTCTTCCCCTTCATATCCCTTCATCCCTTTAGCCCCAAGAGCTGTATCTAATTTCTTTTTGAAACAGGGGACAGAATTTTCCCATTCTGCCCGTCACCGAATCATAGTGGGTGAAAGGAGGACCATGCAAGGGTCCGTTGGCCTCAAGTGGGATTTTCTGGTTTTGGGCTGAGTGTGGGCAGGAACTCCCACCCAACGTTTTGGCCTCAGCTACTTTCTGTGGTAGTGAATTCCTCACATTTACCACCCTCTGGGTGAAGAAATTTCTCTTCACCTCAGTTCTAAAAGATTAAAAGGTTCTAAAAGGAAGGGAAGTCGGGGGGGGGCGGGGATTAAGAGGGTCAGTAATGTCTATGGGGGCTAGGAGGAGGAATAACCCGGCTGAGGGGCAATGTGGCAGGGAACTGCATTCTATCATTTTTGTCTGCACGTGCGCAATTGGAAGCGCCAATCGGAGCTGCAGTGGTTCGGGCACGTTAAGCTCCACCCACTTGTGAAACACTATTTGGAATCACCGATATTTTCTCAGGTGGAGTGCGTATGAGGGTGCCTGAGAACAGGTCTAAAAATCGGATCTGAAACACTCCCAGTTTCAGGTCCGCCCAGGAAAAAGGTAAAATAGAGCCTGCAGGGTGGATTTTTCACATCCTACCCGCCACAGGAATTGTAGTGGGCAGGACAGGACCATGCAAAGATCTGTTGACTTCAGGCAAGATTCTCCGATCTTGAGATGAGCACAGCCAGAAAATCCCGCCCTATCACTCGGAAAGCAATAGTGACCTTGGAGAGACAACCTTGGAGCTTTGTGTTTTTTTATTTCCCTTTTTACTTACTCAGCTTCACCAAAGTCAGATTTGGCTGCTGGTTGCCTCAAGCAGATGCCACACTGATCAATCGTCTTGTGGCTCCTTGCTTTTGCCAAGCTAAAGAGACTTTTCCCCAGGGTGGAAATGCCAATTACAAGGCTGGTAACAGGTTCAAGGTGAAGGAGGGAAAGTTTAAAGGAGATGCGTGGGGGGAAGTTTTTCATGCAGGGAGTGGCGGGTGCCTAGAACGCGCTGCCAGAGGAGGTGATGGAAGCCGGGACATTAACAGCGTATAAGAGGCATCTGGATGGGTGCATGAATAGGGAGAGATTAGAGGGATATGGAGTGAATTAATGGCAATCTTTTTTTTATTAAGTTTGGGCATTCGAGGCTTGGAGGGCCAGTTCCTGTGCTGTACTTTTCTTTGTTCCTTGTTCATGAAGGTGGTTGTATTATATATTGTGTTTTACTCTGGTATTTGTAACTGACTCATACGCCGCAATTCTACTGACCCGCCCACCATGGAATCGGATCCAGCGAGGGACGGACAGTGGGAATGTCCTCAGGTGGGATTTTCCAGTCTCGTTCGAGACCATAAAATCCCACCCATAATCATTTAACTCAGGTGTAAGTATTTCAAAAACATATTCTAAATCTCAACCGCCTCAGTGGAAAATTAAGGCCTTTTGTCTTTAAGTTTAAGTTTATTTATTAATATCACAAATAAACTGACAATGAAGTTACTGCGAAAATCCTTTAATTGCCACACTCCGGTGCCTGTTCGGTGCCACACTAAAGGGGAATTTAGCATGGCCAATTCACCTAACCGTCTTCCGGACTGTGGGATGAAACCCACGCAGACATGGGGAGAATGTGCAGACTCTGCACAGACAGTGACCCAAGCCAGGAATCGAACCCGAGTCTCTGGCACTGTGAGGCAGCAGTGCTAACCACTGTGCCTCCGTGTTATCCTTCAATAAGATTATGGCTGACCTTCTTCCTGACTTTCTTTAGATTCTCTCAAAATCCTATGATCAATCAAGTCACATAGTCACATACTGAATATCCACAGTTTTCTGGAGTAGAGAGATCCAAAGATACATAACCCTCCAAGTGAAGATAACCAAGATGTATCATTCTCCTAACATATGAGACACTCAAAGAAAAGCCACGCTCTGAATGTTGAAAAAAGTTTGACCCAATAGATACAGAAACAGATATAATGTTCCAATAATAAACAAACACAGAAAACATTTAGAAATTTGCTGACAGATAAAATCTTCCTCAGGGACTTGGGTTGGAAAAATCTCTGTATGAATCGATGGAGTGACTGACTGTCCCAAAGGAGAAAATTCCCTCGCACGAAACAGTAAACGTATAAATAGACACAATCCAGCAATCAATGATGTTTAATTGAATACAACTAAATGCAGATCTGACCAGACACCTTATAATTAATTAACCACTTACCAGCTTCAGGTAAAATATCATCTCATCATATTACCAGAAGGAAGTGGATGCTTTGGAGAGAGTACAGAAATGGTTTACCCAGGATATTGCCTGGTCTGGAGGGTATTAGTTATGAGGAGAGGTTGGATAAACTCAGTTTGTTCTGACTGGAATGACGGTGGTTGAGGGGTGACCTAAAAGAGGTCTAGAAAGATAATGAGTGGCATGGACAGAGTGGACAGTCAGATGCTCTTTCCTAGAGTAGAAAAGTCAAATACTAGGGGACAAGCTTAAGGTGCTTAAGCAAAGTTTAGAGGAGATATGCAAAGCAAGTTTTTTTACAAAGAGAGTGGTGAATGTTTGGAACCGCTGCCTGGGGAGGTGGTGGGAACAGATACAATAGTGACATTTAACGGGGCAACTAGACAAATACATGAATAGGACAGGAATGGAAGGATACGGACTCCGTAAGTGCATATGGTTTTATTTTAGGCAGGCATCATGATCAACACAGGCTTGGAGGGCCCTACTGTCCTTTATTCTTTATTACAAACGGTGTGGTTCTTATAAGCAGCAGAGTGGTCAGCACAGCTGCCTCAGAGCGCCAGGGACCTGGTTTCGATTCCCGGCTTGAGTCACTGTCTGTCTGTGAGGCGTTTGCACATTCTCCCTGGGTATGCATGGGTTTCCTCTGGGTGCTCCAGTTTCCTCCCACAGTCCGAAAGAGGCGCATTGGTCATGCTAAATTCTCCCTCAGTGTACCCGAACAGGTGCTGGAATGTGGCGACTAGGGGATTTTCACTCTAACTTCATTGCAGTGTTAACGTATGCCTATTTGTGAGACTAATAAATAAATAAAGTAAATTTGAGTTGCAGTTGTTTCATGAAGGGAAGGTCATGAAGAGTTCTTGAAGGCCATGTTCGACTAATTTGGTGGAATTCTTTAAGAACATTACATGTGCAGTGGACATTGGGGAACCTGTGGATGTGGTTGTATCTGGATTTCCAGAAGGCATTTGACGTGGTATCGCACCAAAGAGTGTTACATAAGATAAAGGTGCACGGTGTTACGGGTAATGTATTAGCATGGATAGAGGATTGGTTACCTAGCAGAAAACAAAGAGTGGGGCTAAATGGGTGTTTTTCTGATTGGCGAGCAGTGACTAATGGTGTGCCTCAGGGATCAGTGTTGGGACCGCAATTGTTTACGATTTACATAGATGATTTGGAGTTGGGGACCAAGTGTAGTGTGCCAAAATGGGTGGCAGAGCAAAGTGTACAAAGGAAGCTGAAAGTGTGCAAAGGGATATATATAGTCTAAGTGAATGTGCGAGGGTCTGGCAGATGGAGTACAATGTTAGTAAATGTAAGGTCATCCATTTTGGTAGGAATAACAGCAAATTGGACTACTATTTAAATCGTAAAAAATTGCAGAAATCTCAAAGAATTGGTTTGCAGGTGCAGCAGATAATTAAGAAGGCAAATATAATTTTGTCCTTCATTGCTAGAGGGATGGAGTTTAAAAACAGCGAGGTTATGTTGCAGCTGTATAAGGTGCTGGTGTACTGTGTACAGTTTTGATCTCCTTACTTGAGAAAGGATATACTGGCACTGGAAGGGATGCAGAGGAGATTCACTAGGTTGATTCCGGAGTTGACAGGGTTGGCTTATGAGGAAAGACTGAGTAGACTGGAGCTATACTCATTGGAATTCAGAAGAATGAGGGGAGATCTTATAAACACATATAAGATTATGAAGGGAATAGATAAGATAAAAAGCAGGGAAATTGTTTCCACTGGCGGGTGAAACTAGAACTAGGGGACATAGCCTCAAAATAAGGAGAAGCAGATTTTAGGACTGAGTTGAGGAGGAACTTCTTCACCCAAAGGGTTGTGAATCTGCGGAAGTCCCTGCCCAGTGAAGCAGTTGAGGCTACCTCATTGAATGTTTTTAAGGCAAGGATAGATAAATTTTTGAACAGTAAAGGGATTAAGGGTTATGGTAAGTGGGCACCCACCAGTGGAGCTGAGTCCACAAAAAGATCAGCCATGATCTTACTGAATGGCGGAGCAGGCTCGAGGGGCCAGATGACCTACTCCTAGTTCTTATGTTTTTATGTTTGCTGGCTGTACTGGGAGAACATCCATACAGCCCAGTGACTGATCACCATTCTAACTCAGGGCAATGTCACAGGGAATTACATCGAGTGTACAGCATCAAACAAACCATTCAGTCCAGCTAATCCATACTGGTGCTTATGGGTGGGATTTTACACCTCCCTCATCCCGAAACCATAACATCCAGCCCGAGGTCAACGGACCTTTCGATCGTCCGCCCCTGCTCCATCTCCCGAGGTGAGCGGGATGGTAAAATTCCGGCCTATGTTTCAAAGAAGCCTCCTCCTGACCTTTTTCATCAACTTCCATCTAAAGATGAGTTTCTCTACATGGATGAGTTGATGTTTAGCAGCAAAAGCAGTCTTTATAATGCATTCCTGGGATGTTAAATTTTTTTAATTTCATTATTGTCACAAGTAGGTTTACTTTAACACTGCAATGAAGTTATTGTGAAAATCCCCTAGTCGCCACACTCCAGCGTCCGTGCGGGTTCACGGAGGAAGAATTTAGCATGGCCAGTACACCTAACCAGCACGTCTTTCGGACTGTAAGAGGAAACCAGAGCACCCGAAGGAAACCCACACAGACAGAGATGTGCAGGCTCTGCATCGAAAGTGATCCAAGCCGGGAATCTAGCCGGGGTCCCTGGTGCTGTGAGGAGAAATGCTAACCCCTCTGCCACCATGGCACCCATAAGCTAGCACTGCCTGCTTAGGTAGCATTTAGTCAACACCAAATGCTTTCACAGAATATGAGTGTCATTGGTTAGGCCAGGGCTTTTATTGTCCATGTCTATTTGCCCTTTAGGAAGTGGTGGTGAGCTGCCTTCAGGAACTGCTATAGTCTCTGAGGTGTAAGTGCAGCCATTTTGTTACTGGGGGAACGAGAGCTCCAGAATTTTGATTCAGAGACAGTGACAGAACGGTGAGGGAATTTCAAGTCAGGATGGGAACTCGGAGGGGAACATGCCATGTTTCTGCTGCCCTTGTCCTTGGGCCATGGGTCTGGAAGATGGTGTCGAAGGAACCTGCGTGAGTTGCTGCAGTGCTGCTACTGTGCATCGGTGATGGATGCGGTGTATGTTTGTAGATGGGGTGCCAACCAAGCAGACAGCTTTTTTCCCGGATGGTGTTGAGCTTCTTGAGTTTTGTTGGAACTGTAGTCATCCAGGTATTAAGGACTAGATCAGGGAAACAGTAATTATACATTACTCCATTCTCAGACACAATCATAGAAGCCCTACAGTGCAGAAGGAGGCCATTTGGCCCATCGAGTCTGCACCGACCACAATCCCACCTAGGCCTTATCCCCGTAACCGCACATTTTTACCCCACTAATTCCTCTAATCTATGCATCCCGGAACACTAAGGGGTAACTTAGCATGGCCAATCCATCTAACCCTCACATCTTTCAACTGTGGGAGGAACCGAAGCATCCAGAGGAAACCCACGCAGACACGGGGAGAATGTGCAGGTTCCATACAGACAGTGACCCAAGGCCATGAACTGAACTCGGGTCCCTGGCGCTGTGAGGCAGCAGTGCTAACCATTGTGTTACCATGCCGCCCAATCAAGATCAAGGCACCCATGATTAAAGTGCTGTACGTTTTACATGCCCTCCTGGTTTATTCTCCACCCTACAGTATAGCTACTGACAGGGAGCTTATAGACCCCTCCCACCAGCACCTTCTTCCCTTGTTATTTCTTACCTCCACCCATATGGATTCTACACCATCTGATCCAAGATTAATTTCTTGCTTATTCATCTCGTACTAGCAACACCCTTTCCTTCCTGCCCATCCTTATGAAAACTCACATATCTCTCAATACTTAGTTCCCAGTTTTGATCTATTTGCAACCACTTCTCTGTGATGGCTGGAAGACCAATTTTTGCCATTGATCCATTTATTTTGTGCTACGTGCATTTAAGAGCCATTAAATTTGCCTTTGTACCGTTTTGCCCCCTGGATCCTATTTGGAGGGGCATAGCGGTTAGCACTGCTACATCACAGCATCAGGGACCCAGGTTCGATTCCCAGCTTGGGTCACTGTCTGTGCCGAGGCTGCACGTTCTCCCCATGCCTGCGTGGGTTTCCTCTGGGCGCTCCGGTTTCCTCCCACAGTCCGAAAGACATGCTGGTTAGATGCACTGGCCATGCTAAATTCCCCCTCCGTGTACCCAAACAGGCATTGGAGTGTGGCGACTGGAGGAGTTTCACAGTAGCTTCATTAATGTAAGCCTACCGATAAATAACTTTTTTAAACTTTTTTTTTCTGTTTACATACTCTATCTTTTCCAATCACACTCATTATCTCACTAGCTGCCTTTGAATGTTACATCCCTTTGGCTCTGTGAGCCTGCATGCCCTCTCTCCAGAACACCCACACCCCCTGTATTTAGTTTGAAGTTTGCTTTAAGTCAGGACACAGTTTTGAAGGTTAAAAAGAGAAACATATCGCTGAAGAGCTGACAGATCGTAACTTAAAAAACACCCTTGCTAAAACTCCAAAAGTGCAGGAAGATCAAAGTCCAGGATAATTACATACACCAGATCTGCAAAGAAAATGTGTTACTTTCTTAAAAGTTCCACACAGAAGGCTCCTGATCACTGAGGAGTCTTGGTTAAGACTTGGTTAAAACCTGATTACCTGTAAAGACTCGCATTCCAACCATTATTTTGTAAATTGGGTTTGTGTCTTTATATGCCCCGTCTGGGGACAGACCTCCCACTTATCTGATGAAGGAGCAGCACTCCGAAAGCTAGTGGCTTTTGCTACCAAATAAACCTGTTGGACTATAATCTGGTGTTGTGAGACTTCTTACTGAGTCTACCTAACTCAGGAAAAGTACAAAGACCCAAGCAGTAAGCTGCAGAGACACCTCTTAAAGGGATAACACTCTTAAAGTGGTAGGCTCCCTCCGATGCAGATGGGTGGGATTTTCCTGCCTCTCCCACCATGTCTTTTTGGTGGCAGAAGCAGCCCCGCCATTGGTGGGCAGCAGGATCTTCCAATATCAATGGCGATTTTGGACCTTTCTGCCTGCAGGTGCTCAGGGCAGGGACCGCCTTGAAAATCCCCTCAGGCTCTGTTTGGATCGGGAGCCCAGTCATCTCAGCATCTTGACAAATCAAGCACTCTGAGCTACAATTTCTTGAGGCATTTGTTTTGACTCCAAACACTGCTCTGTGTTCTCTTTGCTTTTAATAGAACATAGAACACTGCAGCACAAACAGGCCCTTCGGCCCACAAGTTGCACCGATCATATCCATACCTACCAGGCCTATCTATAACTCTCAATCTTATTAAATCCCATGTACTCATCCAGAAGTCTCTTAAAAGAGCCCAGCGAGTTCGCCTCTACCACCACCGACGGCAGCCAATTTCATTCACTTACCACCCTCTGAGTGAAGAACTTACCCCTAACATCTCCTCTGTACTTGCTTCCCAGCACCTTAAACCTGTGTCCTCTCATAGCGACCATTTCAGCCCTGGGAAATAGCCTCTGAGAATCCACCCTATCTATACCACTCAACATCTTATAAACCTCTATCAGGTCGCCTCTCAACCTTCGTCTCTCCAGGGAGAAGAAACCTAGCTCCCTCAACCTATCTTCATAAGGCGTGCCTCCCAATCCAGGCAACATCCAAGTAAATCTCCTCAGCACCCTCTCAATAGTTTCCACATCCTTTTTGTAGTGAGGCGACCAGAACTGCACACAATACTCCAAGTGGGGTCTGACGAGGGTCAGGTCAAGGTTTTCTTTAAGAAAACATTTGCAGAACTCTGTATCTTGATTTTAAAACTTTAGTTCCACTTTTCCTTAAGCACAAAATCACAGCTCAGGCTTCTGAGGGTGATTTTTCTCTTCTTTTCCCATATATTTCTAACCTTCTGACTGTACTGGCCAATTCCATTCTGCTCTGCTTCTGCCCCTTAACATCTGGCAATATCTTAAAATTTTGTTACTCACATGTCTTGGGCCACAGGCAGTGTCTTCATAATCCATCCCACCCTGGTTGCCAATGTAATAATGCACACTAAAGACTTTGTCAGGAACACAAAAGGTATTGCTGGAAAATCTCAGCAGGGCCGACAGCATCTGTAAGGAGAGAGAAGAGCTGACATTTCACATCCAGATGACCCTTTTGATGCAGTGGCTGCCAGACCTGCTGAGATTTTCCAGCAATTTCTTCTTTTGATTTCAGATTCCAGCATCTGTGTTAATTTGCTTTTAATTTTTACACAAAAGATATTATTCTTATTAACAAGAAAAAACTGTACAGAGATCAGCTTCCCTCCCAGCTCCCCTGGAACAGCCCACTAGCTGTCCCGTCGCTACGTTCCTTCTACATGTCTTCGGACTGTCTTCTGCACAAGTGAGAACTCCTCCCCGAGGGGTGAGCACCCACTCTCATCCTAATTGGACCCCCAAGCCAGCTAACCTTCTTCTGCTTTGTTGCCCTTAAATTTGGCATGTCAGCTACGACCCTCACCAACTTTTACAGATGCACCACAGAAAGCATTCTTTCTGGTTGTATCACAGCTTGGTACGGCTCCTGCTCTGCCCAAGACCATGAGAAACTACAAAGGGTTGTGAACAGAGCCCAGTCCATCACACAAACCACCCCCCCATCCATTGACTCTGTCTACACTTCCCGTCGCCTTGGAAAAGCAGCCAACATAATTAAGGACTCCACGCACCCCGGACAATCTCTCTTTCACCTTCTTCCATCAGGAAAAAGATACAAAAGTCTGAGGACACGTACCAACCGACTTAAGAACAGCTTCTTTCCTGCTGTCATCAGAATTTTGAATGGACTAACTTTGCATTGAATTGATCTTTCTCTACATCCTAACTCTGACTATAATACTACATTCTACACTCTCTCCTTCCCTTCTCCATGAACGGTATAGTTTGTCTGTCTAACACGCAAGAAACAATACTCTCACTGCACCAATATGTGTGACAATAACAAATCAAATCAAGATTGGACTTGGGGTATTTTGTTGAATTTCACTAACTGTACAAATTGTTTTAAATGCTGATTCTTGAGTTTTGAAACAGAAGGTTTCCCACTTATCCATAACAAAAAATCACCAGGATAATATTTTTATCCAAGTTCTTGTTAGATTTAAAAAGGAGTCATTTTTTACAAGGGCAGCATCACCATGTCAGAGTTAAGATTCTGCGCACTGATATATGACTGTAGAGAGCACTCTCGGTGAATGGGTCTGTCTCATTCCATCTCACATTCAGAGATGAATAATCTATGAGCTGGAAAAATTGAAAGGATTATGTAAAGGAGTGCAGAATACTGTCGGACTTGATATATCTGTGGAACAATAGCAGTAATTAATGTTCTTGGGGGAAGATACTTGTTGCTGAACAGGTGAGGGTTTAATATTCAAATGCAACTTGATAATATCCTTCCCTCTCCTCCCCTGCAGAAAATCATACAATCCCTACAGTGCACAAACAGGACATTCAGCCCATTGAGTTAGCAATTTCACCTAGGCCCTATCCACCTAACACCAGGTATTTACCCTGCTAATCCCCCTGACATGAAGGAGCAATTTATCATGGCCAATCAACCTAACCCGCACACCATTGGGCTATGGGAGGAAACCGGAGCACCAAAGGAAACCCACGCAGATACAGGGAGGATGTGCAGACTCCACACAGACAGTGATCCAAGCCGGGAATCGAACCCAGGTCCCTGGTGCTGTGAGGCAGTGGTGTTAATCACTGTGCCAATGTATCACCATGTCTTGTGATTGCAAACAGAAAATGTCATTTATGCGCTTTTTAAATAAATCATTGGTATTTTAAAATATGTCACATATGACCTCTTCTAGTTCTCTGAATGGCCCATTCATCCCATGTTACAATCTTGTCACCTGATTGGTCCAGTCATCCCATATTATCATCTAATTACCTGATTGGCCCATTCATCTCATGTTATCATCTAGTTACCTGATTGGTCCATTCATCCCATGTGACAATCTAGTTACCTGATTGGTCCATTCACCTCATGTGACAATCTAGTTACCTGATTGGTCCATTCAAGCTATGGTAACATCCAGTTACCCGATTGGCCCATTGAACCCATGTTGCTCTTTGCTCTTGAGCCACCTGATTGGAAACCAACCTGGAATCCAACCCATCAGCATTGTTCTAACATCACGGTTGATCTGTCATTAAACTGGAAAGGGAAAGGTCAGAAAAGATTTACAGGGATGTTACCGGAACTGGAAGGTTGGAATTATAAGGAGAGGCTGGACAAGCTGGGACTTTTTTCCCTGGAGCATAGGAGGATAAGGAGTGACATTATGGAGGTTTATAAAATCATGAGGGGCAGAGATAAGGTGAATAACCAAGGACTTTATCGCCAGGGTAGGGGGAGTCCAAAACTAGAGGGCATAGGTTTAAGGTGAGAGGGGAGAGATTTAAAAGGGACCTGAGGGGCAACTTTTTCACACAGAGGATGGTGTGTATCTGGAATGAGCTGCCAGAGGAGGTGGTAGAGACAGGTACAATTATAACATTTCAAATACATTTGGACAGGTGCATGGATGGGAAAGGTTGAGAGGGAAGTGGGCCAAACACAGGCAAATGGGATTAGTTCAGGTTAGGTTAACCAGGTTGGCATGAACGAGTTTGCCAAAGGGCCTGTTTCCATGCTATATATCTCTATGACTCCATGACCTGTGGGAAGGTGTTAAGGGTACCAGAGACCAAACCCCTTCCCTGCCCATCTCCCCATTCCTCCCTCACAGTGCAGCCTTGGATACATATCTTAATTAGTCCCCTTCGCTCCTTCGAGTGAAAGCGATCACGCCTTAGGTTCCTGCCACTCTGCTTGCTAATTGCTGCCTTGTCTTTCAGCATTACCTTCACCCTATTCCCTAGCACTGCTGGGGCCTGATAAATGGATCTGACATCCTGCATAAACCAGCCCCCCAAATAATATCAGAAAATAGCAGCGCTGAATGAAATATCACCAAACATTCTCCAGCAAACAAAATTCTTTAGAACATAGAACACTACAGCACAAACAGGCCCTTCGGCCCATGAGTTGCGCCGATCACATCAACACCTACCAATCCATAGACCTATCTATAACCCCCAATCCCACTAAATCCCATATACTCATCCAGAAGTCTTTTAAAAGACCTCAGCGAGTTCGCCTCCACCACCACTGACGGCAGCCGATTCCACTCATTCACCACCCTCTGAGTGGAAAACTTACCCCTAACATCACTTCTGTACTTGCCTCCCCGCACCTTAAATCTGTGTCCTCTCATAGCGACCATTTCAACCCGGGGAAATAGCCTCTGAGAATCCACCCTATCGATTCCTCTCAACATTTTATAAACTTCTATCAGGTCACCTCTCAACCTTCGTCTCTCCAGGGAGAAGAGTCCCAGCTCCCTCAACCTATCTTCATAAGGCATGCCTCCCAATCCAGGCAACATCCTTGTAAATCTCCTCTGTACCCTTTCAATAGCTTCTACGTCCTTCCTATAGTGAGACGACCAGAACTGTGCACAGTACTCCAAGTGAGGCCTGACAAGGGTCTTATAAAGTTGCAGCATTACCTCCCGACTCCCAAACTCAATCCCTCGATTAATGAAGGCCAGTACACCATACGCCTTCTTGACCACATCCTCCACCTGCGAGGCCGATTTAAGAGTCCTGTGGACCCGGACCCCAAGATCCTTCTGCTCTTCAACACTACAAAGACTCCTGCCCTCGATAGTGTACTCATTCATCCCGTTGGTCCTGCGAAAATGGACGACTACACATTTATCCGCGTTGAAGTCCATTTGCCACCTCTCCGCCCAGTCCTGCATCCTATTTATGTCCTGCTGCAACTTCTGACATCCTTCCAGACCATCCACAACACCACCGACCTTCGTGTCATTGGCGAACTTACTAACCCATCCCTCCACTTCCTCACCTAGGTCATTTATGAAAATGACAAACAGCAAGGGTCCTAGAACAGATCCCTGGGGCACTCCACTGGTGACTGACCTCTTTCTTCCAGTTCTGTGAGTGCTACCGTTACAACACATGTCCCCTGTAACTATACCCCCTCCACCTCTCATCCAACCTCCCCTGCTCCTCTCCCCACTGTTCCCTGTTATAAATTTTCTTTTTGAAGGAAGGTAGTCTCGCCTACTCACAATTGGTTACAGTAAGAAGTCTCACAACACCAGGTTAAAGTCCAACAGGTTTATTTACAATCACAAACTTTTGGAGCGCTGCCCCTTCATCAGGTGAGTTGAGAGTGAAGGAGCAGCGCTCCGAAAGCTCGTGATTCCAAATAAACCTATTGGATTTTAACCTGGTGTTGTGATTCTTCTTACTGTGCCCACCCCAGTCCAACACCGGCATCTCCCCATCATAATTGGTTTAACAGTGGTATGAGCGATCAGGTCCAGGAGTCTGATATCTTAGGAATAGGATGTGGATGGAGAGTGGTGATGGTTTACACCATAGAGAGATCTATAAATGAGACTGAGTATAAAATATACCATTAACTTCTAAAAATAAATAAATCCAAGCTTCAGGGGGCAGTCATTTCATATCCTCAAGTCTTCATACTCGATTAGCTTTTAATCTGTTATCATTCTGCAATTAAAGCCTTAAAGGCTGAATTTAGAATATGAGCTAGCTGAGTGCAGGTTAACTACATTTTTACAAAGCTGACGACAGTGTGACGTTTGTGAAATGCTGCGGATGCTGGAACCTGAAACAAGAACAGAGGATGGTGGAAAAACTCATCTGGCAGCATCTGTCAGGAGGGAAAATGGAGCTAACGTTTCGGGTCCTTTGACACTTTGTTAGAACAGAAAGTGGGGAGAATGTGTTCGAGATCTGAGAGATTGCAACAAAAAGGACCAATTCTGAGAACAAACGGGCCAAGGGCCGGCAGGAGGGATTAGTTTACTTTGATGTCATGTTCAGCACCACACTGTGGGCCGAAGGGCCTATTCCTATGCTGTATTCTTCTATATGCTACGTTTTATAGATAGTCTGATGTGGGATCACACCCTCTCTTCCAAACGTGCAATACACACACATACACACATACAACACACACATACACACATACGACACACACACATACACACATACAACACACACATACACACATACAACACACACACACAACACACACATACACACATACAACACACACATACACACATACAACACACACACATACACACATACAACACACACACATGCAACACGCACACACACAAACAAACAACACACACATACAACACATACACACACACACAACACATACACACACACACACACTCACACACACACAAACAATGCACACATACATCACACACACTCACATACACACACACACACACACACACACACACACACATACATGCGCATATATGGGGCGGCACGGTAGCACAGTAGTTAGCACTGCTGCTTCACAGCTCTAGGGCCCTGGGTTCGATTCCCGGCTCAGGTCACTGTCTGTGTGGAGTTTGCACATTCTCCTCGTGTCTGTGTGGGTTTCCTCCGGGTGCTCCAGTTTCCTCCCATAGTCCAAAAATGTGCGGATTAGGTTGATTGACCATCCTTAAAAAAAAAGTGCCCCTCAGTGTCCTAAGATGCTTAGGTTAGAGGGATTAGCGGGTGATGATATGGGGATAGGGCCTGGGTGGGATTGTGGTCGGTCCAGATTCAAAGGGCCCCTTCCTGCACTGTAGGGTTCTATGATTCTATATACCCACATACACACACACACACACACACACACACACACACAGATATATAACACCAACGCACACACAAACAGATGTACAACAGACACACAACATACACACATCATCATACATACTGACACACACATGCATGCATGCACGTGGGCCTATACTCGTTAGAGCTTAGAAGGATGAGAGGGGATCTTATAGAGACGTACAAGATAATGAATGGGATGGATAGGGTAGAGGTAGAGAGATTCTTCCCGCTCAGAAAGGACAGTAGGACCAGAGGGCACAGCCTCAAGATGAGGGGGGGCAGTTTAGAATGGAGTTGAGAAGGAACTTCTTCACTCAAAGGGTGGTGAATCTCTGGAATTCTCTGCCCGTTGAAGTGGTGGAGGCTACCTTGCTAAATATATTTAAGTCACGGGTAGATAGGTTTCTGATAGACAGGGGAATTAAGGGTTATGGAGAGAAAGCGGGAAAGTGGAACTGATCCACTTCAGATCAGCCATGATCTTATTGAATGGCGGGGCAGGCTCGAAGGGCTAGATGGCCTACTCCTGCTCCTATTTCTTATGTTCTTATACACACACCCATACAGGCACATACAAACACACATCACTTGTTCATAACGTTGTTACTTTTTGTTGCAGAGTTAGATTTGTGTCTGGTTTAAAAAGGGTTAGTTGATATGATCTAGTTAGCATCGCCTCATACTGCCAGGTTATCTTTCTTGCTCCATCTTAAAACAATCACTGTGACTGATTAAGCGTATCTGTTCTTGTGGGTGTCTATAGGTGCAGACACATAAAGTGCTGAGACAGCAGCGGCTGTCACAGTTTTTAGACAAAACTTCAGCCAGAGGCTCAGCAAACCAATTGAACAGCCACATTAAGCGAAGTGCACTGATAGAAACACCGCATTGTGATTATTCAACCAGAGCGATGAGTTCAAACCCCATCTCAGCAGCTAGGGAACTTAACTCCAGTTCATCAAATAGATAAGTAATGAGGGCAGTGCAGTTGATTTTGTCTACATGGACTTCAGCAAGGTTTTTGACAAGGTACAACATGGTAGGCTCAAGCATCAGATTAAATTTCATTGGATCCAGGGTGAAGTAAACAATTGGATACAAAATTGGCTTGATAACAGAAGCCAGAGGTTGCTGTAGAAGGTTGTTTTTCAAACTGGAGGCCTGTGACCAGCAGTGTGCCTCAGGGATCAGTGCTGGCCCCACTGTTATTTGTCATTTATATTAATGCTTTGGATGAGAATTTGGGAGGCTGGGTTAGTAAGTTTGAAGATGACACCAAGATTGATGGCATAGTAGACAGTGAAGAAGGTTATCTAGGATTGTAATGGGATCTTGATCAATTGGCTAATGCACCAAAGAATGGCAGATGGAGTTTAATTTAGAAAAATGTGAGGTGATGCAATTTGGTAGAATGAACCAAGGCGTTGGGAGAGTAATAGAACAAAGAGATCAAGGGGCATTGGTTCATAGTTCCTCTGAAAGTGGAGTCTCGGGTGGGCAGGGTGGTGAAGAAGGCATTCAGCATGCTTGGTTTCATTGATCAGAACTTTGAATACAGGAATTGGAATGCCTTATTGAAGTTGTACATGTCATTGGTAAGGCCACACTTGGAAAACTGTATAGTTCTGGTCACCATCTTATAAAAAGGATATTATTAAACAAGAAAGAGTGCAGAAAAGATTTACCAGGGTGCTACTGAGACTTGATGGTTTGAGTTATAAGGAGAGGCTGGATAGACTGGGACTTTTTTCCCTGGAGCGTAGAGGGTGGTGAGTGTCTAGAACGGGCGGCCAAAGGTAGTATTGGAGGCGGATACAATTTTGTCTTTTAAAAGCATTTAGACAGTTACATGGATAAGATTGGTACAGAGGGATAAGTGGCAAATACAGGCAATTGGCAGTAGCTTAGTGGTAAAAATTGGATATCATGGGGGACAAATCAGGAAGAAAGGCCTGTTTCCATGCTGTAAACCTCTCTGACTCTATGACCTGGTTTGGCATCATTGACCATGAAATGACCAGATTGCCATAAAAACCCACCTGGTAGTTAAGGGCGCGAAATCTGCCATCCTTACCCGTTATGGCCAACACGTGACTCCAGACCCACAGCAGTGCGGTTAATTCTTAACAGCCCTGTAAAATGCCCTAACAAGCAACTCAGTTGTACTGAAGAAGATAGGCCCTTTCCATCTGCTCAAGGGCAACGAAGAGTGGGCAATAAATGCCAGCCTTATCAGCAACATCCCATAATCATTTTTTGTCAATTGTCAGCCACATGTGGGTAAGCAAGCTGACCGAATATACTGAGGTGATTTCTGAGGAATGTCCCTTTAAGGACAACACGGCAGAAGAGCTTCTCCTGGCTTGGGGGACCAATTGAGATGCAGCATGTGCAATCACCCCAGGAAGTGGAGCCCCCCACTCCCCCACCCCCATCCCCACTTAGGCAGAAGGCATGTAGGGAGTTTTGTGCAGTCTTTCTGGCTGTTGACATCTGTACAGGTATCTTATCAATAAATATCTTTTGTGTTTTTAATGAAGTCTGAGAAAGTGCATCCTTACACCTGGCGACGAGGATAAAATTATCCCGACACTGTCCCTGGCCCGATACCTGTCAGTATCCTGTTTTAATCGAAATCTGAAAAATAAAATGCTTCTCATTGTGTGAACAGATACATTTGAGATGTTGAGTAATGTAGAATCAGGAAAGATAGATAAATCCAAGTTACGTGAGTAATGGAGAGAACACGGCAAGGCCTCTGGATCAGGATCCACGAGCGCAGAAGTGTACCTCCACATACAATATAGAATAAGGGGTAAGGCAGTCTGCGAGGCTCAATGGAAAAGCTGAGGGTCAGAAGCAGAACAAACCTGAACTGGCCAGAATGGTCAAAAGTTCAGGAACATATAGAGAAAAATAATCTACAGCAAATTAACCTGCAAAGCGAAAGCTGTGCCCTAAAATTAGAAAGAAAGAACTTAAGTGTAAAATGGTAATGTTGTGGCAATTGTACAGGGCCTTGGTGACCCCACACCTGGAATATTGTGTGCAGTTTTGGTCTCCTTTTCTGAGGAAGGATGTTCTTGCTCTCGTGCAGTGAAGGTTTACCAGGCTGATCCCGGGGATGGTGGGACTGATATATGAGGAGGGATTGACTAGGTTAGGATTGTTTTCGCTGGAGTTCAGACGAATGAGGGGGGGAATCTCATGGAGACTTATAAAATTCTAACAGGATTAGACAGGGCAGATGCAGGGAGGATGTTTTTGATGATGGGGGAATCCAGAACCAGGGGTCACAGTCTGAGGATTCAGGGTAGACCATTTAGGATGGAGGTGAGGAGACATTTCTTCACCCAAAGAGTGGTGAGCCTGTGGAATTCATTACCACAGGAAGTAGTTGATGGCAAAACATTGAATGTATTCAAGAGGCAGCAAGATATCGAACTTGGGGCGAATGGGATCAAAGGTTATGGGGAGAAAGCAGGATTAGGATTAGGCTATTGAGTTGGACGATCAGCAATGATTGTGGTGAATGGCAGAGCAGGCTCGAAGGGCCAAATGGCCTCTCCCTACTCCTATCCTCTATGTTGCTGTGTAAAAAAAAGAATTGTTGCAAAGTTTTTTCTTTAAAAAGCACACACAGAAAGCAGTGCATTAAATGAAAAAGAAAAAAAATGCCTGAAGGAGCTGCAGCCTGGTCTCCAGACGCACAGGAAAATTAAAATGCTCAGACTGACAAGCTCCGGATCGGATCTGAGCCGGCAGAGATTCCATGGCAGCAATTGCTGCACTGATGGACATCAAACAAAGAAATCCCAAAGTTTATAAACGGTGTCCTCAACCTGTTTAAAAAAAAAGTTTAAAACTTTTGAAAAGATATAATGATCCTGAAAGGATTTTCCAGTGAAATTGACAAAAACAAAACCGGTGCCTTAAAAATAAACAAAGTTCAAACGGATTATCCAAACAGTCAGAAGAAGAAAATACTTCAGAAAGTGTTGTAACGACTTCCCTTAGAAAAGACATAAGTTCCAAAGTTCAGAAAAGAGCAGCCAAGTTTACCCCGAAACTTCAAAAGCATGGGAAAGCACAGAGTGAAAACCAACAAAAGCTGACAGCTGAGTGAAAAAAAACTGACAGTCTTAAAGCGGCAATGTATTTAAAGAGGTGTTGCATTTAAACTGGCAATGAGTTTAAAGTGGCAACAGTGAGAAGCAGCAAATGACTATGGACAGGAAATTATCCAGATAGAGGGCATCTCTCAAAAAATGTCCGTAAGCAACAAAGACCTCGTGGAATAGGCAACAAACTCCTCAAGGAGAAGGTAAAAGAAGACCTCAGAGAAGGAGTCGATAAGAAACCCCCAGAAAGGGGGAAAATGGAAGACCTGACAGAAAGAGAAATGAAAGACCCCAGAGGAACAGCAACAAGAGAATTCCGGAATGGAAACAAGCTGATACTTCATCAGAGGTAGATTTGATGAACAGTGAAGCCAAACAGATTTGATTGAAGTTCAGACCAGTGGGAATGAAGGTTCCACTGATGAAATGTGTGAACGGGTTCTCTGACCATTCACACCAATGGGATTCTCCAGTCCCACTTCTGTGAACAGAGATTTGGCTGAGCGCCAAATTCTCCGTCCACACCGGCGGCAGGGTGTGAACAGCTGGAGAATTCTGGCCAATATGTCCATAAAGAAAGGAATGGATTTCCCTTGAAAGAAACGCAATAATTAAAGACTTCAGAAGAAATAGGAAGTATTGAACATAAAGGACAATCAGCAAGAAGTGTTAAAGCTCTAGAATCATGGGATCCACAGTGCAGAAGAGGCCCTTCAGCCCATCGAGTCTACACCGACACATTAGAAACACCAGCTAATCCCATCTGCCAGCGCTTGGCCCAAAGCCCTGAATGTTATAGAATGGGATGATCATAGAATGATCATAGACATGCCAAATGCTCATCTGGGTACTCTTTAAAGGATATAGAGGCAACCTGCCTCCACCACCTTCCCAGGCAGTGCATTCCACACTGTCACCACCCTCTGGGTAAAAATGATTTTCCTCACATCCCCCCTAAACCTCCTGCTCCCTATCTTGAACATATGTCCCCTCATGACTGACCCTTGTGACATTAGGGTACCTTTAATAGATTTTTACCTTTAAATCTCATGTTCTCTGCAGCTCTCAGCATTGCCCAGTTGTCTGCAGAAGTCCTTTTATTGTTAACTAAATGAGGCTTTTTTTAATTCTGGGATGTTTTGTGACCCTGCGTTTTTAGGAGGAAGGCAATGTGTTTTGGACAGTCTTTTCTTTCCTTCCTAATGAATTTAAACTTTAATTCTCTATTTTAACTGGCAGCAGTTTGAGTTTAGAAGGGACATCAAGCTGGAAAGAAGTGTTTCTCTCTTCCCTGGTGTTGGACGTTCTGCTGATTAGCTGAAAGCAAGGCTTCTTGCCTTCTGGGAGTAGAGAATCTGCTGTTGATGGCTCATCCGAGTCTCTCCATGATGTCCTGGGAAGCTGCTCTGACTTTAAACTATTCCTGGTGTATCCAGAAGCTGATTACAAGGCTGAGAGGTCAGGATTTCAATTCTCCAACCAAAGGACTCAGTTCCAGTATCACATGAGCATTAGTCTTTGCTGTGTTAAACTTGTGGAAAGGGCTTCTGTCCATGGGAAGCTTGTATTTGATTGGAATATTTTAGATATATTTGTTAAGGAATATACATTATCTTAGTTGTTTTGTTTGTGTTTGTAATTGATAAAAGCTATTGCTAATTTAATCTTCCATACATGTTAACTAAATTCTTAAATAAATTTTGTTTGATAAAAACTCCCTAGTGGGTCATTTGAATCATACCTGAAGTGAAAAGTTGAAGTTTTATTTATTGATCACAAGTAAGGCTTACATTAACACTGCAATGAAGTAAATGTAAAATTCCCCTCGTCACCACTGTCCAGTGCCTGTTCGGGTCAATGCACCTAACCAGCACATCTTTCAGAAGCGGAAGGAAACCGGAGCACCTGGAGGAAACCCACGCAGACATGGGAAGAACGTGCAAACTCCACACAAACAGTGATCCAAGCCGGGAATTGAACCCGGGTTCTTGGCGCTGTGAAGCAGCAGTGCTAACCACCACGCCACGTGTCGCCCAGACCATACCATACCATACATCCTTACTACATACCATAGTTATCCTAGCCAAATTCAAAGTACCAAACTTATGATCCAGGCAGGCTTTATAAAACACTTTGGAGTTTCTGACTTGAGCTTTAACAACTGGGGACCCTTTTGCAGACTTAAAATCTATATTTCTTGATTGATTTGGGAGCATTGAACTCAAAAACAGTAAACGGTGAGCATATTTTTGGATGTTGTTTTCAGGTTTAAATAGGGAGTGCCTTATGGAATAATTGCTCTTTCAGAAGCTAAAGGGGGTGGAAGGAGTTGCGCAAAGTGATTTACAAAATGGGACAAAAACCTGGAATTGACAAAAATGTTGCAGTTGACATTGCCTGACAGCACAAGGAAAGAGGAGATAATTGTGGGGGTGTTTGCTCAGTCTTTAAAAATGCCAGGAACACAGCCAGAATCATTGGGAATGGCTAGAATTCAATTACAAATTAAACAACGTGAACATGGGAAAAAAATTAAAGCAACTTGAGCACAAACTAAAGGAAAGGGAGGAACAGCGAGCAAAAGAATTGAAACAGTTTAAACTGCAACAAGGAAAGGAAATGAAGCTGCTTGATTTACAGGTAAAGGAAGAAGAAAGGGAAAGGCCAGCCCTAGTAGAACAAAAAGAAAAAGAGAGAAAAGAGAAAAAGAGGGAAAATTTGAACTTCAGAAGCTAGGAATATAAAGTGAACGTCAGCTAAAATTGGAGGAGTTCAAAGAGAAAGGTAGGGTGCGAGGATAGTGATGAGGACAATGAGAAACAGTAACAGTATCAGAAACAAAGGCTCATTTAAATATGTCCAAACATTGCCAAGTTTTGCTGAGAAGGATGTAGAAGTCTTTTTCATCTCATTTGAGAAAGTGGCTAAGAAAATGAAATGGCCAGAGACCATATAGATGTTACTAATGCAAACAAAGTTGGCAGGTAGAGCTAGTGAAGTGTTTGCATCACCATCAGAGGAGATATCTGGGAATTTTCCCTCAATCCCCTCCCCGAGCTGGTCAGATCCTGGAATCGCAGTTCCTGGTCCATTTGATTCAGTTGCATGTGGTGGACTACGTCTACCTAATGAGAAACAGGAGTATTCAAAGCGCATTGGCTTAGTCAGAGTGCTTGTGTCAATACCTGAGCTGCTGCAATGGAAGAATATTTAATAAGAATCTGTACTTCTTAAATACAGTTTTCCATTTACAGAACATCAGATGTGAAGATAACTGGAAAACTATATTCCATGCAGCATTTAATCAACCGTGTCTGTACTTCTCCTGATAACCTTCAATTGCATTCTTAACTGGGTGTATTTATCTTTGTAAAAGAGACAATTGACATGGTATTAATTGCTTTTGCTGGGAGCTGGTTCCATATATTCACCACTCAATGAATAATATTCTCCCAGTCTCACTTGGAGTGAAAGAAAGGAGTTCCTTTTATGGAATGCCCTTCACGATAGTGCATGATTGGAAGCTCTTTACAGCCATTCAAGTGTGTCAACGTGCTCATGTAGGGAGTACAGCAGCCAAAGACCTTCCATTTTGCCTCCGTCGAAAGCAAACTACTCTCATCTGCACTTTATCTGTGTCTTTCAGCATGTCTTTCAAAAGCCGCATTCAGCCATAAGTTTCAATGATGGTATGGGCCCACCTTCTAAATGTGGGCAGCAATCTTAGGTTTAGTATTCACTAAATTTTTATGTTGGTGCTATTGTCAGCCCCCAACACTGAATAAATCCTATCTCCCCAGCCATGCTGCTTTATGTATTTTTATTGGTACCTTTCAGTACTTTTAATTCTAATCAAAAAAACAAATTCAAATTAAGTCCAGTCATGGTCCCCACATGAGGGACAAACAAGATCCAAGTTGACGAGACAAGATATTACATTCCAATCTTGGGCTTCATCAAACAGGATCCAAGCTGACAGGATGAGATACCCGCCCTCTCCCGGGCTTGATCCAATGCCCCACATTCGCCAAAAGGTCGAGATGGTTTTGAAAAATTGCACCAGGTAAAGCCTCGGTTTAACTTCATTGGCTACCCTGATCCCTCATTCTACCCTAGCTTGGGCAAACCACCATCGCAGGCATCAGCACACCCCCAGCGCAATGGGCTAGCCTTGTTCCCTGCCTGAACATTTTCTCTCCCCTGCCAGATAAGGCATGGTGATCATGCAGACTTGGAGATTTTGGTTTTAATTGTCAATCAGTGCTAACTGAGCTGATCTCAGCCAGAGATGTTTCAGTTATAAGTTTATTTGTTAGTCACAAGTAGCCTTACACTGCAATTAAGTTATTGTGAAAATCCCCTACTCGCCACACTCCGGCGCCTGTTCGGACACACTGAGGGAGAATTTAGCATGGCCAATGCACCTAACCAGCACGTCTTTTGGACTGTGGGAGGAAACTGGAGCATCTGGAGGAAACGCACACAGACAAGGGGAGAATGCGCAAACTCCACAGAGGCAATGAGCTAAGCCAGAATCGAGCCCAGTTCCCTGGCGCTGTGAGGCAGCAGTACTAACCACTTTGCCACCATGCTGTTATTTCTGCAAGGGAAGAAATCAGCCAGCGATCTCCCTTCTGATCACTGCTCTGCTCCACAGCTAGAATAGGCACGTGTGTTATTTTGGACCAGAGGCATGCAGGATCTGAGATTCTTCATAACTCCAGTCGCCACTAGGAAACAGACATTGTGAGGGTCCGTGTCTTCCAGGATCTTATTCCATTGAAGATTGTTGATGGCGTTGGAATTCATGGGATTTCTGGTGTCTGATATCAGCAGAAGGCATGGGGGGGTTGGGGCTGGGGTGGTGGCTGGGGTGGTGTTAGTGATTTAGATACACTTCTCCCCCAACCCCATTTCTGTCAGGTAAATTGGTTTGCAGAAATTGGCCTTGATATGAACTTTAACCATTGTACCCTCATCCTCCCTTGCCTCTTGTCCCAGCTCATCTCACTGAGCTGCCAACCTCTCATAGCTCCAAGAATCTTCATTTCATTTCACATGTGCAGTTCAGTCGGTTCAGTGGTCTGCTACAACCACAACCGCAAATAGTGCCTTTAACGTAGTACTTCACACGAGCACGATAAAACAAAATGTGACACTGCGTCCCATCAGGAGACGTGGGGCAGGATTTTCCAGCCTCGCTTGTCCCAAAATCAGAAAATCCCACCCGAGGTCCACGGACCTTTCCATGGTCTGCCCGTCACCCGCTCCAATTCCCATGGAGTGGTAAAATTCCAGCCGTTAGGTCAAATGACAAGAGGTTGGGTCAAAGAAGATTTTAAGAAATGCCTGAAAGGAGGAAGGTGAAGTAGGAAGGAAGAGAGGTGTAGGAGGAAATTTCTAGAGCTTAGAGCCTCAACAGCTGAAGGCATGGCCACCAATGATGGAGCCAATAAAATGAGGGATGCAAAAGAGGCCAGAATTAGAGGATCGCAGACATCTTGGAGGTTTGTGGTGCTGGAGAGAATTACCTTATAGAATGACATTGAATATGCAGAAGCATATCCTCCCAAATGTTGTCACTTAATCCAATAAAAAATAAACCCTTCGTATCCCCCTCCCTTATGTGTTTATCGATCTTCCACATAAACTAATTGATGTTATTTACCTCAACATGTGGTGATGAGTTCCATATTCGAACAATTCTCTGTATAAATAAGCTCCCCCGAACTCCCATCGGCAGAATTGGAGGCAAGCTTTGAAAGCCCACCCCGAACAAAACCCTTTATCATCGTAAAGGCAAATAGTTGGTTATGATAGTGTTCAATCGCTGTGTTTGATTATCTGAAGCTTAGCTAGCCTCGTTTAGAATATTGTGAACAATTCTCGTTGCCTCACTACCAGAAGGATGTGGATGTTTTGGAGGGGGTGATGAAGAAGATGTTGCCTGGTATGGAGAGTATCAGCTATGAGGAGGGGTTGGATGAACTCGGTTTGTTCTCACTAGAATGATGGAGGTTGAGGGGCAACCAGATAGATTATACGTAGCATGGACAGAGTGGATAGTCAGATGCTCTTTCCTAGGGTGGAAAAGTCAAATAATAGGGGACGTAGATTTAAGGTGCATGGGGAAAAGTTTAGAGGAGGTGAACGAGGTCAGTTTTTTTACACAGAGGATGGTAAATATAGAACATAGAACATAGAACATTACAGCGCAGAACAGGCCCTTCGGCCCACGATGTTGCGCCGACCAGTTTTTTTAAAAAAAACACTGACCCACTAATCTAAACCAATCCCTTTTCGTCCATAAACCTATCCATAGATCTCTTAAACGCCCCCAAACTAGGCGCATTTACAACCGCAGCAGGCAGGGCATTCCAATCCCTCACCACCCTCTGGGTAAAGAACCTACCCCTGACATCCGTCCTATAACTACCACCCCTTAATTTAAAGCCATGCCCCCTCGTGCTAGCATTCTCCATCCGAGGAAAAAGGCTATCACTATCCACCCTATCTAAACCTCTAATCATCTTATATGTTTCAATAAGATCCCCTCTTAGCCTCCTTCTTTCCAGCGAAAACAACCCCAAATCCCTCAGTCTCTCCTCATATGACCTCCCCTCCATACCAGGCAACATCCTGGTAAACCTCCTCTGCACCCTCTCCAAAGCCTCAACGTCCTTCCTGTAATGTGGGGACCAGAACTGCACACAGTACTCCAAGTGCGGCCGCACCAGAGTTGTGTACAGTTGCAACATGACGCTGCGACTCCTAAATTCAATCCCCCTACCAATAAACGCCAAGACACCGTACGCCTTCTTAACTACCTTATCTACTTGATTCCCAACCTTCAGGGGTCTATGTACACATACACCTAGATCCCTCTGCTCCTCCACACTATTCAAAGTCCTCCCGTTAGCCCTATACTGAACACATCTGTTACTCCTACCGAAATGAATTACCTCACACTTCTCCGCATTAAACTCCATCCGCCACCTCTCGGCCCAGCTCTGCAACCTGTCTAAGTCACCCTGCAAAGAATGACACCCTTCCTCACAATCTACCACACCACCGACTTTGGTGTCATCAGCAAACTTACTAATCCACCCAACTATACCCTCATCCAGATCATTAATAAAAATTACAAACAGCAGTGGCCCCAAAACAGATCCCTGAGGCACGCCGCTCGTAACCGAACTCCATGACGAATATTCACCATCAACCACCACCCTCTGTCTCCTATCTGCTAGCCAATTCCTGATCCAAGTACCTAGATTACCCCCAATCCCATACATCTGCATTTTCTGCAGAAGCCCACCATGGTGAACCTTATCAAATGCCTTACTAAAATCCATATATACCACGTCAACTGCCTTACCCCTATCCACCTCTTTGGTCACTTTCTCAAAGAACTCAATAAGGTTAGTAAGGCACGACCTACCTGCTACAAAACCATGCTGACTATCTCCAATCAATTCATTACTCTCCAGATAACTATAAATCCTATCCCTAATAATTCTTTCTAAAACCTTGCCCACAACAGAAGTAAGACTCACCGGTCTAAAATTCCCGGGGAAGTCTCTGTTCCCCTTCTTAAACAATGGGACAACATTCGCTGTCCTCCAATCTTCCGGTACTATACCAGAGACCAACGATGACCTGAAGATCAGAGCCAGAGGCTCTGCAATCACCTCTCTAGCCTCCCAGAGAATCCTAGGGTAAATCCCATCCGGACCAGGGGACTTATCTATTTTCAAACCCTCTAGAATATCCAGCACATCCCCGGTTTCAACTGCAATACTTTCTATTTTACACCCCTGCACCCCAGTGTCCTCCACAGCTACATTCATGTCCCCCTGCGTGAACACCGAATATCTGGAATGTGTTGCCCAGAGAGGTGGTGGGAGCAGGTATGATAGCAGCATTTAAGGGACAACTATACAAATACATGGATAGGATGGGAATGGAAGGATACGGACTCCGTAAGCGCATACAGTTTTAGTTTTGATTTTTGATTTGATTTGATTTATTATTGTCACATGTATTAGTATACAGTGTTGTTTTTAGCATGCTATACAGACAAAGCGTACCGTTCATAGAGAAGAAAAGAAGAGAGTGCAGAATGTAGTGTTATAGTCATAGCTGGGGTGTTGAAAAAGATCAATTTAGTGTGAGGTAGGTCCATTCAAAAAGTTGACAGCAGCAGGGAAGAAGCTGTTCTTGAGTCGGCAAGCAGCATGGTCAGTACAGGCTTGGAGGGCCAAAGGGCCTGTTCCTGCGCTGTAATTTTCTTTGTTCTTTGAGTCCGTTTACTATAAATGTTCACTGTGCTTGATTAGGTCAGCATCTACTACATGCCATCAGATGTCGAAGGTACATTCAACCTACTTTGTCACATTATTGTCCAGGGAAGGGAGAAACAGAATACAATCAGTGGTTATCAGAGGTTATCACTCAACTCACACAATTTGACACTCAACAAGCACACTTTGCAGCACCCGCCATTGATTTCCTCAGGCATAGAGTGACAATGAAGCCAACATCAAAGCCATTCATGCCCCTCTGACCCTGTCTGACATGAAAAACTTGGCATTGTTCCTCGGTAATACCAACTCCTGTCACAAATTCCTTCCTAAATACACACAGATCACAAAGCATCTTCAGGAGCTCCTGTGTGAAGATGCACATCAGGAATGGATGATGCTACAACAGTCAGCATTTGATACATTGAAGGCGAGGATTAGCATCGCTGCCAGTCCTGGCGTATTTCAACCCCCGCATAAGGAAATGTACGTCACAGCTGATGCACCAGGAAATGTGATCGGGGCTGGACTCACACACAGTACAGTGAAGAAACATAAGAAATAGGAGCAGGAGTAGGCCATCTAGCCCTTCGAGCCTGCCCCGCCATTCAATAAGATCATGGCTGATCTGAAGTGGATCAGTTCCACTTTCCTGCTTTCTCCCCATAACCCTTAATTCCCTTGCCTATCAGAAACCTATCTACCCGTGACTTAAATATATTCAGCGAGGTAGCCTCCACCACTTCAACGGGCAGAGAATTCCAGAGATTCACCACCCTTTGAGTGAAGAAGTTCCTCCTCAACTCTGATCTGAACTGCCCCCCCCCCTTATCTTGAGGCTGTGTCCTCTAGTCCTGCTATCTTTTCTAAGCAGGAAGAATCTCTCTACTTCTACCCTATCCATCCCCTTCATTATCTTATATGTCTCTATAAGATCCCCCCCTCATCATTCTAAACTCCAATGAGTACAGACCTAATCTACTTAGTCTCTCTTCATAGTCCAACCCCCTCATCTCCGGTATCAGCCTAATGAACTCCTCTGCACTCCCTCCAAGGCCAATATATCCTTCCGCAAGTGCGGCGACCAAAACTGCAAACAGCCAATGGCTGAGGTATCATTCCCGTTATCGGAACCTGAACGTAAGCACTCTGCTGGAGTGGGGAAGCACTAACTTCCATCGATGCTTGTGAACATTGGCACAAGTATCTCAGTGATGAATGGGTCACTCCCTGCACCGATCAGCCAGCACTACCACATTGTCAGCCCCCTCAGGATCTGCTCAGTCACAGCCATGCATCTACAAACACTCAGATCATCCTCATCAGTTCAATGTTAAGGTGAAGAATCTCACGGGTTCCAACCAAGCTGATCACACAGAAGCACAAGTGAAAATTCATCGATCGCAGTACAGTTACGAGAGACCTTCGCATATCACAGATTATTTCCATGCTCAGAGAAAACTGACATGCTGAACTTTAAGCAATGTCTCTGATTGTTGTTTAGCATACGCAAATTTTGTATAAGGCCTTTAGTTTCACGGGGCAGAAAGATATGGGGTGGGATTTTACAGCCTCGCTCGGGCGAGACCAGAAGTTCCTGCCCGAGGTCAGCAGAGATTTCCGTTGTTGGGCCCTCATCCACATCGATTCCATGGCAGGCGGGGTGGTAGATATCCGACCCTGGTGTTCAATTGTTCTGTGCTTGATTCCGTGGGTCTGTTTACCGCTCATGCTCACTCTGCTTGATTGGTTAAGCCTGGCTTAGAGAAAAGTAAACAAGCTATAGAAGTTGCTGGAAGCAAAGAACTGCAAGTACGGAGCAGAACCTTTCATTAAAACTCTTTGTAAATAAAGTTCGGACAGGCATTGAAACTGGTGTGTCATTTCCCGCAACCCTGAGATATAAAATATACAGTGTTTACCCCTCAGCGTTCTCTTTTCCAGAGAAATGATAGGCAAATCAAGATAAAAGCAAATTACTGTGGATGCCGGACTCTGAAACAAAAAACAGAAAGTGCTGGAGAAACTCGGCGGGTCTGACAGCATCTGTGGAGAGGGAACAGAGCCAACGTTTGGAGTCAGGATGACCCCTCCTCATCCATTACTGGTGACAGACCGTCCACCAGTATCCATTACAAGCCCACCAACTCCCACACCTCTTAACTGACTTAACTGCAGGCACATGAACAGGTGGGCAATGGTGGGATACATGCACTGGGTCTCGGTAGGATAACATGATTGGCTTGGTGGGCCGAAGGGCCTGATCCTGTGCTGTACCGTTCTTTGTTTGTTCTTGTTCTCTTCACATCCCACGTCCTGCGAGGACTCCATCCCATTCTCTCAGTCCTTTCTGTGATGTTAGAGTGCTTTGGGGAGTTTTTTTAAAATCATTCTCTGCAGCTCTCACAGCCTCAGCTTCTTTCATCAATGCCAAGTTGTCAACTGTAAGTCCTTTTATTTCTCCTTCAGAAGTTTAAGTGGGGTTTATTAGTTTTTACTTTTATAACTTTTACTTTTATAGGGGCAGCACGGTAGCACAGTGGTTAGCACTGCTGCTTCACAGCCCCAGGGTCCTGGGTTCGATTCCTGGCTCGGGTCACTGTCTGTGTGGAGTTTGCACGTTCTCCTCGTGTCTGCGTGGGTTTCCTCCGGGTACTCCGGTTTCCTCCCACAGTCCAAAGATGTGCGGGTTAGGTTGATTGGCCATGCTAAGAAATTGCCCCTTAGTGTTCAGGGATGTGTAGGTTAGAGGGATTAGTGGGTATAATATATGGGGTAGGGCCTGGGTGGGATTGTGTTTGGTGCAGACTCAATGGGCCGAAGGGCCTCTTTCTGCACTGTAGGGTTCTATGGTTACCTTAAAGAACCATTTATTGTTAGAAGGAAGATTGGTGGCAGGTCATGTGTTTTGGACAATTCTTTTCTTCCTTGTGAATTCAATGTTTCCTTTTATGTTTTGGCTGGTAGCAGTTCAGTTTTAGAAGGGACATCAAACTGAAAAGATTTGTTTTTCTCTCTCCCTGCTTTTGGAAGTTCTGTTGGATAGCTGAAAGCAAGGCTTCTTGCTTTCCTGGAGTAGCTAATCTACTGTTGGTGGTTTGAACAGAGAGTCTCCCTGGTGTTCTGAGAAGCTGTTCTGAGTGTGTCTAGAAGGCTACTGGAAGTTCAAGGCTGAGAGATCAGGGTTTCAATTCAACAACCAAAGGACTCAGTTCCAGTATCATGTGAGCATTAGTCTTTGCTGTGTTAAATCTGTGGAAAGTGTTTTTTTTGTCGAAAGGAAGCCTTGTTTGATTGGAACACCTTAGATATATTTGTTAAAGGTCAAACATTATCGCGGGTTTGTTTTTGCTTGTAATTGAAAGAAGATATTGCTAATTTTCTTTCCATACATGTTAAGTATATTCTTAAATAAACTTTGTTCAGTAAAAGCTCCCTAGTGGGTTATTTGAACCATACCTGAGGTGAACCATATCATGCTTATCCTAGCCAAATTCAAAGTGCAAAACTTGTGATCCAGGAGAGCTTCTTAAAACACTGTGGAGTTTCTGACCTTGAGTTACAATGCTTTGCATTATCTATTCCTATGATGCCAATTTCTAAAATGGCACTGCCAATATATCTTCCTTCTTCCTCAATCGTGATTTACAGGGCTGTCACCACTGTGATTGACAGGGCTCTCAACTGTTTCTGACCCATTCTCACCTCCTCCCCTCCCTCAAAGAAACAGGACAGGGTTCCCTTTCCTCTCTTTTCACCGGCAGTTTCCGCACTCAAAGGATCATCTTCTGCCACTTCCGCCAATTCCAGCACAACGTCGTCACTCAACACATCTTCCCCTCACTTCCCCTGTCAGCATTCCGCAGAAACTGTTCCCTCTGGGACACCCTCCTCCATCACACCCAACACCTCACCCCCTGCTCATGGCACCTTCCCATGCAATCGCAGAAGGTGCAACACATGTCCTTCACCTCCAGGGAGCAGGGGGCTCATCATCCCAGGGCCCAAGTACTCTTTTCGAGTGAAGAATCATCTCATGTACATCTCGGGCAGCGCGGTAGCACAATGGTTAGCACTACTGCTTCACAGCTCCAGGGTCCTGGGTTCGATTTACGGTTCAGTTCACTGTCTGTGTGGAGTTTGCACATTCTCCTCGTGTCTGCGTGGGTTTCCTCTGGGTACTCCGATTTCCTCCTACAGTCCAAAGATATGCGGGTTAGGTTGATTGGCCATGCTAAGAAATTGTCCGTTAGTGTCCAGGGATGTGTAGGTTAGAGGGATTAGTGGGTATACTATATGGGGGTAGGCCCTGGGTGGGATTGTGTTTGGTGCAGACTCGATGGGCCGAAGGGCCTCTTTCTGCACTGTAGGGTTCTATGATTCTATGATCTATCCCCTTTAATCTGGTCCACTGCATTTAAACAGTTCTGACAGAGGGTCATCCTGGTTCTATTCTCTCTCCACAGATGCTGTCAGACCTGCTGAGATTTTCTAGCATTTTCTGTTTTAAAGTTTATTGATTAGTGTCACAAGCAGGCTAACATTAACGCTGCGATGAAGTTACTGTAAAAATCCCCGAGTTGCCACAGTCTGGCACCTGTTCAGGTACACTGAGGGAGAATTTAGCATGGCCAATGCACCTAACCGTCTTTCGGACTGTGGGAGGAAACCAGAGTATCTGGAGGAAACCCACTCAGATACAGAGAGAACGTGCAAACTCCATACAGACAGTGACCGAGGCCAGAATTGATCCTGGGTCCCTGGTGCTGTGAGGCAGCAATGTTAACCACCCCCTGACAATAGGTTACAAATAGATCAAAACTGGGAACTACGTATTCAGGGATACGTGACTTTTCGTAAGGACGGGAGGGAAGGAAAGGGTGATGGGGTAGCACAGGCAGTGACCCAAGCCTAGGAATCGAACCCAGGTCCCTGGCGCTGTGAGACAGCAGTGCTTGTGGCAGGAGAGTCAGCGTTGGATCTACACTCTGCCATACCTCTTCAGAGTGCGAGAGGGTTGGGAGGAGCAGGATGGGTGGCACAGATGGTGTGGGACATGGGAAACAAGAGGAGAAGCGAGGACAGTCCTCACCCGAAACAACCCAGGAAAGACATGGTGACGCTCCCCGCTGAGAAATCTCTGCACCTTTGGCTGTCATACATTCTCATTAAATTTTCTGTCAGAAGGATAAAGCCTGTTTCACTTAAGATTCTGGCCTGATCTCCTCGAGATTGGGCTGCAACACTGAAAAATAACAGACACTCTCCGCACAAAGGGATAAAAACCTGTTTCAAACCAGTCATCTGTGCAGATTGATTTGAAGCAGACTGCCGCAGAGGCTGGCAGGAGGTGAAATACTGTCAGCTTTGGCAGTTAAATAACAAAGCCACCGATAATATATCTTTGCAAGTTCTCATCTGGCTGCCTGGCTGGCTCAGTGCCTGCTTAGCTGCCACATTCCTTGTCACATCACGGCCTTATTTCCCTGGGGATCTTTATGAAGTAAAAGTCAGCGCCTCTGGCACGTGGAACCGTTAACCACAACTGTTAATAAGAATGTTAGCAGTCCTGGGCTCGCGCTGAGATTTTCCCCCGCGGTGTCTCACCATTGGGATATTCCTGTCCCACTCGTGTCTACAATGGCGTGCATGCCTCCCCCGTCCCGCCTCTAGGGGACTCATCGCAGGGGGGAATTTGGGAGGAAGTGGGGGGCGGTCACCTTTGGCGGGACAGAAAGAATCCATCAGCTGCAAGAACTGGGAAATCCCACCCACAGGAGGGGACTCTTACCAAAAATAAAATGGTAGTGTTGTTGCCAGCAAGAAAACCAGCTTGTTTCTCTCCAGAAGAACACACAAATTTTCTCTCCAAATCTTCCAGCACTCTGCATTAAAAGTTCAAAGTGGGAGGGGATTCATTCTGTAAAGCAGGGGAAGGGGAGGCCTCAATGGGACAGCAAAACCCAGCTGGACTGAGACCAGAGTGCCATCCCTGTAATCTCATGCTTTAACCCTGCTAATCCCCCTAACCTGCACACATTTGGACACTAAAGGGCAATTAACCATGGCCAACCCACCTGACCTGGACATCTTTGGACAATAAGTGACAATTTAGCTTGGCCAATCCCCCAAACCTGCACATCTTTGGACACCAAGTGACAATTTAGCATGGCCAATCCCCCTAACCTGCACATCTTTGGACACGAAGAGGCAATGTAGCAAGGACAATTCACATAACTTGCTCATCTTTGGCATGTAGGAGGAAACTGGAGCGCCCGGAGGAAAGCCATGCAGACACGGGGAGAACGTGCAAACTCCACACAGTCACCCAAGGTTGGAATTGAACCTGGCTAGCACTGCTGTGAGGCAGCAGTGCTAACCACTGTGCCACCGTGCCGCTGTCAAGTGGCGATCTGGTGGGATTTTAACTGTTGTACTTTTGTTTCAGTGTTTCCAAGTTAGTTATTCTTTCCCTAATACAAGCTCATTTCCCCACTTTATATTTTATAGCACTGTCACACTTGGTTCTGTTATCCTGCATGTAACTAATGCCTCTGTTATCTGATAATGCAATAAGAACAGCAGGAATTCTCACTGTAGAAAAGACTATTAAGCCCAAATGAGTCTGCCTCTCTTTCACAGATGGACCTGACTTATCTGTTTTCTGACTAAATCCCTCAATGTTTTGCTATCTCCAAAAATCTATCCTCTCGCCTTTTGAAATTGCCTGCTTCGCTGGCGCTCCCTGGTAACTCATTCACAACTTAATTAACCTCTGGACGAAAATGTTCCACCTGGCTTCCCTTCTTACTCCGAGCTTCTCAATTTTTAATTTGAGTTCTCTGAGATTTGAGCACTTCGCCGCAGGGTGTCACCTGCCTGGATTAACTTGACCAACGTTGACGTCACCCCCTGCCTGCCAACCATCCTCCTGCCTCCCATTTCTTCTCTGCCGTTGCTACCCTCAAAGAGAATTAACAACACTGGGAGTAACTTGTCATCATGGCGTTTATTTTATAGTGAGCAAATTGGAATACTGTGTCTAATTCTGGTCACCGCACCACCAGAAGGACTTGGAGGCTTTGGAGAGAGTACAGAAAATGTTTACCAGCGTGTTGCCTGGTATGGAGGGTGTTAGCTGTGAGGAGAAATTGAATAAACTGGGATTGTTCTCCCTGGAAAGACAGAGGTTGGGGGGATGTGGGAGCACGACTTGATTGAAGTTTATAAAATTGTGAGAGGTATAGACAGGGTGAACAGTTGGTAGCTTTTTCCCGTGGCAGAAATGATCATTACAAGGGGGCACAAGTTCACGGTAGAGGGGATAAGTTCAGTGGAGATGTGCAGGGGGAAGTTTTTACACAGAGGGCGGTGGGGGCCTGGAATGCACTGCCAAGTGAGGTGGTCGAGGCAGTTACCTGAGCGATATTTAAGACTTATCTTGATAGACATGAACAAATGGGGAATAGAGGGATGTAGAACGCAGGCTTGGAGGGCCGAAGGGCCTGTTCCTGTGCTGTACTGTTCTTTGTTGTTCTTTGTTCTTGAGGGGAGCTCTCAGTACTGAGAAATTTAACACTGAGGGAGTGCAATATAGTTTTGGCATTTCTCTTCGAATTCACCAAACTCACCAAGAAGCCTTGTAAATTCAACATAAAGTGGTGCACTTTGACCTTCAGAATTTGCTGCAGTTTTGTCTTCAGAGTTTTCACACTCCCACAAGGAAATTCATCCCTTTGATATGCAAAGCTTGCTCGCACTAACTGCCTTATACAGTGAATTTTGAGCACTGAACCTGTGCACAGACAATACTATGTCCCATATGCTAAGGGCATTAGTCTACAAGCAACATAGATGTCAGGCAGATGGCTGCGCAGTGTAGATAAATATTTTAAACAGTCCTGTCTACTCATCTAAATATTAATGGTGCAAAGACTGTATCTGGGTCAAATAAAATTTTTAACACTGTGATCAATATAGAAAAGATATCAAAGGAACTGGACATATTGTAAAGGCAGGAGTTCAGGGGCTTTCGCTTCTGCTAGTTTCTGTCTCATGACAACTTTAACAGACGCACCACAGAAAGCATTCTTTCTGGTTGTATCACAGCTTGGTATGGCTCCTGCTCTATCCAACACTGCAAGAAACTACAAAAGATCATGAACGAAGCCCAGCATCTGTCCAAGATCTCTGTGTTGCTACAAATCTTCAATCAAGTCACGTCTCATTCTTCTAAACTCCAACTCTCCTGTGCATCCCTGACTTGTTTCACTTCTGTCAGGCCCGTGAATTCCCCTTCTAGCCCTCTCCCCCTCACTGTCCTCCTTTAAGATATTCCTTCACACAGGAACATAGGAATTAGGAGCAGAAGTAAGAAATCAGCCCTTCGAACCTGCTCAGCGAATCAATCAGATCGTAACTAATCTCTCCCTGGTCTCAAATCCATCTCCCCACTGTTCCCCATTTCCCTTTAACCATTTTTTATCACAAATATAGCTATCTCCTTTTTGTAACCATTTAATGATAAATGATAAACTTCTGGTCACCTGTTGTCAGTTTATTAAGGGAACAGCTGTGGTAAATGCAGAGTTGTTCAAATACTAGAAGACAAACTTGAAACAACTGCCCTCTGCTTTGTTTGCAATTTGTATAGTAAGAGGAGAGGTTTGAAATCTGGAAATAATGTTCCTGATTCTTTATGCTGATTTTATTGAAGTAAATGGGCATTAAGAAGTAGAAGAAAATGTGAAGTAAAATAGAGGTACACTTCAATAAGACAGTGGCTTTATACAGTATCGCTATTTTAAACAATTCCAAACAATTTTAACCCAACTACCTTCAGAGAAAGTTCTCCCTGGTCTGTACCACAATACCTCTCATTGGTCAGAACATTGAATACAGGAGTTGGGATGTCTTGTTGAAGTTGTATGAGACATTGATAAGGCCATACTTGGAATACTGTGTACAGCTCTAGTCACCCTATTATAGAAAGGATATAGTTAAACTAGAAAGAGTGCAGAAAAGATTTAGAATGCTACCAGGACTTGATGGTTTGAGTTATAAGAAGAGGCTGGTTAGACTGGGACATTTTATCCCCAGAATGTAGGAAGCTTAGGGGTGATCTTATAGAAATCCATAAAGTAATGAGGGACATATATCAGCTAGATAGTGGGGCTGCACGGTAGCACAGTGGTTAGCACTGCTGCTTCACAGATCCAGGGACCTGGGTTTGATTCCCGGCTCAGATCATTGTCTGTGTAGAGTTTGTACTTTCTCGTCGTGTCTGCATGGATTTCCTCCAGGTGCTCCGGTTTCTTCCCACCAGTCCAAAGATGTGCGGGTTAGGTTGATTGGCCGTGCTAAAATTGCCCCTTAGTGTCCTGAGATGCATAGGTTAGAGGGATTAGCGGGTAAAATATGTAGGGATATGGGGATTGGGCCTGGGTGGGATTGTGGTCGGTGCAGACTCGATGGGCCAAATTGCCTCTTTCTTCACTGTAGGGTTTCTAAAGAAAATCTTTTCCCAAATGTAAGGGAGTCTAAAACTAGAGGGCATAGGCTTAAGGTGAGAGGGGAGAGATACAAAAGGGTCCAGAGGGGCAATTTTTTCATTCAGAAGCTGGTGTGTGTCTGGAACAAGCTGCCGGAGGTAGTAATAGAGATGGGTACAACTTTATCTTTTGAAAAACATTTAGACAGTTACATGGGTAAGATTGGTATAGAGGGATATGGGTCAAACACAGACAATTGGGACTAGCTTAATGGTAAAAGCTGGGCGGCATTGACAAGTTGAGCGGAAGGACCTGTTTTTGTGCTATAAACCTCTATGACTCTATGACCTTATAGGTTCTGGGATCTATAGAAATCCAGCAACTGTTACCACACAGTGCCTTCACACTATTACAGTTGATTCCAAAGTTAAACCAGCAGTTTGTTTTTCAAGTCTGGCTTCTTTCACACACTGCTTGCTCAGAGTTACTCCTTCACTTGGCTGAGATCTAAAAATATCCCCTTATCCAATATCTCTTCAAATTTTTTTTTGCTTTGATCTCTTATCTGACTTAATATCTTTGGAACTGCACTCTGCCGGTCTTAATTACCTTCATCTCTTGATTTTAGCTTATAAAGTTCAAAAGCACAATTAACTCACTTTCTCCGCCTTCCCAACGACACCTTTCCTTCACACCTTCAAGTCCTAACAACCTACTCACATATATTCATCTTCTGCACCACTCTTACTAAAATGTCTTCAGTAAGTGTCTGTTTGCACTGTTGCTAGGGCTGATAAATATATCAAATGTCCTGGTTAGATTCTCACAGTCACTCTGTCCCTGCCTTAATTATCTTAATCACACATTCCCACAGTTTAAAAAAATGACCAGACCATTGGCAGCAGGAAATGTTTCGATTTCTTGGATTTCCCTGATAAGTTTTCATGACAAGTTTTGTAAGTTTATCATAAAGATAAATCCACTCAAAACAGAGGAGTCCACGCTCAAGAACACAATTCTTACATGACATGGTTTGTCATCAACTGACATGGAATTAATCACGGAGTCAGTTGAAGTTGATCTCCCAGGGGGTGGATATTTGTCTTGGAGCTTACCTTCAGAAATCCAGCAGCCTCAAGCATTCACTAACTAACCCAGATGCTAGCTTAACGACACTTCATAATGCGTTGTCATCCTCCATCATATTAAATTGGGATTATAATGTCCCTGATCTTCCTTGGGACCAAGATGGCCCCCAAAGTGCTAACCTGGTGGCACTGCAGCCTCACAGCGCCAGGGACCCGGGTTTAATTCCCAACTTGGGTTGTTGCCTGTGCGGAGTCTGCACGTTTTTCCAATGTCTGCGTAGATTTCCTCCGGGTGCTCCAGTTTCTTCCCACAGTCCAAATAACGTGCTGGTTGGGTGCATTGGCCATGCTAAATTCTCCCACAATGTACCCAAACAGGCGTCTGAGTGTGGCGACTAGGGGGTTTTTACAGTAACTTCTTTGCAGTGTTAATGTAAACCTACTTGTGACACTGATAAATAAACTAAACTAATAAAAACCCACTTCAGGAAAAGCTAATAAGTAGAGTCAATGACTGCTTATTAACACAGGTGGTCAATGTTGCCACTAGGAGGCACACCAGTGGGACAGGAAATATAGGAGGCAGTGACATTGTGGTATTATCACTGGACTAGTAATCCAGAGACCTAGAGTAACACTTCAGAGGACCTAGGTTCAAATCCCACCAGGGCAGATGGTGAAATTTGAATTCAATAAAAATCTGGCATTAAAAATCTCATAATGACCACAAAACCATTGCTAACTGTGGGGAAAAACCCACCTGGATCACAAATGCCCTTCAGGGAAGGAAATCTGATGTCTTTACCTGCTATAATTAAGGACCTCATGCACCCGGGACATTCTCTCTTCCACCTTTTTCCATTGGGAAAATGATACAAAAGTCTGAGGTCACGTACCAACCGACTCAAGAGCAGCTTCTTCTCTGCTGCCATCAGACTTTTGAATGAACCTACATTGCATTAAGTTCATCTTTCTCTGCACCCTAGCTATGACTGCAACACTACATTCTGCACTCTCTTGTTTCCCTCTCTATGAACAGTATGCTTTGTCTGTATAGCACACAAGAAACAATACTTTTCATTGAATGTTAATACATATGACAATAATCAATCAATTCAAATAAAAAAAAATCAAGCTTGCTTACATGTGGCTCCAGGCCCAAAGCAATGTAGTTGATTCCAAAATGCCCTCAGGGTTGGGCTACAAATAAAGTTAAAGTTTATTTATTAGTCACAAGTAAGGCTTACATTAACACTGCAATGAAGTTACTGTGAAATTCCCCTAGTCGCCACACTCCGGCGCCTGTTTGAGTCAATGCTCCTAACCAGCATGTCTTTCAGACTATGAGAGGAAACCGGAGCACCGGGAGGAAACCCATGCAGACATGGGGAGAATGTGCAAACTCCACACAGACAGTGACCCAAGCCGGGAATCGAACCCAGGTCCCTGGCACTGTGAAGCTGCTGGCCTGTCCAGCAACATTCACGTCCCATGAATGAATAGAAAACAAAATTGAGTTTTCTTTTCACTATACACCTTGCTTTGATAATATCTGTCAAGCCTTGTTCTGGGATAAGTGCCCACTCAGCAGTCTTGGGTGAGTTAAGTCCACACTGCACCGAAAACCATCAAGGGAAGTGTCACAGGGGATCAGTAGTGATGCCTATAAGAGCTAAACTGCACAGATAACAAAGGTTTCTCAACAACTCTCCTGAGACCAGACCAGTGGAAAAGCATTGGAAAATGTGTAAATCACCATGTGATCCCACATTCTCCTGACAAAATCTAATCTAGAAAGAGGAGTATTCCATGGTTTACAGACTATCTCAAAAAGAAAGTTCATAAGTAAAGGGTAAGCCATATACCGTGTTAATTATAGAATCCCTACAGTGCAGAAGGAGGCCATTTGGCCCATCGAATCTGTACCAACTGACAGATCATCTTACCCTTAGTCCCTATCCCCTTCACCCCACATATTTAGTTTTGTTATTAGTCACAAGTAAAGCTTACATTAATACTACAATGAAATTCCTGCAACATTCCCTTAGTTTCCACAGTCCAGCACCTAACCAGCACATATTTCAGAATGTGAGAGGAAACCAGAGCACCCGGAGGAAGCCCACACAGGCACGGGACGAACGTGCAAACTCTGTACAGTGACCCAAACCAGGAATCGAACCTGGGTCCCTGACGCTGTGAAGTTCTAACCACTCTGCTCCTATGCCACCCCCTAATTTAAGAACATAAGAACATAAGAAATAGGAGCAGGAGTAGGCCATCTAGCCCTTCGAGCCTGCCCCGCCATTCAATAAGATCATGGCTGATCTGTCGTGTCTCAGTTCCACATTCCCGCCCTCTCCCCATAACCCTTAATCCCCTCTCTTATCAAAAACCCATCAACCCGCGTCTTAAAAATATTTAGCGAGGCAGCCTCCACCACTTCAACGGGCAGAGAATTCCAGAGATTCACCACCCTTTGAGTGAAGAAGTTCCTCCTCAACTCCGTTCTAAACCGCCCCCCCCTTTATCTTGAGGCTGTGCCCCCTAGTCCTACTGTTCTTTCTGAGCGGGAAGAGTCTCTCCACCTCTATCCTATCCATCCCATTCATCATCTTATATGTCTCAATGAGATCTCCCCTCATTCTTCTAAACTCTAACGAGTACAAGCCTAGTTTATTCAGCCTCTCCTCATAGCTCAACCCCCTCAACTCCGGCATCAGCCTAGTAAACCTCCTCTGCACTCCCTCCAAGGCCAAAATACCCTTGCGTAAGTACGGCGCCCAAAACTGCACACAGTTTAGCCCACTATATCCCCTAGCCTGCACATCTTTGGACACTAGTGGCCAATTTAGCAGGGCCACTCAGCTTAATCTGTACATCTTTGGAGCGTGGGAGGAAACTGGAGCACCCGGAGGAAACGCAGGGAGAATGTGCGAATTCCACACAGACAGTGAACCAAGGCTAGAATTGAAATTGGGTCCCTGTCGCTGTGAGGCAGGCGTGCTAACCACTGTGCTACCGTGCCACCACCATTCTTGATGGAAAGGCAACCCTTCACGGGAAGGACAAGAATGAGGGGAGATCTCATCGAGACGTATAAGATGATGAATGGGATGGATAGGATAGAGGTGGAGAGACTCTTCCCGCTCAAAAAAGACAGTAGGACTAGGGGGCACAGCCTCAAGATAAAGGGGAGGCGGTTTAGAACGGAGTTGAGGAGGAACTTCTTCACTCAAAGGGTGGTGAATCTCTGGAATTCTCTGCCCGTTGAAGTGGTGGAGGCTGCCTCGCTAAATATTTTTAAGAAGCAGGTTGATGGGTTCTTGATAAGAGAGGGGATTAAGGGTTATGGGGAGAGGGCGGGAAAGTGGAACTGAGCCACAACAGATCAGCCATGATCTTATTGAATGGCGGGGCAGGCTCGAAGGGCTAGATGGCCTACTCCTGCTCCTATTTCTTATGTTCTTATGTTCTTATGGAACCGTAACAAGCTGTGATCAACAGGGAGACTCAATATGCCAAGGGTCAATAGGCGACTGGGCTGGCTGGGACAGAAAACTGCAAGAAATCTTGCAGTGCATATTACGTTGAAGAGAAAGGACAATATTGGAGTCTCAATCCTGCATGGGGGGGGGAGATAAGCTGCCACTGGATGCACAAAAATCTGAAACTCAAAGCTCGCAGATTCAGAGCTGGCTACAAAGTCTGAGAGCAGTCTTCCAAAAAATATGCCCAATGTAATTACAGCGAATGTTGTTGAGAAATTCCTCCATAGCACTGATCCATCTAAAGCTTGTGATTCTGATGATATGTCAGACCACACACTTAAAACTGCAGCAAGTGGCTTTGCACCATTGTTACAATATATGTTTCAAAATCCATCAACATAGGTGAACGACTTATCAACTAGGTAAGGATAACATCTCACCAATTTACAAGAAATCCCCTCCCAGCAAACTATTGACATCTTTTGCTTACTGGTGTTAGTTGAAATTTCTGGAAAATACAGAATCATTGAATGCCTGCAGAAAGAGGCCATTCGGCCCATTGAACCTGCACCGTCAACAATCCCTCCCTCTCTCCATAACCCCACATATTTACCCTGCCATTCCCCCCAAAACTAGGGTCAAGTTAGCATGGTCAATCATAGCATCCCTACAGTGCAGAAGGAGGTCATTTGGCCCATCCAGTCCGCACCGACAACAATCCCACCCAGGTCCTATCCCCATAACCCCATGCATTTACCCTGCTGATCACCCACTCCCCCCACCCCCCCCCACCCCCTGACACTAAGGGACAATTTATGATCGCCAATCAACCTTTAGGACTGTGGGAGGAAACCGGAGCACCTGGACGAAACCCACGGACAACATCCGGATCCTGCGCTGGCAGGGGTATTTGCAGGGATCTTTAACCTCTCTTTACATTAATCTAAGGTTCCTGGATGGGAGTTTAAGGCCTCACCGTAAATTCCCATCTGAGGTCAATGGACATTTCCGTTGTCCGTTCCCCGCCCGCTCCGATTCCGTGGCTGGCGAGGCAGTAGACTTCTGGCGCCTATCTGCTTCAAGAAAATGACCTATCATCTCTATACCAAAGAAAAGCCAAGCAGCGTGCTTTAATGACTATCGTCCAATGGCTCTGACATCCGTTATCATGGAGTGCTTTGAAAGGTTAGTCCTGCCTCCCGGGTTGCCTGGATTCACTACAGTTTGCCTACTGCCACAACAGGTCCACAGCAGATGCCACCTCCCTGGCCCTGCACTCAACTCTGGAACACCTATATAACAAGGACACCTATGTCAGACTCCTATTTATTGACTGCAGCTCAGTCTTCAACACCATTATTGCTACGAAACCCATCTCCAAACTCCATGGGGCTCGGCTCCTCCCTCTGCAACTGGATCCTGAACTTCTTAACCCACAGGCCACCATCAGTAAGGATAGGCAACAATACCTCCTCCACGATCATCCTCAATACCGGTGTTCCACAAGGCTGTGTTCTCAGCCCCCTACTATATTCCTTATACACTTATGACTGTGTGGCCAAATTCCCCTCCAACAGTTTGCTAATGACATCACTGTAGTGGGTCAGATCTCAAACAATGATGAGACAGAGGACAGGAAAGAGATAGAGAATCTGGTGAATTGGTGCAATGACAGCAATAATCTCTCCTTCAAGGTCACCAAGACGAAGAAGATCGTCATCGATTTCAGATCTCACAGTGCCAGTGACCCGGTTTCAATTCTGGTCTTGGGTCACTGTCTGTGTGGATTTTGCACATTCTCCCCGTGTCTGCCTGGGTTTCCTCCAGGTGTTCTGGTTTTCCTCCCACACTCCAAAGATGTGGACATTTTGGTAGATTGGACATGCTAAATTTCCTCTTGGTGTCCCAAAGTGTGCAGATTAGATGGGATCAGCATGGTAAATGTCTGGGATTCCAGGGATAGGGTGGGGGTGAGGGCTTGGGAAAAATACTCCCTCAGAGAGTCGGTGCACACCTGATGGGCCAAATGGCCTCATCTGCACTGTAGGGAATTCTATGATTCTATGAAAAGTGGCCAAGCTCGAAGAGCTGAGGAGCAACACTTCCAACTGCAAACACCCCAACTTGCTTCCTCCGTGAATTCCTTTTTCGAAAGAACAAGGAAGAGCTGGAACAATCTTCCATAAGCTTTTATCTCCTGAGGATTCATTTAAGGAGAATCTGTATTGTAAAATTAATGGGACCATTGAGTGCACTCATGGTGCACTCTGCGTGAAGATGCATTGGTGGAAGGTCATGGAGGGGAAGCTTATCAAGCGCCAACTGTAAATTGCATTCCAATGAAGCAGGCCTGGTGTCAATGAGTTTCCTTTGATCTTCTGATACTCTGGAGTGATCATAGAGAGCATCTTCATGGTTACTGCCACCCATTTATTCGTAGCAAGCGCACAACTGTTTAAAATGCATGGGAAAGTAGCTATGCTGAGGCTGTTGTCTCTATATAGAATCAATATCAAATTCTAAACAAAACTGTGCATGGTATCTTGGTTTGAGCACCATGGAAAAGGTTTGGTCTCAGACCTCGGCTCATATTGCCACCCTGACCTGGTGGGAACCCTCATACTATCATAGAATCCTACAGTGCAGAACGAGACCATTCGGCCCATCGAGTCTGCACCGACCACAATCCCACTCAAGCCCTACCCCCACCACCCAGTATTTACCCTAGCTAGCCCCCTGACACTAAAGGGCAATTTAGCATGGCCAATCCACCTAACCCGCACATTTTCGGACTGTGGGAGGAAACCGGAGCATCTGGAGGAAACCCACACAGACACGGGGAGAACGTGCAGACTCCTCACAGACAGTGACCCAAGCCGGGAATCAAACCCAAGTCCTCGGTGCTGTGAGGCAGCGTGCTAACCACTCTGCCACTGTGTTGTCGTCCAACTTTTATTAACATTGTACCTGTGGGAGAGTATCAAATGTCAAAAGGTGGAGAATTCAAACTCTACTTCAGGTTTTGAAATGCACAGCCGAGGTCAGGAGATTGGCAAGAACAAGATGAATCAAGTTAGAAACACAATGGATGGAATAATAACAAGTGGCATACGGACCATGAGAAGGTCTGTTGACCTCGGGCGGAATTTTCCGATCTTGGGGCGAGCGAATCAGAAAATCCTGCTCTTTACTTTAAGATCTGTTTCTTAGAATACAAACAATCATGAAAAACCAAGACATATTTGGGGTTGACTCTTCAGCTGCTGCAGTGAACAGAGATTTGGCTGAGATCCAAAGTCTCCATCCTTGCTGTAGTGGCAGCGGGATGTGAACAACATTTTGGATGTTTTTACGGAGAGGTTGCCATTTGAATTATACTCTTTCACAGGTACAATGTTGATAAAAGTTGTAAAAATGAAACAAGCCATTTAATTGTCATCAAAAAGTTCAAGAGCTGCACATCAGTCCAGAGTAACTGCAGCCTGTTAGCTTGACAGTCCATCCTTGGCAGACCAGGCTTCAGTGCTAGATTGTATACACCCTCAGGTCCCTAACCACACAAGGGAATGGACACCTGACTATGCCTCTCCACACAAGTCCATGGCATTTCTATATTTACCTCTGAGGCAATGACATCACGTGCACACACAACATCATGCCCAGTGACTTCAACTGCCATCTTAATTCAGGCCCTTCTCTGTCCAGGCCTTCTCTTGCCATCCCTGGGCACCAGAATGCTGCGCCCAGCACTGACCTCCCCCACCATCACTCACCTGTCAAACAGTGAGGAAGGATGGGGGAGGGGAAGCAGTTACCCCATCCAACCTGCCCACCCATTTTCCACGATTCTCCTGTTGCTGATGACATTGATGGACAACAGTAACATTATTGGTCTTATGCCACACAGTGCACTCAGTCTCCCTCACAACCCCAGGCAGCCTTGAGGGAGCTGCGTCCTCCCCCGCCAGATCTACACTGGAGCCAGCACCCAACACATTTCCCCCCATCACCTCACTCCCCTCCCCCACTCCACCGCCACTAAGCTAGTCCCAATTGTCTACATTTGGCCCACATTCCCTCTATACCCATCTTACCCATGTAACTGTCTAAATGCTTTTTAAAAGACAAAATTGTACCTGCCTCTACTACTACTTCTGGCAGCTTGTTCCAGACACTCACCACTCTTTGTGTGAAGAAATTGCCCCTCTGGACACTCTTGTATTGCCCCTCTCACCTTAAATTTATGCCCTCTAGTTTTAGACTTCCCTCCCTTTGGGAAAAGAAAGTACCTAGTTGATCAATGCCCCTCATTATTTTATAGATCTCTATAAGACCACCTCTCAGCCTTCTACGCTCCAGAGAAAAATGTCCCTGTCTATCCACCCCATCCTTATAACCCAAACCATCAAGTCCCAGTATTTCTCTAGTAAATCCCTCCTGCACTATTTATAGTTTAATAATTTCCTTTCTATAATAGGGTGACCAGAACTGTACACAGTATTCCAAGTATGGCCTTACCAACTTCAACAAGTTGTCCCAACTCCGGTATTCAATGTTCTGACCAATGAAACCAAGCATGCCGAATGCCTTCTTCACCACTCTGTCCACCTGTGCCTCCACTTTCAAGGAGCTATGAACATGTACTCTTAGATCTCTTTGTTCTGTAACTCTCCCCAGCGCCCTACCATTAACTGAGTAAGTCCTGCCCTAGTTCAATCCACCAAAATGCATCACCTCACATTTGTCTAAAATAAACTCCATCTGTCATTTGTCAGCCCGCTGGCCCAACTGATCAAGATCCTGTTGTAATCTGAGATAACGTTCTTCACTGTCTACTGTACCACCAATCTTGGTGTCATCTGCAAACTTACTAACCATGCCCCCTATATTCTCATCCAAATCATTTATATAAATGACAAATAACAGTGGACCCAATACTGATTCCTGAGGCACATCACTGGTCACAGGTCTCCAGTTTGAAAAACAACCCTCTACGAACCTCAGTCTTCTGTCATCAAGCCAATTTTGTATCCCTTTAGATACCTACCCTGGATTCCGTGAGATTTAACCTTATGCAACAACCTACCATGCAGTACCTTGTTAAAAGCCTTGCTAAAGTTCATGTAGACAACATCAACTGCACTGCCCTCATCTACCTTCTTTGTTACCACTTCAAAAAACTCAATCGAATTTTATGAGACATGATTTCCCACTCGCACAGTCATGCTGACTGCAAGTTCTGTTTTTCTTTAGAGGGAATTGTATAAATCTATAGCACAGAATGAATGAGAGCATTAAGGCAATGGTATCTCCATACACACATTGCAGAGGGAGGCCATTTGGCACATCAAGCCTGCAGCAACAACAACCCCACCCAGGAGTTATCCCTCTAATCCCATATATTTACACTGCTCACCACCATGACACTAAGGGTCAATTTACCAAGGCCAATCAACCTAACCCCCACATCTTTGGATTGTAGGAAGAGACCGGAATACCCAGAGGAAACCCATGCAGACACAGGGAGAACGTGCAGATTCCGTACAGGCAGTGACCCAAGTCGGAATTGAACCCGGGTCCCTGATACTGTGAGGCAGCAGTGCCAATCACTGTGCCATCATGACTCCAGAAGTACTCTGCTGGAGCAACCCTAAACAAATCACAGTGCTCTGCTCTCACCTCACGGGTGTTTGTGCCTTCCTCCTCCTCAAATAAGAATCATAGAAACATAGAAACCCTACAGTGCAGAAAGAGGCCATTCGGCCCATCGAGTCTGCACCAACCACAATCCCACCCAGGCCCTACCCCCATGTCCTTACACATTTAAACACTAATCCCTCTAACCTACGCATCTCAGGACACTAAGGGGCAATTTTAGCATGGCCAATCAACCTTACCCGCACACCTTTGGATTGAAGAAGGCAATTTTCCCTTAAAAATTTCTCTGATTGAAACAGCAAGTGCCTAACCTTTACTCTAAAGACCCTAATCTTCACTGACTCCACATTGAGAAATGAATCTCCCATTCATTGTAAAGTCCTTCATCAAATCTTATGGGAAATAGGAGCAGGAGTAGCTCATTCAGCTCCGCGAATTTTCACTGCCATTCAGTCGATCTTTGCTGATCTTTGACTTTGATGCCATATACCTACCCTATCCCCACATTCCTTGGTCCCTTCAGTTCCCAAAAATCAATCAACTTACATCTTAAATACAAGCAGTAACTGAACATTCACAGATGTAGAGAATTCCAAAGATTCACAGCCACCTGGGAGAAGAATTTTTCGTCAACTCATTCCTTAGCCTGAGACCATGACCCCAACTCGTTGATTTGATTTGATTTAATTTATTATTGTCACATGTATTAGGATACAGTGAAAAGTATTGTTTCTTGCGCACTATACAAACAAAGCATAACGTACATAGAGAAGGAAAGGACAGGGTGTAGAATGTGGTGTTACAGTCACAGCTCAACCCTGGAATACCTAACTAAGAAAGACACCTATGCTGTACTAAGCTGTAGTATTTATTAACTACAGCTCAGCCTTTAACACCATTATTCCTGTTAAACTCATCTCCAAATTCCAGGGCCTGGGCCTCGGCTCCTCCCTCTGCAACTGGATCCTAAACTTCCTACCCCACAGACCGCAATCAGTAAGGAATGGCAACAACACATCCAAAATTGTACCTGCCTCTACTACCACCTCTGGCAGCTTGTTCATTCTCAACATCGTGATTCCATGACATCACTGTGTCCTCAGTCCCCTATAATACTCTTTATTAGCCTACCATTGTGTGGTCAAATACACCTCCAACTCAATTTTTAAGCTTGCTGACGATACCACTGTGGTGAGTTGGTAGCGATTCTGGTGAACTGGTGCAATGACAATAATTTCTCCCTCAATGCCAACAGAACAAAGGAGATTGTCATCAACTTCAGAAAGCGTAGAGGAAAACATGCCCCTATCTACATCAATGGCGACAAAGTAGAAATGATCAAGAGCTTCAAATCTTTAGGTGTCCAGATTGCCAACAACCTGTCCTAGTCCCCCCTTGCCGACACTATAGTTAAGAAAGCCCACCAGCACCTTTATTTTCCAAGAAGACTAAGGAAATTTGGCATGTCAGCTACGACTCTCACCAACTTTTACAGATGCACCATAGAAAGCATTCTTTCTGGTTGTATCACAGCTTGGTATGGCTCCTGCTCTGTCCAAGACTGCAAGAAACTACAAAGCGTTGTGAATGTAGCCCAATCCATCACGCAAACCTGCTGCTGTCACACTTTTGAATGGATCTACCTTGCATTAAATTGATCTTTCTCTAAACCCTAGCTGTGATTGTAACTCTACATCTTGCATTCTCTGCTGTCCTTCTCTGTGAACAGTATGCTTTGTCTGTGTAACATGCAAGAAACAATACCTTTCACTGCGTACTAATACATGCGACAATAATAAATCAAACCAAATCAAGTCAGCTAGGGGGTGTAGAGAAAGATAAACTTAATATAAGGTATAGCCATTCAAAGGGAAGAAGCTGGCCTAGAATCAGTTGGTACGTGTCCTCAGACTTTTGTATCTTTTTCCCAAGGGAAGAAGGTGAAAGAGAGAATGTCCAGGGTGCATGGGGTCTTTGATTATGCTGGTTGCTTTTCCTAGGCAGTGGGAAGTATCAATCATAGAACCCTACAGTGCAGAAAGAGGCCCTTCAGCCCATTGAGTCTGCACCAGGCCCTATCCCCATATCCCTACATATTATACCCACTAGTCTCTCTAACCTATGCATCCCTGGACACTAAGGGACAACTTCTTAGCATGGCCAATCAACCTAACCCGCACATCTTTGGACTGAGAATGTAAGTCAGAGTCAATGGATCTTCTAGACTCCACACCAGGGAAATCAGCTCCTCAGCACCTACCCTGTTAAATCCTCTAAGAATCTTATCCATTATCATCAGATCACCTCCCATTCAGCTAAACTCCAGAAAATTATCGGCCCATTCTCACCATCTCACCTTTGCATTCTCTGCCCCTGGAAATGTCCTCGATATCTCCAGTCTCTCCTCACAAACACAGTTTCCCACTGCTGATGTGATACTGCAGTAATGTTTGAAATAATTTTTTTATATTATTCATTCATGGGACATGGGTGTCACTGGCTGGGTCAGCATTCATTGTCCACCCCTAATTACCCTTGAAGAGTCAATCATATTGTTGTGGATCTGAAGTCAAATGTAGGCCAGGCCGGGTAAGGACAGCAGATTTCCTTCCACATCTTGCAAGGAAGCATTAAGTTTCCACTCAATTACTTGTTGGCTTGAAAATGGAGAGCGGCATGTGTATTTGGAGTTTCAGGATACTGGAGTTTAACACAGATCATGATTTTCATCATCAAAATACTGTTTAATGAATACTGTTTCAGGCCTCTTGCTAAATCCACCGACCCAGCAGGATTTGCACCTATGACTAACAGGATAGGAGAATTGCCGCTCACAAATGTTCATAGGTTAACAGAGGCTGCACGGTGGCACAGTGGTTAGCATTGCTGCCTCACAGCACCAGGAACCCAGGTTCGATCCCCGATTTGGGTTACTGCCTGTGTGGAGTCTGTATGTCCTCCCTGTGTCTGCATGGGTTCCCTCCGGGTGCTCCAGTTTCTTCCCACAGTCCAAAAATGTTCGGGTTAGATTGAAAACACCAGGTTAAAGTCCAACAGGTTTATTTGGTAGCACAAGCTTTCGGAGTGCTGTTCAGAGCTCTGAAAATTCATGCTGCCAAATAAACCCATTGGACATTAACCTGATGTTGTGAGACTATTTACTGTGCCTACCCCAGTCCAACACCAGCAACTCCACATCCAGGTTAGATTAGTTGGCCGTGATAAATTGCCCCTTAGTTTCAGGGAGTTAGCAGGAGAAATGAGTAGGGTTATGGGTGGGATTGTGGTCGGTGCATCCTTGATGCCTCTGTCTGCGCTGTAGGGATTATATGAAAGTAGAATTGAGGGCACAATCAAATCAGCAATGATCTTATCAAATGGCACAGCAGTGTCAAGGGGCTGAAAAGCCTACTCTGCTCCGAAATATTCTGTCTGTATAATCAGATTCAGTACCAACTTTCCAAAGGAAAATATGTATTGGAAAAGGAGAAACTTGGGGGGGGGGCAGGGAACTTGAAAACCTAGCACAAACGTGATGGGCCCAATGGCCTCCTTCTGTGCCGTTTGATTCTAAGACTGCTTCTGAGAGAACTGATGAATTCTCTTCGACAGAACATCACCAATATCACAGGCATGACAATCACCCCACAACTGGCCTTAATGATATCAATCACTTCTCTTATAGTTACACCTTCATTACAAATCTGTCAAGTCTTATTCTAACAAAATGGTTCTGATTAGCTATTTTATTTTGTCAGAAGCACAGCCAATTCAAACTAATCTGATCTATTATAAAGCTTTGGCTGCTGTTTTGTGCTCCTTCATCCATACCTGGCTTGTTAGATCTTTGAACTGTAGCTCAAAATCACCAGCTGGGCTGATGTTCCAGCTGTGTATCAGTGGTTTTGCGCAAATGGCTATTTAAAGGTGCATTATTGATGGGGAAAAATGATCAGTGAACTTGTATTCATTGGTAAGGACAAAGAGACTTGAGTTCCTGGCATGGCAGGTTCGAGTTGCCTGTTTACACAGGGTTACAATTTTAGCTGAAATGGAGCTAGATAATGCTGGCCTTCATCGCGAGGGGGATTGAATATAAAAGTAGGGAGGTCTTGCTGCGGCTGTATAGGGCATTGGTGAGGCCGCAGCTGGAGTACTGTGTGCAGTTTTGGGCGCCGTACTTACGCAAGGATATTTTGGCCTCGGAGGGAGTGCAGAGGAGGTTTACTAGGCTGATGCCGGAGTTGAGGGGGTTGAGCTATGAGGAGAGGCTGAATAAACTAGGCTTGTACTCGTTAGAGTTTAGAAGAATGAGGGGAGATCGCATTGAGACGTATAAGATGATGAATGGGATGGATAGGATAGAGGTGGAGAGACTCTTCCCGCTCAGAAAGGATAGTAGGACTAGGGGGCACAGCCTCAAGATAAAGGGGGGGGCGGTTTAGAACGGAGTTGAGGAGGAACTTCTTCACTCAAAGGGTGGTGAATCTCTGGAATTCTCTGCCCGTTGAAGTGGTGGAGGCTACCTCGTTAAATATTTTTAAGACGCGGGTTGATGGGTTTTTGATAAGAGAGGGGATTGAGGGTTATGGGGAGAGGGCGGGAATGTGGAACTGAGCCACGACAGATCAGCCATGATGTTATTGAATGGCGGGGCAGGCTCGAAGGGCTAGATGGCCTACTCCTGCTCCTATTTCTTATGTTCTTATGTTCTTATGTTCTTATAGAAGGAAGAAAGGGCTGAAATACCGTCAAGGCTCACGTTGCTCTAGGTGTGGTTATGCATAAAAGGGAATAAAAAGGAAAGAAAGACAGTCAACTTAAACCAAAAGAGAAAATGCTGGAAAATCTCAGCGGGTCTGGCAGCATCTATAAGGAGAGAAAAGAGCTAACGTTTCGAGTCCATACGACCCTTTGTCAAAGCTGAGTCAACTTAAAGCCTTGTTAACATCATCAAGGATGAATTCTATAGAGCGAACTTGGCAAGCAAAACCAGTTTAAAGGATTTGATTTGATTTGATTTGATTTGACTTGATTTGAATTATTATTGTCAGATGTATTGGAATGTAATGAAAAGTATTGTTTCTTATGTGCTATACAGATAGAACATACTGTACATAGTGTACATAAGGGAGAAGGAAAGGAGACGGTGCAGAATGTAGTGTTACAGTCATAACTGGATGTAGAGAAAGATCAATTTAATGTGAAAGGACGATTCAAAAGTCTGACAGCAGCAGGGAAGAAGTTGTTCTTGAGTCAGTTGGTACATGTCCTCCGATTTCTGTATCTTTTTCCCGATGGAAGAAGGTGGAAGAGAGAATGTCTGGGGTGCATGGGATCCTTAATTATGCTGGCTGCTTTTCTGAGGCAGCAGGAAGTGTAGATAGAATCAATGGATGGGAGGCTGGTTTGCGTGATGGATTAGGCTACATTCACAACCTTTTGTAGTTTCTTGCAGTCTTTGTTGGAGCAGGATCCATACCAAGCAGTAATACAACCAGAAAGAATGCTTTCTATGGCGCATCTGTAAACGTTGGTGTGAGTCATAACTGACATGCCAGATTTTCTTAGCTTCTTGAGACAGTAGAGGCTTTGATGGGCTTTCCTAACTATGCCATCAGTGTGGAGGGACTTGGACAGGTTGTTGGCAATTTGGACTCCTAAAAACCTGAAGCTGTCGACCATTTCATCATCATTGATTTAGACAAGGGCATGTCTTCCATTACGTTTCCTGAAGTCGATGACTATCTCAAAGCCCACTAATGCCTTTACTTTCTCAGAAGACGAAAGAAATTTGGCATGTCAGCTATGACTCATAGAGCCATTGAGTCATAGAGGTTTACAGCATGGAAACAGGCCCTTTGGTCCTACTTGTCCATGCTGCCCATTTTTATGGCCTGAATCTAAATCTGAAATAAAAACAGAAAATTCTGGAAATATCCAACAGGTCTGGCAGCATCTGAGGAGAGAGAGTTAGAGTTAACATTTCAGACCTGTGACCTTTCTGCATCCAGTTCTAGTCGCCAAACTACCGGGAGGACGTGGAGGCTTTGGAGAGAGTGCAGAAAAGGTTTATCAGGATGTTGCCTGGTATAGAGGGTCTTAGGAAAGAGGTGAGATTGAATAAACTAGGGTTGCTCTCCCTGGAAAGACAGAGGTTGAGGCGTGACTTAATAGAAGTTTATAAAATTATGAAGGGCATTGATAGGGTGAACAGTTGAAAGCTTTATCCCAGGTCGGAAATGACAAACACAAGGGGTTGCAAGTTTAAGGTAAGGGGGTTGAGGTTCAATATAATATGCAGGGGACATATTTTACATAGAGGGTGGTGGGGGCCTGGAATGCACTACCAAGCAAGGTGGTTGAGACAGACACACTAGGATCATTTAAGACTCAGCTAGATAACCACATGAACAGACTGGGAATGGAGGGATACAAACGGATGGTCTAGTTAGGAACACATGATCGGTGCAGGCTTGAGTGGCCGAAGGGCCTGTTCCTGTACTGTATTATTCTTTATTCTTTCATCAGAGATGGAAAAAGATCGAAAATTGATAGATCTTGAACCAGTGAACAGGGTCCTGCTCTTGTAGCCATGGTATTTAGTTGGCTGATTCAATTGAGTTTCCGGTAAAGGGTGTTGATAGAGGGGGAGTCAGATTTTGTAATAGCATTGAATCATAGAATTCCTACAATGTAGAAGGAGACCATTGGTCCATGAACCTGCACTGACAACAATTCCACCTAAGCTCTATCCCCGTAACCCCACATATTTATTCTGCTATTTCCCCTGACAGTAAGGGTCAATTTAGCACTGGCAATCAACATAACCCACCCATCTTTGGACAGTGGGGGGAAACAAGAGCACCCAGAGGAAACCTACACAGATATGGGGAGAATGTGCAGACCCCACACAGACAGTGACCTGAGGCCAGAATTGAACCCGGGTTCCTGGTGCTGTGAACAGCCCCCAAACAAATAAAGGAAAAGAAAGGTGTGTGAGTTAGATGGATTAGTTGAGTAAATGTGTGGATTTACTTAGGTAGGACGGAGGATGGAAGTGGGTAAGATGCTTTCTGTAGGAGGATCGGTGTAGGCTTGATGGGCCAAATGGCCTCCTTCTGCACTCTCTATGAGTTTACAGGCACTAGGGCATCCTGTGCCACTGTGAATCAATCTCAGATTAATCCACAATTTGCTATGGTAAATTGACAACTTTCTTTAAAGAGTGACCCTCTGATAAAGGGTCACCTAGGCTCAAAACGTTGGCTCTATTCTCTCTCCATAAATGCTGTCAGACCTGCTGAGATTTTCCAGCATTTTCCTGTTTTAGATTCCTGCAGAAATCTCTTTCATTTCCTTCCCATTCCCCCTCACCCCACACTTAATATCAATTGACCTTAGAATCCTACAGTGCAGAAGGAGGCCATTCGGCCCATTGAGTCTGCACCAACCACAATCCCACACAGGCCGTATCCCCATAGCCCCATGCATTTACCTTAGCTAGTCCCCCTAACACTAAGGAGCAATTTAACATGGCCAATCCACCTAACCCACACATCTTTAGACTGTGGGAGGAAAACGGAGCACCTGGAGGAAACCCACACAGACACGGGGAGAATGTGCAAACTCCACTCCGAAGCCAGGAATTGAAGCCAGGTCCCTGAAGCTGTGAGGCAGCAGTGTTAACCACTGTGCCACCTGGATTAACAGCCTGCTCTGCAACCACAACCCAACCCCCAGTGATGCTCAACTGTCAAAAATGGGTTGAACTATCCACTTGTGAGATGTGACCGACATTTGGGGTGGGATTCTCTGGCCACACTTAACCCAAAACTGGAAAATCCCACCAGAGATCAATGGGCTTTTGTATGGTCTGCCCCCCCTCCCCACCCACTACAAATCCCATGGCAGGATGGGACAGGGGCATTCCTCCCACGGTTGCCGTGTTCACCAAGAACCCAGCTAAGTTAAAATCTGCCCCTAATATGTCTTTCTCGAGGAGAGATACTATATCAAACACAAATAGGAGCAGAGCAAGATTAGGTACTTGGCTTGAGATCCGAAATCCGTTTCTCTGCTGCTGAACATTCAATATAGATCTTAATGGTCTCGGCACATAATGCCTTCACATCCATCAAGAGGTAACAAAGAAAAGTGTATTTTAATTGTAAAATAAACAAGAGTGATGGGCATTCAGCTCCAAATTGCCGCAGACTGATTTACTCTCAGATTAATCTGGGCAGCCCGCTGAAAGAACCATCTAGTTTGATCCCAAATCAGGCAGATGGCTATAGCCAGGCAGAAGATTAATAATATTCAAAACGCACAGCCTTAATAAATAACTTACTGCATGATTTATATATAATTCAAAACATTTTAGCTCTGACCGCCTGAATAATGCATAAACTACATGGACAGTGCATCATAATACAGTCTACTCCTGATAATGTTCAAGTCATTTTTTACAACAAATAATTAGAATTATCCTGTGATTCCAATTTGGCAAGTTCAATAACAAACCGGAATGGGAATTTAGTAGTGAAAAAGGATTGATTTATCAAATAATTTGAATTAAGTAACTGTAAGAGGAGTCAACTGTAATTACATTTCAGGACTCAAAGGAACAAATCAAAATAGGCCTTTTAAAAACGTCCATCATTAAATTGAATGTAGCTTATCGCCGTATTAAGCACTGTAATAAGAGACAGCTAATATTGATTTCTCATTGGCATGCTAATCGGATTGCATCTATGATCTGAGTTTCTAAACCAGGTTGCTCAATTCAGTCTTCATTAGCTTCACAAATAACCTGAACTTCAACCAGGATGTAACAAAAGCTCTCTCCACCCTCCCCATGACCCCAGGAAAGTGCATCCTCGGCCAAGTGTCTTCAAAGTGTCTTTGTTGGGCTTCCATCCTCCAATGAGGATAGGAGGACGGAGAGGAAGTAGCATAATGGTATTGACATTGGACTAGCAGCCCAGAGATCCAGGGTAATGCTCTGGGAACCTGGGTTTGAATCCCAGATGGTGAAATTTGAATTTGATTAAAAAAAAACTTCTGGAATTAATAGATAACTGTCATGGGTGGAGGGAGGGCTCATAACGTTAAAATGGCGGCACGGGCTCGTTGGGCTGAAGGGCCTGTTTCCCAGGCTGTTTTGTTCTTTGTTAATTAAAAACCTTAAACCTACCTGATTCTCATGAATGTCTGTAAAGGAAGAAAATCTGCCCTCCTTGCCTGGCCTGGCCTACACGTGACTCCATCAGGGAATGATGGCCGAATGGTTTTATCACTGGATAATTAATTCAAAAACTCAGCTAATATTTTGGGGACCCATGTTCAAATCCCACCACAGCAGATGATGGAATTAGAATGCAATTAAAAATATGTGGAACTAAGAATCTATAGATGACCGTGAAATCATTGTCGACTGTTGGAATAAACCATCTAATATTCTTTGAGAAAGGAAGTCCGCTATCCTTACCTGGTCTGGCCTACATGTGACTCCAGAGCCACAGCAACTCACAGAGCCACTTCCCTCTGCCTCAGAAAAGCAGCCCCCATAATCAAGGACCCCATGCACCTCAGTCATACTGTCCTCTATCTTCTTCCATTGGGAAAAAGATACAAAAGTCTGAGATCACTTACCAACCGATTCAAGAACAGCTTCTTTCCTACTGCCATCAGACTTTTGAATGGACTTAACTCGCATTGAGTTGATCTTTCTCTGCACCTTTATTATGACTGTAATACTACATCCTGCACTCTATGCTTTTCTTCTCTATTTAACGGTGTGCTTTGTCTGTATAGCACACAAAAAACAATACTTTCCATTGTATACTGATACATGTGATAATAATAAATAAAATAAAATGAAACCAAGGTGGTTAACACTCAACTGCCCTCTGAATTGGCTTAGCAAGTTCAAGGGCAATTAGGATTGGGGAATAAGTGCTGGCCCAGCCAGCGATGTCCACATCTCCTGAATGAATTTTTAAAAATCCATTATGAAATCAGCAGTGGGGTTGTTTGCTAACAGTTCGGTTTCTTTCAGAAACCCTCTGATAGTGAAGAAGAAGCTGGATCTAGATTAAGGACTGGAACACGATCTATGACGTGTGACAGGTACCAAGCAAGCTGTTTTAAGTGCCAGGAAATGACCACCCAGAGCACGAAAGATATGAAATATCCCCGCTTAACTGTAAAGGACACTGGCATAAAATTCCTACAGTGCAGAAGGAGGCCATTCAGCCCATCAAATCCACATCAATTCTCTGACAGAGTATCTTACCCACACCTTACCCCCACAGCCTCCCCACCATGAATACAGGAGTTGGGACGTCTTGCTGAAGTTGTGCAAGACATTGGTAAGGCCACACTTGGAATACTGTGTGCAATTCTGTCACCCTGTTATGGAAAGGATATTATTAAATTAGAAGGAGCGCAAAAGAGATTCACTAGGACGCTACCGAGACTTGATGGTTTGAGTTATAAGGAGAGGCTGGATAGACTGGGACTTTCTTTCCTGGAGCGTAGGAGGCTGAGGAGTGATCTTATAGAGGTCTATAAAATAATGAGGTGCATAGATCAGCTTGATGGTCAACATCTTTTCCCAAAGGTAGGGGAGTCTAAAACTACAGGGCACAGGTTTAAGATGAGAGTGGAGATAAAAGTGTCCAGAGGGGCATTTTTTTCACACAGAGCGTGATGAGTGTCTGGAACAAGCTGTCAGAGGTAGTAGTAGAGGAGGTACAATTCTGTCTTTTAAAAAGCATTTAAACAGTTACATGGGTAAGATGGATATAGAGAGATATGCGCAAAAAGCGCACAATTGGGACTAGCTTAGGGATTTAAAAAAAAGGTCGGCGTGGACAAATTGGGCTGAAGGCTCTGTTTCCATGTTTAAACCTCTATGATTCTACCTGTCCTATACATCTCAGGAAACTAAGGCATGGCCAATCCACTTGACAGCACATCTTTTCATCTGTGGGAAGAAACCAGAGCACCTGAGGAAACCCACACAGACTCGGGGAGAACGTGCAGACTCTATACTTTCACCCCAGGCCAGAATTGAACCCAGGTCCCTGGAGCTGTGAGGTAGCAGTGCTAACCACTGTGCCACTCCACTCCATGCTGATCCTCTCCTATCAGCATCTTACATAGCTTTTACTTCAGTGAAACAGCCTCTTTAATCTTTCCTGCAAAATATGGGTGACTAAGGCTTTACCCTATATATTGCCCTGTAGCTTTACGTCCTGAATATCTTTAAATAAAATATGGAGAGAAATGCTCATTGCTATCTCTTAATATTTAAAACTGGGCGCAGACCTAAAATGGCACAATCTCTGTCAAATAAAACAAGTTACCTGGCAGTACCAGGGAAACTCACACATCATAATTTCTGAAAAGTCACAAACAAGCCTCCTGTGAGCTGCAAAGACCAAATCCAAAGAGAACTATACAAAGGCCATCTGCGTTTCAAAATCCATGATGGCCAGCAGAAGTCTGCTCATCTGCTGAGACAAAGAGCCTAAAATCTTCCTTTCAATTGTTAATGGATGAGGCATTCACCAATCCCAGGACCCAAGTAAGAGAAACACACTCTTCGTTGAAGACAGTATAAATAGGTAGGAGTCATGTAATATGGACCTCTGGTTTGTGGAACCAGTAACATTGCCTTGATGTACTGTGAAGTCTCAGTCTGTTATTTTGCCATCTAACCAGCAGCATCACAAACAAGGAGCTCTGACCCAGGTGGGACACCTGGCCCCATCCACTTGACAGGAAATTCTGTACTATTTCCGACAGCACTGAATAATTCTACTTGCTTATCTCATTACATGAAGTCAACACCACTAGAAAAGCGAATTATCCAGCATTGCTTTTCAGCCCGCTGACCACATATTGGTACCAGTGACATAGGTAGGAAAAGGAATGCAGTCCTGAAGTGTGAATATAGAGAGGTAGACAGAAGACTAAAGTGCAGGACCTCGAAGATAGCAATTTCTGGACTACCAATGTTGGACTACGTGTAGTGAAAATAGAACTAGGAGGATTAGATAGATGAATGCGTGGCTTAAGAGCTGGTGCAGGGGGCAGGGATTTAGATTTTTGGATCATTGGGATCTTTTCTAGGGAAGGGGTGATCTGTTCAAGAGGGATGGGTTACACCTGAACCTGGGACTAATATCCTGGCGGGGATATTTGCTAGATCCACTTGGGAGGGTTTAAACTAGTTTGGCATGGGGGTGGGACCCAAAGCAGTAGGGAGACAGAAGAGAAGGTTGAGGACAGCACAGACGTTAAAGACAGCACATTAAGTAGCAAAGGCAGTGTCTGTAATCCTGACACCAGACAGATCAGGCAAAAGCAGAGCAGAGTGCAAGGGAAGGCATTCAGCATGCTTGGTTTCAATGGTCAGAACATTGAATACAGGAGTTGGGATGTCTACTTGAGGCTGTACAAGGCGTTGATAAGGCCACACTTGGTATACTGTGTGTGATTCTTGCCACCCTATTATAGAAAGGATATTATTAAGCCAGAAAGAGTGCAGAACAGATTTACTAGGATGCTACTGGGACTTGATGGTTTGGGTTATAAGGAGAGGCTGGATAGACTGGGACTTTGCTGGAACATAGAAGGCTGGAGGGTGATCTTATAGAGGTCTGTAAAATAAAGAGGGGCATAGATCAACTAGAAAATCAATATCTTTTCCCAAGATAGGGGAATATAAAGCTTGAGGGCACGGTTTAAGAAGAGACAAAAGTGTCCAGAGGGGCAATTTTTTTCACACAGAGGGTAGTGAGTGTGTGAAACAAGCTGTAAGAGGTAGTAGTAGAGGCGGATACAATTTTGTCTTTTAAAAAGCATTTAGACAGTTATTTGGGTAAGATGGGTACAGAGGGATATGGGCCAAATGCAAGCAATTGGGACTAGTTTTGGGGTTTAATAAAAAGGGTGGCATGGACAAGTTGGGCCAAAGGGCCTGTTTCCATGTTGTAAACGTCTGACTCTGTGACTCCCCCAATATCCGGAGCTTAAGTATTACCACTTAGTTCTTGTAACATCTTAGTAAATCTTTATTTGCACCATAACGCTCCTATATAAAAGCCAGAACATCTAACCTATCTGCTACACAAGTTTAACATAACCTCTCTGCTTTTCATTTCTAACTTTTTAAAAATGAACCCCAGTGTTGTGTTTGTTTTTTCAAAAAATAAAAAAAGGTACTAGCTTGTGTTAGCATATCCACAGCCTCAGATTCCTTTGTCCATTTAGGCATTTATTTCCAAGCATTTGTTACCCCCTATTCTTCTTACCAAAATGTACCAGCTCACCTATTGAATTTTGTCAATTATATAGCCATTTGGTAAATTTATTAATGTCTTTCTGTATTTTATTATAGTGCTTTTGACGTGAATCACAGATTTTGAAATTGTTTATGCAAATTATTAACAGTGGTCTCAGCAACTCTCCTTAAGTACCATCACAGCCTACCTTTAGCTGGCCTAAGTAATTCAGCTCAGCCTTCAACACCATTAATCCTACGAACCTCATCTCCAATCTCCATGGCCTGGGCCTCGGCTGCTCCCTCTGCGATGGGATCCTGAACTTCCTAACCTACAGATCACAATCAGTAAGGATAGGCAACAACACCTCCTCCACGATCATCAACACCAGTATGGCTAAATTCCCCTCCAACTTGATTTTCAAGTTTGCTGACAACACCACCATAGTTGGTCGGATATCAAATAATGACGAGACAGAGTACAGGAATGGGTTAGAAAACCTGGTGAACTGATATGATGACAATAATCTCTCTCTCCATGTCAAGAAAATAAAGGAGATTGTCATCGACTTCAGGAAGCATAAAGGAGAACATGCTCCTGTCTACATCAACAGGGACGAAATAGAAAGGGACGAGAGCTTTAGGTTTTTAGGTGTCCCGATCGCCGACAACCTATCCTGATCCCCCCATGCCAACACTAATTAAAAAGCTCACCAACTTTCTCAGAAGACTAAGAAAATTTGGCATGTCAGCTATGATGTTCACCAACTTTTACAGATGCACAATAAAAAGCATTTTTTCTACTTGTATCACAGCTTGGTATGGCTCCTGCTCTGCCCAAGACCGCAAGAAACTACAAAAGGTCATGAATGTAGCCCAATCCATCATGCAAACCAGCCTCCCATCCGTTGACTCTGTCTACACTTCCCACTGCCTCGGCAAATCAGCCAACATAATTAAGGACCCCACGCACCCCAGACATTCTCTCTTCCACCTTCCTCCATCAGGAAAAAGATACAAAAGTCCGAGGTCACGTACCAACCGACTCAAGAACAGTTTCTTCCCTGCTGCCATCAAACTTTTGAATGGACTTACCTTACATTAAGTTGATCTTTCTCTACACCCTAGCTGTGTCTGTAAAATTACGTTCTGCACCCTCTTGTTTCCTTCTCCATGAACGGTGTGCTTTGTCTGTATAGCACACAAGAAGCAATATTTTTCACTGTATGTTAATACATGTGACAATAATAAATCAAATCAAATCAAATCTCCATTCACGCTGGCTGTGGCAGTGTGAGCGGCCTGAGAATTCTGGTCAATATTTCAACTCAAAGTCTTTTCCAGATGTCACAAGCTGGGTTTATTGCTCCCCCCACCCAATGCTGGCTTTCCGGTATGGCATCCTGTCTGGGTTCCTGCCTGCTCCAACCACACAGTGATTTTATGCTGGGTGGGCAAGGTCTCCAATGGTAAGTCTGCTCATGCCTCACCTGAGACCCACATGTGGCAATTGATGACTACTTCAGGTCCATTGCCAACTTCTAGGCTAGCAGGTGAATTGAAATTCTTTGAGGAAACCCAAAAAATAATCCAAGTTAGATCTGAGGCTGGAAGGGGTGGGTAGGAGGGTCCCCCCCATCAGAAACTATCTTCTGAACTGGAAGCAACAACCATAGAATAGAAGAAATAGAAGTGAGGAAGTTACACAAAGGATAAAAATTACTGTCAGCAATGTTATATAAACGTTTAGTACATTTGCATCAAATTTCACTTTCCATTATTTTAATGGGAGCATGTATGTGCTTCTGCTAAAATAACAAAGAAAATAATTTGTCGTAAGCACACTCAGTATTTGTACAGTAACCATGGATAGATGCTTGTACCTATGGAGTGTCCTTTCCATATCTATTGTTACTGAGACCGTTAATACAATCCCAGTTACACAAATAGGACAAGGTGCCCCATGAGTGCATATGCTTGAACTAAGTGATCTCACCTGAGCAGCCGTGTCGCACAAGAATGCTGTAGATTGGACCTCAGGGCATCAGCAATACATAAATGGCAATAGGTATGGGTACAGTTGACAAGGAGTGGGGAGCACAATGCCAGAGGAATCTTTTAAGAGTAGCCAGAAGGAGGTACATGAAGTACCTAGTGAAAGCCTCATGGAAAAGTAAATTGTGTTTCCACTTCAATGCCTGTCACCCCACTAACGCTTGGTGACATTCCGAACTCCCTCCCCCTCCCAGCCTCTGCCACCAGGCCTTCCCTATGGTCCCCATCTTGGGACCCTGGCACTGATCTTTCTCCCTCATTTCCTAGACAGTGCTGTCCTGAACTTCTGTAGCACTGTTGCTGCACCGACTAGAACTAATGGCCAACCTGATTGCCCAGCAGCTGTCTAAGATTTAATTTGATTTGATTTATTATTGTTACATGTATTGATGTACAGTGGAAAGTATTGTTTCTTGCGCACAAAGCATACAGTTCATAGAGAAGGAAAGGAGAGGGCACAGAATGTAGTGTTACAGTCATAGCTAGGGTATAGAGAAAGATCAACTTACTGCAAGGTAGGTCCATTCAAATGTCTGACAGTAGCAGGGAAGAAGTTGTTCTTGAGTCAGTTGGTACGTGACCTCAGATTTTTGTATCTTTTCCCTGACGGAAGAAGGTGGAAGAGACAATGCCTGGGGCATGTAGAGTCCTTAATTATGTTGGCTGCTTTACCAGGCACATTTTGCATTCTGACTGATAATGAAGAGACCAATCTGTGAGATACAAGTTCTAACCCATGTGCTGCCTATGAGGTGACTATCCGGTGTCTTTGTGGGTTCTTGTTTTCAGTGTTGACTCCAGTTGCTATGCCACTGTGACCATTGCTTATCACAATTGGAGTCTCTGGAGTTACATTTAGGCCATTTTCACCTTGGTTAGTGTCTCCCAGTTGTGAAAGATTGACTTGAGAGGCCTTCCTCGCTGTCATCCTCAAAATGGAGCTTTGGGTGTCGTGTTAGTCTTAAGTTTTCAGCTATCTTGCAGTTGAAAATTTTCAGGAATGCATCCATCTTACCCTGTGAATGTGCCTGAGTCAGCAAAATGATTGGTGAGTGCTAACATATCTGGAGAATTTTTTTTAATGTTAAAACATTTTAAAAATATTTTTAGTGGACATCACTGGCTGGGCCAGCATTTATTGCCTGTTCCTAACTGCCTTCAACTGAGTGGCTTGTTTGGCCATCTCAGAGGGCATTTCCAGAATCCAGGATCCCTACTATGTAGAACAAGACTGTTCAGCCCATCAAGCCTGCTCGGATAACAATCCCACATAGTCCTATCCTCATAACCCCATGTATTTACCCTGCTAATCCCCCTGACACTAAGGGACAATTTAGCAGGGCCAAACCACCTAACCTGCACATCTTTGGAGCGTGGGAGGAAATTGAGGCACCCCCATGCGGACACGGGGCGAACATGCAAACACCACATGGTCACCCAAGGCCTGAGCTCAACCCAGGTCCCTGGTGATGTGAGGCAGCAGTGCTAACCACTGTGCAGCCAATGCCACCCTTTGGAGTCAACCACCTTACTTTGGATCTGGAGTCACATGGAGGATATTTCAGAGGGCAGCTGAGAGTCAACCACATTGCTGTGGCTCTGGAGTCACATTCAGGCCAGACCAGTTAAGGAGGCAGATTTCCTTCCCTAAAGGACATTAGTGAACCAGATGGGTTTTTACGACAAACATGGTTATTATTAAATTTTTAGTTCGTGATTTTATTGGATTCAAATATCACCATCTGCCTTGACGGGATTCGAACATCATCCCTGGACTCTGGATTACTAGTCCAGTGACAACACCACTATGCCACCACCTCCTACTGCAGGATTTTTCCACAGACTGCCAAAGATCACAGATGCCCCCTTGATTTTATAAATATCTAGCATTGGCCTTTTTGAAACATTTGCTAACAGCTTAAAAAAAATTGATCTCCAGTTTACAGCTTTGAAGATTTGCTGCATTTTATTATTTAATAAAGCAGGCTATCGTAGCAAAAAAATAAGTTACTTGAATTTGATCATTACGAATTTCCAACAATGTTACCAGCTTAAAAGAAATCTGTGCGGTAGCATCCTGTATTCTGTAATAGTTCACACTCGCTTCGCAATTTCATCTTGCTTTTTATAAGGCTGGGTAAATTGGATCTATATTCCCTGGAGTTTAGAATGAGAGGTAATCTCATTGAACATTCAAGAGTCTGAGGAGGCTTGACAGGTAGATACTGAAAGGTTGTTATCCCCTGGCTGGGGAATTTAAAACAAGATGGCAGAGTCCCAGGATAAGGGTCCGATCATTTCAGACTGAGGAGTAGAGAAACCTTTTCACTCTAAGGCTTGTGAATCTTCGGAATTCTCTACCCCAGAGAATTGTGGATGCTCCATCATTGAATATAATTAAGACATGTAGTTTGAACTGGCCACCAACCAGTCACAGCTTCAGGATATGATGGACAATTTTGACATAATCTTGCATCCAGGTACTGAATAAATAAATGATTCCAGTATGCTAAAGTAATATAAATTCCAAAATCCACTGTAATTACTTATTAGAATATCAGTTAACTTTTTATATTGATTTCATGTTATAAGCAAATATATTACAAAATACGCAAATTATTTTGCATTATTGCTATGAATTCTGATTACAAATTAGCAGAGACAGTGGCATAATGGCGTTGTCACGAGACTAGCAATCCGGAGACCTGGTTTCAAATCCCACTGTAGCAGATGGTGAAATTTGTATTGAATAAAAATTTCTGGAATTAAAAGTCTGATGATGCCCATGGAAACCCCATTGTTGGAAAAACCTATCTGGTGCACTAATGTCCTTTGGGGAAGGAAATCTGTTATCCTTGTCTTTTCGGGCCTACATGTGGAACAGGCTAGCACTGCTGCTTCACAGCTCCAGGCACCCGGCCTTAGTTGATGTCTGTGTGGAGTGTTACACGTTCTCCCCTTGTCTGTGTGGGGTTTCCTCTGTGTGCTCCAGACCCACAACAATGTGGTTGACCCTTAAATGCTCCGAAATGGAGGGCAGTTAAGGATGGGCAATAAATGCATTTCCAACCAGCGATGCCACATCCCATAAATGAATAATAAAATAAAAATCCAGTATTTTCTGATATTTAAATAGTCCGTAAATTAGACTGAGGACAAGCGAAATGATCAATTCTGGATACACATGGCAGATCAAAGGTAGTATCCGTAAAAAGACAATGTTGAAGGTGTAGCCATTTGTCAGAAATGAATCAAACTTTATGGTGATAGCGGGAAGAAAGTTTGTAATGCAATGAATGAAGAAAAATGCTAAAATTCACAAGGAAAGAGTGAAACAGACCCATGCAGTAATATTTCCTGTTTGAAATAAATGTAACATTGTTCTCTATCAACAGGCTGCCTATGTGAGAAGCCTGACCACTGAATTCAATAGACCTATCAATCAGTTAAATAGTTGTAAGGCACCGGGTTATATATCCCATGTGTACCTATGCCTGCAGCAAGGCTGGCCATTCACTCTGCAGCCAGATGGAAACCTCACCATAGAAAATGTCTTGCTATAAAGAAAATCTCCTTAACATTTCTTGACTCAAAATCGGAAGCATCGCTGAAAGCAAAATCCTGTGGCTGATCTCCAGCAGATACTGTAGATAGTTGCAAGCAAAAGGCATGGTGGCACAGTGGCAAGAACTGCTGCCTTACAGTTCCAGGGACCCGGGTTCAATTCCGGCCTTGGGTGGCTGTGTAGAGCTGACATGTTCTCCCTGTGTTTCTTCCAGGTGCTCTTGTTTCATCCCATAGTCCAAAGATGTGTGGGTTAGATGGATTGGCCATGTTAAATTGTCTCTTAGTGTCGGGGGATTAGTAGGGTAAATATATGAGGATAGGGCCTGGGTGGGATTGTTGTCAGTGTAAGCTCGAAGAGCTTCCCTTTGCACCGTAGGGAGTCTATGATTTGAAAAATGTACTTTCTTCCAGAACTGTATCTTTACCTTATTGCCCAGAAACGAAGATCGCACAAAGCACTTTTCAACAAAAAAAGCAGTCAGTTCTGACTATTCACCTGCAATTTCCCCACAAGGTGTGTTTCTATAATCAGCGCAATGGGTTGTGAGGGGGAATTTAACCAAATCCATTTATGTGAATAAGAAACATTTCTATTTGTTTATATACCAAATTCAATCCAATCAAAATCCATGTCAAAGTCTCAGCAAGTGAAACGTTCCAGATCCAAGCTGATAAGACGGGCTCACCACTTCCTGACTTGGGCTTTATCTACATGATCCAAGCAGATTGGAGCAGGCATTGCAACTTCTGCAAAACTCAATCTCATTTGCATCTTAGCCAAAAGGCTAAGATGCCGCTTTAAAAAATTGCTTCAAATGAAGCCTCAGTGTAATCCCATGACTTCAAAGAAGTGCAGCACATCGATACTGTACTTGATCTTAGCCAAAAGTCCGAGAACATTTCTGCATTTCTTAAATGTTGCCCTTCCATTCAACGCAGATGAACACTGTAGTTGGTTGATCTAATGCAATTGAGATGCAGCTTTCAACTCAGTGCTGCTGAAAGAAGTCGAGTGTCACCTTGACACAGATCCCTCTCCTCTGTGACCCAGCTTTTGATCACACCTCCTAATTTATCCTTCCTTGCTTTGGCATCTGCTTCACTTATACGCCTGTGAAGTGCCTTATGCTGAAGATGTATATAAAAAAAACAAGTGCTTGATTTGGACTGCAACATTTTTAAACTGAAAAGAAAGCCTTCTTCTCAATTATTGATCAGAATTATCTGTAACTTTAACTCACTCATGTCAGGAATATTACTTACTTCTACCTAGCTAGCACAGAGCCTGTGCCTTTCACCTGCCCACTCCATCATAAGATGACCCAAATTTGCGATGTAGATGAGAATGAAATGACAATGCATGTATGTTCTGATCCTTCAACTCTTTGTTGTAAAATGAACGCATTAACATTTGTATAATTTAGGTCACTTTGATTAGTTATGAGTTTTTGAGCCTGATACAATTCCTAAACATTCATAAAAAAAGGCAACATTCATTACTTGATGAAATAGAGCTACGAATCTGTTGTGCTTGCTCAGCCAATTTGATTTGATTTGATTTATCGCATTTATTTACAGTGAAAAGCATTGTTTCTTGCACACTATACAGACAACGCATGCCGTTCATAGAGAAGGAAACCAGAGACTGCAGAATTAGTATTACAGTCATAGCTAGGGTGTAGAGAAAGATCAACATAATGCAAAGCAAATCCATTCAAAAGTCTGACAGCAGCAGGGAAGAAGCTGTTCTTGAGTCGGTTAGTACGTGATCTCAGACTTTTGCATTTTTTTTCCTGAAGGAAGAAGGTGGAAGAGAGAATATCCAGCGTCCTTAATTATGCAGACTGCTTTGCCGAGGCATCAGGAAGTGTAGAAAGAGTCAATGGATGGGAGGCTGGTTTGCGTGATGGTTGGGCTATGTTCATGACCTTCTGTAGTTTCTTGAGGTCTTGGGCAGAGCAGGAATCATACCAAGCTGTGATACAAGCAGAAAGAATGCTTTCTGCGGACATACACAAGCGACATATGGACATGTACAAGCGACTGCTTCACAAAATGTTTGCTTGCAGTGCTCAAAAGGAGTACAAGCGGGATTTTCTGGCCGTGCTTGCCTCAAGACCAGAAAATCCCACCCAAAGTCAATGTACCTCTGCATGGTCCGACCCCCCACCGCCCGCTGCCATTCCCATGGTGGGCAGGACAGGAAAATCCCACCCTACATTTCAAACTTTGTTCACCAAAAGAATAAAAGGCAGCACTAACCTACCTTTATTTAATTTTGCTACATCCAGTGGAAATTGAAAGGGGGCTTTTGTTAGCTTGACCTGCTTAGATATTACCACTGCATTTTATCAGTGATTGACAGTCATAAATGATAGGCTGAGGTTCAAATACTAGGGGCAAACTTTTATTTAAATAAAAAAACTGAGAATGTCAAAAATGTTCAGCACATCTGTCAGTAGGTTGACATTTCAGGGACAGACCCTTTTCTGTAACTTCACCATCTGAAAAGTGAAGGCAAGCCGATGAATTTGCTGTGCATTTCCAGTATTTCTTTTCATGGCTCAAACCCAGATGTCTCTCCAGATTATCACAGGCTAGACTTGTGACATCCACTAGCTTATCATCAAAGCCAACTGTGCAGGAAATTCTAAAAATGGGGTTTAAAAACATTCCTTAATTGCTGGTTTGATTAATGTTTAATGTCACAGTAAAATAGAAAATTGCAAACCCGAGCAATAACTGAATAATAAGTGTAGTCTGAAAATCAGTCACCAGTTTTGGTGACTGGTCAAACCTAAAAAAGCCTATCTCTTTCAGATAATGATTGAAGTTGCTATGCTTTGTAAAAAAAAAAATTGGATAAAATATCTTAATTTAGCCACTTGTTCATTAGGGTAATAACACAATGATAAAAAAGCAGAACAATTACGGACAGCACGGTGCCACAGTAGTTAGCACTGCGCCGGGACCCTGATTCAATTCCTGGCTTGGGTCAATGTCTGTGCGGAGCTCCTGTGTCTGCGTAGATTTCCTCCGGATGCGCCAGTTTCCTCCTTGACCGAAAGACGTGCTGGTTAGGCGCATTGGCCGTGCTAAATTCTCCCTCAATGTTCCTGAACAGGTGCCGGAGTGTGGTGACTAGGGGATTTTCACAGTAACTTCATGGAAGTGTTAATGTAAGGCTACTTGTGACACTAATAAATAAACTTACAACTTAAAATTGTTATCCCTGTGGCCATAGACGTGCGGGTTAGGTTGATTGGCCATGCTAAAATTGCTCTTAAGTGTCCTGAGATGCGAAAGTTAGAGGGATTAGTGGGTAAATATGTAGGGATAGGGGGGTAGGGCTTGGTAGGATTGTTTTTCAGTGCAGACCCGATGGGCCGAATGGCCTCTTTCTGTGCTGTATGTTTCTATGATATATTCAGAGATGGTAAGTAGGAAAGAAGGCAAAGAAGGTTGTATGTCCCACTTCTGACCTTAGGCCTAATCTTCCTAAATTATGCTACCAGAAGAGAGCTTTAAGGACCTGGTCAGAAAAATGTGAGTCCATATCCAATTTGAGTTTAATGGATGACACTGACTGCTTGGATTTTACAATGGGCTCCCTGCCACTGTTCATAAATTCAATGATTGCTGTTAGTGTATCTTCACACCCATTTTTTATTTCCCATTGGGGGATAGTGGGGAAAGTGGAGGAAGGATTTCCAGGCTGATTATTAATCCGTTGAACTGTGTTGAATGCTTCTTCCGTGCCCAACAAAATCCTGGCATTGGATTCGAGAACCAGGGCTTCAGGTCCAGCGGTAGGGGACATACCACTGTGCCACAAGACCTCCTAGCAACTCTGTAGTTACAAAGGGAAGAAGAGAAAAGGGCAAGAAAAAAGTCATCCATGCCTATTATTGCCTGGCAGAGATAACATGGGTCACACACAGAATGCCAAATAGATTGGTGGTTCAGCTAAAATTGGCACATTTTCCTGCAGAACCTAATCTCTTCAATTGTTTGCACCACCTCCTCACTGCTTACTCTGGTAGGAGAATGTCTCTGTGCAAGGCATGATATAATAAGCAGTCACTTTTGACCCTTTGTGTATTTAGCATCAGAACTTCCAGGTTCTTGGGAGAGTTAACCCCACAATTGGCACGTGAGGTGGTTGACAATCTTTTATTAACTCAAATGCCACAATGGCAAATAGACTGGTGTGGGGTCAAGGCTTAATTTCTGCTGTTGAATTTTTTTTTACTCTTATGGGATGTGGGCAAGGGCAGAATTTATTGCTCATACCTAATTACCCTTGAACTGAGTGGCTTACTAGGCCAACCACATTCTTTTCTCCAATTTATTCATGGGACATGGGCATCGCTGGCTGGCTGGCCAGCATTTATTGCCCATCCCTAGTTGACCAAGGGCAGTTGAAGGTCAACCACATTGCTGTGACTCCAGAGCCACAGCAAAGGACAGCAGATTTCCTTCTCTAAAAGACATTAGTGAACCAGATGAGTTTTTCCAACAATCGACAACGGTTTGATGATCAGCAGTAGATTCTTAATTCCAGGTTTTTTTATTGTATTCAAATTCCACCAGCTGCCATGGCAGGATTCAAACCCTGGTCCTCAGAACATTATCTGAGTTACTGGATTAAATAGTCTAGCGATAATACCAAGATGCCACCTTCCCGCTCTGAAGTCACAGGTAGGCTAAACAAAATAAAGATGGCAATTGTTCCTGAACTTCTGAAAAAGGGTGTTTTAAAACATTCCTTAATTGCTGGTATGATTATTGCTTTATGTCACAGTAAAATAGAAAATAGCAAACAAAAGAAATAACTGAATAACTGCAGCCAGAAAATACGAGTTCTAATGTTTTGTCATACCCAAAGATGGCAGATTTGCTCATCTAAGAACCCGATGGGTATCTATAACAATTAAGAGCCCTTTTTATATACTTATAAAAACTCTTGCTATCCTTTTTTATATTAAGCGCTAGCCCAGCTTCATAGTTTCTCCTACCCTTCTTTATCAACTTCTTTGTCAATCTTTGTTGACATTTAAACCTCTCCCAATCCTCTTCTCGCCCACTACTCTTAGCTACTCTAAACGCCTCCACTTTTAATTTAACACTTTCCTTCACCTCCTTCGTTATCCATGGCTTTGGGCGCCGTACTTACACAAGGATATTTTAAACTTGGAGGGAGTGCAGAGGTTTACTAGGATGATGCCGGAGTTGAGGGGGTTGAGCTATGAGGAGAGGCTGAATAAATTAGGCTTGTACTCGTTAGAGTTTAGAAGAATGAGGGGAGATCTCATTGATATGTATAAGATGATGAATGGGATGGATAGGATAGAGGTGGAGAGACTCTTCCCGCTCAGAAAGGATAGTAGGACTAGGGGGCACAACCTCAAGATAAAGGGGGGGTGCGGTTTAGAATGGAGTTGAGGAGGAACTTCTTCACTCAAAGGGTGGTGAATCTCTGGAATTCTCTGCCCGTCGAAGTGGTGGAGGCTGCCTCGCTAAATATTTTTAAGACGCGGGTTGATGGGTTTTTGATAAGAGAGGGGATTAAGGGTTATGGGGAGAGGGCGGGAATGTGGAACTGAGCCACGACAGATCAGCCATGATCTTATTGAATGGCGGGGCAGGCTCGAAGGGCTAGTTGGCCTACTCCTGCTCCTATTTCCTATGTTCTTAAGAATAGTTCATAGAACAATCATAGAATCCCTACAGTATAGAAGGCAGCCATTTGGCCCATTGAGGCTGCACCAACCACAATCTCTCCGTGGCCCTATTCCTGTAATCCCACATATTTACCCTGCTAATTCTCCTGACACTAGTCAATTTAGTACGGCCAATCAACCTATCCCGCACATCTTTGGACTGTCGTCACAGTTACGATTACCGAGATTAGATTTTAATTCCAGGTTTAGGGAGCAGAAACTGTCAGGTATGGGCACAAACGAAAAGTGGAGCTTTTTCAAGGAATACTGCGTGTCTTTGCTAGGTATGTCCCTGGCAGGCAGGGAAGAAAGTGTTCACCAGGGAAGTTGAATGTCTTGTTGAGGAAAAAGGAAGTCTATGTGAGGATGACAAAAAAGGTTCAGTTGGATCACTTGAGGGTTACAAGGTAGCTAGGAATGAGTTAAAGGAAGGGCTTAGGAGAGGGCATAACGAGTCCTTGGTGGGTCGGATAAAAACCCCAAGGCATTTTACTCTTCTGTGAGAAGTAAAAGAATGACTAGGGTGAGGTTAGGGCCAGTCAAGGATAGTAGTGGGAATTTGTGTATGGAATCAGAAGAGATAGGTGAGATGTTAAATGAATATTTTTCTTCAGTGTTCACTAAGGAAAGGGGCCATATTTTTGAGGATGAGTGTATGATACAGGCTAATACGTTGGAGGAGGTAGATGTTCTGAGGGAAGGTGTATTCGCAATTTTGAAAAACCTGAGGAATAAGTTCCTTGGGCCAGATGGGATACATCCTAGGATACTTTGGGAGGCAAGGGATGAGACTGCAGAGCCTTTAGCTTTGATCTTTGGGTCCTCACTGTCCACGGGCTTTGTACAGTAAGAAGTCTCACAACACCACGTTAAAGTCTAACAGGTTTATTTGATAGTAAACGCCACAAGCTTTTGGAACATGCTGTTCCTTTGTCACCTGAAGTTAGCACCTGGGTTAGTAAATTTGCTGATGACACCAAGATTGGTGAAGTACTGGATGCGGTAGAAGGCTCTTGCATGCTGCAAAGAGACAGTGATAAAGATGCAGAGCTGGGCCGAAAAGTGGCAAATGGAGTTTAACCCTGATAACACTTTGGTAGGAAGAATGGTAGGAAGGACTATTACTTACGTGGCGAAAAACTGCAGCAGGCGACGGTGCAGAGGGACCTCGGGGTCCTTGTGCATGAATCGCAAAAACCCAGCTTGCAGGTGCAGCAGGTGGTCAGGAAGACGAATGGGATGCTGGCCTTCATAGCGAGGGGGATTGAATATAAAAGTAGGGAGGTCTTGCTGCAGCTGTATAGGGCATTGGTGAGGCCGCAGCTGGAGTATTGTGTGCAGTTTTGGGCGCCGCACCTGCGCAAGGATGTTTTGGCCCTGGAGGGAGTGCAGAGGAGGTTTACTAGGCTGATACCGGAGTTGAGGGGATTGAGCTATGAGGAGAGGCTGAATAAACTAGGCTTGTACTCGTTGGAGTTTAGAAGAATGAGGGGAGATCTCATTGAGACGTATAAGATGATGAATGGGATGGATAGGATAGAGGTGGAGAGACTCTTCCCGCTCAAAAAAGACAGTAGGACTAGGGGGCACAGCCTCAAGATAAAGGGGAGGCGGTTTAGAACGGAGTTGAGGAGGAACTTCTTCACTCAAAGGGTGGTGAATCTCTGGAATTCTCTGCCCGTTGAAGTGGTGGAGGCTGCCTCGCTAAATATTTTTAAGAAGCGGGTTGATGGGTTCTTGATAAGAGAAGGGATTAAGGGTTATGGGGAGAGGGCGGGAAAGTGGAACTGAGCCACGACAGATCAGCCATGATCTTATTGAATGGCGGGGCAGGCTCGAAGGGCTAGATGGCCTACTCCTGCTCCTATTTCTTATGTTCTTATGTTCTTAAGTGCGAGGTGATTCATTTTGGTAGGACAAACTTGAATGCGGGTTACAGGGTCAATGGCAGGGTTCTGAGGAATGTGGAGGAACAGAGATCTTAGGGATCATATCCACAGATCTCTGAAGATTGCCACTCAAGTGGATAGAGCCATGAAGGTGGCTTATAGTGTGTTAGCGTTTATTAACAGGGGGATTGAGTTTAAGAGCCGTGAGGTTATGCTGCAACTGTTGGTGAGACCACATTTGGAATATCGTGTTTCACTTCACTATTAGAAGGATGTGGAAGCATTGGAGAGAGTGCAAAAAAGATTTACCAGGATGCTGCCTGGTTTGGAGGGTAGGTCTAATGAGGAAAGGTTGAGGGAACTGGGGCTTTTCTCTTTGGAGCGGAGGAGGATGAGAGGCGACTTAATTGAAATTTATAAGATGATGAGGGGGATAGAGTGGATGTGCAGAGACTATTTCCTCGGGTGGATGTAGCTGTTACTAGGGGGCATAACTATAAGGTTCATGGTGGGAGATAATAGGAGGGATGTCCAAGATAGATTCTTCATCAGAGAGTGGTTGGCATGCGGTTATTGGATAGGCACATGGAGCACACCAGAATAATAGGGAGTGGGATAGCTTGATCTTGGGTTTAGACACAGCTCAGCACAACACTGAGGGCCGAAGGGCCTGTACTGTGCTGTTCTATGTTTATTAATTGAGCTTAAAATTCCACGAGCTACCCTGGTCAGATTTGAACCCTGTCCCAGAGCAATACCTGTGCCTCTGGATTACCACTGCATTTGTCAACAGCCTCTGTCAATCTTCTAACTGTCCTCTCTGGAAAGATATAAGCAAGTGATAAAGTGGAAGTCCATTAAAAAATGCAAGAGACTTGATGGTTGGTTTTCACATCAGAATCTTTCATATGTTAAAAACTTAAAAGATAATTTGATGCACAATAAATATTGAACCCAGCACTGTGAAGTTTACATAATTTGTTTCATTTACAGAAGATACATTTATTCAAAGGTAAACTCACTGAGCCTGAGTGCCCTGTCGATGATGAAGCTAAAAGACTGACTTACATTATCCTAAGTGCAACTGCAAATGTAGAATCACTGCACGCATTAAATGCTCCCTAAACCTCCTGTTCATGTCTAAAAGCAGTTAGCATTATCATGTTCTTGTGTAAATCAGTAGAGTAGCCATCCAGTCATTGATGTTCTGGTTCTTGCTATGCACATGAATGGCCATTTAGTCTGTTTGAGGGACAAATGCTTGTAAAGACACTGTTTACATTAAATATGGTACTATGGAGCAGAAATGGAATTTCACGGGAATGGGATGGCAAACGCAGTACAGAACTTTAGACCTCTCAGCATTAATTACATTATACTTAGGGGTTTCATGCTTATGAGTCCCTTCTTGCTTAGTGGATGGACATGTTGATTTCATTCACACTAGTGACACCTGATAGCCATTTGGGGCACAACTGGCAGTCATGTTGGTTACATAACAAGCAACTGAATAGGTGAACAGTTGCCCTGTGATACAATATAGTATACAAATACATCGTTTCTTTTCATTAAAAATTTGCTATCGTTCTGAACAGAACTCAAACTGGTGGAAAATAGGATTGCATTCATTCAGCCACACAGACTCACAACACCTAGATTCTTTTTTCCCAGTCTTCCTCTTCAGCACAAATACAATTAACCTGAAGGAACCTCAGGCTGTCAAAGCTTTTTCTGTTATTGTTTTGCTTCCATCTCTTGACAGCCAAACCTACAATAATTCTGAATTAGATTTCAGTTTTAATGAAAATATATTTCAAGTTAGCATTCATTATTAAGGAAAATAACTATTCCAAATCAGCATCTGAAAGATTAAAAAAAGGAGATATTTGAACACCCAATGAAACTTCACATCTTCCTCATCTTTTTCTTCGGTCGCTGATTAAAAACAGGAGAAGAAGCTATCAGGCTGTCAGGTGAGTGGGATATATAGCTGCCTTCAGAGCCAGCAGTGTTAGGGGTTTGTGGGATGCCAGAGTCACTCATGGCAGACATTGGCTCTTCAAAGACATCATTGCCCAAAACACCATGAGGAGGTCCATTGCCTTCTTCACTTTCCTGAGGCTCCATCTTAACTTGAGTTAGGTTCCATAGTGGAGAGCTGCTTACCTCGGGGCCTGAAGGAAACAAAGCAGCAAAAAACAATAATGAAACAAAAGCATTCTCACGATGTAGGCAGTGAAGAAATGTGGTTGAAAATAGCAAGGCTGACATTTATTGCTCGTTTGTTAGTTGCTCAGAGGTGGCAGTGTTGTCCATCCAACATCTTGTAATCGATATTCCCATTTATAAAATCTAATATTCTACTGGTTGGCTTCATTCACCTGCTCTCAGTTTCAGGGAACTGTATTTGAAGCCTCAAGTCTCTCTAATCATCCAAGCTGGTCAGTAATTTCCATTAACATATAGGCCCACTTGGCGTCTTTATTACTTCTGCACTGTTTTTATCTTAAAACTTCCATTTGTTTATACATTAAAGGGAGTTATAAACATATATGGAAAGTGGCAATATCATTGTCCACATTAAATTGTATGTACCATCTGTCTACCCATTCTGCTAGCCTAAACAGAAAATGCTGGAAAATCTCAGCAGGTCTGACAGCATCTGTGGAGAGAGACCAGAGCTAACATTGAGTCAGGATGAATCTCAAGAGTCATTCAGGTTCAAAACCTTAGCTTTGTTCTCTTTCCACAGATGCTGTCAGACTGCTGAGATTTTCTAGCATTTTCTGTTTTTGTTTCAGATTCCAGCGTCTGCAATATTCTGCTAACCTGTTTGGCTTCCTGATGTCTTTTGACCATTTTTATTGCATACCAAACCTCCTATTTTCCTGCAGTTAGAACATTTTGCAGTTGTATTTCCTGTGCCCAAGTCCAAATATCAGAGAGCTCTGCACTCAGTCCCACTCAAACTGATGGCAAAATGAAACTGTTGAAAGTCTGAAGTTAAAAATAGAGGCCTAAGTGACAGCTAAACCAGTTTGCATTCGAGCAATAAATAGGCCCTGGTGGATTCACAGTTTGCAACCCAGAACACACTGTCTCTATTAGATTCTGGCCGATGAAATGCACATTTCTTGTTATAATTTCATAAAATATATAAATCACCGACTTAGGAAGTTGTGAGTTGCTGTTTTCTATTTGAAAGACTTCCTGCATCATGCACTATGAAACTGGGGAGGCTATGGTGTTCCAATCTATACTGCTGGATTCCTGCTACTGGAGAGTTGCAAGTGGTGAAAAGCCATTCTACTGAACCCATTGACTAGTCAGCAATGCTAATCTGAGAATATTTGCAACAAAAAGAAAGCACCACAGAACTGTCAGAGATTTTGGGAGAGACAGGCAAAGCCATCCCTTATAGTATCATCAATAAAAAGGAGAGAGGCAAGCAAAAGTAGGCCTTTGCTCACACTCTTTCAAGAAATATAGGTCAAGAAAGGCCTTTTCTGCGCTATATGCCTCTATGACTTAATGACTCTAAGCAAGTCATTGTGAAACTTGCAATACACGTTCTAGTTTAAATCCAATATGTGGCCATGAACCATAATTGCTTCTACGAATGTCATGAGCTTTTTTAAAATCTATGAAAGCAGTATAGGTGTGTTACAGAGTCTTAATACATATCACAATCCCTGAATACGTTAATCACAAGCCTATATATTCTCACACATGAAATTTAGCCAGACTACTGCACAAGATATTTGAGGATATACATGCCATGATGATAAAAGAACTGACTTAAAGAGCCAATGATACCAGCAGCATTTTAAAGTACTATTAAAATCTCTAAATACCACAACAAAGCCCTACAATATTAAGCAACTATTTGCCTCGTGCAGAACCTAGTCCAACAGCCACAGAAGAGCAGCTCTATGGAGATCCATTGTTTTTACAGCATGAACCTCCAAATTCAAGGCTTCGATGTCATTGTCTCCTTCCAATTAAAGCAGCATCTAGATTTTCAGCATGAACATTACCTCCCTCTTCTACCCTCCCATGAGAAACACACACAGAAACTCGAAGCAGGAGTAGGCCATTCAGCCCTTCGAGCCTGCTCCACCATTCATTTTGATCATGGCTAATCATCGAATTCAATATCCTGATCCCGCCCTCCCTCCCCTATATCCCTTGATCCCTTTAGCCCTTAGAGCTTTATCTAATTTCTTCCTGAAATCAGACAACGTTTTGGCCTCAATTACATTCTGTGGTAGTGAATTCCACACATTCACCACCCTCTGGGTGAAGAAATTTCTCCTCACCTCAGTTGTAAAAGGTTTGCCCTTTATCCTCAAACTATGACCCCTAGTTCTGGACTCCCCCACATTCTTTCTGAATCTACCCAGTCAAATTCTGTTAGAATTTTGTAAGTTTCTATGAGATCCCCCCTCACTCTCTTGAACTTCAATGAATGTAATCTCAACCAATTTAGTCTCTGTGCATTTCCGCCAACCACACTGGTTCATTAATGTCTTCTCTCTATACTGTGTTGCAGCACTGGTTTTTTTCTATGCTGATCGGAAATTTCACCAATAATGCCAACCTGGTTCACTGGCTTTTAATTCAAAAGAACATAAGAAATAGGAGCAGGAGTAGGCCATCTAGCCCTTCGAGCCTGCCCCGCCATTCAATAAGATCATGGCTGATCTATCGTGGCTCAGTTCCACATTCCCGCCCTCTCCCCATAACCCTTAATCCCCTCTCTTATCAAAAACCCATCAACCCGCGTCTTAAAAATATTTAGCGAGGTAGCCTCCACCACTTCAACGGGCAGAGAATTCCAGAGATTCATCACCCTTTGAGTGAAGAAGTTCCTCCTCAACTCCGTTCTAAACCGCACCCCCCTTTATCTTGAGGCTGTGCCCCCTAGTCCTACTATCCTTTCTGAGTGGGAAGAGTCTCTCCACCTCTATCCTATCCATCCATCATCTTATACGTCTCAATGAGATCTCCCCTCATTCTTCTAAACTCTAACGAGTACAAGCCTAATTTATTCAGCCTCTCCTCACAGCTCAACCCCCTCAACTCCGGCATCAGCCTAGTAAACCTCCTCTGCACTCCCTCCAAGGCCAAAATATCCTTGCGTAAGTACGGCACCCAAAACTGCACACAGTACTCCAGCTGCGGCCTCACCAATGCCCTAAACAGCCGCAGCAAGACCTCCCTACTTTTATATTCAATCCCCCTCGCTATGAGGCTGTGCGTTTAAGTACCATTGCTCCACTTGAAAGTGTAATTCAGGTTAACTTATCATTGCTACGTTGTTAAAGGTGCTATATTTTAGATGAGATACTAAATACAGTCTATCTGTTCAATGGACATAAATGATCCAATGGTATGTTTTAAGAGCAGTTTAGTTTGTCTAGTGCATTGGCTAAAATGGTTCCCTCAACCCCCTCACCAAATAATTATTATGCATATTGTTATACTTAGGAGGCTTTTGTGTGCACACAAACTGTCCTGTGACATCTGCATGGAAATCACTTCAAAGCATTTCACCATACCTTAGAATATCCCCTGGATAAGAAAAGCACAATATATGTGAATCACTGAATCCCTACAGTGTGGAAGGAGGCTATTCGGCCCATCAAGCCTGACAACAAACCCTTCTAGCTCTTTCTTTTCGGTTTTTATAGTTTGTTAGATAAGGCACTGACTTAGTACACTATTCTCACCAGGCTTCACGAATATCCTCAAGGGGAAGAATTGGAGTTGTCAGGCACGAGCTATAGGCCAGAGGAAGCCTTCTGGCGTCACACCACAGGAGGCACAAGGAAGCAGCAGGTTTGTGAAAGAAATGCTTTCACAGAATGACAAGCTCTTTACCCAGCCTCCATTTTGGCTCAGAAACCATTCCATCTCTGGGAATGAATACTCGTATGAATTCATTTCCGGGAGAGTAGTGTCCTGCCATTCTAAATGCTAGACATAGAACACCCCATTGACTGTTTTACTTTAACTATACATAATGTCCATGTTGAAAATAAGGACATCTGCAAAAATAGGACATGTGTTGCCCGACCCTAAGGTGTCCATAATTCTTAAGTTTCACTGTCCACCTTCTGGTATCCCAGTGAAGAAATGTGGTAGAATTTAGATGTCCGCTCACCTGACGTCTGTGGCGATGCATCAACCTCCAGTGCAGCAGCAAAGCGTTCATGAGCCTGTGCCAGGACCCCAAGCTGCAAAGCTTGTTCGCCTGCAGACAGATCGGACTCATTCTCTTCATTGACAGGGAAAGCAATATCACTGATGGGTTCATCCTTTATTTTCAATGGTTTAGTGTCCTCAGTTGACACCTTCTCGGGACTAACCAGTTTCTCATATTCTTCAGCCAGCTGCTTGCTCACCTATAGGTAACATGATGCATAAAGTCCATGAGAAAACAGACAGTAGGTGAGATCACCGAGTGCCACTCAGACATATCCTGGTGGGACAATATTAATGCAGTTTTTTTTTTTAAGTACGAGAAAATAGACCAGTTGCCTTTCACTGTGAACAGGTGTAACATGACTAAAGGTAATCCATAATTCTACTCCAGCAATGTCCCAACTTTAGAAGGTACCAATGTTGCATGAATGTAGTCACCCCATGTTCTATCTTCAAGATAGATAAGTCGCCAGACCGGATGGGATGTAGCCCAGGTTACTGTGGGAGGTGAGGGAAGAGACTGCAGAGTCTCTGATGATGATCTTTGCGTCATCGATGGAGATGGGAGGGGTTCCGGAGGATTGTGGATGTGGTTCCTATTTTCAAGAAAGGGAACAAGGATAGCCCAGGAAATTACCGACCAGTGAGGCTGAACTCAGTGGTTGGTAAGTTGATTGACAGGACACTGAGGGACAGAATTTATGAACATTTAGAGAAGCTTAGTATGATCAAAAGTAGTCAGCATGGCTTTGTCAAGGGCACGTTGTGCCTTATGAGCCTAGCTGAGTTCTTTGAAAACGTGACTAAACACATTGACGAAGGAAGAGCGGTGGATGTGGTTTATATGGACTTCAGCAAGGCGTTTGATCAGGGCCCCTAAGTAAAACTTCTTGAAAAATTGAGGGGGCATGGGATCCAAGGGGCTGTTGCCTTGTGGATCCAGAACTGGCTTGCCTGCAGAAGGCAGAGTGTGGTTGTGGATGGATCTTTTTCTGCATGGAGGTCGGTCACGAGTGGAGTGCTCCAGGGATCTGTTCTAGGACCCTTGCTGTTTGTCATTTTCATAAGTGACCTGGATGAGGAAGTGGAGGGACGGGTTGGTAAGTTTGCCGACGACGCGAAGGTTGGTGGTGTTGTGGATAGTCTGGAGGGATGTCAGAAGTTGCAGCGAGTCAGAGATAGGATGCAAGACTGGGCGGAGAAGTGGCAGATGGACTTCAATATGGATAAATATGTAGTGGTCCACTTTGGCAGGTCCAAAGTGATGGAGTATAATATCAAGGGTAGGACTCTTAGCAGTGTTGAGGATAGTAAGAGTTTTTATAAATATATAAAAAGGAAGAGGCTGACTAGGGTGAACATTGGACCCTTAGAGGATGAGAGGGGGGACTTAGTGGTAGGGGATGGGGAAATGGCTGAGGCCTTGAATAACTTTTTTGTTTCGGTCTTCACAGAGGAGGACGTGAATAATTTGCCGGGTGTTAGCGATGGAAAGATGGTAGGAGTGGAGGGCCTGAATGACATTATTGTTACTAGAGAGGCAGTGCTCGACAAACTGGAGGGACTGATTGTGGACAAGTCCCCAGGACCGGATGGAATGCATCCGAGGGTTCCGAAAGAAATGGCGGAGGTGATAGTGGATGCCTTGGTGATTATTTTCCAAACGTCGCTGGATTCCGGAGAAGTGCCGGAAGATTGGAAAACGGCTAATGTTACGCCGTTGTTTAAGAAGGGTGGCAGGCAAAAGGCAGGGAATTATAGGCCGGTTAGTTTAACGTCTTGTTGTAGGTAAAATGTTAGAATCCGTGATCAAGGAGAAAATAGCGAGGCATCTTGAGGAGAATTGTTTGATAGAGCAGACGCAGCATGGTTTCGTTAAGGGGAAGTCGTGTCTGACGAATTTATTGGAGTTCTAGGAGGATGTGTCTAGGGTGGTGGATAGAGGAGAGCCGGTGGATGTGGTCTTTCTTGATTTTCAGAAGGCGTTTGATAAAGTGCCTCACAAGAGGTTATTACAGAAGGTCAGGGGGCATGGAGTTGGGGGTAGGGTGTTAGCGTGGATAGGGTATTGGCTGTCAAATAGGAGGCAGAGAGTGGGGGTCAATGGGTGCTATTCGGATTGGCGGTTGGTGACTACTGGGGTGCCCCAGGGGTCGGTGCTGGGGCCTCAGCTATTTACCATTTATATAGATGATCTGGAGGAGGGAACCGAGTGTATGGTGTCGAAATTTGCTGATGACACCAAGATTGGTGGAACGACAAATTGTGCGGAGGGTGTGGAGAGTCTGCAGAAGGATCTAGATAGGCTGGGTGAATGGGCCAGGAACTGGCAAATGGAATTTAATGTTGGCAAGTGTGAAGTTGTCCACTTTGGTAGGAATAATGGTAGGGAGGACTATTGCTTACATGGCGAAAAACTGCAGCATGCGACGGTGCAGAGGGACCTCGGGGTCCTTGTGCATGAGTCACAAAAACCCAGCCTGCAGGTGCAGCAGGTGGTCAGGAAGGCAAATGGGATGCTGGCCTTCATAGTGAGGGGGATTGAATATAAAAGTAGGGAGGTCGTGCTGCAACTGTACAGGGCACTGGTGAGGCTGCAGCTGGAGTACTGTGTGCAGTTTTGGTCGCCGCACTTACGCAAGGATATTTTGGCCTTGGAGGGAGTGCAGGGGAGGTTTACTAGGCTGATACCGGAGTTGAGGGGGTTAAACTATGAGGAGAGGCTGAATAAACTAGGCTTGTACTCGTTAGAGTTTAGAAGAATGAGGGGAGATCTCATTGAGGCGTATAAGATGATGAATGGGATGGATAGGATAGAGGTGGAGAGGCTCTTCCTGCTCAGAAAGGACAGTAGGACTAGAGGGCACAGCCTCAAGATAAAGGGGGGGCAGTTTAGAACAGAGTTGAGGAGGAACTTCTTCACTCAAAGGGTGGTGAATCTCTGGAATTCTCGGCCCGTTGAAGTGGTGGAGGCTGCCTCGCTAAATATATTTAAGACGTGGGTTGATAGGTTTCTGATAGGCAAGGGGATTAAGGGTTATGGGGAGAGGGCGGGAAAAACAGACACGACAGATCAGCCATGATCTTATTGAATGGCGGGGCAGGCTCGAGGGGCTAGATGGCCTACTCCTGCTCCTATTTCTTATGTTTTTAGGATCAGAAAGACCGTGGGGTCGGGGTCCGTAGGACTCTTAAATTGCCCTCGCAGGTGGGGGATGTGGTCAAGAAGGCGTATGGTGTACTAGCCTTCATTAATCGAAGGATTGAGTTTAGGAGTCGGGAGATAATGCTGCAACTTTATAAGACTCTTGTCAGACCCCACTTGGAGTACTGTGCACAGTTCTGGTCGCCTCACTACAAAAAGGACGTGGAAGCTATTGAAAGGGTGCAGAGGAGATTTACAAGGATGTTGCCTGGATTGGGTGGCATGCCTTATGAGGCTAGGTTGAGGGAGCTAGGTCTTTTCTACCTGGAGAGACGAAGGTTGAGAGGCGACCTGATAGAGGTTTATAAGATATTGAGTGGTATAGATAGGGTGGATTCTCGGAGGCTATTTCCCAGGGCTGAAATGGTTGCTACGAGAGGACACAGGTTTAAGGTGCTGGGGAGTAGGTACAGAGGAGATGTCAGCGGTAAGTTTTTCACTCAGAGGGTGGTGAGCGAGTGGAATCGGCTGCCATTGGTGGTGGTGGAGGCGAATTCGTTGGAGTCATTTAAGAGACTTCTAGATGAGTACGTGGGATTTAATGGGATTGAGGGTTATAGATAGGCCTGGTAGGTAGGGATATGATCGGTGCAACTTGTGGGCCGAAGGGCCTGTTTGTGCTGTAGTGTTCTATGTTCTATAATTCACAATGCTTGCATTCAAGCTCAAGATGAGCTGAGTTAAGATCATGGGTGGCATGGTGGCACAGTGGTTAGCACTGCTGCCTAACAGTGCCAGAGACCTGTGTTTGACTCCAGCCTTGGGTGACTATGTGGAGTTTGCACATTCTCCCTGTGTCTGTGTGGGTTTCCTCCAGGTGCTCTGGTTTCCTCCCACAGTCCAAAGATGTACAGGGTTAGATGGATTGGCCATGTTAAGTTGCCCTTCAGTATCCCAAGATATGTATGTTAGGGCTTTAGCTATGGCAGATGCATGAGCTTAAGGGAATAGGGCAGAAGGGAGAACCTGGGTAGAATGCTCTTTCATAGAGTTGGTGCAGACTTGATGGGTTGGATGGCCTCTTTCTGCACTGTAGGGCTTCTATGGTTCCATGTGATCTCATCAATGATCTATATAACTGAAGTATAATATCTTTACTTCTTTGTTCAATTCTACTCGTAATAAAGCGCTGCATGAGCTTTCTTTCCTACATACTAACTTTTTGTGACTCATGCACTTGAACCCTTAGATCTCTCTGCACAAATTGACAAACAGCATGACTTCTGTAAAGCTAAATCAACATCAAAACGCAATCTTTCTGACCATGATCTGACCTATAACCTCGACAACTGCATCTCCATGGATGCAGCTATTTTAGATTTTTCTGAGGCTTCCTTATGTGATGTCCAACCTGAGTCCCCACTGTTTAATTTAAAATCTTCTCTACAGCCTAGTTATATCTCTTGCCAGAACACTGGTTTCAGTATGGAGGTTCTCAGAGTCATAAATCCTACAGTGCAGAAGGAGGCCATTTGGCCCATCATTTCTACACTGACAACAATCCCACCAGGCCTTATCCCCATAACCCCACATATTTACCCTGGCTAGTCCCCTGATACTAAGGGGCAATTTAACACAGCCAATCCACCTAACCCACACATCTTTGGATTGTGGGAGGAAACCAGAACACCCGGAGAAAACTCACGCAGATACAGGGAGAACATGCAGACTCCGCAAGGACAGTCACCCAAGCCGGGAATCGAACCTGGGTCCCTGATGCTGCGAGGCAGCAGTGTTAACTACTGTGCCACCCCTTCTGATGCATGTATCTACGTGGGAATTGTTTGTATAGTTTACACATCCAATGGGCAACCTCCCAGCTCCCTAGGACCCTGTGCGAAAATCTCCAGCTCTGAGCTTGATTCGGAGACTTGGAACAGATGCTTGGTGCTTATTTGGATAGTTATCAGGAAATGGTAGTTTTTTTAAAACCAGGTCTAACACCTGGATAATTCCACAACCAACCCTCTTGCTGATAATTAACAATCAAAAACCATCCCCATCTCCAATCACACAACTAGACCCCAACACTCAACTACCTTGGTCCGAACCTGTTTGGGAGATTTGAGCTAACGTTGCAGAACGGAAAGTTGTTTTTTTTTTTAAAAACAATGCTCACATCTATTATCAAATGAACCATTGAAGTACAATGACACTGGAATACATTGTGTAAGCTCTCAGCTCCCTGAAGATGGGGATAGCATATACACAGTACTTGTAAAAATCTGCTCGTCAGAACCATTGTGTACTGCTAGGCCATTTCCAAGGGCAGTTGAGAGTCAACCACATTGCTATGGCTCTGGAGTCACATATAAGCCAGACCAGGTAAGGACGGTAGATCTCCTTCCCTAAAGGACATTAGTGAGCCAGATGGGTTTTTCCGACAATCGACAATGGTTTCATGGTCATCAGCAGATTCTTAATTCCAGATATTTTTTATTGAATTCAATCTGCCCTCACTGGATTCAAACCCGGGTTCCTAGAACATTAGCTGAGTTTCTGGATTAATAATCCAATGAGAACACCACTAGATTATTGGCTTCCCTTTAGGGTGTCCACATACGTTTAGTGCAGCAGTGGATGGACACTAATCATTGTCTGGGAACTTGGCTAGTTTACTTAGGTCAGAGTGTTGAGGCAACTACAGCACCTCATTACCACTGAATAAAAGCAAATTACTGCAGATGCTAGAATCTAAAACCAGGTCTAATAAGCTTTGACAAAGGGTCATCTGGATTCAAAACATCAGCTCTTTTCTCTCCTTACAGGTATTGCCAGACCTGCTGAGATTTTCCAGCATTTTCTCCTTTGATCTCACTACTACATCCCAGGTGAAATCAGCTATCATGATGCAGTCAAAAATGGAACCTGGGATTTTAAAGAAAGAACAAAGAAAATTACAGCAAAGGAACAGGCCCTTCAGCTCTCCAAGCCTGTGCCGACCATGCTGCCCAACATAAATAAAACCTCTTACCCTTCTGGGGTATATATCCCTATATTCCCATCCTATTCACGTATTGTCAAGAAGTCCCTTAAAAGTCACTACCGTATCTGCTTCCACTACCTCCCCCAGCAACGAGTTCCAGGCACTCACTACTCTCTGTGTAAAAAATCTGCCTCGTACATCTCCCTTAAACCTTTCCCCTCGCACCTTAAACCTATGTCCGCTAGTAATTGACCCTTCCACCCTGGGAAAAAGCTTTTGACTATCCATTCTGTCCATGCTTCTCATAATCTTGTAGATTTCTATCAGGTCGCTCCACAACCTCCGTCGTTCCAGTGAGAACAAACCAAGTTTCTCCAACCTCTCCTCATAGCTAATGCCCTACATACCAGGCAACACCCTGGTAAATCTTTTCTGTACCCTTTCCAAAGCCTCCACATTCTGGTAGTTTGGTGACCAGAACTGAACATTATATTCCAAGTCCAGCCTAACTAAAGCTCTATAAAGTTGCAACATGACTTGCCAATTTTTAAACTCAATGTTCTGATAAAGGCAAGCGTGCCGTATGCCTTCTTGACTACCTGCATTGCCACTTCCAGTGATCTGTGTACCAGCACATATAGATCTCTCTGCCTATCAATACTCTTAAGGATTCTGCCATTTATTGTATATTTCCTATCTGTATTAGACCTTCCAAAATGCATTACCTCATCTTTGTCTTGATTAAACTCCATCTGCCATCTCTCCGCCCAAGTCTCCAACCCACCTATATCCTGCTATATTCTCTGATGGTCCTCATCACTGTCCACAAATTCACCAACCTTTGTGTCATCTGCAAACTTACTAATCAAACCAGTTACATTTTCCTCCAAATCATTTATATACATTTCAAAGGTCTCAGCACTGATCCCTGAGGACCGCCACGTGTTACAGCCCTCCATTCAGAAATGCACACTTCCACTGCTACTCTCTGTCTTCTTTGACTGAGCCAATTTTGTATCCGCCTTGCCAGCTCACCTCTGATCCTGTGCAACTTCAATTCCTGGACCAGTCTGCATTGAGGGACCTTGTCAAAGGCCTTACTGAAGTCCAACGTAAACATCATCCACTGCCCTACCCTCATCAATTATCTTCTTCACTTCCTCGAAAAATTCGATCAAGTTCGTTAGACACGACCTTCCCTTCACAAAACCATGTTGCCTCTCACTAATACATCCACTTATTTCCAATGGGGAATAAATCCTGTCTCAAGAATCCTCTCCAATAATTTCTCTGCCACTGATATAAGGCTCACCGGCCTGTAACTACCCGGATTATTCTTGCTATCCTTCTTAAACAAAGGAACAACATTGGCTATTCACATACCAATCCAGATGCTTCTTAAATGTTGTTAATGTGTCTACTTCCACCACCTCCTCTGGCAGTGCATTCCAGGCACCAACCATTCTCTGCATGAAAACTTCCCCCTGCACATCTTCCTTAAACTTCCCCTCTCACCTTGGACTCATGTCCCCTTGCAATTGATACTCCCATCCTGGGAAATAGCCTCTGACTATCCACCCCGTCTATGCCTCTCAAATTTGTAGATCTCTATCAGATCTCCCCTCAGCCTCTGCCTTTCCAGTGAAAACAATCTTAATTTATTCAACTTCCCCTCATAGTCAACACCTTTGAGACTAGGCAACATCCTGGTGAACCTTCTTTGTACTCACTCCAAAGCTTCCACATCCTTCTGGCAGTGTGCTGACCAGAATTGCACGCAATACTCCAAATGCGGCCTAACCAAGATTTTATATAGCTAAAACATGATTTCCCAATTCTTGTACTCCTTGGTGAGTACCTTACAACAATGTGAATACTTGGAATAATAACTTTACAGACAGTAATTATTGCATTTATTTTTATTTATTATTGCACGGGGGAGGCAATGGTCTGGTGGTATTATCATTACACTATTAATTCAGAAACTCAGCTAATGTTCTGGGGTCTCAGGTTCAAATCCTGTCACAGCTAATAGACGAATTTGAATTCAATAAAAAAAATTTGGAATTAAAAATCTACTGATGACTATGAAACCATTGTCGATTGTCGGAAAAACCCATCTGGTTCACTAATGTCCTTTAGGGAAGGAAATCTGCCATCCTTACCCACTCTGGCCTATATGTGACTCCACAGCCACAACAATGTGGCTGACTCTCAACTGCCCTCTGAACAAGGGCTACTAGGATGGGCAATAAATGCTGGCTAGCCAGTGGTATCCGTGTTCCACGAATTAATAAAAAAACTTATGTAGGATCTTCAATACAGCAAAACGTCCCAAAGTGCTTTACTAGAGCATTATCAAACAAAAAAGGACATTAAGCTACAAATGTACATATTAGAACAGATGGTCAAAAGCTTGGTTAAAAAGGTAGATTTTTTAAGAAACATCTTAAATGAAGAGAGGGAGATAGAGGGAGGTAAAAAGTTTCAGCAGGGAATTCCAAAACTTAGAAATTGACAGCAGAAGACAAGGGTGCCAGTGTGCATTATTTTGACCCACTGACAGAGGATCTGAAGTGTCTGAGAGTGGGTCAGTGACGTGACCTACCTGCAGAGTGTAGCTGTGATAGTCCTTGATACGATGTTGCCAGAACCTCTGCAAGGAGAGCACACTGCCGATTCCCACCTCATGGAATACCTGTTCCATCACGTCCTGGAAGGGGGTCTGCCCGACCCGTGCTTCTCGATCTGTGGCAAAGCGCAGGAGCTGCGTGAATTTGAAGTAGTAATCGCTGGCGATATCGGTCAGCGTTTCCAGAACACCCTCGTGGGCAGACTCAAAGCCTGCATGTGCTAGGACTGTGGCAACTGACTGATAGAGGAGCTGTCGACAAGATGTCCAACTGAGTTCCGTCACTGGCTCGCCTTTCCCTCTAAGGAACACAAACCAGAATCATTACAACTAATTCTTTAGGGAAGGACAGGCTGGTGCAGCTACCAATAGTGATACCATGCTGAAAACAGGGGCACAAAATTGTTCTTTGTTCAGCCAGCTGTCTGGAGTGTAGAAACCCATCACCACACTGAAGGGAAAGATTTTTTAAGGTGTAAGTTTATTTATTAGTGTCACAAGTAGGCTTACATAAACAGTAGGGCAATGAAGTTACTGTGAAAATCCTCTAGTCACCACGCTTTGGCGCCTATTCGGGTACACTGAAGGAGAATTCAGCAAGGCCAATGTACCTAATCAGCATGTCTTTTGGACTGTGGGAAGAAACCAGAACTAGATAAGTGGAGAAAATGCAAACTTCACACAGTTATCCAAGCCGGTAATCGAACACGGGTCCATGGCGCTGAGGTAGCAATGCTAACCACAGTGCCACCCTTAGGAAACTCCCTTTCCCAGAAAGCTGTTGAATCTAAATCAACTGAGATTTGAACATTAAGATCAATAGTTTTTTTTTGGATTAACATCAGTCATCCAACTGAATGGCAAAACAGGTTCAAGAAGCTGAATGGCCCACTGCTGTCCTTATGTATCTAAACTGGGAACGGGGAAATCCAGAGGCAAAGTTTTTTTAAAATCGGAAATGCACACCTTTTTCCTCACAGCAACCACTTGCCTGAGATCAAGATTGTTAGAGATGTTAAATTGCAACGGCAAAAGTTTAGGGAGTCTGAGAGAAAGTGGGTGCTACCAGCTGGGGTTAACCAGCTAAAACTGTGCAGTTTATCAGCACGGAGCACTGGTATGCTTCTTCCTGTTCTTCTGGCAAACACCACACTATTTGTTATAGCACTAATTTAAAATCATAGAGTCATAGAGGTTTACAGTACGGAAACAGGCCCTTCGGCCCATCTTGTCCATGCCACCCTTTTTTTAAAACCCCAAAGCTAATCCCAATTGCCCGCATTTGGCCCATATCCCTCTATGCCCATCTTACCCATGTAACTGTCTAAATGCTTTCAAAAAAAAACAAAATTTTACCCGCCTCTGCTACTACATCTGGCAGCTTGTTCCAGACACTCACCACCCTCTGTGTGAAAAAAATTGCCCCTCTGGACACTTTTGTATCTCTCCCCTCTCACCTTAAACCTATGCCATCTAGTTTTAGACTCCCCTACCTTTGGCAAAAGATATTGACTATCTAGCTGATCTATGCCCTTCATTATTTTATACACCCCCATAAGATCACTCTCAGCCTTCTAAACTCTAGAGAAAAGACCCAGTCTATCCAGCCTCTCTTTATAACTCAAACCATCAAGTCCCAGGAGTATCCTAGTAAATTTTTTCTGCACTCTTTCTTGTTTAATAATATCCTTTATATAATAGGGTGACCAGAACTGTACACAGTATTCCAAGTGTGGCCTTCCCAACTCCTGTATTCTATGTTCTGACCAATGAAATCAAGCATGCCGAATGCCTTCTTCATCAGTCTGTACACCTGTGACTCCACTTTCAAGGAGCTATTTGTTCTGAAACTCTCCCCAGTGCCCTACCATGAACTGAGTAGGGTTATTTCCAAGTGCAAAGAATTCTACTGACCTATAGGGATATATCCTGAGACACTAGTGAACAGCCTGGGTGGTCAATCATTAACAACGTGATTGAGAACATGGGGTCTGAGTGGCAGTATTTATGAATCTCGTCTGCTGATTTAAGGTATTTCCAGGATTTAAGGATTCCATTTTATAGCTTTAAGCTGAGAAAGATTGCTCATCTTCCATGCTCCTTTGTTTAAAGCTGCCAATCTGCATAATTAATTTGTAGAGTTAACTTACAAAAAACTAATTTTCAGTAATATGGGAAAAGAGCAGGGAGTCGGACTAATTAGATAGCCCTTCCAAAGAGCTAGCACAGGCATGGTGAGTCAAATGGCCTTTTTCTGTTCTAAGAAGTATTCTCCTCTTGCCTGGACAAGTGCAGCTGAAAGAGCAGTCAAGAAGCTCAACACCAACAAAGGCAGAATAGCCTTGGTCAGCACACCATTCAGCAGCTTAAGCACTCACTCCATCCACCACTGTACACCATCTACAAGATTTACCAAGGTTCCTTTACAGTAATTACAAAACCTGTGACCTCTACCCACCTGGGACGATAAGGGTAGCTGATGCATGGGAGCACCATCATTGCAAGTTCCCCTCTAAGGCACACACTATCCTGACTTGGAACTACTTTGCTACTCCTTCACTGGAGCAAAAATCTGGAACGCCCTTTTTAATAGCAATGTAGGTGAACTTGCTGGAGGGGCAACAGTTCTCCATCTTAGAAGGACAGAACCCTTAAGAGTTCTGATAGGCAAACGGATCTAGGTACACAGGTCCCTGAAAGTGGCAACACAGTTGCAGAAGATAATCAAGAAGGCATACAGCATGCTTGCCTTTATCAGCTGGGGCACTGAGTTTAAAAATTGGCAAGCCATGTTGCAGCTTTATAGAACCTTAGTTAGGCTGCACTTGGAATAGTGTTCAATTCTGGTCCCACACTACGAGAAGGATGTGGAGGCTTTGGAGAGGATACAGAAAAGATTTACCAGGATGTTGCCTGGTATGAAGGGTATTAGCTATGAGGAGAAGTTGGAGAATTTTGGTTTGCTCTCACTGGAATGATGGAGGTTGATGGGCGACCTGATAGAAGTCTACAAGATTATGAGGGGCATGACAGAATGGATAGTCAGAAACTTTCTCCCAGGGTGGAAGAGTCAATTACTAGGGGGCATAGGTTTAAGGTGCGAGGGGCAAGGTTTAAAGGAGATGTACGAGGCAAGTTTATTACACAAAGGGTGGTGGGTGCTTGGAACTCGCTGCTGCGGGGGGGGGTAGTAGAAGCAGACATGATAGTGACTTTAAGGGGCATCTTGACAAATACATGAATAGGATGGAAATAGAGGGATATGTTCCCCGGAAGGGTAGAGGATTTTAGTTCAGTTGGGCAACATGGTCAGTGCAGGCTAGGAGGGCTGAAGGGCCTGTTCCTGTGCTGTAATTTTCTTTGTTCTTTGTTCACTTTCCCAAGGGCAATCAGGGATGGTTAATAAAATGTTAGTCTTTCTAGTGATGCTCTCAGCCCATGCAAGAATTAAAAATGAACAAGAACCTGACTACATAATCTTAATAGATGACATTGTAATGGGAACATACCTTAACATAAAAAGAGCAGAAATAATTAATCAAAATTCTATGACAAATCTTGTTGTTGTACAACCTGCTCTACAGAGAAAGCATGACTGCAATGTGTTTGAAAAACTGCAGGCGTAAAAACAAAGTAATGGTTAAGTGATCTTAATTTTCTGTTTTAAAACCTTTAGATTTATGTTTAAGTTTATTACTTTATTTATTAGTGTCACAAGTAGGCTTACATAACACTGCAATGAAGTTACTGTGAAAATTCCCCAGTCACCACACTCCGGCACCTGTTTGGGTGCACTGAGGGAGAATTCAGCATGGCCAATGCATCTAACCAGCATGTCTTTCAGACTGTGGGAGAAAACCGGAGGAAACCCACACGGGGAGAACATATAGACTCCGCACAGACAGCAACCCAAGCCGGGAATCGAATTTGGTTCCCTGGTGTTGTGAAGCAGCATTGCTATCGTGCTGTCCTGAGACAAATCTTGATTTTAACAAGCTGAAGATGCAAGGGGTTGGATAAGTGTGTTCAGAGGAACAAGCAGATTAAATTCAGAGCAGCATTGATCATAATAGTGACACCAATTTGAATAACCACTGCATTCCATGAGAATCATAGTACATGGGCCATTCAGCCCATTGCGACCAATCTACACCGTTGCTCTTTCCTTATGGCTGCAACATTTCCCCCTTCAAATATACACATGTAACTGCAATAAGTCCCATGAATTTCTGCACTTACACAATTCGTGGACTACAGTTTTGCTCAAAAGTAGACCTGGAGGCAGGAAAAGTGCTGTATCAAGTAGATCTTAACGATAGCCAAAGATTTGTTGCAACAAATCACTTGACCTAACCATAGCAGGATCGATACAGCAGAGTTATAGCCAGTGCAAAAGAAAAAACAATTGCGATAATATAGAAGGATACAGTTCTCCTTTAAGTGCCTTGTCGAGATTTAAATCACTGTTTTTTTCCCAATTATCATTATTATACCTTGAAGAACATTCTATCGCAACACCTCTATAGATCATTCCTACTCCATGACACAATCTGAACCACAGGTTCGTAGCAGTACTCTTGTCAGAAAGTTGTAGATTCAAGTCTCACTCTTGAGAGTGCAACACCTAATCCAGATCGAGCACTGAATGAGTGCTGCATTATCAAAAGTGGCATCCTCTTAAACTGAAGCCCTTGTGTGCCCTTAAAGATCCCACTACACTAGTTCAAAGAAGTTGTTGTTTCTTTTCCCATGCTTAAGAGGTGCAGGAGGCTGACTTTCATGTTTCAATACCTATCTTTCCTGGAACAGATAGTTAGCCTACTGCCAGAGACTTATAGCTAAAGGGTGCCGCTCCATATCACGCATACCTTATCAGTAATCATAGAATCCTATGGTGTAGAAGGAAGCCATTTGGCCCATCAAGTCTGCACTGACCACAATCCCAACCAGGCCCTATCCACATAACCCCATGCATTTACCCTAGCTAGTCCCCCTGACACTGAAGAGCAATTCAGCATGGCCAATCAACCTAACCTGTACATCTTTGGACTGTGGGAGGAAACTGTGCGCACGGATGAAACCCATACAGACATGGGGAGAATGTGCAAACTCCACACAGTGACCCAAGCCAGGAATTGGACTGGGTCCTTGGCGCTGTGAGGCAGCAGTGCTAGCCACTGTGCCACCTTGCCGTCACTTCTCTCCCACTCTTACCACTTGCTATTGGCATGTGTTGGAAGGATTTTGCAGGTTGATATCAACTTGTTGGCTGCATTGTGAACACAACTTCCTTGTTCGTTATGTCTAAGAGAACTGAAGGCGAGATTGTGGCTGGAGCTTCTGTCTCGGAGGCAGGGACGCTACCCACTGCACCACAAGACCTCCCCTATTTCAAGGGAGTGCTTAGACCAATATTTACCCTTCAGACAACATCAATAAGAAACAGATGGTGATCTGATCATTGTCATGTTACTGTTTGTGGAACATACTTCATAATTGGGTGCAATGTGCTGTGGAATGTTGATGGAAGATGCTGGGCCAATGCAACAACTTCTTTCCTTGCAAGCTTAGCACGTTTGAGCTCACCTGTAGAAGTCACTCTCTGGATCACTGTGCCTCAACTGGAAAGGCAGCTTTGGGCTTTTACTGTCAAGAGGTAGCAGTTCCTCCGGAATGGGCGGCGAGTTGGGTACTGGTGGCAGAGCTTCAGCCTCCTCTGCCTTCACTCCTTCCAACTGCGGCTGGCCCTGTGCTTGAGCAGCAGCAATGAGGCTCCGGAGTCGCCGGTTGTACTGCAGCAGTTGAATGGTGTGGACGGTCAGGCCGCAGGGCTCAGACGGCACATCCAGTGTGGTCGCTGGTCGGGGCCTGTCGGCCGAGGGCTGGTGCAGTGGAGGATCCTGGATTTCCACCGTCCTGAACTCCCGCTGCAACAGGTCAAAAGAACTCCGGCTGGGCTGAGCGGAGGACACTGGGATCTCACCCCAGTACTTTATCATCTTCACTCTCCTCCCAGCTTTGGGTCAAATGGAGATTTGTACAGAGAAAGCCGAGATGAATGAATTTAAATAAAGCAAAGTCAAAGCTACAGTGTGTTGAGTTAACAACAGATTTGCTAAGGACATGCGGCTGTTAGGATTTTCCAGGAGTAGTGAAAAGCAATGAATCAACAAACTGACAGGACTTTTTCATTCTTCTGTATTGCCAACTGCCTTCAGGCTCCTTCAAACTGACTGCAATGTCTCTGGTGAAATCTGTCAAAATATAAAAGAGATGCAATTATTTTATTACATGTAGATTGGTTTAGTAAATATAACTGTAGGGCCTCAAATATAAACAGGGAAATACGATACTTGATGTTTGCATCATCTGGCAAGGCTGTGATACCCCCTATAAATACTGGCATTTATCTGGGGACCCGGGCAAATACTGACCAAACTTCTGGGGGACCCTCTGCAAATACCAAGAGAGTCTTGGGAATCTCCAGAAAATGCCACCAAACACCTTTGTTAATACCAACAAACTCCCAGGGATGCACTATAAATACCAAAACATTTCTGGGGCTCCCTTCATATACAAATGCACCCCAGGGAACCTCCCGTAAATATCAGCACTCTCCCAGGGACCTCCTGTAAATGCCAACACTCCCCTGGGGACCTCCTGTAAATACCAGCACTTTCCCAGGCACACACCTCCCCCCCCGCCACCCCCCAAATAATGATACACTGCTGGCAACCTTCTACATGTTCTCTGGGACCCCATGTAAATACTGATGCACTTTTGGGGATTCTGCATATACTGACATGTTTCAGTGATTTCCTTGTTCCAACTTCAGAAAGACATTACCTGATACCAAAAAAAAAAATGCAAAATAAAAGTTTGATATAAACTACAACATGTAAAAACCATGAATACAGAATTTGAGAGATAATATGTTCATTGGGTGCAAGATGTATGGTCCTAGACTGACAGAAATGTAATGACCTCACAGACACCCATGTCTATCTTCATAGGTTCCAGAATATCTGCAAACCCTAACTTGAAAAGCTACATTTCAGAATGAAACTCAATTCTCCAGACAGCAGGAAATGCATCTACAGTTTCCTGACTTTGATTTAACAGAATAAAGATGCAGCTCCCCTTTCAAAGTTGTAAAGAATTATGATTAACTCTGAAAAGAAATCTACTTCCATTGACATTTATGTAGAATATTGTTGTTTCAATCACCAATGGCCTCATCAAGTGAACAGTTTAGTGAAAGTTACTAAGGCTGACAGAAGCAAGGGGCTGAATTAGCATTCACAGTTGAGGTGACAGCTTATTCAAGTATAAGGTTAATGGCAGTGTCTATTCTGATTACTGATCTCTCTCTGTTGTCAGGTTCTGTCATTTTTCAGAGCTTGCTTTGCTGACAATGCACTCCGCAATCAGCTCATTTTGGGGCAAAGAATATATGCCTCATTAGTACCTGTTTTTGGACTCTACGAATACCCAAAGCCGCAAGTTGGACTCTACGAATACCCAAAAGCTGCAGGTTGATATCAGTGTAGTTCATACAACAATATCCTACACAAATCCCCAATATCATCTTGGACTATATATCAGTATGGAGGCAGTGATTGGTAGGATAAGCAGGAAATCATCAATCAATGTGCATTGCTGATTTGACAGCAGCTCTGCCAGTTTGGAGTTTAACACCCCTGGCAGCACTTGGTCTGAACTTTAAATTGCTGAACAAGTATTCAAGTTTCTGAGCGTGCAGATCACCAACAACCTATTCTGGTCCCTCTACGTTGACGCTACAGTTAAGAAAGCCCACCAACCCCTCTACTTTCTCAGGAGACTAAGGAAGTAGCAATAATAAAAGTCATTGCAATAATAAATCAAATCAACAGCAAGAAACCCCATTCCAGCTCGGTTTGATAGGATCATGACCTACATACGGGTTACTTACTGGCTGTTTTCTTTAGCTGTTGTTACAATTCCACAAGTGTTTAGCAGTTTTCTACAGTGGTTTCAAGGTGTAAGTGTCTACAGTGAGTGCTATGGCAGATACTGTAGGGCTTTCTGTTGGCTACAAGGCTTCTATAGAAGTCAGCAGATCCCTGGCATGGCTGCACTAGTAGGTGCTTCCCCTTGGAATAAAGTGTGACGAGGAAAATGAACAGACACCAGGCAAACTACTGGAAGAGGGAAAAGAAGGTGGAGTGGAGGGCTCTAAGCAGGGGGCCCTAATCACCCCGTATATTCAGGGAACAATTATGTGACCTGAAGTGAGGAACAACGTGCAAGCTGCCTGAGCTCTCATAAAGACATGCTTGCTGAAATCTGTGACCTGCTGCAGCCTGAACTGCAACCTCAGAGCACAAAAACAACCACATCATCAATGGCTGTGATGTGGCTGAGACAATATACTTTGGTGTCTGCTCCTTCCAGGCTATAGCTGGAGATATAAAGTTTATTTATTAGTCACAAGTAGACTTACATTAACACTGCAATGAAGTTACTGTGAAAATCCCCTAGTCTCCACACTCCGGGTACACTGAGAGAGAACTTAACATAGCCAATCAATCTAATCAGCACGTCTTTCGGACTGTGGAAGGAAATCGGAGCACTTGGAGGAAACCCACACAGACATGGAGAGAACATGCAGATTTCAGACACAGACACTGACACCCAAGCCAAGAATCGAATCTGGATCCCTGGCACTATGAAGCTGCTGGCCCAGCCAGCAACATCCACAGATAGCAACCCAAATGCTAACCACTGTGCCACCATGCCGCTCAAGTTTGTCAACAAAAGTTGCAACTGATGGTCTTAATTCAAAAGAGAGTTAACTACTTCTCATTTTTTCTTGCCGGAGAAAGATGACTGAGGGAACATGTAGCTTCTTTAAGATTGCTGGCTTAGCAGGATATCAGTGACTCGACGCACATTGCTTTGCAGTTGCTGCATGTCGACTCTATCCCATTCCGACAGAGTGCAGCTAGTATTTGACCACTGGCAGTGAATCATGCAGGTCAGTGCCTGATATCCTGGCAGCAATCATATTGTTTTCATTCTGCAGCGGTCCACTGTTTCATCTGCACTTGTGCACTGGAAGCTTGGGTTATCATGGCTAATAATTCCAATAAGTGACTGATGTACTTGTGTGACAGCTGTATACAATGAAATGCGACAGTGCAGAGCATTGATTATGCTGAAGCATCACTTCCACTCCCTGGACAGCCTGCAGGAACCTCGCAGTACTCCTGCACTATTCAGCGAAGGGGCAGTTAAGATTTGTGTAGTTTGCTGTATGTTGTACAACCTGAGGGTACAGCCCATTCGCAGTTACATGGTTAACAGTTAAAGAGCTTGAGGAGAAAGAAGAGAAGGGGAGAGGGCAACCTAGGCTGCCCTAGTTTCCACAAACGCAGTGCCATTTATGGAGAACTTCACCAAGTGCGATACAATGATCTCGAGCCCAATTCCCCATTCAGCAGCATCCCACATTGCACCTTCCTTCTACTGACCAACAGTGTTTGCTTGGCCACAATGCATAAGTGAAAGCTATTACTAAACAAAATTATCTATAGCAAATTATAAATCTAATCATGCCAATGACTCAATGAATAAACATTGTACATTCCCTTAACATGCGGCTTTGCCAGCAATGGAAGCTGAAAGATCAGTCATCAGATGCTGTATTGTGTTTGAGCCCACATCAACATTTCCTCAAAAGCTGTGTGCATCTCTGTGCAGCAATGGATAACACGTACATACGAAACATGCTATGTATAGAAGCCATTTAAAAAAAAAATGCATGCCTATGCAGCAGGATCAAAGGAAATGCGCAGGGCAAGAAATGGGCCACACTCCCAAAGGAAAAATTAGAGTAAACATTGGTCCACAAATGTGCAAATGGAATTTGCTGCAATTCCCATGTTGGAAAGGATGTGGCTCCAAGCTCTGCGCAAAGGTCTGAACCAAGTTGGTGCCAGACTCCTCCATTTGGACAAGTTGGGCTGAAGGGCCTGTTTCCATGCTGTAAACCTCTATGACTCTAGGATGTTTCCATTGGCATTGTTATAACTGCCATAGACTGAGGCTTTTAAAAAGGTGTTTGAATTTCTAGTGACTAACTGCAAAGATTGCCCTACAAGATTTCAAATTTTAAGACTTTTACTGTAACTAACAAACTAAAAGCAACATTAACCCGGTATTGTGAGATTTCTTACTTTGTAATCGATGCCTTGATTGTTAAGGGAAGTGTCCCATATGCCTTTTTCACTACCGTACTAACATCCCCTTTTGCTTTCAAAGATCTACAGACAAACACACCAACGTCCCTTTGTTCCACAGACCTTCCTAGTGTCATGCCATTCATTGAATTCTTCCTTGTAAATAACACCTTCCAAAGTGTATCACCTCATACTTTTCAGGGTTAAATTCCATCTGCCATTAATCTGCCCATTTGACCATTCTGCCTATATCTCCTTGTAGTCCAAGACACTCAGCCTCACTGTTATCCACCCATCCAATCTTAGTGCCATCTGTAAATTTAATAATCCTACCCAGCACATTGTCATCTATGTTGTTTATATAAATAATAATAGGGGACAAATAATAGGGGATCCAGTAGTACCTACTAAACACTTGTTTCTAGTCACTAAAGCAGCCTTGTCATCACCCTCTGTCTCCTGTCAGTACAGCTAGTCTGGTTATTGTATGAATATCTTCCTGCCAGTAAGTCAACCTGGGCTTCCCTTTAACCCTTAGCAACTAAGCCACCCAGAATTCAGAACAGATCTCATGACTCCTTCATTCCTCTATTTTATCATAAGCTAAATAGGTAGTTCCAAAAGATAACAATCCTACAAACTTCATATTTGTAACACCTCGCTTTTTGACATTGACTGCAGGCTCTTTTGACACTGACTAGCAGGCTTCCCAATACACCAAGCATGTGATTGGGCATATCCATTTGCGTTCCTCTTCAAGGTGTCCCAGTGAAATCTTCACTTAGTCCTTTGCAGTAGTACATATTTTACAGACTTACTGTCTGCATAGAAATACATAAAACCATAGTTAGAGAATTTAAACACATATTTTTGAAACTATTATTTAACAGGCAAACATCTTGGCTAATGGCATAGGGTTCTAAGGCATCATGGAAAATAAGTCAACAGGCCAGTAAAGTGGAGCACATTCCTTATAACAATACATTCGTAGAAACATAGTTCTTATCAGCATGAGTACCAAACAACTCAGTCAATGAGGCATTCACTGAACAAGGACAAGTTTGTGATTCCAGACAGCTAACGAATAGAACAAAGAACAAAAAGAACAACACAGCACAGGAAACAGGCCGTTTGGCCCAACAAGCCTATGCCGCCATTCAGTGAGTGCCTCATCTACCTTCTTCTACCCATGACTTTTGTCTGCGCCTCTTGGAATCCACAATAAAGGTGTGCAAACTTAGAGAATTATATGTGCGCCAGATTAAGAGAGGTCTAATTTAGGGACAATTTGTTAACACCAATCAGCCTAAAAGCACGTTTTTGGGGTGTGGGAGGAAACCGGAGCACCCGGAGAAAACCCACGCAAGCATGGGGAGAATGTGCAAACTCCGACCCAGGTCCATGTATCTGCACAGCAGTGATAGTTACTGAGCTGTCGTGTTACCCGTCAGTTGGTCCAGTTTAAGCGTACACTAACGATGTGAAGCACTAGGCAACTCTCGAAGCAACATCCAAGAGCAGCCCTCGCCTTCTACAATATAATAGACTGAGTATTTTATTAGATAAGCATTTACACCAGGTGGCTATGGGAAAGTCAGGCAGAAATCGCTAGAACTTATTGTTCCCATGCTGTCAGAGAATTGGCCAAGCCAAATGATATTTATTAACGATGACTGACTTGTACTAATGATGATTGGCTCATGATGAGCCAGAAGGCAGGTAAAGTGTCTTTTGGAAGTTGTATAATTGTATTGTCAGTGATGTAATTTCAGTGAAGAGTTGGATTGCCCAGTTCTTCCCACACAGCAGCATGCACGGTCAATAAAGAAATGTCTTCACCAGGATACTGTAGTCGCGAATCTTTGTATTAGCTAAAGCTAAGCTCAATACTTAGCCTCTGAAAAAACACCTACAGTGTGATCTACAGCATTCACTGCAGTAATTTACCCATAGTTGATTGAACAGTAACTCCCTCCCTGGAACCTCTAATACCCAGAAGAGCAAAAATAGCAGTGCCAATGGGAACATCATCCTAGAGTCATAGAGGTTTACATCATGGAAACAGGCCCTTTGGCCCAACTTGCCCATGCCGTCCTTATTTTTTTTTTAAAACCCTTAAGATAATCCCAATTGGCCACATTTAGCCCATATCCCTCTATACCCATTGTATCCATGTAACTATCTAAATGCTTTTCAAAAGATAAAATTGTACCCGCCTCTACTACTACTTCTGGCAGCTTGTTCCGGACTCTCACCACCCTCTGCATGAAAAAACTGCCTCTCTGGACACTTTTGTATCTCTCCCCTCTCACCTTAAACCTGTGCCCTCCAGTTTTAGACTCCCCTACCTTTGGACTATCTAGCTGATCTATGCCCCTCATTATTTTATAGACCTGTATAAGATCACACCTCAGCATCGTACACTCCAGAGAAAAATGTCCCAGTCTATCCAGCGTCTCCTTATAACTCAATCCATCAAGTCCTAGTAGCATTGTAGTAAATCTTTTCTGCACTTTTTCTAGTTTAATAATATCCTTTCTATAATAGGGTGATCAGAATTGCACACAGTATTCAAAGTGTGGTCTTACCAATGTCTTGTACAACTTCAACAAGACGTCCCAGCTCCTGTATTCAATGTTTTGACCAATGAAACCAAGCATGCCAAACACCTTCTTCACCACTCTGTCCACCTGTGACTCCACTTTCAAGGAGCTATGAACATGTACCCTTAGATCTCTTTGTTCTGTAACTCTCCCCAACGCCCTACCATTAACTAAGTAAGTCCTGCCCTGGTTCAATCTACCAAAATGCATCACCTCACATTTGTTTAAATTAAACTCCATCTGTCGTTCATCAGCCCACTGGCCAATTGATCAAGACCCCGTTGCAAATAAAGATAACTTTCTTCACTGTCCACTAAGCCATCAATCTTGGTGTCATCTGCAAACTTACTAACCATGCCTCCTATATTCTCATCCAGATCATTTATATTAATGATAAATGTGCTTTGTGTCCTGATTTGGACATAAAGCGCATGTCCCTTATCAGTGTTGAACAAGAATTCTGAAATCACTCACCCAACACAATTATGGAGTGCGCAGCTCACCAATAGGACTGGCTGGGTTCAGTGGGAAGGCCCACCACCATAGTTTTAGAGAAACTAAGGATGAACAAAAGATACCAGCCTTGCCTGCACAACCCATGTACAAGGAGCAAATAAAGAAAGAGACAAGCACACACAGTAGTACACAGCCTGTTTAAATGCACAATTCAGAGAAAGAAAAACATGGCCAAAGCCCAGGTGTGCACTTTCTCAGCTAAATCTTCAAAGATTCTTTCAAGATGAGAGCCAGCACATTTCCAGCTGCTACAGTTCAGAGTGCCACATCTTTCACTCTTTGGTATTTCAGCAGCTTGGACTTTGCAAAAACCTCCAACAGAGATGATAATTACTTAGGTCAACAAATAGCTTTCCATGCTTTGCTGTTGCATAACTAAAGTACCAACCAGTGCACAATACAAAATTTTGATGAAATGCACTCAGTGCAAGGCTAAGATGCAACTGTAGCATTATAGCATCAGAGAACACTGGAGGAGGCCATTCCTACCATTGAAACTGTGTTTTTTTTTGAAAGCATAATCTTTTTTGTCACACTCCCACTTCATTCCCCACAAAGCTGTAATTCTATTCCACTCCAATTCTCTTCTGAAGTTTCTATTGAACCTGCTTTCCCCATCCCTTTAGCCAGTGTATTTCATCAACACACTGGGTAAATACATTTCTCATCTCCCCTCTGGTCTTTGCCAATTACTTTATTTGTTCACTTCGTCTGCCATAGACTCCCTATTGTTACTCTCTAGAGGACCAACATTCATATTACTTAGCTTTTTTCTTTTCAATGACCTGTAAAAACTCTTGCTATCAGCTTTCACATTTCTAGCAAGCTTCCTCTCAACGTCTAATTTTTTTCTCCTGATTAACTGTTTAGCCATTCTCTGCTGTTCTTTATATTCTGACCAATCATCTGACCTGCCACTTATCTTTGAACAGTTGTATGCTTTTTCTTTAAGCTTGCTGCTTAGCTTCTCTAGTAAAACTCCGCTTAAACTTTTTTTTTGTAGTAGTAGTTTTTTTTACGTTTATTTATTAGTGTCACAAGCAGGCTCACATTAACAGTGCAATGAGATAACTGTGAAAATCCCCTAGTCATCACGCTCTGGTGCCTGTTCGGGTACACCGAGGGAGCAATTCAGCATGGCCAATGCACCTAACTAGCATGTCTTTTGGACCAGGGGAGGAAACTGGAGCACCCAGAGAAACCAACGCAGACACGGGGAAAACGTGCAAACTCCACACATTCACCCAAGGCAGGAATCAAACCTGGGTCCCTGACACTGTGAGGCAGCAATGCTAACCACCGTGCCATGAAATATACTTTTGAGTATTCTGAAAAATCCCTTTAAATGTTTGCCACTGGTTTGCTATTGACGTATCCCCTATCCTAGAGTCCCAGTTAGAAAGAACCTGGAGGTGAACAGCATGGACACAACCGATTCTGCCCACCTTCATTGATTGCAGCGTAACTGTGGAGCACATATTAATAATGAAAGATGTGCTGAAAACCAGAACTAGCATGCCAGCTGAGTTGGGTACGTACTTGTACAGGAAGGCTGTGCACTGGATACAATGGCAGCTGAGAGTGCTCCAGATTTCTAACATTATGGATACCTTGTGTTGTGCTTCCAGGAGAAAGTGACCACTGACCAACATGCATCAGAAACCTGAACGCATGCAAACTAAAGCAAAAAAAATTTAATCTTTATGCAATATCTTAAGAGATTCCATGATATGCACTTGCAGGGTCCACAAAACTCAAAAACTCTTAGACCATAAGACATAGGAGCAGAATTAGGCCACTCAGCCCATCGAGTCTGCTCCGTCATATAATCATGGCTGATATTTTTCTCATCCCCATTACAGTCATAGACATTTGCAGCGCGGAAACAGGCCCTTCAGCCCAATTTGTCCATGCCACCCTTTTTTTTTAAAACCCCTAAGCTAATCCCAGTTGCCTGCATTTGGCCCATATCCCTCTATATCCATCATACCCATGTACCTAAATGCTTTTTAAAAGATAAGTTGTACCTGCCTCTACTACTATCTCTGGCAGCTTGCTCCAGATACTCACCCTCTGCGGAAAAAACTGCACCTCTGGACACTCTTGTATCTCTCCCCTCTCATCTTAAACCTATGTCCTCCAGTTTTAGACTCCCCTACCTTTGGGAAAAGATATTGACTATCTACCTTGTCTATGCCCCTCATTATTTTGTTGACCTCTGAGGTCACCCCTCAGTCTCCTCCATGCCAGAGAAAAAAGTCCCCGTATATTCAGCCTCTCCTGTAACTCAATCCATCAAGTCCTGGTAGCATCCTAGTAAAACTTTTCTGCACTCTTTCTAGTTTTATAATATCCTTTCTACAATAGGGTGACCAGAACCGCACACAGTATTCCAAGTGTGGCCTTACCAATGTCTTGTACAACTTCAACAACACATCCCAACTCCTGCATTCAATGTTCTGACTGATGAAGCCAAACATGCCAAGTGCCTTCTTCACCACTCTATCCACCTGTGACTCCACTTTCAAGGAGCTTTGAACATGTACTCTTAGATCTCTTTGTTCTGTAACTCTCCCCAATGCACTACCATTAACTGAGTAAGTCCTGCCCTGGTTCAATCCACCAAAATGCATCACCTCGCATTTGTCTAAATTAAACTCCATCAGCCCTTCATCAGCCCACTGGCCAAATTGATCAAGGTCCCTTTGCAATTGGAGATAACTTTCTTCACTATCCACCAATCTTGGTGTCATCTATAAACTTACTAACCATGCCTCCTATATTCTCAACCAAATCATTAATATAAATGATAAATAACAGTGGGCCCAGCACTGATCCCTGAGGCACACCACTGATCACAGCCTCCAGTTTGAAAAACAACTCTCTACAACCACCCTCTGGCTTCTGTCAAGAAGGCAATTTTTTATCCATTTAGATACCTCACACTGGATCCCGTGAGATTTAACTTTATGCTACAACCTATCATGCGGTGCCTTGCTAAAGTCCATGTAGACAACATCAACTGCAATGCCCTTATCTACCTTCTTGGTTATCCCTTCAAAAAACTCAATTAAATTTGTGAGACATGATTTTTCACTCACAAAGCCATGCTGACTGTCCTTAATCAGTCCTTTGCCTGCCTTTTCCCCATAACCCCTGATCCCCTTATTAATCAAGAATTTATCTATCTCTGTCTTAACAGCACTCAATGACCTGGCCTCCACAGCCTTTTGCAGCAAAGAGATCCACAGATTCATCACTCACTGGCTGAAGAAATTCCTCATCTATTTTAAAGGATTGTCCCTTTAGCCTGAGATTGTGCCCTCTGGTTCTAGTTTTTCCTACTAATGGAAACATTCTCTCCATGTCCACTCTATCCAAGCCTCGAAGTATCCAGAAAGTTTCAATAAGATCCCCCTCCTCATCCTTCTAAATTCCAAAGGGTACAGACTCAGAGTCTTCAGCCATTCCTCATACGACAAGCTCTTCATTCCAGGCATCGTTCTTGTGAACCTCCCCTGTAACCTTTCCAAGGCCAGCACATCCTTCCTTAGGACGGGGCCCAAAACTGCTCACAATACTGCAAATGGAGACTGACCGGAGCCTTATACATCCTCAGAAGTACATCCCCGCTTTTGTATTCTAGCCTTCTCGAAATGAACGTGAACACTGCATTTGCCATCCTAACTGCCGAATGAACCTGCACATTAACCTTAAGAGAACCTTGAACAATGACTCCCAAGTCCCTTTGTGTTTCTGATTTCCTAAGGATTTTCCCATTTAGAAACTAGTATATACCTAATCCTGCTCATCCTATGGTCTTATGGAAAGACAGGATTCAGGAACTGTGGATGACCAGGAAAATTGGAGTCTAGGCAAAAAGGAAAAGGATGCATAATGAAGTCAAGGCAACTAAAAACAGATGAAGCATTTGAAGAATAGAGGGAAAGTAGAAATGAGCTCAAATAGGGAGTTAGGAGGGTAAAATGGGGTCACGGATGTCTCTACCAGACAGGATTAAGGAGAATCCCAAGGCATTTTATACACATATTAGGAACAAGAGAGTAACTAGAGTAAGAGTCCACTTAAGGACAAAGGAGGGAAATTTCTTTGGTTTATAGAACCAAAGGAAGTGAGTGAGATTCTTAATGAGTAATTTGCTTCACTATTCACAGAGAGGGACATGTCAATTAATGGTGTCTTGGATGGGCGTGTGAACCCTTTAAAACAAGTCATCATTACGATGGAGGAAGTGTCAGGTGAATTAAAAAGCATTAAGGTAGACAAACCCGAAGGACCAGATGGCAGCAATCCCAGATTACTGAGGGAGACAAGAGATGAAATTGCTGGGCCTCTAACAGAAATCTTTGTTTCTTCGTTGGCCACTGGTGAGGTCCCAGAAGATTAGAGGATAGCCAATGCTGTCCCATTATTTAAGAAGGGTAGCAAGGAAAACCCAGGTAATTATAGGCTAGTGAGCTTGATGTCAGTGATAGTGAAATTGTTTGAGAAGATTCTTAGAAATAGGATCTACACACATTTGGAACTGAATGGTCTTGTTAGTGATAGACAGTATGGTTTTGTACGAGGGAGGTCATGTCTCACTAATTTGAGTTTTTTTGAGGTGGTGACAAAAATATATGATGAGTGAAGTGCTGTGGATGTTGGCTACATGGACTTTAGTAAAGCAGTTGACACGGTCCCTCATGGCAGGCCGGTGCGAAAGATTAAATCTCACGGGATCAGATATGAACTAGCTAGCTGGATTCAGAACTGGCTTGCCCATAGAAGACAGAGGGTAACATTAGAATGTTTTTCTGAATGGAGGTCTGTAACTAGCGGTGTTCTGCAGGAATCAGTCCTAGGACCTCTGATGTTTGTAATATATATAAATGACTTGGAAGAAAACGTAGTTGGTCTGATTAGCAAGTTTGCGGATGATACTAAGATTGGCAGAGTTGCGGATAGTGAAGAAAATTGTCAGAGAATACAGCAGAATATAGATAGGCTGGAATTGGGCAGAGAAGTGGTCGATGGAATTCAATCTGGACAAATGTGGGGTGATACATTTTGGTAGATCCAATTCAGATGGGAGCTATAAAATAAATGGCAGAACCGGCAGGAGGATAGGCACACAGATCTGGCAGTACAGGTCTACAGATCCTTAAAAGTGGCAGCATAGTTGGAAAAGGTGGTGAAGAAAGAATATGGTATGCTTGCCTTCAGAGGTTGGGGTGTCAAATATAAAAGTTGGCGATTATGTTACAGTTACATAAAACGTTGGTTAGGCCACACTTGCAATACTGTGTCCAATTCTGTTCACCACACTACCAGAAGGACATGGAGGCTTTGGAGAGAGTACAGAAAAGGTTTACCTTTTCCAGTATGTTGCCTGGTATGGAGGGTATAGCTATGAGGAGAAGTTGAATAAACTGGGATTGTTCTCTCTGCAAAGAATGAGGCTGAGGGGCAACCTGATTGAAGTTTATAAAATTATGAGGGATATAGATAGGCTGAGCAGTTGAAAGCTTTTTCACAGGGCAGAAATAACAATTACAAGGGGGCACAAATTCAAGATAAGGGGAGAAAGGTTCAGTGGAGATGTGCAGGGAAAGTTCTTTAGACAGAGGGTGGTGGGGGCCTGGAATGCACTGCCAAGTGTGGTGTAAGCCACATTCAAGACTTAACTTGATAGACATATGAACAAACGGGGAACAGAGGGATATAAGCTGTTGGTCTAGATAGATAAATGTGATTGGCACAAGTTTGGAGGGCCAAAGGGTCTGTTCCTGTTCTCTTCTTTGTTCTTAAGCTGACCAGCAATAAAAAGACCTCTTGAGGTTAAACCGAGCAGCAGCTTGCAATGGAAGTAGCCTGTGATGCAGGATTTTCACCAATGCAGTTTCACATCAAACTCATCTGTAGCAAGCCCTACAGCACAAAGAACAATCACATGTGAGTGCGACATCTGAGCAACTGATTGCCTTCAAAGCACTCCAAAACTCCACGCTTCAAGGTGGCTGCTCATCATCACCTTCCAACAGTGATTAGGGATGGGCAATAAATGCTGGCCTAACCAGTGACACCTACATCCTCTGAAATGATTTAAAAATGGTCTCACTCTATCCTACTTCAGTAACATCCACCAAACCTATATGCCCGCAAACAAACACTTCTTTGGCACCCGTTACCCTCCTGTTCTCTCCTTTTGTGGCACCATAGGCCACTAATTTAGAGTTCCTGCCCTCTGGAATTTCCTCTGCCTTAAATCTGTCTTCACCTGAACATTTTCTTTTTGAAACAAAAAAGGTCTCCTTGATATGCCTTTCGGGACTTCAGTCAGATACTCTGAGTACTGTGGTATAAATCACTTTCATAAATGAGAGTGCCTTACATTCAGGGGAAAGAGTCCCAGACAACCCACAATCTGTTAGCATTGAAGAGTTACACAGGGGACCATTCAGCACATCTTGTCCATGCCAGCCTGAGGACACCCAGGTACCCTCCTAATCCCATTTTCCTGCACCTGGCCCATAGTCCTGAAGCTTACAGCATTTAAAGTACAGATTCTTATTTTTATTCATTTATGGAATGGCAGCATCACTGGCTGCCAGCATTTATTACCCATCCCAAACTGCTTTCTGTTTCAGAGGGCATCTGAAAGTCAACCACGTTGCTGTGGGTCTGGAATCACATGTAGGCCAGTCTAGGTAAGGACAGCAGATTTCCTTCCCTAAAGGTCAAAGAAGGATGTGGAGGTTTTGGAGAGGGTACAGAAAAGATTTACCAGAATGTTGCCTAGTATGGAGGGCATTAGCTATGAGGAGAGGTTGAAGAAGCTTGGTTTGTTCTCACTGGAACGATGGAGGTTGAGGGACAATCTGATAGAATTCTACAAGATTATGAGAGGCATGGACAGAGTGGATAGTCAGAAGCCTTTTCCCAGGGTGGAAGAGTCAATTACTAGAGGGCACAGGTTTAAGGTGTGAGGGGCAAGGTTTAAGGGAGATGTACAAGGCAGATTTTTTTTTTTTTTACACAGAGTACTGGGTGCCTGGAACTCGTTGCCAGCAGAGGTAATGGAAGCAGATAGGTAGTGACTTTTAAGAGGTGTCTTGACAAACACATCAATAGAATGGGAAGA